>NC_081312.1:44845052-47345052 GCF_026419965.1 Kogia breviceps
CATCTATATATTCTTTTTCTGATTCCTTTCCATTATAAGTTTTTACAGGATACCGAATATAGTTCTCTGTTGTATATAGTAGGTCCCTTTTGGTTTACCTATTTTATTACAGTAGAATGTGTATCTTAATCTTAAACTCAATGTATCTAACCCCCCATCCCCTTTTGTGACAATAAGTGTGTTTTCTCTATTTGTGAGTCCCTTTCTGTTTTCTAAAGCAGTTCATTGGTATCTTTTTTTTTAGATTCCACATGTAAGTGATATCATATATCTGTCTTTCTCTCTCTGACTTACTTCACTTAATAGGATAATCTCTAGGTCTCTCCATGTTGGTGCACATGGCATTATTTCCTTCTTTTTAATGGCTGAGTAATATTCCATTGTATATATGTCCCACATCTTTATGCATTCATCTGTCGATGGACGTTTGTGTTGCTTCTATGTCTTCGCTATAGTAAATAGTACTGCTATGAACATTGGGGTGCATGTATGTTTCTGAACTATTGTTTTGTATGGATATATGCCCAGGAGTGGGATTGCTGGATCATAAGGCAACTCTACTTTTAGCTTTTAAGGAACCTCCATACTGTTCTCCATAGTGGCTGCATCAATTTATGTTCCTACCAACAGCGTAGGAGGGTTCCTTTTTCTCCACACCCTCTTCAACATTTATTGTTTGTAGACTTTTAAATGATGGCCATTCTGACCAGTGTGAGGTAATACCTCATTGTAGTTTTGATTTGCATTTCTCTAATAATTAGCAGTGTTGAGCATCCTAACGTGTGCCTGTGGCCTATATGTATGTCTTCTTTAGAGAAATGCCTATTTAGGTCTTCTGCCCTAAAAAAAACATGTTTTTTGTTTTTGTTTGAAATTTATTTTTATTATTATTTTTTGGCTGCATTGGGTCTTTATTGCTGCACACGGGCTTTCTCTAGTTGCGGCGAGCAACTAGTAGTAGGGGCTACTCTTCTTTGTGGTGCGCGGGCTTCTCATTGCAGTGGCTTCTCTTGTTGCGGAGCAGAGGCTCTCGTCATGCAGGCTTCAGTAGTTGTGGCTCGCGGGCTCTAGAGCGCAGGCTCTGTAGTTGTGGCGCACGGGCTTGGTTGCTCCGTGGCACGTGGGATCTTCCCGGACCAGGGCTCGAACCCGTGTTCCCTGCATTGGCAGGCGGATTCTTAACCACTGCGCCACCAGGGAAGCCCCCCCAAAAGCCATTTTTTGGTTGGGTTGTTTGTTTTTTGATATTAAGCTGTATGAGCTGTTCGTATATTTTGGAAATTGATCCTCTGTTGGTAGCATTGTTTGCAAATATTTTCTCTCAGTCTGTGGGTTGTCTTTTCATTTTGTTCATGGTGTTCTTTGCTGTGCAAAAGCTTTTGAGCTTAATTAGGTCCCATTTGTTTATTTTTGTTTTTATTTCCATTACTCTAGGAGACAGACCCCAAAAAGTATTAGGGCAATTTATGTCAAAGAGTGTTCTGCCTATGTTTTCCTCTAGGACTTTTATAGTATCTGGCCTTATATTTAGGTCTTTAATCCATTTTGAATTTGTGTGTGTGTGTGTGTGTGTGTGTGGTGTTAGGGAGTGCTCTAATTTCATTCTTTTACATGTAGCTGTCCACTTTTCCCAGCACCACTTATTGAAGAGACTGTCTTTTCTCCTTTGTATATCCTTGCCTCCTTTGTCATAGATTAGTTGACCATAGGTGCATGGGTTTATCTCTGGGCTTTCTATGCTGTTCCATTGATCTATATTTCTGTTTTTGTGCCAGTACCATACTCTCTTGATTACTTTGTAATCAATTAGCTTTGTAGTATCGTCTGAAGTCAGGGAGACTGATTCCTCCAGCTCTGTTTTTTCCCCTCAAGACTGCTTTGGCTATTCGGTGTCTTTTGTGTATCCATACAAATTTTAAGATTTGTTTTGTTCTCGTTCTGTAAAAAATGCCATTGGTAATTTGAAGGGGATTGCACTGAATCTGTAGATTGCTTTGGGTAGTATAGTCATTGTCACAATATTGATTCTTCCAATCCCAAAACATGGTATATCTCTCCATCTGTTTGTATCATCTTTAATTTCTTTCATCAGTGTCTTATAGTTTTCTGCATACAGGTCTTTTGTTCCCCTAGGTAGGTTTATTCTCAGGTATTTTATTCTTTTTGTTGCAATGGTAAATGGGAGTGTTTCCTTAATTTCTCTTTCAGATTTTTCATCATTAGTGTATAGGAATGCAAGAGATTTCTGTGCATTAATTTTCTATCCTGCAACCTTACCAAATTCGTGGATTAGCTCTAGTAGTTTTCTGGTGGCATCTTTAGGATTCGCTATGTATAGTATCACGTCCTCTGCAAACAGTGACAGTTTTACTTCTTCTTTTCCAATTTGTATTCCTTTTATTTTTCTTCTCTGATTGCCGAGGCTAGGACTTCCAAAACTATGTTGAATAATAGTGGCGAGAGTGGACATCCTTGCCTTGTTCCTGATCTTAGAGGAAATGCGTTTGGTTTTTCATCATTGAGAATGATGTTTGCTGTGGGTTTGTCATATATGGCCTTTGTTATGTTGAGGTAGGTTCCCTCTGTGCCCACTTTCTGGAGAGTTTTTTTTCTATCATAAATAGGTGTTGAATTTTGTCAAAAGATTTTTCTGCATCTGTTGAGATGACCATATGGGTTTTACTCTTCAATTTGTTCATATGATGTATCACATTGATTGATTTGCATATATTGAAGGATCTTTGCATCCCTGGGATAAACCCCACTTGATCATGGTGTATGATCCTTTTAATGTATTGTTGGATTCTGTTTGCTAGTATTTTGTTGAGGATTTTTACATCTATATTCATCAGTGATATTGGTCTGTAATATTTTTTTTCTAGTATCTTTGTCTGGTTTTGGTATCAGGGTGATGGTGGCCTCATAGAATGAGTTTTGGGTGTTCCTTCCTCTGTAATTGTTTGGAGGAGTTTGAGAGGATGGGTGTTAGCTCTTCTCTAAATGTTTGATACAATTCACCTGTGAAGCCATCTGGTCCTGGACTTTTGTTGGTTGGAAGATTTTTAATCACAGTGTCAATTTTATTACTTGTGATTGGTCTCTTCATATTTTCTATTTCTTCCCGGTTCAGTCTTGGAAGTTTATACAGAATTTGTCCATTTCTTCGAGGTTGTCCATTTTATTGGCATAGAGTTGCTTGTAGTAGTCTCTTAGGATGCTTTGCATTTCTGTGGTGTCCGTTGTAAGTTCTCCTTTTTCATTTCTAATTTTATTGATTTGAGTCCTCTCCCTCTTTTTCTTGGTGAGTCTGGCTAATGGTTTATCAATTGTGTTTATCTTCTCAAAAAGACAGCTTTCAGTTTTATTGATCTTTGTTTCTGTTTTCTTTGTTTGTATTTCATTTATTTCTGCTCTGATCTTTATGATTTCTTTCGTTCTACTAACTTTGGGTTTTGTTTGTTCTTCTTTCTCTAGCTCCCTTAGGTGTGAGGTTATAGATTGTTTAAGATTTTTCTTGTCTCTTGAGGTAGGCTTGTATTGCTATAACCTTCCCTCTTAGAAATGCTTTTGCTGCATCCCATAGGTGTTGGATCATGGTGTTTTCGTTGTCATTTGTCTCTAGGTATCTTTTGACTTCCTCTCTGATTTCTTCAGTGATCTCTTGGTTATTTTGTAACGTATTGTTTAGCCTCCATGTGCTTGTGTTTTTAACATCCTTTTTCCCTGTAATTGACTTCTAATCTCATAGCGTTGCGGTCAGAAAAGATGCTTGATATGCTTTCAATTTTCTTAAGTTTACTGAGGCTTGATTTGTGACTCAAGATGTGATCTATCCTGGAGAATGTTCCATGTGCACTTGAGAAGAAAGTGTAATCTGCTGTTTTGGGACGGCATGTCCTATAAATATCAGTTAAATCTGTCTGGTCTATTGTGTCATTTAAAGCTTGTGTTTCCTTATTAATTTTCTGTTTGGATGATCTTTCCATTGGTGCAAGTGAGGTGTTAAAGTTCCCCCTATTATTGTGTTACTGTCGATTTCCTCGTTTATAGGTGTTAGCAGTTGCCTGTGTATTGAGGTGCTCCTATGTTGGGTGCATATATATTTATAAGTGTTAGAGCTTCTTCTTGGAGTGATCCCTTGATCATTATGTAGCGTCCTTCCTTGTCTCTTGTAACATTCTTTATTTTCAAGTCTATTTTATCCGAGTATTGCTACTCCAGCTTTCTTCTGATTTCCATTTGCATGGAATATCTTTTTCCATGCCCTCACTTTCAGTCTGTATGTGTCCCTAGGTCTGAAGTGGGTCTCTTGTAGACAGCATATATATGGGTCTTGTTTCTGTGTCCATTCAGCGAGCCTGTGTCTTTTGGTTGGAGCATTTAATCCATTCACGTTTAAGGTAATTATTGGTATATATGTTCCTATTACCATTTCCTTAATTGTTGTGGATTTGTTTTTGTATGTCCTTTCCTTCTCTGTGTTTCCCACTTAGAGAAGTTCCTTTAGCATTTGCTGTAGAGCTGGTTTGGTGGTGCTGAATTCTCTTAGCTTTTGCTTCTCTGTGAAGTTTTGATTTCTCCGTTGAATGTGAATGAGACCCTTGGCGGGTAGAGTAATCTTGGTTGTAGATCTTCCCTTTCATCACTTTAAATATGTCATGCCAGTCCCTTCTGGCTTGTAGGGTTTCTGCTGGGAAATCAGCTGTTAACCTCATGGGGGTTCCCTTGTATGTTATTTGTCATTTGTCCCTTGTTGCTTTCAGTAATTTTTCTTTGTCTTTAATTTTTGTCAGTTTGATTACTGTATGTCTCAGTGTGTCTCTCCTTGGATTTATCCTGCCTGGGACTCTCTGTGCTTCCTGGACTTGGGTGGCTATTTCCTTTCCCTTGTTAGGGAACTTTTCGACTATAAGCTCTTCAAATATTTTCTCGGGTCCTTTCTCTCTCTTCTCCTTCTGGGACCCATATAATGTGAATGTTGTTGCGTTTAATGTTGTCCCAGAGGTCTCTTAGGCTGTCTTCATTTCTTTTCATTCTTTTTCCTTCATTCTGTTCTGTGGCAGTGAATTCCACCATTTTGTCTTCCAGGTCACTTATCCGTTGTTCTCCCTCAGTTATTCTGCTATTGATGCCTTCTAGTGTGTCTTTCATTTCAGTTATTGTATTGTTCATCTCTGTTTGTTAGTTCTTTTATTCTTCTAGATGTTTGTTCTTTAATTCTTCTAGGTCTTTGTTAAACATTTCTTGTGTCTTCTTGATCTTTGCCTCCATTCTTTCTCTGAGGTCCTGGATCCTCTTCACTATCATTTTTCTGAATTCTTTTTCTGGAAAGTTGCCTATCTCCACTTTATTTAGTTGGTTTTTTTCTGGGGTTTTATCTTGTTCCTTCATCTGGTACATAGCCCCCTGCCTTTTCATTTTGTCTGTCTTTCTGTGAATGTGGTTTTCGTTCCACAGGCTGCAGGATTGTCGTTCTTCTTGCTTCTGCTGTCTGCCCTCCGGTGGATGAAGCTGTCTAAGAGGCTTGTGCAAGCTTCCTGATGGGAGGGACTGGTGGTGGGTAGAGCTGGCTGTTGCTCTGGTGGGCAGGGCTCAGTAAAACTTCAATCTGCTTGTCTGCTGATGGGTGGGGCTGGGTTCCCTCCCTGTTGGTTGTTTGGCCTAAGGCAACCCAACACTGGAGCCTACCTGGGCTCTTTGTTGCGGCTAATGGTGGACTCTGGGAGGGCTCACACCAAGGAGTACTTCCTAGAACTTCTGCTGCCATTGTCCTTGTCCTCAGGGTGAGCCACAGCCACCCCCCACCTCTGCAGGAGACCCTCCAACACTACCAGGTGTGTCTGGTTCAGTCTCCTATGGGGTCACTGCTCCTTCCCCTGGGTCCCGATGAGAGCACTACTTTGTGTGTGCCCTCCGAGAGTGGAGTCTCTGTTTCGCCCAGTCTTGTTGAAGTCCTGCAATCAAATCCCGCTAGGCTTCAAAGTCTGATTCTCTAGGAATTCCTCCTCCCGTTTCCAGACCCACAGGTCGGGAAGCCTGATGTGGGGCTCAGAACCTTCACTCCAGTGGGTGGACTTCCGTGGTATAAATGTTCTCCTGTTTGTGAGTCACCCACCCAGTGGTTATGGGATTTGATTTTATTGTGATTGCGCACCCACACCCCCACCGTCTCATTAGGGCTTCTCCGTTGTCTTTGGATGTGGGCATTCTCTTCTTGTGAGTTGTATTGTCTCTCTGTAGGTGACTGTTCAGCAGTTAGCTGTGATTCTGGTGCTCTCGCAAGAGAGAGTGAGAGCACTTCCTTCTACCCCGCCATCTTGAACCAATCCCTCTCCTTTTACAAAACTGGGTTATTAGGTTTGTTGTTTATTGAGTTGTATGAGTTATTTACCTACTTTGGAGATTAACACCTCATCAGATATGCGGTTTAGAAGTATTTTCTCCCATTCTGTAGGTTGCCTTTTCCCCGAGTAGATTGTTCCTTTTGCTGTGCAGAAACTTTTCAGTTTGATGCAGTCCCACTGATTTATTTTTGTTTTTGTTCCATGTGCTTTTGGTGTCATATCCATGAAATCGTTACCAATACCAAGGTCATAAAGATTACCCTCTATGTTTGCTTCTAGGACTTTTGCATTTTCAGGTATTTTGTTTAAGTCTTTAAGCCACGAAGAGTTGATTTTTATGTATGGTGTAAGATACAGGTCCAACTTCATTCTGTTATATGTGGCTCTCCAGTTTTCCCACCACCGAGTAGTTGAAGAGACTATTCTTTCCCTATTGTGTATTCTTTGTCCCCTTGCTGAAAATTGGTTGACCATGTGTGCAAGGATTTATTTGTGGTCTCCCTATTCTGTTCCATTTGGTTTATATGTCTTTCTATGCCAGTAGCACGCTTTTTTAAAAATTGCAGTATTGTTGATTGTACCAGACTGTGTTGATTACTGTATCTTTGTAAGATGTCTTGAAATTATAGTGTGATACCTCCTAGTTTTGTTCTTTCTTACAATTGATTTGGGTACTTGTGGTCTTCTTTTGTGGTTTCATAAGAATTGTAGAATTGGTTTTTCTATTTCTGCAAAAAAAAAAAAAAAAAGTCTTTGGAATTTTGATAGGAATTGCCTAGAATCTGTAGATTGCTTTGGGTAGTATGAACATGTTAACAATATTAAGTCTTCCAGTTCATGAAAATGGGATGATTTTCAATTTGTTTGTTTCTAAACTTCTGTCATCAGTATTTTAGTTTTCAGTATATAAATATTTTACCTCCTTAGTTTATCCCTAAGTATTTTCTTTTTTGGTACTATTGTAAATGGGGTTGTGTTCCTAATTTCCTTTTCAGATAGTTCAGTGTTAGTAAATAGAAATGCAACTGATTTTTGTATGTTGACTTTTGTATCCTGCAACTTTACTGAATTCATTCATTATAGTTATTTTTAATGGAATCTTGGAGTTTTCTACATACAAGACCATATTGTGTGTAAACAGGGATAATTTTACTTCTTCCTTTCCCATTTGGATGCTTTTTATATCTTGTGTAATTACTCTGGCTAGAACTTCCAGTGCCATGTTAAGTAGAAGTGGTGAGAATGGACATCCTTGCCTTGTTCTGATTTTTAGAGAAAAACACTTGTCGTTATTCACAATTGAGTATGTTAGCTGTGTGCTTTTCATTTATGGCCTTTATAATACTGAGGTATTTACCTTCTATTCTTAGTTTATTGAAGGTTTTTATCATGAATGAATGTTGATCTTGATGAAATGGGGTTTTTATGCATCTATGTAGACAGTCATGCAATTTTGAAACAATTTTTAAATTGAAGCATAGTTAATTTACAATGTTGTGTTTCAAGTGTACAGCAAAGCGACTCAGTGTTAGTTTCATGTGTACAGCAAAGTGATTCAGTTATATATATGACATCTATATATTCTTTTTCTGATTCCTTTCCATTATAAGTTTTTACAGGATACCGAATATAGTTCTCTGTTGTATATAGTAGGTCCCTTTTGGTTTACCTATTTTATTACAGTAGAATGTGTATCTTAATCTTAAACTCAATGTATCTAACCCCCCATCCCCTTTTGTGACAATAAGTGTGTTTTCTCTATTTGTGAGTCCCTTTCTGTTTTCTAAAGCAGTTCATTGGTATCTTTTTTTTTAGATTCCACATGTAAGTGATATCATATATCTGTCTTTCTCTCTCTGACTTACTTCACTTAATAGGATAATCTCTAGGTCTCTCCATGTTGGTGCACATGGCATTATTTCCTTCTTTTTAATGGCTGAGTAATATTCCATTGTATATATGTCCCACATCTTTATGCATTCATCTGTCGATGGACGTTTGTGTTGCTTCTATGTCTTCGCTATAGTAAATAGTACTGCTATGAACATTGGGGTGCATGTATGTTTCTGAACTATTGTTTTGTATGGATATATGCCCAGGAGTGGGATTGCTGGATCATAAGGCAACTCTACTTTTAGCTTTTAAGGAACCTCCATACTGTTCTCCATAGTGGCTGCATCAATTTATGTTCCTACCAACAGCGTAGGAGGGTTCCTTTTTCTCCACACCCTCTTCAACATTTATTGTTTGTAGACTTTTAAATGATGGCCATTCTGACCAGTGTGAGGTAATACCTCATTGTAGTTTTGATTTGCATTTCTCTAATAATTAGCAGTGTTGAGCATCCTAACGTGTGCCTGTGGCCTATATGTATGTCTTCTTTAGAGAAATGCCTATTTAGGTCTTCTGCCCTAAAAAAAACATGTTTTTTGTTTTTGTTTGAAATTTATTTTTATTATTATTTTTTGGCTGCATTGGGTCTTTATTGCTGCACACGGGCTTTCTCTAGTTGCGGCGAGCAACTAGTAGTAGGGGCTACTCTTCTTTGTGGTGCGCGGGCTTCTCATTGCAGTGGCTTCTCTTGTTGCGGAGCAGAGGCTCTCGTCATGCAGGCTTCAGTAGTTGTGGCTCGCGGGCTCTAGAGCGCAGGCTCTGTAGTTGTGGCGCACGGGCTTGGTTGCTCCGTGGCACGTGGGATCTTCCCGGACCAGGGCTCGAACCCGTGTTCCCTGCATTGGCAGGCGGATTCTTAACCACTGCGCCACCAGGGAAGCCCCCCCAAAAGCCATTTTTTGGTTGGGTTGTTTGTTTTTTGATATTAAGCTGTATGAGCTGTTCGTATATTTTGGAAATTGATCCTCTGTTGGTAGCATTGTTTGCAAATATTTTCTCTCAGTCTGTGGGTTGTCTTTTCATTTTGTTCATGGTGTTCTTTGCTGTGCAAAAGCTTTTGAGCTTAATTAGGTCCCATTTGTTTATTTTTGTTTTTATTTCCATTACTCTAGGAGACAGACCCCAAAAAGTATTAGGGCAATTTATGTCAAAGAGTGTTCTGCCTATGTTTTCCTCTAGGACTTTTATAGTATCTGGCCTTATATTTAGGTCTTTAATCCATTTTGAATTTGTGTGTGTGTGTGTGTGTGTGTGGTGTTAGGGAGTGCTCTAATTTCATTCTTTTACATGTAGCTGTCCACTTTTCCCAGCACCACTTATTGAAGAGACTGTCTTTTCTCCTTTGTATATCCTTGCCTCCTTTGTCATAGATTAGTTGACCATAGGTGCATGGGTTTATCTCTGGGCTTTCTATGCTGTTCCATTGATCTATATTTCTGTTTTTGTGCCAGTACCATACTCTCTTGATTACTTTGTAATCAATTAGCTTTGTAGTATCGTCTGAAGTCAGGGAGACTGATTCCTCCAGCTCTGTTTTTTCCCCTCAAGACTGCTTTGGCTATTCGGTGTCTTTTGTGTATCCATACAAATTTTAAGATTTGTTTTGTTCTCGTTCTGTAAAAAATGCCATTGGTAATTTGAAGGGGATTGCACTGAATCTGTAGATTGCTTTGGGTAGTATAGTCATTGTCACAATATTGATTCTTCCAATCCCAAAACATGGTATATCTCTCCATCTGTTTGTATCATCTTTAATTTCTTTCATCAGTGTCTTATAGTTTTCTGCATACAGGTCTTTTGTTCCCCTAGGTAGGTTTATTCTCAGGTATTTTATTCTTTTTGTTGCAATGGTAAATGGGAGTGTTTCCTTAATTTCTCTTTCAGATTTTTCATCATTAGTGTATAGGAATGCAAGAGATTTCTGTGCATTAATTTTCTATCCTGCAACCTTACCAAATTCGTGGATTAGCTCTAGTAGTTTTCTGGTGGCATCTTTAGGATTCGCTATGTATAGTATCACGTCCTCTGCAAACAGTGACAGTTTTACTTCTTCTTTTCCAATTTGTATTCCTTTTATTTTTCTTCTCTGATTGCCGAGGCTAGGACTTCCAAAACTATGTTGAATAATAGTGGCGAGAGTGGACATCCTTGCCTTGTTCCTGATCTTAGAGGAAATGCGTTTGGTTTTTCATCATTGAGAATGATGTTTGCTGTGGGTTTGTCATATATGGCCTTTGTTATGTTGAGGTAGGTTCCCTCTGTGCCCACTTTCTGGAGAGTTTTTTTTCTATCATAAATAGGTGTTGAATTTTGTCAAAAGATTTTTCTGCATCTGTTGAGATGACCATATGGGTTTTACTCTTCAATTTGTTCATATGATGTATCACATTGATTGATTTGCATATATTGAAGGATCTTTGCATCCCTGGGATAAACCCCACTTGATCATGGTGTATGATCCTTTTAATGTATTGTTGGATTCTGTTTGCTAGTATTTTGTTGAGGATTTTTACATCTATATTCATCAGTGATATTGGTCTGTAATATTTTTTTTCTAGTATCTTTGTCTGGTTTTGGTATCAGGGTGATGGTGGCCTCATAGAATGAGTTTTGGGTGTTCCTTCCTCTGTAATTGTTTGGAGGAGTTTGAGAGGATGGGTGTTAGCTCTTCTCTAAATGTTTGATACAATTCACCTGTGAAGCCATCTGGTCCTGGACTTTTGTTGGTTGGAAGATTTTTAATCACAGTGTCAATTTTATTACTTGTGATTGGTCTCTTCATATTTTCTATTTCTTCCCGGTTCAGTCTTGGAAGTTTATACAGAATTTGTCCATTTCTTCGAGGTTGTCCATTTTATTGGCATAGAGTTGCTTGTAGTAGTCTCTTAGGATGCTTTGCATTTCTGTGGTGTCCGTTGTAAGTTCTCCTTTTTCATTTCTAATTTTATTGATTTGAGTCCTCTCCCTCTTTTTCTTGGTGAGTCTGGCTAATGGTTTATCAATTGTGTTTATCTTCTCAAAAAGACAGCTTTCAGTTTTATTGATCTTTGTTTCTGTTTTCTTTGTTTGTATTTCATTTATTTCTGCTCTGATCTTTATGATTTCTTTCGTTCTACTAACTTTGGGTTTTGTTTGTTCTTCTTTCTCTAGCTCCCTTAGGTGTGAGGTTATAGATTGTTTAAGATTTTTCTTGTCTCTTGAGGTAGGCTTGTATTGCTATAACCTTCCCTCTTAGAAATGCTTTTGCTGCATCCCATAGGTGTTGGATCATGGTGTTTTCGTTGTCATTTGTCTCTAGGTATCTTTTGACTTCCTCTCTGATTTCTTCAGTGATCTCTTGGTTATTTTGTAACGTATTGTTTAGCCTCCATGTGCTTGTGTTTTTAACATCCTTTTTCCCTGTAATTGACTTCTAATCTCATAGCGTTGCGGTCAGAAAAGATGCTTGATATGCTTTCAATTTTCTTAAGTTTACTGAGGCTTGATTTGTGACTCAAGATGTGATCTATCCTGGAGAATGTTCCATGTGCACTTGAGAAGAAAGTGTAATCTGCTGTTTTGGGACGGCATGTCCTATAAATATCAGTTAAATCTGTCTGGTCTATTGTGTCATTTAAAGCTTGTGTTTCCTTATTAATTTTCTGTTTGGATGATCTTTCCATTGGTGCAAGTGAGGTGTTAAAGTTCCCCCTATTATTGTGTTACTGTCGATTTCCTCGTTTATAGGTGTTAGCAGTTGCCTGTGTATTGAGGTGCTCCTATGTTGGGTGCATATATATTTATAAGTGTTAGAGCTTCTTCTTGGAGTGATCCCTTGATCATTATGTAGCGTCCTTCCTTGTCTCTTGTAACATTCTTTATTTTCAAGTCTATTTTATCCGAGTATTGCTACTCCAGCTTTCTTCTGATTTCCATTTGCATGGAATATCTTTTTCCATGCCCTCACTTTCAGTCTGTATGTGTCCCTAGGTCTGAAGTGGGTCTCTTGTAGACAGCATATATATGGGTCTTGTTTCTGTGTCCATTCAGCGAGCCTGTGTCTTTTGGTTGGAGCATTTAATCCATTCACGTTTAAGGTAATTATTGGTATATATGTTCCTATTACCATTTCCTTAATTGTTGTGGATTTGTTTTTGTATGTCCTTTCCTTCTCTGTGTTTCCCACTTAGAGAAGTTCCTTTAGCATTTGCTGTAGAGCTGGTTTGGTGGTGCTGAATTCTCTTAGCTTTTGCTTCTCTGTGAAGTTTTGATTTCTCCGTTGAATGTGAATGAGACCCTTGGCGGGTAGAGTAATCTTGGTTGTAGATCTTCCCTTTCATCACTTTAAATATGTCATGCCAGTCCCTTCTGGCTTGTAGGGTTTCTGCTGGGAAATCAGCTGTTAACCTCATGGGGGTTCCCTTGTATGTTATTTGTCATTTGTCCCTTGTTGCTTTCAGTAATTTTTCTTTGTCTTTAATTTTTGTCAGTTTGATTACTGTATGTCTCAGTGTGTCTCTCCTTGGATTTATCCTGCCTGGGACTCTCTGTGCTTCCTGGACTTGGGTGGCTATTTCCTTTCCCTTGTTAGGGAACTTTTCGACTATAAGCTCTTCAAATATTTTCTCGGGTCCTTTCTCTCTCTTCTCCTTCTGGGACCCATATAATGTGAATGTTGTTGCGTTTAATGTTGTCCCAGAGGTCTCTTAGGCTGTCTTCATTTCTTTTCATTCTTTTTCCTTCATTCTGTTCTGTGGCAGTGAATTCCACCATTTTGTCTTCCAGGTCACTTATCCGTTGTTCTCCCTCAGTTATTCTGCTATTGATGCCTTCTAGTGTGTCTTTCATTTCAGTTATTGTATTGTTCATCTCTGTTTGTTAGTTCTTTTATTCTTCTAGATGTTTGTTCTTTAATTCTTCTAGGTCTTTGTTAAACATTTCTTGTGTCTTCTTGATCTTTGCCTCCATTCTTTCTCTGAGGTCCTGGATCCTCTTCACTATCATTTTTCTGAATTCTTTTTCTGGAAAGTTGCCTATCTCCACTTTATTTAGTTGGTTTTTTTCTGGGGTTTTATCTTGTTCCTTCATCTGGTACATAGCCCCCTGCCTTTTCATTTTGTCTGTCTTTCTGTGAATGTGGTTTTCGTTCCACAGGCTGCAGGATTGTCGTTCTTCTTGCTTCTGCTGTCTGCCCTCCGGTGGATGAAGCTGTCTAAGAGGCTTGTGCAAGCTTCCTGATGGGAGGGACTGGTGGTGGGTAGAGCTGGCTGTTGCTCTGGTGGGCAGGGCTCAGTAAAACTTCAATCTGCTTGTCTGCTGATGGGTGGGGCTGGGTTCCCTCCCTGTTGGTTGTTTGGCCTAAGGCAACCCAACACTGGAGCCTACCTGGGCTCTTTGTTGCGGCTAATGGTGGACTCTGGGAGGGCTCACACCAAGGAGTACTTCCTAGAACTTCTGCTGCCATTGTCCTTGTCCTCAGGGTGAGCCACAGCCACCCCCCACCTCTGCAGGAGACCCTCCAACACTACCAGGTGTGTCTGGTTCAGTCTCCTATGGGGTCACTGCTCCTTCCCCTGGGTCCCGATGAGAGCACTACTTTGTGTGTGCCCTCCGAGAGTGGAGTCTCTGTTTCGCCCAGTCTTGTTGAAGTCCTGCAATCAAATCCCGCTAGGCTTCAAAGTCTGATTCTCTAGGAATTCCTCCTCCCGTTTCCAGACCCACAGGTCGGGAAGCCTGATGTGGGGCTCAGAACCTTCACTCCAGTGGGTGGACTTCCGTGGTATAAATGTTCTCCTGTTTGTGAGTCACCCACCCAGTGGTTATGGGATTTGATTTTATTGTGATTGCGCACCCACACCCCCACCGTCTCATTAGGGCTTCTCCGTTGTCTTTGGATGTGGGCATTCTCTTCTTGTGAGTTGTATTGTCTCTCTGTAGGTGACTGTTCAGCAGTTAGCTGTGATTCTGGTGCTCTCGCAAGAGAGAGTGAGAGCACTTCCTTCTACCCCGCCATCTTGAACCAATCCCTCTCCTTTTACAAAACTGGGTTATTAGGTTTGTTGTTTATTGAGTTGTATGAGTTATTTACCTACTTTGGAGATTAACACCTCATCAGATATGCGGTTTAGAAGTATTTTCTCCCATTCTGTAGGTTGCCTTTTCCCCGAGTAGATTGTTCCTTTTGCTGTGCAGAAACTTTTCAGTTTGATGCAGTCCCACTGATTTATTTTTGTTTTTGTTCCATGTGCTTTTGGTGTCATATCCATGAAATCGTTACCAATACCAAGGTCATAAAGATTACCCTCTATGTTTGCTTCTAGGACTTTTGCATTTTCAGGTATTTTGTTTAAGTCTTTAAGCCACGAAGAGTTGATTTTTATGTATGGTGTAAGATACAGGTCCAACTTCATTCTGTTATATGTGGCTCTCCAGTTTTCCCACCACCGAGTAGTTGAAGAGACTATTCTTTCCCTATTGTGTATTCTTTGTCCCCTTGCTGAAAATTGGTTGACCATGTGTGCAAGGATTTATTTGTGGTCTCCCTATTCTGTTCCATTTGGTTTATATGTCTTTCTATGCCAGTAGCACGCTTTTTTAAAAATTGCAGTATTGTTGATTGTACCAGACTGTGTTGATTACTGTATCTTTGTAAGATGTCTTGAAATTATAGTGTGATACCTCCTAGTTTTGTTCTTTCTTACAATTGATTTGGGTACTTGTGGTCTTCTTTTGTGGTTTCATAAGAATTGTAGAATTGGTTTTTCTATTTCTGCAAAAAAAAAAAAAAAAGTCTTTGGAATTTTGATAGGAATTGCCTAGAATCTGTAGATTGCTTTGGGTAGTATGAACATGTTAACAATATTAAGTCTTCCAGTTCATGAAAATGGGATGATTTTCAATTTGTTTGTTTCTAAACTTCTGTCATCAGTATTTTAGTTTTCAGTATATAAATATTTTACCTCCTTAGTTTATCCCTAAGTATTTTCTTTTTTGGTACTATTGTAAATGGGGTTGTGTTCCTAATTTCCTTTTCAGATAGTTCAGTGTTAGTAAATAGAAATGCAACTGATTTTTGTATGTTGACTTTTGTATCCTGCAACTTTACTGAATTCATTCATTATAGTTATTTTTAATGGAATCTTGGAGTTTTCTACATACAAGACCATATTGTGTGTAAACAGGGATAATTTTACTTCTTCCTTTCCCATTTGGATGCTTTTTATATCTTGTGTAATTACTCTGGCTAGAACTTCCAGTGCCATGTTAAGTAGAAGTGGTGAGAATGGACATCCTTGCCTTGTTCTGATTTTTAGAGAAAAACACTTGTCGTTATTCACAATTGAGTATGTTAGCTGTGTGCTTTTCATTTATGGCCTTTATAATACTGAGGTATTTACCTTCTATTCTTAGTTTATTGAAGGTTTTTATCATGAATGAATGTTGATCTTGATGAAATGGGGTTTTTATGCATCTATGTAGACAGTCATGCAATTTTGAAACAATTTTTAAATTGAAGCATAGTTAATTTACAATGTTGTGTTTCAAGTGTACAGCAAAGCGACTCAGTGTTAGTTTCATGTGTACAGCAAAGTGATTCAGTTATATATATGACATCTATATATTCTTTTTCTGATTCCTTTCCATTATAAGTTTTTACAGGATACCGAATATAGTTCTCTGTTGTATATAGTAGGTCCCTTTTGGTTTACCTATTTTATTACAGTAGAATGTGTATCTTAATCTTAAACTCAATGTATCTAACCCCCCATCCCCTTTTGTGACAATAAGTGTGTTTTCTCTATTTGTGAGTCCCTTTCTGTTTTCTAAAGCAGTTCATTGGTATCTTTTTTTTTAGATTCCACATGTAAGTGATATCATATATCTGTCTTTCTCTCTCTGACTTACTTCACTTAATAGGATAATCTCTAGGTCTCTCCATGTTGGTGCACATGGCATTATTTCCTTCTTTTTAATGGCTGAGTAATATTCCATTGTATATATGTCCCACATCTTTATGCATTCATCTGTCGATGGACGTTTGTGTTGCTTCTATGTCTTCGCTATAGTAAATAGTACTGCTATGAACATTGGGGTGCATGTATGTTTCTGAACTATTGTTTTGTATGGATATATGCCCAGGAGTGGGATTGCTGGATCATAAGGCAACTCTACTTTTAGCTTTTAAGGAACCTCCATACTGTTCTCCATAGTGGCTGCATCAATTTATGTTCCTACCAACAGCGTAGGAGGGTTCCTTTTTCTCCACACCCTCTTCAACATTTATTGTTTGTAGACTTTTAAATGATGGCCATTCTGACCAGTGTGAGGTAATACCTCATTGTAGTTTTGATTTGCATTTCTCTAATAATTAGCAGTGTTGAGCATCCTAACGTGTGCCTGTGGCCTATATGTATGTCTTCTTTAGAGAAATGCCTATTTAGGTCTTCTGCCCTAAAAAAAACATGTTTTTTGTTTTTGTTTGAAATTTATTTTTATTATTATTTTTTGGCTGCATTGGGTCTTTATTGCTGCACACGGGCTTTCTCTAGTTGCGGCGAGCAACTAGTAGTAGGGGCTACTCTTCTTTGTGGTGCGCGGGCTTCTCATTGCAGTGGCTTCTCTTGTTGCGGAGCAGAGGCTCTCGTCATGCAGGCTTCAGTAGTTGTGGCTCGCGGGCTCTAGAGCGCAGGCTCTGTAGTTGTGGCGCACGGGCTTGGTTGCTCCGTGGCACGTGGGATCTTCCCGGACCAGGGCTCGAACCCGTGTTCCCTGCATTGGCAGGCGGATTCTTAACCACTGCGCCACCAGGGAAGCCCCCCCAAAAGCCATTTTTTGGTTGGGTTGTTTGTTTTTTGATATTAAGCTGTATGAGCTGTTCGTATATTTTGGAAATTGATCCTCTGTTGGTAGCATTGTTTGCAAATATTTTCTCTCAGTCTGTGGGTTGTCTTTTCATTTTGTTCATGGTGTTCTTTGCTGTGCAAAAGCTTTTGAGCTTAATTAGGTCCCATTTGTTTATTTTTGTTTTTATTTCCATTACTCTAGGAGACAGACCCCAAAAAGTATTAGGGCAATTTATGTCAAAGAGTGTTCTGCCTATGTTTTCCTCTAGGACTTTTATAGTATCTGGCCTTATATTTAGGTCTTTAATCCATTTTGAATTTGTGTGTGTGTGTGTGTGTGTGTGTGGTGTTAGGGAGTGCTCTAATTTCATTCTTTTACATGTAGCTGTCCACTTTTCCCAGCACCACTTATTGAAGAGACTGTCTTTTCTCCTTTGTATATCCTTGCCTCCTTTGTCATAGATTAGTTGACCATAGGTGCATGGGTTTATCTCTGGGCTTTCTATGCTGTTCCATTGATCTATATTTCTGTTTTTGTGCCAGTACCATACTCTCTTGATTACTTTGTAATCAATTAGCTTTGTAGTATCGTCTGAAGTCAGGGAGACTGATTCCTCCAGCTCTGTTTTTTCCCCTCAAGACTGCTTTGGCTATTCGGTGTCTTTTGTGTATCCATACAAATTTTAAGATTTGTTTTGTTCTCGTTCTGTAAAAAATGCCATTGGTAATTTGAAGGGGATTGCACTGAATCTGTAGATTGCTTTGGGTAGTATAGTCATTGTCACAATATTGATTCTTCCAATCCCAAAACATGGTATATCTCTCCATCTGTTTGTATCATCTTTAATTTCTTTCATCAGTGTCTTATAGTTTTCTGCATACAGGTCTTTTGTTCCCCTAGGTAGGTTTATTCTCAGGTATTTTATTCTTTTTGTTGCAATGGTAAATGGGAGTGTTTCCTTAATTTCTCTTTCAGATTTTTCATCATTAGTGTATAGGAATGCAAGAGATTTCTGTGCATTAATTTTCTATCCTGCAACCTTACCAAATTCGTGGATTAGCTCTAGTAGTTTTCTGGTGGCATCTTTAGGATTCGCTATGTATAGTATCACGTCCTCTGCAAACAGTGACAGTTTTACTTCTTCTTTTCCAATTTGTATTCCTTTTATTTTTCTTCTCTGATTGCCGAGGCTAGGACTTCCAAAACTATGTTGAATAATAGTGGCGAGAGTGGACATCCTTGCCTTGTTCCTGATCTTAGAGGAAATGCGTTTGGTTTTTCATCATTGAGAATGATGTTTGCTGTGGGTTTGTCATATATGGCCTTTGTTATGTTGAGGTAGGTTCCCTCTGTGCCCACTTTCTGGAGAGTTTTTTTTCTATCATAAATAGGTGTTGAATTTTGTCAAAAGATTTTTCTGCATCTGTTGAGATGACCATATGGGTTTTACTCTTCAATTTGTTCATATGATGTATCACATTGATTGATTTGCATATATTGAAGGATCTTTGCATCCCTGGGATAAACCCCACTTGATCATGGTGTATGATCCTTTTAATGTATTGTTGGATTCTGTTTGCTAGTATTTTGTTGAGGATTTTTACATCTATATTCATCAGTGATATTGGTCTGTAATATTTTTTTTCTAGTATCTTTGTCTGGTTTTGGTATCAGGGTGATGGTGGCCTCATAGAATGAGTTTTGGGTGTTCCTTCCTCTGTAATTGTTTGGAGGAGTTTGAGAGGATGGGTGTTAGCTCTTCTCTAAATGTTTGATACAATTCACCTGTGAAGCCATCTGGTCCTGGACTTTTGTTGGTTGGAAGATTTTTAATCACAGTGTCAATTTTATTACTTGTGATTGGTCTCTTCATATTTTCTATTTCTTCCCGGTTCAGTCTTGGAAGTTTATACAGAATTTGTCCATTTCTTCGAGGTTGTCCATTTTATTGGCATAGAGTTGCTTGTAGTAGTCTCTTAGGATGCTTTGCATTTCTGTGGTGTCCGTTGTAAGTTCTCCTTTTTCATTTCTAATTTTATTGATTTGAGTCCTCTCCCTCTTTTTCTTGGTGAGTCTGGCTAATGGTTTATCAATTGTGTTTATCTTCTCAAAAAGACAGCTTTCAGTTTTATTGATCTTTGTTTCTGTTTTCTTTGTTTGTATTTCATTTATTTCTGCTCTGATCTTTATGATTTCTTTCGTTCTACTAACTTTGGGTTTTGTTTGTTCTTCTTTCTCTAGCTCCCTTAGGTGTGAGGTTATAGATTGTTTAAGATTTTTCTTGTCTCTTGAGGTAGGCTTGTATTGCTATAACCTTCCCTCTTAGAAATGCTTTTGCTGCATCCCATAGGTGTTGGATCATGGTGTTTTCGTTGTCATTTGTCTCTAGGTATCTTTTGACTTCCTCTCTGATTTCTTCAGTGATCTCTTGGTTATTTTGTAACGTATTGTTTAGCCTCCATGTGCTTGTGTTTTTAACATCCTTTTTCCCTGTAATTGACTTCTAATCTCATAGCGTTGCGGTCAGAAAAGATGCTTGATATGCTTTCAATTTTCTTAAGTTTACTGAGGCTTGATTTGTGACTCAAGATGTGATCTATCCTGGAGAATGTTCCATGTGCACTTGAGAAGAAAGTGTAATCTGCTGTTTTGGGACGGCATGTCCTATAAATATCAGTTAAATCTGTCTGGTCTATTGTGTCATTTAAAGCTTGTGTTTCCTTATTAATTTTCTGTTTGGATGATCTTTCCATTGGTGCAAGTGAGGTGTTAAAGTTCCCCCTATTATTGTGTTACTGTCGATTTCCTCGTTTATAGGTGTTAGCAGTTGCCTGTGTATTGAGGTGCTCCTATGTTGGGTGCATATATATTTATAAGTGTTAGAGCTTCTTCTTGGAGTGATCCCTTGATCATTATGTAGCGTCCTTCCTTGTCTCTTGTAACATTCTTTATTTTCAAGTCTATTTTATCCGAGTATTGCTACTCCAGCTTTCTTCTGATTTCCATTTGCATGGAATATCTTTTTCCATGCCCTCACTTTCAGTCTGTATGTGTCCCTAGGTCTGAAGTGGGTCTCTTGTAGACAGCATATATATGGGTCTTGTTTCTGTGTCCATTCAGCGAGCCTGTGTCTTTTGGTTGGAGCATTTAATCCATTCACGTTTAAGGTAATTATTGGTATATATGTTCCTATTACCATTTCCTTAATTGTTGTGGATTTGTTTTTGTATGTCCTTTCCTTCTCTGTGTTTCCCACTTAGAGAAGTTCCTTTAGCATTTGCTGTAGAGCTGGTTTGGTGGTGCTGAATTCTCTTAGCTTTTGCTTCTCTGTGAAGTTTTGATTTCTCCGTTGAATGTGAATGAGACCCTTGGCGGGTAGAGTAATCTTGGTTGTAGATCTTCCCTTTCATCACTTTAAATATGTCATGCCAGTCCCTTCTGGCTTGTAGGGTTTCTGCTGGGAAATCAGCTGTTAACCTCATGGGGGTTCCCTTGTATGTTATTTGTCATTTGTCCCTTGTTGCTTTCAGTAATTTTTCTTTGTCTTTAATTTTTGTCAGTTTGATTACTGTATGTCTCAGTGTGTCTCTCCTTGGATTTATCCTGCCTGGGACTCTCTGTGCTTCCTGGACTTGGGTGGCTATTTCCTTTCCCTTGTTAGGGAACTTTTCGACTATAAGCTCTTCAAATATTTTCTCGGGTCCTTTCTCTCTCTTCTCCTTCTGGGACCCATATAATGTGAATGTTGTTGCGTTTAATGTTGTCCCAGAGGTCTCTTAGGCTGTCTTCATTTCTTTTCATTCTTTTTCCTTCATTCTGTTCTGTGGCAGTGAATTCCACCATTTTGTCTTCCAGGTCACTTATCCGTTGTTCTCCCTCAGTTATTCTGCTATTGATGCCTTCTAGTGTGTCTTTCATTTCAGTTATTGTATTGTTCATCTCTGTTTGTTAGTTCTTTTATTCTTCTAGATGTTTGTTCTTTAATTCTTCTAGGTCTTTGTTAAACATTTCTTGTGTCTTCTTGATCTTTGCCTCCATTCTTTCTCTGAGGTCCTGGATCCTCTTCACTATCATTTTTCTGAATTCTTTTTCTGGAAAGTTGCCTATCTCCACTTTATTTAGTTGGTTTTTTTCTGGGGTTTTATCTTGTTCCTTCATCTGGTACATAGCCCCCTGCCTTTTCATTTTGTCTGTCTTTCTGTGAATGTGGTTTTCGTTCCACAGGCTGCAGGATTGTCGTTCTTCTTGCTTCTGCTGTCTGCCCTCCGGTGGATGAAGCTGTCTAAGAGGCTTGTGCAAGCTTCCTGATGGGAGGGACTGGTGGTGGGTAGAGCTGGCTGTTGCTCTGGTGGGCAGGGCTCAGTAAAACTTCAATCTGCTTGTCTGCTGATGGGTGGGGCTGGGTTCCCTCCCTGTTGGTTGTTTGGCCTAAGGCAACCCAACACTGGAGCCTACCTGGGCTCTTTGTTGCGGCTAATGGTGGACTCTGGGAGGGCTCACACCAAGGAGTACTTCCTAGAACTTCTGCTGCCATTGTCCTTGTCCTCAGGGTGAGCCACAGCCACCCCCCACCTCTGCAGGAGACCCTCCAACACTACCAGGTGTGTCTGGTTCAGTCTCCTATGGGGTCACTGCTCCTTCCCCTGGGTCCCGATGAGAGCACTACTTTGTGTGTGCCCTCCGAGAGTGGAGTCTCTGTTTCGCCCAGTCTTGTTGAAGTCCTGCAATCAAATCCCGCTAGGCTTCAAAGTCTGATTCTCTAGGAATTCCTCCTCCCGTTTCCAGACCCACAGGTCGGGAAGCCTGATGTGGGGCTCAGAACCTTCACTCCAGTGGGTGGACTTCCGTGGTATAAATGTTCTCCTGTTTGTGAGTCACCCACCCAGTGGTTATGGGATTTGATTTTATTGTGATTGCGCACCCACACCCCCACCGTCTCATTAGGGCTTCTCCGTTGTCTTTGGATGTGGGCATTCTCTTCTTGTGAGTTGTATTGTCTCTCTGTAGGTGACTGTTCAGCAGTTAGCTGTGATTCTGGTGCTCTCGCAAGAGAGAGTGAGAGCACTTCCTTCTACCCCGCCATCTTGAACCAATCCCTCTCCTTTTACAAAACTGGGTTATTAGGTTTGTTGTTTATTGAGTTGTATGAGTTATTTACCTACTTTGGAGATTAACACCTCATCAGATATGCGGTTTAGAAGTATTTTCTCCCATTCTGTAGGTTGCCTTTTCCCCGAGTAGATTGTTCCTTTTGCTGTGCAGAAACTTTTCAGTTTGATGCAGTCCCACTGATTTATTTTTGTTTTTGTTCCATGTGCTTTTGGTGTCATATCCATGAAATCGTTACCAATACCAAGGTCATAAAGATTACCCTCTATGTTTGCTTCTAGGACTTTTGCATTTTCAGGTATTTTGTTTAAGTCTTTAAGCCACGAAGAGTTGATTTTTATGTATGGTGTAAGATACAGGTCCAACTTCATTCTGTTATATGTGGCTCTCCAGTTTTCCCACCACCGAGTAGTTGAAGAGACTATTCTTTCCCTATTGTGTATTCTTTGTCCCCTTGCTGAAAATTGGTTGACCATGTGTGCAAGGATTTATTTGTGGTCTCCCTATTCTGTTCCATTTGGTTTATATGTCTTTCTATGCCAGTAGCACGCTTTTTTAAAAATTGCAGTATTGTTGATTGTACCAGACTGTGTTGATTACTGTATCTTTGTAAGATGTCTTGAAATTATAGTGTGATACCTCCTAGTTTTGTTCTTTCTTACAATTGATTTGGGTACTTGTGGTCTTCTTTTGTGGTTTCATAAGAATTGTAGAATTGGTTTTTCTATTTCTGCAAAAAAAAAAAAAAAAGTCTTTGGAATTTTGATAGGAATTGCCTAGAATCTGTAGATTGCTTTGGGTAGTATGAACATGTTAACAATATTAAGTCTTCCAGTTCATGAAAATGGGATGATTTTCAATTTGTTTGTTTCTAAACTTCTGTCATCAGTATTTTAGTTTTCAGTATATAAATATTTTACCTCCTTAGTTTATCCCTAAGTATTTTCTTTTTTGGTACTATTGTAAATGGGGTTGTGTTCCTAATTTCCTTTTCAGATAGTTCAGTGTTAGTAAATAGAAATGCAACTGATTTTTGTATGTTGACTTTTGTATCCTGCAACTTTACTGAATTCATTCATTATAGTTATTTTTAATGGAATCTTGGAGTTTTCTACATACAAGACCATATTGTGTGTAAACAGGGATAATTTTACTTCTTCCTTTCCCATTTGGATGCTTTTTATATCTTGTGTAATTACTCTGGCTAGAACTTCCAGTGCCATGTTAAGTAGAAGTGGTGAGAATGGACATCCTTGCCTTGTTCTGATTTTTAGAGAAAAACACTTGTCGTTATTCACAATTGAGTATGTTAGCTGTGTGCTTTTCATTTATGGCCTTTATAATACTGAGGTATTTACCTTCTATTCTTAGTTTATTGAAGGTTTTTATCATGAATGAATGTTGATCTTGATGAAATGGGGTTTTTATGCATCTATGTAGACAGTCATGCAATTTTGAAACAATTTTTAAATTGAAGCATAGTTAATTTACAATGTTGTGTTTCAAGTGTACAGCAAAGCGACTCAGTGTTAGTTTCATGTGTACAGCAAAGTGATTCAGTTATATATATGACATCTATATATTCTTTTTCTGATTCCTTTCCATTATAAGTTTTTACAGGATACCGAATATAGTTCTCTGTTGTATATAGTAGGTCCCTTTTGGTTTACCTATTTTATTACAGTAGAATGTGTATCTTAATCTTAAACTCAATGTATCTAACCCCCCATCCCCTTTTGTGACAATAAGTGTGTTTTCTCTATTTGTGAGTCCCTTTCTGTTTTCTAAAGCAGTTCATTGGTATCTTTTTTTTAGATTCCACATGTAAGTGATATCATATATCTGTCTTTCTCTCTCTGACTTACTTCACTTAATAGGATAATCTCTAGGTCTCTCCATGTTGGTGCACATGGCATTATTTCCTTCTTTTTAATGGCTGAGTAATATTCCATTGTATATATGTCCCACATCTTTATGCATTCATCTGTCGATGGACGTTTGTGTTGCTTCTATGTCTTCGCTATAGTAAATAGTACTGCTATGAACATTGGGGTGCATGTATGTTTCTGAACTATTGTTTTGTATGGATATATGCCCAGGAGTGGGATTGCTGGATCATAAGGCAACTCTACTTTTAGCTTTTAAGGAACCTCCATACTGTTCTCCATAGTGGCTGCATCAATTTATGTTCCTACCAACAGCGTAGGAGGGTTCCTTTTTCTCCACACCCTCTTCAACATTTATTGTTTGTAGACTTTTAAATGATGGCCATTCTGACCAGTGTGAGGTAATACCTCATTGTAGTTTTGATTTGCATTTCTCTAATAATTAGCAGTGTTGAGCATCCTAACGTGTGCCTGTGGCCTATATGTATGTCTTCTTTAGAGAAATGCCTATTTAGGTCTTCTGCCCTAAAAAAACCATGTTTTTTGTTTTTTGTTTTTGTTTGAAATTTATTTTTATTATTATTTTTTGGCTGCATTGGGTCTTTATTGCTGCACACGGGCTTTCTCTAGTTGAGGCGATCAACTAGTAGTAGGGGCTACTCTTCTTTGCAGTGCACGGGCTTCTCATTGCAGTGGCTTCTCTTTTTGTGGAGCACGGGCTCTAGGCATGCAGGCTTCAGTCGTTGTGGCATGTGGGCTTCAGTAGTTGTGGCTCGCAGGCTCTACAGCGCAGGCTCTGTAGTTTTTGTGCACGGAATTGGTTGCTCCGTGGCATGTGGGATCTTCCCAGACCAGGGCTCGAACCCATGTTCCCTGCATTGGCAGGCGGATTCTTAACCACTGCGCCACCAGGGAAGCCCCCCTAAAAGTCATTTTTTGATTGGGTTGTTTGTTTTTTGATATTAAACTGTTTGAACTGTTCGTATATTTTCGAAATTGATCCTCTGTTGGTAGCATCGTTTGCAAATATTTTCTCTCAGTCTGTGGGTTGTCTTTTCATTTTGTTCATTGTTTTCTTTGCTGTGCAAAAGCTTTTGAGCTTAATTAGGTCCCATTTGTTTATTTTTGTTTTTATTTCCATTACTCTAGGAGACAGACCCCAAAAAGTATTAGGGCAATTTATGTCAAAGAGTGTTCTGCCTATGTTTTCCTCTAGGAGTTTTATAATATCTGGCCTTATATTTAGGTCTTTAATCCATTTTGAATTTTGTGTGTGTGTGTGTGTGTGTGTATGGTGTTAGCAAATGGTCTAATTTCATTCTTTTACATGTAGCTGTCTAGTTTTCCCAGCCCCAATTATTGAAGAGACTGTCTTTTCTCCCTTGTATATTCTTGCCTCCTTTTTCATAGATTAATTGACCGTAATTGGGTGGGCTTTTTTCTGGGCTCTGTATTCTGTGCTAGTCTTCTATGTGTCTTTTTTTGTGGCAGTAACACTCTGTTTTAGTTATTGTATCTTTGTAATGTAGTCTGATGTCAAGGAGCATTATTCCTCCATCTCCGTTCTTTCTGAAGTTTGTTTTAGCTGTTCAGTGTCTTTTGTGTTCTCATAGAAATATACAAATTTCTGTTCTAGTTCTGTGAAAAATGCCATTGGCAATTTGCTAGGGATTGCATTGAATCTGTAGATTGTCTTGTGTAGTATGGTCATTTAAAAAATATTGATTCTTCCAATCCATCAACATGGTATATCAATCCATGTATTTGTGTCATCTTCAATTTCTTTCATCAGTATCTTGTAGTTTTTGGAGTACAGGTTTTTATCTCCTTAGATAAGTTTATTCCTAGGTATTTTATTCTTTTTGATGTGATGGTAAGTGGGATTTTTTCTTTAATTTCTCTTTCTCTTCTTTCATTGTTGGTGTATAGAAATGCAACAGATTTCTGTGTGTTAATTTTGTGTCCTACAACATTACCAAATTCATTGATTAGTTCTAGTAGTTTTCTGGTAGCATTTTTAGGATTTTCTATGTATAGTGTCATGTTATCTGCAAACTGACAGTTTTTCTTCTTTCCAATTGGGATTTCTTTCCTTTTTCTTTGATTGCCATGGCTATGACTGCCAAATCTATGCTGAATGAAAGTGGCAAGAGTGGGCATCCCTGTCTGGTTCATGATCTTAGAGGAAATGCTTTCAACTTTTTGCTGTTGAGTGTGATGTTAGCTGTGGGTTTCTCATATATCACCTTTATTATATTGAAGTAGGTTCCTTCTACACACACTTTCTGAAGAGTGTGTATCCAAAATGGATGCTGAATTTTATCAAAAGCTTTTTCTGCATCTTTTGAGATGCTCATAAGGCTTTTATCCTTCAATTTGTTCATGTGGTATATCACACTGATAGATTTGAAGATATTGAAAAATCCGTGCATTCCTGGGATAAATCCCACTTGATCGTAGTGTATGATACTTTTAATGTATTGTTGGAGTAATTTTGCTAGTGTTCTGTTGAGGATTTTTGCATCTATGTTCATGAGAGATAGTGGCCTGTAATTTTCTTTTTTTGTGTGTGATATGTTTGTCTGGTTCTGTATCAGGGCGGTGGTGGCATCAGAGAATGAGTTCAGAGGTGTTCCTTCCTCTGCAATGTTTTGGAGTAGTTTCAGAAGCATATATGTTAACTCTTCCCTAATTGTTTGATAGAATTCACATATGAAGCTATCTAGTCCTGGATTTCTGCTTGTAAGTTTTTAAATTTCCAATTCGATTTAAGCCCTGGTAATTTTTGTGTTCATATTTTCTATTTCTTCCTGGTTTAGTTTTGGGAGATTCTACCTTTCTAAGAATTTGTCCATTTCTTCTAGGTTGTCCATTTTGTTGGCATATAGTTGCTTGTAGTAGTCTCTTATGATCCTTTGTGTTTCTGTGGTGTTGGCTATAACTTCTCCATTTTTCATTTCTAATTTCATTGATTTGGGCCCTCTCCCTGTTTTTCTTGATGAGTTTGGCTAAAGGTTTATCAATTCTGTTTATCTTCTCAAAGAACCAGCTTTTAGTTTCATTGATCTTTGCTATTGTTTTCTTCGTCTCTATTTATTTTTACTCTGATCTTTATGGTTTCTTTCATTCTATTAACTTTGGGTTTTGTTTGTTCTTCTTTCTCTAGTTTCTTTAGGTATAAGGTCAGGTTGTTTATTTGAGATTTTTCTTGTTTCCTGCGGCAAGATTGTATTGCTATAAACTTCCCTCTTAGAACTGCTTTTGTTGCATCACATAGGTTTTGGATCATAACGCTTTCGTTTTCATTTGTCTCTAGGTATTTTTAAATTTTCTCTTTGCTTTCTTCAGTGATCCATTGGCTGTTTAGTAGCATCTTGTTTAGCCTCCACATGTTTGTTTTTTACAGTTTTTTTCTTGTGGTTAATTTCTAATCTCATAGAAAAGATGGTCGGAAAAGATGCTTGATATGATTTCAATTTTCTTAAATTTACCAAGCCTCACTTTATGACCCAGCATGTGATCAATCCTGGAGAGTGTTCCATGTGTACTTCAATGTGTATTCTGCTGCTTTTGGATGGAATGCTCTATAAATGTCTATTTAGTCCATCTGGTCTAATATGTCATTTAAGGCCAGTGTTTCCTTATTGATTTTCTGTCTGGATGATCTATCCATTGGTAAAAGTGGGGTGTTAAAATCCCCCACTATTATTTTGTTTACTGTGGATTTCTCATTTTATGGATGTTAGTTTTTGACATATATATTGAAGTGCTTCTATGGTGGGTGTATATATATTTACAATTGTTATATCTTCATCTTGGATTGACCCCTTGATCATTATGTAGTGTCCTTCTTTGTCTCTGTAACCATCTTTATTTTAAAGTCTATTTTGTCTGATATGAGTATTGCTACTCCAGCTTTCTTTTGATTTATGTTTACATGGAATACCTTTTTCCATCCCCTCACTTTCAATCAGTATGTGTCCCTAGACCTGAAGTGGGTCTGTTACAGCCAGTATATATACGGGTCTTTTTTTGGATTCCATTTAGGCAGTGTATGTATTTTGGTTGAAGCGTTTAATCAGTTTACGTTTAAGGTAATTATTGATATATATGTTCTTATTTCCATTTTATTAATTGTTTTGTATTTGTTTTTGTAGGTCTTTTTTCTCCCCTTCCTCTTTTGTTCTCTTCTCTTGTCATTTGATAACTTACTTTTAGTGTTGTGTTTGGATTCCTTTTTCTTCTGTGTGTGTGTGTGTATCTATTGTAGGTTTTTGATTTGTGGTTACTATGAAGTTTTGATATGGTAGTATATATATATAAACAAGACTGTTTTAAGTTGCTGGTCTTTTAATTTCAAATGCATTTCCAATATCCTGCATTTGTACTCTCCTCTTCCCATGATTGCTAGTTTTGATATCATGTTTGTGTGCAGATGATTTCCTACCTTTACTGGTGAGCTTTTCCATTCATAATTTTCTTGTTTCTAGTTGTGGCCTTTTATTTTTTTCTGCCTAGAGAAGTTCCTTTAGCATTTGTTGCAAAACTAGTCTGGTGATGCTGAATTCTCTTAGCTTCTGCTTGTCTGTTAAGCTTCTGATTTCTCCATTTAATCTTTTTTTTTTTTTTTTTTTGGCGGTACACGGGCCTCTCACTGTTGTGGCCTCTCCCGTTGTGGAGCACAGGCTCTGGACGCACAGGCTCAGTGACCATGGCTCAAGGGCCCAGCCGGTCTGCGGCATGTGGGATCTTCCCAGACTGGGGCACAAACCCGTGTCCCCTGCATCGGCAGGCGGACTCTCAACCACTGCGCCACCAGGGAAGCCCTCCATTTAATCTTAATGAGAGCTTTACTGGGTAGAGTATTCTTGGTTGTAGGTTCTTCCCTTTCATCAGTTTAAATATATCATTGTACTCCCTTCTGGCCTGTAGAGTTTCTGCTGACAAACCAGATGATAACCTTACGGCATATCCCTTGTATGTTATTTGTTGCTTTTCCCTTGTTGCTTTCAATATTTTTTCTTTGTCTTTAACTTTTGTCAGTTTGATTACTATGTGTCTTGGCATGTTCCTCCTTGGCTTTATCCTGCCTGGGACTCTCTGCACTTCCTGGACTTGGGTGTTTGATTCCTTTCCCATGTTAAGGAAGTTTTCAGCTATTATCTCTTCAAATATTTTCTCAGGTCCTTTCTCTCTCTTCTCCATCTGGGACCCTTATAATGTGAATGTTGCTGTGTTTAATTTCATCCCAGAGGCCTCTTAGACTGTCCTCATTTCTTTTCATTTTATTCCATGGCAGTGATTTCCATCATGCTGTCTTCCAGTTCACTTATCTCTTCTTATGCCTCATTTATTCTTCTATTGATTCCGTCTAGTATATTTTTCAGTTCTGTTATCGTATTGCTCACCTCTTTCTGTTTGTTCTTTAGTTTGTCTAGGTCTTTGTTGAACATTTCTTGTATCTTCTTGGTGTGTGACTCCATTCTTTTTCTAAGATCTTGGATCATCTTTACTATCATTACTCTGAATTATATTTGGGGTAGATTGCCTATCTCCACTTCATTTAGTTGTTCTTCTTGGGTTTCTTCTTGTTCTTTTGTCTGGGACATATTCCTCTGGCATCTCATTATGTGTAATGTTTTTGTGATTGCAGTTTCCATCCTGCAGGGTGCAGAGTTTTAATTCTTCTTCTGCTGTCTGACTTCTGGTGGATGAGGCTGGCCTAAGAGGCTTGTGCAGGCTTCCTGGAGGTAGGGACTGGTTCCCACCCACTGATGTGTGGAGCTGGGTCTTGTCCCTCTGGTCAGCAGGACCGTGTCAAGAGGTGGGTTTAGTGGGAAGCTGTGGGCTCAGGAAGACTTTAGGCATCCTGTCTGCTGATGGGTTGGGCTATATTCCTGCCCTGTTGGTTATTTGGCCTGAGGCATCCCAGCCCTGGAGCCTACAGGCTGTTGAGTGGGGCCAGGTCTTGGTGAGAAAATGGTGGCCTCCAGCGGGGCTCATGCCAGTGCTACTCCTCAGAACTACCACCTCCAGTGTCTCTGTCCCTGCAGTGAGCCACAGCCACCCTGCACCTCCACAGAAGACTCTCCAATACCAACAGTTAAGTCTGGCCCTGTCTCCTGTGAGGTCACTGCTCTTTACCCTGGGTGCTGGTGTGCACAAGACGTTGTATGCACCCTCTAAGAGTGGAATTTCTGTTTCCCTCAGTCCTGTGGAATTCCTGAGAACAAAGCCTGCAGCTCTTCAAAACCAGATGCTCTGGGGGCTCCTCCTCCTATTACCAAACCTCCAGGCTGGGGAGCCTGATGTGGGGCTCAAAACTTTCACTCCTGTGGGAGAACCTCTGTGATATAATTATTTCCAGTTTGTGGGTTGCCCATTTGGAAGGAATGGGATTTGTTTTTATCACTATTGCACCCCTCCTGTCTCACTGTAGCTTCTTCTTTGTCTTTGGATGTAGGCTATCTTTTTGGGTAGGTTCCAGTAGTTTTTGTTTCAGCAATTAGTTGTGATTTTGTTGTTTTTGTGAGAAGAGGTGAGCTCACGTCCTTCTACTCCATCATCTCGTCTCCTCCCTCTTTGTTTTGAATTTGTTTTTGTAGGTCTCTTTTTCACCTTTCTTCTTTGTTCTGTCTCTCTTGTGATTTGATGACTATCTTTAGTGTTATATTTGGATTCTTTTTCCTTTTAATGTGTATATCTATTATAGATTTTCATTTTGCAGGTACCATGAGGTTTTTATTTAGGAGTCTGTATTTATCCATGCTTGTTTTCAGTTGCTTTTCTCTTAATTTCAAGTATATTTTATATACTCTGCATTTGTACTCTCCTCCCCTCTCGATTACTGTTTTTGATATTACATTTCACATCTAATTATTTTATGTATTCCTTAACTGCTGATTGTGGATACAAATGATTTTACTACTTTTGTCTTTTAACCTCCCTATTAGCTGTGCATGGCTGATTTCCCACCTTTATTGTATGTTTGCCTTTACCAGTGAGCTTTTCCATTTTGTAATTTTCTTGTTTCCAGTTGTGGCCTTTCCTTTTCTACCTAGAGAAGTTCTTTTAGCATTTGTTCTAAAGCTGGTTTGGTGGTGCTGAAATCTTTTAGCTTTTGCTTGTCTGTAAAGCTTTTGATTTCTCCATCAAATCTGAATGAGAGCCTCGCTGGGTAGAGTATTCTTGGTTGTAGGTTTTTCTCTTTCATCTTTTTTTTTTTTTTTTTTTTGCCATACGCAGGCCTCTCACTGTTGTGGCCTCTTCCGTTGTGGAGCACAGGTTCCGGACGCTCAGGCCCAGCGGCCATGGCTCACGATCCCAGCTGCTCCGTGGCATGTGGGATCCTCCTAGACCGGGGCACGAACCCATGTCCTCTGCATCAGCAGGTGGACTCTCAACCACTGCACCACCAGGGAAGCCCTCTCTTTCATCATTTTAAGTATATCATGCCATTCCCTTCTGGCCTGCAGAGTTTCTGCTGAAAAATCAGCTGATAGCCTTAGGATAATTCCCTAAGGAATATTATTTGTTGCTTTTCCCTTGTTGCTTTTAATATTCTCTTTATCTTTTAAAAAAATTTTTTTTAGAGTATAGTTGACTTACAATGTGTTAGTTTCAGGTGTACAGCAAAGTGAATCAGGTGTGTGTGTGTGTGTGTATATATATATATATATATATGTGTGTGTGTATATATAATCATTCTTTTTCAGATTCTTTTCCCATGTAGGTTATTACAGAATATTGAGTTCCCTGTTCTGTACAGTAGGGCCTTATTAGTTATCTGTTTTATATATATAGTACTATGTATATGTTAATCCCAAACTCCTAATTTATCACTTCCCCACATGTTTTTCCTATGGTAACCATAAGTTTAATTTTGAGATCTGTGAGTCTGGTTTTGTTTTATAAATAAGTTCATCTGTATCATTTTTTATTAGATTCCACATATAAGTGATATCTTATGATATTTGTCTTTCTCTGACTTATTTCACGTAGTATGATAATCTCCATGTCCACCCATGTTGCTGCAAATGGCATTATTTTGTTCTTTTTAATGGCTGAGTAGTACTCCATTGTATATATATACCACATCTTCTTTATCCATTCCTCTGTCGATGGACATTTAGGTTGCTTCCATGTTTTGGCTATTGTAAACAGTGCTATAATAAACATTGGGATTCATGTATCTTTTTCTAATTTGTCTTCATCTTTTCTGGATATATGCCTAGGAGTGGGATTGTTGGATCATGTGGTAACTCTATTTTTAGTTTCTTAAGGAACCTCCATACTGTTCTCCATAGTAGTTGTACCAATTTATTATTACCACCAGCAATGTAGGAGGGTTCCCTTTGCTCCACAACCTTTATCTTTAATTGTTGACATTTTGATTACAATGTGTTGTGGTGTATTCTTCTGTGGCTTAATTCTGAATTGAACTCTCTGTGCTTCCTGGACTTGGGTGACTATTTCCTCCCCCAGGTTAGGGAATTTTTCAGCTATTATCTCTTCAAATATTTTCTCTGGCCCTTTCTCTCTCTCTTCTTCTGGGACCCCTATAATGCAAATATTGGCATACTTGATGTTGTCCCAGTAGTCTCTTAAACTCTCCTCATTTATTTTCATTCCTTTTTTTTTTTCTGTTTGGCAGCAATGATGTCCACTACTCTGTCTTCCAGTTAATGATCCTTTCTTCTGCCTCACTTAGTCTACTCTTGATTCCTTCTAGTGTATTTTTCATTTCAGTTATTGTATTCTTTAATTGTTTGGTTGTTCTTTATATTTTAAAATTCTTTGTTAAAAAAGTTCTCATTTCTAGCTCTGTGCATCCATTTTCCTCCCATGTTCGTTGATCATCTTTACAGTCATTACTCTGAAGTCTTTCTCAGGTAGATTGCCTGTCTCTACGTCACTTAATTCTTCTGGGGTTTCATCTTGTTCCTTCATATGATACATAGTCCTCTGTCGCCTCATTTTGTCTAAATTGCTATTTGTATTTTTATGTATGTGGTAGACTGATTACATTTCTTGACCTTGGAGAAGTGGCCCTTTGTAGGAGATGTCCTATGTGTCCCAGCAGTGCACTCCCCTCTTGTCACCCAAGGATCAGGGGCCAGCTGGTCCCAGGGTGGTGTCTGGCCTGCTTTTGCAGAATTGATCTGCAGGCTGAGGCACTGTAGTTTTCTTGCTTCTGGTGCCTGCCCCCTGGTGGATGAGGCTTTTCTAGAGGTTTGTGCAGGCTTCCTGATGGGAGGGGCCGGTGCCTGCTCCGCTGGTGGGTAGAGCTGAATCTCGGTTCTCTGGTGTGCAGGGCCATGTTTAGGGGCATGTCTAGTGGTGGCTGTGAGCTCAGGAAATCTTTAGGCAGCCTGTCTGCTGATGGGTGGGTCTCTGTCCCTGCTCAGTTTGTTGTTTGGCCTGAGGCATCCCAGCACTGCAGTCTACAGGCTGTTGAGTGGGACCAGGTCTTGGTGCCAAAATGTCAGCCTCCAGGACAGACCATGTAGATGAATGCTCAATGATATATCTGTCACCAGTGTCTATGTCCCCAGAGTGGGAGACACCTGCTCTTCACCTCCCCATGAGATGCTCCAAGACCAGCAGATAGGTCTGGCCCAGCTGCCTATCAAATTACTGCTTTTGTCCTTGGTCAGTGTGCATGAGATTTTGTGTGCTCCCTTTAAGAGTGAAGCCTCTATTTCCCCTAGTCCTGTGACCTCCTGCAATCAAGCCCCACTGGCCTTCAGAGCCAAATGCTCTGCTGGGCCCCTGGGCTAGGGCACCTGATGTGAGACTCAGAACTCTCACTCCTGTGGGAAAACCTCTGTAATAAAACTATTTTCCAGTTTGTGGTTTGCCCACCCTGGGGTGTATGGGATTTGATTATATCACAAGTCTGCCTCTCCTACCAGTCTCGTTATGGTTCTGTCTTTATGTGTTTAGTTGTAGAGGATCTTTTCTGGTCGTTAACAGTCTTTTTCAATGGTGGTTGTTGTGCAGATTGTTATTTTGGTGTGCTCTTGAGAGGAGGTGAGCTTAGGGTCCTTCTACTCTGCCATCTTGGCCACTCCAAATCATGCAATTTTTGTCCTTTATTCTTATGATGTGATATATCACATTAATTGATCTTCATATATTGAATCATCCTTGCAACTCAGGGATAAATCCCACTTGGTTATGGTGTAAGATCCTTTTAATGTGCTATTGGATTAACTTTGCTAGTATTTTGTTGAGGATTTTTGCATCTATATTCACCAGAGATACAGGCCTATAGTTTTCATTTCTTAAAAAGTATTCATCTAGCTTTGTTATTAGGATAATGCTGACCTCATAAGATGAATTTGGAAGGGTTCCCCCCTTTCCAGTTTTTGGGAGGAGTTTGAGATGATTGGCACTAATTCTTCTCCACATGTTTGGTAGAATTGACCAGGGAAGCCGTCTGATCCTGGGCTTTCGTTGGGAGATTTTCTATTACTGAGTCAGTCTCCGTAGTAGTTATGGGTCTGTTTAGGCTTTCTATTTCTTCATGATTTAGTTTTGCTAGGTCCTATATCACTAGGAATTTATTCATTTATTCTAGGTTATCCAGTTTGCTGGTGGATAATTGTTCATAGTAGTCTCTTGTGATACTTTTTATTTCTGTGTCATCAGTTATAATGTCTCTTCTTTCATTTCTGATTTTATTTGAATTTTATTTCTTTCCTAGTCCAGCTTAAGAGTTTGTAAATTTTTTCATCTTTTCAAAAAACCAACTCGTTTGTTTCCTATTTTAAAAAATTTTCTATTTTATTTCTGCTCTTTACTTCCTTCCTTCTAATTTTGAGCTCAATTTGTTCTCTTTCTAACTCTTTGAGATGTAAAATTAAGTTGTTTGAGATCTTTATTTTTCTTACTGTATGCACTTAATGTTATGAATTTCTTAGTGTATGAATTTTGATATGTTGTAATTTCATTTTTATTTGCCCTGAGGTATTGCCTAATTTCCTTTTTAATTTCCCCTTTGACCCAGTGGTTGCTCAAGAGTGTGCTGTTGAAGTTCCCCATTTTTTTGGTGAAATTTCCAGTTCCCCTTATGTTATTATTTCCTAGTTTTATTCCATTATGGTAGGAAAAGATACTTAGCATAATATCAGTCTCTTAAATTTCGTGAGACTTGTTTTGTGACACAACATATGATCAATTTTTAATCTAATTTCATCATCTCCCATGGGAAAAATAGGCAGAGAGATGAAGCCACTTGCCTGAGCTCACACAATTAATTAGAGGTCATACAATTACCAGAAAGTAACACCTAACTCAGTGCTCTTCCCACTGACCACTTTGGCTTTGTTTTTTAATTTCAGTCATGTTGATTCAGACTCAATTCATCATTGAAACCTTCATTTTCTAAAGCAGATTTCATCCTAAAAATTTAGAAATATAAGCAGACTATCATAAAAAAATCTAACTACAATCAATTGGTTCAGATAAATGAGTTCTCATTCAATGGAAATGTTGATGGGCTGCAGGGACTTGAAATTTGGGTAGTTTGTTGGATTTAATAGTATAGGTTGTAGTGTTTTAAATGAATTTTTACTCTTGCTCTACAAGAAACTAACAGGAGAACCAATCAAAGATCCTAATGCAACACAGGGTGGTAATCCAGCTTGCTGTCCATCAAACCCATGAGGTTCAATGTTCCAAGTGAATACACTAATTCTAATAAACAGAATGGGACTTTGAGACTATCAAAAATAAATGCATTTAATATTAAGAAACATCTACCAACTGAAAGAGTGGCGCATAATTGTCAATAGTCGTATTCTCAAATATATATTCACAAGTATATTTTCTGTTCTTTTCATAAAATAATATCATTACATGGTTACCAGCATAAAACCTATTAAAATGTTTTAAGTCAGAGCTGTGCATAAGCAAAATCAGTGTATTTATTTAAAGGTTAGGGTTTAGAACTACATGAATAACAATGGCCAATATTGGGCTTATGCTCATTTGTTTCATTTAAAATAAATAATCTTGAGAATGTGGGGCAATAGGTCCATAATGGCTAAAGCCTAACAATTAAAGCTCTCCTCAAGAATTTAAAATATACTATATAAGAAAAAAAGGGGCTCTGTTGTCAAATAAATATGGATGTACTAGATTATTTCTCAAGGTTATAAGGTTATACGGCCTTCTTTTGCAGAACATTTTCTGAGACTTAAGTTCTAAAGATGACACATTGGGAAGTATCTTATATTACCAAACTCAGGTTTGGCTGCTCACTGCTGGAAAGCCAATACTTGAGAAACAAGTGTTGGTTGGAAAGGAAAGGTTGCTTTATTCAGGAGGTTGGCAACCTGGGGAAAAGGTGGACTTGTGTCCAAAAACCAGCTCCAAAGATACCATTTGACCATGAAAGTCTCAAAAGGAGAAAAGGGAAGTTAATTGCCATTAACCATTTGGGGAGGGGATCAGAGTCTTTGTTATCTTCCACTGTGTGCAGACTTTCCTCTGTTTGGTTGGTGGTGAGGTAACAGGGTGGTGATCAAGAAATCTTGTTCTCAGCCTGAAGTTATCATCCTCCACCTGGGTGGGGGGCCTTTGTTCCTACAGAAGAACTCAAAAATATTGTTATGTATAGTTTTTGAGGAGGAGCCAGGACACTGCCCCATTACTGCACTATTGTTCCTTTTTTTAAAAAAAATTTTTTTATTTAGGACTTTCCTGGCATCCAGTTGTTAAGACTCTGTGCTTCCAATGCAGGCGGTGTGGGTTTGATCCCTGGTTGGGGAACTAAGATCCCACATGCCTACCACGGGGCATGGCCAAAAAATTTACTTTATTTTATTTTATTGAAGTATAGTTGATTTACAATGTTGTGTTAATTTCTGCTGTACAGCAAAGTGATTCAGTTATACATATATATATTATATAAATTATGTTTCATATTCTTTTCCATTTTGGTTTATCACAGGATACTGAATATAGTTCCCTGTGCCATACAGTAGGACCTTGTTTATCCATGCTCTCTGCAATAGTTTGCATCTGCTAATCGCAAACTCCCAATCCAATCCATCCCTTCCCACCACCCTCCCACTTGGCAACCACAGTCTGTTCTCTGTGAATCTGTTTTTATTTCATAGATAAGTTCATTTGTGTCATTTTAGATTCCACATATAAGTGATACCATATGGTATTTGTCTTTCTCTTTCTGACTTACTTCACTTACTATGATAATCTCTAGTTGCATCCATGTATTATTGTTTCTTGATTGTCACTCCGTTGATTCTGCATTCTCTCACTTGCCTGCTTAGCAACTGTTTGAATCTGCCTTTTGGAACTCAGGGAAGGTCAAGGAGGCTGAATGAAGCCTATTTCCTACAAAAAAGTAAGAGAGGACTTGGAAAGTATTTGTACCTGGGAGGGCCCCACAGGGTCCTGCTCAGTTTCACTTATTGAGCAATTATGTACCATACTTCCTATATTATGTTACCTTCACATCTCTAAGGAATTGAAGCATTATTACCACTCTATTTTAAAGATAAGGAAATACTTGCCCATCCATTTAACCCAATGGATCTAAATAGCAGAACATTTCCAGAATGTATGCAGAAATCAAACCCTGGGATTAAAAAATGTTCTCTTCCAAGTTTTCTCAGAAATATATAACTAGATAATAGGAACCCCAAATCTGTGAACTGTGTTGTGATGATACCCAGTTTACTGATCCATAGCAAGTTTACATCATGTTAAATAACAAATTTGAGAACTCAGCAAGTTCCCAGAATTATGTATAAATCTCATCTTTAACCCTGAACTCCCTCAAACTAATTTGAGAATTTTTGGAGATTTTTTTTCCCTGTAAGGTGGAAATGGTTAAAGGTATGTACTAAAGAAATCAGTCCTAAAGGATAGGGAATGGAAGTTTAGAAAAGATGCAGTGGAGTCAAGTCAGGTCTAGTCACATAAGAGAAGATGGAAGCTAGAATCACAGGGCAGGAAGAACATTTGACTGGTTAGGCCATCCATTCCCATCTCCATGTAGGGCCATATACCTCAAGTTCCAAGGGAACTACGTTGGGAGAACCAAAACCAATAAGCACAATGTGGAATTAGTTACTTGTACCACAGAGGCATACAATCAATACAGTCATTTAGTTGAAGGATTTCTCAAAGCATGGAACATGTATCACCTGCAGAGTCATCTAGGTTGTCCATCAAGTGTTAATTCCTGGAGAGACCTAGAACTAGAACATCAGCCTCTGTTGATGTGACTAAGGAATCTGCATTATAAGCAAACACCTCAGGGCACTCTGATGTTAGCTCAAGTTTGAACCTGGAATTAGGCAAAAATGTCCATTATACGTCTTTAATAAGAATAGCCTTGATATTCAACTAGAGCCTGTTTAGAAGATAAAAGAAGGAAGCAAGGCTCAAGAATAGTCCCTTTGGGCATTCCATCACATGTCCCACAATTGGCAATGGGCATTCAAGGGGCCACAACAGGTTGAACATAATTTTCTTAGGCTTACAGCTTTGCCGGCCATAACCACTGTGGTCTCATTTTGCCAGCCTTGGGCACATTTTATGTCTCGGGGAGAGAGAACTGTCTTCTGCAGCTGTTTACAGAGAAACGCACTACAGATATACAAGTCGTCATTTTTCACTCTGTTCCCAAAGCCACATTTCCTAATTTACATTAAAAAGTCCTTGTCATTAAATAACTAAAAGTAAGACCCAAATGAAATTGAAGTCATGGTTAAAAATTCATTTAAGTTTAGAAAAGATAAATCTCCAAATGTAAGTGTTTCTCTCTGGGTGGTGGGATTATGAATTTCATACTTACCAGGTTTTAATTTTTTTACAATGGACTTCTACTGGCTTTTATTTTGGTTATAAAAGTTTTTGTTTTCAAAAATACTTTTTAAAGAAAGTAGATTTTGAGGTCTTGTAATAGCATTCTATTCTTTAAAATAGCATTCTATTCTTTTAGAAAGTATATTCTATTTTTTCATACTCATAGGAATAATAAACAATCCTTAAGAATATGATGCTGTCTTATAATCTTTTTAGTACACTTATGTGTATGTTCTCTTTATCTAATGACAAGGGGAAGTGTGATTGAAAGAAATAACCTATGTTGTAAGACTTTGGAAAACATCTCAAGGTAGGCACAAATTTGAGGATCTTGATTTTTCTTTTTTTTAAACGCTCATAAAATTTTATTTTATTTTATTTTTTAACATCTTTATTTGAGTATAACTGTTTTACAATAGTGTGTTAGTTTCTCCTTTACAACAAAGTGAATCAGTTATACCTATACATATGTTCCCATAACTCTTCCCTCTTGTGTCACCCTCCCTCCCACCCTCCCTATCTCACCCCTCTAGGTGGTCACACAGCACAGAAGTGAATTCCCTGTGCTATGCTGCAGCTTCCCACTAGCTATCTAATTTACATTTGGTAGTGTGTATAGGTCCCTGCCACTCTCTCACATCGTCACAGCTTACCCTTCGCCCTCCCCATATCCTCAAGTCCATGCTCTAGTAGGTCTGTGTTTTATTCCCCTCCTACCACTAATCTCTTCATGACATTTTTTTTTTTTTTAGATTCCATATATATGTGTTAGCATACAGTATTTGTTTTTATCCTTCTGACTTACTTCACTCTGTATGACATATTCCAGGTCTATCCACCTCATTACAAATAACTCAGTTTCATTTCTTTTTATGGCTGAGTAATATTCCATTGTATATATGTGCCACATCTTCCTTATCCATTCATCTGTTGATGGACACTTAGGTTGCTTCCATGTCCTGGCTATCGTAAATAGAGCTGCAATAAACATTTTGGTACATGACTCTTTTTGAATTATGGTTTTCTCAGGGTATGGGCATATGCCGAGTAGTGGGATTGCTGGGTCGTATGGTAGTTCTATTTGTAGTTTTTTAAGGAACCTCCGTACCGTTCTCCAAAGTGGCTGTATCAACTTACATTCCCACCAGCAGTGCAAGAGGGTTCCCTTTTCTCCACACCCTCTCCAGCATTTATTGTTTCTAGAGTTTTTGATGATGGCCAATCTGACCGGTGTGAGATGATATCTCATTGTAGTTTTGATTTGCATTTCTCTAATGATTAATGATGTTGAGCAGTCTTTCATGTGTTTGTTAGCAATCTGTATATCTTCTTTGGAGAAATGTCTATTTAGGTCTTCTGCCCACTTTTGGATTGGGTTGTTTGTTTTTTTGTTATTGAGCTGCATGAGTTGCTTATAAATTTTGGTTATTAATCCTTTGTCAGTTGCTTCATTTGTAAATATTTTCTCCCATTCTGAGGGTTGTCTTTTGATCTTGTTTATGGTATCCTTTGCTGTGCAAAAGCTTTTAAGTTTCATTAGGTCCCATTTGTTTATTTTGTTTTTATTTCCATTTCTCTAGGAGATGGGTCAAAAAGGATCTTGCTGTGATTGATGTCATAGAGTGTTCTGCCTATGTTTTCCTCTAAGAGTTTGATAGTGTCTGGCTTACATTTAGGTCTTTAACCCATTTTGAGTTTATTTTTGTGTGTGGTGTTAGGGAGTGTTCTAATTTCATACTTTTACAGGTAGCTGTCCAGTTTTCCCAGCACCACTTATTGAAGAGGCTGTCTTTTCTCCACTGTGTTTCCTTCCCTCCTTTATCAAAGATAAGGTGACCATATATGTGTGTGGGTTTATCTCTGGGCTTTCTATCCTGTTCCATTGATCTATATTTCTGTTTTTGTGCCAGTACCATACTGTCTTGATTACTGTGGCCTTGTAGTATAGTCTGAAGTCAGGGAGCCTGAGTCCTCCAGCTCCATTTTTCGTTCTCAAGATTGCTTTGGCTATTCGCGGTCTTTTGTGTTTCCATACAAATTGTGAAATTCTTTGTTCTAGTTCTGTAAAAAATGCCAGTGGTAATTTGATAGGGATTGCATTGAATCTGTAGATTGCTTTGGGTAATAGAGTCATTTTCACAATGTTGATTCTTCCAATCCAAGAACATGGTATATTTCTCCACCTATTTGTATCATCTTTAATTTCTTTCATCAGAGTCTTATAGTTTTCTGCATACAAGTCTTTTGTCTCCTTAGGTAGGTTTATTCCTAGATATTTTATTCTTTTTGTTGCAATGGTAAATGGGAGTGTTTTCTTAATTTCATTCTCAGATTTTTCATCATTAGTGTATAAGAATGCCAGAGATTTCTGTGCATTAATTTTGTATCCTGCTACTTTACCAAATTCATTGATTAGTTCTAGTAGTTTTCTGGTTGCATCCTTAGTATTCTCTATGTATAGTATCATGTCATCTGCAAACAGTGACAGCTTTACTTCTTCTTTTCCTATTTGGATTCCTTTTATTTCTTTATTTTCTCTAATTGCTGTGGCTAGAACTTCCAAAACTAGGTTGAATAAGAGTGGTGAGAGTGGGCAACCTTGTCTTGTTCCTGATCTTAGTGGAAATGGTTTCAGTTTTTCACCATTGAGAACAATGCTGGCTGTGGGTTTGTCATATATTGCCTTTATTATATTGAGGAAAGTTCCCTCTATGCCTACTTTCTGCAGGGTTTTTATCATAAATGGGTGTTGAATTTTGTCAAAAGCTTTCTCTGCATCTATTGAGATGATCATATGGTTTTTCTCCTTCAGTTTGTTGATATGGTGTATCACGTTGATTGATTTGCATATATTGAAGAATCCTTGCATTCCTGGAATAAACCCCACTTGATCATGGTGTATGATCCTTTTAATGTGCTGTTGGATTCTGTTTGCTAGTATTTTGTTGAGGATTTTTGCATCTATGTCCATCAGTGATATTGGCCTGTAGTTTTCTTTCTTTGTGACGTCTTTGTCTGGTTTTGTTATCAGGGTGATGGTGGCCTCATAGAATGAGTTTGGGAGTGTTCCTCCCTCTGCTATCTTTTGGAAGAGTTTGAGAAGGATAGGTGTTAGCTCTCCTCTAAATGTTTGATAGAATTCGCCTGTGAGGCCATCTGGTCCTGGGCTTTTGTTTGTTGGAAGATTTTTAATCACAGTTTCAATTTCAGTGCTTGTGATTGGTCTGTTCATATTTTCTATTTCTTCCTGGTTCAGTCTTGGCAGGTTGTGCATTTCTAAGAATTTGTGCATTTCTTCCAGGTTGTCCATTTTATTGGCATAGAGTTGCTTGTAGTTCTCTCTCATGATCCTTTGTATTTCTGCAGAGTCAGTTGTTACGTCTCCTTTTTCATTTCTAATTCTGTTGATTTGAGTCTTCTCCCTTTTTTTCTTGATGACTCTGGCTAGAGGTTTATCAATTTTATTTATCTTCTCAAAGAACCAGCTTTTAGTTTTATTGATCTTTGTTATTGTTTCCTTCATTTATTTCTGATCTGATCTTTATGATTTCTTTCCTTCTGCTAAATTTGGGTTTTTTCTTTTGTTCTTCCTTCTCTAATTGCTTTAGGTGCAAAGTTAAGTTGTTTATTCGAGATGCTTCCTGTTTCTTAAGGTATGATTGTATTGCTATAAACTTCCCTCTTAGAACTGCTTTTGCTGTATCCCATAGGTTTTGGGTCATCGTGTCTCCATTGTCATTTGTTTCTAAGTACTTTTTGATTTCCTCTTTGATTTCTTCAGTGATCACTTCGTTATTAAGTAGTGTATTGTTTAGCCTCCATGTGTTTGTATTTTTTACAGATCTTTTCCTGTAATTGATATCTAGTCTCATAGCGTTGTGGTCAGAAAAGATACTTGATACGATTTCAATTTTCTTAAATTTGCCAAGGCTAGATTTGTGACCCAAGATATGATCTATCCTGGAGAATGTTCCATGGGCACTTGAGAAAAATGTGTATTCTGTTGTTTTTGGATGGAATGTCCTATAAATATCAAGTAAATCCATCTTGTGTAATGTATCATTTAAAGCTTGTGTTTCCTTATTTATTTTCACTTGGGATGATCTGTCCATTGGTGAAAGTGGGGTGTTAAAGTCCCCTACTATGATTGTGTTACTGTCAATTTCCCCTTTTATGGCTGTTAGTATTTGCCTTATGTATTGAGGTGCGCCTATGTTGGGTGCATAAATATTTACTATTGTTATATCTTCTTCATGGATCGATTCCTTGATCATTATGTAGTGTCCTTCTTTGTCTCTTGTAATAGTTTTTATTTTAAAGTCTATTTTGTCTGATATGAGAATTGCTACTCCAGCTTTCTTCTGATTTCCATTTGCATGGAATATCTTTTTCCATCCCCTCACTTTCAGCCTGTAAGTGTCCCTAGGTCTGAAGTGGGTCTCTTGTAGACAGCATATATATGGGTCCTGTTTTTGTATCCATTCAGCCAGCCTGTGTCTTTTGGTGGGAGCATTTAATCCATTTACATTTAAGGTAATTATTCATATGTGCGTTCCTATTACCATTTACTTAATTGTTTCGGGTTGTTCTTGTAGGTCTTTTCCTTCTCTTATGTTTCTTGCTTAGAGAAGTTCGTTTAGCATTTGTTGTAGAGCTGGTTTGGTGGTACTGAACTCTCTCAGCTTTTGCTTGTCTGTAAAGGTTTTAATTTCTCCATCAAATCTGAATGAGATCCTTGCTGGGTCGAGTAATCTTGGTTGTAGGTTTTTTTCCTTCATCACTTTAAATATATCCTGCCACTCCCTTCTGGCTTGTAGAGTTTCTGCTGAAAGATCAGTTGTTAGCCTTATGGGGATTCCCTTGTGTGTTATTTGTTGTTTTTCCCTTGCTGCTTTTAATATGTTTTCTTTGTATTTAATTTTTGACAGTTTGATTATTATGTGTCTCGGCGTGTTTATCCTTGGGTTTATCCTGTATGGGACTCTCTGTGCTTCCTGGACTTGATTGACTATTTCCTTTTCCATATTAGGGAAGTTTTCAACTATAATCTCTTCAAATATTTTCTCAGTCCCTTTCTTTTTCTCTTCTTCTTCTGGGACCCCTATGATTCGAATTTTGGTGCGTTTAATGTTGTCCCAGAGATCTCTGAGACTGTCCTCAGTTCTTTTCATTCTTTTTTCTTTCTTCTGCTCTGCAGTAGTTATTTCCACTATTTTATCTTCCAGGTCACTTATCCGTCCTTCTGCCTCAGTTTTTCTGCTATTCATCCCATCTAGAGTATTTTAAATTTCATTTATTGTGTTGTTCAACGTTGCTTGTTTCCTCTTTATTTCTTCTAGGTCCTTGTTAACTGTTTCTTGCAATTTGTCTATTCTATTTCCAAGATTTTGCATCATCTTCACCATCATTATTCTAAATTCTCTTTCAGGTAGACTGGCTATTACCTCTTCATTTGTTAGGTCTGGTGTGTTTTTATCTTGCTCCTTCATCTGATGTGTTTTTCTGTCCTCTCATTTTGCTTATCTTACTGTGTTTGGGGTCTCCCTTTTGCAGGCTGCAGGTTTGTAGTTCTATCTATTTTTGGTGGCTGTCCCCAGTGGCTGAGGTTGGTTTAGTGGGTTGAGCAGGTTTCCTGGTTGGGGGGACCAGTGCCCCTGTTCTGGTGGATGAGGCTGGATCCCGTCTCCCTGGTGGGCAGGTCCACTTCTGGTGGCATGTATGGGGATGTCGGTAGCCTTACTGTGATTCTAGGCAGCCTCTCTGCTAATGGATGGGGCTGTAGACCTGTCTCGCTCTTTGTTGGGTATAGGGTGTCCAGCACTGTTCATTGCTGGTCCTTGAGTGAAGCTGGGTCTTGGTGTTGAGATGGAGATCTCTGGGAGGTTTTTGCCGTTTGATATTATGTGGAGCTGAGAGATCTCTTGTGGACCAGTGTCCTGAGGTTAGTTCTCCCACCTCAGAGACACAGCCTTGACACCTGGCTGGAGTGCCAAGAGCCTTTAATCCACACGGCGTGGCTGCAGGCTGCCACTGCCAGGGAAGTGGGGAGGAGGGCGGCAGAGAGGCAAGGCGCTGCGCCGGTGGCTCCTCTCGCTCTCGGCGGCGAGGCTCCTCGGCTCTGCGTGCCCGAGCACGGCACCCAGGAAGGAGCAGGTCCTGGCTCTGCGCTCAGCTCCAGTGAGACCAACAATAGCTCCCGCAGGGAGCGGAGCCCCAGCAAGTCTCCAGCTGCGCGCGCACTCCTGGCTGCCGCTCCCAGCCGCTCCCGGCCGGCGTCCCTACCAGCACTGCTGCCCCACTTGAAACAGCTGCAATCCCGAGGCTTCTGGGGGTTGGGGCGGGGGAGTGCGTGCGCGCGCGCGCGCGTGTGTGAGTGTGTGTGTGTGTGTGTGTGTGTGTGTGTGTGTGTTTAATAGCTTCCCTCCTCTTCTTCCCCTCCCTGCCTGCTCGCCTGCCTGCCTCCGTCCCCAACTCTTGCTCTGAGGATCCTGATTTTTATCTCAGCGACTAAGAAAATGTATAGTACTATATTTTTTATTTTATTTTAGTGAGGTATAGTTGATTTACAATGTTGTGTTAATTACTGCTGTACAGCAAAATGATTCATATATGTATATATATACACATACACACATTCTTTTTCATATTCTTTTCCATTATGGTTTATCACAGGATATTGAATATAGTTCCCTGTGCTATACAGTAGGACCTTCTTGTTTATCCATTCTATATATAATAGTTTGCATCTGCTAATCTCAAACTCCCAATCCATCCCTCCCCCATCCCCTCCCCCTTGACAACCATAAGTCTGTTCTTTATGTCTGTGAGTCTGTATTGTTTAGTAGATAAGTTCATTTGTGTCATATTTTAGATTCTACATATGAGTGATATCATATATTTGTCTTTCTCTTTCTGACTTACTTCACTAAGTATGATAATCTCTAGGTCCATCCATGTTGCTGCAAATGGCATTTTTGTTTTTAAATATGGCAGAGCCATATTCCATTGTATATATGTACTATATCTTCTTTATCCATTCATCTGTCAATGGACATTTAGGTTGTTTCCATGTCTTGGCTATTGTGAACAGTGCTGCTAGGAACACAGGGTTGCATGTATCTTTTTGAATTAGAGTTTGGTCTGGGTATATGCCCAAGAGTGGGATTGCTGGGTCATATGGCAACTCTATTTTTAATTTTCTTGAGGAACCTCTATACTGTTCTCCATAGTGGCTGCACCAATCTACATTCCCACCAAAAGTGTAGGAGGGTTCCCTTTTCTCTACACCTTCTCCAGCATTTATTTGTAGATTTTAAAATTATGGCCATTTTGACCCATGTGAGGTGGTATTTCATCATAGTTTTCATTTGTAGTTCTCTGATAATTAGTGATGTTGAACATCTTTTCATGTGCCTATTGGCCATCTGTATGTCTCCTTTGGAGAAATGTCTATTTACGTCTTCTGCCCATTTTTCAGTTAGGTTGTTTGTTTTTGTTGTTGAGTTGTATGAGCTGTTTGTATATTTTGGAAATTAATACGTTTTCAGTCACATCATTTGTAAATATTTTCTCCTAGTCTGTAGGTTGTCTTTACATTTTGTTTACAGTTTCCTTTGCTGTATGGTACTGTAGTTCAATTCCAGGAATCACATTTTTCAAAATCTAACATCTCTGAATTTAGTATGTATCTTTTTTTAAAAAAACATCTTTATTGGAGTATAATTGCTTTATAATGGTGTGTTAGTTTCTGATTTAAAATAAAGTGAATGACTTATACATATACATATGTTCCCATATCTCTTCCCTCTTGCATCTCCCTCCCTCCCACTCTCCCTATCCCGCCCCTCTAGGTGGTCACAAACCACCTAGCTGATCTCCCTTTGCCATGTGGCTGCTTCCCACTAGCTATCCACCCTATGTTTGGTAGTGTATATATGTCCATGCCACTCTCTCACTTTGTCACAGTTTACCCTTCCCCCTCCCCATATCTTCAAGTCCATGCTCTAGTAGGTCTGTGTTTTATTCCCATCCTACCCCTAGGCTCTTCAAGACATTTTTTTTCTTAGATTCCATATATATGTGTTAGCATACGGTATTTGTTTTTCTCCTTCTGACTTACTTCACTCTGTATGACAGACTCCAGGTCCATCCACCTCACTACAAATAACTCAATTTCATTTATTTTCATGGCTGAGTAATATTCCATTGTATATATGTGCCACATCTTCTTTATCCATTCATCTGTTGATGGACACTTAGGTTGCTTCCATGTCCTGGCTATTGTAAATAGAGCTGCAATGAACATTTTGGTACATGACTCTTTTTGAATTATGGTTTTCTCAGGGTATGGGCATATGCCGAGTAGTGGGATTGCTGGGTCATATGGTAGTTCTAATTGTAGTTGTTTAAGGAAACTTCATACTGTTCTCCATAGTGGCTGTATCAATATACATTCCCACCAGCAGTGCAAGAGTGTTCCCTTTTCTCCACACCCTCTCCAGCATTTATTGTTTCTAGAGTTTTTGATGATGGCCAATCTGACCGGTATGAGATGATATCTCATTGTAGTTTTGATTTGCATTTCTCTAATGATTAATGATGTTGAGCAGTCTTTCATGTGTTTGTTGGCAATCTGTATATCTTCTTTGGAGAAATGTCTATTTAGGTCTTCTGCCCACTTTTGGATTGGGTTGTTTGTTTTTTTGTTATTGAGCTGCATGAGTTGCTTATAAATTTTGGTTATTAATCCTTTGTCAGTTGCTTCATTTGTAAATATTTTCTCCCATTCTGAGGGTTGTCTTTTGGTCTTGTTTATGGTATCCTTTGCTGTGCAAAAGCTTTTAAGTTTCATTAGGTCCCATTTGTTTATTTTTGTTTTTATTTCCATTTCTCTAGGAGATGGGTCAAAAAGGATCTTGCTGTGATTGATGTCATAGAGTGTTCTGCCTATGTTTTCCTCTAAGAGTTTGATAGTGTCTGGCTTACATTTAGGTCTTTAACCCATTTTGAGTTTATTTTTGTGTGTGGTGTTAGGGAGTGTTCTAATTTCATACTTTTACAGGTAGCTGTCCAGTTTTCCCAGCACCACTTATTGAAGAGGCTGTCTTTTCTCCACTGTGTTTCCTTCCCTCCTTTATCAAAGATAAGGTGACCATATATGTGTGTGGGTTTATCTCTGGGCTTTCTATCCTGTTCCATTGATCTATATTTCTGTTTTTGTGCCAGTACCATACTGTCTTGATTACTGTGGCCTTGTAGTATAGTCTGAAGTCAGGGAGCCTGAGTCCTCCAGCTCCATTTTTCGTTCTCAAGATTGCTTTGGCTATTCGCGGTCTTTTGTGTTTCCATACAAATTGTGAAATTCTTTGTTCTAGTTCTGTAAAAAATGCCAGTGGTAATTTGATAGGGATTGCATTGAATCTGTAGATTGCTTTGGGTAATAGAGTCATTTTCACAATGTTGATTCTTCCAATCCAAGAACATGGTATATTTCTCCACCTATTTGTATCATCTTTAATTTCTTTCATCAGAGTCTTATAGTTTTCTGCATACAAGTCTTTTGTCTCCTTAGGTAGGTTTATTCCTAGATATTTTATTCTTTTTGTTGCAATGGTAAATGGGAGTGTTTTCTTAATTTCATTCTCAGATTTTTCATCATTAGTGTATAAGAATGCCAGAGATTTCTGTGCATTAATTTTGTATCCTGCTACTTTACCAAATTCATTGATTAGTTCTAGTAGTTTTCTGGTTGCATCCTTAGTATTCTCTATGTATAGTATCATGTCATCTGCAAACAGTGACAGCTTTACTTCTTCTTTTCCTATTTGGATTCCTTTTATTTCTTTATTTTCTCTAATTGCTGTGGCTAGAACTTCCAAAACTAGGTTGAATAAGAGTGGTGAGAGTGGGCAACCTTGTCTTGTTCCTGATCTTAGTGGAAATGGTTTCAGTTTTTCACCATTGAGAACAATGCTGGCTGTGGGTTTGTCATATATTGCCTTTATTATATTGAGGAAAGTTCCCTCTATGCCTACTTTCTGCAGGGTTTTTATCATAAATGGGTGTTGAATTTTGTCAAAAGCTTTCTCTGCATCTATTGAGATGATCATATGGTTTTTCTCCTTCAGTTTGTTGATATGGTGTATCACGTTGATTGATTTGCATATATTGAAGAATCCTTGCATTCCTGGAATAAACCCCACTTGATCATGGTGTATGATCCTTTTAATGTGCTGTTGGATTCTGTTTGCTAGTATTTTGTTGAGGATTTTTGCATCTATGTCCATCAGTGATATTGGCCTGTAGTTTTCTTTCTTTGTGACGTCTTTGTCTGGTTTTGTTATCAGGGTGATGGTGGCCTCATAGAATGAGTTTGGGAGTGTTCCTCCCTCTGCTATCTTTTGGAAGAGTTTGAGAAGGATAGGTGTTAGCTCTCCTCTAAATGTTTGATAGAATTCGCCTGTGAGGCCATCTGGTCCTGGGCTTTTGTTTGTTGGAAGATTTTTAATCACAGTTTCAATTTCAGTGCTTGTGATTGGTCTGTTCATATTTTCTATTTCTTCCTGGTTCAGTCTTGGCAGGTTGTGCATTTCTAAGAATTTGTGCATTTCTTCCAGGTTGTCCATTTTATTGGCATAGAGTTGCTTGTAGTTCTCTCTCATAATGTTTTGTATTTCTGCAGTGTCAGTTGTTACATCTTTTTCATTTCTAATTCTATTGATTTGAGTCTTCTCCCTTTTTTTCTTGATGAGTCTGGCTAATGGTTTATCAATCTTCTCAAAGAACCAGCTTTTAGTTTTATTGATCTTTGTTATTGTTTCCTTCATTTATTTCTGATCTGATCTTTATGATTTCTTTCCTTCTGCTAAATTTGGGTTTTTTCTTTTGTTCTTCTTTCTCTAATTGCTTTAGGTGCAAAGTTAGGTTGTTTATTTGAGATGTTTCCTGTTTCTTAAGGTATGATTGTATTGCTATAAACTTCCCTCTTAGAACTGCTTTTGCTGTATCCCATAGGTTTTGGGTCGTCGTGTCTCCATTGTCATTTGTTTCTAAGTGATTTCCTCTTTGATTTCTTCAGTGATCATTTTGTTATTAAGTAGTGTATTGTTTAGCTTCCATGTGTTTGTATTTTTTACAGATCTTTTCCTATAATTGATATCTAGTCTCATAGCATTGTGGTCAGAAAAGATACTTGATACGATTTCAATTTTCTTATATTTGCCAAGGCTAGATTTGTGACCCAAGATATGATCTATCCTGGAGAATGTTCCATGAGCACTTGAGAAAAATGTGTATTCTGTTGTTTTTGGATGGAATGTCCTATAAATATCAATGAAGTCCATCTTGTGTAATGTATCATTTAAAGCTTGTGTTTCCTTATTTATTTTCACTTGGGATGATCTGTCCATTGGTGAAAGTGGGGTGTTAAAGTCACCTACTATGATTGTGTTACTGTCAATTTCCCCTTTTATGGCTGTTAGTATTTGCCTTATGTATTGAGGTGCTCCTATGTTGGGTGCATAAATATTTACAATTGTTATATCTTCTTCATGGATCAATCCTTTGATCATTATGTAGTGTCCTTCTTTGTCTCTTGTAATAGTTTTTATTTTAAAGTCTATTTTGTCTGATATGAGAATTGCTACACCAGCTTTCTTCTGATTTCCATTTGTATGGAATATCTTTTTCCATCCCCTCACTTTCAGTGTGTATGTGTCCCTAGGTCTGAAGTGGGTCTCTTGTAGACAGCATATATATGGGTCTTGTTTTTGTATCCATTCAGCCAGTCTGTGTCTTTTGGTGGGAGCATTTAATTCATTTACATTTAAGGTAATTATCAATATGTATGTTCCTATTACCATTTACTTAGTTGTTTCGGGTTGTTCTTGTAGGTCTTTTCTTTCTCTTGTGTTTCGTGCCTAGAGAAGTTCGTTTAGCATTTGTTGTAGAGCTGGTTTGGTGGTACTGAACTCTCTCAGCTTTTGCTTGTCTGTAAAAGTTTTAATTTGTCTATCAAATCTGAATGAGATCCTTGCTGGGTAGAGTAATCGTGGTTGTAGGTTTTTTCCCTTCATCACTTTAAATATGTCCTGCCACTCCCTTCTGGCTTGTAGAGTTTCTGCTGAAAGATTAGATGTTAACATTATGGGGATTCCCTTGTGTGTTATTTGTTGTTTTTCCCTTGCTGCTTTTAATATGTTTTCTTTGTATTTAATTTTTGACAGTTTGATTATTATGTGTCTCGGCATGTTTATCCTTGGGTTTATCCTGTATGGGACTCTCTGTGCTTCCTGGACTTGATTGACTATTTCCTTTTCCATATTAGGGAAGTTTTCAACTATAATCTCTTCAAAAATTTTCTCAGTCCCTTTCTTTTGCTCTTCTTCTTCTGGGACCCCTATAATTCGAATGTTGGTGTGTTTAATGTTGTCCCAGAGGTCTCTGAGACTGTCCTCAGTTCTTTTCATTCTTTTTTCTTTATTCTGCTCTGCAGTAGTTATTTCCACTATTATATCTTCCAGGTCACTTATCCGTTCTCCTCCCTCAGTTTTTCTGCTATTCATCCCATCTAGAGTATTTTAAATTTCATTTATTGTGTTGTTCAACGTTGCTTGTTTCCTCTTTAGTTCTTCTAGGTCCTTGTTAACTGTTTCTTGCAATTTGTCTATTCTATTTCCAAGATTTTGAATCATCTTTACTATCATTATTCTGAATTCTTTTACAGGTAGACTGCCTATTTCCTCTTCATTTGTTAGGTCTGGTGTGTTTTTATCTTGCTCCTTCATCTGCTGTGTGTTTTTCTTCTCATTTTGCTTATCTTACTGTGTTTGGGGTCTCCTTTTTGCAGGCTGCAGGTTCGTAGTTCCCGTTGTTTTTGGTGGCCGTCCCCAGTGCCTAAGGTTGATTCAGTGGGTTGAGTAGGTTTCCTGGTTGGGGGGACTAGTGCCTCTGTTCTGGTGGATGAGGCTGGATCTTGTCTTTCTGGTGGGCAGGTCCACATCTGTTGGTGTGTTTTGGGGTGTCTGTAGCCTTATTATGATTTTAGGTAACCTCTCTGCTAATGGATGGGGATGTGTTCCTGTCTTGCTAGTTGTTGGGCATAGGGTGTCCAGCACTGTTCATTGCTGGTCCTTGAGTGAAGCTGGGTCTGGTGTTGAGATGGATATCTCTGGGAGATTTTCGCTGTTTGATATTGCATGGAGCTGGGAGGTCTCTTGTGGATCAGTGTCCTGAGGTTGGTTCTCCCACCTCAGTGACACCGCCCTGACGCCTGGCTGGAGCGCCAAGAGCCCTTAATGCACACGGCTCAAAATAAAATGGAGAAAAAATAGAAAGGAAAGAAAGGAAGGAAGGAAGGAGGGAGGGAGCGAAGGAAGGAAGAAAGAAAGAAAGGAAGGGAGGAAGGAAGAAAGGAAGGGAGGAAGGAAGAAAGGAAGGAAGAAAGCAAGAATGGAAGGAGGAGAGGATGAAAGGGAGGAAGGGAGAGAGGAAGGAAGGGAGGAAGAAAGGGAGGAAGGAAGGGAGGAAGGGAGGAAGGAAGGGAAGAAGAAAGGAAGAAAGAAAGGGAGAAGACAAAATAAAGTAGGATTAAAATATAGTTATTAAAATAAAAAATAATTATTAAGAAGAAAAATTTCTATTAAAAAAAACGGGTCAGTCTAACCCTAGGATAAATGGTGCAAGCAAAGCTATACAGACAAAATCTCACACAGCAGCACACACATACACACTCACAAAAAGAAAAAAGGGGAAAATAATAGTATATCTTGCTCCCAAAGTCCACCTCCTCAACTTGGGATATTTCGCTGTCTGTTCAGGTTTTCCACAGATGCAGGGCACTTCAAGTTGATTGTGGAGCTTTAATCCGCTGCTTCTGAGGCTGCTGGGAGAGAACTCCCCCTCTCCTCTTTGTTCGCACAGCTCTTGTGGTTCAGCTTTGGACTTGGCCCCGCCTCTGCATGTAGGTCGTCCGAGGGCATCTGCCCTTCGCTCACACAGGACAGGGTTAAAGGAGCAGCTGATTCGGGGGCTCTGGCACAGGCTGGGGGGAGGGAGGGATACAGATGCGGGGCGAGCCCACGGCGGCAGAGGCCGGCGTGATGCTGCACCGGCCTGAGGCATATCGTGCGTTTTCCCGGGGAAGCTGTCCCTGGATCCCGGGGCCCCAGCAGTGGCGGGCTGCACGGGCTCCCGGGAGGGCCGGTGTGGAGAGTGACCTGTGCTCGCACACAGGCCTCTTGGTGGAGGCAGCAGCAACCCTAGTGTGCCACACCCGTCTCTACTGTCCATGCTGACAGCCGTGGCTCGTGCCTGTTTCTGGAGATCCTTTAGGAGGTGCCCTTAATCCCCTCTCCACTCACACCAGGAGACAAAGAGGCAAGAAAAAGTCTCTTGTCTCTTCGGCAGCTCCACTCCCGTTTCTGGAGCTCCTTTAAGCGGCGCGCTTAAACCCCTCTCCTTGCGCACCAGGAAGCAAAGAGGGAAGAAAAGGTCTCTTGCCTCTTTGGCAGCTCCAGACTTCAACTGGACTCCCTCCCGGCTAGCTGTGGCGCACTAGCCCCCTTCAAGCTGTCTTCACTCTGCCAACTCCAGCCCTTTCCCTGGGATCCGACTGAAGCCCAAGCCTCAGCTCCCAGCCCCGCCCACCCAGGCCGGTGAGCAGACAAGCCTCTCGGGCTGGTGAGTGCTGGTCGGCACTGATCCTCTGCGGGAATCTCTCTGCTTTTCCCTCCACACCCTGTTGCTGTGCTCTCCTCTGAGGCTTCGAAGCTTCCCCCTCCGCCACCTGCAGTCTCCGCCCGCGAAGGGGCTTCTAGTGTGTGGGAACCTTTCCTCCTTCACGGCTCCCTCACACTGGTGTAGGTCCCGTCCCTATTCTTTTGTCTCTGTTTATTCTTTTTTCTTTTGCCTTACCCAGGTACGTGGGGAGTTTCTTGCCTTTTGGGAGGTCTGAGGTCTTCTGCCAGCGTTCGGTGGGTGTTCTATAGAAGTTCCATGTGTAGATGTATTTCTGATGTACCTGTGAGGAGGAAGGTGATCTCCGCATCTTACTCTTCCGCCATCTTCTCGCCTCTCTCTCTGCTATCTTTTGGAAGAGTTTGAGAAGGATAGGTGTTAGCTCTTCTCTAAATGTTTGATAGAATTCGCCTGTGAAGCCATCTGGTCCTGGGCTTTTGTTTGTTGGAAGATTTTTCATCACAGTTTCAACTTCAGTGCTTGTGATTGGTCTGTTCATATTTTCTATTTCTTCCTGGTTCAGTCTCGGCAGGTTGTGCATTTCTAAGAATTTGTCCATTTCTTCCAGGTTGTCCATTTTATTGGCATAGAGTTGCTTGTAGTTCTCTCTCATGATCCTTTGTATTTCTGCAGAGTCAGTTGTTACGTCTCCTTTTTCATTTCTAATTCTGTTGATTTGAGTCTTCTCCTTTTTTTTCTTGATGAGTGTGGCTAGAGGTTTATCAATTTTATTTATCTTCTCAAAGAACCAGCTTTTACTTTTATTGATCTTTGCTATTGTTTCCTTCATTTCTTTTTCATTTATTTCTGATCTCATCTTTATGATTTCTTTCCTTCTGCTAAATTTGGTTTTGTTTTGTTCTTCTTTTTCTAATTGCTTTAGGTGCAAGGTTAGGTTGTTTATTCAAGATGTATCCTGTTTCTTAAGGTAGGATTGCATTGCTATAAACTTCCCTCTTAGAACTACTTTTGCTGCATCCCATAGGTTTTGGGTCGTCGTGTGTCCAGTGTCATTTGTTTCTAGGTATTTTTTGATTTCCTCTTTGATTTCTTCAGTGATCACTTCGTTATTAAGTAGTGTATTGTTTAGCCTCCATGTGTTTGTATTTTTTACAGATCTTTTCCTATAATTGATATCTAGTCTCATAGCATTGTGGTCAGAAAAGATACTTGATACAATTTCAGTTTTCTTAAATTTACCAAGGCTAGATTTGTGACCCAAGATATGTTCTATCCTGGAGAATGTTCCATGAGCACTTGAGAAAAATGTGTATTCTGTTGTTTTTGGATGGAATGTCCTATAAATATAAATTAAGTCCATCTTGTTTAATGTATCACTTAAAACTTGTGTTTCCTTACTTGTTTTCATTTTGGATGATCTGTCCATTGGTGAAAGTGGGTGTTAAAGTCCCCTACTATGATTGTGTTACTGTCGATTTCCCCTTTTATGGCTGTTAGTATTTGCCTTATGTATTGTGGTGTTCCTATGTTGGGTACATAAATATTTACAATTGTTATATCTTCTTCATGGATCGATCCCTTGATCATTATGTAGTGTCCTTCTTTGTCTCTTGTAATAGTCTTTATTTTAAAGTCTGTTTTGTCTGATATGAGAATTGCTATGCCAGCTTTCTTCTGATTTCCATTTGTATGGAATATCTTTTTCCATCCCCTCACTTTCAGTGTGTATGTGTCCCTAGGCCTGAAGTGGGTCTCTTGTAGACAGCATATATATGGGTCTTGTTTTTGTATCCATTCAGCCAGTCTGTGTCTTTTGGTGGGAGCATTTAATTCATTTACATTTAAGGCAATTATCAATATGTATGTTCCTATTACCATTTACTTAGTTGTTTCGGGTTTGTTCTTGTAGGTCTTTTCCTTCTTTTGTGTTTCGTGCCTAGAGAAGTTCCTTTAGCATTTGTTATAGAGCTGGTTTGGTGGTACTGAACCCTCTCAGCTTTTGCTTGTCTGTAAAGGTTTTAATTTGTCTATCAAATCTGAATGAGATCCTTGCTGGGTAGAGTAATCGTGGTTGTAGGTTTTTCTCCTTCATCACTTTAAGTATGTCCTTACACTCCTTTCTGGCTTGCAGAGTTTCTGCTGAAAGATCAGCTGTTAACCTTATGGGGATTCCCTTGTGTATTATTTGTTGTTTTTCCCTTGCTGCTTTTAATATGCTTTCTTTGTATTTAATTTTTGATAGTTTGATTAATATGTGTCTTGGCATGTTTCTCCTTGGATTTATCCTGTATGGGACTCTCTGTGCTTCCTGGGCTTGATTAACTATTTCCTTTCCCATATTAGGGAAGTATTCAACTATAATCTCTTCAAATATTTTCTCAGTCCCTTTCTTTTTCTCTTCTTCTTCTGCGACCCCTATAATTCGAATGTTGGTGCGTTTTATGTTGTCCCAGAGGTCTCTGAGACTGTCCTCAGTTCTTTTCATTCTTTTTTCTTTATTCTGCTCTGCAGTAGTTATTTCCACTATTATATCTTCCAGGTCACTTATCCGTTCTCCTCCCTCAGTTTTTCTGCTATTCATCCCATCTAGAGTATTTTAAATTTCATTTATTGTGTTGTTCAACGTTGCTTGTTTCCTCTTTAGTTCTTCTAGGTCGTCGTTAAATGTTTCTTGCATTTTCTCTATTCTATTTCCAAGATTTTGAATCATCTTTACTATCATTATTCTGAATTCTTTTTCAGGTAGACTGCCTATTACCTCTTCATTTGTTAGGTCTGGTGTGTTTTTATCTTGATCCTTCATCTGCTGTGTGTTTTTCTGTCTTCTCATTTTGCTTATCTTACTGTATTTGGGGTCTCCTTTTTGCAGGCTGCAGGTTCGTAGTTCCCATTGTTTTTGGTGGCTGTCCCCAGTGGCTAAGGTTGGTTCAGTGGGTTGAGTAGGTTTCCTGGTTGGGGGGACTAGTGCCTCTGTTCTGGTGGATGAGGCTGGATCTTGTCTTTCTGGTGGGCAGGTCCACGTCTGTTGGTGTGTTTTGGGGTGTCTGTAGCCTTATTATGATTTTAGGTAACCTCTCTGCTAATGGATGGGGCTGTGTTCCTGTCTTGCTAGTTGTTGGGCATAGGGTGTCCAACACTATTCATTGCTGGTTGTTGAGTAAGCTGGGTCTTGGTGTTGAGATGGAGGTCTCTGGGAGATTTTTGCCATTTGATAATACATGGAGCTGGGAGGTCTCTTGTGGACCAGTGTCCTGAAGTTGGTTTTCTCACCTCAGAGGCACAGCCCTGATGCCTGGCTGGGGCACCAAGAGCCTTTAATCCACACGGCTCAAAATAAAAGGGTGAAAAAATAGAAAGAAAGAAAGAAGGAAGGAAGGCCAGAAGGACAGAGAAAGAAAAAGAGAGAAATAAAGAAAGGAAAGAAAGCAAGAAAAGAAAGGGAAAGAAAGAAAAGTAAGGCAAAGAAAGAAAGAGAAAGAAAATAAAGTAGGATAAAATAAAATAAAGTTATTAAAATAAAAGATAATTATTAAGAAGAAAAATTTTTTAGTAAAAAAACAAAACAAAACAGGATGGTCAGAACCCTAGGACAAATGGTGAATGCAAAGCTATACAGACAAAATCTCACACAGATGTATACACATACACACTCACACACAAAAAAGGGAAAATAAATAATATATCTTGCTCCCAAAGTCCACCTCCTCAATTTGGGATGATTCGTTTTCTATTCAGGTGTTCCACAGATGCAGGGTACATCAAGTTGACTGTGCAGCTTTAATCCGCTGCTTCTGAGGCTGCTGGGAGAGATTTCCCTTTGTCTTCTTTGTTTGCATAGCTCCCGGGATTCAGCTTTGGATTTGGCCCCGCCTCTGCGTATAGGTCGCCGGAGGGCGTCTGTTCTTCGCTCAGGCAGGATGGGGTTAAAGGAGCAGCTGATTCGGGGACCCTGGCTAACTCAGGCCAGGGGGAGGGAGGGGTATGGATGTGGGGCGAGCCTGCAGCGGCAGAGGCCAGCATGATGTTGCAACAGCCTGAGGCGCGCCGTGCGTTCTCCCGGGGAAGTTGTCCCTGGATCCCGGGACCCTGGCAGTGGCGGGGTGCACAGGCTTCCGGGAGGGGAGGTGTGGAGAGTGACCTGTGCTCGCACACAGGCTTCTTGGTGGCGGCGGCAGCAGCAGCCTTAGCGTCCCAGGCCCGTCTCTGGTGTCCACGCTGATAGCCACAGCTTGCGCCGTTTTTTGGAGCTGCTTTACAAGGTGCGCTTAATCCCGTCTCCTCTTGCACCAGCAAACAAAGAGGCAAGAAAAAGTCTGTGTCTTCGGTAACTCCGCACCCGTCTCTGGACCTCCTTTAAGCAGTGTGCTTAATCCCCTCTCCTCGCGCACTAGGAAACAAAGAGGCAAGAAAAAGTCTCTTGCCTCTTCGGCGGCTCCAGACTCTTTACCGGACTCCCTCCTGGCTAGCCGTGGCACACTAGCCCCCTTCAGGCTGTGTTCATGCAGCCAACCCCAGTCCTCTCCCTGCAATCCGACCGAAGCCCAAGCCTCAGTTCCCAGCTCTCGCCCGTTCCAGCGGGTGAACAGACGAGCCTCTCGGGCTGGTGAGTGCAGGTCGGCACCGATCTTCTGTGCAGGAATCTCTCCGCTTTGCCCTCCACACCCCTGTTGCTGCGCTCTCCTCTGTGGCTCTGAAGCTTCCCCCTCCACCACCTGCAGTCTCTGCCCGCGAAGGGGCTTCTACTGTGTGGAAACCTTTCCTCCTTCACAGCTCCCTCCCATTGGTGCAGGTCCCATCCCTATTCTTTTGTCTCTGTTTATTCTTTTTTCTTTTGCCCTACCCAGGTATGTGGGGAGTTTCTTGCCTTTTGGGAGGTCTGAGGTCTTTTGCCAGGGTTCAGTGGGTGTTCTATAGGAGCAGTTCCATGTGTAGATGCATTTCTGATGTATCTGTGGGGAGGAAGGTGATCTCCGCGTCTTACTCTTCTGCCATCTTCTCTCCTCTCACAGCATCTAGTATGTATCTTTTAAAAATTAGTTTTGACATATAATTCACATACCATAAAATTCACCCCTTCAAAGTATAAAACTCAGTTGCTTTCAGCACATTCAGAGTTGTGCAACCATTACTACTGTTACTGCAGGTTCGTGTGCCTGATGCACAGTGAGCCCAAACAAACTGAAGCATTGGAGTTTTGAGCAGAGAAAGGTTTATTGCAGGGCCAAGCAAGGAGAACAGTGGCTCATGCTCAGAAAAACCTGAATTCCCTGATGGTTTTCAGGGACATGTTTTTATAGGCAAAATTTGGGCTGCAGGGTGTGTGACTTTCTTCTGATTGGTTGGTGGTGAGGTAACAGAGTGGTGCTCCAGGAACCTTGTGCTCAGCCTGAAGTTACCATCCCCCATCTGGCTGGGGCCTTAGTTCCTGCAGAACTCAAAGATTATATTGTTATTTATATTCCTTGACGAGGAACCAGGATCCTGCCCTGTTGCTACACTTTTGTTATTTGACTGCTTCTCCTTTGTTTCTGCATTCTCTCCCTTTCCTGATTTGCAGCTATTTGAATCTGCCCTTTGGAACTCAGGGCAGGCTGAATGAAGCCTATTTCCTACAAACTAGAAGCTCAGTTTCACAATCCTCTTTGGTATATAGCTGGGAGTGAAAATGCTGGCTCATGTGGTAACTGTGTATTTTACATTTTGAGAAGTTGTAAACTGTTACTCCAAAGTGGTTGCACCATTTTACAATTCTACCAAAAGTGTATGAGGTTCCCAATTTTTCAACACATTCTCAACACTTGTAACTGTCTTTTTGATTTTAGCTATCACATTGGGTATAAGGTATTTTGTGGTTTTTAACTTGCATTTCTCTGATGCCTAATGATGTTGGGAATATTTATGTGCTTATTAGTCATTTGTGTATCTTCTTTGGAAAAGTATTCAAATCTTTTGACCATTTTTTAACTGGGTTATCTGTCCTTTTCTTGATGAGTTATGAGTTCTCCATGTATTCTGGATACAATTGCCTTATTAGTTATATGATCTCCAAATATATTCTCCCATTGTATGGGTTGTCTTTTTTTTTTCTTTTTACTTTTGAGAGTGTCTTTTGATGCACAAAATATTTTAATTTTGAAGTCCAGTTTATCTTCTTTCTTATGTTTGTGTTTTTTTGGTGTTTAAGAAGTCATTGACTAATCCAAGGTCACAAAGGTTTACTCTGTTCTATAGTTTTTGCTCTCCGTCCATTTTGAGTTAATTTTTGTATATTGTGTCAAGTAGGGGTCTAACTTCATTCTTTTGCATGTGGATATCTAGTTATCCCAGCTCCATGTGTTAAATACTCTTCTTTCCCCATTGAATAGTTAGGGCACCCTTGTAAAACAGAACGCATCCCACAATAGTAACTGGCTATGTTTTTCTGTAATAACGCGTCTTACAAATAATGGCATTTTAGATTTGTTAAAGTGTTAGAATACTTAATACTGAAACAAAAGCCTATATAAATGTATATTTTGGGGGGAGGGATGAAAAATCTATTTCCCTCAATACTAAGACTCCTTAAATATCAATGTGATGAGAAAAAAACTGTCAAATACCTTTTCTTGTGAAAGACATACTAGTTTAAGGCTTGGAGGCTTACACATAATGCTTTGTTGTTAAAAGTTAATGAAGATTGTCACAAAGGTAGCAATATGACTATAATGGCCATGCAGAAAATCCATTAATTCTACAAGCCAGGTTAAATTCTAGAAGTGAGATTTATTTGACAGTGATATAATGTCACAAATATAAACACCAATGGAATTTTTCCAGATAAAAAAATTGAGATTTTTCAGAATCTAGGTTTAAATAGGTATTGTGCAGAATATAAAACAATGATCAGCTCAACTGTCTGTGATCAAATTATAAGTTTGAAAAATGCAAAAGTCAAGTCTACTTTTATATCCATTTCCTATCTAATGTCCTGATGAAGACAACGACTCACAAACATACTGAGATCCGTTTAATAGTTTCTGAAGATTTTTCCTGTAAAATGGCTTGTATTTCCACAGATATAACAGTGAAGAAATAAACTTTTCAATTTGACATGAAATATAAAAGAACAGTTTTACAAATATATCCATAAAATTTAACTGCTCATAACACTATACATGGTAAATATGACCAACTTCTTAGCTTCTAGACTATTTAAAACGGAGAAACAGTATGTCATCTCAGCTAAAAAGAAACAACTTCCCTTTCATCGAGTTTATTTTTGTTTAGAAACAGTTAAGTAGAACTGGAAAAATACTTGCTTTTCCCTATCTTCCTCTAGGGATTCTGCATGAGGGTGAAAACTTGAGAGGATATTAGTTTTACTAAGAAGAAATACTGAACCTTCTTCTGTTTTACTGATTTAGTAATGCTTACATTCTTTTAAAAAGATCCTGGAGTTGTCTCATTGGTCTTTGACTGGGTCATAAAGAAATGATAACAGAGCTGTGCTCTCCTTCTAGCATTAAAGGAGGAACTTCACACCCTCAGCCTATGAAGGTTAAACTCTGGGGATGTAAGAGCTACAGCCAAAAGAACAGCACTAGATCTGGCTTAAAATCAAGGTTCTGTGGTTTGTCTATTAGAAATTCCACTGTTACAAGGCAGGATTGCATGAAGATGAGTTTTTTAGCCAGAATTGACAATGTTGTGATCATATATCCTTTCATGCAAATCCAAAGAACAGAATGGCTTTAAAAAGAAAAGTTGATCAAAATCATAGAACTGCAGGTAACAATTCTATAATCTATGTGATGCTTAAATTAAGAAAGAGAAAACATGCTCCTTTTTAAACTCTCAAAAAGTGCCCAAATAACAATACTGAGCTCCCAAATGACAGGGGTTTGAATTTTTTTTTTTTTAATGTAAGCAAAAATAAAGCATTGAAACTTTATGAAGAAAAGAGTTCTCCTCAACTTTGCTAATATAGTAGATGTAATAACTTTAAATAATTTCACTACTGCTACTGGAAATAAATTCTACTACAATCATGTGTATGCCAGTTCCTGGCATATTTCTGCATCCAGATTCATTTGTCTCCTTAAAGGAGCCCATCATTTTTCCAATGGCTTTCTCCTTTCTTTAAACCCTAACCCTGAAATTCTGTAACCAGTTATGTCACGTGGCTTCCCTGAGGCACAAAGGTACCAAACTCTATATTTAACTATCGAGGAATGATAAATATGCTCTCTATTTATATTAAAAGATTTTAATTATTTTGGGCTACAGTTAGGGGAAAAAAACCCAGAAAGCTTAATACTTACTCTGCAGTGTGAACTGTAGCCCTTCTTGAAAAAAGCAAAACCAAATAAGGGAAATGTTGAGTTGCAGCATGCATGACCTGGCAGCACCGATTAGTAATAATAAAAAAAAATTCCAGACTAGAAAAATATTCAGAGTTGTATCCCATTCACTCTATTTTTTTTTTTTTTTTTTTTTTTTTTTGTAATAAACTGGCGTAAACAACTGGAAAAAAAAACCTATGGGAATACATCATTGGAGCTCTTCTGGAAACCTAGTCACAAAAGGCATTTCGGTCAGGCTGAGATCAGGATAACTGGTCTGCAATTTCCTATGTGTACACCTGGAGAGTGGAATTTGCCCTTGAATGTGATGTCAAGCAAGACATAAAAACAGACATAACCTCTGAGAAGTTACCTTTTCTGAACTGTATTACTGTACTCTGAGCTAGAGTTCTTTATACTCACTTTATTTTTTCCAGAGAAAAAAAGTCTCATTAACCAAAGTTAGCAGATCTTACTAGCAGTGGCCAAGATGAGCCCGGCTTCCTTCTGCAAACAGGCCATCTCTCTGTGGTTCTCTAGGCAGGGGAGAGGGGACCTCACTTGGAAGTCAAAGGAAAAGTTGTGGTGTTAACAGAGGTGCAGGGGTCACTGTTGCCCCTTCCAAGAGCTTGGAATTTCTACCCAAATTTACTAAAAAGTCAAACTTCTCAGGTTGGAAGATAACTATTTTGGGGTATATGTTGCATGTGGAACTACCAGACCTTGAACTACTATAGTTCTTGAAATAGTTATATCAGATGGTAACTTTCTGGAAAAAAAAAAGTTTCTGATAGGTAAAATCCAGCCTTTCTAAATGCAAGAGTATTTATTTACCTTACAAGATAGTTTTTAGGGTGGTCAAGACTCCTCAAACCACTTTCAAACCACATCGCAAGAAAAGGGACCGTGTGCTTCCTGTATCATTTTGTGGAGCCTAAAGCAGCACAGACTGAAAAGACATAGTCGATCTGTAAAAGCTAATCATGGGAGACTCTGGCTACATCAAAAGGCATTGGATATATTCTGGGCAATTTCATTGTTTTCTTTCATTCTCTGTCTGCAGGTCAAGCAAGCTATACAGAATTGAGTAAGCTATCAATGAGAGCACTGTGGTTGGATTTTCACAGCACTTAAAAATCACCAAAACAAAATATCTCAAACAATAATCTCCACTGAAAAGTAAAGCTATTTGAAAACTGAGAGAATGACATTTTTATATATTAAGTCAACTTAAGCAGCAGCAATCAAGACTAATAGATCTTATCACGTTAAGGAAAAGGGCTTTCAAAATGGGTTAGGACAATTGAAAATAGGCAAAATATTTGCTAGTAGGCAAACCATGGAAAAACCAATTCAAATAGGAATGCAGTAGATTAGAATCGTATAAATCATATATCTTTACCAAGGTTAAAAAAATGCAGCATGAATCTGCAATGGTCAATTTAAGAGGATGTTAATTTATACATACTTGCTCCATGTGGCAGGAATCTATTTCATCCCAGACAGCTCTGGTAGTCGCATGTCCTAAAGGATCTTTACATCACGGGAACACTGATACACTGGTACTGAGCACAGAGAATGAACATCCAAGAATTATTATTCAAAATGAAATGAAACTAACAGAGAGGGCTGGTGGAGCTCATATGAAATTCTGATTTAATTATTCCTCAGTAAACACTCATTTGCTCTCTTGAAATCAGTAATTTCAAATGCTCTCTGCAGATGTACCACTTGGCGTTGTGTATATCTAATGATCACATTTAAATTTAGTTTGATTTGCAAACATTTTCAAAACTTATAGGGCTCTATAAGCTGCAAGGGAAGGTGACAGGTGGCAGAAACAGGGTGAACAAAACTGACTGTATTGTTGTAATATGTTGCCTTTCAAGTTCAAGGAATTTTGTCTTTCTTAAGAAAAACTTAGGAAATTCCAACGAGTAGTTTTAAAAAGTAAAATCTTATTTTTAATCACTCTTAAATTATTCAGTAAGCAAGTAAACTTGATATTATATTACCTGGGCCATGTTTTCTGCTGCAATAATCACTCTCAGTTAATGAATTTTTAAGAGCAGCTACATTTTAATCAACCAAACAGTTCTGGCCATGCAAGATGAGAATCAGGGATAGACCATCTCCGACCAAAAATAACAAAAGGCAGACTAAAAAGTTAAGGGAAACTCTTTGTTTGAAATGCCAAGGTATTTGATGAATGTGTGTATAAAGTAATTAAATTCCACCGAAGGTTTTTTTAAAAAAACAAAACATGACAACATATGAATATTCCCTCCCCTCAAAAGAAAAGTCAGAGAAAAGCCCCAGATTTCAAAACAATCACCTGTGCCTAAGGTCTCCTGTCCCCCAACATCATCTTATAGAGCTGCCCCTTTGGTATCTGGTCAGATTCTAACCTGTATCAAGTATTTCCAGATACGGCATGTCTAACACCTATACCACACAGCACCGAAGTTTGCAGTTAAGAGCCAACAACTTCTGAGTAAATTTCTTCTACAGTTTTAAAATGGAATTTAAAGTCCTGTCCAAATTTAACAAAGAAAACTTGTTTTAAAAACCCCAAGGTTTTTAAAAGCATGGCATTTAAAATCCAATTGTTACAAAGATATTATGGTTTAATTAAGCAGACTTCAATGAGGAGGCTGCTATTTTGAGCATGCAACACACCACTGTTATCATCAATGCCTGGCATGTTTCATCACCACGCCCTTCTTTTTTCCCAGCCTCAGGACACGCCTCCCCTTAATGAACGGTATTATAAAAAGGTAAAATCTAGAGTTAGTGGCAAAATCTTCACAGTAACTTGTTAATAAAGTCGTCATCGATGGCTGTAAAGGGCATCAGTCAACTGGACCTTGGAAAATCAATTTGATGCAGTTCTGTTCCCCAAGCAGCTGCGTGGCACAGAAAGGGCAGGCGGCATGAAATGCGTGAGTCCCGTGAGGCAGCGGGATCTGAGACCAATATTTCGCAGACTTCTCTGAGCACACATGTCCACAAGGGGTGAAAGCATGGGTGGGCGGTCCCGCGTCTACATAAAAGCCCGCCTCGCAACCGAGCCAGAGCGGCACGTAGGGACCCACAGTCCTGCACATGGGACACTCCCTCTCATTGGCCTCCGTGTCGCTCCGATGGCCCCAGTTGTGGTAGCCGTGCACGTGCCCACAGCTGAGGTATGCCCAGGGCTGCTTCTCCTCCACCACCTCTTTCCTGTTGATGCTGGGGAAGGCCAAGGTGTTGAGCCCCACGGGACACTGTGGCCGGGCAGCGTTGATCTCCTGCCGCAGGGCTTCAATGTGCTTCTGGGTTGGGGTGTGAAAGAGGCCATCTGCTGTCCTCCAGAGCAGGGTGGCCCCGCACAGGTCGATGAGGGAGCCGTCCTGCAGGACGTTGGTCTCGCTTTCCACCTACAAGTTTGACAGACATGCCTTTTAAAAGCAAAATTTGACAAACCACACTAACGTTTTTGTCCTCTTAAAGATCATCTCCGTAGTCAACACAGGGGGGCAGTTTATCCCATAGCCTCCCTGCAAAACAGGACTGGGGGGGTAACTCACCCTCCCTGAGCTTCCCTTTCCTCATCTGAACACTGGATGTAAATCATGTATGTGAAACACACAAAGCCCTAAGCGCGGATACATTTACTTTATATGTTCAATTAATGTAGTGGTTATTTTAACAAACATCACAAATCTCCTTAGATTTTTACTTTTCCTCCTCAAGTCAACAACACAACTCCTCCGTGGTCTCGTAAGGGACAGGAGATGTCCAGCCAGTCCATCTGGTGAAGACGCATGCTCATTTTGACCAGAAGACCCCTGGCGGGGGGGGGCTGCAGTAAATACTACAGTGGTGCCAATGACTCCTGGTGACTTTCAGCTTCACACAATCTGTCATCTATCCTGCATTCCTAAGGTCTGGAGCAGAAGAGCTCACTGTGAGCTTTGGAACATCATTTAATCCCAGCTTACCCTTCCCCCTCCCCATGTCCTCAAGTCTATTCTCTACATCTGCGTCTTTATTTCTGTCCTGCCCCTAGAGACTGGCTGTGCTATGTACCAAGTGCTCACAAGACTGATTAACAGCTGACAAGCAGCACAGTTAGACGTGATCCGCAGGAGCCTGACCCCTGTCTCCGTGGGCCACCTGTGCTCTATGGATGCACTCAGGCGCACTGCCCTCTGGCATGTGCTATGAGTCACCTCTGCCTAGAATTCTCCATCCTGGCTCATCCAACCCCTAGTCTACCCCTAGTCCTGGCAAAGTCCCACTCATCACTCAGGGCTCACTTGGATGGCACTTTGCCTGGAAGTTGTCCTTTAATGACAACAGCGGTCCTTCCCCAAAAAAGTATCCAATACTGGTAGTTAGAAAAAGCTAAAATCCCAACAAAATGATAAATCTCAATACTTTACAGGAAAAACACGGTGACGGCTTTTTGAATAGCCTTTAAGTCACTGAAGCGCTCTCCTCGCCCCATTCCCACCCTGAACACCTCCTAGTCTCCTCCCTTCTCTTCCTGACCACAGGTAATTCTCAGGGGAGGTCTCATCTCTGCATAAACTTTGTAAGAAAAAAAACACTGTTGTGGTAGTAAGCTGGAGTTTAGGCTACGTTTTTCTTTGTTTTCCTTATGATTATTTTTATTCATTGCTTTTTCTTTATAAATATATTTTATTAAAATATACACATGCTCTTTTTATCTTATTCATGATTTCTAGATTGATTATATCATGGTCTGAGAATATAGTTCATATGATTTCAATCTTCTGAAATTTATTTTTGAATTTTTATTTTCTATTGGAGTATAGTTGATTAACAGTGTTGTGTTAGTTTCAGGTGTATGGCAGAGTGATTCAGTTATACATATATATGTATATATTCTTTTTCACATTCTTTTCCCATTTAGGTTATTACAGAATATTGAGCAGAGTTCCCTATGCTATACAGTAGGTCCATGTTGGTTACCTATTTTAAATATAATAGTGTGTATATGTCAATCCCAAACTCCCAATTTTTCCCTCTCTCTCACCTTTCCCCTTTGGTAACCATAAGTTTGTTTTCTAAGTCTGTGAGTCTGTTTCTGTTTTGGAAATATGCTCATTTTTATTATTATTTTTTAGATTCTTCACATAAGCGATACCATATGATATTTGTCTTTCTCTGTCTGACTTACTTCACTCAGTGTGATAATCTCCAGGTCCATCCATGTTGCTGAATATGGTATTATTTCATTCTTTTTAATGGCTGAGTACTATTCCATTGTATATATGTACCACATCTTTATCCATTCATCTATCGAAGGACATGAGCTGTTTGTAACTTTCAGAGATTAATCCCTTGTGGGTCGCATTGTTTGCAAATATTTTTTTCCCATTCTGTGGGTTGTCTTTTCATTTTGTTTATGGTTTCCTTTGCTGTGCAAAAGCTTTTGAGTTTAATTAGGTCCTGTTTGTTTATTTTTGTTTTTATTTTCATTACTCTAGGAGATGGGTCAAAAAAGATATTGCTGAGATTTATGTCAAAGATTGTTCTACCTATGTTTTCCTCTAAGAGTTTTATACTATCAGGTCTTACATTTAGGTCTTTAATCCATTTTGAGTTTATTTTTGTGTATGGTGTTAAAGAATGTTCTAATTTCATTATTTTACATGCAGCTCTCCAGTTTTCCCAACACCTCCATTGTATAGTTTTGTCTTCTTTGTCATAGATTGACCATAGGTGCGTGGGATTATTTCTGGGCTTTCTATCCTCTTCTATTGATCTATATTTGTTTTTGTGCCAGTACCACACAGTTTTGAGGACTGTAGCTTTGTAGTATAGTCTGAAGTCAGGGAGCCTGAATCCTTGAGCTCCGTTTTTCTTTCTCAAGATTGCTTTGGTTTTCGGAGTCTTTTGTGTCTCCTCCATACAATTAAAAATGTTTTGTTCTAGTTCTGTGAAAAATGCCATGGGTAATTTGCTAGGGATTGCACTGAATCTGTAGATTGCCTTGGGTAGTATAGTCATTTTCACAATATTGATTCTTCCAATCCAAGAATATGGTATGTTTTTCCATCTGTTTGGGTCATCTTTGTTTTCTTTCATCAGAGTCTTACAGTTTTCTGAGTAAAGGTCTTTTGCTTCCTAGGTAAGTTTATTCCTAGGTATTTTATTTTTTGTTGTGATGGTACATGGGATTGTTTCTGTAATTTCTCTTTCTGATCTTTCATCGGTAGTGTATAGAAATGCAACAGATTTCTGTGTTCTAATTTTGTATCCAGCTACTTTACCAAATTCATTGATGACTTCTAGTAGTTTTCTGGTAGCATCTTTAGGATTTTCCATGTACAGCATCATGTCACTTGCAAACGGTGACAGTTTTACCTCTTCTTTTCCAATTTGGATTCCTTCTATTTTTTTTTCTTCTCTGATTGCCATGGCTATGAGTGCCAAAACTATGTTGAATAAAAGTGGCAAGAGTGGACATTGTGGACATCCCTGTCTTGTTCATGATCTTAGAGGAAATGCTTTCAGCTTTCACCATTGTTAGCTGTAGGTTTGTCACATATCACCTTTATTTTGTTGAGGTATATTCCTTCTGTGCCCACTCTCTAAAGAGTTTTTATCTGAAATGGATGTTGAATTTTGTAAAAAGTTTTTTCCACATATATTGATATCATCATGTGGTTTTTATTCTCCAATTTGTTGATGTGGTGTACCACACTGATTGATTTGCAGATATTGAAAAATCCTTGCACCCCTGGGATAAATCCCACTTGATCATTGTTGTATGATCCTTTTAATATATCGTTGGAGTGGGTCTGCTAGTATTTTGTTGAGGATTTTTGCATCTAAGTTGATCAGTGATATTGGTCTGTAATTTTCTTTCTTTGTGTGGGATATCTTTGTCTGGTTCTGTATCAGGGTGATGGTGGCCTCAGAGAATGACTTTGGGAGTGTTCCTTCCTCTGCAATTTTTTGGAATAGTTTCAGAAGGATAGGTGTTAACTCTTCCCTAAATTGTTTGGTAGAATTCACCTGTGAAGCCATCTGGTCCTGGAATTTTGCTTGTTGTAAGTTTCTAAATGACTGATTCAATTTCAGCACTGGTAATTTTTGTGTTCATATTTTCTATTTCTTCCTGGTTCAGTCTTGGGAGAGTATACCTTTCTAAGAATTTGTCCATTTCTTCTAGGTTGTCCATTTGGTTGGTGTATAGCTGCTTGTAGTAGTCTCTTATGATCCTTGTGTTTCTGTGGTGTTGGCTGTAACTTCTCCATTTTCATTTCTAATTTTATTGATTTGGGCCCTCTCCCTCTTTTTCTTGAAGAGTTTGGCTAAAAAAGTTTATCAGTTTTGTTTATCTTCTCCAAGAACCAGCTTTTAGTTTCATTGCTCTTTTCTATTGTTTACATCATCTCTATTTCATTTATTTCTGCTCTGATCTTTCTTTCATTCTACTAACTTTGGGTTTTGTTTGTTTTTCTTTCTCTACTTGCTTTAGGTGTGAGGTTTGGTTATTTGAGACTTTTCTTGTTTCCTGAGGCAAGAGTGTATTGCTATAGACTTCCCTCTTAGAACTACTTTTGCTGCATCCCATAGGTGTTGGATCATCGTGTTTTCGTTGTCATTTGTCTCCAGGTATTTTTTTTTTTAAACATCTTTATTGGAGTATAATTGCTTTACAATGGTGTGTTAGTTTCTGCTTTATAACAAAGTGAATCAGTTAAACATATACATATGTTCCCATATCTCTTCCCTCTTGTGTCTCCCTCCTTCCCACCCTCCCTATCCCACCCCTCTAGGTGGTCACACACCACCTAGCTAATCTCCCTGTGCCATGTGGCTGCTTCCCACTAGCTATCCACCCTATGTTTGGTAGTGTATATATGTCCATGCCACTCTCTCACTTTGTCACAGCTTACCCTTCCCCCTCCCCATATCCTCAAGTCCATGCTCAAGTAGGTCTGTGTTTTATTCCCATCCTACCCCTAGTCTCTTCATGACATTTTTTTCCTTAGATTCCATATATATGTGTTAGCATACGGTATTTGTTGTTCTCCTTCTGACTTACTTTACTCTGTATGACAGACTCCAGGTCCATCCACCTCACTACAAATAACTCGGTTTCATTTCTTTTTATGGCTGAGTAATATTCCATTGTATATATGTGCCACATCTTCTTTACCCATTCATCTGTTGATGACACTTAGGTTGCTTCCATGTCCTGGCTATTGTAAATAGAGCTGCAATGAACATTTTGGTACATGACTCTTTTTGAATTATGGTTTTCTCAGGGTATGGGCATATGCCCAGTAGTGGGATTGCTGGGTCATATGGTAGTTCTAATTGTAGTTGTTTAAGGAAACTCCATACTGTTCTCCATAGCGGCTGTATCAATTTACATTCCCACTAGCAGTGCAAGAGTGTTCCCTTTTCTCCACACCCTCTCCAGCATTTATTGTTTCTAGAGTTTTTGATGATGGCCATTCTGACCGGTGTGAGATGATATTTCTTTGTAGTTTTGATTTGCATTTCTCTAATGATTAATGATGCTGAGCATTCTTTCATGTGTTTGTTGGCAATCTGTATATCTTTGGAGAAATGTCTATTTAGGTCTTCTCCCCACTTTTGGATTGGGTTGTTTGTTTTTTTGTTATTGAGCTGCATGAGTTGCTTATAAATTTTGGATATTCATCCTTTGTCAGTTGCTTCATTTGCAATTATTTTCTCCCATTCTGAGCGTTGTCTTTTGGTCTTGTTTATGGTAGCCTTTGCTGTGCAAAAGCTTTTGAGTTTCATTAGGTCCCATTTGTTCATTTTTGTTTTTATTTCCATTTCTCTAGGAGGTGGGTCAAAAAGGATCTTGCTGTGATTTATGTCATAGAATGTTCTGCCTATGTTTTCCTCTAAGAGTTTGATAGTGTCTGGCCTTATATTTAGGTCTTTAACCCATTTTGAGTTTATTTTTGTGTGTGGTGTTAGGGAGTGTTCTAATTTCATACTTTTACATGTACCTGTCCAGTGTTCCCAGCACCACTTATTGAAGAGGCTGTCTTTTCTCCACTGTATATTCTTGACACCTTTATCAAAGATAAGGTGACCATATGTGTTTGGGTTTATCTCTGGGCTTTCTATCCTGTTCCATTGAGCTACATTTCTGTTTTTGTGCCAGTACCATACTCTCTTGACTACTGTAGCTTTGTAGTATAGTCTGAAGTCAGGGAGCCTGATTCCACCAGCTCCATTTTTCATTCTCAAGGTTGCTTTGGCTATTCGGGGTCTTTTGTGTTTCCATACAAATTGTGAAATGTTTTGTTCTAGTTCTGTAAAAAATGCCAGTGGTAATTTGATAGGGATTGCATTGAATCTGTAGATTGCTTTGGGTACTAGAGTCATTTTCACAATGTTGATTCTTCCAATCCAAGAACATGGTATATCCCTCCATCTATTTGTATCATCTTTAATTTCTTTCATCAGTGTCTTATAATTTTCTGCATACAGGTCTTTTGTCTCCTTAGGTAGGTTTATTCCTAGATATTTTATTCTTTTTGTTGCATTGGTAAATGGGAGTGTTTTCCTAACCTCTCTCATATTTTTCATCATTAGTGTATAAGAATGCCAGAGATTTTTGTGCATTAATTTTGTATCCTGCTACTTTACCAAATTCATTGATTAGATCTAGTAGTTTTCCAGTGGCATCTTTAGGATTCTCTATGTATAGTATCATGTCCTCAGCAAACAGTCACAGCTTTACTTCTTTTCCTATTTGGATTCCTTTTATTTCTTTTTCCTCTCTGATTGCTGTGGCTAGAAATGCCAAAACTATGTTGAATAAGAGAGGTAAGAATGAGCATCCTTGTCTTGTTCCTGATCTTAGTGGAAATGGTTTCATTGAGAACGATGTTGGCTGTGGGTTTGTCATATATTGCCTTTATTATATTGAGGAAAGTTCCCTCTATGCCTACTTTCTACAGGGTTTTTATCATAAATGGGTGTTGAATTTTGTCAAAAGCTTTCTCTGCATCTATTGAGATGATCATGTGGTTTTTCTCCTTCAGTTTGTTGATATGGTGTATCATGTTGATTGATTTGCATATATTGAAGAATCCTTGCATTCCTGGAATAAACCTCACTCCTCACTTGATCATGGTGTATGATCCTTTTAATGTGCTGTTGGATTCTGTTTGCTAGTATTTTGTTGAGGATTTTTGCATCTATGTTCATCAGTGATATTGGCCTGTAGTTTTCTTTCTTTGTGACATCTTTGTCTGGTTTTGGTGTCACGGTGATGGTAGCCTCATAGAATGAGTTTGGGAGTGTTCCTCCCTCTGCTATCTTTTGGAAGAGCTTGAGAAGGATAGGTGTTAGCTCTTCTGTAAATGTTTGATAGAATTCGCCTGTGAAGCCATCTGGTCCTGGGCTTTTGTTTGTTGGAAGATTTTTAATCAGTTTCAACTTCAGTGCTTGTGATTGGTGTGTTCATATTTTCTATTTCTTCCTGGTTCAGTTTCGGCAGGTTGTGCATTTCTACGAATTTGTCCATTTCTTCCAGGTTGTCCATTTTATTGGCATAGAGTTGCTTGTAGTTCTCTCTCATGATCCTTTGTATTTCTGCAGTGTCAGTTGTTACTTCTCCTTTATCATTTCTAATTCTATTGAGTCTTCTCCCTATTTTTCTTGATGAGTCTGGATAATGGTTTATCAATTTTTTTTATCTTCTCAAAGAACCAGATTTTAGTTTTACTGATCTTTGCTATTGTTTCCTTCATTTCTTTTTCATTTATTTCTGATCTGATCTTTATGATTTCTTTCCTTCTGCTAAATTTCGTGTTTTTCTGTTCTTCTTTTTCTAATTGCTTTAGGTGCAAAGTTAGGTTGTTTATTCGAGATGTTTCCTGATTCTTAAGGTATGATTGTATTGCTATAAACTTCCCTCTTAGAACTGCTTTTGCTGCATCCCATAGGTTTTGGGTTGTCATGTCTCCACTGTCATTTGTTTCTAGGTATTTTTTGATTTCCTCTTTCATTTCTTCAATGATCACTTCATTATTAAGTAGTGTATTGTTTAGCCTCCATGTGTTTGTATTTTTTACAGATCTTTTCCTGTAATTGATATCTAGTCTCATAGTGTTGTGGTCGGAAAAGATACTTGATACAGTTTCAATTTTCTTAAATTTACCAAGGCTAGATTTGTGACCCAAGATATGATCTATCCTGGAGAATGTTCCATGAGCACTTGAGAAAAATGTGTATTCTGTTGTTTTTGGATGGAATGTCCTATAAATATAAATTAAGTCCATCTTGTTTAATGTATCATTTAAAACTTCTGTTTCCTTAGTTATTTCCATTTTGGATGATCTGTCCATTGGTGAAAGTGGGGTGTTAAAGTCCCCTACTATGATTGTGTTACTGTTGATTTCCCCTTTTATGGCTGTTAGTATTTGCCTTATGTATTGACGTGCTCCTACGTTGGGTGCATAAATATTTTCAATTGTTATATCTTCTTCATGGATCATTCCCTTGATCATTATGTAGTGTCTTTCTTTGTCTCTTATAATAGTCTTTATAAAGTCTATTTTGTCTGATATGAGAATTGCTACTCCAGCTTTCTTCTGATTTCCATTTGCATGGAATATCTTTTTCCATCCCCTCACTTTCAGTGTGTATGTGTCCCTAAGCCTGAAGTGGGTCTCTTGTAGACAGCATATATATGGGTCTTGTTTTTGTATCCATTCAGCCAGTCTGTGTCTTTTGGTGGGAGCATTTAATCCATTTACATTTAAGGTAATTATCGATATGTATGTTCCTATTACCATTTACTTAGTTGTTTCGAGTTTGTTCTTGTAGGTCTTTTCCTTCTCTTGTGTTTCTTGCCTAGAGAAGTTCCTTTTGGTTGAAGTGTCTTTTGGTTGAAGCAGTTAATCTGTTTATGTTTAAGGTAATTATTGATATGTATATTCCTACTACCATTTTTTTAGTTGCTTTCGATTTGTTTTTGTAGGTTTTTTTTCTCCTCTTCCTCTTTTGTACGCTTCTCTTGTGATTTGATGACTAACTTTAATGCTCTGTTTGGATCTCTTTTTCTTTTTTGTGTATCTACTGTAGATTTACCATGATGGCAGTCTATAAACAAGAGTGTTTTTAATTTCAAATACAGCTTATATATAAACAAGATTCTTTTAATTTCAAATGCATTTCCAGTGTCCTGCATTTGTACACTCCTCATGATTGCTGGTTTTGATATCATATTTGTGTGCGGATGATTTCCTACCTTTACCAGTGAGCTTTTCCATTCATAATTTTCTTTTTTCTAGTTGTGGCCTTTTATTTTTTTCTGCCTAGAGAAGTTCCTTTAGCATTTGTTGCAAAGCTGGTCTGGTGATGCTGAATTCTTTTAGCTTCTGCTTGTCTGTAAATCTTCTGATTTCTCCATTTAATCTTAATGAGAGCTTTGCTGGGTAGAGTATTCTTGGTTGTAGGTTCTTCCCTTTCATCAGTTTAAATATATCATTGTACTCCCTTCTGGCCTGTAGAGTTTCTGCTGAAAAACCAGATGATAACCTTACGGCATATCCCTTGTATGTTATTTGTTGCTTTTCCCTTGTTGCTTTCAGTATTTTTTCTTTGTCTTTAACTTTTGTCAGTTTGATTACTATGTGTCTTGGCATGTTCCTCCTTGGCTTTATCCTGCCTGGGACTCTCTGCACTTCCTGGACTTGGGTGTTTGATTCCTTTCCCATGTTAGGGAAGTTTTCAGCTATTATCTCTTCAAATATTTTCTCAGGTCCTTTCTCTCTCTTCTCCATCTGGAACCCTTATAATGTGAATGTTGCTGTGTTTAATTTCATCCCAGAGGCCTCTTAGACTGTCCTCATTTCTTTTCATTTTATTCCATGGCAGTGATTTCCATCATGCTGTCTTCCAGTTCACTTATCTCTTCTTATGCCTCATTTATTCTGCTATTGATTCCGTCTAGTATATTTTTCAGTTCTGTTATCGTATTGCTCACCTCCTTCTGTTTGTTCTTTAGTTTGTCTAGGTCTTTGTTGAACATTTCTTGTATCTTCTTGGTGTGTGACTCCATTCTTTTTCTAAGATCTTGGATCATCTTTACTATCATTACTCTGAATTATATTTGGGGTAGATTGCCTATCTCCACTTCATTTAGTTATTCTTCTTGGGTTTCTTCTTGTTCCTTTTTCTGGGACATATTCCTCTGGCATCTCATTCTGTGTAATGTTTTTGTGATTGCAGTTTCCATCCTGCAGGGTGCAGGGTTGTAAGTTTTCTTCTGCTGTCTGCCTCCTGGTAGATGAGGCTGGCCTAAGAGGCTTGTGCAGGCTTCCTGGTGGTAGGGACTGGTTCCTGCCCACTGATGGATGGAGCTGGGTTTTGTACGTGTGGTGGGCAGGGCTGTGTCAGGGGGTGTGTTTAGCATGCAGCTGTGTGCTCAGGAAGACTTTCAGCAGCCTGTTTGCTGATGGCTGGGGCTGTGTTCCTGCTCTATTGGTTGTTTGGCCTGAATCCCAGCACTGGAGCTTACAAGGCTATTGGGTGGGGCTAGGACTTGGTGAGGAAATGGTGGCCTCCAGGAGGGCTCACGCTAATGAGTACTCCTCAGAACTACCACTGCCAGTGTCTGTCACTGCAGTGAGCGACAGCCACCCCTGCCTACACAGGAAATCCCCCAATACCAGCAGGTAGGTCTGGTCAGGCTCTTATGAAGTCACTCCTTTTTCCCCTGACTCCTGGTGTGCATGAGACCTTGTGTGTGCCCTCCAAGAGTGAAGTTTCTGTTTCCCCCATTCCTTTGGAATTCCTGAAATCAAACCCCTTCAAAACCAGATGCTCTGGGGTCTCCTCCTCCCATTTCCTGACCCCCAGGCTGGCGCTCAGAACTTTCACTCCCATGGGAGAACCTCTGCAATGTAATTATTTTCTAGTTTGTGGGTCATCCATATGGTGGGTATGGGATTTGATTTTCTCATTATTGCTCCCCTCCTACCATCCCATTGTGGCTTCTTCTTTGTCTTTGGAGGTAGGATATCTTTTTTGGTAGGTTCCAGTGTTTTTTTTGTTGATGGTTGTTCAACAGTTAGTTAGTTGTGATTTTTATGTTTTCATAAGAAGAGGTGAGCTCACATTCTTCTACTCTGCCATCTTATCTCTGCTCCCTGGGCCATGTTGTTAAACTACCTTCCTTTTCCTTCCTGTAGGGCAGTTCTTGGTAAACAACATCTTATAAATTTTGAGTCTATGGTCTTCTATATACTCTTGACTCCCATGTCTAGGATAGGTGTCCCTCTGAGGGACTCCAGTGCCTTTCAGTACTTTCTCTATGACTGTGCTTATCACACAATATCCTAATGATTTGAGGTCTTGCCTGTAACCTTTTCCAGACTCTACAATTTGAGGGCAGAGCCCTGGACATTCTGGTCACTGCCAGATTTCCAGTTCCTAGCTCCTGCTTAATCATGGCAACCAATTATGGACTGTTCCTGGGTACAGCACTGCTCCAATCTTACTCATTCTCACAGTAATCCTAAAGGATATATACTAGCATTATTCTGGTTACCTGGATGTGAGGCCAGGTACAGAGAGGTCACGTCACTGACTCAAGACTGCAGATCTACTAAGTGGTAGACCAGGACTTGGACCTATGGCCTGATCTCAGAACCACTAATACACAGTGGCTGCTCAAACAGTAGCCTGTTTTCCTTCTTAGCTGTTATTTTTATGTGCTCTTTCTATCTGTGAACAAAATACATGAACCAGAGTTGATAAGAAACTCATCCTGTGATGTGCTGTCCTGGACCGAGTGTATGCTTTCTACCTGCCCAGGGAGGCAATGCTCTGGTGATGGTGAGAGCCAGGTGTGACTCCCCATATGATGGTACCGAGTAGAAGCCAGGAGTTCAGGCTTTAAAGCAGGAGGACCTGTGTTTCAATCCCATCTGCTGCTACCTTCTAACTCTGTGACTGGGCATTATTTAACCTCTCTATGCTACGCCTTCCTCATCCATAAGATGGGGATAATTCCACTTCTCTGACAAGGCTGATGTGCAGATTAAATGAGCTAATGTCTCTGAAATGTTAATGCAGTGTCTGTGCTCAGCAAAATACACCGACTTCTTACTATTGCTGTTATAATGATGCCCTACTTAGGGCAACCTAGCCCAGTTTTGTATAAAATTATCCTATGATCAGAAACACAAAGTTATTTGGAAAAACAGCCTTCACATTCTCTTCCCTATTTACAATCTCTTGGAAAGTGTTTAAACAAAGTTTATTGAATTTGTTTGGCTTTCTTAGAAAATGCTTTTCATATTTACTCAGCCATGATGCTCAAGATTGGGCCTTATCATAAAAGGCAGAAGCTATACCTGCAGCTGAATAATGGCATAAACTAGGAATAAAAATAACAATTCCCGAAAAACAAACATCCAGTAGAGAATAGCAAACCAGGTTAGTAAAATAGTCCCCCACCTTCTTTTTCCATCTTAGGAATATTCGGTTATCATCCTGCTCTCTGAAAAAATGCTAGATCACATCTTCTACTCCCTATATTTTTTATCTGGTGGTTTGGAAGAAAATATTTGTTCTCTCTTGTTCTAGCTTCTACTTAACAATTAATAAAATTTCCACTCCAGTACTTTCAATTAAGAACCTTTTAGTGCTGTGCCCCATGCCTATGGCAAGATCAGAAACCCAAAGCCTCCTATTTTTCTTTTTAAAAAATCTTTATTGGAGTGTAATTGCTTTACAATGTTGTGTTAGTTTCTGCTGTATAACAAAGTGAATCAGCTACACCTACACTTATATCCCCATATCTCCTCCCTCTTGCGTTTCCCTCCCACCCTCCCTATCCCACCCCTCTGGTGGTCACAAAGCACTGAGCTGATCTCCCTGTTCAACGCACCTACTTCCCACTAGCTGTTTTACATTTGGTAGTGTATATATGTCAATGCTACTCTCTCACTTCATCCCAGCTTACCCCTTTCCCCTCCCCATGCCCTCAAGTCCATTCTCTCCTTCTGTGTCTTTATTCCTGTCCTGTTCCTAGGTTCATCAGAACCATTTTTTAAGATTCCATATATCTGTGTTAGCATACAGTATTTATTTTTCTCTTTCTGACTTACTTCACTCTGTGTGACAGACTCTACGTCCATCCACCTCACTACAAATAACTCAATTTCGTTTCTTTTTATGGCTGAGTAATATTCCATTGTATATATGTGCCACATCTTCTTTATCCATTCATCTGTCGATGGACACTTAGGTTGCAAAGCCTCTTATTTAAGTTATTAAAATTATTCTCCGTTGAAGAAAGGGTTAAAAACCCAATAGCTTTAGGGCATTTGGGATAAGTAGTAATATTTATAGAAAAAATATAAACATGCCAAGTCAATGTACTATACAAACTATTTCAAGTAAAAAACTGTAACTATGACTTTGGTGAATCATATAGGGAATTATATATTAATTTCTTACTATTAACCCCAGAAAAAAATAAAAGCTAACTTAATTATCTTTTAGTCCCAGAAAGTCTAGTAAATAATTCTGTAATTCACAATTTTTACTAATTAGTCTTAGACTTCTCAGTAGTTTTCCAAATTAGTAAAGTTTTACACTAAAAATAAGTTTATTCTTAAAGTGAATTTAAGCAGAAACCTGTGGTGAAGTATATTAATAAGATTATGCTCTTAAGATAGTTAGGAGCAAAAGATAATTTTCTTCCACTATTGGAAAAGCTTAATCATGAAAGGGAAGAAGGCTATTTCCCTCTTACTTTTGGAGGTGCAGAAAATTCTTGTTCTCCTGGGTCAATGGTACGCAGCTCTAAGACCTGTACAAAGATTTTGAATTTCAGGGGAGGAAAATGATAGCTTTCGAGTTAGGTGTAGTTTGTAGTTGAGTTAGTTTGTAGTTTCACGCATCATTTGCATGAAGTCCACTCACCAGCTTTCCCCTTTGCTGCGCAGACCTGGTCTCTCGCAAGGTGTACACGTCTCCACAGACGGAGATCTCGCGCCAGACCCCAGGCTGGGACTCCTCAGTGAAGCCCCCTCTCGGATGCATCACCAGGACACCATTGGTCGTGAGCCCATCCATGTGGCCATCGGGGTTTTTCCACTTTGCCGCCTTTTCCTGGAGAGCATACCACAGAAAAGATTATGTTCAACACAAAAAGATTCTAGAATCTCTTTAAAATATTGGGTAAGGGCAGAGGGGAGGAAAGTGAGGAATTTTCATTTTCTACTTAAAGCTAATAATCAGAAGGATAAAAAATGCAGTTAGTCTGACAAAATGAAAGAAGTGCAAAAATAGATGAATGATTCATCGTTGGAGACATATTTACCTTGGGCACTTAAAACCTGATGCCTGGACCTCTCCCTCACAGATTCTTGTTCAAACCACCCCCCGCCCCCAGGTGATTCCAGGAATCCAGTATGTATTCTTCAATTCTGTTTGTGCAGTGCTTTCATCCTGTTATCTAAAAATGCTTTGTATGAACTCATTATCAGGGAAGTACTAGAAGGAAGAGAAAAAAATTTTTATGAAACAAAATTTCAAAATACATTAAGCCAACAAGTTGTGGCCACTACGTTCTGTTTTCATACGAATCAGTGTTGTATCATCAAGGGTGGAATGCACAAGCGGCTGGATGTAACGGCAGGACAGATGCTCTTAGATGCCTGGCCAGTGATTTCTTTTTCTTCCCTGGGGACAGAGCCAGATATTGCCCACATGACTTGGGTAAATCTGATTAGGATAAGCCAGTTATGACTGGTTTAGGGGTGGGCCTGTGACTGAGTTCTGGCCAGTGAGGCCTCAGTGAGTCCTTCTGGGAAGCTTCCTGGAAAGGTTTCTTGGCTCTTTAAAAGAGACGAGGAAGAAACCGTGCCTTTGCTGCCCTTCTTCAGCGGGAAGCTGTCATGCTGCGGGGGGGCTGGTGGAAGTGCAGGAGCCATCCCACGCCGCCAGGACCTCGCCTGAGGGAGCTGATGTGCCCAGAGGCAGAGGGCAAGACGGAGTGAACCTGGCTCCCCAGATGTCACAGAACACTGCATCAACCAAGCCTGAAGCTGGCCTTCCTGGGCGCTTCTTGCAACATGATACATTTTTATTACCATTTTAGGCCATTTTAAAGTGAGGTGTTTTTTTTCCCCCTGCAAAAATATCCTGATTCAAAAAGGGGACTATATTAAAACTGGATATTCACTAAAACTGTGGGGTTTTATTTACATGGACATTCTATGAAGGGAGATAGTTTTAGTCTGTTTTGTTCTTTGTGATATCACATCTATAACACCCAATATGGAACAAAACAATACATAACAATTTTTTGAATGAATAAAGGAATAACATTTTCTTTTGCACCCCAGTTATCTAGATCTGACCGTTTTCCTTCTGAAATAAATACATTATGTATGTTAATATACATGCTTTTATAAAGTAATTACTGTACATATTATAGTTAATATAGCAAATATAACAAATAACAAGTAATGACAATTATTTTCAGATTTTTAATAATAGCTTTTCAAACTGGCTACATGAAAACTAAAATCTCACCAGAAGCACTGTGCAAGGCAAATTTTTTGGCCACAATTAAATGTTATATATGATAATAATGGGTGTTTTTCTAGAAACAATGTACTGATTAGTAGTACTTACGCCAAGAAATATGTTTTTGGAAGAGTCGAATCCGGCTGCGAATATTCGTGCTGTGTAAGGTTCATTCCTGTCACAGACTATCCTGCAGGCAAACCTGGATATGGTGCTTTGTGTAATTTGCGCTTCATCATTGTTCTGACTGCCAGAAATTGTGTCTGTAACGACGAAGTCAATAGGGCTTTCTGTTGATCTGCCCACCTAAATAAATCAAATTATACTCATGATCTACTTGAAAAATATGATGTCACCATTTTCATCACATGAAATGAGTGTTCAGGATCCTTTAACATTCATTATCGCTACAATGAAGGTCAGAATTTAATGAAAAAATCTTTAGTCTGCTCCTTTTCTTGTTTAAGGGAGATGTTATGGTAACCAACCATAAGACGTTAAATGTTAAGAAAAACTCAATTTTCTATTCTAGAGGAAAATAGATCTCACTCCAAACAGGTTTCTGATCAGGTAGAAACATTACTTACTACTTTCATAGAAAATCATTCTTTTTTTTTCTCTTGTATTTCCAGGTGGGAAAAAAACCCAAGATTTTAAAGGAAGCCAGCAAACAAAAGCTCTATTTCTCCCACTCTTGCCCAGCTCCAGGGACTGGTTTTCCACAGTAAGTGAATCCACCAATGACTCATGGCACAGAGGGAGAACAAGCCCTACCTCAGACATGAGACCCAATGCCTATTTCTGTCACTCAGCATAAATGAGAGTGATGTAAAGGGCTATACCGGTCAGCTCAAAGTTTGAGATGCAGTCATATGAAAGATTTAAAAAGCTGATCCTAACATTTCAATTTTGGAGTTTTAAAAAACTCCTGGGAAAGTCTAAAAAGTGGCCAATAATATTTTATTGGCTTACTTTCCTTGGTAAGTTTAAATGCTGCCAGAAAGGATATATTTCATTAGCATGATCTTAGAGTTCTAACAAAGCTTTTCATATTCACTAAATCCAAATAAGACAGGTACTGCTGTGTCCTGTGAACTGGGAAGTATTTGTTTACAGGTAAGGAAATCCTGACGACAAAACATTAAACCTTCTATGTAATGATGTTCTATAAATCTCTAACTAGGGAAACTGATAAATGTTATATATGCCAAAGATATATCTTAAACTAAAATAATTTATATGTAAACAAATCATTTCTTGTTAAATATGATATTAATGTTCTCTCCTAACAACAGTGACTTTGATTCTGAATTGTCAATGGAAGGAACACACAGAAAGAACCCCCAGTGTGTATGCATAAGGCCTCCAAAGTCAATTTCCCAGGTATCTTTATCCTGATCTCAAAATTCTGTCTAAAACATAAGCACCGTAATACTCTTTTTGTCCAAATGAATAAAGGTGAAATAAATATAACAAAATGTATATATCTTGCATTATTTAGGTCTGCTTGCTTTGGAACAATATTAAATTTCTTTTGTAAATCTCACATATACATTTTCATGCATAGACTATCTCTGTTAAACCAACAGACAACAGACATCTATTTCTCTTGTTTTTTACAACCCTTAATTTCTTGTCCTAATGAAATGTGCCTGGAATAAACTAAACCACTGGGTTCACTGAAACTTATCACCTTGAATAGATGCGTATTTCCTGAACATACAGGTTTAGAAAACATGTAACTTGTTTAAAAAATGCAACATAAAACCTGAATTAGAGAGATTATAAAATCATATCACACGATTCATCTTTCTAAAGTTGCAGAATCTTCCCTCATTTAAAAGCTGGATGTGTAACAGAAGCTCTACTGATTCAGACTGCTGAATGTTTTTAAGCCTTTTTTTAAAGCTACTCTCTTTTTCAAGTATATAATACAGTATTATTAACTACAATCACCATGCTGTATATTAAATCCCAGAACTTACTCATTTTACAGCCAGAAGTTTGTACTGTTCGATCAATATCTCCCCAATTCCATGCGCCCCCCTACCCTCTCCAGCCCCTGGTAACTACCATTTTACTCTGTTTTTATGATTTTGATTTTTTTTTTTAGAATCTACATGTGAGTGATATTACACATCTCTCTTTTTCTGTTTGATTTATTTCACTTTAGACTTTTTTTTTAATTAGAAAAGTAAGATACTCTGCAAAATATTTCACAAGTATAGGAAAGTATATAGTAGACTACTCCAAACTCAGGAACAAATCTGTCCTGAACCTCTAACCCAATGAAGCTTAGGAGTAAAATGTGAGAAGTTCTAAAATAGCCTGGTCACCACACAAAACCCAGAGCTCTCACAAAGACACAGGCTATGATCTAATTTCTGTCACCTCCGTGGAAGAGGGCAAAGACTTTTCAAACTCTGCTAAAAGCTTAAAGCTAAAACCATGCTCCAGCAGAATGTCACACAACCACTCCTTGTCAATAGAGATTATTCTCTTCAAGAAAGGCCATTCTGATTTCATCCCAATGTATTAAATTAATGTCTTGATGAATCAACTGAAATTGCCTGTAAAACATGACATTTTATTCCAACTGGAACATACTGCTAAGATCAATTATTTCAAGACATGATACTTACCTGACTGGTCATTTAATATTTGTTTATCAATTCACTTCCACTTAAATCTAACCTGTAGAGTGTTAGCATATTTCTATACTTTAGGACACAAACCTCATGTTGCTTTTGCCAGGAAAAAAAAAAAAAAAAATCGAAGCCACTTTCCTAATGAAAACTCACCCAATGTGGAAGACTTGGAGCCTGTCCTTTCTTTTGACTATTGGATCAACTCTATGTTATTTTAAGGGTAGCCATGTGGACCAGCCATGATGTATCTGAATTTCATCTGATATTCACATAGTAGCCACGGGGAGAATTCTACTCCCTGCTGCTGACTGATATGCACATACACAGCATCATTTGGCACTTTCAGTTGAGTATATATATGAGAAAAGTTTGGGTTTACCTGGTTGTCAGTCAAAGTCAGCACAGGTAAAATGGTGTGAAAGCACCCAAAAGGTCCTCCTTCACCTTTCTTAGACCAATCCTACCCTCGTCCTTGCATCTGTAACCTTATTTTCTCACTTCCCTCCTATGACAAGGATGAGTTATTGCTGCTCCTGTCCATGACCAATCTCTCCACGGGTGCTTGGCATCCCACTCTTCTCCCCTTTCCAAGGATTTTACTCCTGAAATTGGCCCCTCTCTCTCTCCTGAATGATCAATTTCTCTCTATTACTGGATCACACTGTCAGCTATCAAACATTTTTTTGTTAGTTTTTAAAATTTCAACTTGTCACTTAATAGCTTTAAAAAATATAACAAAAATGAGTATTAGGAAAATGATCATCTGAGTGGATGTTTCAGGAACACCAAACTGCTATTACAAGTTTCCAAACGCATTCCTTCTCGATTTCCTTACCTGTCTCATCCTACACTGTTAACAGACATTTCACTGCTTGGCTGAGCAGTTTGAATAGCACCGTTCTAGACTCGTCTCTCATCTTTGAAAATGTTTTCCTTTGCTTGAGAGCACCTCTCGAACTATAGCCCCATTTCTCTGATTCATTTAATGGCAATACTTCTGGAAAAACCTGCCACCAGTTACTACTCTCTGTTTCCTTACTCATCCCCGTGACCCATTCCAAAGCCACTCCAACTCTCAGCACGGCTCTACTGAAACCCCGCTTGCTGAGGTTTCCAGGGCTTACATGTCCTGGTATATCCGTACCTGGTATTATGTTAATGAAACCCTTCCAGGCTAGTTGGCCAACAGCCCCTTTTCCCTTCTCCTTCTGTTCTCTCCCACAGGTGACCTCACCAAATCCCATTTTAGCCCCAAAGCCCCGATCTCTCCCTCAGCTTCAGACTAGCACACCCAATCTCCACGTGGATGTCTAATAAGCATCTCACATGTAACATGTTTCAAATGTTACATTGGATCCTCTTCAACCCCTAGGTTCCCTATGTCGTGACTGCCATCTAATTTGCTCAAGCTAAAAAATCAATACCCAAGAATCACCCTGGATTTTTTCTCCACACCCACATTTAACCTCGTGTAAATTCTATCAACTCGCCCTCCAAAATGCCTCTTCAGTCCTTGCGCGTTTCCCCACCTTAGTTCTAGCTGCCCTCAGCTCTTACTTGGATTGCACTGCCTTAGACTCCAAACTGGTCTCCCTGTTTTCACACTTGCCTCCTACATTTTTCTCTAGACAGTAGTTGGAGATATCGTAACAAAATATAAATTGGATTTTCTCTCTCCCTTGCTTAAATTCCTCCAACAAACTCCTAGAATAAAACCCAAAGTCTTTACTTGGCCTAAAGGCCCCTTACCGTCCCGGCCTCTGCCTACCTCTCCGAGTTCATCTCATGTCACTTCCCTCTTCCTTCACTCTACTCCCGCCTTGGGGCCTTGGCATTGCTGCAGTGCTGGCTTATCTGTGGTCTCTTTGCCTCCTCTAGAATATATGCTCCATGAGAGGGGAGCTGTCTACCTCCAGTGACTAGATGAGCATCTGACACAGTAGGTGCTCAAGAAATGAAACTGATGAATGGAGGATTATGACAGTGAGCTTGAACCCCGTGAGCCTGTGAGACACACAAACACACACAAGTACAATGTTTTAGGAAATAATTATTTAAATATTCTTTAACATTTTTCTCAACTAAATAGATGCTAATGAAAAGTTACCATCTACAACTACTATAAACTAACTAAAAACAAAAAAACAAAAAAAAATCCCAAGCCAAAAAAACCCAAACGTAAGGCGTTGCAGCACTTAGGTCTGAAGTACATGAAACTGAGAAACCAGAGGGGGAAATGACCACTAACTCCGGTTTCAGGACCTGGTCAGTTTCCTTAACCCCCCAAGATCAGAATCGTCTTTGCCTTTGATTCCTTTTCTAAACTATATTCTTCTTTATATTTTACTTTCTCAACACCTATGCTCTTTTCTCTTTCCTTTATTTACCCCTATTCTAGAAAATAATTACTAAGATCTTATTCTGGCTATATTAACTCAGATTTTGTTAGTCTTAACCCATCTCCTCAATTTAGATCTAGGTTTGACTTTCTCAGGCAATAGTACTTCCGAGTTCTGAGCCTATTATCTGATTCCACTGTGGGAAATGCAGCACAAGGCCCTTTTTTGGGGGTTCATTCTGATGTTCTGCTTTTAAATGCTCAATTAACCTACAAATCGTTTTAATGGGTAATGGCTAAAATGAACAGCCCTCAACACCAAGGTCCATACTTGAGAAATATGAATGCTGCAGTGCTTTTGCTCAGTGATTTTTGTCAGTGGTAGGTTTTAGACATGTAAACTTGTTAAAAGGAGGAAAAAGTTAAAACAAGCTTGATTTTTCAGGGCCTTCTAAGAGTTGCTTAATTCTGCTCTGCTTAGAGTGATCTGACATTAATCCTCCAATATGTCCAGGTAGTCTGCAAAAGGAATCAGATTATTTTAGTAAAAGTAACAAATGGGTTATGTTTTCTTCATATGTCTATAAATTCCTATTGAATTATCGTGCCTTATTTAAAGAGACTGAGTAGGTACTATGTAGAGAATGGAGAACTCAGGAGACCTAAACCTTTAGTTCTGCCACTAATGCCATCTTTGCCCTTAGGTTAAGTTACCTTTTCTTTCAAAGACACAGATTTCTCAGTTGTAAAATTAAGAGGTTAGTATAGTAAAAACTGGTATTTCTCAGTGTGGTCCATGAACCTCTGAGGGCCCTTGAGGCCTTTTTAAGGGGCCAGGACCATGAAGCCAAGGTTTCATAATATGAACCATAATATTATGGTTTCATAATAAATATGAAGATGCTGACATTTGCTCTGATGATGATAAAACAATGATGTGCTTTAGTGGGAATCAAAGCAGTAGCACCAAACTATACTGATGTGTCACCGTGTTCCTCACTGCCATGAATTTGCAGTAAAAAAAAAAATGCTGATTTCATAGGGGGTAAGGGTGGGGGAGGGATATGCATGCTTTGATGAAGCAGTAAAAAATTATTAATTTTATTAAATCTTGAGTCTTTTAATATTCTGTGTGATGAAATGGGAGGTATGCATAAAGCATTTAGAAGTTCAAATCAGTATGGAGGTTCCTCAAAAAAAAAAAAAAAAAAAAATTAAAAATAAAACTACCATGTGACCCAGCAAACCTACTTCAGGGTATTTATCCAAAAGAACTGAAATCAAGATCTTGAAGCAGTATCTGCTGCCCATGTTCATTGCAGCATTATTCACAATAGCCAAGATTTGGAAGCAACCGAGCTGTCTATTAACGGGTGAGTGGAGAAAGAGAAAGAGGCATATACATACAATGGAATACTATTCAGCCTTAAAAAGAAGGAAATCCTGTCACATGCGATAATATGGATGAATTTAGGACATTATGCTAGGTGAAATAAGCCAGTCACAGAAAGACAAATCCAACTACATCAGGTGTCTAAAATAGTCACAGAAATAGAGTGTAGAATGGTGGTTGCCAGGGGCTGCGGGGAGAGGGAAATGGGAGATGTTGTTCAATAGGTATAAAGTTTCAGTTACACAAGATGTTCGAGTAAGTTCTAGAGGTATGTTGTACAACAGTTAAAATAGTTAAATACTGTATCATGCACTTAAAAATTTGTCCAGAGGGTAGATCTCATGTTAAGTGTTCTTACCACAATAAGTGGAAAAAAAAAACAAAAAGAACTAACAGGAAGCTGAAAAAAATCCAGCTAAATCTTTAATTCATTCTGCATTAGGTGAGAAGGAAGAGAGTGAACAATTTGAGTAGAATGTGACTGTACAATAGTGAAGAACACACCATTTCTGTCACAACATGTCACTGAAGAATAGGAATGAAACAAACATGTGCAACCACAGTAACTTGTTGATTTTAACTGGTAAAAAAATGTCCTGCCAACAACTGTAAAATTTTCTGGATTTATGTTTTTAGTACTGAGAATCTTCTACCTATGTAACACATTAATAAAAAATCTTATATATTCAAGATGTATAACTTTGGAAAGTATTAAAGAAAGAAATTATTACAGAGTTCCATAAAAATATCAATAAGGAAGCATATGCAGATGTTTATTTAGGGAGAGCTTTCTCTTTGGGAGAATGAGAAGGAAAAAACATTTAGAATATTATAAAATGGAATGGCATGAAGAGTAAAACCACTGTTAATAATGTGTCTAAATACCATATATGTTACTTTTGATGTACTGGCACTTAAGTAACTATGCCTGTATCTCTGACTGTGACTCACCTTACCCATCTGTGTATTCATCTATGTATCTATATAGGATTGTTCAGGTTTTTAAAATAGCTAACACATTTACAAGGTTCAAAGATAAAAAAGCATGGAATACCTCCCTGGATACCACCCTACCCAGTTCTCTTCCCCACAAAAACCACTGCTCTATTAGTAATGTCTTATTTATCCTTTTGGAGACTTTTCAAGCATATAAGCATATTTAAATCATTTAACTGTACTAATGTGCTATCTAATAATTAATACGCTATTGAATATGTTTAATAACATTAATTTATTAACATTAAGTAACCTTAATTGAATATAATACTATCAAAACCTCAGTATATTTAATTATATTAATTTTAATTCATTAAATACGTTTGGAGCTCTTTTTGTGACTGTATGAGGCTGTATGAGCTTTTCCTAGTTCTGCTGTACAGTCTTGGAGGCCTCCACTGCATGGCTGTACCTGAGTTTACTTAACTGGTCTTCTACTAAAGGACATTTAGGTTGTCTGCAATCTTATACTATTAAACCATGCTGCAAGCAATAAGTTGGTAAAAATATCATTTTGGATGTATGCAGGGGTATCTCTGGGGTAAATCTCTAGAAAGAAAAGCTGAGTCAGAGTGCAAGCACTGTGTATTTTTCCTAGGTATTTCCAAGTCATTGCCCCATAGAGGTCAGACTAATTTATAGGATGTAGGAGAGCATCTGCTTCCCACACCTCTGACAAAACCTTTTGGATTTCTGCCAATCTGGTAAGTGAAAAATGGTACCTCTGTGTGACCTGAATTCACATTTCTGTTTTTATAAGCGATGCTGAGCAGGTTTTCTTATTTTTCAGAACGATTTATCCCCACCCCCCTTTTTCTGCCCCCACCACATGGCTGGCGGGATCTTATTTCCCTGACCAGGGAGTGAACCTGGGCCCCAGCAGTGAAAGCGCCAAGTCCTAACCACTGGATCGCCAGGGAGTTCCCTATTTCCCCTTTTTGATGTATCTACGATACTTTTTTGACATTTGTTTCAACATCATTTATTTAATAATTTAACTCTCCATATAGAAATGCAAAGCCTCCTGGTTGAATCTATGTTTGCTTTTTCCCTTTATTAGCCTTAATTTTAATCTCCTGTTTTAAAGTACCAAATCTTGAACAGACTCACAGACATAGAAAACAAACTTGTGGTTACCAAAGGGGAAAGCAGGGGGAGCGATAAAATAGGAGTTTGGGATTAACATATACATGCTACTATATATAAAACAGATAACCAACAAAGACCTACTGTATAGCACAGGGAACTATACTCAATACCTTGTAATAACTTATAATGGAAAAGAATCTGAAAAAAGAATATATTTCTGTGTGTATATACATGTATAACTGAATCACTCTGCTGTATACCTGAACCTAACACAACATTGTAAATCAACTATACTTCAATTTTTAAAAAAGTACCTAATCTTGGATATATTATTAATTGCCTTCTTTAAAAATCAACTGATAATTTTTTCCTTTATTATTTCCTTCCTTCTGCTTTCTTTTGATGTGTTTCTGGACTTTCAATTATATACCACTAAAACTATTCTTGAGCCTGTCCTTTCTTTTTTTAAAATTTTTATTGGAGTATAGTTTATTTCTATAGGACATTCCATCCGAAAGCAGCATAATACACTTTCTTCTCAAGTGCACACAGACATTCTCCAGGATAGATCACATCTTGGGTTACAAATCAAGCCTCAGTAAATTTAAGAAAATTGAAATCATATCAGGCATCTTTTCTAATCACAACACTGTGAGATTAGAAATCAATTACAGGAAAAAACTGTAAAAAACACTAACACATGGAGGCTAAACAACATGTTACTAAACAGCCAATGGATAAATGAAGAAATCAAAGAGGAAATCAAAAACATACCTAAAGACAAATGACAACAAAAACACAGCAATCTAAAACCTATGGGATGCAGCAAAAGCAGTTCTAAGAGGGAAGTTTACAGCAATACTATCTTACCTCAGGAAACAAGAAAAATCTCAAATAAACAACCTGACCTTACACCTAAAGCAACTAGAGAAAGAAGAACATCTTCCTTATCCATTTATCTGTTGATGGACACTTAGGTTGCTTCCATGTCCTGGCTATCGTAAATAGAGCTGCAATAAACATTTTGGAAGATGTGGCACATATATACAATGGAATATTACTCAGCCATAAAAAGAAATGAAACTGAGTTATTTGTAATGAGGTGGATAGACCTGGAATCTGTCATACAGAGTGAAGTAAGTCAGAAGGATAAAAACAAATACCGTATGCTAACACATATATATGGAATCTAAAAAAAAAAAAAATGTCATGAAGAGATTAGTGGTAGGATGGGAATAAAACACAGACCTACTAGAGCATGGACTTAAGGATATGGGGAGGGGGAAGGGTAAGCTGTGACGATGTGAGAGAGTGGCAGGGACATATACACACTACCAAATGTAAATTAGATAGCTAGTGGGAAGCTGCAGCATAGCACAGGGAGTTCACCTCTGTGCTTTGTGACCACCTAGAGGGGTGGGATAGGGAGGGTGGGAGGGAGGGTGACACAAGAGGGAAGAGTTATGGGAACATATGTATATGTATAACTGATTCACTTTGTTGTAAAGGAGAAACTAACACACTATTGTAAAACAGTTATACTCAAATAAAGATGTTAAAATATTCAAAAAAAAAAAAAAAAGAAGAACAAACAAAACCAAAAGTTGGTAGAAGGAAAGAAATCATAAAGATTAGAGCAGAAATAAATGAAATAGAAACAAAGAAAACAATAGCAAAGATCAATGAAACTAAAAGGTGGTTCTTTGAGAAGATAAATAAAATTGATAAGCCTTCATCCAGATTCATCAAGAAAAAAAGGGAGAGGGCTCAAATCAGTAAAATTAGAAATGAAAAAGAAGAAGTTAAAACGGACACCACAGAAACACAGAGGATCGTAAAAGACTACTACAAGCAACTCTATGCCAATAAAATGGACAACCTGGAAGAAATGGAAACATTCTTAGAAAGGTACAACCTTCCAAGACTGACCCAGGAAGAAACAGAAAATATGAATAGACTAATCACAAGTACTGAAATTGAAACTGATTAAAAAACTCCCAACAAACAAAAGTCCAGAACCAGATGGCTTCACAGGGGAAATCTATCAAACGTTTAGAGAAGAGTTAACACCTATCCTTCTCAAACTGTCCTCTACTTTCTTACTGTCATTTTTTTTTTTTTTTTTTTTTTTTTTTTTTTTTTTTTTTGCGGTATGCGGGCCTCTCACTGTTGTGGCCTCTCCCGTTGCGGAGCACAGGCTCCGGACACGCAGGCCTAGCGGCCATGGCTCACGGGCTTAGTTGCTCCGCGGCATGTGGGATCTTCCCGGACCAGGGCACGAACCCGTGTCTCCTGCATCGGCAGGCGGATTCTCAACCACTGCGCCACCAGGGAAGCCCTTACTGTCATTTTTTAAAAGGAACTTTTTCTGATCAATGTTAGTTCCTTGAGTTTCTTTCTTCCTTCCAAATAATAAAAGCACTTAAAAGTTTTTACATTTTCTTCCGAGTACAACATCAGTCACATCTCATGAGTTATGCTATTAAATGTTTCCACGGTTATTTTTTAAAAGGCCTATAATTGTAGTTTTGATGTCCTCTTTGGTTCAAGTGTTATTTAGGAAGTATTTTGAACATGTTAACTTTTAAAAGTAGCTGGCTCTAAAAATGTTTGTTCTTGTTTTTAGAGTCTCTTTTTTATTGCACTGAGATCTGAGAATGTAGTCTTTATAATTTCTTTCTGCATTTTTAGAATTAAGTGTTTTTTTAGTCTTTTGAAAACCAAATAGGAACAATTTAAATATTATCCTCACCTTTTTCCCCTTGGACATCACCAAACACTACTGTGCTAGAAGTTCTGACTACATATCAAAATAGAGAATCGAAGGAAAACTGTGCTAAAAATTTCCATGGAAAAAAGAAAGATGTTACCTGAAACATGTCCGTATCTTTATCATGTGTGTACTCGACCACCACAGTCTGATTCCTTGACAGAGTGTACGATATGCTGTGTTGACCTTTGCAGCTGATAGCCTAATAATGAAATAAAAAATATAAAAATTTGTTAGAATTTCATTTCAACAACTTACCACAATTCTGTTTGTAGTTAAGAGACATCACTCTACCAGCAAAACCCCAACACAAGCCAGCATTTTTCTAATGGTCAGAGCCTGTCCCTGCTGTGCCCTGAATTACAGAGGAGCCAGCAGTCATAATACTGGGTTTACCAAATATTCATCCGTAATATGAACAATATTTTACTTAAGCCAAATCAAAGTTAATTCACTAGTTTCCAAGACCTGACTTAATCATAGTCCTAGAAAAACATATACTTTCTCCATGTTACCTTAACTCAGTGACAGAATTTTCAGACTAATATGATTCAAAATTTCTTAATTTATTTCACACTGAAACAGATAAGTCAGGAACATTTTGTAATAGTATTTTTCCTACATGATGGAGATTATGAGAGTAAAAGAATCATTGAAAAAAAGTAAAATTCTATAAAAACTTCCATATAATAATGTACTATTTTAGCCAATGATAATCATACTTATACTCTGTTCTACATCTCATTTAAAACTTGTATAAGCACTTGCTTAACCCAGATATTTATTGAGTTAATAAATAAGGTAGCTAAGTAAGTTTTATTGCCTCTATTTTTAGACTAGACTAAAGCTAATAGTCTTTTTCAAAGAATCCAGAAACCAATAATATGATGATGTTCTTATTTCCTCCATAATGATATATTTCAACCCATTTTACGTTGTGGTCACATACTTTAAAGTTTCCAAATTAAAAAAGAAGTTTATTTTAAATTATATTCCAAATTATTTCAATTACCCTGTCCATTCAACTTTAACCTATCTTCATTTCCATTCTTTTACATTTCCACATCTTTTACATTTTACATTATTTAATAAATAAAACTTTAATAAGACTATCTATTAAACATTTATTGAACGATCACACTGTATGAAGACCAAGAAAGACTAAGACAGCATTTGGAAGTAGCTGGACATACATATAGCACCTAAATGAAAATGTATTCTGAACTAATATAATTGCTTAGAGTAATAAATAGTACAACATTCCAAATCAACTTTGAAGTTAGCCTGGTTAATCTCATGGTTCTTCAATCATCTGCCCTCAGGAACTTCACAGTTGAAATGATGTTTTATTGTACATGCTTCATTAAGATAATGCAAGTATTAGAAATAATAATTATTTATATATTTAATATGATTAGGAAGCTAAAAAAAATACTTCTTAGACTACTCAACTCCAGTAACAAATATAATCTTAAATTTTCACTGGTCTGAGTCACATAAATTCAATGGTACTGATATAAGTGACATTTTTTGAAAGTCAAATTAATAAAGAATTATTTCCAGTTTAAGGTAAGTGGATGCTTGTTTATCTTTATAGTTAAGTGAAAAAACCCACTTAAAAATAATTTTATTAAACTCAAACTTACAAAACTGATAACCAGAGGGGTGGTTATTTGTACAATAACTTATTTTACAGTTCCTTAAAAAGTATCTGTTGCACTTAAGAGTTTTCCATTTACAAGTGCACCAACTCAAACACAACTTTCTTGGCACACACACTACACAAAATAAGAATGTCTGTAGTTTGCCAATTATCTGCAAAAGAAGGAGTTAACAAGTGTCAGAACAGAACACCTTTAAAAATGTTAGACATCTTTGTATGATGGTACCCTCTTAAGTACAGTGTTTCTCAAACTTCCACCAAGGTTGCCTTAAATGGAAGAGAGTTATGTGAGCCCCTGGAGATGTCTGGGAGAGCAATCTAGAAGTGAAGCTTCTCACGCTTGAAACATCTTACCTTGAAATTAGTCTAAATTTTGTATTTTACTCCTTAACATGCCTTTAGTTTTAACATTTAAACATTTTAAATATTTAAACAAGTTTGCTGGGAAATCAACACCCCAGGAAGACCTGCTGTGCTCACCCCACGACCTAGTACAGCTTCCATGCCACTCTAGGAAGCCCCGGAAATATGCATTTTTACAGGTCCTAAGTTGCCCAATTCTTCTAGAGTGTTTTATTCTAAAACTACTCTTGTGGCCCAGACTATCATAAGCATGAATAAGACTATTTATAGGGAGAGCGAGCCCAGTGCCATACCGGGGAACCGCCCAGAGCCAAGGGAGCACAAAGATCTTGGCCAGCCCCTGCCCGGCCACCCTCAACAGGGAAGAAAGCATGGGGACCCGGAGGCCTTGAACGCCGGATCCAGGTGACCTTGTATGTTGAGCCCATTTAAAGACAAATTACAATTTCAAACTTCCGCCAGTTTTTGAAACGTGGTTTAAACGTGGATCAGCAGAGTTAGGAAAGGTGAACACTTTGAAGGATAAGAAAACACATTTTCTGAGACTTTTTGAATAGGAACATCTTAACTGTGCACTACATTTTAGAAACCTCTGGATTTGGGGAAGATGGAGAAGTGAGAGCAGAGATCCTACAGAGAGAAACAAGTCCCAGAAGGTGGAGGGGGCTCTGAGCAGCAGGTGATGAACTCTCCTGTGGCAGGACGGCTGAGGAAGTTCAGAATCAGTGTGACCCACCTAAGTCACTTCCAGTCTGGCGGTGGTCTCCCTCTGTGAGTGCTAAGCTGAGAGGGGAGGCCCTCCTGCAAAGAAGCCAACAGTCTGCACCCACAGTGGGGAGAAGCATGGAGATGAGCTGGCCCCAGAAGACTGGGATTTAAGCCAGGACTGGGGTTTGGAGCAAAAGGGGGTAGTCGAAATCCAGGCCACCTCCGGGCTCCTCAAAAGTAAATGGAGAGGCGCCCACTTCCCTTTGATGCCATGAATTAGGGCTCACATGATCTTGTTTGTGCATTAAAGTCTACAGTGGGGCCAGATTTGGGGAATTTGGAGGAAGGTAAGAGGAGAGTTTAAGCTTGACCTCAATGTTTGCTTTCCATCTGGCAAGTATATGAGGCATTAAGCTTCTTTTGGGTTAGAAGTATCAATTTTTCAGCAATAATATTTAAAATATGGCTCCTGGAAATACAGCTTCTAGTAAATTACAGATTCACTGACTTGAGTCGATCATTTCAGTTTATTTTGGAAATAAACATCTCCCCAAGGCACCAAGTTGCTTTGAAATCTATTTCTGAAATATCAGAAAGGAGAGTAGGTAAGGCCTTCTCTTGGCACTCACTAGAGTTCAGTACCAACACAACTACTGCAACACAGTGTGATTTCACTAAACTAGTTCAAATATGGGGACCGAGCGCTTAAAAATGGTAAGGAGAGCTAGCCCAACCAACCTGCCTAGCAGATAATACTGATTGGCCATATTTGCTTTCCTACTGTGATGAGAAGCCAGGGTTGCTGACTCCCTCTTATGTCACTACCAGTGCTCAAAGGCAGGTCTGGTCTTCGGTGGTCTCCAGCCCCAGCAGTGAGGGCGTGGCAGGCATTCAAGGAAAGTCAGATGAGTGAATGGACTGCGACGGATTCAAGATGAGACTTGGAGCTTCTTTCCTCGGGTCTTCTCAACCTCTCTCTTAACTTTCACCAGCAACGGTACCAACACTGACACCCTCAGCTCAAAGTTATTACGTGTGAATTTTATGGAGCTAAAAATATCACGATTGTACAATTACAAATTAGACACAATTACAGATCCAGAGAAGGAAAGATTCCAACTTTATCCGGTTTAGGAAGTTCAGCACTGCCCCACCCAGGTGCCCAAACCAAGGCCCTTTCTGAGCCAGGACACTTTCTTCCCCGTTGAAGATGCTTTCTTAGGGTTACTCTACTTGTGCCACAGGTGTGGCTCAGCTGAGCCATTCTCTGTCATTCCGGGGAACAGCTAGAACTGGTTGTCCTTGTTCAAGTTCAACTAACTGACAGAGTCCTCCAAGCCTCCAGACTTTAAAACAAACATGGTTCACAAGGTCTACAGAATTTTCTTCCTCTTATAAATCCCTATGTACATACATAAGGCACTTAAAAAGATATATAATATGTAATGATACCAGAAAGGCAATCCTGCAAGATGCATAATGAGACAGGTACATGTATTCATGGAAGTCAAAGAGCTTTCAATCAATTTTTAAAAGTATAAGTAAAATACTCTAATCTTTTATTAAGAAGCTGTGGGGTTAGTGTTCAATCACAAAGTAAAAAAGGAAGAAAGCCCGATGAGAAACTAACTGGCTTCTAAAAAAGACTAACTTATTACAGTTATGAGTTAGCTCATTTAATTCAAGCTCCATAAGGCTGCTAAGTGAGCCTTTATCAACTGTGTAGGGAGAGAAAATGGAATTCATCACCAAGGCAGACATCGTTGGTTGCCTACCTAATGCCCTTCACCTTGCTTGCTAGCTAAGCTGGCTGCACATGACAAAGCCTGCAAATGAAAAGAGCAGCTCTCCCAGCCTCCTCTGAAGCGAGCATGTGGAAAGGTGACCCAACCCTCACCGGCGGGACTTAGGAGAAATCTGGTGTGGAGCTCCTGGAATGGGAGACATCAAGAAAGATCCTGTCCTTTCTCTGTTAATAGAAGAAATGAATGATGATTAAGGGATATCTGGAGCTGAGGTGGCCATCCGGCAACAGGAAAGGAAGGTCAAAAGACTCTCAGAGAAGCAAACTGGGCCCCAACATCTTTGAGTTGAACCAAATCGGAAACTATCTGCCCCTGACTACTTCTGTGAGAAAAATGAGGGGTTTTAGAGCGCTTTTGGTTGAGTATTTTGCTACTTGCAGTGTAAAACATCATTACATTGTTCAGTCCAAACCTTTTCTCCTCCTGGGTTTCCTATTTTAGTCAATAGTGTAACCGTATTCCAATCACTCATACTTAAAACCTCCGTGTCATCTCTCAGCCCTCTCTTGCCACTGTTGTCCACATACAGTTAATTATTACTGTCATACTTAAAATTTAACCGTGAGTCAAAGCCAAGCTCACTGATTTTACTGCATTGAGGCACAAATCAAATACAAAGTAGAATAAACAATGTGCAACATTTCACTTTTTCTCCTCAAATACAAAGTAGTTGCTGGGCAACCAGTAATTACAAAACTGATTTATTCCCCAAAGGAGTTTTACAACCAGCTCCTTTATAGCCCATAACCTTCTACTTTGGAGATGATTAGGTGTAATCTAATTCATCTTCCCTTGACCCTGGGCTGCCCTTAGTAACTTGCTTGACCAACAGAATGCAGCAGAAGTGACAGACGGGACTTGGAGGCTTGCAGCTTCCCCTTGCTGTCCTCAAACACTTGCTCTTGGAGTTCTGAGCCATCATATGACACCTAACTACTTGCAGGCCACCACACTACAAGAAGCCCAAGCTACGAGGAGGGCCTTGGAGACTGAAATGCCATGTGGGGAGAGGGAGGCCACGGAGAAGCAAGACCCAGACACGTGAGTGAAGGAGCCACCTTGGAAATGGACCCTCCAGTGCCAGTTGCCCCAGCATTTGCCACATGGATCAGAGACACTGCCGTGGGAGCTCTTCCCAAATTCCTGACCCACAAAATTATCAACAAAATCAAATGGTTTTTGCTAAGCCACTAAGTGTTGCAGTAGTTAGCTACACAACTAAAGACAACTGGACCAATCAGTTTTCAAGGCCTATTGGTGCCAGAGCATCTTTTCTGTCTTATGTGACTTATCACGTAAGTCATCATAGTGATTTGTGTGTTCACCTTACCTATGCCCCAGGGCATGGCACAGGTATAGGTAGCATGGTGCCTTTACAGAGAGCAGGGGTTGTGTTTCTGATGGCACTTTCATGAGGTCCTGAATACATATTAAGAGGCTGTCTGTGGTTAGAACAAATATATATTTTTACTATGATAATCTTCAGTTGTCGGATGACTAAGAAGAAAATTTTGTACTAGTATTTAAAATTAACATTTATAGATCAACAATATAAAAGCCATCTGTAAAGCATTCAAAGCCTTTCAGAGAAGACAAAGCATGTCACATGGACAATTTTTAGTCCTTACGCATTTGGAGCAGGAATAGAAGAGATACTAAGAAGACAGGAGAAGAAAACAACCAGATGTGTTGGAAGCTATGATGTAAAACTTTGACAAACCACACACAGCATGTACATTAATGGGGCATGCCTTACTAAATGAGAGCCAGCCTCATTTAAGGGGATGTAATATGTGTGTGTGTGTGAATCTGAGTTTCCAATGAAATGAAATTCCTTTTCTCCAAATCCACACCATATTTTCTATTACTATATCTTAGAACCAAATTACGCAAGAGTTTGACAATCGCCCTTGTCTAGATGTCCAGGATGCTGTTACAGAACCACAGTTACTGTTCCTGTGCCACACAGCATTGGACTAAATCTAATGAATGTGTTTTTGAAAACAGCAGCACCCTCTGTAGTTTCTCTCCTTGGGAGTAGATGGAATTAATGTTCTTTTTGCCTCTCAAAAGAGAGTGCCAGACACCTGGTGTGGCTTACATGTTCAAGGAAACTTTTCCAGATAAATCTCAAGTTTTCACAGAGCTGCTCTGAAGAGTTTTGCATCATGTGTCTGAATATGGTGGCATTCTCTGATGCTGCCCACCGCACCCCATCTTTCAGTTTCCAAGGAAACATCTCAGGAAGAAGTCAGAGATGCTCTAACAGCCCATCAGATAGCGACAGTCCCAGGAAAAGTCCTGTACACTCTACTCATGGAGCCAGAGACCACTTTGTCTTTTGGGTTCCACCAAGAAACATAATATGAGCTTGTGTTCTCAATAGCCTTCTAAACGATGTCCATAACTCAGCACTCTTTAATAAGGCACAGTAGATTAAGTACAGGCTCCCCAGCCAATTATTCTGCATGTTTTAGGCAAGTTTATTTTCAGCCACTTTAACTGTTAATTCTAATTTGTAAGTTAATATTTCAGCCCATCGTACAACTTAAATAAATAACTATGCAAAACTATTACCACAGAAAGGACCTGATAAAATGGAAAACGACTACATTGATCTCTGGCAGCCATTTCTGGTTATAAATACAAGCCTTCTATGACAGGGTGGATTGCTATACGGACAACACTGCTAATTAGTATGGAAAAACTTAATAACGGAATCTGTTTTGGGATAGGACTGAAAAGGGCCAAGGAACGGAACCTTCTTCGTTCAAAAACATCTTCTGGTATTTATGTTCAGAGCAGAAATGTGCGCACTTATGAGCAGATAAACGGGTTTGCTGTGAATTCTGTAGCATATCGGAAATACCTGATGAATAATTTTACTACCCAGAGCCCCGTGTCCACTGTGATGCTGGGGCAGTGTGGGTGGGGCTGGGAACTAGAGGGTATCAGCACATACGGGCACTTGGCAGCTGCCCTGTGAGGTCTCTGGCGTTGCTTCGCCTTGCTGCAATATCCACGGACGATCCAGCCCATGTCTGGACAGGGGACAAAGGGGAATATTCACGACAGATGGTTTATCAATACGACTACCCAGTTTATCCTGCTGAGCTTCAAGTTTACAGGTACTTTAGCAAAGGAGAATAAGACCATGTGTGGACATCGCAGAGATCAATGGCCAGTGGATTCTGATGTTGAGAAAAACCACACACTGGACCCCGGGTTTGGATCCTAGTTCAGTCACTCACCCACTGTAACCATTTCACCGGCGTCTTTGGTTATCACCTTTATAATTTATCAACAGAAGGACTCAATGTCAGTAGCACTGATTTCACTGTATGCAAAGCAGAGGGAACAATGTATAACACAGCATTGTCCCTCCTCAAATATAAACCTGCACTTAAAGCACTGCTCCCTGACCCAAGGGCTTACCATTACTTCCTGTGGTCTGTAACACAGGCTTTAGAGATTACTATTCTGTTTGGCTTTAAATATATGTTAGATATTGAGTGTATTAATTAAAGATAATCCTGGTATGAAAAACATGTTTTTCCAGAACTAATGACTTTTATGTCAGGCTGACAAGTATAATTAGGCAATAAATCCTCAACCAGTCTGGTTCAAATTGCTACAAGGAAGATGAGATCTCTGCCATCCTTGTCAATTTATGTATAAAATACATATGAGTGCTATTTCTAAAGAGAGGAGGTGGCTAAAGGAATTCATTAATTTATTTTGCATAAACCTACTCTTTAAAATACTCTCTCTTTTCAAGGAGCCATATTTCAAATGGGTGCCTGAACCATTAGAAAAATGGTTAGAAAAATGCTAACTTGGATTCCATCAAAATTAACGGTGTTTTGTACAATAAATAAATAAAAGTGGGGGCTTCCCTGGTGGCGCAGTGGTTGAGAGTCCGCCTGCTGATGCAGGGGACACGGGTTCGTGCCCCGGTCCGGGAAGATCCCGCATGCCGCGGAGCAACTAAGCCCGTGATCCATGGCCACTGAGCCTGCACGTCTGGAGCCTGTGCTCCGCAACGGGAGAGGCCGCAACAGTGAGAGGCCCGCGTATCACACACACACACACACACACACACACAAAAAGTGATAAGCCTATTTGTTAGAAGCAATGGCTTTGAACTTAGCAGTGGGCCACTCCCATGCCCGTCTGGGATGGGCTCACTGAGCTATTCGACAAACGTTGGCAGAGAACCTAGTGCATGCGTAGCGCTGGGGCAGCCGCGGTCAATCAATCCAGCAAACACAGATGCTAGAGAGGGTGAGAATGTTTGAGGAGAACGTGTGCCTAACTAACGTGGAGTCACTCCTAATTACACTGAAGCTGGATTTGGTCGGTGGTACCAGTCACAAGAGATGACCTATATAGTTCGGAGAATAAGACACACTGAAGGCTTGTGGCTGGAGAGTTGGGCAGGAACACGTCCATGGGCCTTGCAGAGATCTGTCCCCCAGGAATTCTTACCACTTTACACTGATGGAATGAAAAGCTCCTTGAGGGCAGGAACTCCTGTCTTTTTAAACCTGCCTTCGATTCAGGCAGTATATTGCATGGCTAACAGTACAGATCAGGCTGGATTCTCACTCCACTGATGACTCCCCAGCTGGGGACTCTGGGCAAGTTACTTCAATGCTCTGTGCCTCAGTTTTGTCACCTTACAAGTGCTGGTCCTGGGTCCAGGAAGGTCAGTGCTGTCTGAGGACAAAGATGCTTTAGCTACTTCTATATCCACCGAGTTTATCACAAAGTCCCGAACAAGTGACAGGTTCAGATCCAAGTCTGTATAGATTATGTCACTGTACTTTTTAAACCTATTAAGCTAACCTAATGTGCAATCTCCTTTTTCCATGATTTTGTCTCCTGTCTTTTGTAAAACAGGGATGATGTGCAGTTTTCCCACAGAGCAGTGCTGTGACTAGGACACACGTTTAGACACACAAACAGGTTACGTCACCAATCACACGTGTGCACTGGTCACTATCAATGACGGTCTATTTCAAATGGTGACTCTGAAAGTCCGCCCTTTTCAAAGACATCTCCCCACAGTGACTGCATGGCAGCTCCCCCAAAGCAGGAGAGGACGAGGAAGGGGTACAGCCCTGTTAGTGTAAGGTAGCGCTCTGGCACTCCATCCATCTCAGTGCCCACACAGATGTCCAATGTCCGAAGTGCCGACCACCTTGGGGTCTAACCCTGTGGCAAGGACCACCGTGGTCACCTGGGGAAGGGTGCAGGGTCACACTCGTCTGGTAGGAGATAAAGAAACTGACCTCCAACAAATTCATTCATCAGAACAGCAATGCATTTGCCTCGGAACATTTTATGGTTCTAGATGTGAGCAAGAAGGGGCATAGGAAGAAAGGAAGATGCAATGTATTTGTGAAATGCTAAGTATTTCAGTGAAAATTAAAACAATGATGAGATTACCTCTTTGTTGTACAAACAAGACTAGGGAAAACAGAGAGACAGAAACCTAACCGTGGTGTCCTGTAACAGGAGCTGGTAAACTTTAAGAGGAGATATTTAGTCAGTCAATGGACAACGCTTTAAGGGATGGGTGTGAATCTGTCTGCTGCAACATCAAACATTTACTTATCTGAATATTGAAGTATCTGCATACATATGATCTACTTGTCACAAGAGACAAAGCCAACTGAAAGAATGAACCCTAATAAATATGAATTATAAATGAAAATGAAGTACCTTACAAAATGACTAAGTTGAAAAAGTAAAATCAGTTCAGTTATTCCATTTATATACTTTTATAAATAATCTACTTTATATAAATCATGCATTTACTGGGTAAAAAAAAGTATATTTTGTTTCTAAAGAGCACTGGAGAGAAAATACATAGGTATCTACCATAAACTATGTGTTACAGTGAGCCAACAGTAAATGCAAGCCTTAATTTGTTGCCATGAGCAGGCAAACTTCCAGATACTATAAACTGAATATGACATAAATCGATTTTATACCAAGATATCCAAAGACCCGCCATATAATTATTTTAATATGTGGGCCAGTTTATCAGCTGTCAAAACGATCCCTTGAGTACTGAAGAATAAAAAGACTAAAATTTACCCTGGTTCAAAATAAAACGAAATACAAAACCCTATTGATTACCTATAGCGAAAAAAGCAAAAGCTCTCATTTAAAAGACGTTAAAAAGAAAAATAAAACAGGAAGGGGGGAGGCTCAATTTTTCCCCTCATTTTACTTGGATTTTTATTTTTAAGTCTTGGCCTTGATTTAAAATTTGCCCCTCTGCTGCAGGATCTCATTTTCGTTATGGAGTAAAACCAGTCGGATAAGCCCACGTCGTAGTTATGCAGAGACATGGAGATATTTACTCTCAAAAGACAACATTTATCTTGGCAGCTGGCATTTTCAAGATGTTAGGCCGGCTAGAATCATGCAGGTTCCAATCCTAATATACAAAACTTTGAGTAAGACAATGGCTGAAGTACAAGGAAACATATATGTACCTAACATGTATGCCTGCCCCTGCTCCCCCAAGCATTCATACACGCTTCTGGAAGAAGTTTGGATATACATTTGAATGTTCCTCCTCAAGCCTCATTCAACTGAACTTCTTAAAAGGGCCCTTGTTATCTGTGTCCTTGGGTCGTATTCTGAAACTGTTTCTTAACCTGTAAAGTAAAACACTTGCCTTGAAGAGCTGTTGAAAAAACTCAGATGATGTTTGTAAAGAACCCAGAGTCCAGTGCTCAACACATAATAATTACTATTACAGCCAGCTATTTATGACTAAAAACATTGATAATCTCTATCAGATAATTTAATACTTAATTTTACAGAGGCCTCCAGATTCTTGATTGATTTGGAAGGCAGAGAATATTGTTAATTGGGTAATATGTGCACAGAGTACCAAACGTTACCAATGAATAGTATGATCCTTCCAATGCAGCCCTCGGTCACAGAGAGCGCCTCTAGTACTAGTTCCATGTATATCTTTTCAGGGAATATTGGTGTCTGTGCTAACATAGCACAGGTTGCAGAAATGAGAGCACACTGTCCACAGAGTTCTGTCCCCTGCTTCTCTCACTTAACAATACAACTTGTACAATGGTCTGCATCACCTGGCTATTTGTGCCTCCTCATTCTTTTTGATGTGTAGATATAGCCAGATTTTTCAATCTTTTAAACTTATTCAACAAAAAAATTAAGAAATAAATTTTCTATTTTACAAGCAATGTTGCAATGAATAGTCATGTATTCAATTTGCATACAGGGGAATATATCTATAGGATAAATTCCTAGAGATACAACTGCTGGATCAAATGATATGTGCACTTTTAATATTGATAGTTATTGTCGAACTACTTTTCGTAGAAGTGATACCAATTTAGATTCTCACCAGATGTATATGAGAGGGTGTTTCCCCTACCGTCACCAACATAGAGAGTTATTAAGTGTTATGGTCTGTATTGTATGATATGTGAAAATGATATCATGGTGCTTTAAGCATTTCTATTATCATTACTGAAGCTGAATGTGTTTTAAAATGCTTAAAAGTCATTTCTTGGGCTTCCCTGGTGGCGCAGTGGTTGAGAGTCCGCCTGCCGATGCAGGGGACACGGGTTCGTGCCCCGGTCCGGGAGGATCCCACATGCCACGGAGCGGCTGGGCCCGTGAGCCATGGCCGCTGAGCCTGTGCTCTGCAACGGGAGAGGCCACAACAGTGAGAGGGCCGCGTACCACAAAAAAAAAAAAAAAAAGTCATCCCTTTTCTTTACTGTGGACTGTTTATATCTTTGTCCATTACTCTTTTGGTCTTTTTCATACTGATTTGTAGGTACTCTTTATATATTACCCCCATTGTCTGTGATATGAGTTGCAAATTCCCACCACTCATTTGGCTTTTGACTTTATTTAATGTGTTTTTGCCATACAGATTATTTTTAGAAGTTTATATAGTGAAACATCAGTATTTTTTTCTCATTTCCAGATTTTACCTCATAATTAGAAAGGCTTTCCTCAATCCCAAATAAAGTGAACAATTTTCCATTCTTTAATACATTTATGATTTTACTTTTTATGTTTAAAAATATTACTTGCACACTTATCTGAACAGTCGTGAGTGCGTATAAAGATAAGTTTCTATTTTCAGCATATAAAAGTCATATCACAAGCATACAATGCAAGACTTCTCTTTCTCCTTATATTTCCTATACATTTTGCTTAGAGAAAGTGATGCTGTTATTTGATACATAATGATCACAACTCTTAGGTCTTCATTGGGTGTATCTCTTTTCATTATAAAGAAACTTTCTTTGACTTAATACCTTTGTTTAACCATGAATTCAATCTTCCTTAATGTTAAGACTGTAACTTTGACTCTCTTTGTTTGTTTGCATTTCTTTGGTATGCTCCATAATTTTACCCCCAATCTAGATCATTTTGTTTTAGATGTGTTTTATATACAGCCTACAATTGTATTTTCTACATGATCCAATTCTTTTAATATGTCAGTTTAGAACAGTCACATTTATTGATAGGTACAAGATATATCTATACTCTGCCTGTATTGCTATTATTGCCTTTTATTATAGAAACAACTTTACTAAGGTCTGAGACACAATAAACTGCATCTATTTAAAATGTACAATTTGTTAAGTTTCAACATGTTTATGTACCTATAAAACCATCATCATAATAAAATTATGCACATATCTATAACCCACAGAAGTTTCCTCACCATGCCCCTTTGTAATTCATACTTCCCTTCCAGCTGCTTCTTCATGTCCAGGCAGCCAATGATTTGTTTTCTATCACTATAGATATTAGATTGCACTTTCTGTCATTTTATAGGAATGAAATCTTACACTATGTACTATTTTATAATTCTGGCTTCTTTTATTTAGCATCATTATTTTTAGATTGATCCATTTAGTTGCACATATCAATACTTCATTACTTTTATGCTGGGCAGTATTCCCTTGTAGGAATAAACTAAAATTTGTTTATCAATTCATCTGTTGATGGATATCAGGTTACTCGTTTTTAGCTACTGAAAATAAAGCTGTTATGAACATTTATGTCCAAGTGTTCATATAAACATATGCTTTCATTTCTCTTGATCAAATACCTAGAAGTGGAATAGCTGGACATATGGTAGTTGTATGTTAAACTTTTTAAGAATCTGCCAGATTGTTTTCCAAATTGGTTGTACCATTTGGTATTCCCATCAGCAATGAACATGAGTTCCAATTGCTCCATAGCCTGCCAACCCTTGGTACTGTCATCTTTTCATTTCAGCCATCCTTATGAGTATGTAGTGGTATCTCATTGTGGTTTTAATTTGTATTTCTCTAATGAGTAATGACATTGAGAATCCCTTCATGTGCTAATTTCCCATCTATATATCTTCTTTGGTGAAATGTCTGTTCAAATCTTTGCCTATTAAAAAAAATTAGGTTATTATTATTGAGTTCTGAGAACTCTTTATATATTCTGAATACAAATCCTTTATTATATATATGACTTGCAAATTTTTCTCACAGTCTGGCATAGCTTTTCATTCTCTGAACAATTTCTTTCAAAAAGCAGAAGTTCTTATTTTTTATGTTTGTCAATTTGTTCTTTTACAAATCAAGTTTGCTTTTGTATCTAAGAAATCTTTGTCTAATCCAAAAATCACAAAGATTTTTTTCCCCATGTTTCCTTTTAGAAGTTTTATATTTAGGTCTATGATCCATCCAAAGCTAATTTTTGTACACAGTAAAAGGAATGGATCAAAGTTCATATTTCTGCATATGGATACCCAAATGGTCCAGCACCACCGGTTTAAAAGGCTAAACTTTTCAACTAAGTTGCCTTTGCACCTTTGTTGAAAATCAGTTGTCCATGTACGTGCAGGCCTATTTTTGGACCCTATTCTATTGATCTATTTATGTATCTTTACATCAGTACCACACTGTCATAATTATTATAGCTTAAAAAAAGCCTTGAAGTCAGTTAGTGTGAGTATTCCAATTCTGTTCTTCTTTTTCAAAACTGTTTTGGCTTTTTTAGGTTTTTGCATTTTCAAGTAAACATTAATTTCTTTTTTCAAAAGCCTGCTGGAATTTTGATAGGGAGTGTGTTGAACTTACAAATCAGTTTGGGAAGAATTGACACCAATACTGAGTTTCCTGATCTGTGAACATGGACTATCTCTTCATATATTTGGAGATGTGGTAAAACTCTCAGCAATGTTTTGTAGTGTTTAGCCTGCAAGTCTTGCACATCTTTTGTTAGCTTCATCCTTAAGTATAATTAATTCTTGTTCTTCACCATAGTTATGTTCTATAAAGTTGCTGCAAACAGTGAATTCATGAATACCTCAGAGAAATACAGGGTAAGCTTCCTGTGAGTTGTGGGTCACAACATTTTTGTCAGCTGATCAATACATAACCTTGTTTTATATGTGTTTCTGTTTAAAGGCATCTTGTTTAATACACACTTCTTACAAATAATTGTCAAACAGGCAGAGTGTCATTTTGTTCAACCTCAGGTGGCAACTCAAATTTCTCACCATATGCTGCTCATCCCCACAAATGGCTGTGAATGTGCCATAGTATTGGTTTTGGGGATACCAATAAATTTTAGTGAGTAGGTGAATATGCAAATATGGCATCTGAAAATAATGAAGATCGTATTTCACATTTTTGATGCTACTGTAAGTGGTAGTTTTTAAAAATTAATTTCTGAGCTTCTGTAGTATCCTTTTAAAAAGTCTTTCACATTATGGTCTGCCCTTTCTTTGCCTTATGTTCTGTATTTTATATGATTACTTAGAAGGCTTATATTTCTATTTTTGTGGTTATTTTTATGTATACAACTATATAAATATGGTTACACTCATTAACTCTCTAATAAGGGCAATGATAAACGAGAATATTTTCATTTCCTCTCTACCATCCTCCTACACACACTTTTAATTGATTTTACAATGTTTACTGCTGTTTGCTTTTAAAAAAAAACATTAAAGATACTTATATCTTTCTGTTTTAAATGATAGTTTTAATCTCCCAGCTATAAAATCTGAGGATATTAGCATGCATACAGCACTTTTCACCTTTTCTCCTCTTCCTCTCTGACCTTTTATTTCATTATTTGTTATTTCTACATTGCAGAATTTAAAACATTTATATTCTATTTTGCAACAATCACTTTTACTTTGATATTAGTCCTACAGAGTGTGCTTAATTCAACATCTAGATGCCAGTCTCTTTGCCAACAATTCTCCATTCACCTCCTATTTGGCTGAAATTTGTCTTCTGGTAATTTCTTCAGTAAAGGATCATAAAAATTCTACATCCTGAGTGCTTGCATGTTTATCAATATTTGTCTGTTAGCTGTATGTGTAAAAGAAATTTGGAGTAAGTAAAGAAATCTTGGGTCACTAGATTATGAAGTCCTTGGGTAAAAAAATCTAAGCATCTAGCATAGTGCAATAATCTTTTGAACAAACCCCAGATGAAAGGAGTCACTAACAAAAATGGATGAAAGGTCTTGCACACAAAAATGTTTTCCTCTGTGCATATTCTATCTTAAGACTTTTACAATCTGGCTATATTTGGTGAGAATATCATCCAAAGAAATCAGGGATATTATATAACACAAGAATCAAGTGGGAATAATGACAGCACTGGGACATAATGTGACAATGGAAAGAATGTCAGGTCAGGAGCAAGACACTTATTAGCTTGAGGCTCAGCCCCAAGACCAAGTAACCACGTCCTTCTGTGTGTTACTAAAACCTTACAAATCTGGTAGAAGAGGAAAGCAGTGGCACAGATTTCAAATGCCACTTTTCACTGTAAGAATACATTCTACATAGGGAGAAGAATTATCATTATCACCCCCTACCCAACCTCAGCTATTATTAAAATTGTTTACATTCCTTGAGAAATTCAGGGCTGAAGGACAAGAATAGGGGGTAAGGGATATCTCAGAAAAAAGTCTGACATGAAAAATCTGTAGATAATTCATTTACACATAATCAAAAAATCAATGAGAGAGTAGAATGGCTTGATACTGAGTGCACTGGGAATTCAGATGACTTGGTTATTAAGTCGATAAGATTATTACTATTGATGAAAAGATCTATCCATGAAGTAGATAACACAATGTGTAATCCTTAGGTGATGCTGAGGAACAAAACTCTGAGAACTGCAGCTAAAAATGACCAGGGTCAATGCTCTGTTATTATACTTGCTGTCTAGCTAAAGGAAGACAAATGAAAGGACAGATCTGCCTTAGGACTCTGCCTGAAGACTGCTGCTTAAAATAAACCAGCCCTGCCTCTAATGGTTTTGGGGAAGAGACAATATAAATACATTCAACAAACAAATGTGTTGATATCTAGTGGATGAAGCCTATGCTGAATGGGAAACCCTATAGATGCCACCTATCAAAGCAACTTTTCAAGAATAAACCTGTGTGACCAGAGGAAGTGCGTCTCATTTATGGTACTAGGAAAGTCAGCACCCTTCAGCCATATATTTATATATTAAGTTTAATTAGGTTAGCAATCTAAATGCATAAAATTCTCTGCTTGGATACCACTCTAAAAATAAGAAACTCAAAACAGGTTTATAAAATAAGATAAACATGTGCACCTTAATAACCAAATTAGTAATGATTTTGGCATGTATAGTGCTTTTTCAAGGTAGAGCATTCTCATGTATATTATTTTACTTGATCGTCTGGCACACACAACCACTACAATGTGGATATAATTATCCCCGTTTTGTAAAATAAGGAAACTGACTTGGAGAGGGTAAGTCATTTCCTTAGTGAATGGGTAAGTCTACACTGTGCTGAAAACTCTCTTCATTATACTTCATTGCTTTTTTACAAAACAATTTCCAACTCCGGGAGAGGGCATTTATACAAACTTTTATAATCATATATAATTTTTTCTACAAAGAAAAAGCAATCTGGGATTTTGATTGAAACTGCTGAATCTATAGATCAATTTTTGGGAAAACTGACATCTCAATAATATCACACCTTCCAATCCATAGATATGGCAGGAGACATGGAGAAATATATCAACCAATTTTTGAATAATGAACCAACCCGAAATTCCTGGGATAAACAATGCAAAAATCTTACAATTCCTCTCTCCTGCCCTTGATGTTACTGTCATATATTTGACTTCTATATATATTATAAACCCTGTAATTATTATTAATTTTGCTTTAACCAGTTAATTATCTTTTAAAGAGATTTTTAAAATGTCTTTTATATTTACCCTTATTCTTACCATGTCCAGAGTACTCTGTGTAAATCCAAATTTCCCTCTGGTATCTTTTTTCTTCTGACAAAAAAATGAACATTTCTTGTTGTGCCGTTTGCCATTGATAACTATTTTCAGTTTTGTTTGTTTGAAATAGGTCTTTCCTTTCATTTCTGAAAGATATTTTTGCTAGATATAGAATTCTAGATTGAGAGTCTCCCTTTTTTTTTTCTCCTTCTTCCTCCCTTCCAGTACTTTAAAGATGTCAATCCATTGTCTTTCGGTTTTGCAGCATCAATGGTAAGTTGTTTTTGGTTTGTTTTTTCATTCTTATTTTTGTTCAGGGGAACTGCCTCTTCTTTCTCTGGGTGCCTTCAAGGTTTTATTAACAGTTTTCAGCAATTTGATTGTGATAGGTCTTACCTGTAGTATTCCTTATGTTTCTTCTCTTTGGGATTCATTGAGCATTTTAGATCTTGGATTTATCATTTTCATCAAATTTGGAAAAAATCTGGCTTAAAAATTTTTTTTTGTTGTTGGCGTATAGTTGATTTACAATGTTGTGTTAGTTTCAGGTGTACAGCAAAGTGAATCAGTTATACATATACATATATCCACTCTATTTTAGATTCTTTTCCCATATAGGCCATTACAGAGTATTGAGTAGAGTTCCCTGTGCTATACAGTAGGTCCTTATTAGTTATCTTTTATAGAGAGTAGTGTGTATGGCCATTCTTTTCTTTCTTTTCCTACTCCCATTTTTCTAAAACACCAATTATACATGTTTGAGTCCACTTGATATTTTTCTACATTTTATTGTGGCTCTCTTCACCGTTTTTTCAGCCATTTTCCTCTCTCTGCCTTATACTGAATACTTTATATTGCTATGTTTTCCAGTACACTGATCTTTTCTTCTTCAGTTTCTAAAATGCTGTTACCTCAACCAGTGTGTTTTTCACTTTAGACACTTCATTTTTCACTTTGGATGTTTCAGTTGGGTCCTTCTTTTACTTCCATTCCTCTCCTCAACATGTTCATGTTTTCCTCTACACTCTTGATCACAGGGAATATAACTACTGCAGTTGTTTTACCCTTCTGGTCTATTAATTCCATCTGTAATTTCTGGGTTTGTTTCTACTGGTTGATTCTCACCACCCTTGCCTCAGTATAGGTCATAACTTTACTGTTTTTCTGCCTTTTTGGTAATTTTGGATTGGATGCTGGACACTGTGAGTTTCATATTTTGGGGTGCTGGATTTTGTTAAAGGTGTTGAACTTGTTTTGGCAAGCAGTTATGTTACTTTGGATCAGTTTTCTCTCTCAAGGCTTGCTTGTAAGCTTTGTTAGGGCAAGTCCAGGGCAGAATTTGACCTAGGGATAATTTAGTCTTGCTATCTACTTCTCTTCTATAGAATCTATCCTATTTCCCTTGTATTAGGAAGTCTTTCTACTCTGCAAGTGGGAACATGGACTAAGCCCCAGCCCTTTGTGAGCTGCAGAAATGGTTCAACCCACTGCTTTCCAGTGGTTCTTTGCCCACAATGTGGAGTTTTACCCCACACATGAGCAAAGCAGTGCTTACCCAAGGTCTCAGGGGCAGTGTCCTCTGCAGCTATCAGGAGCTCTTTCTCCCTGTGAAGCTCCCACCTCTGCTACTGTCCTTCACAAATTCTAGCTGCCTTAACTGTAATCTCTGGCCCTTCAACACAGGGCTGTGTTGTTCCCCATCTGCTTGGGCCTGGAAACTGCCTTCAGGCCATTTAGGATGGGGGTGGGGTTGCCTCATTCATTTCCCTTCTCTTAGGGAATCACAGCTCTGAGCTGCCTATGGTCCAATGACTGCAAACAGTTATTTAATATATTTTGTCCAGTGTTTCACTGTGTACAGCAAGGGGAGAGAGAAAGTTTCTGTAGGAAATAATTCTTGATGGGTAGGCAGAGAACTCTGTTTTGAATACATTCAGAAAATCTAGGGGGTGGGGGTAGAGTCTAGTACACTTGAAGTGATGACAATTTTAAACTTAATTCAACTTCTTGAATTATAACACTCCTAGTAACATTAAATATTAGTAGTATTCCAATCCACTTCTTGTTAATCTTATTTTTTTTCCTGAACACTTAATAGCTGATATTTGTTTATTTTATTTGTATACTGCCTTCTTCCTAGCTCACATTACAAAGTAATTTCTAAAAGAGTAAGAAATTTTTCTATGCTGTTCATGGATTTATCTCTAGTACCTAGAGTACACAAATACTTTATAAGTACACATTGTCTTATAAAATAGTTGTGTATTGTGTGTATTCTTGGCACACACAGTACACAACTACTTTACAAGACAATGTGTGCATCTATTCTTTAACTTGGTAGGTATCTCTGTTATAGAAGAAAACACATATTTGTTATAAAGCTAATTTTGGTTAAATCACATCCTATTTGCCCTTGATGTTCACCATATATTATTAAAATAGGGCTTTATGTATATCCAGGCAAATATTTAAAAAGAAATACTCAAATTCATATTTTGAAAGGAAAAGCAACCCTATATACCTTAATATTTGTCAAAGTAAACAATACGTAAGAATGCAGAGCATCCTATGGAAATATTCAAGCATCTGGCACCTTCTAGCAGCATACACTAGTATGAATCTGAAGATGAAGATTACATATACTCAAAACGTGCACTTTAAAAGGTATGATCTAGATTAATTGGAGCATATGAGATGAAGGAGGGGAGACCTATCTGAAATCTGCCTGAGATAAAATCTTTTGTTATTTAAGAACTTATAGGCTAGGTTAACTAGTGATTTCATTTATTCTATATATTAGTTACTTCACAAGAAGTTCTGAAGTGTTGTGCTTTCTAACTACAATTTGTGTTAAACAAACAAAAAAAGGAGTCAGCCTCAACATAAAATCTTTGCTTAAAAGATACAGGGACAAATTGAAGTTTACCAATTTTTTCATTCACATCTCAGTAAATGTTTTGTGGATACCCGCTTTCTCCAGAATCACACCTGGCTTCTGACATTTCTGATTAATTTTCATTCTGTAGTGAATGATGTTTTTTGTCTTGCCTAACCCAAACTGACTCCCATACACATAGCATGTGACATGTTAGATGTGTTTTCACAGGAATAATGTTACCATTATGTTTTCTAAGACTTCTTTCAAAGCTTGTTGACTTGGCAAGTGATGGGACCGGGTTACAGTACTTTAGGTCCAATAGATGTTCCAATAAAGACTTGGTCATGTTAATGAACACAGTGTAGGAACATACTCCCTTTGGGAAATCTTACTTTAAGACAGGGCTATGTGACTATTAACTGTTAAACTAATTCTAAAGGCCTAAACATCATTTTTTTCAAGTGTGGCTACTTGACTTCGCCTGTGCTATGGTGACGAGTTACTTGTCTATAAATTGTCAGTTCCTTACTGTCTAGCTGCATGATGCCTGGCACAGAGAGTACTCAGTGTTTGCCAAATGAGTAAATTCTTGAGCCAGAGTACCCCATCCTCTCGAGCATTCTAGATGCTTGAGACATTATTACCCTGTGTTAGTCTCAAATTAAGTTAATGACAGTTTCTGAAAGTTCTACCTCATCATCCATTTATGCCTCACTACGAACAAAACCAAGAGAATTACAGTATACAATGCGTGGAGCCTCAGGCATCGTGTCAATCTAGACAGTAACACAAGATGAATATAAACCGAACAGCTGATATATCAACGTACGTGGCTACTCTTTTTTTTTTTTTTTTTTTTTTTTTGCTGTATGCGGGCCTCTCACTGCTGTGGCCTCTCCCGTTGCGGAGCACAGGCTCCGGACGCGCAGGCCCAGCGGCCATGGCTCACGGGCTTAGTTGCTCCGCGGCAGGTGGGATCTTCCCGGACCAGGGCACGAACCCGTGACCCCTGCATCGGCAGGCGGATTCTCAACCACTGCGCCACCAGGGAAGCCCACGTGGCTACTCTTGATGTGCCAACCCCAGAGCTCTGACAGCTCGTCCTGATACTCTACGTTAGCTTTAAACAACTAACATTTAAAATTTCACATCTAATAGTCCCCATCATTTACACTTAGAGGCCTCTTTCCAAGAACTGTAGGTGTCAAAAACTTGAGTCTTGGACTTGGTTTTGCCTAAATTGCAGAGGCTGCAGGGTATGGTGGGACTGAAGTGGGGCGTGAAGTCCAACAGGTGGTTTAAATACGAGAGTCCACTGCACACCAGCTCTGAGAACACACGCATGTCACACAATCTCCCTGCCTGGAAACTGGCGGGGGGGCAACGATAGGCACCTCAGAGAACTGCTGCAAGGGTGAAACAGAGTGCCCTGAGGAAACACTGCTACTTGCCCTTAAGTTACTAACAGATTACAGGACTCTCAACTGTAAAGCATCAATAACTACCCTACTTACCTTACAGGGATAAAGCGAAGCAAGAAAATAAACTTGATTTTTTTAAGTTTAAAGCTCTACACAAATGTTATGCCACTATCTTCCTGGGGGTAGGGGTAATTCCATGTGTGACGGAAAGAGGTACACTAAGGTTAAGAAGTATAAATGTTAACCTCTGTTTATGAAGAGGGCTTGTTGGTGACTTCACAGGGCCTGTGTGCCTACCTCCCCCTCCCCCCACCGTGGGGACTGAGGGCAGCTGAGCGTGGGTCACTAATGGTTCATGACTGAACCCTTTTCTGGGGAAGGTCCTTTGACTACCCAGTTCAGAAATGCCTGGGAGAGGATCCTCTTCCCCCAAGCGCAAAAAAATGTGGGATCTAGAGATTGTCATACTGAGTAAGTCAGACAGAGAAAGACAAATATCATATGATATTGCTTATATGTGGAATCTTAAAAAAGGGTACAAGTGAACTTATCTACAAAACAGAAATAGAGTTACAGATGTATAAAATAAACTTACTGTTACCGGGTGTAAGGGGGTGGTGGAGGGATAAATTGGAAGATATTGGGACTGACATAGACACACTGCTCTATATAAAATAGATGACCAATAAGGACCTGCTGCATAGCACAGGGAACTCTCCGCAATACTCTGTAATGACCTATATGGGAAAAGAATCTAAAATAGAGCGGATATATGTATATGTATAACTGATTCACTTTGCTGTACACCCGAAACTAACATGACATTGTAAATCAACTATACCCCGATAAAAATTAAAAAAATAAAATAAAATAAATAAAAAGAAAAAACAGTGAGGCAACTACGTGGTCCCACGCTTCAGTGCTCCCCGTGGGACCAACCTGAGGCTAGACTTCGGCTAACATTTTCTCAGCTTCTTCTCTGGCTCTCTCCTGCTCCCCTCAATTCCTTACTGTTTTCTTCTGACAGCAGTTCCTCAATAAACCACTTACCCAGGCTTTGCATTTAAAGAACCAAATCTGAGAAACCACTAATATCTTCCAGTATTGAGTTGCCTGGCAGTGTTTCAGCAGAGTTTCCAGCAAGGCCCAGGCTTTCCTTAGGGCCTTACAGCACATCAGGACAGCACTCCCCAAGCCCAGCCAAAGCTGGTGGCTACTGGAAACAAGCCAGAAGCCAAAGTCTGGGCAGAGCACGTGGTATTACAGCTGGGATGGGATACACCCCTGCTTAGAGCATCCTCAGAAAGGAAGACAGGATGTTCCAAAACCTACAGGTGAAGGGGACTTCTGTCTCTTGGAGAGTATGAGAGAGACCCACCCCAGCCCCTGTGTGAGACATCCCTCTAATCCAGACTGTTCGCAGAAGTCAAATAAATCTCCCAGAAATGCTTCCCCCACCTCAGAAGCATCTGAATGATATCAAGGTTCGCATATCCACAGGGCCCAGAACAGCTGTTGAACACAGAGGGCAAGAGTGCCCGAAGGAGTCACTGCACACACTCTAATGGGTAGAGCAGTGGAGACACGCTCTCTGCCGCTGTTTCCAGCCTCCACCCTCTGAATCCCCACAGAACCGAGGCCGCAGGCCATGTGTGCTGCCCCAAGTGCTGCTGTGTGTTTTTGGTGTGTGTCTACGTATTGCCTCCTCAAGGGAATGTGAGTCCCTTACTTCCTTGTGAGACATCCCTGGAGCCCCGGCTATGTGTCTAGCACCCTGCTCAGTACTGAGGTTTTAAAGACTGAGTTAGGCGCAGTTCTTGTCCCCAAGTTAATCACACCAGACCTTGCGCATGATAGATTGCTCCAGAAGGACTTGTTGAATTAAACTGACCGGCTGGGAAGAGCTGGATAAGGATTCTAGGAGGAAGTGGTCCCTGACGGGATGCTGAGGTAGCAGGATTTAGGTAGAACGAGGGAAAAGGTATGCTGGAGAGAGGATGGCATGCACAGTGATTGAGACAAGACTTGAAAATAAGAAAAACCAACCACTGCGACAGACAAATGTATAATATCCCAAGTAAATGACACCAAACAAATGGGAACAATTAACTGCCCAGGGGTCTTGGCCTTACTTCTCTTTCTTCCCACACCCCTTGGGTGCCTGGAACCGAGTAAAGCTCAATATTGCTTGAATTTTACTAGATGTTAATGCCTTAAGCTTAGAACTCTCTATGTGAATTTTTGGGAAGTAAGATACCCACATCAATCTTTAGAAACTAATAAACACTTTTGAGCACCAAATAATCCATCTCTCATGGCCAAGTCACAGAAGTACCATGAACGGATGAGAAAGTACTCAAACCTCCCTGGGAATGGTCCAATAAAGCATAACACCGAAGTCAAGGCAACAACTGGGAGAGAAAACTGAGCATTTCATTTTTGAATTGGCAATTAGCCACGTTTAGGAGGTATTCGCTCAGAGGAAAACCCTCTTACAAAGTGGTTTGGTGAACACAGACAACCAGCAGTGACTGGCCCTCCTGCGGGCACCTAACGAACAGTTGTGCGTTTCAAACAACTAAGCCTCGGAACAGTAGGCAGCAGCAACAGCCTTCTCAGGCCTCTACTCTGTCTCCGGCCTCTCCTCCTTTCAGTCAGCTTCCCACTGTGAGGGATGCACTTCTAAATTCCTGAGCCTGGCATTCAGGACTGTCTAGGATTTGACCTCACATCACCCTTTCGGGCCAACCTCCCGGTAGGTGCCAGCCACCTGCCTTCCCTCTACCTTCCAGACCCTCCTGCCTCTTCCATGCCTCCCTGCCTTGGCCCGCTGCTCAGCCTGGACACCCCTTTTCACAATCACTCCTGAATAAAGTGTTAAGCCCTGGTTAAAGGCCATCTCTTGTGTGAAGGCTTCCATGTCTCTCCTGATGATCAGAATGAACCGCTCCTTCTCCAAGGCAGTGATTTTATTTCTTTGTGCTTCAGTTCCTTCCACTAAAAAATAGGAATAATGATCTGTATTGTCACTTCAGAGTCTTTGAAAGATTCAAATGAGGTGCTGTGTGTGGTTCTAATCTCTAAAATCTTAAAGAGCTGAAGAATGAATAAAAAATGTGCACAGAACTTCATGTTTTCACTGTTTACTATGTTCAGTGCAGCTTCATTTTTAGTTGGCTTGTATGACGTTTGTTGCATACTAATAGTTAGCATAGAAGAGACTGAAAGTTATTTTTGTATTCTATTTCACATTCATGCAACCAATTTTAATGGTCTAAATCAATCCAATATTCTGAAAATACATCTTAACTGATTATATTAAATTTGATCTTGCTCAAAGATTTCCAAATGGAGCATCAACACTGATGTCAGTTACGTGGCAGCTAGCCTAACTGAATCAAAACAGCATTCATACTTTCTGTGTGTGTGCAATAAAACTGTGGGCATTTTTAGACATTTTTCAGACATTTCCCAAACTACAGACATCTGTTGTTTATATTTCAAGTTTCCCCAAATAGACAGTAAAGTATCATCCTTCCAGACTGGGTAGCAAAGACTACTCCCTAAACGACTACTTTCTTAACAAGACTCCATAAAGGCATCTGACAAGGTCTGTAATGACATTTTTGTACATACAATGAAGAAATAAGTTAGAAAATATACCTGGGTGAATGATTAGACCTAAAAGATCAGTTTCAACCGAACAGGAGACTTCTGGTGGCAACTACAGAATTCTGCCCTAAACTCTGCTGAATTCAATCTTTTTTAATCCAAGATTTTCAAGATGTCAAGGAGAGGCACTTGATCGCAATTAACAGAAATGAAATAAAACCAGTCAGTGAATCCTGAAGACAGGATCAAAATCTATCCAATGACAAGACATTATAAAGACAGGCCAAATCTAACAATATAAAATATTCTGAAAGAGACAAATGTAAATTTTGTATGTGTAGGTTAAGACAATCAAATCTCATGAATAAGGATATGTGTACCAACTGCTCCCAACACCATTATTTGTAATAACAAGAAGACAAAATAAATATCCATCAACGAGGGAATAGCTAAATATATTAACTGAATGTAGGCTACTTTGCAGCTATAAAAAGAAAAAAAATACTACAGGAGGCTGAAATATAATGATATGGAAGAATGTCTGATAAATTTAGGGTGATAAAAGCAGATTGAGATTATTATACACAGACTCTCCCCATTCTTGTTTTGTTTTCAAAGAATTCCACATGTTTTTTCTTTTTTTAATTTGGAACATCTAGACCATAGCATTTAATTCATTATAGTTACTTATATATAGCTGTGTTTTATTTATCTTCTTACTCCTTGCTTTCCATTTGCCCTAACCTGTGGTGTATTCCTGTTTTAAGTAGTTTTTGAAGCTTTATTTTGGATTAAGCAGTTTTAAAAATTATCCTATGATTTCCTTTTATTCTGGATATTTTATTTTGTCTATTTTTCATCATACTGATTCTCTCTCACCTGTCTCTAAACTATTGTTAAGCTCATACATTGATTTTTGGGGGCCTTTAAAAAAAAAAAAAGGAAAAATTTTATTAGTCTAATGTGGGGAAGACCTTTCTCTTTCCCCTCAGTTTAACTGAGATATAATTGACATATAACATTGTGTGAGTTTACGGTATACAATGTGTTGATCTGATACACGTATACAATATATTGTGAAATGCTTACCACAATAAGGTTAGTTAACATATCCATCACCTAACTACTATTTTTTTTTTTTTTTAGCAAGATCTACTCTCTTAAGCAACTTTCAAGTATAATACAGTATTTTTAACTACAGTCACATGCTCTATATTAGATCCTTGGAACTGATTCATCTTATAGCTGGAAATTTGTACCCTTTGACCAACAACTTCTGATTTCCCCCACCTCCAAGAAACCACCATTGTACTGCTTCTATGAGTTTGACTTTTTTTTTTTTGCTGCACCACTCGGCTTGCGGGATCTTAGTTCCCCAACCACCTGACCAGGGACTGAATCTGGCCCCAGCAGTGAAAGCACTGAGTCCTAACCTCTGGACCACCAGGAAATTCCCAGCGGTTTTTTTTTTTTTTTTTTTTTTTTTAAGATTGCATACATAAGTGGTATCATGTAGCATTTGTCTTTCTCTGATTTATTTCACTGCATAACACCCTCAAGATCCATCCGTGTTGTTTCATACTTCTTTTTTATGGCTGAATAAATATTCCCTTGCATATATATACCATATTTTCTTTACCCATTCTTCCATCGATGGACACCTAGGCTGTTTCCATGTCTTAGTTATTGTAAACTATGCTGCAGTGAACATGGGGGTACAGATTTCTCTTCAGGAAAGTGATTTCATTACCTTTGGATAAATACCCAGAAGCTGGGGTTGCTAAGTCATATGGTAGCTCTATTTTTATTTTTTTGAGGATCTTCCATACTGTTCTCCATAGTGGCTGTATCAATTTACATTCCCACCAACAGTACACAAGGGTTCTTTTCTCCACATCCTCACCCACACTTGTTATCTCTTGTCTTCTTGATGACAGCCATTTAAACAGGTTTGAGGTGATATCTCTTTGTGGTTTTGACCTGCTGATGATTAGTGATGTTGAGCATCTTTTCATGTACTTGTTAGCCATTTGTATGTCTTCTTTGGAAAAATGTCTATTCAGGTTCTCTGCCCATTTTTAAATTGGATTATTAGTCTTTTTGCTTTTGGGTTGTATGAATTCCTTATATATTTTGGAGATTAACCCCTTCTCTGATGTATGGTTGGCAAATATTCCCCTCCCTCCATCCTGTAGATTGCCTCTTCATTCTGCTGATTGTTTCTCTTGCTGTGCACAAGCTTTTTAGTTTGATGTAGTCCCACCTGTTAGCTCTTGTTGCTTGTGCTTTTGGTGTCATATTAAAAAAATTGTTGCCACGACAATGTTAACCAGCTTTTCCCTTATGTTTTCTTCTAGGAGTTTAATGGTTTCAGGTCTTATATTTAAGTCTTTAATCCATTTTGAGTTAATTTTTGTGAGTGGTTATGATCGAGTCCAGTTTCTTTTCCTTTTTTTTTTTTTGGCATATGGCCATCCAGTTTTCCCAACACCTTTTATTTAAAAAACTATCTTTTTCCCATTAAGTATTCTTGGCTCCCCTGTCAGACATTAGTTGACTGTATATATGTTTATTTTCATATACAAGAGTTTGCATGAGTTTGTGTCTTTGTATATTTAAGATCAACTAATACTTGAGCTCTAACTATGCTCCAGACACTATTCTATATGTCCTTTACATATATATTCTGTTGTTCAGTCCTTATAATGAAACAAGTACATAGTCATATCTCTGTTTTATTTAGGTACAGAAGTTAAGAGGTGGAGCAAGAATGTAAAAAGGCAATCACATTTCACACTACCGGCAGAATTCTTGGGGTGGGAAAAGATTTTCTTCATACATTTGTGTATAGTTTAAAGGTTTTCAGAAAGCATGTAATACTTCTTTAATTTTAAAAAAAGTCATGTGACTGAGGCACTAAGTATGAGAAAGGTTGTGTAATATGAGTCAATGGTGCAATGAAATAATAAAAGGGAATAGGAGACACAGCTCTGCTACTTCCTGGGTAAGTTACCTTGAGCAATTTACTTAACAGCTGAGTCTTAAGTTTCTTATCAGTGTACTGTTGATAATCAAGCCTACTTGCAAAGTTACATGGGTTAAATAACACAGGACCATGCCAAGCCCACACTTCCGGCACACAGTTGGCCTGCCTCAGTAAACACTGCATAACACAGAAACCATTCTAACCAATGCAGCTAGACCACAATTGTCCTAAAGAGCACTCAAATGCAAAGACACAGAAGGGCTAAAGCAGAGAACAAAATGGAAAACGGACAGCAAGAAGGGTTCAAAGAACTGGAGCAACTTGCCCTAGAAGTGATGTCTTAGTGGAGGAGTAATAGCTGACTTTAAATAATTAATGGGCTATACATTTAAAAGAAAAATTTGACTTTTTCTGTTTGGCTCTGATGGACAGAACCAAAACCAATATATAAAGTTATAGGAGAGAGGAATCAGATTCAGGTACAAAAAGATAAACCTTGCAAGAGTTACAGCTATTGAAAATGGAACGCAGTTGTATAGCACTGGGCCTGCCACCCTTCCCAGGTCATAACAAGCTTTACGTCCTCTGCTTGTCCCACAGGGGAAAGTTCAGGTGTGCCGCAAAGGAGATTTGTACCTATTGAGGAAGGATGGACTAGATACAGTCTTAAAATCTGTTACTTTAAGATTGATAGGATCTATGACATTCAAAGGAGCTATTCAGTTAAAAACGTTCAGTAAGTACTAATATAACAAGCAAAATTGTCTGGCTATTCTCATTTTTATAGATGAAGAAATAGTTCCCAAAGAAAGAAAATTTACCTGTACAGGTCAACTAATACACATTGAACACCAGACCAGAATAATAACTCTCCAGCCTCCAAGGCAATACATTTCAAATTTTGCCAACTATGAGTTCACTCAGCTGGGCATATGGTACACATGCAGATGATGAATTATAATCAAAAAATTTTATTTGTTCATTATAACTTTTGATTATCAGTAAAGCATAATATTTTAAAATTAATAATAAGTATTCCATATAAGCACATTCTTATATCTGGGTTGAATGATGTATTTAGCTTGAGAAAGAGTCTGGATTCTATTCTAAGCTGATTAATATATTTTTGTTTAAATAAATTAGAAAAGTCATAACTCGTGCTACATGGACAGCTGGGAATGGCTGCAATGTCTTGTTCTAACAGGCAGGACAGACATTTGCATTAAGGATGAACTCGGGTATTATGGAGAAACTTCTCATTCAAAGTTCCTCTCGGCATCTGCTAGAACCTAAGTCATCCTTAAAAGCTGGAAGATGGAATGTTTCAACCTGGGAGAAGTGGCGACTGGATTCTTCACTCATTTTTTGAGTGCACTTGCCACAGATTTTTACATATGCCCAAGATTTCCTTGCATTTTTGATGAAAATCAACATATGCTAGCAAAGAGTCAAATTCCTAGCGATCAAGTTGTCAGCACCATAATCCACATTTTAAAAATTTCAGTATCTTACTTCTGTTATTGATCAGGAAAAGACAGATTAAATTAGAAAAGAAAACCTACTTATATGATATGCCACCTCATCCAAATAACATTATAAAAATGGTTTTTACTCACAAGACGATCATGAACAAATACTTTATTTCATATCTTATCGCATAACAGATCTCCTCGACAGCTAGCAAAATTCAACATAGAAAAGCTGAGATATTGCTGAATATTTCTTCATAGAGCTCAGTGGGGAATATACATTCAATGAAAGAGCTTTCTTTACCCCTTGGTGGAAAAGTGGAGTGAGGACAAGCATCAAAAGAGTGACATTTTCCCGGCTGCTTACTCAGTTTGTGCTCTGCCATTAGGAATGTCAGGGAACCTTCTGACTGACATCAGAGCTCACAAAATAAGCATCTAAAAAATGGACGTGAGGACACAGGGAGGGGGAAGGGTAAGCTGGGGTGAAGTGAGAAAGTGGCATGGACATATATACACTACCAAATGTAAAACAGATACTAGTGGGAAGCAGCTGCATAGCACAGGGAGATCAGCTCGGTGCTTTGTGACCACCTAGAGGGGTGGGAGGGAGATGCAAGAGGGAGGGGATATGGGGATATATGTATATGTATAGCTGATTCACTTTGTTATACAGCAGAAACTAACACACCATTGTAAAGCAATTATACGCCAATAAACATGTTAAAAATAAATAAATAAATAAAATGCAAAAAAAAAAATCTCTCCGTCTGAAGCAAAGGTTTTCAATGAAAAGTCATTGGACCCTTCTCCCTGATACGTGTTTTCAGACGTGTTATTATGACTCATACCCTGCACATTAGTGATTCCAACAAACTATAAAGTAAAATATTCATTCCCACACATGTGACTGCTCTCCCACACCGCATACCACTGATATTATGTGACAGGCAACAGCAGCATTTGATAAAGGGATTTCACCAAAAGCTTGTTCCTCTTTCCCTTTGAGTATGTTTGCCATCAGCTTTGAGGCTGATGTTACAAACTTCTCAGCAAATCTGCCTTTGCTATGATGGATGGAATTCTGAACCATGCCTCTGAGGTTCTGTTCTATTCTGGGCCCTCAGCAACAACATTCATCAATTTCCCCTGGAAAACACTATTCTGTACTTGATCTGGGAAGACACAACTGGTTCACTAGAAAGGCCACTTGTACTTTGCCTGAAAATGACTCAGAAGTGTTGAGGGTTTCATGTCACTCATGACAAAGTTTCATAACAGAGAAAGCATGGGAGACTCGGGACAAATAAATCACCTGCCAAGGAAAATCCAATTCTCAGACAGTCATGATGGTACTTTCTGTTTACAATTTTTCTTTTTCTGTCACTTGAGTGAAACTATCAACCAGGCAGGTTCTCTGGTTTCTGGACATCAAGATTCACATTCTAGAGGCGCAGTCAAGATGGCGGACTAGGAGGACACAGAATTCGCATCTCCTCACAACTAGGGCACCTACCAGGCACTGCTGGAGGACCATGGACACTGAAGGGGACAGGAAGAACCCCCAGCAACTGGGTATGACGTGGGGAGGAATGAGGGGGGAGGAGAAGTGGAGGCGGTGGTGGACTGGTGCCCCTGAGGGGCGGCTAGGGGAGGGGAAGGGATCCCCTGCCCAAAGGGGGAAACTGTGGGACCATCGGGAGGGCAGAGGATCAAAAGGGAGCGTGGCCAGGTTTCCCCTGCCCACTTGGGCCCCTGGGAGCCTGCTGAGATCCTGGGCCTGATCCTCTGCCCACTGAGGACCCTTCCAGCCCCGCGGGTCCTGAGGGAGTGGGAGGGAGGGAAGGGGAGCAAAAGTAAAGGCCAGACCAACGGGACCAGCACCCCCTGAGGGGCTGCTGGGGGAGGGGAGGAGTTCCTACACCCAGTGGGACCCACCCACGGTTAGAGGTCCAGCAGGATGGGGGAGGCTCTGGGGGAGATGGTGAGGGAGGGGCATGGAGGAACTCAAGGGAACGGGGCCAGTGCTATCCCTGTCCCCTTAAGCATCCGGGAGGCTGTTGCGCTCCGCTCCCAGGCCTAATCCTCTGCCCTGGGAGCCTCCCTCCTGCCGTGCAGAGATGAAGCCCCGCCCCTCCTCCCCCACCCAGGGCCCCACCTCTACACTTGGAGACCCCCTCAGAGACCCCTTCCAACGAGCAAGGCCTAAACCCCACCCACACACCCTCACTCAGGGCCCTACCTCCAAACTCCAGAACTCCACGCACCAGAGGCCCTCCTTTCCACGTGCTGCCTCTCCCTTTCCCCTCAGGTCCCAAGCACAGGCCACAGCCCCATGCCTGAATGTCGCCCCCAACCCAGGTAGGTCCCGCCCCACCCTAAACCCCACCCCTGCCGAAGTTCCACCCCTGCCTAAACTCCGCCCCCATAGCCAAGGCTTTTTTTCTTTCCCCTTTTAGATTGGGGTTCTGTTTTACCTTGTTGATTCATTGTTGTTGATTCTTTTATATTTTTATTTTTCCTAATAAATCATCTATTTTTCTAATTTTATTTTATTCTTTATACTTTGTTATTGTTCTCTCCTTTTGGTTTGTTCCCTACTGCCTTTTTTTTTCTTTCTTTTTTTCTGTTGTGGTTTTATTTTACCTTGTCGCAGTGGTTTCAATTATAGTTTTATTTTTCCTAATCTATTTTTTATCTTTCTCATTTTATTTTGTTTTTTATTCTTTGATATTTTACTGCTCTTTTATTCTTTTTTTTTTTTTTTTTTTTTTTTTAACCACATCACCAAGCTTGTGGGATTGTGGTTCCCAGGCCAGAGGTCAGGCCCGAGTTCCTGTGGTGGGAGCTCTGAGTCCAAACTGCTGGACTAACAGAGAACCTCAGACCCCAGGGAATATTAATTGGAGTGAGGCCTCCCAGAGGTCCTCATCTCAGCACCAAGACCCACCTCTATCCAACTGCCTGCAAACTCCAGAGATGGACGTCTGAGGCCAAACAACCAGTAAGACAGGAATACAGCACCACCCATCAAAAAAAAAAAAAAAAAAAGGTGAAACAACAAAAAAATATGTTACAGACAAAGGAGCAAGGTAAAAACCTACAAGACCAAATAAATGAAGAAGAAACAGGTGACCTACCTGAAAAGCATTCAGACTAATCATAGTAAAGATGATCCAAAATCTTAGGAAACGGAAAGGACAAAATACAAGAAACATTTAACAAGGATCTAGAAGAACTAAAGAGCAAACAGTGATGAACAACAAAATTACTGAAATTAAAAATACTCTAGAAGGAATCAATAGCAGAATAACTGAGGCAGAAGAACAGATAAATGAGCTGGAAGATAAAATGTTGGAAATAACTACTGCAGAGCAGAATGAAGAAAAAAGAATGAAAAGAATTGAGGACAGCCTCAGAGACCTCTGGGACAACATTAAATGCACCAACATTCGAATTATAGGGGTCCGAGAAGAAGAGAAAAAGAAAGTGTCTGAGAAAATATTTGAAGAGATTATAGTTGAAAACTTCCCTAACACGGGAAAGGAAATAGTTAATCAAGTCCAGGAAGCACAGAGAGTACCATACAGGATAAACCCAAAGAGAAACACGCTGAGACAGATAGTAATAAAATTAACAAAAATTAAATACAAAGAAAACTTATTAAAAGCAGCAAGGGAAAAACAACAAATAACATACAAGGGAATCCCCATAAGGTTAAGAGCTGATCTTTTAGCAGAAACTCTGCAAGCCAGAAGGGAGTGGCAGGACATATTTAAAGTGATGAAAGGGAAAAACCTACAACCAAGATTACTCTAATCAGCAAGGATTTCATTCAGGCTCAATGGAGAAATTAAATGCTTTACAGACAAGCAAAACTTAAGAGAATTCAGCACCACCAAACCAGCTTTACAACAAACGCTAAAGAAACTTCTCTAGGCAGGAAACACGAGAGAAGGAAAAGACCTACAATAACAAACCCAAAACAATTAAGAAAATGATAATAGGAACATACATATTGATAATTACCTTAAATGTAAATGGAGTAAATGCTCCAACCAAAAGACACAGACTGGCTGAATGGATACAAAAGCAGTATCCACACTGTAGACAGTATATATGCTGTCTACAAGAGACCCACCTCAGACCTAAGGACACATACAGACTGAAAGTGAGGGGATGGAAAAAGGTATTCCATGCAAATGGAAATCAAAAGAAAGCCGGAGTAGCAATACTCATATCAGATGAAAGAGACTTTAAAATAAAAACTATTACAAGAGACAAAGAAGGACACTATATAATGATCAAGAAAACAATCCAAGAAGAAGATATAACAATTGTAAATATGTATGCACCCAACGTAGAAGTACCTCAATACATAAAGCAAATGTTAACAGCCAAAAAAACAGAAATTAACAGTAACACAATAATAGTAGGGGACTTTAACACCCCACTTTCACCAATGGACAGATCATCCAAAAGGAAAATAAATAAGGAAACACAAGCTTTAAATGACACATGAAACAAGAGACTTAATTGATATTTACAGGACAGTCTATCCAAAAACAACAGAATACACTTTCTTCTCAAGTGCTCATGGAACATTCTCCAGGACAGACCATAAATTGGGCCACAGATCAAGCCTTGTTAAATTTAAGAAAACTGAAACTATATCAAGTATCTTTTCTGACCACAATGCTATGAGAGAAGATATCCATTACAGGAAAAAAAAACTGTAAAAAATACAAACACATGGAGGCTAAACAATACACTATTAAATAACCAAGAGATCACTGAAGAAATCAAAGAGGAAATCAAAAAATACCTAGAAACAAATGACAATGAAAACATGATGACCCAAAACCTATGGGATGCAGCAAAAGCAGTTCTAAGAGGGAAGTTTATAGCAATGCAATCCTGCCTCAAGAAACAAGAAAAATTGCAAACAAACAACCTAACCGTACACCTAAAGCAATTAGAGAAAGAACAGAAAAACCCCAAAGCTAGCAGAAGGAAAGAAATCATAAAGATCAGATCAGAAATAAATGAAAAAGAAATGAAGAAAACAAGAGCAAAGATCAATAAAACTAAAAGCTGCTTCTTTGAGAAGATAAACAAAATTGATAAACCATTAGCTAGACCCATCAAGTAAAAAAGGGAGAAGACTCAAATCAATAGAATTAGAAATGAAAAAGGAGATGTAACAACTGACACTGCAGAAATACAAAACATTATGAGAGAGAACTACAAGCAACTCTATGCCAATAAAATGGACAACCTGGAAGAAATGCACAAATTCTTAGAAATGCACAAGATGCCGAGACTGAACCAGGAAGAAATAGGAAGTATAAACATAGCAATCACAAGCACTGAAATTGAAACTGTGATTAAAAATCTTCCAACAAACAAAAGCCCAGGACCAGATGGCCTCACAGGCGAATTCTATCAAACATTTAGAGAAGAGCTAACATCTATCCTTCTCAAACTCTTCCAAAATATAGCAAAGGGAGGAAGACTCCCAAACTCATTCTACAAGGCCACTGTCACCCTGATACCAAAACCAGACAAAGATGTCACAAAAAAAGAAAACTACAGGCCAATATCGCTGATGAACATAGATGCAAAAATCCTCAACAAAATACTAGCAAACAGAATCCAACAGCACATTAAAAGGATCATACACCATGATCAAGTGGGGTTTATCCCAGGAACGCAAGGATTCTTCAATATACATAAATCAATCAATGTGATATACCATATTAACAAACTGAAGGATAAAACCATATGATAATCTCAATAGATGCAGAGAAAGCTTTTGACAAAATTCAACACCCATTTATGATCAAAACTCTTCAGAAAGTAGGCATAGAGGGAACCCACCTCAACATAATAAAGGCCATATATGACAAATCCACAGCCAACATCGTTCTCAATGGTGAAAAACTGAAACCATTTCCTCTAAGATCAGGAACAAGACAAGGTTGTCCACTCTCACTAATATTATTCAACATATTTTTGGAAGTTTTAGCCACAGCAATCAGAGAAGAAAAAGAAATAAAAGGAATACAAAGTGGAAAAGAAAAAGTAAAGTTGTCACTGTTTGCAGATGACATGATACTATACATAGAGAATCCTAAAGATGATACCAGAAAACTACTTGAGCTAATCAATGAATCTGGTAGAGTAGCTGGATACAAAATTAATGTACAGAAATCTCTTGCATTCCTATACACTAATGATGAAAAATCTGAAAGAGAAATTAAGGAAACACTCCCATTTACCACTACAACAAAAAGAATAAAATACCTAGGAATAAACCTACCTAAGGAGACAAAAGACCTGTATGCAGAAAACTGTAAGACGCTGATGAAGGAAATTAAAGATGATACAAACAGATGGAGAGATATACCATGTTCTTGGATTGGAAGGATCAACATTGTGAAAAGGACTATACTGCCCAAAGCAGTCTACAGATTCAATGCAATCCCTATCAAACCACCTAGGACATTTTTCACAGAACTAGAACAAAAAATTTCACAATTTACGGAAACACAAAAGACCCTGAATAGCCAAAGCAATCTTGAGAAAGAAAAATGGAGCTGGAGGAATCAGGCTTCCGGACTTCAGACTATACTAAAAAGTAATCAAGACAGTATGGTATTGGCACAAAAACAGAAATGTAGCTCAATGGAACAGGATAGAAAGCCCAGAGATAAACCCACACACATATGGTCACCTTATCTTTGATAAAGGCATCAAGAATATACAGTGGAGAAAAAGACAGCCTCTTCAATAAGTGGTGCTGGGAAAACTGGACAGCTACATGTGAAAGTATGAAATTAGAACACTCCCTAACACCATACACAAAAATAAACTCAAAATGGATTAAAGACCTAAATGTAAGCCCAGACATATAAAACTCTTAGAGGAAAACATAGGCAGAACACTCTATGACATAAATCACAGCAAGATCCTTTTTGACCCACCTCCTATGGAAATGGAAATAAAAACAAACAAATGGGACCTAATGAAACTTAAAAGCTTTTGCACAGCAAAGGAAACTACAAACAAGACGAAAAGACAACCCTCAGAATGGGAGAAAATATTTGCAAACGAAGCAACTGACAAAGGAGTAAACTCCAAAATATACAAGCAGCTCATGCAGCTCAATATCAAAAAAAGAAACAACTCAATCCCAAAATGGGCAGAAGACCTAAATAGAAATTTCTCCAAAGAAGATATACAGATTGCCAACAAACACATGAAAGAATGCTCAGCATCACTAATCATTAGAGAAATACAAATCAAAACTACAATGAGGTATCACCTCACACCAGTCAGAATGGCCATCATCAAAAAATGTACAAATAATAAACGCTGGAGAGGGTGTGGAGAAAGGGAACCCTCTTACACTGTTGGTGGGAATGTAAATTGATACAGCCACTATGGAGAACAGTATGGAGGTTCCTTAAAAAACTACAAATAGAACTACCATATGACCCAGCAATCCCACTAATGGGCATATACCCTGAGAAAACCATAATTCAAAAAGAGTCATGTACCACAATGTTCACTGCAGCACTATTTACAATAGACAGGACACGGACACAACTTAAGTGTTCATCGACAGATGAATGGATAAAGAAGATGTGGCACATATGTACAATGGAATATTACTCAGCCATAAAAAGAAATGAAATTGAGTTATTTGTAGTGAGGTGGATTGACCCAGAGTCTGTCATACAGAGTGAAGTAAGTCAGAAAGAGAAAAACAAATACCGTATGCTAACACATATATATGGACTCTAAAAAAAAAAAAAAAGAAAAGGTTCTGACGAACCTAGGGACAGGACAGGAATAAAGACGCAGAAGTAGAGAATGCACCTGAGGGCATGGGGCGGGGGGAAGGGTAAGCTGGCACGAAGTGAGAGAATAGCATTGACATATGTATACTACCAAAGGTAAAACAGATAGCTAGTGGGAAGCAGCTGCATAGCACAGGGAGATCAGCTTGGTGCTTTGTTACCAGCTAGAGAGGTGGGATAGGGAGGGTGGGAGGAAGATGCAAGAGGGAGGGGGATATGGGCATATACGTATACGTATAGCCGATTCACTTTGTTATACAGCAGAAACTAACACAATATTGTAAAGCAATCATACTCCAATAAAGATGTTTAAAAAAAAATTCACATTCTATAATTACTCTGGGTTTATGTTCGCTATTGATGTTTACACTGTTATTCTGAACTGTGGTATTAAATTCCTATTTTGGTCAGTCCTTTTACATATCAGTGAACCACTTCTGAATTACTGATCCATTTTTGTGAACTGAATAAAGAAACCAACACAAGTGTAATAGCAAAAAAATGAAAAAGTTAACGAAATAAAAAATTATAATGTATAACTGTATGCTATGTGCCATGCACTAGTTGAAAGATTTTACATATATTAACTGATTTACTCTTTACAACCACCTTAGGAAGGAGGTAGTATTATTATCCGTATTTTACAGGCTGGGAAACAGAGGTGTGACTTCACTTGCCCAAGGTCACGAAGAACCAGGATTTGGGACCAGGCAGTCTGGCTCGAGAGCCTGTATTCTTCCCATACTATGTTCCTTCTCAAATAGGAGAAAAACATACTAGGAGAAATCAGGGCTTATTAGGTAAAATAAATGCACTGATGCAGTCCTTGTAACCCAACGGTATTCCTTAGAAAGGGTATGTTAAACAAGCTTGCCCCAAGAAGCCTGCATAGCTCCTTCAGGAACCTCACTGTGATAAAGCCATCCACCTCCCTCAGAGATGGACTCTGTTTATAGGAGTCATCAGCCAAAGGGTTGAAAGATCGCTTTCCATCCTGTCTTAAGTCACAGCAGGCTGGAAGTTACACAGACTTCCTTGGCAAGTTCGTTTAGTGTGACATGACCTACCTACCACGTTACTCTCTCTTGGTTTTCAGTTACAAGTTAGTGTTGACTTCCTATTTTGCAAGGTGAGCCTTTAACTTTCTCAGGCAGACTCCCCTCCCTCATCTTGCTAACCTAATTTTTTATTAAATAGATATTCACTGCTGTCATGGTTATGACTATCTACCTAATGTTCACAGCTGAGTGTATAGCATGCCATGAGTATCTTTCTTTTCTTAATAACTTTGTCTCTCCTGGAATTAATTACTTTGTTTATGTTCGCTTCGTTTTCTATTTTCCCATCACTAACTTGTCCCCAAACCTTCTGACATGACTATTAAACTCCTCCCTACAGAATCCCATCAGGGAATCTCTCAGCCGTTCCTCCTGACCCCACTGCCCTCACACAGGGTGGCGGGGGGGTTCCTTCCAGAGGCCTCCATGCATCAGGGTTGGTTGACCTGGAGGACACAGCTGTGTTCCCTTCTCACCATCCTGCTAATTTCCTTACCTTTCTTCTTGTGTTGGAGCTCTTGTTTCCTGGATCACGTGTCTTCCTCTTCATTTTCCTTCCTCATTTCTGTGGAGTACGTCCCACGCAGGTCAATTTTTTAGTCCTCGCATATCTAAAAATGTCTTGGCTCTGCTCTCCCACTGGATGGTTTGGCTGGGTGCAGAACCACAGGCTGGAACTCATTTCCCCTCTTAAGTAGCACGTTGCTTTGTTGTTGAGAGGTTCACTGCTACTTGAGTCCTGATCTTTTCAATATAAACTGGTTTCCTCCTCTCTGGAAATGTTTACCATCTTCCCTTTATCCCCGGTGTTCTGAAATTTCATAAGGAAGTGCCTTGGTGTGAATAATTTTTTAATGTTTAGTGTAATTCCAACAGAAGGTAAACTCTACGATGGCACAGGTTTTTGTTTGCCTCTCCCACACTCCTGTACCTCCAGTGCATTTAACAGTGCCCGTCATAGAGCAGGTGCTCAATAAATCTAGCTAGAATGAAAGAACAAGGCTTGTCTGTACTTGCTGGGCCCGTTTAATCTGGAGGCACATGCATTTTCCTGAACTACTGCTTATAATTTTTCTCCCCACTACTTTTTCTGGAACTCACATTAGTTAGGGGTTAGACTCATGAGTTGATCGATTCCCAAATATTCTTTTCCCCTGCTCATTGTTCTTCCTTCTGGGAGATTTCTTTCACCTTTATCTTCCTATCACTGAAAGCTGCTTTAACCTCTGGTTACCAAATGTTTAGTTTTTAGTTCTTCTTTCTTGCATGCCTAGCTCTGAGTAGTCAAGAGTCCCACCTGTTTCACTGAAGGGGACAGAATTCCAAAACTTGGCACCTGTAAGGTTTTCTTCTCTAGGGCTGGTTGGTTACCTCAGAGAAGAATCCTTAGATCTCCTGGCTGATGTTATTGGTCTCACTTCCAGTGTTTCAGGGGAACAAGAGAAGGAAGATAGTGAAAGAGCTCACTATTCAGCACGTGGGCGTTCACTTGATCCCCGATTTTCAATAAGGTACCATTTTTCTGTCTCAGCAAACACTCCTGAAGGAGAACATGGGCCTGCCCTTGAGCCAGATTTACTCCTCCCCATAATGACTAGGGGCCTTGGTCACTACCCAAGCGTACCCTGACAATGAACGGGCCGTGGTCACTATCACATCCTGACATACTTCCGTGACTTTGAGTGTCAGGGGGCAAGGGATGGACTTAGTCCCTCCTTTCCCAAGAGGCCTCTGGACTCTCTACAAGCAACCCTTCTCCAGCAACCTTTCAACTCCAAATAATCAGTATTTCCTCCCACTCAGCCTCACCTGACACTCTGAGGCACCTGGATGTACACATACCCTAGCCCAAATCGCATGCCTGGAAATGGCTCACTCTGCCATGGGATGGAAGATTTCTTGCCTCCCCACTCTGTCCTGCTATAGAGATTTTTCCTCCTGGTACAGAACATGCATATGTTCTGCATTACTTTAAAAATTTTTGAAAAGTATAAATATATGGCTTTAAGAAAGAGAACTACAGGGAATTCCCTGGTTGTCCAGTGGTTAGGACTCCACGCTTCCACAGCAAGGGTCCCAGTTTTGATTCCTGGTCGGGGAACTAAGATCCCACAAGCCATGAAGCCATGTAGCATGGCCAAAAAATAAATAAAGAGGACTTACGAAAAAAAAAAAAAAGAACTACAAAGCCATCTAATAAGTAGAATATGTTACAATCTTGAGGAGTATTTCATAGGGCAGCTGCACAGTACAAATGATGCTACTATACATGTTGAGACAGATCATCCATAGGAAGCCCTAAGAAGGCACAGTTCCCAACCACAAAGGTCAATAATGAAAATGTGCATGGCACGCCACAATACAGATTAGTTATTTGAAAAATATTTATTTAAATTAGTAGTGGCTTTGAAAAAATCCTCACTGGTTTCTGCTTTCTTGCTATTTTTAAGAAATACGTATTGAGTTAAAGATAGTTATAGGTCAATGGAACAGGATAGAAAGCCCACAGATAAACCCATGTACCTATGGTCAACTAATCTATGACAAAGGAGGCAAGGATATACAATGGAGAAAAGACAGGCTCTTCAACAAGTGGTGCTGGGAAAACTGGACAGCTACATGTAAAAGAATGAAATTAGAACACTCCCTAACACGATACACAAAAATAAACTCAAAATGGATTCGAGACCTAAATGTAAGACAGGACACTACAAAACTCTTAGAGGAAAACATAGGAAGAACACTCTTTGACATAAATCACAGCAAGATCTTTTTTGATCCACCTCCTAGAGTAATGGAAATAAAACCAAAAATAAACAAATGGGACCTAATGAAACTTAAAAGTTTTTGCACAGCAAAGGAAACTACAGACAAGATGAAAAGACAACCCTCAGAATGGGAGAAAATATTTGCAAGTGAATCGACGGACAAAGGATTAATCTTCAAAATATATAAATAGCTCATGCAGCTCAATATTAAAAACACAAACAACCCAATCCAAAAATGGGCAGAAGACCTAAATAGACATTTCTCCAAAGAAGACATACAGATGGCCAAGAAGCACATGAAAAGCACTGCTCAACATCACTAATTATTAGAGAAATGCAAATCAAAACTCCAATGAGGTATCACCTCACACCAGTTAGAATGGGCATCATCAGAAAATCTACAAACAACAAATGCTGGAGAGGGTGTGGAGAAAAGGGAACCCGCTTGCACTGTTGGTAGGAATGTAAATTGATACAGGCACATGGAGAAAAGTATGGAGGTTCCTTAAAAAACTAAAAATAGAATTACTATATGACCCAGCAATCACACTACTGGACATATACCCAGGGAAAACCGTAATTAAAAAAGACACATGCACCCCATTGTTCATTGCAGCACTATTTACAATAGCCAGGACATGGAAACAACCTAAATGCCCACTGATATATGAATGCAAAAAGATGTGGTACATATATACAATGGAATATTACTCAGCCATAAAAAGGAATGAAATTGGGTCATTTGTAGAGACGTGGATGGATCTAGAGACTCTCATACAGAGTGAAGTTAGAAAGAGAAAAACAAGTATCGTATATTAATGCATATATGTGGGACCTAGAAAAACGGTACAGATGAACAGGTTTGCAGGGCAGAAACAGTGACACAGATGCAGAGAACAAACGTATGGACAACAAGGGGGGAAAGTGGTGGGTGGTGGCGGTGGTGGTGATGGGATGAATTGGGAGATTGGAATTGACATGTATACACTAATACGTATAAAATGTATAACTAATAAGAACCTGCTGTATATTAAAAAAAACTGTGGGTAACAACCGAATACAGAGAAGAATAAGAAATAATCATTATTATTAATAACAGTAATAATAATAAGTGTCTTACTGTTGCCAGACTTTAGAACTTGGCATCTACCCATAAGTACACTGCCTCAGAGATGCAAGTCCATCTAAGGCCAGCCATTCCACTTGAGCTTTGGACCCTTCCTTTCCTGAGTATCACAATCTCTTTACCTACTAATTCCCTCTTCCATAGCTTTTCCCTTTTTCCTTTACTGCCTTCTTAGGTTGGCATTCAAACACGCTTAGGACTTGCCTCTCTTAAACACTTCCTCTTGACTCTCATCTCCCTCCACCTGTCACTCTACACTGTCTAACATCTTGAAAGCCAACCATAAAAACTAGTCTTCGTGCACTCTCTCCACTTCATTAACCCCTCGCTCATCAGTTCTCTAAAATGTGGCACCCACTCCCATAGTTCCAATGAAACCGTTCTTGCCAACATCACTAACAAGCTTGTCCACACTTTCAGCATCATCCTTGTCTCTAACCTCTCCCCTACCCCCCACATCCGGTCATTTACTGAGCTGGTCAATTTCCCCTCCTTCACACCTCTGGAATCTATCCACTTTTCTCCATCATTTCACTGCTGGGTTACTCGAACAGATCTCCCAAACTCAAGTCTTGCCCTCCGCATGGTACCCAGAATGATGTTCCTAAAACACAAATCTGATCATGTCACATCCATGCTTAAACTACTTCTGTGGCATCTCACTGCCCTCGAAATTACTTTCCAAATCCTGAATAAAACTTATAAGGCCTTCACAATCTGGCCCAAAGTTCTTACAGAATAATAAACTGGTCATTCAGAGGCTCAGGAGACTTGCTGCTATTGCCGATTGACCAGCCCTGGGAGCACAGTCTGAATCCAGGTCCTCATCTCTAAACCCCACCTCTTTCTACTACTGGTGGATTATTTCTTTTATTGTCTATTCTACATGATCCATCCTCCTTGTCATTTCTATTAAGAAATGGGACCAAGAGTTGATGATAGATGGAGGTGGGGAACTTGCTGAAGGTCACATCCAGTTGCTCAGGGGCCCAGCATGACTCACCGTGAGCTCTGTGCTTCAACTGCTTTTCTAGAGGGCTTCCCAAATCACAGGTGCTGAGCAGGGTAGTTTCTCTCCACAGGTACACCGAGTTGGGCGGATGGTGGTATCTACAGAGCACTGAACTCAGAATTAGATGACCTGGGCTCTAGTCTACTAACTGTGTAGAATTATTCAAGTCTTTCACTTGGCTGAGTCTTGGTGTCTTCATTTGTTAAATGGAGCTGCAATACTGCTGCGTGCGCGTGTGTTGTGTGTGTGTACATACATACACAGGATAAACATAATGCTTATTCTGCCTCTCAGAGCTCTTGTGGAAATCAAGTGAGAAGAGAAACAGGAAAGGACTCTACAAATATGTTATTAGTACTGACAAAGGAAGGTTTAAAAGTAAAAGTCTAGAGCACGTTTAACCAAAGAGGGCATTACAGCATGCCCATTTACTCTTTATGAAGTCAGTTCTTATCTGTCACGTAAGACTACCAAACTCAAAGGGGTTAGAGGTTAAGTCAGGCTTCCTCCTGTAAAGTCAATCAAGAAATCTAAAAAAGCAGATATTCTAAGATATTCTCTTCTTGAAGATTATTTCCCTATTCTCAATTCCAAGGAAAGAACACATAAATATTCTTTATTTTTCTAGATTATCTAAAACTGATTAAGGCAATTGTTTTGCAACTTTGAACCCATATAGACCAAGGTGAGCCATAACTATCATTTGTGGTTTAATAACTGATGTTTCCATTATTTTAGCCCTATTATTAAGATGAATTATACTTTAAGATAATATCTTCAGTTGACTAACAAATATTAGCATAAAAAGTCCCCTTGAAAAAATAGGTGATAAGATTTACAGTTAATTCATGCTTCCAATCAAAAATCAATGAAAAAACATTTTCCACCATTAACAATAAATCTTTCTTAGTTTACTGCTTGAGTTGCTTTAATCACCTCAAGGAAGTTTTCAGCTACCTTCCTAACTAGTTACTTTTCTACTCTCATCTCTAGGCAAGAATATTTTCTTCCTAGTTCACTTAGCAAATCCTTTCCTGTGAACCTTAAAATAACTTTAACCCACAAATCCTCCTGGTTAACATCTTTGTCAAACATATTCACAGGCACTGAAACTGCCACTCACTGGTTTTTAGACACATGCTTTATGTCCCTGTACAATTAGTTTCATGAATCATCTTAATAATTGATTAATTAGACACCAAATTCATTGTCTGAAATTTAGGATATATCTTTTTTTTTTGCGGTATGCGGGCCTCTCACTGTTGTGGCCTCTCCCGTTGCGGAGCACAGGCTACGGACGCGCAGGCTCAGCGGCCATGGCTCACGGGCCCAGCAGCTCTGCGGCATGTGGGATCTTCCTGGACCAGGGCACGAACCCGTGACCCCTGCATCGGCAGGCAGGCTCTCAACCACTGCACCACCAGGGAAGCCCCTAGGATATATCTTGTCAGAAATTTAACCACAGTAAATCTACCCAAAACTGGTAAGCCCTGTAGTCAGAAGTTGAGAAATCACAACAGGAAAAAGAGGGACCAAGGTTTTGTTTTGAGAAGAGCGAAATAATTGTGGAGATGGATTAAGAACATTAGAATACCTTTAATGGCTACTACCACTGCTGGAACAGCCTTCTAAAGATATTTATGACAAGAATCTAAATTATAACTAATAGATTTTTTGGATATATTATGTACTAGAAGACTGAAATCAGCGGGAAATCTAATTAATGCAGTCACTATAAAACCGCAATTGACATCAAAATGTTGGATAAGATGAAATTTTAAGAACTTTAATCTCTTCCCTTAAATTAAAGATAGTGAATGAAACACCTCTGTAAAATATCTTTTAAGAGTCACTATAATGGCAAGAGGCATATTATTAATTCAACAGATTTAGCTATTAATTATAAATGAATAACTTCTGCAGACAGAATTGACTGGCAACATATCAAGTCAAAGTGCTAGGTTTTTAAACCAACAATTGAGGAGTTTTTGAGATCCTAGATTATTTTACATTCAAGGAAATTACTCTTAAGATAAATAAAACCATATCAGGGTTTAATGTGCCCATTCCAAAAGGAATCAGACATGAGGCCATCATTTACCTTTAAAAATGTGTATTATTCATAATTTCAGGATGAGTAAGATCTGGTTTACAACAGTTTACATGAAAAAGGTCAGTGTGGGTGGGGTAGGAGGAGCAGAGAGTGGGGAGAGAAGAACTGATTATTAGCTCAGTGAATTGGAATGAACCTGGTGACAGAGCTACTATAGAAAGCCAGAGAGCACTGACAGAAGTGTCTAGGGAGTCCACACACTATGATATGGTCGGGCCATACTGGGAATATTTGATGCAGTTCTGAATGTGCAATGCCTGGGGGGCTGACAAACTAGATTCCAAGTAGAGGGGAATCATCTATAATCCTGATGTTTGGGGATGGATATCTCAAATCATGCCACGTGGAAAAGGGAGATTTACCTTGTGCTGCTTCAAGGAGCAGAATATTAAACAACGGGAGAAATTAAAGAGAGCTAGAATTTAGTTCCACGGAAGAAAAAAGAATCTAAAAACCAGAGTTGTCTGAATGGAATGGGATTCTGAACAAGTAGTGAGCATTGAATATTATAGTGGGGTCTGGATGCCTGTCTAACGTGAATTCTATAAAATAGATGCCAGGTCCTGCAGTGGCAGGTGCACAGGCAAAATCGAGAAAGGTTCAAAGCAGTATTAAGAATTAACTGAGGACTTCTATCAGTTTCTGGAGTTTTGTCCAAGTTGGTACTCTGACTGATCCTCACCCTGAAACCTAAAAATGTTGGGTAAAGCATTAAAAATAGATAGTTGGATATGACCTGGCTGGTTAGTAAGGAATATTAGAAGCCAAAGATTAACTGAAAGCAGGAAATTGAAAGAGGTAAGCAACAGACTAAAAGTGGTTTCAGTCTTGGGGGCATTTGCTGCTCTGGGTGGACTTAACTGTTGTTTTCACAGCCTCATAGTGGTGCTATAGGCAGGAAAAAAAAGAAAAAAAACTCCCGAAGAGGAGCATCTCTTAGGACATACCAGGGAACCACACCCTCAGTGTTTGGGAGACTGACACTTCAGGACTACAAAGACAATTGCCTGCCTCAAATCTTGGTGCTAAGTGAAAGGGGGAGATTCCTGAATCTCCAAGAATTCAGAACCACAAGCCAGGCCTTATACAAGTTTGTGGCCAGAAATAACTTGAGATCCAAAAAAAATCTCAAGTTGAGAGCTGAGTTTCCAGTGGTTCTGGGGGTTGGGAGTGACTCCATTCATCTGAGAGAAACAAAGGCAATTTCTCTCTAGGGAAACCCACCCTCAATTCTGGTGGCAGAAAATTCCCACAGATAAAATCTAAGAAATATGAACTCATGGTAAAAACTAAAAACAAAACAAAACAAACAAACAACCTCTCTACACACACAAAAGCAAGGCACTATGAGTAAGAGCCAGCAAAAACAACACAGTGAGAATCAGAATTATAAAAGCTTTAGTTACTGCATTTATCAAAAAACAGAATTGAGACAGAAAATATGTATAAGCATGCATCACACACAGGATACTCAAAGCTGGCTAGGATTCTGCATATGCTGAAATCTCATTCATTCTTCAAAAGCATCGTACTATCAGAGTTGCTGTACAAGTTAATACATAAAGCATAATTAAAACCTGAGATAAAAGTCTCTTCCTGGTATTCATTAGACTACAGCTTATTTCTGTACAAAGAGCTATAGCCAGAACAAGGCTATGTAAATTCTTATCTATACGTGCCTACGTACATGTGTTTTAAATCAACACCAAGTATGCTTATTTTGAAACATACTAGCATAGGTAAAAATGGTCATATTTATAAACTCTAAAAATTTAATTCTATCAAACTCACTAAAGAGTTGACTAAAAAAAAAAAATTACAACAAACACAGGTATCACAGGTATCACTTGTTAGAGTGATGCCTGAATTCCACAGCAGATATTGCCACTTGGAAACCGTAATCCTCACTCTAAACCCACTTGCCACTTTCATTGCTAAAAGCAATCGAGGAAGAAGTGGGAAATGGTCCTACTGGTACGGGTTCCAAGTCAGAGCCTTCAGCTAACGGAATGTGGGACCGAAACAAAATTAAACATTGGGAAATTTCACTATAAAATGGAGAGGCTAACCAAAGTTTAGAGTGGACTGTACATCATCCAATGCTGTTTCCTGAGCTCCACACTTTAGCGCTAATGTGCATTTACATAACACATGTCAGGCAAACTCATCCAAGGACAGCAGCATTCTCATTCCACTGGTTTCAATGACCTCAAAAAATATACCTGATGCTGCTAGAAGTTCAGGACCCTGGGGTTGCCTCATATGTTTCCTTCTCTGGAAAGGTTTGCCATGGTCCAAACAATACTAACCCTCAAAAGCTGATGGTGATAAATCAGAGAGATGAATAGAAGTAGGTTTATTACACTGTTTGATGCAGTACACCTGAGAAAAAATGTTAAACTAGGGCTTTAAATCTGTCAAAATGTTCAATCGAGTTTAGAAGAAGGTTATGCAGCTACAGCTCCTAATGCAACCTCTTACAATATCCCACCAAATATCTAGATAAATGCAGAAAAAGAGGTGTGAGAGGGTGGAATCTCACTAGCACCAAAACAGAAGCAAAAGCAAATTCCAAGGATTCCTGTAATCATAAAGCTAATGCAACTGAATTGAAACCACCTCCACCCCCCAACACACACACACACACACACACACACACACACACACACACACACACACACACACACACACACACACACACGAGACCTAAGCCAGCATCCAGAAACAGGATATGCTTTTGCACCTAAGTATGCAGAAATGCCTCTCCCTTCAGTGTCTCCTGCTTGGTTTAAAAGCAGGCATGGGATGAGCCAACAAAAAAACTGGGCAGACAGCTCTCGTCCACAGGGGAGATGCTCATGCATTAGAAATGCCGTAACACAATGAAAACATTCATCTTCCACCCTTTCGTAAAATTGCAAGATTTAGATCTTCCATGAATAGGATGCTCCACGAACAGGTCCTGCTGCCTGCTCCCCAGGCAGTGAGGCTCAGGCTGCACGACTCTGGCAGGGCCAGGTCCTGCGCACGGGTGACCACGGCAGGGCTGGCAGTCAGAGTCTAGGGCATTAAGTCCACAGGCTAGCCAGTGGCTCTAGGCCTGGGTCTAAAAAGGCACCTAAGTGACACACAGACATACCACCCCTCAACATAGAGAGAAGATGAAAGCTGGCAAGGTGAACCAGGGTTTCAGAAGATTAGATGGGCCACCCCTAGGCCAAAGGCACAAGAGTGGAGAACCTACAAAGCAGAGAGACAGAGGGAGAAATGAGACCACAGCAGATTCACAAAGACAATCAGCAAGAACGAGAGAGAGGCCCAACTGCCCCTGAACTCTCCCCAGAACTCTCAGTGGTGACTTTACAGCTCCTTTTTCCCGTAAACCCCACCTGACCTAGCTCTAGGGCATTCCTTCTGGCATCAAAAGAATCCCAACCACAACACAGCAACTATCACTGGAATCTTGACCTGTCACGTTGGCCATCACAAAGGCCAAGATCATCAACTGATATACTACTGCTGTATAGAGGATTCTGTTCAGGGAAGGAGAGAGAAGGGTCAGAATCAACACTTGCAAGAACCCTCTAATATTTCATTCAGGGAACACAGGAAATGATCAACTGCTGGGGAACAAAAGCAAATATTCGTGTTATCTTTCAGCTAAGACAGGATGGTTTATTTTGGGAAAAGGCCCCTTAGAACACAGGAGACGATTGTGTAACAAATCCTAAAGCAGTAAAGCCTTGTCAAAGTTACCACAGCACCACTGAGGAGAGCTGACCATGTACACTGATAGATCACAATAAGGTTTCTCTCTCCCTCTAAGAATAATATGCGTTTTTAAGGACTTCTGTGAAAGTACCCAAATATTTGAGAGATATATTCTGATACTATATTTATCATATTAGTATTTTTTCTTAAGGTCTTGGTCTTACTAACTGCTTCTGGAGCAGGTAACAACTCATTCACTACAACATCAGCTTTCTGTCAAGAGGTGATATGAAAGGAATATTAACTACCCAGCTTTGAGGTAGAGCCGACCCCTTTTTCCTGCTGTACTTTTCTAACCCTTGCCTAACTTTCTTAGATGGGAAACAAACAAGTCACCCTCAGGAAAGGAAGTAAAGTGATGGGAAGGAAAATACATACATTCTAACCTCTGTTGGGAAAATCACCCTTCCTAGTCCCTGCTGTCCAATCCAGGCAATGAAAGACCCCCGCAAACACTCCACAACCAGGCCCCCAGATAGACCCCCGCTCAGTTCACACGCTCTGCACACCCCAAAGCAACCCCACTGCCCCATGCCTTCCTCACTGCCCCTTCCAGCTTCCCTGGTGGAGGAGAGCACACTCCCAGGCCTGACCAGGTTTTACTTTCTAAATCTAAACTCAACGTACACTTAGCAAACTAATTTTTTTAATCGAGTTCTTCAAAATTTAAGTTTCTAATTCTGCTTTTTCCTACATTTTATAAAGTTATTGAGTGTTTCAGTTAATTTAAAAAGCGGGATTAACTGTGAACAAAATAAAAATGAGTAAAGGGATATTATAGTTAGGCAGGCTTGGAAAAAAACGTGGATTTTTCTTTTTAGACATACAGAATAGAAGTCTACCTTTTCAGTTTCTTTAAATTAGTCTTTCCCCTTCCCACGTTTGTGACTCTCCTCATCAATTCCGAGAGTGGCATTAAGAAGTGGCTACGTGACGCGAAGCAGGGAGAGCACGGACCACGGTGAGATCAGTCACTGTGACTGACAAGCATAAAACAATGTCCTCGTCACAAACTGGTAATATTCAGATACCAATTTCAAATAAAAGTGTATTTTACACACAACTATTGTTTTCTCTATCATTTCTTGAAGTGAAACAGTTTTACAGGATGAGGGAGTGCTTCAAATTCAGGCCAAATTATTAAAACGCTGCACTATAGCTATCAGGAGTGATCAATTATTTTGGACCCCTAGAAGCAGTGTGAGGTAACACCCCAGTTTTTAGTTACATTCGTAGCCATGGCACAGATTCACTTCACAGTCTGGACCTGCAGTTCTTTGGGGGAACTTATTTAATTTGATGCTCATACTGTCCAGATTTGCCTGCCGACCTGGCTTCTGAGTTCCTCTGACATGTCTTCATCATTTTTGAGCACTTCCTTATTTTTTCACACAACACAATGTTCAGGCTTGTACCTCCCCTCCCCCGGCCCCGGACTTGGATTATTTCTCCAAAGGGCCCTGGCTCCTTTCAGAGAAGAATGGTATTTAGCAACTAAGATCTGCATCCTAGGCGTGCTCACTGCCATTGGAGTGTTGCTGCCCTCAGGCTGCCAGTGAACATAGCAGGGGACCACACCTAAGTAGAGAGATCTAGCCATATGTGTTTCTGTATGTCTAAGTTTATAGAAATCCATGAATTCATGCTGATATCTCCAATTTCAACCTGACGCCACAGCATTCATCCTAGTTTTCTCCCTTTGCATAACTGTAATTCTCTTCTTGGAAGTGAGAAATCTGGTTCCCATTTTCCTTGATATACTCATGTATTTGGTCAATCTCCTTACATGTATGTAACCTCTCACCGCTGACGCTGATCCCAGTGGAGTACCCTCCGCATTCTACTCGGGCTTGAATACTGTGAGTCGGGCTAATACTGCCACACCCCACACGGCCCAGGTCCCACCTCACCCCTCAGGATCTGACACCCAACACCAGGCTTCCCTCCTCATCCTAAACTAGGCCACAGCCGTGCTCCCCCTCCGCCCACATGGCTGCCCTCCTTAGGTTCTGACAGCTGTGCAGGGCTCTCCTCCTAAGATGACACCCTCCTCACCCCAGGTGGACCACCATGGTCCATGCCCACCTCATCCCCGCACGGACAGCTACCTTGTCTGGTCCCACCTAGTGGCTTCCGAGCTGAACTGCTGCGGAAGTGGAAGAGGAATAACTTGGTAATAATCTGAACATAAAAGGTGAATGGTATACGAAAAATGCCACATTGGTACATCTCTGAAATCTCTGCAGGTAAAATTAACAGATAAAATACAGCCAATGACAGGTGGTACGCTTTCATTTTATATAATAGTCCTGAAACTTCCACAGACATTTAAGGTTTTATACAGGGAACACATTTTAGAGCCCTGGGGGCCTTCTACTTAACAATGTGCTGCATTATTTCACAACAACTAATAGCAAAAAGTCATTTTGTAGTGTGATTATTCACTAAATACTAGCCAATGTACCCTAGAATTTCACAACTTATGCCTAAGCAAGCAAAGCAGAACACCATTCCACTGTAACACAGAAGCCCCAGAGCCATAATTTTTTTCCCCAGTAAAATGAATTAAAGGGCCCATTCAGGAAGTTTTTAATAGCTCACAAATAGCTGTCATCTTAACCCGGGTGTCAATGCATCTAAGTCTGGAAGGGGGAAATTAAACTAGGAATTCAAGTAACTTTGGTGCAAGCATATGCAATCAATGGAATTGTAGGGATATTTAATTACCTGTCTACTTATTTAGAAATTTAGTCTGAAAGCCATCCAAGTGGGTTAGAAAAAAGGCACAATCAGGAAAGAACGGAGCACCTCTTTGCCCCTGACGATCAAGGAATCTGGGAGGCTGGTGGATGGCAGGGACCCATCACGCAGGTGGAGGGCAGCAATCCTGGGCTGCAGGCCAGGCTGGCACGCAGTGAGTGAGCGAAGATGGGAAGGAAAGACGGAGCGGAAAACGAGCCGTCAGTCCTCGTGGGGCAGGAAGGTGCCGGGAGAGAGGCAGGGGAAGAAGAGACAGACGATCAAATCGACACCAGGCCAGCAGAGGAGCTGCGGGCGACTGGAGTACCTTAGGAGTTAGCTCTGATCCCCTGACCTTACGTTTTCAGCAGAGGCAGCTTTTTTAACCTGGGTGCTGACTGCTCCTGCAGCCCTGACTGGGGCAGTCGGCTCCTACACTGGCAAAGAGAGTGAAGGTTAGCGTGAAGAGCACAGACCCCGAAGCCAGACTGAGTTCAAATCCAGGCTGCACGCCAAATGAGCTGAATGACCTTGGGCAAGGTTCATCACCTCCACATGACACATGGATGCTAAACACCGGAATGGGGTTGGGGGGCGGGCGGGGGGGAGGGTCCGGCAGAGCACAGAGTCCCCGCCTCACCCTGGGGAAGTGGGGGACCACGGAAGGGCAGCTGTGGCCGTGGTTTTGGGGGCTGCCTCAAGTCGGAAGGCTTCTCTAGCCGGGTTTCCCCAGTGCCCCTCCTTGCTAGCTTCTGCGGCTCTAGGACAGGACAGATAGAATGGAGAAGCCCCAAAGCAGCCTGCGAAGGGAACACCGCTGGCCGGGCCCACGGCCCCGCCCCTCCTCCCTCACCTCAGCTCCCCTGAGCATTAGCAGGGGCACAGCCCAGGCCTCCACGCGCAGGCGCGCGGCACACACCAGCACAGGCCTCCACCGGAAAGCACGCCCAGTTCGGGCCAATGATGGGTCCTTCCCTCACCACTCAGGGAGTTTCAGGAAGGGCTCAGCACATGCAGGCCTACGGCAGGGGCTCCTTCTCATCTCCAGCTGCTCCTCTAGCCCTTGGAGCCTTGGGGTCACTGTCACTTCTGGTCGTTTTACCTCCTTCCACACTGTGCTTAGTTTGAAGCTCTCAGACACCCGGATTTCTGGAGAAGCCAGCCCCTCTGCCTTGCTTCAAAACTGTTCTCCTAACAGCGGCCCGATGCCCAACTCAGCCTGGATCTCCAGAACCCAAGTTCATCCAGCTGCTTGGAATCCTTGGACAGGCTTTATCCTTCCCCTGTTTCCCAGGGTCAGGCTCTGTTCTCTTGGTCATCTTTACCAAACACTGATACATGTATTTATTCACTTGCTGTATACTAAGCATCCTGCATTATGGTAGGCTCTGGGGGCACATATACCAAAAACACACAGATATCTGCACTTCCCGAGACCTCCAAATTAGGCAGAGCACCAAGGGAGAAACCAACTGGCAGATCAGCAGGGCGGCTGCTGCTGGGACAGGATTGTGTACAGAGCGCGAGGGCACCCAGAGAAGGCAGCGGAGGCAGACAGTGGAGTGGATGTGGGACCAGATCTTTACATTTTGATTCAACTATACCTTCTTTACATACTGACATTTTCATGAGTCTCCCAAGTCCAATGAAGGAAAGATTACCTTCTTAAAATACAATACAACAAGCCCTGCACAAATGTAGCAAAACCTCTATTACACATAAAAAATATTACGGAAATTGTGAGTTGCCTTTGAGGGTTAATAATGAAAACAAAATTCTGACAAACGAGAGTGGGTGGAACTTGTCTGTGAGCTCAGTTTCTAAGAGGAAAGACACAAAACACATTATATTCTGCTGTAGGAATTGTATTCTTACTGAACTTTGAAGAGATGACCCTTTTCTCAAGAGCATCAATTTTACCAGCTAAGTTTCAGAGTGAACTATTAAGGAGGTTTTAAAAAGCCACTAGAGGGCAAGATAGCAGTGGACTTTTCCAAGTTATGAAATCCCAACTTAACAAATACTGCAGAGCACACCAAGCCATAGCTACCCCTTGGTGGGATATGAGATTTGGGACAGATTAAGTAAATGGATGCCAGAGCAGACAATATGCTTTTCCCTGAGTCTAAATCACAAGTCTCCACATTAGAGAGCGATATTAAATCACTTACTTTACCAAAGCGAGTAGTATTCCTACGACTGAACATGGACATGGAGCCCTGTGCTTGAAACCAGTCCATTCAAATGAATACCTAAACCATCCAGGTATTATTCTGGATACTTCTGAACCTCTCATGAGTTCTAAACCAGAACTTTTTTTTTTTTTTTTTTTTTTTTTTTTTTTTTTGTGGTACGCGGGCCTCTCACTGTTGTGGCCTCTCCCATTGCGGAGCAAAGGCTCCGGACGCACGGGCTCAGTGGCCATGGCTCACGGGCCCAGCCGCTCCACGGCATGTGGGATCTTCCCAGACCAGGGCACGAACCCGTGTCCCCTGCATTGGCAGACGGATTCTCAACCACTGCACCACCAGGGAAGCCCTAAACCAGAACTTTTAAAGTGCAGACACACATTCCTCAGTCCTCTTTCTTTTCTCCTTTTTAAAAGCCATGTTCATCCATATTCCCACATAAAACCAATTTATATTGCCCCATTATTTTGCAGACTATGAAGTCATTTATTTTCTCAGAAATACACCGTAAAGTACATTGATCTCACCCTCCTCATTCATTTCCATTTTCCAAAATGGGGGATGGGAGGAGGAAAACAGGTATTACATGATACAAACACAAATTAATCTTCTAGAATTGTAGCAAACAGCATTAATTCTGTGAAATTCGAGTGAACAGATTTTGAACATGAAAAAAGAATAAAAACCTTACTGTGATTCCTTGCACCCTCCTGCAACTTTAGAAAGTTACTACATGTGGTACTGAAATCTGCATCTGGCCCTCAGTGAAGCTGATAAAGAGTGATCAAATATTTTCTAGTATGAAAAGAAATCATCAAGATGTGTATCCTCTTATAAAAAGGCTCTTTTACCACGAGATTTTCCCTTCTCCACATCCAATCCATATCTGCTTCCATATTTTGCTTTCCTACTATCAGCACAGCATGCAACCCACAATTTTGGCCTTTCTCTGAACATCTGTAATCCACAGGGGAACAGAATAATATGGGGGGAGAGACCAGGCTGTTCTTCAAAGACCAAGAGCCAGCTCTCACTACCTCTGGGCTGAGGAAAACTCAGTAGCAGGGAATCAGTTGGTTCTAGAGAACCCCACCTACGACCAAGGGGGAGAATGTCAAAGGGCCACATTTCATACCACCCCTCCAGTGTCTCTAATTCCGTGCCGCCCCAAAAGCCTTGGGAGCCTAGGAATAGGTCCCACCCCTTAAGCATAAGCCCCTCCCCTTAAGAATAAGCTCAGCTCCCTAAGACTATGCTCTGTGTTTAAGCTCTGCAGTTAGAGAAATTAAGACCAGGGAAGGAAGTTAAGACTACAGAAAGAAAAATTGTCCTGGTGGCAGAGGTTGGTAAGAGTGGCCTGACTTGGGACTTGCAGAGCCCTCCTGTGGGTTTTGGCCATAGGCTCCAGGGACGAATGAGGCCACAGCATCAAGGGTCACTTCAAGGACCAAACTGCCTCACATGCCTTGAGCAGAGGTGGGCTCAGCCATTCTTCCCTGCCCCTATTCTGAAATAAGTCCTCTGACTGTGAACCAGTAAACAATGTATCATTTTGCCCTGTACCTGTTCTCTTCTCTTACATTCACTCTCTGCCCTTTTCTCCGTCAACATCTTTGCTGCCTCCCCACCTGCCCTGTAGAGTTAGGCCAAGCTGTATAACACACAAGGGGCCGAAAACTAGCCTGCAATCGGTTCCCCGCCCGCACACCCTGGTGATGGACTGTGTCCACCAGAGAAAGGGAGGCCTTTTTCTATTTTGCGCAGAAGCACCATCCATTCACCAAGCCTTGTGGCCCAGGGGCCGTATCTGCCCAGAGACGACATCATTTTCTCCTTTGTAGGGCTAAGGCTAGCTCCGTTCCCTGCCCCTTTATGTCAGCATTATGAACTAAAAAGACCATTCTTCCCTCAAAACAAATTCTTTTCGAATTCTCTTTGATAAAAGTATTTTTCAGTTTAAGGCATAATATTACGTTAGTGTATCTTTTCCCGTGGACAGTTCCTCTTTAAGTCAAAGAGAACTGTTTTAATGGGAATAAATGAATAAATAAAGGGTTTTGAACAATGCTTGGCACATGGTAAGCTTCAACTAAATAGATGAGATGCTGTTACTCTTACCTTTTAAATTGCCATTCAATGCTGGCTTTACCTATCATTTCCAATACTTTTAATAGTGATGTGAGAGAGGTCTACCTTAGATGAATTGAGAGAACGAAGTCTTTGCTGCCTCCGAGCCATATCAGGCAAAATGTCTGCTGGAATTGGAAAAATGTATCACAGCTGCAAAATGTATTTAATTTTAAGCCACACATAGGAAAACCGATGAAAAGGACATCTTGATGTGAAAATTAAATGAGGTGATATAGATAAAAGCTCCTAGCATAATACAGCAGGAGCTCAGTCAACCATTTTACAAAGTTAAGGAAAGGAGGCAGAAAAATTCAAAAGCAGTGCACACCTAAAACAGGATAGCAGCGGAGGGCCATTATGCCTAGAGGGAATATACCCTAACACAAATAATTGTTACCGCAGTCAATGACTTCTCCACCCGTGTTCTGTTTGTGGGAGGGATGGGGCAGGGAGCTAAACCTCTCGGAGGTGGCAGCCACGCACTATCAGGATGTGTACGCTGAGCTCGTCCCAGTTCCACTTGCTGAGCACTGGGACCCTTCTTTCACAAAAAGGGAAATAAGAACCACGTCTTGAGGGAGAACATACCCCCCCAAAAGAAGATTAAAATAAAATGCGAACGCTTACACCACCAACTGCTTATAAAACTAATCTATACAGAATCACTCATCACTGATGTTTCAATAACCGAAGGTGTCCTTGAGGAACATTTTCCTTTGCTCATCTACACAAAAGAAAAAGGAGGGAGAACTCTCAATGCCAGTTATCTCTGGCACCCCCGGATTTGTATTTCAGTGTCACCAAAGGCTGTAAGAACTTGCTATCCTGGCAGCAAGAGACGTTTTCGAGAAGGCACCAATCCCAGTGTAGGATCTGGCAAACAGGAGGTTTCTGCAGTTTGTTTTATAAAATGAAATGATTCTTCCTGAGCACTGTGGGTAGGGGAGACTGGGATATTGAAGAGAAGTGTGCGTGTTCTGATGTTTGCTCATCTCAACCTGCTCTGGCACTCCTTAACCTGGTCACCTGAGCTGCTCCTTTCAGAATCTCAGGGGCTGAGCAATGCTTCCCGGGCCCAGATTCCTCTTGGGGAGGCTTTCTTCTCCTCCTCAGCTGCCTAAATGAAGTCTCCCCTCATGGTGTGTGTTCACTTTAGGGGTGGAGATTACCATTCTCAGGTGTAGTCTACGAAACACTGCTCAGCTCCCAGAAAGCACAGCCAGCGGTGAGCGTGGTCTCTGTCTGGGTCTGCTCTGTTGTCCATGTCACAGAACCGCAGGGGCCTGACTGTCCGTCTGTCTCATCAACTAGGTGACGTGTGCCTCATTGCCTTCACAGCACTCTTATAGGGGCAGGAGCGTGTGTTTCTAAAACGTGTGAATAAGTGTAATATCTGCATAAGTTCAACGATGCAGTTGTATTTTCCAGAAATCCTTAGAGGATTCTGGAGGTTGTCACCGAGGCTGGCACTATTTGGGGATGTTTCCACCCTCCTATTCCCCATTTCACGCCCCCCCCCCCATTAGCTCCTCCTCACCTTGGAGGTGGCTCTCTACCAACTATTCATGCAGAGAGCTGGATTTTCAAGTTAACACCCTCACCAAGCTATGACTGTCCCCTTCAATCACAGGGCAGGTTTCGCCCTCCCTCCCTACTTTACACTGAGATACTCTTAAAGTTTTCAAACCAAAAGAGCAAACACGCCAATTGTTTCATCTCATGGTTTTGGCACAATTAACGAGCCATACTGGAATCACTTTATACGGTATTGTCCTTCGATACAAACTATTACAAATGCCAAAACACAGGGAGGGCACTGCTTGGTTTCTGGGTGTTTCTTCCATGGTGAAAATTTTGACTTTTTTTCAGAAGAAAACTATAGATACATGCTGTGTCTTATAACTACGTTGCTTCAAAACTATCATTTTGTTTTCAGCTGTTTTTCCCCCAATTGCTAGCTTCCAGCCAGACTGTCATCTGTGTGTCAAACAGTAAAGCACTCCCCTGCCCGTGTGCTGGTGCACAAACGCAATTAATCTGATTTTCAAGCTGCAGAGAGTGAAACCATCATTGCCGTGATGCAGCCTAGTGCCGTCGCCCTGGTGATGGTGACTGTGCTCCGAGATAGGGAGCCAGCATCGGTGACACGTCTGTGGGGCGCCCCTTGTCCTGTGCCTTAAGAAGAGAGCGGATACAAGGAACACACGAGCACTGAATGTCTGCAGGCTGCAGACAAGAAACATGTTTGGGGAAATAGGAAAGTTCTCAGTGTCTGTGTTGGCTCACTATTTACCTGGACTGCTTGCGATAGGATTCCCACAGCAGGCATTAATGGAGCAATAGAAAGTGTCAGCAGAACCCCAATGTTCATTGCAGCACTATTTACAATAGCCAGGTCATGGAAGCAACCTAAAAGCCCATGGACATATGAATGGATAAAGAAGATGTGGTACATATATACAGTGGAATATTACTCAGCCATAGAAAGGCACGAAATTGGGTCATTTGTTGAGATGTGGATGGAGCTAGAGACTGTCATACAGAGTGAAGTAAGTCAGAAAGAGAAAAACAAATATCGTATATTAACGCATGTATGTGGAACCTAGAAAAATGGTACAGATGAACCGGTTTTCAGGGCGGAAATAGAGACACAGATGCAGAGAACAAACATATGGACACCAAGGAGGGAAAGTGGCGGAGGGGGTGGGTAGTGGTGGGATGAACTGGGCGATTGGGATTGACATGTAAACACCAATGTGTATAAAATGGATGACTAATAAGAACCTGCTGTATAAAAATAAAATAAAATTCAAAAATTCAAAAAAAAAAAAAAGAAAGAAAGTGTTAGCAGAACACTTAAGTCACCTGCTGTGTGGCAGGAGTATTTTCAACCTGAGCTTCTTTAAGGAGCCTGTATCCCTTAAAGACACAGCAAGGGATACTTTCTGTAAGAACATCAGCAGCCTCCCATTTGTTTTGGAAGGGGGCAGGGTACCAGCACATAGAAATAAACAAATGAATCTAGCTGAATAAAATGAAGGTATATGGTGTCACTTTTTGGTTTACCAACCGAAGTATAATTTTCCCCATCTAACTTTCTGCTTCTAAACTGGCAACAGAAATGGAAACGGAATAATCAGTCAGTTAAGAATAATCTAGAAACAACAAATGAGCCCTGGGCGTAGGGCTAAGGAGCCCCTTGTGAGCATCTGGCAGCTCAGGGACCCCTGAGTGACTTCCTTGCTGATCCTGACTGTTCCAACCTGCTGCAGATTGATGAAGAAAGAGGTGGCTGCAGAAGGTGAGAGACGGCTGTAAGAGCTGAGCGCTAAGGGGCAAAACAGATCACCTTGTAGTTACTGGGAGAGGAAAAGAATGGTAAAAGCGTAGGGGCCCGAACATTAAAAACAGCTAGAATGTTGAACTGGAGTTGGAAACAGTTTTTAACTTTAGGCAAAGTCAACATTAATGAAAAAAGTCTATGAAGAAATAAGAGACAAGGATACCCCAAATGGCTCGTGTCTAAAGAGACCTTCACTTCTTAGGAATCTGCTTACCGTTAGTAAAGAAGGTAATGGGAAGGAAGGAGTAATCCACCTGGCCATGCCCAAGAAAGCGTAAGGACCAGGCATCTTATAAGGTCCAGGCAAAAGCAGCACAAGAATGTTGCCCACTGCTCTAATATGCACACAGCATCACGGGACCACCCTCTTCACATTTATCATCTTTGAGAACTAAACTCTCTTCACATTTAATTTTTTCCCCCATAACAACAACTTTATTTATTATTTTTTCTTCGTGTGAATCATACTGCACACTACAGACACGGCTTCAGACCAACAGCTTTTTGTAGCTTAGTCTGTAATCTTGGCAAATCAAGTCCTCTCTGTCTCCCTCTCTCCCTGCTCTCCCATCCTCTTCTTCTTCTTCCTCCCCTTCTTCCTCCCTTCCCCCTCTCCTTCTTCTTTTCTCTTCCTGCCCCCTCCTCTCTCTCTTTCTCCACCCACCTCCCAACACACGCACAGTCGTGGCTCTGATTTTTTAAACGTATTACCCACAAAGACAAAGTAGAATAACATTTCCATCTCTGGGGAAAAATAAAGGAAAACTTCTGGGAGGTACAAGAGTAGGCAGCAATAAATTAGCCTTAAACTTTGGCACAAAACATTAACTTCTATACAACAAAAGGTTTCTACCTAGTCCTCAAGTATGTCCAAATGTGCAACAATTAAAGAAGTAGCAATGTGGGTTTCAATACCAATCGGTTTTGTTATCACAAGATCCACCTGGAAAACTTCTCTGCTCTACAACCGTAAAGGTATAAATAAGAAGAAAATGAAATTCTTGGCTTATATTTTAAACACTAGGCTAATTTTGCAGTGATTGACCATCAGAATAGAGAAAAAAAATCAGTGCAAAATCAGCTGGCTATTAAAACAGCAACAAAAAAACCCAAGTGCAAAATCAGCTAGCTATTAAAACAAACAAACAAACACCCCAGATTATATTCTGTGAAAGGAGATGTCCCAGAAAATAATGAGAGCGCACAGCTGCTGAACAGGCAGGGACAGTGCCAGGCTGTTCATGTATCAGACCACTGGCTATGGCAGCAGACAAAACAGGCGGATCCCACCTTTGTCACTTATCAGCAGCTGCGTGATGCTGAGCAGGTGTCTTCACGACACTCACTTTTTTCAGCTACAAAATGGGGATGGGCTATTTTTTTTTTTTTTTTTTTTTTTTTTTGGCGATACGCGGGCCTCTCACTGTTGTGGCCTCTCCCGTTGCGGAGCACAGGCTCCGGATGTGCAGGTTCAGCGCCATAGCTCACGGGCCCAGCCGCTCCACGGCATGTGGGATCTTCCTGGACCGGGGCACGAACCCTTGTCCCCTGCATCCGCAGGCGGACTCTCAACCACTGTGCCACCAGGGAAGCCCGGATGGGCTATTTTGAACACCAAGAACACCAAGTGATGGGGTGGCTGGCAGGAATGATGTGAGATGCTGTGTGAGACCTGCTCAGCAAAGTGCTTGCCGGAAAAATGACCCTTAATAAGCAGGAACTCTTTATTAGCTGGCTGAGCAGGGGCTTGAGAAGACAACACTGTTTCCTGAAAGACCTGCAAGACGGGGATGTAAAAGGGCACGCCGAAGGGAGAGAGGCAAGCCTACCAAGGAGAAATGCCACCACATCGGACCAAACCAGCGACAACAGAAGAGAACAGAGAGGCGGCTGACAGAATGTTCAAATCTCGAAGGTTAGGCGATGATAAAATACATAAATTGCCTTTTTCCTATTACATGCCTTTTGTTTTGTTTTGTTTTTCCTGTAACGAAATATATGTCTAGCTTTCAGTGTGGAGCTTAATAAAAGGGTATCAAGTGTTTTCTTTAACACAAGCATCAAAAATAGCACGTGTGAAAGTCTTCCCGAGGCAGTGGGGGTGGGAGAGGCGGGGAAAGAACGATCTGGGCCTCGGCTGTCGCTCAAGAAGTGGCAGCAGCCAGTGGAGCCCTGGCCAGGCTGGACGCCCTCCCTCCAAAGCCAGGAGTCCTCCCCCTCCCATGACAACACAGCCCTCGTCTTATCTGATCAGTTCACTGGTGCAAAAAGACTAGCTGGGTTGCAGGCCGATCTGCAACACTTACAAGCTGTGTGGATCTAGGCAAACCCATTACCTTCTCCAGACCTCAGTTTCCTCATCTGTGAAAAGGGGAGATATGCCTGCTGATATTTCTGCCTCACAGACTGTTGTTACCATCAAGTAAGGTGTGTGTGAACCTATAAAACAGCAAAAGCATGGAAGGAATTCTATTATTAGAAACAACCACCTATTTGGAAACAATGTATCAACACGCTATTACGGCCTACAGCAGATGCTTAAAAAATAAACTTCTAGAACCGAAATGAAACGCTGACAAAGGACTGAATAACTTAGGACATATTTGGAAATGATTAAAACTTCAATTATTATATAGGTGAGCAAAATGATTCTTCGGGACAGTGTAACACTGCATGCTAATCAACCTGAGGAGAAGCAAAAACTGCCAGCAGCTCATGGCAAAGAGCCAACTGTCTGCTGGGTAAGTCGATGCCTAAAGAAACTGAATTAGCTTTTCAGAGGAGCCAGAAAACTGAGCCCTGATGTCCTGAATCCCGATAGCAGTGGAGCTCTGAATATGGCCCCTCCCTGTAGAGTTCTGTTCCTTTCTTCCCTCTGAATTAGATGAAAATGAATGCAGTTACAACTGGTTTACAACTGCCTAACAGTACTTGTTGAAAAACTATCATCAAATGTATGAAAACTCAGACACTGCAACTAAGACAGAGAATTATACGTTTGACAAAAATGATACAAATTATGTGAAATATCTGCATTTGGGAGGTACTATGTTTTTGTGGCATGAAACAGCCTATATGGCTTGTTGGTATTTTACAAAATAACAGTCCTGCCTGAATATCCAACTATGCTAGCTCATCCTCTGCTGAACAAATAGTTTAATATACTGTTATAATAAACTTGGGGGGCTTCCCTGGTGGTGCAGTGGTTAAGAATCCACCTGCCAATGCGGGGGACACGGGTTTGAGCCCTGGTCCGGGAAGATCCCACATGCTATGGAGCATCTAAGCCCGTGCGCCACAACTACTGAGCCTGCGCTCTAGAGCCTGCAAGCCACAACTACTGAGCCTGAGCTCTAGAGCCCACGAGCCACAACTACTGAAGCCCGCATGCCTAGAGCCCATGTGCCACAGCTACTGAAGCCCATGCACCTTGAGGTCATGCTCCACAGCAAGAGAAGCCACCAGTGAGAAGCCTGCGCGCCGCAACGAAGAGCAGCCCCCACTCGCCGCAACTAGAAAGCCCGTGCGCAGCAACGAAGACTCAACGCAGCCAAAAATAAATTAATTAAAAAATAAAATAAAATTAAAAAATAAACTTGGAAACGAATGGCGAGAAAATTGAGCACAGGATAACTCCACAACTGGCTTAGAAAGCAGAAAACAAAGCAGAACAGAAAAGAACCTTAACAAATAACACCACAACCAAACAAAAGCAGTTCAGTGACTCCAAAACCTTCAACAGCCCCCAGCCACTGCACCACACCCGCACACGTAATCCAAACCAAATAAAAGATCAATTATTTCACGGGGACATAAAACACAAATGCATCAGCAGCTGTATCCAAGGTTTTTGCTTGTTTGCTTGGTTTTAATTTTTCTATAATGCCATTGAACAGCAAAGCAAAACTGAATGCTACCTTGGAAGCTTAGAGGTAACATCTTTGCAAAACATAAGCCAGATTAAGCAAGTTCCTGAGTAGTGTTGACATGTATTTCCCATACAAAAATAAAATTATAACATTAGGACAAATGTGACATATACTCCACGGCATCAGAACAACATGAAATGTGAGTACAAAATAAAACTGCATGATTTCTATAAACCACTGCAGTGCTCTTACTTTGCGGTCACACTATGCATGCTTTAAGCTAGTGACTGAAGCTCAGTAACGTCGGGTACCTAAATTCCACACTGGTGACAGTGACCAGACCTGACGGGTGTAATTAAACAAGTGTGAATTCAACTAGAAATTGTATTTGCAAAACTGGGCTACATTTTAAGACTGATTATTAAGACCCAATTAATTTAGAAAATAAAGCACTCCTTAACTCCTGTGTTCTGCTACCAAAACGTAGACTTCATTTCAAATAGTAGTATAGGTTAACGCCTAACGTGAACTTTCAACCACTGATTTATTTTCTTTCTGATCAAATCATTTAGTCTTGGTTCATGAGCTAATAATGCTTTTAAAAAGCTCTAAATAAGTCTTAAATCTAGAAAACAAGTATTGTTTCCTTCTGCCTGCCTATTTGAGGAAACCCAAAATTGTGTGAAAACAGCACCAAAGTAAACTCACTCACAGTGCAATCAGCAACATCTCCCTTCAGCTGGTTTTTCTGTGTGACGCTTTGCTTCCGCAACAGTATGGAAGGGTATCTATCCCCAAATGCCCCCTCCCGAAACCCTTGGTGCTCCATGAAAAGGGTTTAGCCTGCAAGCCACGTTAAAGTCTATCACTACAAATACACTTCTGAGGATGAGAAAGAGAACAATTTCAATTGCAGAGTCTTAAAATAAATCAGACTGATAAAGATCTATCTTGACCTCATCTGTATTACCAAGTGAGACAGTTCCATAGATGGTCACAAGCATGAGATTCATGAATGAGGTGTGCCAGCAGCTTAAAGTTAAGCAAAAGGCAGATATTAATTACTGATAGATCCTCTTTTCAGGTTACTGATCAACTGTGTGTGTAACAATTACTCCAAAATTTTCAAAATACTGCTTTAAGTAAAACAAGTTAATAAGACCCCAAGCATCTCTTAATTTTAAAAAAATCAGAAAAAAGAAGATGTTCAGGCAAACTACCAGCCCCATGCAGTCAACTCCATCCATGAGCTCCTCTATCAAAGCGGGGAGAGAACACAGCACTGCACTGTTTATCTCCTCAGCCATTTCTCCCCAGGCTATGAAATCCTGAGGGTAAGACCTGTCTTAGCCTATCCATCCCCAGCATTGGGCCCAGCGCCCTGATACTCCACACATGGGAGCAGATATCTGAAAGGACACCCTCTGTGTGGCATTCAACACATTCTCAATGTCTCCCCTGATAGTCTACCCTTCCAATCAACCTCCTCTCCTGCTAATCAAGCACAGTACTTCAAATGTTCCACTTAAAAACAAAAACAAAAACGGTGAATATCCATCTCCTAAATTCCAGAGGTTGCCATGCCCACCAGCTCCCTCCAAGGCTACCCTTGATACAGCTGACTCCAAGTTCAGTTCCCTCTAGGACATGTGGGTCTGAATCCTCTTCCTACCAAGAGAACCAAGAAGAAATGGTATGACAAAATTCATCTCACTGGACACACTTAGGAGGAAGACTGGGAAGAGGAAGAGAGACTAAAAATGAGGATATTCTACAAAAGCAATGACCACAGGCATGTTATCATCTGTGGAGATTCCAGGGCTTCCCTGGTGGCGCAGTGGTTGCGAGTCCGCCTGCCGATGCGGGGGACACGGGTTCGTGCCCCGGTCCGGGAAGATCCCACATGCCGAGGAGCGGCTGGGCCCGTGAGCCATGGCCGCTGAGCCTGTGCGTCCGGATCCTGTGCTCCGCAACGGGAGAGGCCACAACAGTGAGAGGCCCGCATACCGGAAAAAAAAAAAAAAGATTCCAAATACTCCTCAAACCCAATCAGTCTAAGCGGTAAGTGCCATTAACATCCAAAAATGAATTCAGGGGGAAACAAGCACCATCTTCAAACACCAACTCACCCTGGCACCTGGCAAAGTCACAGGATTCAGCTCACTGTCTCCTGGCCCCTCTCACCCCATGCCCCCGACCCCCAAGTTCCATGCCTCACAGTGGCAGACTCCCATCTCTGCTGGCCTCCCTGGCCCCAGAGCCCTGGTCAGAGAGCAAGACAAGACTTTCTGGCTCTGCATCCCAATTAATTTAAGACTATATACATCCCTGTGGATCCCAATTTGGGATCTACAAGTTTTACTCATGGTGACGTTAGGACAAGCCTTGTACATGAATCCTTAAAAACTACCACTGCACAGGGCCCCTATTTGCTGTTCAGAAAATTGATATTTTCCTCAGGAGAAAACCATCAAAATAAATAAAGCTAAGCTTTTGGCTGGCATCTTCCTACCCGTTATCAATAATGCTCACCCCGAGCCCCACTCTTGCTACGCGGACCCTGTCCCCGCCAACGCTACTGGCTTATTAACCTCACCCACAAACTCATTTATTGCCCCCTCCATCCTAAAACCACCACCAGCATCACCAGCATTCTTCCCTTCATCATCAAACCACCAAACTCTCAGCGATGACAGTTTACCCACTGCTTCAATCCCGGCTCTTTTTAAACTTATTCTCTGCAATCTGGCCTTTGCCTCTCGCGCTCTAGGAACTGCGCTAAACTGCTTGGTGGGCCTGCCTCTGCCTTCCCCTGCTGAGCCTGACCTTGCCTTCTATGCCCTTGAAGTATGCGGCTCCCTGGACTTCCAACGGGCTAATTCCTTTCCAGATCTCCTTCTGCCTCTACAGTATAAAACTTTGGCCTGGGCCCAACAGGTGGGATGCAAAGCAGATACAAAATGAACTCATAGTGATACAAACTGTAACTTCATCCCCACATGTTGGAGGGGAAAAGATATCATTATCCAGGCGGGTTCTCTACTTCCCGAGGAAGTGATAAGGATGTCTCCCAAGGCCGAAGTTCACGTTCTTTATCATTTGATACTCCAAGTGTCTGCCTGGACAGTCACTTTCTAGTTTTAGAGTCCAAAAGATTTGTGAAGGGCTGCAGGTCTAGGGAGAGGCCCTCGCCATTCCCTTCCAAGCCGGGGCTCCCAAAGGGGCACACGCAGCATGTGCAGACAAGACCCTGACCCCTGTCTTCTACCATCAGCACCTCTGGTGCCTCTGGCCACCAGCTTCAGCTTGATTTCTGAGCCATGGCTCATGCCTCCCCTCTTCTGAATGGTATATGCCCACACTGACCACTGGAATGTGTGTGTCCCCGTCCTGTTCCAGCCTCCACGACACTTGCAAGAAAAGACGTGCTGATGGAAGACAGAGTGATGGTGAGACTTAGTGTTTTCCATAACAGCCTCAGACATTTACTGCACGAGCCTGGCCGTGGAGCTCCCACCGGCGTTGACTGTGACAGAACCCCTCCAAGTCAGAATCCTCTTCCTCCAAAAGCAGATCCATAAGGCAGCAGGGAGGAGCTTCAGATGTCCTCAGAAAGCGCGTCATCTCTACCCCCGCTTCCTCACCTCATATACCGTGTCTTCCAACTCCCCTGCAGGAGAGCTCAGCTAAACCCACGTGGGTCAGGGTCTCAGGACAGAGCCTCACCCGGGGAGCCGGGGCCGGTCTGCCAGGGGCAAGCAGTGTCCCGGGGCAGGGTTTCTTAAGGAGCAGAGACTCAGTGTCTGTGACCTACTGAAAGTCGGTCCTGGCAAGAGTTCAGGGGGAAATAGTGAGAATTTTTTCAGTGAAAAAATAAAGTACAGCACAGTAATACCTATGAAAGGCAAAGCAATGTTGAATTTGAAAAATCCGTTCTGCTCAGGACCTGCTGAGATGTGAGAGAATGGATTTTTTCGTGGACTTCAGAGACGGGCCCCCTGTTTGTTTTGGACACATACTTAATGTTCAAAAAAACTGTCTGTCCTCCAGCTGATTTTACTGCCCTGCTCTTTACTGGTGACATCTACAGCTGGTTCTCTGTTAGGTTTTTTTGTTTCTGTTCTTTTTGTGCCCTGAACAGTGACCACCAGAGCTGTTCCTAGCACATAACAGGCTCTTCTGAATATATTGCTGCTGACTAAATTAAGGTGTTAGTCAGCTATTTGACTTTGGGTTTTTGATTTCAATGCTCCACAGAATTACACTAGGTCTCCCACGGGAAAGCCAACATGTATGCATTTGCATGGATTCTGAGTTTTGAAAACATGGATTTTTTTTTTTTTTCCTCTTAAAAAAAGGAAAAGAAGCAACTTAGCTCCAACTTGGAATTCTTGGAATCTGGCAACCTTACCAGCTGGAAATAACAAATACAAAAATAACACATTTAATACTTTAATGAAATTTCTCTAAAACTTTGATATACGTCAAATACCTACCTTATTTATATTCACCCATCCATCCACCCAAAAATGTGTATTTTTCATGAGATGCTGAAGACTATAGTTAGAGCAGATGATATAGAAATCAATAAAATGCGTTCTCTACCCTCACAAGGCTGAAAAACAATACAAAACTTGAGCTGCTATATAAGACGTGCACATGAAGTACTATTCCAGCATTTAACCCTGTGGATTTCAGGGGAGGAGAGGTGGCAACTTGAGGACAGGCTTCACAGGAGATGACAGGCCACAACAATGATGTGACATCTGAACTCAGGCCCACCTACCAACCAAAAAAACTCAATCACCTTATGACTCTGTGCTGACCTTCCCGGTGACCAGAGCCAGCCGGCCAGCCAGCCAGCCAGCAACTAGAGACTTGGGGGCACTTACAGTGACCAGTGGGATTTCCTTCAGGGCTGCAAGCTGCCTTCTCCATCAACGGGAAGGAGAAGAGAACTCAGCAGAGATGATGGAGCAAATGCCCGAAGACCTGAGATTTTTATCCTCCCTTATGGTGGCTTCTCGGTTGGTTGTGTCGCAGGCTAAAGAATCATAGACAGGCTTAAACAGCATCTTTCTAAACAGCTTAGAAATCTTGCACACACAATATGCTCAGAAAGCGTGAGCTGCACCAAACACTCTTGGTAGTTACTTAAGACCAAGGCAATGAGCAATACGTACCACCAAAAGCAACAACAGTTTATTCAAATTATTTTTAATTATTTAGAAATAAACATTCATTTTTCATTCATGTAAAGGGAAAACCCTGAACATGTCTAGCCATAGGTCAGACAGAAATAGCTGAGTCCTCCCACCTCTACCTACTGGCCATGGGGCTCCAGACTGAAGACTTTGACCCCAGGTGCTGTCTGCCTGGCACCCCAAATCTTGTCATTATTGTGGGCAACTTCAACACACCTGGCAGCCAGATGGAACCTTAGCCTTTCAATTCTCTGACCTCATTAATTGTAAAGATTTTTTCACTCCATTCACCACTCCCAAGGCCGTTCTCTAGGTCTCATCACTTCTTTATGCCTGGAAATCTTAAATTTGAACTAATCTTATCACAAACTCCTGTTTTGTTTAAGCAACACACATATATAGTCTAAAACACACAAAATCAAGTCATTCTGCATGGCTTAAAATGAAACACAGAAACCTCAGCTCTGTCACCTCTTCAACAGTAACTTCCCATCCCAGTGAAAACTACTGTCAACTGTTGTGAATTTCACAATGATATGCCTTGATGTGGCTCTTTTCTTCCATCTCTGTGTTGGGCACTTAGTATGCATTTTCAATCTGGAGATTCATTTAATCAGTTCTGGGATATTTAAATCCCATTTTATTCCATTATTCCTTGGATAACTCCTTTCCTTCCAGTTTGCTTTCTAAGATTCAGGCTTATTCAATGTTAGACTTCCTAGACTGAACCTTTTTTTTCCCTCCTTAGTTTCCATCACTTTTATTTTTCTGTTTTACATTCTAGGAGATATTTTTATTTTCCAAACCTTTGATAGATTTATTTTTGTCCTGGCTGTTGTATTTTTCCTCAACATTTTATTTTTGAAAAAACTTCAAAACTACATAAGAAGTTTTAAAAATTGTACCATGTTTAAAACAGGTTTTAAAAAATAGTACAACGAATATCTCTCTGTATACCCCTTACCTAAATTTACCAATGATTAACATTATACCACATGTGCCCTCTCATTTTATGTATACTTTTCTTCTTTTGCTAAACCATTTGAAATGTGACATTTCACCCCCATCTACTTTAGAATGCTTTTATATACAAACAGGGACATTCATCCTACATAACCACAATACTATTATCACACTCTTGTGATACAGCACCAAAACTGGACAACTGGTCACTTTTTAAAGATTTGTTGCAATGTGGCATCTGAAATCACATCAATGAGCCTTTCTTACTGTGTTACATTAAAATCCATTGGTCTATTCAATGCGGAAAATATAGTCTTTTCAACCAATGGTATTGGGACAACTGGCTATCTACCTAAAAAGAATGAAGTTGGACCCTTACATTACACCATATACAAAAATTAGACCAAAATGCATTAAGGACCTAAATATAAGAGTAAAAACTACAAAATCCTTAGAAGAAAACATAGGGGAAAAGCTTCATGACACTGGATTTGGCAGTAATTTTTTGGACATGACACCAAAAGCACAGGAAAGAAAAGTGAAAATAGATAAATTGGATTATATCAAAAATTAAAACTTCTGTGCATCAAAGGACATAATCAACAGAGTGAAAAGGTAACCTATGTAATGGGAGAAAATATCAGCAAATCATATATCTGATAAAGGGTTAAAATCCAGAATATGCTAAAAACTCCTATAACTCAACAACAAAAACCAAACAACCTGATGAAAAAATGGGCAAAAGACTTGAATAGACATTTCTCCAAAGAAGACATACAAATGGCCAATAAACACATGAAAAGATGCCCAACATCATTAATCATTAGGGAAATGTGAGCCCAAACGACAATGAGCTACCACCTCACGCCCATTAGGATTTTTATTTTCAAAAAAACAGAAAATATGTTTTGACAAGGATGTAAGAAACTGGCACCTTTGTGCACTGTTGGCGGGAATGTAAAATGGTGCAGCCATTATGGTTGGCAGTATGTATGTATATATATTGAGTCTTCAAAAAATTAAAAATAGAATTATGTGAAAAAAAATCCACTGATCTAAATAATACTTTGAATAAATCTTTTAGCTACGTATATACATATACATATATACAATATATATAACATGAGTTCTGTATGTAACATCATGCTTTGGTCATTTGGGAAATAATAGTTCACTGAGTTATGTAGCTCTTCCAAATGTTGACACATTTCATTACATATATCAAAATTCACATTTATTAATATCATCCCTAAGCATCAGAAAAGTCTTAAGTATTAGGAACTTTCAAGACTTGGTAGCAGACACAAGTTTTCTCAAATCCTAATTTTTGCTTGGAACCTTGAATTTTAACATAGGCAACAAAAGCTCTCCACGGCTTTCCTTTAGAATATAGGTGCCAAATACCCAAATCTGAACAACCATGTATATATATGTCATTCTTTTAAGTGAAAGTGCCGTTCCCTTAGACTGGCTAGGCCAGCATGCAAATCCACACTGAGCCAGTGCTTTTCCTAGAGACGACAATCATCCTTCAGTAAGTGGCAGAAGTTCTTTATCTGTACTTCCCATTTCCTCATGCATAATATGAAGACGATACCTGTGCGTAATATGTGTATAGTCATTATTTTAATAAAAATAATGTTCACTGCTTCAACAAGGGAAATTGCATTTTTAAAAAAATGTAGGTGCTTTGTGGCCATGAATAAGATGACTCGTTTGGAGCCAGTGCCTTAATTCATGCTAAGGTGCCAGCAGTTCTACCCACCACTCTTCTGCCCTGTAAGTGCAAATGTCAACATGGAGACAAAAGCAAATGCAACAGTTTGCTAACCATCTCCTCTCTCTCTCCCCCTTCCAGTCAAATGGAAATACTTCTGATTCTTCGAGCAGGTTTTGCTGTGCTTACCTCAACTGTCATTTCCCCATCTCCCCCCAGTTTATTTTTCAGGTCTGGAGCCGTGTCCTCTAGAACAGGTCAGGCTGCCCTGCTCGGCACTCCCACAGTGCCTGTCCGCTATGGTCAGGGAGTTTAGGAAGGAGCTGCTGAGAACCCCCTCCCCACTGGTGCCTGCCTCCATCCTGGCAGACACTCAACAGTGATTCTTCCTTTGCTCATCAGACTGACTCTTTCTTTAAATCAATTAATTAATTAATTTATTTATTCTTTTTTTTTTTTTTTTTTTTTGTCTGTGTTGGGTCTTCGCTGCTGCGCGGGGGCTTTCTCTCTAGTTGAAGTGAGCGGGGGCTACTCTTCGTTGCGGTGTGCGGGCTTCTCATTGCAGTGGCTTCTCTTTGTTGTGGAGCACAGGATCTAGGCGTGCGGGCTTCAGTCGTTGCAGCTCACGGGCTCTAGAGCGCAGGCTCAGTAGCTGTGGCGCACGGGCTTAGTTGCTCCGCGGCATTTGGGATCTTCCCAGACCAGGCCTGGAACCCGTGTCCCCTGCATTGGCAGGCGGATTCTTAACCACTGCGCCACCAGGGAAGTCCCCAGACTGACACTTAAACCTAAATTAAAGCTCTCTCTATAAAGCTGGCTGATACAACATGATAACACAGAGAGCACTCTGAATGCAGGCACTAAGGCCAGGCTTGACATGAGAGAGGAGTCTGGCTTTATCGCCTCTAAGTCTGAAAAAGATGAGAGTTTTAGGTCTGCTGTGTGAGTCCCAGTCCTGTACTCCTGACAACTCCAATGTGCCTGTCATCTAGATAAGGGTCCAGACTCCTTCCAGAGAGAAAGCATGACGGCCTTCTCCCCAGGACAGCAACGGCAACAGGGTCCACTCCTGGGTGGGCCACTGCCCTGTACCAGCAGACCCTGCCAACGTAGGCAGCCTCCACTCTGGCCAGACAAGAAAGGCCTCAGCTCTCCTGACAGCTGCCCCCCTTTCAGCCATCAGCTGGTGCTGAGGGCCCACGGGAGCGATGCCATGCTAGCCCTTACCAACCCTGTTTTGCTACCAGTCCTCCCCCATCCCTTTCCTCCCACTGGGTCTAGGTGACAATAAAGCTTCTTCGTGCTTTATCCACACTGTGTGAGACTATGTTTCTACGGAAAAACAGTCTGGTGAAGGAAAATGAACCTGCTAGAAAATCAGTCCCTGTTCCTAATGCAACTCAGCCATACCATGTTTTAGTGGGACTTCTGATTTTCTCGCAAGGACCTCCTACTAAACTATAAATTCCTGGAGGTTATCAAGCCTAATATCCCCAGTGCTTACCTGGAATATAGCAGATGCTCAAAAAATATCTGCGGAGGCAATTTCATGAGATAGTGTGTGTAAAGTTCTTAGCACCGTGACTGTGACACAGTCAGGAGCCAACCTTGGATGCTGTTCTGATTGTGATATGGTGACAATGACAATATTAGGGTTTACACATATTATTAATTTTTTGCTCTACTGGCCTCACTGGCGATGTGCAAAGAATATTATTTAGTAGGACCTTGTCATCTTAGCACGTGTCTAAGTGCCATGAGGAACGAGGCACTTCTGGAATCTTAAAACCCCATGCTCCCCCTGCTCTTGGGTGGTAATTCTCATTATTAATTTCCGCCGTCTTCCCAGGACTTCACTGCAGACTCGCAATCCAACAGCCATGTAATCACTGAAAACAAAGGGCCCTTATGTGATAACTGGTCGAGCACATCTTGATTAGGCACAGGCAGTCTGCTTTTGGGCATGGCCCGCCCTTCTCACAGAGCACGCAGCAAACACCTCTGAGGATAGCTCCGACAACTTCAATAAAAGGAGCAGCAGTGATCTTGGAATTTCAGAAAACACTTGACAGAGTGTTCCACATCAAAGGTTAACAGCCAGTCTCTGAGAGCCATACGAGAGTCTGTTTTGGAAATAAGTTCATTTGCATCTTTTTTTAAAAAGATTCCACATATAAGCGATATCATATGATATCTGTCTTTGTCTGACTTACTTCACTTAGTATGATAATCTCTAGGTCCATCCATGTTGCTGCAAATGGCATTATTTCATTCTTTTTTATGGGTGAGTAATATTCCACTGTATGTATATACCACATCGCCTTTATTCATTCCTAAATGATGGACATTTAGGTTACTTCCTAATGTCCAACACTGCTAATTACGAGAGAAATGCAAATCAAAACCACAATGAGGTATCACCTCACTCCAGTCAGAACGGCCATCATCAGAAAGTCTACAAACAACAAATGCTGGAGAGGGTGTGGAGAAAAAGGAACCCTCCTGCACTGTTGGTGGGAATGTAAATTGGTGCAGCCACTATGGAGAACAGTAGGGAGGTTCCTTAAAAACGAAAAATAGAGCTACCATATGATCCAGCTATCCCAGTCCTGGGCATATATCCGGAGAAAACTGTACTTGAAAAGATACATGCACTGCAATGTCCATAGCAGCACTATTTACAATAGCCAAGACATGGAAGCAACCTGGAATAGCCTTGTATTTCAACTGCATTTAATTAACTGCTCCCTTTCCTCTCCCAACTCCTTCCTAACCCTGAGATTCAGCACCAGGGGTTTCCCGGGGCACCAATGTCCCCCAACAGCCATCAGACGTCCCTGCTGTACTCAACAGCGGCATCTGCCTTATCTTTGACTCTGCATGAACAGTATTTGAAGGTACAAAATTTTATTTACTTTCCAAACCACTGAATGGCTTTACTTTTTAAATATTCATTTTACACTTCCACTGAGTCATTACCTTTATCTCTGCTTCCAAGCTTTCGTCCTTCCTCCTGCTTTAATGGACGAGGATGTTATGCTTGCTCAGGCCCCTCCTGCCTCCTCTAGGAGCTTGTCCAATCAATTACCCACCTTTCCGGGGCTTCCCTGGTGGTGCAGTGGTTAGGAATCCACCTGCCAATGCAGGAGAGACAGGTTCCAGCCCTGGTCCAGGAAGCCTTCCCCACAGACTCATGACTCTTAGCATTTAAGCATGTTCAAGACTCTTCCATATTAAAAAATATGAATAAACCCTTCCTTGACTCCATTCCCCCACCAATATCACACTCTTGTCTCCTGTTCAGTCAAATTGCATGAGTCTGCTAGGCTTGCTCCTCACCACCTGAGGGTCCGTTTGATCTAATCTACACCACACTGCCCCCAGCTCTCCAACATCCGTCAGGTCCCCAGTGACCCTCACACACGTACACCTCGTGGGGTTTTTCAGTCCACTCTCCTTGACCTCTTCGCAGCCTCAGAGCCTGCTGCCCACTCCCTCCCTGGTCTTGGAGCCCCTCCAAGTTCTCTTCCCACCCTCTGGATCCTTCTTGATAGGCTCCTCCCTTTCCAATTGGCCCTCTGGATACAACCAGTCTTGTTATCAGTCTAAAAGTTCTCCCCAGGGGCATGTGTTCTCTCTAAAACCATCTTTCTGTCAACTCCCTCATCATGCCCAACCTCACTTCTGAGCCCCAGACCCATTCATTTTAGAGCTTTCGGAAGACCAGCACTTGTCAGCCTCACAAACGCCTCAAATTTAGCATATCCAAAACAGAAATCATCTCTTCCTACCCTCCTGGCCCTTCTCCAGGATTCGCACCACCCCTCCGTGTCCGCAAGTCTTCTGCTCAGAAGTCATCTCCAGCCTTTTTGCTCTGTCTTCACCTGCCACATCCAACCACTCGAAGGGTTGATTAATCTACTACATGCATATCACTCTCATCTGTCCACTTCTCTCTATTCCCATTGTCACTGACTCAGCCTAAAACATCACATCCTCTTACCTGGGCTGCTACAACAGCTCCCAAGTGACCTCCAGGTATTCACCAACCCTCAAAATCTTCGATCATTTCTGCAATGTCAACAAGATCACTAGTGTGACTGTTCTAAAATGGGACTTTGATCCCACTGGTTCCCTTTTGAAAGCCCTCTAATGCCTGCCCGATACTGGGGTTGACAGGTCCTTTGGGGAGCTTGGCTTTGCTTATAGCTCAGGTCTCCGTACCCATCCCCTCCCAAAGGCAGGAAGCCCTATCATCCTCTCCAGCCACAAGGCCTTTGCGCTGGCTTTTTCTTCTTCAGTCTACACTTTCTCTCCATCCTTCTATCCAGCTCTCCATTTAACATAGTTAACTCCTCCTCTTTCTTCAGAAGACTCAGCTGAAAAGTCACTTTCTGTAGAAGCTGATTCTCTCTACCTTTCAGGGTAGGGTGGGAGCTCCTGTTGTGTATATATATGAGATGGGGGTTAAAGGGGGCATGATCCCTTTCAGAAACAACACCCATAATTACTCATAGGATCTTGCACCAGGCTGCAAGTTCAACGAGGATGAGGACTAGACCTTTCACAAGCAGCTGGCACAGTAGAGGCTCCCTTAACATGTGCCCAATAAGTTTTTGTTTAATAAATTATAAAGAAAGTGTCCTCATAAAACATCATGTTTTAACTGGTTTCACTGAATTCTGAATCATTTCTTTGTCCTTCATTGTCCAACTCTGACAAATAAACATTAGTGTTTTACAACAAATCAAATAATTCCCAGAAGTTTACAGATATGGATGATATTGACATATATACATCGCACACACACACTATACATCAAATATACATACATATATCATATAAGTATATAGATATGTATTATACATACACACATCAAAACATTAAAGATCAGCTATCTGAAACCCTCTCAGCATGCCCATTTTCCCTCAATTAGAAGAAAAAAAAAAAGCTCTCATCATTCCCTTGATCCTCAGCCTAATGCCAGCCCCCATCTCATTATCCAGAAAAATCAGATTATCTAGTCACTGGAATGACCCACAACTCAAAAGGAAGCCAAATCAGAACTACTGAAATGCACATCAAAAATTGATACCAAAGGTTTCAATTTAACGACAGGACTCCCTCAGTTACAAATTGATGTACGAAATGAAGTTCAATCAACAATTTTAGCTTAATGATAATTTTCACAACAAAAATTGGACTAAGTCTGATAATCATCAAGTCATCGTTAATCAACAAATGTCACTCATTATTTTACAGTTAAAAGTTGCAAAAATCTGAAATCAGCACACGTCATTCATATACTCCTTCATCAGCATTCTGCTGAGCGTCTTCTGTGCACCAGGCCCTGCTATCAGGATTCCTTCTGCATTATAGGAGGAGCAAAACACACACCACTCCCATCTTCAGGTTCTGTTATGGCCAGAAATCAGGTCTTCCACTAAATACTATATTCCAGATCTAAGAACACTGTTTACTGAAAGGTATATCACAATTCAATGTGCCACTAAGATACAAATTTTCAAAATGCTGCTACAACACAATACTAAGATGTGAAGTTTTGTAAAATCATATTCTAATTTCAGTTACTATAATGTGAAAAATATTTTAGAGTCAATAAAATCTCATCTTCTAATCTCAAACTCAAACTCTTCTACATTTTAAACGGCAAGTTGTGTTTTGACCTCCTTTGTAAATGTGTTTTGCCACAAAGTTAGAGAAAGTTTTCATCTCAGAATTGTCCTTGAGGGGAAGAGCCATATAACTCAACATAACAAATATGCTAGGCTGATTCTCCACCCCAACTTCATTCTTACATAGTCTAACCTACAGAAGATATTCTTCATTTGTATTCAAAATTGCTAACATTTTTGCTACATTTGCTCATGTGCACCCATTCTCTCGATAGATAGATAGTGTAGTATCTATATATATAGACAGAGAGCTATAGATATAGTGTGTATGTTTTGAATGGAGAGAAAAAGAGGTACATATACACAGTTATACTTTTTCTTTGGCTGAACTACTTCAGAGTAAGTTGCAGACATTATGATACTTCACTCCTAGATATTTTAGCAGTTTCCCACATATTCATCATAGCATTACCACATCCAAGCAATTAACCTTCTTACAGTGATTATCTACTCCATCCCATATTCAGACTTCCCCAAGTATTTAAAAACTGCACTTTAATAGCATTTTTTTAAACAAATCCAGGATCTACGGAATGATCACACACTGCATTAGGTTTCCTGCCTCTCTAATCTCCTTTAATAAAGAACCACTCCCCTGCTATTCATTTTTAAAAAGTTTTTGGTCCTCCACAATAGACATTTTTGAAGAGTCCAAGTATTTTGTAAAATGCCCCAATCTGGACTTTGTCTGGCTGTGTCTCAATGGTCAGAATCAGGTTAAAGATGTTGTCAAGAGCACATCCCAGATGGTATGTTGTGTATTCCTCATTGCGTCACATCTGGAGACACATCCCCCAGAAGACAGGGCCCTGTCCTGACTCCATCGACTGCAGTGCAGCTCCAAACCACAGGAGTCCTCGCCCTCCCCATACCCAGATCCCAGCCTCACGTGAGAACAGACAGTCAGGTACCATCAGACATTTAGGGAAGCCTCCAGAGACACCAAGCAGGCTGCTGGCAGGGAGTGAGCAGACCTGGAGAGTAACAAATTCTGAATGAAGTGAATGAGTGGAGGTTCCAGGAGGCCTGTCCCCACTAAGAAAAACAGAGCTGACAGGTAACTGATGAGTCAGACGATCTAGGAGATTTACACTTCTACAGGAGAGAGGCCGTAGGAAGCCATTCTAGAAAAACCAAAAACTAAGCAAAAAAAAAAAAGTAATTATTAACTACAGGGTTATTTTTATATTTCAGGCAAACTTTCCTAAAATAATTTTTTTGCTAAAGGGATGACCTTCTATTTACTTTTCTCTCTCATTTTGACAATCATCCTCCTTGTTATTCGGTGATAATAAAAGAGTATTTCTTTATGAAAATACCTCACATGGTCCCAGCTGGGTAATTTTAAGATGGTTAAGAGTGTGGGTTTGGAGACCTGGCACTGTTACCTACCAGCTGTGTGACCCTGGCAAGCTACCCCGTGTGTGTCTCTGTACCTCAGTTTCTTCATCTATGAAACAGGGGTAACAGAACATACCTCACTGGATTGTGAGAATGAGATGAGTTAACACATCAAATGCGTAGAACAATACCTAGTACATAATGAACGTTCAATGTTTTTGCAGTCATAGTGAATATTATTCATATTGTAAGGCTAAGAAGCCTTTTTGAACTTTAAAACGACTCAGCAGTAAAAATTCAGCTTTTATAGGAAAAGAATATGTACTGACTGACCGTGGGTTCATGAGATTATTGTCAGTAATTAGCTAGCCGAATTCTTGGCAAACATTCCTAACTGCATCTTAGTAAACCACAGTGCAACTGAGCCATCCACTGAAAGAGCAGAGACGTTCAGCAGCTCAAAAGCATCACTTCACTTCACAGTACTCTGCAATTTACATGGATGAGAACCTATGAGAACGGAATGGTTTCAGGTCGAGTCTGACAATACAATTCAACCAAATTATACAGGGAGAAGTATATTTTTCTTAAAAAAAATAACATCTATACGGTAGGCCCTTAGTAATTGTTGGTTAAATGCATGTAAAATTTACTGTACACAGTGGCCCTGTTATAATTTTTAAAATCTCTAACCCATTCCTGGATAACTGTCACCACTGGATACATTTTTGTCCAAAACCCCAGGATGAAAGGCTATCTTACATTAAGTAGAAGGCACCTTGCAAACCTACTTAAAGAGAAATGAAAAAAATCTGTCATGGGTTCCAGCTTATCTTTCTCTGTATTTTCTACATTTCTCCTAAGTAACATCTTCATGAAAAAACAGCCAGCAAATCCAGGATCATCCTTTGATGGAATAATGAAATGTGAGGAACTGCAGGAAACAGGACTTATTTACAGTTTCACTTTACAGCTTCCTCACTGAGGCTCAGAGAGTGAATCACTTATTTGGAGTCCCAAGCGGGGAGCAAGTTCCACAGCTCTAAATTCACAGGCCAGTGCTCTGCCTTGGGTGTACATTTAAAGACTGAAGCTTAATGTGCTTTTATTTGGTGTTTAGGCCTGGATTAGATGTACTTTAATACTAAAGATGACCACTTTTTGATGTAAAAAAAGAAGTCCTGTGAAATCCAAACATACTTGTGCGATCCTTTGACAACTTCATTTACTAACAATCACTAATGGCCTCTAGACCAGGCAATATCTGTGAGCCAAAGGATCAGAATGTTTGAAATGCAAATGCAAGAGAATTCATAAAAATGCCAATAGTTCTTCTGCTAAATCCTGCTTTGATATTAAAAACTAGTCTAACAGGAACTTTAATACGGAAACCTGAGTCAGGAACTCAGTTATTCTTTTTCTTTTTAAGAAACATCTTTGCTTGGACTGGAGGCTGCTCACTTACAATCATCAACATTCCAAAAATCTAATATCCAAGATTTTAACACACAGGCTTGTATTTCTAGTTGAATGGTAGCTATATTGATTATTTCACCATCTTTTAATAAGATTTCTTTCCTTCTTAGGCATCACTTCCAGTTCTGGATTGTACCCCAATACAGAAACAACACAGAGTATGGTCATTATGAAAGCAGGCTTGGGCATCAGACAGACCAGGTGTGAGTCTGCACCCCACTTCTCACCAACTGTGTGGTTGTGGGGAGGTTATTTAATCACTCTGTGCCTCAGATTCCTCATCCTAAAAATGGAGATGATCAAGTCCCACCTCATAAGACCATTGAGAGGGAAAATAAGGAAATATATGAAAAGCCCTCAGCACCATATCTGTCAGACAGTAAGCAGCCTACACTTGAGCTCTCACTATGATTATGGCAGTGTGGTATGGGAAAAGCAAAGCTAAGTAGCTAGAAGTACATTCTGTTTTCCTCAAGTAACAACAACAATAACAACAACAAACATTTGGAAAATGAATTACAAACTAGATTGCAAAGCGTATAAACATTTATTTTAAGGCCTTGAATTCTGGCTTTAAATCATTGTTCCCTGTTTTGTACAAATTCTTCAATTAATCACTTAAACTGCTGACTGCCAAGACACCTAGACTTGATACAGACCTGCTGTCTACAAGGTGAATACACCAAGTGTTGCCACATGTGTAGGGTGGATTCTACAGGGAAGGCAAACTGCAGGTACACTCTATCAAATCAGGTCAGGCAAGATGTATGAAGCACCACCTGTGTACATCGCATGACCATACACAGAACCTGCAGTGGAGCAGAATGCAATCCTGGATCCCAGGAAACTGAGTGCAAATTATACATCAATACAGTTCAAAGAAATAGCTGAGAGACTGGTTTATCATGTATGTTCACATACTTTAGTTTACCAAAACAACTTTTTTCTGTCTATGTAGCCAGTAGGGTTTGGGGTTAATCAGAATAAATATGTGAAAAATGTTGTAAACCATTAAATCTAATTGTTTATAACAGGGTTTTCACTCAAACCTGCAAGTTATAAACCTTGGTTCATTGTTAACCAAACCCTGAGAAATCAACAGGAAGAACCATTGGATAGATTTAATTAGAGTATTATTTTAAATATAATCTTCCATTTTTTAATTGAATTTTATTTATTTTTTTATACAGCAGGTTCTTATTAGTCATCCATTTTATACATATTGGTGTATATATGTCAATCCCAATCTCCCAATTCATCACATCACCACCACCATCCCTGCCACTTTCCCTCCTTGGTGTCCATACATTTGTTCTCTGTATCTGTGTCACTATTTCTGCCCTGCAAACCGGTTCATCTGTACCATTTTTCTAGGTTCCACATATATGTGTTAATATACAATATTTGTTTTTCTCTTTCTGACTTACTTCACTCTGTATGACAGTCTCTAGATCCATCCACGTCTCTACAAATGACCCACTTTCATTCCTTTTTATGGCCGAGTAATACTCCATTGTATATATATATATCACATCTTCTTTATCCATTCGTCTGTCAATGGGCATTTCAGTTGCTTCCATGACCTGGCTATTGTAAATAGTGCTGCAATGAACATTGGGGTGCATGTGTCTTTTTGAATTATGGTTTTCCCTGGGTATATGTCCAGTAGTGCGATTGCTGGGTCATATGGTAATTCTATTTTTAGTTTTTTAAGGAACCTCCATACTGTTCTCCATAGTAGCTGTATCAATTTACATTCCCACCAACAGTGTAAGAGGGTTCCCTTTTCTCCACACTCTCTCCAGCATTTGTTGTTTGTAGATTTTCTGATGATGCCCATTCTAACTGGTGCGAGGTGATACCTCATTGTAGTTTTGATTTGCATTTCTCTAATAATTAGTGATGTTGAGCAGCTTTTCATGTGCTTCTTGGCCGTCTGTATGTCTTCTTTGGAGAAATGTCTATTTAGGTCTTCTGCCCATTTTTGGACTGGGTTTTTTTTTTAATATTGAGCTGCTTGAGCTGTTTATATAATATCGCCGATAATAAAGAGTGGTTTTAAATTAAGTTTGGGAATCTGCCATCTTGGATGATCAGTTGGACACTGTCATTCTCCAAGTTCTGAGTTCTTTAACTGGATTCCACCTCAGCAGCCACATGAGAAGAAATGACCCAGACTAAACACAGTATAAACACACAAATGGAACAGAATCAAATGGCTTCTATTAGAGCCCATGCAGGACTGAGACATTCAGTTTCCAAACATGAATATGTGTGGACATTTAGGACAGTCACTAAAGATGATTCAGAAACATCATGTGATCATTCCCACATGACAGGCCTTGAGCAGCAAGATAGAAACTTCTGGCTCACACACGACAGTAATAAAATTGTTTTTGTTTACAGAATTACTCTGTAAGAAAAGATATGAGCTAAAACTAAATAAATTTAAGAAAATAAGAGTAGAAAATATAAGTGAAGTAAGAATCTGACTAAAAATATGAGTAAAAGATACTTAAGCAAAAAAAAAAGAGGAAAAAAGAAACAAAAATATATGACATTAGGAATAGAAAATGATATAATTACAGATATGAATGATTAAAAGAAATATAAGTGTATATTATGGATAACTTTGTCAATAATTCCAGAGCAAAGTGATGATATTCAAAAGAAAATATAAAATTGTTAAAATTAATCAAAGAATAAGTAGAAAACAGGAGCCAAAAACTATATGCATGGATATATAAAAATCAATAGCACTCCATTTTTCAAACAAACACAATTTTAAAAATAGATATATTTATGATAGCAATTACAACCAAAAGTTACATAGGACCAAATTTTTAAAAAGAGAAAACCTCTATGGAAATAAACTTTATTGAAAATCATAGAAAGTAACCTAAATAAAGAGAAATCATGTTAATGGACAGGAATATTCAATATTGTACAACTTTTATCCCAAATTGATCTATAAATTACATGCAATTCCCATTAAACTCTAACATGCCTTTTGACAGGACCTGGCAATTTGATCCTAGAATTCATTTGGAAGAGAAAAAAGCCAAGAACAGTCGAGGCACTCCTGAAGAACAAGGTGGGTGGGGCTTATCTTACCAAACATTAAGATTTATCATAAGGTCCAGTAATTAAAATAGTGTGGTGTTAGTACATACCTTGTTTATTTCGCTTTGCAGATACTGCATTGTTTTAAAAAAACTGAAAGTTTGTGGCAGCCCTGCATTGAGCAAGTCAACTGGTGCCATTTTTCCAACAGCGTTTGCTCACTTTGTGTCTCTGTGTTAGATTTTGATAATTCCTGCAATATTTCAAACTTTTTCAAATTATTATATCTGTTATGGTGATCTATGATCAGTGATCTTTGATGTTACTATTGCGAAGACTATAACTCGATAAAGGCTTAGAAATGGTTAGCATTTCTTTTTAGCAATAAAGCATTTTTAAATTAAGGTTTTTATTTTAGACATAATGCTACTGCATGCTTAACAGACTACAGGATAATGTAAGCATAAATTTTACATGCAGTAGGAAACCAATACATTTGTATGACTTTATTTCGATACTCGCTTTATTGTGGAGGTCTGGAACCGAATCCATAATATCTCCGAGGTATGCTAGTACAGGGATAAACATACCAATGGAAGAGAATAGAGAGCTATATACGTGGGTCCACATGTTTATGTAGGAATTTAGTATACGACTGAGAAAGTTAATGGGGGAAAGGGCAAAGAAAATTGGTTGTCGACATGGAAAAACAAAATTGGAACTTTACTTAGCTTAGAATTTACATAAAATCAATTCCAGATGGTTTAAAGTCCTAATTATAAAAAGCAAAACTTTAAAACATATTAAAAGACAGTATCAGAAACAATGTCTATGGCATCAGCACAGGGAAAGATTTATTTAAATAAGAGACATCAAAGTCACAAAAAGTGGGGGGAGGAGAAACAGATTTATCTGACTACATTAAAACCTAAAGGCTTATGACTTCCGACTTCCAGCACGATGGAGTGAGACGGTCAACAAAATCCCCTCCACAAAATGCAAGTCTGATAACATCAAGTATTTGTAAGTATGTGGAGAAATAGAAACTTGTATCTTGCTGGTAGGAGTGTAAAACAGCTACAAACATCTTGCAGACAATTTAGCAATAGCTAATGGCAGAGGATGAACTTACCTCTTACCAAGAAACTCCATTCCAGGTGGTGGGTCTGAATAAATACTACACAAGGGCCTGAAGGAAGCTACTCTGCCCCACAGTAAAGGAGTGTGTGCCCACAGAGCAAGAGGCAGAGAGATCCAGGGAACAGAATAGAGAGGCAAAGAGGGCTCCAGTATTACATGGAAAGTTCATATATGGCAATAGTGGCAAGTAAAGTCAGTGAAAAAAGGATGGACTGTTCAGTAAAGGATTGGGACACAACTGCTTCGCTTGAAAATAATGCAGTTATTATTATTTACCTCACACCATACATATAAAACTTCTCATCAAGTCCCTTCACCACAGTTCTTACATGTCTCTAATTATCCACTTAGTGCCCTTTTCATCAAACTGAAATTCCATTCATCACTTTAATCTCTCCTGTAAAAACCTCTCTCTCTGTCCTGCTTGTCGGACTCTAACCCAATTTTCTTCATTTTCCATAGCCACAGCCCAGCAGCAAAATATTTACACTGGAAAAACACAGATAGTGTCACTTTAAATCAGTCTCAACTCTCAAGCGGGCTCTCAACGCTACCCGGCAATTCTGTTTATTGAATTAACTTTCTTCCCACTCTACCTTACCTCTTTCTTCAAGCTTCCTTCCTACTACCCCATTCCCTTTTATAAGGGAAAACAGATCACAAGGAGCTCCTTTATCCTCACCCCCATCCCCCTTACCCCCCACCCCGCCACGTATGCACACCTGCCTGCACCTGGTCCCTTTCCTTCCCCCACTTCCTATCTCATGACTCCTATCCATATGTGCTCAGAGATGCATCTTTCCTTTTCCCAGGGACCTGTTCCTTCAGTTACACACCCTCTCTCTCCTCCTCATCAATCTTCCACTTTACTGAATCAACTCCATCAGCATATGAACATGCCCTCCTATCATCCATCAATAAAAAGGAAAAAAGAAATACCTCTCTTGACCCCCTGAACCCTCAATGACTGGTCTCTTGGTATGGCTGTTCCCCGTCACCGCACATCTTCGCCAAAGAGCGGCCACAGGTATGCTCTTCACACCACAACTCCCGTTCACTCCACAGGCCACTGCTTCCTCCACTTTGCCCTCACTGCTCCCTCCACTGTGCTTTAGCCCGTGTAACCAATGATCTGCAAGTTGTCGAATCTAACAGTTGCCCCTCCTTGATCTTCATTTTGTCCCACTCAGCAGCATCTGACGTTGTCAGAGCCTCCCCTTTGCTCCAGAGACACTCCTCTCTTGTCTTCCAGGATGCCAAGCTCTCTTCGTTCTCCTCCTAGTTTTCTGGTCACTCCTTGTCAGTCTTTCCCTAAAGGCTGGGTTCTCCAGTGCTCAGTCCTAAATCTTCTGCCCCTCTCTACACTGCTGAGTTCCAGAATCACATGTCAAATTTGTACCCTCAACCCTTCCACTCATACCTCATTGGCACCTCAAACTAAACAGGTCCCAAACCAAACTCTTGAATTTCTTCCTGCACTGGCTTCTCTCTACTGCCTTCACTTCAGTGAATGGCATTGCCACCTGTTCAATTACTATTTATTCTTCTTAGTGAGTCCTATTGTTTCTTCCTCAAAAATATGTTCACTTCTCTGTATTTCCACTGCTACTACCTCTGTTGTGTTAGTCAGAATTATCCAGATAAACAGAACCAATGTGTGTGTGTGTATACAGAGGGTTTTTGTTTGTCTGTTTGTTTAAAGGAACTGGCTAATGTGATTACACAGGCTGCCAAGTCCAAAATCTGTGGGGTGGGCTGATGCTACAGTTCAAGTCTGAAGGCTGTCTGCTGCAGAATTTCTTCTTGCTTGGGGGAGGTCAGTCTTTTGCTCTGTTAAGGCCTTCAATCTATTTAGATGAGGCCCACCAGCATTATAAAGGGCAATCTGTTCTTCAGAGTCCACTGATTAAATTTTAATCTCATCCAAAAACACCCTCAAAGAAACATCCAGAATAATGTTTCACCATATATCTGGGCCCCGCAGCCAAGTTAACATGTAAAATCAACCACCACTCTAGTCTAAGCCACCTCATCTCTGGTTTAACCTATTATAGTAGCCTCATAACTTCTCTGCTTCCATCCTTACCCTCCATACCAAAGCCAAAAACCTCCTTCGTAGATCTCTCCCTAAACCCCTGAACAGCTTCCTACTGCACCTAGATTAACACCAAGGCCCCTTACCAAGACCTGAAGGGTCCATTACTTCTGAACCTTCCTCTCATCCCCATCTCCAACTCTCTGCTAACCAACCCTCAACTCTGCCTCAGGATCTTGGAATCGGCTGCCGATCACACTTTTCCCCCCTCTCTTTGCAAAGCTAACGTCCATGTATTCCTCCATAACATACATAACTTAAGGGTTGTGCCCCTGGACTGCACAGTATTCTCTATCATGGTTTCCTTGACGGCACTGAGCAGGATGAAAGTTGCATATTTATTTGTTTGGTTACTTATTTACTGCCTGCCTCTGCCGTTCTAACCTCCACGAGTGCAGGGACCATGTTTGTTTAACTCATCACTGCAGAGCCCAGGGCCTGGCACAGAGGAGAAGCTCAATCAATATTAATTTTAAAATAGCAAAAAATTCAAACAGAAGAAATATTAAAAAATATAAATATAAAAAACGGTATTTGGGAAAAAAGAAGATATGTAAACCTTGAGACAGAGAACTTCTTAAACAAAACAGGAAACTTATAAATCGTAACTGGAAAAAAAAAATCCACTTATGATTACGCTAAGGTTAAAACCTCAAATATGTGATAGATGCCATGAACAAAGTTAAAAGACAAATAAAATATATGCAATGTATATAACAAAGAGGTCTTATAAATTTTTAAAAAGTCAAAAACAATTCAAAAATAGACAAGGAATTTAAACATTAGATACTTAATAAACACCAGGAAATTAGCAGAAAATCCAATCTTAACCCATCAGATTGGCAAAAATTAACTGACATTGAACAAATAAAAATACAAAATACTTTTTCAAAATTTAAGATAATGATTTAAAACTGGTTCTCTTGGCCACTTTTCAAGTGGGCAGTTGTGTACAATCTCAATGTTGTGGGCTAGACAGCTTCGGCAAGACAAAGGAATGTGGGAAAGCAGGAGGCTGAAGATCGTTTCCTTACAGCCACATCTGCAATGAATCCACAGAGTTTGTTTGAAGTAGGGGATTACACATTTCCCAAAGCAAAGATCACCAACCCAGAGACAGTGACATAATTACAGTCTCATCACCAGATAGCAAAAATTCAAGGACTAAAATTTTTCTGTGGCTTGAATTCCTCAGTAAACACACTCAGAAGGACCTTCTTCAGAAATGAATGCCAAGCACAGTAGTTTCAGAATTCACAATGTGCATCCCCCTGTTCCCCAAAAAATGCTTTCAAAGGAAACAGATAGTTATTTTAATGAGGCAAATTACTCCTAAGGAATCTCTTGCTCTGCTCTAGCTTTTAGATTCACTTGGTATCAATTCTGTTCATATAATACAACCTCCAACAATCTTGGAAATTATGTTTAAAAATCACAGCTACTATTTTAAGCATTTCTGTATTCTATTTTACACATCTCTTAGGATGAGTAAATTCCCAATTCTATCAGAATCTCCCCATACCCCCACCCTCGTATTCATAAATTAACATTTTGGAATCGAATGAAAAATACATCCTGCCAACTGGGAATACCCTCTCAGAAATGGTGCTCCGCTGTGAAAGCACCATTCACATTCTGCCCGACAACTACACGTGCAAACTGCAGCTTGCGTTGGTCCTCAGCCTCTAAGAATGGTGTCCAAAACTGCCAGCTGGACAGATTAAACTTTCTGACAACTGATTCACATTTTTCCCCAGCTTTATTGAGATATAACTGACATATGACATTGTGTAAGTTTAAGGTGTGCAACCTGCTGATTTGATACACATATATTACAAAATGATAATGATGACAGCTATAGCTAACACCTCCATCATGTCAAATCATTATCATTTCTTGTTTGTGGTGGGAATATTTAAGATTTACTCTCTTAGTAAAACTTTCAAGTATATAATACAGGATTATTTCCTATAATCACCATGGTGTACACTAGATCCCCAGAGCTTAAAACTGAAAATGTGTACCTTTGGCCAACATATCCCCATTTCCTCCACGTTCCAGCCCTTGAGGACCACCATTCTATCTTGGACATACCTCAGAGATATTGCAGGTTCAGATCCAGATCTCTTCAATAAAGCAAGTTTCACAACAGAGTCACACAAAATTTTTGGCTTCCTAGTACATATAAAAGTTATGCTTACATTATACTGTAGTCTATTCAGTGTGTAATAGCATTGTAGTAAAAAAAAAAAACCATACATTCCTTAGTTAAAAAATACTTTATTGGGCTACCCTGGTGGCACAGTGGTTGAGAGTCCGCCTGCCGATGCAGGGCACACGGGTTCGTGCCCCGGTCCGGGAAGATCCCACATGCCGCGGAGCGGCTGGGCCCGTGAGCCATAGCCGCTGAGCCTGCACGTCCGGAGCCTGTGCTCCGCAACGGGAGAGGCCACAGCGGTGAGAGGCCCGCATACCACACACAAAAAAAAAAAAGTAAAAAAAATACTTTATTGCTAAAAAATGCTAACCATCATCTGAGTCTTCAAGGCATCACGGTAGTAACATCAAAGAACACTGATCACAAATCACCATAACAAATATAATAATAACAAAAATTTTTAAAATGTTCCAAGAATTATGGAAATGTGATACAGAGACATGAAGTGAGCAAGTGCTGTTGGGATAATGATGCCAATAGACTTGCTGGATGCTAGGCTGCCACAAACTTCCAATTTGTAAAAAAAAATAAAACACAGAATCTGCAAAGCACAATTTAAAAAAAGCTATAGGTATGCCTATATCTTTTTCTATGAGTTCAGCTTTTTTAGATTCCACATATAAGTGATATACATTATTTGTCTCTCTGTATGACTTATTTCAATTAGTATAATGCCCTCAAGGTCCATCCATGTTGATGCCAATGGCAGAGCCTTCTTCTTCATAGCTGAATACTATTCATACACACACACACACACACACACACACACACACACACACACACCCATCTTCTCTATTGACTCATCCACTGACAAACACTTTCGTTGTTTCCACATCTTGGCTATTGTGAATAATGCAATAGCAACGAATATGAGAGTGCAGATATCTCTGGAGATCCTGTTTTCATTTCCTTTGGATGTATACCCAGAAATGGGATTGCTGGGTCATGTGGTAGTTATAGTTTTAGTTTTCTGAGAAACCTCTATACTATTTTCTATAGTGGTTGTAGCAGTTTACATTTCCACCAACAGTGCATAAGAATTCCCTTTTCTCCACACCCTTGCCAACACTGATCTCTTGTGTTTTTGATGGTACCCATTCTAACAGGTATGAGGTACAACCTTACGTGGTTTTGATTTGCATTTCCCAAATGATTAGTGATGCTGAGCATTTTTCCATGTACCTGTTGGCCATCTGGATGTCTTCTTTGGAAAAATGTCCATGCAGTTCTTCTGCCCATTTTTAAATCAAATTGTTTTTTGTTATTGAGTTGTATTCATTATACATTCTGGATATTAATCCCCTAGAATATATATGATTTGTAAATATTTTATCCCATTCCATAGGTTGCCTCTTCATTTTGTTGGCTGTGCAGAAGCTTTTTAGTTTGATATAGTCCCACTTGCTTCTGCTTTTGTTGCCTTTGTTTTTGGTGTCAAATCCAAGAAATCATCAAGACCGATGTCAAGAAGCTCAACCCCTATGTATTCTTGGGGGTTGTATGGAGTTGTATACAAACCATACATAGGAGTTGTATGGTTTCTGGTCTTACATTAAAATCTTTAATCCACTTTGAGTTGATTTTTGTTATGGTGTAAGATAGGGGACCAGTTTCATTCTTTTGCATGTAGCTGTTCAGTTTTCCTAATATCATTTACTGAAGAGACTATCCTTTCCCCATTGTATATTTTTGGCTCCTTTGTTGTAAAGTAACCACATATATGTGGGTTTATTTCTGGGCTCTCTAGTCTGTTCTATCAGTCTATGTGTCTGTTTTTATGCCAATACTATACTGTTTTAATTATTATAGCTTTGTAATATAGTTTGGAATCAGGAAACATGGTACCTCCAGCTTTTTCTTTTTCAAGACTGCCTTGTTTATTGGGATCTCTACCATTCCATACAAATTTTAGGATTTTTTTTCCATTTGTGAAAAATGCCATTGGAATTTTGATAGGGATTATACTGAATCTGCAGTTTGCTTTGGGCCTGATTCACATTTAAACAACCAAAAGATTTCTGTGGTACCACTCACTCCAAAACCTAAGAAATGGTTTAATAATAAAAACTAAAACAGCAAAGGAGGGGAAGTTTCTTCCGCTGGGTGGTCTGCAGAATTTTAATACAGAGTGTGGTGGCATTTAGAGGAAAGGTATCCCCACATGTTTCATTAGTGTCAATTTTCTTAAGTGAAAATATCTTCACTGCCTCTAAAGCCTTTAGCTAAATTGCTGAAAGGTCTTTCACAGAGTAATTCTGTTTTATGGCCATTAAAATGCCCAACAGCTTCAGACTGCCTTAGTGAACAGATGCTGTTGAAAACGGCTTCAGCCTCAAACCAGCTGCAAGGTGAGAATGGATGATGCCACGAGAGCACCACCTATAAAAGAGCAAGGGCGCCTCAGGAGGGGGCTGCGTGTGGGAGGGTGAAGCACAGCTCTGTCCTGGGATGGGCAGTGTTTGTCTCTCCACATCCTACTAGAAAACCAGGTGATGGTCAAATGGTAAGAAGCGAACATAAAGACACAACATTACAAGTAAACAGTGTGAATGTTGAGCCACAATAGATTTTTAGAAATATGGAGCTTTTTACTGGGGGCGGGGTGGGGCTTTTACAGGGCTGGTTACAGGGAATACCAAACAGGAATTACGTTCATTTCTAGACTATTTACCTCTGGCTTGCATTTATTCTTCTGTGTGCATAAAAAAGGGCTGAGAATGCTTTTATGGAAAGCTGTAGAAACATGTATCAAGGAAAAACGATAAATTAATGAGCACCCAGTTTACAGCTTCAGATTTAATTCTCATCAGCGGGACATGAATGCTCCTTCACTCATTAAAGTCATCACCATACACAGTGGGGGTGGGGACATCTGAGTTTTACACGGCTGGCCCTTGAACTCTAATAAACAGGACCAACACTCGGTTCTTATTTTTACATACGTAAAGGACAAGATCTTAAACGTAATGACCCCTTACGACTCCCCACTGACTGAATTATGAAAGAGAGAAAAGGAGGTCGGATAGGTATAGCAGGGGCCATTCTGTGAAAGACTTTCCATGCCATTCTCTGGACGTGGGGCCTTATCTTGTGTGTGACGGAGAAGGATTCATGGTTTCAACTGGGCGAAGTGACGTCACTGAGCAGACCCAGAGGTATGAAGGAGAGAGAGCTTCACGTGACCTTAAAAGCATTTTAGCACCTCAGTGGCGCCTAATAAGAATGAAGGGACTATGGTCTGGGGAGAAGGGAAAACTATTAGGGCTTCATCCATCCGTCCATTCAAAAACCACTGCAAATGTCAACTCCAGGGATCAGCAATGGAGATGGGGAGGAGGGGAGCTCGGGGTCGGTGCAGACATCGGTTCTGCAGGATCTAGGGGCTCACTGGTGGGGGGTGCCAGGGTTATTAGGGGAAAGAAAAGGTTAAGCACAATACCAAGGTTCTCACTTAGACTATGAGGTAGGTGGTGATGGGACTATACCCAAAGACAGGAAGTTCCGAAGAGTCGGAGGGAGAGAAGCATGTTTAGGAGCAGATGCTAGGACAGGAACAGAGGGATAGCGATAGGAAGGGAGGCAGAGACACACTGGGAGCTCATGGTCTGTGCTCCACATCGTGCAATAAGGAACAGCTTACACTCAGCTGTGTTTTCCGAAGTGCTTTTTACCACGTAAGAGTCCACAGAGTTCAGAAACAATGATTACTTTAATAAAAAAGAACAAAATGGTAAAAGACTTTTATCAACTTCTCAAAAACCCAATTAAGAATGTAACAACAAAACACCTAATAGGATTAAGAGCCTTAGGCTCAAGCTAGTCAAGAAATCCCAGAAAGGTCCTGTAACTCCAGGCCTCAGTTTTCATGCTGGGAAAAGTGACCAGAAGGAACCAAAATCTTCCAAAAGTAATACTACAGCAAAATGGTATCATAACCAGGGACAAATTATACACTCCTTTATTCAGACAAAAAAGGAAGCTGACTTACCTTTTAAAATCTCATATTTACTTAAAATATTTTTGGAAACTGAAAATTCCTATTCTTCATCAAAAGTGTGTTTTAAGAGTCAGAAACCCAATAAAATGTTAAAAGAATACCTGTCATGAACGTACGTGGGGTTAACTCATATGGATCTTTTTTAACCTATAAAGTGCGTGCAATTCAATTGCATGAATCATCAGGGGAGGCACTGCTGATTTCAAAGATTTCAAGGCTCTTTTGGTATGTATGACTATGTATTTGTCTCCAACTCCTCCTCCTCCTCTTCCTTTTCCATTCTCAGATTTTAGAGACTTGTTTTCCCTTCAGAAAAATCTCTGCTGCTCCGTCTCCATCTCCCCCCAATCCAAGCTCCTGCCTCACCGCACAACATCCCCAATGCTGCTTATTTTATTCTATGAAATTAACAACCACAGCCGTAATCAAGGCTCTGGCAAAATGAATCTGTCCTTGTCAGATTAGATAACGCATGAAATTCAAGAAAGAGGGGGCTTCAACTGACTGGGGTAACAAAGAAAACAGTGTTCCTTCCACCCCATACTCCCATCTGGAATCCCTTCTTAATCCAGGCCAGAGACAGATTACCCTCATATTGAAAGTCAACTTGTAAAGCATCCCCCTCTGTCTCCACAAAGCCTAATTTCGAGCAAGGGTTTCTGCCCAGGGGCCCACAGTCACTGAAGAAGAATCTGATTTCAGTTCACTGTGCCACACTGCCTGCCGGAGCACACGGCAACGCAGCTTTTAAAAATGAAGACTAATTTGCTAAAAAACTTTCTCGATTACGATTTCTCCTTAGGTCTCCATTCTGTGACATGGTGAAAATAAGCAGCAGTGGAAGGAAGGAAAGAGGTGATAATGATACCCAATATTCTTATAAGCAGGAATAATAATCATGGCTAACATTTATCGAGCATTTAAAATGTGCCAGATGCCACTCTAAAAGCTAAGAAATTTACATGTATTGGCTCACTTATTCCAACCTATGAGCTGAGTAATATTAGTATTTTCTGTCACTTGAGAGATGAGTAAACTGAGGTTCAGAGTGGTTATCACTTGGCCAAAGAAGAGCTGGGGTTTCAACCTAGGGAATGTGACCCCAGAGCGTACACTCTGAACTAAATTCCATATTGACCAGAGTCTAGTCAATGGTCCTCAAATACGGTCATTCTGCACCCACAGGGGACATTCAGCGATGTCTGGAGATAGTTTGGGTCGTCACAACTGGGGGCGACTAGTGGCATCGAGTAGCGAGCGGCCAGGGATGCTGCTAAACATCCTACAACGTACAGCACTGCCTCAAACTGATCCAGCCAGACTGTCAACAGTGCCGAGGCTGAGAAACCCTGATCTAAATACTCCCAGACTTCTTAATAATCTTTCCCTCCTTTACCGCTGTTCCATATGACTCAGTGTAGGGAATAATGAAGAACGAGAAACATACACTAGAAATACTGCATCAGTGTACGAAAAGACTAAGTGGAAGAAAGGTCAGTAAATTGGCGCTAAAAGCATTATTCAATTAAAACCAAAACAGGGCTTCCCTGGTGGCGCAGTGGTTGAGAGTCGCCTGCTGATGCAGGGGACGCGGGTTCGTGCCCCGATCTGGGAGGATCGCACATGCCGCGGAGCGACGGGGCCCGTGAGCCATGGCCGCTGAGCCTGCGCGTCCGGAGCCTGTGCTCCGCAACGGGAGAGGCCACAGCAGTGAGAGGCCCGCGTACCGCAAAAAACAAAACAAACAAACAAAAAACCCAGCTCCCCATTAAGAAAAATAAGTGTTATATTCTAAAAAACAAAACAAAAGATAGCAACCGGAGTCAAAACTTCTTTGAAAAACTGATTTTGTATCACAGCACAAGTAGAAAAGTTCTCAAATTACAGTCTGGGTCGCCAAATTCTGATGACTATAATAGACTAATGACGCCACTAGAGGAATTCACGTTGTCCCTGTCTAATCTCACAGGCACAGAAGGGGGACAAGGCAGATAGGGGCCCTTCACGGGCACCAGCGACGCCCCTCAGGAAGGGGTCCTCTACCGACCAGCCGCAGGCAACCTATCTAGACATTGGCAGCTGGGCACTTCTGCTGCCCTCCTCACTGCAGGCCTACCCAGTCAGCGCTTCTACCGCAGAGGTGGCCCTTGTTGCTGGAGCCCGCTCCCCTCACCCCACACCGTGTGGCTCACTGCTGCCAACCAGCCATACTTCATTTTCCCACTTAAGGATTCTATTTGGGTGTCAGCTACAGATTACTTTTTACAAATAAGAAAACACCTCAGCCAGTTCAACTATCTAGAATGCTAAAAATATGTGTTTTCTGAGAAAAGCTTTCATCTGTCTCTAGGCAAAAGTTACCAAACTCCTCGGCACTTTCATGAGACCACGTAAATTAACTGAGAAGCGATGGATTCTAAAAATCCGGGATGGCTCCTGTTCATTTCATCAGCAACTGCACATTCTCTGTGGGCACCCTGCCTATAAAGGTAGGGCCTGATTCTCGGGGAGCTTACAGTCTGCAGGGAACGGAGACTCGCTGGGGCAGGTCTAACGCAAGGTGGGGCGAGTGACTCCGGAACACAGATTTCACAGGGAGGAGCATCTGGGGGCAGGCACTCAACTGTCCTAATTAAGTTTTAAAGATGCTTTTTCTTTTTTTTTGGTGTGCAATTAAGTGAGGAATTAAATATTAAATATGGGTTTACATTTTTAAATACTGAAATCCATCAACACAGTGAGAATGAGCTGGCACTTGAGGAGGGAATCATTCTAAAAGTCTTTTCAAGTCGCTGATTATGTTAAGCTGGCGGTTCAGCTCATGCTGAGCAAAAATTGCCACACTGGAGGGGTACTGGAGGGGTACACAGTGGCTTTCAAAGGACCAAATGATTCCATCACATCTTTACAACTTCCATGCTCAGTAACTAAAAGAACAGCTATTAACTCCCGAGAGCCTACCTGGCCAGGAGGTGTGTGCACTGGCCATTCTGTGGAACCCTCACAGCAGCTCTGAAAGCAACTGTTACACCCAGGGGGGGCTCTGTGGCTTGCCCCGGCCACATGGCTAGCAAAGAGAAGAGCCAAGACTCCCTCAGGTTCATTTTACATTGAAGTCTGTGTTCTTCCTGCCGTCTACATCAGGCCGCCTGTCTATTGCACATATGTGAAAAGAGAGGAAAACTTGGTATGCAGGCCCCTAGCTGTAACACAGGTAGTCAGTTTTTCAGGAGAAGAAAACAACACACCATAGAATTCAAAGTTTTGTATAAAATTAGAGTTCTTCCCCCAGATATTCAATTCTGTAAAATCATTACTGTTTTAGTAAGCTAACCAGTTTTCTAAGTGAGGATACATTTCTCACTTGTGCAACAAGTAGCTAGGTTTTAAACTGCTGCAGGCTATGTATGTGGAAGGTTGGTGGCTATGACTGACTTCCATTTATTTTGATCAGAAATAAAAATGTGCTTACTATTATATATAGATGCAATTTATATAAAGTACAAAAACAGGACAACAAGTCTATGGCGTTAGGTCACAATGGTGGTTACCTGGTTCCTGCTTGGGGTCGGGGCGGGGGTGGGGATGGGGGAGTGACTGGGACGGAGAGCCTGGAGGTCTTCTGGGGTGCTGGCAATGCGGTTCCTTGATCTCGGTACTACTTAAACGGGTGTGTTCGCCTTATGAAAATCCATCAAACTCTGCACTTATGGTTTGTATACTTTAAAGAACATCTTAAAAATAGAAAAATGCTAGGTGAGATGTGTTGACCAGAATTCCCATTTTTCTGCATTTTAAGGGAACCAAATTTCATAACATTAGTTATACCTAGCTCATAGAACATGTGTATCAACGGTATTTAGAAGTTTAAAAAATAATATTCTTGGAGTTATGATACTCAGTTGCAGAGTAAAATAATAAAAATGACTTTTTTAAATGCTGGATGGGGTGGGCGGGGGAAGTCACTGATATTCATGTTAACAATTTCAATCAGGCACTATGGAAAGACAAAGTGTTATGACTTAACCTTCTCATGTGAAACAGAGGTTTAATTCTACACTGAAAAAAATACAGAACTACTCCTTTGTTCGAAAAGCAAGGAATGAAACTAACGTTGGCAGTTTGCAGAACCCATGAGGCACCCAAACGACTTAGGCCAGAAGCATTTTCACGTAAGAATGCCTTACCAAAATGTTCTAATTGGTAAGTACATTTTCCAATGAGGCCATACCCTGATTTTCTAAGTTAGTGGGTTCAATAATTCAGAAACTATTCATTACTAAACCTTTGTTGCTGTGACCTAAAGAAAATGATAAATTTAACCCCTAACGTTTACAGAGGAATCCTATCTTCAAACCATGAAGCTGCAGTTTTAATTTTTAACCTGTCAGTATATTTTAAATAAAAGTTTTTAATATAACCAAACTGCCAATAATTAAGTATGGATGCTAGGTTTCATTGTATCCTGAGCCCATTTATAACTTCTTATAACAGATAATTAATACTTTCCAGAGAAATCAATCACTAATAACATTAGCTTCCATTAATCAATCGCTACCATATACTAGGCACATGATATATTCCAAGTGTTTCCCTTCATGAGTCACTACCTGGAGGCAGACTACACTAATATTTGCAAATATTTAATGCCTCTCCCTACAAAATGATTATGTATCCCCAACCTTTGATCTCAGCCAGGATATTTGCTTTAGCCAGTGAAATGCAAGTATGTCACTTCCAGACAGAAGCTCTAAGAGCTATGTTCTCTCTCTTACCTCCCTCCATGATCTCTGGAATGTAAGTCAAGATGCACCTTCCAACGGGGTCCCTGAATGTCCACGATGAACACAGCGCCCATGCTGATCCATGAGGGACATGTAGTGTGAGTAATCAATATGCTGTGTTGTTATAAACCCACTGAGGTTTGGGAGTCGTTTGTTACTGCAGGATAACCTGGCCTGTACTGACTGAGACAAATCTCTGTTTCTTGAAAGTGGAAAGTGAGCCACAGAAAAGTATTTTACCCAGGAGTCGACAGCTAGTAAATGGAGGAAACAAAGCATTCAGGAGGTCAAAACACCAAAGCCCACGCTTGTCATTCAGTTCTCATTTTCAAATTTTACAAAACTTAACTATTTCTTCTTAAAACTCTCAATAACCAATACATGATTCGTGAGATCAGAAGGAAAAAAGATCAGAGATGGACACAAGTTTTTGTACAAAGCTGCTTATCATGATGTTATTTATAATAGAGAAAACTTGGAAACAATAGGAAAAGGATTATTTTAATTTTAATTTACCAAACGTGCCTGAAATACCAACTGACCTGTGCAGGTGCCTGTGGGTCAGCAGAATCCCAACACATTAGTCACTGACCCATTAGAACAACCAGCTGTCCAGCACATGCCCAGGGCAGGTCACGCTATCTGGTTACTTACCCCACAAACTGTGCCGGGCAGCAGGAACACAGACAGGAAAGACCGCCCCTGCCTTCAAGGAGCTTGCGACAGCAAGCCAACAACTTTAACACAGCGCCAGAGCACGTGTGGAGATTTACACACGTTTTTGAACTTTAGGAGTTCACAGAGGGACTTCTCACTAAGGCTGAGAGTGAGGGGGGTCAGGGAGAGTTTCTAGGGGGAAATGACACCTGAGCTGTGTTTTAAAGGAGCGGGGGGTACAGGTTAGTATATGAGGCTGGAGCACGTTCTCAGAAATGAGAACGTGGAAGATGTGGAGGGGAGGGAAAGCATGGCCACCTGGGAGTTTAACTTGAACATCAGGCTGAAATGCAGAGAAGAGAGGAATGATCCTGCACGGCTCACCTGAAGGCAGAATAAGGGTATATGGCAAAGCAGGGATGAGCAGGAATTATCCACCTGAGAGCTCCTGCACCCAGGCTCCTCTGAGCTCCCGTTAACTCTAACTCTGGTAGGGCAAAAGCAAAGGTTCCCGAAGCCACTCATTCTCCCATGACAGGGGTGTGATCAATAATTAGCTTGTAAGTAGGTATACTGTGAATCTGTCAGCAGCACAGGATCTCAAACAGGCTGAAGCACTTTCTCACAAAAGATAAGGTCAACCACGCACTTCAGTGTGAAAGGCAGAGTTGTAACAAAACAGGCCACAGCAAGTTCAAGTCAGTCAACGATACCTCCATGCCCCTCCCTCGGAGGCTGTGACTTTGTTCAGCTGCACAGAATTCATTTTGATGTACCTTTTACCACTTGCTGCCGTAACTACCACTGCAAACAAACCAGCTATTTAAATTCAAGTCTCCATCATTGTTCCTTCTGTAGGAAAGGCTTTCTCTGCAAAGCACCTGATTTCTGACTGGACAGTTTATCCTAACAATGCTAATGATCCTTAAGTCAACAGAGTAACTTCCATTTCTACTAACAAATAGCACATTCATTTATTTGATCATTAGAGCAGTCTTAGTTTGGAAATAAATGGATTTTCCCAGTCACATTCCTGGAAGGGGGGAGACTCAGAGCAGAATCCAGCTTGGCTCTTTCCTTCAGGGCACTTTCCACTTGCTACCTGCAGCTACAGACCGATACTTCTGGGCCCTGGGCAACACATCTGGCCCAGTGATCTTGTAGGGCCTTAACTATACTTACACCCCTACTTCCCTATCGATACTTTTGAGCTTTGAGCTTTTTCGGCTGGCAATAAGATACTGGAATGTCCCCCCTGGGCAGAAACCGTTCCGAGCAAACAAGTATGGCGGGGGATAAGACCTCGAGCAAACAAGTATGGCGGGTGATAAGAATGATTAAGCCAGAGTTTAAAGGTCGCCCTAGCCAACCATAACTCATGTGACTCAACCCCCCACCACAAAAACACGAAAATGTAAAGTAGGCATCCAACAGCTAACCAATCAAGGAACTAGAGCCAAGACCCCACTCCGGTAAATGTAAAGTAGGCATCCGACAGCCAACCAATCAAGGAACTAGAGCCAAGTCCCCACTCCGGTCCGGAACAAACAAACCAATGAGAAAAAAAACCCTTGATATATCCACACTTTGCATAATGAAAAATGAAAGCTATAAAATGTATGTGATTCCGCTTGGGGGGGGGGGTTCCTCTTCGGCCTCCTGCGTGAGGACCAAGGAACCCCGGTGCACCGGCTCCTAATAAACCTCTTGCGTGTTGCAGCAACTCTCGACTCTTGGCGGTTCTTGGGCGAGCTGGGATCCCTCGGAGACCGTTCAGGTCTAACAATCTGAGACTGCTTAATGGGCTTCTCTGAACTTCAAGTCCCTCATGTGTAAAATCAGTCAGTCTGAATACAGTTCCTTCCAACTCTTATGTTCCATGTTTTTTTTTTTTTTGCGGTACGCGGGCCTCTCACTGTTGTGGCCTCTCCCGTTGCGGAGCACAGGCTCCGGACACGCAGGCTCAGCGGCCATGGCTCACGGGCCCAGCCGCTCCGCGGCATGTGGGATCTTCCCGGACCGGGGCACGAACCCGTGTCCCCTGCATCGGCAGGCGGACTCTCAACCACTGCGCCATCAGGGGAGCCCTCCATGTTTTTATTAAAGAAAGTTACAGCAAGGGATTCTTTTCCTCCGTGAAAAGACAGGACAGGTGTAAGTGCCTGAATCAGAGTCATAATTCAAATAAGTTTGAGCAAAGCCTTAATTATAAATATAAATACAAGTATTCTCCCACACTGACATGTTAAAAGCAACTCCTTAATAAAACTGTGCTTTCAGGACAACACAAATTAATACGATTTTTCCAACTAATACATGAATTGAGTCAACAGTATAATTATTATATATCAGTAATGCAGACAATTACACTGATAATTAAGTTACTATGTGTTAGAGTCAAGCCCTCCTGCTCCAACACCCTGGATCTGAAAGAAAAGAACCAAAAACCTCCCTCCCTGCCTCCTAATTCTTTGATGGCCTCCCCATCCTTTTGTTTCCCATAACACAAGCTTAAGAGCTGCTCAATATTTCAAGATACTCTGTATTTCATGTCCCATAAAATAGCATGTATAAGCTTTCTCTTGCTGCTGTAAGAAATAATGTAGCAGCTACAAACACCACAAATGTATCATCTCACAGGTCTGCTGGTCTATAGGCTTGGCTGGTTTCTCTGCCCAAGTCTCACAAGGCAGAAATCAAGGGGCCAGGAGGGTTGCGTTCCTTTATTAGGCTCTAGGGAGGAATCTGCTTCCAGGGACATTCAGGTTGTTGGCAGAATTGAGTTCCCTGTGACTAAGGGGCTGAGGTCCCCGTTTCCATGCTGCTGTCTGCCACAGCTGCTCTCAGCTTCTAGAGGCTGCCTGCATTCCTAGGCTCATAGCCCCCTTCCGCCATCTTCAAATCCAGGGACAGCAAGTTGAGTCCTGCTCGTGCTTCAAACTCTCCAATTCCATCTTCCCTCACATCTGAGTCTTCTACCTCCCTCTTCCACGTTTAAGAACCCTTGCGAGTACACTGGGCCCACTCCAATAATCCAAGATAATCTCCCTATTTTAAATTCCACGACCTTAATTCTATCTGCAAAGTCCCTTCTGCCATGTAAGATATTCACAGGTCCCACAGACCAAGGCATGGACATCTTGGGGGGTGGAGGGGGGCACTAGTCTGCCAACCACATCCTAAATACAGAAAAGAAGACAAAAATGTCTCTTTTGCTAGAAACCAATGAATAATTCTGCCCACAGCCCACAGCAAAGCAGAAGTTTTGATTAAATATCAATGAACAGAAGGGAAGGCAGCAATGACCTTGTAATTATTCTGCACACACAAAAAACCCCATCAGTCATTAGTGTTTGAGATGAGGAAACTATATATGCTGGAAGAAGGGTTAGAGAAAACAAAAATGTTAGTGCCAATCTATATTAATTGCAGAAACTAAGAAAAATGTAATAGTCTTCAACTTCATGGAATTATTCTCAGTAGGCAGTGAATCACACTTCAAACTTTAATTTTAAAAGTACTATAAAATATCTTAGAACCTACCTTAAAGGCACTCACACAAATCTGAATGGGAAAATGGTGCTAATTATGCTGTCTCAGTATAAGTACAAGTACCTGTACAAGTCAAGCTGCCTCGCTTAAACACGGCAGTAAAAAAATCACAACACTTTATTTAGGTGATTTGAAAGAAAAGGTACTTAAACAAGAAAGCCTACTGTTGTTTACCTTGTGAACAACAAAGCTAAACTAAAAAAAACAAGAAAGGAAGAAAGACTCACAAGTTGCTACACTTAACACTATTTGCTATAACAACTATCAAAAACTTTAGAAAAACATCATTAAAAGTACTGAGTCAAAATTTACAGAAATGTACTACGTCGTTCATAATAACCAATTAGTGATGTTAAAACTCACACCATGTAAAACATAAAATGAGACAATCACCTAATCACAGATGTATTAAAAAAATTATTCATGTCTGGAGTGACAATATTTAACAATCAGAATTATAATAAAAACTATTAAGCATATGAATTAAAAAATTTTTAACATCCCCATTTATTCTCTAAATATGAACTACACACAGTATAAAACTGTAAGAGCACCAACCATTCATCAAATCATGCTAATAATTTCTAACTCATCTGTTAATTGTTAGAAAATACTGGTGTGATCCTTTATTTGATGTATATCTGTCACAGCTAAGTAATGTCTGAGCTATGATTCAATATAACAAACCAAACTCTCCCAGTAACATCCCCTATTTAACTGAAAGACAGCAGATGAGTCTTGATATATAGATTTTCCCCATAACATAAGATTGTTCTCGGTAAATCTTATATTACACTTCGTGTTGAACTAATGTCAATTAAATTACATTTTTTCTAGCCTTAATAATATTCACTATTTCTATCACCATCATGAAAATCACTTATTGAACTGTCATATTCAATTATCTAGCTTACTTTTACAAAATTTTGTTCACCTTCAATCTATGGTGCTTTGAAAACAATCAACTGGCCAAATTCTAAGAACCAATAAATTAAAAAGAAGTTATTAAAAGTTATACTCTTCAGATTTGTCATCAAATAAGGGTATTTTCATGTAACTTGTTGGATAATTTAATAATTTTTCTCTTAGAATATTTTACTTTATTTCAAATTTGTTTGTTTCTCTAATATTCTCTGCTTTTCTACCACAGCTTCCTGTATTTTGTTTTATATGTTCTATTATCTATTACTTGTCAAAGAAATCTATCCATTTTAATAATCAGAAATTTTCTTTCTTATAAAACCAAAGAAATAGGAATGGTTAGAACAGTATGTAATGAAGCTAAATCTCTAAAAAATGTAATTATTCAAATGCTATCTCACAATTTCTATTAAAGTCAATATGCAAGTCTTTATAGGATTTCCAAACTGAGTTTGCATTGATAATACCCAGGCTGTCCATCCAAAGGCTAATACAGTTGACCCTTGAACATCATGGGGATTAGAGGAACAGACCTTCCATGCAGTCAAAAATCTGAGTATCTTATTGTCAGCCCTCCGTATACATGACTTCTCTGCATCCAGGGATTCAACCAACTGTGGATTGTGCAGTACTGCAGTACTGACTATTGAAAAAACAAAATCTACATATAAATGGACCCACGCAGTTTAAACTTGTGTTGTCCAAGGATCAACCGTATTTTGTTATTTCAATTCCAAGTTCTTAGGTATATCAAATAAATACCAGTTATTAAATAACATAAGCTCACAACTATAAAAATATCAAGAAAAATTGTTAAGTGGTTTATTTGGTTTCTATCTTTTTATGCCATGATCCAGAGATAACTAAAGTAACAAATAAAACCTCAAATAAAAATATCCAGAAGCTTTTCTAGAATTTCAGACTTTTTTTTCTCCTTAGCACTACACTTGCACCACCTGTACAAAATTCATAAAGTTTTCATGTACATATTTATCATTGAGACCATTTTTCTTGAGTATGACAAAATATATTTCAGATGTTGTTCCTTTCAGCTCCATGAAATCAACAAAAACCATCACCTATCTTCAAAGTCCTGAATACTGCATTTTAAGTAAGTTATTAAACCACTTCTATGTGAAATGGTTGGAGCTTTTTCAATGAGTAAAATTTTACTGCTCTGATTTATAAGTTTTCCAAGAAGTTGTTCTCTCATCTTGATAGATATGTTTTACAACAATCAGAACCATAACTCTAACTGCCATGATACATTTGTATAAAAACTATTTTTTGAAGTATTGATAAATACTTCAAGTCAGAAAGTTACTTTAAACTATACAGTATATTGTGTTGGTATTTCATAAATACTTTTTCCTTTGCTTTAGCAATACTCTTTGATAAAATGTTTTGGGAAGTTATTTTCTTAATTTTTTTTTGAAAACGGATTTATGTTTATTTTTTCCAGCTTTAATGAGATATGTTTGACATATAACACTGTAAGTTTAAGGTATACAACATGTTGATCTGACATTTTATATATTGTAAAATTATAACCACCATACCCTTAGACCTGACACTTCCATCATGTCACAAAATTACCACTTCTTTTTCGTGGTGAGAACATTTGAGATCTACTCTCTTAGCAATTTTCAAGTATATAAAACAGCATAATTAACTATAATCATCATGCTGTACATTAGATCCCCAGAACTTATTCAAATTGTAACTGGGGGTTTGTACACTGACTAACATCTCCCCATTTCCCCCATCCCTTGGTAACCACCATTCTAGTCTCTGTTTCTATGAGTTCAGCTCTTTAGATTCCATATGTAAGTGATATACAGTATCTGTCTTTCTCTACCTGACTTATTTCACTTAGCATAATACCCTTAAGATCCCACCATGTTGTTGCAAATGGCAAGATGTCCTTCTTTCACACGGCTGAACAATATTCCACTGTATATACATATATGACACATCTTTATCCATTCAACTGTTGATGAACACTTAGGTTGTTCCCACATCTTGGCTAATGTGAATAATGCTGCAATGAACACGGGAGTGCAGATATTTCTTCGAGATTTTGTTTTCATTTCCTTTCCATACGCAGGAGAGGAGTTAGATTGCCGGATCATATGGTAATTGTAGTTTTAGTTATTTGAAAAATCTCCATACTGTTTTCCACAGTAGCTACACCATTTTGCAATCCCACTAACAGTGTACAAGGGCTCCCTTCTCTCTACACCCTCAAATACTTGTTATTTCTTGTCTTTATGATAATATCCATTCTAACAGGCATGAGGTGATATCACTCTGGTTTTGATATGCATTTCACTGATGATTAGTGATGCTGAGCACCTTTTCATGTACCTATTGGCCATTTGGATATCTTCTTTGGAAAAATGTCTTTTAGATCTTTTGCCCATTTTTTAATCATATTGTTTGGGTTTGTTTGTTTTGCTATTGAGTTATATGAGTTCTTTACATATTTTGGACATTAACCCCTTATCAGACACATGATTTACAAATATTTTCTCCCACTCAGTAGGTTGCCTCTTCATTCCGTTGATAGTTTCCTTTGCTGTGCAAAACTCTTTAAGTTTGGTATAAACCCACTTGTTTATTTTTGCTTTTATTGCCTTTGCTTTTGGTGTCAAATCCAAGAAATCATCACCAAGACTAATGTCAAAAAGCTGTCTTCTTCTAGGAGTTTCTTCTAGGAGTTTTATGGTTTCAGGTCTTATATTCAAATCTTTAATCCATTGAGTTGATTTTTGTGTATGTGGCCTGGTTTCATTCTTTTGCATGTGAATGTCCAATTTTTCCAACACCATTTACTGAAGAGACCATCTTTTCCCCATGGAGTATTCTTGGCTCCTTTGTCATAAATTGACCATATATGTGTGGGTTTATTTCTGGGTTCTCTATTCTGTTACATTGATCTATGTATCTGTTTTTATGCCAATACCAAACTGTTTTGATTACTATGTAATTACTTTGTAATATAGTCTGAAATCAGGTAATGTGATACCTCCAGTTTTGTTGTTCTTTCTTACGGTTGCTTTGGCTATTTGGGGTCTTGTGTAATTCCATATAAATTTTAGGATAGTTTGTTCTACATCTGTAAAAAATGCTACTGAAATTTTCATAGAGATTGCGTTGAATCTGTAGATTGCTTTGGATAGTATGAACATTTTAACAGTACTGATACTTCCAATCCATGAGCACAAAATATCTATTTATTTGTGTCTTTTTCAATTTCTTTCATCAATGACTTTTGTTTTTAGCGTATAGATTTTTCACCTCCTTGGTTAAATTTATTCTGAGGTATTTTATTCTTTTTGATGCAACTGTAAATGAGACTTTTTTCTTCATTATTCTGAAAATTCATTACTGAAATTTGTACTTTGACTTTTGTACCCTACAACTTAACTGAATTCATTTATTAGTTCTAAAAGTTTTTTGGTGGAATCTCTAGGGTTTTCTACATGCAATTTCAAGTCATCTGCAAATAGAGACAATTTTACTTCTTCCTTTCCAGTCTGGATGCCCTTTCTTTCTTTCCTCCCTCCCTCTTCCTTCCTTCCTTCCTTCCTCCTTCCCTCCCTTCCTTCCTTTCTTTCTTTTTCTTTTTTTTCCTCCTAATTGCTCTGCTAGGACTTCACTTCCAGTACTATGTTGAATAAAATTGGCCAGAGTGGGCATCCTTGTCTTGCTCCTGATCTTATAGAACAAGCTATGGGCCTATATATATATATATATATATATATATATATATATATATATATAAAGGCCTTATATATAAGGCCTTTATTATGTTGAGGTACATTCCCTCTGTACTCAGTTTGTTGGGTTTTTTTAAAAAAATCATAAGCGAATGTTGCATTTTTTGTCAAATGCTTTTTTTGCACTTATTGAGATGAACATATGGCTTTTATCCTTCATATTGTTAATGTGGCGTATCACACTGATTGATCTTCAGGTGTTGAACCATCCTTGCATCCTTGGAATAAATCTCTTGATCATGGTGTATGATCCTTTTAATGTACTGTTAAATTTGGTTTGTTAAAATTTTGTTGACTTTTTATTTTATATTGGAGTATAGTTGATCAACAATGTTGTGTTAGTTTCAGGTGTACAGCAGTGATTCAGTTATACATATATATGCATCTATTCTTTTTCAAATTCCTTTCCCATTTAGGTTGTTACATGACATTGAGTAGAGTTCCTTGTGCTATACAGGAGGTCCTTTTTGGTTATCCCTTTAAAATATAGCAGTGTGTATATGTCAATCCCAAACTCCCTAACTATCCCTCCTGCTACCCTTCCACTCCAATATAACATAAAAAGTTTAAAAAAAAAAAGACTTGATATATGATAAAGATCACCAAAAAAAAAAGCACCTTTTGATGTATCCAGAACCAACTAAGACAGCTTTTCCAATAGAACTGCAACAGATGCTGTAATGGGTTTCAACTCAGGGATGTTAGCAGCTTCTAATCCTTAGGTATCACCCCTTCTTCCTCTTTACTCCTCTAGGACCTCTACTTCTCCTTCTGCACCTCTGGCAAACGTATAGTCGGTTCTCTATATGAAATTCCCTTTATTAAAAAAAAATTTTGTTGAGGATTTTTGCTTCTATGTTAATCAGGAATACTGGCATGTATTTTCCTTTTCTTGTAGTGTCCTTGTCTGGTTTTGGTATCTGGGTAATGCTGGCCTTATAAAATGAGTTTGAAAGTGTCCCCTCCTCTTCAATTTTTGGAAGAAGAGAAGAGAAGAAGAAGAAGAGAAGGATTGGTATTAATTCATCTTTAAACATGTGGTGGAATTCACCAGAAGTCATCTGGTCCTGGACTTTTGTGTGTTGGGAGGTTTTTTGATTACTGATCCAATATTCTTACTAGTAATTGGTCTGTTCAGATTTTCAATTTCTCCATGATTCAGGCTTGGTAGGATTTATGTTTTTAGGAATTTATTTCTTCTAGGTTGACCAATTTGCTGATGTATGGCTGTTCTTACCAGTCTCTTGTGATCCTTTTACTTCTGTGGTATCAGTTGTAACATCTCTTTCATTTCTAATTTTGAGTCCCCTCTCTTTTTTTCTTGTTGAATCTAGCTAAAGATTTGTCTATTTTGTTTACCTTTCAAAAAAACAGGGGCTTCCCTGGTGGTGCAGTGGTTGAGAGCCCGCCTACCAATGCAGGGGACACGGGTTCATGCCCCAGTCCGGGTTCGTGCCCTGGTCCAGGAATATCCCAGATGCTGTGGAGTGGCTGGGCCCGTGAGCCATGGCCGTTGAGCCTGCGTGTCTGGAGCCTGTGCTCCGCAACAGAAGAGGCCACAGCAGTGAGAGGCCCGCGTACCGCAAAACAAGAACAACAACAACAAAAAAAAGCTCTTAGTTTCATTAATCTTTTCTATTGTCTTTTTTTGTCTCATTCATTTATTTCTGGTCTGATCTTTATTATTTCCTTTTTCTACTAACTTTGGGCCTAGTTTGTTCTTTTGCTAGTCCCTTGAGGTATAAAGATAGGTTGTTCATTTGCTGTACAGCAGTAATGAACACAACACTGTAATTCAACTATACTTCAGTAAAAAATAAATTTAAAAAAAGATACGTTGTTCATGTTTATATTTTTTGTCAAAATAATCACTGTGTTTCATCCTAGAAATACAAATTATCTGTTTTAGGTTTGTATTCCTGTATAGTATCAAGAGATATTCTGGACTTCAACTTTCTACTACTATTCTTTTTTATCTTCTCTGACAGATTCAGAATATTCGTGTTTATGATTTCTAAAAGAATAAAACTTTGCTGCCTCTTCATTTATAATAAAATAAAATTAATTCTTGTACTTATAAATATCAAAACACCAGGCACTACTAACTCAAGAATTGTAGTGTAGTAACAATGAAAGAAGCCAAAATAAAAACTATTTAAAAGCTGCAGTGAGAGAGGAGCTTCAAGATGGCGGAAGAGTAAGACACGGAGATCAGCTTCCTCCCCAAAAATACATCAGAAATACATCTACACGTGGAACTGCTCCTATAGAACACCTAATAAATGCCAGCAGAAGACCTCAGACCTCCCAAAAGGCAAGAAACTCCCCACGTACCTAGGTAGGGCAAAAGCAAAAAGAAAAAACAGAGACAAAAGAATAGGGATGGGACCTGCACCTCTGGGAGGGAGCTGTGAAGGAGGAAAGGTTTCCACACAGTGGAAGCCCCTTCGCGGGCGGAGACAGTGGGTGGCGGAGGGGGAAGCTTCGGAGCCATGGAGGAGAGTGCAGTAACAGGGTGTGGAGGGCAAAGCGGAGAGATTCCCGCACAGAGTATCGGTGCCGACCAGCACTCACCAGCCCAAGAGGCTTGTCTGCTCACCCGCCGGGGTGGGTGGGGGCTGGGAGCTGAGGCTCGGGCTTTGGTCAGATCCCAGGGAGAGGACTGGGGTTGGCGGCGTGAACAAACCCTGAAGGGGGCTAGTGCGCCACAGCTGGCCGGGAGGAAGTCTGGGATAAGGTCTGGAGCTGCCAAAGAGACAAGAGACTTTTTCTTGCCTCTTTGTTTCCTGGTGCACGAGGAGAAGGGATTAAGAGAGCCACTTAAAGGAGCTCCAGAGACGGGCACGAGCCATGGCTATCAGAGCGGACACCAGAGACGGGCATGAGACGCTAAAGCTGCTGCTGCCGCCACCAAGAAGCCTGTGTGTGAGCACAGGTCACTCTTCACACCACCCCTCCCGGGAGCCTGTGCAGCCCGCCACTGCCAGGGTCCCGGGATCCAGGGACAACTTCCCCGGGAGAATGCACGGCGCGCCTCAGGCTGTTGCAACATCATGCCGGCCTCTGCTGCTGCAGGCTCGCCCCACATCCGTACCCCTCCCTCCCCCCAGCCTGAGCCAGAGCACCCGAATCAGCTGCTCCTTTAACCCCATCCTGTCTGAGCAAAGAACAGACGCCCTCAGGCAACCGACACGCAGAGGCGGGGCCAAATCTAAAGCTGAACCCCGGGAGCTGTGGGAACTAAGAAGAGAAAGGGAAATCTCTCCCAGCAGCCTCAGAAGCAGTGGATTAAATCTCCACAATCAACTTGATGTACCCTGCATCTGTGGAATACCTGAATAGACAATGAATCATCCCAAATTGAGGAGGTGGACTTTGGCAACAACGATACATATATTTTTTTCCCCTTTTTCTCTTTTTGTGAGTGTGTATGTGTATGCTTCTCTGTGTAATTTTGTCTGTATAGGTTTACTTTTACCATTTGTCCTAGGGTTCTGTCTGTCCTTTTTTTAAAATTACTTAAAAAATTTTTTTCTTAATAACTATTTTTTATTTTAATAACTTTATTTTATTTTACTTTATTTTATCTTCTTTCTTTCTTTTCTTTCTCCCTTTTATTCTGAGCCATGTGGAGGACAGGCTCTTGGTAATCCACCCAGGCATCAGGCCACTGAGCTGGGAGAGCCAAGTTCAGGACACTGGTCCACAAGAGACCTCCCAGCTCCATGAAATAGCAAATGGCGAAAATCTCCCAGAGATCTCTAACTGAACACCAAGACCCAGCTCCACTCAAAGACCAGCAAACTACAGTGCTATGCCAAAGACCTAGTAAGACAGGAACACAACCCCATCCATTGGCACAGGGGCTTCCTAAAATCATAATAAGGCCACAGACACTGCAAAACACACCACCAGACATGGACCTGCCCACCAGAAAGACAATATCCAGCCTCATCCACCAGAACACAGACACTAGTTGCCTCCACCAGGAAGCCTACACAACCCACTGAACCAACCTTAGCCACTGGGGGCAGACACCAAAAACAATGGGAACGACAAACCTGCAGCCTGCAAAAAGGAGACCCCAACACACTAAGTTAAGCAAAATGAGATGACAAAGAAACACACAGCAGATGAAGGAGCAAGGCAAAAACCCACCAGATCTAACAAATGAAGAGGAAATATGCAGTCTACCTAAAAAGGAATTCAGAATAAGGATAGTAAAGATGATCCAAAATCTTGGAAATAGAATGGAGAAAATACAATAAACGTTTACAAAGGAACTAGAAGAACTAAAGAGCAAACAAACAGTGACGAACAACACAATAAATGAAATCAGAAATTCTCTAGAAGGGATCAATAGCAGAATAACTGAGACAGAAGAATGGATAAGTGACCTGGAAGAAAAAATAGTGGAAATAACTACGGCAGAGCAGAATGAAGAAAAAAGAAGGAAAAGAATTGAGGACAGTCTCACAGACCTCTGGAACAACATTAAATACACCAACATTCGAATTATAGGGGTCCCAGAAGAAGAAGAGAAAAAGAAAGGGACTGAGAAAATATTTGAAGAGATTATAGTTGAACACTTCCCTAATATGGGAAAGGAAATAGTTAATCAAGTCCACTAAGCACAGAGAGTCCCATACAGGATAAATCCAAGGAGAAACATGCCAAGACACATACTAATCAAACTATCAAAAATTAAATACAAAGAACAAGTATTAAAAGCAGCAAGGGAAAAACAACAAATAACACACAAGGGAATCCCCATAGGTTAACAGCTGATCTTTCAGCAGAAACGCTGCAAGCCAGAAGGGAGTGGCAGGACATACTTAAAGTGATGAAGGAGAAAAACCTACAACCAAGATTACTCTACTGAGCAAGGATCTCATTTAGATTTGACAGAGAAATTAAGACGTTTACAGACAAGCAAAAGCTAAGAGAGTTCAGCACCACCAAACCAGCTTTACAACAAATGTTAAAGGAACTTCTCTAGGCAGGAAACACAAATGAAGGAAAAGACCTACAATAATAAACTCAAAACAATTAAGAAAATGGTAATAGGAACATACATATTGATAATTACCTTAAATGTAAATGGATTAAATGCTCCAAGCAATAGACACAGACTGGCTGAATGGATACAAAAACAAGACCCATATATATGCTGTCTACAAGAGACCCACTTCAGATCTAGGAACACATACAGACTGAAAGTGAGGGGATGGAAAAAGATATTCCAGGCAAATGGGAATCAAAAGAAAGCTGGGGTAGCAATTCTCATATCCAAGAAAATAGACTTTAAAGCAAAGACTATTACAAGAGACAAAGAGGGACACTACATAATGATCAAGGGAACAATCCAAGAAGAAGAAATAATAATGGTAAATGTTTATGCACTCAACATAGGAGCACCTCAATACATAAGGGAAATACTAACAGCCATAAGTGGGGAAATTGACAGTAACACAATCATAGTAGGGGACTATAACACCCCATTTCACCAATGGACAGATCATCCAAAATGAAAATAAATAAGGAAACACAAGCTTTAAATGATACATTAAACAAGACGGACTTAATTGATATTTATAGGACATCCCATCCAAAAACAACAGAATACATATTCTTCTCAAGCGCTCATGGAACATTCTCCAGGAAAGATCATATCGTGGGTCACAAATCAAGCCTTGGTAAATTTAAGAAAATTGAAATCGTACCAAGTATCTTTTCCAAACACAATGCTATGAGACTAGATATCAAATATAGGAAAAAATCTGTAAGAAATACAATACATGGAGGCTAAACTACACACTACTTAATAACCAAGAGACCACTGAAGAAATCAAAGAGGAAATAAAAAAATATCTAGAAACAAATGACAATGAAAACATGACAACCCAAAACCTATGTGATGCAGCAAAAGCAGTTCTAAGAGGGAAGTTTATAGCAATACAATCCTACCTTAAGAAACAGGAAACACCTCAAATAAACAACCTAACCTTACACCTAAAGCAATTAGAGAAAGAAAAACAAAAACAAAAAAAACCCCAAAGTTAGCAGAAGGAAAGAAATCATAAAGATCAGATCAGAAATAAGTGAAAAACAAATGAAGGAAACGATAGCAAAGATCAATAAAACTAAAAGCTGGTTCTTTGAGAAGATAAACAAAATTGATAAACCATTAGCTAGACTTATCAAGAAAAAAAGGGAGAAGACTCAAATCAATAGAATTAGAAATGAAAAAGGAGAAGTATCAACTGACACTGCAGAAATACAAAGGATCATGAGAGATTACTACAAGCAACTATATGCCAATAAAATGGACAACCTGGAAGAAATGGACAAACTCCTAGAAATGCACAAACTTCCAAGACTGAACCAGGAAGAAATAGAAAATATGAGCAGACCTATCACAAGCACTGAAACTGAAACTGTGATGAAAAATCTTCCAACAAACAAAAGCCCAGGACCAGATGGCTTCACAGGCGAATTCTATCAGACATTGAGAGAAGAGCTAACACCTATCCTTCTCAAAGTCCTCCAAAATACAGAAGAGGGAAGAAGACTCCCAAATTCATTCTATGAGGCCACCATCACTATGATACCAACACCAGACAAAGATGTCACAAAGAAAGAAAACTACAGACCAATATCACTGATGAACATACATGCAAAAATCCTCAACAAAATACTAGCAAACAGAATCCAACAGCATATTAAAAGGATCATACAGTGGGGTTTATCCCAGGAATTCAAGGATTCTTCAATATATGCAAATCAATGTGATACACCATATTAACAAATTGAAGGAGAAAAACCATATGATCATCTCAATAGATGCAGAGAAAGCTTTCGACAAAATTCAGCACCCATTTATGATAAAAACCCTCCAGAAAGTAGGCATAGAGGGAACTTACCTCAATATAATAAAGGCCATATAAGACAAACCCACAACAAACATCGCCCTCAATGGTAAAAAACTGAAACCATCCACTAAGATCAGGAGCAAGACAAGGTTGCCCACTGTCACCACTATTACTCAACATAGTTTTAGAAGTTTCAGCCACAGCAATCAGAGAAGAAAAAGAAATAAAAGAAATCCAAAGTGGAAAAGAGGAAGTAAAGCTGTCACTGCTTGCAGATGACATGATACTATACATAGAGAATCCTAAAGATGCTACCAGAAAACTACTAGAGATAATCAATGAATCTGGTAAAGTAGCAGGATACAAAATTAATGCACAGAAATCTTTTGCATTCCTATACATTAATGATGAAAAATCTGAAAGTGAAATTAAGAAAACACCCCATTTACCATTGCAACAAAAAGAATAAAATATCTAGGAATAAACCTACCTAAGGAGACAAAAGACTTGTATGCAAAAAATTATAAGACACTGATGAAAGAAATTAAAGATGATACAAATAGATGGAGAGATATACCATGTTCTTGGATTGGAAGAATCCAACACTGTGAAAATGACTGTACTACCCAAAGCAATCTACAGATTCAATGCAATCCCTATCAAACTACCACTGGCATTTTTCACAGAACTAGAACAAAAAATTTCACAATTTGTATGGAAACACAAAAGACCCCGAATAGCCAAAGCAATCTTGAGAAAGAAAAATGGAGCTGGAGGAATCAGGCTCTCAGACTTCAGACTCTACTACAAAGCTACAGTAATCAAGACAGTATGGTACTGGCAGAGAAACAGAAATATAGATCAATGGAACAGGATAGAAAGCCCAGAGATACACCCACATACATATGGTCACCTTATCTTTGATAAAGGAGGCAAGAATATACAGTGGAAAAAAGACAGCCCCTTCAATAAGTGGTGCTGGGAAAACTGGACAGCTACATGTAAAAGAATGAAATTAGAACATTCCCTAACACCATACACAAAAATAAACTCAAAATGGATTAAAGACTGAAATGTAAGGCCAGACACTGTAAAACTCTTAGAGAAAAACATAGGCAGAACACTCTATGACATAAATCACAGAAAGATCCTTTTTGACCCACCTCCTAGAGAAATGGAAATAAAAACAAAAATAAACAAATGGGACCTAAAGAAACTTAAAAGCTTTTGCACAGCAAAGGAAACCATAAACAAGATGAAAAGACAACCCTCCGAATGGGAGAAAATATTTGCAAATGAAACAACTGACAAAGGATTAATCTCTAAAATTTACAAGCAGCTTATGCAGCTTAATATTAAAAACACAAACAACCCAATCCAAAAATGGGCAGAAGACCTAAATAGACATTTCTCCAAAGAAGATATACAGATTGCCAACAAACACATGAAAGAATGCTCAACATCATTAATCATTAGAGAAATGCAAATCAAAACTACAGTGAGATATCATCTCACACCGGTCAGATTGGTCATCATCAAAAAATGTACAAATAATAAATGCTGGAGAGGGTGTGGAGAAAAGAGAACCCTCTTTCATTGTTGGTGGGAATGTAAATTGATACAGCCACTTTGGAGAACACTATGGAGGGTCCTTAAAAATGTAATAGAATTACCATACGACCCAGCAATCACACTACTGGGCATATACCCTGAGAAAACCATAATTCAAAAAGAGTCATGCACCAAAATGTTCATTGCAGCTCTGTTTACAATAGCCAGGACATGGAAGCAACCGAAGTGTACATCAGCAGATGAATGGATAAAGAACATGTGGCACATATATACAATGGAATATTACCCAGCCATAAAAAAGAACAAAGGAACGAAGATCCTGATGGATGGACCTAGAGACTGTCATACAGAGTGAAGTACGTCAGGAAGAGAAAAACAAATACCGTATGGGAACACATATATATGGAATCTAAAAAACAAACAAAAAAAGGTCATGAAGAACCTAGGGGCAGGACAGGAATAGACGCAGACGTAGAGAATGTACTTGAGGATATGGTGAGGGGGAAGGGTAAGCTGCGACAAAGTGAGAGAGTGGCATGGACATATATACACTACCAAAGGTAAAATAGATAGCTAGTGGGAAGCAGCCGCATAGCACTGGGGGATCAGCTCGGTGCTTTGTGACCACCTAGAGGGGTGGGATAGGGAGGGTGGGAGGGAGGGAGAAGCAAGAGGGAAAAGATATGGGGACATACGTATATGTATAACTGATTCACTTTGTTATACAGCAGAACATAACACACCATTGTAAAGCAATTATACTCCAATAAAGATGTTAAAAAGAACAAAAAAAGCTGTAGCAATTTAAAAATCGAGGATAATGATAAACAGATGATTCTCTGCAAGAACAGAAGGCTCCAGCTTCACAATGAATGTGTAGTGGAGATATGCCACCACTGTCTCTAAGAGCCAGGCTGGACAGACAGACACTGAGTGCTGCAAAAGTAGACCCCACTAAAGTCTAGAAAATTAGCTTGAACTAATGAGTTCACACTGAAATTTGTATTATTAGTTTTTACCACTTCTCCCAGTTACTGTCACATTATTCACTGACTGATAAGGAAGAGTTTTAATATCTCGTCAAGCAGTAGAGCCATCCCAGTGCGGAACAGCTTAAGAGCAGTCCTGGTTGTAACAACCACATTCAATAGCCCCAATTTTTCTCTGAACTGTCACTCCTAGACCACTGATATTTTCCATTCTGAAATAATGCCAACTGGAACAAAGTGATATTCAATTACTTCTTAAAAGTAAAAATACCCAAAAAAGGAGATTTCAATAAGGCACAATCTAAGAAGGGAAAACCATGATGAAGAGTTTTCCACAGTAATGTTGCTAAATTTAAACCACGTTACCAGCAAAATATTTACTCATCAGGCACCATCACCATCCCCACCACACCCAGCTACTGTTTACAGGTTAAATAAGAGCAAAATCGCTGCCCCACATCATTAAAAAGTAAATGAACAAAAGCATAAATCAACTTAAACCCTCAGTCGTATTCTGCCACTCCCTCTGCTAAACACCCTTCAATGTTTCCCCTTGGAAAAAAATCCAAATTCTCCAAGCACGACCCCAAGCGCTCCAGACCTCCCTGCTCGCCTGGCTAACTCCTCTTTACCCTTCAGCTCGCAGCTCGCAGGCCACTTCCTCAGAGATTCTCCCCCATCCACCCAGACTAAACTCTGTGCCTCCTCTTCTCATAGCGCCTTATTCTTTTTCCGCACCATGCTTTTCAAAATACTCAGATAAATGTGTATCCACGTGATTACTTATTGTTTGCCTACTCACGAGACGATTAGCTCCACGCAGACATGTTCTGGTCCCTGTAGTACATCCAATACCTAGCATGATGGCTGGCCACAGGAAAGGACTAGATAAATGCACGTGGATGAATAAATTGCTAAATGCCCTATATCTATGTGATAGACCTGCTAAAAGTAAAACAGGGCTTCAGGTTTTTCTTTTGCACAGCAAAGGAAACCATAAACAAGATGAAAAGACAACCCTCCGAATGGGAGAAAATATTTGCACATGAAGCAACTGACAAAGGATTAATCTCTAAAATTTACAAGCAGCTCACACACCTTATATAAGAGGAGAAATATCTTTGAGTATTACTATTTCAAGAGCAAATGTGTACACAAATGAAGATTACACAAGTCGTGATTACACAAATAGCAGTTACACCACAGTGGCACATACTTGCCACCCTCATCTGACTTAGCTTGGACCCGGGGACACATGGAAGACTAAGAGGGCCCATTTCCCAGCTGCCACTGCCATCAGCAAAGGGGTCTCCCTGGCCTGCCCCCAGACTGTGCGGGAGAAGGAATGACTGAGGCAAAGGGAAGAAGAGCAGAGTCAGAGGCCAAGCTCTCCAGGTCTAACAGTGGTAACCACGCCACCCTTCCAGAGCTCACCTGCACAACTCCAACCAAAGATGACCCTTTCGTTACCAATACTGCAGAATCACGAATTTCACAGGAAAGCACTGCTGGTTCCGGTCAAACAGCCTCTGCCAAGTACTACCACACACCCTGGCCTTCTGATGGGAAATAGGGTGAGAGAGAAGGAAGATGAGAAAAACAATCCGGCAGGGCCTGGGAAGGGCCCAGAGCCAGGGACGCACAAAGAAAGGTGAGAAAGGGAATCTGGGGTGAAGTTAACACATAACTGGAAGAGCCAAGTGGGCTAACAACCGTGGCAAATAGGGACAGGCTAAAGGGCTGGATGCTCTGATGAAATCTGATAAGGAGAGTATATGTGTACACGAGCAGAATGAACCAGAGGTTATGGTAACGTACAAGTGACAGTGGGCTGTAAGGTCCACTGTATCTGTGGGAAATGTGGAACAGAAGTGACAGTCCTTGAAATTGAAAGAGTTACAGCGCTATGCACCATGGATGCTCATGTTTGGTTGAATACAGCCTGGGGAGTCACAGAGACTAAGCTGGGGCCGGAGTCACCGAAACACGCAGAAGGGTGGTCTATAGGTCAGTGAGGGCAAGAGGAGCAGGGGAAGAGACAGCTTGGATGAATAATGTAGGGCTGCAAAAGAAGAGACTGAAAATGGAAACAAAATGAAATCATTTCAAATGCCAGGAACTGGAAAAGATGGAAAAAGAACATATTAGTGAAAAAACAGGATTCAGTTAAGGTGAGGTGGTAGAAGGAACATTTGAAGAAAAGGTTAAATACCTAAGAGACTTTGTCTAGGGGGCCAGCAGAGCAGGTGGCAGCAGGAGCAGCAGGGCAGCACGGTCTGGGGATGGGCTTTTGAGGCAGAACAGGAGGGGGGAGGGATTTGTGACTAAGGTGCTCGGTTCAGGTAGGATGACATACTATGCACAAGGCCCCCAACATACAGGTACCAAGATAAATAAGAGAAAGGCGATATGGGGTAGGTGATCAGCTCACAGTAAATATGCCTGGTCCATTCATCTCCCTGGGACATGGTTGACTGACCCTGTATTGTCCTATCAGATTCTCTTTCCTGAAAATGAAAAACCTTTCAAAGTGATTGAAGGTAGTTGGAACCACTTTATAACACCTGGAAAGAATACCTGTGTTAACTCCTGTGGATACTCTGGTTCTCTTCTCTCACAAAACCTGGTTACTCAAATTTTCCCCCGATTCTGAGAGCTGTGCCTACCTGAACCTTTAATAATGTCTCCATGTTTGCTTTGTTTGTTTTAGCCAGAATCATTTCTGTTGCTTATAACCAAAGTATCTTTCCTGATTTAACATGGCTTCTGCCCATAGCTAACTCATTTTATAAATAAGGAAACAGAAGCCCTGAGAATGTATTTTTTTTTTTACAGGTTAAAAGACCAAAACCTGGGACTTCTCTGGTGGCGCAGTGGTTAAGAATCCACCTGCCAATGCAGGGGACACAGGTTCGAGCCCTGGTCAAGGAAGATCCCACATGCCACGGAGCAACTAAGCACGCCAGCCACAACTACTCAGCCTGCGCTCTAGAGCCTGGGAGCCACAACTACCGAAGCCCGCGCACCTAGAGCCCGTGCTCCGCAACAGGAGAAGCCACCACAATGAGAAGCCCGTGTACCACAACGAAGAGCAGCCCCCACTCACCACAACTAGAGAATGCCCATGCGCAGCAATGAAGACCCAATGCAGCCAAAAATAAACAAATAAATTTATTTTTTTAAAAAGACCAAAACCCAATTGTCCCTACTATACTACTCTCGGCGATTTTTTTTTAAAGATTTAGACAGACAGCTTCCAAAAGACTTATAATCCAAATAACGTCAGATAAAATCTAGGTATAAAGGTAAAATAGAAAAAGCTAAAACTGGAGCAGACGGAGGTGGCTAATGAGTCTGGAAGAGCCACGATCTTCTAATAGTAGCTATTGGAGGATATAGTTCATATTCTATTGTAACATGAAGCCTGTGTAATGGAAGATTTCTATAAATTTTTTAAAAATATCTGAAGCCATTGTATTAATATAAAATTTAGATGTAAAAAAAAGTAAATGTAAAAAGGTACAGAGCCAGAGAAAGGAAAGATAAATATCAACATATAGACAAAATTATAAAGACCGTGTCTATAATATCAGAATATTTTTGGCATCATCACATGTTTAAAAACATTTGTCTTGGTATCCTTCCCCTCCAAATATTTTTGGACGATAAAACATTTCTCATACTTCCTTGACTTTCCAAGATTCTGTGGCCATTTCACTACCTCCTTTTCTCAGAATCTTTGTAAGGCTGATTTCCTTTGTTTACCCTATCAAGTGTCCTTTCCTTCCTAAAATTTTCACTTTATTTCCCTTTTTCTAGCCTAAAACTTGGCCACTATATATTATTCTTTCCTGTTTCCCTGGTGTTTGATATTTTCTCATCTAACCATTCCCTCCCTAATACAAGACAATCTGAATTGGCACATTCTCACAAACTTTTTCCGTGGCACTGCTTCAGAAAGAACAACAGGAACGTTTTATAAAAACGTTAACAGAGGTGATCTGTTGATAAGACTGAGTATAAATACCACATATGCTTCCATGAAGCTGTTCATTTCTCTTTGAACCATGAGTTTTCAGTAAAAACTGGGAAGCAAGTCTCTTATTTATTCCACATGGTCCAAACCTATTATGATAAACAAACATGTAGAGCCAGTGCTCCACATGAAATACCTCAGGTAAATATAATTATTTTATAAAAAGGAAACTACATTACACATTAAGTAATGTATTTAATTAAAAGATAATCTAATAGACTATATCAGCCAGAATGGAAATTCAGGGTTCCCCTCTACTTATATATCAAAAAACAAATGAAATCATCATAAAAAAAATGAACATTTTATATACTTCAAACTTACAAGAGGAAATATGTATCATAGACTTCTTATACCACTTAGCTCTGTTTACTTCCAAGCTTTCTAATAATTACACAAATTCAATTCCACGTACATGTAGATTATGTGAAAACACCTACTCCTTAAGTAACAGAAGGAAAACAGCAAATCTTAGTGAGGTTTATATCAAAATTTAACATAAAAATTCTCTTCAGGATAAGAACATCATTTATCCTGCAACCATAACTATTATAAATTGATAATATGCTGATTCCACTATATCCTAAATCAGTGGTTCATTATGGGGTGAGGACTGGGGGACAGACGGGAAGGGGCATGGAGGGGCGGGGAAGGAGGGGTGGGAGGGGAGGGGACATGTGGCAAGCCCTGGAGCTACTTTTGGTTGTCCACGGTGGTGGCAGTTGGGGGTGGGGGGGCTGAGGTGCTAGTGGCATCTAGTGGGCAGAGGCCAGGGATGCCGCGAAACATACAATGCACAGGGCTGCCCTTCACAACAAAGATTATCCAGCTCAAATGGCTGAGAAAGTCCCACAGAGAAATGAGATCGAAAGGAGAGAGCAGATGATCAGGAGTAACCATGAGTCACCAACGGCCCTCTCCGTTCCAAGGAGCCCCTACCTTGGATGCCTGTGGCGTGGATATCACATGGACCGTGCTGGGTTTGACTCCATTAGCCTTCGGCCGCTTGTAGAGAGCAAATCTGCTTTTCCTCCGGCCTCTGTCTCCATTGGGTAAAGCACCATTGTACCTATAAACAGAGATGAGAGGGTTCATTTATTTGTAGACTTTAAAGGCATTAAGAATAAAAGTTGGATGGCCTAAGGGAAAAGACAGGAATGCTCACAAAGACTTTCCCACTAACCGCCCCACAAAAGGGACACAAAACAAACTGTTCACAGGCTTCAGCTATAATGAAATTCAAATCACTTCCAGAAACTTAATTTAAGAGTGATGTACAAAGTAATTACAGGTTTCCTGTTCTATAAAGTCAGACTCTTCAAATCTTTTCAGAAGAGACCGAGTATAAAATAAGCAAATGAGAATTCTGCAGAGGCCGTATTAGCGCTGGCTCAACTCAGCAAGCACCGTCCTAATGGGCCCCAGAGAAACACTCAAGAAATATTTTTAAATGAACTAGTTAGAAACTAGCATTCTAATTAAACCTCATCTCTCACTCGCAAATCATGTTCATGTCTGTAGGATCTTTATTTGTAAGACCAAATTTAGTTACTTGCATTCTTAAAAGTTTGGAATTCTCTACCTTCATTCCCATTGCTACTTGAACCCTATACTGTCAGGTTGGCAAAAACTAGCCTGCAAAATTAAACATAAAGTATGACTCTACGAGAAGGTTGACCATTAAAAAAAAGCCCAAAGGTAAAAAAAAAAGATGAGTTTTAGTCCACAAACTAACAAATATCTCTAAAAGTCACCTGGAAAACATTACTGTCCTTAAGCGATTTCCTGAATTAATACCTTAAGCCGATACCAGTGTTTAAAAGAAATGCAGGATTGCAGGAGGGTTTCAGTTTTCACCTGTATTTTCTAACTCTGGATTAAGGGTCCCTGTACGTTCTGACCGCTTCTCATGTTGCCACACTGCCATGTCTATTCTCCAACTCCCTCTTGGCAGAAGTTCTTTTCAAGAAGAGAACCGAAAGAAGGAAGGGAATTGTTTCAAATGTGTGTGGATAAACATGACAGCTCCAAGGCTCCCTCCGAGCACCAAAGTCAGGGACAGTGCATGTGGTGTGGTGGCTCCACCCTCTCCTGGAAGTCTTGCCTTTGCCACTTGTCCGTCAATCCCAGAGATCATGGTGGCCAGTATGGCAAAGGGGACACAAGGCCCACTGAGAACAGTGAAAGTCGGAACAAGGGGTTTGTGGTGTGTGTTTTACAATTCAGTAGCTATAGTATGACAATGGATTTAAATTATCACCAGAAATTATTCCTGCTGTGTTTTTAAGGTCTCCATTTCCATCACAAAGGAACAAGAAACAAGAAAATGTCTCTAGAAAACAAAAAATAATTTGTTTCAAGTCTTATTCCTCTCCTTTTTCTGAGGCAAGATCAGAACAATGTGCATTGTTTTCTTACACATATCTGTGATCACTACCACAAAGAACATATCCATGAGTAAACAACCATTATAAACTCACTTTGTCTTAATATATTTCCACATCACTTAAACCAAGATGAGCATCCTGTATTAAGAGAAACATACGTGAATCAATCAAAGGCAGGGCTGTAAACAATTTAGAGGGACACTTTCACCACTGTGGCCTAGAGGCAATTGGTACAAGATTTGGCAAGGTTCTTTGTGCCCCTCACACTTGCCCAGCTCTCCGGTGCATCATTCTCTCATCTATATATACTGCTGGTCAAGGATATCTAACCTAGTAAGAGCACGGCAGATGCTTTTGAAGAGATCTGCTCACCATGACATCCCTTCTCAGGAATCCAGCCCTGAACTCCCTAAGGGAGCCCCGGCATCACGTCTGAATGAAACGGCCAGGCCAGCTTCCTCCCCACCACCCTGGAGCTGAATAGCTGGAGGCAGACATCCGGCCCAAGCTGGCCAATGACGTTCTCATCCCGGAAAATGCAAAGCCGGACGAGAGACAACCCGCCAGTCTGCGTGGGTAGCCAGAGCTGCAAACTGGAAGCACGGGAGCTGTGGGGATGTCACAGTCTGTTCCGTGATGAAGCAGCAGAGGAGTGAGGAGTGAAGCAGATGAACAGAGACAAGCAACAAAAAGAGATGGAAAGAGGGTCCTTAAGGGCTTCTATTGGCCCAGATGTACTCTGACCCTTGTTGGTGAAATTCTTTTTAGTTTCAGCCAACTCAGGTTGGTTTCTGCTACTTGCAACCCCAAAGCCATATCTAATATAAAGGTGAAAACACAAAAACCAGAAATGTCAACCTTAAAATAGGCAAAAACATTTTCATTTCAATTGCCTGAGCAGAGATGCACAGATATTTCAGGTTAAGCAAATATGCCAGTCCACTTAATATGTCTGCTTACTTAATACACCTACATGACACCCAGTGAAAAATCGTGCTGGAAATAAGGTAAGAGTGCAGAAAACAGTGTCACGATGAGACAAGTTTAGAATCAGGTTAAGCTACATGGTCATTCGTTCAGTATTTATAATGCCAAGTACTAGAGCTGCAACGATGAATATCAACCACCCCATGTTCAGAGCTCTCCACTTAAAAGCAGAGAAAGACGTAAAAGCAAGCGCGATAAAACACTCGTGCGACAAGATGCACCAGTCATTCAAAGCACGTGGGAAGAGCCATATCGGAAGCCCTCACAGAGGAGAGAGTGTGAACTTTCTTGAAATCTGAACAAGATGACTAAGTGGGGAATGCAGGGCAATCATATGTACAAAGGCAAGGAGTGGTTCAGTACTGTGGCAGCGTAGAGTTCAAGAGGAGAGACGCAGAGGGCTAGGAGGGTAAAAGGTGGGCAGGGCCCAGATTACAACCCCCTGGTACTCCATGACAAGGGGCATGGCCTTTTACCCTAAGAAGAATGGGAATTGGTAAGATGTAAGCAAAGGACTAACATGATTACGTATAAGGTAATCACGAGGGCAGCACCATGCAAGATGCACATCCGGATTAGAGTCAGGATGACTGGACGGGAGAACTATCCCAACCTGAGGAGGAACGTAGTAGGTGGCCCTCAGAAAGACAGGTCCATGTCCCAGAACCTGTGAAGGTGACCTTACTTGGAAAAAGAGTCTCTGCAGACATAGTTAGGGATCTGGAGATGAGATCATCCTGGATTGCTGGAGGCCCTAAATCCAGTGACAAATGTCTTTAGGAGACACACACAGGGAAAGAGAGGAGACGACCAGGTGAAGATGGAGGCAGAGACTGGAGTTAGACGATCACAGGCCAAGGAACGCCTGAAGCTGCCACAAGCAGGAAGAGGCGAAGGAGAACCCTCCCCCAACGCCTTCAGAGGCAGCACGGCCTTGCGGACACCTTGATTCCAAGACGTGAGGCCTCCAGAACCGTGGGAGAACAAATTCTGCTGAGAGTTGTTTTCAATTCTAGATGAACATGAGAATTACCAGGGAAGCTTCATAAAAATAGGCGTGCCTAAGTCTCAAGAGATGCTGATTCAGTAGCTCTGGGACAGAACTTTTAAAAGTTCCACAGGTGGGGCTTCCCTGGCGGCGCAGTGGTTGAGAGTCCGCCTGACGACGCAGGGGACGCGGGTTCGTGCCCCGGTCCGGGAGGATCCCACGTGCCGCGGAGAGGCTGGGCCCGTGAGCCATGGCCGCTGAGCCTGTGCGTCCGGAGCCTGTGCTCCACAACGGGAGAGGCCACAACAGTGAGAGGCCCGCGTACCGCAAAAAAAAAAAAAAAAAAAAAAAGTTTAAAAGTTCCACAGGTGATGCTTACTTGCAGCTACAGTTGAGGACCCTGGTTTTAAAGGCAAAAAATCAAGAGTATTTGGTGACCTATGATGTGGCCGCACCAAGTGAGGGACAGAGAAAGGGAATATCACATAGGCTCCCGGCCAAGGCCAAGGTGATGGCATTATTAGAAATAGGAATTACAGGGACACCCAGGGGAAGACATGTATGAGGCAAGAGAAGTTATAAACTTGGGTGCCTGCACCATACAGGTGTGGGAGTTAAAATCATGAGAGCAAATGAGATTACTCAAGAAAATGTACAGAATAAAGTAAAGAAGGCAAGGAGAGACCCTGGGAAAGATGTCCATTTAAAGACATAAACCATAATTCACAGAACTATTCATCAAAAAGTGACTTTCAACATATGTAAATTTCAAACAAAATAAAAACCTTTTATATCTTCAAAAAAATGAAGAAAGAAACACTTCTTAGTCATAGGCAGAAGGACCAAGACCAGTAGGAAGTTGTATTAGCAAAGACAGGAGAAGAGAGAGTTTTAACAGTGTTTAATCAGTTAAGAGGCCAGTCAGAAACGTGCAAGTATGATTTGGAAAAGAACAGGTCATTGGTGACATCACCCATCTTCAGAGCAAACCAGCAATGCAAAAACAAGCAAAGCCCTCCCGCGCCGAGCCTCACTGTGGGCCTACTCTCTCCTTCCCATCTTCTCACAGCCAAGAACCTCAAAAGAGGGCTCCACACCCACTGTCCCAATTCCCTACCTGTCGACTCTTCAGCCCACTATTGTTTGCCTCCAAATCTAAAGGTACGTTTGCTCATAAAGGCAAAAAAAAAAAAGTGACCCTCTTTTCCATGAAAGAGGGTCAGAATGCTGTCTGGCCCGGCAAGCTTTTCAGACAGCAAGTTTGCAGAAATAAGATTTCCAAGTGCTGCAGGCATACCTGTCTCAGCTGCTAAACAAGGGTATTTTGATTCAAACCCACAAGTTGCCTTTCAAGCTTCAAATTAAAAAAAAAAATTCTGGAGACTAAAAAAATCCACTTATTTAGTAAATGTGTGATGAAAATGTAGCTCTTCATATATGCAGGGCAAATAGATGGTAAAGGTATTTGGAAACTTCAGAGGACAATGAAAAACCCTTGTAAGAAACCTCACATGGTAAGAAGTGGTTTTTCTTGGTTTAAAATTCAGAGTTCACACATTAATTCTTTTTAATAGCATTTGCTGTGCATTTACTATGTGCCAAAAAACCTTGTAAGGGAGGCTCCTCGTGGGCAGATAAGAGGCTTGAATGACTGGAACACGCATAAATTGCACGGCTGGGAAGGGGCAGATAGGACTCAAATCTACATCTGGTTTTGTCTGACTCCATATTTCATACTCTTCCCAGTAGCCAACACTGACAATTTTTAAATTCAAGGCATTTCCTGGCAAACACCACAAAGATACATTCTTGAGAAGATGCCTGCCACCTAAAAAATGCATTTGTCAAAAAGAATTTTCTATAGGAAATAACAGCAAGAGAGGGCGTGCCAGGGGCTCCCAGCCACACTTCGGAGGCATCACATTTGATCTTAACCAGTCTGAACTCACGGAGCAGCACCTGTGTGGGCTCCAGAAGTGAAGGCATCATCAGCATCAAACGGCCACATTCCAGAGGCAGCCCAGCTTCCCATTACAGACTGAAGCCTCTGCCCTCCCTCGAAAGCAATATCTCTGTCACCTGCACATATAAATCACAAGCAACTACTGTAGCTAAGACAGACCGTACTCTGCAGATGAACAGGCCGGGGACACTAGAGACAAGAGATGTGAAGGGCATTGGAGTCTGATAAACCCCTGCACCGTGGCCCCCCGGTCTCGAGGAGTGCACATCAATTCACCACGATAGTGAACGCACTAACGCACTGCTGCAACCGTGCATAAGAAGATGCACGTAAACCAGTAAGTGCCTGACACTGGCTTTACATCATTACAGCCCGAACTCCTCATTATTTAAGCTATCGATGCATCTGGACTTGCACTGCCCGACCGAACGCCATACATAGAGCCCAGGGACACAACAATATCTATTTTCCTGTGCCTAACAAATGCTGCGTATTGTACGGTTTCATAAAATAAATAGTAGACTTTCATTTCCAGCCAGAGAACTAACTATGGCAGCACCATTACAGTCTACTCCCTCTGGTGATAACCTGCTGCAGCTTTTTAAACATCAATTCATTCAGAAAATCTTCCTGGGCTTGGCCTCCAAACGAAAATTCTCAATGCCCCATTTCTGGTTGGAAATAGTCTCTGCTCCAAGTAGCTACTTCAGAGCTATTGAATATGAAAATGTATTTATATATAAAATATGTAAATGCATATATTCACTCAAGATAGCATCAGATGAAGTACATGGGGTGAGCCAGGCCCATGGCTGCGTGCTGAGGGGCTAAGGATACGAGTCATCTTGTCTCTTAACAGGCTCAGTCAGGTGGAGAAGACAGATCAGGCGACAGATAGTTATAAAACAATACCGATAAGTGCTAATGAAAGTGAGTTAGAAAACACAATGGAAAAAAAAATCAGAACAGTAACTTTTGGATGACTTTAGGACACAGTGGTAAGTCTTGGCATGCCCTACATGTGTGATTCAAGTCATGGAACCTTATTAATAGTCTTCTTCACCAACCCTGTGTGACACCACCAGTCAATCTTCCATTTATCTCACACCATTTGGACTGGATGCTCTTTGAGGAGTTTCCTGTCTCTTTGTGTACCCTCCTTTCACCTCTACGTGGTACCTTAAAACCAAGGAGGGGATCGAGGAAACAGTCACCACATTAATATGGAAATAATAATAGTGGTGTAAGGGATCAAGAGAGGAATTCTAGCTCCAACTCTTTTCCTAGCTGGTGCTGTGAACTTACCTAAGATGGGACTGTTTCCTTAGCTACACAGACAGCAACACAAAATAACAATTTCAATTTTTAAAAGAGATTCCCAAACCTCTTTCAAACATTTCAATTTGATATGGACAGAGAAGGCATTTCAACCAACTCAAATACCAGGATCCTGTCTAAGAAGGGTGAAGGTTGTGGCTGTTATTTTAACAACTGGCTTTGATCTGCTGCTACACTTCCAAAGACCCCTCGAATCTTTATGGCAGTTGAGGTGTGGCAGTTACAGCTACAGGTTGCCTTTTCCTTATCTTGAGGTTTTTTAGCTTCCCCAGACCAAAATATTTCCCAAGGCAAAACATTAAAACGTTCTTTCTATCAGGAATGCATTACTGCTCCCACACGCAGATTTTCAGCCGTTCTTCCAGGATTTATACACCCACATACTCTCATCCAGCCCCACTCCAGCAAAAGGTGCAGCATGAAGGCCAGAGGTAGACCCCATCCTGGCTCTGCGTCCCATCCCATATTTACACAAGTCCCTGAACATCTCAGAACCTCACTTTCCCTCCCCATAAAGTAGGAAGAAGGCCTAACATTCTACCACTTGGATTCTGGAGCAGCGTGGTGGTGGGAGATGAGGGCAAATCTATCCAGAAAGGCCCTGACCCCAGCCTCATCAGCACCGCATCTGCAATGACCAGGGCAGGGACTCTGTTCTCTCCTGCATCCATTCAACTCCTATGACTCTGAAGGCCACACTTCCCCACTTGCTTCTTCCTCCAACCAGACCATACGAAAGAAAAGAGCATGGAAAGCAAATCCAGTCCACCTAAAACACAGAGGAACTGTTTATGAAAAGAAAAATATTTCTTATCTAATACTTAGCCATCTGGTTCTTTGAGGTCATTCTCCTCCCTTTTTCATCTCAAATTGGTACTGTCACTAAAAAACACAAGATAAAGTTTTTTTACTGTATTGAATCTCTGATTTTTGAGCACTGCTGGGAGGCCAACAGTAGAGCGTTTTTACTGAATACTGGAAGGTACGCAAAACGTCAGGAATAGAAAAGGCTATTTATGTTACTCTTAAAACATTGACAACTAACATCTTTTATTCTGCCGTTGGCGCCAACAGTCCAAAATATCTCTGATTAAATACATATGAATATAATATTAGTCATTTACGTCAAAGAATCTCTTTTACCCTATGGGTGAAAAATATTTTTCAAGTATTACCCTGCAGTAATTTTTGATTCCTAAAAGAAAATATCACACAAAGGGAAAAAGCCAAAGTATAGCAAGAAATGAATTTGATGTAGTACAAGATTTGTACAATTCACGAATCAGGTAAAGACATCATTTTATCTTATTCCTGAATTAGTACCATCTTTTTCTTGGGCAGGGGGCGGTCTGAGTCATAGCTCTGCCATTAGTAGCTATGTGTTTTACCTGTTTTTTAAATTGAAGTATAGTTACTTTACAATGTTGTGTTAGTTTCAGATGTACAGCAAAGTGATTCAGTTACACACATACACACACACACACACCTGTTCTTTTTCAGACTCTTTTCCATTACAGGTTATTATAAAATATTTAATATAGTTCCCGGTAGGTCCTTGTTGTTTATTTTATATATAGCAGTGTATATCTGTTAATCCCAAACTCCTAATTTATCTCCCCCCCAATTCCATAACCATAACCATAAGTTTGTTTCCTATGTCTGTGAGTCTATTTCTGTTTTGTAAATAAGTTCATTTGTATCATTTTTTTAGATTCCACACATAAGTAATATCATATACTTATCTTTCTGTCTGACTTACTTCACTTAATATGATAATCTCTAGAATTAGTACCACTTTACACTCCACACTGCTTTACATAGTTCACCAATTAATAATTTTGAAAATCAAAATAAATCCCACACATTCCTTTTTTAATCACTGCAACATTTGCTTATCTTAGCCTCTCATCACCTAAATTAAGACAGGTATATAAACTGTATGTGGTAGACTGAAATACTGGTCACAGTTCTTCACTCCTCCCTGAAGACATGCCCTTTGACATGACTTTATACCTCCAGTTAACTTCCTTGCCCTGGACTTTGGGTTGGACCATGTGACTTGCTTTAGCCAATGGGATTTTTTTTATGTCCTACAGGATGAGTACACTTAAAAAAATATATATATTTATTTTATTTATTTTTTTGGCTGTGTGTGTCTTCTTTGCTGCGCACGGGCTTTCTCTAGTTGCCACAAGCGGGGACTACTCTTCATTGCGGCACGCGGGCTTCTCATTGTGGTGGCTTCTCTTTTTGAGGAGCACAGGCTCTAGGTGCACGGGCTTCAGTAGTTGTAGCTCGTGGGCTCTAGAGCACAGGCTCAGTAATTGTGACAGGTGGGCTCAGTAGTTGTGGCTCACAGGCTCTAGAGCGCAGTCTCAGTAGTTGTGGCACACGTGTTTAGTTTCTCCGTGGCATGTGGGATCTTCCCGGACCAGGGATCAAACCCATGTCCCCTACATTGGCAGGCGGATTCTTAACCACTGCACTACCAGGGGAAAAAAAAACACAAATGGGACACAAGGAGGGGCATGCACTGTTGTTGGCGGTTGGGATTATCCTCTGTCATGGCCATAGGAAAAGTATGTCCCAGCCAACCTGCCGAGGATGAGTGACACTTGGAGGAGATCCAAGCTGCGTACATGCGATGCAAGCAAAGCCACTCCATCACAGCCTAGTGCAGAGCCACCTCAACAACCCACAGTCATGAGAACAAATGATTGCGGTTTCAAGTCGCTGAGTTTGGGGATGACTGGTCACACAGCATTATACGGCAAAAAGTAAATGAATTTCGAAAGCAAATTAAGTAGCTTCTTCAGTAGTCAAAAACTTTGGTGGGCTAAAAACACAAAAATATAAAATATATACCCATTGAAAGTTTTATATAAAGAATATTCTTTCAATATGAAGGAAAAAGTCTAAAATTAGAGATAATTCCCAATGTGTCGCTTTTTAAATTGGCTGTAAAAAATGAGATTTTTAAAAAATGCATACTTCTTCAAGAGGGAGACGAAATACCAAATTGGATGTCCTTTTTTTTTCTTCAATAAATCATTATGTCAGCTAAAATCGGTAGTCCCTCAAATAAGCTACGTGGTGTGTATGTAAAAAGGACTTACTCTCTAAAAGTCAAATTTGGATATAAAAGAATTAGGATAAAACTACTAATTATTTGGCAAAGCACTGACTTTTTTCAAACTGTTTACACACAACTTCTACTATAATAAGAGGCCTCTAAAAAGTGAGCATTTCAAAGGATGCTTGAAAAGGAAGCATCTTAAACTAGCATTGGGCCCATCGTCTAATATGTACTAAGCTACAGGCATTTCAAATAAAGAACTTGATGGTACAAAGAAATTTGATTTCTCGCCTTAGTACTTATGTAAGTATTAAAGCTAGAAGTAGAAACTAGCAGTGGAATCTCTTCATAGTTTATAACTTATATACTTATAACTTATTATAACTATTCCTTACTACTAAAATAATTCCTTCCAATCTCTTTTCCTTTTTTAAAATTTCATGGCATGCCTCTCTTACTACTCCTAAAAAGAATCACACTAATGTATGTCTTCTTTTTACTAATGTTTGTTTACTTTAAACTTTGAGTATGCACAGTAAATTTTTAGAAATTCCTAGAAATACAGACATGCCAGAGCAAGCAAATCCAACTTTTGAACATTACTGGGCAATGCCCTGACAATTCCTTACTAAAGAGATATGTAACTGATATTGTATGCAAATTAAGTTCTCAAGACAATTTATTATAAAATAGATTAGCTTTATTCAATTACCCATGGCAGAATGGGGGGGTGATTTTATATCAAACATATAAATACTTTTTAATGAGCTACAAAGCATAAAGCCATTTGTGGCTTTACATCATGTACACTGATACTACATAGATTCACTCCCTTTCATATAACTTTTCTAAAGAAGACTGTTTTATTTCTAGAATATTTACACATAACTAATAGCTGAAACAAGACTAGAAAATATTAGAAATAAAAATGTGTACAAAAATCAAGTTTATTTCAAGAAATAGAAGCCTTCTCTAAAACCTCATTTTATAACAGCCAAGTAGTAGGTGAATCAGGTCAGTTACACAAAAGGGCTTCTGAGCCTCTCTGTAGGAAATGACTTTCGTACAACCAACCCCTCAGTGCTACAGAAGCTTATTATCTAGAAGTTAATTTTGGTCTGGAGCATTAACCCAACAGCTGCAAAAGAAAAAAAATTCATATTCATCCTGAAAATATATTAACTTGTCAATTTTCAAAATTATACCTGATTTTTAATGGATACTAGCAGGCAGTGAACAGCCATGTGTATTACCTGGATTCAGGGAATATCTCATCAAGAATTCAAGAACTGGAACACACCAGAGGTTCCCCCCAACCCGCACAACTTTCCCAATTTACCAATTCTTGAATTATAAGAAGATTCTTAGGAAATTTCTAGCCATATTCAGAAAAGCACAATTTGAGAGTTACAAATGACCTTAGATATATACTGGTGCATTGCATAGATCTGCACTGTCCAATATGGTAACCACTAGCTATATAAGGCTACTTAAATTTTAACTACAATTAAATAAAATTAAAAACTGTTCACACTAGCCACATTTCAAGTGTCTGACAGCCACATGTGGCCAGTGGCTACCACACAGAACAGCAGAGCTATAGAACATTTCCATCACCACAGAAAGTTCGACTGCACAGTGCTGGTATAGATTTCAAGCAAGTCAAATCAAGAGCATCTTCAAGATAACCCAGCCAATACCTAGTTCAATTCTGTCTTCAGGATTTCTAGAATTTGACAGTTTGGGGACACTGTGTTTCTAAAAGAGTTCCTTGGAATAATGCCAGGGTCTAGAAGACATTGTCAAACTCCATCTCTCCGCTTGAAGATGTTTGTCTATGAGGTAATTAAGAAAATGTCCTACTGCCTTTTGAGGGGGAAAAAAAAAAAACATTCTGGTAACAAAAATTTTATTTTGCTTGAAGCTGAAACATTTTCTCTAGGGACACATTTTGCAATGTGCAATGTAAGTTCCGGCAAAGCATGATTCACATATAAAAGTTCACTTTATAAACAACTTCTAAATTCAGATTTAATTCATATATTGAAAAGGCATTTGATAGAAGTCTTCAACCATTTCAGATTAATGTTTCTAAGAGCTGCAAATAAAAGAATATTTCCTTCCCATAATTATTTAAAGGTAAAAGAGTAAAATAAAAGCACTTATATTAAAAATCAGGAGCAAAACAAGATGCTTACTATTACCATTTTTATTAAACACTCTTCCAAAAAAATCCTAGTCTAACTAAAAACACTGAATTAGAAATAAGGGGTATTAACTGTAGGAAAAGAAGATATTAAGGTAGTATTATTGCTGTAATAATTAAAACAATCTATTACTTGAAGACAAAAACAAACCCATGGAGAAGAAATGTCCCAGAAATAGACCCTTGACTATGTAAGAAAGTAATATAAGATGAAGAAAGGGCCACCAGTCAATGGGAAAGAAATTGGATTATTCAATCGTGTACAGAAACCAACTATCTACTTTGAGAGAAAAAAAACTCTTAGATCTGCATGTTACATTCTACCACAAAACAAATTCTAAAATACTAAAAAGATAAATATGAAAAATAGTCATAAAACCAAAGAAAACAAAGTTGATTATTTATCATATCCTTGAGTCAGTAATAATGTTCTAAACTCAGTTTAAAAAAAAAAGAAACTGCAAAGAAAAAGATTGGTACACTTAACTATGTAAAAATCTGAAACTTCTGCATGTCAAGAATTGTAAAATTACATGTCCAACAAAACTAGAAAAAACATTGGCAATAATATGACAAAAGATTAATATCGTTAATAGGTAAATGTTTTTACAAGTAAAAGAAAAAACAGACATCCCCAAAGATATGCAATAGAGAAAAGAACATGAATAGAAAATTCACAGAGAAAAAACAATGGCTAATGAACATATTATTTTTAATGCTCAATCTCATCAGTAATCAAAAAATACAAATTAAAGCAAGATTTCATTATTTACCAATAGAATCACGAAACTGTTGAAATGATGCAGTTACTCTAATATACCACTGGTGAGAATGTGAATTAGTACAATCTCTCCATAAAATAATTTACCAATATGTATCAACACCCTTAATAAAAGTACTCATGTTCTTTGACCTAGTAATTCTAATTGGAGGGAATCTATCCCCACGACATAATTTTGAAATACAGTAGAGTTTTATGCACAAAGATGTTAACTCTGTCATTATTTATAATGGCAAAAGACTGGGAATAACCTAAATGTTCAGTAATAATGGATTCATTAGATAATGTAATTCCACATGATGAAATTACATTTAGTACAAATTCTTAATAGCAATGAAAAAGGATTTTGAAAACCAGAGAATACAAAATGTGCAAATGGTATCATGTCTAATATGTTCAAAATATTTAATATTCATAGGGAAACTGAAATAAAAAACCAAAATATTAATAGTGATTATTGTTAGAAAGTATCATTATGTGATTTAATTCTTATTTATATTTTTCGATATCTTCTAAACATCTATGTTGAGTATTTTTTAAAATCAGAATTAAACATTTTAAAAAGCATATATTTCATTAAATAAAGGTGTACTCATTGTTTTAATTTCTAATAATACAGTATTAATCAATTTAGATCTGAAACAAGACTCAGAAATAAAATCAACCCTGAGGATGGGAAGAGGATTAAATTTATATTCAAAAGAAGGCCACAATGTGTCTAAACTGTTAAATGGCCACATTGAAAACACCATTCATGCACAGATATCTCTGGCACACAAGTAGAACTTGGTTTTTCACAGCCGGGGAAGCTGTTACTTTACAAAAACTCTTCGCACCTATCATTCTTGAACTTTTAAAACTTAAAAATTCCCAAGTTTTCTACTTCTACTAGAGATATTCTTGACATAGATATATTTATTTATTTTATGTATAATCTTAGTCAAACTTCCAACTCATGTAATTTATCATTAGATTATGAAAATGGTTTCTAGGGCTTAAAGACAGAAACTTTTGAAACATTTAAATCTGAAACTTCTGTTACCAGATTAATTCCTAAAAGAGAGAATTCTCAGCACCACTAATCAGGCAATGTCAAACTTTCATGTCTTTCTGATGGTTTCTCTCCAGGTGAATAGGGTATTAGGCCTTATATTCACACCTTGACTCTGATGCAATTAAGAGCAGGAATTGCAGGCAACTCATACAATTAGCAGCATGATCTGCATTAAACCTTGAGGCAAATCAGGATTTTTCATACTGCCAAAACTAGTACATATAGAGCTCCATTTTCCAGAAATAGTTATAGCATCACTAGTCAAATCAATAAATCAAAAAAATTCATTTTCAAGTCAGTCTGTCAAGTGAATTAAAGAAAATTAAGCAGGTTTTTCTGCTCACATCCTTCACAGCTTTTAATACGCTAATGTGCCCTAGGAATCGCCAAGCGGAAGACAGGGCAGGCGGTATTTCCCACTGACTTGGTCTAACATCCCACTCTCACCGCACACGCAGAGCCAACCATTTCCTGGAATAGTGCTCTAAGAGGTCAAGTTTGGGAACTGCCAAGGTAGGTGTGCATATACACCATGCGGCCCACTGTTACTACAAATACATGGGATAATGTATTGGAGAAAAAGCAGGAGTTAGAAACAACTGGATTGCATATTGCCTTTCCCATTTATACACATTTTCTAATTAACATCAACTGGAAATGGACTTCACTTTACAGTCATCTTTTTAGTACTACAACTACGATAAGGAAGAAAGAATGTTATAAAGTAATATAGTTATAAATGGAATGTTTAATTTACTTCCTTGGTTATATTAATGACAAGCCACAGGGAAGGAAGACCTAGAAATGAGAAATCGAGAGGTCAAAGCCATAAACACAGCTCATAAACCTTTCTCATACTGACCCAAGGGAGGCCTAAACAAGACCTGTGCAAGGCAGGAGCCTTAAAGTTCCTGGGACCCACAGTGATTTACAATAAAGCTGTGGCTACCCAGAAACCTCGGCTAATGAGGCAGGCTGGGAGCCCCAGTCTCTGGTTTTCCTTCCACGCAAGAGACTGCTTACTGTCCCCCAATACTCATACTCCCTTCTACCTTTTAGAAAAATATTCACAATCGCTGACATGTATATAACGCTTCCTTTGTGCCAGGCACTGCCCTGAATGCTTTCCACATATTAACTTAATGGAATGAATCCTCACCGTATCTCTATGAGGCAGGTGTTTCTACTACCCCCATTTCAAAGACAAGAAAACAGGCACAGAGAGGTGAGGCAACTTCCCCAAAGTCTCACAGCCATTCACTGGCAGAGCTGGGACTCTAACCAGTCCATCCCAAGTTTCCCTTGCAGCTGGGTTGTGGTCATGTGACTGAGACAATGCAGGGGGACCATAAATGATGTATACACTTCTGATTCCTCTCCTTAAGGTTGAAACCACTTTCCCTAACTGAGGCTGGAGCACGGACGGGAGACAGGGCCGCTTGTACTCTGAGAGACCAGCTTCCCAGGAGTAACATGAATGCATCTGGGTTTCTGAATGACCCTGTGGACTACAGCAAACCATGGACTGCTCCATGTTGGGCTTTTTCATGAGAGAGGAAACACCTATTACATTTCAGCTATATTATTTAGGTGTATTTTGTACACCTATATTATTTAGAGATAATCTCTTTATTAAGAGATACTTAACCTCATTTTGGTTTAGCTCAACACATGCTTTGTTTTCTTATATAAACTCTATTAATAATTTGTTTCTTAATAACTTGGTTCTCAGCTTTGGTCCAGATAATAACTATAACTTATTAAATGCTTACTTGACATTGTTCTAAGCACACGTATTAACTCCTCTAGTCTTCCTAACAAACCTATACTGGGGGGGGGGGCAGGGACTGTTAATCTCCTCATCCAACAGATGAGAAACTGAGGCCCTGGTAAGCAACCTGTCTATCATCACAGAGCTGGGGTGAAAACCCAAACACTCTGCGTAAGTCCTAGCAGAACAGCTATATCCCAGTGGTTGAGGTATTATCAAGTTCATGGTTAGCAAGTTCAGTCCCCTGAGGAACACACATCACTTACAATACAGTGTTGTTCTAAAATGGGTCTGGGTAAAGTGCAAAGGGGGCACCGAGGATGGAGCAGCTGTGCCAGTCAAGTATGGGCTAAAGAGACACAGGAGTCGAGAGAGAGGTCACAGCGGAGAAAGCTGTAGAGCAGTGCACTGGATGGGAAGTAAAAATTCACCAGGTGGATGGGGGCAGGGGGCAGGAAAAAGCAGAAGGGACTCTATGTGCAAAAGCCATGTGGCATTAAACCCCTAAAATTGCTCCCAGAGCTACCAAGATGCTTCAAAGAGGCAACACGGTACCGTGGGTGGGTGCAGGCAGACGTCACTGCCAGAAACTGGTCAGCACCCAATTTACCCTCAATCTCATTTTCATCTTTTCTTCCTAAGCTCCAGCTATAAACATGACTAAGGTCCTTGAAGCTCTTGTTTCCTTAAGTTCTTAATATCCAAAAGGTAAAATCATTTAATCTCCTAAGACTTCAGTCTTCTCATATATAAAGTTCTACCAGATTTCTCAGGATCTAGGGTTGAAGGAACCTTGAGCATCACCTGGTCCAGACTTCCCACTGCCACCAACAGCCCGTTCTGCCGTGCCTGAGACAGAGAACCACCCAGTCGCCCACTACTGGGACACGGCCACAAGGGAGGCCAGTCTGTGGTGGAGCCCATAAAAGTCTTCCCTACGTTACTTTAAATTTGGCTCCTTTATCGAGTTTTCCATATCTCATAGTCTCTTCAAGCAACACAACTGAGTCTGCCCCCTTTGCTACCAACTAGCCTTTTAAATATTTAGAACCGTAGAAATAAAAGGTTGTATTTTCCAAGTTATCACAAACACTTCAAAAAATATGTAAACAAATATTTAAACATTCTTATTTATGTAAAGCATCCCCTCCCAAAATTCATTAATGAATAAATAAATATTCTTCCACTTAGTATCGTGTCAGATCTACAGACTAACCTGAAAAAACTTTGTGACTACTCAATGTATTTACTCAAAATGGTAAAAGAAAAAAAGAACATAAAATAGTAAAAGAAAAAAAAGAACTAAACAAAAGCAACAGATAATAGAATCAATTGTCAGATTATACTGGATCAATCAACATGCATGGCATTTATAAAAATACATCTTCATTCTTCACCTCTGTTTAAATGAATTTCTTTACTTCAGCTACACGTGGGGAAACGGTTTCCTTCAAGTTGGCATTTTGGCAGTTAACACTGGATCTTAATGTTAACCACCAAACACATTTGACAGTTACACAGAGCTTTTTGCCAGGGACATAATCCCCATAATAATTCCTCCTCAAATTGTTTTGCTTTTGAGGAGATCAAAGCAAAATACCTTATTTATTCTTACACCTGCCTTGAGAAGGAAGGTAACAAGCATAATTTTAGAGGTCTAAGTTATTCAAGTTTCTTCTTAAACAATATTGGTCATGTCTATGCCATGGATTTCTAGAAAAGCCATCAATCATGTCCATAATGTAGCTGGGGCCAGCACATAAAGTTATAGGGAAGCAGGAACTGTTAATTCTCCCCCCATCACCAAAAAAAGTAAGAAGGCAGGAAAAATGTATGTTTTGTACATGGAAGACATTAAATTTCACTTAAAAAGAATAAAAGTAAAACACAAAATATTTCCATTATCCCCTGAAAGATACTTGAGCTCTTAAACCAAGAGGAAAAATATAAAGTGTATGATGTATTAAATAGACATCTGCACACCTCACTCACAGACACTGCAAAGGTATGAGAAGTGTTATAATCTGGAAATGAAGTGAGGCAATACAACTCCTGAAGCTCAGGTAAAAATTTATTTAGTAGAATGACGAAAAGATTCTTCACAACTGTGATATAGCTTAAAACAACAAAAAAGTAAAAAGCGGGCTCCAATCTCCAAGGAAACTGTAACTACTGAAACCAAATGGAGAAATACTTGGTGATGAGATAGATTCTCCTTCCATTTCCTCCCTCATAGCATGGTCCTCGCAGATTCCCATGCTCCTACAGGGAGGCGCTTTTTTTTTTTTTTTTGCGGTACGCGGGCCTCTCCCGCTGCGGAGCACAGGCTCCGGACACACAGGCTCAGCGGCCATGGCTCACGGGCCCCGTCGCTCTGCGGCATGCGGGATCCTCCCAGACCGGGGCACGAACCCGTGGTCCCCTGCATCAGCAGGCGGACTCGCAACCACTGCGCCACCAGGGAAGCCCCAGGCACTATTTTATAAAGCATAATTCCACATGGGATTACACTGGGCACGTTGTAGAAATAAAAAGGCACAAGAATGTACTGTTGCATCCAGAATATCTAACCAGAATAAAGCAGAACTGTGCGTAAAGAGAAAGTTAAACAGGAAAAAGCACATTGTATGCAAAGCCCTCACTCTTCAATACTTACAGATATACATGGTTTAAAGCCTATCTAATAAGCTCACACATTTTGGTATCTAACTTCACAACTCTCGTTTCAATTTTATGAATTATTACAACACTGGTTTAAATGTTTTGTTTACTTTCACAGAAGGATCCATATAAATTAAGTCCCCTACACACGAACCTTCAAAGTTGCGAACTTTCAAAGATGCGAACGTGCTTTCCATCAACATCAGGCATGAGTGAAATTGCAGCTTGCCCTCCGATTGTGTTAGCTGGGTATCTAGGCTGACTTTGCTGGACTTCCGAACAAATTGGACTTACGAATGTACTCTCAGAACAGAATTTGTTCGTATGTAGGGGACGTACTGTATACTAAGGCTGAAAACAAAGGCTTAAGCCCTAGTATAAACGATTTGGGTAAAATATAAGTCTCCATTTTCTGAGAATGAGGGCTTTGATCACTGAAACAATATAAGGAGGCAGCACCTCTCATGAAGCTATTTCAGCCAGTGGGTGGGTCTGGGTCTAAAGCTGCGAGAAGACGCAGTGACCCTGCACGCCCTCTCCCACGCTCATGACAGCCTCTCACTTCCCACAAGTAGCTGCCGCTCCCCCCAGCTTTAGCCCAGGCTCCTCGGCTGCAGAGCCTTACTGAGTGCACACCTGGTGTCACGCACTGCACTAGATGTCGAGGTCACAAACGTATAACAAAAGCCCTGCTACCAAGGGGTACATGGCCCAGGGGGCGACAGAGCAGCCCAAGGTGACAGTACTCTGAAACAAAGTCAAATACACAGCGACGTCTGTGAAAGCGCTGTGAGGCAAGAGGACGAGAGGGCAGGAGGGGAACGCGTCTGGGAAGGTTTCGGGCAGCCTGGGTGCCAACGCTAAGTCTGGGAAGATTGAACTTCTGTGTTTAGAATGGACACGGGCGGGGAAGGACAGCCTCCCAGACACCAGAGCAGGACCTGCACTGGCTGGAAGCCCCGGACAGGCAGGGATACCCGATCAGCCAGGAGCAGGTCCACGAGGCTGCAGGCTGTGCATGGGGACCAGAGGCAGCCGAGGCAGGCAGAGCATGCACAGGTTACACTTTATCCTATAGTCAACCACACACGCACACACTGTTACGTAAATCCTAACAGGGTCACATACACTGCTTTCCATTGCTAACAGACCTCTCCAGTAGATCAGCGAAGGATGAACTGGAATAGGGAGAAGATGAAAGCAATTAGGAGGCAACAGACACGGCGGGGATGGGAAAGAGGAAGCAGGTTAGATATAAGGAAGAAAAATTTTTAAAACTTAGTGACTCATACAATGTGGGAGGTGAGGGAAGGAGCTAGGCTGACTTCCAGGTTCCGGTTTGCATAGCTTATGGTGCCAATGACACAGAGAGGGATTCCAGGGGAAGGAGGCAGATTTAAGGGGGAAGAGAGACAAGTGATCTGAGTGCTGAACTTCCTATTGTGACCAAAAGGTAAGAAGTACTCTGTACTGCCCATCTAATGCTCTTAAAACTTTAAACGTCAACCTGTCTGTCCCCGGACTATTGACAAACAGAATATTTAGTCTCGTACCAAATCTGATTCAGAGACAACTTGCCATACTAATAATGCCGTGGTCAACATACAGCACGGGTAATGACATAAGGATACTCTAGCTTTCCTTCTCCACACACACCCAAACCACACACTTAAAAATATCCATTCACCCTCCTACACGTTTCTGGCTTTTTCCTAACTTCCTAAAAGCTGGGCCAGAGTGGTCTATTGAAAGACAGACAAGGGTGTCAGGATGGCCGAGTGGTCTAAGGCGCCAGACTCAAGATAAAACACAGACCTACTAGAGCATGGGCTTGAGGATATGGGGAGGGGGAAGGGTAAGCGGTGACGATGTGAGAGAGTGGCAGGGACATATACACACTACCAAATATAAATCAGATAGCTAGTGGGAAGCTGCAGCATAGCACAGGGAGTTCACCTCTGTGCTTTGTGACCACCTAGAGGGGTGGGATAGGGAGGGTGGGAGGGAGGGTGATGTAAGAGGGAAGAGATATGGGAACATATGTATATGTATAACTGATTCACTTTGTTGTAAAGGAGAAACTAACACACTATTGTAAAACAGTTATACTCAAATAAAGATGTTAAAAAAACAAAAAACAAAAGCAACAAATCAGGTCTGCAGAACAAAAAAGTGAATCTCTGTAGGAAAACTAAAAAAGAAAGACAGACAGTTATGAGGGTGCTGTTTTAACCCAGTTGGAGATTACTATTGGGGTATATTTCCAGATTCCAGTGTCTGACAAATAGTTCACAAAAAAACAGAGCTCATAAAGGGAAAAAAAAATAATTAAGATCAAACAGAAAGAAAGCAATATCCTCAGAATGCCATCCTGCACAATTTGGTGCTGGTATAGGAATTCAGGACATCAGGTGGGAGACAAAGCAACCCAGCCCACCACAGTGACTTTCCCATCCTCTCCTTCCTCTGCCCCAAATACATAATGACGTGTTGCCAGTGAGACCATACAGTCAGTAAGATGGTATAGCATCTTTGGAAAACAATCTGGCAGTTTCTTAAAAAGTTAAACATATGCTTATCATGAGACCCAGTAATTCTACACCTAAGTATCTACTAAAGAAAAACTAAAACATATGTCCACACAAAGAGTTGCCAGCAAATGTCTACAACAGCATTATCCAGAAATTGGAAACAATCCAAGTGTCTGTCCATCAACTGGACAAACAAGATGTGGTACATCCTTATAACGGAATAGCATTTGGTCATAAAAAGGAATGATGTATCGATACATGCTACAACATGGGTGAAGCTCAAAAACATTATGCTGAATGAAATAAGCCAGACACAAAAGACTACATATGGTATGATCCAAGGAAATTTCTAGAAAAAGGCAACATTATAGGGACAGAAAGTAGATCAGTGATTGCTTAGAGCTAGGGATGGGAGGAGGAATTTACTACAAACTGGCATGAGGGAACACTGTGGGGTGATGAAAGTTTTCTAAAACTAGATTGTGGTGATGAATTTATAAATGAATATAGAAATCTACTGAACCATTGAACTGCACACTGAAATAGGTAAATGGAATGGTATATAAATTATACCTCAATAAAGCTGTAAAAAAGGAAAACAGACTACTCATCAACAGAAAAAAATGAAGAGTGTTATAACACAAGTAGAATTTATGTCAGCATGTAAGCACCAGAATTCCACTGTGTTAGAATGCTACCATCAACTTCAAAAGTTCTCCCTTAAGTAAAAAAAAAAAAAAAAAATAAGTTCTCCCTTGTAGTATGTATACTCCAACAGTACTGAACTACCCATGCTACCAGGCCCCATGACCTTCTACGTGCTTTTAGTTCTCTAACTCCTTCTCATCCTTCAAGTTTTCCCCTGAATCACTAACATCTTCACCTACCATCCCAGTGCACCTTACACATGACTCCAGTACAGCATTGGGTTCATATGGGAACTATGTTTGTACATCTGTCTCTTTACAGAACCAGTGTTTTCCCAGTGGGGATTCATGGACATATCCTTGGGGGGGGTCCATAATATATCAAGAAGCATATCTGCTGTCTTCTTTTTCAGTGTCCCAGTTTGTTCTGCATTTAGAATCAAGCTGGTGCAAACTATTCCCATTTTCATGGTTTAGCTCTAATAAGAAACCAACGGAGGCAGACCTACTATGCAGATGATGGTGCATCTGGGTCAAGTGGAGGCCCAATGAAATCACACTACACTGAACAAGAACAAAGACTTCAATAATTCCAAAAGGAAATTGCTGGTGGGAAGCAGAAGCACACAGAACTCCAAAACCTCGGCCCTTATGAGTCAATGCAATATTCTGTATCAAAAATGGTGCTTTTTGTTTTAGCAAAACAACATCATCTGTCACATTAATTTAATACAGTTCATTTGGATTTAAGTGACCTTGTAGCTTTACATTTCACTGCAGATTGGCTTTGGTTTCTAGTAGTAAAAGAGATATAAGCATAATGTGTTTATTCCTAGTTACATGGTTGTACGTACCTAAGTAACATCATTACAAAAGTAATGTAAGTCAACACTGGGGATGCCAAATAATTTTTTTCCCTTTGAAATAGAACTATATATTACCAAAGTTAGAAAAACAGTTCAGGGACTTCCCTGGCAGTCCAGTGGTTAAGACTCTGCACTCCCAATGCAGGGGACATGAGTTCGATCCCTGGTCGGGGAACTAAGATCCCGCATGCCACACGGTACAGCCAAAAAAAAGAAAAGAAAAGAAAAACAATGCACTAGAACGTATACACATTAATAGCAAAGTCCATATCTTTTCCTCTCTGTAGCCCAAATGCACAGCATAGGAGAAACACTCATAAAATATGGTTGAATAAATGACAGTCTGCATTAATGCTACCACTCCTCAACAGCAAAAATGTGAATTGCTACTGTCTGGTAACGCCCTCAACTAATCTCTTTTGAAGCTTTAAACCATGGAAGTTATTCTTCTCTCAAGGGTAGAAAAACTAACTGATTAGTTGTAGAAGTGGGGGAAGGAGTGGGAGGAGAGGAAGGGACAGAATGGACTTCTGCTTCTCAGTGAACTATTCCACTATTAACCCAAAGTAAAGGGGACATCTGTAAAACATTCCTTGGAATCCAGGATTTCTTAACCTAACACCCATCTTTAAGTCTCTTAACCCCCTTCCAAACTGGGTCCTCTGCTTCACTCTTCTCTCTTCACCACTGGGAAAGGGGAAAGCTGGTAATAAAGAAATATTAGGATGGATGGTCTTACTCATTTTTCATTCACACCCAGCCACTGTGCCAGGCACCACACCCAGTCTTGGGGATATGGGGCAAAAATGAATAGGGGTCCAGTGAGGAAGGCAAACAATAAAAAATATTATAAATAACAGGGATAACTGGAGATTATGACAAATGCTATTCTATATTCACCATCGTGTCTATAAATTTTACACAGAAAACAGAGTGCTTAAAGACCAAGCGATTCCGTATCTGTTTCTCATAGAAGTATGGGTTTGCAATTCTGTCACTACTTCATTCACATACAAGGTGTAATGGTCAGTTTTATAAAAGTCAATTTGGCTAGACTACAGTTCCCACCTACTCAATCAAACACTACTCTAGGAGTTGCTGTGAAGGTATCTAGTAGATGTGATTAAAGTCCATAATCAGGTGATTTTAAAAAGGAAGGTTATCCCAGATAATCTGCATGGGACTGATTCAATTAGTTGAAAGGCCTTAAGAGCAAAGCTAAGGCTTCCCTACAGAAGAAATTCTGCCTGTGGATAGCAGCTTCAGCTCACACCCACGAGTGCCAGCCTGCCCTTCCTGATGGACTGCTCTATGGATTTAGAACTCACCTAGCCAGGCTCCACAATCACATAAGACAATTCCTTGCAATAAAACTTTTACCAGATCTTCTACTAGTTCTGATTCTCTAGCTGAAACCTCAATGATACAACAGTACTGAACAAAAAGCTAAATATACTGTAGATCATGAGAACCAGGCTTCTCGTTGCCTAAGAAAAAAGTTAGAAATAAGGAAGATCAGAATGATCATGTGGTGCTGGATTGGAATCAGAGGGATCAAAATAGACTAATGGCTCTTTACATATACATTTATACAGATAGATACAGAAATAAATATAGATCTCCATGCAAAATTGATGTTGAAAGCTCAGCTTCTCTGTACACCGGTGCTGGATCGAAATCTTGGAGATAGAGTTTTGGGTGAAGTAGAAAAGGATAGCTTTATTACTTTGCCAGGCAAAGGGGGACACTGCAGGCTCCTGCCCAGAAAAACTGTCTCCCAACTCGGAGAGAATAGTGAGAAGTTTTATAGTAATGGTTCAAAGAGGGTGTGATTAGCTCGTGGACATTGTTCTGATGGGTTGATGGTGAGGTAAGTAGAAGTCAGCATCATCAACCTTCAGGTTCCAACTGGTCTGGAGTCTACAGGCTTGGAGGCAACATACCATCGTTAATCGTTAACTTCTCCCACCTGGAGGCGGCTTCAGTATCTGCAAAACAGCTCAAAGATATTGCTGTGTGTATCCGTTGATGGGGAACCAGGACCTTGCCCCAAGGTCGCACTACTGTTTCTCTTGACTGCTTGTTTCTCCCTGGTCTCCCATCCCCTCCCTTTCCTAATTAACAACTGCTTGAATATGCCCATTGGAACTCAGGGAAGGTCATGGAGACTGAATGAAGGCTATTTCCTATAATCAGAGAATTGGGGGACACAGAAAAGCTTTGTGTCCAGAAGCCCTACAGGGCCCTGCTCAGTATCAAGCATAGATTAGTATACAGACATGTTTTCTCCTAGTTCTGTCCACTGAGAGGGCACAGGAGCAATGATACCCCAGTAGCAATGAGCTCACTGAACACTAAAACCAACACTAAACTTGGTTTCTAAATATCATTCTCCAATAAAAGGAACCAAGGCTCTCTGGAAAAGTGGTTGATACCAGTGCTGGGGCAGGAAAAATACAGGATAAACCTGAAACATCTTGTGGTGCCAGAAAACAAGGAAGTGCTCGACAAAGGTTAAGGTCTGACAAAAGGACACAGGAGCTAACCTGAAGAAGCTCCCAGTGGCCAAAGCTGGAACAACAGGAGCAATAAAATAAACTAACACTTTTGGATTATAACCCATAAAATACAATAAATATCCATAACTTCATTTTGATATGAATAATAAATACATAAATGGAGAAGAAGGGACAACTCTTCTTTACAGAAGAATTCCGATTAATAAACGTAAACAGAATGAAGAGAACACAAAATCACTATCAGGCAGACATCACAATACCAACTGCTGCAGGCAAAATGGATGTTAATGGAAAACATGAAAATGAGTCTCAAAGTGTCTCCCCCCAAGATATTGGTCAATTACAAAGGAAAAATAATAACTGTACAGAGGATAAATTATGCAGCTATCACCTTACCCAAATGGTAAAGGTAAGACATTTCATCTTCTCATACTCCTGAGAGACAATACTGAATACAGCATGTTACTTCTGACGAAACTGCATAGCCTCAATCCACACATGAGAACACATCAGACCAACCCAAACTGGGAGACAATGTGCAAAACAACTGACCGGTACTCATCAAAAGAGTCGTGGTCGGGCTTCCCTGGTGGCGCAGTGGTTGAGAATCTGCCTGCCAATGCAGGGGACACGGGTTCGAGCCCTGGTCTGGGAGCATCCCACATGCCGCGGAGCAACTAGGCCCGTGAGCCACAACTACTGAGCCTGCGCGTCTGGAGCCTGTGCTCCGCAACAAGAGAAGCCGCTATAGTGAGAGGCCTGCGCGCCGTGATGAAGAGTGGCCCCCGCTTGCCACAATGAGAAGGCCCTTGCACAGAAACGAAGACCCAACACAGCCATAAATAAATAAATAAAATTAATTTTAAAAAAAAAGAGTCATGGTCGTGAAACATCGAAGAACTGTCAACAGATTGGAGGGGACTAAGGAGATATGACAGCTAATGCAATGTGACCCTGGACTGGTTCCCACAACGGAAAATAGACATTAGGGGGCAATCGAGTGAAATGCATAATATAAGGTTTGTAGTTTAGCTTCTAGAATTGTACCAGTGTTAGTTTCCTGGTTTCGATAATTGTTCTATGGTTATAAAAGTTGGCAATATTAGAGGAAGCAGGGTGAAGGGTTGTTCACAAACTCTCCATATTACTTTTATGATTTTTATGTAAAATTTAAATTATTCAAAAGAAAAAGAGCTATAGGTCAAAAAAAGAGATCTAAGTCCAGCCTAAATTTTTTTTTCTTGGACTTTCATTTTTCTTATTTTTTAACATCTTTATTGGAGTATAATTGTTTTACAATGGTGTGTTAGTTTCTGCTTTCTAACAAAGTGAATCAGCTATACTATACATACATCCCCATATCTCCTCCCTCTTGTGTCTCCCTCCCACCCTCCCTATCCCACCCTTCTAGGTGGTCACAAAGTACGGAGCTGATCTCCCTGTGCTATGTGGCTGCTTCCCACTCGCTATCTATTTTACATTTGGTAGTGTACATATGTCCATGCCACTCTCTCACTTCGTTCCAGCTTACCCTTCCCCCTCCCTGTGTCCTTAAGTCCTAGGTCTGCATCTTTATTCCTCTTTTTAATTTAAAATAGACAGTATGCTCCTATTTTTACTAAAAACATCATATCAATCTTTAGTGCCTTTATTTTTTTAAAAAAGTATGCCATTGTAATCCCATCCTCTTCACTTAGAATGAAAAGAAATTGTACTAATCTGGAAAAAAAACCAAACAGAATTTTGTAATGGACAAATGTATATGTAATTATGTATACATGAGTGTGCAAAGAACAGGACCTGAAAGATTCACTCATTGCAAAATACATCTCTAAGCCCCCACAATATTCCAGGCACTTGCCAGCCCTAGGGATGCTATGGTGACTCGGCCCTCACGCTTTGCAGAGCTCACATTGCACTGTGAGAGACAGACAAAACCCAAGTAAACAAACAAAAAATACAAAACAAACTAGGATATGGCCCATGAATATGGTCCATAAAGGGCATGAGACGCTGTGACAGAAACTCAAGGGGAAGGAGAGGAGGACACATAAGCATATGCTGAATCACCAGAGCCCTGGGAGTCACCGAACAGCGTAAGCAGACACATGACATGATCCAATTCACGCTGGTTCTCCACCTGCTGAGTGTGCCCAGCAGAGGAGCAGAAAGGGACCCGGGGACCGTCAGGGGAACACTGTCTCCTTCACGTGGTGGGACCTATGAGTGCTTTATTTCCCCCCTTCCTACATTTCTGTATTTTCCACATCTTCCACAATGAACACGTTACAGCTTCCTTAAGTAAAGGCAATTGGTTGTAAAAACAGATGAGGAGGTACCTCAATTTGCCATTGCCGTGACTGCAGATTTCTAGTAACCTTGAGATTTCCCACTGCAACCCTTTCTTCTAGGAATGGTGTTCGGGGAAATGACAGGACAGAAAATGATTTCGTTTTCATATTTGGGAAGAAATGGCTCTAAATGAAACATACTCCAAACGTTCCTAAAGTCTAATATCTCTTGGCTAAGAAACTCAGAGTTAGTGGAAAAGCTATCACATCTAAGCATTACGTTCCTAACTCTCTGAAACTCTGGCTGTGAGACACTGGAGGACAGTCCCTGGTAAATGGGAGCAAACTCCTGGCCAAAGCGCCACACGGTCTCAGCTCCGTGGAGGGAACAAAGCCGCCGTTAGAGGTTATCGCATTCAAGGTGCAGCACGTCCCAATTCTGCACCACAGGTTTATAAGTGGATAATATATTTATTGCTTATTTACTTCAAGAAAACTTGCGTTTAAAGGGTGAGCAGAAATTTAAAAGGCAGAACAGAGACGGCTGCCAGTATGTGAAGTTCTGCTCTTGAGCACACAGCTACCTTTTACTTCAAAGGCCACTAAAGATGGGTGGGCGAATTCAAGTCACAGTAAATTAGAGATCAGTGTTGAAGAAAGAACTCTCTAGAACTGGAAAAGATCAGAACACGCTGATGCTGCATCAAATGGCTGCATACGATATACCTCACATTTGTTTAAGCCAACGCCTTTGTACAATGCTACGAGGCACTTTCCTTTCAATAAAATACCTCAAATTCATGAATAGGGCCCATGAAACAAATTACCTCCTAAGAACCGTGAGGCAAATTCCACCTCAGAAAAATCTTATCAGACAAAAGAAGAACAGGTGTTTATTTGCCAGCTGGTCCTACGCATACACTCCTGAAGCAAGAGCGCTGAAGGCTCATGCGAGAATCTGGTCAAACAACACCTATGTACATTTAGAGCCTATGCTACACACAGGAGGCCTAATAATACCTGAGAAGTGTTAGCATTTTACTTTTTGAATCATATTATCACTTTGTCTTAAACCGATTAAAAACAAGTTACACTTTTCTATAAATGATGGGTGGTAACTAAACTCATTGTGGTCATCATTTTGCAAGGTATGTAAGTCAAGTGGCTATGTTGTACACCTTGAACATACACAGTGCTGTACGCCAACTCTATCTCAATAAAACTGAAAGAAAATAAAACAAACAACAACAACAAACAAATTATACTTTTATCTCATTCATGGGAACCCCAGATTACAAGGAAACAGTTCAGGACTATGCACTGGCCATCTCAGCCTGATGGTGCAAGCTTTGCCACCAAAGCTTGTGTTCCAACCGAACCAGACAAGACTACTGTCCTTTTATTACTAACACTCTCTTCGGTTGATAAGACAACTAGACAAAGTACAAGGGGAATGAAGATAGAAATAAACACTTGGCTTCTGTGTCAACTTCTACACGCTCTGGCCAGCAACCTTCCAAGCTCCATGCATCTGCCTATTCTCTTGGCCTTCCCTCCCTCGCCTACGGAAGAACTGGCATCTCCCGATAACAAGTCAACCCCCGACCTGTCCACAGACCCCATTGGCTCTAGCACTTGCATCATCAGTTTTTCCCTGTCTTGTGGCTGAACCAAAATTTCCAACTGAAAACACTACAGAGTCCTTGGCATCAAGTTCAAAACTAAAAATAATTTTAAGCCTTGAACGTTCTCTTTTCCTGCCGTCATTCCATGAGGAGGGCTTGACAAAGACCCTTCTAAAGAGGGCTGGGATCTTGCTGAGGGCTGTGCTGCCTCAGCACATAACTTTAAGTAACAGTCTTTACCCAGAAACATTCAAAAGCAACTTCTTTCCAAAGCAGTCATTTTCAAACGTTTGTTTAAAATTAATATCTTTTTCTTTGTAGCCCTCACTGTACAGGTAAAATACAAATTAAGGATCCATTACTGTTGTATGTACTCTTGCTTTTGCTGCTTTCAATGTTAGATTAATTTGTACCTAACAAGAATGTATTCAAATCATTCACTTAAAGCAACCACTCGTAGCACCTTTTTAAAATCATTTAAAATAGATACCCGGGATTGGAAGGAGTTTGTTTGTTTGTACTTGGAGGAGAAGGGGCTGCTATTAACTACTCTTTACAAGTCCTAAAGACATTAATGGGAAAGATGCATCAGTTCTGTAAAATTACAAACTTTTCAGATATGCATATACTCACATCTGAGACACCCTGCTCTGAATTACACACTTGAGGCATGATGCATGATTTAGCCATCACCAACAGGGCTGCATCTGCATTTCACTCAGATGTGCACGAAGATGTCAACAAGGGAGGAGGGAGAGAAGGCGGAAGGAGGAAAGGCCCTTTTTCAGACAAGTACTCATTTCTGATGAAAGCCAATTTAAGCAGCAGTGATGTGCTGACCAATAACAAACCTCAAATACTAAGATCCCACCTCCCCTTTTCAATAAGGAAGCTGGTTGGTACCACCCTTTCCGAAAAAAGCAAAAAGCCTGATCTTACCAACTAGAAAGCTTGCTAACTAAATGGGAAGAGCGTGTGATGTGATTATTGTCAGGACTTCTGGCCTGAGCTTTTCTGTTTTCCAACTGTGCTAGGGGAGTCTCCCTGGTTACCAGAATTACATTTTTAGAAACTTAACTTTATTTTTAATTTTATTTATTTGTTTTTGGCTGTGCTGGGTCTTTGTTGCTGTGCACAGGCTTTCTCTAGTTGTGGCGAGCGTGTTCGTTGCGGTGCGTGGGCCTCTCATTGTGGTGGCCTCTTTTGTTGCGGAGCACGGGCTCTAGGAGCAGGGGCTTCAGCAGTTGTGGCTCGTGGGCTCTAGGTGCACGGGCTTCAGTAGTTGTGGCATGCGGGCCAAGCTGCTCCACGGCATGTAGGATCCTGCCAGACCAGGGATTGAACCCATGTCCCTTGCATTGGCAGGCAGATTCCCAACCACTGCGCCACCAGGGAAGTCCCAGAAACTTAACTTAAAAAACAAATTTGCAACAACAAATTTTTTTTTACATGGCTCAACACTACCAAAACAACAAAGAAAAACAACAAAAAGGCAAGCAGAAACAAAAGCAATCATTAAAGAAAAGGCCCTCAGGCACTTGACTCAAAAGTAAATCTAGGGCTTCCCTGGTGGTGCAGTGGTTGAGAGTCCGCCTGCCGATACAGGGGACACGGGTTCATGCCCCGGTCCGGGAAGATCCCACATGCCGCGGAGCGCCTGGGCCCATGAGCCATGGCTGCTGAGCCTGCACGTCCGGAGCCTGTGCTCCGCAACAGGAGAGGCCACAACAGTGAGAGGCCCGCGTACCGCAAAAAAAAAAAAAAAAAGTAAATCTAAGATTTACAAAAATAAACCAAAATACAAAGGTACCCAAAGAAGAGGAAAGAAGGAAAGGTAAACAATGGGAAGAGGAGGAATGAGGGGAAAAAGGAGTTGGTTCAAGAAGAAACTAACTTTAATGCAGCGATAACCAAAAAACTACAGGGTACTCTGTTTAACTCTGCTTAGCAAATAAGCAATTGCACACAAAATACAGATATACTAATTTTCACTATAGTTGCATAATCAGTATAAGACAAATAAATCTTCAAACTACCAAATACAAAGAAAACTCAATATTTTTCAATCCCACTCTGTTCAGCAACCCCACAAGCCTCTGTCCTCTCACCTCTCCGCTACCGGTCCACCTGCCCTGGCCATCGGTCTCCCTCTCCTTCCTCCCTCCGTCACCCCCCTGCCAGCACCACACCAAGGCAAGTTTGGGTATGTAATGCCCTATCATGCAGGGCATCCGAGAAGCCAGGCCTGCGGTTAGACAATTAAGGATTCTGTGGCTTATCCAATGAGTCCATCTCTACCGAGCTGTCCCTGCAACCCTGTCGTCTACATACTGAAGATCTCTCCAGTACCCTGTCGGTCGGACCAGCTTGAATCACTTGTAACCCCCATTCTCTCCCACAGCCTCCCCACATTTTCATCAATTTTGTCAGCAGGAAAGAAGTGAAAGCCAGGCTGGGAAAAGGCACCTGAGAAAACAAACACACTGACAACACAGGAGAAATAATTGTTTCAACATGAACTAAGTATTCCATAATCATGCTATTGAGACTTCAAACAAGTTGCAAGAATGAACAATAGACATTACTAGACTGACAAGATATTGAAAACAATTGGCTCAGCGTAGCTTTCAGTTATGCCACAAATCAAGTACAGCTGGAGATAAAATGAATGCTATTTTAACCTGGTGGATCAAACCTTTACAATTTTAATATTCCATCACTGGGCACACATCTCTAACAATAAGACCCCACTTTTTCTTAAATGTGCCGAATTACTTTACGAAGTTTCCAAGGTCAGAGCTTTACAAATTCAAATTTGTAAATACCCTATTATACAATATTCCTGTTAAGCAGCTGCCATTTCAGTCTTTTTCTGTAGAGAAATAATAATTCATGAATATTTTTCAGTTACTGAAAGACAAAAAAAAAAAAAAAACCCTCAGAACCACCTGCACTTTGATTTGATTTAAAAGTTATAGGGGATTCCAAAGACAGGAAATGCTCAAATCCTGAAAAATGCTTTGCTAATTCCATGGTAGGGCTAAAACTCTAAACCTAAGGTGCTTTGTGTCAAAACCTACCTAAAAATACACGATCTGTTTGGGGATTCAGCACTTTCTGCTAACTACATGTACAGTTTTCAAAGAACGCTCCTGAACTTACTTTTACCTCCTCATGAAAAATGACTACTCTAAACAAAAACAGCCAGTTCATGGTGAAAGCAATCTTCGGAGCACTGTGATGCTCTAGTGAGCGCTGAACAGACACAGGCTGCTGGGCGAGAGGGGCGGGCGAGGGGCGGGCCAGGGCACATCCGAACCCTTGAGAGCAGGGTACACGGAGCAGCCTCCTCCAGCGGGTGCTGTCTGCGGGAAGCACGCATTCTAGGGCCTCCCAGAAACCACAGAGGTAAGGAAGTGATGGTCAGAGAGCAACTGCATCTCAGAACAGATCAGCTGGTCCTCACTTCAAACTGAAATGTCTACAACCGTGTTACATTCCGTGAGAATGGTCTAAGCATCCCTCGTACAGGTTTCTGAACTTTTCTGCAAAAATGAATCCGTGTTTTCTTCCCTAAATAAAGCACACTGGCAACTTAAATGAACTCAGAACAGTTTAAGATCTTAAATTCAAACCACCAGCCTCAAATGTGATCACACAGACAACCTTGACTTTTAAACGGCTGATGATAAAGTTAGAGATGACACGCGAACATGAGTAGTCGTTTTTCTTACCCTAACTATCCTGCCAAATACCCTAGGAAGGGAAGCAAGCACAAAACCACCTTTTCTACACATGTACTTCATCTTCAGCAGAAGAAGCAACCCTAACACATTCAGATCACAGTAGTCTGGAGGTGACAGGAGCCAGGGTACCTGAGAGGGGACCTGGGAAATAGTTGGCTGTCTTGGCCACAAAACAGAATCCAATGGCTCCCTACAGCTTAGGGTTTTCATGCTTTTCCTCCACTTTAATCCAGATACAAAGCAATTACTTGTTACATGGCTCAAACAGCTCTTTTTTCTCTTCTTACCCAGTCCAATGACTGAAATTTCTCAAATTTCACCTGAGAAAACCATCTTACTATGCACAGTCAACAGCCTCTCCCAAGGAAAGAAAAGTTACTGAGGGATTCTTAGGCTAATGAAAGCCATAAACCCACTTTCTGGAAGACGTTATAGACCCCCATCTTAGGCTCCTGGCTGTAAACTTGATGCCCTCACCAATTCTGCAGTAAGCAGCAGCTGAAGACTAGTTTCCACTGGGTGGGGGAAATTCACCTTGTTATGCTACTACCCAACCAAACCTTCCCAGCTGAGGTAGGACCAGCCCCACAAAACCATCACCTCCATCCAGAGGGCAGGGAAGAGCGACGGGGCTTTTCAAAGGGGAGATGGAACACAGACTAACCATACTGGCTGGCTCTTCACAGGAGATTCCTAGAGGAAGCTGCCAAAGGCAAACTGCCAAGGTCTCCCTGGAAAGGAATGATCTCAGAGCGCACACCTACGAAAAGAGGGGGAGGAGGGGAAGAGAGAGGGAAGAAAGAGGGGACGAAAAGAAAGAGGAGTAGAAGAAAGACATGCATTCAACCTCTGAGTGAGACCATTGGCAGGCGTCCCATATAAATCCCATGCTTTATCCATCAATTAAAAACACTTGGCACTCAATAAATTACATCAGAGGATGTCACAATTACCAAGGTCAGTGAGCTGGGGTACTCAATAATTATTTTTATTCTTGTTCAAACAAAGGCATCCCTCTAACTGAACGGCCCTGGAGAATGATATATCACATGTGACATCTCTAGCTTTCCTTTCTGGTCCCACTCCTCCTCAGCTGAAACCCTGATTTAATCTTGTTTTCAACAGCCCAATGCATTAAGCAAAACCACCAGTTTAAAAGGTTAAAAAATATAATCTGGCAGCTAGCAGTGATGCTTCTAAATTATATGCTCCACGGAAGCAAATATTTTGTTGCCACACTGTCTAAATCCAGAGCCTCGGGGCAAGATCAAATAAGCTGTGGACCTCAACACTCCACCCCACCCTCTGGGAGATACTGGAAATCCCAAATATGCTGAACGTAAGGGCACCAATGGAGCCCTCCGCCAACAGAAATGCCTTCCCCACAGTCGGCTCTTATAGAGAGCTCAGTTACCGCTAAAGTGATTTTTATTTTAAAAATCTTACTTATAGGAATAAAATGTTTCAGAAGGGTTGACAGAGGATTCCCTTGAGTCCCAGTTTTCTGCCTTTTAAATTTACAGTGTTATTCAATGATTGCTAAGGTTAAGAAGAATCAATAAAGGCAAGCCTAACCCACCAGAGACAGACTCAAGCAGATTCCATATATTGTATCTGGAAAAGCATCATCATGAACTGTAATTTGTTTTTAATCTACAAATCTTAAACGTTCTCATCACAAGAAAAAAAAAAAATTGTAACTATGGATAGTGATGAATGTGAACTAGATTCCCTACAGTGATCATTTCACAATACACACAAATATCAAATCATTGTGTTGTACAGCTGAAACTACTATGTTATATATGTCAAATTATATCTCACTTTAAAAAAAATCCTCTACAGAGACTTCCGCTTAATCATCAGTTAACATAAAACTTCAATGTTCCATAAGTATGCCATTCCCGAAGTATTCTGAGATCTGTACTGTATAAGCTGAAGTTATTAACTACGTAGCTAAGTTTTCTTGATAAATAGAAAATGCAGCACATGGTTAGTCTTCTTTTACTCAGTTACTTCTGGTACAGAGGTGACAAGAGTTCTAGCTTTTGAAATGTATCCTACGAGAAAAATAAAGGCTGTTTTCAATTTAGTAATAGTCACCATGTATAGCTAATACATTTATAACAGAAAGCCAAAAATATCAGCTCTTGGAGAAACCTCACTTTAGACGGATCTTCAGTAATACATTGACTCATCGACCACCAACATTCTGCCAAAATCACTGAGCTACCATCCCGAAACATTATTTCCCATTTTGAGAAAATATCTGCAATTTCTAGATCCTAATTTTATTGAGAGCAGGTGCCCAATAATACACCAGAAAGAAAACCTACAAGGCAAAAACAATCAGCCAAATACCATAAAACATTCTCTTATTATAACCCAATCAAATGAACAAATTCATTAAGCCATATTATGAAACCACAATCCACAAATCATATGGACTGCAGCTTACTCCCAAAGATCGTGCACACACTGAGAAGCAGACCATTTCCTTTCTCCTTGTTGGTTAAGTCATGAGTCAGCACTCTGTTCACAGAACCAGGTTTGTGTATGTTTGATACTTAGAATACAGCTTTGGAGTTGCAGAGACACCACGAAGAAGGACCTTAATTCAGAATAATGTATAATCGCCACGCTGCTCTCCAACGTGTAGGTGATTTTTAAAAAATATCACCGCATTTGCCTTTTTATTTGTTATAAATCCCATGAATAACCTGAATTTTAGACATTTCATTATCTATTATGGTCCCTCTAAGAACTGGAGTTGGAACGGAAAAAGGAGACAAATATTCACTGGAGAATTCTAACTTCTAAACTGAAAGCAGGGTGGGAAATTGGATTGGGAGTGGGAGGGGGGCAGAAAAAAGGAAAACCAGGGAAGAAAGATGGCTTATATTGCCCTGCTATATACAACTCTCTCCGGCAAAAGAAATAAGAGTTTAAGGACAAGATTTCTGGTTCCTCGTGATAACGACTTTTTAAAAAATAAACAAAGAAAAGGAATGAAAAAATAAACTCAAGTTGGCTTCCAGAGCACCCCAGCTGTTTTGCTTCAAATATATAACGAGTTGTACTCAACATCCTAGAACGGAGGAAAAGTCAACAAACAGCAAGGATGTTTGCAGGGACATGAAAAAAGAACACATCACGAAACTGGCTGAACAGCAAACACCATATATATATTATAAGCAGAAAGCTCTCTAAAAATCAAAGGAAAGGAGTTGGAGAGTAGAAGATGCAGAGTGAGAAAGTACACAAACCCCACCAGCATGCAAACACAAAAGCCAGCTGTGATAAATATCAGGAAAAAATAATGGAAAGAATATTTATCTGTGACTTCAGAGTGGAAAGATAAGAAACCAGAGCAACTAATTTTGAGTAAAAATAAAGATTTATCACTGTCAAAATGTGTTTGGATTTGTTGACTGTTCTAGGGAGATTTTTAATACTACATTTAAAGCTGAAAGCTGAAATTCCTGTCAGCTTCAGAACACATCCCTGTACTCAGCCACTTTAACCCCTTCTCTTTAAGTTTAAAAGGAAAATTTTAAATTCACCACGATTGAAATTTCAGGGCCAAAGAGTCAACTGTCAACAAGTGCTCATCACGTTCATGTACCGAAGAACTCTGCAATTTACCTTGGAAGATGCAAACAGGAGAATACTTTTAGGAAGCTCATTAAAGAAATATAAATACACAAAATACTTACCGAAAAGTAAATAATCCTTTCTTAAAAGTCAGAGCAGGGAGCAAAGAAAAGGGGGAACAGGCCGTCCATGTTAGAACGCTCATATTTCCAGGGCGGCATTTCCGCATCCACATCCTTGACCTTCCACCAAGTGTCAGGTTCCAGTGAGGCGCTGGGACAGAGTGCAGGTGAGGGAGACCCGGGCCCTGCCCTGACCGGGGTCCTAAAGGAATAAACATTTACAAGGCACAGAGAGCTCACTAGAAATAACTGCTTCTGGTTGGAGGGAAAGGGAGGAGGAGTCAGGAAGGGCATCTTGCTGGAGATGACACCTGAGCTCAACCTTAGCAGGTGAGCAGGATGCAGCAAGCAGAGAGAACCACGTGCATGAAAGCCATTGAGAAAAGAAGAGAGAGAAAGTTCTACGAACTCATAAAGGGGGGAGAGGGGGGCATAATGGAGGGGGCCAGAAAGTAGGCCCCAAGGGCAAGGACTTATGTCATCCTGGGCCTGACTGTGCATTTCACATGCAGAATTTGGTATCCTTCAAAGCGTCCTTTTCTCTAAGTACCTAAGAAACTTGATTTCAGAAGTCACGCCCCTAGCATACATACTAGTCTTTTAGAGATCTTTTCAAGTCCTCAAACAATGGCTAGAATAACCCTGTATTTCTCCTCCTCCAATGTATCCTGTTAGAACAGAGACCTTAGAAATCACATGGCAGTTCTAATACTGCAAACCCACCCACCCCCAAAAAAAAGCAGAATTTGTGTTAGATTATCTATTCACACATATCTACTCTGATAAAAAAATATGTTTGGCTTACTTTAAATCTCTTTCTAATGTTAAGTAAATTCTCTTAAAATGAAGGTCAGTTAGTTAATACTTTAAAAAGCAGCACATATACTACATATAAGTGAAGTATATAAAATATTTTTCAGCAGACACAATATTAGAAGTGAATGTTCAAAAACTGAAAATAACAGCATGATTTAGCATTTTTCTTCCTTCTTCCAAAATTTTCATTAATATTCTCTATATATCATTTTCTCAGCATACAGCTTTTTAAATTAATTCCATTTTACCTGAATATAAATGGTCTGCCTTAAAAAAAATTCCATTTACAAATTTATCTGTGGAGGAAACCTAAATGATTAGTGTCAATGATTAGTGCTAACCTCTAAAAGTTACAAGAATCTGACACACAACTTAAAATTGGTTTAGGACTTGAGGACACGGGGAGGGGGAAGGGTAAGCTGCGACGAAGTGAGAGAGTGGCATGGACTTATATACACTCTACCAAATGTAAAATAGATAGTTAGTGGGAAGCAGCCGCAGAGCACAGGGAGATCAATCAGCTCGGTGCTTTGTGAACACCTAGAGGGGTGGGATAGGGAGGGTTTGAAGTTGACGCAAGAGGGAGGAGATATAGGGATGTATGTATATGTATAGCTGATTCACTTTGTTGTACAGCAGAAACTAACACAACATTGTAAAGCAATTATACGCCAATAAAGATGTTTAAAAAAATAAAGTAAATAAAACTGGTTTAACCCTAAAAGAAATTGGGGTGAAATAATTACACAAGAAAAATGGAAGAGTACGTGATTTATGGTAACTAACATGGGTGAGGATTCAAGTGTATAAAAAAAAACCCAATTAGATCAGAGAAAGATTCATTTCAGCTGAGAGTTAAGGGCTATGGAGAGCCCTTCTCCTGAGAGAGTGCAGCTCTATTGTCTGAATCTAATCTGAATGGAGGCAACAGGAAAAACAGGGGCAGGCATCCTCTGACCCTTCCCGTGGCCCTGAAGGAGAGGAACATAAAGGGAAGTGTAAGAGGACAAGCCATCAAGCAGTGAGAAAGGGTCGGATCCCCGCGGGGCTGTCGCCTACACCATTGTGTACGCCAGCCCGGCTGGTCCAGAGGGGAATCGCCAGCCTTTCTATTGTTATAATCCCAACTTCAGAATCTAATGCCGAACATTAAGCGTTCCACCCTTCAGAACGCTATCAAAAGGCATTACTGATAACGACATAAGATGTATAGGCTCTGAGAAGTCCAATATGCATAAGCTTTAGAATCTGAGAGACCTGGATTCAAATTTCCTGAGCTTGCAAATCCTTTACTAACTGTTCAGGCTCCTAGGCGAAGCTCAATCTCCAGGCATCTCCGCTTCCCCATTTCTCCAAGGACGGTGACATCACCTCCTCTGAGGCCTGAGGAAACTGAACACCTGGCAGGGGCGGGGCGCCCTGGCAGGCCTCTCACACCCTGCAAGGGACCCGGAGTTCTTACTGCCTCCTGCAGTCAGTAGATGGTACAGCAGCCGGGAGAAGGCACGAAGGGGAAAGCCCTGCTGGGACCTCCGCTCCGCACTACCAACAGAAGAAGCCGCCCCTGAAGAACGGGTGAAGGGGAGAACGTCTTCTCTTCCAGCGGGTCCCCTGGGAGCTAAGGAAGCCTGCAGGCTCACCACCCCGGCTAAACTGTACTCCTCGGCACACGCAAGGAGCAGTGGTATTTCTTATACAACACGGAGTCTGTATGCTTAAATATCAGGGCCAGGATTTCCAACTAATAAACCCAAAACATGGGCTTTGACAGTCATGGGAAGTGGGGCTGCAGGGTGGGAGGAGCGTACACAAATTATTAAGGTGATGAAGATTTGTGTCTTTTCTCTCCCATCTGGGGAAAAGATGAGTTGTGCTATTTTTTAATATTTAAAACAGTAGTACATGGGCAGACAACTGTTATAAGACAATAATTCAACTGAAGGGCATTCTAGTGCATAAACCACTCAAGTTTCACCCTTGTGTAGTTTATTACATTATCAGAAGCTCCTGATTGAATTACTTCCCTGCAGAGCTTCCAAGTCTCTGCTTCTCCCCCCATATAACATCTAATATTGCTTATCAAGAGGCTATATTTGTCCTTTGCTATTTTACCATCTGATATCTAAGGACACCTCTTTGTTAAGTACCTTTTTTTAGAAACCCTGGGTCGTGTGCATCTCACCACACCTGTAACCGAAAAGGCTTAACCGCCCTCACAGGAAGGTCGAAACTGTACAACATAAAGCTACACCAGCTTCCAGAAGGGTCTAAGTCAACAGTTTCATCAAAGCCTTACTTGGCATCTGGTCTAAGTTAACACTCAGAATAAGCAAATAAAAGGCACTTTTCCTGGCCTGCTGTTGGCCTCTGGTTTTCGGCTTAACTAAACCAGTGCCACTGCTGCGACAGGTTGTACTAAGGACTGTCAGGGAGGAGATGGAGAGAGTGGGGAAGGTCTTTCCCCTTAGTCGACACTAACAGGAAGATCAAGAGACGAGAAAGGAAAAAAATCAACACACAGGGACGTGAGAACCCAGGCAAAGGCAGACCTTCACTCGAGAAGAGAAGGGCTTGCGGCTCCTTTTCCAAGCTGTAAACAAAATACAAACTCGAGCCTAAGTCATCACAGGCAATGGCAAAAGAAAAAAGATTGCAGGGGTGCATGCCACAACTAACAAGATTAAAGATTAGAAAAATAACTCAATGAATTGGCTTTGAAACTAGAGAAAATGAACTTTGAATTATTTTGGATTTATAAAAGCAGCTCTTCCTTGAAGCATTAATTTAACTGTAATATATTCAGGTATAAGAAGGCAGATATGAGGAGGATTCGTGTTTTTATTCTCTGGAGATCATATATTTGATTTTTCTTGAAAATACGTAAGTAGGCACAATGCCTAAGTGGGCAAAGCACATATGTAGGCAATTTCCACCCCGCCTCAACAGTTCATGTAAGTTGGAAACATTTAAAACAAAATTCAACCTCACTGGTAACTACATAAACGAGTCCAGTTTTGTGTCACTGTGTTTAAAGAGAATACCCAGTATGGAAAGGGTCTGGCTAAAAAGTAAACGTAAAGGTACAAAACTGCTCAGACATACAGTAGAGGCAGGACCTAAGAACAAGGGTGCGGGAGTCAGAAAGGCAGAGGTTCGAATCAGAGCTCTGCCACATAATATAGTCCAGCGATCCTGCACGCGCTTCTCAACCCCATGCGTGGCTCAAGCTCCTCATCTATAACACGGTGAGGGATGGTACCCACCTCCCCCGGTCAGAATTTAAAGAGGTCGGACGCGAGCGGCTCTGCGCAGGACCTGGCTAAGAGCAAGACACCATCACCGCCCCCCACGCACCAGCCCTGGGCACGCCTCCTGCAAAGAGAGAAAGAACCCAGCTGCTAAGCAGCAGCAAACTAGCTGGAATTTCCTCGTCCTTGCAGGAAAAAAAAAAAAAAAAGATAAAAAGCTTGGATCCCATGCTCCCTCTTTAAGGATGATTTTAAACTGCAGGCGTCTGATCAGGGACCTCCACTTCAATTCAAAAGGAGGGAAGGCACTGAGGACAAGGTAAAAGTTGAGATGCAAGCGAGGAGCGAGCAGGGCAGTGATCAGAGACCCCGAAGAAACTGCCAACATCGCAAGAATATAAGTCTCCTCTGCTCTGCTCTCCGAGCAACCAGAGACACTGGTCTGTGCGCAGTGTGGTCCCGTGCCCACACTTCTGCTGCTGGTCCAGCTCAGCCAGAGACAGTCAAGACCCTGGGCTTCACTAACAGCCAGGAGGAGGAGCAGCCAGTATTCCTCCCTAAGGGCAAGTCACTGGATGGTCTGCACGCTCAGCTTCCTCGGAGCAGGGGAAGGAGGGCTGTGGGGCCGCAGGTCCTCTCTGCCCAGGGGACAACGCGTGTGGGATGCCATCTATTGGGCATTTGGGGAAAGCGAGGCTCTAGAGGACAGCTGGCTGAGTGTGTAAAGGTTCTTTGATCCCTGACTGCCCTCCTGGGTGGGGTCTGACCCCCAAATACCCATCGGTTCCAGCCCAAGTTTCCAAAATATGCTACTGAGTGAACGAGTGATGGCTTTATCCCACCACAGCCATCTCTCAAGAGGGGGCTCTTCCCAGCACAAGCCACTGTCCCTTGGTGGGGAAGGGAGACAAAGGTAGGGGGAAATAAACTACGAACGAGGAAACGCAGACCCGTTTGGAGATTTCAAAGAAGATCCAACCTGTGGATCAGAAAGCTGAAATGTGCCTGCTATCTCCATATGGGATAACTCCTCGAAATGCTGTCAAGGCTTCCCAGTCCTGGCGGCTTATATCATTACAGGGTTCATGGTGCCTTCCCTTCCAAGTCTCTCTCATTACACTGGCCCTCCAACCCCGCAATTTCCAAACTCACTGATAATCTCTCAGCACCTCAGCTTCTACACACACTGCCCTTTCCCTCGTGACCCTCAGCTAATTCCTACTCAGCCTTTCCATCTCAGCTTGAATGGGATCCTTCCCTCTGCACAGAAACAAGTTCTGACCCCCTACAGTACACCCTCATAAAGCCCTGTACCTCGTGGCAGCACCTGGCCAGCTTAATCTGCTTAAAGTCCCTCTTTCCTGATGGACGATAAGCTCCAGGAAGGCAGAGACCACTGTGCTATTACCCTCCGTATCCCTAGTGCAAGTAGATGCCACCCAGCTGATGATACTCCAACTTCATCTCCTTCCCCAAGCCCTTCAGCCTCCAGCCAAATCCTTCAAAGTTCCTAAACCCCACACCTTTCCTACTACTGGTCTATAAAACTTCAGGCCACCTTTTAAAACTCTGCTCAAGGGCTGCCTTCTCCAGGATATTTTCCCAGTCTCCCAGCAATACACATGCCTTTGACCTTCACCCAGATGGAAAGACTCGGGCTTCACAGCAATACACACCTACCTTCCAATCAGGCCCTGCCACTGACAAGATGAGTTACCTGAACTGAGGCCTCATGTCCCAGATAATGAAATCTAACTCCTGGGACTGATTAAGAAAAAAACCAAAAGAACCTGGCACGCAGTGCACCTGAAATAACTTCTCCCTCCATCCACCCCTCCTCAACACCATGTATGATTTGTTGCTTAGTTATTTGTCTTGCCCTTAGATGTAGGCCCCTGGAGGGCATTTCCTTATGTGGGTTCCTAAATGTGAGATCATCGGCATCACCAAAACAGCAACCATAACAGCAATCACCTCACACGTACTGAGTGGTTTAAAGTTTACTGCATATGTTTAGATACTGCCTAATTTCTAGTATGTACAGTGAATCCCACATTTAATTAAATATGTCCATACAGAATACATGTGCAGTAACATATATCTACCTATATATTTGGTATCCCAAAGATTATAGTGTAGTTTTAAGCTTTAAAATCTCCAAAATTATAAAAGCTACAAACTTAAAAAATACACCATTTGGGAGTTTAAGTTTCTTTTGTTTACACTTAGTTTACAAATTTTGAAGGCAAAAGTTTTCATTTTACATGTTTCATACCTTCTGATTAAAAATGTCAAGTGTTAAAACTTCCCAAACAGAATTTGGGGAATTTTAGGCCATTTCATTCATTTCAGCTACTACAGGAATCCTTTTTTCAACAAGGTGCTCGGTTTGAAGGCAGTCGCTGGCAGAATCTACCCCTGTAGTTCTTTCTCTGCACCCCGAGGACCATGCACGTGGCTGGCAGCTCGGCTGCTGTCACAACTGTCTCCTTCTGGAAGGAAAACACTGGCCCAGCCCAGACTTCACCACGCCAGAGCCACCTTCTGCCTTTGCTTGCTTCCTACCCAGCATATAACTTGGCTCCATGGGGTAAACGAGACCTGGGAAGTATTTCAGGAACTGTACCTCCTTCCTACAGCTGACAGTCACAGACAGCTACAACCCACACAAATGAGCTCTGCATCGCCCTGTACTTGCAGGATGCTAGTATAGGTGTCCTCCCCTCCTCAAACCTCTGTTAGTACTATTATTTCATGGTGGGTGGCCTTTAAAAGGCTGAAAATCAGCATCATGCACTAGCTGTCCTGGGTTAAAGCTGCTTATGCTCCAGTCTTCCAGAAGCACGGTTCTCAGCTCAGCCCGGCCATTTTCAACTGCCTGCTCTCAGTGAATTTCAGGAGATAATGCTGATTATGGAGATTAATGAACGCAAAGAGATCATAGATGACTTATACATGATAAACTTATTCCACAACTGTTTTTGTTAGCTAAGGCTTTCAGGCCATACGGTACTTAATGTTTGGAATAACTCATCTAAAAGGCTGAAATTCTGCTTATTAAAATAATCAATAACCTGAGAGAAACAAAAACTCAGTGAATTATTTCCTGTTAGTCTGTCAGATCTGACAACTGAACCACATGCAAATGAAATACTGTGGTGTTTCAGTTGTCTACTGCTGTGTAACAAACCACCCCCAAACATACTTGGCTGCAAAGGACAACTGGCACTCAGAATTCGTTAATTCAGCAGAACTAGGAGGAAAGGGCTCATCTCTGCTCCATGCAGTGTGGCCTAGGGCAGCTTGATGGACCAAGAAGCCACCATGGCTTCACTCACAGGTCAGCTGCCTCAGCTGGGTGGCTGGAATGGCTGGGGGATGACCAGGCCTCCTCTCCTTTTGTACTCTCACCCACCAGGGCCACCCTCTCCAGCAGGGTAGTCAGATGTCTTTATACGGCAGCTGCCTTCTAAGAAGATGTTGAGGACTGAATTTATATGTTGAAGTCCTAACCCTCAGTACACTTCAGAATGTGAATGTCTTTGGAGACAGGGTCTTGAAAAAGGTAGTTAAGGTTAAATTAGGTCACATGGGTGGGCCCTAATCCAATATGATTGGTGTCCTTATAAGAAAAGGAAGGACCACCAGGGATGGGCGCCCACCAGAAAAAGCCACGTGAGGACACAACAAGAGACAGCCATCTGCAAGCCAAGGAGAGAGGCCTCAGGAGAAACCCAACATGCCAACACCTTGAACTTGGACTTCCAGCCTCCAAAACTATGAGAAAATAAGTTTCTCTTGTTTAAGCCACCCAGTCTGTGGTATTTTGTCATGGCAGCCCCAGCAGACTAATATAGAGAACAAAAACAGAAGCTACAACACCCCTTCAGGCAACACCCAAAAGTCACAGACCTCTGTCACAAAGACTGGTCAAAGCAAATCACAAAACTAGCTCAGATGCAAGGGGAGGGGATTCACCACCTGAGAGAGGTCCAGCACGCTGGCTGTATTTGAAGATGACAGAGGAAGAATGTGGGACTAAGTTAAAACCCTGAGTTATCTTATCTGATCTCCAACTGGCTACAAATCCTGTTGGGAAAGTTGGATAATGTCCACCTCAACACATGGCCTTTAGATATAACTCTTTCATTGAATGGTTTACAGAGTCAAACAACTGAATGCTTATTATGTGAAAATAGTTCAAGAATGTGAAAATAGTTCTCAAGCAGTTTATGTTGAGAAGCATAAACTGCTGACACACATAGTACAGTTATGTTAGCTCCAACAGCTCTCCTGCATACCCTATACAAATAGCCATAGAGCAAACCTACAGACTCCATTCTGAATTCTACCCAAGAGCACGTAAAAACAAAAGCACCCAAACCCTAATGCAGTCTCAAGTACCACAGCAAGGACCCAGTCTGTAAGTTTCTGGGATCTGGCAAGAAGCACACTTCTTTGTGTTTGTGGTCCTTGTGCAAAAAGGGCCTTTCCTCAAGGTCATCGATTCATCAATCGAGCGCTCCAGAAAACCCTTACTGCTCACCCATCACAAGTTCTGATTATAACTAGAGCGCTCCACAACTGTGTAGCAGGAAGCACGAGAAGGCCAGGTATGGACTGGAAAGGAGGAGGGGCTTCGGAGGCTCCTCGAAGGGACTTGGTAATACTAAACAGCCGTTTCATACCAACAGCCTGGAAGCCAAACACACAACTGCCTGCTTTGGTTGGATTCTGCTAAACCAGTACTAATTAGAATGGGAGGGCTTCCCTAGTGGTGAAGTGGTTGAGAATCAGCCTGCTGATGCAGGGGTCACGGGTTCGTGCCCCGGTCTGGGACGATCCCACATGCCGCGGAGCGGCTGGGCCCGTGAGCCATGGCCCCTGGGCCTGCGCGTCCGGAGCCTGTGCTCCGCAACAGGAGAGGCCACAACAGTGAGAGGCCTGCGTACCGCAAAAAAAAAAAAAAAAAGAATGGCAGCATGGAGGTTGAAATAATGATTCTTATCCTAAACACAGAGCGCAAGAAAAGCAGGGTACAAACAGAGTTAAGTGTTTCCAAGTGAGAAGCATTATGTGGACGGCTGGAAATAAAACGTCAATCGAGAACGACTTGCAGTATAGTCTTAAACCTGCTGCTGAAAATACCCCTAATGCATATTTATTAGGTCTGTCATCCAAGAGGCTTGTACCCCCCAGCCGTCGTTAGTCATTAGTAGGCACTAATGACCACGGCCTTCCAGCACCACCCTGGCGCACTGCAACGCAGCTCCCAGCAGCTGGTGGAATGGGAACAGATGGCCTGCTTCCCTTCAAGGCAGAACTTTCTGCAGGTGACAAAATGACTGTTAGGTGACTGACAAAAAGAAAAACAAAAGTTGAAACAGGAATATCTGATGTCAGGAAAGTACATGTTTAGTATCGCAGGGAGCCTTTAACTTGGCCCTTTAAGGTTGGGAGGACTGTTTACAAAACTGCAGCTGTGCTACAGAATCAGAATCTGCATTCCTTCCAAATCGAGAAACAGTCACCGAGCCCCAGAGACACCTCTGAGCTGAGCAGGGCGCTGCAGTGTGCCAGAGAAACCCAACCTCCTATGCACCTGAAAAGGCATACCTTGCACTCCAAGGGGGGCAGAAGTCACCCCTTGTCCTCAAACAGTAAACTCTTCTTGGAGGGAGGAGCAGATCTTCTCAATGAGCTCTAGTGGAATGCAATTACCACTCTGGGCACGTGGCAAGCAGCACATCGGACTGAACCCTGTGCGTGTCTAGGGACGTTAAATGTATGTCCTTCTACTTGTTTGCACTTCTATTTTCCCTTTGGTAAATGGTTTACATACTTTGCCTCCTTAACTAATAGAATACTCGGAATCCTTTGGCCGTAAGAGTGAAACCCACTCAGGGTGGCTTAAACCGGATAAAAGTAAATAAAAACTGAAAAAGATGGGGGGCTCTCAGAGGATACAGGGTTACTTTCTCAGAAAAGCTTCCCCTGACTTTCCTGTCTACAAGGGCCCCCACTACCTCATCCCTAGCACTTGACCTGGCTAGTCGTCCCCCACCAACAAGCACTCTCTTCCCCTTATCCTGCTTCATCTTCCTCCTGACACTCTCTGAGGTTAAATGCTGCATCTACCTGCATGTTGACTCATTTGCACCACCCACCTCTCGCACACACAGGTGAGCTCCCTGCAGGCGGGCTGTCTGTCTCACTCCTACTGTATGCAGCCCAGTGTCTGGGGCAGTACTGGTCCTCAGTCAGTAGTTTTGAGTCACTGAATGAGTGGCTGGTCACTTGCAAACCTGGACAGTGGGTGCAACTGGATCTCAAGAGAGACAGGAACCAGAAACTGGAACCCAGACAGCAGCTGGCTCCCATACGCCCCCGGTCCCTCTCTGCCTGGGCTTCTCCTTCCACCCGTGCTGCTGCAGCCCTCTTTGCAGAAGTGCTTTCTCCACTCCAAGTTTCAGAGCTGAAAATCCAGCTACAGCCTCACACGCCTTTAGGATAAAGTCCCGAATCCTGCTGGACCTGCCCTCCCACCCTCAACTCTCACATTATGTATTCCAACCACTCTCTTCTAGTCACTGGGGGCTTTTCTCCATTCCTCAAAGGAGCATGTGTGCTCACCTCTGGGTCTTAGAATACTCCTCCTCCTAGAGCAATCTTTCCCTTTACCTCCACCTGGCTATCCCCTTCTCATCCTGGCACATGGTTAGGTGACCCTGTTAATGTGCCCCCCGTCACAGCTTATACCCGAAACTGCTTTCTATGCAGGATCCACAGCGGCAGAGATGATACCTGTCTTGTTCACCACCACATCCCTTAGTGCCAAGGACAGCATCCAACACGTAGCAGATGCTCAAATATTTGTGCAATAAATAAATGAACTGTGTATTTGTACTAGCTGTTCCCTAAAGGGCTGTGACAAGAATAAGACAGCAATTCACGTGTCTGCCTTGTCTTGCTGTATCCCCCATGCCTGGAAGAGCATAATCCCAATACATATTTGTTGAATGAATAAATTCCTGGCTTGCCTGATGTAACTCCACCCCTTTCTCTCCCACTTGGGAAAACACAGCAGATGCGAGTGGGTAAAGTCACGTTATTAATGGGACATTTTGGAATCATTTGAAAGATCCACACTTTATTACGTGTCATAAATTACCGGCCATGTACCTCAAAACTGATCATCCCATATTAAGGTGGCTGAGAACAGCTGATTTCAACAAAGCTAACAAATACGAAGCACTTTCTGCTCTCATTATTTTTATCTTCCAAAAGATAAAAGCAACAGTAAGCTCAATAAGAACTATTAACAGAATCATTCTTACCCTCGACTGACTTTCTTCTTATAGATTCTGCTCATCCCAGGGGAAACCCTTAGTTAAATCAAAAGATGTCAGAAATTCCTTTTCAGTTATTTTTCTCCCATACCAAGGAGCTCCATCAAGAGCTACTGTCTCCATTCCAAAGACAGTCTATGGCCCCACCTTACTGATCCCCACACAACAGACACAAAACCACTGCCTCAATGTGACAATACTGGTCTCCCTCCAATACAGCAACTGGCATGTTTTTGGTTTTTTGGTCTTTTCTGTGTACATGTTTTATCCTTTTGATAAAATATGTTTTGGTAAAGGTGCTGGAACCTGTATCAACCTGGTTTTACTTCTGTTTACCTAAAGCATCCCCAAATGTTGATCATGTGATGAAATACAACTGGAAACGAAAAGTCCTAATGAAGGTTTCGGCTTGGTGTGTTAAAGAGAGAAACAAATAAATCTGAGAGAGCCAGACAAGAAACCACACAGACAGCCACATATTCCAAACAAGGCTAAAGTTAGTAAAGGAAAATATAGCAACCCAAAGCCAGTCACATCATGACCCTTAATAGCCTACAGAAGTAGACACTCCATCCACACAAACAGAGCTGAGCTCTACAGATCACCCTACACGCTGAGTGACAGCAAAGATTTGTTTTGTTTTCTTTTTTTTTAAGTTCAAAGACCTTTTAGTCTATAAAGGACACTAGTGTTTGATGTCTGGGCCCAAATTAGAGAGGATGATGAGAAAAGGAAAAGTGTTAGGATGTATTTTAACGTTTCTTATTACTACCAACAGGAGCGGTCAAGGCAAAATGCCAAGGTTAAGACAAAAATGGACATCTAGAAATCAGAGCTGCTTGTTTCAAAAAATAAAGACCATAAACTCTTCCAGCAACAGTCCTCTTTGTTTTACCTGATAAAAATCCAATCCAAAGGGAAATACACAATCCAAAGGGAAATAAGCACGTACCCCTGACCTTTAGCCTGACCTTTAGCCCTTTGTAGATCTTGGTCAGTTTCAATTACAATATGTTTGAGTCATATCTGTAGACATTCTTAACCCTTTTTTGTGCGAAGGATCCATTTGGCAGTCTGGTAAAGTATACTGAGCCCTTTTCAGAAAAAAAATTTTTTAATAAATTTATTTATTTATTTTTGGCTGTGTCGGATCCTCATTGCTGCACGTGTGCTTTCTCTAGTTGCGGCAAGCTGGGGCTACTCTTCGTTGCCGTGCACGGGCTTCTCATTGTGGTGGTTTCTCTTGTTGTGGAGCACGGGCTCTAGGCATGTGGGCTTCAGTAGTTGTGGCTCGTGGGCTCTAGAGTGCAGGCTCAGTAGTTGTGGCGCACGGACTTAGTTGCTCCGCGGCATGTGGGATCTTCCCGGACGAGGGCTCGAACCAGTGACCCCTGCATTGGCAGGAGGATTCTTAACCACCGTGCCACCAGGGAAGTCCAGAAAAATATTTTTAAATGCATAAAATACAATACAAATGATTAAAAATGGAATCAATTATACTTGGTTATCAAGATAGTTTTAAGTTGTGATACAATAATATATGTACTTCTGGCTTAATGTATTAACGAATCTGTTTCCTATGTGCATAACTGAGTGAAATGCTAAATCTCAGTTTGAATACAGTAAAAATAAAGATGATTTTCCCCCCATCTAAGTTCAAGGGCTTCCTGGATTCCATCTGTGGACCCTAGGTTAAAAACCTCTGGATGAGAGAGCCAATAAAAATACATTTTGTGAAGCATCAAATGAAAAAGAAAGTCTTGCAAAATGCATTATCCATTCAACTGTGAGTTGAGGGGAACTAAGAGTAAGCAATATTTTTCCAGAAACCACGATGGGCCATTAGTCAGCAAGAGAGCTGCATGCTTTAAATTGAATCCAGAAAGAGATTCAGCTCCCCTCATGCAAGTTACAAAAAAAAATTGAAGCTTTGAGGAACTGACTGGACTCTGCTAACAGCACTGCTGGACTCTGCCCTGAAGTGGGGAAACAGTGACCCAGCAGTGTAGTGATCCAGCTCAACTATGAACTTGAACAAATCCCGTTCCTTCCAGGAGCCTCAGTTGCTTCAGTAAAATTAAAAGAGCTGAACATGTACCATGACCTCTTAGGGAACTTTCAGTTCTAAAAGTTCAGCATCAGATTATCTCTTCCTTATGTTTATTATTTCAGTCCACTGAGCTTAATTTCAAAACATCACTACCTTCCTTAAACTTGGATCAGAAAGTTTTACCAAATTTTGAACACCCTCATGTACAACCTAACACCAATGTACCAAATATACGTATACCATTACAACTTTTTTAAATGCCTGTTTTGCACATCTCTACTTCCAAAAAAGTAATCACAGCATCAATCTTTTCTGCTATTAAAACACAGTTCCGGGCTTCCCTGGTGTTGCAGTGGTTGAGAATCTTGCCTGCCGATGCAGGGGACACGGGTTCGTGCCCCGGTCCGGGAAGATCCCACATGCCGCAGAGCGGCTGGTCCCGTCAGCCATGGCCGCTGAGCCTGCGCGTCCGGAGCCTGTGCTCCGCAACGGGAGAGGCCACAACAGTGAGAGGCCCGCGTACCGCAAAACAAAAAACACACAAAAAAAAACCCAGTTCCCATTCGAATTCTAACACCTTCACCTTAAGAATATACAAAATCAACACATGCTGGGCTACCTAGACTATGTTAACTATATGTTTTCATAATTTCAGCCAATGAACAACATGACAGGGTATAAACCAGAAAGGTCTTTGACAACTACCTAATCCAATTATATTTCATTATTTCGAAAGAAACAGAGAGAGGGTAAGGGACTAAGCCACTATCACAAAGCCAGTGGGCAAGAAAGGAATTCAATCCAGGTCTCCTGACTGCTGGTTCATCCTCTCCTCACGAACTATACCGAACTGCCTCTCAAATCCTGACACACTTCCCCAACTTTAACATTTTAGCCAGGTTTAAAATTAACAGCGAGAAAGACCCGACAGGTAGACCAGTCCTTTTTTCTACCTCCATTACATAATGGACACAACAAAGAGTTGTGGCTACGATGCATTCACTGGTTGAAATCATGAAATAATTAAATTCTACCCATCTGCCAAGAAAATGATGACCCTACTAAAATCCTAACTAGCTGGCAATTCTCTTAATACTGTGTAAAGCACGAAAAGACACAGAAGCATCTATATATGGATATACACATATACATATATAGCTCCTCAGTCTGCTCTCCAGGACCTCTTAGCAACATTTTACTATGAAATTCAGAAACGAACAAAAAGGGCTACCACACAAGTTTTTTTATTTTTTAAATGAAAAACGCACTGTATTTTATAAGCAAAAAGCTTCTATCAATATCAATATTGGGCTTTATTTTATTTTATTTTTTTTGCGGTACGCGGGCCTCTCACTGTTGCGGCCTCTCCCATTGCGGAGCACAGGCTCCAGACGCGCAGGCTCAGCGGCCATGGCTCACGGGCCCAGCCGCTCCGCGGCATGCGGGATCCTCCCGGACCGGGGCACGAACCCGCGTCCCCTGCATGGGCAGGCGGACTCTCAACCACTGCGCCACCAGGGAAGCCCAGTATTGGGCATTTTTAGATCTCAAGGTTAATTTTATCAATGAAAAAATCTACTAGAATTCTCTGCCATTATTTATGTTCTAGGTGATCAGACATGCAAATCTGATAATAATTTTTATTTGATCGTTACTGCTGTTTTAAGAGGGAGAACTCTGTCTCAAGTCCTAAGGGTAGGATAATGATTAATAAAGGTCTCTTTAAAGTCTACCTACCTTTTCACCATTTCCCCTGCATTCTTCAAATGTGTTCAATATCGCTGGAGAGTCAGAAAACTACTCTCAAAAACAGAAAAAGGCCACAATTCTTCTGAAGTATTCAAAAACCAGACTAGCATCTTCTCAGAACCTGGTGTCAACTCACCTTTCACTTCCTCAGAGAGACCTTCCCTGACCTCCCAGCTAAAGAAGCAAGACCTGCCTAAAACAGACATTTCCCAAGGTAACCCCCACTTCTGCTGAGAACTTGGCAGCACCCAAAATTGCCATTTATTATTCCTTTGCTTACATGTTTCCTCCTGTTTATACCTGCCACTGAAACCTCCTTGTTCACTGCTGGAGCCGGCATGCCTAAACAGTGCTGGCACATAGTAGGTGCACAAATAACTGCCAAGTGGCCCAACTCTGTCATACGAAGTGTCTCCTGGAAAAGCATTCTTAAAGGACAGAGCACATGCAATTGGCAACGCATTTACATAGCCTACTTTAGAGTAAGCCTGTGATACTAGGACAATCCAGGGTATAAATCCCTTTCAGGGCTTTGGAATGCCCTGCACTTCCAGCTGTGAACACAAAACCCTCTCCAGGCCCATTCACACACTGCTTTCATGAAACATCTCAACAACGATTTCCTCAAAAGGAAATAATGAAATAAAGTCCTGGCCTAAGTTAATCTTTCGTGTCAGGTTCACAATGTTAAACATACTTTGAAGCCAGCCACACAAACAAAACCGAACTGCACAAAATTAGGCTGGGCTGAGATTACATAAAACAAGCTAAACTCTGGCTCTTTTCCTCCCATTCCTCTCTCCTTCCAGTGAAACCTGATATCTGTCTTTTAAGTGCAATTAGATGCAGGTGAGAAAAATGCTTATCTGCAAACAGCTTCCAAATAGGTAATGAGATTTCCAATGATATTCCACCTAATACTGTAGCAACAAGGTAAGGAGGACTGGACAACAGAGCTTAGCTGTGTCTGGAAGCTCCTCTTAAAAATTCTTCTTTTAAAAATTATGTTTAAGTCGGCACTTACTTCAAGGTATTCAGTTATCAAAACACATTTTTCAGAGCGCCCTGAGTTTTTCCATACCCATGACTCTTCGCATGTGTGCTAAGCCTACCTTTCAGCACCCATAATGTTAAGAATACAGGTCTTTCAAGAGAGAAGGACAAAAGCGCGGGTTCTCAGGAGTGACAGATCCAAAGGGAAAAATAATCCTTTCTCTTCCAATACTAAACCCAAGTTGCTCCTTCCCCCGAGTCTCCCCGCACTTTCCCCTCCCCACTCCGCTCCCCTTTCACTGCCCACTTTACCCTGCTTTAATCCTGGCGAAGCCTTTCTCCTAGCTTATTAAGGGTAAACAATAGAAATGTCACAAGGAAACTCAGGAAGTAGATGAAGTCTCTAATTGCTGCCGTTTAACGACTGCAGATAATTACTATCTTCAAAATGTGGTGTTCACAAGCGGAGAGGGAGTCGAGGCGGGTGAGGCTGGCGAGCTCCCCGCCGCTGGGAGGACATCTGCGAGGCCGAATCCCAGGACCCAGGGACGAAAGGGATGCGGCCCCGTGCCCGGGAGCCCGGGGTGGAGGGCAGCGGCTTTCCTGCCCACTCCGGGACATTCCCGGCCGAGTCACATACAGTTCAGTGCCCTCGGGCTGCGGCTGCCCGAGACGGTCTCCATAACAGTATGCAAAGCGCTGCCTGCGGACGCCCCCCGCGGCCGAGCCGGCGGTGCCGCGCCTGGAGTTCCGGGCCCCGGGCTCACAGTAAGCGGGGTCAGAGGGCCCCCGGGGGCCTCTCAGCTTCGCCAAGGTGGTGGTGGGGGGTGTCGTCGGACACCGCGTGGTGCCTGCGACGGCGGTGCCTCAGCCCTGACCACTACCCCCGCTACCCGGCCTGGGGCGCGTAGGGAAGTCGAGCCCCTATGCCTGCGGTACCGCCGACGACTTGGTCCCCGAACGCTGAGCCCCGCGGGGCTCGGGGTCGCCCCAGTCGCCGCCGCTGCCGCCTCCCCGGGCTGGCCACGATCCGCCACTTCCTTCGCCACCGTCCTCGGCGCAGATAGCGCATCTCGGTGCCCGCCGCAGCGCCTCGCGCGCGCCTCCCCGCCCCCGCCGTCCCAGCCCTCCGAGCCGCTCGCGCCGGCCCAAGCGCCCTGGAGATCCTCACAGAGCCCCCGAACCACCCCGCTGGCCCTGCTCGGGGCTGCGGGCGCGCTGCTGCCACCCAGCCCGGAGCGCTCGCCGCCCGCCCCCAAGCTCCCCGGGTCGGGGACCCCCGGACTCACCCCAGAACCACCAGCTCCCCGTATTTCACCGGCTCCTTGTTGAGGGCGCAGTGCTCCTCCTGGCCGGGGGAAAACATGGAGCCCTGCTCGGCTGCCGCCGCCGCCGCCGCCGTCGCCTCCGCCGCGACCCCCGCCGAGTCCGCGCCGCCGCTACAATCCCATCCCGAGAAGGGAGTGAGCGCGCCGGGGAAGGGCACGGCGGCGAAGGGGGCGCGGGGCGGCCAATCCCGCGGCTGCTCCGTCGTGGCTGCGCGGCTGCCCTGCCGGGCTCTCCGAAGCTCCGCACAGCGCGGCTGCCCCGAGCCGGACTCGACAACAAATGGAACCAGGCAGCAGGGGGACCTACCCGCGCCGAGCGCCGGAGCCGCAGCCGCCGCCGAAGCCCCGCGGGAGGGAGGAAGGGAAAGAGCGAGAGAGCTAGGGAGGGGCGGGGGCAGCGGGCGGGGGAGGGGTGGGGGCCGGACCGCTGAGCCGCCCCGCGGGTGCGCGGGCAGGTGGGAGCCGCCCCGCCCTCCGCGAGACGCCTGCAACCCCCCCGCCCACCCGGCGCCCCCTCCCCCGGCGCGTGGGGCCGCCCACGTCCCCTCCCCGCCCCCCTCGGGCCCGGCGGCTGGTCGCCTGGGTGTTATGTAAACATAGAGTAAAAGGGAAAAGAAGTTCTTAAAGGAGCAGCTCTATTTTTTTTTTTTCTCGCTTCTTTTCCCAAACTTAGCGCGGGGTCCTTAGCCCTGGTCACCGAGTTCTCCAGCGTCTGAAGGCTGCGCAGGATCCCGGAAGCACAGCGGTCAAGGTTCCCAAGCCTAGCCTAGTTTCCCCAGGTTAGTTAGCTGTAAATAAAGAACTTGCTCTCGGGGTATGAGAGCATTTGCTTTCCCGGTGTCACTGTCGCGGCACACATCCGGAGGTGTCGCACACGCGCACCTGGGTGCCTCCTCTTCCAAAACCAAGTCCTTAAGAGCTTGAAGACGTCTAGAAATTTGGAGGGGTTCGCCAATTGGCACTGGATTAGAGGGAGTCTTGAAGGCACTTGGAGCACACTGCCATGGTGCAGGATGTAACAACCCGGTTTGTCGTCAACAGAGTTCCACATGGTTCCCCCAAAATGTTTTGTTGTTGGGTTTGTTTGGTTTTTTGTTAATCCATACCCTGTCCGCTCTCCCATACCTTCTCTCAATCCTCTAAGGAATTTAAGAGGAAATTATTTGGGTAAACTTTTGAGTGGATATAAAAGTTCCTTTATTATCATAATTTAGCCACTGCATTGTTTGCTTTTTATGCTTTTCTAAATAGTTACTACTATGGCTTTAAAATATTTTAGAGTATAACAGCTTTACTGACTGCTGTTTCTCATCATACAGGATTTTATTGTTTTCCCATTTATTAAGCACTCATACTGGAAACTGCATATTATTGTCAGTCACTGCCTCTCAAGACTGTTAAATAATTTTTAAAGAAATAAATACTGCAAAGCTACCCTATGTATAAACACTGACTGGTTGGCTATGACCCTAAGTGAAGGGCTAGGAAAAAGAAATAATTGCATCAGTAACCTTCTGTTGCACCGTTCAGCACCCTTTGTCTAACATTCTCTGACAGGTTATTACTATAGTGACAAGGTGCTGCAGGAAATTTTACTTCCGTTAGTAACGAATTTGTTTTTAATTGGGGCTTTAGAAATAAATTATTTCAAAGTAACTAAAGCCACACCATTGGTTAGTCAAACACAAAAAACATTTTTAAACAACTTACTTCACCTAAGTATAAAAATTCTATACTCCATCTGAACACAGCTATTCTGCATATTTTACATATTCTCTGTAATACGTGTGTGTGTATAGGTAGTTTTAACCAACAATCCTTCACTAAAGGGTTGAATGCTTTCTCATCACTAGGGTCTTGGTGTGAATTTCTGCCTGATGAATGTTGTCTTCATTTATCTACTCCATGCTCCTACTTACCTTATAGATGTGTGGCTAGCAAAGATCTATCAGAATCATGCCTTGGTTACGAAGTCCCCAGTTATTAGGGCACCTGGCTCTGTCATTCTAACTTTTCCAGGCTTCTTCTGTTGCTGCTACTGCTGTCTAGGCTGCATTACCCCCTCCCTCCTTCTCTCTTGGCATACTGTGCTTTTGTGCATTGCATCACACTATTCTGGCTCCATTTCCTCCTTGCTGTGCTCTGCATCTGCTCTTAGGAAGATGGAAACAAACATTTATTAACCTCCTACTAAGTTCCAAACACTAGGCTGAGAGTTTCCCATAAGATGTCTCAGTCTTTGCAGGACCTCCATTCTAGCTGTTTGCCCAGGATGCCTCTGACTTCCAGAGGGCCATCTCTCTCTTTCTGCTCTTCCTGCATGCCTTTGAGCTTGTTTAAAGTTCTTCATGAGGTCTGTCTTTATCAGTTACTTACAGGAAGTGTTGCTTTGAATCAAGTTTTTGTAGCAGTGGAGGCTTTTTATCTTAGGCAACTCAGGGCTGACAGACCAGTTTGGGGAACCATTCTGACACCTGAAAACCTCAGGAATGCATACAGGCACCAGGAATGGAAATCCAAATGAGCAAATGGGCCAAGGGAGGACTGTGGCAAATTGGTGAGACTGTGCCATCTCAGAGGCGCACCAGTCACTCCTCTCCAGCTAATTGTCGCCATGTGACAATAACAGCTTACTGTTGCTAAATTTAATTTTTTTAAGTGCAAATCCTGTGTTTTATGCCAAATCCAACTTGTAACTATAGGCAACTCATTCCAGTTCTGTTTTGTTCTGTTTTAAACACAGAATGGACCCACCAAAACCATGTCTGTTTTCTAGATTGGGCCCAAGTTCCCCAAATTTGCTTTGTCTGGTTTCAAGGAAATATATAAGCGAATGTTAAAAAAAAGAACAGAAAAACACTTCTCAAGTGGAATCAAATGGCAGGGCTGGGAGGGGAACAGAATAGTGGGGCATAAACTTGATTTTCTCAGAGAGCCCATGGCTTGTGTCCCTATAAAAGCCAGCTTGCACCTTTCTCTGTCCATCCCTCATTAGAGTTTTCTGTTCACAACTTAAGCCAGTTAGAACATTACCCCCACCATCCCCTGCTAATATTAGGAATCTGATTGTAGCATGAATTTATCTCTTCTTGAATGTAATTGTTTTAGTTAGTAGCTCCAGGCTGGTGGGACAATCTGGCCGTGCCATCTGCCAACCCACTGAAAGCCAGGGTGGGTTTGGCTGACCTGGCTGCCAGGGCAGACCTCCACCCTTCCCTCCCTGCTTGCCATTCCATTTGTGTCTCTCCGAAACCACTCTCCTAAAGAGGATGAACCACCCACAGCATCCCAGAGGGACTTGATGCTACTTCTTGGGCTACCTAAGGCCATATGTTAACTTCACAAATAAATAATGTAAGGCTTTCTCTTGACTCCCCCCCCCCCCAGTTAGGTCTATCTCTTTTAAGTTAGAATGAAAAGATTTAGTGAAGAAGCTTATGTTTGTCTTAAATAAAATCAATCAAATGCCTTCCAGTATTTCTAGAATAAAGAGTCTAATTTTTAGTCACTCTCCATTCTACCTTACATGTTTATGTTTGCAAAGACTAAACAGTAAGAAGATCCTTTCAAAAAATATATGTTTGGGGCTTCCCTGGTGGCACAGTGGTTAAGAGTCCGCCTGCCAATACAGGGGACTCAGGTTTGACCCCTGGTCAGGGAAGATCCCACATGCCGTGGAGCAACTAAACCCATGCACCACAACTACCGAGCCTGCTCTCTAGAGCCCGCAAGCCACAAATAGGGAACCTGTGTGCCACAACTACTGAAGCCCGCACACCTAGAGCCCGTGCTCCGCAACAACAGAAGCCACCACAATGAGAAGCCCACGCACCGCGACGAAGAGTAGCCCCCGCTCACCACTAGAGAAAGCCCGCGTGCAGCAACGAAGACCCAACACAGACAAAAATAAATAAATAAATACATTTATTTATTTTAAAAAAATATGTTTGGATAAACCAGTCATTCTTTTCATGAAAACTTCGATCACATTTTATTTTTAAATTTTCTATATACATACATATATATATCTATATATACACATATATAGATATATATATTTCTGATTGGGAAAGTAATATGAGCTCCTTGTCAGAAGTTTGGAAAACATGAAAAAGGGATTTTTAAAAATCTTATTTTATTTAAATCATCCATAGTCTCATTACCCAGAAACAACCCTGTATAACATTTTTTATCTATTTCCTTCATCTTTTTTATTTTTAATTTTTTTACATAGTGTGATAATACTGTATATAATCACCTCTCACACAGTTTGTTATCCTCCCTTTTTTCACTTAATGTTACAATTGTGAGCAGTTTTCTCTTGTCGTTAAAACTTCTTTTTTATTGTTCCTTCATGTGTATGAATATCTATGAACCATCCCCACTCTTATAAAACACTGGGAAGATTTCTAATTTTTGGTCTTCTAAATAATGAACATATTTATATTCATTATTACTGCATGAGAACAATTTCCTACAAGTGAAATTATTACATCAAATGGTATAAACATTTTTAAGACCCTTCCTTGCATATTTCCAAACTGTTTTTCAAAATGATTATACCTGCCAAGTTATACTGCAACCATCAGTAAATGAGAGAGAGCCTGCCTCAGGGAACTCTCGGTAGCATTTTTAAACCCTCACTAATGTGACAGGTGATAATTTTTATTTGCATTTCTTTGATTGCTATTGTGAGGTGCACTCACTTTTAAAAAAAATTGTGGTAGAAAATACATAACATGAGATCTACCCTCAACAAAACTTTCAGACTCCAGTAGACTTTTGTTAACTGTAAGCACAATGTTGTACAACAGATCTCTAGAGCTTTTTCATCTTGCATAACTGAAACTTTATACCCATTGAACAGCAACTCCCGTTTCTCCCTCCCCGCAGCTCTGAGAAATTGCACTTTTTACTTGCATAAGTTTGGCAACTTTTGATATATAAGTAGAATCATGCACTATTGTCTTTCTGTGACTGGCTTATTTTTTAGCAAATTGTCCTCAAGGTCCATCCATGACATATCATATAACACGATTCTCTTCTTTTTATGGCTGAATAATATTCCCCTGTAGGTATGTACTACATAATCGAGTTATCCATCTATGGATAGTTAGGCGTTTTCACCTCTTGGCTATTGTAAACATTGCTGCAATGAACATGGGAGTGCAAATCTCTGCAAGATCCTGATTCCAGTTCTTTTGAATAATACCCAGAAGTAGGTTGCTGGATCATATGGTAGTTCTATTTTTAATTTTTTGAGGAAGCTCCATCCTGTTTTACCAGCACCATTTTACATCTCCGTCAACATGGCACATGGGTTCCAATGTTTCTACATCCTTGTCAACATTTGCTATTTTCTGGTATTTTTGATAATGAACATCTTAACAGGTGTGAGGTGGTATCTAGTGATTTTGGTTTACATTTCCCTGATGATAGTGATGTTCCACATCTTTTCATATATCTGTTGTATTTGCTTATCTTCTTTGGAAAATTGTCTATTCATTACTTCTGCCCATTTTTAAGTTGGGTTATTTGGTTTTTTGCTATTGAGTTATATGAGTTTCTTATATATTTTGGATATTAACCCCTTATCAGATATATGGTTTGCAAATATTTTCCCCCATTCTGTAGGTTGCCTGTTTCCTTTGTTGTGCAGAAGCTTTTTAATTTAATGTAGTCCCACTTACCTATTTTTGCTTTTGTTGCTGGTGCTTTTTGGTATCATACCCAAGAAACCATTGCCAAGATCAGTATCACAAAGATTTCCCCCTTGGTTTTCTTCTAAGAGTTTACAGTTTCAGGTCTTCTGTTGAAGTCTTTAATCTATTTTGAGTTGATTTTTGTGTATGGTGTAAGATAAGGGTCCAATTTCATTCTTTTGCATGTGGATATCCAATTTTCCCCACACCATGTATTGAAGAGACTCTCCTTTTCCATTGTGTATTCTTAGCATCTTTGTTGAAGATCAGTTATCTGTATATGCATGGGTTTGTTTCTGGGCTCTATATTCTGTTCCATTTGCCTATATGTCTATTTTTATGCCAGTAGCATACTGTTTAGATTACTATAGTTTTGTAATATGTTTGAAATCAGGAAGTGTGAGGCCTTCAGCTTTGTTCTTTTTAAGATTGTTTTGGCTATTCCGGGTCCTTTGTGGTTCCATATGAATTTTAAGATTATTTTTCTATTTCTGTAAAAGATGTCATTGGGATTTTGCTAAAGATTGCTTTAAATCTATAGGTTGCTTTGGGTAGTATGGACGTTTTAACAATGTTAAGTCTTCCAATCTATGAACACAGGATGTCTTTCTATTCACTTGTGTCCTCTCTCATGTCTTTCATTAATATTTTATAGTTTTCAGTGTCCAAGTCTTTTGCCTCCTTGGTTAAGTTTATTCCTTTGTATTTTATTCTTTATGAAGTTATTGTAAATGGTGCTCTTTTCTTATTATCTTTTTCAGATAGTCCATTATTACTGAATAGAAACACAACAAATTTTTACATATTGATTTTTGTGTCTGAACTTCACTGAATTTATTAGTTCTAACGATGTTTTTGTGGAAGTTTTAGAATTTTCTACATATAAGATCATGTCATTTGTGAACAGAGATTTTTACTTCTTTTCAGATTTGGATTCCTTTTACTTCTTTTCCTTGCCTAATAGCTCTGGCTTGAACTTCCAGTTGAATAGAAATGTTGAATAGAAGTGGCAAGAGTGAGCATCCCTGTCTTTTATTCCTGATCTTAGAGGAAAATGTTTCAGTTTTTCATTGAGTATAATGTTAGCTGTGGGATTTATGGCCTTTATTACTTTGAGATAATTTCCTTTTATTCCTAGTTTGTTGAGTCTTTTTTTTTCCATCAAGAAAGGTGTTGGGTTTTGTCTAATGCTTTTTCTGCATCTATTGAGATCATCATAAGAGTTTTATCCTTTGTTCTGTTAATATGCTGTCTCACATTGGTTGATTTTCATATGTTGAACCATCCTTGCATCCCAGGGATAAGTTCCACTTCTTCATGGAATATGAGACTTCTAATGTGCAGCTGCATTCAGTTTTCTAGTATTTTGTGGAGGATTTTCTCACCTATATTCATCAGGAATATTGGCCTGTAGTTTTCTTTTCTTGTAACATCTTCTTCTGGCTTTGGAATCAGGGTGATACTGACCTCATAAAATGAGTTTGGAAAAGTTTCCTCCTCTTCAATTTTTTGGAAGAGTTTGAAAAGGATTGGTATTAATTCTTCTTTAGCTGTTTAGTAGAATTCATCAGTGAAGACATCTCGTCCTGGAATTTTCTTTGTTGAGAGGTGTTTGTTTGTTTGTTTGTTTGTTTTACTGATTCAATCTCCTTACTAGTAATTGGTCTGTTCAAATTTTCTGTTTCTCCATGATTCAATCTTGTAAGTTATATGTTTCTAGGAATTTATCCATTTCTTTTAAGTTATCCAATTTGTTAGTGTGCAATTATTCATAGTACTCTTGTAATCTTTTTAATTCCTGCAGAGGTAGTAATAATGTCCCCTTTCATTTCTGATTTTATTTGAGTCTTTCTCTTTTTTTTCTTAGTTAGTCTAGTTAAAGACATCAGTTTTGTCGATCTTTTTTTTCTTTTTTTTAAAATTAATTAATTAGTTTATTTTTATTTGGTTGAGCCTGGTCTTAGTTGCGGCAGGCGGGCTCCTTAGTTGTGTCATGTGAACTCTTAGTTGCGGCATGCATGTGGGATCTAGTTCCCTGACCAGGGATTGAACCTGGGCCCCCTGCATTGGGAGCATGGAGACTTAACCACTGCACCACCAGGCAAGTCCCTGTTGATCTTTTCAGAAAAGCAACTCAGTTTCATTGATTTTATCTATTGTTTTTCTATTTTCTATTTTGTTTATTTCTGTTCTAATCTTTATTGCCTTCCTTCTGCTAGCTTTGGGCTTATGTTCTTCTTTTTCTAATTCCTTGATGTATAGAAATAGGTCTTATATTTGAGATTCTACTTCTTTTTTAAGGTAGGCATTTATCACTATAAAGTTGCCTCTTAGTACTGCTTTTGCTGTATCTCATAATTTTTGGTATTTGTATTTTTGCTTTCATTTGTCTCAAGATAGTTTTCTAATTTCCTTTTTGATTTCTTCTTTGATCCATTTATGTTCAAGAGTGTGTTGTTTAATTTCTAAATATTTGGGAATTTTCCAATTCTCTGCTATTGATTTCTAGTTTCAGTCCACTGTTGTCAAAAAGGATACTAGATATAAATTCAATCACCTTAAATTTGTTAAGAATTGTTTGGTTCTCTAACATGTCATCTATACTGGAGAATGTTCCATGTGCACTTAAGAAGAATATGTATTCTGCTGCTGTTGGGAGGTGGCATTCAGTCTTCTAACAGCCCTGTGGTTGGGTCCTATTGAGCTTGTGGTCAATAAAATTTTAGGTTTCTGTCAGATGAACTGCTTTGAAGAAGAATCCATCTCACCAGGACCTGTATATTTGAATTATTGAATCTAAGTGAAATATTAAATATTTATTCCTGTTTTATTTCCAGTTTGTTAGGTTTAGACAATCCAATGGGCTCTTTTTTCTCATTCTTTTAAAGAGGTTTTATTATTTCAGCAAGTAATAGATACAGATAGTAAACAATTCAAATAATATAAAGAGTGAAAAATGTTTTAATCCTACTTTCGCCCAGCAGTTCTCCTCCCTAGTGGAAACCACTTATCAATTTTTTGTGTATCTTCCCAGCATTTTTCTCTGCATGTTTGTGTAAATAATCTTTTAAAAACACACAGAAATGGCAGCACACTATGTACACTATTCTGTACCTAGCTTTTTTCACTTAACAAGGAGACCAGTAAAGGCTTCTTCAAGGAGGCTTTTGTGCAGTTGACTGAATGATAAAACAGAATCACCTGTGCAAGATCTGAAGGAATAATATTCCACCCAGAAGGTGCAGCAAGTGCAAATGCCCTATGGTAGTACTGAGCTTGGCATATGTTAAGAACAGAAAGAACTTCATGTTGCCAGAGCTTACTGCATGAGCAGGAGAGGGGTATAAGATAAAGCTGGAGAAGTAGGTAGGAGCCAGGTCATACAGGACATCAGGGTAATGATTGCTTCTCTTTGATATTGGAAATCACTGGAGAGTTGGGTAGAGTTGTTGAAACAATGAATAATAAAATCTTGTAATAATTTTACCTACATAGACATCATGAGACTATAAAATGCAAAATCAATATAAACATTTTGGAAGCTACATGATAAGTACATGACTTTGGAATAAAGTATTCATTTTTATGTTCTTTGCCCCAGACCAGAGTTACTGCAAACAATGAAGGGTATTTGTAACAATGAGATTGTTCTGGAGGAGGGCCTCCCTACTCTCATTCACCACTGAGACAGGGACTCTGCCGGGAAAGAGGCTAAACTGAAGCAGGAGAAAAGCATCCTCAAAGAGTAGAAAACAGGCTAGTTAACAAAACAGAGACCTCAGTTCTACATCACTTAATGTCTTTATGCCTTCCTTAGTTAGCCCATCTGTGAAATAGGAATAATAATTTCCTGCCTATATAGCTCATAAGGTTTTTGAGAAAATCAAATGAGATAATGCATGTGACAGTAACTTATGTACTGCAAAGTATTAAAACATACACGGTATTGTCATTTTTAAATACAACTACAGGAGAATATTGTGGGATGGGGATGTGGAAATATTAAATAGAAATGAATCAATAAATATGTGCTGAAAGGTTCCTGTGCTGGCTTTGTACAGCCCTGTAATAAGATAATTTGATAAATGTCTACTTAGGACCTATTATGTTAAGGCACCATGATAGATACAGCAAGTGCCATAACTGCAAGTGAGACAGCAGGAAATCTGGAGTCCCACAGGCTCCCACTTTGGAGGTACGATCCTGATCTCAGATGAGGGACAGTGAGGGAGCGTGTGGGACTCCAGTCAGCAGAATCCCCACAATCTGTAGCTTTCTTGCTAGCTGTGAAATGTTCCGGTTGTAGCAGCTAGAAAATTGGAATCTAAATAAGAAATGAACCCAAATGAGAATGCTTTCCAAACTGTAAGGTGCTATATAATAGCAGGACTATGAGGGAGTGCTAAAAGATCAGCTGATATCAGGAAGCTCAGTCTAACATCTTGAGCTAATGTTTCATCCATCTCCAACATAACATGCTTATGAATGTCCATCTGACCTTAAGTTATTCTGAATGCATTTGTTTTCTTTTTACCTTTTCCTAATCTTTTAAATTCAGCCATTACAATCCCACGTGTGAAGTAACTGGGTGTGTTTAGCTGCAAAATCAACACATGAAGCAGAGCGACCTAATCTCCATTACCACGTGCCAGTTCACACACAAAAAGCCAAGGGCACGCTGACACACAAGCTCAGCACAGATGGAGCGGACTCCCATGGTCAACAGCTGCAGTAGGAACGAAGCAGCTGATAACACGTAGAAGTTATCACTGCTCCCCTAAGCTAAATAATAAGACAAAATATTTTTCATACCTTTCGAAAAACTTTAAACCATGGTGGCAACTTAATCACAGTAATGGGGGAATTAAACACTTTAAGACCCACAAAATCAAAACTGTTAATTCATAAAACATCCACCTGCCTGGTCGATTTAAGTTCCTATTAACCTTGCTCTTTGCTTGCATACTGGTCACGTATACGAGGGGTCTTTCCCCTCTTGAGCTTAATCCCTGAGTTGTCATTGGCTAAAGTCAATATGACAGAAAGATGGGCAGGTGACTAAAAACAAGCCATAAATACACAACAGGAATGTAAAGAATCTTAACCGAACAAACCAAATTTATTTCTTCTATGAAATTATAAACATTTTATTAAATGTTAAGCATTTTGTTAACTATATCCTCTTCTATGACCAGGCCAGCAGATGCTGAAAGCTAGAAAAAAACTTCTTAAAAAATCAAATCCCAGGCTTCCCTGGTGGCGCAGTGGTTGAGGGTCTGCCTGCCGATGCAGGGGACGCAGGTTCGTGTCCTGGTCCGGGAAGATCCCACATGCCGCGGAGTGGCTGGGCCCGTGAGCCGTGGCCGCTGAGCCCGCGCGTCCGGAGCCTGTGCTCCGCGGCGGGAGAGGCCACAGCAGTGAGGGGCCCACGTACCACAAAAAAAAATAAAAATTAAAATTAAAAAATTAAAAAAAAAATCAAATCCCTTGCCCTCTCCCTCCTCCTCTAGGCATTTAAAAAATCATAATCTTTCTGGCATTTATCACAGACTTACCATATGTTTTGTACTATACATCATATTCAGTAGAGAATCTTCTTGTACTCTATAATTTTTTATAATAAAATCATACCACTATTAAGTCGAAATGACTATAGCTCTAAAGCATATTTTTAAACTCACAATTAGAGATTTTATGAAGCAACTTTTGAGAACAATGATGTATCACTTACCTTTTTTAAAAATGTATTTATTTATTTTTGGCTGTGTTGGGTCTTCGTTGCTGTGCGCGGGCTTTCTCTAGTTGTGGTGAGCGGGGGCTACTCTTCGTTGCTGTGCACAGCCTTCTCATTTCAGTGGCTTCTCTTGTTGCGGAGCACGGGCTCTAGGTGCACAGGCTTCAGTAGTTGTGGCACACGGGCTCAGTAATTGTGGCTCACGGGCTCTAGAGTGCAGGCTCAATAGTTGTGGTGCATGGGCTTAGTTGCTCCGTGGCATGTGGGATCTTCCCAGACCAGGGCTCGAACCCGTGTCCCCTGCACTGGCAGGCAGATTCTTAACCACTGCACCACCAGGGAAGTCCTGAATCCCTTATCTTTTACTGCAAAACAAAACACCCCAAAACTTAGTGTCTTAAAACAAAAACCAAAACCACCCTTGGGCAGTTAAGGGTTAACGGTTAGGGTCATGAAGTTCAATCATAGCTGCTATGGGAGCAAGTTTTAGAGAAGACAGGAGGCGGGCTGGGAAAGCGTCTCTAAACTGTCTACTACAACTATAATTCCAATGGGGAGAAAGCAGCAAAATTTTAGTGTAAACAAAATGTTAAAGTATAGAAGGAGTTATATTTAGTACCATGCGGGTGATAAAAATGAGTAAGAAGAACAGAGCAAAAGAAGATATATTAACTGAAGTAAGCAGGGAACAGTAAAAGGGGCCAACTAGATGAAAGGAGATAAGGAAGAGGTGAGATCCCTGAAAGATTTGAAATATAGGATGAATAATTTAAACTTGAAAAAGAGAAGTCTTGAAGTCTTATTGAAGATTTTGAGACAGGAGGTGATGAGGTCAAAATGGCAGGAGAGAAATTGACATTCAATCACTTAAAGTAAGTGAATAGACCGTGAACGTCTGCTACGTGCCAACCCCTGTGCTGAGCCCTGGAATTGTTTTCATGGTGTGGTTCTAGAGCATCTTAAGGCTAAACACTGCTGGAAGGCTGCCAAGGGATGCTACTCCTGTGCATTATTGCAGAAAGAATGACAGCGGGGCTTCCCTGGTGGCGCAGTGATTGAGAGTCCGCCTGCCGATGCAGGGGACGGGGGTTCGTGCCCCGGTCCGGGAAGATCCCACATGCCGCAGAGCGGCTGGGCCCGTGAGCCATGGCCGCTGAGCCTGTGCGTCCGGAGCCTGTGCACCACCAAAAAAAAAAAAAAAAAAAAAAAAAAAAAGACAGCGAAGTCATAACAACTCAGTCACAAGTTTTGTTTTTTAAAAAAGCAAATTAGAGAGGGACATCACCTTTAGTGTAAAATTTCACTTTTCATTCTTCAGTCTTCTTCATCTATAATTGAGGATAAAGTATGGGTAACGTTTGGTTTTCTTTTAGTGTTAGAGAACCAGTGTCAAACAGGAACTTCATTTGGATCATCATGACTTTCAATAAGTCTCTCTCTATGGCTGATTCTTGAAGTGCAGTAGATAATAATAACATTGACTGAATGTTTATTATGTGCCAGGCGCTGTTGTACAGGCTTTATACAAGTAAGCATTTAGTCTTCATGATAACCAAATGAGGTAGGTGTTATAATCATCATCCCCACTACATAGATAAAGAAACTGAGGTATAGAGAATTTAAGTGCTTTGACCAAGGTTAAACAGGTAGAAAGCAGTGCAACTGGGCTTTAGATCCACAATATCTGGGTCCAGAATCCATTCATATGCTATGGTGCCTCTTAACTGTTTAAATTTTAAAATTTGTTAAATTTTAATTTATACCTATTGGCAATTTAGGCTGAATGTCCTTTAACATGTCAATTAGCGGCAGCAGTTTTTGTCACGTATCCATATCCAGCATGTATCCATATCCATTTAACTAACTGGAAGTACTTCCTTGTCCCAAAGTGACTAAAAGCACAGGGCCAGAGGTGCCTATTCACAATATACCATGTGGAGGAACCATAACTATCCTGGTTGACCCTCTAGTAAGAGCTGGAAGCTCTTGAGGCCATCTGAGGCGCCCACCACCCTCCCTGAGCGCACAAAAGAACCATTTCTCTCCTAGAGAATACCAGTGATTAGAGGATTAGAGGCTCATTCTTACTTACTGCTCTACTGCCTTGACACCACACACACATACACTCCACTCAGGAGCGGACTGTATTCTTAAAGATGGACTGGCACATCTAGCTTTACCCCGATCACTCCTGCCCAAGCTACCAGAGTGACTACTGTACACAGGGTGACAGTGTACAGTACAGCTTGCTTCAACTTCAGTGCCCTTCTCACCCCTCACACCGAGGACAGGAGCTCATGGCTTTGCCCAGGAACCACCCTGCTTGTTCAGGAACTGGAAAGGCATCCCGTTCATCCCCGAATCTGCACTCCATAGACCCTGGACTGGAATGGTCCAGTCAGCTCTGAGCAACACAAGTCTGTCATCTCTCTGTTGGTGGGTGTGTCATCTGTAGCGGAGTCCTAAGCCAGCTGCTAAGGTTGCCTCCATCAGCCTGGGTGAGGGGGAGGTCCAAGCTCATTGCTCTGAGAAAGGAGGCCAACATGCAAATGCTTTGCTTTGCTGCTAACCCCAAATTTTCTCAAATTTCATTGTTAAAAGGATCGATGTCAGTATCATGAACATCATTATCAAGTGTCATTGTCTAAGGTAAGTTGGCAGCCCTTGGCCTTTTTTATGAACCCAGGATAAGATGGTGCTGAAGTGACACTTTTCTGAGTTACAGGAAATAGAGAGCCACTCATGATACTTTAAGAAAGGGGAGGTTTTTCTGCAAGTCTCCATGTGGATTAAAAATGGCACTGGGGCAGCTCTAGGGACCAGGGGGCTGTCCATCCCTTAGAAGATACCCAATTCCTGATGTGTTGCTGTTTTCCTCTTTCTCTCTCTAGGTGGGTTTCCTCTGCTGAGTCATATTTCCTTCCCTCTGACTTTGCAGTGCACATTGAAAATCAAGTCTCTCTATGTTATAATGATTCAATCTCTGTTTCTAATACTTCCTGAATTCCTTCATTTGGCAGTTCTTAGTTCACATTCTTGAGAGAGGGAATATGATTGGCTCAACACGTTTTTTTGAAAACCAGGTCAGGGGTTACAGGTCAGGTTTAGGCTGGGTCGTCTTTCCTGGTCCAGTCAGCTGTGGTGGTGAGACAAGTCAAAAGGTAGGAAACATGGCTGCCAATGGCGGCTCTTTCTCTCACTCTCTCTTTTTTTTTTTTTTTTTTTTTTTTAACATCTTTATTGGAGTATAATTGCTTTACAATGGTGTGTTAGTTTCTGCTGTATAATAAAGTGCATCAATTATACATATACATATGTTCCCATATCTCTTCCCTCTTGCGTCTCCCTCCCTCCCACCCCTCTAGGTGGTCACAAAGCACCGAGCTGATCTCCCTGTGCTATGCAGCAGCTTCTCACTAGCTATCTATTTTACGTTTGGTAGTATATATATGTCCATGCCACTCTCTCACTTTGTCACAGCTTACCTGTACTTGAAAGGCTGGTAGGTGCTGTAAACATGTCTAGCGTAGATGGGCTATTTGGGGCTGAATTGAAGCAAGCTCTTGGTAACAGGGTATTAACATTATACATTTTATACAATTAAATTAAAATAACACCATTTAAAGATTTTTTAAATGTTCAAATTTACAGTTATTTCTAGATAGTCTTTATTTTAATCTTTAAGACGTAAGATTATCCATAGCTTCCAAAGTTAGTTCTTCAATAAAATCATGTGTTATTTTTGAAAAAAGCAGATTTTTTAAATGAGTAAATTATCAAAGAAAGGTTCAAGACTACTTACAATCTCTTTCATCTTCTTAAGCTTCAAAAAGTATCCCCAGCTTTTTCAGTCTTTTCCCTGGAGTTTGATTTCCACTATCTTCAACCTCACTTTAATTTAGGCCAAGTGATCATTACAAATGAAACTGCCAGAAGCAGCAAGAAATGTTTGAAAAATTTATCCTTGTTATTTGGCTTCTAACTTAGGGCCTACAAGACAAGAGTTCACAAAATTATCCTCTCAAGATAACTTGTGGGAGAGAAATAGCAGGTTCAGAGATGAAGATGTATTTTAGCAATAAAAAATGAAGTAGTATTAGGTACAAAGAATGAGAATGAATTTTTATCATTTTTATTTTATATGTTCTCATGACAATTAATATAATCAAAAGTATCTCCTCCTTCCAAAACCAGATCTTTTGAAGCTTCATATTCTCGATATATCCACCACTTCCACTTGCCCACATCACCTTTACCACCTTTTCCACCTTTGTGGAGAACATTTTTGCTAAGCAGCCCTAAAGGCATATGACTCATCCCCTTGGTAATTAGACCAAGAGTGGGCAAGTGACCCAGGCAAAGCCATTCAAATTCTCTTAGAAACTTTGGAAATTGAAAGATAGAGACTGAAATAATTGACACTTTAGTGTCCAGAGCAATAAGGTCATACAGAATTAGTAATGTAATTGGCTTTATGGCCAAAATTAAAACGTAGCTAGATGCAAAGTTAGATAAGCCGAAGTTATGGGGACGCAGACCCTAAAAGGCCTGTAGAAGAAACTGGTTTCCACAGGAAAGATGAAGCTGACACACAAAGAGAAGAAAAGACAGTGTTCTGAGAAAGACCAAGAGAAATGACCTGCCTGAAGATGTTAGAGTTCCCATAAGTCACCCAGCTATACTATTAGATTCATAGGATTTCTTCAGACCCTTAAAATAAATTCCTCTTTATTTCAACTAGCTTGAGTATTTCTTTTTCTTATGATGAGATTCAGATAATTCTGTTTCTCATGTGCATATTTTTAATCTGGATAAACTGTATTTAGTATGCCTCAAAAGACAGAAGGGTATGGTCTCTACTGCGTCCAGTGCTCCCTAAAGAAAATGGAAGGCAAACACCAATGTGTGCATATCTTAAATATTTGCAAAGAACAGCTGTTTCATCCAGAATGGACCTTGATGAGTAACTTCTGTGACCAAAACGGAACTTAATAGAAAAGCTTTTCCTAATAAAATGGATGATTCAGGCATTGCAATCATTCAGCAAATTGTATTCAGTGTCCACTATATGTGCTAAGTACTGTGAACAGTCCTGGAGCCTTCAAGGTGATTAGGTGAGCTATAAATAAAGTTTCCAGTGGGACTATGGGTAAATCACAGTTATTATATAATGTGCCTTAGTCCACTGAATTCTGAGGATGATTTCAAATGGGAAGCCCTGGGCTGAAGAGTTGGGGGGTGTGAGCCACATATAAAAAATTCAGCCCTTCCTCTCTTGAGTTTCTTTGACAAGGGATTCCAAGTTTAAACAAAGTCCTGTGAGCAAGTTTCTGAGATAATTCTGAAAAATTCAATAGACCTCTAATTAAAATGCACTATGTGCTGGGCACCAAACATACACTAAGATGAAAAGGGCTCCTTGTCAAGGAGTTTTTGTACTAGAAAGTGAACTAAGCTGAACACGTCCAAATGGCTTTTATATCCCGATAAGAAATATAATTCACATACTAGATTCCTCTTTGTACTGATGCCTGAATGTTGCATTGGTGGGTTCTGTAACTGTTTCAGACCTCTGTGACTTCTCCTTCATCTCCTGTCATTAGTTTAAATTCTATCCTGTTACGAACAGATATGATTCTAAATAATGTCATTATAACTTGATAAGAGCATTAATAACTGAAAACCCTCAACTTGCTTTGTGAATTAACTCTAGGAAAGTCCATTAAGTCCTTGCCAAGGAAAGCATGGTGTCAGTCTTTAAGCAATGATATATTTGATGTCATATTTGTTGTTGAAGAAAAGGGCAAACAGCATAACCCCCTGAATCCACAGATCATGAGTGAGTTAAAACATCAGTCGTCAGCACAGGAAACAAGTCAAAAGAGCAATCTGGCACAAGGACTGAAGCCGTCAGTCACATTAAGGGAATAAAGAAGAGTATACAAATATCTCTGGATGCTAAAATCAAATTGCCTCTTTCTCCTATGACAGCCCAAGGAACTCTTTTAGAATCAGCTAAGGGCCCCAGCACAGTTGGAACTGGAGACTTAGAGGGAGAAGCACAAGAGGAGAAAATATTTAGAGAGCATCTTGTAGATAGCATCCTCCCTAAGTGCTTCATAATCATAATGTCATGGTTGAGTGCCTATCACATTATAGCTGAAGACCAAGCAAAACACAGATCTTTCACAGCAGTTACTGCTCACTTAATGGTCTGATAGGTCAAAGGATAAATTCTTGAAAATGTCAGGTATTCAATAAGGCATTTTCTTAGAGAGAGAGAGAGGAAAAAAAATCCTTCCAGAATTCAGGCTTATTACCGAAGATAAAAGTCACGGGTCATGTCAGGCAGGAATTTACAAAGACAAGCACAAATGTTGCGATATTAGTCCCCCAAACTCCATAATCAAACCAAGGGATTTTAGCTGCTCTGTATCATTCAGTTATATTCCCCAAATGCCATGCTACTGGGAAGCAAAAGACTCCATAGTGAATTATTTTGAACGGGCCCTTACACAAAAACCCTTGAGAGGAGGTAGACTGTAGCTATGGAAAGATGGAAAGAACAGATAAGTTGAACAAATAAATTGATAAATCTGGTTTTCAATCCCAGGGCCACTATTTGCCAGCTCTGTGACTTTGGGAAAGTTACTTAACATCTCTGAACCTCAATTCTCTCTTTTGAGAGATGGCAGTAATAACACCTACCTCATGGGGCCATTGTAAGAATTAAGAGAGGTAACATGTAGAGCATAATACCTGGCATGTGTTGGGTAATCAGAAAAGATCAGTCCCCATTCCCTAGTGTAGCCTAGAAGTAAACGTCAATTTATAGTTTACTTTTAATTATACTTCACCTGTTTTTCCCATTGGACTGGAGAGTGATACAGAGGAGTGGTTAAAGCACACAGCAAGTGGAGCTGAATTGCCAGGGCTCAAAGCTTGGTTTTATTGATTGCTCGCTGTATAACTTTGGGCTCATTACTTAACCTCTTTGTAACCCATTTTCCACAGAGGATGAACTGAATTAATATAGACACTTGGAACAGTGTCTGGCACATAGTGAACACTGTAAGATTTCATTACTATCATTATCACTATTGTTGTTGTCTGTAACCTGGATAAAATACATATCCCTTCAAGGAGCTTATTTCAATTAAGTTTTTCCTGCCAGTTATCAACTCATGTCTTGGATAATGCACAATTTTGAATCACTTTGGCATTTTTTCTTCGTGTGGCATATTGTATTTTTCCAAAGACAACTGCAACCATCACTCCCATCTCACATGCTCCTCTACAAAGTGACCTGCCCCTTCTCCATCGACAGTGGTATCTCCCTCCCCTTGAATCTGTGTGGGCTTTCGATTGCTTTAGCCAGTGGAGTGTGGTGGGAGTGATGTTATGGGTCAGAACAGGTGATTCAGCATCTGCCTCGCCTGCTGGAATGCTTGCATTTAGAGCCCTGGGGCCGCCATGCCGTGAGGAAGCCAAACCACACGTAGGTGCTCTGGTCAGCGGTCCTGCTTTCAAGTCATCTTAGCCCAGTTGCCAATTATGGGAGTGAAGCAGCCTCCAGAGGATTCCAGCCTTCGGCCTTTGAATCATCCTCAATTTTTAAGCCTTCTTAGCTGAGCTCTCCGACACTGTGGAGCAGAATCAATGCATCCCTTTTGTGCCCTATCCAAATTCCTGACCCACAGAATCGATAAGCGTATTAAAAATGACCGGTATTTTAAGCTGCTATATTTTGAGGTAATTTATTATGTAGCAATAGTGACTGGAACACTTTCTTTCAAAGCAAAATTTCCATGATTTTAAACTTTTCTGGAGTTAACATGTGAAAAAAATTATTTTTTGGTTAACAGAAAATATTGCCCTCTTTATAATAATCCATGGGAGTAACCTGAAAATAGACATTTTAAATTATATTTTTCTTTTATGTGTTGATGGGAAGGGCATGGGACTGCTGTTTATATATTATGTGTCAAAAACGTTTGTATGGTTTTCCTCCTCCAACACATATACAATTATTTTTCTAGAACTAGAGTTCCCAAGAAGAAATACTCTTTTGTAACTGGAGCAACAAAAGTCTCTCTGGTGTGCCTAACTCTGAAATAGAAATCATTTAGAAATGTTCAAACAGCTGTATTCAATTATCGCTGCACATTTTAAATTAGTGGTCTCAGATTCAGAATTATTCACAGCAACTTGTGACAGTGGCGAAAGGGTCTCCATCAACTAGCATTTATACATGTATTTGAATTCCTCTTAGCCAGCTGTGCTGCTCTCTTCCCAGCATCACTGTGGAGCAGCCAGCCTTATATTTTAAAAGTTGTAATACTTGTAGCCAGGGAGAGACCCAAGACACCCAAAGAAAGGATTTGCTCTGCTCTGTGTTAAATAAGGACACGGAATCCCATTTCTTTAAACGAAGCTTTCCTGATAACAACCATCTGTCCTGTTTTGTTTTGTTTTTTTCCAGGCTATCCTGATTTCAAAGCAGAAATTCTAGTAAGAGCTGACCTGAAACATTTCCATACTGTCAGCTTGCACCACCTTCTCGCAGGCAGCTCCACTCTGTCCCATCAGCGTTCCAGGGAGGCTGTGTGCTGACAGCGGGGGACATAGGCGGCAGGGTGCTGAGCCATCACAGAACTGAACCCACCACATAGTCTGAAAATTTGGTTTCACTTCTTAGGTCTTTGAGCGCTTCTTCCTTGGGAGAAACTTCCTTTTGTCTGCATGCCTCCCCAGTTCCTTCTACTGTGCAAACTGCTGCCCCAGGGACCCCCCCCCACTTCCCAGGGCTGCGGCTTACAGCAAGGGCCTTGCTGTTAGAGGCATTTGGATTTGATTTCTGGAGCTTCCACCTACCAGCTGTATGACTTTGGGCAAGTTAATGAAATTCTCTGGTCATCAGTTTCTTAACCTTAAAAGTGGAGACAATAATATATCCATCTTACAAGATTCTTGTAAGAACTGAAAAATAAAAAAGGCATCATAACCACCTAGAACAGTGCTTACAACGTAAGTGAATGTTCACTGCATATTAGCTATGATTTAGAATAAATGAATGTATATCACAGATATTAGAACAAGGAAGAGCTTTTTTTTTTAACATCTTTATTGGAGTATAATTGCTTTACAATGGTGTGTTCGTTTCTGCTTTATAACAAAGTGAATCAGTTATACATATACACATGTTCCCATATCTAGGAAGAGCTTTAGATCCAGATCCCTTTTCCTAAGCTGCCCCCTGGAATTCAAAGTTATTCCAGGAGTGCTAGGAAAAGGCAGAGCTGTCGAAGTCAGTAAAAACACCCCCAGAGATCACCTAAGGCCCTACTGGCAGACTTTGCCAAGGTGAGGTCCCTAACGAGGTCAAGAATTACTATTTTAAGACAAAGCTATAATTCGGGGGCTTCCCTGGTGACGCAGTGGTTGAGAATCAGCCTGCCAATGCAGGGGACATGGGTTCAAGCCCTGGTCTGGGAAGATCCCACGTGCCGCGGAGCAACTAGGCCCGTGAGCCACAACTACTGAGCCTGCGCGTCTGGAGCCTGTGCTCCGCAACGGGAGGCCGCGATAGTGAAGAGGCCCGCGTACCACGATGAAGAGTGGCCCCCGCTTGCCACAACTAGAGAAATGCCCCCGCACAGAAACGAAGACCCAACACAGCCAAAAATAAATAAAAAATAAATAAATACGGAAGTCCATGTATTTAAAAGAAAACAAAAAACCTATAATTCAAAAAGATATGTGCACCCTTATATTCATAGCAGCACTATTTACAATAGCCAGGACATGGAAACAACCTAAATGTCCATCAACAGATGAATGGATAAAGAAGATGTGGTACATATATACAATGGAATACTCCTCAGTCATAAAAAAGAAAATAAAAAGAATAAAATAAAATTTGCATCAATATTGATGGAACTAGAGATCATCATCCTAAGTGAGGTAAGTCAGCGGGAGAAAGACAAATACCTTATGATATCACTTATATGTGGAATCTAAAATACGACACAAATGAACCTATCTATGAAATGGAAACAGACTCCAGACATAGAGAACAGACTAGTGGTCTCCAAAGGAGGGGGGGGGGGGCGCGGAAGGAGGGAGGGAGGGAAGGGCTGGGAGTTCGGGATTATAAGATGCAAACTATTGTATATAGGATGGATAAACAAGGTCCTACAGTATAACACAGGTTATCCTGTGATAAACCATAATGGAAAAAATATGGAAAAGAATATATATATATATAAAACTGAATCATTTTGCAGTACAGCAGAAATTAACACACCATTGTAAATGAACTATACTTCAATAAAAATTTTTTTAGGAAAGGAATTACTAGTTTAAGAAATGCTATGTGTTCGCTGCAGCTCCCAGCAGGATTAGGCAGTGGGTGTGAGGGGCTAACAGAGAGCATCCTCCCACAGGCTGGAATCCAGATCCACCCTTCTTTTCTGCTCATCACAATGCGGAACTCCTCTGAGAGTTTATTAATGTACGTGCACAATCATTCCAGCTGCCACAGGGGTTGGCTACCTGATTCAAAGGCACGCTTGTACTTTAGGGAGATCAAGGTATCTCACTTCACGTTTATGTAACAGGCCAGACCTAAGATCCAAGTGGCAGAGGTGTTGCAGAGCAGCACAGAAGCAGCCACCAGGGCCCTGGGAAGGAAGGTAAGGAGGGTGATGTTTGTCTTTAACTTCCCACCCCCTTTGCTCCTGCTATGCCCCTCCCTCAATGCCAGGACAGTGTCCCTGACTCTATCACCAGCACCACCAGTGCAACCCCACTCTCATCTTCTCTCTTCCAAAATGACCCTGGCTCCAAAACAGCTCTCCTTCAATTCTCAACATAGCAACACTCTCATCACTCTTTACATGCAGTTGTTATTTGGTTTGTCTAATTCACAGTAAGCTATGAATGACCAACAAGTCTTCGGACTTGGAAATCCAGTGCAGTGGGTTGAACTGTGGCCCCCCAAAAGATATGTCCGAGTCCTCACCCCCAGTACCTCTGCATGTGACCTTATTTGGAAAAAGGGTCTTTGCAGATGTAACTAAGTGAAAGATCTTGAGATGAAATCATCCTGGATTAACTGAGTGAGCCCTGAAGCAAATGGTAAGTGTCCTTACAAGAAGACGAGAAGACAGAAACACAAAAGAGCATGACATGTGAAGACAGATTCCAGCAATGTAGCCAAGCCACGTGGCTATAGCCATCAGAAGCTTGAAGAGGCAAGGCAAGGAAGGATTCTCCCCTAGGGCCTTTGGAGGAGCCTGGCCTGCTGACACGTCCATTTTGGATTTCTGGCCTCCAGAACTGTGAGAAAATAAATTTCTGTTTTTGAAGCCACCCAGTTTGTGATCATTTCTTATGGCAGCCCCAGGAAATGAGACTACCCAGTAAACCCAGCCACCACAATCCCAGGGGCCCGCTGAGCAGGGAGTACCTTCCCAGCCCGTATTTCAGTGAATCTTCCCAAGGAGGGGAGAGTAGATGCCTGATGTCGCCCTGATTGATGAAGAGCCTACAGTTCAGAACGGCTCGGTTCCTTGCCCCGGTCACAGAGCCAGGACTCAAACTGTTACTTCTGTGCCTTTCCACTCTGCCACTTTCCCTAAGGAGTGATTGTTGTCGGTTTTAAGAGGAGCCTATGGTTCCAAATGCATTATTTGATTAGTAAAAACTTTTCGCTCCTTCCTCTACCTCTTCTCTCTGCTACTTTGTCTCCAGAGCTCAAGACCTCTAAGTCCCAGCTTTCAAACCGTGACTGACTCAGAGGGGAACAGGAAGGTGGCAAGGCTGAAGTACCATAAAATATAAAAACACATTTTTTGGTGTGGCTTTGCTACTTCCCTTTCCATGTTCCTTTGTCCAGGCTTAACCGATACCCCATCCTAGGCCTTCTTTAATTTGTGAACAAACATTTTAGCGATGTGATTGATTGTCATCTGTGCATATTTTAATAGTTTTGAATTAAACGATATTATCAAATTTTGGTCACGGTTCTTCATCCTTGAATTTTCAATAGCAGTTATGCTTCCAGCTACATATTTTAATATGTCTCCGAAATGTTCTATTTCTGGTGGATTCACTGGAATCCCCCTTAAATTTTCCATAGCAATCAGTAGCTGATATCAGCTCACACTCTCATAACTTACAGAGGCTCCAGGCAGCTACGATATCAGCAACAGCCTATCACTTTTGCCTTCTCGTGCTCATCATTCTCATCTACCTCCCTCTGGATCTTCTTAAACGTCCCAGCATCTTTGTAAGGCTGAGAGGTGCTGAAGTTGGCACACTTTTAAAGAGTTGCTCCCTGTATATAGCACTGTACTCCAGTTGCTATAGAAATAAGCCAGAAAATCCAACTCGAGATTCTTATGTCTCACATATTCAGATTTAGATGAACTGTGACGTGACTGCAAAAAAAATTATGCCATCTTCCATGAGATGGAAATGCAAACCTGCAGTTTCATTTGGCTCTTGTAACCGATAAAGCTATCAAGTAAAGACTGAAGAACTCATTTGTCTGTTCGATTTTATTTTCTCTGGATTTGAGGGAGCTTCACTTATAGTGAACACTTAGTCCTGGGTATTCTAGCTGCCCTGAAACTTAATGGACTGGGGGAGAAGTACAGAAAAGAGAGGGTTACAGTCGAGTGACATGGCAGTTTTCTAGTGCTTGAAATGACAAATGACTTTTGTTTTTCTGATGTTCTGTCACATAAATAGAATTCACCTGGAGACTGGCCACGACTGAGACTGCTAAGTCCAAGGGGTAGTACAGGTGAGACTAGAGTCCAAAACGAGTCTTAAGATTCACAGAGTGATAAGATAAAGCACCCAAACCAAGCACTGAGTCTTGAGAGAGAAATAGGCAGAATGCTCTATTCTGATTGCCCTTCTTTTGAGCCAAGCTTTCTTAGTTTTTCTTGAAAAGAAATTGAAAATCAATCCAGTACAAACACCACTCTTTAGCTTTTGTTACTGAAAAGCACGTGTTCAATTTAAACATGGTATTGCTGAGAATAGAGCCATTGAGAAATGGTAAGTGGGATGGGGAGTGGGGAGAGAAGAGAAGAAACAGGAGAGCATAAAAAGTTTTAGATCTCACAAAAGTAAGTCTTCAAAATAGCATTTTTCCCTTTAACTCCTGACGACTAGGAGAAAATGTACTTTAGAAAACACTTGAATACAAGTTGAATTACAAATCCCGTGTTGTAATATTTGAAGGGGAAATTGATTTACACGAGAACAGTAAGTGATTTACTTCTTACTTCTACACACATTACTTTGCAGGGATTTGCACCTTAGCATTTACAGTCACTTGGTTGAGGGCCACAGATTACATACCTCGACCAGGAAGGTGCCCAAATGTTTCAACGGGAAGGATATCATTGAGAGTTTGATGGGAGCTTGGAGATGCTGACTAAAGAAGTATAGAGGCCATAAAACTTATCTTTGCTTCTATTTTCTATGAAGAAGGTAGAGAACCCCATTGTTTGAGCTTCTAATTGCACAGGGGAAGGAAATGACAGCTAAGAGTTAGAAAGGACAGCATAAGGAATTTAAGTTGATTGTTAAACAAAGAGTTTCTCACAAGAAGCTGGAGATGTTATTTAAAAGACCTTCAAGTGACTAAAGCTTTGGTCATGGCAGCCATCTTGGCTACCCCTTCCGGGTCATGTGACCCTACAAAATAGAGCAGCAGTGTTCTATCAAGAGGCAGTAAAAGACAGTGACTGAGTGCTTTTACTTTGCAATCAAATAGATGGAGGTTCAACTCTTACATCCATTACTTGACAGCTGATTAAACCAGGCAAGTTACTTAGCCTTCTTAAGTTTTAGTTTCTTCCATTGTAAAATGTGGGCAATAATAACAGCGTGTGCCACCCAAGGTTCTGGTGAGAACTAAATAAAATAAGGTGTACTAAATGCTAAGCCTCGTGCCTGGAACATAGCAAACACTCAATAAATATTAGCTAGTATTATGGTCACCATTATTATTACTTCAACAGAAGCAAGATAATAACCTCAACTACCTCCTTCTTTTCATTCGTATCTCATGCCAGTAGGACGTAATAACTAATCATTGTAACTAGTCTAATCATATGGTCACTGTCCTGTCACTAGTTCTTTAGGAGTTGCATATGAGTGTCTCCTAAGGCTGCCCACACGTTTCATGTCCAGGTTGACCTCTGACCTAGTACGACAATATTAACCTAAACTGCTGCATTCTGCAACACTTCACTGGACCAATATCAGCCTGGGCTTCACATCTCCAGAAACGTGCTACCTTTTCACTGTTAATATGCAGTTTCTCTCAGGTCTTAGGGCTTTCAAAATTGGATATGGTCAATTTCATTGCTAGTGGTCTGCAGAGTCAATTTTAAAATCATTAATCTTTGTAAACTCAAAGGTGCATCCATCAGCAAAGGTTCTTGCAGAGTTTTCATTATGCTGGGCTACAGAGTGGATGGATGTACAAGCAAAATCCTTCTCATAGCAATAAGACCAAAACAACATAATTAACAAAGAAATAGTTATTTGCTGCAAGTGGTACAAGACTCTTGCATTCTTACTGGATTTTTCATTTTTAATGTTGCTGAAAATGAGTTGCTGGGCATTATTAGAAGCTTTCAGCTAATGAGAATTATGCATGAAAGCTCCAAGAAAAGCCAGAAAGAGATTAGGTGACACAAGAATAATCAAAAATACATACACACATAAAGGGATTGGATACTTCTCTGCTCAGTCCTTTAGGAAAAGGGAGGAAAAATGAAAAACATCATGCTGTACAGTAGAAATTAACAAAACATTATAAATCTATAAAGATCAACTATAAAGATCAGTGCCTTTTCTTACTCAGTTATTTTTTGGAATCCATACATGGGATCTGAGAAAAGTTGCATGCTGTTGCTTTTTGTGTGTTTATTTACTTTTTTCTGTTTTTTAATCCCAGATAACTGTGATTAAACGGGAAAACATGAGCAATTGCTGCCTGACTAAAGAATAAATAAACACATACACATAGGAACAAGAGGAAATGAGTTTCCCATGTCAGAAACCACTGTAGGAATAGGGAGGGTCTCCCGACATTTTCTCTAAGAAAAGTCAGTTCCCAATAAATCAGCTTTCGGAGGCATGGCTCCTGTACAACAGTAAAAGATGAACAGAGCCAGATGGAATACAGGGAAGCTATCTGACGCTGCAGGGCTAAGTGTAAATCCCCTTTTCTAAAATATTTTCTGCAGATTTAGGTTTTGAGGGAGAATCAGCTTAACAAAGAAAATGGAGAACTCTCCTCAAATTGGTGGGCTTTTTAACCAGCCCCAAGAAAAAAACATCATGGAGGAACATCCCCTGTACATTAAAACAAACAAAAAAAATAATTGCAACGATGAGAATAAAAATCTTCATAGTTCGCTTTCCAGTGAAAGACCAAATAGGAGTTCCCTGCGAAAGAAAAGCATTTGCGTAAAATTTGTTCATCATTATTTTCAGAGCAGATGGGGCCAGAGTCAGCTCAAGATTCTCACAGGCAGACACCAGCCAAATTTGCCACTAATTAGCAATGCCCCACACTGTTAAATGGCCTGCTCCTTCCATTTGCAGGCCATAGCCTCCGTGACCCTCAATGCACCACCTGAGACCAGGACTCCACCATCACTACCCATCACTCGTCCTGCCTTGACCCTATCAGCTGCTGTGAATGTGCAGGGTAAAAAAGGAAGGCAGAGGAGGCTTTCGTTTTTACTTATTTTCCATTTTAACTCTTTCTCCCAAATTCCAATTACTCAAAGCTCATTGGACAAGGCAATAAAAGTTAGTTTTATCTCACCACCTATTTTCCCTACTTAATATTACTGATGTATCTGTCTCACAAAAAGGAAAGGGGAAGGTTATTTTTCTCTTAAAATAAGGGCAAAGGGAATCTTTCTTTCCCTGTGTCTACAGGATAATTTTCAAGAGTGCATGTATGTATTTGTAATTTCTTTTACATCATTTGGGGGAGAGGATATCTGGTCAACCTGTTAGCCAGGCAAAATGGACTTGTGTGGCCAGCCCCAGCTGCCCGGCACTCCTTCTCCATCAGCTGCAGGCCCTGCCTTGATGATCCCCAGGAACTGGGTCCTTCATCTCAGGAAGGCTCATCTCAGCCACCGCCCTTCCCTGTGTCCCCAGAATATGACTGGCTCTTGTCAAGTCCCTGAAGACAAAGCTGTATGTTTTTAAAACCCCCTTTCAGATGTACCACCATCAAGAGAAACATTTCAGCAAATCCAGAAGTAGCACAAAGAGGTAGCTGTTCTGGTCAGAGAGAAAATTCAGTTCTTCAGATTGTGTGTGTTTGTGTGTGTGTGTGTGTGTGTGTGTGTGTGTGTGTGTGTGTGCGTGTGATGATTGGGAAATTTTTACACTTATACTTTATCTTCACAGCAGTGTCCAATACCTTTTAGAAGTTTTTTCCTGCAACAGTATATTCAAAGTAAAAGTAAACAACTGTTGTGTTCCATTAGGGTAATCCTAGGACAAACCTTATGTTACCTCCTACATTAAAATCCCACACTACATCTAATGGCTCTTGGGATTAAAACCTTGGATTTCTAATATTTTACATTTTAAGGAAGAACAGATTGGTTATCTTCATCTCTGAAAATATGGAGGCAAGCATCTTCCAATATTATTATAGTTTTTTGCTGTCTTTATAGTTTTCAACTCATAAGAGCAAAAGGAAATATTTAAGATAAACTGAGTAATAATAGTTAACATTTAGTGAGCACTTGAGTCTGAAACTATGCTAAAATCTTTATGCCTACTACCTTATTTAATTCTCAAGACAATGCCGTGTTAGATACTCGTATTATCCTCATGTTAGAGATGATAAAACTGAAGATCAGAGAGATTTAGTAACTTGCATAAAGTCACACAGCTTAGGTAGATCTATCTGATCCCAGCCTCTGAACACTTAGCCACAACACTCACCTGCCTGTCTTTGACAAATGGCAAATGACTGTACCCCTGGAACTTTCCAGGAAAAAGCTTGCTTTGGATGTGTTTGCCAGTCCCATTATAAATAAATAAAGGGTTACGCTGGCATGCTTCAGCCAATCGCTTCCCACGAGTCTTGTATACAGGAATAGAGACATGGCCAGAGACAAGTCTCTTATGGAGAACAGCTGGTTCTAGCTGTTGAAAACATTGGAATTAGCTGGAGCAGTTGCTTTTGAGACTTCATCGTTAGTCAAATTTTCCTGTGATGGTTCTGGCGATAAATATTCTGGGATAAAATTTAGCAATCTCACGAACCAAAAACAATAAAATTTTTAGGCAGGCAAACAGTTTGCAAGGAAAATAATGTGAACTTCCTACCTTAGGATTTTTCATTCTTTTCTGTTCTTTGATCTTCACATGAGGGATGGTTCAGTGTCATATTAAATCAAGAGGCATCACAATGAAGGAAGGAAAAAGACAAAGGTGTTTTTTGACAGTACAGACTTTGATTTCCATTTCCAATAAAAATTATTGTGAGAAAGACCCTGATTTGGCTAACAAAAGCTCACTTAGTTATTTTAACAGATGTGGGTTCCCCGCTCCTCAATCTTTAAAACAACTATTTTACTGTTCTCTCCTCAATGTTCAGAAAAATTAAGTTCCTGAAATGAGATAAAGGTCAGCCACCAACATAGACTCAGAAATCTCTTTCTTATCTCCCTTTAAGCAGTGAAAATTTTTCTTCTTTATTGAAATGTGCTCAGTAGAGGTATAAACAAATTGTAAGAGACCATTTATTTAACTGTCTGACAGCTTAACCAAATCTCCTTGTAGCAGGGTTTCCATTATAAGATTCCATTCTCATATGCCACAGAGGGAAATTCATATTCATAGGAGAGTGGAATCTCATGCGAAAACCTGTCACGCTGATGGTACATCCTCCGCAGTTAAACTGTTTACAGGGTTTGTAGCGGCTCAGCTACATTACCATATTCATGCTGAATATCAACCGTCTCCTTCATCTTGGGAATCTTAGAGTTGAATAAAATAATAGAGCTGAGCCTTTATGCAAATACTACCCGTGACTATGGACCACTTAGCGGAGATGCCTTTTCTTGCCATAAGGAGCATTAGTATTGGAAACCCTGCTTTCAGCCAAGAACTCCGGAGTCATCCTGTCATGAACTATTAATTCAGGGATCAGTCTCCTTGTTGGCAGCTAACCACCAAACCCACAAAGTTGTGTTTAATTTGCTCTAGGAAGATAGACTGAGTTCTCCCCCTTGAACTGTGCAAGAGGGATGCCGGAGCCCCGGAAAACGTCCACACCGAAACTTGTGAATGATACAGCACTTTTTATGGCTGTTCGTGGCCTGGCCTATCTGTTCCAGGCAGCTTTACCTGAAAGCGAGGACAAGATAAACACAGCTGACTGCACAGGTTCTTGAAGGAGATTTGGTTCTACTCTGCAAACTCAGAGCTTTCTATTAACCAAAGTTAACACGATCTCCCTACGGCCTGCTCGTTGGCTCAGTAAAAGGATGTGCTGCTCTCTTGGCAACTGGAGAGAGGGTACAGCAGCAATGGCAAGACATGACGCCTATATTTTTCTTAGGAAATGTCTACACATGGCCTGCCTCCTCAGCAATGACCCTCTGTTCCTGGGTCAATGGGCCAATTTTGGTTGGGGGATCTACTTCTACTCTCTTCTAGTCCAGAAGGACTAAATAGAGCTCCACTCTTGATCTTAGGATAGAGCTTATACCCAGGCCTAAATCAATCAACATACTGCTTTTCTCCTGATCACAGAAATTGGTTCAAGATGTTTATGTGTGAATCACTGGATACTTTCTAATACTGGATGTACAAAGGCTTTGCTATTTCCTGTTGAATTCAAACTTGGAAGGATGAAGCCTTGAGAACTGCTGGAATACACTTTATGACTATATAAGGCTTGAGATTAGACCTGGTATGGTGGAAGATGATGTGAAAAAAGGATAGTAATCAGTCTATAGTGACATCATGTAAGCCTGATCAAGCCACACCTGAAGCTGATACTCCTCAGACTCTCCACTTTTCATTCAAGTTTTTACATGGGCTGATTTGAGTTATGTCATCTGCCACGTACAACCAAAATAATCATAACTGATATTGCTTGAAAAATATTACTTTCCTTTAAAAGAACTCAAAGGACAATTATCCAAGTACTTTATGTATTAACATAGTCAAATTTGCTCTTCACTAGTTTTCTCTTTTCCTAAAAATATTTTGGGGACAATAACATTCTGAACACAGCTTATCAGACTAATAGGGAATAGTAATAATAGTCATAATAAAAGCTCTACACAGCCAAAGTGTTTTAGTTTACCAAGTGCTTTCAGAAATATTATCTCATTTGATCCTCATAAGCAAATGATGAACTATTAGAGGACAAATCTTGTCTTATTTAATAGGAAAAAGGGTTAGATGATATCATGTCCAAGGAGTAGAAATTGACCTTAGTGACCGACCATACTGTATGCAGATACCATAGTTCCAAAAAACCAAGATACTTACCTAACATCACAAGCTAGTCATTTAATGAAGATTTTGAAGAAAAAACTTTTTGAATTTCTTTGTAACTTCAGTTGCTACATCATATTTATTTTCCATAAATCTCTCGTACCTGGTGCTTGAAGTCAGCTTCCTTCATCAAAGAAAAAAAAAAAAAAAGGAGGCCATGTTTCACTCATACAAAAGAAACATTCAGTCTAATTCAGTTCACGTTTCTGAGTCCCAGAAATGTGACTGGGTCACAAACTTGACAGAACAAATTTTCCCATCCATATCCATAACCATAACCAAGATCATAACATGGTGCCTTTCCTCACTGCCCCGAGATGTTATTCCATTGCTTTGATATTATAAATCATGAAGGAATGATGCCGCTCTGCCCAGGAGTCCTTGCTTGGTAAACGTGAACATCACAGTTTTATTCTTCATTGGCAGCAGGAAGCTCTCTGGCTGGAGACCTGCCAATAGCATGCAGCTAAGAAAATGCTATCTCTGATTATCTCACTCTCAGTGACCATGGGCACAGTTTCTACTGGGTGATATCTCTGGTATGAATTTAAATACTCCAGATCACTAGAATTCTGCCACCTTTTCCCCAAACACCTTTTTAAAAATTTGATGACCATTTCTTTGGCTATTCAAATACATTCAATTAATAAAATCCATTCATTCCAACTTTCAACAGATACCATGTGCCAGGCACTGTTCTAATTGCTGGGATAACGTGGTTAAAAAAAAAAACAGAGAAATCTCTGCTCCTGTGGGACATACAATTTTGGGAGTTGTCAGCACAGAGGTGGTACTTAAAGCTATAAAACCGGAAACATTTACCAAGAGAGTAAATGTAATTAAAAAGTGCTGAGGGCTTCCCTGGTGGCGCAGTGGTTGAGAGTCCGCCTGCCGATGCAGGGGACGCGGGTTCGTGCCCAGGTCCGGGAAGATCCCACGTGCCGCGGGGCGGCTGGGCCCGTGAGCCATGGCCGCTGAGCCTGCGTGTCTGGAGCCTGTGCTCTGCAACGGGAGAGGCCACAACAGTGAGAGGCCCGCCGCGTACTGCGCGCACACACACACACACACACACACACACACACACACACACACACAAAAGTGCTGAGCACTGGGGAAGTCCAATATTTAGAGTTTGGAAAGATGAAGAAGACCCTGACCAGTAAGGTAGGAGGTACACCCGGAGAATCTGGAAACCAGGAGAAGAAAGTGTTTCCAGGAGGAAAGGGGCATTGACTTGGTCCAAGGCTGTTTGTAGGTCAATCAAGATGAGGTCTGAGAGGTTCCATTAGATTTAGCAATCCTGTAGCTCATTGGTGGCCTTGAGCAATGTTAGGGGAGGGGTGGGGCTCAAACCTGCCTTGAGTGGGTTTAGGTGAGAGGGAGAGAGAAGCAACTGGAGGTTGCAAGAACAGATGCCAGTTTCCAGGGTCTTTTCTCTAAAGGGATGGAGAAAAATAGGGTATAACTGGAAGTGGGTTATTTTTAAGATGGCCGGCTTCATAGCATGTTTGTATGTTGGAGGGAATGATTCTGTAGAGAGGGGAGACTTGAAGGTGCAGGGGATGGGGGGGTAATTGCTGGAGAAAACATCCTTAGGTAGGGCTGAGGGGATGGGAGAGTGCCCAGATGGAGACACAGGCCACCGGCAGGAGCCACAGGAGAGAAGGAGGTGGGTTGGTAGGTGTGAGGTTGCGCCTTGGGACAGGTCTCTGATCGCTTCCATTTTCTTGCTGAAATAGTGTGCGCTTCTAGCAAAGAGGTTACTTCTCAACACTTTTCTGAAGCTGAGGAGCGTCAACATGGAGAATTTTGTGGCTGGGAAACCTGACAAGGGTTGTGCTGCTATTCTTAGCTTTGTGCCTAACTTATCACAGTCTGAAGAAGAGGGCTCCACTATCCTAAGTCTAGGCCTGTCTTTCTGGAAACACATTCCTGACAAGCAGATCAGACGGTTCTGAGGAAGTCTCACACACCTGATTCTGTCCCTCCCGGGGGCGGGGCCGGGGGGTGGGGAAGAGACACGAACGCTTGATTTCCTGAGGGCCTGCCTCGCCTCTTCTCTTCTCCGAGGCTCCCCCTCTCTGCCAAATCTCTTTTCAGATGTTTAGGAGAGCGTGCTCTGGAGACTGGCAGTGGCGATAGTGGACCAAAAGGAGACCCCAGGGGAATTCCAGGCAGGTGCCTGCATCTTCACAGTTTTCCTAGGTTTTCAATGGACTTGGCCCTGATCATTTCTTTCTCTGCCTAGCCAAAATAAAATATTTTCTTCCGTTTAAAAAAAGAGAGCTGCTTAAATCTCTGAGAGAGAGGACTCTATAGAACTATGATGGATGTAATAAATACACCTTTTTCCACAACTTAGAATCTGAGATTTTCCAGGCAGGTAGGAAAAGGAGCAGAAACAGGACGGGTGACCTTATCCCATCCTGACAGCTCTGGGTGGTAGGTGTTCTTATCTCCACTGTATAGATGGGCTTCAGAGAGAGTATGTAACTTGCCCAAGGCCACGCACTGGTTAAGTAGAGGACTCAGACTTGAAGCCCGGGCTCTCAGAGCTCAGGGCCATGCTCTTCTCACTATACTTTGCTCTACAGTCCGTTAGGAAAGGAATATGCTGTGTCGGTACGTGAGAAAGGATTTTCCTGCTCTGTCCCTGCGCTGGCTCTCCAGGCAATTCAGAAACTCCTACTTCAAACCTTCGTTCTGTGTGATTTATGCTACAAAGGACCTTTTGTTACACCACCAGCATTCAGAACCTTGTTTTTTGCCAAGGTGACTTTAAATTTATCAGAGGTCCCTCTGGTATATAGATGCCCAAATGATTCGGTTACTGTTTTCCTAGCCAAAAAACCAGTAAGAGAAGAAGTCTAGGCACTCAACTGGAATGTGAATCTGCTTTTCTTCTTTTTTTTTTTTTTTTTTTTTTTTGCGGTACGCGGGCCTCTCACTGCTGTGGCCTCTCCCTTTGCGGAGCACAGGCTCCGGACGCGCAGGCTCAGCGGCCATGGCTCACGGGCCCAGCCGCTCCGCGGCATGTGGGATCTTCCCGGACCGGGGCACGAACCCGCGTCCCCCGCATCGGCAGACGGGCTCTCAACCACTGCGCCACCAGGGAAGCCCTTCTTTCTTTTTTTTTTGGTCTTTGGGATTCCTTACTTTCAAAGACAACTTCCATCTTACCCCATGACGGTGACGTTTGCCTGCTCTGCCTTCTCTGTCACAAAGAGACTCCTTAGTTATTCCAAGTGGACATTTTTACAGGTCAGCTTTTCCGAGCACACGGTCTACAGCGGCCACTCTAGTCTCTATCTGCAGAGTGTCCGGCCCGTTTCATCAGCACCATCGCGAGATGGAGGCATCCTCGGCCAGCTTCCTCAGTTCCCCCACCCTGGGCAGCAGATCTGCTCGACACTCACCCTGTCCTCCTTTCTCTTATCTCGGAGGCAGGAAGCAGTGTCCCTCATGGTTTCCACGAAAACCTTTTTCGATGTGTCCTTTATCCTGCTTCCTCTCATTTCCTTGGGGACCTCCTCTCACATTTTCAAGCTCATATTCAAGTTAATGTCTAAATAGCTCCCATTTAAAAAAAAAAAAACAACTTCCTATTTTCCTAAGTTACTGCCCCATTCCTAAAGTTTCATTGCCAAGCTTTTGCGAAGAAATGCTTCATTGGATACCTTTACTTCCTTCTATTGCAACCTGTCCTGACCCTTCGACTGCAATCTCCTCATCACCACGGTTAACGGCGTGCTCTGCGTCTCCGTTCTGTTCAGCATCTGCAGAGGTAAGAGTGTTGGTATCAGTCAGGCCCGGGTACAAGTCCTAACTCAAGCTTTCATACAATTCCTGGCACATGGAAAAGAGTCCACAAACGTTAGTGGTTATTCGCTTCATAACTATTATTAGCCATCCCTTCTCTTAGAAATTCTTTCATCCCTTAGCTTCCCTGCCACTGAACTCTTGATTCTCCTTCGGTCTCTGATGGTTTTCTCTAAGCCCCCTCACCAGCCTCTCTTTCTTCAATGTTGGCAGTGTCCAAGCTTCTGCCTTTCACGTTTCCTTCTCCCATTGTTTTCTTTCCCTCAGAGATCTGACCCTCCCACAGGCCTCTGTCGGCTCTGGGTGCTGGGTACATCTCTAGCCCCTGGCCCTGTTCTGATTGGCTGAAGGTCTCCCTGCTCCCACCCCCTCTAGTGGAGGCCCATCCTTAACGCCACCTCCTCCACGAAGCCTTCCAGTCTCATCCATCCCTGGTCAGAATTCAGCTTTTCCTTGGGACACCCCTTTTCTATAAAGATTCCCATTTCTGCCCTTATTATTATATGTATTATTACTTTGAACTAGGGTTGGGTGTGTGTATTTCTAACTCCCTCATTAGACTGTAAGCTCTGTAGGGCAGGAACCATATTTTAATCACCCCTTTACCCCCAACCTGCTGAATGTGGGGTGTTTCTCATGGTAGACTGGACCCATTTGAACTGACAGGAAAGGCAACTGGGGTCCGCTGAGTATTCAGAGACTCAAGCACCTCCCAAATTTGACTCCAACTTATGGGACGGCAGGAAATGTGAGTGAGGAGAGTCAGCAAGAAGGCACGGGTGCAGGTAACAGAAAAGAGGGGAGTCCTAGCTCCTGTCCCATGGCTTTGAGGCTTTGTTTCTCTCACGTAATTTTCATGGCCCAGGGAGAATAAAACAAATTTCATGACAATACTTGGAAGGTTATTATTTATAAAGATTTGGAAGATCTTCAAACATGATGTATAAGAAAGAGAGGGATTTCGTTCTTTCATATGTAGTCTTTAAATATTAAAGTGAGACGAATGTCTTTAAATGCAACTAGAAAATATGTAAGAGTCTCCTTTAGTTTTCCTGATGAAACCCTGTGTAAATAGGATACACTGACCACAATGACTATAAACGTCTATTGAATAAATTTTTTAAATGACCAGATGAGAAACAGTGATAAATTGTATATAGTTACACATTTGGACCTTTTTGCTTTACTTTCTCCAAAGTGGCGGGGTGGGGGGTGGCAATACATTACATTACATTCATTTTTAACATCAGTTTTCCTCACTTTTCCCCATTCCTCTTTGCATGAATAGTGTATATTATAGGTAATTAAGCTGAAATCCCAGAGGCTGCTTTCCTAATGTGATCGTTTAAACACAGGCCAGATGCTAACACAAACACTACTTGGACAAGACCTTCTCCACTCTTTCGAGTCCTCCTAGAATGTTCCATGGACAGTTTTAGAATTTTTATTTTTGAAAACGGGCATACAAGACATTTTCCCCAACAGAAAAGAACCAACAACATCCTATTTACAGCAGAAGGAAACACCATTGAGATGATGTCTTAAAAACACATTTGGGTGATGGCAGATCACAAGACTCTTGGCTCTGGAGTCAAGATATCAGGTTTCAATAAAAAATATATAGACTGGATACCAAAAAAACCCTCCTGAAAGCTCACGCTTCTCTTCTGGCTGGGGATTCAGATAGGGGATCAGTAACACTTGCAGATGACTCCAGAGAAACAAGGATCCCATCTGCAGACAGAGGAGAAGATGGAGGAATTTTCCTTGGGTGCTTTGCTTGAGACATGTTAGAAACAAAATAGTCTATCACATCTTTCTAACAGCATCGGCTGGTACTCTCTTGCCAACAACTCAGTTGGTTTAGAATGTTAAACTTGGAGAGTTGCATCATCCCGCTCAGAAGTCTGCAGGCTCACTCCTGCCTAACTAGCGGGAAAATGAAGACTTGAAATTCAGCAGCATCCTAGCATCAGCTGCCCAGGCTGTTTTGCTTTGTCTTCGCACCCCCATGCAGAAGACAGCACAATCGGACAGCTCTAAATGGCAACATGTTTTCAATCTGTCCTCAGTCGGATACATTCCATCCTCCCCTCTAGATCTACTTTCTACTCTGCTCTGCTCCACACCATGCAACAAGGGCTGACCAGTACAGACTGTACCAACTGGGCCTGATTAATGGAGCACGCTGGCAGGAGACTGGGGGTGCTGAGAAGAGGGATGCCTGAGTATTTATTTCCCCAGTCCCCATCCCCTGCCAGATTGCAAAGGCTCGGCTGCTTCACCACCAAAGGCCACAACTCCTGTCCAAAAGACACCCATTCCACACAGCCACTCCTTCTGGATTCTTCAAACCAATTGTCCCCTTCAGGCCTAGGAGTGGCAAAGGTTCGCAAGCGTCCCTGTATCAACCACCTCTAAAGTCACCAGTGTGAGTGTACCATCCATGTTGAACACGCGTTGGTCAATAGATTATTGGTGGCGTCCCCCATCGAAGACCGGCATACAGATCACAATAGCAAGTGCTGTCATTCTCTGTTGTTGTTGACCTTGGGCATGGGAGGAAGGGAAAAACCAGCCAAAATTCCATATGTTTCCTATTCCTGCCATAGATCTTTATCACAGTAGGTCAAGGCTGGGCCATGAGTAACTTCATCCTAGAGTCAAGTCTTTGATTTTATAATTTAGTTGAGGCTTACTGATAGTTTTCATTTTCATGTTGCAGACATTCAGATGTTAATGACAATATCAAGAAAGGGAATTATTTGTAAGTACGATGATATTTTAAACATTAAAATCATGTTGTCCTATAGAACTTACAACTGGCAGATGATATTTTGAAAAAACCTTCTAGTTTGATTCGATTGCTGTTCCTCAGTCCGTCCTTGCTTTTGTGTTTTTTTTCCTAAGTCTTCCCATTTATATAACAACAAGATCCTTATTTCTTTAGTAATCAGTTCTCTTCCCACTTGAAGTCATTTAATCCTCGTTAGGAGGGCAAGTGTGTCCTAGAAACCAGAGCAAGGAATACAGCACACTGATCAAATTCTTTTCCTTTAAGTCAAACTTGACTTTTTGTGTGTGCCTAAATTTGTCTTTTGGCAAAATGAGCGATAATGAGAGTTACTGCCTCTGCACTTTAATAGACTGAATCACAAATAGCTGACAATGCCTCCGGGTTCCTGGTGATCCCAGGTTTACTACAAAAAGATTTCGTTGTTATATCACGCAGCACCATGCCTTCTAACACACAGATGCGGCAGAAGAGTCTCAAAAATAATTATTTAATCTTAGAATATATTTGATTATAAATGAAATAAAAGGAAGTGCATTCATCTGGACATGAGATGTAAATGCAGATTTTTTTTTCTTAAGGAAAATGTGTTCTTGAGCTGTCAGCATCTTTCAGCCAATTGTTAGATGAGCTTATGGCCTTAACTGTCAAGACTCTGCCTAGATGATTTATTATTATTACTTTTAAGGCTGAAATAAAACTTTTACTGTCTGTAAGGCAGAACAGGGGTTTGGATCACTGAAAAAAAAGACCAGGACTGCAGAGCTTGGTGGGTGTGATCATATGCCTTTCCTCTTCACTATACATCTAGAATGCATTATTCATTCGGAAACATTTATGAATAAACATCTAACTATAACACAGTGTAAGTATTATTATTAAGGTTTGGGCCATAAACTGTGGGAACACAGATTATACGGCGGTTAGTTCTAGATCTGGGAGTAGGTAATGAGGGGACATTCACACTTATGTTGGGCATTGAGAGATGAGTAAGAGCTCACCAGGCAGACAGGTGGGTGAGGAAGGCATTCTAGGCAGAAAGAACAGAATGTGAAGGCCCAGAAGTGTGAGAACTGATGTGACCAGGGGATGGAGATTGGGCTGATGGTCTAAGGCCTTGTGTACCTTGCTAAGGAGTCTGGACTTCATCCTAGGGGCAATGGGGGGGGGCGGTGCTTTAAACAAGTTTGACCCAGAGAAAGGGCATAATCACAGTTTATTTTTAAAAGGTTATGTTGTCTGAAATTTGGATGGATGCAGGATGCTTGGAAACCATATAGGTCACTGTAAAAGTCAAGGTAAGAGATAGTGTGGGTTTGATTTAGGACAATGACACTTGGGCTTGCTGACCAGGTGTGTGGGGGGTGAGGGTGTGTGGGAGAGTGAAATGAGTCAGAGATGATTTTGAAGTTTCTAACTAGTGAACCAGAGAGAGAATGAATTCAATTATGGCTTTGCCGAGTTTGTAGTTCCTGGGCCATCCAGATGGAGATATCCAACCGACAGATGAAATGTTAAGACTGGAGCTCAGAAGTCAGGTCAGGGTTGAAGTCATAGATTTTTGGAGATCATTATTTCATCAGCATCGATGCCATGGGGACGGATGAGATCACACAGAGGAAACACACAGAAGGAGAGGAGGAAAGGAGAGAGAAAAAGCCAGAGTCCTGCGGGCATGTGCTGTTCCCCACTGCCTTCCTGCTTCTGATAAAGCATGTATTTAAACTTCCTTGGCTGCAGCAAAAACAAAACATTACTGCAAGTTAAAAACTTTCTGGATTCCGTGCCTTGTCTCTGAGCTTGCTTTTGAAATACTAATTAGCCAGAGAAATGTGTGCTTTGTGATTCCAAAAAAAGAAAAAGGGGAGACCTCGCTAAGGATAGCTAGCTCTTGTGGGAGATGTTTTGTTTTTTCTTGTTTTTTTGTTTTTGTTTTTGAAGAAGCTGCAACTAAATGTCTATGTATTCCAACAGCATTTCGCAAAAGCTTTCTCCTGTCCTTAAAAGTATGGACAGCACTGAATGAGAAGCCTCTCACAGGGCAGGTGACAATGAAAGGCTTTGGACTTTTGGAACTGGAGACTGGATTATGTATAGATTCCTCTGTGCAGAAGCAGAAAGCCCAGTCAAGTGACTCCAGGCAATGCCCTGACTCTGGACTTGAAGGGGTCGGCATGGGCGTGTGTACCATTTTAACTGAGAGAGCATCAAAGCTTTCCATCTCATCCTAAGAGATGGCAAGGGTCACTGTCTCCCTTGTGTGATGAATGTCTGTAGCAACACTGCATTTGTCTTTTAACTGGCAGCAATTCTCCTGTTAGTGATAATGAGTGCCTTCTGAACAAGGAAGTCAAATGCTCCCCTGTTAGTGATAATGAGGGTCTTCGGAACAAGGAAGTCAAATGCTCTAGTGACTTAGTTGAAGGTCACTGCTTCTGCCCACCTACTTCACATACAGTTTTCAGCCAAGGAGAATCCTGCTGGCTGGAGGTGCACAGTAACAGGATATTAATGCAATAATGTTTTCAAAGATAGCAGTTCCTAAATAATGATTATAAAAACTCACAAACATCTTCTATTCTTTATTAACCCATAGAATAATACTATACTGAGCACAGAGCTGAACAAAACGAAATGGTCATATTTGCTTCCTCATTTAAAGAAGAAATACAGGTTTCAAGAGTGAGGGACGGGGTCATTAAGGAAGAATGTCAGGTATTTGGTCCCTGAAGATAGTAAGCATAGACCTAATAGAGTAGAAAGGCAAAATGATGGTTTTGTTCTATGAGACTTTTACTCAATGACCTCCAAGCCTGGAATTTATTTCAAATAGGAATCAGAATTTCCACTCCCTGGTGGGAAAACACGAGTTCCTGGGACCAGCAATGCCTATACTTCTTAGAACACATTTCCTAGCAAGTCAGCAGCTTGACCAAAGATGGCATCCTGGATTCTCTCCACCAAACCTCAGACACAAAGCAGAATAAGAGGCCCCCTCCATCCCTTAGTTCCTTTGTCTCTGAGGAGCATGCACAACAGAAGTGCTGAAGAATAAATGAGATGCCAGGGCTTCTGTGTTTTTAGCCCCACTGTATTCTTTACCATGAGTCAGTGCTACAACTAACACCTTATTTAAATGCAAGAAACTACAAGCACATTTTTTTCTTCTCATTAATTAATTCATTTGCTCTTTGGTTATTTATCTTTTAAAAAGTCCATGCATTTATTAAGCATATTATACATGCTACATACTATGCTCAATGTTAAAGAATCAAAGAGGAAACAAACAAAAACAAAAGCCTGATACCAGCCCTTGAAGTACCCTTCCTATTAGAAAAAGATAGATGAAAAAATAAGAGCCAAATAAGATCTTGCAGCTGCGATTAATGGAAGTATTTACTGGAAGTGGTGAAGAAACCAAGGAGAAAACAGTGTATCAATTGTGTGTATATGTGTGTGTGCACACCTAGGCCGGGGGTGGTGTGGGACAGGTGATGCAGGATGATGAGATGAGTTGGCACAGACCAGGAGGCCAGGGTGGAGAAGGATGTTTCAAGGGGGACGGGGGGGGGGGCGTCTCTGGAGGTGCAAAGCATTCTGGGACGTGAGAGAGAGGACTGTAAGGTCCTTTGAGGTGTGGACCTGGAGTGTTGGTGAGGGAATTAGAGACAGGGATGAAAAAGCAGCGGGAGCCAGACTGCAGAAGGCCTTCTGTGCTGCACTAAGGAGCTTGGACTCTATCCTACAGCCACGCAAGGGTTAAGCATACTCAGACTGTGAACACACTGGTGTTCTGGAACTGTCACTCCCTCAGCTGTGTGGAGGACACCCTGGAGGGCAGGAGGCTGAGGCAGGCAGACAATTGCAAGGGGCCCTCCAGGTGAGACCCCACTAAGGGAACAGGGGCAGAGGTGCGAAAAGGAGCCGCATACAAGGAACACCAAGGAGGAGACTGATTGTGAGGAAGAAGCAGCTCAGGTTACTCTCAGGTTTGGGGCCTGGGGGAGGGCTGCTGTGTCTGTGGAGAGAGGGAGGGAGTGTGGGTGGACAGGAAGAGGACCAGTTCCCTCCACTTTTTGAACTAGCATTGCCTGTGGGACACCAAGGTGAGAGGTCCCGCAGGTAAGAGGTTATATGGGTCTAGAGCAGGGGTTCTTACACAACAGACTTTAGGGTCTGTGTACTTAGGTGGGAAAAAAAAATCATATCTTTATTCTCACTGGCCTCAGACTCAAATTTTGTATTTCCTTTATGCGTCTAGGCAACAAACTACAGCGGTAAGTATTAGCAGTACTTCTGCCTTTGTCACCGATAGAAGTCACAGATATATTCATATCGTTTTTCAGTTATTGCAGACATCTTAAAATATTGTTGATACTTATTTCTTCAAAATGATGGTAGTTATTCGACATGCTAGAAAAGATTACTATTTAATATTAACAAAAAGCATACACATGATGTAACATTTTTCATAATTTTAATAACTGTCTTTCAACATGACTTGTTTCAGTTGTAATCTCACGTATTTTACGCAAAGTATTTTAGAACATGGAAGAAGGAGTTTATGGGCTTCAGCAAACTGCCAAATACATACAGACCAAAAAAAGGTCAAGAATCTCCAGTCCAGAGTTTGAAGGCTTTAGGACTGGTTGATAATTCCTGGACTTCTGCTGAGCAATGCTACGCTGAGGAGGATGTGACCTATTCCAGGGGCTCTGTCAATAGACTGGGACCAAAAGGAAATGGCTCACTTTAAAAGGAAACAAGTTCATGCTTGCTCTGGCCTCTGCTCCCTGGCGTGGTTGGCCTTTAGAGATCCAGCCTCTCATTCAGAATGTGCTCTGAGCTGGTTTCATTTACTGCTCTTGAGGAAATTGTGCAGATGAGACCCATGAGTCAAGGTGATGGTGTAGACACTCTTAAAATGAACATCACGGGCTTCCCTGGTGGCGCAGTGGTTGAGAGTCCGCCTGCCGATGCAGTGGACACGGGTTCGTGCCCCGGTCCGGGAGGATCCCACGTGCCGTGAAGTGGCTGGGCCCGTGGGCCATGGCCACTGAGCCTGCGCGTCCGGAGCCTGTGCTCCGCAACGGGAGAGGCCATAACAGTGAGAGACACTCTTAAAATGAACATCACTCAGCAGAGCTTGAATTGTCTGTAAAAATCAGTCCTGGTGAGAGGAATGTCAAGCAAATGGCAGAACCGCAGAATTGTCCCTGGGAAGGTCTTCTCCTTTCCTCAATCCCAGTCCTAATGTTCGTAAGCCATAAAGAACAATGTGTGCAGTTGGGTGGAGAAGAAACCCGGGGATGATCAGCTCAGCTGGCCCCAGGCCAGATGTGACCGCAGGCCTTGTTCTTCCACTGGAGTCACCAGGCCTCGCTCTGGTCATGGACCATCCCCTTTCTTAGCCTCCTAAGGCTCAAAAGGACAAGAGGGTGAAATGGACACTTGAACTTCATGCCTATGCACTCTCTCTCTTTAGTTCTGCGTCTGGTAGTGGCTCTTGGGAGGCAAAACAACAAAATCTGCCATGCGACTTGCAATCCTTAAAGAACTTTAGAAGTCCACTTCAGAAGGTCAAAACCCTGCAGATTCATTTCTAGAAATCTATCCCACCAAAATCTCACTCACGTGCACAAGATTGCTGAATGTACACTGTTTATGATTCTGAACATTGGAAAGAACCTTAAAGCCTATCAAGAGGCAACTAGTTAATTAATGACGGTTCATCCGTATTTCTGGAGCACTTCAAAGTGGTTGAAAAGAATACACCAGTATGGACAGATACTCATTCTACATTCACTACAGTGAAAAAAACTGCCAAATAATATCCATAGTAGGACCACTTTTTTCAAAGGTTGATATAAAATCCTCAAGGATGTTTGTAAATGTCCAGCTAAGATCGACCGAAAAGGACCATCCTGAACCTAATGGTACTTATTTTGAAGACAGTGGAATTCGGTGGTCAGAGGAGGCAGAAGATGAGAGTTTCAAAGAGAAATTTTCCCGCTTTACTGTAATGTCTCCATATTGTCTGAAGCACAGAATTGCTTTGAGATTTAAAATATATTGAAAGATCACATCAGCTCTCATTATATGTAATGGAAATCATCTGGTAATTGGACTTCAAATTTAAATTTGTTAAGAAAACCATGTTGTATCAGAAAAAATTCTTTCTCAGAATTAGGTTTAACTGTGAGTGACAGATACCCAAAATAACAGTGTTTCAGACAAGCAAGGGCTATATTTCTTTGGAGGTAGACAATCCAGGGCTAATTTGGCAGCTGTTTCTCTGCAACTCTTCCCTCTGGAGTGCAAGGCTTCATTTTGTGGTCTAAGACGGGTCCTAGAGCAATAATCGTCTCACCGCTGTCCTCAGAAGCGGGGTGGAGGAAGGCACAAAGAAGGCAGACTCAGATCCAGTCTGCAATATGTGTGTGTTCTCTACGTGTGAGAGTGTGATACACGCATGAAGTCTTGAGACACGCCCCTCCCACCCTGACTCTAGACAAGGCGTGGGCGTCTGAAGCCCTCTTCTCAGGGACTTCTCCTCTTCTTCTTCCTTCACTCCACCTCCCTCTTCTTCTGCATCCCCTCACGCTCACACCTATGCACCGCACCACGCTGCAGGTGGCCCAGCAGCCCCGGCTCAGCCCTGAAGGGTTTGCTGCTGCTGCTGGCCCTGGGGGTTGCTAGACCCCACAGCAGGACGGCAGGGGTCTCAAGTGAAGGCTTCTCTTTCTGAACAGCATTTGTAGAATTAACTCTCAGAGTGCGAGAAAGATACAAACAAGAAAAGACCCGGCAGTTCAGCCAAGTGTGGTTTCTATTACTGGGCGCAGAAACAACTAATCTGGGGTGTGTGTGTGTGTGTGTGTGTCTGTGTGTGTGTCTGTGTGTCTGTGTGCGCACGCACGCTGTTGATGTGAAATTTTAGCTACTTGATCTCTCAACGTATCTCATTCAAACCCCCGAAATGTTTTACCGACACCTTTCTTATGATATTTTACTTTCTCTTTTATTCCCCGATTTTATCAAGATAGAATTGTGATAAAACATTGCATTAGTTTAAGGTATACAACATAATGATTTGATATATGTATATACAGTTGACCTTTGAACAATGCAGGAGTTGGGACACCAACACCCTGGACAGCTGAAAATCCACGTACAACTTTACGGTTGGCTCTCCCTGTGCTGGGTTTCGCATTCACACATCTGCGGATCATGTAGTACGGTAGCACATATTTAGTGGAAAAAGTCCACGTGTACGTGGACTCATACGGTTCAAACCCATGTTATGGGTCAACTGTATTGCAAAATGATCACTGCAGTAAGTTAACTTAATCCATCACCTCACATAGTAACAATTTTTTTCTTGTGATGGGAACTTTTAAGATGTACTCTCTGAGCACCGCTCCAATATGCAATAATGTTAACTACAGTCACCATGCTGGACACTACATCCCCAGAACTGGAAGCCTGTATCTTTTGACTACTCATTTCCCTCATCCTCCACCTTCCACCCTCTACCCCTGGCAACTGTCAACCTGTTCTTTGTACTTACGAGTTTGTTTTTTTTAGATCCCACGTTTAAGTGAGAGCATACAGTATTTGTCTTTCTCTGTCTGACCTACTTCACTTAGCACAATATCCTCAAGGTCCCTTCGTGTCATCACAAATGGCAGAATTTCCTTCTTTTCTTAATGGCTGGATAATATTACATTGTATATATGACATATTTTCTTTGTCCTTTTATCTGTTGATGAACACTTAGGCTGTTTCCATGTCTTGGCTATTGTAAATAAGGATACGGTGAACATGGGGTGCAGATATCTCTGACGCAGTGATTTCGTTTCCTTTAGCTACATACCCCAAAGTGGAATTGCTGAATTTTACTTTCTCTTTTGTTGTAGCTGTTTGTGCATATATATGTCATCTCTCCTACTAAACCATAAACTTGAGGGCAGAGATTATTTTGCTGATGCGTCTGTGTATCTTTTGTATCTGGAAAAGTGCCCGGCGTGAGGCCGAAGCTCAGTGTCCATTGACAAAATGAGTGCACCAAATGTTACTGAAATCTGAAACAAGGTACGGCTTGCTAATCTCCCCCTGAAAGGCAGGTTACAGCTGTACAAAAATATTATGAGTCCCTTTTGAATATAAAATAAGGGAGGGGCTTTAAATAGGAGGAAAATGTGAAGAAATAAGGACACATCGTGGCACGTGCTTCCACCTCTCCCCTGGAGCCTCCCTTCATTACTAGGGTTGACACTTTTCTCTCCCTGCCCTAAGCTCCTGTTACAGGGACAGTCTGTCCCAGGGCAACACCGCACACGCACTCTCTGACAGGCTCAGTGCTCACTGTGACTTCCAACTACATTGTCGACTCTCTCTGGATGTGGACCTTGCCTTATACTTCTGTATCTCTAACATAGTGCTGGGTACCTAGTAAATGCTCAATAAATAATTTTCTCTTTAACTGATGATTAAATCACCTCTGGATAGATTAAATAGAAATATGTTTAGAAGAAGATAAATAGGAACACATAAATGAACCCAGCCTTTAAGGTTATCTTCCCTTCCCAGTTTTATTTTTCTATAACACTTACCACCTTCCAACATACTGTATAATTCGACTTATTGCATTTTGATGCCATCTTTCTTCCCTCTGGCATCTAGAGTCTCATACACTGCCGGTGGGTATAGAAGTTGTGACAACCGGTTTGGAAAACTATTTGGCAGTGTGTACCAAGGTTATTAACTCTCACACAGTACTAACAGTTCCACTTCTAAATATCTACACACACAAGACCAAAATTCTTAATGGAAGGCCTGGGTTGGATGCCCACAGCCTTTGCTTATTTGTGTCTTCTGCTCTCAGGATCTAGAAGCTGCAGTTAGGAAAGACACAAGTTCGAAGGAATTCACCTTGATATATCATTTCTCCCCATCCCTCACATTTAATTCTTCATCAGTTCCTATCAAGTACGGACACTCTCCCAAATGTATTTTGAACCCCCACTTCTCTCCACACCCACTTCCATCACCTAGTCTACACCAACATTTCTCACTTACATGACTGCAGTATTTTCCAAGCGTTCTCTCTGTCCACTCTTGCCCTCCCATTCCACACCAGATCCATACAGCCACCAGTGTGATGACTTCTCTTGAACCCAACGTAAAAACCAACTTTGTTACCAGGCCCACAGACCCCAAGTGCTATAAGCCTGCCTGAGATTTTCTGACTTCATCTCACTCACTCTCCGCCATTCGTGCTCCTTAGGCTCCAAATATTCAGGTGGTTGTTTTCTTAAACCAGCTTAATCAAGTTGTAATTCACCTATCAAACAATTCACTCATTTAAAGTGTACAATTTAATGGCTTTCAGTATGCTCACAGAGTTGTGCAACCATCACCACAATCAATATTAGGACATTTTATCACTTCCCCCCAAAATCCTCTGCCCGTTAGCAACCGCTCCCCACGTTCCCCCAGCTTCCCAGGCCAAGAAAACACTAATCTACTTTCTGTCATTATAGATGTGTCTGGTCTTATTTCTAGCTCTTGCATCCACCACATTCTTTCCTGCATTAGATCCGTGCACGAACTATTTTATCTGCCTGGAGGTCTCCTCAGTCTGCACTCCAGGGCTCCCTGTGCCCTTTGCCCCAAACCTTGTGTGGCTGCTTCCTCCTCCTTCATGCTGAGCTTAAAATATAATCTACTCAGGGCTTTCCTGAATACCTTATCTAAGATTAGATTCCCAATGTTTTCCTTTATCATAGCTCCTTCTTTATTTTCTTCTTATACCTCCACAGCTGGTAGCCAACAGCTTACTGACTTTTTATTGCCCGATTCTTTCCAGTTTATTTTATACATAACTCCCTAGTTCTCTGTTGTAGCTCTGGTTCTCACTGCAGGGCCTGGCACTGAGAATACCCTCAATAAACCTTTGACAAATGAATGAGTGAATATATAGCTCAGTTATCTGGCACTGCCTGGAAACAGTTCTTGCCTATTTCAAAGCAGCAGGTATTACAATGCATCATCATGTAACCAGCTAGATTTTCTGCTGATTCAAGACAGCCATTTTGGAGCAAGCTTCTTCAAATCATCTTGAACAGCTGGCCTGAAGTGTGTTTCCCCCACAAAACAAGGTTAGTTGGCCCAAAGAAGATTAAAAAGAACAATCAATTGCAGTATGTTATCAGAATGCTTCTGTATGAGTGGTGGGATGATAATTGGGAAGTTTCACCTTTCCTCTTAAGATGACGATATTGATTGCCACTCTTTTGCCTTAAACACTAATAGCATGACAATCACCTGTTAATGATTATCTGATAATTAGACAAGACAGTAACCCTGTCCACCAAGTCTTCATACAGCTATAAAGGATTCATTTAGTGCTTCCTTAGTGTAAAAAGCTGCATAGGGATCCTTCTCCATCACCATCAATGCTGTCCAAGATTCAGTAGTCAGCTCTGGGCAACATCAGATTGTAAACCAGTTGAAGGAAAGGATCTACTCTATTCCCAACTGTATGGAGGGCTATCGTATCCATAACCAAACACGTGTCCAAGAAGCTCACAAATAATAGCTACTTATAAACATGTATTGACTACCTGGGCTCTTTGGTGGGGCTAATGGCGGACTCCGGGATGGCTCATGCCAAGGAGTACTTCCCAGAACTTCTGCTGCCAGTGTCCTTGTCCTCACCGTGAGCCACAGCCACCCCCTGCCTCTGCAGGAGACCCCAAAACACTAGCAGCGTGTGGAGGACAGGCTCCTGGTGCTCTAGCCAGGCATCAGGGCTGTACCACTGAGGTGGGAGAGCCAAGTTCAGGACACTGGTCCACAAGAGACCTCTCAGCTCCATGTAATATCCAACAGCGAAAATCTCCCGGAGATCTCCATCTCAATGCCAAAACCCAGCTCCACTCAACGACCAGCAAGCTACAGTGCAGGACACCCTATGCCAAACAACTAGCAAGACAGGAACACAATCCCATCCATTAGCACAGAGGCTGCCTAAAATCACAATAAGGCCACAGACACCCCCAAACCCCCACTGATCTGGTAATGCCCACCAGAAAGACAAGATCCAGCCTCATCCACGAAAGCACAGGCACTACTCGCCTCCACCAGGAAGCCTACACAACCCACTGAACCAACCTTAGCCACTGGGGACACACACCAAAAACAACAAGAACTACAAACCTGCAGCCTGCAAAAAGGAGACCCCAAACACAGTAAGTTAAGCAAAATGAGAAGACAGAGAAACACACAGCAGGTGAAGGAGCAAGGCAAAAACCCGCCAGACCTAACAAATGAAGAGGAAATACGCAGTCTACCTGAAAAAGAATTCAGAATAATGATAGTAAAGATGATCCAAAATCTTGGAAATAGAATGCAGAAAACACAAGAAACATTTAACAAGGACCTAGAAGAACTAAAGAGCAAACAAACAGAGATGAACAACACAACAAATGAAATTTAAAATTCTCTAGAAGGGATCAATAGCAGAATAACTGAGGAAGAAGAACGGATAAGTGACCTGGAAGATAAAATAGTGGAAATAACTACTGCAGAGCAGAATAAAGAAAAAAGAATGAAAAGAATTGAGGACAGTCTCAGAGACCTCTGGGACAACACTAAATGCACTAACATTCGAATTATAGGGGTCCCAGAAGAAGAAGAGAAAAAGAAAGGGTCTGAGAAAATATTTGAAGAGATTATAGTTGAAAACTTTTAATATGGGAAATGAAATAGTTAATCAAGTTCCAGGAAGCACAGAAAGTCCCATACAGGATAAATCCAAGGAGAAACATGCCAAGACACATATTAATCAAATTATCAAAAATTAAATATAAAGAACAAATATTAAAAGCAGCAAGGGAAAAACAACAAGTAACACATAAGGGAATCCCCATAAGGTTAAGAGTTGATCTTTCAGCAGAAACTCTGCAAGCCAGAAGAGAGTGGCAGAACATATTTAAAGTGATGAAAGAGAAAAACCTACAACCAAGATTACTCTACCGAGCAAGGAGCTCATTCATATGTGATGGAGAAATTAAAAGCTTTACAGACAAGCAAAAGCTAAGAGAATTCAGCACCACCAAACCAGCTTTACAACAAATGCTAAAGGAACTTCTGTAGGCAGGAAACACAGGAGAAGGAAAAGGCCTACAATAATAAACCCAAAACAATTAAGAAAATGGTAATAGAAACATACATATCAATAATTAACTTACATGTAAATGGATTAAATGTTCCAACCAAAAGATATAGACTGGCTAAATGGATACAAAAACAAGACCTGCATATATGCTGTCTACAAAAGACCCACTGAAGACCTAGGGACACATACCGACTGAAAGTGAGGGGATGGAAAAAGATATTCCATGCAAATGGAAATCAAAAGAAAGCTGGAGTAGCAATTGCCATATCAGACAAAATAGACTTTAAAACAAAGACTATTACAAGAGACAAAGAAGGACACTACATAATGATCAAGGGATCAATCCAAGAAGATATAACAATTGTAAATATTTATGAACCCAATATAGGAGCACCTCAATACATAAGGCAAATACTAACAGCCATAAAAGGGGAAATCAGCAGTAACACAACCATACTAAGGGACTTTAACACCCCACATGCACCAAGGGACAGATCATCCCAAATGAAAATAAATAAGGAAACACAAGCTTTAAATGATACATTAAACAAGAAGGACTTAATTGATATTTATAGGACATTCCATCCAAAAACAACAGAATACACATTCTTCTCAAGTACTCATGGAACATTCTCCAGGATAGATCATATCCTGGGTCACAAATCAAGATTTAGTCAATTTAAGAAAATTGAAATCATATCAAGTATATTTTCCAACCACAACGCTATAAGATTAGATATCAATTACAGGAAAATATTTGTATGAAATACAAACACATGGAGGCTAAACAACACACTACTCAATAACCAAGAGACCACTGAAGAAATCAAAGAGGAAATCAAAAAATATCTAGAAACAAATGACAATGAAAACATGACAACCCAAAACATGGGATGCAGCAAAAGCAGTTCTAAGAGGGAAGTTTATAGCTATACAAGCCTAGCTTAAGAAACAAGAAACACTTCAAATAAATAACCTAACCTTACACTTAAAGCAATTAGAGAAAGAAGAACAAAAAACCCCAAAGTTAACAGAAGGAAAGAAGCCATAAAGATCAGATCAGAAATAAATGAAAAAGAAATGAAGGAAATGATAGCAAAGATCAATACAACTAAAAGCTGGTTCATTGAAAAGATAAACAAAATTGATAAACCATTAGCCAGACTCATCAAGAAAAAAAGGGAGAAGACTCAAATCAATTGAATTAGAAATGAAAAAGGAGAAGTAACAACTGACACTGCAGAAATACAAAGGATCATGAGAGATTACTACAAGCAACTCTATGCCTATAAAATGGACAACCTGGAAGAAATGGACAAAGTCTTAGAAATGCACAACCTGCCAAGACTGAACCAGGAAGAAATAGAAAATATGAACAGAACAATCACAAGCACTGAAACTGAAACTGTGATGAAAAATCTTCCAACAAACAAAAGCCCAGGACCAGACGGCTTCACAGGCGAATTCTATCAAACATTTAGAGAAGAGCTAACACCTATCCTTCTCAAACTCTTCCAAAAGATAGCAGAGGGAGGAACACTCCCAAACTCATTCTATGAGACCACCATCACTCTGATACCAAAACCGGACAAAGATGTCACAAAGAAAGAAAAATAGAGACCAATATCACTCATGAACATAAATGCAAAAATCCTGAACACAACACTAGCAAACAGAATCCAACATCACATTCAAAGGATCATACACCATGATCAAGTGGGGTTTATCCCAGGAATGCAAGGATTCTTCAATATACACAAATGAATCAACGTCATACCCCACATTAACAAATTGAAGGAGGAAAACCCATATGATCATCTCAATAGATGCAGAGAAATCTTTCGACAAAACTCACCACCCATTTATGATAAAAACCCTCCAGAAAGTAAGCACAGAGCGAACTTTCCTCAACATAATAAAGGCCATATATGACAAACCCACAGCCAACATCGTCCTCAATGGTGAAAAACTGAAACCATTTCCACTAAGATCAGGAACAAGACAAGGTTGCCCACTCTCACCACTCTTATTCAACATAGTTTTGGAAGTTTTAGCCACAGCAGTCAGAGAAGAAAAAGAAATAAAAGGAATGCTAATCAGAAAAGAAGAAGTAAAGCTGTCACGGTTTGCAGATGACATGATACTATAGACAGAGAATCCTAAAGACGCAACCAGAAAACTGCTAGAAATAATCAATGAATTTGGTAAAGTAGCAGGATACAAAATTAATGCACAGAAATCTCTTGCATTCGTATATACTAATGATGAAAAATCTGAAAGTGAAATTAAGAAAACACTCCCACTTACCATTGCAACAAAAAGAATAAAATATCTAGGAATAAACCTACCTAAGGAGACAAAAGACCTGTGTGCAGAAAATTATATGACACTGATGAAAGAAATTAAAGATGATACAAATAGATGGAGAGATATACCATGTTCTTGGATTGGAAGAATCAACATTGTGAAAATGACTCTACTACCCAAAGCAATCTAGTGATTCAATGCAATCCCTAACAAACTACCACTGGAATTTTTCACAGAACTAGAACAAAACATTTCAAAATTTGTATGGAAACACCAAAGACCCCGAATAGCCATAGCAATCTTTAGAAAGAAAAACAGAGCTGAAGGAATCAGGTTCCCTGACTTCATACTATACTACAAGGCTACAGTAATCAATACAGAATGGTACTGACACAAAAACAGAAATATAGATCAATGGAACAGGATAGAAAGCCCAGAGATAAACCCACACACATAGGGTCACCTTATCTTTGATAAAGGAGGAAAGAATTTACAGTGCAGAAAAGACAGCCTCTTCAATAAATGGTGCTGGGAAAACTGGACAGCTACATGTAAAAGAATGAAATTAGAACACTCCCTCACACCATACACAAAAATAAACTCAAAATGGGTTAAAGACCTAAATGTAAGGCCAGACACTATCAAACTCTTAGAGGAAAACATAGGCAGAACACTCTATGACATAAATCACAGCAAGATCCTTTTTGACCCACCTCCTAGAGAAATGGAAATAAAAACAAAAATAAACAAATGGGACCCAATGAAACTTAAAATCTTTTGCACAACAAAGGAAACCATAAGCAAGACCAAAAGACAACCCTCAGCATGGGAGAAAATATTTGCAAACGAAGCAACTGACAAAGGATTAATCTCCAAAGTTTACAAACAGCAAACAACCCAATCCAAAAATGGGCAGAAGACGTAAATACTCATTTCTCTAGAGAAGATATACAGATTGCCAACAAACACATGACAGGATGCTCAACATCACTAATCATTAGAGAATTGCAAATCAAAACGACAATGAGGTATCACCTCACACTGGTCAGAATGGCCATCATCAAAAAATCTACAAACAGTAAATGCTGGAGAGGCTGTGGAGAAAACAGAACCCTTTTGCAATGTTGGTGGGAATGTAAATTGATACAGACACTATGGAGAACAGTATGGAGGTTCCTTAAAAAATTAAATATAGAACTACCATATGACCCAGCAATTCCACTACTGGGCATATACCCTGAGAAAACCATAATTCAAAAAGAGTCATGTACCACAATATTCATTGCAGCTCTATTTACAGTAGCCAGGATATGGAAGCAACCTAAGTGTCCATCAACAGATGAACAGATAGAGAAGATGTGACACATATATACAATGAAATATTACTCAGCCATAAAAAGAAAGAAATTGAGTTATTTGTAGTGAGGTGGATGGACCTAGAGACTGTCATACAGAGTGAAGTAAGTCAGAAAGAGAAAAACAAACACCGTATGCTAACACATATATATGGAATCTAAAAAAAAAAGAAAAGAAAATGGTCAGAAGAACCTAGTGGCAAGACGGGAATAAAGTTGCCGACCTACTAGAGAATGGACTTGAGGATATGGGGAGGGGGAAGCATAAGCTGGGACAAAGTGAGAGAGTGGCATGGACATATATTCACTACCAAATGTGAAATAGAGAGCTAGTGGGAAGCAGCCGCATAGCACAGGGAGATCAGCTCGGTGCTTTGTGACCACCTAGAGGGGTGGGATAGGGAGGGTGGGTAGGAGGGAGATGCAAGAGGGAGGAGATATGGGGATGTATGTATATGTATAACTGATTCACTTTGTTATAAAGCAGAAACTGACACACCATTGTAAAGCAATTATACTCTAATAAAGATGTTAAAAAAGAAAAAAGAAAGAAAAAAAACATGTATTGAATGAGTGACAACTGATCAGGTCGTATCTCCCATCTTTCTTTCCTGCTTTCATCCTGCATCCTGTAACATTTGGTTACCCCACCCACCCCCATCAAGCCTCAACTTTTAGGCTGCTCAGATGTCTCAGTCACAGGGAAAGTCAGTCTGATTGATTAATCCACACTATTCTGTTTAATGGACCTAAGCAGTGGTGTGCTGGAGCAGTTTACAATGGTTTATAAAAGTCAATTGTGTGTATCTCTTTTAAATTCTTCACTCAGTGACAGCAGGTTGGTAGCTTGAAATTAGCCACAGTGCGAATATTTATATCAGAGGAATTGGCAAATGCTACAAAGCAGGGCCTTTTTCTGGTCTTAAGAGCCATTTGTTAAACCTTTACCAGTACACCAATGGCAATATTATGTATTAACATTATCCCCTGCCTGTCCCACCCACCCTCTGTTCTAAGAGAATTTTAGACCAGGCTTAATTCAAAGAATGGCGTACCAAGAAAGACTTAGAGGCCATACATTTATAAAGCAAATACTTCTTCCCACTATCCTGTTCAGGCTCTTTCACAGCTTTCACTGGTAAGTGCTTTCAAACCTTACCTCTACTCTTAACAATGCACTTCATAGTTTGCCAGCCAAAAGAGACTAGAGTCAAATTAGAATATTTTAGGGATTTTCGCTAACTCCTCTGTGTCAGTTTAGAGAGAATGAGAAGACTGCCTCGTGCAGAAGCAGCCCCAAGTTCTCAAACTGGACCAGATTTTGTGCTTAAAATTGATATCACCTCACATATACACATGAACAGATATATCAGTATATGTATGTACACATTTTTTTCATTCAACCTTCTGTACTTCTGGCTTCTGAGACCAAAACTACCCTAAAATTCCATAGGAAATTACCTGTTTCCTGGCCTAGTGATCCTGTAGCACAGACTCTTAGAATTGTCTATCAGAAAAATGAGAGATTATCTGATACAGTGCACTAGTCCTCAACCTGGCTATACATTAGCATCATTGGGGAACTTGAAAAAGAAATGACTCTCTTGACCCCTCCCCAGACAAATTCAGTCAGAAACTCCTGGGTTGGAATCAGGCATTTCTAGTTTTAGAAGCTTCCCAGGTGATTCTAAGGTGTCATCAGAGAAAATGATGACACTGGTTAAAATTAGACACTGGTCTAATCACCCCTCAGTTTTCAGATGAGAAACCCAAGCTCCAGGGCAAATGAGTGAAGGGAGAACTCTCTAAGACTCAGGTGTCTTCAACTCCCAGACCACAGAGCTCTCACAATCATGTTCCAGACCTCAGGACTTCCCCATTTCTGTTTCATAAGCCCCCAAATACGAGTCACAGAAACAATGAAAGGTTTTCCTATGGCAGGAATCTCATAAGGGGCAGGAGTCTTATAAGGCCTGACTTCATTCTTAAATCTAATTGATCCTTGATCTTGAGCAAATGATTTCCTTACATTTTCCCACTATTCAGTATTTTCTAAAATAAAGGGAGAATACTTGTGATAAGATATGGTAATGTAAGTTATGTAAAGACAGGAACCACTGTGTCTAATCTTTACTGTGTCGAGCAGTGGGCCTGATCAGGGGCCACATGGCCATTAATCCACCTATAAATGCTGGATGTGTCCAATGCTTTGTCTAGATGATTGGTCATTTGATGATATGGTGAAGGTGTGGACAGTGAAGTCCTATCTTCTGGGTTCAAATGCTGGCTCCACTATTGACCAGCCCAAGACCTTAAGTAAATTTATTTAACCACTCTGTGCCTCACTTTTAAAGAATTAAAGCATTTTTAAAGTTGCTGTGCAAATTAAAGAGATAGCGTATAGAGTGCTTAGCACATTGGCTGGTCCAAAACCACTCACTCAACAAATACTAGTTATTATTGTTTTGTTGTATCAGCCTGTCTCTTCTCTTGAAGCCTGCTGGGAGAGAAGAGGAGAGATATGAGTGATGAAGGGCCAGGAAGTGGCAGCCTTTAGGCATCTTGACCTGGACTCTCTGTCATGGCCTGAAGGGTTACTGGTAGCTAAGAGGAAGAAGCTACACTGCACCCACAGGGGTACCCCAAAGGGCAACACACCAGAGGAGGCCTGGAGCAGTGGGCTCTGGGCTGGGCCCTTCTTCCTTCCTCAGTGAATGACATTGATTCTTTTTTTGTTTTTTAATCAGGCTATTTTATTAGCATTGAATTACTTAAAAAAAAAAACACCAGTAGATGATTCTAACATAGTTAATCATTAGAAAATTTGTTAGCTTATAAAAATGCAATCTATAGAACACCTTTCAGGAACACTAATATTACCTGCAAAACTTCTTCAAAATGGAGATATAATTGACATGTAACATTATATTATCAATAGTTTCAGCTGTACAACATAATGATGTAATATTTGTATATATTGTGAAATAATCCATCACCACACAGTTATACAATTTTTTTCTTGTGATGAGAACTTTTAAGAACTACTCTCTTTGCAACTTTCCAATAAAAAATACAGTATTACTGACCATGCTGTACGTTAGACATTGGTTCTGGGGTGCAGCAGCCCCACTAACCCTTCTCTTGTCCCTCTAACTGGGCACTGGCCTGCAGGGCGGAGCTGTGAACCTGAGCAGTGCTGGTACAATCCCAGCTCAGCAGCCGATGGCCATCTCCTGCTCCCCGCAGGGCTGCTTCTCAGCTAGAGTTTGCCTCTCGCCCAGCATCCCAGCTCAGCCTCTCCCAGACGGATGGGAGATGCTAATCAGAAACCTGTCCCCATGCATAACACTGACATTGCTTCTGCTCCTCAGATCAGTCTTCAATGAAAACGCCCATGAGATCAAAGCAGAGCCGAGGAAGGAACAGAGAATGATAAATGCCCTAAAGTACAGTTCTGAGATGGTTGGGTTGCAGTTGCTCTTTTAGACATTTTATGAATGACATTGGCAAAAGTGTCAACAGCCTTTGTCTGAGTTTCAAATATTAGCACAGGATATTTTCTTCTGGTCATTATCAGAGGCAGAAACGCATTCCCACTTAGGGCCTCTTGTGGAGTCTAGTCTTCAACGAGAGCATCTTTCTAAAACTGGCTTTAAGGTTGTGGGATGAGGAATTTAATGCAAAGAAGCATGCAGAGAGATCAAAATGTAGTTGGACAGGGCTTTCAGGATCTCATTAGATGAAAGGCTGAATTTACAACATACTTTAGTATGCAGCTGTTCACTTTTCCAAAGGATTCACTATCCACCCAGGCAGGGCAGAATGCATGTGTGCACGTATGTATGTAAATATTTTCTTTTCTTATTTTCCCCACCAGTTGGCCCTGTAACAGCCTTTTCAGTTCTCCTTAATAGATGCCCTCCCACAACCCACCCCCATTCTCAGCGATTTATCCAAGTTTGAATTTCCCCAAACCTGATAACCTAAGAAAATCAGGAAATATTCAAACATTTCAAAATAAGCATTCTCTCTCAGCTCAGAATAATGTTTGCCTATCCTGATAATAGGCTTGAACTGGTGAGATGGTATCTTACCTTCACTTACTATCAAGAATTTACTATAGAATTTTTCTCAGAGGCACACTTTAATATTATTTAATTCACAAAAAAAATCTATTTGCACAAAACATTTCAGGACCATGAAATGTGGAGCAGATATTCCTAAGATATGAGCCAGCCCCAAATCTTCACTTTAGAAATGAAGAAATCAAGCACAAGATGAAGAGAATCCTTCCAAGGTCACGAGAAAATTCTTCCATGGTTAGAAGCAAGGTTAGACTTAGAACCCAGGACCCTGATTCATGATTGCTTATAAAAAAATATATGCATACATACACAAGATAGTTATTAAACAATTACTATATGCCAAACACTGCGCAATATACTAGAACAAATAAACCAAAAAGATATACTCCTACTCTCATATGCAGTAGGAAAACAGATCTACAAGTACAAACTCAAATGGTAGGAAATGATAACAGGGTATTTGACCTGGTCTGGGGGCGAAGTGGCAGTCAGGGATGACTTCCCTGCTGAAATGGCATTTGAGCTGAAATCTAAGAGATGGATGAGTAGGAGTTACTATGATGAAGAGGTGTGGCCCAGAGGAGTAGGAGAAGTTTCCAGGTAGAAGAGACCACAAATGCAAAGATCCTAAGTGTTTTCCAGTATACAGCTGACTTTTGAACCATGTGGGAGAAGGAGGGAATGGGGCACTGACTCCTGCTCTGGGCAGTCAAAAATCTGAGTATAACTTTATAGTCAGCCCCCCATACCTGAGGATCCACATCCTCCATGGATTAAACCAACTTTGGATCATGTAGTGCTATAGTATGTACTTATTGAAAAAAAAATCTGTATAAGTGGACCTGTGCAGTGCAAACCCATGTTGTTCAAAGATCAACTGTATATCACTACTTCTTGACAACTGAATCATGTAAAATGCAGTTTTTTTCAGTCATCTTGTTTTTATCTTTCCTTTGATTTAGGTAGGTCTAATTTAAGAATATAATGTCCAGTCACCAATCCCTGTTGGTGACAAGAATCAGCAAGCACTAGCTAGCTTAAGAGGAAGGTAAGACTGGATTCTGGAGTGACGTGTTTGGTATGATTTTTAAAAGTATGAACATAAAGAATTATTGGAACTCATTCTAAACTCACCAAAGCACTGGTTTTCAGTCTCCTTCCATATTATTCCAGAACTGAAAAAGATTCACCTCACCCCAAGTCTCTTGATTTTCACCTAATTCCCATTAAATTCAATTCCTTATTTATACTTTCCCGCTTTCTTTTCCTGAAATAAAAGGAAAAGTGCATAACTTTGGAAGCATAGAGATCATGATGCCAGATGGGAAATATGAGCTTTAGAATTACTAGGAAGACTTCAATATATTGCTTTCATCTTAAAAGCAAGGAAATCTGAACCATGTAAATGAGCTCTGCATACAGAAGGAGGTGGGAAAGAGTAATGAGGAAAGGGGGCATCAGGGAAGTAATGCCATTAGGACTGTGAGTGGTCTTCAGTCATTCTTCTAGATGTGACCTGCTGCAAATTGATTTGAGTGCCTCTCTTCTCTGGTCTTTTCATCTTCTTTTACTCCACCCACTGCACATTCTAAACTGCAAGGTCTAGAGCAGTTAGAAGTTGTAGTGAGACATATGATACAAATGAGAAAGTTTGCACATCAACTTGATCCATGGATATGGAGTTCTAGTTGTAATCACAAATGGGGAGAATAAAGGGCCTTGGAGCTGTGACAGATAGTTGACAAACTTGTCTTGGGAGGGGAAAGAATGGGTAGTCAATGGTAGTATCCCGTGTTTTTCTGTGCTCCTGTGTTTGCCTTATACATATGCTCTTGAGTCTTCTAACATGCTGAATCTGCATGGGATATTATAATTCATGTGGGTGTTAAGTGTTACAGTTGCAAAAGATATAAAGCATTCTTTCGGGATCTTTCTGGTCTGAGTGTTCAAAATGCATGTAACAATAAATTTTGAAAGGGTGTAGAACGTAGGCTACAAGGCTACACAGAAACATTAGTTTAGGAAATACTGAACCCACAAGAATATTAAACCACAAGGAACAATCTATAGAAGAGTCACACACAAGACAGTGATGTAATTATGCAATTAGTCTATAGAGATGATCTTAAAGAATGAGTCTAGCCAAAGAAGTTCTATAACTCTAAGATTCTCAGCCACCAACTCCAAAAATGATTAAGCCATATGGCCCATTAATATGACTTCATCAACGTTCTTGAGAACGTTGGTGAACTGAGAAAGGTTTTCTCTTCTCTCAGTTCTTATATCTGTCTGCAGTGCCAATCTCTCATCTCCTCCAGCACAGAAGCCTGGAGTTAGCTTTTCCATTCCCCATCATTAATCATCTGTACACAATCCATCACCAAATCTATGTGTTTCTTCCTTCACTAATGTTTTGCTTTAGTTCTTTGAGGTTCTTTCTTTCCAACCCCATGCCCTCATCCACCTCAGCTGGAATACTGCAATCATCTAGCTAGTCCATGACTAACCAACTCCTCTTCCGTGTTTAGAGAGTTCTCCAGTGTGTGAATCTCAATGGGAGGCTGTGATATTGTGATTTATACTAAGAAATATATATTTGGTCTTTGTCCCCATTTCTAGCATAGAGCTTCTAAAACCCTTGGAATTTCTGAAGTGATGAGAGCAAATAAAGTTGTCTTTTGTTATGTTAATGAGGTGACTTTTGGAAAACCCTAGGTAACCAAAGATGAGGCCTGGTTGCTAAGGAACCCAACCATGTGATTAGAAGGTGGGAACTTTCATTTCTTCTCTAGCTCCCCCCAATCCCTCTGTCCTCTAGGGAGGGGAGAAGAGCTGGAGGTTGAATCAATTGCCAATGGCCAACAATTTAATCAATTGTGCCTACTGAAGCCTCTATAAAAACCCCAAAGCGGCAGGGGCGGGAGCTGGTTCAGAGTGCTTCTAGGTTGGCGAAGTGATGTGGGGCAAGTGGCATGCTCAGAGAGGGTGTGGAAGCTCCACACCATTTCCCCATACCTTACCCTAGGCATCTCTTCCATCTGGCTGTTCCTAAGTTATACCCTTTTACAATAAACTGGTATTGTAGTAAGTAAAATGCTTCTCTGAGTTCTGTGAGCAGCTCTAGCAAATTAATTGAACCCAAGGAAGCTGTTGTGGGAACCTCTGCTCCATAGCCAGCTGGTCAGAAGCACAGGTGATAACTTGCGCTTTCCACTGGCATCCAAAATGGAGGGCAGTCTTATGGGACTGAGCCCTTAACCTGTGGAATCTGATGCTATCTCTGGGTAGATAGTGTCAGAATTGAGTAGACAGCCAGCTTGTGTGGAGAACTGATTGGTGATGTGTGGGAACTCCTCACTCCCTCAACCCCACACCCACGCATTGGAATTGGGTTCAGAATCATTAGAGGCAGAGACCGTTTCCTTCTGTAGAAACCAAAAAGGGCAGATGAGTTGTCTCTCAGCCTCTCTTGCAGCTAGAGATCTGGTGCCTGCACCTGAGCTTGGCCAATCAGAAGTACCCATCCCAGACACTAAATCAGGCACTATAATCTACAGGGGTAGAAACAGTTGAGAATTCCCTTGCTGCAGTGGCAGTGGGTGTCTTCAGTGCCACACAGGAGCCCTCAGCAGGCTGGGTCAGCCAAGCCACAGTGCCCAGTGTTCAGCCACTACGCTGGCAGCGTCCTCCCCAGCCCAGCTCGGTGGGGGTGATTTAGACTGTGGCTCTTGCTGTGTAGTTCTCTTCAGTTCTGTTCAGCTCCTCAACCTGGTTCTGTAAATGTCCCAGCATTTTTGTGAGTTATACAATAATCCATTTGGAAAATTCCTTGCATGCTTAAGATAGCAAGAATTTGTCTCTGTTCTGAGACTCTTCAATGATTGTCCAGTCTCTGTATCTGTCCCTGCCCCCAAGCTGTCACCCATACACTGCCAAACTCTTTTAAAAACTTCACCTTTATCCTGTCATTTCTTAAAATATGCTTAAGAAGGTAAAATGGACTCTACATGGTTAAGAAAGTACAAAGAATTCTACATGAAGTCTAGCTCCCCAGCTTGACGATCAACATTCAGAATAATCCAGCCTCTCAGTCTAAAGGAACTGCCATTTTCTCTGCTGTCTGTCTATCCAGTAGCTTTCCAAAAAAATTTTTATGAGATCCATAGAGATAAATAACTTTTAAGAACCAATAACACGACACAATTGAAGCAAATACTTCATGAAAAAATACTATATGCAATAAACTGATATGTTCTATTCCTCTCTCCTTTTTTTTTTTTTTTTTCACTTAAAAAAAATGCTGGTTGACACTCATCCAATTGATTTGGAAAACACAGGCTTAGTCTTACTTGTGGTTTTCTGGCCACCCACGCTCTGTTACCAGTTTATGACATGGGCAGGAACTACATAAAGGAATTCATTTAAAATCTTCCCTTAATCCCACTTGTCCTATTAGGATTTCTTATATTTACACAAACCTTGCAGGAAAAAAAAAAAAAAGCCAGAATTGGCATCATGACAAAGAAGGGCTGTAAAATATCATTCTCAGGGCTAACTGAATAATACTGTACTTGAATATGCAATTAAATCAAGTATAAAAACTTTTCTTTCCAATCTTTTATATGATTTTGCATATTACTACAGAAGAAGAGTTTTATTTCACTCTCACAAAGGCATTTTTTGTCTGGGGTTAGTCTCTTGGAAAAAGTCCTGCTTTGGTTCAAGGGTTAGGGCAATGGCTACCCTGATTTATTTGACCCAGGATGTTACTCCGCAGAAACTCTAACCAAATACGTGTGTAACAAATCATTGCTGACATTCTTCAGATGAATGAGGTAGACTTAGATCAGTAAAATGATTAGAATAAAATGATTAGAAAAAGTCAAGTCTACAAGGGTGGGCATGACGGGTTTCAATGAACTGTTAAAACTGCAAATGCCTCTTGATAAAAATTGGACTGAGGGCTTCCCTGGTGGCGCAGTGGTTAAGAATCCACCTGCCAATGCAGGGGACACGGGTTCAAGCCCTGGTCCGGGAAGATCCCACATGCCGGGGGGCAACTGGGCCCGTGAGCCACAATTACTGAGCCTGCGCGTCCGGAGCCTGTGCTCCACAACAAGAGAGGCCCCGACAGTGAGAGGCCCGTGCACTGCGATGAAGAGTGGCCCCCACTCGCCGCAACTAGAGAAAGCCCTTGCACAGAAACGAAGACCCAACACAGCCAAAAATAAATAAACAAATATTTATTTAAAAAAAAAAAATTGGACTGAGGATGGGGTTGGAGTCTAGAAACAGAGATAGGTGAAAACTGGCAAAGACTGAACAGCTCAGGGCTGGTAGTGGCACATCTGAGTTCCTGCCCCAGGGACATCCTCTCACCAGCTGCTGCCCTTTCACAGCTTACCACTCCCTTCCACGAGGTTTCTGGTGTCAGTGTGTTTACTCCTTATGGTTGACGGCCTGTAGCCTTTGTGCTTTGCAGCCCATTATAACAATCTGTTCACCTTTGTGAATACCTAATACAGAGTAGAATGTGCTCCCTCGAGGTTAGAACTACCACTCAAGTAAGAAAGGACAGATTTTTTTCCCTTTCATTTAATCCCACAGTGGTTCATCTTCCGATACAGCATTGTATTCATCCATCTTTGTGGGCTGGAAAGCTAGCCATGTGGAGTCAGACACACAGAGCAGATTCTCCCCCGCAAGAGCTTGGGGGAGCTTAAATAATGACCTCTCTCCCTTCCTCCTTTTAGCCGAAATCTCTTAGTCTCCTGGCTATTTCCAATCACTTTGGAGTTTTCTGCAGCTCTCTGCTTCACAGCTTTCTTTCTCTGCAGTAAAAGCAGCACAGAAGAGTTGCGAAAATAAAACCGAATCAGAAATCCCTTGGTAAACAGGAAAATGCATCCTGATGGCCTCATTTCTTCTCCTCTGCCCCCGCCTCCCAGTCCACCCTCACAGTACCCTTCAGAGATGCAGGCTTTCGCTACAGTGAAAGGCTGCTGGTATTGGGGAGACTGGCATGTATTTACTTTGTCTAATCCATGGGGACATCTTTGCCTTTCTCTGCACTAGCACTTGAGGGTAGGGGTAAAGTAAGGGAAGTTGTCTAATGGATCATGGAAAAGAACTCTGGAAATTGGAAACAATCAATGACAAGTATTCCTAATGCTGCCCTCCTCCTATACAGAGGAAGTAATACAGAATAGGGGTTAAGAACCTGTAGTCAGATGACTTAGGTTTAAATTCCGCTCTGCCTCTAACTCCTGATCTGAGCTTGAGACATTACTTAACCTCTCAAAGCCTGGGTTTCTTTCTTTGCACTCTATTCTATTATCCCCTGCAGGGACAAAGGTGTGTGCTCTACCCTCCAGGAGCTTGCATTGAAACGGAAAGAATACTCAGCCACATGTTCACATCATTGTTATCCCGGTGTTTCACCAACCGTGGATGCTGTGACCATCAGGTGCCTGGTAAGAATGTGAAAATGTGGGTCAAGTGCTTTCCTTAACATGACTTAGGAGCTAGAGCTCACCTTTCCCTCCATGGTCCATCTAGTCTTTAAAGACAAACGACACCCTTGGCCTTCCAGGTTGGTTGATTTCCTGGTGATATGACATTAACCTGAGGTTTCAAAGCAGAGTCTTTCCTTGTCAAGAGCATGTATGCCACAACGCTAGCATCCTATTCAGAAGTAGTGACCCAAGCACTGAAAATGGATGCTTCTGGTGGCAAATGAATGGGTTTCATTCTGCAGCAAAATTTCTCTTTTCAAAATGAGAGGAGCCTTCCTTTCTTCCTTCCTTCCTTCCTTCCTTCCTTCTTTCCTTCTTTCCTTCCTTCCTTCCTTCCTTCTCTTTGCCTGTTTGCTACCAGAAATCACTGAATTATTTGGGACACCTTTCTTTACTTTTAAGTAAGGGTTGTTGACATCAGCTGGATATTATGGATTCCTACCAAATATCTAGTGTGTTTAATTAGATCATGGTATTGTTGACAACTCAGAAGTCCATTTTTTCTTCTTCTTTTGTTTTTTTTTAAACTAATCTGGAGGACATCAGAACAGACTAAAACATCTTCCCCATCTGCAAAAGATTTCACAAACAGTACTTAAGCTGAGAAATCCCTCGACATATTTGCCAGTAGACCAATTCTCCTCACTGGTAGAGGGAGGTTTATAACTGGAATCCTTTGTGCATTGTGGAAGACAAACACACATGCATTTTACATGAGCAAATTCTAAACCAGCCAGCCATGATTTTTTCTTTTTCAATTACACTTTCTTCAAAATAACCTCCTTTAGAACCAGTTCTCAAAGGTTTTCTTCCCATTACTGTAAGTTGCTCTTGGATCCCTGGCAAGGGTGCAGAGAGAAAACTGAGAGTCAAAGGTTTCCATGTAACGACAGTTATTTTTTGCTTTGGAAGCTGCCTATTTTTGTTCTCTCTAGAGAGAGAATTGCAGAAGACTTTTACATCTGTCTCAAAATTGATTGTTTTTGGGTTTACCGAGTTCAGACTTTAAAAAAATCTCTCAACAAAAGAAACACAAAAATAACACTTATCCTTTCTGTTGCATGGCAGGGAGTCTGTTCAGCACTTGTGCCTGCTTGGAGTAACATCGCACACTGCATGTTGGCATTTACTGTGAAACACTACAAACTTAAAAGTATCAACAGGAGGATACCGTGGGGACAGCTGTGTTCTTTATGTGAGTTGATTCAAGGCGCTCATTCATAAATTAGCTAAACCTTTGGGTTAGTTTTTTGTTTCTTTGTTTTTCAGGTGTTAACTCAGTAAATGCTGGATCCAAGCCACTCCCATTAGTGCTACCATTTAAACAAATTATTTGAAGTCTGGATTTCACATTTGTCAGGGTAAAAAAAAGCTTAATATTTTAAAACCAATCTTAGCTTTTATTCTTGCGTAATTAGTGGTCCTTTTGGGAAGGGGAGAAATGCTTTACATAAAATAATGCTGAAGGCAATAAAGGCAGAAAATTCATAAAGAACTAGAAACTAAGAGGAAGGCAGTACAGAGGAGATGGAAAAAAAAGGAGGGAGGAGGAGGAGGAGGAGGAGGAGGAGGAGAGAGAGAGAGACAGAGAGAGAGAGAGACTACATTGGTTGTATGAGCCTTTACAAAGGGCAGGGAAAAAAGAGAATTTAATGAGTGGACTTAACGTCATCACTGGATGGTGTTGGTGAGTACAGCAAAACAGACACTGAGAGTTTATCCAAAAAAATCCTTCAGGCTCTGATACAAAGTTTTCAAATGCTTATCTAAACCCAGCAAGCCCTATCAGAATGGCTTGAGTAAAGCTTAATATACTCCACATGCTAGCTGGGATCCCCCTACCTTATGAGATCTAGACAAGTTTGGCTTGCGCCCTTGATCTGTGTCTCATAGAGGCCCAAATCTCTTTTGATAAAGTCAGATTTACCAGTTTTTCTTTTGTGGGTCATACATTTTAAGTCCTATCTTACAAATCTTTGCCCTCAAAAGGAGGTATTTTTAATATAAGATTTCAAGCAATTTTAAATTGAACATTTGACATCCCTGCCAGCCTCCCCTCCACCAAGATTTCACACTGACCACTCCACGCAGAGATGCTTCAGACTAACACCGTCCCCTGGCCCCTCACCCCCATACACTCCAGATTCTCCCCGACTCTAAATGCTAAACTCCAAATCCTTCTCCCTCTAACATACAGCCATTTGAACTTCTAAAGCTCCAGGGTTAGCTTTGTGTACATAAAAGCTGCCCAGCAAGTCAAAAGAATTTCCCAGAACACAGTTGTGACTGTAATAGCAGTTTTCCTCTTCTTTACATTATTGAACTAACTCAAACTTCTGGCCCAAGTTTCCCATCAACATTTTGGGACTTTAAAAATTAAACTCTTTTATTGAAATAATATCCCAAACCTTTAACACCTAGAGACTTCAGACACTTGTTCTCTTTTTACTCATTGCATTCATACTTCTGCATATGATGTGATGTGGCTGAATAAGAAATGCATAAGCTACCTCTCTCCATGGTAACACCCTTGTCTTCTGGTCTTAATGACATTCAATGTAATCATCTTACAGGCCAGTGACTACTCCTCTTATTTCCAATTCCTGAAACCATTTTTCCCACGTCTACCAATGGAAAATCCCAGGCATTGCAGGGTTACTCTATAACATAGGACTCGACCTTAAATTGCTCTTCTCAAGAGTTGAACTTCAACTTTAGGATAATAGAATCTTTAACAATTTATCTTTAGCTGGATTTCAAACTGTCCTGTCACCTTAAGTTCAACATGTCCCAAAGAGAATTTGTCTTTCCTTCCAAACTGGCTCACTCTCCTTTTCAACTGTCCCATCTCTAGCAGTGTTCAAAGCACATTGGACTCTTACATCCTCCTTAGCCTCTGTCTGTTACTACGAAATGCCTAAGATTTGTCCTTTTTTCTCCATTCCCACCTCATACCAGATCTTCCTTGCTTGAGTTACTGCTATAACTTCTATTCTCCCTACATTCTTTCTCTCTTCAACTCTCCTGTCATCAACCCCACATCATTTCTGTACTAGGCAGACCTTCCCATATTTGCTCAATGACCTACACTGAATCCCTCTGGCCTACCACACCTCCTGACTTTGAGGACTCCTGAAGACAGGCTTCACCCCACCTCTCTGAGATATCTCCCAACATGAGCTCCATTCCAGGAGGCTGGTCTCCTGGCTCTCCCCATGTGTACCAAGCTCATTCTGCCTTTGAGTTCTTTGCTTGGGCTACTGACTCTCCCAAAAGACTCACAACTTAAAATGCTCCCTTTTCATGGTCACGTTTTAAATCCTTCTCTTTCAAAACTTGGTCACCTTACCTCTCCAACAAATTTCTCTTTTCCCTAAACTACTGCTTCTCTTATAATTCACTGAGCCTAGTTTGAAATATCTGGATAATATCATCCAGGCCACAGAATTCGTTATAATCAAATGGAAACATATTTTTTTAAGTCAATATGCTTATAATACAGAGGCTCCATTAGACAGCAACTGAGCCCCGAGGCCCTGGTAAGTAGATTTGGACTCTGTTCCTCCCCTTGACATTTCCTTCCATAACACTCATTTACAGGGGGACTGAAAGCGTCCTAGGGAAAACAAAAGACGTGAATGCTTCTCACTGATGAGATCACACCACACAGCCATGTCTGATGGACTGGGTTGGTCCCAACAGGAGTCGGAAGGACAACAGAGTCCTTAGAGAGAAGTTATCACTGGGAAGGTAGAATCTGGCCCAGTGATCCAGACTGGAGAAGTGATTTCAGGAATGGCCCAACAGCTGATACCAGAATCTTCCTGGCCTAGTCCAGGTGAGAGCACTTGTCATTGTAGAAAAATGGCTCAGTTGTGTGAAACTGAACGAGCTGTGTATTAAGCACTGTGGCATTTCGGGGCTCAACAAACCTCACTGACAACCCTTTCTTCTCTTTCCTCAGCCTCCTGCCAGGGCTAACTATACACGAGCATTCTTTCCTCTTTGCCAGAATGGTAACAAGATCTCTGGCCTCAGGGCATAGTGGCATGATTCCAATTTCCCAAACAATGGGTGCAGTGGATTCCCACCTTCACAGGTGGGTAGATGGAAATGAGCCAAGTTCCACTCCTAGAGGGGCACCTCTATAGACCTGCCAGGGCCCAGGGCTGCAGATTCTTGGCTCAGCTTGACACCGATCACAGTGGCCTGTGAGTGAGTGAAAGGCTGGATCTCACTTTGAGGTCCACTCATCATTGCTGTGCTTGCACCCAATTAAATCTATCAGGACGGTTAAGGTCCATTTTCTAGTCCTGGACATAAAGTGCAATCTTTTTCCTCTACACGAGAGAAGAGATTCAGGGTACAGACCAAAAACAAGCGCACTTTAATGCTACCTGCTGTCTTTCCATGACCAAAAAGAAGACGATTCATATTAAATAAAAGGGCTAAATTTTCTCACCAGTGCAGGCAGGGCTGGGTGCAATCTGCCAGTGAAGGGGAAGTTGATCTTATGGCCTGTGGGTTCTTGGGAAGCTGGGTCCTTCTTAATTCACTTGGGAGAAGAAATAGCCGGAGTGTTGAGGTCGCAGAAGCTGCGACAGCAGTAGGATAGACCAAGTGACTGTCCTAACCCTCACATGGCTCTGGGGCCCTTCATTTCAGGGGGCCAGTTAATGTGGGACTGTCTCTAAAGGAGAGCAGCCAGTCATGAAGGCTGGACTGTCGTGTCACATCATAAGTGACTGGAGGATGATAACTCACCCTTTGAAATCATGGCTACAGCCATTCCCATACTTACATTTCAAGTATGTATTACCACCAGTATTCAAATTATATATTATAACCAAGTTCATCAGCCATATACACATACATCCCATCAACTTCTTACACTAGGGCACAATCTGGTGTCCAAAGAAAAACAATCTTATTGTGAAGTGGCATTTGCTTAGGGAGACTAAGACCACTAAGAGGGGAGAGTACAAGGTCTCTACCAAGATACTATGTTTAACCAAAAGGAGATACTATCTCATTCTGTGAGGCATTAGTGAGGCTCTGGCTTCAAGACTCAACAGCAAGATGGTCATTTCAGCTTTGGGTGTGTTGATTTCTAGCACTATTATTATGGAAGTTGAACTATGAAATAGGTTATATTTGGGTATTAATTTTCTTTTGTATTTGTTTTTATAAGCTTAAAATACATCAAAGTTCTCAGAATTCTATAAAACATGTGTGTACACATCTAACAAGGCACAAATGTTTAGATTTTACCTCCAGGTTTTTTGAAAAACAAACAAAATAAAATATTATGGTTAAAGTGGAGGCTCTTGTTTCCCTCTCCAGCACTATTTGTTCTTTCCTCCCCTCCTACAATCAACTTTTCCTGCTGCTTATCCTTCACGTCTACAGTTTTAAATCTTTAAAAAAAAATCTTACAATCATTCATATCCATGGATAACATATAGTATGGCTTTTGAGTTTTTAAACTTTTACACCAAAGCTATCATACTGTACAACTCTTTCAGCAACTTGCTTTTTTCCCTATTTTTTTAGACCTACCCATGTTGATACATTTACCTCTAGTTCGTTCATACCGTATTGTCTTGTTACATGAAATACCATGGCCCAGAAGCAGCAGCATCACTAGGGGGCTTCTTAAAAAGGCAGAACCCCAAGCCCCACCCCAGAACTAAAGATTCCCCAGCTAGTTTTCACATGAAAGTCAGGAAGAAACCCTGTTGTATTGCATTTCATTATACGAACATCGCCACAACTTACTTATACTATATAATATACAAATACATTATAATGTATGTGTAAATATATTTACTGTTCCCCTATTGATGGACATTCAAGTTGTTTCAATTTCTTTTTCTATCAGAAACAATGCTGCAATGAATATACTTATATGCGTCTTAAAGTGCACATGTGTAAGAGTTTTGTTGGGTAATTACTTGAAAGTAGAAATGCAAAGTTGAAAGTATGTTCATCTGTTCATCTTCAACATGATATTGCCAAATTGCTTTCCAAAGAGACTGTGCAAATTTTATACTCCCTTCTGCAGTGTACAATCAGATCCTTGACAACACTTGATATTGTTAAAATCTTTTTGAATTTTGCAAGTCTGATGAGAGTGAAATTATATCTCGTGATTTTTTTCTTCTTTTTACTGCTTTATTGAAGTATAACTGACATACATCAAGTTGTACAAAAAGTGTGCAATTTGGTGTCTTGACATTTACATTCCTGTGAAACTATCACCATAGTCAAGATAATGAATATGTCTGTTGCCCTCCAAATTTTCTCATGTCTTTCCATAATCTCTCCCTCCTGCTCCTCCCCCTGCCCCAGGCACCACTGATTTGCTTTCTGTCTCCATAGATAGTTTTCACTTTCTAGAATTTTATGTAAGTGGAATCACATATACTATTTACTCCTTTTTTGTATGGCTTCTTTTCTTCAGCATATTTATTCCAAGATCCATCCATGATGTTTCTTATATCAATAGCTCATTTGTTTTTAATGCTGAAAAGTATTCATTAGATTAATATACCACAGTTTGTTTATCATTCATCTGTTGGTGGACATTTGGGTTCTTTTACATTTGTATTACAAATAAAACTGCTATGAATATTTGGTACAAGTTTTTGTGTGGCCATATGCTTTCATTTCTCTTGGGTCAATACTTAGGAGTAAAATGGCTGGATTGTGTGGTAGGTGTATGTTAAGCTTTTTAAGAAAGTGCCAAACTGTTTTCCAAAAGTGGTTGTATCATTTTACATTTCCACCAGCAGTACATGAGAGTTTTATTTGTTCCATATCCTTGCCGACAGTTGGCATTAAGTCTTTTTAATTTTAGCCATTTTAATAGGTGTGCAGTAGTATCACATTGTGCTTTTAATTTTCATTTCCCTATTGACTCATGATGTTGAGTCCTTCCATGCATTTATTTACCATTCTTTTTATCTTCTTTGATGAAGTGCCTATTCAAATATTTTGGCCATTTTAAAAATTGGGCTGCTGGTGTTCTTAATTTTGCTCGAGTTTTTAAAAAATATATTCTAGATACAAGTCTTTTATCAAATATGTGATTTTCATACATTTTCTCTCAGTCCATGAATTGTCTTCTCATTCTCTTATGTTGTCTTTCAAAACACAGAAGTTTTACATTTTGATGAAGTCCAGGTTATCAACATTTTCTCTTATATTTAGGTCTTGTTTAATGTCTTTCAGCAATGTTTTTTAGTTTCAGTGTACAGGTCCTGCATCTTTTGTCAAATTTATCCCCAAGTATTTCATATTTACTGTCATAAATATTATAAATAGTATTATTTTCAATTTCTAATTGTTCATTGCTAATATGAAGAAATACAATTATTTTTTAACTACTTACTTTGTATCATGCAACCTTAGTGGTTTGTTGATTTGGTAGAATTTTCTCCATACACAATCATGTTGTCTACAAATAGAGTTTTACTTCTTCCTTTCCAGTCTTTATTTATGCTATTTAGTTAGTTAGTTTGATTTGCTGGATTATTTTGTTGTGTTATTTTAGTGGTTTCTTTAAGGATTATAATATATATCTTTAATTATCCACAGTTCAACTTCAAGTGATGGTACACCTCTTCACATATAACATAAGAACCTTGTACCAATATACTCCCATTTTCCCCCTCCAGGCCTTTGTGTGTTGTTTGTTCTCATGCAGTTTACTTCTACATATGTTATAAATCTAACAACACATTGTTATGATTCTGGTTTTAGATGGTCAGTTATCTTTTAAAATGACTAAAAATAAGAAAAAATTTTGTCGTATTTGCAGGTGTGCCTCATACCTTTGTGTAAATTCAGATTTCCATCTTGTTTTGGTTTCCTTCTGCTGGAAGGACTTCCTTTAACATTTCCAGAAATGCTGGCTTGTGGTGGAATTCTCAGCTCTTCTATGTTCAAAAGTCTCTGTTTCACCTTTTTGGTAAATATTTTTGTTGGCTGTAGAATTCTAGATTTCCTGGTTTTACTTGTAGTACTTCAAAGATGTTGCTCCATTGTTTCCTGGCTTGCACGGTTTCTGGTGATTAAATCTGCTGTAATTTTTAGTCTTTGGTTTTCTGAAGATAATATGTCTTTTTGCTCTAGCTGCTTGTAAGATTTTCTTTTTATCACTAATTTTAAGCAACTTGATTATGATGTCCTCAGTGTAGTTTTTTTCATTGTGTGTGTGTGGGGGGGGGGGTATTTATTGAGCTTCTTGAAACTGTAGGATTATAAGTTACACCAAATTTAGAAAAAAAAAATTGTCCTCTTCGTCTTTGCTTGAGTGTAGTTTTTATCTCTAGACATTATAGTTTCCATCTCTAGTTTTATTTCTAGAATAAATAAAAATAAAAATTTAAAAAATCTGCTCATCTCTTCTTAACATGCTTCATCTTTCTTGTACATTCTAGATCACATAGTATGTAATTACAATAACTATTTTAATGACCTTAGTTACTACTTCTATTATCTCTCTCATTTCTGGGTAGGTTTTGATTGATTGGTTTTTTTCCTCATTATGGGTCATATTTTCATGTTTCCCTGCCTGCCTGGGAATTTTTTCTTGGGTCTTAAACATTATGAATTTTATCTTATTGAGTGCCAATATTTTTGTATTCCTACAAATATTCTTGAACTTGTTCTGGGACACAGTTAATTTAATTGGAAGTAGTTTGATCCTTTCAATACTTGCTTTTAAGCTTTATTGGGCACGCTCAGCAAGTCTTTTGCCTAGGGATAATTTTCCTCCTACTGAGGCAGTAGCTTTGTGAGGACGCTACCTAATGTTCCGTGAGTTATGTGAGTTTATAAGGCTTTTCCTCACTGGCTGGCAAAACCTCAAACTATTCCCAGTGCTACATGAGCCCTGAGAATGGTTTTCTCTAATCCTTTCTGGTGGTTCTTCCTCCAGCCTCGAGTAGTTTCCGCACACACATTCACTAATCAGTTCTCTGGTGAAGATTTGCGAGAACCATTTTCAGATCTTCAGAGCTCTTTCTCTGACTCTCTCCTCTCTGGAGTCTTCCCTGCAAACTTAGCTTCCTTGGCCTCTCCCAAACACGCAGCTCTGTTTCCTCAATTCAGGGAGACTGTGAGTTTCCACCTGGGCTCTCTCTCTGGAAGCCCAGAAGCTCTCCAGGAAGGAAGCTAGGTCAACCATAGGGTTCACACCCACCTCTCAGGAATCACTCTGCCTTAGGTCCAATGTCCAGTAACACTTTATATATCCTGGGTACTCATCCTTTTTAGGACAGATGTACTGCCAATATCTTCTTCCATGTTGTGCCTTTTATCTTCCCTTAGTTTATGATTTCTTTTATCGTGCTAAGGCTTTTCATTTTGGTGACCAATTTGCCCTTTTTTTTTCCTTTATGAGCTGTGCTTTTTCGTGTCTATATGAGAGACCTACTCCATTGCTGGGATCATATACATATTTTTTCCTATATCTTTTAATAGTTTTGAAGTTTTGTTTTATACAGTCATATTTTGGATACCCAAACATCAAGCTATTACATCTGTACTCATGGGCTTGGAACCTAGAGATACTTGAATTACAAATATATTAACAGTATTATCACAATCTCACAAAATTTAGTATTATAACTATCTCTAAATTTTTGTTTGTTTGCTCATTTGGACCAAACTACTAAATAGTGAGATTAGTTAGTATAAAATAAATAATGGAAACCTATATTTTAGTAATCACCCGTGGCATTTCTTTAGCATACTCATGTCTGTACTCCATCCAGCTCTTCTGGGTCAGAATCTCTAGCAATGATGCTCACTCAGACAGATAGGTTTAAAAAACTCCACAGGTGATTCTGATCTACAACTTGCTGAGGGCAATTTCAATCATAATTATATGCTCATAAATATCCCTTTCATTTAGTAGCCATTAATTGAGCAACTATTATGTATTAAATACTGTGTTAGGTGGTGGAAAATAGATATAATTAAGGCATAAAGCTTTTCCACGAGGAACTCACAGTTTAGTAGAGGATGCTGACGCAAAACCAGAAAATTTTATATAAATATAAATGCATGTCACAAGCGCAGTGATGGAGATTCACACAGGGGCCGTGACAGTACAAAAGAGGCACCTAACCCTAAGTCGGTGTGGGAAGGGTCAGGAAAACACCCTGCTAGAAGTGAGACCTGTCCTTAAAAGAATGAGTATTAGACGTCTGATGAGAGGAGGAAAGATATTTCGGCAGAGAGGACAGTGAGCACAGGCATGGAGAATAAAGCCCAGGAAATTCAGTTGTTTAATGATCCTGCATCTTGAAGTCCAGCGGCAAAATGGAGACCATTAATGCTGGAGACATATGGTGAGTGCCACATAAAAGAAGACCTCGAATACCTTAAGGACACCAGAATTTGACCTATAGGTCAGCTCTTCTTAAACTTCAGTGAGCACATGAATCACCTGGGGATCTTGTTAAAAAGTTGACTCTTGGGCTTCCCTGGTGGCGCAGTGGTTGAGAATCTGCCTGCCGATGCAGGCGACACGGGTTCGAGCCCTGGTCTGGGAGGATCCCACATGCCGCGGAGCAACTGGGCCCGTGAGCCACAACTACTGAGCCTGCGCGTCTGGAGCCTGTGCTCCGCAACAAGAGAGGCCGTGACAGTGAGAGGCCCGCGCACCGCGATGAAGAGTGGCCCCCACTTGCCACAACTAGAGAAAGCCCCCGCACAGAAACGAAGACCCAACACAGCCAAAAATAAATAAATAAATTTATATACATTAAAAAAAGAAATACACCTTCTTTATAAAAAAAAAAAAAAAAAAAAAAAGTTGACTCTGATTCAGAAGGTCTGGAGTTTGGCCAGAAATTCTGCATTCTCTAACAAGCTTTCAGATGCTGCTGTCTATACTGCTGGTCTGCAGACCACATTTTGGGCAGCAAGGCCATGTAAGTTGTCTACCGTGTTACAAGAGCAGCTAGTCTGAGATCAGAGTGCTGAAGAGGAGCATGGAGGCACTCTGGCTGATGGGGCCAGCAGATCTCGCCGTTCTGACTTTGGGTAAGACATCTCAGGTCCTCCAGACCAGCCCATCTGTCACCTAAATACCAACAGAATGACCCCAGTTGATGTAGAGAAGAAGACTGCCTAGGCAAGCCCACTCTGAATTCATGATCCATGAAATTGTGAGATCTGATAAAATGGTGGTAGTTTTAAGCCAACAAGTTTTTGGGCAACTAAGTTTTGGTGTGTAGCAAATAGATAACTAGCACAGGATTTAGTCTAATAGGCACTAGCTGCATATTTAAATAAATTAGGGAGCTTTATAAAAAATATCGATTCCCAAAACCTATCTATCTCCAGAGTTTCTGATCAATTGGTCTGAAGTAGGGCTCAGACATTGATAGTTTTAAAAGCCCCCAAGATATGCCTATAGAGATTTTAATGTGCAAGCAGAGTTTAAGGCTATTGCAATAGGTGATGATGCAAAACCATCAAAGAAGTTTAAGCAGGGAGCTGATGTGCTCATGTCTCTGTTTAAGGCAATCCTTGTCAACTAAATGGAGGACAGATTTGAGGGGTTGAAGGCTGGAGCTGGCAAAATCAATTAGGAAGTTGTTGTCAGAATCCAGGTGAGAAATGAGGGAAGCTTAAATTAGAACAATGGTAGGAGGGCTAGAGAGGACAGGATGAATGAGAAAGCTTCAGAAGACAGACAGTTCTAGGAAACTGGATAAGGGAGATGATGCAAAGGAAGGAGCCCAGCATATAGTTTAGGAATGCAGCTTGGGTGACTGGGTGGGTGATGGTGACATTCACAGCAATTAGAGGCATAAGAGGAAAGGCAAGCATAGCAAGTGAGATGAGTTCATTTGGGGGATACGTTGACTTTGTATTACTACCTGGAATATCTAGGTAGGGCTGTCTGGCAGGCAGTTAGATGTATAAATTTGAAGCTCAGGGGAGAGGTGTTAACTATAGATGTTGATTTGAGTGGCATCATCGTTTAGACAGTAGTTGAAATCAAGAGAATGGATGTGATTGCTTTCTCAGCGATGTCTGTCAGGGATACTAAGATTGTCTAGCTCCAGCCCCATCCACCCTCCTCTTACGGTCTTCCTATTCTGCAAAGACGAAAAGACCTTAGAAGACATGTGTTTGAGATTTGGAAAGCCATCCTCTTTCAGTTCTTTCTGCTGGCAAGTAAGGTGATGTATTCTGGAGTGGAGAGGCAACTGCAGGACCAGACTCAGATGGCCAGAGGATGGCTTCTTGGCTCCTGTGCCCCCAAACTCCATCCCACCCTTTTATACCCACACCTATTTTTCTCATGGCCTCACATACTGTGAGCACCCTCCATTTTCTTGCTACAACTCTGTACCCATATCCATAAAGTTAAATAATTTTTTTTTTGCTTGTCAATAGTTCTCAACACATTAAAATCACCTAAACTGCTTGAGAAATTGATGCAAAATTCCCAAGCTCAGATATTCTGATCTAACTGTTCTCAGGTGTGATCTAGGAATAATTGTGGTTTTTGAAAACATTGCAGGTGATTCTAATACACAGCCAGGCTTAAAATATTGACTTCTGCTGGTATGTATATAATCGTGATCATTTTTTGCAAATCATAAAATCTTGCTTGTCTGTTGCATTGTTGCATCTTCGCTGTATGGATCATGATATGTGTTGGTTATCCAGTTTTCAGAGAAAAAATTAAAGGACAGTTATTTACCTTGATTTATACTCTAGTTGAAGTAAAACTTAGGCTAACTGAGGCTTCTTGAATTCAACTGCAGTATTATTCATCTTTATATACCTATGAGCAACTTTCTTACACCAAACAGATGCACAATAAATAATTGTAAAATGAACATTACTGACTTGAGTATTTTGTAGAAGACTGGTGTCTAAATCTATTAAATCTCCATAAAGCATTTTCATAAGTATCCATTTTTTCTGTAAAATATTCATTGACAAGCTAGATTTGTGTTTGATCTGGACTTAAGGTGTGAACATAGCACACGAATGAGATGAACAAGGAGTTGAATCTTTTTTTCCCCTGCCAACAGCATCTAATCAGGCTAGAGTCCTTCAAGTCAGTATTCTGATTAAATGCCCCAATTACCAGTTAATTGCTAGACAATAGATGCAACTGACTCATTTATCTTAAAAATTCCAAGTTGGAAGCCTCAAATGAACAAGAATAATTCTAGCTCCAGAGTTTGTTAAATGTCAGTCTAAACCTGGCCAATGTCTCCGTAAAATATGCCCTGAGGCATCACAACTTCGCATATAGCACCAAAGAGATTTAACATTAATAGGGTGTTTTGAAAGAGTGCAATCACAGAAGAGAGCTAAAATCCAACAGTGCAGATGACATGAATCCACACTTTCCAAGATAAATACTTCTCATGACTCCTTAATTAAAGTCATTAATGATAATTAACCTCAGGGGAAAAATGACTTATCTGACTGGTAAAAATATACTTGGTTTCATTTTGGCCTATTGTCTTCTTTCTAAGGTTACAGATGGACTGCCTTTCCTTGTACACATGTGTACTCACCTGACAAATAAGAAGGCAGGAAAGTGTGGATGGCCTTTCTGTTGAGTTTCGAAAGAATCAGAGTAAAAATCTGATGCTGTGTCCTGATCTCTCCCAAATAAGCCTGCTACTTTCCTGGAAGAGACACGGAAAGCACACCAGTTTTGGTGACTTAAACATTATATTGGATGACCAGTGATAAATAATGCAAGGTTTACTCACTTTATTGGCTTGCTCAGAAAAATCAATTCAGGGACTCTAATTTATTGTCCACTGAAATGCATGGATCAATTAATATGCATTGTTTACTCCTGGGTTTTAATCAGATTTGAAACAAATGCACTGTATTATGACACCTTGAGGGAGTTAGATGTGCACAAGTTCCCAGCACAGAGGTGGAACCCTTCCATTTTCTCATTTTTAGTATAGATCTGATGGCAAGGAAGAATATCCCATGAGTTTCATTGTCCATATAATTGACACCATCACCACCCACCCCCCTTTCTTGCCCATGGAGAATCAAGGCAAATTCAACAGGTAAGGGATGGGTAAGCTGTTCTTTTGGCACTGGAGCTGGGGGGAGAATCACAAAGGTTTGGGAGCCTGTTTACTTCAAGCAGCATAAGCCTGATAAGGGGCTGTATATGAATATTCTATTAAAAACAGATCTAGGTGACTCTTCTTCCAAGATCCATCCTGGCCACTCATATAGCATCTCCAATTTCCACACGAGAACCCTGAGTAATAAATTCACAGGTAACTTGTTCAGCACTGAAATTAGGATCCACTAGCAGGGTTTATGTCACCTTCTTCACAAACCTGAACTTTAGAATCAAGTCATATGAATGGTTGTATCTTTTGTGTGGCATAGCAGATCACTTTCAGGATCTTGGATACTCGTTCCCTCAGTTTCCTAGACTGTTGGCTGCTGAAGGCCCACAGTTCAGTTACACTCTAGGAATTGACAGCAGCTGAAGGGAGCTACATTACACAAAGTTATGCCCCTTCCTTTCCCAGGCTGATTGCTATCAAAGGACCACGTGGGCCTGGACAAGGAGCATTTCAGTATTACCCAGCGAGGACAAAAGACAGATTATGTTAAATTTGTAAGACTCTGGTGCCTTTGAGTAATGGAGTGGGTGAAAATTTCCAATAAGAACTGGGATTGATTTTTTGTGTGTCGCCCTGGCCAGTGGACTTCAAAGTCATTTAATCTAATATAAAAAAATATAGTGATACCCAATAAAAAAAAATGGGCAGAAGACCTAAATAGACATCTTTCCAAAGAAGACATACAGATGGCTAACAGGCACATGAAAAGATGCTCGACATCACTAATCATTAGAGAAATGCAAATCAAAACTACAATGAGGTATCACCTCATGCTGGTCAGAATGACCATCATCAAAAGGTCTACAAATAATAAATGCTGGAGAGGGTGTGGAGGAAAGGGAACCCTCCTACACTGTTGGTGGGAATGTAAATTGGTGCAGCCACTATGGAAAACAGTATGGAGGTTCCTTAAAAACTAAAAATAGAGTTATCATATGATCCAGCGATCCCACTCCTGGTTATATTATCAGAAAAAATGAAAACATTAATTTGAAAAGATACATGCACCCCTATGTTCATAGCAGCACTATTTACAATAGTGACAACATGGACATGTCTATGTTCATCAACAGATGATTGGATTAAGAAGTTGTGGTATATATGTGGAATCAAAAAAAAATGGTTCTGAAGAACCTAGGGGCAGGACAGGAATAAAGACGCAGATGTAGAGAATGGACTTGAGGACATGGGGAGGGGGAAGGGTAAGCCAGGACGAAGTGAGAGAGTGGCATGGACATATATACACTACCAAATGTAAAATAGATAGCTAGTGGGAAGCAGCCGCATAGCACAGGGAGATCAGCTCGGTGCTTTGTGACCACCTAGATGGGTGGGATAGGGAGGGTGGGAGGGAGACGCAAGAGGGAGGGGATATGGGGATATATGTATTTGTATAGCTGATTCACTTTGTTATACAGCAGCAACTAACACAACAATGTAAAACAATTATATTCCAATAAAGATGTCCAGAAAAATACTAAAAAGAAGATGTGGTATATGTATACAATGGAATATTACTCAGCCATTAAAAAGAATGAAATATTGCCAATACAGCAATGTGGATGGACCTAGAGAATATTATACTTAGTGAAATAAGCCAGACAGCAAAAGCCAATACTATATGGTATTACTTATATGTGGAATCTAAAAAACAATTTAAAAAAAGAATCTATATACAAAACAGAAACAGACTCACATATAAAAACTTATGGTTACCAAAAGTGGGGGAGGGACAAATGAGGAATACGGGATTAACAGATACAAACTACTGTACATAAAATAGATAAGTAACAAGGATTTACTGTATAGCACAAGGAATTATACCCAATATCTTGTAATAACCTACAAAGGAATGTAATCTGCAAAAAAAAAAAAAAAAAAGAGAGAGAAGGAATCACTATGCTATACACCTGAAACTAACACAATACTGTAAATCAACTATACATCACTTAAAAACATACAATGATGCCATCCTAGCATTAGGATGAATTCATTACTCAGTGATTTGTTTTTTCAATCCAGTATGGTGGTGGAGCAAAATTCATACCAGCTAAGTGCAATATAAGCACAAAGTTGTACATCGAATTCATCACTGCCTGGGAATGTCAAGAAATTTCATGGCAAAAGATGAAATTTAATAGAATCCTTAAAGACTGAATAAAAATGAGAAAAGCGAAAGGAGGGAGTGGGCAACATTCCAATTAACCATGGTGCAAAAACATCAAGCTGGGACGTACCTTTCATTCCTAGGGACGGGATCCTTTAGGTACTTCTCAAAAAGCACTAAAGGCACAATGTTAACAGCCGTATCTTTGAGATGGTGCCGAAGCTCTAAGCAGGAACTGTCCATATCTGCTTCTAAAGAGTCTCCAACGTTGGGCTTCCCTGGTGGCGCAGTGGTTGAGAATCCGCCTGCCAATGCAGGAGACACGGGTTCGTGCCCTGGTCCGGGAAGATCCCACGTGCCGCAGAGCAACTAAGCCCGTGAGCCATGGCCGCTGAGCCTGTGCGTCCGGAGCCTGTGCTCTGCAACGGGAGAGGCCACAACAGTGAGAGGCCCGCATACCAAAAAAAAAAAAAAAAAAAGAGTCTCCAACGCTTCTCAACAGGTACTGGCGTCATTTAAGCTGGAGCAGCAGGTTTAACTTATCTTCATGCATCAACCCTCACTCCCTGAGATATTCTCTTCGAGTGTCAGTGATGGAAAAAGCGGCTGCTCCTCCTCCGTTTCCACACTTTACTTTGCCATATTCTTCAGAAGGAATCAGGGTGAGCACGGTCTCCTCCAGTATTCCTCTGCATCTCTCATGGGCCACTATGGTTAAAACTAGAAAACACGCACCCACATCAGAAATGAACTGTGCACCCTGCCTCTAATAACATCTCTGGACTGCAGCCCTTCTTCAGGCATGGATTCTTTTTGCTATTCAAAGTTAAACAATGTTTCCTTCTCACCAATTAGTGGAAAATGCTGAAACTGCTGTTTTCCAAACCATCCTCTGTTTCCATTAGGAAGCTGTTAACCTGGATCAGCTGGGTACCTAACTGGCCAAACCCTAATTTTTCTATGTGAAGTATTATTTGCTTGATAACAGATAAAGAACCATGGACCTATAATCTACATAAATGCTATTTTAAAATACCATTAAGTCTGGTATTTAGCTATAGGAATTGGTGATTATTTGGAAAAGCCCCGGTATTTAGTTTTATCTGTGCATATTCAATCAGGAGAAAATATATGCAGACACTTAACGTCCTCTACTTCTTTTTCTCTGTGTCTCCAAACTTTGCTATCATCCATTTTTTATCTCCTTCTTCTCCTCCCTCACTCCCCCCCTTCCTCTGTCTGATTACATGTCTGCACTCTAGTCCATAGTTTCAAGAGAACCAGGAAAGCAGGCTCTCTAACTCCTTAGAGCATCTTTCCTGGACACTTTAATAACAATGAATTTGCTTCTTTGCCCTACATTTCTCTCTCATCTCTTCCCCTTGCTCTTTGTTTCTAATGACAATTGACATTGTTTTCTTCACTGTTCATTTAATGTATCACAGAGCCAAGTCCCTGACTTGGCTGAGTAGAAAAACTCTTCCACTCTAATAAATTACACATGATAAATATATAGGGAGATATATAGAAGAGGGAGAAATGATTTTTTAACAATGAACAGGTAAGCTCTAAATTAGTGTTCTAAGATTTTCTTCCTTGCTCCTGACAGGTGCTAAGTTTAAAGCTACAGATTTCAGAATGGGGGCAGAATATCCACAGGACAGGTGAGGTGTTTCTTAATTTAAAAAGTCCATGGGAGGGAGACGCAAGAGGGAAGAGATATGGGAACATATGTATATGTATAACTGATTCACTTTTTTGTAAAGCAGAAACCAACACACCATTGTAAAGCAATTATACTCCAATAAAGATGTTTAAAAAAATAAAAAGTCCATTGGAAATGATCTAGAAATAATCAAAGAATGATTTTCCTATAGACTTCTTGAAACATCATCAACAATTACAGAGGGAACACTAATCTAGCAAGTTTCCTGACTTTGGGAGAGATGTCAAATGTCCATAAATGGCATGAACAGCAAACTCCAACTTGAATCCAGTGGTAACTGAATGTTGCAATTACAACTATTTCTGTTCCTCTAGAAGTTCCCATAGTACGCAGGGTTGATGGGGGGGGGGGGGTGAGCACACTGTACGTAAACAAGCAGGGAGAGCATATAGCCCAATTCTAGTCACCAGAAGAGTCAGGGAGCCCCTGCAAACTAATATTTAAATCATATAAACTTTAAGGTATTTATGCAGAATCCCAGAGTCCTGGCCCACAGAGTATTCCCACAAGGGATTGAGACAACAGACATCATACTACTGACTTGTCTCTGTAGATGCTGGACAGAGAGCCCGTTTGAGCATGAGACTGACCTGGACCCTCTTAACTCCTTTCCTTGACTGGAGCCCAAGTAAAGCCCTCGAGTAAGGCGGTCGTCTCACCACAGGGAGTGTGCAGCCTGGCTTGGACTATTTGCCACAAGGAAGCCGAGTGGAGAAAAGACGAGGCTGGGTCTGAGGGCTTGAGAGTCTCAGAGAGAGCAAGACACAGAAGGCTGGGCCGTGCACATTCAGTGATCTGATGAGCCGCTCTCACAGGAGGGGAGAGACGAACAGGATTCCTCCAAGCAGTTCCGGCCTGGAGAGTGAGGTAGAGGGCCTGTCTCTCTTAGGGGACTCAACATCTCCAAATAGAAATCCCCAAAGAGCACTGGGTATGGTTTCTTTCTGTGTTCGCTTGCTAAAGCTGTTGTAAAACAAAGCACCACCAACTGGGGGAATGAAACAACAGAAATGTATCATCTCACAGTTCTGGAGGCCAGAGTCCCAAATCGAGGTGTTGGCAAGGTTGGTCCTGCCTGGGGGCCGTGAGGGAAGGAGCTGTTCCAGGCCTCTGTCTTCGGCATGTAGACGGCCGTCTTCGTTTCTTCACATTGACTTCCTCTACACGTGTCTCTGTGCCTAAATTTCTCCCTTTGATAAGGACACCAATCATACTGGATGAGGACCCATGCTAATGACGTCATTTTAACTTGATTACTTCTGTGAAGACCCTTTCTCCAAATAAGGTCACATTGGGCATGGTTTCTTGCTTGAGTCAAGTGTTCCAGAAAAAGCTGGCTTAATAAGTATGGCAGTTTATCAACTTATACAGCACTAGCCAGACAGCAAAATGTCTTACTCCAAGGTACGTGTGCACTTTTGGAACACATAGCTCATGCTGGAGAGTCCAGCCACACTTCCCCAATTGCTGTATATTCTGAAGAAGACTTCTGAATTACATGGCTTCATGAACGCTTTGGGGTCCCACACCTTACACAGAGTCTCTGTCAGGAACATGAATAACCCACTCCTTTGCACATGTTCCCTGTCAGAATTGTTCAGCGATCCAGAGCTTCCATCTCTAAATATTTACAAAGTACTATTTATCAGAATGAAAGAGAATGTTTCTGCTCCACTATGTCTGGCATATGGTAGCAGCATGAGATAGAAGATAAATCGTGCTGGGTGATTCCAACTGGATTTAATGCCAGCAATAATTATTTTTAATCAGATGGAAAGTTCCCTCCTGATACCAGCCCATCAAACATTAGAAAATAATTTTGTCAGTTCTCATTGCTCTGCTGCTGTTTCTATAAATAATCTCCTAGGTCCTTTTGAAGTCTAACTTTATATCTTTCCTTTTATCTTTTCTCGTCCATTCTTTCTATGGTAATGTTCTATCTATTCTCTAAATCTTGGCTTTTGATTACAGGATGCCTTTACAAAATCCTATAAAGCATTTGGGGCTTAAGCAAATCCTGTCCCAACTACATGGAATTTCAACAAATTTCTTGATTCTCTGGGCACTTCTTCCCTGCCTGTTCCCCATACCCCTCCCCTCCAAGAGGGCAACTAAATATAACTAATAGCCTGAGAGCAACCCAGATCAGGTGATACAGAATTGGCATTTGGTGTGTGTTATTGGTGTGAGGTTGGAAGGAGGTTAGATATGTTACTAGGGTAATAAGACACTAAAAGGGCACCTGACTGCATGCACCCTGTGTACACAGCCTACAGCGACCCACACCTCACGAAAGCACAGACAAATTTCCTGGCAAACTCCGATCTGGAATTTTAAACATAACTGATCATTTAAAAAATAACTGGCTGTTTAACTGCATTCACTTGTAGGTATAAAAATATGTGTAGGGGTGCAGCTAAAATGTTCTATTTCCAAGCAATACAAAGAGGAGATTCATGTCTATGACAATTTTCCATCAGTGGGGCATGGGGGAAGGCCACATCTCTGCCACAAACCCACCAATCACTCCAGGCTGATGATGCCTCTGCCACATAGGGGATTTTCCTTCTGGGCTTCATGCAGCTCCGGAAGGCAACACCAGACCAGAGGGCCTCACCAGGAGAGCGTTGGCCGATGTCAGGTTTGCTCTCCCCAGCTTTGGAAGTTTGCTGACTACCATGGCACTCTGTCCTGTGAGCCCAGGGTTTGGCCAAACCCCTAGCCTTAGAGCAAGCAGAAGTGTTTTTGCTAACTTGCAAAAACTCATTTGCTACTGTGAGAAGAGTCAGGAGAAGAATCCCCTTAAAAGGCAGCAGTGGGGGCCTTTGCACCTGGCTTAGGAGTCAAGTCTGTGCGCCTCCTGCTTCCAGACCCCTTTGTACATCTATCTTCATGGGTCTGGGGAAAGTGGCTTCTCGTTTTGGCTCTTCCTGCTCCAAACTGTAGGCCAGACTGTTGGTATCTAAACTCTCCAGGCTACTGAGAAATTAGTTTACTCCTACTTTTACTTGGGGTAGACTGACCTGGGTCCCAGGCTGCTGCTGCCAGTGGACCTCCAAAAGGACAGTCTGACACTGCAAGTCAAAAGACTGTCCAAGGCACACGCCAAGAGAGTTCTCTGGGCCTAGCTTGAAGATCTTTGACTTTGAGGTGAACTCTTACTTATAACTGATCTTGGGAACTTGCCTTCAGACAAATAATCCATTTCACAATCTGCCTTTGCCCCTGGAGCAAGAAGGGGCCTTATCACTTTGCCATTTAGAGCTTTACTGTGATGGTCCAGGGGTATAAAAACTTCACAGTCACCAATCAAAGAAAAGTTAGAGACATTAGTGCAGGTACTGAAAAAGTACATGATTCTGATGACTGGGTCACAATTCCTTCCTAATTCAGCTGGTTTCCAGTTCTTTGCTTTCAACAGACACAAAGGAGGAATTGTCACCTAATATATCATTAAAAATAATTTTGGATAATAGATCATCATGTGATGGTGGGGGTACCAGGGAGGAAACTAGCTCCAAGGAATGAACATAACTGGTGACTATACTCCAGCAAAATTCTTTCTGTTCCATCTACTAATTTAGCACTTTGCTTAAATACTTCAAGAGAAATTTACTGTATGCCAGGGACTAGTTTATGAACTTTACATGCATTAACCTGTTCAAACCTCACAACAACACTGTAAGGTAGGTTTTACTATTACTCCTAATTTACATTTGAAAAAGGAAATGCGAGAAGTCGACTACTTGTCCAAGGTAACAGAGCTAATAAGTGACAGAATTGGGACTTGAATTGGTAGACTGGCCCCAGAGTCTGTCCAGATAATGGCTGTACTGTATTTAACATTACTTCTAGGCTTATAGCAATAAAAGCAATAATGGCAATAGAATTGGTGCTGAACCCTAACTTTTTTTTTTTTTTTTTTTGCGTTACGCGGACCTCTCACTGCTGTGGCCTCTCCCATTGCGGAGCACAGGCTCCAGACACGCAGGCTCAGAGGCCATGGCTCACAGGCCCAGCTGCTCCGCGATATGTGGGATCTTCTTGGACCGGGGCACGAACCCGTGTCCCCCGCATCAGCAGGCGGACTCCCAACCACTGCGCCACCAGGGAAGCCCCAACCCTAACTTATTTTAGCCATAGGTATACCCATCCACTGATACATGAATGAGTTGAAAATTTTAAAATCACTATCCAATATCAATTACAGGAAAAGATCTGTAAAAAATACAAACACATGGAGGCTAAACAGTACACTGCTTAATAACGAAGTGATCACTGAAGAAATCAAAGAGGAAATAAAAAAATACCTAGAAACAAATGACAATGGAGACACGACAACCCAAAACCTATGAGATGCAGCAAAAGCAGTTCTAAGAGGGGAGTTTATAGCAATACAATCCTACCTTAAGAAACAGGAAACATCTCGAATAAACAACCTAACCCTGCACCTAAAGCAATTAGAGAAAGAAGAACCAAAAAACACCAAAGTTAGCAGAAGGAAAGAAATCATAAATATCAGATCAGAAATAAATGAAAAAGAAATGAAGGAAACGATAGCAAAGATCAATAAAACTAAAAGCTGGTTCTTTGAGAAGATAAGCAAAATTGATAAACCATTAGCCAGACTCATCAAGAAAAAAAAGGGAGAAGACTCAAATCAATAGAATTAGAAATGAAAAAGGAGAAGTAACAACTGACACTGCAGAAATACAAAAGATTATGAGAGATTACTATAAGCAACTCTATGCCAATAAAATGGACAAACTGGAAGAAATGGACAAATTCTTAGAAATGCACAACCTGCCGAGACTCAACCAGGAAGAAATAGAAAATATGAACAGACAAATCACAAGCACTGAAATTGAAACTGTGATTAAAAATCTTCCAACAAACAAAAGCCCAGGACCAGATGGCTTCACAGGTGAATTCTATCAAATATTTAGAGAAGAACTAACACCTACCCTTCTCAAACTCTTCCAAAAGATAGCAGACGGAGGAACACTCCCAAACTCATTCTATGAGGCCACCATCACTCTGATACCAAAACCGGACAAAGACGTTACAAAGAAAGAAAACTAGAGGTCAATATCACTGATGAACATAGATGCAAAAGTCCTCAACAAAACACTAGTAAACAGAATCCAACAGCACATTCAAAGGATCATACACCATGATCAAGGGGGGTTTATTCCAGGAATGCAAGGATTCTTCAATATATGCAAATCAATCAACATGATACACCATATCAACAAGTATAAGGAGAAAAACCATATGATCATCTCAATAGATGCAGAAAAAGCTTTTGACAAAATTCAACACCCATTTATGATAAAAACTCTGCAGAAAGTAGACATAGAGGGAACTTTCCTCAACATAATAAAGACCATATATGACAAACCCACAGCCAACATCGTCCTCAATGGTGAAAAACTGAAACCATTTCCACTAAGATCAGGAACAAGACAAGGTTGCCCACTCTCACCACTCTTATTCAACATACTTTTGGAAGTTCTAGCCACAGCAATCAGAGAAAAAAAGAAATAAAAGGAATCCAAATAGGAAAAGAAGTAAAGCTGTCACTGTTTGCAGATGACATGATACTATACATAGAGAATCCTAAGGATGCTACCAGAAAACTACTAGAGCTAATCAATGAATTTGGTAAAGTAGGAGGATACAAAATTAATGCACAGAAATCTCTGGCATTCTTATACAATAATGATGAAAAATCTGAGAGTGACATTAAGAAAACACTCCCATTTACCATTGCAACAAAAAGAATAAAATATCTAGGAATAAACCTACCTCAGGAGACAAAAGACCTGTGTGCAGAAAATTATAAGACACTGATGAAAGAAATTAAAGATGACACTAATAGATGGAGAGATATACCATGTTCTTGGATTGGAAGAATCAATGTTGTGAAAATGACTCTATTACCCAAAGCAATTTACTGATTCAATGCAATCCCTATCAAATTACCACTGGCATTTTTTACAGAACTAGAACAAAAAAATTCACAATCTGTATGGAAACACAAAAGACCCTGAATAGCCAAAGCAATCTTGAGAACGAAAAATGGAGCTGGAGGAATCAGGCTCCCTGACTTCAGACTATAGTACAAAGCTACAGTAATCAAGACAGTATGGTATTGGCACAAAAACAGAAATATAGATCAATGGAACAGGATAGAAAGCCCAGAGATAAACCCACATACATATGGTCACCTTATCTTTGATAAAGTAGGCAAGAATATACAGTGGAGAAAAGACAGCCTCTTCAGTAAGTGGTGCTGGGAAAACTGGACAGCTACATGTAAAAGAATGAAATTAGAACACTCCCTCACATCATACACAAAAATAAACTCCAAATGGGTTAAAGACCTAAATGTAAGGCCAGACACTATCAAACTCTTAGAGGAAAACATAGGCAGAACACTCTACGACATAAATCACAGCAAGATCCTTTTTGACCCACCTCCTAGAGAAATGGAAATAAAAACAAAAATAAACAAATGGGACCTAATGAAACTTAAAAGCTTTTGCACAGCAAAGGATACCATAAACACGACCAAAAGAAAATCCTCAGCATGGGAGAAAATAGTTGCAAATGAAGCAACTGACAAAGGATTAATCTCTAAAATTTACAAGCAACTCACGTAGCTCAGTAACAAAAAAACAAACAACCCAATCCAAAAATGGGTAGAAGACCTAAATAGACATTTCTCCAAAGAAGATACACAGATTGCCAACCAACACATGAAAGAAAACTCAACATCATTAATCATTAGAGAAATGCAAATCAAAACTACAATGAGATATCATCTCACACCGGTCAGATTGGCCATCATCAAAAAATCTAGAAACAATAAATGCTGGAGAGGGTGTGGAGAAAAGGGAACACTCTTGCACTGTTGGTGGGAATGTAAATTGATACAGCCACTATGGAGAACAGTATGGAGGTTCCTTAAAAAACTACAATAGAACTACCATACGACCCAGCAATCCCACTACTGGGCATATACCTTGAGAAAACCATAATTCAAAAAGAGTCATGTACCAAAATGTTCATTGCAGCCCTATTTACAATAGCCAGGACATGGAAGCAACCTAAGTGTCCATCAACAGATTAATGGATAAAGAAGATGTGGCACATATATACAATGGAATATTAGTCAGCCATAAAAAAACGAAATTGAGTTATTTGTAGTGAGGTGGATAGACCTGGAGTCTGTCATACAGAGTGAAGTAAGTCAGAAGGAGAAAAACAAACACCATATGCTAACACATATATATGGATTCTGTTTAATTTTTATTAACTTGATGTTGCTAATATTTATAATGATAACCAATCCAGAAGATATTTTATCATTTAAAGATTTGGACACAGGGAATTACAAAATTAAATTTCTCTATATATGCATTTTTGTTGCAAAGTATAATAGAGTAAGAAATATAAGATTTTTAAGCAAAAATACTACATTAAGATAAATTTCTGTGGAGGCAACGTTGAAAGAGCAAAAGGAATGACATAAAATTTCCAATTTTTAAAGTCGGGCTTATGTGTTTTTCTCATTTTTATATTTATCTTTGCTGTATCTTTGATACAATAAATTTTTTTCTTATGCATAACACATCCTGTATTTTTTTAAAGTGGATAACTCTTGGTATCAGAGTACCATAATATTTAGATTTCTTTGGAGTTTTTAAAACCTCTTTATTAAGGTATGATTGACATAGAAAAATCTGTGTATATTTAATGTACACAACTTGATGAGTTTGGAGATAAGCATACACTCTTAAGACCATCACCACAATCTATGCCACACATATATCCATCACCTCCAAAAGTTTTCCTTTGGATATTGTTTTAAAAAGCAATGCAAAGGTTTATTTAATTTATTTATTTATCTATTTATTTTTGGCTGCATTGGGTCTTCATTGCTGCATGTGGGCTTTCTCTAGTTGGTGGCGAGTCGGGGCTGCCCTTCGTTGCGGTGTGCAGCCTTCTCATTGCAGTGGCTTCTCTTGTTGTTGAGCACGGGCTCTAGGCATGCGGGCTCAGTAGTTGTGGCTCGCAGGCTCTATAACGTAGGCTCAGTAGTTGTGGTGCATGGGCTTAGTTGCTCTGCAGCATGTGGGATCTTCCCAGACCAGGACATGAACCCGTAACTCCTGCATTGGCAGGCAGATTCTTAACCACTGTGCGACCAAGGAATCCCAAGGGTTATTTTTATTTATTTTTATTTTTTATTTTATTTTTATTTTTTTTATTTTTTTATTTTTTTGTGGTATGCGGGCCTCTCACTGTCGTGGCCTCTCCCGTTGCGGAGCACAGGCTCCGGACGCGCAGGCTCAGCGGCCATGGCTCATGGGCCCAGCCGCTCTTCTGCGGCATGTGGGATCTTCCCGGACCAGGGCACGAACCCGTGACCCCTGCATTGGCAGGCGGATTCTCAACCTCTGCGCCACCAGGGAAGCCCCCAAGGGTTATTTTTAAATGTCAATACATTTACAATATCCTGGCAATTATACCTTTTGCAACTGTTTATACTTACATTTTTTTGAATGTCAATCTAAAAATGTGCAAGGAGTTACATTGTTTTTCAAAATTATTTTTGGTGTTATGTGAACAAAAATGTTCAAAGATCACTGCTCTAGTCTGTGGGCCTCTCCCCTCCATTCCCTGTGTGTTTTAGTTTTCTCTCTCTTAGCACACCCTAATTTAATTTACTATTTAATCAATATTTATTAAGTGCCACTATGTGCCAGAGAGGGTATCAACATACCAATGAACAGGACAGAAACATTAATGATTTTATGAAATAGTGAGATGCTAATTCCTTCTGTGGAATTTTTTTCTTGCTACCCTTCTCTGTGGCTTCTGAGTCTCTTTATTTTCATGTATTATTTTGGTTGGGGCCCAGTTCCCCTGAGTATAAAAACCATTAAAAATTATTTAAATTATGATATATCTCAAACATAGAGTAGTATAAGGAACAGTAAACTGTATACTTGTCTTCTTACCACCCAAGTTTAATAAATCTCACCATTTTGCTCAAACTGCTTCATATTAAACAACAAAATAAGAAAATATTACATACGCAAATGAAGCCACCTAAGTACCCTTCCCTAAATCCATATGCTTTCCTCACTCTTCAGATATAAACTCTGTCTTGATTTGTGTTTCTAATTCTTTTTTTTTTTTTTTTGCGGTACGCAGGCCTCTCACTGTTGTGACCTCTCCTCTCCCATTGCAGAGCACAGGCTCCGGACGCAGGCTCAGTGGCCATGGCTCATGGGCCCAGCCGCTTCGCGGCATGTGGGATCTTCCTGGACCAGGGCATGAGCCCGTGTCCCCTGCATCGGCAGGCGGATTCTCAACCACCGCGCCACCAGGGAAGCCCTGTGTTTCAATTCTTAAGAAATGTTTATACTTTTGCTACATATAAGCAACTTAGAGGTGTATTGATTTGTGTGTTTTCAAAGCGGTGTATTGATTTGTGTGTTTTCAAACTGGATAAAAATAGTATCATTTTGTACATATGTTGCAACTTGTTTTTGGTACTCAACATTTTTTTTTGAGATTTATAGTTTATACATGTAGTTTTAGTCAAGTCCATTCATTTTTCTTTGCTGCATAATATTCCACCACAGGAATAAGACACATTTAACCATTCTTCTTTGATGGAGATTTAGGTTGCTTCTCACTTCTCACATCATGATGTGGCAATGAACCTTCTTGCACATGCGTTCTGCACACGTTTTTGAGTTTCCCTGGGGTCTACATGAAGAAGTGGAATTACTGTGTTATAGTTTGTGCAGGTTCAACTTTATTAAGTATTGCTAACTTGTTTTAAATTGTTGCTCAATCTTACATTCCAGCAGAATATGAGCATTACTCTTTCTATTCTTCTGGTGGATACCCTTGAATTTTTAAAAATGTAAACCTATGTTAGTATTTCTCTTCTACTTCTGACATAAGGAACTTAGCAAGTTTGAATTATCCATTAATACTCCCCCCCCACATCATCTTATTTTTTTCCCTGAAGTTTTAGTTTTACTTTATTTTAAAAGCATAAAAATTAATTACTTTTAAAATAAGTAATTAATATTTGATTCAATTTTCAATTTTTCATTCTGTTCCCCTGGGTTCATGTTTCTTTTTGTTGAAGTACATCCTCTAATTGTTCTTTTAGTGAGTATCTGTAGGTGACATATCCCATTAGTCTTTGTTCAAAAATGTCTTAGTCATTTTCCTGAATGATAGTTTAGATAGGTATAGATTTATATTTTGACAGTACTTTTCCACCCTTGATACTTTGAAATTATATCTCCAGGGTGTTCTGGTTATTGTTTCTGAAGAGTTTAATGTTTCTGAAGACAAGTCTTCTGTTAGTTTAATTTTTATTCCTTTGGTTTGGTAGCTTTCTGTTTATCCTAGACATTCTGCTATTTTGTCATAACATGTCTAGGAATGGATTTATTTTTATTGATCCTATTGAGTACTTGGAGTGTATGTCATCTCAAAGTATGAAATATTCTCAGCTACTGACTGTTTTTGTTTTTTTAAGTTCAATTTTTACCTAACTAAAAAAAAATATGTGTACATAATTTTAAAAGCAAAATACTTGTGTAAGACTTATAATGAAAACCAGCAATTTCCTGCATCACATCTCTCCAATCCTGACATTTTTACTCCTTGGAAGCAGCTACTTTCCACTTTAAAATATTTTATTTGTTTCTTTTAGAATTTACTTCTATTATTGAAAATAACATTCATATACTATGATTTATTGATTTTTTTGTTTTAGATTTATTAACTTTCTAACATGAAAGGTAAGAATTTATCCCTCTTAAACCCTCACCCTCAAACATATTTTGCAATATCTCTTTCCAATGTAGTTTTATAATATTCATTGTTAAACCATTCAGAGAATTTACCCAATTATAACTTTTAAAATTTTATTCAGAATTGAGCCATGCGTTATGCTGTGATTACACTTTTTCTTTTAAAAGTTTTTATTTTCCCTATTTGAATATTGCTTTGTTCTTTAATTCATTTAGATTTTTATGTATTTAGAATTATCCTACTGTAAAGCATCATTAAATATGATCAGATATATCAGGTAGTCTGTAGTTTCATTTATTTCTTACAGATATCTCTCCTAGAGCCCTTCAACCTCCTCTTCCAAGCTGAACTGGTTGCTTCCCAGCTTGGCAGCTGTCACCCAGGAATCTCCCCTAATCATCCTGCAGATTCCCTTTTCCTCTTTTCTAAGTGAATCTCCTGTTTCCTGGATCCTACGCCTTCTTCCTTTTTGGTTTATGCTCTGATGTTGATGGAGCATATCCTCAAATAGCTTTCTGAGGAATGGTGCAAGGAAGTAAATGTTTTGAGACCATGCATGTTTTAAATTCAAGGTCTTTATTCCTCTCTCATACTTTGTTGATAGTTTGACTGGGTATATAATTCTAAACTGGAAATCATTTTCTTAGAATTTGCTGTTGAGCAGTTTAAAGCTTCTTATTCCTGATACTTTATACCTTAATTTTTAAAAATTGTGTTTGAATTATATTAGAATCTCTTCTTAATCTCCAGGGCCCATAAATTTGAATGTAGCACACATTGACATGGACCTTTTTCTTTTGGTGGGGAGGTGAAATTTAGTGGATTTTTTTCAATCTAGAAACATTTTTTATTTAGTATTTGGAATTGTACTTGAACTATTTCATCTGTGCCTCTTTCCTTTGATTACAGAATCTCTCAGTAAATGTCTTCAAAAAGAAAAACTCCACTCTTCTTCTAGGGAGTGAGGAGAGGTGGTAACCTGGCTGTACCTGGTGAGAGAGGGATCTTCTTATGAAGACTTTCAACCAATTCTCCTTTTAGAGTTAACCAATCCTCAAATTTCTGAACCATTCTTTTATTTTGAGGTGCAAATTAGCTTGGTTATTGTTGACTTCTCCCTTTTGAGATTAGATTTAATAAACTCCCATCTTCCAGCTATTATAATTTATTCATTTACTTTTCAACTTCTGAAATTTTGTCTTTTTCTTTTATCCTATCTCTAACTTTGCAGATTTACATCCTTTTAATGCTTTACTGTCATTTTAGTAAAGTCTTAATAAGAAGCAGCAGTAAATGCATTTTTAACTGGAAGTCAAAGTTACTATCTTTTTAAACAATTACTCTCCATTATTCTTTCTCTTTTCTTTTTCTAGAACTTGTATTAAATGTATGTTGGAGAATTTCAGTTTATCCTGTAGTCTTTAACTGTTTGTCACAACTTCTGTCTCTATGTGCTGCATTCTGGATGAATTGCCAGTGCATTGTTTCTTCAGTTTTTCCAATCTATAGTAAACTGCATTGCATCTGTTAAGTTTTTATCTCAATGACTATTTTTATAATTTTGAAATTTTCTGATAATTTCTTTTCCCATTCTTATTTAATTTATCCTTTAGTTTGTTTCATGGTTTGAAGTCTTTGATCAAACTTTTATTTAAAAAATCAATTTCCTCTAGAATAAATTCATATTAAAGATTTTAAAGTTGGCTATCTCTGTTAGCATTAAATTTCATTTTGTATTTTGGAATTTGACTTTGAAGTCAATCTTGAATAATCGTCTTTCTCTTTCTCCTTCTGTACTCAGTTTTCCTTGTACAGTGGTTTTGTGGATATCATTACTCAGCTCCCAGATCTGGTCATATAACAATTCAGTTTTCTTGCCCTGACGTGATATTGACAATATGCAGATTTACTTAGCCAGCCAGTGGCTTAGTTCGGCTCCAGGTTGGGAGACTGTCTCTAGGTCTTCCTATCTTCTTAGACCTGTAGCTTATCAGGAGCCATTGCCCTAATCAGCAATTGAAAGTAGCTTTTTTCAGACCCCTCTCAGGATCAAGGTAATTCTGCTAATTCAAGGAGTGAGCTTTAGGGATCATGCTTGGAGAACTTTAAATCCCCATTACCCCACAAGAGCCAAACTTTTATATGCCACTGTATGAGTCCAGGAACGCATATAGCCTAGCGATTTCAGCCCCTTTCATTACTCTGTGATTCTTTTCCAAATCTGGTCTTAAGCTATGTTTATCTTATTTTTGATCTTGGCTTATGTCATTTTGATTTTCTCTCTCTCTTTTTATATTGTTTGATTGAACCATATGAAATTGCCAGTTTATTGGCAAAATGGTCAAATATTAGCAATTTTATATGGTTCATATTAATAAATACATTTTTGCTACATGTTTTACACTCAGATCCATCAAAGCATGAACCTCTTTGACATCTTGACAGGAGGTCTTTATAAGTCTTTGATCTTTCTTTCTCTTACCAAGCAGTCAGCCAGTCAAACAGCCAAATACCAGAATCAACTCACAGTTCCATGCAGAGAAATTTTCCTCCCATAAAGTGCCTTTCAGACTTTGGAAGGCTGTCGAGAGGGAGGGAAGTGGTAGTGGGAGGTTGATAAACAATGAATGATTGAGAAAAAACTTTGTCTACCTCCTCCAAATGGCATTATTCCTTTCTGCCATCATCCAAATGTTTAAGCCAAATTAAACTGCATTGAGTCTAAGAGCTATGATTGGTTTTTTTCATTTGGCAAAGGGGGAAAAACTAGAAAATATGCATAGTAAGGGAGGAAATAACATATTTATATTTTATTTTTATCCTTAAAATCTTGAATTATACCCATTATCAGCAAACATATGAATAGCCTTGCTTATGCAATGAATAAAAAGCCATGGGTTGGGCTTCCCTGGTGGCGCAGTGGTTGAGAGTCTGCCTGCCGACGCAGGGACATGGGTTCGTGCCTCGGTCCAGGAAGATCCCACATGCCGCAGAGCTGCTGGGCCCATGAGCCATGGCTGCTGAGCCTGCGCGTCCGGAGCCTGTGCTCCACAACGGGAGAGACCACAATAGTGAGAGGCCAACGTACTGCAAAAAGAAAAAAAAAAAAAAAGCCATGGGTCCTGAGGGATGTCAGAACAAGGCAGAAGGCATCAGAGCCCTTGGATGATTTCATGGAGTAGACCCACTCACCTACTCTGAATCACCTGCCCACCTCCAGAAAGTGATGTGAAAGAGAAATCTGTGCCTGTTTGAAGGTACAGAGGAAGAAACAAATGACGACACACTGAAAACTACTAAGAGCCTTCAGAGGGAGCATGGCCCTTCCAACACCTTGATCAGAAGGCCCAGGTGGAAGAGCAATGGCACAGTGGTACGCTTTGCTCTTGGTGCAGGAAGGCGCACAGAAAGCCATGTGGCTGACAGGGTCTTGGTGCTCTGGCTGGGTGTCAGGCCTGAGCCTCTGAGGTGGGAGAGCCGAGTTCAGGACATTGGTCCACCAGAGACCTCCCAGCCCCATGTAATATCAATCAATGAGAGCTCTCCCAGAGATCTCCGTCTCAACGCTAACACGCAACTCCACTCAATACCAGCAAGCTCCAGTGCTGGACACCCCATGTCAAACAACTAGAAGACAGGAGCACAAGAACACCCACTAGTACAGAGGCTGCCTAAAATCATACTAAGTTCACAGACACCCCCAAACCAACCATTGATGAGGTAATGTCCACCAGAAAGACAAGATCCAGCCTCATCCACCAGAACACAGGAACCAGTCTCCTCCACCAGGAAGCCTACACAATCCACTGAACCAACCTTAAGCAAAGGGGTAGACACCAAAAACAATGGGAATTACGAACCTGCAGCCTGTGAAGAGGAGACCCCCAAAACAGTAAGTGAAGCAAAATGAGAAGACAGAGAAATATGCAGCAGATGAAGAAGCAAGATAAAAACCCATCAGACCAAACAAATGAAGAGGAAATAGGCAGTCTACCTGAAAAAGAATTCACAGTAATGATAGTAAAGATGATCCAAAATCTTGGAAATAGAATGGAGAAAATACAAGAAACGTTTAACAAGGACTAGAAGAACTAAAGAGCAAAGAAACAATGATGAACAACACAATAAATGAAATTAAGAATTCTCTAGAAGGAATCAATAACAGAAAAACTGAGTCAGAAGAAAGGATAAGTGACCTGGAAGATAAAATAGTGGAAATAACTACTGCAGAGCAGAATAAAGAAAAAAGAATGAAAAGAATTGAGGACAGTCTCAGAGACCTCTGGGACAACATAAAATGCACCAACATTCGAATTATAGGGGTCTCAGAAAAAGGGAAAAATAAAGGGTCTGAGAAAATATTTGAAGAGATTATAGTTGAAAACTTCCCTAAGATGGGAAAGGAAATCATCAATCAAGTCCAGGAAGCACAGAGAGTCCCATACAGGATAAACCCAAGGAGAATCGTGCCAAGACACATATTAGTCAAACTATCAAAATTAAATACAAAGAAAAAATATTAAAAGGAACTAGGGAAATACAACAAATAACATACAAGGGAATCTCCACATGGTTAACAGCTGATCTTCCAGCAGAAATTCTGCAGACCAGAAGGGACTGGCAGGACGTACTGAAAGTGATGAAAGGGAAGAAACTACAACCAAGATTACTATACCCAGCAAGTATCTCATTCAGATTTGAAGGAGAAATTAAAACCTTTATGGACAAGCAAAACTTAAGAGAATGCATCACCACCAAACCAGCTTACAACAAATGTTAAAGGAACTTCTCTAGGCAGGAAACACAAGAGAAGGAAAAGACCTACAAAAACAAACCCCAAACAATTAAGAAAATGGTAATAGGAACATACATATCGATAATTTCCTTAAATGTAAATGGATTAAATGCTCCAACCAAAAGACATAGATGGCTGAATGGATACAGAAACAAGACCCGTATATATGCCATCTACAAGAGACCCACTTCAGACGTAGGGACACATATAGAGTGAAAGAGAGGGCAAGGAAAAAGATATCCCATGCAAATGGAAATCAAAAGAAAGCTGGAGTAGCAATTCTCATATCAGACAAAATAGACTTTAAAATAAAGACTATTATAAGATACAAAGAAAGACACTACATAATGGTAAAGGGATCGATCCAAGAAGAAGATATAACAATTGTAAATATTTATGCACCCAACATAGGAGCACCTCAATACATAAGGCAAATGCTAACAACCATAAAAGGGGAAATCGACAGTAACACAGTCATAGTAGGGGACTTTAACACCCCACTTGCACCAGTGGACAGATCATCCAAAATGAAAATAAACAAGGAAACACAAGCTTTAAATGACACATTAAACAAGACGGACTTACTTGATATTTATAGGACATTCCATCCAAAAACAACAGAGTACACTTTTTTCTCAAGTGCTCATGGAACATTCCACAGGACAGATCATATCTTGGGTCACAAATCAAGGCTTGGTCAATTTAAGAAAACTCACATCATATCAAGTATCTTTTCTGACCACAACACTATGAGACTAGATATCAATTACAGGAAAAAGATCTGTAAAATATACAAACACATGCAGGCTAAACAATACACTATTAATAACCAAGAGATTACTGAAGAAATCAAAGAGAAAATGAAAAAAATACCTAGAGAAATGATAATGAAAACACGATGACCCCAAACCTATGGGATGCAACAAAAGCAGTTCTAAGAGGGAAGTTTAGAGCAATACAATCCTACCTCAAGAAACAAGAAACATATCAAATAAACAACCTAACCTTACACCTAAAGCAATTAGAGAAAGAAGAACAAACCCCCCCCCAAAGTTAGAAGAAAGAAATAAAACATAATGATCAGATCAGAAATAAATAAAAAAGAAATGAAGAAAATGATAGCAAAGATCAATAAAACTAAAAGCTGGTTCTTTAAGAAGATAAACAAAATTGATAAACCATTAGCCAGACGCATCAGGAAAAAAAGGGAGAAGACTCAAATCAATAGAATTAGAAATGAAATAAGGGAAGTAACAACTGACACTGTAGAAATACAAAGGTTCATGAGAGATTATTACAAGCAACTATATGCCAATAAAATGGACAACCTGGAAGAAATGGACAAATTCTCAGAAAAGCACAACATTCCAAGACTGAACCAGGAAGAAACAGAAAATATAAACAGGCCAATCACAAGCACTGAAATTGAAACTCTGACTAAAAATCTTCCAACAAAAAAAGCCCAGAACCAGATGGCTTCACAGGGGCATTCTATCAAACATTTAGAGAAGAGATAACACGTATCCTCCTCAAACTCTTCCAAAATATAGCAGAGGGAGGACCACTCCCAAACTCAGTCTATGAGGCCACTATCACCCTGATACCAAAATCAGACAAATATGTCACAAAAACAAAACTACAGGCCAATATCACTGATGAACATAGATGCAAAAATCCTCAACAAAATACTAGCACAAAGAATCCAACAGCACATTAAAAAGGTCATACACCATGATCAAGTGGGGTTTATCCCAGAAATGCAAGGATTCTTCAATGTATGCAAATCAATCAATGTGATAAACCATATTAACAAACTGAAGGAGAAAAATCATATGATCATCTCAATAGATGCAGAAAAAGCTTTTGACAAAATTCAACACCCATTTATGATAAAAACCCTCCAGAAAGTAGGCACAGAGGGAACTTCCCTCAACATAATAAAGGCCATATATGGCAAACCCACAGGTAACATCATCCTCAATGGTGAAAAACTGAAACCATTTCCACTTAGATCAGGAACAACACAAGGTTGCCGACTCTCATCACTATTATTCAACATAGTTTTGGAAGTTTTAGCAACAGCAATCACAGAAAAAAAAGAAATAAAAGAATCCAAATCAGAAAACAAGTAGCTGTCACTGTTTGCGGATGACATGATATTATACCTAGAGAATCCTAAAGATACTACCAGAAAACGACTAGAACTATGCACTGAATTTGGTAAAGTAGCAGGATACAAAATTAATGCACAGAAATCTATTTCATTCCTATACACTAATGATGAAAAATTAAGGAAACACTCCCACTTACCATTGCAACAAAAAGAATAAAATACTAGGAATAAACCTACCTAAGGAGACAGAAGACCTGTATGCAGAAAACTATAAGACACTGATGAAAGAAATTAAAGAGGATACAAATAGATGGAGAGATATACCACGTTCTTGGATTGGAAGAATCAACATTGTGAAAATGACTCTACTACCCAAAGCAATCTACTGATTCAATGCAATCCCTATCAAACTACCACTGGCATTTTTCACAGAACTAGAACAAAAAACTTCACAATTTGTGTGGAAATACAAGAGACCCTGAATAGCCAAAGCAATCTTGAGAAAGAAAAACAGAGCTGGAGGAATCAGGTTCCCTGATTTCAGACCATACTACAAAGCTACTGTACTCAAGACAGTATGGTACTGGCACAAAAACAGAAATATAGATCAATGGAACAGAGATAAAGCCACGCACATATCTTGCACCTTATCTTTGATAAAGGAGGCAAGAATTTACAGTGGAGAAAAGACAGCCTCTTCAATAAGTGGTGCTGGGAAAACTGGACAGCTACATGTAAAAGAATGAAATTAGAATATTCCCTCACACCATACACAAAAATAAACTCAAAATGGATTAAAGACCTAAATGTAAGGCCAGACACTATCAAACTCTTAGAGGAAAACATAGGCAGAACACTTTATGACATAAATCACAGCAAGATCCTTTTTGACCCACCTCCTAGAGAAATGGAAATAAAAATAAACAAATGGACCCAATGAAACTTAAAATCTTTTGCACAACAAAGGAAGCCATAAACAAGATGAAAAGACAACCCTCAGAATGGGAGAAAATATTTGCAAATGAAGCAACTGACAAAGGATTAGTCTCCAAAATTTACAAGCGCCTCATTAGCTCAATATCAAAAAACAAACAACCCAATCCAAAAGTGGGCAGAAGACCTAAATAGTCATTTCTCCAGAGAAGATATACAGATTGCCAGCAAACACATGAAAGGATGCTCAACATCACTAATCATTAGATAAATGCAAATCAAAACTACAATGAGGTATCACCTCACACTGGTCAGAATGGCCATCATCAAAAAATCTACAAACAGTAAATGCTGGAGAGGTTGTGGGGAAAACAGAACTCTTTTGCAGTACAGCCACTATGGAGAACAGTATGGCAGTTCCTTAAAAAATTAAACGTAGAACTACCATACGACCCAGCAATCCCACTACTGGGCATATACCCTGACCACAATATTTATTGCAGCTCTATTTACAATTGCCATGATATGGAAGCAACCTAAGTTTCCATCAATAGATGAACGGATAAAGAAGATATGGCACATATATACAATGGAATATTACTCAGCCATATAAAGAAACAAATTGAATTATTTGTAATGAGGTAAATGGACCTAGAGACTGTCATACAGAGTGAAGTTAAGTCAGAAAGAGAAAAACAAATACCGTATGCTAATACATATATATGGAATCTAAAAAAAAATGGTTCTGAAGAACCTAGGGGCAGGACAGGAATAGAGATGCAGACATAGAGAACAGACTTGAGGACATGGGGATGGGGAAGGGTAAGCTGGGATGAAGTGAGACATTGGTATTGACATATATACACTACCAAATGTAAAACAGATACCTAGTGGGAAGCAGCCACATAACACAGGGAGGTTAGCTCGGTGCTCTGTGACCACCTAGAGGGGTGGGATAGGGAGGGTGGGAGGGAGACGCAAGAGGGAGGAGATATGGGGACATATGTATATGTATAGCTGATTCACTTTGTTATACAGCAGAAACTAACACAACATTGTAAAGCAATTATACTCCAATAAAGATGCTAAAAAAAAAAAAAAAAAGCCATGGGTAATGGAACCATGTCTATTTTGTGTGTGTGCATTTTGGGGACTTGATTTTTGTGAATGACAAGACAGAGAAAAGTGAAACATGAAGTTTTTCAAAGAAGAGCCCAAATATCCATCATCATGAACCATTCAAGAGCTTCCTTTCAAACATATTGAATTTAAGAAGCATTGACATCTTTTAGCCTTAAAAGATTCAGTATCTCTGAATTCCTGCCCTACCCTGTCACAGGATCCTCCCCACAAATATCCATTCACCCCTCTTCTAACATAATCCCCGCTCTGCATCTGGGCAGATTGCCACCCAATTGAAAGACTACCTTCACTGGGCTACACAAGTAGTAGAGACACCACGTGACCAAATTTTGGCCATAGAATCACATTTGACTTCTGCGAAGTATCTTTAAGGGAGAGGTATGTTCTTTGTCTCTACATTCATGTGGTTGCCTGGAGAAACGATTTGATGGCTGGAGTTCAAAAAGCTATCTTAGAGCATGAGGGCGGGCAGAGCAGAGAGTGGGGGTGGGGAGCCCTGAATCTCTACTGACTTAGTGGATCCCCCAGAGCAGCTCTGGTCTCTTTGCTTTTAGACTTCTTTCATTTGAAACAGACAAAAGCTCCTGTCCTGTTCAAGCCACTGTTACTTTTCTTTTCTTTTCTTTTTTTTTTCAATTGTGGTATAGTTGCTTTACAATGTTGTGTTAGTTTCTGCTATACAACGAAGTGAATCAGCTATATGTATACATATATCCCTTCCCTCTTGGGTCTCCCTCCCACTCCCCTCCCGCCCATCCCACACATCTAGGTCACCACAGAGCACTGAGCTGAGCTTGTGCTATATAGCAGGTTCCCACTAGCTATCTATTTTACACATGGTAGTGTATGTATGTCAATCCCAAGCTCCCAATTCATCCTACCCCTCCTTTCCCCCAAACCCGTGTCCATATGTTCATTCTCTATGTCTGAGTCTGTATCCCTGTCCTGCAGATAAGTTCATCTATACCATTTTTCTAGATTCCACATATATGCATTCATATACAGTATTTGTTTTTCCCTTTCTGACTTACTTCACTCTGTATGACAGACTCTAGGTCCATCCATGTCTCTATAAATGACCCAATTTCTTTCCTTTTTATGGATGAGTAATATTGCATTGTATACATGTACCACTTCTTCTTTATCCATTCATCTGTAGATGGACATTTAGATTGCTTCCATGTCCTGGCTGTTGTAAATAGTGCTGCAATGAACATTGGGGTGCATGTGTCTTTTTTTAAAATGTATTTATTTTATTTTATTTTTGGCCATGCTGGGTCTTCACTGCTGCATGGGCTTCCTCTAGTTGTGGCAAGCAGGGGCTACACTTCCTTGCGGTGCGCAGGCTTCTCATTGTAGTGGCTTCTCTTGTTGTGGAGCACAGGCTCTAGGTGCGCGGGCTTCAGTAGTTGTGGCTTGCAGGCTCTAGAGCACAGGCTCAGTAGTTGTGGTGCACAGGGTTAGTTGCTCCATGGCATGTGGGATCTTCCTGGACCAGGGCTTGAACCCATGTCCCCTGCACTGGCAGGCAGATTCTTAACCACTATGCCACCAAGGAAGCCCAATGTGTCTTTTTGAATTATGGTTTTCTCTGAGTATATGCCCAGTAGTGGGATTGCTGGGTCATATTGTAGTTATATTTTTAGTTTTTTAAGGAACCTCCATACTGTTCTCCATAGTGGCTGTATCAACTTACATTCCCACCAACAGCACAAGAGGGCTCCCTTTTCTCCACAGACTCTCCAGCATTTATTGTTTGTAGATTTTTTGATGATGGCCCTTCTGACCACTGTGAGGTGATAACTCGTTGTAGTTTTGATCTGTATTTTCTCTAATAATTAGTGATGTTTATCTTTTCCTGTGCTTCTTGGCCATCTGTATGTCTTCTTTGGAGAAATGTCTATTTAGGTCTTCTGCCCATTTTTGGATTGGGTTGTCTTTTTGATATTGAGATGCATGAGCTGTTTTTATATTTTGGAGATTAATCCCATGTCAGTTTCTTCACTTGCAAATATTTTCTGCCATTCTGAGGGTTGTCTCTTCATCTATCTTACAGTTTTCTTTACTGTGCAAAATTTTTTCATTAGGTCCCATTTGTTTATTTTTGTTTTTATTTTCATTACTCTGGGCAGGTGGGTCAAAGAAGATCTTGCTGTGATTTATGTCATAGAATGTTCTGCCTATGTTTTCCTCTAAGGGTTTTATAGTGTCCTGTCTTACATTTAGGTCTTTAGTCCATTTGAGTTTATTTTTGTGTATGGTGTTAGGGAGTGTTCTAATTTCATTCTTTTACATGTAGCTGTCCAATTTTCCTAGCACCACTTATTGAAGAAGCTGTCTTTTCTCCATTGCATGTTCTTGCCTCCTTTGTCATAAATTAGGTAATCATAGGTGTGTGGGTTGATCTCTGGGCTTTCTATCCTGTTCCATTGATCTATATTTCTGTTTTTGTGCCAGTACCATACTGCCTTGAGGACTGTAGCTTTGTAGTATGGTCTGAAGTCAGGGAGCCTGATTCCTCCAGCTCTGTTTTTTTTTTTTTCCTCAAGATTGCTTTGGTTATCAGGGTGTTTTGTGTCTCTACACAAATTTTAAGTTTTTTTAATTCTAGTTCTGTGAAAAATACCATTGGTAATTTGATAGGGATTGCATTGAATCTGTAGATTGCTTGGGGTAGTATAGTCATTTTCATAATGTTTATTCTTCCAATCCAAGAATGTGATATATCTCTCCATCTGTTTGTGTCGTCTTTGATTTCTTTCATCAATGTCTTATAGTTTTCGGAGTACAGGTCTTTTACCTCCTTAGGTAGGTTTATTCCTAGGTATTTTATTCTTTTTGTTGCTATGGTAAATGCGATTGTTTCCTTAACTTCTCTTTCTGATCTTTTGTTATTAGTGTATAGCAATGGAAGAGATTTCTGTGCAATAATGGTATCCTGCAACTTTACCATACTCATTGATTAGCTGTAGTAGTTTTCTGGTGGCATCTTTAGCATTTTCTGTATACTTCTCTTTTTCTGTTCTGTGTAACCAATTCACAGTGCCTGCGAATTATTCCATTGCTAAAGTAAATTTTGTATCATGACACGTTCATTTTGATGATAAGGCTTAGCACTTAGTATTTTCATGACAAAGTGAAAGGGCAGAGAGATTTGTCATTTGATTCATTCCACTCTAGTTCAAATGCTTGAAAAACAGTTGGGTTTCCCTCAACTTTGCTTGATCATGCAGCACTTTCCAATGACTTTAGCCAACATGTTTGAAAACTGTGTTTTTCATGTCATAACTATTTGGTCCTCTACAGTAAAATCTTTTCATTTTCAAATGTCAAGCTCCCTATGAAAGAAAAGAAATGTTTTTAAAAGCTAGACCCCGTTAATTGCTGTGAAATTGCCTTAGGTATTCCTCACTACAAATGTGTTCTTCATTTATTGGCTATATTGACACTCACCACTTGATTCCTTCCTAATTTTCACTGTGTCCTAGGCTAAGTTCTCATCATTCTAAAGATAAGGCAGATACTTGTCAGAAATTTTTTGATTTAAAATGAGAGAAATTTCATTCGAGCTGGCTTAATGAAAGCATTATTTATTTGTTCACACCACTGAATAGTCCACGGAACATAAGTCTTCTGGCTTCTGGCATGGCTGGGTCAAGTGGTGTCATCAGGAATCTGTTTCATTACATTCTAAGGCCTTGCTCTCCTCTGTGCAGGATTTCTCTGCATGGTGGAAAAAATGATTCCCAGCAATGTTCCCATAGTCTTCCCCCCCATAGTCTTTAATATTAGCATTACTACCCCAAAATGGGCTGCCTCTCATTTGTCTGGCTTAAGACATGTGCTCACCCCAGTCTAATCCCATAGCTGGGGGTGGAGTCTTCTGATGAGCAAGACCAGTCCACATGGACCCTTGTAGCCAGAGGTGCTGCATGAGCAGAGCATGAGAAGAGAATGAAAAAAAAGAAGAGGAATTTTATCCACATAAAAGAGCATAGGTAGCAAAAAAAGACAGCAGATGTCTACCACAGGGCAATTCAATAACTTTAAAAATAAGGATAAATCATGCGTTACTTTCAACATCTTTAAATGCTTTCTAGGTCTCATCCTTTTCATCTTACTATATTTTACATCTCATTATATTTTACCACTAACTCACTTGTAGTTCAGCTAATACTTATTGCTTATACAGGTTTCTCACTCCTCTAAATTCCCTTCTAAACTTCTGGGTTTTCAACATAGAGGTACATGATTAAGAAGACCAAGGCTGTGTAGAAATGGGGACTTAAAATTCTTTGCCTTAAACAGATGGAATGGTTGCGTTTAAGCATGTGGAGGGATAGTGAGTTAGAGGGCAAAAGAACCCTCATTTTGGAAGCTCTTTGAGAGATCATGCTACTGGGTGCTAACTACATAGGAAAGGAATAGTACTGACAACTGGCATAAATAGGATGGTGGAGTTTGTCTATCACAGGTTTTTATTCCTCAGGGATTTCAGCTGCAATTCATGTAGGGACCTCAGTGTAAGCCAGGGAGAGCGAGAAGGCCAGGACAAAATAGAACCAAGGTGAATCAAGAAGGAGTGTTGGCCAGTCATCCAAATGCAAATGGTGCCCTTGGCTTTGACCAAATGGCATCAAGAGCCACGTGATCCTCATGTGGTAAGTGGCATAAGGCAGCAGACAATATGCAAGTCAAGGGGTGAACATGTCAAAGTCCTGAGGACTGAGTGGAGCCCTGTACTCAGGGCTCCACTCAGCAATGCTGGTTACTGAGGGATCTGTATTCCTCCCTCAAGAGTACATACTGGCAAAAGCTGGGCAAAACTTCACATCCTGCAGGGAACCTCAGGTATCAATCAAGAAACAAAGGTAATCAGAGCACACTCATGAGAACCGGGGTGCTGGCTTTGATCTGGGGCTCACCATTGCCAGACAAACCCCAGATTACAACCTCTGGAGGGTCTGTAGCTGCTAATACCTTGCTGACTTGGATCACAATGGCTGAGAACTCGGGGCTGAGTTTTCCAGTTAAAGTTATCAGCTGAGGGCTTCCCTGGTGGCGCAGTGGTTGAGATCCACCTGCCGATGCAGGGGACACGGGTTCGTGCCCCGGTCTGGGAAGATCCCACATGCCGTGGAGCGGCTGGGCCCGTGAGCCATGGCGTCCTGAGCCTGTGCTCCGCAACGGGAGAGGCCACAACAGTGAGAGGCCCACATACCGGAAAAAAAAAAAAAAAAAAGTTATCAGTTGAGAGCCTTCTGATGAAGAGGAAAAAGATAAATTTGAGGAAATTCTCAACTAGTTCATAACTTACACTTATTTTTATATCTTGAAGCTTCTACTAAAATGTTGGGCATTGTACTCAATACAGACTTACTGAATTAAAGGAGGAATGACATAAACACATACTCATCATCCCAATGTGACCATACATAAAACTAGGGGTGACAAGTATAGCCACAGATGGGAAGAATGCTGGCTGGGCCATCTGGCTATATGAACTTAGTCTGCTTACTGCAGTGTTTTTTTTTTTTTTTTTTTTTTGCAGTACGCGGGCCTCTCATTGTTGTGTCCTCTCCGTCGTGGAGCACAGGCTCCGGACGCGCAGGCTCAGTGGCCATGGCTCACTGGCCCCGCTGCTCCGCGGCATGTGGAATCTTCCCGGACTGGGGTACGAACCCGCGACCCCTGCATCGGCAGGCGGACTCTCAACCACTGCGCCACCAGGGAAGCCCTTACTGCAGTGTTTTAACCACACAAGCCAAACAGCTTCGAGCCCACACCTCCAGAATCCACCAAAACTCTTGTTAATATCAACCTGCCCTTTTAGTTCTCAGGAGTAGATGTGAGTTCCTAGGTCTACACTTCATTGAACCTTGAAGTTTTGGGAGAGAGTAGTGCAAGCCATTGGAAGTAGAAACATGGGAGTTGTCACTCCCAGAATAATGACATCTCCAGGCCCAGTACTATCTAAGAAGGGAATTCCGTCCTTCTTAAACTTTTATACTGGGGTGACTTGAGGGCATTCTCACCTATTGTATTTTTCTAGCTCCAATATAAGAAAAACCCCTCTTGCCTCTCTGTGCTTATTTCCCTCTCAAACAACATGTAAAGTTTACAGAGGCAATCCTTCATGGCTTCTATGGCCACTAGTTATATGAGACTGCTAAATAGTTTTTGGAAAGTCTCAGGAATCAGAAAAGGTAGGTGTTGCCAGATTATCTTGGCCATCATTGGGCTGACAGATGTCCCATCCAGGTTGTCCTCATGCCCAAGTGATTATTGGGAGCCAGGCCAGAGCTCCAAGCTGGTGGTCCAAGGGCACACACAGCCAAAGTGGGCAGCGGGTACGAGGCATAGTTGAATCTGAGTTACACTTGGGTCAAGGCAGGCAGCTAGCCTGAGAGGTGATCAAAGTTACACAAGGCAAGGTTCCCTGTGGGGGTAGAAATAGTTTGTATCTTTTATAGCAGAGAATATTCAGGTGGGGGTGGGGAGGAAAAAAATACATTGAATAGCTCTGTGTGCCCATGAGTGCCCTTGACCTTAGGGAGAGCTTGGTTAGAGGACATCATGAAGTTCTATTGTCACAGCCTGAGATGCTCTTGATTGGTGACTACCTCCTTCATTCTTGGAACTCTGTTTGTGAAAGGGACTCTGTTCCTGTTATGTGGAGCTTAGTCTCTAAGGAATCACCTTCAAAGGGTCCCTCTTATACCCCTAGGAGCTCTAAGTCTTAGTCTTATGGGAGGCTTGGGTCTTATTTGAATTAGGGCTGTGGGTGGGGTCAGGGACCACATCTTTAGGAAGGTGATGGTGCCGGGGAGGAGGCCTTCCTTGTCCACCTGACCATTCTTCCCCCAGCGGCCTCTGTTTCCTGGGGCTGGGCAGGGCAGCACTCTGCTGTGTTCTGGTGAGACCTACAGCTGCGTGCTGGGCAAATGTTCAGGGTGAGCACCACTGATTACACCATTGACAGCGGTCCAGTTGGCGTTGACGTTTGTAGACAAGGTCCCTGGGTCTCTGCATTATGCAGAAGCACTTGGGAGAAGGTAGCAGTCCTGGACAGACATTCTCTGCTCACCCACAAAATCCTCAGAGGGTTTCCCTCTGTGGGTTTATAAAAGCCCATTATCTAATTCATGACTCAGAGAACTAAGCTTGCTGGCAAGAGGCTTTTTAAGCCACATTTTGAATAATTTCTCAGCAATTCATTACATGGGAAAACAGGTCCTTTTTGTTCTAATACTTAGCCTACGAATGCAACTCCCCTCTGCCAAAATTAACAAAACCTGTGTATGGGGGCCCAGCAACTCTGGCCAGTTTCTTAAATGCACTCAAACTTGCTGATCATTGAAATGTAAATTTTTACCTTTGGCTGGAAATGACTCATGGGTCTCAGCTTGTAGGAAATAGCAATGTCGCTTTCAAACATCCGGGATAGCTCCAGACCAAGTGCCCATTGTGAGATGAGGCTTAACGTGTGGCAACCAAGAGACAGCCGCGTGTCATCTTTCCGACTGGCAGGGCTGGTAATGAACATCTAACAGCTTGAGGGGGACAAAGCTCCCCTTGTTGGCAATATGGTGACCCAGAGCTCAGCAGAGCCCCACGACAGAACCAGGCTGTTCAGGCTCCTGCTCACACCAACTACCATCCCTGTGAGAACAGTTTGGGCTTGCCACCCCAGGCTGGCCTGTGCAGAGTGGTGGGCTGGGTTCTCTACAGAGAGGAAGAGAGAGAGGTGGCCAATGGAGCTCAGACCAATGAAGCTGGTGCAATGGGTGAGGCATAAATAGCCATCTAAAACTTTGCTTGATACAAAGCTGGATATGCTTATTTCTAAATATATATTTTTTATTTATATTATGTGTAACATAAGGTATATTTAAACTATATTATCTTATATATTTAAATTAATGTTTAAAATATTAAAACATATATACCTTTTTAATTTTTTTATTGTGTTAAAATACACATGACATAAAATTTATCATCTTAACCATTTTTAAGTGTGCAGTTCAGTGGTATGAAGTACATCTATATTGTATAACCATCACCACCACCCATCTCCAGAACTCTTTTCATCTTGCAAACTAAAACTCTGTACCAATTAAACAATAACTCCCTATTCCCCCCAGCCCAGGGAAACTACCATTTTACTTTCTGTCTTAATGATTTTGACTACTCTAGGTACCTTATAAGTGGTATCTTCTTATAATGATGTCTCTTCTTATAAGGGCACTAATCCTATCATGAGGGCCCCACTCTCATGACCTCATCTCACCATAATTATTTCCCTTGAGATCATCATACTAAGTGAAGTCAGTCAGACATAGAAAGACAAATATCATACGATATCACTTATATGCAGAATCTAAAAAAAATGATACAAATGGACTTATTTACAAAACAGAAATAGACTTAGAGAATGAACTAATGGTTACCAGGGGGGAAGGGTCAGGGGGAGGGATAATTTGAAGTTTGGGATTGACATGTACACATTGTTATATTTAAAATAGATAACCAACAAGGACCTACTGTATAGCACAGGGAACTCTGTTCAATATTCTATAATAACCTAAATGGGAAAAGAATTTGAAAAAGAATAGATACATGTATATGTATAACTGAATCACTTTGCTGTACACTTGAAATTAACACAACATTGTTAATAAACTATACTCCAATATAAAATAAAAATTTTTTAAAAACGTAATTATTTCCCAAAGGCCTCATCTCTAAATGCCATCTTATTGGGGGTTAGGGCTTCAGTATATAAATTTTGAGGGGACATAATTCAGTACATAGCACTATACAAATACCTCTTCAAGACCCTGCTTTCAATTATTTTGGGTATATACCCAGAAGTGGAATTTCTGGTCATATGGTAATTTTATTTTTAATTTTTGAGGAACTGCCATTCTGTTTTTCACAGTGGCTGTCCCATTTTACATCCCTACCAACAATGCACAAATTTTCCAATTTCCCCATATCCTCACCAACACTTGTGACTTTGTTTTTTTTTATAGTAGTCATACTAATGTGTGTGAGGTGGTATCTCATTGTGATTTTGATTTGCATTTCCCTAATAATTAGTGATGTTGAGCATCTTTTCATGTGCTTACTGGCCATTCAAAAACATATAATGTACACTTTTAATATATACTTTATATATATTTAAAGTATATGCTAATATAGATGCTTGGGGAAAAAAACTGGAAAAATCATAAACACGAGGTTACTGATTCTGCTGTCAAGATTAAGGGTAAATTTTTGGTTTCTTTCTTATACTTTTCTATATGTTTGAAGTTTTTTAATAAGAAGGTTTTTCTAATTGTTATTGTCATTATCATCATCTAACATTTATCATTTTGCTCCTGGCACTGCGCTACGCACTTTACCTGAATTCTTTCAAATAAATCTTATAATCACCATAGGTAACGGGCACCACAATTATTTGTAAATATGCTATTTTGTTTTTTTAAAAAAGTTCAAGAATCTCAGGGCTGTCAAGGTGACTTAGCACCAAGTTCATTAGAAATCCCTTTGTGGTCACTTCCATAGCTCATTCTGCCCCTGAGCACTAAGTTAAGCAGCTTGCTCCATAATAAGACAAGCTTCTTTGTGCTAGTGTTTTCAGAAGCACTCTGTGGAGGTGAATAATTATACATTCCATTTGTTTAAACAATGTAACAGATAATATTATAGAGCACCTACTATGCACTAGACACTCAAGACACTGGGCTCAGAAGGGATGCTAAGAGAAAAGACAGTCCCCACCCTAAGAGTTTGGCAGAATTAGACACGTGAACAAGCTTCTGTAGCATCCTATAAATGCTCTCCAGGGAAGCCACGACAGTGGTACAAAGAAGGAAGGGCTCTGCCCCAAGGATTTCTATGTCTGGTGGCACATCAGAATTATCTGGAGTGCTCTGTAAAGTTACAGACTCTGGAACACCACCCCAGACTTTCTGAATCAGAATCTCTGAATGAAACCCTAGGAATCTGTAGTTTAAAATAGTTGCCCAGGTGATTCTGATTTGCAGCCAGGATGAGGAATCACTGGTAGATCCAACTTCTTGACTTGTATGGTATGTTGTAGATGTTATTGTTGACTGATGGAGTAATCTCTTTTCAGATAAAAGAGGGAGGGAGGAGTTCTATAGAATAATAATATAGAATTAAGATGGGTGGGGAAGAATGCTTATGAAGCCTGTGTTTTATTCCCTCATTCAAGCTCAGTCTTATGGGTAATATATCTTGCAGAAGTGTTAAAGAAGACATTTCTCCTTGGTATAATCATTCTGGAAAACAGTATGGTGGTTCCTCAAAAGATTAAAAGTAGAACTACCATATGATCCAGCAATTCCACTCCTGGCTAAATATCTGAAGGAAACAAAATCAGTATCTCAAAGGAATATCTACACTCCCATGTTCATTGCAGCATTATTCACAATAGCCAAGATATGGAAACAATCTAAATGTCTTTCAATGGATGAATGGATAAAGAAAATTTATATGTTAGAATATCATTCAGACTTAAAAAAGAAAATCCTGCCAATTGCAACAACACGGATGGATCTTGATGGCACTGTACTATGTGAAATAAGTCAGAGAAAGAAAAATACTGTGTGGTAGCTTTACATATAGTATCTTTTTTTTTAAGTCAATTTCATAGAAACTGAGAATAGAATGGTGTTTGCCAGAAGCTGGTGGGGAGAGGGAAATGGGAGATGTAGGTACATTATATTTTCATTATATGAAGAATAAGTTCTGAGGATTTAATGCACAACCTGGTGACTATAGCTAATAATATGGTATTATATACTTAAAAGTTGCTGAGAGTAGCTCTTAAATATTCTCACCACACACCAAAAAGAGTTAACTATGTGAAATGCTGCATATGTTAATAATCTCAATCGTGGTAATTACTCTACAATGTAGATGTATATCAGATCATCACATTGTACACTTTAAATATATACAATTATATTTGTAAATTATTTCTAAATAAGTTTGGGAAACAAAAACAAAATTCTTCAAATGTTTCTTGTCACTCTTAAAATCTAAACTCCTTGAACAAAAACAGAAGACATATTTCCCTAGTAATTTTTTTCTCAACCTAAAACTATTGAATACATCAAAGATTGTTTTATACAGTATTTGTGTAAATATTTCTACCACCCAGCATCCAATTCAATCCCTATTCATCAAACAATTCAACTCGATAAATATCTCTTCTTGGACCAAATATCACTCTTAGACCAAATAAGAAAGCAAATAAGAAATGACCCCGGATCTTAAGGAGAGCAAAGGGCTTTGTGGATAGATAATATAAGGAGAAAGAGAGAAGAGTAGTAGGTAATAAATGTATACACACTGAGACGAGTTTGATGAGCCCGCAAACAACTTCAGTTCACGTGAACCTTGAGGCTGGATTCATATCTTCCCACACTACTGAATTGCTGCCTGTAAATTTAGAAAGTAACTTCTAGTTTCCTATCCCCAATCCACCCTCACCCTCTTTTCCCAGTTACTGGAGACAAAAAAGTGCCCAGTGGGGGAAAAAACTTAAAATTTCCAGCCTCCTTTATATTTAAGTATGGCTGATGTGATGTTAGCAGAAGTCATTGGCTGAGGCTTTCAAGAAAACCCTTGGTTCCCCTTCCGCCCTTTCTACTGCCTGAGGTTCAGAAGTGATGACTGGAGCTCCAGCAGCCAAGCAAATCACAGAGACCTTAGCTCTGACATCTTTGTGCCACTGAACTAAGGACAGTCTCTACCTAACTCCAGACTTTTTTTTTTGCGGTACGCGGACCTCTCACTGTTGTGGCCTCTCCCGTTGCGGAGCACAGGCTCTGGACATGCAGGCCCAGCGGCCATGGTTCACGGGGCCACTCCGCGGCATATGGGATCCTCCTGGACCGGGGCACGAACCCGTGTCCCCTGCATCGGTAGGCGGATTCTCAATCACTGCCTCACCACGGAAGCCCCAGACTTTTTAATACATGGGAGAAATAACTTTCTGCATGGCAATTGTGTGTTTAAGCCTCTTTAGCCAGGTCTCTGTTCCTAGTAACTACCACCTAATAGAAACTGTGCAACATCTATCCCCAGAGCCTAGATATTATACATAGAGAAGACCACCAATGTACTTCAATGTACTTGCATGTGTGGCTTGCAAATTGGATTCCTAAACACCATCAAAAAACTAATAAACACTCGACTGAGGGATCTTCTATTTTACTCCTCTCAGGAATAGCAGTTAGTTGTCTTGGCAAAGGTCTTGCAGGTATATGGTCAAGTTTGAGACCAAACCCACAGGTTTATACCCTCCTGTGCTCTGTATTTCTACTGCTGTGTGTCATCACTGAGCCATCCCATGATGCTCTTGGCCTCCCCAGTTAGTCAAGGATTAGAAAGGCAGTGCTGACATTTATAAATTGTTTCATCATTGGTCATGTCAAAAAGAGACTGCTTTGTTGCCAAATTTGTGGGATTTGGGGAAAGATTCTGCTGTTACGGAAGACTGGGTAGAAAGACAGGCTCTCCTTTCACTCTTACAGAAAATCTGCTCCTGCCCCAAAGCTTGCGATTCCATTTCCTTTGCTTTGATAAACTACAAGTGGTTTTAAATTTAGTCATAAATTTCTCCAGGCCTTTTAGAGACCGACCCCCTGCCTTTGATTCCCTCACTGCCTGTGGCAGTGAAATCTGCTGGAGACCTACTCATACACTTTGTGCACGTTTAGGCTGAGAGTTTGAAATTTACAGGCCAAGCCTTGCAGAGTGACCTCGACTTTTTAATAGCTTGAGAAGGAACCAGAGAGACTGCAAGTGGGGATTCATCAGGGCTGCAGGTTTTCGGGACAGACAAAGCTGCATCTAGAGAAGACCCTCACACCAAATGCCAGCAGTGAACAATTTATTGGTGGCTCCAATAAACTCCTTGAGGTGACTATGTGGACACTGGCTTTAGAATCATGGTCTAAAATTAGTTTTTCTTTTTTAAACAATGATTTGTAACATATATACTTTGCCTTGATTGGTAACATGTATACTAAGCTTCAGGAACTGAATAACTTTATGTGTAAAGCTGCTACGTTCAGTGAGAAATCGTTAGCAAACTCCATCTCGCCACTAAGTCCTTGTACATCCCCCTTGGCAGGTCATGTGCAGAAGACCCTGGGTGGGTTCGTGGATACCCTCATCTGTCCCTGATTTGCCAGAATAAATGTATCAGGTGAGGGACAGTAAAGTGAATGGGGAGCTTCTCCCTAAGCAGGGGAGTGCTCACCACCTGGAAACAGGAGCAGCAATTCCCTCCTACCCACTTCTGCAGGCTGTACTCTTCCATGTGGCTCAGAGCATGCTAGGCAGGGGTTCACACTTCCCAGTCGTGGCCAATTCCAGTCTGTTCTCTGAGTGCATCTGACTTTAAGCAAAAGAAAACTCCACCTTTGAGGTTTTGCCTGAGGTCAAACCTATTCCCAGCAATATGTATGTATATATGTAAATACGTGTATATATAAAATAACTCGTTAATTCTCATATAATTAGCAGCTTTGAGGTAGGTACTACTACTAGCCCCATATTATGGATGAGGAGACTGAGGCATAAAATGTTAAAAATAACTTCCCTAAACACATACAACTAGAGAGTGCTATAAGGATTGAGTTATTGTGTATAGCACTTGAACAAAACCTGGTACACAGTTAGTACAATATAAGTGTTAATTATGATTATGATAATGATTATTATTCTAACATTCCAGGCACTATACTAGCACTAGAGATACAATGATCAAAAAGATACAGCCTCTGTCCTTTAACAACTCACTGTGTGGTGGGAAAAATAGTCATGCAAATTGATAATTATGCTATAGGTAAATGTTTGAGGTCTGAATAAGGGACCATAAGAGCACACAGAGGAAGCATTGGGCTCGGCCTGGCGTTCTTACAGAGCAGCACTGGCCAGAAAAAATATAGTACAAGCCAGATACTCAATTTTAGAGTTTCTTGAAGCCAAATTTAAGAAGTGAAAAATATGGAGAAATCAGTTTCATAATATACCAAAATATTATCATTTCAATGTATAACGTATTTTAAAAATCATTACCATAAAAATATTTTACATTCTTTTTTCTTGTACTAAGTCTTTGAAATCTGGTGTTCATTTTATACTTGGAACACATCTCAGTTCAGACTAGCCACATTTCAAGTGCCCCGTAGGTCTAGTATCTCCTATTTTGGTCAGCAGATACAGAAGGCTTCCTGGAGGAAGTGACATTTGAGCTAAAGGAGGAGGTTGGGCCGTTTCTAATTACTCCTGAGAAGGATGAGATTGTGATTCACTGGTGACTTTGATCCCAGGCTCTACTTCTCTAGGATAATACCCTGGGTGGTTGGCAGAATAATGACCCCCAAAGATGTCCACTTCCTGATCTCCAGAACTTGTGAATACGTCACTTTACCTGACAAGGGGGAATTAAGGTTGTAGATGGAATTAAGATTGCTAATCAGCTCTTTTTTTTTTTTTTTTTTTTTTTTTGCGGTACGCAGGCCTCTCATTGTTGTGGCCTCTCCCATCGCGGAGCCCAAGGCTCCAGACACGCAGGCTCAGCGGCCATGGCTCATGGGCTCAGCCGCTCTGCGGCATGTGGGATCTTCCCGGACCGGGGCGCGAACCCGTGTCCCCTGCATTGGCAGGCAGACTCTCAACCACTGCGCCACCAGGGAAGCCCGAGCTCATTTTGAAATGGAGAGCTTATGTTGGTTTATCCAGGTGGGCCTAATTTAACTACAAAAGTCCTTACAAGTGAAAGAGAGAGGCTGGAGAGTGGGCATCAGAGAGATGCCACATGAGAAAGACTCCACCAGCCATTGCTGGTTTTGCAGATGGAAAGGGAGGTTGTGAGCCAAGGAATGTGAGCAACCTCTAGAAAATAAGAAAGGTAAGGACTCAGACTTTGCCTTAGAGCCTCCAGAAGGAACACAGCTCTGTTGACACTTTAATTTTTGTCCAGTGAGACCCATTTCAGACTTCTGACATTGAGTATAAGATAATAAATTTGTCTTAAGTTACCAAGTTTGTGGTGATTGTTGTAGCAGCCAAAGGAAACAGTCTCATTTCCTTCTTCTGCCCTGGTAGCCCCAACTTGGTCCCCACTCCTTGAATGCATTCTGTGGATGTGGGTGAGGTCACTGCAAACAAGAGCTGGGGGATTTCCCAGCTGCTGCCACCGTCACCTCCACCACTAGGCCACACTCATGCTCTGAGGTCATATGTCCACAATCAGCAATCATGTGACACTCCTGTTTCCTGAACAGTCTCTGTTAAATGAGACACTGTAGGTGAAAGTCTTTCCTCTTCACAAAAATTATCGTTGTCTGGTACTGCTGTTCATAATGTTAATTAAAAGGAGAGGTTATTAATAATAGGGCAACTGGGGGAGTGAGGGAGTATATGGGAACTCTTTACTTTCTGCTCATTTTTCTATAAACTGAAAACCGTTCTAAAAATAAAATCAATTAATTTTTTAAAAAGTAATTTACAAATTAAAAAAAGTAGAGGGAAAATGGCTCACAACCCAATACCTGCAAATATGTGGAAGGCCTCGTTAGCAAGATGTAAAGGAGAGAGGATTAGAAGAATACGGGCTTCCCTGGTGGCGCAGTGGTTGAGAGTCCGCCTGCAGATGCAGGGGACACGGGTTCGTGCCCCGGTCCGGGAAGATGCCACATGCCGCGGAGCGCCTGGGCCCGTGAGCCATGGCCGCTGAGCCTGCGCGTCCGGAGCCTGTGCTCCGCAACGGGCCCGCATACCAGAAAAAAAAAAAAAAAGAGTAATAAGGATGCTTTTCAAAGCACAGAAGGAAGACTGTACTATGTAATGAAATAAGGGACCAGGAAAAGAAGGCTCAGTTCCGTGAGTCCACAGAAAAATGGGCGTGACTGTACTTTTGTTCTTCAGGGATGCAGGACCTTTGGTGTCCCATTCCTTTACGACGGGTATATAATGAAAGGAAAATGGGCCAAGTAATTTAAATAATGATTTCTGTCCACCACACCCAGTCTCGCCCCACTGAGAACCATCTGAGTGTATTCTTAACCTTCCCTCATGTTGAGAGAAGGCGTCACCACCTCTTAGAGGGCAGACCTGTCTCGCTTCTCCAGAGGAGTCTGCAAGGTCCCCTGGATGACTGCCAATGCCTGAAACTCACAAGGGTGCCTGTGAAAGGAGAGCGCAGGTTGTCCTTCACCCCTGCCGGGCAGCGACGCTGCCTTTCTTACCAAGACTCCTGGGAAAAGTGAGAGAGAGACTGGACCCCGTTCTCATGTGAATAGTATTCTCCTTACTGGCTCACGGGAGGAGGCTTGGAGAAGACAATGAGTGGTGTGAAGAGGGACACACACCTCGGTTAATATTCCTCATTTGTTTCCAAGAGTTTAGGATGAAAGACAAGCCTCATATCAGCAGGCTTCACCTCCTGCGTCTAACCAGCCAGGAAAAGACAACTTTTTTTTTTTCTTGTTTTCCTATTTTTTAAAAACGGTGCATTATAAGAGTGTTTAAGTTGTAATAGAGCAGTGAATTCAAGGCCCCTCGAGCAAAAGAGCAGGAAGAAAGGATGCCCAGAGAATATCAGTGCTCTCTCTGCACTGAAAGCCCTCCATGCAAATGGACAGGGAGATTTATTACTCACTGCAGGTTAGAGAGCAGATGCTTGCTACTCCAGTGATTTGGCACTCTGGGATTTATGGACTTAATATAGTTTATGCTTTTGTGGACTCATTGGTTGGGAAAGTATAAGATTCCTTGTCAATAAAACTTAAAGCAGGGATAATAAACCACATCCTACAGGGTTTGAGAATCTATCTCCCTGCACAGGTCCCACCAAACCCTCTGCCTGCTTAAGACAGTTCCAGGCAATTCTTACCCCAGCCCCTCTTCTCCATCAGTGACGCAGCCAGTGTCTCAAGAAGGCAAACTCAGAGAGTGAAACTGGGTGAAGATGAGCAACTTCATGCCCGACCAGACGGGACGCCTAGGGCTCCTTGAAAATGCGAAAGGGAAAGAGGTAGCTCTGTTGTAGCTATCTACGCTATGTTATCTTGCTGCCATTTGAAACAGTAGCAAAGAAGAACAAACGTGTTTCAGCATATGGACACTGCCTCACACAAATATGGAAAATAAAATGGCAAATATTTGGTTATTTGAAATCAGTGTTTTCCTTTTCTTGATCACATCCTAAAGTACTTATTACCTGGCAAGAAAATGATGCAGTTCAGCTGGAAGCTTAAGGTGCCCAGAGATGGATTTAATTTAATAGCATCATCGAAGTACAACATTTAAGCACCTACTTATTAGGGAAGGAAGGGGAATATGTCTGGGAGTCACAGGCTGGGAGCATTCCTAAGAAAATATAAGTTTTATTACCTTTGTGGTATTTCAGGGCAGAGGCAGGCAGGCCTGGGAGATGGTAGATGAGAACCCAGGGATGCATGGTTTCCAGGCCTGCCCGAGCCATCAGAAGACTCCCTAAATACAAAGCACAGTCAAGGACAAAACAAAGGGAATAGCCCAGAAGATGAGGCTGCAACTCTGCTATTTTTAAACTGCCAATTAGAATGTCTAAAATTACGTGGCTGGAACTACCACATCCGCTTCAAGATAATCATACTCTTCTGAGCTGAAGTTTTAAACCTTCTGTATTCCAAGCCCCTGATCAGAATATTTTAAAAGATCATGTCTGCATCAGGCCCAAAGCCAACTTGTGGTTCAGTATGTTTTCTCCTGGGGATGACTTTTCTTGGTTATATTTCTCAAAACCTGTCTTTTGAATATTTTTGTTTGTTTCTGGGGGGTGAAATAAAGAAAAATATAGAGATTAAAAAACAAAAGAGAAAGAAAAATATCAGAAAAAAAAACTTGTATGAAGATTAAAAAAAAAAGGGACAGGATTCTGTGAGTCTGATCGATCAAATTAAAGTGATTAACATGGCCTGTTCACTACTCACCCTTGGCCTCCTGTTAGCCCTTCTTTCCCTCCAGGTTTCACTATCCAAGCAGGAAGAATATGATGTTTTGCTTAGGGCAAATGAATCCAGTTTCCTCCACTGACATCGGACCCCAGAGAGTTCAGTTCAAATGAAATGAGAAACAGTGCATATTAAAATCCTCATCAAGCCCACTTCAAAGACCTGATACAGAGTCTAGGCTTCATGAAGCCTGCATGAACCAAAAAAGTGTGTTGAATCCCCAGTAATTCCTGCACCATCCACACTGCACACTACCCACCTTGGCTGTCTATGCAACATGTGGCTAGTATGTAGCCTCTTGAAGCTACCTGAGATAAGAGGACAATTCTGAAAGACAATAAGGACTAAAACAAAAAGATGCAAAAAAAAATCTATCTATATATGCCATATACGTGTATATATATAGGCAGTGTTTAAGTAAAATTAATTTTATTTAATGGATTATTAGGTTTTAGCCCATGCCTCTGTATGGTTTGGGGAGTGGGCATTGAAGTATACTTGATTTACAATGTGTTAGTTTCTGCGGTACAGCAAGGTGATTCAGTCATATATATATATATATACATATATATATATACACACATATATTATTTTTCATATTCTTTTTCATTATAGGTTATATTTAATATAGTTCCTTGTGCTATACAGTAGGACCTTGTTGTTTATTTTATATATAGTAGTTTATATCTGCTAATCCCAAACTTCTAATTTATCTCTCCCTGCCCCTTTCCCCTTTGGTAACCATGTTTGTTCTCTCTGTGTGTGAGTCTATCTCTGTCTTGTAAATAAGTTCATTTGTATCATATTTCAGATTCCACACATAAGTGATATCATGTAGTATTTGTCTTTCTCTGACTTACCTCACTTAGTATGATAATCTCCAGGCCCATCCATGTTGCTGCAAATGGCATTATTTCATTCTTTTTCATGGCTGAGTAATATTCCATTGTGTGTATGTACCACATCTTCTTTATCCATTCTTCTGTGGATGGACATTTAGGTTGCTTCCATGTCTTGGCTATTATAAACAGTGCTGCTATGAACACAGGGATGCATGTAACTTTTTAGATTATAGTTTTCTCCAAATATATGCCCAGGAGTGGGACTGCTGGATCATATGATAACTCTATTATTATTATTATTATTTTTTGCAGTACGCGGGCCTCTCACTGTTGTGGCCTCTCCCATTGCGGCGCACAGGCTCCGGACGTGCAGGCTCAGCGGCCATGGCTCACGGGCCTAGCTGTTCCGCGGCATGTGGGATCTTCCCAGATCGGGGCACGAACCCATGTCCCCTGCATCGGCAGGCAGACTCTCAACCACTGCGCCACCAGGGAAGCCCAATAACTCTATTTTTAAAGGAACCACCATACTGTTCTCCTCAGTGGCTGCACCAATTTACATCCCCACCAACAGTGAAGGAGGGTTCCCTTTTCTCCACACGGTCAGCATTTATTGTTTGTGGACTTTTTAATGACGTATGCCTCTGTATGCTGTGAGGAAAGCACATTCTATGTGGTCATTTGGAAGTTGTATCCTACTTCCCATGATTGTGTATTTATTCTTTAAGTTCTGTCAGTCAGGAGGAGAGTATTAATTTGTTTTTCTCAGAAAAGAATACAAAAGATTGTTGAGGACAAATAGAGCAAGTGTTTTCCATGCCTTGGGAGAGGGCATGTGTGTCCGCCATGTGCACACTTGTTCCAAGTGACAGGGCTGGTGAGAAGGCTGCCTGTCCCCCTGTGGCCTCCTGCCCCCGTGCAGCTCAGCCCTGGGAAGCTCCTTCCCAAGAGGCGACCAAAAGAAGCTGGAAATGATGTGAAGGAAGGACTGTTGCCACCTTCAGCATCTCTGTCTGGATCAGTCTTCAATGTATTTTCCAATTATTACATTTCCCAGAACAACATTTATCCCTTATAACCTCACATTTGACAAAAGACTGCTTATACCATAAAAAAAAAAAAAAAAGGCAAATGGTGGTGAACACAAAATTACTTTTTAAATGTGTGCTTATGGCTTCTAAGCATTTACAAATGTATCTGTGTACACAGTGCAACCAGCACCATGGCACACATCTTGCAGCTGAAGCCACTTTAAAATGAGGTCCTATTGGCCTTTCAGCAAATACAACCCCTTGGATGAATGCAAGATGAGGCAGAGAGCTCTGCCCCAGGTTCCAGGGCAGTATCGTTAAGAGATCTTAAAAGATACAAATAGCAGTGGTTCTATTTTATTGTGGGGAAACTGAATTACACTCTAATTAAATAATTGTTCCAAAATTAAACTGAAAAAAAAAGAAATCAGAAATGGAGTTCAAGTGGAATCCTGGTCTCCTAGCCCTTATCATCTCGCCCTTTTCTCATTTAAATACTACAGTATATCTTCTTTCTGCCACAATAAATAGTATAAGCTCTCTTCTCTCCTGAAAAGAGTTCATTCTGGGGACCAGACAGGGTGCCTATTTCTTTTTAATACTGCCCCTCAGTCCTGTGAGCTCTGATTAAATGATTTCACATGCTGAGTTCAATAATTGGAGTTGCCTAGTTCCCGACCATTTGTTTGCCAGCCATAATAAGTGTCACTGTTTTAAGGGAATGACTGATATAGTGGAGAAGCAAGGAAGGGGCTGTGAGCACTAGCAAACAAGGAATCCTATTCAGAAGAAGTGAGGCGCTAAAGGTCACCACTGCCCAGCTTCCCAGGCACGCCCCCATCCCCCCACCCTCCCCACACCTACTCTCTCATAAATTACAAACCCACATTCAGAGCTCAATACTTTAACCTTGCAAACTGGATCAAAAATTCAAATTCTGGTAATACCAAGGCCTTGTTTCCAGCCCTTCTTCTGTTTTTGTCATTGACCAGTGTCCTCAGGTCAGCTGCTTTATCTTTATAAGGCTGTGCTTTCCTCATCTGTCAACAAAAAGAGACCTATCAGGGCCTCGGTAACATTCTGTGGCCCGTATTAGGCAAGTTGGTTACAGATACTCTAATGAAAGCCCACCATGGTCACCTAGAGGCCCCAGAGGAGAACCCGCAGAATGTTATTTTATGTATTTGGAGGGAAGTCTACTACCAAATAGACTATGTCTGCACTTACAAACTTAAAATTTAATAGTAGCAATAACACATGAAACCAGGAACAGGAAACCAATAAAAGAGTGTACATACAATACCTACAGTTTTATAAAGTATATAAAAAGGGGTCTTGGCATTTGAGAATTCATTAAAATATCCACAGAGCATCCACTATATGCTCCACACTGCAGTGGGTGCTTGAAAGAGGACAAGACACAACCCTCAAGGTACTCTGGGTTTGCCAGGACGCACGGAGGGCTGGGAACCCAGAGGGGGCCTGTGAATTCTGCCTGCAGGTATGTGGTTCCATGACACAGAGGTGAAATGCAGGCTGAGCCTTAGAAACAAGCAGGAGTTAGCCAGAGAGAAAGGAGATGAAGAATCCAAAGCTGGGGCGATGCAATTGGCCAAGGAGCACAGCCTGGACAGAGGAGTGTTAACGGTTTGGAGGGGCTAGAACACGAGCTATTGGAGGTGAGAAGGGGCAGTGGAGGAAAGTGACAAGGAGAGCAGAGAGGGGTCCTGAGAAGCAGAGGCAGCCAGGCCCCAGAGGTTGGGATGGATGCCATGGCACAGCTCTGGGGCACCTGGAAGCGGCTGTTGGGCCGAGGGAGTCACAGCCCATCGTGTTTACATTGTAAGAGCAGAAATGCAGGGCTAGGTGAGTGTGTACGTGGTGGAGGAGGGACATGAAATAGGGGATGTAGGTAGGAGAAAGTTGTGGTGACTGTAATCATTATTAAAAGAAAGAGCTGGGGCTTCCCTGGTGGCGCAGTGGCTGAGAGTCCGCCTGCCGATGCAGGGGACACGGGTTCGTGCCCCGGTCTGGGAAGATCCCACGTGCCGCGGAGCGGTTGGGCCCGTGAGCCATGGCCGCTGAGCCTGCGCGTCCGGAGCCTGTGCTCCGCAACGGGAGAGGCCACAACAGTGAGAGGCCCGCGTACCGCAAAAAAAAAAAAAAAAAAAAAAAAAAAAAGAAAGAGCTTTTGTTCATACATTATGAAGAGACAGCCTAAGGTAGGGCTGAGCAAACTGCAGCCCATGGGCCAAATCCTGGCCCTGACCTGGTTTTGTACAGCTCCGAGCTAACAATAATCTTTACATTTTCTTAAATGATTGAAAAAAGTCAAAAGAAGAATAATACTGGGGACTTCCCTAGTGGTCCAGCCGTTAAAGACATCGTGCTTCAACTGAATATTTAATGGCACATGAAAATTACATGAAATTCAAATTTTTGTGTTCATAAATAAAGTTTTATTGTTGCACAGTCATGCCTGTTTATTTGCTATTGTCTATCGCTGCTTCACCATCACAGTGGAAGAGTTGAATAGTTGCAACAGACCACATGGCTCCCAAAGCCAAGACTTTTTACCATCTGGCCTTTTATAGGAAAAGTTTGCAGAGCCCTGGCCTAAAGCTTGAAGATGAGGAGAGGGTATAGGCTCCTTGAGGGCAGACATGGTATTTTCCCCTCTCAGTTCGCCCAGCTCACGCCTGCCTCATAATAAATGCTCCAAGAGTGTTCGGTGGAGGAACAAGTGAGGACGAGGTGGAAACAGTCATAATAAACTGGAATGATGACAAGGTTGCCCCAGAGGTTGACAAAGTAGCAGTTTATCTTGGCGGGGTGACCTTCAGATCTGGGAAGGACCCAGTGCCCCCTGGCCCCAATATATTCCACCACTTTAGTGGGGCGGGAGAGGAGGGGAAAAGACACCAGAGAGCAAGGTATGAGTGACACAGACTCAATTTTTTCATTCTCTTATTGAAAAATGATTATGAGGCTCCTACAATGAGTTGGAACTGGGCAGATCCCCAGGATACATTTGGGGTATAACACTGGTCTTCTAACTAGTGTCTCTGTCTCTTTCCCCCCCCATCCAATTTCTTTTCTGTGCAGATACTAGGGTAATTTTTCTCCAACACAGTAGAAGAGAGTAATCCATGCACCATATTTCAGCCTCCCCTAGAAAAATGTCCAAACACTTAGCCATGCATAAAGGCCCTGTGTGGTCTGGTTCTTCTTTAGCCATCGCTCCCCATGTCCTCCTTTCAGTGCCACACTCTAAGGACACTTAACAACCTTCAGTTTCCCAAATGGGCCATTCATGCCTCCAAGCCTTTGTTCTTGCTGGTCCCTCTGGCTGCCGTGTGAGCCCTTCCACCCTGCAGCATCTACTCATGCAATACAATTCAGTTCCAGGGTCACTAGTTTTGTAGCTGGAAGATGTGAGGATAGCACATAGCACTGGGTAGAGAGGTGGGAAGCCTGGATATGGAAAAGATTGAGACCCAGGATCCTGTTTATTAGGGGCGAGCATAGGGGTAAGACAGCATTGGCAGGCTCAGAGCTGAGGTTGGGACTCGGGGCTTGAGCTGCTTTCAGGCTGTCAGAAGCTATTGATTTTATAAGAGCTGGAGTTCTCCAACTTTGGTGTGCAGCAGAATCACCTAGGTGATTTTTTAAAACACTGGTATCCAATTAGAGTGGCTGAAATTAAAAAGACTGACAATACCAAGTGTTGGTGAGGACATGGAATAACTACAACTCTCAAACAGTGCTGGTGAGAATCTAAAAATGGTGCAGCTGTTACCTAATCAGGGTCATTTTGTTCCAAGCACAGCAAGCCAAAACTCTGAGACCTTGAGGTTTGCAGCAAAGATAAGGTACGTGCGCAAGGCAGCCAAGAGAGCTGGGAGTGGGAGGTAGGGGTGGAATCGCAAATCTGGAATCCAGATCTGCCTCCCTAAAGAAAGGGGCTTGGGGTATTTATGGGATAAGGAATAAAGCAGCAGGGCGTCTGAGGTGTGGAGGGAGTGGGTAGCATGGAGAAAGGTGATTGGTAAAAGATGTGGTAATGGTAATCATTCTGCGCAGGTGTAACTAAGATACAGGGCCTCTGCACTCAAATGTGCAGGCACTTGACAGGATCAGAGGGTGGAGTTTTCAGCCCTCTGACGTCAAAAGGCCACAGAGAGGTCACTCACGCATGTGCAGTTGGAGGGTCAGTGGTCCTATCCAGTCTTAACCAGCTCAGCTCCAACTAGACACAGCTGACTCCAAGTTCCTGAAAACAACTCAGGCAAGCATCTTACCGTTTAAGCTACGTGCTGTGTGGAGGACCTGCAAGTCATAAAACCACCTTGATTAGGGAAAGCAGGAAAAACGGATTTGACTAAGAATTACTCACGGTTTCACAGCCATTTTGGAGAACAATTTGGCAGTTTCTTATAAAATTAAACATAAACTTGTCATGTGGCCAGCAATTCCACACACAGACTTTTACATGATTGTTCATAGAGTTTTATTGTCAATATTAAAACTCTATAACAACCCAAATATCTATCAAAAAGTGGAAGGATAAACAAACTGTGGTATAGCCACACAAAGGAATACTATATACCAATTAAAAGGAATGATTCAAAGAGACAAGCAACAAAATAGATAAATCTTAAAATATTATGCTCAGAGAAATAAGCCAGACACAAAATAATACATAGTGCATGCTTCTATTTTTATGAAATTCTAGAAAAGACATTAATTATAGTGACAGCAGATCAATGGATGCCTGGGGCCAGGAGTTTGGGGGGTAGGGGCATTGAGTGCAAAGGGCAAGAGGAAACGTTTTTGGATGATGGAAATGTTGTAGATCTTGATTGTGGTGGTGGTTACAGGGGTGTATGCTTTCATCAGAACTGACTGAACTTTGTGCTTAAAATGAGTCCACTTTATTGTTTGTAAATTATATCTCAATAAGGTTGACAAAAAAAAAAAAAAAAAGTTTCCAGGCTCTGTGACAAAACTCCTGAATCAAAATCTCTGTAGGCTGGGCCCAGGGCATCAGTGTGTTTAACAGGCCCAACAGGTGATTCTGATATTCACTAAGTTTGCAAATCATCTGATTACCATTTTACTGAGCTGGCTGAGAATACTGCAGCCATGGCTCCCCTTCAGTGCTCTCTATATCAACCTTGGCTTTTGGAGTGAGTGGTGGTGTCACAGTCTCTCAGCAGAGACTTCATTAAACTAGAAGAAACCTTGTAAGGTCACACAGGCCAATCCCAGGTATAAATCTGCTCCCTGGGTTCTGCCTAGTCTTAGTGCATGCAGTAAAAAATTCCAGATTCTCCTTGAAAAAGGCTCCCAAGTGGGCTTCTGACTCAAAGTCCTCGACAGGGGACATTTCCAAATGGCAGCTCAAAGCCAAATCTCCCCAAAGTGAGCAAACGAGCTCCCCTTCCCCAAAGCTCCCACATGAGCCAAGCAATACTGCAGTCGAGTCTGTATTCCAAAAGCAGTGCAGTTTCTGAAGTTAGGTTATTTACTTTTCTTCTCACCTCTCTATGGAAATTAAGACAGTAGTGCACAGCATATACTTACATGCAACTGTGCCTGATTAAAAAAAAGTCTCAACTTCAGGTTGTAGAAAATTACAATTTCCAACTAAAATAAATATGCCACCTTAAGGAAAGGATGAGTAATTCTGTGTCTGTGATGTTTCTTGGGATGGGTTCAGGAGTTTAGAGTGTAATGCAGTACATGACTCTACCTGTGGTAAAATGCTTCTCCACGTCAGTAACGAGCACTCCAGGGTTTCTTCAGCCTCTTTAATTGTGTAAGATAGCTTACTAGATGTTTAGCATACTGTAATTTGGAAAGCAAGGCATTATGGGTAAAATTACCACCCAAACACTACAAATAAATTACAGCCAGAGATAGAAATTGATATTATATTGTCTTCAGCAGTAGAAATTTTACCTTCCTGGAGGCTGACAGCCTTGTCTTGATCAGGACTGCTGCTCCTCTGGCATCTGCATTAATAGAACAGTTCACTGGTAACATAGAGCTAGAGTCACAAAGGACCGCTGTTACAGAACAGCTTGAATTACATTGTCTCCCGACAATGTCAAAGAAAATTCAATACCCAAATCAGAGGGACTTTTACAGTATTGGGAAGATGGTTTTTATCATTGATGCTCTTATTCTTGTTTATGTCTTTAAAATTTTTGTTCAGTTTTAAAGCAGCCTGATTCCATAGAAAAATTCTTGATCTAGGTCTTTTCATTAAGTAAACCTGGAGTGGAGAAGCTCAATATCCCTAAATAATGTAAGACAAAATTACATGTACTCCACAACTCTCAGAAAAATAAATGATGGAATGAAATCTCCTTATATCAGCGCATCTAGGATATATCTGGCATTTGAACAAAAAGGGAAAGGCTCTGGTGCCTCAAGAAAGCAGGTGAGAATATTTGTCACATCCTAGCAGCAGTGTCTGGGACTGGGAATGTTACTCTGGAGTAACAGGGGTGGTGGCATTTGTAGTGGACATTATGGTAACAACTACTTACAGAGCACTATCTATTGTGATGGTATACGTCCCAAAGAGTTGTGAAGATTATCAAAACAATGTACAGGAAACACTTAGTACAGTTCCCAGGGCATTGTGAGTGCTCAACACAGGGTATAATTACCATCATCTTTGTCATCATTAACCCTATTTTAGAAATAGAGAAATTGAGGATCACAGAGACTCAGTAGCTCGTCTAGTGTCGTAAAGTAGTGAGTTCCTAACAGGAATCTAACTCGTGTCTGACTGACCCTAAATCCATGGTTTTAACCAATCTCTGCACCTTCTTGGTTTGTAGCTGCATGAGCCTGCTGAGAAAATTATTTCCCCAAACACCAAATTACTCTCTTGACCTAGGTAAATAACTGAGATTTTGGAAACAGCTCAGGTCTATATTTACCTATTGCTGGGTCTCTAGTTAGAGCACCTGAGCTGAGTGAAGGGGGCTCACAGGCTGATGGGTGGGGGGGCAGGGCAAAGCTGTGTCAGGCTAAGGGAGTGGCTTTGCATACATCGCTATTGAAGTACCCAGGCTCCTGCACCTTCTCCACACCTCCTGTTCTGAATCAGAGGTAGCTTTCACGGGTATGCAGGGCTCACTGACATCTGGGTTGCTGGGATTTGTCCTACAGATTTGGTGAATTTAGGATACACATTAAGCTGTCTTAATGACTTCACAGTTTCTCCCAAGAAAACACATAAGGTGTCTAAAGCCAAGTATATTTAATAAGTGATTTTTTTTCATAAGGAAAGGCATTTCAGCCCTAAGCGATGAAAATCACTTAGGTCGCCTGCAGTTGAGGACACAAATCCATCTGTACTCAGAAAGTATCGCAGAAACCAGAAACTGAAAATGTTTATGGGCAGTACAGAGAAGGGTTCTATTGCTAGGATGCCCACTGATGCATAAATAGATAAGGACTCCACAAAATCTTATTAATAAAGTTGATGTGTCTTTGGTTGACTGGCCAACTATGGCTGCCTTCAAAGTCATTAAGCTTCAGACCAGGCTCAAGATTTATTAAAGAGATCTTGCTACCTGATAGTCTGTAGGGATATTCTTATAGCAGTTGTTACTATCATGTTCAGCCACTGGGTAAATTCCCAGCAACCAAGGTTTCAAGAGAAACTGAAATCAAGTTGAACATAATTCAACCACAACAAGAACACAATAGGAAACAAAATAGAAAATTCCAGAGACCAATGATTTCCTCATAGATAATTTTACATGACATTAAATAAGAATTGTTTTAGGAATTCAGGGAAGAAAATATTTGCTTTACATGAAAACACTATTGATTCATCATCATCATCATCACATTTGTTGGCCCTCACCACATATGAAGAATTGTGCCAAGTATTTCATCAAATTTAGTCCTCCCAACATCTCCATAAAATAGAGATTATCCATCCTAGAGTATCCACCCTCAATGCTAATTGAGACACACAGAGGGATGTCTAATGTTATCTCAAGAGACATAGAATATTTTCTCCAAAAATGTCTAAGCAAATTAACCCCAAGGTATTTATATTTTTAAGAAACAAATGTATGCTATCCATCACTTTTAGTTAGAAGAGGCATTCAATAAAATCAAACTAAATAAAATGGAATGTCTAAATCCCAAAATAGTGGGGACTATGCCTTTAAAGCATACAGGAAGGCACCAAAATCTTATATCTGGCCTGTGAATATAAAAACTGATTAAACCAGTTCCTTGGGGAAACTTAGTAGAACCGATGCTTAAGGATTAAAGCTTCAGGAAGTCAGCTCCTTGGGAATACAAAAAGGTGCTGTGTTACCTTCCATTCCAAGAGCCTTTCGAAATATTGTGAAACAAGAAGCGTCATCTTATCTCTGAGTGACGTGAACGCACAAAATGAGGGAGGGACTGAATCACACCGTGAGACCAAGAAGGAATCCTCCTTTTGTGTTTTCTGACCCCTCCTCCCTTCATCCAGAGGATTTAGGGTACACCCGTCTACCTTAACCCTCTCGAGATAGGTCTAAGGACCAACAGGCACTGCTCTCAAGGTGTGGCAAATGACATTTAAAGACTTCTTTTTTAACTTCACTTGCAGCTCTTACATTGAAAACATTCACCTTTATAAACATCTTTCCCCTTTTTTTCCTCTTCCCTCTAGGAGGGTCAAGGCAGAATTCCTATAGTGCTCCCTTTCTAGACAGAATGTTCAAGGGCTCTAAATATGCCCCTCTAAACTAGTGTCTTAGTTTGGATTCCTCCCAAAAGAGGTCCTGAGACAAAAACTTGAGTACAAGCAGTTTTCTTGGTGATAATCCTTGGGAGCAGACTTGAAGCAGCGGGGACATAAGGGAGGGAGAAAACCAGTAACTCATGCATCAATGAGGAGGTTACTACTGAGGGCACCTGAGGAACCTGGGGACCCTCTGAGAAACCATGTGGAACACACCTCAGAATCATCCCACTGGGCATTATCCACCAACTCTCATTCCCCACTGGTAGAGGCTGGCCCAGGGACATGAGCTCCTCTTCACTTCCTGATGACACCAGTGTACTCATGGAGGGTGGGCAACGAGCGGAGAAAGTCCTCCGGCAGAGAAGTGAGCTGCAGGGGCTTGAGGGGGAAAGCAGCTGGTGTGCAGGAAACTGCCTTCCCCGGCAGCTGCAGGTAGATTCAGGTTGGCTGGGGGATACGGGGCAGGGCAACTGCTTTTCACATGCTCCTACCTCTCTCTTCTCAAATATGCTTCAAGAGTTCTTGACCAAGTTGCCTTGGGGAAGAATTGACCTCTGTCCCTTACTAGTTAGGTAACCAGACTTAACCTCTCCAGATCTCAAATCCTTTAACATGGAGATGGTAATAGCACTCACTTCATATGGCCTTGTGGAGACTTAAATATGTAAATACATGTGAAGCTGTTAGCACAATGAACAACAAGGCATGCAATAAAATGTTGGCCATCTTTGTCACTTTTGTTTGTCTTACCTTTTGTTTATGTTTTTAAGAAGAAATAGCATGGGACTAAGAATTCTGAGACCCTGGTTTCAGCCCTAGCTCTGCTGCTAGCTAGCTGTGTGATCTTGAGAAAGTCACTTAATGTTTCTGAACTTGAGCTCCCTCATCTGTTAAATTAAGGTGTTGAAATAAATGAGTATTTGAGGCGGAGGGTTTTAGTCAAGGAATCTTGAATTCAAACCCAAACACCTAAAATGTCAAGATGTGGAAACTGGAAATCCAAAGAGATGGGGCCCTGGCAGTTCAATCAGGTTTATTTGTTTGTTTGTTTTCTAAAAATCGATGGACTTGATACTGAGTTCCTTAAATCTCTATCAGTTACAAGTAATGAAACATCAAACATGAGCCAGGTTAAACGGAAAAGGGGGATATATTGACTTGGAAAATGGAAATTAAAATCCCCATCTAGGTTACCTTCAATTGTGGCTGGGTCTAGGGGTCAAGTGATACCATCAGGACCACGTTTCTCTGCACCCCTCAGCTCCATGTCTTTCTCTGCTGCCTTCATCTCAGAAAGGCCTGCCCTCCTGGCGGCAAGAAGGCTGTCAGCAGCTCTCTATCTCACTCCTATCTTAGGACCACAGGAGAAAAAGTTCCCCCCAAGAGGTATTTAGTCCTGGGATTGACTTTTATTGGCAGAAATAAGGGTGAGACATGCTCATATCTGAACCAGTCACAGCAACAGGACAGGAAATATGCTCATTCATTGGCTTGGACCACAGGCCGACTTCTGATTGAGAATATCTAGGGGGGGGGGCGGGTAGGGTAGGTGGGAGCAGTGTTATTGACAACAGAAGGAAGGATGGCTATCATGTGCCAAAAACAACCAATGTCCACTGTGAATCTATTCAACTCCAACCTCTAAAATGTCTCCTTGCTGACTCCTTCTTGTCTTCTGGGTTTTACGAAAACCTCTGAATTTCACCATCCAAGTTGCCTCATCCCTTTGCCATATTTCCTTGCTGTTGTAGCCACATCCCTTAACTGAATAACTAATGGGTCAGTAAGTATGTATGAAACACTCTGAATTCTGTGGGGAAAATAAGACATCTCTGAGACTAGACCTTTATCCTCAAGGAGTTTATAATCTAGCTGGGTAAAAAAACCCAGAACTATTCTGCTTATGTAGGTTCATAAGCAGTACAAGTTCATAAAGGGGGAGATCCATAATCGGAACAGTTCCAGGCAGACTGAAATGATGGTCAAATCTAGCCAGATGAAAGTCAGTAAGGATAAATATAAACTCCCACACTAAGATCCAGGGGCCCTAGGGAGCCACTGAAGGTTTTTAACCAGGATAGTGATAGAGTCAAAGCAGTGGTTTAGGAAGAATTATTCAGCAATACGTATGGATGAGTCAGAGTAGGAAAAGACGGGAAGGTGGGGGCCAGTTTAGAGTCTACTGCAATAGTATTTGTATAGAATGAGGTTACAAACCCTAGACCTGAGGCATTCATGGAAATGAAAAGAAAATGTGTACGGAAATGCACTGGTTGAGGAAGGCAGAGAAGAATGAGTTAAGGAAGAAAATTGTCCATGAAGATTTGATGCTGGAAGACTGAGGAAAGGTGCCATTAGAAGTAAAAATGTGGGAGGCAGGAACGCTGACTGGGAGTGGGGCAGGATGGAGAGAGGAGCAGGAAATAAGCTGTTTTAGACGTGCCACGTTCGTGGCGCTGGAGAGGCATGCAGGTGGAAGTCTTCAAAGGGCCGTTGGAAGTTTGGTTCAGAGTCAGGGGGGAGAAGACAGCAGTTAGGGAATCAACTTCCTGGAAGTAGCAGTAGATGAGATTAATGCCACTTACCTGTCAAAACAATAAGAGAATCAGAGAAGAAACCCAGACCTTTCAGCTGTTCCCTCTGCTGCCCGAGTGACCTTGGCCTCAGTCTCCTCACTCATACACTGGAGTTAAGCCATAGCAAAAGCAGCACTGACTATGGGCATAGAGTCCACAGCCGGCTCTCTTCTCTTGCACATCCTGTAAGGACATGCAGTTTCCCGATCAGTCATTCTGAGTTACACCACTGCCTGGAAACGATTTTGTACCATCAGCTACCTGGCCCCAAGTGCACCTCGGTCTCTCCACGGAGCATGCCCAGGGCTCTACATGTTGACCCCCATGTTTATTTCAGCTAGACCACAGTAAATATGACTTGTGCATGACATACTTAACATATTATGTTAATGTCGTTTGATAATTTCCAACACCCACACGCTCCCCATTGCTGACTACTCCTGCCTCACGGTGGAAACATGTCAAAAAGACTTTCTTCTCGCACCTGGCCAAGCTTCTACCGAATTTATCTTTGAACCGACTTTAAGTTTTCTAAATACTTTATTCTCCAGCTATCTAACTTAAAATCCTTGAAATGCATGTCTTATCCAATGTTTCTGCCCATAAGAAGGACCATGAACACCCATTGTCCCCTTTATCATCAAGACAGAGCACCTACTTGACAGTCCTTTCTCACATTAGAATTTGAAACCAAGATGAGTTATTTGGACAGAAACGTTTCCCCTGCTGCATTACAACGGGCTGGCATCCAAGCAGGGCGTAAGGACACCTCTCCAAGTGGCAGATGGCAAATAACTGGCTTTGTATAAGTAACTCAACCTGATGATTACATCTAATAATTCCAGGCCTGATCCTGGAGACTCTGACAGTGCAGAGAGCACTCCTACTGCCATTTCCAATGATGAAGCATCCTCAACAGGAAGTCTGCCTTCACTAAAACGATTATATTTGTATGTATGTGTGTGTGTACAGGTTAAGGTGTACTGTACTGTCCCACACAAGCTGGCATTAACTCTTGCTGGTTCATAAGTATTGCTTTTGATAAGTCATCATTGCTATATTTAGGTATCTCCAGCCTCTGAGCCAAACTATAATCCTTAGAAGTGGTCCCTACTTATGTACAACAACATCGTGATATATTTACTATTTACTAATTATCATATGGTAGGTACTGAAGTTACTCTCTTCATTTTCACGGAAATCCCATGAGGGGTGTATCATTAACTTACATTACAGGTGAAGAAAGTTAAGTAACATGCTTAACACTCTACGGTTAGCAAAGGTGGGCTGGAACTCAAACTCAGATTTGAATTTGAATTTTCCCAGGCCAGATGTCTTTTCTACCTTGACTATTATTAGGAATCAGTGTTAATGAGTGCATGAATGAGGGACTCTAAAACTCACACCTTTAACCTCTATGTTATATTGGGACCAATTTATAGCCACAATAATAAACCCAAAGCCCTTGGACATTCGTATGTTCCCTAGATGTAGATAGTTGACAATGACATAAAATTGAATCATCTTCAAAAAAAGTAACACCAGAATGGGTAAACTGTAGTACATCCAGACAATGGAATATTATTCAGCAAAATGAAATGAGCGATCAAGCCATGAAAAGGAAAATACATGAAGGAATCTTAAATACATATTACTAAGTGAAATAGGCCAATCTGAAAAGGCTACATACTGTACGATTCCAACTACACATATGACGTTCTGGAAAAAGCTAAACTGTGGAGACAAGTAAAAAGATCAGTGGTTACCAGAGGGTGGGGGTGGAGAGAGATGAATAGGCAATAGGCAAAACACAGAGGGTTTTTAGGGTTTTTAGTGAAAACACCATTTATGATACTATAATGATGGATACGTGTCATTATACATTTGTGCAAACACACATAATGTACAACACCAAGAGTGAAACTTGAAGTAAACTATGGACTTTGAGTGATAATGGTGTGTTAATATAGGTTCATCAGTTGTAACAAATGTACTCTGACGCTGAGGGACGTTGATAATGGGGGGGGCTATGAATGTTTGGGGACAAGGAGTACACGGGAAATCTCTGTACCTTCCTCTCTATTTTACTGTGAACTTATAATTGCTCTAAATAAAGTCTTTTAAAAAAAGTAATAGCAAGGGAAACAAAATAGACCAAGGTGATTCACACGTGGAGAAAACCTGAACTGAACTCTGGTCATCTTTATCACTGCCACTGACCACCACCATTCCTCAGGTCAAAATCCGGACTTAGGCCACACTTGCCAAGGAGTGGCTAAAAGACATGGATCGGCTTGGCTTTGGACCATTAATTTCACACATTAGGATTATGACCTCGGGGAATTAAATTTGCAGAGGATTTACTGTGAGCAAGGCTTGGTGCTAGGTCCTAGGGTTGAGTTCCAACTTTCCCACCCACAGTCTAGGTTTGGGAGTACATTCCTACAGTATCTGGGGTGCATCACTGCTAGTCTCCTTCCCTAGGATCTTACTGATTGTCCAACAGGTTGATAAACACACAATATCCACGCACCATATTCCTTGACATTATACAGCTACAGAAGCAGCAGATTGTTCATATTTGGCTAGTGGCTCTTGCTCTCTGCTACCCAAATGTGTGCCAACATTTCTGCATAGTTAATAACTCTAAGGAATGAAAGTCCATTCACATTTGGTTAATCCCCATATTTTCTAAAACAGTTACCTCTTTTTAACTCATCTCTCTTTGTAACAAGTGGATTTTTCTTTCCATTAGTTATCTCTTGAGTTCACTGTCAAGTCCATTTTAATTCTTGCATTCCCTTATGAGATAGTCACTCAAAAAGAATTGCTATCCTGTCAGTTACATAGCTCTGCTCCCAGCATGGGAATTGTATTTCTTTAATGGCTTTATTCCTCTAAACATATGCTTTTTCGAGGTCTCCATTATCCCCCCATTCCTCAGAGGGAACCACTGGCAATCGTAGAATAGGGCTCTCTGCTGCCTAGAGGCCTGAGAAACAAATCTGAAATATTTTAAAACTAAAAGAGCTCCTGAACTGATGTGTGTCCTGGATTGACTGGTACTGGGCACCAGCTCCAGACACAGCACAGAACAGCAATGATTCTTCCTGGCAGTCAGGGTGCCAAATGACTTTTTTCTGTGTTTAAAAATGGACAGAGGTTTGCAGTAATTGGATGAAATAATGTAGAATTTAAAATATTGTTCATTCAGAGAGAGATTAGGCTTTAATTAAATGGTGTCATTTAATATACTATCCAGCAGATACTATAATTGGTTTCTTTAGCAGAGAACACAGTAATATCTAGGCTTACTGAAGTGATAATGGTACTAATTTAGCCCAGTGGATACATCAACAGCTTGGCTGTTTTCTGACACCGCCGGTGAACAAGAAATAAGCTTTGATCATGACATCTACCTAACTCTTAATCAGTCATTTCTTTCTGAAATAAAATTACTAATCACGCAGACTAAACAAACTCTGCTTGTATTAAACAGGTACGATATCTGGGATTTTCAGGGGGTATTAAGCTCTTCATTTCTATGGATAAAAAAAAGGCAGGGTTATCTTCAAAGCAGTTATGAAATTATATTTCATTTGAACAGGGAGAATGGCATTTACTATTTTTAAAACCTGGTATAAATGCAAACCAGCACTCCCAGTTCGTTCAGAGAGGGCAGACAATTTTCTGGCACAACAGTTGTGTATTTTAACTCCTATTTTTCTGTTGGTCATTTACAAGGACGTTCTCATTTCCAGGCTTGGCTCCTGTTTCCTCATGGCTCATTCCTGAAATGTGATACAATAAGGTCCTATTCTCTTCAAACTATTCTGCTTGATAATTCTGAACAAAGCTAGAAGGGGGAGGGGGTGGGGTGTAGAATTTAACTGAATCTAAAAGAAAAAAAAATTGCCTTCTAAGGTCTAGTGCCCCAGACAAATTACAAAGTAACCAGAGATTAGATTAAAAGCCCTTGCTAAATTCTTCATTTTCAAAAATACATGCGCGGCACCTAGGGATGGAAAACTTTCATTCCTCTGTTTGCAAATGACCGTCAACATGTTTATTTTGGAAAAGAATGGAAACATTGATTATGGCAAAGAGCTAGCTGGGTCACAGAGTCAGAAAAACAGGCTGGCTCTGTCACTGGGTGGGGAAACGGAACTGGCAATTACAGGATAGGGTCCCTGGAGTGTAACTCCACCTTTACAGACTTATCAGTGGATTTTCAGGGATTTGGCGCAACACTTTGGAACTCCTCCCTGACCCATTAGAACTCAGGGAAGGTATTCCCCACTTCATCCTCAGAAGATGCGAAATGTAACTGAGGACACAGGAATTATTTGCAAATGGCATCCTGAAAACTCTAAAGTCGGGATACTCCCTGCAAATTCAAGAGAGCTGGCAACCAAAGCCGAGCTGAATAAAGGGTGCCTTGGAGTCAGCCTGGGTCCTCACAGTTAAAGGACAAACCTCACGCCAACACAACTGCACATCAAATACAACTCTCAGGGACCATTACAGTCGCTGAAGCCCACTGGGATTCCTTTATCCTTGGGATGTTTTCCTTACAAAGCAAACCACACTCGCTGGACTCAACAACCACTAAAAAGTGACTGTGCTTTGGACAATTAGAGCCTCTGATTTGCTCTCCTGTAAATTACTCTTTAAACCAGGGCCAACCAGTTGCACCCAGAGCGCCATTCTGGAAGGTCCTCACTGACCTCCTAATAGCTACATCCAGTGGCCTGTATTCAGTTATTGTCCTCTTGACCTCTCTGGGGCAGACAATACCCACCTCCCTGGCCTTTCTCCTCCACTGGCTACAGCAGCCTTACGTTAGATTCTTCCACCTTTCTCTCTGACTGCTAGAGGACTTGTTCTAGAATGTGGACATGCTCAAGTTTTCCTGTTTAAATCTTTCTTTGACTTCCAGTTCCTACTGGCTAAAAACTCAATGGCATGTCATGCAAAAGCCTTCAACGATGGCTTCAAACATCCTGACTCTTCCTGCCTCGTTTCTTGAAACTTTCTTACTAATATCTGTCTATTCCTCCCTCACCCCGACACACACACATTCGTATAATTATCTCCGTACTGCATGCTTTTCCAAGTTTCTGTGTCTTTGCTCATTTCCTCTCCTTTTCTCTTTCTCTTTCTTCTTCACCCAATGAGACCCAACTCATCTCTCAAAATCCTTCCTGGCCCACTAGACTGGAAACTGCATGCAGGCAAGACCACTCCTGTCTTGCCCTTCACAGGGACCTAGCACAGAGCATGGCACAGCACAAGCATGCAGTATGTGTTTGCTGCAATGAGTTAAGTTGATGTTTCCGATTATTTAGTCACACTGTCCTTCACGTTCTCACTGAATTCTCACCATATCTTAAGCAACACAATTTTTATTTTGTGCCTTAATTATCTGGATAGGAATCACACCTACCAAAACTGAGTTTTTCCAAGTCAGAGGCCTTATCTTAGCCACATGCTCGGCACATAGTAGGCACGCAAGAACTGTTTGCTGAATGAAGGAGGAGAATGTGAGAAGTGGCCAGGTGAGTGTCAAGAGGTGGGTTTCCCTCAGAACACCTGTGCCCTTCCCCCTTCCTCAAGGGAGCATTTCCATAACTTTACCACCTCCAGCCAGGGTTTTTTTAAACTCCTGTCTCCTGGATGCCTGCTGTGACCCCCAGAGTCACAAAGCAGGCAAGGGCTGATCTGGCACTTCACCCACAGCCCAACTCACAGCCTCCCTCAGGGATAAAGAAGCCTGTTCTAACCTAATCAAAGAGCTGCTTCATAAGGCTTCATTTGCGTGGATTCTCTGCATTCTCCTGCCTACTCCCTTAGACACCCACCAGGGAATAACAGCAACCTCCCAAGCCTGCAAAATAAACCCACCGGGACTACAGCCACTCCCCATAATTGAGCAAACCGCCTCTCAAAATGCCCATACATTTTGCATTAAACACAGTGTATCAAATTAAAAATGAAACTCAAGTTGTTTGCTTAATGGTTTTCCCAGACCTGAGGTTGAGACCAGACCACTGGTCCATCTCTTCATGAATGTCAGCTGGTTTTGCTGCTTTTGACACAGACACTGTTTAGCTATTATGGGGCACATGAGGCACGTTTATTTATTCTTAAACCTAATGTCCAAGTAACTGAGAAAGGGGATTCATTAAATAATTTAAACTAGATCCAAATTAAAGGGCAGTTTTCTCAGTCGTATTTGCAAAGAAGTTCAATTTGACTGAAAGAAGTAATCATGTAAGCCCATGTTGGTTTGGGATTACCTCTAATGGGGGTAATTTTGAATCAGCTCCATTTATATCTTCTTTCAATAAGTAGCATAGGGAAATCTTGCCTGTGACATCTGTACAACATTTCCTCCTAGACAATGTGTTTAAACTTAATTCTTTGAAAAATCATGTTAAAAAGTTTTGGTCACAATTATATATTGAGCTTTTACTGAGGACCTGTTAGACTAGACGATGAGTCATGTTCATTTCCAAGATGCTAAAAAAAAAAAATCCCCGGGTACCTTCCGGAAAATCAGTTGGTTGTAGACATCATTCGTGTCAGTTTATTCTTAAAAGAGCTGGGAATAGAACTCAGAATATTTGACTTGTACTCCAGTGCCTTCCTACCTCACCTGCTTAATATTGTGCCAGGGAGACCTACAGTCCAGAGTTGAGTCATAGGGGAAGCAGTGTAGGGGATTCCGGCTAATTCACCAGGTATTTGCAGAATGTGTTCTTGTGCTAGGGAATGCAGTAGGAACAGACTGATCTGTTCCTGAAAGTTGACCTCTCTAAACTGGCATGCAGTTAGTGTCAACAGGGAACAAGTCAAGGTTACAGAAATCCTGCAAGTCTTTCTCTCAAGTCCAGGGCTTGATCCGGTCGACCAGGGCCTCTAGAACAACTTCTACCTGGGCCATTCTACTATTCCTCTTTCCAAACAGTGGATCCAAAGAGGAGTGCATAAAAACAATCCTTTCAGTGGGCTTCCTCAGAAGGCCAAGTCCCAAGTTCACTCCCACAACCACCAGCCAAACTCTCAACTCCCTGAGCCAGAGGAGCTGTTCTTACAGGCAGTTCTCTTTCCAGGTGCAATTGTGGAAACAGACTTTCTGGGCCTTGAATTTGGTCTTTTACTCTCTTCAGTTAATGTGATAATCATTATTATTACAATAGTTATATTATCATTTGCATCAAAACAAGTTATTTCCAGTTGCCCGCTTAGTATATTCCCCCTCTCTCTTCATGGTAAATCAGACTGGGGAAACAGCATAGGTCAGAGGCCTTCAAGCACTCAGGTCCCCTCTTCATGATGTCCCATGCTGCTCCCATGCTGGGTTCCAGCTGCTCTTCCTCAAAGGAGTTGCTGGCATTGTGTTGGCAGCTGTTCCTAGTGGGGATCTTCCATCAGCAGCAGTACCTTCCACCTCTCCTGTCCCCTACTCCACTTTATCACCTGGGGAAATTGCCAGCTGCTCTGGTCAGTGGCCTCTCTTGCCTCTGGGAGCAGGTCTGTAACTTCTCAGTAGCTTGAAAACTTCATTTATAGTCTCAACACCACTTTTAGAGAATGGCTCCTCAGAGGGTTCACTTGGAGTTTTCTAGAAGTAGCTACAAAGCTGAACAGCCTTGAACAAACATTAAGCAAAAAAAAAAGACCATAACGACATTTATAAAGAGGTGTATGGCTACACAGCATTTCTACATGCATTATTTATTTTCATTTTCACAAAACTCATAGGAAGTAGACACTTATTTTATGCATGAAGATCGTGGCAAAAGGCCCCCAATTCTTCTTGTGTTCCTTTGCCCTCACTTTCACTTTTTTTTTTTTTTTTTTTTTTCCGGTATGCGGGCCTCTCACTGTTGTGGCCTCTCCCGTTGCGGAGCACAGGCTCCGGACGCACAGGCTCAGCGGCCATGGCTCACGGGCTTAGTTGCTCCGCGGCATGTGGGATCTTCCCGGACCAGGGCACGAACCCGTGTCTCCTGCATCGGCAGGCGGACTCTCAACCACTGCGCCACCAGGGAAGCCCTCACTTTCACTTTTGTAAGGCATAAGAAAACCTAAATACTCTGCTCTTGTCAATTCTGTGCCCATCTATGATTCCCCATTGTCTGTAGAATAAGATCCTAATTCCTTAACCTAGGGCACAAGGCCACGATTAAAGCCTATGTGCTGTGATTAAAGCCTTCTTTTCCCATTTTGTCTCTTGTGTGCATGCTACGATCCAGCCGAAATGAATTACTGAGTGCCTCACACTCACCCATCTAGGAGAGATACCTTGTTGCTATAAGAAAAGCATTAGACTTAGATACAGACAGATTTTTTTCAGATCCCCAACTCTACCATTAGCCAGCTATTTGAATTTGAGAAAGTAACTGAGCCTCAGTTTTTTCTGTTGTTGTTGTTTGCTCGTTTGGCCACGCTGCGCTGCTTGTGGGATCGTAGTTCCCCAACCAGGGATTGAACCCGGGCCCCAGCAGTGAAAGCGCCGAGTCCTAACCACTGGACTGCCAGGGAATTCCCATGAGCCTCTGTTTTTAAAAATCACTGTATCCGGCCTTCCCTGGTGGCGCAGTGGTTGAGAATCCGCCTGCTGATGCAGGGGACACGGGTTCGTGCCCCGGTCCGGGAGGATCCCTCATGCCGTGGAGCGGCTGGGTCTGTGGGCCGTGGCCACTGAGCCTGCGCATCCGGAGCCTGTGCTCCGCAACAGGAGAGGCCACAGCAGCGAGAGGCCCGCGTACCGAAAAAAGAAAAAACAAATCTCTGTATCCACTTGAAATACATTTATTGGTGAGCAAGTAGACATGGTCCTTTCTATTCTAGAGCCCACCCTGTGGCAGGAATGGGATGTGGGAACTCAACCTTGGTGCAGTTAAGTGGGGGGGCAGTCAAAGAGGAGGTGCAGAAGCGGGAACTGAAAGACATGTGGAGCGACTGGAGGATGGGTGTGGAGGACGGAAGAGTGTTCCGAGATGAAGTTGAGGAAGGAAGCAGGGGCTAGCTCGTGAAGGCTCTTTACGCTTTGTTCAGGGATCCTTCTGTCTAAGAAAAATGAAGAACATTCACAGGGTTATAATCAGGGGAAGAATGTGACCAAATATGCATTTCACAGTGATCCGTCTGGATGCAATGTGGAGAATGGACTGAAAGAAGATTTGAGGGGTTGGTAGAGGGAAGACTGGAAGCAGCAAGATCAACTGGAGGAAGGTGGGTGCGATGGTGCCTGAGAGATGGTGATAGCCTGGACCAAGGCAGTGGCAGCTAGGGTCCAGAAAAGTGGGTGGATTCCAGAGATGTTCAGAGGGTGGAATGAACAGGTCTTGATGAGGCAGAGGGGCAGAGGGGGAGGGGCAGAGGGGGAGGAGTCAAGGATTATGAGTAGGAGCCAGGCATAGGGAACAGAACGGACAGTGATGTCATTTACACGCAGGAAATGAGGGAGCTGGATGGACAGAGTGAGAAGGAAGTGTTGAGTTCAGCTTGAACATTTTGTGTTTTATGTGCTTATGGAACAGACAATACCACCCAATAGAGTTCTTTAAGAGTTAGATGAAATGACATATGCAAAGTTTCTGGTACCCAGTGGATACCCACTGTTATGGACTGCGTGTTTGTGTCCTCCCCAAATTCATATGTTAAAACCCTAATTCCCAATATGATGGTATTTGGAGGTGGGGCCTTTGGGAGGCGATTAGGTTTAGATTAGGTCATGAGGGTGTTGCTCGCGTGATGGGATCAGTGTCCTTATTTGAAGAAGAAGAGATACCAGAGTTTTCCCTCTCTGCTCGCTTGCACTGAGGAAATGCTCTGTGAGCACTCAGTGAGAAGGTGGCTGTCTACAAGCCAGGAGTCTCACCAAGATCAGAATCTGCTAGCACCTAGATCCTGGACTTCCCAGCCTCCAGAACTGTGAAAAATGTCTGTTGTTTAAACTACCCAGTCTGTGTATTTTGCTACAGCAGCCTGAATAGGCTTAGACACCCACTGAAGTGTGGTTTTCTTTTCTATTTGTTAAACCATTCCCTTTGCCTGGAATGCCCTCTCCCTCATTTCCATAAGTTCAGATCCAAGCCATACTGTAAAGCCCATCTTCAAAAGTCACCTTCTCCCAGAAGCTTTCTCTGATTTTCCCAGGTAGAGATTTCCCATGCATATGTTTTTACCTTACATTGTAGTTATGTATGCCAATATCATATTGCTCCTAGAGCTAGAGACATTTCATTAACAATAGGACCCATGCCTGATTGACCCCTGATGCACAAATAAGCACCTGATAATAAATATTTACCTATTAATAAGCAACAAATTATTATAATTTATGTAATTTATATATCATACTCTGTATAATGTAATAAAATTACAATAGTAACAGTATTAATGTAATAATTCAGGGAGCCAATGCATTCATTACTGAATGAATATGCATATTTTCATCCTTGGCCTCATCTTGGCCCATTTCTCTCCTGAAAGAAGCAAAGAGAAATAGGCAAAAAAGCATAGCTTTCTGTACTAAACTTACTTGAGAAAATAGTTTTTTCAATTCCTAATTGTGTGATTATAATAAGTCACTTAATATCTCTGAATCTGTTTTTATATCTGGAAAGTGATAATAAAAATACCTGGCTCTTGAAGTAATCATGAAAATAGACAAAATATAGGAAGTAACGTGCCCAGTACAGTACCTGGCACTTGATCAATAAATTCAGGTTCCTTCCCATTCCCAGTGTTGGCATTCACTAAAGATCAAGGAGGAATGGAGAACCAGAAACAATAAGACAATATTTATATATTTCAAGTTTTTCAGATATCATATCCATTTGGTATTCTCATTTATAATATAAATTTTCAGTATGCCTGTTGTTGTTATTAAGGCTGTAGTGTTTTACTCCCTGGTCTGTTTTCATTTCCCTTTACATTGTATGCCTTGCTTCCTCTTACTTTGCCCTCTCTGGAAATCCGTATATTATAATACAAACAGTAAACAAGAGCTTTGCTTTGATCAGAGTCGGACAGAAATCATCGGTAAAAAGCTGAACTGCCCATTATTTAAAGAACTTTCTGAGAATAGGAGATAGTGAAGTAGAAAACAGTAAAAATATTCACTGAATACAACCACAGAACTCAAAATGCCATTGTGCCTAATCAGGACTTAAAAGAAGGGCTTCCCTGGTGGCGCAGTGGTTGAGAATCCGCCTGCCGATGCAGGAGACGCGGGTTCGTGCCCTGGTCCGGGAGGATCCCGCATGCCGCGGAGCGGCTGGGCCCGTGAGCCATGGCCGCTGGGCCTGCGCGTCCGGAGCCTGTGCTCCGCAACGGGAGAGGCCACAACAGTGAGAGGCCCGCATACCGCAAAAAAAAAAAAAAAAAAAAAAAAAAAAAAAGGACTTAAAAGAAACAGCAAAATGTTTAAAATCAGAAGTTTAAAGATGCAAAGGTTCAGAGATGAAGAGTAATTTTTGAAAATGTTTGCATTTGCTGATAAAAGGGTTCAGCTTCCTGTCATTAGTATCCAATTTGGCTTTATATTTTTCAGGACCAATCACACAATTAAAAGCATATCTGGTAACAGATGATAGCACAAAAGCATTTGTTTATATTATACCATATTAAGAGGTATTTAAGAAAAGCTCAAAATAAAAACAAGAATTATGACCATGAAAGAAAAGCAGACACATCATTTATGAGTTTTTCCTCTGTGTACTCTGAAAAGGCAGGATAATTCATGTTCCGTGTAAAACAACTTTGAGATTGAAAAGAAAGTTACTTCTAGCATTTTCTGAATCTTCTCTGGGTAATCAATCAAGATGTAAAATTTGGAACTAGGCAGCTCCCTCCCCAGTAGACCAACCTTCGTCTGTAACTGCTCCTGTCAAAACAGATCTAATACTAAACCAGAAGGCAAGATCATAGGCACTCCTCCAGAGAGTGGAGTTACATTGTGAGCAGAGTGGAGTTCTTTTTTTTTTTTGGCTGCGTTGGGTCTTTGTTGCTGCATGTGGCCTTCTGTAGTTCCAGCAAGCAGGGGCTACTCTTCATTGCGGTGCACGGGCTTCCCATTGCTGTGGCTTCTCTTGTTGCAGAGCATGGGCTCTAGCTGTGCGGCGGGCTCAGTAGTTTTGGCTTGCGGGCTCTAGAGCGCAGGCTCAGTAGTTGCAGCGCACCGGCTTAGTTACTCCGCGGCATGTGGGATCTTCCTGGACCAGGGCTCAAACCCATGTCCCCTGCACTGGCAGGCGGATTCTTTTCACTGTGCCACCAGGGAAGTCCCCAGAGTGGAGTTCTGTGCACTGAAGTTTGATCCTCAACTCTGCCCTTACTGTGTAAAATGGAGAGAATACAACCTCTTCTCTACTTGTATGGATTACACAGACTAATACATGGCCCAGAGTTCTTCTCACACAAATGGCAGCTTTCACAGATTGAGAGAGTATAACTTTAAAATTGCTGAAACAATCAGGCAACCCTACCTGAAGAGAAAAACCCTAGAATCTGTCTTTACCCCCGGGTCACCCTGTTCCAGGTTCACTCCTTACTCTGTCTGCTCCCCTTTGAGGTCCCAGCATGCCTTGGGGCTGAGCCCACATGAGTCATGATTCTGCAAAATGTTTTCTGAAGAAGGTCCAGAGTTTCCATGCTGTTACTTTCTTCTAAGGCAACATTAGAACAATATTTTAATGAAATACTGCTCATTAGCTTTCTTTCCTAGTTGGTGTTTTCCTTTGGGATTTTTATGGCCTTAGATAGCAGGGTCTTATGTCCATTTCACTCACCATGCACTCATCATTGCCATTTAATAAAGACAATAATTTAACAACTCCTGCTCATTCTTAGGTTCTTTAAGATTCATTTTTAGGAATGTGGAAGGAAGGGTATCTGAGGTTCTATTGGCAATCATCTTTTATAGTCTCAGTGGGTGGCAAAGGTGGCTAGAGAGCTGTTGGGAATAGGGGAACTTCTGTCACTCACTGTGGCTGTTTTCCCTTCAGTGGATCAGCTGACCATCAGCCCTACCCAGGCCACAACTCCCAGTAACAGAAGGTTCACTGGGGCTCAGGCTTGTAAGCATATGAGGGCAAAGGGAGAGTGAGATGAGCAGGTGAGCAACTCTACCTTGGATATTGTCATCTGGGGGAGGCCAACCTGAACCCAGGGGGCTCTTGGACAGTCCATCCTGTTGCCAGTTCAATTTTGAATCCAAAGACACATGCTGTCATTTTACAGACATCTTTAAGCCCGGCCAGGAAACAAGAGCTCAAGTTTCCTCAACAAGAAGGAATCACAGGTTTGGAAAGGAGCATCAAGGGATTCACGGCCTGATCATCGCCTTCCACATCTCTTCCTAGACAATTAAGCATCTACCTACCCTACGGTCAGAGACTGAGAGAGCAGACGTTTTCACAGGAACCCAGCAGCATCAAAGTCCTTTATTCAATAACTGTTTATTGAGCACCTACTTATAAGCTCAGGAAATAACCAATACATGTTACGCTTACTATCTGCCTAGAATTTTTCATGAAGGAACCTCAGCTATCTGTTCTAGGTTAGCATAATAGTATTTCTAAACTAGAGAGAGCCTAGAATTTGAATCTAAACCCTTTTTTAGGCATGAGGAAAAAGAGTCCAGGATCCTAAGTGACTTTCCCAATGTTAAAAAAATAGACATGACAGAGGTGAGTCCAAGCTCAGGTTTCCTGGATCACCAACCAGTCCTCTTGCCTGCTACATCAACCTTCTTGCAGAGTAGCATGAACATAACTGACTTCTCAGAGAGATACACTGAAGCATCCAAACATTATTTTTCAATTAATCAATAAGCGTTTATGGCGTGCCCACTTAGGAATGCATTCTGACTTTCATGGGGGTCCCAAGCACTTCTGTCTTTGTGGACCTACTCCTTCGTAAAAAATTATTTGAAAATTATATTTAACAACTGTATTGGTGTAAATATGAATATATTAATATTATATATTAAAACACTTTCTTTGACCCCAAAGTTCATTTTTTTCTTCCGATTTCAAAGAAATTAAAACATTTTTAAGGGCCCTAAAAGTCTTGTGAGCCCATAAGTCAGTCTTGCATGTGACAGATTCAAGGCATGGAATGCAATCATGGAAAGGACACTGAAAAATTGTGAAGATATTCTCACCCTTAGCCAACACACAAAATAGTTGAAAAGAGAGGGTAGGGAATGCACTTTGTTCTGAGTAGTGAATCCTCTTTCGACACAGTAAAGATTAGCATTTACTAAAATAAAAACTGTGTTAGTCACAGATCATTTCCTACAACCATGTCTCTCCACTAAAGAAACCCAGACGCAAGCACTTTGGTTCAGTCATGCCAGTCAATACTCCTGCCCTCTTTTGCCCAGCGATTACTAACAACAGTCAACCATTCCAGGGATGGAGATAATAAGCCCATCTTCATTGGGGTAATATCTTTTCTCACTCTATCATTAGCTGGATGATTGGTGTCATCTTTCTTAATAAAAAGCCATTGCTAGAAGCTATCTCCACTAAATACTCTTGACATCACTTCCTTTAATAGAGCTTAAAAGTAATAAAATATTTAAGCGGCAAGGCATGACAGAGCATTTATTACTCTGGGCCATTCACTCAGCTCTCTCTGCTGGTGTGAGACAAGACACTGAAGGCCAGTCCATTCCCTGCTTCCCCCAGAGCTGAGTGTGGATGCTGAACACTGCCTCATCAGGAAAGCGATTTTGTTAACAATGTTGGTTTTAAAAATAATAACTAGATGGAAAAGCATCAGCACAGATGATTACCATGAAAGTAAACTGACAGTGCCAAGTCTCCGGCTCTCCATCCTCTGATTATTCTGTAACGTCGTTGTCTCTCTGTACCAGTGGACAACTATCTTACTGGAGTGAGGCCTTCTTAAGCAGGACAAAAATCTGTGCTGGACACCAACACCACGTATCCCTGCTTTTCAGTAGAGAAAGAACTGGATGATCACACAAATTGGAGAGAAACTAAACAGAAGCCAGAAAACTAATTGTGCAGCATTACACACACACACAAATAAGCTTTAAACAGAAGTAAGAGCTACAGATATAAGTTGATTACTACTAGAATAGCAATGGAAAGCCGTGACCCTCCCAAAGCAACACTCACTCTGTACTGATAAAGATGCATTCTTTCTCAAAATTTTCAATAATTCTAATTATCTATAGGGTATATGCTCAATAAAAACTTTTTAAAATCAAGACATTTTAGTAGGATATCTATTATGCCTAGTCAGGTTTCTTAATGTGTCAATTTATAAATATCAAATTTCAATAAGCCTTAATAATTTGTTTTATAGAATGCTAGACAGTGGTCATTAGTTCTAAGTAAAAATGAAAATATAAATTTATGCATCATTTGCATGTATGATCCAAAGAAAGATTTGTAATTTTGAATTGGCTTTCAACTCACCCTTAAGAACTTAGAGAAGCACTGCTCCGCTGAGACATGTTTACACATAGTAGGTGCTGAAGAAAACGTAAAAGCTTGATCCTGGTTGTTCCCACTATTCCCCCCAAGCCCGTTCTCTTTGTAGGATGATAAATCACTACTTCTCTAAGACACAGTGGCTTTGATAGGATGTAGAGTCAAAGAGCCAGGAGATGGAGTCCATGTTCCCTGCACTCAAAAAATGTCTCCCAGAAACACCCACAACTCTTTAGTAGGTCAGATAAAATTAATTTTTTAAAAATAAATTCAAAAACTGAGTGTTTGAAGGCTTTGAGAAATCAAACCAAATTATGGAAATGCAGAGTATAATGTGAGTGGGTAATTAGGTGGCAGCTCATGTCCTGACAGATAATTCCAGAGAAAAAGCCAAACAAAGCCTGCCATATGTTCAGCTCTCTGTGTAAATCACTACAGCCAGAGAGAGCTTTACGGAATATTCTATAGCATATGTCTAGTCAGTATGTTTGTTCCATCTTACTTACTGCCAAGTTCCCAATGCTTAAAATAATTAACCTTTCCCACCTCTTTGGAAAGCTCTGCAATATATTCCAAAGGGAATACTTTGCTGTCATCTGTTGAGGCAGTCAGTACCCCACCAAAATTTACCAATGAAGTAGGTGTATTCCCCTCTGGAATTCAATTCTGGCATGGATGTTAAGAAACCTCTCTTCTCCAGAATACTACTCAGGTGGTCATACAAACAAATGCCAAACACAGGTTTTTCAACCACCAAGAAATACATATAAGAAATAATATTAATGAAACAAGCATTTTACTGTGTTGTTATGTGTAAGAATATATTTTTATTACTTATTTTATTGAACATTGATTAAGTACCTTCCACTTAAGCTAGGTGCTTCAGATACGAATATAAATAAGACCTGCTGTTTGCTCAAAAGAATTTAGATGCTGATGGTGGAAACATATCTGCAAAAAACCATTACTCTAATAAAAGGAAGATATGGGGGTATAATGGATTCATACTGTGTCAGATAAGTTTTGCTGGATACATGTTTCTCAGAATTCCCTTCACTCTAAAGCTCCAGGTTAGCATGGACCATGAAAGCTATTTTATGGGAAATTTGGAAGACAGAAGAATGAAATAGCCTTATTCTTATTACACTCTGAGGTTTGGAGCAGGGAAAGGGGTGCCAGCGTATCTCACATATGTGGCTGCTTATTGCTGGCTTACCTGGTCGGGGAAGGGGCACAGGCAGCAGCTGGGCTCACAGCAACTCCAACTCCTGTTACGTCCTCCTTCAGCGTCTCTGACTCCTGGTTCAGTACGTATCAAGTATCGTGACAAAGTGCAGTGGCTTCTCCTGCAGTGGACACCTACAGCATCAAAGCTGGAGGCCTCAAGGTGGCAAAAGACCAACAACACAGGTTCCAATTCACCCTCATAGGTCCCATTCAGGTTCCAATTTGTCCTTTCCCCATCTTCCCTTTCCAACTGCCTGCCGTGAAGGCAGATATGACAACCACCCATAGGCTGTTTTTACCAGTCATCTGGCTTCCACAATTGTTTAAAGTCAAATTCCTATAATAAATCATATCCTAATGGTTCTGCCAGGATTATCAAGAAATGAGCCTTAATCAGATGATATTTGACTTGAGGGTCTTCAAAGATAAGGAAGAGTTCCCCAATATAGCAAACAGGAGAAAGACCTTGAAGACGTGGAAAATAGCACATGCAAAGGTTTGAAGACATTCAAGAACATCGTATGTTCATGATATAGTGACAATGAAGTTTGTGAGAGAGGGTGCTAGGAGACAAACCTGAAAAGGGAGGCTGAGATAGGTCTCAAGGACCACGTGGGCCATACTAAGACGTTTGAACGAAATCCAGTAGGCAATCAGGAATTACAGAAAGATTTTAAGCAGATAATGCATGGATGTGAGTGCCTGTGAATGTGTAAAACGATCAGATTTGTATTTTAAAGATAGCTCTGGCAGCTGTGTGAAGGATGGATTAGAAGGGACAGGACAAGCCTGGAGCCAGAGAATTTGGTTAGGAGCCTGTTGCAAAACCAATTAGCAAAAGATAAAGGACGGTGGAAGTTGGGGAGAGTCACCTGTCCTGTTTAGCCTATAATTTCACTTTGTATATACAATTATATGGAGAATAAATTCAATCACCATGGGGATGCTGAGGATTATCCCTTTAAAATTGTCCTTCTTCACACAGAGTTAAATCACACTGACTGAGTACCAGTTAGGAACTCTCAAGGTGGAAAAAAGAAAAAAATCAGGAAACCTAACTCTATGGGAAAAGAATCTAAAAAAGAGTGGATATATGTATATGTATAACTGATTCACTTTGCTGTACACCTGAAACTAACACGACATTGTAAGTAACTATACTCCAATTAAAAATAAATAAATAAATAAATAAATAACAAAACCTAACTCTAACTGGTTAGAGAGTTTGGAATGGCTTTAAGACTGGTTATGACCCACAGAATCAACCACGCCACCACCAAAAGTGATTCTTTTTTGTCTCTCTGCTCTACCTTCCATGAAAATTAACACAGGTACAGCAACAACAACAGACAGATAACATGTTAAGCATTTACTTTGCACCATTTAAACCAGGAACTGTTCAAAGTGCTTTAAATGTGTTTACTAAGTTTCATCCAGAGGCACACTAAAAGCAATTAGAACTGCACAATCCCTTGACCACAGGCAGCAGGAAATAAAAGCATTTTCCCTACCACTGCCAGGCAGTACTCACCTCAACACCACTGCTGTGGCAATGGCAATGAGATTATACTCACTGACTAATCAAATCTCATTCTGAATCTGGGAATAGTGTCGATGCCATCTGACCAAAAAATGTGGCATTTCATTAGAAGTACAAAGGAATGACTGGGAAGTCAACTCAATATCCATTACACTCTGCTTTAGTTTTAGTCTAGGATCCAGGTCCTAGATCTGTGTTCTTCCCATGTGTGTTCTGTTGGTATTTGCTGTCACCTTCACGGAAGTGGCTCTTTAGTATCAATGCATCAATGTGGCTATTTTGTACCATGTATCAATACTAAGGGAACAGAAGACAAAGACTTATTTTCCTATTTCTAAAACTTCCTATTCTTCCATTGTATTCTAAGCACAAGTTTCATGTCCCAGTAAGATTGTAAACTCACTGAAGATGCGGATCTTGTCATATTATTCTGTATTCCCTAAACCCAATATATAGTAAGCATTAATATAAATGTTATTAATAAAAATGCTTTCTAACCTGAATTGTAAACTTGGAGTCTGAAACATATCTACGTAATGCTATAATGCTATGTAGAGACATTTATCCATTTCATTCTGTCCCTCTTCTGCCTCACGTATTTTGAAGCTGTGTTATTTGGCGTATACACATTTATGACTATGCTTTCCTGATGAACTGACCCTTTTATCATTTGGAAATGTCCCTTTTAATCTATTTTTTCTGATATGAATATAGCCACGCCAGTCTTCTTATGCTTCCTATTTGCATGGTGTGTCTGTTATCCAGTCTTTTACTCTCAACCTATCCATGTCTGGTTTTTTAAAATATTTATTTATTTTATTTTATTATTTTCTTCTTTTTCCTTTTTTTTTTTTTTTGGCTGTGTTGGGTCTTAGTTGCTGCACACAGGATCTTCATTGAGGCATGCTGGATCTTTTGATCTGGTGCGCAGACTCTTCTGGTCTCTTCTTTGTGGCGCTTGGGCCTCTCTCTTGTCGTGGCGTGCGGATTTTCTTTTTCTAGTTGTGGTGCACGGGCTCTAGGGTGAGTGGGCTCTGCAGTTTGCAGCATGCGGGGTCTCTCATTGAGGCGTGAGAGCTCAGTAGTTGTGGCACGCGCAGGTTAGTTGCCCCGTGGCATGTGGGACCTTAGTTCCCTGACCAGGGATTGAACCCATGTCCCCTGTATTGGAAGGAGGATTCTTTACCACTGGCCCACCAGGGAAGCCCCTCCATGTCTATTTTTAAAATAAAACTCTTATACAGCATTTTTAAATCCATAATTTTAAAATATGGTCTTGCTTTTTAAAATCCATATTGATAACCTTTGCCTTGGAACTGAACTGTTTAATTCATTAATAAGTAACATAGTTATTCATACGTCTTGATTTAGGCTTACCATTTTCATTATTTGTTTCTTGTTTGCTCCCTCTCTTTTTTGTTTCGTTTTTTGTTCTTCTGCTCTCTCTCTCCTGACTTCTTTGGAATTATCTTAACATGTTTTAGAATTCCATTTTAGCTTTATTTATTGGCACTTTAGCTGTACTCTTTTGCATTGCTTGTTAATGTTTGCTGCAGTGATTAAGATATCCATCTCTAAGTTTTCATTCTAGTTAGAGTTATTATTATACCACTTTACATAAAATATAAGAATCTTGCAATCCTCGTACTTCTATTTATTCAACTACAGTAGTCTCCCTGCCCACCCCTTCCACATCCCATTATCCATATATTTTTTTTTTTTTTTTTTTGGTGGTGGTACGCGGGCCTCTCACTGTTGTGGCCTCTCCCTTTGCGGAGGACAGGCTCCGGACGCGCAGGCTCAGTGGCCATGGCTCACGGGCCCAGCCGCTCCATGGCATGTGGGATCTTCCCGGACCGGGGCACGAACCCGTGTCCCCTGCATCCACAGGCGGATGCTCAACCACTGCGCCACCAGGGAAGCCCTATCCATAGTTTTGCTTTCCATGGTTTCCATTACCCAAGGTCAATCACAGTCCAAAAACATTAAATGGAAAATTCCAGAAACACAGGCATACCTCATTTTATTGTGCTTTGCTTTATTGCATTTTGAAGATATTGCATTTTTTTTACATAATGAAGGTCTGTGGCAACCCTACATTGAGCTAGTCTATTGGGACCATTTTTCCAGTAGCATTTGCTCATTTCGTGTCACTGTGTCACATTTTGGTAATCCCTGCAATATTTCAAACTTTTTCATTATTATTACATTTGTTATGGTGATCTGTGATCAGTGATCTTTGATGTTACTATTGCAAAAAGATTATGACTTGCTTAAGTCTCAGATGATAGTTAGCATTTTTTAGCAAAAAATGTATTTTTTAATTAAGATGTGTACTTTTTCAAACCATAATGCTATTGCACACTTAATAGACTATAGTATAGTGTAAACATAACTTTTATATGTACTGGGAAACCAAAAAATTCATGTGACTCACTTTACTGTGATTATTGTGGTGGTCTGGAACCAAACCCACAATTCTCCGAGGTATGCCTGTAAACAATTCATAAGTTTTCAGTTGCATACCATTCTGAGTAGCAAGAGCCATCCTGCTCCATCCCACCTGGGACATGAATTATCTTTTTGTCTAGAATATCCATGCTGTATATGCTACCTACCTGCCCATTAGTCACTTAGTAGCTCTCTCAGCTATCAGATCTGCTGTCATGGTATTGCCCTGCTTGTATTCAAGTAACCCTTATTTTACTTAATAATGGCTCCAAGAACAAGAGTAGTGATGCTGGCAATCCACATATGCCAAAGAGAAGCCGTAAAGTGCTTCCTTTCAGTGAAAAGGTGAAGAGCCTAATGCTATGTCATAATGCTTGTGTCATTCACCTCACTTCACCTCATCATGTAGGCATTGTATCATCTCACATCTCCCAAGAAGAAAGGTGAGTACAGTAAAATAAGATATTCTGAGAAAGATCACATTCATATAATTTTTATTACAGTATATTATTATAATTGTTCTATTTTATTATTAGTTGTTAATCTCTTAGTGTCTAATTTATAAATTAAACTTTATCATAGGTATGTATGTATAGGAAAAAAACACAGTATGTATAGGGTTAGGTACAATCTTCAGTTTCAGTCATCCACTGGAGATCTTGGAACATATCCCCCCAACCCTTTTCCTTTATTCTATATTCCTTTATTCTATAGTTGTCATGTGAATTTCACCTACATATATATATATATAAATCATAAACTCTACAGTAAACATTATAGGTTTTGCTTTAAACAGTTCTATTTGTTTTAAAGAAATCAAGAGGTAAATTAGTCTTTTATATTAACGAATATATTTACTATCTTAAGCATGCCTAACTCCTTCCTGAAGATTTACGTTCCCTCCAGTTTCAAGTTTCTCTCCAGTATCATTTCCTTTTATCTCAGGGAGAACTTCCTTTATCTTTTTTTTTTTTTTTTTTTTTTTTTGCGGTACGCGGGCCTCTCACTGTTGCGGCCTCTCCTGTTGCGGAGCACAGGCTCCGGACATGCAGGCTCAGCGGCCATGGCTCACGGGCCCAGCCGCTCCGCGGCATGTAGGATCTTCCCGGACCGGGGCACAAACCCGTGTCCCCTGCATCAGCAGGCGGACTCTCACCACTGAGCCACCAGGGAAGCCCCCTTTATCATTTCTTTAGTGCAGGACTGCTGATGATGAATTCTCTTAGCATTCTTTTATCCCAAAATATTTTAAATATATATTCATCCTAGAAGAATATTTTTGCTGGTTGTAAATAAAATTCAGGGTTGACAGGTTTTTTCTTTATTTTTTAAGCATGGCAAAGATGTTGTTCTGCTATCTTCTGACCTCTGTAGTCTGCAGTTATTTAAATTAGTGTTCCCTTGTATATAATATATCAGTTTTCCCTGGCTGCCTTGTTTAATATGTGTCTAATCATGATTTTCTTACATATCCTGCTTGGGATCATTGAGTTTCTTGGACCTGTAAATTTATGTTTTTTTAACCAATTCTGAGAAGTTTTTGGCTATTATTTATTCAAACATTTTTTTTGCCTTATTTTTTCTCTCCTCTCCTTCTGAGACTCCAATTATACATATATTATACCCTTTGCTATTAATTCACATCTCTGAGGCTCTGTTCGTTCTTTCAATCTTTTCTCTTTCTCTTCATCTATCCTCAAGTTCATTGACCCTTCTCCATTGTGTCTATTCTGCTCTGAAATCCATCCACTATTTGTTCTGTTTTGTTTTAGCTATCATAACATTAAATTCTAGAATTTTCGTTTGATTTTTTAAAATATTTTTCTTTGCTGAGCTTTCCTATCTCATTTACTACAAGTATATTTTCCATTACCTTACAGTGCATAGCTATAATAGCTCCTTGTCTGAGAATTCCAACGTCTAGGCCATCTTCCATTGATTGCCTTTTTACTTGGGACTGGATCACACTTTATATGGCAAATAATTTTAGATGGTATTCTGAACATTGTAAATGTTATGTTATGGAGGTTTTGGGCTCTTTTGTTAAACTTATTCTTGCTATTTCTGATGTTGTTTTGAATGGAATTATTTCTGTAATTTCATTTTCAGATTTTTCAATGAGAGTATATGAAAATACATGGGTATTTTTTAGTTAATTTCATATCCTGCAAACTTCCTAAGCTTTCTTATTAGCTCCAGTAGTTGTTTTATAGATTTTTTAAAGAAGCTTCTGTATACATGATCATTTGTCTGTAAAAAAATGACAGTTTTACTTCTTTTCCAATTTGTTTACCTTTAATTCCTTTTTCTTATTGCACTGACTACAACCTCCAGTATGATCTTGAATGAAAGTGGTGAAGGTGGACATCCTTGCCTTGTTCCTGCTCTGAAGGGAAAGCATTCAGTCTTTCACTATTAAGTATCGTTTATAGATATTTTTGTAGATTCCCTTTATCAGATTGAGAATGTTAATAATTCCTTAAGTTCAGGCATCAAGAAAGAGCCAGGGAAAAACACAAAACAAAGTGGGATCTATAAGGAATCTAGAATATCATCTCTGGTAGAAGCTGTCAGAGACAACAGCCAGTGACCCTATGTGGTAAAATGAGATGGTATAAGGTATTGCTCACTTTTTTCCCTTCTATATCTGAGTAGGAAAGAGCTGTCACAAAGCCCCCACCCTGAAAGCCCCCTTTCTGGGCCAGTCTCCAGTGCTGCTAATGCTGGTGGCATCATCTGATGACTCCAGGAAGTAGATGAATGAGATGCATGAAGGAAGGAATCAACAGAGAAGAGGGCTGGCTTATCGGGGGGATGTCTTCAGGACTAGCAAATGGAATTCCTGTGGAATACAGGCTTGAGTTTGACAATAACACCATCCACTCAGATGTCACCACAGTTACTGCTTGGCTAATGCTATGTGTCCTTAACTGATTTTTTATATCCTTCTCTATCCCTTTGCTAAGAAGAGCCAAAGAATCTTACTGTTCTATGAAATCTCCCTCTGGAATCAGGCAGAATTTAGGAAAAATGGCCTGACACTAGGGGAATTCAAGCAGTCTAATACCATGGGGTATTTGGAATAGCATGCTGGCACCTGAGGTTTTTTTTAACTCCCTGAGTTGTGGTTTAAACAACCCAACTCAGAGTTAGATATCACACTAGAAATTAGTAACACATTGGATAGAAAAAGCCTTGCTACTATTAGGTAGCGACTTGATTTCAAAAAGTGATCCCAGATCCCATCCCAGGCTTTTTGAAAAAAAGATTCTTTTCTACATGGTTTATATTAGTAATACAATTATGATAAAATTATTTCTTAAAGACTTAGGGTTTGGCTCATCTATGAAGAAAACAAGACTCTTTTCCAATTTGGTATCAAGTTATAGCCTTCTAAAGTAATTTCTTCTCAAATGTAAATCACCCTTGACAACAGGTTTCTGGATCAAGAGATGGAAACTATATGATCAGGTTTCCTTAAATGTCCCAGATTATATGTGAGTTGAGAGAGAGTTTAGAAAGATTAAATGATACACAACTTCATAAATTACAGACATGGAGGAGCCCTCTGTCTCCCAAATTTCAGTATTACTGGATCCTGGTTGTTCACAGGTCTACATCAGAGAAGAAGACAGTATTAGAAAGAACATGGATTTTGGAGTTAGGTATTCCTAGGGATTCCACCTCCATCACTTATGAACTATCGATAGCTTTGGGGCAAGTTGCTTTATCTTTATGAATCTCACTTTTCTCATCAGGATTCTAGTGACAATTTAAAAAGATGATGTTTGTAAAGCATCTGGCACACAGCAGGGCTTCTCTTTGTCATCCTCTCCATCAGGAGCTCTGTCATCTTTTAAATGTCACCCATATGGTAGCATCTGATGGTTCCAATGGAGAATAATTAGACTCTGATCAGGAGGTCCATGCTTGGACACAAATCAGTGAAATGGTGCTTTGGGGACTCTTGGGTAACCTGTGTCCACTGGACGCTTGTCTTTGACCTTTGTTTTCTTCTACAATTTGAAACTACTGTAAGTCACACTTTTTATGTCCTTCTCCTCTTCCTATCCCTCTCTCCTCCTATTCCACTGTCTGTCCCCAATGCATCTATATGGTATGCTTTTAAAAATATTAGATTTAGGGCTTCCCTGGTGGCGCAGTGGTTGAGAATCTGCCTGCTAATGCAGCAGACACGGGTTTGAGCCCTGGTCTGGGAGGATCCCACATGCCACGGAGCAACTAGGCCCGTGAGCCACAACTACTGAGACTACACGTCTGGAGCCTGTGCTCCGCAATGAGAGGCCGCAATAGTGAGAGGCCCGCGCACCGCGATGAAGAGTGGTCCCCGCTTGCCACAACTAGAGAAAGCCCTCGCACAGAAACGAAGACCCAACACAGCAAAAATAAATTAATTAATTAATAAACTCCTACCCCCAATATCTTAAAAAAAAATTAGATTTAGTCCCCACAATCTACCAATTTACTTGATGGTTTTAAATTCTTTTTTAAAGCTATGCTTGGGCTTCCCTGGTGGCACAGTGGTTGAGAGTCCGCCTGCCAATGCAGAGGACACGGGTTCATGCCCCGGTCTGGGAAGATCCCACATGCCGCAGAGCGGCTGGGCCCGTGAGCCATGGCCGCCGAGCCTGCGCGTCTGGAGCCTGTGCTCCGCAACGGGAGAGACCACAACAATGAGAGGCCCGCATACCACAAGAAAAACAAAAAAAAGCTATGCTTTAACAAGAGACAAGTCTAGAAAATTTAATTCAGTACAGCTTCCAAAGCACATTCAAAATGACTTTAAACGTCTTGCCTATAATCTTTTAGGAACAAAGCAGGGTATAAATGAATAAATAATAAGTACATATGGCTCTAAATAGGTCAAGAAAGTCATACAGAAGGATCATCACTGCTCTAGAGACATCTATTGGGACTCATCTATTGGATTAGTGTGCCCCAGATTAAAACTTACCGGAGGGGCTTCCCTGGTGGCGCAGTGGTTGAGAGTCCGCCTGCCGATGCAGGGGACACGGGTTCGTGCCCCGGTCCGGGAAGATCCCACATGCCGCGGAGCGGCTGGGCCCGTGAGCCATGACCGCTGAGCCTGCGCGTCCGGAGCCTGTGCTCCTCAACGGGAGAGGCCGCAATAGTGAGAGGCCCGCGTACCGCAAAAAAAAAAAAAAAAAAAAAAAAAACTTACCGGAGCTATTGGTGGGGTGCAAAATACTTCTACCACTAAACCACTGAGTCATAAGACCCAAGAGTTTGGAGAAATCTTGAGATCATTTAGTTCAATATCCTACCCAAACCTACTATTACATCCTTTATAGATAAGTAATAACAGTGATAATAATGTCAAACACTTACATGGAGTTTAATATGTGTTTTCTAATATTAATTTATTTAATCTTCATAGTAACCTCGTAAGGTAAGTAGTAGTATAGTCCCATTTTACATATGAGGAAAACTAAAGACAGAGCGAGGCACAGATGACCATCCAACCTCTGCTTGAACTTTTACTGTCTGACAGTTCCATTATGGAAAGGCTGTACTTGTAGAAATTTAAAGTTCTCCTTATAAAAGTTAATTTTGAAGATTTTCCTCGCTAACAACTCCAACTCATTTTCATTCAATCTGAGCTATTTCTTCTTCCTCCCAGATGATAAGAATTCCCAACCCAAACTCAGCACACACTTTTAGTCTATTGCCCTCTCTACACGACAGCAGTGTTTTCCAGAAAGCAACCCTTGGCATCACTCTAAAGGTTATTTTGCCTGAATTACAAATTTACTTTTGCCCTTTGCTTCATGGAAGGCCCCAGTTACCACACTGCTTCTTCCTAAGGTCCTAGAGCTCTAGGCAGGCAATAATTCAGGTCTCTTTAACAAGCAGACAGTGGTTCTGCTGTCCAGGGACAGCAGTCAATAAACATGCTGTGCCTCCAACCTCCCCAGCCTCCACTAACCTCTGAAACTAATTACCTTGCTAACTGCAGAGGCTGTACAGCCATGCTAATGAGATGCTGGACGATGGCATTTTTTGCTCTCAGAGGAAAAGCCACAGTGCGCCAGCAGGGATGGGAGCCTCCTCGGGTCAGCTCTCCTCTGAGACTCAGCTCCAGAAATTCTCAGAATACCACTTAGCAGGGATATGGACTTGGATGCAAAATCCCCTGGTGCCGAACACGTCCGTTAATTAACATTCAGAGAAATAAAGAAAAATGAAGATTTAAAGGTCACTGCATTAGCATTTCACCCCATTTCTCAATAGCTATTTGTGTACACTAATTTTCCACTCATTTCTCCTATTAATCACTGTCTCTATGGAGAACTTAGCCAAACACATTAGCAGACATGCTTCCTGGTGGCCATATTCTTCTCTGTAAATAATAATAAAAGAAATCACTGTTTATTTGCTCAACTTTAACATTTTTATGTGTAAGAGAATTATGTAGGTGGTTAAACATTTCAGCTCCCACTGAAAAGAATGCAGACAGAATTTCTTGTTTCTCGTCAAACCAGGATCAGTGTCAGTGTCAGGCTTTTTTTTTTTTTTTTAAACACCAAAATCTGGCCAGTTAAAGAATTCTCTCTCTAGAAGAATCTCTTTTTACAAAAGACCCAGTAGTGATAGACTCTCTTCCTGTGTGAGATGAGAAGTCATCAAAACGTTCCAGTTGCAAAGAACACAATATGTTATTTAGATTTTAAGTTTGTCAGAGTCCCTGAGAAAGTTCTGGCAGCAGGTTGGAATTCAGGAGCTTCTGGTTACCATACCTGCACTGCCCCCACCATCTGCAATAACCTGAAAGCTCTTACCTCGAAAGAGCTCCTTTCCTGTGAATATTTGGCACTGTTTTGGTTCTACCCTCACTGCCCTGCTCTCCTAGAACCAAAGGGCCAATGTCCCTGGATGGATGGGAGGAGGACAAGTTCCCCAAGGGAGCCTCCAATTCCCAAGAGCTCAGAGAAGAGAGAGCAGCCACACGTTTCTTTTAGGAGGTCTTCAAATGCACTGCTTCTTCAACTCCTGCCCTTCATGGAAAACATTTTACTCCCTCATTATGGAAAAAACATTGTCAGAGAAAATCTTCCCCAGGTGCTTTCTTTGCAGGGATATTTCTCAGAGTCTGAGGGGTTAGGAAACTGCTCCTCAATCATTATGACCAGTGACAGCAGCCTTGAGCTGTGGCAGGCAGCAAAGTGTATTACTTTTTCCAGCATATTCACACTGTATTTCTTCAGTATTACACACTCACATACATCAAGTACAGAATGTTCCTAAAGCTGCTGAGAAGAGGAGCTAATGTCCTGACAATTCATCTCTGAAATTTTTTTTTTTTCCAGCAAGCAGCCAGAAGTCATATCAAACTAGCAACTGTGAAGGTCACGTGGGAAATCTGTCACCATCTTTGAATAACTTCTTACGTGCAAGTGGAGAATACATTGGAACAGGGGAAAGGAACTGATGCCTCTTCGTAGGTGTCAAACTGAAAGGCATGATGGGTCCTTCCTGTGCATGGTGACAGTATCTCCTCCTTCCCTGCCTCTCCACTCACCTGTTGGCATCACCCATTTAATGTCAATGTTTATAATAATAAGAGCAGGTCATAAGAGCATTTTTGATGCACTGGCTTTCATGGAGCAGAGTGATACCCAATGAACTCTGTTATTATAAATATAATAAGCAAGAAACTTGGAAGAAAAAAAGGGGCATTTAAGGTCACCAGAATGTAGTCAACCCAACAGCAGAATAAAGTGGAAGTGGCTGTGCCTCCATTTCCTTGGTCAAAAAGACAAGCTTACAGTAAGAAGTGTATCCAGGACAGGCTGGCACTTAACTGAACCATACCTACCAATACATAGGATTGACAAAGAGTCGGAGCACAAGAGTTATGACGGACAATGTGATGCTCTGATCCTTGGTTGGCACTCTAAGCTTTACATGGCAGAAGAATCCATCACCAGATGCAAGCATTGGGTTCTCTGAGTCCTTATGCGACCTTACCTTCCCCATCCCAACCCACCTCTGGGTAGAGCTGGGGTCATAGAAATAGTGATGCTTCACGGGTCACAGGCTATTCTCTACTCCCCTGCAGAGAGCTTCCAAGTACCACCAGGAGTCCCCAGGAATGCCTGTTCTGTGCCCATGAACAAGCTCCCTTCTGCTGGCCCGGCACTGCTTAGAGCTGGCCTCCACGGAGTCTGCTGCCACCACTCACTGCACCACCACCAGCACCCCGGCCTTCCATGACGCCTGTCTGTTGGGTGGTTTATGGCAAATTGAACTGGACAACTTCCCTCCCACTTGAGGAACATTTGCTAAAGCCACACTTTCTGACATCTGAATATTTATAGCTTTAACATAACAGTTCTTCTAGTTCTTACCAACAATTCCCTCTCCGCTTAGGTTCTGGGGGTATCAGAATACAGCAACACACAATAAATACCGTGTCCTTGGAGTCACTGCACTCCCCAGTGGGTCATGTTACTGGGTCATGTCAGCATGCCTGGCTCCCTCTCCCCTTTGGATAAGTTCTCTCCAAAGAGGCTCCCTAGCTCACAGGCACAGAGCTTCTGCCTTGTCCTCCTGCACGAAGCCAGTCATTCCCAGACAAATCAGAGCACTGGCAGTGCGCAGATATCAGGCTGGATGAGGCTCCTCTTCTATTCATGTAGGAAAGCTCTACCATATGCTCAAAGAGGATGCTGCATGAGGCCCCGGGGCAGGGACCCAACACATAACATAGGATCATCTCTCTCATATTTATTTGCTTTATCTGGCCTGTCACACCTTTGGCCATCAGAGAAGTGCTGATGGTAGCAACATATTTCTAATTCCAGAAAGGTCGTGCACAGTTTTGAAAGTTTAAAAGCTTCCTTAACACTCCTAAAGGCAAGGATGAAACCAGGGTTTGGTCAGTGGAATGCTGGGGAACAATTTCCACCTTTTTTTGTGAGGTATTTCAAGTCCTTCTATTACCGCTCAGGCCCAACTGCTCACAGGAACCACTCAGGAAACATCTGCTTCTCAGACGGAGTTCTATTTTATTGCTCCGTGGAAGAGAGAAAGGGATAGGGAGAGAGGTAGGAAGTGTTCTTGTTTCCTTTATCCCAGCTCAAGTCCTGAATCAAATCCACCATTCTCATATCTACTAAACAAAAGACGAACATTCCCACTGGAGCAGGTCTTTACATCCTGCTTAACACTGGAAGGGTGAATGCACAGAACAGCTCAAGGCCTTTCAACAGATTGAATCCAGCCCATCTGATCATCTAGGATAATCTTACTCAGTTAAAGTTAACTGATTGTGGACTTTAATTACAGCTACAAAGTACCTTCACAACACCACCTAGATCAGTGCTTGACTGAGTAACTGGGGACTGTAGCCAAGCCAAGTTTACACATAAAACTGACCGTGACACTAGCCATAAGACAACACATCAAATCCACTAGTCTTAATTTCCTCAACCCATTCACTGTACTCTTTACTTCAGTCCCTCAGACTTAACAGCAATACAGTAATGATGGAACACATCATTATTGGCAACTGGTCAAATTTTAACAGTTGTAAAATGTACACCTGTGAATATGAAATGCCTACCCCTCACTTCAGCTGAGCGTGTTCTCCACGTCCATCATGTCCCAACCCTGGGCCCTAGTCCCCCAAACACACATTCAGCCTGGATCACTCTCCACCTGGCCACTGGTGCTCTAGTAACACAGGCATCCTCTCTCTGACACTTCTTCCCAACAGCTGACTTTTCAATCCCCACTGCTGCAAATACTCGCTGTTTCTCTCTCTCTCTCTGTCATTATTGAATGAGGTCAACCGTTGATGCCACAGTAAATTCATTTTCTCTACCCTAAGCCAGACTCTCACTGCTGCTTGGGTTTTTACTCATCTCCAACTGATTCCCCCTGTCTTTCCTCCAATACATTAAATCTTTCCCACTCTCTTCAAGCCTCCAGGCTTCCCTTCTCTGCAGGTGGCCTGGTGTCCTACTGAAGCTGCATAACGTGAACTTTTTCCCTCTCTCTTCCACGTCTAAGTGTCTGTTTCTTCTGCCTCCCTCTGCTCCTTCACTCCCATTACAGAGATGGTTCATCCTTCTCCTCCCTGAGGTCGACTCCTCTACCTCTATTTGTATTTAGCTATTCTAAGCCTCCTGCCTCTTCTTGAACCTTATCTAGTATTTATCAGTCCTCTCCCTGTAGCCTTCAAGTTCTTCCTCTCTTCACTGCTTTTCTCCCCATCATTAAAAGCACGCGCAGCATTCTTGTGTTTCAAAACAAGATGTAACAGAACAAAGTTCCTCTCTAGATCCCCACTCCTTCCTGAACTTATATCCTCTTCCTTTCCCTCCCAATGTTCTCAAAGAACCCACTCTGTCTACTTTTATTCTACCCCCAGCTCCTGCCTCCTTACCAAAGAAATAATTGTTTTGAAGATCATTAATTTAAAAATCCGATGGTTTTTTTTAACAGCATATGATTGTTAAACAAACCTTCTTCACTTTCCAAGACCTGGGAATTTCTTGGTTCTCCTCTGCCTTTCTTGACCACTCCTTGCCTGTCTCCTCTCACCAGTGATTCTCCTTCATTGCACATTCACAGCTCACATGCACCTACAACTTTCAAACTGGGTACTCTTACCCCTAGGCTTCACAATGATGCAGTAGGAGGATGTGAAGACACAGGATAACCAAGGTGCATGGAACTGTCGAAAATACATGGAGAATGCAAAACTGGCTATGACGTTTAATATGAAACCATAAATCTTTCAAGAAACAGCCACACCTCCTTTCAGATCCCAGATGTGTGTCATTCGCTGTCCTCTGCCACCAGGGGTGCTTTAATGGGAACACTTTAGAATCACTGGACACATTATCTCATTTGACCGTTACGGCAAACATATTATCAGAATGATAGAGTTATTAACTGGCTTTGCAGGCAAGAAAACTTAGGGTAGGGTAAGTTTTGATTAACTTGTGGTTTCAGTTATCGAGTGCTATATAACAAGCCACTTCAAACTTAGTGGTATGAAACAACCAATTTATTATTTCAAACAGTTATGTGGGTGGATGGGGGCTCAGCTGGACAGCTCTTTTTTTTTTTTTTTTTGGTCTCTCTTGGGATTTCTCATGAAGCTGCATCAGATGGGGGCTGGAACGTCTTAAATGGCTCACTTGCATGTCTGGCACCTGGCTGGGGACAGCTAAAAGGCTGGCCTCAGCTGGGATGCTGAAATAGCTGGGTCTCTCTCTCCCCATGTAGTCTCAGGGCTAATTTCTCTATGGGTTCTCCAGAAGGGTAACTGGATTTCTTATATGGTGGCTCAGAGCACCCCAGAGAACAAAAGCCTTCTTAAGGTTTAAGTCCAGAACTGGCACAGTATGACTTCCACCATATTCCATTGGTTAGAGCAGTCACAGACCCAGGCCATGCTCAAGGGGAAGGGAAATGAGGCTCACTGGGGACCACCAGTGCAATCAGCCACTCCATTTGTCTAGCTGATGATGCTGGGACTTGGACCTGTTCTTTAACTCTAAGTTTAGTGAACCTTGTTTTCATTCTACTGTCCTTCCTTGTTGTTATTCTTACCACTAGCTGAAGTTCTGTCCTCTGCCTCTTTCTCGCCACTCTTCTTTGGTAACCTCATTCCATTTCAGGAACTCAGCAGTTCACTCCATGGTAATGGGTGTCATGCCTTCTCTGTTTGACTTCTCTCATTTCCAGTTGTCTGTGGATTAAGACGTCCAACCTCAGACTGAACACACCTGAGATAAGTTCCATGCTCTTCCCTTCTGTACTTGCTGATTCCTGTGTTCCCTATTTTGGATCCTGGAATCAGCTTCTCCTAATCACCCAAGACTGAAGTCACTGAATACCTTTGATACCACCCTCTCCCACAGCCCACACATAATCAAGGTGCCAAAAGCTCGCTATCTGACCTCCTCCTCACCTTTTAATCCACACCTTTCTTGTTATTCCCACTCCATTCCCAAGCCTTATAAACCCTTGCCTAGACTGTTTTTAAAATTATAATTTTAAGCACATGAGTGGTTTAAAACTAGAGGAGAAAATCATAACCCCCAAACCCCACTACCCTCACACAATTACAATCTTAATTTGGTTTATTTTTTAATGTATTTTTATTTTTATTTCATTTATTTATTTATTTATTTTTTGCGGTACGCGGGCCTCTCACTGTTGCGGCCTCTCCCGTTGCGGAGCACAGGCTCCGGACGCGCAGGCTCAGCGGCCATGGCTCACGGGCCCAGCCGCTCCGCGGCATGTGGGATCTTCCCGGACCGGGGCATGAACCCGTGTCAGCTACATCAGCAGGCGGACTCTCAACCACTACGCCACCAGGGAAGCCCTTTAATGTATTTTTAAAAGAATTATTATTATATTATATGTATCATTGACTGCTTTCTTCACTCATAATATTTTTCAATTTTGCTACATACTGTTCATAATGATAACATTTTGATGACTATACAACTTTCCATCCTATACATGTATCCTAATTTACATAAAAATTTCTCTATTACTGGGCCTTTTTTTCAGCATTACCTTTTTTAAAATTTAATTTTTATTTTATATTGGAGTATAGTTGATTTACAATGTTGTGTTAGTTTCAGGTGTACAGCAAAGTGATTCAGTTATACATATACATATATCCATTCTTTTTCAGATTCTTTTCCCATATAGGTTATTACAGAATATTAAGTACAGTTCCCTGTGCTATACAGTATGTCCTTGTTGATTATCTATTTTATATATAGTATGTGTAATTACCTTGTTATTTATTGTTTTGCTATTATAAGTTACTTGGTGATGAAAGAACAACTTCATTTATGTAGCTTTTTGATGTTTGAGGTTATTTCCTAAATATCCAAAACTGGTATTGCTAGAATTAATTATATTAATACTCTTATAGCTCTTGGTACATATGTCAGTTATTTTTCAATTCAGTTATACTGTTTTATATAAAGTTTTATACATAATATATGAATACATAACTTTCCTATGCCCTCAATTTGAACTAAATATTATCATCAAAGTTTTGCTAATTTAATTAGCAAAGTGATATCATTATTTCAGTTTGCATTTCCTTGAATAATAGCAAGACCAGCTTTTTGGTTTCATTTCCTTACCAATTATTATTTTTTATTTTAGGAATTGTAAGCCTATGTCTTTTGTCTATTATTCTTTGATATCTTGCTATATTCCTTATCAAGTTTATGGTACTTTACACAATAATAATCCTAAAAGTTTGTTACATTTGCTATAAACATTTGTTTTCTTTTTTGGGGGGTACCCCATCTATGGTCTACTTTTTCTTCAATCATCTACATACCTTTTAATACGACTTTTTTTGAAGTCCCAGTCTTGAATGTGACAGTCTCCTCCTAAAAACAAAACCAAACAACCAAGAAAAATGTCAGTAGTTTCTTACTGTTTAATACAGCAGTTCCCATTTTTTGTGACTCAGGACACCCATGACAGATAGTCGTCACATGCCTGTCACACTACCATTGTACATTCAAGATTATGCACAACTTTTCACACATTTGTTTTCACTTCACCTTTTTCCCTTATTAAAAAAAAACTTATCAAGGTTTTCTAATTCTCTGCTGATATTGCCTATTTTTTCATTTGTTACAAGCATATTTTCTTTTACCTGATGAGCACAGTTATAATAGTCCCATTAAAATTCTTTTCTGACAGTACCAATGTCTACATTATCTTGGAGTTGGCATCTGTCAATTGTTCTTTCCCTTAGAAATATTTTCCTGATTCTTCATATGTTAAATAATTTAGGGTTGTGTCTTTGGCATGTTAATACTATGCTGCGGGAGACTCTCAATTCTGTTACATTCCTTCAAAAAGTATTCTTTTTATTTTCTTTAGAAAGCAATTAACTTGGTTAAACTCAAAATGTAAAATGAAAGTTTGCCTGCCCTGGTGGTGACTCTGCATGTATGGTTCAATGTCTGCCAAGGTCTTGGGCAAAGTGTATATACAGATTTTGACATTTCCTCCTCTGCTTCTCTTGTTTCTGCAGTTCCCCCATCACCCTCCAGTGCTCCTAGTTGCCCAAGCCTCCTCTTTCTAAATCCCCTTGGCAGAGAGGCAGAGGATTAAAACTGCAGTTTTAACCCCTTCTGCCAACACCATGATTGCCTGCAGGGTAAAACTGCTGCAGGGCATTGGTAGTCACCTCTTCCAAATTGTGACTCTCTTTTTGCTTTGCTACAGTCTCCAGAGCCCTCAGAGTGACTTTTTTGTTGTTGCTCAGACTTTATGGTTGTTATCTGTCAGACAGTCAACGTGTTAGATTAGAAACCTACTCTATAATACTGGAAACAGAACTCTTTCAGAATATATACTTATGAGGTGAAGTTTCATAAAAATACACATACTGTTTGTTCAAGGTGAACACAGAGCCATTTTGGTTTGGAGTATCACTATTTTGCTCATAATTTTTTGTTTAATTATGGCTGCAAAATTTTAACAAGAAGCTACCAGTGTACTAACATGTCTCTAAATCAATTGCCTATAAACACACTCTCAGTGAACATATACAACTTTTGTAATTCTTTTGTTCTGTTTGTTCTGATTATATCCACTGAAATGTAATACGTATGTTAACTATACATAATATACAAATATTTAATATATCTGAATATATATTAAATAGATTTTTATGTATTTAAAAATATATTTTTATGTGAAAATATTTTTTATATTTATTTATATTTAACATCTTTATTGGAGTATAATTGCTTTACAATGGTGCATTAGTTTCTGCTGTATAACAAAGTGAATCAGCTATACATATACATATATCTCCACATCTCCTCCCTCTTGCGTCTCCCTCCCACCCTCCCTATCCCACCCCTCTAGGTGATAACAAAGCACAGAGCTGATCTCCCTGTGCTATGCGGCTGCTTCACACTAGCTAGCTATTTTACAATTTGGTAGTATATATATGTCCATGCCACTCTCTCACTCGGTCTCAGCTTACCCTTCCCACTCCGTGTCCTCAAGTCCATTCTCTACGTCTGCGTCTTTATTCCTGTCCTGCCACTAGGTTCATCAGAACCATTTTTTTTTGATTCCATATATATGTGTTAGCATACGGTGTTTGTTTTTCTCTTTCTGACTTACTTCACTCTGTATGACAGACTCTAGATCCATCCACCTCACTACAAATAACTCAATTTCGTTTCTTTTTATGGCTGAGTAATATTCCATTGTATATATGTGCCACATCTTCTTTATCCATTCATCTGTTGATGGACACTTAGGTTGCTTCCATGTCCTGGCTATTGTAAATAGAGCTGCAATGAACATTGTGGTACATATCTCTTTTTGAATTATGGTTTCCTCAGGGTATATGCCCAGTAGTGGGATTGCTGGGTCATATGGTACTTCTATTTGTAGTTTTTTAAGGAACCTCCATACTGTTCTCCATAGTGGCTGTATCAATTTACATTCCCACCAACAGTGCAAGAGGCTTCCCTTTTCTCCACACCCTCTCCAGCATGTACTGTTTGTAGATTTTTTGATGATGGCCATTCTCACTGGTGTGAGGTGATACCTCACTGTAGTTTTAATTTGCATTTCTCTAATGATTAGTGATGTTGAGCATCCTTTTGTGTGTTTGTTGGCAAACTGTATATCTTCTTCAGAGAAATGTCTATTTAGGTGTTCTGCCCATTTTTGGATGGGGTTGTTTGCTTTGTTGATATTGAGTTGCATGAGCTGCTTGTAAAATTTGGAGATTAATCCTTTGTCAGTTTCATCATTTGCAAATACTTTCTCCCATTCTGAGGGTTGTCTTTTCATCTTCTTAATGGTTTCCTTTGCTGTGCAAAAGATTTTAAGTTTCATTAGGTCCCATTTGTTTATTTTTGTTTTAATTTCCATTTCTCTAGGAGGTGGGTCAAAAAGGATATTGCTGTGCTTTATGTCATAGACTATTCTGCCTATGTTTTCCTCTAAGAGTTTTATAGTGCCTTACATTTAGGTGTTTAATCCATTTTGAGTTTATTTTTGTGTGTGGTGTTAGGGAGTGTTCTAATTTCATTCTTTTACATGGAGCTGTCCAGTTTTCCCAACATCACTTGTTGAAGAGGCTGTTTTACCTCCACTGTATATTCTTGCCTCCTTTATCAAAAATAAGGTGACCATATGTGTGTAGGTTTATCTCTAGGCTTTCTATCCTGTTCCACTGATCTATATTTCTGTTTTTGTGCCAGTACCATACTGCATTTAAGACAATTTTAACCCCCAAAATTCCAATCACATAAGTTGAAAATTTTTCACATAATGCTAAGGGATAAAATGAGGGTGAAAAACTGTACATTTGTTCTAGTTCTGTGAAAAATGCCATTGGTAGTTCCATAGAGATTGCATTGAATCTGTAGATTGCTTTGGGTAGTATAGTCATTTTCACAATGTTGCTTCTTCCAATCCAAGAACATGCTATATCTCTCCATCGGTCTGTATCCTCTTTAATTTCTTTCATCAGTGTCTTATAGTTTTCTGCATACAGGTCTTTTGCCTCCTTAGGTAGGTTTATTCCTAGGTATTGATTCTTTTTTGTCGCAATGGTAAGTGGGAGTGTTTCCTTAATTTCTCTTTCAGATTTTTTATCATTAGTGTATAGGAATGCAAGAGATTTTTGTGCATTAATTTTGTATCCTGCTACTTTACCAAATTCATTGATTAGCTCTAGTAGTTTTCAGGTAGCATAGTTAGGATTCTCTATGTATTGTATCATGTCACCTGCAAACAGTAACAGCCTTACTTCTTCTTTTCCAATTTGGATTCCTTTTATTTCTTTTTCTTCTCTGACTGCTGTGGCTGAAACTTCCAAAAGTATGTTGAATAACAGTGGTGAGAGTGGGCAACCTTCTCTTGTTCCTGATCTTAGCAGAAATGGTTTCAGTTCTTCACCATTGAGAACGATGTTGGCTGTGGGTTTGTCATATATGGCCTTTATTATGTTGACGTAAGTTCCCTCTGTGCCTACTTTCTGGAGGGTTTTTACCATAAATTGGTGTTGCATTTTGTCAAAAGCTTTTCCTGCATCTATTGAGATTATCATACGGTTTTTATCCTTCAACCTGTTAATATGGTGTATCACATTGATTGATTTGCATATATTGAAGAATCCTTGAGTTCCTGGGATAAACCCCACTTGATCATGGTGTATGACCTTTTTAATGTGCTGTTGCTTTCTTTGTGCTAGTATTTTGTTGAGGATTTTTGCATATATGTTCATCAGTGATATCTTTGTCTGGTTTTGGTATCAGGGTGATGGTGGCCTCCTAGAATGAGTTTGGGAGTGTTCTTCCCTCTGCTATATTTGGAAGAGTTTGAGAAGAATAGGTGTTAGCACTTCTCTAAATGTTTGATAGAATTCACCTGTGAAGCCATCTGGTCCCAGGCTTTTGTTTGTTGGAAGATTCTTAATCACAGTCTCAATTTCAGTGCTTGTGATTGGTCTGTTTATATTTTCTATTTCTTCCTGGTTCAGTCTCAAAACGTTGTCCTTTTCTAAGAATTTGTCCATTTCTTCTTGGTTGTCCATTTTATTGGCATATAGTTGGTTGTAGTAATCTTTCAGGATCCTTTGTATTTCTGGAGTGTCATCTGATAACTTCTCCTTTTTCATTTCTAATTCTATTGATTTGAGTCTTCTCCCTTTTTTTCTTGATGAGTCTGGCTAATGGTTTATCAATTTTGTTTATCTTCTCAAAGAAGCAGCTTTTAGTTTTATTGATCTTTGCTATTGTTTCCTTCATTTCTTTTCATTTATTTCTGATCGAATCTTTATTACTTCTTTCCTTCTGCTAACTTTGGGGTTTTCTTGTTCTTCTTTCTCTAATTGCTTTAGGTGTATGGTAAGGTTGTTTATTTGAGATGTTTTTTGAGGTAGGACTGTACTGCTATAAACCTCCCTCTTAGAACTGCTTTTGCTGCATCCCATAGGTTTTGGGTCATCATGTTTTCATTGTCATTTGTTTCTAGGTATTTTTTGATTTCCTCTTTGATTTCTTCAGTGATCTCTTGGTTATTTAGTAGTGTATTGTTTAGCCTCCATGTGTTTGTATTTTTTACAGATTTCTTCCTGTAATTGATATCTAGTCTCATAGCATTGTGGTCAGAAAAGATACTTGATAAAATTTCAATTTTCTTAGATTTACCAAGGCTTGATTTGTGACCCAATATATGATCTATCCTGGAGAATGTTCCATGAGCACTTGAGAAGAAAGTGTATTCTGTTGTTTTTGGATGGAATGTCCTATAAATATCAAGTAAATCCATCTTGTGTAATGTATCATTTAAAGCTTGTGTTTCCTTATTTATTTTCATTTGGGATGATCTGTCCATTGGTGAAAGTGGGGTGTTAAAGTCCCCTACTATGATTGTGTCACTGTCGATTTCCCCTTTTATGGCTGTTAGCATTTGCCTTATGTATTAAGGTGCTCCTATGTTGGGTGCATAAATATTTACAATTGTTATCTTCTTCTTTGATTGATCCCTTGATCATTATGTAGTGTCCCTCTTTGCCTCTTGTCACAGTTTTTATTTTACTCACATTTTGTGTGTGTGTGTGTGTGGTACGCAGGCCTCTCACTGTTCTGGTCTCTCCCGTTGCAGAGCACAGGCTCCAGACGCACAGGCTCAGCGGCCATGGCTCACGGAACCAGCCGCTCCATGGCATGTGGGATCTTCCCAGACCAGGGCACGAACCTGCATCCCCTGCATTGGCAGGAGGACTCTCAACCACTGCGCCACCAGGGAAGCCGTAGTCTTTATTTTAAAGTCTATTTTGTCTGATATGAGAATTGCTACTCCAGCTTTCTTTTGATTTCCATTTGCGTGGAATATATTTTTTTCGTCCCCTCACTTTCAGTCTGTATGTGTCCCTAGGTCTGAAGTGGGTCTCTTGTAGACAGCATATATACGGGTCTTGTTTTTGTATCCATTCAGCTAGTCTATGTCTTTTGGTTGGAGCATTTAATCCATTTACATTTAAGGTAGTTACCAATTTATATGTTCCTATTAGCATTTTCTGAATTGTTTTGGGTTTGTTTATGTAGGTCGTTTCCTTCTCTTGTGTTTCCTGCCTAGAGAATTTCTTTTAGTATTTGCTGTAAATCTGATTTGGTGGTACTGAATTCTCTTAGCTTTTGCTTGTCTGTAAAGGTTTTAATTTCTCCTTCAAATCTGAATGAGATCCTTGCTGGGTAGAGTAATCTTCGTTGTAGGTTTCTCCCTTTCATTACTTTAAATATGTCCTGACACTCCCTTATGGCTTGCAGAGTTTCTGCTGAAAGATCAGCTGTTAACCTTATGGGGATTCCCTTGAATGTTATTTGTTGCATTTCCCTTGCTGCTTTTAATATTCTTTCTTTGTATCTAATTTTTGATAGTTTGATATGTGTCTTGGCATGTTTCTCCATGGATTTATCCTGTATGGGACTCTCTGTGCTTCCTGGACTTGATTGACTATTTCCTTTCCCATATAAGGGAAGTTTTCAACTATAATAATCTCTTCAAATATTTTCTCAGTCCCTTTCTTTTGCTCTTCTTCTTCTGCAACCCCTATAATTAAAATGTTGGTGTGTTTAATGTTATCCCAGAGGTCTCTGAGACTGTCCTCAATTCTTTTCATTTTTTTTCTTTATTCTGCTCTGCAGTAGTTATTTCCACTATTTCACCTTCCAGGTCACTTATCCATTCTTCTGCCTCAGTAATTCTGTTATTGATTCCTTCTAGAGAATTCTTGATTTCATTTATTGTGTTGTTCATCAATGTTTGTTTGCTCTTTAGTTCTTCTAGGTCCTTGTTAAACATTTCTTGTATTTTCTCCATTCTCTTTCCAATATTTTGGATCTGTAGTATCATCATTGTGAATTCTTTTTCAGGTAGACTGCCTATTTCCTCTCATTTGTTTGGTCTGGTGGGTTTTTACCTTGCTCTTTCATCTGCTGTGTGTTTCTCTGTCTTCTCATTTTGCTTAACTTACTGTGTTTTGGGTCTCCATTTCACAGGCTGCAGGTTCGCAGTTCCCATTGTTTTTGGTGTTGCCCCCAGTGGTAAGATTGATTCAGTGGGTTGTGTAGGCTTCCTGGTGGAGGAGACTGGTGCCTGTGTTCTGGTGGATGAGGCTGGATCTTGTTTTTCTGGTGGGCAGGACTATGTCCAGTGGTGTGTTTGGTGTGTCTGTGACCTTATTATGATTTTAGGCAGCCTCTCTGCTAATGGGTGGGGTTGTTTTCCTGTCTTGCTAGTTGTTTGGCATGGGGTGTCCAGCACTGTAGCTTGCTGGTCATTGAGTTGAGCTGGGTCTCAGCGTTGAGATGGAGATCTCTGTGAGAGCTTTCGCTGACTGATATTATGTGGAGCTGGGAGGTCTCTGGTGGACCAATGTCCTGAACTTGGCTCTCCCACCTCAAAGGCACAGGCCTGACACCTGGCCAGAGCATCAAGGCCCTGTCAGCCACATGGCTCAGAAGAAAAGGGAGAGAAAAAAAAGAAAGAAAAAAATAATAAAATAAAATAGTTATTAAAATTAAAAAATTATTAAACATAAAAGAATTAAGAAGTCATAAAAGGAAGAAAGACGACAGCAACCAAACCAATACGCAAATCCACCAATGATAACAAGCACTAAAAATTGTACTAAAAAAAGAAACCCTAGGACAAATGGTAAAACCAAAGCTACACAGATAAAATCACACAAAGAAGCATACATATAGACACTCACAAAAAGAGAAAAAGGAATAAATATATATACCTATATATATGAGAAAAAAAAAAGGAAGAGAGCAACCAAATCAATAAACAAATCTACCAATGAAAATAAACTCTAAATACTAAGATAAACATAAAACCAGAAACAAATTAGATGCAGAAAGCAAACCTCAAATCTACCATTGCTCCCAAAGTCCACCTCCTCAATTTGGGATGATTCATTGTCTATTCAGGTATTCCACAGATGCAGGGTACATCAAGTTGACGGTGGGGATGTAATCCACTGCTCCTAAGGCTGCTGGGAGAGATTTCCCTTTCTCTTCTTTGTTTGCACAGCTCCCAGGGTTCAGCTTTGGATTTGGTCCTGCCTCTGCGTGTAGGTCACCTCAGGGCGTCTGTTCTTTGCCCAGACAGAACGGGGTTAAGGAAGCAGCTGATTCGGGGGCTCTGGCTCACTCAGGCCCGGGGGAGGGAGGGTTACAGAACGCAGGGCGAGCCTGCGGCGGCAGAGGCCGGCGTGACATTGCAACAGCCTGAGGTGCGCCATGTGTTCTCCTGGGGAAGCTGTCCCTGCATCACAGGACCCTGGCAGTGGTGGACTGCACAGGCTCCCTGGAGGGGAGATGTGGAGAGTGACCTGTGCTCACACACAGGCTTCTTGGTGGTGGCAGCAGCAGCCTTAGTGTCTCATGCCCGTCTCTGGGGTCCGCGCTGATAGCCGCGGCTGGTGCCTGTCTCTGGAGCTTGTTTAGGCGGCGCGCTTAATCCCCTCTCCTCACGCACCCTGACACAATGGTCTCTTGCCTCTTAGGCAGGTCCAGACTTTTACCCGGACTCCCTCCCGGCTAGCTGTGGCGCACTAGCCCCCTTCAGGCTGTGTTCACACAGCCAACCCCAGTCCTCTCCCTGGGATCTGACCTCCCTCAGCTCCCAGCCCCCGCCCGCCCCGGCGGGTGAGCAGACAAGCCTCTTGGGCTGGTGAGTGCTGGTTGGCACCAATCCTCTGTGCGGGAATCTCTCCACTTTGCCCTCTGCACCCCTGTTGCTGCGCTCTCCCCCGTGGCTCCAATGCTTCCCCCCCATCTCTGCCAGTGAAGGGGCTTCCCTTCCTAGTGTGTGGAAACTTTTCCTCCTTCACAGCTCCCTCCCAGAGGTGCAGGTCCTGTCCCTATTCTTTTGTCTCTGTTTGTCCTTTTTTCTTTTGCCCTACCCAGGTATGTGGGGAGTTTCTTGCCTTTTGGGAAGTCTGAGGTCTTCTGCCAGAGTTCAGTATGTGTTCTGTAGGAGTTGTTCCACATGTAGAGGTATTTCTGATGTATTTGTGCAGAGGAAGGTGATCTCCACATCTTACTCCTCCCCCACCTTGAAGGTCTCTCTCAATGTGAAAATATTGACATAAATCAGTCTCTTGTAGATTACCAAACTCTGTCCCTTGTGGTTCATCACCATCAAATCAGTTTGATAAATATTCTCATGTAGATTTCTGGTAATTTATGTTTCTTTTCTCCAGAACAAGCAAACTCTGACTAAATTGGTTTATGCTAAATTGGCTTATGCTGACTCCCATAAATATTTAGCATCTACCTCATAACTACTTTATAATATTTTGATATGGTACCTAGGTTTTATTGTTTACATTTTGAGTTTAAAAAGATGTTTTTGAACTCCTATACTAATAGATATTTTGTAAGTTCCATGAGAAACAGTATGTTCCAGTGGGAAACTGGGAACCAGTGCTCATGAATAGACTTTTCCATACATTTCCAAAGGCAGTTGGAGCTTTCCTGTTCTGGTTAGGGCAAGGTCAATGGACTTGTGGTGCCTGGCAGGAGTGGGAGTATCCAGTTCCTTTTTGATCAAACATCTTAAGAACACTGACATTATCACTGGTATTCATTCTATGTTCTGATATGAATATTAAAACTTTGATAAGAGCATGAGAATTTTGGCACTATTACTAGTTTCCTCCACCTCACATATTGGCCACCATTTTGTACACCTGGTAAAATGAGCCTTGCAGCAAGTCGCAGGAGAGCAGTATTGTCTAACTTCAGACCTAAGTCCATTTTCATGGGCCATGTTCACTGGTGAGTATTTCATACAGAGAAGCAGGAATATATATGCCTTTTACATGCAAACAATATTTACCCCACTGGGACCACTTCAGTCAACCATCAGCAATCATAAGAAGCATTGATACTAATATACAATACTTGTATTTGTGACAGAATGTCCATGTGGATGCCTTTCTAAAGAGTAAACCTGTGTACATATGACCAGTGTCATATTCTCAGCTCAGCTTCTATTCCACAAAGCCAATCAACTTGCTGTCCTTTATCCATGCTGCACTGGGTCCTCACAAGTGACCCTTTGCTTGGTCATCCTTACAGCCTCTTTCTTCCTCTTTGACCATCACATGAATCACACACTTCAGCCCACATCTGAAAACTGACCCCCTCAAGAAGCTTCTCCAGCAACTTCCTCTTGATCTCTGTTTTAGAAGACAGATTACTAAATCGGTGCTGCATTAATTTGTACTTGTTTTTAATCCCACCTGCTCATTTTTACTCACTTCCCTGGCTAAACAGATTACTGAGTACATGACTACAATTGCTCCCACAATCTCTCATGTGGGCCTGAAATTTACTTAATACCCCATATTGGTAGATTAAAAATATATTTAAAAATCTTTTTATTATATAGCTAATATTGTTACATTGTGGAAAAATTATAAAATAGAGAAAATAATAAAATTACCCATAATTCCACCTGCAAGCAACAGCAACTGTTAGCACATTGGCATCTATCTGTCTACAGATCATTCTATATAATTACATAGCTATAGAGATGGATATGGATGCAAACCTAAATATAGACACAGATATAGATATATTACAAATAAAAAAACTGACTGACTAGATTATGAATGCTTATGAAAATAATTGCATGGGGTAAATGCAATTTAGATACTTAATGTTAACATTATGCTTTACCAGTTTTTAGGTTTAATTCCAAAAGACTGTTTTCCTTTACCTGAAGGAGTGAAAAGGAATACTGGATTCCAATTAGCTGGATATAAGGACTTTCCTGGATATAAGGAAGGTTAAATACAAACGTAGGTTCCTGAGAGATATTTAATCTCCTTTAGATATTTTAACAGAAACAGTAACAAAACTACATAGACGTTAATACATAGGGACAAATGTAAGTGTGGTCTTCTCTGAAGACTAGAGAAAAATGGCAAAACAACCCTCCAGGTTGCCACAGAAAATTCTGCTTCTATCTACGTGGTTAAGTTTTCATGGGGCCGTGAAACCCAGCTCTGATGCTGTCATTACCAAGTCCTGGGACCACAGGGAAGTCCCTTTACCTGTCTCAGCAGCAACAGCCTCAGTTTTAAAATGAGGATATTATAGAGGAGATCATGGATGAGAGGATGTAGCTCATCAGCTGTGGTCATTACTCCTTTGCTTCTAGATAAGAAGAAGGGACTGGCTTCTTGTTAGTTTCTATACTCTTTTCCTTCCCTTATAAATAGAAATTACTCTTTCAAAAGACATTTCTTTTTTTTTTTTTTTTTTTTTTTTGGAGTCAGTATCACTTGAGAGTTTTCAGCTTCTTGGAGACTGGCAAGGACCTTCTGACAAATAAAGACAAACCCCGAATCCCACGACCTTATCCTCATGCTCATGGAAAGTTTTTGTGTGATCATATGCCATCTCCTGGGTTTGGCAGGACCAGAAAATACAACATAGGGTGAGAACAAGCAATTTTTGAAACTCAGTAGGAAAAATATAATGCAAGCTATTAGAAAATGGGGGAAGAGATAAACCTAAGCGGTGTCTGCCCTCTCTTGTTTTCTTGTGCTATTATGTTATTCCTGGGGGGAGGAGGGGGGAAATGTCTTCATAGCACAGAGACACCATACAAACATTAAGGGAGCTCATCACTTCCACACAAAAAGGCTAACACACTCTTTTATAAGCTGGCATTCTTTGGATAGGATTTTGTTAAATGGCATTATAACATATTTATTCAGACATAGTTTTAGTTTCTATAGCCATGTGGGCAGGACAGAGAAATTCGAGGAAAGAAGGAATTGGTGAGAGGAAGAGGAAAGTAACTCCAGACATGGGCTCTCAAACTTGAGAGCCTGAGCACCAGTTTCCTCAACTGTACAATGTAGATAGGCATTCCCAGTGAGGTGTCATGATATTCAAATTATATCATTGATCTGAAAGGGCTGATAAATCAGAAAGCATTATACAATTATAAGGGAATATTACTACAAAAGATGAAAATCCTCTTGCCTGTACTCTGAGCATGCATGATGTTCCCCCATAGCAAGATTTCCTCTCATGACACCTGTACAATCCTAATTTACTGTACTTTCTACATTTTACCACCAATCCAGACTTCCTCTCTGAGCTCCAGAATGTTCATCCAATTGCCTGCTTGACCTGTGCACTGAGATATCTCAAAGGCACTGCAAACTCTACAGGTCCAAAAGTAAACTCATGGTCTTTCCTCCTCAAGCCTCTTTCAGCACTCCTTAACTCAGGAAATGGTGTCATCTTTCAACCAGTGACTCAAGTCAGAAACTTCGAGTTATCACTGACATCTCCCTTTCACTCATGCTCTGTATCCAACCCGTCACCAAATCCCATTAATAGTATTGTCTTAAATATCTCCTGAGTTTGCCTACTTGTTTGCATCTTCATCACTGCAACAACCACCATCTTGGTTCAAGCCAACCTCACTTCTAGTCTCCTCACTTCTCTTTCTGTACACCCATTCTTAGCTCACCCCCTCTCACCCATGTGTGTACCACACTATTCACCAGAATAATTTTTTCAAAACACAGATCTGATCATGTAACCCGTCTGCTTCAATGGCTTCCATGGCTTCCCATCTTAGGGAAAAAGACAATGATGACTCCACAGTCCAGCCATCACCCACTGGTGCAGCCTTATCTTGCCAGTTCCATGCTATCTGCACTAGCCTTTTCTGTTTCTTGAATTTGTAATTTTCCCTCCTGCTACAGACAGTTGTGCTTTCTATGAGCCCTACCTAGAACCCATTCTCTCGACTCTTCACCTGATTACCGAAGCTGTTATTTCCTTTTCCTTGACATACCTGACTAGGGCAAAGCCCCCTACCATATACCCATGAAGCATCTGTATGCCAACTTCAGAGCCCTTTCATGATTATGGTTTTATAGTTACTTCTGTGAAACTGTCTCCTCCACTGTCCCTTCAAGCATGTCTGTTTGGCTCCATCCCCAATGTCTGATCTACACTAGATTCTGGATAAATATCTTTTTGAATAAATGAATGAATGAGTGAATGAGTGATGATATAGTTATTCATTGTTTCTATATTTGTCTTCCCTAGGAAAAGTGAGCTCCTAAAAAGGCAAGTACACCTAATTCATCTTAGAAGCCTTCAGTGTCTAACACTGGCCTATCATAAAGCAAATATAAAATGTTTGTTGAAGGAACAAATTAATTCCAATATTGAGGTATATATATAATTGAAAAAAGAGTCATATGGATCTTAATTTGAGTCCCTCCTCTTTCCTTCACTAGTGGTAAAACCAGGGACAAGTGACCTAGCCTTTCAGAAACTGTTTTCTCATTATATACCTATCTTACAAATCTGTCATAAAGAGGGAGCTAACCCATGTAGAGACCACACACAGAGACTAATAAATAGTAATCACGCAAAGCTTCATCAGTGTTCCTTTTCCTTCTCTCAGAGTATGTATACCACCCACCTCGATATATCTGAGATATTATGGTGTGTCTTGCCCACTTTTTGTTTGAGAATGTAATCCTATGACCCTGAGTCTGGCAAGTATTAGTATCCTCATTTTTTCTCTCCCAAAGCTCATTCATTAATTCAGTGATTCATTCTTGGGCCCATCCATTCATTAAACTGTTGACTCATCAAGAGGTTGCTGTGGGGCTTCCCTGGTGGTGCAGTGGTTGAGAGTCCACCTGCCGATGCAGGGGACATGGGTTCGTGTCCCGGTCCTGGAGGATCCCACATGCTGCAGAGCGGCTGGGCCCGTGAGCCATGGCCGCTGAGCCTGCACGTCCAGAGCCTGTGCTCCACAACGGAAGAAGCCACAACAGTGAGAGGCCCGCGTACCGCAAGAAAAAAAAAAAAGAGTTTGCTGTGTACCAAGCACTGTGTTGTGCATCAGTGATGACCCAAATAGCCCTCCTGATGCTTAGAGTCTACTGGGAGAGCCGGCCATCAGAGAAACACTTATGTGAATAACTATTTTCAAAGCTAGGGGAATGCAGTCTTCAAACAAGATTCAGTCAAGGCTTTCCTAAGAATAGATGCTAGGAATGAGAAGTGAGGAGGACCTAGTCTGGCAAGGATGGCTTTCCCGAGGAAGAGATGTTGAAGCTGAGAAGGGGAGGATGGAAAGGGTTAGGCAAGGGAAGAGGGTATAGAAATATCTCTAGGTAGAGGTGCCAACATATGTGAAGATGCTGAATGAGGCTATTTGAGAATCTAAAAGAATATTGATGTGTCTGGAGGGTGCCAGTGAGGAGTGAGTGGTGTGGAAGGAGCTCAGAGAGGTGGAGAGATGCCATGGTCTGCAAGCCCCTGCAGGCCATGCTAAATGTCATTCACCTGCTGTGGCCAGAGAGTCAGGCAAAAGTATGGAAGGAATTCAAGGCAAATTCAATATGAAGGAATGCAGAATCCAATCTGATGGTTAAGGGAATTCATTGCAATCTGGGACAGAGTGTAGAAAACATCTATTTAAATTAGGTGATAAAAATTGAGAGAAGTTATGAGTGAACTAGGTACAAGTATAACTTGAACCCATGGAATGCTGGTCGTGAAACCAATACTGTGTAAGGGATATGGACTCAGAGTCCCTTGTTGATACATCAGCTATAAAAAGTGTCCAACATGTCATCTATGGCTTGAATAGAATCATCCTGGACACATGTAGCCCTGGAATCCCTCCAGCTATAAATTTATACAAATTAACAAATGCCTTGGTAACCTCAGCCTACCTGAAATGAAAAAATGCTCCAAGAGGGTTTAAAATTAAATTAAAAATGATAAAGTAAATCAAACCTATCACTTGGTTTAGGAATAATCGCTGTGCTGTAACTTAACATGTAATGTTTGAAAGGTTCTTGACATTCTAGACTTGTGATTTTAAGTTTAAACATAAAAGAAAGTTAACTAAACTTGTGAATAGTATTGAAAATTTAAGAGAATTTGACAATTAGATTTACTAGAGCTATTCAAATACTTGGAAAGTTCCTGTTTGTTCGTGTAGACATTCAAACATTCCCCCCAGTAAAGTCAAATATAGTAAATGTATACATGAGTTTAAATGTTTAATATAATTTAATTAATTGAACTTGTATATGGGATCAATTGCATAGGGCAGTTTAATTTGTATAATTTGAGTTCTTCAAACATTAATCAAAGAAAAAATGAAAGTGGTTGTTCTTACTAAATTTACAAACAGGATAACAAGATTTGTAAGCTGAACTCAAAGATCTGAGGGAAAAAATCTGTTTTAACTTTGCAAATTTAACGAATTGAATATTACTTTAAAACAAAGTAACTGTATGTAGTCTGCTCCACACTCAAAAATGATTCTGAACATTTACCAAAAACAAATACCCTTCACACTGACTTTAAGGACTTGAGACTCTCAGTGCAATTGTTGGTCTATAGCCACTTCAGATTTCTTGATGTGTGTGTGTGTGTGTGTGTGTGTGTGTGTGTGTGTGTGTATGTGTGTGTGTATATATATATATATATATACACACACACATACACACACACACACACACACACACACACACACACACACACACATACTAGTAATCCCTTCCTGAATTAGAAACTGGCTATGAATACCTTTTAAGCTATGCTAGCCAAATCAGTCTTTGGCTGGATTAAAGACAGAATCTGAAATTAGTTCTCTGGAAGCTCATTCATTTCTCTACTTCTGTGGTTTCCTTTCATATCTTAGTAAAAATGACAGCCTCGTTATGTAGCGGGATTGGAACTCTTCAACTGTCAGTAAGGTTAGAGAGGTGAGCTGGATATGGAGCCAACAGGCTGGACTGGTTCAAGGCCCAGAGTGACTCACAGAGCTGTGGGGGACACAGACTAGGACCCAAAGAGGGGAAGAATTAGTGATACCATCAACTGCCAAGACAGGATTTAAGTATGCCACCCTACAACATGACATGCTGGAAGTGAAAGGGGAGGCTGGACAGAGAAGTGAGGTGCCGGGCTGGGAAGGAGGACCCTCCAGACACCTAGGAGCAGGCCAGCTGGTCTCCACATGAGAGTTTCTGAGAGCGATACTGAAAGGCTGGAGGGGCAGTTCGATGGCAGTTTACTGTAGTGAGCACTGAAGACAATTTCCAGAGTCCGCTGGCTGGTGGGGTGGACGTTCCCAATGTCATGTAGGACTAGACATAAGATGCGCTAGAGCTGAATCAGGGAGCAAGGCTGGAGGCACGCTTCTTTTCCGTGTTCCACCAATCATTTTCAAAAAACTTAAATCACTGGAACATTTTCCAAAAAAGTAAATCTTAATTATAAACCAATACATCACAGATAAGCAATGCTGCATTGTTGAAGAGGAGATGGGGGAGGGGCACTGGGCTCCCTTTTATCTACTGGAGATGGAAGAGGTCCAGTTAGCCTCCTTTTAATCACTGGGGATGGGAGAGAGGCACCCGTAACTTCTCTTTCAACCATTATGGATGGAGGGGTGGGAGGCACACGCAGCCCCTCCTTCAATCCTTACCCCATCCCTGAGGGCAACTCAGAGACATCTGAGTTAGTAAACTCTGGCCTCTGATCATTTGCCCTTAGTCTTGTCCAAGAAAAACGCAAATGTATATGTTGTCTCATAAAGTGGATCTTGCGCTGTTGGCCACAGCTGGAGACAAACAAGAAAATTCAAAGTTTCCATGATAGTTATCAGGCTTGAAAGTAGACAAGGAAGAAAAATATATTGCCCATATTTTCTCTGGCACAAAATTAGGGTGTAATTATTCAATGGCAACTGTCCTGTGAACAACTATAGCCTCAGGCTTTGCTCATAATGGTTACCACCAAGCCAGAATATTCCGGGTTGTTGTGTATCTGAAGCTGTGCTACACTGAGCTGGAGTGACAGGAAGTTTCTGTGACGAGGGCAAAGAGCATACTGAGTGCTCATGTCTAATCAGTACTAAGTGCTGGGCTGTGTATTTGCCACGTAATGTCAATAGTTATAATGAAATACAGGGGAAGGTGTGTGGCAAAAGCCATTTGTTCTTTATTAATGGGAATACAAATTGGTCCAACTTTCCCTTAGAGAAACTTGGCAGCACAACAACCATTTTAAGTGTGCATAAGCATCAACACAGCAATTCCACTTCTAGCTGTGTATCCTACAGAAATACTCAGCAATGTACACACATATATATATATATATATAGAGAGAGAGAGATATAAGGATTTTTTTTTGCAGCATGGTTTTTAACAGCAAAAAGAAAAAAATGGGAATGCTAAAATAACTTTTAATAGAGATTTAACCTAATATATTATATATATATATTACAAAATCTGTACCCAGTATGGAACACAACACAGCTTTCAAAAAGAGATACTTCTAAATGTATGGGCATGGAGGGATATGCATGTAGTAAGCAAAAGAGAATTTCAGGCAGTCTGCATAGTATACTTCCATTTGTGTGTAAAAACCTCAAAACTATGCATCTACATAATGCATATAGACAGCTGGAGCCATAGTAATTGACATTGCCATAGAAAAAGGTAAACACCAAATTTTAACAGTTTTTTCCCCTGGGGGGCAGGTGTACAGGAAAAACTTTTAACTTCCTACTCTTCAGTGGTAATCGAAATACTTTCAACAAGAAAACAACAAAGTGGGCACGAAAAACAAGAGAATGACAGAGTCAGCATTTGCAGCCAGGTTGGGCTGACTCACTGTCCGAATCTTCTGCCCTATGCCACAAGCCACAAGCCAACTTTATATATAGACAGCTGGCCACTGTCTATATATACAATTACCTGTCAGGCTACCACTTGGTCTACCAACACCGTGGGACTCCTCCCAGCTCTCACTACTCCTGTTGCAGGAGGCTGGGGCCAAAATTTTAGTTCCTGTTTCATCTCCTCAGAACGATGACCAGCCATTTAGAACCACTGAGACGGAGAATGGGACTTGCTATTTGAGACCCCAGATTCAAATAGCAGTCCTTTGACCAGGAATTTCCCTTTTCATTAATCAAAAATAAAGACTTCTCTTAAGAATCTAAACATAAGTTACCTGTTAAGCAAACCTCTGAACAGAGCAGATGCTGAGAACAAACCTCTCAAGCAGACAAGCCTGGGGCCTGGTTAACTACCCCAGCCCTTCCCATCACTTAAACCCCGGGTCCTGTTGCTGTAGGGTAGGTTGAGGAGGGGCCTGGGTTCTTTTCCATCTACTTGAGTGGTGTGAAAACCCTCCATGCCTGATACTTGGTGTGGTTCCAGTGAGAAGCCTTCTGGGCCTGCTGGTCTCCTGGCCCCCTGGGGCTTGGCTTTCTGAGACTCTGATCTCAGACTTTCCCTGCTCAGGTTCCGTGGCCAAGGGAGCCAGCTATGGCAGAAAGGCCTCTGACTTTCCTGACCTTGTGCTTTTTCACCTCTTTCTCCAGCCCAGGCTTTTGCCCTCAGCAGCCAGACCCTCTTAGTGCTGGTCACAAGCTACTCACAGGGTCTGTGCCACTCCAGGCTCAGTCACCTTCTCATCCATGTTACTGACCAACAGGAGAGACTCTTTTGCTTGATGTTACAATTCTGCTTTCACTCTTTCCGTCTGTTCGGGAAAGATCTGCTTCTGACCCCTTGCTTCTCACGTTTCAGACATCCATGGTTTTTTTGAGGTATCATCAGATTAACAGGAACAAGATGTATTTCTCTGGTTCCTATCTCCACACACCATAGTGGAGGTGAAGTAGGAAGACCTCCATCTCTTCCTACTTCATCCCCAAGGGTCTCCATCGTTCCTCTTCTGGGAGAGTTGGATCTTCCTCACAATCCACAAGGCGGGCACCACGTCACCATCAGAGTTCCCTGCACTCAGCAACGGAAGAGGCAGAACTGAGACAGGAGCCTCAACATGACGGGCAGCCTGGGGAGGGCCTTCAGAACGCTGACCTTTCTGTGCCTGGAGGTCTGCTGGGTAAGGATCTACCCAACCCCCATCCCTCACCATCCCACCATTTAAAACCAACAAACATTTAAGTCTTCGTCTCTGAGATTCTTCAGTAGGATTCTGTGAGGAGTCCCCAGGGGCGATGCATCCGAGATCAGAAATGCATATTCAATATTAGAATTTAAGACTCTTTTTCAAATTTGGGTTTTATGTTCTTCAAACAAGTGTTTGCAATACCAGTCTTAGCAACTGTCAGTTTAAAAACCTCTGTCTCCAGCTTCCCTGGTGGCGCAGTGGTTGAGAGTCCACCTGCCGATGCAGGGGACACGGGTTCGTGCCCCGGTCGGGGAAGATCCCACGTGCCGCGGAGCGGCTGGGCCCGTGAGCCATGGCCGCTGAGCCTGCGCGTCCGGAGCCTGCGCTCCGCAACGGAAGAGGCCACAACAGTGAGAGGCCCGCGTACCGCAAAACAAACAAACAAACAAACAACACACCTCTGTCTCCTCTTCTCATAGGAAAGAGATCACATGGATGACTCCATGTTTAGCTCACAAGACAGAAAACTCTTTGCAGGCGGTTCCTTAACTCAGAAAGCTAGGAGAATGAAGAAAATTTGGAAGTCTGTCTCCAAAACAGCCCTGATTGACACGATGGTTGTGCTTATCCACCACCACTGCCCTCAATTCCCCCAGGTCCTGGGACGGAGGTATGTTGGTACAGTGGATAAGACCTAGCTTTGCATACAGTGGTGGACCAAGCCTGAGCAAATGTGTTTGGGGAGATTTCTGAAGACAGGCCTCTACCTTGGTCTGATCTTCGACATTTCTCAAATGTTCTGGTTGTGTCCTGCAGAAGTTTGCACATTGTACCCAGTCCCATTCCAAACTCCATCTCTTAAGTGTTTAAGCTTCCTGAATGACTCTGTTTGGAGGTAACCACTGGTTACAAAAGAAAAGAAAGGATAATACTGCAAGCGACTACCCTTCTCTTTCTTGGTTTCTAAAGTACTTCTTTTCTGATATACCATAAAATGTCTTTATTATTATTATGTTTACTGTTTATCATTTATCTCTTCCTGTGGAATGTAAACTTCAAAAGGGCAGGAATCTTTGTTTTACTGACAAATCCCATATGCCTGTAAAAGATCTGACATATAGCAGGCAGTCAAAAAGTATTTGTTGAATTAAACTGAAGTTGAAACTGGGACACAGTTCAAAGTTCCCTTCCCTGATATCTGAACCTCTGATTTTCAAAGCTTCTCTTATGGGTTAGGCCCATCTGTGCCAGCTTGCTGGTATTCTCCTTGGAGGCGGCCATGCTCCCAACTGCCGTGACACTGATACACTGTTTGTATACAGCTCCTCCTAGGCATGGAGACAGTCTTCCATATCAGAGCCCACAGCCAAGCTCAGGCAACCAGCTCAGATGTGAAACCCTAGACTTGGCAGCTGGCACCTGGCAGCCAGACATGATAAGCGGTCCCCAGCTTTCTTCAGACATTTTCAAGCACTCCTGGGTATGCCTGCACTTCCCTGAACATGAGCTTTTTCACTTGACATGACTTGGAAGGGAATGAGCAAGCCCTGGTGTTGTGCTCACCATCAGCTGCTTTTCATTAGAGCAAACAGTCAGCCATACCCATGTGTTTGGCCCAGCCCTGCCTGGAGAAATGGGCACAAAAGCTGGTCCAGTGACCAGCAGGGCCAGAAGTGGGCCCCAGATTAAGGCTCCCTGCCAGACAGAAGGGAAGAGGACTGCAGATTATCACTGAGGAAGTAGAAGTACTGAAGACCAGATGGGTGAGGGGATTTGTCCAACATCACATGGCAAGATGGTGGCAAACTGGATTGCATTTCCTACTCCTTCACTGCCCTGCCTCTTGGCTGTTACGTATCTTCTTTTACCTTTAGCCCAAGTGACAGGGCCATCACACCTGCCCTGCATGAGTATGGCTCAGGCATGGAGGGTCTTTGTGGCCTTTCTTGTCTACGTGTCTTCACATAGCTCAATTGGTTCTTTACTAGAAGACAACTGACTTCAATGACATTCTCATTCATTCTATTTTACCCATCTCCTTTGCCCAGAGCACCTTACACAGTTCCTTGCATTTAATAGGTACTCGATAGACAGCCACTGAATAAAGGAAGAAATGAATAAGTAAATATGTTTCATCCCCTTAGTTCTATAGATGTGGCACATGGTTTCTTCCATGAGTATTGTAGTTTAAGCACCAACCTACCAAGGCAATCACACAGTTGACCAGTCCTCACTTCTGGGAGCAGATCTCTAGGGTAGATATTTTAGGTAATTTGGTGCTCTTGAGCACAGGCAAGGAGGCCTGGTTGTTGCGCATCAGGCCTTCTGGAATTGATGCCCCAAATGGGAATTTCCAGCAGGGCCAAGGAGAGACCAGGACCAAAGGCAGGTATGAGACAGAAGAGAAGTACTTCTGCCCTGCATCACCCAACATCAGAGCTGGGCAATGACAGTCTATTCCTTGCTAGCTAGGCTAATGTGTCAGCAACGATGCAGGCAGATAAGTGAAAGCATTTGAGTTATGAAAATACATTTTAGGTTAATTTCTGGGAGACAACGTGCCAAAATGGCAATAGCACACACGTTTTATGGTTAAATCAATGAGGTTCGTATCCCTGATGCACCATTTACCAGGTGCAAAACTTAGGACAATTACTTAACTTTGTTTACTCATTTGTAATAAGGAGGAAAGTAAATAGCTGGCAGGAATAATGTGAATGTGAAGAGGAAAAATAATGTGCGTGTGTGTGTGCGTATCTTAACACAGTACCCAAAACACTGAAAGTACTCAGTTGCTAGTATAAGACTAACTTCAGTTCTTTCATCATCACTCAATAATTGTTTTTAAGCACCTGTTATGTGCTAAGCAGTTGGTATTCTGTTTAAGTTTTATTTTAAAATATCCGACATTAAGAAATATTCACTTTGAGGACTCCCCTGGTGGCACAGTGATTGGGAGACCGCCTGCCAATGTGGGGGACACGGGTTCGAGCCCTGGTCCAGGAGGATCCCACATGCCACAGAGTGGTTGGGCCCGTGCGCCACAATTACTGGGCCTGCGCTCTAGAGCCCACAAGCCACAACTACTGAAGCCCGCACGCCTGGGGCCCGTGCTCTGCAACGGGGGAGGCCACCGCAATGAGAAGCCCATGCACCACAGCAGGGAGTGGCCCCCCGCTCGCCGAAACTAGAGAAAAGCCCCCATGCGGCAATGAAGACCCAATGCAGCCAAAAATAAATAAATAAATAAATTTTTTTTAAAAATAAAGAAAAAAGAAATATTCACTTTGAAGAAGTTTTCAGAAGCGGCAGAGGCATTTTATAAAAGTTGCAGGTGAGCTGTAATCATTGATAAGTCACCAAAAGAAGCCTCGGTAATACTAGCTCTGTGCTTGGTAACTATTAATGAGCAACAGCTCCCTCTGACTGAGTAACTGGGAACACACTATCTTCTGATTGGAGAGGATACGGTCTTGAAAAACTATCTTCTTAACAAAGGGAAACCTGTGTGGTTTCTTTCCTTTTGCCTCTATTGCATGAAAGGGAGGTGGTAAGAAAGAAAAACCGCCCCAGGTCTTTAAGTCAGGTGTATCCACCTTTATAAAATTCTCGTGCTTCATGTGGGGTTTCAATGTTTTTTAAGCTAATAACAATCATGCGTCAAGAGGCTCCTCGTTTGGTGTATCAGATCTAGCTCCGATATTAATGAAATATACAGTCTTTATTTCAAATTATTTTATTGTTGTCTGTCATCCTTTATTTTGCCCCAATGTAAATTAAAATCAGTTCAGAATTATATATTTAATTACATTCAGCTTTAATTATGGTTACTGCTAACAGGATCTCTGGTGAGAGTCAGTTACTAATGGCCACAGCCAAGTGCGGTCCCTACTGGGTTTGTGTTAGCTAAAGAAACTTCAGAAAATTTTGGCTAATGAAGTGTGGCCTATAGGCCACATGTTGGCTCCCCGGGGTATTGGTGATCTGAACTGCTTGGAAGGGAAACTGAGATCACCCTATATATACCTTCGATAGCTTAGGTCAAGTTGACAAATAATGTTGCCTTCTTGATTTTTTTCATCCTAGCACACATCACTGTTGATCACTGTACTCTCTCCTAGTAAGCCTAAACTCTGCCTCAGAATATTTTTCAAGATAGCCATCACCAGTTGTATTAGTTATCTATTGCTGCCTAGCAAATTACAACAAACTTTGCAGTTTAAAAAAACACACCTTTATTATCTCACAGTTTCTGTAGGTCAGGCTTCTGGGCATGGGTTAGCTGGATTCTCTGTTTCAAGATCTTTCACAAAGCTGCAATCCAAGTGTTAGCCAGGGCTGGGATCTCATCTCCTCGAGGGCTGGGAAGGATTTGCTTCCATGCTCCTGTGGTTGTTGGCAGCATCTAGCTCTTCACAAGCTGCCAGGCTGAGGGCCTCCATTTCTTGCTGGTTGTTGGCTGGAGGCTTATCTCAGCTCCTGCCACATGGCTCTTTCCCTAGGCAGCTCACTACATGGCAGCTTGCTTCTTCAAAGCCAACAAGGAAGGGAGTCTTCTAGCAAGACAGCCATTACAATTTTATGTAATCAGGTACAGCCTGTCACCTTTGCTGTATTCTACTGGTTAGAAGCAAGTCATACGTCCTGCCCACATTCAATAGAAGGGGATTACACAAGGGTGTGAATACCAGGAAGTGGGGATCACAAGTGTTACCTAAGACTGTCCCTTACACCAATATATCAGAGTTATCTGGAGAGATAACACAGATTCCCCTTTCTTGATTTAGGCAGTTAGATTGCCTGTGATGGGAATTTTTGACCAGCTGAACCAGGCCACTTAAAAGTATTCGAAGGTCATGTTAAGCCATTCCTGGGAGACTATAACTCCAAGAATTTTTGTTACAAAGGAGCATTCTAATTAAATTCTAACTATTCAAACTAAAAAATACTAGGGAAGACTTGCATATCCAGCAATATGGCAAAGTTTTACAGTACAAAACATCAAAGAATATAGGATAAAAATACATGAAAACTTTCAGGGCATGGCTGAGTCTATAAAAAAAAGTAAGACAAAGCCTCAGAAATTTGAATCAATCAGAATACACAATTCTAAGAGGCAAGAGGGCACTGAAGCACTTGTCTGTGGCATCTGCTCATCACCAATGAACTGAAACTTAGGTTTTAATGGGCTAAAGATGTGGCAGGGAGGAGAAAATCCTAGGTCCAGCATGGTGGGAGGTTGGATTGGAGCCTATCTTCTCCACCCATTAAAGCCAGGACATTGAAAAGACAAGACCCTCATTGGTAAACTGGTGGGGAGGACCCACCTCTCACAGAGAGATGATAGAAATGATTACTTGACTATTAGTAGAGAAGAAAATATGGGGGGAAAGTTCTCCCCTGAGAATTGCTAACCACCATGAGCAACCGTCATGAAGATATGGGACAAGAATTTGTATTTGTATTTCCAAAAACTCTCAAGCTGAAAATTTAGACTAAAATTATCTTGGGATATAGCTACCTCCAGGCCTTTGGTAGAAATGTTCCTAATCATTTCGGAAGGAATGTATTTAAATTCAAGCTTCACATAATTCCCACAGATAAAGTTTCAATGAACTCATAGTAATCATAACCACCACAACAAAATCACAAAACATACAAGGAAACAAGCCAGTGTGAACTAGAGTCTGCAGAAACAAACAAACCCAGAAACTTCAAAGGTAGACTTGCAAAGACTGCAGATACAGAAATTATAAGATATAGAGTATAAAATAAATACACTAAAAATGTTTAAAGATGGAAAAGGAATTCAAAAGGATGCTTAGGAATAATAGATTATTATATTTGATGAGGCAAAATTGAAAAAATTACTTTGCTATAAACACAAGATACATAACTGACATTAGAAACTTGGTGGGCGATTTTAAAAGCAGATTAGACACAGCAGAAGTGAGAATTTATGAATTGAAATATAGATCTGAAAAAAATTGCACAAGAATCAGCTCAGTAAAACAAAGAAATGAAAATTTGGGAAGAGGTTAAGAGAAATGGGAGGGTAAAGTGAGAAAGTCTAATGGGAGTTCCAGAAGAAGATAAAGAGAATAGGAAGAGGTGATATTCAGAAAAAAAATAGATGAGAATTTCCCAGAACTAACAAATGATATAAATCTTCATATTCAAGAAGCTCTGTGAAACCCAAACAAGGTAAATTAAGAGACAAAACAAAAAAAACCTAGATTTATTGTTCTTAAACTTCAGAACACCCAAGTCAAAGAGAAGCTCTTGTATCATGAAATATTTTAATCTGTTGAGGAAAAAAGGCAGATTACTTATAAAAGAACTTTTATTACTTATAAAAGAATAGTTAGACTGATTTGACATCTGAGTTCTCAAAAGCAACAAAGAAGACAGAAGAAAATGGAATAATATATTCAAAGGGTTGAAAATAACTGTCAACTTAGATTTCTGTTGTTAATACAGTAATAATAATATCTAATTTGGGACTTACAAAAGAGAACACAGATACAGGGAAACTACAAATAAAGTGGAAGAGTGTGACAGGAGTTAAAGTTCTAATTTTTCTGGAGAAGGGAGAAAATATTGATAACTTGAGACTTTATTGAGTTAGTATGAATATTAAAATTTCTAGGACAAACACACAAAAAATCAATGGAGTATATACCTTAGGAAAAATTTTAATATGGACTGTAGCCTCAAACAATCTAAAATGAGGCAACAAAGAGAAAAAAAAGAGATACACAGAAAAAGTTAGAACTAGAAAGCATACAATAATATTGTCAAAATTAATCCAAATATACCATTAAATTTAATCAATGTATACAGACTAACCTCCCTGAGTTTAAATGAAAAAGATGGTCAGGTGGGGTAAAACCTACCTATGTGAAGACACACAAAACTAAAATACAATAAGGTTTAAAAATTTTAAATGATATTCTAGGTAAGTAGTAACAAACTCTGGAGTAGCCATGTTTGTAGTAGACAAAATACATTTTTAGGAAAAAAAATCACTAGAGACAAAGAGGGTCACTGTATATGAATAAATGTTCAATTGGGCAGGAAAATACAATTCTACACTTGTGTGTTCCTAATTAGATAGCCTCAAAATAAGTAAATCAAATTGACAGAACTACAAAGAAAAATATTCAAGTTCACCATCATAGTGAAAAATGTTATCATATTTTTCTCAATAATGTATAGACCAAAAAACTTGAAGATTTAAACAATGAAAAGCTTGATCTAATGAACATAATCAGAACACGGTACCCAACAGTTACATTCTTTCCACACACTTTTCCAAACACACATGGAACACTGCGGCAGAGACAGACAGAAGCCTCCCAATAACCATTCTCTCTCTCGTCTCTGAATTTTTACCTGGGAATATGGCCATTCCAAATAAGGAACTATATTTCCCAGCTTCCTTTGAAGGTAGTTGTGGCCACCTGACTACATGCTGGCTAATAGGATATAAGCAGAAGCAATATATGTGCACTGAAGGGAGGGCACAAGTTCTTTCCTTCCCTGTCCTCCTTCCTGTCTGGAACATAGCTGGGGTGGTAATGTGCACAAAGAGATAAAAACAAGAAGGTTCATAGCAGCATACTTCGTAATAGCCTAAAACCAGTAACACACCAAACATCCATTATCAAAGAAAGGAATAAGTAAATTTGGAAAATCCATACAATAGAAAAGTATTCTATTCTAGAGTAGAAATGAGTGAACAGCAGCTACACTTGTCAACACAGCATGGAATGAAACAGGACACAGAGGAATATAGATAGTACCATTCCAGTTAAATAAAAGTAAAAAACTAAATAATATATTTAAGGGATGCATACAAATGTGGTAAAAGCTAAAGAAAAGCAAGAGAATTATAAATCCAAAATTCAGCAGAGGATACTTCTTCATAGGAGAGAGGGGAGCAGTTAAGGAGGGATATACAGAGCTACAGATGTACTAGTAATTTTTATTCTGAGGGATTACACAGGTTAATTTTATTATAAATCTTATAAATCTATTTATAATCTTATAAATCTATTGAAATTATATATACATAAACACACATATATTATGTATTCTCTATTGTATATGTAACATACTAAAAAGTGAACTTAGAAGAGATAAGTGGTAAAACTACCAGATTCTTCCTAGACATTCATATCTTTAAAAGTCTGCAACAATTATGACTTACCTATTATTTAATGTTTAACTGATTTAGTAAGCCCTTGAGTGTGGAAACCTGAACTATCTGGCACCATTTTAGTAACTGAGAGATGGACTTCCCGGGTAGCTCCTGGCTTAGCCCACCCTTTATCAGACTTTGTGTCTGGACCAATAGTTTTCATATTTTACTTTTTGAAATCCTTTTCATTTTTTTTTTTTTTTTTTTTTTGCGGTATGCGGGCCTCTCACTGTTGTGGCCTCTCCCGTTGCGGAGCACAGGCTCCGGACGCGCAGGCCTAGCGGCCATGGCTCACGGGCTTAGTTGCTCCGCGGCATGTGGGATCTTCCCGGACCAGGGCACGAACCCGTGTCTCCTGCATCGGCAGGCGGATTCTCAACCACTGCGCCACCAGGGAAGCCCTAAATCCTTTTCATTTTTATTGGACCCTTCCATAAAATGAGATCTCGTGGAAAGCCAAAACATACAACAGATAAAAGCAGAGCTGCCCTGACTGAGGAGAGGGGTACCTGAGACCCTTCTTGTTAACATTACTAGTGCCTGGACGTAATCCCAGGAGTCTATGGCTCTGGGGAATGTCATTAATGAAGGTACAAAGCAGAAGTGACACTATCGCATTTGTGCAACATCCTCCTTTTGCAAAGGAGGAAACTAGACCCCAGATGAAGCTCAGACCAGCAGCAATAAATTTGTGGTCACTGGAGAGGACAAAATTAATTAGATTAATTGCTGGGTCCCATCAGCTTTTAATAACTATCTGCCAGACTCTGCTCTAAATGTAAACACACACACACACACACACACACACACACACACACGGAATATCTCGCCCCTGCCCCTTGCCCCTACACAGCTCACCGTGAATGAACCTCCCTAATACGGCTGGTTCCAAAGGGGACAGCAGCATTTGCCATGGCACACGGTGAAGCTCATTATCACAGGAGAGCTGGTCAGGAAGCAGCAGAGGCAGCCTTTGCCTGCTGGGAGAATCGTTCTTACCCACCTGCTTTACCAAGTAAGCCTGTCAACATGAATCAAAGCTAGGCAGGACGCAGACAATTGCTTGTAGAATACTCAGCTGCAACAACAAAGGCCTAGATGAGGTGGGTACCTTGATCTCTTCTCAGCAGGCCGTCCGGGGCTTAGAGACAGTGGAGATCTCAGACCTTGACTCCTGCACATGCAAAACCAGTCATCTCAGCAGCTGCTGCTCCTAACGAATTCCCTCTGGGTGACGTTCATGCCTTTGTTCCAGTCAGCGTGTCTTTTTCAGTTCTAAAGCTAGAGTCAAGAATCAGGCTTACACATCTTGCCTGGAAAAATGTCCCACAAATGCTTTCACCTTAGAGATGACTATACATGAACTGACGTGTATACTTTAAATGTAGGCAGTGCAAGGAGTCTGGTACCTAAAATTTCTCCTTTAAAACACTTGTGAACACCTGTCTGGGCCTTTCTTCCAAGGCCTTTCTCCAGGTCAGCCAAAACCATAAAGCATCTTTATCTAGAATTTTGGATTTTTAATCTTCAGCTACTTGGTTTGTAGGTCCAGAATGCCTTTGAAATACGACGAAAGCTATAACCCTCTCTGAGAAAAATGCACAGAACTGTGCACACAATTTCGGAGGATTCATGGATCCCTGGAGCTATGCATGAAAACCCTTCCCTAGGCTGACAAGCATTTACTTTCTCCAATTATAAGAAGAGTTCTTGACCGAGAAAGAATGGAGTCTGGCATTACCCGCTACTATCAAGTCAGTCTGTATAGGTCTGTTCAATAAGCTGGTCAGGTTGATAGTCCCGTTCCTCCAGCCACACTCATTGGGATATTTTGGTTCCAACGGAAGATAGATTAGATTAGATAAATAGATCAGAAAGCTGTAAGGCATATTTGCTGCCTTTTCTCTCTTCCATTCCTCCCCTGGGTTTCTCTTCCTCCATCCCCGCCTTCAATGTTGGCTCCTAATCATATGGCTCCTCTGTTCGAAACACTTCCGTGATGTACCACCTCCTACAGGACAAAGTCCAAGTTCCCCGACATGCTTTCACGGTTGTCCATCTTCCTCATCCATCTGGCTCATATCCCTCCGCTCTTTCTGGTCCCATCCACCCGGAAGTCCATCTCATGCCTCTGCCTCTCACGTCTGCCTCATGTAGCCCCACGGCCTCGAATACTCCTCTCGCTTCAGCAGGCTCATCTCTGGTCATCAGTTCGTTTGGCTGCCATCTCCTCCGGGGAGACTCTGCTGACCCCTCTGTGTGTGTCCTTTGTCACGCTGAGCTTCCTTCCCCCTCTCAGGGCACATATCGATTTTCCATTGTCCGCTCATAGGTCTGTCTTCCCCACAAGATGGGGAGCTCCCCAGCTAGTTCAGTTTTCTATCACCAATGTCTGCTGCATGGCGGCTACTCAGTAAATGTTTGAGGAAGGAAGGACGGAAAGAGCCTTTGAACACACCCGTTATATGCTCTAACAGGACAAGGTCTCCTTGAAAGTTTATACCTGCAGAACAATGCTAAATCACACGGTGAAAAGGAGTGGGTCCGAACTAGTATGGGGACCTGAAAAGCAGCAAACCAGTCGGTTCCAAGCGAGCCTGGCATGGTGCACTCATCATCTCTCCTTATGGCTTCATGGCTAAGGGCCCAGAGAGCACAGTTCTCGGTTGGAACTGCACATCAGCATCCCTGGGGAGCTTTAAAAAACTACCGATACCTGGGTCACAACCCCAGAGATTCTGAGTTAATTGTTCTAGGGTATAGCCTAGGCATCAGGAGTTTTAAAATCTCCCCAGGCGATTCTAATGTGAAACCATGGCTGAGGTCCACCACTTTAGATTTGGACATGGACTGAAGTCTAGCTCTGGCACTAAAGCAGCTTTGAACATTTTGGTAAGTCCCCTAATCTCTCTGAACTTCAGAGTCCCCTTCACTTGGATAGTGTGAGGATTAAATGAGATGATGACTATTAAGTGCTCAGCCTGGCACCCCGTAAGCAGACACACAGTAAGTGTTAGCAGATGTCATTATGATACCACCGACTTTGTCCTCCCGAAAGGAAACTCTAGAAAGATGCTCAAAGAGGTAGTGAGTCATACAGAGCACCACCTCCTACAAGACTGGCTGGCTGGTATGACTCTTGGTTGTTCAAGCATTCTGGAACCAATAGGTTGCTCCTAGTAATCAACACCCCTTCGTTAACGAGGTAAGATTGCTGAATGCAAATTAGTCAGACATATATTGCAGCTGTTTGTCAGTGAGGCCTTGGAACATACTAAAGTTTCTGAGCTTAATAAAGCATGGGTTTTTTTTTTTTTTTTCAGTCCCCAACCTCACTGAGTCCGATCAACATCAGCAGCTCAGCAGTCACTCGAATCAGTTCAAAAATCCTCAGGGGGCTTCCCTGGTGGCGTAGTGGTTGAGAACCCGCCTGCTGATGTAGGAGACACGGGTTCGTGCCCTGGTCCGGGAAGATCCCACATGCCGCGGAGCAACTAAGCCCGTGAGCCATGGCCGCTAGGCCTGCGCGTCCAGAGCCTGTGCTCCGCAACGGGAGAGGCCACAACAGTGAGAGGCCCGCATAAAAAAAAAAAAAAAAAATCCTCAGGATGTCGGGTAACATTAGCAGAGGGGCTCAACTGCAGAGAGCATAAGAATCACCTGGGGGCATGTTTAAGTATAGCACCCCTGGCTTCAGCCCCAAGGATCAGTGGGGCTACTTAGAAGTGTTTGGGGGCTTTAGCCCACACTTTGTAATCCCCACGAGCACTGTAAGCCACCCCAAATTTCATAAACACAGTAGTATACATCGATATGAAATGGACGACTGAAATTTCCTTATCCTGTAAAGTGTGACTCTTTAGAAAGCATTGCTCTTTGTAAAAACTGGCTGTATTTTAAGTGAAAATGCACCCATTTAAAGTGAAAGTTTTGATCGGTTTTGACAATTTTATACACCTGTGTAGCCACAACCACAAACACTGCGAAACATAAACATGTCCATCAACCCCAAAATGCCCCCCACAGGCTCTCTTTCAGTCAGTCCTCACTCCACCTCACATCCCCAGACGTGGGCAACAATGAATCACCTCTCTGTCACTATAGACGAGGATGTATTTCTAGAGTTTTTTTTTTTTTTTTTAACAAATATAATCAAGCAGTGTGAATTCTTCTGTGTCTGGCTTTTCCCGCTCAGCACAGTGTTTGTGAAATTTATCCTTGTGGCTGCACATATCAGTAGTTTATTCCTTTTTATTGCTGAATCATTGTCCATTGTAAAGATGTACCACAATTTATTTATTCACCTGTTGATGGACATTTAGCTGTTTTCAGTTTGGGCTTTTATTCAGTTGCACACATGCTAAGTCAAACAGTGCATTTACTACTTGAACAGTTTCAAGACAAGACTCAGCCCCTTTACCAAACAGACTGCTGACCCTAAGCCTCTCCTGTATTAAAGTTCTAGAGTTGCCTTCTCCAGGAATTCTGATGAGGGTTGAGTTACAGCCTAGGAACCTGCATCCTTAATAATTATGGCTGGTTATGCTGATACCCAAGTCCACAAACTATACCATGAAGATACCATTCCAAAGTTTAGGGCACTGGCTAACCCCAGGCACAACCCACCTCTGGTCACAAGGATTTGCTTTCTTCTGTGGCAGAGCTACGTTAAGACCCTCTCTCTGAGAGTCCACAGGGCTCACCAGGCTCCTGTATCAAACGGTAAAATCAGAGATGGGGGTAAGCCAGGGCACTGCTTCCCAAATTGTGAATCCTCTCAGGTCAACAAGCTCGCTGCCATGGCAAGATCCTCAGGGAGTGAGAGGTAGCCATGAAGGCCTTTTGCACACCCTCCATCCCTAGCCATTTCAAGACCCAATTTTTCATCTCATTAAGGAGTCAGACATGAAGTAAAGTTGACGTCATTGATGTCTGAAGCAAGAACCTGTAATTATGGCCTAAAGAAAGATACCACCTAATGGAAGGGTATGAAAGAATTCCAGAGATTGGCCTGAGTATAAAACCATGGGTAATCATTAGTTAAATCCATCACACCTCTAACCTGCCCTAACCAATCAAGGTCATTTTAATTGTTGCTACAAAAGACTTACAGGTCCTCCAAGCAGCACACAGCCTAAATAATAAGATGTTTGCCTGAGTTGTTTTCCAGGAACTTGGAGTCAGCTGTTTCTAGTTGGAGTTGAGCTGGTTAAGACTGGGTAAGACCACCGACCCTCCAACTGGGCATTCGCGAGTGTCCGCTTGGTGACCTTTTGACAGCAGAGGGCTGAAAACTCCACCCTCAGATCCTGCTAAGCGCCTCCACATTTGAACACGTGCAGAGGCCTGTAGTTAGTTACGCCTGTGCAGAACGATGATTACCACACCTTTTCCCAATCACCTTTCCCCAGGCTCCCTATGCCACCACGCTTCAGACCACCCTGATGCTTTATCCCAGAAGTACCCTGGGCCCACTGCCTTTGGGGAGGCTGAACTAAGTCTTGTCTCACGTCTCCTCACTTGGCTGCCTTGCGAATAAACCCCCTCTTTGCTGCTAAAGCTCAGGGTCTCAGCATTTTGGCTCTCTGCGCGTAGGGCAGAACAAACCCGGTTGGGTAACAAGTATGGCTAAGACAGAATACAGGTAGCCAAAGTTATAGCTAAAAAAAATGAGGCTCAGTGCTAACAAGGCTGGCATGTTTGGCGAGGATCCTTTAACGAAGATTGAAGGAGAAGTGGGGAGTGTCAAAGCAGGTGAAGACAAGAACCAGGGATTAGCTTGTGGGGGCTCTTCTTACCATCTTAAAGATCATATTAGTTAACCACTGACAAAAGGATTGTCATTTTTCCTCTAAGAAAACATACACTTTGTTGAGCCTTTCCTCCCCAAACCACTCTGTTGTTAGTTTCATTCCTTTAGATTTTTCCTTTTTTGGGAACACTTTTAACCTGTAGGATACAACAGATGAGGCACATCCCTAAGTTTCCACATCCACAGAATTAAGGAAGCCATAACCTTTTCCTTCTCCTCTTTTTTCTCTTTTTCTCCCCTCCCCCAACCATCTTTATCTGGGCCAAGTTTCATGACCCATGCCTGGCATTTTGCACAACAGGAGTGTGTCAGAAGTCAAAATGGGGGGTCTTCCCTGGTGGCGCAGTGGTTGAGAGTCCGCCAGCCGATGCAGGGGATATGGGTTCGTGCCCCAGTCCGGGAGGATCCCACATGCCGCGGAGCAGCTGGGCCCGTGAGCCATGGCCGCTGAGCCTGCGCGTCCGGAGCCTGTGCTCCGCAACGGGAGAGGCCACAGCAGTGAGAGGCCCGCGTACCACAAGAAAAAGAAGTCAAAATGATAAAATATTATGCCAAGGAGGAGAGAGGTGGGAGATGGATGTACTGGGAGGTTGGGATTAGCAGATGCACACTGGTATATACACAATGTATAAACAAGGTCCTACTGTATAACAGAGGGAACTATATTCAAAATCCAGTGATAAGCCATAATGGAAAAGAATATGAAAAAGAACGTATATATGTGTGTAACTCAGTCACTGTGCTGTACAGCAGTAATTAACACACTGTAATTCAACTATACTTCAAGAAGAAAAATTTCTAAATAAGAATATTATGTCACATTAACCTAGTCCATGTGTGAAAGCTTGCCAGCCAATCTTGGTATGTTAATAGAAGTGTTTTCGGTTTCTACAACAGTTTTGGAGTTTTTCTTACATTTATTCATTCATTCAGCAGATATTTAATGAGGACCTAATAAATGCCATGCACTGTCCTGGATGCTGAGGATGCCAAAATTAGAGTTTACGGTCCAGTGGGAGAAACAGACATTGAAGCAGACAAATTACAAGTTGGTGCTGTAGGGCAGGAAAAGAGATGGGAGCACAGGAATGGGAGGAGGATGCTGCAGGAGTTGAGAGATACTGATGTTAATTTAAAAATCTGCTGTGCCATCAGTGACCTCCATTCATGCAAGATCATAGCAGATTTAATGGAGTGGAGGGAAGGATTGAGGGCAGGAGTGCTGAGGAAAGCTTTCATAATTTATCACTCCATGCATGCTGGAACCCTGGTTTTCACCAAAACAAAACCTGTCGTTCTATTAGCTCTTCTCGCTTGAAAGTCAAGATTGTCCTCTTTCTTCAGGACACTGTCAAGTAAATCTGTTGATGTGTGAAGCTTAGGGATTCGAGATGAAATTACTCATGGAAGAAATGAGTATTTCAAGGAAAATAACATGTGCTTTCTGAGAATCTCTTGAAGTTTGGCCAGAAGTTCATACCAACCCTTTGTGCTGGCCAAATGCCTGATTTCTGGGAAGTTTAAACATGTAACTGACATTTCCCCCATGGTTGTCAAAGAAACTCTCCAATGGGGATGGATGACCAAAAACATTGTAAAAGTGGGGGGTAAACAATCAGAAGGAATATATGTTGGGGTTGCCCTGGGTTCTTTAGAGCCCCCTTTTCCTTGTTTTTCATACTCATCAATTGCCTTCTAGGCCTTCCACCCCCATGTGACCCGCCCTCCCTGTCTGTGTATTCAGCCCCTAGCCCTCCCTCCAGATCTAGAGCTGTTTGTCTATCTGCCAGAGCCAAACTTAGCATCTACCCCCTCCAGATCTGTGAGTGGGAAAGAACATATATAACAGGAATGTATGGAAAAATCTACAGTCTAATGCAGATAGAGATGGGGATTCTGATCTCCTTCCCAGAATTTGTTTTTTAAGTCAGACCTAATAGCAAGTAAAAAAATGGTTTAGTTTGACTTTCCGTTCTTTCTATTTCCTTTTCTCCTTGAAAAGTCCCAAAAGCAGGAAGACAGAAAAACAGACAGCCCCAAGAAATACAAATGGAATGTGGCAGAAACTTACATGCCTCCAATAGAGCCACTCTTCTCTTTTTCCTTAGTAACGAAACCTTGATTTTACTTGGTCCAGCAGTGCATACAGCTGAAAGACATTTCCCAACCTGCTTTGCAGTTAGCTGTAGCCACCTGACTAAGTTCTGGTCAGTGAGAGTTAATTGGCAATATCTTATGGGATTTCCAAGAAGGCTGTTTAAAGGGATTTAAAGTTATCTGACACTGCTGGGAAAAGAGCCCTTTGTCCTTCCTCTCCTTCCTCCTGCCAGGGATATAGACATGATGACTAGAGGTTCAGCAGCCTTTTTCTGCTAAGAAGACCTTGGTGATAAAAATTATGTGCTGATGAGGGAAGAGCCAGGCTCTCTAATGACCTCATAGAGCTGCCATACAAGCCCTGGACTGCTTATTTCCAGACTTCTTTTAAGTAAAAGACCTTAAGCCACTATGTACTTAAGCTACTATATTCAGGTCTCTGTTATGACAAAACCTAATCCTTACCGATACAGTAAATAATTAGGAGTTAGCTATAGTTTCTAATAATCGGGGGTTAACTGTAATACCAGCAGTTAAAGCTTGGGAGAGACCTATAGTGTCTGGTGAGTGTGATAATAAATTAAACATCAGCCCTTCCCATTCTCAACATTATTGTGGCCTTGATGGATGCAAGGCAGTGACAGCGGCAGGACAAAGGAAATGAATGTTGGGTTAAAGTTTGACTGCAGAGCCTGAGGAAGTTCAAATGCCCTAGTAGCTGATGTTCTTCTGGTCTTATTGTTTAACTGCTTTGCTCTGGGCCTAAATTCAGCACTAGGACCCTCAGGCTCCACAGCCTGGACTGGACTGATCAGATATAATCCACATGACCCAAGTTAGCACCAAGCAAACAACCCTCACAGTAACAACTTTGCTCCTATTTGCCTTATCAGGAAGCTGGTGACAAATCCACTCAGAACCAAGATCAAGCTTGGAAGAGGGAAGAAGCCTCATTTAGTGACAAAAACAAGTTACTCTCTGCCCCTCCCAACTCATCAAGATGTCGGTGCACATCTCCACCAAACCCCAGGACAAGAATCATCACTGTCACCAGGACTATAAGCAGATGAGGCCAGAGGTCACATTTGTACCAGTGGCACTTCCCCCCCACCTCTACCCCAGCCTTGATATTCCACTGGGTCAAGCAGGGCTCAAGGCAGTCACTTCCTCAATCAAACACTCAGGCAGCCTTCTCGCCTGGAATCAGCGCTGCCCAGCTGCCTCTGACTTTGGCCCTCCTCCAGAGAGACTCAGAGCCCTTGTCCAGGGGTGAAGACAGGACAAGCCTTCCCCACCAGGTCAGTGAAGAGAGGCCTTGCCTTCTCCTCATGTTTCTTTTGGCTCCCTGACATGACCTCAGCAGGTCCCACATCAAGGGTTTCTTCAGGATTTGGGGGGAACACTGCTGGGCAGGAGTGGGGTTCCAAGCCACTTTTCAATGGGCACTCCTTTCACACCACCGTCTTACACTCTACCATTTCTTAATTAAAAACAGGGCTTTCAAATCTGAATGGAATTAGCTGGATTTTTAACACCTTGTCAAAGGCAACCTGGCTCAGTATGGTGCATTGGAAAGAGCTGAGTTATGGGCCATCAGAGGTGTGGGTTCAAGTGCTACTGTTTTACTAATTAGCCATGGGGTCTTGGGCAAGCCCAGTTACCTCCTTTTTCTTTTCTTTCTTTTTTTTTTTTTTTTTTTTGGTGACTTCTACATACCAAGTATTTGTCAAAGTGCTGAGAATTCAGGAGCAAACAAAACAGATTAAAAAAATCCCTGCCTTTATGGGCTTTATGATTTGATGCAGCAGGGTGGAGGTGTGAGGAGAGATAGACCTGAAACAGAGAATGACATATGTACATATATGTTTGCAGACTCTGATAAATATTATGAAAAGAAAGCACATGGTTCTCAGAGGGGGAACCATCTACTTTAGACTGAGGGAGATAACATTTTAGCTAAAGCCTGAGGAACGGGCAGGAGTTAGCTAGGCAAAGAATGGAAGAAGATGGTTTGAAAAACAGGAACCAGACAGGCAATGGATCTATGAGTCCATATTTCTCTTTCATGGCTCCAAACTAATAATAATAATTATTATTACTATAATAGTCAAGCGACCTGTATATGTATGTATATAATGTACACACATGAATAATAATTATAATAGTCAAGTGACCTGTGAGAGCCTGTTGACCAAGACCAGATGAGAGATGTGACATTCCGGAGACACTGATGGAACAGAGGCCAGTCATCAAAAACCAGACAAGAAGATTTGTACCCTGTAGACACCAGCCAAGGGCCAAACCACCACTCCAGTGCTCCACCACACCCTGAATCCCTGACGTCCTTCAAGACCTGGGCTCTTGGTCTCCTTGAGGGGAAAAAAGGCAGGTAGTGGTAGTTATCCTGAATTCACTGGGATTAAATCTGAAAATTCTGAAAAACACTGTAGTGACCAAGACTATTTGGAAAGAATGAAGTGGAGTTTTCCGCCATGGGCTTGAGATGGAAATTGTTTTTGCCTTGAGAGATTATGGTTTTGCTTTGGCTTTTTTTGCACATCTGACTATAACCTGTGAGGTGCTTCTGTGTATGTATGTGCATTCCACAAAAGGAGAGAGTGGGGCTTCCCTGGTGGCACAGTGGTTGAGAGTCTGCCTGCCAATGCAGGGGACGCGGGTTCGTGCCCTGGTCTGGGGGGATCCCACGTGCTGCGGAGCGGCGGGGCCTGTGAGCCATGGCCTCTGAGCCTGCACGTCCGGAGCCTTTGCTCCGCAACAGGAGAGGCCACAACAGTGAGAGACCCACGTACCGCAAAAAGAAAAAAAAAAAGGAGAGAGTGATGGGAGAGTGAGTCAGCTGTTGTTTGTTATGGAGTGCAGACTGGGAGCAGCAGAACACATCACCAACCTCTTGGCAGCCTGGCAGCAGGCTCCCCCAGCCCACACCCAACCTCGAGCTCCCTTACAGACCCCTCCACCCACACTCCCTCCGCTCGCTTGGCCCAGGCCTAAGATTTCCCAGCACCCTCCAGGAGCATGCACACGTTAACAAACGGGTCTACTCTGGCCGTGGACACATTTCCCAGTGCTTCCTGACTTCTTCCTGCTCTTCAGGATGTGTGATCTGAGACCCGAGCCTGGGGGTCGCCTATCCGTAGCCCTGTCCACGCCAGTGGGCGCCTGCGACCCCAACTGTGTTCTCCCAGACCAAATGGCCTCAACTCCCACTTCTACCTGAGAGAAGGGGCTGGCAGCCCTGACTGGGTGGAGAGGCTGGAGCAGGGATATAAACAACTCTGAGATAAGATGAGGCAGTTTGGCAGAGTGAAGAATAGGCTATGTAAAAACCTAAAGGGCAATGGCCATTCTGACTGGTGTGAGGTGATACCTCATTGAAGTTTTGATTTGCATTTCTCTAATAATTAGTGAAGTTGAGCAGCTTTTCATGTGCTTTTTGGCCATCTGTATGTCTTCTTCGGAGAAAGGTCTACTTAGACCTTCCACACATTTTGTGATTGAGTTGTTTGCTTTTTGAATTTGAGCTGCATAAGCTATTTGTATATTGTGGAGATTAATCCCTTATCTGTTGCTTCATTTACAAATATTTTCTCCCATTCTGTGGGTTGTCTTTTCGTCTTGTTTATGGTTTCCTTTGCTGTGCAAAAGCTTTTACGTTTCATTAGGTCCCATTTGTTTATTTTTGTTTTTATTTCCATTTCTCTAGGAGGTGGGTCAAAAAGGATCTTGCTGTGATTTGTGTCAAAGAGTGTTCCACCTAAGCTTTTCTCTAAAAGTTCTATAGTGTCTCGCCTTACATTTAGGTCTTTGATCCATTTTGAGTTTGTTTTTGTGTATGGTGTTAGAGAATGTTCTAATTTCATTCTTTTACATGCAGCTGTCCAGTTTTCCCAACACCACTTATTGAAGAGACTGTCTTTTCTCCATTGTATATTCTTGCCTCCTTTGTTATAGATTAGGTGACCATAGGTGTATGGGTTTAGCTCTGGACTTTCTATCCTGTTCCATTGATCTATTTTCTGTTTTTGTGCCAGTACCATACTGTTTTGATTATGGTAGATTTGTAGTATAGTCTAACCAGTCAGAATGGCCATCATCAAAAAGTCTACAAACAGTAAATGCTGGAGAGGGTGTGGAGAAAAGGGAACCCTCCTACACTGTTGGTGGGAATGTAAATTGGTACAGCCACCATGGAGAACAGTATGGAGGTTTCTTTAAAAAAAAACACTAAAAATAAAGCTATCATATGATCCAGCAACCCCAATCCTGGGCATATATCCAGAGAAAACCATACTTTGAAAAGATACATGCACCCCAATGTTCATTGCAGCACTATTTACAATAGCCAGGATGTGGAAACAATGTAAATGTCCATCAATGGATGAATGGATAAAGAAGATGTGGCTTACTAGAAGACATCAACAAACTAACACAGGTAGGAACATGAATGACTAAGACCAGTAGGAACAAAAGTTTGGGGTCAGTCTGCAGAGTAGTGAGACACTGTCAGCTGAGTGACTTTCTAAAACTAAAGAAAACGTTGATTGGAGAGAGAAAAATAAGATATATCGACCAGATACCTTCAAGACAGCAGAGGAGTAAGACATGGAGATCACCTTCCTCCCCACAAATACATCAAAAATACATCTACACGTGGAAAAACTCCTATAGAACACCTACTGAACTCTGGCAGAAGACCTCAGAATTCCCAAAAGGCAAGAAAATCCCCACGTACCTGGGTAGAGCAAAAGAAAAAAGAAAAAACAAGGATAAAAGAATAGGGATAGGACCTGAACCTCTGGGAAGGAGATGTGAAGGAGGAAAAATTTCCACACACTAAGAAGCCCCTTCACTGGTGGCGATGGGGGTGGGTGGGGGGAAGCTTTGGAGCCATGAGGAGAGCGTAGCAACAGGGGTGCAGAGGGCAAAGGGGAGAGATTCCCACACAGAGGATCAGTGCCGACCAGCACTCACCAGCCCGAGAGGCTTGTCTGCTCACCCACCGGGGCGGGCAGGGGCTGGGAGCTGAGGCTTGGGCTTCGGAGGTCAGATCCCAGGGAGAGGACTGGGGTTGGCTGTGGGAACACAGCCTGAAGGGGCCTAGTATGCCACTGCTAGCTGGGAGGGAGTCAGGGAAAAACACTGGACCCGCCTAAGAGGCAAGAGACCATTGTTTTGAGGTGCGCAAGGAGAGGGGATTCCTTCCCTGTCTGCCCACAGAAGGCAGAGCACCACCTAAATGAGCTCCAGAGACGGGTGTGAGCCACAGCTATCAGCTCGGACACCAGAGGCGGGCATGAAATGCTAATGCTGTGGCTGCAGCCACCAAGATTCCCGTGTGCAAGCACAGATCACTATCCACACACTGCACCCCCAATGTGCAGCCTGCCACTGCCAGGATCCCGTGATCCAGGGACAAATTCCCTGGGAGAACACACAGTGCACCTCAGGCTGTTACAACGTCATGCCAGCCTCTGCCGCCGCAGGCTGATCCTACATTCCAATTATAACTACCGTACCTCCCCTTCCCCCTGGCATAAGTGAGCCAGAGCCTCCTAATCAGCCACTGCTTTAACCCCATCCTGTCTGGGTGGAAACAGAATCCTGAGGGCAACCTACATGCAGAGGTGGGGCCAAAACCAAAGCTGAACCACGGGAGCTGTGCGAACATAGAAGAGAAACAGAAATCTCTCCCAGCAGCCTCAGGAGCAACAGATTAAATCCCCACAATCAACTTGAGGTACTATGCATCTGTGGAATACCTGAATAGACAACGAATCAACCCAAAATTGAGGCAGTGGACTGTGGGAGCAACTGTAGACTTTGGGTTTGCTGTCTGCGACTGACTTGTTTCTGATTTTGTTTATCTTAGTATAGTTTTTAGCGCCTGTAATCATTGGTGGATTTGTTTATTGGTTTGGTTGCTCTTTCCTTTTTAATTATTATTTTTTCTTTCTTTATTTCTCCCTTTTCTTCTGAGCCATGTGGCTGACAAGGTCTTGTTGCTCCGGCCGAGTGTCAGCCATGAGCCTCTGAGACGGGGAGCTGAGTTCAGGACATTGGACTCCAGAGAACTCTCCCAGAGATCTCCATCTCAACGCTAAGACCCAGCTCCACCCAACAGCCAGCAGCTCCAGTGCTGTACACCCCATGCCAAACAACTAGCAACACAGGAACACAACCACACCCATTAACAGAGAGGCTGCCTAAAATCATAATAAGTTCACAGACACCCTAGAACACACAATCAGATGCAGCACTGCCCACCAGAAAGATAAGATCCAGCCCCTCCCCCTGCAACCAGAACAGAGGAACCAGTCCCCTCCACAAAAGCCTACACAAGCCACTGAACCAACCTCACCCACTGGGGGCAGACACAAGAAACAACAGGAACTACGAACATGCAGCCTGTGAAAAGGAGACCCGAAAAACAGTAAGTTAAACAAAAGAAGACAGAGAAACACACAGCAGATGAAGTAGCAGTGTAAAAATCCACCAGACCAAACAAATGAAGAGGAAATAGTCAGTCTCCCTGAAAAAGAATTTACAGTAATGACAGTAAAGATGATCCCAAACCTTGGAATAGAATGGAGAAAATACAAGAAACGTTTAACAAAAGAACTAGGGCTTCCCTGGTGGTGCAGTGGTTGCGAGTCCGCCTGCCGATGCAGGGGACACAGGTTCGTGCCCCGGTCCGGGAAGATCCCACATGCCGCGGAGCGGTTGCGCCCGTGAGCCACGGCCGCTGAGCCTGCGCGTCCAGAGCCTGTGCTCCGCAACGGGAGAAGCCACAACAGTGAGAGGCCCGCGTATCGCAAAAAACAAACAAAAAACAACAAAGACCTAGAAGAACTAAAGAGCAAACAAACAATGATGAACAACACAATAAATGAAATTTAAAATTCTCTAGAGGGAATCAATAGCAGAATAATGGAGGAGGAAGAACGGATAAGTGACCTGGAAGATAAAATACAGGAAATAACTACCACAGAGCAGAATAAAGAAAAAAGAATGAAAAGAATTGAGGACAGTCTCAGAGACCTCTGGGACAACATTAAGCGCACCAACATTCGAATTATAGGGGTCCCAGAAGAAGAAGAGAGAAAGAAAGGGTCTGAGAAAATATTTGAAGAGATTATAGTTGAAAACTACCCTAACATATGAAAGGAAATAATCAACTACAAGAAGCACAGAGAGTTTCATACAGGATAAATCCATGGAGAAACATGCCAAGACACATATTAATCAAACTATCAAGAATTAAATAAAAAGAAAAAATATTAAAAGCAGCAAGGGAAAAACAACAAATACCATACAAGGGAATCCAAATAAAGTTAACAGCTGATCTTTCAGCAGAAACTCTGCAAGCCAGAAGGGAGTGGCAGGACATATTTAAAGTGATGAAACGGAAAAAAACTACAACCAAGATTACTCTACCCAGCAACAAACTCATTCAGATTTGAAGGAGAAATTAAAACCTTTACAGACAAGCAAAAGTTAAGAGAATTCAGCATCACCAAACCAGCTGTACAACAAATGCTAAAGGAACTTCTCTAGGCAGCAAACACATGAGAAGGGGAAGACCTGCAAAACAAACCCGAAACAATTAAGATAATGGTAATAGGAACATACATATTGATAATCACCTAGAATGTAAATGGATTAAATACTCGCACCAAAAGACGTAGACTGGATACAAAAACAAGACCTGTATATATGCTGTCTACAAGAGACCGACTTCAGACCTAGTGAGGCATATAGACTGAAGGTGAGAGTATGGAAAAAGATATTCCATGCATATGGAAATAAAAAGAAAGCTGGAGTAGCAATTCTCATATCAGACAAAAGAGACTTTAAAATACAGACTTCTATAAGATACAAAGACACTACATAATGATCAAGGGATCAATCCAAGAGAAGGTATAACAATTGTAACTATTTATGCACCCAACATAGGAGCGCCTCAATACATAAGGCAAATGCTAAAAGCCATAAAAGGAGAAATCGACACTAACACAATCATACAGGGGACTTTAACACCCCACTTTCACAAACGGACAGATCATTCAAAATGAAAATAAATAAAGAAATACAGGCTTTAAATGATACATTACACAAGATAAATTTAATTGATATTTATAAGATGTTCCATCCTATAATGGAACTCATGGAACATTCTCCAGGATAGATCACATCTTGGGTCACAAATCAAGCCTTGGTAAATTTAAGAAAATTGAAATCCTATCAAGTATCCTTTCTGACCACAACGCTATGAGACTGGATATCAATTACAGGAAAAAATCTGTAAAAAATACAAACAAATGGAGGCTAAACAATACACTATTAATAACCGAGATATCACTGAGGAAATCAAAAAATACCTAGAAACAAATGACAATGAAAACACAATGACCCAAAACCTATGGGATGCAGCAAAAGCAGTTCTAAGAGGGAAGTTTATAGCAATACAATCCTAAGCAAGAAACAAGAAACATTTCAAATAAACAACCTAACCTTACACCTAAAGCAATAAGAGAAGGAAGAACAAAAAAAAACATAGCAGAAGGAAAGAAATCATAAAGATCAGATCAGAAATAAATGAAAAAGAAATGAAGGAAACAATAGCAAAGATCAATAAAACTTAAAGCTCATTCTTTGAGAAGATAAACAAAATTGATAAACCATTAGCCAGACTCATCAAGAAAAAAAGGGAGAAGACTCAAGTCAATAGAATTAGAAATGAAAAAGGAGAAGTAACAACTGACACTGCAGAAATAAAAAGGATCATGAGAGATTACTACAAGCAACTATATGCCAATGAAACGGAAAACCTGGAGGAAATGTACAAATTCTTAGAAAAGCACAACCTTCCAAGACTGAACCAGGAAGAAACAGAAAATATAAACAGATCAATCACAAGCACTGAAATGGAAACTGTGATTAAAAATCTTCCAACAAACAAAAGTCCAGGGCCAGATGGCTTCACAGGCGAATTCTATCAAACATTTAGAGAAGAGCTAACACCTATCCTTTGCAAACTCTTCCAAAATATAGCAGAGGGAGGAACATTCCCAAACTCATTCTACGAGGGCACCATCACCCTGCCACCAAAACTAGACAAAGATGTCACAAAGAAAGAAAACTGCAGGCCAATATCACTGATAAACATAGATGCAAAAATCCTCAACAAAATACTAGCACAAAGAAAGCAACAGCACATTAAAAGGATCATACACCATGATCAAGTGGGGTTTATCCCAGAAATGCAAGGATTCTTCAATATATGCAAGTCAATCAATGTGATACACCATATTAACAAACTGAAGGAGAAAAACCATATGATCATCTCAATAGATGCAGAAAAAGCTTTCGACAAAACTGACCACCCATTTATGATAAAAACCCTCCAGAAAGTAGGCACAGAGGGAACTTACCTCAACATAATAAAGGCCATATATGACAAACCCACAGCCAACATCATCCTCAATGGTGAAAAATTGAAACCATTTCCTCTAAGATCAGGAACAAGATGAGACTGTCCACTCTCACCACTATTATTCAACATAGTTTTGGAAGTTTTAGCCACAGCAGAGAAGAAAAAGAAATAAAAGGAATCCAAATAAGAAAAGAAGAAGTAAAGCAGTCAGTGTTTGCAGATGACATGATACTATACATAGAGAATCCTAAAGATGTCACCAGAAAACTGCTAGAGCTTATCCATGAATTTGGTAAAGTAGGAGGATACAAAATTAATGCACAGAAATCCCTTGCATTCCTATACACTAATGATGAAAAATCTGAAAGAGAAATTAAGGAAACACTCCCATTTACCATTGCAACAAAAAGAATAAAATACCTAGGAATAAACCTACCTAAGGAGACAAAAGACCTGTATGTAGAAAACTATAAGACACTGATGAAAGAAATTAAAGAGGATACAGACCGATGGAGAGATATAGCATGTTCTTGGATTGGAAGAAGCAGCATTGTGAAAATGACTCTACTACCCAAAGCAATCTACCAATTCAATGCAATCCCTATCAAACTACCAATGGCATTTTTCACAGAATTAGAACAAAAAATTTCACAATGTGTATGGAAACACAAAAGACCCCGAATAGCCAAAGCAATATGAGAAAGAAAAACAAAGCTGGAGGAATCAGGCTCCCAGACTTCAGACAATACTACAAAGCTACAGTAATCAAGACAGTATGGTACTGGCAGAAAAACAGAAATATAGATCAATGGAACAAGATAGAAAGCCCAGAGATACACCCACATACCTATGGTCAACTAATCTATGAAAAAGGAAGCAAGGATATACAATGGAGAAAAGACTGCCTCTTCAGTAAGTGGTGCTGGGAAAACTGGACAGCTACATGTAAAAGAATGAAATTAGAACACTCCCTCACACCATACACAAAAATAAACTCAAACTAGATTAGAGACCTAAATGTAAAACCAGACACTATAAAACTCTTAGAGGAAAACAAAGGAAGAACACTCTTTGACATAAATCACAGCAAGATATTTTTGATCCACCTCCTAGAGTAATGGAAATAAAAACAAATATAAACAAATGGTACCTAATGAAACTTCAATGCTTTTGCACAGCAAAGGAAACCATAAACAAGACGAAAAGACAACCCTCAGAATGGGAGAAAATATTTGCAAACGAATCAACAAAGGATTAATCTCCAAAATATATAAACAGCTGGTGCAGCTCAATATTAAAAAAAACAAACAACCCAATCCAAAAATGGGCAGAAGACCTAAATAGATATTTCTCCAAAGAAGACATACAGATGGCCAAGAAGCACATGAAAAGCTGCTCAACATCACTAATTATTAGAGAAATGCAAACGAGTACTACAATGAGGTATCATCACCTCACACCAGTTAGAATGGGCATCATCAGAAAATCTACAAACAACAAATGCTGGAGAGGGTGTGGAGAAAAGGGAACCCTCTTGCACTGCTGGTGGGAACGTAAATTGATACAGTCACTATGGAGAACAGTATGGAGGTTCCTTAAAAAACTAAATACAGAATTACCATATGATCCAGCAATCCCACTGCTGGGCATATACCCAGAGAAAACCATAATTCAAAAAGACACATGCACCCCAATGTTCACTGCAGCACTACTTACAATAGCCAGTTTGTGGAAGCAACCTAAATGCCCATCGACAGACGAATGGATAAAGAAGATGTGGTACATATATACAATGGAATATTACCCAGTCATAAAAAGGAACGAAACTGGGTCATTTCTAGAGACGTGGATGGATCTAGAGGCTGTCATACAGAGTGAAGTAAGTCAGAAAGAGAAAAACAAATATCGTATATTGATACATATATGTGGAACCTAGAAATATGGTACAGATGAACCGGTTTTCAGGGCAGAAGTTGAGACACAGATGTAGAGAACAAACGTATGGACACCAAGTGGGGAAAGCGGCTGGGGGTGGGGATGGTGGTGGGATGAATTGGGAGATTGGGATTGACATGTATACACTAATGTGTATAAAATGGATGACTAATAAGAAGGTGCTGTTTAAAAAAGTAAATAAAATAAAATTTAAAAATTTTTTTTAAAAAGGTAGTTGAGACAGCATGTATACACCTTTTTAAAATAGTTTGGTAAAAATATAAAGACAGAAAGGAGTAACTAAAATGCGTGTATGTGTATTTAAAATGATTTTTCAGTTTTCAAACCACATCACCAAGAAATGCAAAGCCTACAGTAAAAAAAAAAAAAAAAAAAAAAAAAAAAAAAAAAAAAAAACAGAATCCCTCTACCCCAAAACAAATATGGTTAAAATATTGCTTAAAAATTGATTAAATTTTTCTTCTAACATTTCTCCTATAAGAACAATAATAATTACTAGGTGACATTAAGCAAGCTCCTATGCTAAACTGTTTTCTAAATTCTTTAAAAATGTTCTTTCAATGGACGAATGAATAACTAAAATGTGGTATATACTAATACAATGAAGTATTATTCAGCCTCAGTAAGGAAGGAAATTCTGACATATGCTACAACTAGATGAACCCTGAAAACATTATGCTAAGTGAAACAAACCAGACACAACAATACAAATATTGAATGATTCCACTTATATGAGGTACCAAGAATAGGCAAATTCATAGAGACAGAAAGTAGAACAGTGAGGTGGCCATGGGCCAGGAGAAGGGGAAAATGGGGAGTTATTGTTTAATGAGGTGAGTTTCTGTTTGGAATGATTTAAAAATTTTGGAAAAGGATGGTAGTGATGATGGCACTATATTGTGAATGTACTTAAAGCCACTCAATTGTACATTTAAAAATGGCTAAAGTATCAATAGTAAATTTTATATTATGTATATTTTACCACAAAAACCTATTCTCGGGGCTTCCCTGGTGGCACAGTGGTTGAGAGTCCGCCTGCCGATGCAGGTGACACGGGTTCGTGCCCCGGTCCGGGAGGATCCCACATGCCGCAGAGCGGCTGAGCCTGTGAGCCATGGCCGCTGAGCCTGTGCGTCCGGAGCCTGTGCTCCGCAACGGGAGAGGCCACAGCGGTGAGAGGTCCGCGTACCAAAAAAAAAAAAAAAAACCTATTCTCATTCAAATCTTCAATTCTATAAGATGAGTTATACAACTAATAAATGGATTTGAACCCAGGCAATCTGACTACAGAACCTAGGTTCTTTGCCTATATATATATATATATATTTTTTTTTTTTTTTGCGGTACGCGGGCCTCTCACTGCTGTGGCCTCTCCCGTCGCGGAGCACAGGCTCTGGACGCACAGGCTCAGCGGCCATGGCTCACGGGCCCAGCCGCTCCGCGGCATGTGGGATCTTCCCGGACCGGGGCACGAACCCATGTCCCCTGCATTGGCAGGCGGATTCTCAACCACTGCGCCACCAGGGAAGCCCTGCCCATATTTTTAAAAAGAAAGAGAGAACAGTATAAAGAACCTCCACACTGATCACCCTGTTTCAATTATCTGCTTCTGGCCAACCTTGTTTCATCTGTTCCCTTACCTATTCCCTGCCCTGCCTCTAGGATATTTTGATGTAAATTTCAGACATCATGTCATTTAATCTGTAAATATTTCAATATATAGCTCTAAAAGAATATTTTTTTTAAAATTATAACACTTTAAAAAATCTAACAATTTCTTAATATCATCAGGTATTCTGTTACTGTTCACATTTCCCCAATTGCCTTACAAATTTTTAAGTTTGTTTGAATTAGGACCCAAATAAAACTTAAACACTGCAAAAAAAAAAAAAGAAAAAGCACTGGTCTTGCATCCAGCTCCCCCTGTGTCACGTGGAACAGACTACTTAATGTGTCTAGGATCAGGGAGAACAGATGCTTCATGGACGTTTGGCAGGTTAGTGATATTGTATGTGAATGTATCTAAAACAATATCTAGCTTTTTATTTTCTATCTCAGCCACCTTCTGTTCTGACACTACATTTATTGCAACTTGTAATTTTATTATTTTGTGTTTTGACTTAATTATTTTTATTGTTTTTGCTGTTGTTTATATCCCTCACCAGACTATAAAATCCCTGAGAACACAGAGCAAGGCTGTCTTGCTCACATGTGTCCCCAGAGCCTAGCACGTAAGTACTCAATAAGAATATTTTCAATAATGTATTAATTCATTCAATAAAAATTAGATTCTCTTGTTCTTTTGACCCCCTGGGTAAGTCAAATATTCCTGAGCTAGCAACCAAAGCTGGGTGGCTTTCCTGGGATACTCAATGCAGCATTTACACCCAAAACTACTGAGAAAGGAAACCAGTAACATCAGGCAATCACTAGACACGGTTCTGGTGTTTATCTGATGAGATATTACTAAGTCACTCACCTAGGAGCAACTTTAGAATGAAGCAATCAACCAGCTCACTCCTGGAGGACAGCAGAGTAGGGACGTGTGGCTCTGGCCCCTCCGCCCTCCCCTTCTAGGAACATCAGCAAGACCCTCTGGTCCTGGGGGTAGGCTGCTGGGAGAGCAAGCTTCCAGTAATTGCAATGCTGTTTCTTCAAGAGATGGAGGGAAAAGCATTTCAGTAATAAGCAAAGAAGAGGGAAAATCAATAAGGATGTGTGTGATGAATTTTTGTTTCCTGAAATAGCCTGGCAGGACCTTTGCCAGGAAAAGTTAGGAGTAATCAGTGACAAGATTAGAGACACAAATCCAACAACATTATTCAGCTCTGCAGGCTCCCCTGGTGGAAGAATGTCAGTGTAAGGAATTACAGAGAGCCCAGGCTTTGTCCAGAAAGACAGTCTTTAAGAGAAGCTGGACAAGGTAACAACAGTATCTACCGGGGAGGAAAATTGTGCTTCTCTTGCCACTTGGAATTTGAGAGGGGTCTGATCAGGTTAGACAAACTGTAATGGTTTTTGAAACACTTCAAGTCAAATAATCGTCCTCCATTAATATTACACATATTCCGTGTTTGGGCTACAACATAATGGTTATGAGCAGATTTCAACTCTGTCATTTACTACTCATTAACTGTGTAATCTTGGGTAAGTTACTTAACATCTCTGAATCTCTTCTGCATCTTCTATAAAATAGGGAGCTAGGGCTTCCCTGGTGGCGCAGTGGTTGGGAGTCCGCCTGCCGATGCAGGAGACACGGGTTCGTGCCCTGGTCCGGGAGGATCCCGCATGCCGCGGAGCGGCTGGGCCCGTGAGCCATGGCCGCTGGGCCTGTGCGTCCGGAGCCTGTGCTCCGCAACGGGAGAGGCCACAACAGTGAGAGGCCCACATACAAAAACAAAAACAAAAAAAAAAAAAAAAAAAAAAAAAAATAGGGAGCTAACAGCACCCATGTTGTAATACAGCTGTTGGGAAGATTAAATGAGATAATATGTCAATCATGGAGCTCAATGCCTGCCACAAGGTAAACACACAATAAACAGCAGTTATTATTGTTATCATCATTGTTAACTAAGCCCACTGTGCTGAGTCCTTGATAAGATCACTGGTTCTTTTGCTAGACTGTTTGTTCACCCTTAACGGGCTGGCATCGTGTTTTCATCCTAGAACACCCTGTAGCTGGCAGAACCAATAAACATTAGCCCAACAAAACTGTTGAACCGAAAGCTAGAAATTAGGATAAGGAGTTTCTCACTTTAATTTTCTCCCCTGTATATCTCATCTTGGTTTGTGTCTGTGTATGCATGGTTCACCTGAAAAATAGAGGGAATTCCCTTACAGGGACTTCAAACATCTAACAACTCACTCACTGATGACAGAGCAATTTGCCTCATATTAGCACTTTTTAAAACCACTCTGAAGTAATTTCACTTCTTGCCATAATTATTTGCAACATAGAGAAGTGGTTCTGAACTACATTATCATCATTTTGTTAATTCCTGTAACTAAAGTTTTAAAATCAATTTTATTTGAGGCACAATTTACATGTAACAAATAGACACATTCTAGTGTACAGTATAGTGTGTTTTGATCAATTTCTACACTCGTGTAACTACCAGATAAATCATAATGTAGAAAATTTCCAAACAGGCTCCCTTGTGCTCTTTCCCAATCAATCCCAACCTCCACTTCCATCCCCAGACAACCACTCTTGCATCTATTATAGATTAGACTTGTCTTTACTAGAGTTTGATTTAAATGGAAATATACCATATGTAGCCTGTATTGTCTGGCCTCTTTTGATCAACATAATGTTTTTGATATTCATTTATTTTGTTGCATGTATCAGTAGTACATTCCTTTCTAATGCTAGGCAGTATTCCATTGTATGACTATAATACATTTTTTTAAAAAATTGATTCACCTACTGATGAACATTCTAGGTTGTTTCCAGTTTTTCTTACTCTTATGAATAAAGCTGCTATGAATATTCATGTACAAGTCTTTTGACATGTTTTCATTTCCTTTAGGTGAATATCTAGGAATGATATTCCAGGGTCATATAAGTGTATGTTCAACTTTTGAAGATACTGCCAAACTATTTTCCAAAGTATCTGTGCCATTTTACATTCTCACCAGCAGTAAGAACTCCTGTGGCTCCATACATTCTCCAACATTTGGAGTTGTGACTACATCTTAAATGACTTATTCTATTTTACTTGGACCTTCTGAAAATTTCTTCTTCTCTCCCCCATCCCTCCAATTTCTAGAACCTCTACCCTTCCATTTAGTGTCTCTGGAGGGCAGAAGTAAGGTTAAAGTGTTTATTATTAAATTCCAAAACTGTTTTAAATATATTTTAAAGTGCTCATATGGAAACAATCTAAGTGTTCATCAATGGATGAATAGATAAAGAGGATTTATATATATATATATATATGACAATATTATTCAGCCATGAGAAAGAAAGAAATCCTGCCATATGCAGCAACATGGATGGACCTTGAGGACCTTAGGCTAAGTGAGATAAGTCAGACAGAGAAAGACAAATACCAATACTGTAGGATCCCACTTATATGTGGAATCTGAAAAAAGCCAAACTCATAGAAACAGAGGGTAGAATAGTGGTTATCAGGGACTGGGGGGGTGGGGGAATTGGGGAGACATTGGTCAAAAGAGTACAAGCTTGCAATTAGAAGATGAATAATAAGTCCTAGAGATCTAATGCACAGCACAGCGATTATAGTCAACAATACTGTATTGCATACTTCAAAGTTGCTAAGAGATGAGATCATAAATGTTCTCACCACAAAAAAAAAATAATAATTATGTGACATGATAGAGGAATTAGTTAATGCTACAGTGGTAATCATATTACAATATATAAGTGTATCAAATCAACACATCTTAAACTTACACAAATGTTATATGTCAATTACATCTCAATTAAAATAAAACAAAATGCTCAAAAGATGTCAGAAGCTCATCTACCAGAGAAAGTTCTTCCACATCAGGATTGCTCTTGTTTATGTCACTATAACCCACACATACAAATATACACACTTAAAATCTTCTTAGGGGCTTCCCTGGTGGTGCAGTGGTTGAGAATCCGCCTGCCGATGCAGGGGACACGGGTTCGTGCCCCGGTCCGGGAAGATCCCACATGCCGCGGAGCGGGTGGGCCCCTGAGCCATGGCCGCTGAGCCTGCGCGTCCGGAGCCTGTGCTCCGCAACGCGAGAGGCCACAACAGTGAGAGGTCCGTGTACCACAAAAACCAAAAAAAAAAAAAAAAAATCTTCTTATCTTTGGGCAAATGTGGCTCTGGAATAATTTAATTACAGCAGACAAAGGAAAGAAGAAAAAACCCAGCTTCCTTTAGACACTAAACTACTAGCTTCCAGGACCTTATTTTCAACAACTGCTCAGAAAATGAAAGTGTCTGGCTCACCTTTTGTGGTGTCCTTCCCGCTGGGCTTGTTTTCAGTCACTCTTGAGCCCGGTTTGGCCTCCATATTGCATGCCAGTCACTAAACTCACAGTAACCAACCACTGCACCTGTAAACAGATTTGTTGCTTCATAAAATTTATTGTCTAGGCTGTGTTTCATTCAGCGCTATCAGTTCTTGTTTTAGAAAATAAAATCTCAATCTGTAGCAAAATGAAGAACACACACAAGGTATTTCATTACGAAGATTTTGACTCAGGAAAATAAAAACCTCATGTACTTTAAATTTCCAAGATTTCAACATAACCATGTTCTTTCCAGGATTAAAAGAAGAAGAATAATAAACAACAAATCTTTGTGATGGAAATGCCAAGGTCTTTTTACAAGGTGTGTAAATGATTTCTTAAGGCAAGTAATGGGGTCTATCAGGCTCTGAGGTTCAGATCATGTTTGGATGGTCAGATTATATTTCTTGAGGAGCCTACAGTTATTTTCCAAACCCCAAGTATAGGAAAATGCAAACCTTTTTTTTTTTTTTTTGCCAAATACTTTCCAGTTTTAAAGCCAAGTAATTTAAGGAAGATGTTTATGCCACTACTCCTTTCTACTTGTCATTAAATGTTGTATGCCATAAACTCTTTGATACCTTTGAAAACCATTTGCAAGGGCTTTTCTGAGTTCTTTTTCTTAGAAACAGAACATTTTTATTTTAAGAGTAAATTAGCTTGAACATCAGAAGTTTCCACTTCAGGTGAAAACGCTGAACCCAGGAGGTCTGGGTGAGTTATGAACTTGACAAAATGCATGCTCTGCCATCCCCAGTGATCAGTGCAGCTTCCAGCAATAGAAATGCAATGGTCAAACGCTGCAGGAGCAGAACATGGCCAATCACTGTGACAGGCAGGTGATCAATAATGCTGTCAACCTCTTCTTAAGGTTTGGAAGGATAGAAGCCCAGGGGCTCCTCAACACTCCAGTAAATGAACAAAAACAAATGCCTCCACCACAAAAACAAGACACTACAAACCCAAGCTAGAAACTCTCATAAATGTGAAAGGATTTTTGCATTCTTATATATAAGCTGTTATATTTTTTGCAAATAGTAATACTGTTTTACAACTGCATTACTATTTCATAACTATATTTACTATTATATTTCTTATTATATATACTATTACTATAATATATATTACATACCATATATAACTGTTATGTAACTGTATACACTGTTATATTTCATAACTGTATATACTATTTCATAGCTACATATTACATATGTGTATACGTGCATGCACACACACACACACACACACACACACATATATATAAAAGAAAATGCATCAAAATGTTAATAGCAGTTGTCTTTAGGGATTGGCATTAGAAGTCTCTTCATGTTTCTCTTTGTGCTTTTTACTTTTCAACAGTTTGCATAACAAATGTGTATTACTTTTATAATAAAAAAAAAGGTCACTCAAAAAGTTAAGAAAAAAAAGATGAAGATGAGAAACAAAATCTAACATGACCCAGTTGGCACAGTGTGTTGGACTTGGCCTGGGGAAGGGCCTTGAACTTTAAGCCCTGGACACAAAGTTTAGCCTTGGAGCATTCAGCGTCCTACATGAGGCTCTGTGGGCATCTGTATGGGAACCCAAGCTCAACTTGTCTTCACCTCTTTTATTCCAGGGACACTGTTAGGGACTCAATTACTTTACAATGCCTGTTCTTCATGGGAAAGCAGCCCAGACAACTGATTAGATTATTTTTAATCCCTTATTTAGAAAAGCCCAAGTTGCTACAACTGATGTTCTATCCAACTGGATGAACACAAAGTGAGTAGCCAAAAGGTTCAGTAATTGCTGTTGCTAGAATATATTAATTATTCAGACAGAGGTACAGCATTTTAAGTCCATGGAATTCACTGTCCACTGTACCAAGCAGTAGAGAAAAAATATCAAGTAGATTCAAATCTCATCTGAAGAATGGAAGAGAAATAAATATGTTAGCATTAACACAAAGGGTAATATATAAATAAAGTAAAATTTCTATTAGAGCTATTGATCCTGCAGAGTGTATTAAACCAAAGGTAGTACCAGGAGGGGGTGTTGTGAACTATTCCCTGAACTAGACCCCTCAAGGCAAATATGAGCATCAACAATGTTTGGCTTAAAACAATGATAAACCAGAATGACAATGTGTTAACTTCAGTGAGAAATCCATTTTGTATGGTGACAGTAATATATCAATCCATGTGACTAGTTCATGGCATAGTGAAGTGCATAGGCATCTGAGCTAGACAGATCTGGGTTCAAGTCCTGGTCCCTGCACTTAATTGTTGGGTGACCTTGGGTAGACATTGATCCCAAGGTTTAAGCCTTGGTTACAACAAAACGTTACTGAGGTGTTTTGCATTAAATTAGATAATGCATACAAAGCACTTGGAACATTGTCTACATATGGTGAGAGCTCATTAAATGTTAGCTATTATTATCCCATTTTATAGATGAAATTCAAAAAGGTGGAGTAATTTGCCCAAAGTGCCCAGAGATAAAACACAGATGTGAATCGAAGTGAACCAGGTCCTCATATACAGCTCATAGATAATGAAAAAAAATGATTATAAGTTCCATATTATCAGAAGGAGACTCAAATGTATTCTCATTTCTGTAGTATTTATAATCAACCCTGACCCATGTTGGGGGAGGAAAGAAAAATCTCTCAAATTACCTTTTAAAGGTAATTTGAAACTGCCTGAATTGAGGGTGGCATATTCAGTTGTACAAGATGTACACTGCACAACTCTAGAGTTTGCCTTTTACACAGACAGCAGCCTTAAGGCTACCAGACTCAAGAACTACAGAACCACTGTTATGCACTGGGATTAAGAGGACAATGGGAGTGAGGAGCTAAATTGCAGAAGCTATATATTGTTAAGGAACTCATGTAGATATAATCAGAACTTGCTATGATTTCCAGAAGCACAGGGAATAGTGCTCAGTACCACTACCACCTCTTTTTGCAATGCTAAACAGTTCTCTCTTCGGAAAGGACAAAGCACTTTTATAAATATGCTCATAATACCAATTGTTACTTTGGTAGTGCTTGGTCACAACAGGATCCACTGTTTAAAATAGCTCTGGGCCAAAAACCTAAAATAGGATTTTGATATATAAAATAAGTGCTCTGGAGTGATGAAATGATTCTAAGAGAATTCTTCTATGAAGCAAGAACAGGCCAGGCATCAATATTCCCCAGCTGCCAGGACCGGGTGGGCTGGCCACTTGTGGGCCTTAGTTAGAGCTAAGGCTCACCCTCATTGTAGTATTCATTGCCGTGCTGAGCACGTCTGCCTGTGTCCTGGGAGCTTCCCAAGCTGGGAGGCTCTGGCAAGCCAGAAGGACTGTGTGTCTCATCTCTGCATTACCAGTGCCTGGCACAGAGCAGGGTATCAATAAACGTTCAGTGAATGGATAAATTTATAACTTCTGAGGAGGCCTCTCTGATTTTTAACAGATCCCGTATTTGTAGAAAATTTTGTTGCAAAACTGAATTTTTGTCAAAAATGAATCAGAATGACTTGCCTAACCCAGGGCTGATGCTAAAAAGCTTTTCCTCCCACATCACAGCCAGCAAAGGAAGGCCAGGCACCAGAGAAAAATCCCAAGACTCTTTGGGATTCTCATGATATTGGGTTCATCCCAATCTAGTCCAAGAAGACATGTTCTGTTCTTCACTTGGAGTAACGCATGAAGTGGGCTATCTCTATAAGTCTTCTCCGGACGTCACTCAGTGACATTTACCCTTCAAAACTGTCACCAGAGCTATGTTCTTTCAATTGAGTCCCTTCTAGGAGGACACCGTAATAACCGTACATTTACCTGTTTTTGGCTTCCTTGAAAGTCTGTTATGATGCAGGCAGAACAAATCTATCTCCACACTGTGTTCAGTAGCCTTCCCCCCACTCTTTTGGCCCACTGCTATTTTTTTAAAATATATAAGGGAAATATTTTAAATATAATAATTCGTAATTATAATAATGACATAAATAATTTTCGTGACAGACACTGCTAAGATACACACACTACTATTATATACGTGTGTGTGTGTGTGTGTGTGTTTACACAGTAGGCCTTTGGTACCTGCAGAGGATTGGTTCCAGGACATGCCCCCTGCAACGGATACCAAAATCCACGGATGCTCAAGCCTTCTATACAAAAGGCATAGTACAGTTGGACCTCCAAATCTGTGGATGCAGAGGGCTGACTGTATATGCTAAAAAACTTTATATATTTAAAAAAATCTCAGGAAGTCCTTACAATAACAATACCGTGTTAGTTCTGTTCACCAATTCAATTCAATTGATGGCGAATCTGAGGCTCACTAACTCCCACTGTCACATAAATAATAAGCGGTGGCATGTGGATCAGATCTTAGACCCACCTATAGCCCAAACCCCACTCTTTACACTAAGCTTCACTAGTAAAGCCACAAAGCTGCCCCCATCCTGTTAGGTTCTTAACATATCTTTTAAAATTCATGCAATCCCCTCCCAACCTTCCAGCCTCCCAAATAATAAGTAACCAAATAATAAGACTGTCTCCCAGGGTGAGATTCCATCTGAGCGATGAAGGGTGCACACCTAGGGCTTTGATTTAATTCTCTTGCACTAAACTGATTAAGTGCAGAGCAGTTTAGAATCTTTTATAATTTTATTAGATTAGATCATTAGATTTCAGAGATGAAATGAATGGAAGCCTGACCTGAGACTAAAACAGCCAAATCCAGCTGCATGGAAGGTTCCTCAGGGCTAGCTTTCAGGACTCAAACACTCAATAATACTGCAAAGCATGATACTCTGAACAACAAGGATAAAATGTCGACATTAAAATAACTTTTATGGTGCCAGGAAATACAGTGACATGCCTTTGTCTTGAAGCAACATGCTTTTGCTTTAGTGAAACCATAGATTATCGATTCTCAGACTCGGGAACACTGTCCTAATGGATTTGGTCTCGAGTTATATTACTACTACAGCCATTAACTCATGCAACTAAAAGCAAATGACTTCACCTCCTTGTGCCTTATCTCCCTTGAACCTTTCCCGAAGAATTTAGAAAAATGAGGTTGTTCAATTAAGAAAACATTTGAGTCCACATGTAAAAGACAGTAAAATGGAATGTGTAGCTGCTTCTTATGCTTCTTGTTTGGATTCCCGGGGTCAGAATTCCTTGGGCAAAGCCATTTTTGTAATATTTCAACAGACACAAAAATAGCATCAGGTGCATATCACACCTGGCTCGGTCCTGAGACGGTCATTCTTCTCTATATCTATACTCGTTCTTGAGGTCCTATAAAATGTTCAAAACTGGCCACATGGAGTTCTCTCCCAGGACTCTAATTTCTAGCCCTAATTCCTCAGCCTGTCCTGAATTTTATATCTCCAGTTAACCATGGAATATCTCTACTTGGATATAAAAATTAATAACCCAAGCACTGCTTTGCCACCCTCCTCTCCCAATTTCTCCTTCCATCCGTGGTTCCAGGTTCTCCAGGCTCAGAACCTCATCCTTTTTCGCCTCCCACATCAGATCAGTCACCATGTCCTGCTCATTTTTGTTGCTATTGATATCACCCTTTTTATTTCTTTAGTTCCACTCTTCTTAATCCAGGACTCTTTACCTTATCTCTAATTTTTTGGCAGTTGCCTTCCACCTCATCCAGATTCCTCTGATTTTTCTCTATATTATTCTACACATAGATCCATAAGAAAGAACTCTCCTCTTGACTGTCATATAAACTCTGATTTCCATTATGGGGCCTTGCTCTTTTATCTGTTATCCCTACTCCATTACCCTCACAAGCTTCTTCTGCATGTTACAACCTTAACATGGGCCCTGACCTCCAGACAAGCTTATTTGTGTTCTGGCTCCAACATACTGCTTGCTTGTTCCTATTATTGGTATTCCAAAAGAATTAATTGAATCAAAGAATGGATGGATGGATACACAGAATGGGTGTATATGCCCAAACCTGAACTCTCCTCTACTATCTCTGTCCCTCACCACAGTAATCAGAGCAAAATACATTCATAAAGTCTTTGGAAATGGATCATTTCACAGATTGCTGCTACTCAGAATTGGTGTTATTCTTCCCTGGGTTCCTGTCTCAGACACATGATTTGTAGTTTCACGTGTGTGTGTTCTCCTTCCTTGTGGCAGAGATTGCTAGCTCTTTACCAAACCCAGTTCCTCTTCTTGTATGTAACTGGGCATATAACTGGACTACATTTCCCAGCCTCCTTTGCAGTTGGCTAGGTGTAGCCATGTAACTACTAGACCATGGAATGTGAGTGAAAGCAATGCAGGCCACTTCCAGGCTGTGGAAGCTTAAGACCAGGTTGTACCTCTCCATGCTTCTTTTTCTGTTTCCTCTGGGGTGGGGAAAAGCAACGAGCAAGTGGCTTTGGGAGTCAGGTGTTGAAGATTGCAGAGTTGCCACCAGCCTGGGCCCCCAAAGAGGAGAGTTAGCCACTAACCTGGAACATTTCCCTGGATGAGGGTATAAAAACTTCTGTATTTCTGGGGCCACTGAAATTTTGCTGGCTCTTGTTACAACAGCTCAGCCCTCTCTAAATAATTCATTCCTCAACTGGATCAGGAGTGCCCTGGTCAGTTGCAGCAGCATGAGCAGTCAGGACTACACCTGGATGTCAATCAGAGCCGCGGAAACACCTCGAGTAGGACTAGATAATCCAGCTGAAGGTATAAAGGAAGGTGAACTAGGCTGAGCTTCGGGATTCCTCGTAAGTGTGGCTGTAGACTGAATCACAGACAAGGAAGAAGACATTTTAGAAGAATTAATATGTGATCAGTGCTGGAGACCGTTGAGGCAGAAGCTTGGAGAATGGATTAAAATAGCACCAGGGATCATTCTCACTGGGTTTGGTTCTATTGCTAAGTTTGTAAAGAACATTGGGCTCTGTTCTAGAAAAGCATAGGCTTTTCTTCTAATCATACCTGGTAAATCTTTCAGAGTCTTATTTCTGAAGGTTCATGATTTCTTTCTTATCTGTGCCATCTCCCAGGGATAGCACAAGGTTGGATTGAAATAAAGTTTTCTGAGTCCTTACAACAGGATGGGCTAGAGTCCTGAAAGCTGGGTTTTGGGGCAGGGCTTAAAACTCCATTCACATTGCCAGGACAGCTCAGGCCAGGCGAAGTGGCAGAAGGCTAAAGAAACTCTGTTCTGGACCCCTGGATTAGACCCCCTTCCAGAGGACTGAGGCTACACAGGAAGATCTGAGGCTGATGAAAGGGTGCACTGGAGAAGCATTTTGGCATTGTGCCAAGGCAGAGGAGAAAGCAATGGTCTTTAGGTAACTAAGGAACTGAAATTTGTAGATTTCAGGTTCATTCATTGGAAAAACAATTATACAACATCTTTTAAGTTCCAGGAACTACAGATGTACAATTTTGATGCTACGTAAGCATACAGATGTACAATTTTGATGCTACGTAAGCATCTAAAGAAGCAGTGTACCCATTTGTGTGTGTGTGTGTGTGTGTGTGTGTGTGGGGGGGGGGGGGGGGGGGGGGGGGTGGTACACGGGCCTCTCACCGCTGCGGCCTTTCCCTTTGCGGAGCGCAGGCTCTGGACGCACAGGCTCAGCGGCCATGGCCCACGGGCCCAGCCGCTCCGCAGCACGCGGGATCCTCCCAGACCGGGGCACGAACCCGTGTCCCCTGCATCGGCAGGCGGATTCCCAACCACTGTGCCACCAGGGAAGCCCTGTACCCATTTTTTTAATAAAGCTAAATGGAAACCAAGAGCAGAGTGTATGGCCATATCTCTCCACCACGAGGTCTTCCTTTGTTGAAATTGTTGAAATTTTATACAAGTGTTTCAGCTGGGCTACTTTGAAGTCCCCTTCTTGAACAGTCCACGGGTAAGAAGGGAATGAGGTAGGGAAAAGCAGCAGCATAGGTAAAAGCCATGACCTACGGGTAAGAGGCATCCCCACCCGGTATGTCAAGGTGTAATTATCAGCATAAGAGTCTCTACTGTGACAGCTGGAAGAGCGGCAGATCAGAGAGCTAATAATTGCTCTTGAATGAAGAGTCTTCTTACTGCAGGAACTTGATTAGCAACATGAAATCCAGACTGGGCTGATGGACAACATCATTCCCTGGTCAAAAAGCCAGGGGTTCTGATGTCCTCAGACCAAAGCTGGAATTCCAGTTTTAAAGACAAAACCTTGGCTCTCCAAGTCAGAAGCTAGGCGGACATTTGTCTGGAAGTTAAGAAAGAAGACAAAGAAGGGTCATTACATGTGACCAGAGCCAGCACAAAAGGATGCTTGGTTCCCTCCATCTGTTATTGGCTCTCAAGTGAAGCCTTTCTTGCCAGCAATGTTCCTGCAAGATCAAGTCATTCAGTTCTGTAACGAGCTTATGTCAGGTTATAACTTATGGCCCATACTGAATTTAGATGCTCTATACCTACAGTGTGAAGAGACATCTTAGATCCCCCAAATTTGTATGACTAAGGCCGATGATGCTTTCTTCACTGCTAGAAAAAGATGCTCTTGGGAAAGGAATCATTAAACTCAACCACTCAAGGGGAAGTGACTTTGATAATATGATATAGTGTTCATTCTAGGGATGTTTATACTTTAACCAGCCATGAGAAGTCTTTATCTCAAAGAGTCAATCAACCAGGTTGAAGAACTGGGAGATCAACATAAGTCTAATAACTAGGCTCTCCCACATGTTCACCTTTCACCAGATGGGCATATGTAGGGAAGGGTTGAGGTGAGGATTTATGGGATTTTATGTACGGAGAAGAGCAGTGAAATAGAAGTTAAGGACGAGGGTCTATTCCCACTTTAAAGAGTAAATAGCTGTAGGACAATGTCCAAGCCATTTAGCCTTTTTGTAACATATTCTGCATAAAATAACAATACTTTTTGCTCTTACATGGGTATTATGAGGATCTAATGAAGTGCTAGGTGTGGATAATTTTACTAAATACATATGAACACAAAACATATTATTGTGCTAATGTTCCCAGCATGCGAGTGTGTGTGTGTGTGTGTGTGAATTTGTTAAGCAGCAATGTGGAAAGTAACACAATACTTTATACTTTACACAATACTTTACAATAATAATTCTCAGCTTGTACCCCACCCAAGCAGCAGAAGGTGACTCTTCCCATCAAGGAAACAAAACACACACAGATGTACTGAGACACGGAACATGCATGTAGGACAGAGAACTCAGGTTAGAGAGAGAGCTGCCAGGCCAAGGAATAGATCAAAGTTAACCCATGATAAATGAGTAAAATAGACAGGGATTTATTGAATCTATGCTGTTAATTTTTTAAAAAATAGTCTCCCACAAAAATAACTGACAAAATCTTGCTATTGGGTTGGCCAAAAATGTTCGTTCGGGTTTTTCCATAACATCTTACAGAAAAACCCAAATGAACTTTTTTGGTCAACCCAATACTTAAAGTAAACTTTAGAAAGCAGAAATAGGAATAACCCACAGATATCAGTAAGTGATTTGAAACAAGGATGCTAATTCCAGGGCAGACAGCCTGGTGAGGTGTGATGGAAACCAGGAGTATAATTCGTAGCCTACAATAAAGTGTAATAAAGGAATGGGTGACTTGTCAGTTTCACTAGCTGACTACTCCAGAGAAGGACGGCCACAGCTGTGCCATCCATGGTGTGAGATAAGCAGAATTCACAGCCTGCTTTGGTGCCCCCACAGTGCCAGGTTGGAGCATTGACAGCCAGGACCTGGGGCTCAAGGATGAACCTAAAAGGAGGGGGCAGCGGAGATGCCCCAAGGTGCCTGAGAAGACAACTTCCCTTCAGCAGTACTGTGAGTTTACTCCTCCCCAGATGAAGGTTGGCTAGGGTCCCAGTGAGTTCCTGGGAGGGGCTGCCCCAGACACTATGGAGACCCTCATTCCTTAGTGCACACCAGGCTGGTGTGGTCTCAGGAAGGAGAACGCTTGTGTATTACAAAAGAACAACTCTCCATTTTAGAGTTAAAGAAAAACTTAAGGAAGTGACTGACTGCTTTACATAGCCTGCGTGCACCCTGCATGTGCTTCACAACTTTGAAAGCAACTGGAAGGCAAAATGTTAATAATAGTTAAACATTCAGACAGAGTTGGAAATAGACTACTTTTGTTCCTTAGAGTCTGTGTAGCCAGCTTATGTCTTTCTTTAGCAAGGGATGAGGGACCACAGAAATTGCAAAAGAAAGCTTCTAGAGAGCAGTATTTGGTGAGCTGTAATGCGTTTACTAATGAATTAGCCTTTAATCAACAGATTTAATATTAATTAATAATTCATAATCTGCTCTGCATAGAAATGACATAATTATGTCTCTGATTCGACCCAAAGTGTCCACTGAAGAATGTGTAAAATGTTAATTAGTAGTGAAAGGCAGTTAGGAAAAAAATTCTTTTAATTATGTAATAATGCTCATTACAATGGGTAATCAACAAAACTGCCAAATTAGTCCTCTGGTGGCATTTTTCTATATATAGCAAATAAACTTTTGTTTGAAGAAAATGTGTGTTTGAATAGACCGATTTTGAATTGCTTTCCTGAAAGGAGCAGCAGTAAATCCCAGAAACAGTTAGAAATGATCTTGTAATCTTTCAATTCTGTGAGCCAATAAAGATGGGTCAGATAAAGGAAGGAAAAAAGTCCCAAGTATTCCTCCAATAGTTGAACAAATGTGATATTATCTTTTGGAGACCTGAAAGAGTTCAGGTAGCAGAAGCATTATTATAAACAGGGTATTAATGCAGCACCTATTGAATACAGAACATCAAAGAAAGAGAAAATGTGATCCCTGCCTTTTATTGATAAGACCTCAAAAACTGAGTCTCCATCCATCCTACATGTGTGAGCTCCATGGCCAAGAACTCACCAAACACATATTCATGAGCAAAGATGCAACTTCATCCATCAGTCATCATTCACTCATTCATTCATTCTGCAAAAACGTATTGATTGCTTTCCCTTTTCAGGCCCAGTGCCAGAACCACAAAAATGGCCAAAGCATGACTTCTGCCCCCACAGAGCTCTCGGAAGTAGTTTGAGGAGTAGATTTGAGGTCTGAAAGTCAAACCATCCTAGACTCCCATACATTGTAGCCCCATCCTCACCACATCATAGCCATGTGAAGTTGGGCAAATAACTTCCCTAAGGCTCAGTTTCCTCATCTACAGGAGGATGATCTTATCTACTTTGTGGGGTTCTTTAAAGGTTTCAGTGGGTTAATAATGTAAAATGCTCAGCCTGTGCGTGGCAGAAGGCAATGCACAAAGACTGCCTCTTCCCTATCCTTCACGTCTTGGGTGGTGGTGATTTGTCAGCTTCAGCTGAATTTAATACACCTTATGATCTAAAGACATTTAAGGAATGTCTATAGAACTTAATTCAAATTAACCAACATTTGTATTAAGTGCTGCCCTAGATGCAGGGAATATAAAGGGGAAAGCTCTAATCCCTCCTGCCAGGAGTGTCAAACTTATTTCTCCTTGTCTTGGGCCTTGCGCCCGCACTTTCCACCCATCCTACTTGTCCTCATCCCTCCTAGGACTTTGCCTCTATTAGGTCGTCATCTGTGATCAGTTCTCTAGTCCTGAATGCATCTCTCTGGCCACTTTCATTCCTCCTCTCCACAAACCCCCAGGTTCTGACCTCTGCTGCCCACCAGAACCTCTGCTCAGGCCTGCAGAGCCAGACTCATAATGCCCCTGCAGGGGCTCAGGTCAGACTGTCCTACCCCAATGAAGAGAGTGGAAATTCACTTCCTCCCCCACCTTACCATAGTCCTTTCCATCAGGAAGCAAAAGAACACAGCTCTGCAGACCCTGGCGCTCCAGCTGGGAGCAAGGAAGTCCAACCTTTTGGTCATCCCACTCTGGTTCAGCCTCTGAGGGTCCCCTTCCAGCTCACTCCCACCAAAGAAGTGCCCAGTTGGCCCTGGAAGAGTTGCAGAGCCTTCAGGCTCACCTCCAGATGAGTGCAGAGCTCCAGCAACTGAGTGGGGGCAATTGAGAGGTCTTGGGCACTTTCTGATATTCAGGGGCTCAGAGTGTCTGGCCCACAGAGGGTGCTTAATACGTGTAGAATGTACAAATGCATGAATCTGATATGTAGGCCACCTGCAGTCTACAAGCCTACCCCAAAGCTGGTTATGACCAGAGCTTAATCACCCAGCTTAAGCAGACTTTCTGAGACCCACTCTGCCAGGAGGCTGTGGGTCAGACCTCATGGCTCTAGCAGAGGCACTGATCCATCCTGGGGCATATGAGTCCATGACAAATGCCTAGACCCTGAACTGGAATGAGATGAGTCTGCCATGATGGACATGGTCCAGGCTGGATCAGGGATCCATCCAGGAGCAGCTTGCCCAGGCTGAAATGTATGAATCCATGCCTAGAGTAAGCAACTGATGCTGCTGAGATATCCTTACCATAGTTTCCTGCTGCCAGGACATCCCTAGTTTAAAAAGGAGGGTCACAGCAATCCCACTACTGGGCATATACCCTGAGAAAAATCATAATTCAAACAGATATGTGTACCACAATGCTCACTGCAGCACTATTTACAACAGCTAGGACATGTAAGCAACCTAAATGTCCATCAACAGATGAATGGATAAAGAAGATGTGGCACATATATACAATGGAATATTACTCAGCCATAAAAAGGAACGAAATTGAGTTATTTGTAATGAGGTGGATGGACCTAGCGTCTGTCATACAGAGTGAAGTAAGTCAGAAAGAGAAAAACAAATATGCTAATGCACATATATGGAATCTTTAAAAAATGGTACTGATGAACCTACTGGCAGTGCAGGAATAAAGACACAGAGGTAGAGAACAGACTTGAGGACATGGGGTGGGAAGGGGAAGCTGGGACGAAGTGAGAGAGTAGCACTGACGTATATACACTACCAGATGTAAAATGGATGGCTAGTGAGAAGCTGCTGCATAGCAAGGGGAGATCAGCTCAGTGCTTTGTGACCACCTAGGGGGTGGGATAGGGAGGGTGGGAGAGAGGCGCAAGAGGGGAGGGATCTGGGGATGTATGTGTATGTATAGCTGATTCACTTTGTTATACAGCAGAAACTAACACAACATTGTAAAGCAATTATACTCTATTAAAGATATTAAATTTTTTTTAAAAAATAAAAAAATACAAAGGAGGGTCAGGGACTGTGCATAAAAACCAGGAGATGGGCACGAGCCCAGGGCAGGTGCAGAAATACTCTGAGGTTTGTTAGATCTCAGCCAGTTCTTCTACCTGCCCTCCTCACCCAGAAATTGCTTTTTTAACTGGATATAATAAACAGTGAAGAATAGATTGGATAGACAGACGGATGGATGGTGGTGGATGTATGTATGTATGTATGTATGGATGGATGGATGGAGATACAGAGGGAGGGGGTTTTAATTCAAGATACTTTCCCAGAAGTATGAGCATTTCAAAAGAGAATATAAACCTTCATGATGGAAAAGCCTCTATATGGAAATCCATGGGACAGCCCAATTGCCAGCTACGTGGCAGCCAGCCCTCAGACACAGGTTTTCTAACTCCAAGTCATCATCCCAGGCTGCACTTATATATGGCATTATAGCCTTAGGGAAATAAATATGGATAATTAGCTGCTCCTGTTTTTAAAAATTCATTCCAAGACACAAAACGTGCTACAGAACCAAAGTTGAGATAATAATTTGGGGACAATGATGACAGCATTCAGACAATTAACACAGGAGGCAACATGACATTTTTTGACTCATAAAACCATTTTCCTATTACCCAAATCCAGTTTAAGTCCACACAACAGCTGTTGATGGTGCTGCGTAATTCCCTAGAGGTACCTCCTCCTGAAGAGAGAAATTTAAACCACAGCATCAAATCCTGGTGAACTGTGGCCATCAGCGATGACCCTGAGGCTAATCAGATCTCCATTCTCTATAAGTAAAGATGCCCAGAAGTGCTTGATATGTTTGGGTGGCCTCCTCCTGGCGCTACATTCATTTTGAGGCTATAAAACCACAGCAACCATTTCTATAAAATTTGGATAATTCCAATTTCTACATTATTGGTTTTCATTAGGATGGCTCACATATCAAAACTAGCTGTAAAATATTAAATGAGCAGTAAGGACAAATTCTTCCACGACAGCCTCCTCAATGTTCACCCCTGGGGTCACTGCAGGTGCTGAGTTACAGGCATGGCAATAGGAACATTTTTGCCGTCCCTCTATGATCACTAGCCATATGAACTTGGGATGCTGGTAGATCTAGATAAGATGGGCTTACAACCTTTACCAAAGCCCAAAGCCCTGTCCGCAAAATTCCTCAGCTCCCCATAGGCTTATATGTCTATATTATCCTTGACCTTAAATTTCCTGCTTCTGCTGAAATTTTATTTTTCGCTTGGCATCCCTTGATCTCATCTGGAATTGACCCAAACTTGGTACCCACTGTCCAAAATCCTCAGCTTCAAAACAAGTTCAAAGGGCTTCCCTGGTGGCGCAGTGGTTGAGAATCCACCTGTCGATGCAGGGGACACGGGTTCCTGCCCCGGTCCGGGAAGATCCCACATGCCGCGGAGCAGCTGGGCCCGTAAGCCATGGCCGCTGAGCCTGTGCTCCGCAACGGGAGAGACCACAACAGTGAGAGGTCCGTGTACCACAAGAACCAAAAAAAAAAAAAAAAAAACCAACAAGTTCAAATAATTATTATTAACAACTAAGATTTATTGGGTGCTTACTGTATATCAGACTCTATTCAGAGCACTTATGTGTATGTTTTCATTTGATCATCCCAACAATACTTTAAAAAATACCCAGAATATTACCTGTACCAGAAGCAAGATTTGGGGATCACAGGAAAGTGGCATCACATTCTGCACAAAAGAAAAACAACTTACAATTGTTGTCTTGGTCTGTCTGGCTTCCCTGGTCTTCAGCTCTTCACAGGCTCTATCTATCCCCTGTAAGCCCCCCTTGCAACCTCATCTTATTGGCTTCTACTGTCTCCCATCAAAAACTTCCTTCTCACTTATTCTGTCTGGTATTAGTCTAGGACTCTTATCTTATGCAGGAAAATCCTGCTTACTTAGAGCACCTATTTCCAAATCCTCACGTATGAAATGATTGTGGTGCTCAGCAGAACAAGGTGATTCACTCTGCACAGTGTGGACTTTCCTGAGAAGGTATAGCTGGGATTATAAAAATCAGGTTTGGTTGATACTTGTGTTATGGTTCTTACTTGTTGTTATTATGACTGTAATCCCCAAGAAATCAAACCAAACATCAGGAATAGAACTGGACTCATTTGTGGACAATCACTTTTAAGATTTTTAGTTTAAAGCTTTTGCATTGATAGTGCATTTTCATATTCTAAATTCAAAGAGTTCAAAGGATATATGGTGAAAAGGCTCCCTTCCACCCTGGTCCCCCAGCAAGTGAGTTCTTTTCCACTGACAGGAATAAATTTTATGATTATTTTGCATATATTCTAGGGGTACTTTAGGCATCTACAAACACACCCTTTTAAATTTCACCCTTCCTCTTTTTATTACAATGGCTTTAAAATGGTAGCATGCCATTCCACTGTTAGGCACTTTGCTTTTCTCAATCGACAATAGCTCTCAGAGGTCATTCCACATCAGTATATAAAGAGTTCTTCATGCTTTGTTACAGCTGCATAGTATTCTCTTGAGTTCCATAATGTATATAAGCAGTCCCCAAAGTGGGGACATTTAGGTTGATTCCAATGTTCTGCTATTATAAACTATAGTTCAGTTAATAACTTACACATATATCATCTCACATATGTGCAAGGGAAATGGCTTTTGGAAAAAACAATCATGAGAGAAGTGCTGTAGAGAGAAACAGAACCTATCTACAAAGCTACACAGATGCAAAGCTACCAGGTCTCTTACACTTCACAAAAGAGGAGTGGCATCCAAGTGTGTTCCCTCAACTCCCTCCTCTCCCTTAGCATCTTCACTCATTTCCTGCTTCCCTCCAGTCTCAGAGGAAGGCCTGCTGCATCAATGATGTCTTTTTCCATCAGTTATCCTCCCTCTCTTGCTTGCTACCTTAATTCCTCCCTCTGAATTCGTTCCTTCCACTCAGCCTACAAATATGCTAAGTCTGCCAAGATGAAAACAACCAACTAACCAACACTTCACAGACTATTATCTCTTGGTTGTCTAGTCCAGTTTTTTTAAGTTAGTATTTGTGGAGTACTCATTATGTGTCAAGCACTATTCTAAAATCTTTACATGGATTAACTCATTTAATCCCTGACAACCCTATAAGGAAGGTACAAAATTATCTTGCCCAGTTTTTGTTTTTAATGAGGAAATAGGCACAGAAAAGTTAGGTGACTTGCCCAAGGTCACACAACTAGTATATGGCAGAGCCAGGGTTTGAACACAGCATCCTTGCTCCAGAGTTCACAAGCTTGATCACTACACTGCCCTTTGCCTGCACACTTCTCAACAGAGCCATCTCCATCAGTATATCTGCTTCCCACCTCTGACTCACCCCTTAACCCTCCATTCTTACTTAACTAACTTCTACCCTTGCTATTCTACTTAAATTCTTCTGGAAAACTACCAGTGACTTCCTGAGAACCAAACCTAAAGAATCTCATTTTACAAATGTTATTTTCTAGTCATTATGCCAAGCAAATAGAAAAAGTGCAAGACGACACAATTTTTACTCTCAAGGAGCAAAGAGTTTTGTACATTAGAAAAGGCAATCATGACACGGTGTGACTTGTGTAAAAATATAAATGTGCACAAGATACAGAAGAGTGTTTACCCCACCCTGAGTGGTCCAAACATGCTTTGTGAAAGAGATGGCACCTCAACAGCATTTTGAAGGGTGAATAAGAATTTTCCAAGCAGACAAAGGTAGAGAAAGTGTTCCAAAAAGATTGCAAAGGGCAGATACTGTTTGAAAGGCTTAGGTTCAACATCGTGGGGAATAAGAAACAGTTGACTCTAAGAAGATGGGAACAGAAGGGTGGGACTGATTCATAGAGGATATGGTGGGAGAAGGGGCTGAAGAGTCAAGAAGGGCCATAAACGCAGAAGAAATAAAACCAAAAGTAAACAAATGGGACCTAGTTAGACTTAAAAGCTCTTCCACAGCGAAGGAAACCACCAACAAAATGAAAAGACAACCTACAGAATGGGAGAAAATATTTGCAAATGATTAGACTAACAAAGGGTTAATATCCAAAATATACAAGCAGCTCATACAACTCGATATCAAACAAAAACAAAAACACATACACACACAATCCAATCAAAAAATGGGCAAGACATGAACAGACATTTTTCCAAAGAAAACATACAGATGGCTAACAGGCACATAAAAAAATGCTCAACATCCCTCATTATTAGAGAAATGCAAGTCAAAACCACAATGAAGTATCACCTCACACTGGTGAGAATGGCTAACATCAAAAAGTCTACAAACAGCAAATGTTGGAGAGGGTGTTGAAAAAAGGGTACACGCCTACATTGTTGGTGGAGCCAACAGTGGAGCAGCCACTATGGAAAACAGTATGGAGGTTCCTTAAAAAAAAAAAAAAACTAAACTAAAAATAGAACTACCATATGATCCAGCAATTCCACTCCTGGGCATTAATCTGGAAAAAACGAAAACACTAATCCAAAAAGACACATGCCCCTCTATGTTCACAGCATCACTATTTATAATAGCCAAGGCATGGGAGCAACCTAAGTGTCCATCAACAGATGACTGGATTAAGAAAATGTGATATATATATATATATATATATATATATATATATATATATATACACACACACACACACACACACACACACAATGGAATATTACTCAGCCATAAAAAGGAATGAAATACTGCCACTAGCAGCAATGTGGATGGACCTAGAAAATATTATGCTTAGTGAAATAAATCAGACAGAGAAAGACAATACAATGTGATATCACTGATATGTGGAATCTAAAAATAATACAAATGAATTTATACAAAACAGCAATAGACTCACAGACATAGAAAACAAACTTATGGTTACCAAAGGATAGGGGGGAGGAACAAATTAGGGGTATGGTATTAACAAGATACTATGCATAAAATAGATAAGCAACAAGGACTAACTGTACAGGGAACTATACCCAGTATCTTACAGTAACCTCTAACAGAATATAATCTGCAAAAAACCTGAATCACTATGCTGTATACCTAAAACTAACAAGAGGGAAGGAGCCAGCACTACCTCAATCCTCCCTATTCAACTCAATCTCCCTTGGAACTCTTCTGCCTGCTATAAGCCTAGTTCTTGCTCTTTTCATAACTGTTATAAGAATATCCTAACTGGTTTCTCCATCTCCATTCTCTCTCCTGCTGGCAGGACATATGTCCCATCCCTACTCAATTACTGCTATGATTTCTCATGGTCTTGTGAACCTGCTTTGATTCAAATCTGGCATTTCAGACTTGGATTCATAATCTGAATCCAAGTCCCTTCTATCTTATCCTTAACCTGCTCCTCTCCCCACCCTCCATTCCAGTTCAACTGATCTCCCATTTCACCCTTATCCACTCCGAGAGCATTTCTACTAAATGTGCCCTCTCCATTCCCATTTCCCTATAGTATCTCCTCCAGGAATCCTTCTTCCTGGACCTGCACTCCTCCAGGAGCAACTCATTCCTCTTCTAGACTCATGTAGTGTTTTATCTGTACCTCTCTTTTGGTCTTTTTGGCAATATAGTTATTTGTGTATTTATTCAACATTCAACAAGCATTATTTAGAATCTATGACATGCCAAGCCCTGTGCTAAGTGCTAAGTATACAGTGGTAACCAAAACAGGGTACAGGGAAATTTCACACCCTAAGGAACATCTGACAATATCTAGAGACATTTTTGGTTGTAACAGTGTGGGAAAGAAGGTGCTATTGACATTGAGTAGATAGAGGCTAAGGATGATGCTAAACAGCCTGCAAGGCACACAAAAGCCCTCACCCAACAGAGAATTATCTGGCTCCAAATGTCAAAAGTGATGAGGTTGAGAGATTATGTACAAAATGCACAGGGGCAGGTGGGGGTGGGAATTTGTTTATTGTTTAGTTTAACATCCTCCAAAACACCCAACATAGTAATTTGATAGATAGCAGCTCCTAAGTATTTTTAGGAATAAAAAATGGTACCCTTAGGATCTAGAAAACGGACAAGTTTTAATTAGAAAAACCAATAAGAAATATTAATTTCAGAGGGAAAATCATAGCCTAAACTTCTCTGTTATGGGTATGGTAAATTAAGTTAGTATTTTATGTTCCATTGTTGTGTTTTCTTCATTATAATATTTATCATGTAAATCCACCAACTTACATAACTCACTGGGAAAGCAAGGGATTAATTAAGCAATTTCAAGATGCATAAGTACATTAATATTAACAAAATACATACGGTGGTGGAGGAACACATTAAGAGACATAAATCAAAGATAATATAGAACAAACTTACTAGTGGAAAACAGGCTTGCAATGTCTAGAAATGTTTTTCTTTTGTATCTAATAATGTGACAGATTCCTGGAACAATACTCCTGTTCATTACAGGGCTATTAATTTCATCAGATGTACCTTGTGTGAACTTGCTTTATTTCATTTGTGTGTATGTAAAGGGTCAATTGAGGTCACTGCCATGACAATGACTTGGCATATCCACAGCTTTTGAAATGGTTCTTGTATATCCAGCAAAGACAAACATCTGGCAATGGATGGGTTCAGGATGTGCTAACAGGGCCCACACACAGACATGCATTTCAGGGTCAGGCTAAATGGAAGCTCCAGCCAAGTCCAGACTCTCCCCCATAGATGGGGCATTTTCCTCCCCAGCTATCCAAGGGAGATTTTACTCAAAGCCATAAATCCTTAAAATTCCAGCCTTAGAAGTATACTGAGAGTTGATCTAATCTGACCCTTTCATTTTACAGAAAGTGAAACTGAGGCAGAGGATTTTAAGTGAGTTGCCAAAGGCAGAGAGCTGGCTAGCAGATGCCCTGGTTTGGATGCCTTCTGACTCCACTAATTCTCCCTGCATTTTCTTACCATTATATCCTTCTGATTTTAAACACATCTCCTACTACTAAACGGAGATTCCATTTAATATACCAGGTGCTACTCACTTGTCTCTTTATTTCATGTATTATTTGATTTCAAATGCATTTTATAGTTCAAAGAGGCTTTGTATATATACCTTTAACCAAATATGGATGCATCTATATATTGATTTGTTCACTTGTTGATGTCTAATGGTCAGTGTTTGTGTAGCAGCCAGTGTCTAACCAGGAAAATGGAAAGTATTCCAGGTATTTCAGAGGGGATTTAATACAGGTAATTGGTTACAAAAGTGGTGAAAGGATTGAGGGGCCCAAAATGCAAAAAAAATATTCCAATTTAAGTAAGCACCTAGAAGAGCAAAAGGGGAAATAAGTCCAAGGGGTTCATGTACACTGCCACTGTCAGAATCTGGCTGCTGAGCAAGAACCAGGGGAGGCACCTGCTGCCCACTGATACTGCTTTCACTGCTGCTACTGCTGCCCAGAGCTGGAAAATGAAATAGCTCCTTCCTTTCTTCCACCTTCCAGTCACCCATCAGTACCTCCCACCAGCAGAATCTAATAAGCCAGCTGGCTAAAAAGTCTGGGAAATGTAGTTTACAGGCTTCCCGCCCCCAAAGTAGAGAGATGGGTGAAGAAGGATCGGTAAGGACCTGAGCACCCACAGACAGCATCTGGCACACCCCCAATGGAAAATCCTTTGTGTGTCTTGTGCAAGAGCAAGCTGCACATGTATTTAAAACTGTCCTCATTGTTGCTCCCACGTCTGCCAATCTCCCATCATCTTTTATTCCTTCCTCCCTTCTTCACATATTATATGCTAAGCAAGGCATGTGGCATTGGGAATACAAAGTGAACCAGACAGTGTTCCTACTCCCACGAGGGTTAGATTCTCATAGAGGGTGAGACAAACAAACATTCTGAGCTCTCCCTAATTCTTTCCTTTCCTGATTTTTGTTCATGCTTTCCCATTCCTAACTTTCCCAGGATAGCAATTCCCTTATTTAAATGACATGACCACGCTGCTTAATATTCATGCTTTAGAATGCTGTTTACACTTCTACTGTGAATGTAAATCATTTGTCTAATAGGACGCTATTCCAAGATTAAGAGAGGATACGAGTTAATGAGTGTGTGTGAGTTCCAGAAGTATGTTTGAATTTCATAGTCTTATCCTTCACAGCTGAGCCTCAGATTCAGTTGAGGCTTTCTGTATTTTTATTATAATCCATTTGAGGGGTATTAATAAATAATAAGCTTTGTCAAAACAAAAAGGACAGAACTATAGTTTATAGAATTTTCTCATAGTTCCTCCCTGAAAAATGCATAAAACCAGTTTGCTCACTGATTCAAGTGAATGAACTGACAGTTAACCATGCGTTGCTGCTGGGTACTGAGAATACAGAAGAAAATAAGAAAGTCTCTGTTCTCAAGGAGCTTGTAGCCTAGAGGGGGAGGTAGACAAACAGAATTAACAGTGACAGCCCAGGGTACAAAGTGCCTAATCGTGAGGTAAGAACACAGAAAAGGAGCATCTATGTCAGCCTGAGGGCTCAGGGCAGTTTCCAAGAAAAATGAGCTTTAGATGAAATGGAAGGGTGCAGACAAGTCAAGTGAAGAAGGGAGAAGAAAGAGGAGGCCTTTCGACGCCCCTGCACAAAGCACTGGAGCATAATGAGACAAGAGTGAACGAAGGTGCAGGAGTGACTTCCATGAAGGAAAAAATGAGATGACGTGACGGTTGTTAGGAGGAGTTGGGTTGTGGAAGGATTTAAATAACGCACAAAAGGCTTTATTCTGAAAGAAGTGAACCAGCCACCAGCTTTAGAGGAAAGAATAAGTGTGCTCCCATGGAGGATAGGTGTACCAGAAGGGCTCAAGACTGAGACAGCAGGACCAGTTGAAAGACACTGTGGTAAGAAATGACAAGGACCTAAACTATGCAACTGGAGAAGAAATGAAGAGCAGAGGGCAGGGATGAGAAATATACAAGCTAGAGAGGCAAAAAGATATAGTGAGAAGTGCTGTAAGAGCAGAAGGAGGGTCTAGAATGATTCCCACGTGCTGACTTAAGTGACCAGCGGGCCAGTGGGCCAGTGACCAAGGCAGTGAAGTACAGAAGCAGGAAAAGTTCAGGGCAGGTATTGCGGTGGTGGGAGATGGCTGGATGAGAAGACTTTTAACATGCTAAATGTAAAACACTTAAGAAACATCCTAGTGTTTGGTGGAAAATATGAATATGGAGCTCAGTAGACAGACCTGATCTGTCTACCCAGCTTTAGGAGTTGTCTGCTTTAAAGAGAAGCCAGAGATGGGCAAGAAATCACACAAGGAAAAGAAGGAGGCCAAGGTCAAATCACTTGAGAACTTCCATATTTAAAGGACATACAGAGTAAAAGAAACTCACAAAGAAAACTAGGAAAGAATGGTTAGAACTGCAGGAGAAAAAGTCTGTGGGTGTTCTGCCTCATCTCATAAACCTCCAAGATGCATCCTCCAAGTTGCTTTTGCTGGAAACTAGGAGACCATCCTTCCACTTCCAATTCTTCACTGAGTTCCATTAATGGTATCTTCAATATATACTACAAATCCAGTGCCACTGGTAGCAGCTGAGTCCTGGTTCAAGCCACCATCTGCTCTCTACTGATCTATATGATTGCCTTCCACTCATCTCTAATTCCCTCTTGCCTAGCTGTAAGCCAGAGAACCTGTCTGTTCTGTTTAAACAGCACAACATAGCTTCTTGAATGAATACATGATCAAATAAATGAATGTAGCACTGCTGGAAGACACGGGTGACAGCTGTTCTCCTGAAGGAGTGGAGGGCATTGGGGTTAAGTCTTGAGTTCCCTATGATGTTAGGGACCTTGATTATTCTCTGTGACCAGAGGTCACTCTCCTGTCATTAGGTAGAAGAGCCAAAATTAAACTATTTCTTAAGGTTGAGAATAAATCCTTAAGTATTTATGCTCTCCTTCCCATTGAAGATGGGGAATTTTTGCTGGATGGATAAAAATGTCCATTATACCCATTATAGCACAGCATTAGCTGTCCAAACCTTGAATCTTCCTTATGATTCTTCTTCAACCCAAATGCTGATATACCATAAGTTTCAATGCCCTTAATGAGATCCAGGACCAAATCCCCTGAGCCCCTGATATTCTATTTCCATGTCACATCTAAGCAACTTTCAGGAAGTCAGGTAAGGAATTCTGTGCCTTCTACATTTGACTAAACTGAGTAGTAGTAGCTTTCACAACAGAAAATTTGTCTCAGTTGGCCAATATCTTCCAGATTATTACTGCACCTTTCTGCAACCTTCATGAGGTGTGGAGTGAGTGTTTTTAAGGGGAAAAAAAAAATTCTCTAACAGGATTTCTCAGGAGCCAGTTGCCAGAGTTGGCAGAGAAAGAGTAAAACTCAGTTGATGAGGAGGGAGGGGTAGCGTTTTGATGTAAAATTTGGGCCCCATTAGAGCTTGGCAGCACTGACCTAGTGGAAGTCTGGGAGCATCCCTTGGATTCCAAGGTCCGGGGAGCATCTCCAGAAGAAGACAGGCAGACAAGTGCAGGCCTTGGGGTTGTAGCCAGCATTCCCAGGGTAAGAACTGCAACCTGATGTTTATTGCTTTGCTGCTGTTTCCCATTATAGATGTCACCCGAAGGCTCTAGTACTGGGCACCATTTTTCAGACAGAAATTTAGTAAAGCAATTGGCATCCACCTGGGCCCTGTGGGCCCTGTGGCAAGTGGGAATAAAGCTTGTTTCCCCTTAAACTGACAACATGGTGATGAATAGGTCTCCTGTGTTTCCCTCTGTTGTAGTACTCACCCTCTGGCCTTGCTAGATATGAAAACTTTCCAGTAGCACCTTCCTAGAAGGAGGTGTGTATTAAACCTGTTCTCCCAAACTGAGCTTGAAGCAGAGTGTAGGCATTGAGCTGGATTTGGAGCCTGGTAACTGCTGATGATACCGGATTGTCCTCGAGGTCTTTGCACCCCAGAAGGAAACGCTGAGATTTTCAGCATAGAATTTAACCCTCCCTCCCAGCTGCCCTGCGAAGTAGGCAATTCGTCTTGGGGACTGTCAAAGTCAGAACAGCTGCAGGGGAAACCTGATGCGGGGAGGGGTCCAAAGGGGAGCACAGGGGAAGATGCTGCCTTGCCAGCAGGCACTGAGGATGTCCTCCAGCTGGATTTAGCAAAGAAACAGGTTCACAGGAGGACGTCCAGTTCTCCAAGCTGGATATAGAAGAAAACTAGTCTCCCCAAGATATTGAATTTGCTCCAGACTGACTTTTAAGAGCCACAGAGATTCTCAAAGGGGATCAGCAGAGCCCTGGAGTCCTGGGAAGGTGCTGTAAAAGTAGCCCTGTTAAGAAGCTACAGGAAGAAAGTGGGGCTTCCTGCCCCTCCTTGATATCCCTGTGACCCAGGATTCCTAGGTTTCAGTAGCCTGGGCTTCAAAGCTGGGCCATTTTAGTGGTACCAACAAACCCACCAACAAACCCAGAAGGTGCCTCCCTGGAGCACATCCATTCAGTGTCAGGAAAATTTCCATTTCTTTCTCCTGCTGAGTGCCTCCCTCTTGGGTCTCAGTGCTCAGTCAGGGAGGGGATCTTCCCTGCTTGTGAAAAAACACAGGCCCTTCTCAGGTGTGCTCTGTGGTTTAACTCTGACCCTACTGTAGAAGCATTTGAGGAGCTCTTAAAGAAAGAAATGTTCAGACCCCACCTCTAGAACCACTAGAGGTAGTGCCTAGGAATTGTAAATCACTTTAAAAGGAGACTCGGATAATTATGATGCAGCCATCCACAGGCTGGCTTAGAAACCACAATCCTGTAAAACAAGAGTCCAGACTTGAAGTCAAATTCCTTCTCTCCCACCAACCAGCTTAATATTTAGGCAAGCTATTTTAACGTCCCCGGGCCTTGATTTCCTCATCTCCATGGTACAGGTAATCTATTGATATTTTTAAAGCAGTGATTTTTATTTGTATTTTCTTGCTGCCTTCTAAGACAGCATTTTCCATGAGATTTAGTGTCCCAGAGGAGAGGGCAGAGCAGTGGGGACCCCTCCCCTTTTAATATATGGGGAGTCAGGGCTGGAGACTGTGGTCTTCAAACTTCCAGAAACTTCTCACTTTCCAAGGCACCCCAGTCTGGAGAGTTGTATGGGAATCAGTGTTGTCTGCTACACTATCCTACCTCTTTCTTCCCTCACTGTACAGAGAAAGGTAGACAACTCAAAGAAAGGAAGCTGACTCAAATCTTACTAAGAGGCAAATTTTTCCTAAATTGCAGAACCTCTGGCAACAAAAGGAAAGGACACTTTGAAGTATTAGTTGCTGTCAAGCCCACTTGAATTGCCATAACAACCCTCCCATCCATTTCATTAAGAGATAATATTTCTAGCGCAATTTTTTTTTGTTTAATGATTAACCATAAAACTATGTAATATGTATATGTATATATATATAGTTTTGATCAATTGTGTACTAATAATAATTCTATTGAAAACTTAATCCATAATACATTTTATAACAGGATGCTGTGGTGACTCCCCCAAAATTAACAATTTAAAATTTTCAGTGTACATACATATTTTTGTTGAAGAGCAGAATGATAGGGTGATTAATAAAAAGACTTTCAAGCAGAAAATATATCACATTAGGATAAAGTTCTGCAGGAGAAGCGAAATGGAAATACAATTTTGAAAACGAAAAGAAAATATTGTAAAATTTCCAACTTAAAAAAAAGAGCTTGTTCATGTGTTTTTTGAACCATGGGTATTAAATCACTATGGTATTTAGATTTCACTGGGTAAGTTTAAAAGAGCACTATAACTGTTTTATTCTAAAATGTCAATATTCACAGGGAGGGGGAAGGGTAAGCTGGGACAAAGTGAGAGAGTGGCACGGACATATATACACTACCAAATGTAAAATCGATAGCTAGTGGGAAGCAGCTGCATAGCACAGGGAGATCAGCTCAGTGCTTTGTGACCACCTAGAGGGGTGGGATAGGGAGGAGATATGGGGATATATGTATATGTATAGCTGGTTCACTTTGTTATAAAGCAGAAACTAACACACTAAAAAAATAAAAATAAATATGATCCGGGGGGTGGGGATGGTAGTGTGATGAATTGGGCGATTGGGACTGACATGTATACACTGATGTGTATAAACTTGATGACTAATAAGAACCTGCTGTATAAAAAAAAAAAGAATAAAAATAAATATGATCCTCATGTATTGTACAATACAAGAAATATAGCCAATATTTTGTAATAACTGTAAGTGGAGTATAATCTTTAAAAACTGTGAATCACTATATTGTATACCTATAACTTATATACTACTGTACATCAATTATATTTCAATATAAAAACATCTAAAGGAAGAAAAATAAATAAGTATGATCCTCATTTTAGAAAGAAAAATAAATAAATAAATAAAATGTCAGTATTTACAATAAGACAAAAATTACATCCTTTTGGAACTCTTTCGTTTAGATGAAAAACATGTGATACCAACCTGAAAAGGAGGTCAGAGCTTCCCAGAAGTTTTTGAGGGGGCACACAAAACACGAGTATGAAGACCATGGGGCTGTATCATAGGGTTGTACTACATGCCCAGGAGGGAGAGGACACACAGAGGTGGCTGAGAGGTAGGAGGAGCCGTGGTCCTCTGCAGCCCAGGGATCAGGGTAAGAGAGGCAGGGAGAGCGATGAGTGCGATGAGTCAACGCACTGGCCTCCCATGGAGGGCGGCATGAGGTTGCCCTCCGGGCACCCCGTGGCCCACGTGTGGCATTCGGGAAGTTTCCACGAGCCCCAGCACAGACGGATGATCACCTCCTACAGACTTCACGACAGCACAGATGATCAGCCCCCAGGAGTGTGAGATTCATGTGACTCTGGAAGACCAGGTGGGCCCATTTACCCTCCCTGGTCAGCCAGCCCATATGCAGCGGGGCAACAAGGGTCCAGCAGCCCCGTCCCCTGACTGTGGAATCCCAGTGAGTCCTGCCAACACCCAGTCTTTGGGGATATGCAGCAAGAGCACGTGCTCATCGAGGGAGAACGAGTCATCCAAAAGACACCAATGGAAACAGCCCTGATAGGGAATTTGGCTTAGAAAACCCTGACTACTGAAACAGGAAAGACGCTATAAACCAGGAGAGACGGAAGTGTTGTTAATTGGTGAGACTCAGTTCCATGCTACCCAGCAGAGCGGGGACACACAAGGAGGCTCAAGTCAGCTGGAGAAAAAGGTTTACGTTGTCTCTGTTAACCAGGTGTCATCTGAGCAAATACACCATCCTACTGCACCTGTAAGTGAGGCTAATGATACTTACGTTGCAGGGTTCCTGTAAGAATTACAGAGAATGAACATAAAGTCACCCCGCACACACGTGCTCTGTGAAGGGCAACTGTGACTGTTACTGTAAAATCTCTCTGCCTCCACTGCTGCCTTGAGGTAATGAGAAGATGCCTGGACCGTGCTCCCTGAGGCCAGTGTCAAGCTGTTCCTACCTTTGTGTGGCAGCGGCAGTCTCTGAGCACGGAAGCCCACTTCTAATTTATTTTTTATTTTTTTTTTTTTTTTAATTTTTTTTTTTTTTTTTTTTTTTTTTTTTTTTTTTTTTTTTTTTTTTTTTTTTGCGGTACACGGGCCTCTCACTGTTGTGGCCTCTCCCGTTGCGGAGCACAGGCTCCGGACACACAGGCTCAGCGGCCATGGCTCACGGGCTTAGTTGCTCCGCGGCATGTGGGATCTTCCCGGACCAGGGCACGAACCCGTGTCTCCCGCATCGGCAGGCGGATTCTCAACCACTGCGCCACCAGGGAAGCCCCGGAAGCCCACTTCTAACAGAGGCAGGAGGACACCTCTCCCGTCACTTTATCCCTGGGTACCATGGGTGCTGCTCGGGGCTGCAATAACATACAGAGGCAGACCGAAACCAGTTCTGAGGAAAAGCCCTCACACTCTTCTCAGAATCAGTTCTCTGATAACTGGGGCATTGTTATTAGTAGGCCTGACCCTTCTTTAGAGCAGGTTTGTTCCCAGGGAGCGCCCCATCCTCCCTGCAAGCAGGCCCTCAGTGAGCCCACCCCAGGAGTCCCCGATAAAGCTGGGTCCCAGAGGGTGTAGAGCATCCAGCCCCAGAAGCAGGTTGACTGTCAAACTACTGAGACATAAGCTTCCATACTGCTTCCCAGACCCCGTGCCTAATTTCATATTCTTTCTCTCAAACAGAGCCACCCAAAATGTGAACAGCTCTGGCTCCACAAAACCTGGATCTGTCCCATCCAGACCTTATTCTTACTCTCTCTGGTGAGTGGAAGAAAGAACTGGGCCTCCCATGCTGCCATTGTGAGAAAGCCCTAACTGGGTCAGTGATAAAAGCACCTCCACAGATTGAAAAAAAAAAAAAAAAAAAAAAAACACTTTCAAGTTAGATTTTCTCACCAGGTTCCCTCAGATAATGAATTCATTGATCAAACGTTAATTAAGCACCCACCAAGGGCAGGCACCAGGCCAGGTGCTCCCAGCCCATACCAGGAAGATCCTACAGCCATGTGGGGGCATCTACCAGCACACTGCCTAAGCAATCTCTGCAAACTCTTTCCCTTGGGGCTGATGATCAGCCTAGAGGCACCAGCATGTGCCACCCTGCGTCAGCTCCCCAAGGTCCATCAACTAAAGGGTTAACACAGCAGGAGATGGGAACCATACTGGTTGTTAATATTTTCATATTATCCCTCCTTCCAACTAGTATTTTCCAAGTCCTTCAGTTCTTCTGGTCTTCATTAGGAACCAAAAACAAACCCAGGAATAGTGATCATTCTGATCATCTATACAGGAAGCCCAGGTGAGCCTGGATGACCTTTGGAATGTTCTCTACCATGCACATAGCCATATATAGGTAGATCTTGTTTGAAGAAAAATCTAACTCTAAAACTTAGGTCTAAACAAAAGGCCAACTAGGAATTCTAATTCCTTTTATAGGATTGATGAAAGATAGGATTCATTTGAACAATAGCTTTCTCCTAATGCATTTAAAATATGTTCTACCAGAAGCTAACACAACGTTGTAAATCAACTATACCTCAATAGAAAAAACATGCTCCATTTATAATAACTAATTTATACACAATTGCCCAGGCACATGTCCATGGGGTAAAATTAGTTCAAGCGTTCATTCTTTCATTTGACAAAATTTTATTAAGTATCCACTATGTGCCAGGCACTGTTCTAGATACAGTAGTGAACAAAACAGACAATGGTTATTTTCATGGAGCTGACATTCTGGTGGGAGTAGACAAATAGCCAGTAAATATGTAATATGTTAGGATGGGATAAGTTCTATATATAAAATAAAACAGAGCAAAGGGGGCATCAGAGTGACTGGGTAAGGAATGGGGTGCTATCTCTGCAGGGAAGGCCACTCTGCTTGGTGATGTTTGAGCTGAGAAGATGTGGGCAGAGGAAAGAAAGGGAACATGGCTTGAAGTCAGAGCATGCTTGGTGTGTTTGAGGAACAGCAAAGCAGGCTAGCATGGCTGGGGCCTGGTGCAGCTGGGGTCGAACCTGCAAAGGGGAGTGTGGAAGAGTGTGAGGTTGGAGAATGAGCCAGGACTTACGTCTGAACTGCCTGAAGCAGACATTTGTTTGAAATAGTCCTCGATATGCACAGCATATAGTCAGGACCCAGAATCTCCCTGACTCCTCTAGAAAATTCAATAATAAAATGCTAAACCAAATTTAGGTGCTAAACACATTTTAGATTAAAAAACAAGTTCCTTCCAATATCCTGCAACTTTACATCAGGATATCCATGGCAAGATGGACACGGTATACAATGACTGCTTCTCACTCAATAAATGTGCTGTCAGCTACCCAGGCCTAGAGAGGAAAGGATGGTACTCTCACATACTTAATTCCACTCTGCTTTTGATTAGATCTTTGTGTTGCACCACTAACTCCCAGAAGGCTTTCTGATACACCAGCTGCTGATGGCCTGGTATGCAATATTCACTGGAAAGGTTATTCTCTGATGCTGACCTCCAGATTCCTGATGAAAAACATGAATGAGCTAAGAAGCACATTAAACTCACCCCAGTGTCATTCCTGACCCAAAGAGAAGTGCTCTTCAAATTCTCACCTCTTCCTTTGATGACTCAGCCTTTATCCTACATTTTAAAAAAATTTAAATATATCAACAACTTTCATGAGTTATTTTTCCCCCTTTGTATCTCTGAGGAATTCCGTTACTAGTGTATGGGAAGGGCCAGTGTCTCAGGACCCCATGGAGTCCTGCCACAATAATGTCAAAGAAGGATCATTTCTTTATATGGGGAAATTACAGTCACCTAGCATGCTTGACTGTATGAAGTTATCAGGTAGCATCTCAGCAAGAGAAAACTGTTTCTAGAAACTGCTCAACTAGGCAATCCATCTCTCAAAAGGAGTTTAGCTTCCTAACCAAGCAAAAGAATAACATGGAGGAAATTTAGTAAATAATGACCCAACTCCCAAAAGCTACTATCAAGTGTTTATTTTGTTTTGTTTTTAGATTAAAATAGCTTCTATAAAAACAAAACATTTCTCAATGTAGAAATATATTAGTGCAATTCAGAAAAGCATGAAGGAGAAAGTGAAAAAATAGTCACTTGATATCATCACTGAGAGATAACCCATGTTAACATTTTGGTGAACACTTTTTCAGACATTTTTATGCATGAGTACACACAAATAATTTTACATAAATAGAATCAAAGCATACTTAAAGTTTTGTGATTTACTTTTTTTTCACTCATGTATTGTGGACAGCTTTCTAAATTATTAAATATAGACCTAAATCATTATTTCAACTAGATGCACAAAATTCCATTATACAAATTGTGAGAGTCACGAAATCATTTAACTACACTCATACATGAGAAGAAATAAGGCTTCTTTATGGGTCATAAGTGGAGCCTTTCACCAGTTAGTGGAGAAAAAAATAATTTAGTCCAATTCCATAATCTCAGTACAATCCCATAATGTGAATGGTCCTCAAAGGATAATATTCTTTCCTAGGCAAAATTCTTAACATATTCATTTCTCTCCCACATATTTTTACTAATAAAAGTGTAGCTGTATAACAGGAAAGGGTACAGATTATGTGACATTATGGTAACAAGGGAGAAGGATTCTCAGGTACACCTCCCTTGCCTGGTCTGCTAGATCCTAGCTGGGAATTCCAGTGATGTGGCAGGTGTTACCTGCCTCCTGAACAGAGGCTGTGGAAGTACAACTGGCCATCTTGGTTTTTTGTTCAGGCAATGAGCGAAATCCACCCATGATAGCAACCACTATATACCACCATGGTCAGGGTGATCCCCAGAAAGGAGTGGGGCTCCCAGGCAACTCAACCAGTGTAGGGGTGCCCAAGGTAGCACACTTAAAAGGAGACTATACTGCTGACATCTTCCATTGCACCCTTGGGTATATACTATTAAAGACAGACATCTGCAAGCCTAGGGTAGCTGCCTGATTACCTCACCCAGGAGACAGAACTGCTGCAGTCTCATTCAGTTGACCCTGATCTCAAAGGTCCCAACTCTGGCAGTCTCTTCCACCTGCCCCCAGTCCCTGCTCATTCAGTGGGGCTCTCAGCAACCCCAAACCTCCTTGAGGTTGCAGTGGCTAGTGCTTCCTTGGCCTGGAACCCTCCTGATAGCAGTGCCTGTGATCAGTAAAACACCATCCAGTTGGGTTTAGAATTCTCTTAGGGGATCCAGGTGTCCAATCACCTGCCTCCCCATCCTCTGTGGGGTCCAGAGTTCCCCATCTTTGGAGTGTTCCTCTCTGCTCTGTGCTGTCAGGGTATAGAGGTCCCACTGTACTCTAGCCTCCCCCATCCAAGCATGGAGCACATTCCTCTTCAATCTGCAAGCTCCATGAGGGTGGAGACCACATCTGCTGTGTTTACTATTGAGTTCACACTTCTCTGCAAAGGGCATTATACGTGCTCAAGGCACATTTGAGGAATGAACAAATGAATGAATGAATGAATGAGGTTCATAACATAAATGAGGTTCTTGCACCAGTGTGGCCCTGAGAGGAGCATTTCCTGCCTAGCACTTGACTTCTGTAATCCTGGGGATACTGTTTCTGTCTTCTGGGTCTGTCAGAACTCGGATAAGATCCCTGGACAGGATCTTGTTCCTATGCCGCAAGAAGCTTCCCTGCGTCTGGACACCAGACTGGATGCTAACGGCAGGAGTTATGAGGGAAGTTAGGCATTCAGAAACACTCTGTTTCCTGACATCTGGAGAGAGAGAGAGAGAGAGAGAGAGAGAGAGAGAGAGAGAGAGAGAGAGAGAGAGAGAGAGAGAGAGAGGGAGGGAGGGAGGGAGGGAGGGAGGGAGGGGGGGGGAGAGGGAGGGAGGGAGCACACTAAGTGCTACCAGGAGATCAGTCATACCCCATCTAAGCCCTGCTTTGCATTGCAGTGTCTTACACTTATTAAGAGGTGAGAATCTCCCCATCATGATTTATCAAACAACTCTAATAAGTACATTTTATGGTCCAGGTCATATCCTTTCATGAGCCTCATTATTTTAAACCAGTTTTATAGCAATAAGAGAATAAAATGTACCATAAATTGTTTTTCACTAAGCATCAATTAGCAGTTCTGTTTAAGCACTACTTCTAAATCCAAAGGAAGAAAGTTGTTTGTGCTAAATAATATGTTGCTATGACAGGGTAAGTGTCAAAAATGTAAGTTCATGTTAATTTTAGTCCACTAAGATAAATATAGAAGTCTTTTACTTTCATTTAAAAATACTGCTTTTTTGGCTTTCCCTGGTGGCACAGTGGTTGAGAGTCTGCCTGCCGATGCAGGGGACACGGGTTCGTGCCCCGGTCCAGGAGGATCCCACATGCCGCGGAGCGGCTGGGCCCGTGAGCCATGGCCGCTGAGCCTGCACGTCCGGAGCCTGTGCTCCGCAACGGGAGATGCCACAACAGTGAGAGGCCCACGTACGGCAAAAAAAAAAATACTGTTTTGCCAACTGGAAAAAAAAAAAGCTTGTGGATTTTTGTTGCCATTGTTTCTTTATTTCCCTCACTTTAAAAAAAGTTACTGATATTTTTCTGTGAGTATCTGTAATTGGCTCTGGCCAGCCAATAAATTCAGGGAGGAAATTAGGGTTTTTCTTGTGCTATGAGTAAGTTACCCAGGAACATTTTCTAATACCTTGTTTTATGACAACTGCTTCTACTCAGGAGGTATTTATTGAAAAACCCCTTCAACTACTTCAGAGATATACTTCTAAAGCAAAAGTATTATTTATTTCTAGCTTTTTGCTAGAGTAAAATACCGCCACTTTTACCTGGATGGAGGTGGGGACATGCCATCCTGCTATGCTGTTATCTCTGACTCAGGGCAAAATCAGCTCCAAACCATTGTGTCTCATGGCCCTCGTTCATCTGAGCAGCTTCAGCCCAATGTGAGCACTGCTCTGTTCTCCACAGTGTCAGCTGGTACCATCTCATGACCACCTTTAAAGCAGGCTCCTTCAGAAGTTCTGTGCTGCAGTTAACCTCTCTTCCCCTTGGACTGTCCTCCAGTCTTGCTCTAATAGAACCTAATCCTGGAGATCTACTCGCTGGCATGGTGCTCACAGCCAACAGCACTGTATTATGTACCTAAAGTTTTCTAAGAGGGTGAATCTTTTTTTATTTTTGCGGTACGCGGGCCTCTCACTGTTGCGGCCTCTCCCGTTGCGGAGCACAGGCTCCGGACGCACAGGCTCAGTGGCCATGGCTCACGGGCCCAGCTGCTCTGCGGCATGTGGGATCTTCCCAGACCGGGGCACGAACCCGTGTCCCCTGCATCAGCAGGCGGACTCTCAACCACTGCGCCACCAGGGAAGCCCTAAGAGGATGAATCTTAAGTGCTCTTACCACACACATGTATACACAAAATAATAACAATAATAATAATAATAATAAATGAGGCAAGAGGAATGTGGCCCCTTTTGCAAGGTGAAGGATATGTCTGTAGCCTTGAAGGTGATGATGCTTTCATGGGTGTATACTTATCCCCAAATTCATCGAGTTGCATACATTAAATATGTACAGTTTTTCCCATGTCAATCATACCTCAATAAAGTTGTTTTTAAAAAATAAAGTATTTTCTTAATTAGAAGAAAAAAAAAGTGGGTCAGATCTCTCTTTCAGCTAATGACCCAGCATGGCTGGCTGCTAAAATTATGCTATATTTTTCTTCCACCAAGATCACCACTCCTGCTCACAAGCTGTAAGAGACTCAGCATTCTATTCACCCAGGAATAAAAGGTAATCATCAAGAGGCATTATGCTGTAAAATTCTATTTCCAGGCTTATAAACTCAAGTTATGAAAGACAGATACATCCAAAATTAATAGGAATAAAGCAATACTTTGAAAAGGCATTAGTAAAACCAAAGCTGATAACTTAAAGTCCGGTTAAAATCAATATTTTCATATTTAATTACAAAAGCAAAGAAAGAGTGGCATCGGGAAGCCAGGAAAAGATATTTTGGGAAAAGGATCTCATTCTTGGAGTTAATGAGTTTCCCTACACAAGTTCCATGAGTTCAAGCATGTTGATAACATCACAAGCGGTATTTCAGAGCCAAGATGGAATCACAGAGCTATGTAGCACGTGTTTCATAAGTTCAAGTTTCAATGAAGACTTCTGCATTTACCCAAAAGCCTCTGAAATAATTATGTAAGGATGTAATCACGATTTTCCACTTACCACATTGTTGGAGTAGTTTTGGTGTATCTCAAAGTTTTTGGAAAAGCAGTTTGAGACAATGTGATTTGATTGTGTGAAATTTTCCAGGGTGAGTGCATAAGCATGTAATTCATGTTTTTAAATACACGCTATGAAATGCACGTTGCTTATTCGCTTTCTAGCAATCTCCCAACTCTTCTATTTTCATCCCTTTAATTTTTATTAAATGATTTTCTTTTTTTATCATTATCTTCCTTATTCCCAACTTCAAAAATATAATTATTTACATGACCCTATTTTCTACTAACCTTTGAAAGTATTTTCCCTACCAGCCCCCATCTTTTTTTGGTGATATTTTGTGCAGTGGTTCTTGGTAGTGATGTCCAGTCATAACAGTTAGCATTTACTGGCTGCTTACTATGTGCCAGGCACTACATTATCTCATTTAATTTACTGAAAGCACAGTTGTAAATTCTCCTGTTGCTTTTGCTTGTGAGAATTTGTTAAAACCCCATTTATTAGTGTGAGAATTAGCAGCAGCTTTGCTGCTTGAAGTAGACTAAAAGCAAAATCCGCTCTGTATTCAAGCCAGGGTACCGAATGTGGCTGCCAGGTCCAGCTGGCCACGGGAAATGTCTGGATGATTTCATTTAACGCCTTTAGAAATATTTCTCACTGGGCTAATTCAAGGAAAATGGCTTGTCACGGATGATATCTGACTATAATAAGCGGCTAAAATGCTTTCCCAATAAATATTGTAAAATGAAACAGGTGTAAAGCCACAGTTGGAAAATCAGCAGCCAAAGAGTGCTGCGGGGATTATGGGCCAACTTTCCAGCAGAAGGCTGATCCCTGGGAGGTGGCAGGGATCCGTGTTAGCCGGGCATTTTCCCCAATGCTTCCAAGAAATTCATCATTTATTCAAGCATTCATTTAATAAATACTGATATACTACATAGAGGCATTCTACTGGGTCTTAGCAGGACTCAAAGATTAATGCACTTCAGCCTTAAGGAGTTGCAGGCTAGTGGGAATTAGAAGACCTGGTAGGATCTGTGTGAAGCCCTGCCACCCCACATATGAACAGGTTGTTTCCTGCTGCACGTAGAGAAAACCCAAGTCCCTGAGTTGAAGGAGGTGCCAAAGGGCAATCAGTCTGGATTGGTTAGAGAGAAAAGAGCTGCAGAAGAAGCTGAAAACGAGCAAGGTGGTAGACGCTGGTGGCAGGAAACAGCTCCCCTCTCCCCTGGAGGAACACCAGGGGTTTAGAGACCTGCAAGATGAGAGCCGAGCCCGGGCGGGTGGCCTGTGAGGACTGCCGGTTGTGTGGAGGAGCTGCAGCGGAGGCAGGCAGTGGAGGCGAGCCAAGGGCATACCTTGCGGGTTGGTCAGCTGGCTTCTGTTTGCCTCCAAGTTATTGTGCAAGCTGAGCTCAGCGCCAGCCCTGAGAGAGGAGTGAGCAGCACGTCCAGCATCCAATGGAGAGGGTGGAGGGCTCAAAATTTAGTGTATTCAGCGGAGCTCCAGGGAAGTGGGAGCTGTGAGGCTGGCCTGAGGAGCCACCCACCCTGAGGCTTACATGTCTGCACAAGGAAGGGAGAGAGAGTCAGGGTGGTGTGGAACCTGATGGCCCTTAAGGGAGAGAAAGGGCCCTGTGATTTTTCCTGTGCTCCCAACATATGCATGATGATGATGATGTATTGAGTGTTTCCTATGTGCCAAACATTTTTCTAAACATAGAAAAATGTTATCTCATTTAATCTTTATAACAACTCTATGAGGTAAATATTATTCTTATCCCCATTTAGCAAATGATAAACCTGAGTACAAGAGAGGTGACAGAACTTCCCCAAGTTCCCACAGCTAATACCCACACAGCTGGATTTCGAACCCTGGCTGCCTGCCCTGGACCCACACTGTTAATTACTGAGCCATTCTGCCCCCTGGAAAATGGTCATGCTTCAGAGAAATGAAAATCCATACAGTCATGATGCCAGGCCAGCATCAGTCAACACAGGCATCTAGGATGCATCTCACGAGTGTATAACTGAGACAGCTCAGCCACATAAGTGCAGCACATGGCTTTTACGTTTATTTGCTTAAAAAGTCTTCATTCTATCGGACTTGGAAGTGGAGCAGGAGAAGCTCGTGCTGATGGGGTGAAGGTGTCAGCAGGTCCTAAAAGCCAGTAGCAGAGCAAACCATCCCCATGATGCTCTGTGTGAATGCTCAAGGACACTGTATTACAATTAATGTGTGAGTCAAGACCTGTCCGTATTTAGAGCATGAGCTTCCCACGCCCAACTTCTCTTAAGATTCTAATATGTCATTGCTAAGTACACCAATGTACTTTTCCAGTAATTCTCTGATATCTCAACTTGGAGTTTAAAGAAAAGGAAAATATTACTCCTGGATTTCAGGCTTTTGGTGGGGGACAGAGGGAGGAGACTAATAAAGGCATATTTCAAAAATATTTATGTTCACATGAAAACCTGTACATGAATGTTTGCAATAGCTCTATTCCCAATAAGCAAAAACTAGAAGTAACTCAGACATCCTACAATAGGTGAAGAGTTTACAGTGGTACATCCATACCATGGACTACTACTTAGTAATAAAAAGGAATGAACTATTGATACATGCCCCCCCATAGTTGTACTTGCTACTCATTAACCTCCATTTCTGTAGGGCTGACCACCTATGCTTTCTTTTACATATTCTTAAGAACACTTGGACAAAAGACTGTGGAAATCCCATTAATAGTCTGGGAAATTGAGTGCCTGGGCAGTTTGTGTTAGGGGTGGCTGTCACCAATGTTACACACTGCGCTATGTGTAAGTAGTGGGATGCTGCAGTTGGCTTGTACCAAGATGGCTTGTACCATCACCCCAACTCTATGCTCAGTGACATCATAATGGTGCCTAAAATTAGCCATGGTGGGAGTATTTACATCATGGAAATCAACAAATCAGAGGTCACTTCCAACCCTGAGAACTTGTTACTAAAGCTTTGCCAGGATGTCACTGTGGATGTCATGTAAATAAGTTATTTTAGAAAGTTCCAAAGGTGGGAAGTGAGAATAATCCAAGACAGGGAAATCTACATCAGTTCATATATTGTAGCCCTACCACTGTATGATCCCTCACGTATCACCACCCTGACAATCAGTTCTGATCCACACACATTTCTCAAGCCAGAAATAAGACTTGAGAGGAAAAACCTGGGAGATGTGAATAAGGAAAATATTTGAGTTTTAATAAACAAAGTCCTTTCACATTTTTCAAGGAACATGAAAAATAAACCAATAAAATGTCACGTGACACAGTAAGACAAGTTGCTAAAAGGAAAAACACCTGGGCAAGGTCAGTTTTGACCACCTGCAGGTGCCATGTATCCATCTTGAGGAAGGTGATTCAGCACCTAAAAAGATCATTGCCTGAGTGCCTTACAAACATTATTAAAGATCAAAAACTTATATCTTAGGGGCTTCCCTGGTGGCGCAGTGGTTGAGAGTCCGCCTGCTGATGCAGGGGACACAGGTTCGTGCCCCGGTCCCAGAAGATCCCACATGTCGTGGAGCGGCTGGGCCTGTGGGCCATGGCCGCTAAGCCTGCGCGTCCGGAGCCTGTGCTCCGCAACGGGAGAGGCCACAACAGTGAGAGGCCTGCGTACCGCAAAAACAAACAAACAAAACTTATATCTTAAAAAAAGCATTTGACAAAATCCAACACTCATCCTTGATAAGGAAAAAAAACAAAAACAAAAACAAGAACCTCTTAGCAAACTGGGAATAAAGGGGAACTTTCTTAACTTGATACAGTTTCTAAAAACAAAAACAAAAACAAAAACCCCAAAACCCTATACAACTAACATCATACTTAATAAAGAAATGCTGAATGCTTTCTCCCTAAGATTAGGAAGAGGGCTAGATGGTTTCTCTCTCTTATTCAACATATGACTCACAACTCATTCAACACAGTGTTGGAAGTTCTATGTTTCAATAAGGCAAGAAAAAGAAATAAAAGACATTAAGATTGAAAAGGAGGAAATTAAAATGTCCCTATTTGCAGATAACATAATTGTGTAGAAAACCCCAAGGAATTTACAAAAACAAAACAAAAAACAGAAACCCTTCTAGAACTAGTAAGTGAGCTCAGCAGGACTGTAGGATACAAGGTCAATATTTTTAAAATTAATTACATTTCTATGTACTAATAATGATATATGGGAAATGAAATTAGAAACACAGTACCACTCATGACAAAAAAAATGAATACTTGGATATAAACTTAAAATATGTACAGAATCTTTATGCTGAAATTTACAAAACACAGATGAAAGAAATCAAAGACCTAAATAATTGAGGGACATATGAAATTCATGGATTGAAAGACACAACATAGTAAAGATGTAATTTCTACCCAAATCAATACATAGCTTTAATACAATCCCTATCGAAATCCCCAGCAAGATTTTTTGGCAGATACAGACAGCATTATTCTAAAATTTGTATGGAAAGGCAAAGAAACTAGAATAGCTAAAACAATTTTGAAAAATAAAGTGGGAGGAATCACTCTACTTGATATTAAAGACTACAATATATTACAGTAATCAAGATGGTGTGGTATTGTCAAAGGGGTAAATACATAGATCAATGGGACAGAATACAGAACCCATAAATAGACCCACACAAATATGCCCAACTGATTTTTAATGAAAGTGCAAAAGCAATTAAATGCAGGAAGGATAACCTTTTCAAAAAATTGTACTGGAGCAATTCAACATCTGTAGTGAAAAAAACAAAACAGAACAAAAAAGGAAGAACCTGGACTTAAGTCTCTTAACTTACAGAAAAGTTAACTCATAATGAATCACAGACTTAAATGTATAATGTAAAATTAAGTGTTATAGCTCTTTTAGAATTGGTCTGGCAGGTTTCTGGTCCTTACCAGAAGACCTCCATACGGGGGAAAAATGTGAAACTAGAACTTTAAAAAAAAAAATAGGAGAAAAATTTGGGGACATAGGACTAAGCAAAGAATTCTTAGACTTGACTAAAAAAGCATAATCTATACAGGAAAAACTGATAAATTAGACCTCATCCAAAACTTGCAACTTTCCTATGTAAAAGATCTTCTTAAAAGGATGAAAAGAGAAGCCACAGACTAGGAAAAGATACTTGCAAACCACATATTCAACAAAGGACTAGAATACATTAAAAACTCGACATTAAAAAACAAATAATCTAATTAGGAAATGAGCAAAAAACATTAATAACGTGTCACCAAAGAGGATATACAGATGGCAAATAAGCAAATGAAAAGATGTTCAATAGCATTATCCATTAGGAGAATGCAAATTAAAACTACAATGATATTATCACCACACACCTTTCAAAATGGCTAAAATGAAAAACAGTAACAGCACCAAATTCTGCCAAGAATGTAAAAAACTGAATCATCCATAGACTGCTGCTGAGAATGAAAAATAAAACTCTGGAAAACTATTTGGCAGCTCCATACAAAACAAAAATATGACTAACATATAATCCAACAATAACACTCTTGGGCATTTTCCCCAGATAATTAAAATGTACGTTTATATCAAAATCTGTGTACAAATGTTCATAACAGCTTTATTCATAACAACCAAAAACTGGAAACAACTCAGATGTCTTTCACCAGGTGATCATTAAACAAATGTAGTACATCCATACCATGGAATACTACTCAACAATGAAAAGGATAAACTATTGACACACATGGCTTGGATGAATCTCCAGCGGATTATGCTGGGTGAAAAAAAGCCAATCCTAAAAAGTCAGACACTTCATGATTTTATTTATATAACATTCCTTAAATAATAAAATTATGGACATGGAGAACAGGTTAGTTGTTGCCAAGAGTCAGGCATGGGATTTAGGGGGAGGTATACATGCCTATAAAAGGGTACCATGAGGGATTCTTGTGGAGATAAAAATGTTCTTTACCTTGACTGTATCAATGAGATATCCCAGTTGTAATAATACACTATGGTTTTGTAAGATGTTAGTTTTGGGAGAAATGGCACAAATGGTAACAGGATCTCTCTGTATTATTTCTTACCAATGCATGTTAATCTACAATTATCTCAAAATGAAAATTCTAATATTTTTTAAAACGCTGTATCTTGGGAACTTGACTGTTTCTTTTTACATTTTTATCTGTATTTTTTTTTGCTTATAACTTTTTGTAAGTTTCTTTGAAAATATTAGCCTGTTTGTATATTTAAGAGACTTTTAACATGTTTGATCATTTGACACAGTAATTCTAAGCCGAGAATTATAGCCTGAGAAAAAGTTCAAAATGCAGAAAAAGATGTTCATTGTAACAATATGTGCTAACAAAAAATCCTAAAAGCCACTCTGTGTCCAACATCTCTGGAGGGATTAAATAAAATATCATATCCAAATGATGGAATATTCTGTAACCATTGAGGACAATTTTTTTAAGCATCTTTATTGGAGTATAATTGCTTTACAATGGTCTGTTAGTTTCTGCTGTATAACAAAGTGAATCAGCTATACATTTACATATATCCCCATATCTCCTCTTTGTTGCATCTCCCTCCCACCCTCCCTATCCTACCCCTCGAGGTGGACACAAAGCATCAAGCTGATCTCCCCATACTACGTGGCTGCTTCCCACTAGCTATCTATTTTACATTTGGTAGTGTATATATGTCCATGCCACTCTCTCACTTCGTCCCAGCTTACACTTCTCCCTCCCCATGTCCTCAAGTCCATTCTCTATGTCTGTGTCTTTACTCCTGTCCTGCCCCTAGGTTTTACAGAACCATTTTTTTTTTTTTTAGATTCCATATATATGTGTTACCATACGGTATATTTTTCTCTTTCTGACTTACTTCACTCTGTATGACAGTCTCTACGTCCATCCACCTCACTACAAATAACTCAATTTCATTTCTTTTTATGGCTGAGTAATATTCCATTGTATATATGTGCCACATCTTCTATATCCATTCATCTGTCGATGGACTTTTAGGTTGCTTCCAGGTCCTGGCTATTGTAAGTAGAGCTGCAGTGAACATTGTGGGACATGACTCTTTTTGAATTATGGTTTTCTCAGGGTGTATGTCCAGTAGTGGGATGGCTGTGTCATATGGTAGTTCTATTTTTAGTTTTTGAGGAACCTCCATACTGTTCTCCATAATGGCTGTATCAATTTACATTCCCACCAACACTGCAAGAGGGTTCCCTTTTCTCCTCACCCTCTCCAGCATTTACTGTTTGTAGAGTTTTTGATGATGGCCATTCTGACCAGTGTGAGGTGATACCTCATTGTAGTTTTGATCTGCATTTCTCTAATGATTAATGATGCTGAGCATCCTTTCATGTGTTTGTTGGCAATCTGTATATCTTCTTTGGAGAAATGACTGTTTAGATCTTCTGCCCATTTTTGGATTGGGCTGTTTGTTTTTTTTTGATATTGAGCTGCATGAGCTGCCTTTATATTTTGGAGATTAATCCTTTGTCAGTTGCTTCATTTGCAAATATTTTCTTCTATTCTGAGGGCTGTCTTTTCGTCTTGTTTATGGTTTCCTTTGCTGTGCAAAAGCTTTTATGTTTCATTAGGTCCCATTTGTTTATTTTTGTTTTTATTTCCATTTCTCTAGGAGGTGGGTCAAAAAGGATCTTGCTGTGATGTATGTCATAGAGTGTTGCCTATGTTTTCCTCTAAGACTTTTATAGTATCTGGCCTTACATTTAGGTCTTTAATCCATTTTGAGTTTATTTTTGTGTATGGTGTTAGGGAGTGTTCTAATTTCATTCTTTTACATGGAGCTGTTCAGTTTTCCCAGCACCATTTATTGAAGAGGCTATCTTTTCTCCATTGTATATTCTTGCCTCCTTTATCAAAAGTAAAGTGACCATATGTGAGTTTATCTCTGGGCTTTCTATCCTGTTTCATTGATCTATATTTCTGTTTTTGTGCCAGTACCATACTGCATTTAAGACAATTTTAACCCCCCAAATTTCAATCACATGATGAGTTGAAAATTTTTAACATAATGCTAAGGGACAAAATGAAGGTGGAAAACTGTACATTCAACATGATTTAAATAATTTACAATGATATGGATAGAAAGAGGGAAATACTCCAAATGTTAGCAATAATACTCTCTAGGTGATAGAATTACAGATGAGTTTTATTCTCCTCTCCAATATTCTTTTTGGTTTTCTGCGAAGGGCTTACAACTGGTATGATCTTGGACTAGCTGTTAATCCTTTCTAAGCCTTGGAGTCCTCACTCTAATTAAATGGAGATAATAATAGTACCTTCCTTATGTTTGGTATCAATCTATAGTGCTTAGCAAATTACCTGATACACAGTAAATGTTATTTATTTGACAAGCATACATGTATAGTACTCACAATGTACCAGGCACTATTCTAAGATCTTTCCAAATATTAACTCATTTAGTCCTCATAACAAGCCTCTGAGGTAGTACAATTATTACTGAATGAGGAAACTGAGGCAAAGAGAAATTAAATAATTTTCCCTAAGTTATACAACAAATAAATAGCAGAGCTGGAGTCTGAACCCAGATAGTCTGGCTCCAAATTCTGTACTATTAATCATTATGCTATTTAGCCATTGTTTATTATTATTATTATGGAGTAAGTTTGAAACTTTAAGTCAGATCCTAAAATAATGAAAAAGGCAGAATTTTTCTAGACATGTATGGTTGATGACAACCAGCATAGAGAAAGAATGGCAGAACAGATACAATTGCTAGGAGTGCTTATGGAATTTGGAGTCATATAATTTGAACTGGATATCAGTTCCCTCAATTCTAACCTATATGGCCTTCCATAAATTATTTAATCTGTCTGGGCATGAATTGAATAATCTGTGAAATAAAATTTAAAAGTACCTACATTTCAGGCTCATTGAGAGGATTATTTAAGTTAATAAAGGTAAAGTAATTCTATATAGTAAATACTCAACAAATGCTTGTTTCTTTTCTCCTTGTTAACATCTAAAACACTGTTTTTAAATAGGGCAGAACACATTCAGATGATCACATCAAAACATATGCCTCGGGCTTCCCTGGTGGCGCAGTGGTTGAGAGTCCACCTGCCAATGCAGGGGACACAGGTTCGTGCCCCGGTCCAGGAGGATCCCGCGTGCCACGGAGCGGCTGGGCCCGTGAGCCATGGCCACTGAACCTGTGCGTCCGGAGCCTGTGCTCTGCAACGGGAGAGGCCACGGCAGTGAGAGGCCCGCGTACCGCAAAAAAAAAAAAAAAAAAAAAAAATATATATATATATATATGCCTCACGATAAATAGACCATGTCCTGATTATCACCAGCAAAATAAAATTGATGCATGGTATCTAAGTGGCTTAATGTACCATCTTGACTACATAACCCAAAGTTCCTGGAAAATGTAGAACCTACAGAGTGCGTAGTTGAATCATCTCTTGGAGCTTGAATACCCAGCACAGACAGCAAGTGGGTGATTCTTGGTAACACTGTTTACTTGATAAATACAGCAGACACTATAAAACACCCCTTGCAGAGTCCTAAGACTTCACAACATCAAAAGCAAATATATACCCTCCGGTCTTTATGGAGCTTTATGACCCAATAAAAATGGAAACAACAGACCGCTGCATCAATATATAAACCCAATATAACAGTGAGGCTCAAGAGACACTGGAGTATACCATCTGCAGCTAAAGAAAGGGAGAGTGATCAAGTATAACTAAATTATCTGTAGCAGGTCCAAACAGGTAGTGTGGTATTACTTACAGCTGGGGACAGTTGGTCAGAGAACCTTAAGGGTGGTGACCTATGAGTTTCCTGGTCACAAGGTTTAAAAAAATAGCCTTTCCTACACAAAGTGTGAAGCTGAAGAAAAATGGATTATCTGCTATGATACAAAATGTGTTTTACATTGATCATTTTAACAGTCAGGTAATTTCATATTTCATGTCAATAGCCACAACAATTAGTAAAATCCTGTGTCTAGAAGTCATACATGCCAAAATTGTGGAAGTTGCCATGAAAAGAACATAGTCTTTGGAGCTAGATGGAGGTTGGCCTCCTGACCCCTCTCTTTACCATTAAGGTGACTTTAAGCAAGACATTTAAGTTCCTTTAATTCTCAGTTTTATTCATCTATAAAGTGAAAAAAATTATTTAAGTCTGAATAATTATTATAAGATTATAGATTAGGTATGGAAAGGGAAAACATCAAGTGCCCACTAAATCAACTGCTATTATTATTAAATTTAAAAGTGTGGAAACTCTTACCACTCAGCCATAAAATAGGGTGGAATCTTGCCATTTGTAAAACATGGATGGGCCTTGAGGGCATTACACTACAGGCAGAGAAAAAAAAATATCATATGATATTATCTCAGTTCCATGTGGAATCAAAAGAAAAAAACAAAACAAAACAACAACAAACCAGTTTACAGACAGAACAGACTGGTGGTTGCCAGAGGCAAAGCTGGATGGGGAAGTGGGCAAAATGGATGAAGAAGGTCAAAAGGTACAAACTTCTAGTTATAAAATAAATAAGTCATGGAGATGTAATGTACAGCATGGTGACTATACTTAATAATACTAAGTTCCTAAGAAAGTAAATCTTAAATGTTCTCACAAGAAAAAAAATTTTTTTGTAACATGTATGGGTGATGGATGGTAACTAGACTTATTACGGTGTTAACTTTGCAGTGTATACAAATACCAAATCATTATGTTATACATCTGAAACTAATATAATGTTATATGTCAATTATACCTCAACAAAAATTAATTTATTAATTTTTCTAAAGAAATCATGCAAATTCTTTCAGAAAATAGAAAAGCAAAGAACAGGTCCCACCTCATTTTATGAAACCAGGAGTCATTACCCTGATACCAAACCAGGTAATAAGAAGGAAAGAAAAGAAAAAAAAAAGAAAAGAAAAGAAAGACCAACATTCCTCATGGGTATAGATGCAAAAATCCTCAACAAAGTATCAGTACATTGCATCTGACAATACATAAAAAGAATAATGCACCACAACCAAGTGGGGTTTATCCAGGGAATGTAAGGCTGGTTCATGTTTAAAACTCAACCATGTAATCCACAACATTAACATTCTAAAGAAAGAATACCATATGATCATAGTAATTGATGTAGAAGAAACATTTGAAAAAAATCAACATCCATTATGACAAAAACTCTCAGCAAACTAGAAACACAAGAGAACTTCCTTGCCCTGATAAAACATATCTACAAAAACCTAGAGCTAACTTCATACTTAATGATGTAAGCTGAACGTTTTATCCCTAATACAGGGAACAAGGCAAGGATGTCCACTCTTACCAGTCCTATTCCGTATCAGTAAGTCTTAGCCAGTGCAACTGGCAACAAATAGAAATAAAAGACACACCAAAAAGAAATGAAGAAATATATAAAACTCTACCTATTCATATGTGACACAGTTGTCTACATAAAAGCCTAAGCAATCTGAAAAAATAAGAGTGAGTTAGTAAGGCCTCAGAAAACAAGGTCACCTCACAAAAATTAATCACATTTCTATATACTACAATGAATATGGAAAACCAAAATTTAAAAATACAGTACCATGTAGAATATATACAAAAATGAAATATTTAGGTATAAATTAACAAAATATGTACAGGATCTATATTTGAAAACTACAAAATACTGATGAAAAGATTTAAAGAAGACTTAAGTAAAATAAGGAACCTACTCTGTCTTATGTATAGAATGTTTGTGTCCCCCCAAAATCCATATGTTGAAGTCAAAAGCTCCAGTGTGGCTATAAGAGATGCTACCTTTAAGCAAGTAAAGTTAAAAGAGGTCATAGGGTGGAGCCCTGCTCTGACAGGAGTAGTGTTCTGATAAGAAGAGACTGAAGGAGCTCACTCTCTCTCTTTCTCCAAGGACAAAAAGAAGAAGTCATGTGAGCACACAGTGAGAAGATGACTGTCTGCAACCCAAAGAGATAGACTTAACCAGACACTGACCCTGATGACATCTTGATCTTAGACTTCCAGTTTCCAGAACTGTGAGCAAATAAATTTCTGTTGCTTAAGCTATCCAGTTTATGGTATTTTGGCATGGTAGCCTGAACAGATAAATACACCATGCTTATGGATTGGAAAACTCAACAAAGTAAAGATAATTCCACCCAAGTTGATCTAGAGATTTAATACCATTCCAAACAAAACACCAACCATATTTTTTCTAAGTCTCAAATATATATGGAAATGCAAAGCAGCTAGAATAGCCAAAACAATCATTAAAAATGAGAATAAAATTGGAAGAACCACACTACTTAAATGTACAACTTACTAAAAATTACAGTAATCAAAAGAATACAGTATTGGTCAAAGAATAGACATATAAATCAATGGATCAAACAGATGGCCAATAAATAAATTCATGGAAATAGAGTCAATTGATTTTTGACAAAGGTAAAGACAATTCAATAGAGAAAGAATAGTCTTTTCAGCTATAGTGTTGGAAAACTTGGATATCCGTATATCCAATAAGAATCTTGGCCACTGTCTCCATTAGTACTTTTAACCTCATAACTTACACAAAAATTAAAATATATCATGGGTTTAAATGTAAAAATAAAACTCTTATATTCTTAAGAGAAAACCTCGTGACTTAAGGTTAGACAAAGAGTTCTTAGACATGAAGCAAAAGCACACAAAGAAAAGAAAAAATTAATAAACTGGACTTCATAAAAATTATCACCTTTTGCTCTACGAAAGACACTGTTAAAGAGAATTAAAGGATAAGCTGCAGACTGGGAGAAAATATTTGCAAGTCATATACCCAACAGACAGTCTGTATCCATAAAGAACTCTCAAAATTCAACAGTATGAAAACAGAGAACTCAATTTTTAAATGGGCAAAAGACTTGAACAGACACTTCAGTAAAGAAGACATACGGATATCAAATGAAAGATGTACAACATCATTAGCCATCACAGAAATGCAAATTAAAACCACAATTAGATATCACTACACACATATTAGAAAAACTAAAAACTAAAAACACTGACAATACTAAGTGCTGACAAGGATATGGATCAATAAAGTTCTTATATGTTTCTTTGAAAATGCAAAATGGTACAACTTTTCTAGAAACATTTTGGCAGTTTCTTATAAAGTTAAACATACACTTACCATATGATCCAGAAACTGTAATTTCCTAGTATTTACAAGGTATTTACTATAGAGAAATAATAAACCCTTGTTCATACAAAAGCCTGTTAATATTAACTCTATTCATAATCACCCACAACTGGAAACAACCCACTGTCCCTCAATGGGTAAAAGGATAAACTATGATACATCTATACAGTAGAGTACTACTAAGCAATAGGAAGGAATAAACTACTGATGTGTGCAACAAACTGGATGAATCTCAAAGGCATTATCCTGAATGAAAGAAGCCAATATCCACAGGGATGCAAGGATTCTTCAATATCCGCAAATCAATCAGTGTGTACACCACATTAATGAACTGAAGAATAAAAAGCATACAATCATCTCTATAGATGCAGAAAAGGCTTCTGACAAAATTCAACACCGATTTATGATAAAAAACTCTCCAGAAAGTTGGCATAGAGGGAACTTACCTCAACATAATAGAGGCCATATATGATAAACCCACAGCTAGCATCATTCTGAACAGTGAAAAGATGAAAGCATTCCCTCTAAGATCAGGAATAAGACAAAGATATCCACTGTTAGCCCTTTTATTCAATATAGTTTTGGAAGTCCTAGCCAGGACAATCAGAGAAGAAAAAGAAATAAAAGGAATCCAAACTGGAAAAGTAGAGGTAAAACTGTCACTGTATGCAGATGACATGATATTATACATAGAAAATCCTAAAGATGCCACCAGAAAACTACTAGAGCTCATTAATGAATTTGGTAAAGTTGCAGGATACACAATTAATATACAGAAATCTCTTGCATTCCTATATGCCAACAATGAAATGTCAGAAAAAGAAGTTAAAGAAACAATCTCATTTACCATCACATCAAAAAGAATAAAATACCTAGTAATAAACCGACCTAAGGAGGCAAAAAACCTGTACTCTGAAAGCTATAAGACACTGATGAAAGAAATTGAAGGTGACACAAACAGATGGAAAGATATACCATGCTCTTGGATTGGAAGACTCAGTATTGTCAAAATGACTATAATACCAAAGGCAATCTACAGATTCAATGCAATCCTATCAAATTACCAACAGCATTTTTCACAGAACTAGAGCAAACATTTTTTAAAATTTGTATGGAAACACAAAAGACCCAAATAGCCAAAGCAATCCTGAGAAAGAAAAACAGAGCTGGAGGAATCAGGCTCCCTGACTTCAGACTATACTACAAAGCTACAGTAAGTAAAACAGTATGGTACTGGTGCAAAAACAGAAATATAAATCAATGGAACAGGATAGAAAGCCCAGAAATAAACCAACACACCTATGGTCAATTAATCTATGACAAAGAAGGCAAGAATACACAATGGAGAAAGACAGTCTCTTCAATAAGTGGTGCTGGGAAAACTAGACAGCTACATATAAAAGAATGAAATTAGAACATTCTCTAACACCATACACAAAAACAAGCTCAAAATGGATCAAAGACCTAAATGTAAGGCCTGACACTACAGAACTCTTAGAGGAAAACATACACAGAACATTCTTTGGCATAAATCGCAGCAATATCTTTTTTGATCTGTCTCCTAGAGTAATGAAAAATTTTTTTAAAAAGGGACCTAATGAAACTTAAAAGCTTTTGCACAGCAAAGGAAACCATAAACAAAACAAAAAGACAACCCACAGAATGGGAGAAAATATTTGCAAATGAAGCAACTGACAAGGGATTAATCTCCAAAATATACAAGTAGCTCATGCAGCTCAATATCAAAAAAATGAACAACCCAATCAAAAATTGAGCAGAAGATCTAAATAGACATTTCTCCAAAGAAGATATACAGATGGTCAAAAAGCACGTGAAAAGATGCTCAACAACACTAATCAGAGAAATGCAAATCAAAACTACAATGAGGTATCAGCTCACACCAGTCAGAATGGCCATCATCAAAAAAATCTACAAACAATAAATGCTGGAGAGGGTGTGGAGAAAAGGTAACCCTCTTACACTGTTGGTGGGGATGTAAATTGGTACAGCCACTATGGAGAACAGTACGGAGGTTCTGTAAAAAACTAAAAATAGAACTACCATATGATCCAACAACCCCACTCCTGAGCATATGTCTGGAGAAAACCATAATTCAAAAAGATGCATGCACCCCAACGTTCATTGCAGCACTATTTACAATAGCCAAGACATAGAAACAACCTAAATGTCCACTGACAGAGGAATTGATAAAGATGTGGTACTTTTATACAATGCAATATTACTCAACCATAAAAAAGAATGAAATAATGCCATTTGCAGCAAAATGGACGGACCTAGAGATTATCATACTAAGTGAAGTAAGTCAGACAGAGAAAGACAAATATGATATCACTCATATGTGGAATCTAAAATATGATACAAATGAACTTATTTACAAAGCAGAAACAGAATCACAGAGTTCAAAAACAAACTTATGGCTTCCAAAGGGGAAACGTGGCAGACAGGGATAAATTAGGAGCTTGAGATTAACATACACACACTGCTATATATAAAATTGATTACCAACAAGGACCTACTGTATAGCATAGGGAACCCTACCCAATATTCTGTAATAACCTATATGGGTAAAAATCTGAAGAAGAATGAATATATGTATATGTATAACTGAATTACTTTGCTGTACACCTGAAACTAACACAACATTGTAAATCAACTATACTCTAGAGTTTTTTTTAAAAAGCAGCCAATATCAAAAGATTATGTTTTGTAATTATTTCATTTATATGACATTCTCAAAAAGACAAACCTATAGTGATGGAGAACACATCATTGGTTGTCAGAGGCTGGGATGGGGGGAGGTCCTGACTAAAAAGGAGTAGCACAATGGAAATTTTTGGGGTGGTGCAACCATCTGTACGCTGATTGTGGGGATAGTTACACAAATTTTTAAATGTGTTAAAATCCATAAAAATGTATATACAGAAAGAGTAAATTTTACTGTATATTAATTTACAAAATATTTTTTTAAAACAGAAGTAAAAACATTGCATTGCTAGCATCGTTTTGACCAAATTCCATTGGGTTTGATAACTGTATTACAGTGACCATGCTGTGTGTGTCCAGAATCAAATTGCAAATTTGGATATAACATGATAATGTGGACATGAACTTGACAGTGTTGTATTTACTGGCCTAGAGTAAGGAAACACATCATAATCTTTACTTGGTATTTGTTTACCTTATAGAATTTTATAGAAGTCTAATTTACCATAAGTAAGACTGCCTGTCTAGAGACATTTACAAGCTATTCCTTGATGATATGAAGGGCCAAATCAGGTTGGATTTTATGATCAATATTCTTCATAACAAAGAGACTGAAGCCAGGTTGGCTAAAAGAGTCAGTCTTCTTCAATCTACTAAATTTTATTTGCTGTCTTATTCTCCTAGCACTGCCTGTTTTTAATAGACATCTATAATACAAATGGTCAGAAACTCCCTGTTCAGATATCAACTACAGCCCACTGTCTCCATTAGTACTTTTACTATGCCAGAATTTAATTGGACCTGAGAGCTTATGTTTGCCAACTTTTTCTAAATATAGTGCTTTCAGGCTTTATACAGAATATGATACTTGGGCCCTTATACTTTGCTTTTTCTTGCTTGGAAATCAGTGACAGGTGTGGGTGGAAAATCTCTGAACAGGGTTAAAGCAAACTTATAATGAAGAAGCTCTAGAATAGTATCATTTCTAAAGACATTCACTCATTCACTTATTCATACATTCATTTATTCAAGAAATATTTACACAGCTTTGTGATAGGCATTATGCTAATGAATAAGACAGTCAAGGTCCCTGCTCATTCAGCTTACAATTGGATGTGGGGGAGGGTCAAAAATAATCAAATAGTCAAATAAATAAGATATTCACAGATTATAATAAACACTAGGAAGGAAAGTCCAGGTGAGGTGATAGAGAGTAATTGGGAGAGGCCACCTAAGAGGGGATGGTCAGAAAAGGCCCACTAGCAAAGTAAGATTTGAGCCAAGACCTGAAGGATGAGAATGAGATGGCTGTGAGGAAATGAAGGAATGGGATTCCTAAATGGTGAAGGAAAATGCCCAAAGGCAGGAGAAGGCTCAGTGTATCTGAGTAACAGAAAGGTCAGTGTGTTCACGGAGCAGTGAGTGAGAGAGAAGCATAGTATGGAAAGATGTCAGAGGAGTGCAGTAGACAAATCAGGCATAAACTTGTAGGTCAAGCATTCTTTTCTTTCCAAAAGAAACAGAAAGCTACTAAAGAATTTTAAGCAGGGAAATGACATATATAATGTTATTTTTTTTAATCTTTCTGGTTGGTACCTAAGAGAATGGGTTGAAAAGGGGCAAAGATGTACCCAAGTTAAGAAGCAACTGTAGAAATTCAAATAAAAGATAATGATGACTTGAATGTAGGTGGTAATAATGCAGATGGGGAGAAGTGGACAGATTTTAAATCTGCTTTGGATGTAGAATCAACAACACATGCTGATTGAGTAGACATGTGGAGGGTTGAAGGAAAGGGGGAAATCAAACATAACTCCTATACTTCTGGCTTGAGCATCTGAGAGTTTGACAGTGCCATCTATTGAGAAGGTTAATACTGGAGGAAGATTCAGTTTGTGAGAGAAAGAAACTCCTCCATTTTGAGCATATTAAGTTTAAGAAGTCAGTTAGACATTCACATGGGAAGAAATGTAAAGTAACTGGATATGTGAGTAAGTTGCTCAGGTGATAGGTCTAAGTTAGACTTAACCAGGGAATATATTGAACCCTTGAGGAAGAGCTCAGGACTGAACTCCAAGGTGTGCCAACATTTGGAAATTAAGTAGAGAAGGAGTAACCAGCAAAGGAGGATGAGAAAGCAAGGCCAGTGATGTGGAAGCCAAACCAGGAGAGTTCAGTGCTTTGGAAGCCAAGACATGAAAGTGCTGGTAGATGGAGAGGATAGTCAACCAGCCAACAACTGGAGTGGTCGATGCTGCTCAAGGGTCAAATCAGATGAGGGCAGAGAACAGCCCTTTGGACTGACAACATGGAAGACATTGATACCCTTAAGGAGAACGTTTTAGTGGAAGGAAACCAGTTTTAATGCAGAAACTTGACTAGAGTTAAAAGTACAAATGAGAAGTAAAGAAATGGAGGTGGTAAACATAGGTAATGCACTGTGAAAGTTCAGCTATTCAGGAGAGCAGATAAGTGGGCTCAAGGGAAAGTTTTTCAACATGGGAGAGCTTAGAGAATATTTATGTGCTTATGGAAATTGCCAGCCAAGAAGGAAAAACTGGTGATGTAGGAGAGAGTGGACGCAAAGGAAGGAGCACTGTTATGAAGAGGCAGGTGATCTTTGATAAAAGAAAGGGCAGGGATGGGTACACGTGCTTAGTTAATCCTTGTAAGGTAATAATTAGGATGCAATGCCTATAACCTGACTCTCCAGATTAAAGACTGTGTGTAAGACTCAACCCAGAGAGGCTGATCTCTTTCCATTTCTTGTATCCCCGGCCATCATGCTATCATGAGGGCAGCTGGCCCAACAAACCCAGCATGCCTCCCTCCAAAGGTAATTGAGTGAGGAGAGGAGCCACATTCAAGAAAATCTGTGATAGATGCTTATCCCATGTGTATTCAGTTTCATGCAATGTATGAGTAAACTGATTTTATGTTGTTAATAAAATAGAGTTGTCAGTTATTTTCTCTCTATCTAAGGTTTTTCGTGGAAACTTAGAGGAGACCATAGTTTAGCCTGTAACATATCCTACCAGTGAAATCTATCAGCAATACAAGAAGGCTTATGAGAGTAAGGATGTCCTATTTCAAGTAAGATGGTGGTATATGGTGGGCTGGCTGGGCTGTGCAGTATGCTGAGACCACTATGGCAGGCAAACTCGAAACCAGGACAGAAGCTTCCCTACACAGACAGGATAACTAGAAAAAATGGCTATAGTTTCCTGGACACTCAGCGCCCTTAAGATGCTTAAAGGATTATCCCTTCAGGTAGCAGATTAAATCCAGGCATCACCTAAGGGTGGACATTCACTCCGATAGAACTGCAAAGCCGGCTCTCATTGGCTATGCTCAATTACAGAACAGAAATACACCCACAGGATGAAAGCCACAGTATCTTCAGCTGAGCAGGGGTTCGTAAGCTGAGAGCACAGAGTGCCAGGATCCAGGGAGAAATGAACCAGTCACTTCCACCAAATCCTATGAGATCTGGGTAGTGAATATTAGCAACAATTTTAAGCTTGCTGGGCAATGCTGCTAACTCCAGAGATTTCTTTTTATCCCTCACCCTTTAGTCATGGTTAAGCTCTAATAAGGATATGTTTTTACTAAGTGAATTTAGAGTCACCTTTTTTTGAGACCTGAATGGCCTTCTCTATCAAATTCTCTACTAAATTCTTATTTTACCATAAAAATGTATGCAAACACACACACATGCACACATACACACACACACACACACATGTCCTAAAAATAGTCCAGAACATATTCTAATTTAGCCTGTAGGAATAGAGCAGGAAGCTATCATACAATCAAATCTTTCGACCCATAAACCTCACCAAATCTCTTAGAGTCATTAAGAAATTTCTGTAATCCCATGAGAATGCCTCCAGAGGCACATGCATGATGGCATGCACACAATTATGACTCACTTAGCAGAGTCAGCATCTCTATGAACAAACACAAAACCCAAGATTAAACACCCTTCCACATTAGGGCAATCCAAAAAGCTCATCTTCTATTGGCTTCAGAGCTGAAGCTATTGCTGAATGTATCCTCTGAGGCACCACACTTCCCATGATCAAGAAATTCTAAGTGTTCTTAGGGACCCTGGTGTGACATTAAGCTCCATCCCTAACTGAGTGGGACTAAGAACAACTCCTTCTGTTTGCAGAACCTGCTACAGATCTCACATTTCCTTCTTGAGTGTTTTCTCAACTCTCCTTAGAGTTATTTTCATATTTCATTAGTGGTTAGTATATGATTCTTTCTTGGAAAATCACTTATTTGAAAATGATGTCCCCAAAGCTTTTTTTCTCTCCCAGGCAATCTCTCAATGGCTATGCCTCTCCAAGAGTCATTGCCCATTTCTCTCTAATACAAACTGAAGGCCTGCGGGGAGATACAGAAGAATCATTTTTCTTAGCTAAATCTTGAACATATCACATAGGTCACCTATGTGCTCTTAAATAGTTTTCTTAGTTTCATCTGCCATTTTACAGTACTAGGGGCAAATCACATTCAACTTACCCTGGACTTTTGATTCATGTGAAGGAAGATGTGATGGTGGCAAGATGTGATAAGAGCAAGAGAGATAACTTTGAGAAACACAGTTTATCCCTGCAGACACTGTTTGTTTCCCCTGGGAAGAAATAAACAAGGCCTCAGACCAGGAGCTGAAGATGGAGGAACACAGGTATAGCGATAACTAAAAATTAGGGAGAGGGGTGGATATCAGGACAAGTGTGCTGCTGACCATGGTGCTGAGAAATATTTGCCTATTAGGGTCTAATCTTCCTAATCCTGAGATACTGGTGACTCTGGTACAACCCTCTTCAGGACTTCTGAATCAGGTGAGGAAGGAAGTGGTGGCAGGAAAGAATGGAAGAAAGCAAGAGAGAGATGGACAGAGGTTCTCAGAGAAGCATAGTCATTAACTAATTCCCAGGAAGAAAAAAAGACTTTCTGGACAACATTTTCAATTAATTGTAATCACTAAGAAAGAAACAACTAACCATACCTAAAAATCAAACATTTGAGGGTAACTAAGAAATTTTGTACCAGAATATGCAGAGTTGTACAAGGGGAGGCATGAACAAATAAGTATGACCAGGAGATGAACAGAGCATCAGCTGTGTAGAATTGAAATGTCATTGTGAGTTGAGTTAAAACAACATCCTCCTCTCATCCCTCTGCATTATCTCCTTGGAGGATCTTGTCCATTTCGGTGGCTGCAACAGCATCTAATGCTGATGACTCCAACTTCATATTTCCACCTGTGATCTCACCTTTGAGCTCTAGAAATTAGTATCCAACTGCCTACTTCCCATCTCTACTTGTATGATTCATAAGATATGAATTCCCCAATTGAACATGCCCATAGAGAGAGAACAACTGACAGTACAGAAAAAAGTGCTTCAATAAGATAAATACAGTATCAGGCAGCATAAACCACGCGACAACATTCAGGACAAAGGAAAAAATTCTAACTGGATAGGAAACTTGGATGTGAGACAAGGGGCTTATTCAGAGAGGATAGTGAAAAGATGGAAACTCAGAGGCATTTCCTGCTCATGGTAACTATAAATAAAAGCAATTCCTTTCTGAATACTCTGCAGAAAGAGCTGCTGGCGAGGCATGTCTTCCCAGTCATATCTGTACCCACAAATAGGAACACTGTCAAATAATAAGATTCTCAAATCCAGAAACTTGAAGGCTGAAGGTAAGACTGAAGGAAACTCACATATACTGATAAATCCAGAAAAGTGACAATGGAGTCATCATGTTCCAAAGCCTCAGAATTCCAGAACCAAGGCTTGCAGGATGATATCTTAAAGGAAGTAAAAGTAGCATTACTTTACACAGTGGGTAGTAAATTTATGGAATTCTTAGCTCTAGGGGTAACAGAAGGTAAAAACATAAATCAAGCTGAAAATTTTGGGATCCCTTTCTTGGTAGAGGCATCACTGCGTATTAGCAAGGGACTTTTATTTGGGGGGAAACATAACTAGTTGTGTAAGCCTGAAGTCCTAGAGAGATTTGTAAATGCCATCCTGATACCGTCTTCTGCCTAAATTCACCTCCTGGAAAAGCCAGGACCTCCCAAGCCTCAAATAAATGCAGAGGTAAGACAAGAGTGCCGACAGATTACAGAACATGGAGCTGATAGAGATCTGAATGTCAACATCTTGGACTAAGACCAGAATTGAGAACTGAGATAACCCAAATGCCAACAGAATGGCATTTAATAGCAAAAAGACAGAAGGAGCAAGTTCAGAGGAGAGGAAGGAGGTAGATACTGGAAAGATGTTTCAAGACACAAACATAGGAGCTTATCTAGGGGGCAAGGGCGTGGCCATGGATGAGGAGCAGGTTGTCATGGGCACAAAGCTATGGCACCCCTTCAAAGATAAAGCCTGCCAATGGACCAGTGACCTTTCCGTATACTCTTTGGAACATGAAATGCATACACAGATTATAACATCCTCTAAAAACATATTCTAGTATGAAGATTGGCGTGCTGCGTGAGAAGGCTCATGCATGCACCACACACATTCTCATAAAGTTTTTATTAGCATCAAAAGCCAAGAAAGGAGGAGGGAAAGGATCCTCTGACCCAAAGACTGAATGAAGTTTTTCACAATATGTCACGCACATAAGAATTTAATAAGTCACAAATTCCAGGGGGTATTTTTTCCCTCAATTTTCAAGTTTGTTCTATTTTGCAAATATTTGTACTCAAATGATCATGTGACTTTTGTTGAACAGCCACACTGACTCCCGCATGAAGAGCTTTATTTTGAGCCAGAAGACATCTGCTAAATTGAGATTTACAAAGAACTTAATAAACCCAAACATAAATAGATGAGCTCTGAATATTTTATTCTGAGCATTCACTTCCTTATGTACTTGCAAACTATACACCAGTAATGCAAAGCATCTCAAAAGAGTGATGAGTAAACCTCCTCAGAATATTTTCCTTTCGAACACCTTGGAGATGTTCTTCCATTCAAAGCCATTAATCAGGGAGGTTAGACACTGCCTTCCTCATATGCAATCTTTGTCTCTACAGGCTATTGATACAGAATGTGGGGAAAGACAAAGCCAGTGCATTGGAGGATTATGACAGTTGATGACTGACATCAAGAATCCATAATATATTCCAGACACAGATTTCAGTCAAGTCTAACAGTGCACAGGATGCACTATGGCACAAGCCAAAACCCTTGGGAACTTCATATTCCTGGGGAGCAGGCTGTTTTACGATTTTCAGCCTCATAAGTGAATCAGATTTGGCCTCATTGCTTTGCTTTCGAAACCGTTACTTGGCACTGTCACAGTGAAAAAACCAATGGCCTAAAATGAAATTAGCTATTATGCATCCTTGTTAAGCAACAGCCTGCTTGCCCCTGGCAATACATGTGAGATGCAGTTAATGTGGCACGCCTAGCTGTCAGGCAGGTAGGTCCCAGTCCAGATGAAATAAGGAACTCAAGGCATTTCTCTGCAGACTCCAAAAGTATGAAAAAAAATTTCCTGCCAAATTAAAGAGAAGTTTTGTAACATGATACAGATGCAGTGTTGCAGAGGTTCTGGGCTCCCTCTGGAACTGTGTAATATTTTAATAATATTTATCACTTATCTCCTGTGATTAGAAAGGTAGAGAGGGTCAGAAAGGCACAGCATGTAAATTGGTTTCTGCGGCCTTTGATAAAAAACTGTTTGCATTACATCATTTTAGTGGCTCTTGAATTCTGACTGAGGAATTATTTGGCTCTCCAAAACTGATGGCACTTCCTCAGGCGATAAAGCCATAATGTGGAAAATTTTGCACTCCCTACCCTTCCTTCCCTTGTAAATTCAAGTCCTAGCAAGAGGAAAGACATCAGTTTTGCCATCTGCAAATGCATGACTATGATAACAATAATGACCAATTCCACATCACTTAACAAGAGTACTCCATTAATTCCGAGGAGCCAGGTCTCAAACATAAATGAAATAAGTGTCCAGTGGTCTCAGTCCCTGCCCTGGGTCCTACCAATCCCAGCTGGCTCCCAATCACCCACAGTGAAATCCCAGTTGTTTCCTGAATGTGCAGCAACAGTGTATAAATTTCTTTCCATGATAAACCAGCTTGAGATGGTGGACCCTGATCATTGTAGGGCTTTAGTTTTGCAGTGTGTAATATGCATGTTTGGGGCCTGTGAGACCCGCTGCTTTAACAGCCCCAATGAATGTCCTCCCTATTCTCATCTCTTTGTCGTGTAACTTTGTAGGCCCTGTCCCCTGTAACTCTGGGCTTGACCACGTGACTTTCTTTAGCCAGTGGGACCATAACAAACCTGACACCTAACAGAGGTATTACAAAGTGTTCGAGTACTTCTGCTTCCTCTCTCGTTCCTCCGTGATTACCATGAGTATATGTGCAGGGCAGCCCAAGACCATGCCTGAGCTAGCAGGCCAGGGGCATATGTGGGGCATGTGCATGTGACAGACCCATGGAGGAGACCTCAGCATGCCCAGCTGTGGCCACCCCAGCCCAGGCGGTCTTCATCTGACTCATCAGCTGAACAGATGCAGGAATGGGCCCAGCTAACCCAAGATGCATGGGAAATAATAAATGGCTATTGTTTTGGGCCACTATTTGGGGGTGTTTTGTTACATGGTACTATGTTGGCAATAAGTAACTAATATAGAGCCAGAGCTGAATTTTTTTTACGGCAACAAAGGACAATGTGAGTGCTAACATCATCCTGCTTCTCCATTCTCCCCTGTGCAACCTCATTAAATGTCAAACAAAAACTTAAAAGAGTCAGCTTGAAAGAGCACTAAATGATTAGTCTGTCTGAAGCACGCACAGTTTGGGGATGCATCACAGAAAGAGGTGAAGCACGACCTCAGGAATCAGGTGACTGTGAACAGGCCTAGGTGGATGGGTCTAAGGACAGACAGGACTCAAAAGCCTGAGACACTGACGCATCATGAAGCTGAGTACCCGACTTTGGCCGTGGGGCTCCAGAGTCTTTCAGCAAGCTTACAGGTACAGGCTCTATCTCATCAACACCTTCCTTGAGAAAAACTCTGAAGAATCTCAGAAGGAATCTCAATGGTCATCTGGTATGTACACCTCTGAAACTTGATAAATGTGAGTTGTCTGTCATCTTGCCTGGTTTGTTATAAGCTGAACAAATGATTGTATCTGGGAGAGGTGGTACATTAATGACAATGACTGGGGACAGTTAGACAGGTCTGAGAACTAGAAAAAGCCTCTGTGTGTTCAGGTTCCTGCCTGGAACTCCCTCACTAGGCTCTGACAGCAAGAAACACAAACCAAGACAGAGCCTTCGATTTCTCTAAAGCTTTTAATCCGCACATTAAAGCCAGAATCTGAAGGAAAAATAAACTGGGTTTCATTAATCAGGATTTTACAAAATCTCAAGTCAAACAAAAATGTAGGGCTTCTCTGGTGGCGCAGTGGCTCAGAATCCGCCAGCCCATGCAGGGGACACGGGTTCATGCCCCGGCCCGGGAAGATCCCACATGCCACGGAGCGGCTGGGCCCGTGAGCCATGGCCGCTAAGCCTGCGCATCTGGAGCCTGCACTCCACAACCAGAGAGGCCACAACAGTGAGAGGCCCGCATATCGAAAAAAAAAAAAAAAGTATTATATGCCTGGTTTTGTGCCCTCTGCTGGACACTATGGCTTTTCAAAACAAGGACACAGACTGGTGCCTTCAAAATTCTTATAATTTGCTAAAGTAAGATCAACATACTGGAAATACTAGCAGACCAATAAGGACTATATAATTATGATAATCATTTATATGTTCACAAATATTCAGATTCTCCTTCCACACACAAGGAAGGATTTTATTTTTGTACACATCTGTATTGGAGTATAACTGCTTTACAATAGTGTGTTAGTTTCTGATCTATAACATAGTGAATCAACAATACATATATCCTCATATCTTCCCCCCTCTTGCATACCCTCCCGCCATCCCTATCCCACCCCTCTAGCTGGACACAAAAAAACAAGCTGATCTCCCTGTGCTATGTGGCTGCTTCCCACTAGCTATCTGTTTTACGTTTGGTAGTGTATATATGTCAATGGTACTCTCTCACTTCGTCCCAGCTTACCCTTCCCCCTTCCCGTGTCCTCAAGTCCGTTCTCTATGTCTGAGTCTTTATTCCTGTCCTGCCCCTAGGTTTTACAGAACCATTTTTTTTCTTTTTAGATTGCATATATATGTGTTAGCATACGGTATTTGTTTTTCTCTTTCTAACTTACTTCACTCTGTATGACAGTCTCTAGGTCCATCCACCTCACTACAAATAACTCAGTTTTGTTTCTTTTTGTAGCTGAGTAATATTCCATGGTATAAATGTGCCATATCTTCTTTATCCATTCATCTGTCTCTGGACACTTAGGTTGCTTCCATGTCCTGGCTATTGTAAACAGAGCTGCAGTGAACATTGTGGTACATGACTGTTTGAATTATGGTTTTCTCAGGGTATATGTCCACTAGTGGGATTGCTGGGTCATATGGTAGCTCTATTTTTAGGTTTTTGAGGAACCTCCATACTCTTCTGCATAGTGGCTGTATCAATTTACATTCCCATCAACACTGCAAGAGGGTTCCCTTTTCTCCACACCCTCTCCAGCATTTACTATTTGTAGATTTTTTGATGATGGCTATTCTGAACTGTGTGAGGTGAAACCTCATTGTAGTTTTGATCTGCATTTCTCTAATGATTAGTGATGTTGAGCATCCTTTCATGTGTTTGTTGGCAATCTGTATATCTTCTTTGGAGAAATATCTATTTAGGTCTTCTACCCATTTTTGGATTGGGTGGTTGTTTTTTTTGATATTGAGATGCATAACCTGCTTGTATATTTTGGAGATTAATCCTTTGTCAGTTGCTTCATTTGCAAATATTTGCTCAGATTCTGAGGGTTGTCTTTTCCTCTTGTTTCCTTTGCTGTGCAACAGCTTTTAAGTTTCATTAGGTCTCATTTGTTTATTTTTGTTTTTATTTCCATTTCTCTAGGAGATGGGTCAAAAAGGATCTTGCTGTGATTTATGTCACAGAGTGTTCTGCCTATGTTTTCCTCTAAGAGTTTTATAGTGTCTGGCCTTACATTTAGGTCTTTAATCCATTTTGAGTTTATTTTTGTGTATGGTGTTAGGGAGTGTTCTAATTTCATTCTTTTACATGTAGCTGTCCACTTTTCTCAGCACCACTTATTGAAGAGGTTGTCTTTTCTCCACTGTATATTCTTACCTCCTTTATCAAAGATAAGGTGACCATTTGTGCAAGGGTTTACCTCTGGGCTTTCTATCCTGTTCCATTGATCTATATTTCTGGTTTTCAGTACCACATTATCTTCATTACTGTAGCTTTGTAGTATAGTCTGAAGTCCGGGAGCCTGATTTCTCCAGCTCTGTTTTTCTTTCTCAACACTGCTTTGGCTATTCAGGGTCTTTTGTGTTTCCATACAAATTGTAAAATTTTTTGTTCTAGTTCTATGAAAAATGCCATTGGTAGTTTGACAGGGATTGCATGGAATCTGTAGATTGCTTTGGGTAGTATAGTCATTTTCACTATGTTGCTTCTTCCAATCCAAGAACACGCTATATCTCTCATTCTGTTTGTGTCATTTTTAATTTCTTTCATCAGTGTCTTATAGTTTTCTGCATACAGGTCTTTTGTCTCCTTAGGTAGGTTTATTCCCAGGGAATTTATTCATTTTGTTGCAATGGAAAATGGGAGTGTTTCCTTAATTTCTCTTTCAGACTTTTCATCATTAGTGTATAGGAATGTAAGAGATTTCAGTGAATTAATTTTATATCCTGCTACTTTACCAAATTCATTGATTAGCTCTAGTAGTTTTCTGGTGGCATCTTTAGGATTCTCTATGTATAGTATCATGTCATCTGCAGATACTGACAACTTTACTTCTTTTCCGATTTGGATTCCTTTTATTTGTTTTTCTTCTCTGATTGTTAAGACTAAAACTTCCAAAACTATGTTGAATAATAGTGGTGAGAGTGGGCAACCTTGTCTTGTTCCTGATCTTAGTGGAAATGGTTTCAGTTTTTCACCATTGAAAAAGATGTTGGCTGTGGGTTTGTCATATATGGCCTTTATTATGTTGAGGTAAGTTCCCTCTATGTCTAAATGTATGCTGAATTTTGTCAAAAGGTTTTTCTGCATCTATTGAGATGATCATATGGTTTTTCTCCTTCAATTTGTTAATATGGTTTATCACATTGATTGATTTGCATATACTGAAGAATCCTTGCATTCCTGGGATAAACCGCACTTGATCATGGTATACAAGCCTTTTAATGTGCTGTTAGATTTTGTTTGTTGCAAGATTTTTATACAGTATCAATTTCAGTGCTTGTGATTAGTCTGTTTATACTTTCTATTTCTTTCTGGTTCAGTCTCGGAAGGTTGTGTTTTTCTAAGAATTTGTCCATTTCTTCCAGGTTGTCCATTTTATTGACATATAGTTGCCTGTAGTTATCTCTCATGATTCTTTGTATTTCTGGAGTGTCAGTTGTTACTTCTCCTTTTTAATTTCTAATTTTGTTGATTTGAGTCTTTTCCCTTTGAGTCTGGCTAGTGGTTTATCAATTTTGTTTTTCTTCTCAAAGAACCAGCTTTTAGTTTTATGATCATTGCTATTGTTTCCTTTATTTCTTTTTCATTTATTTCTGATATGATCTTTAAGATTTCATTCCTTCTGCTAACTTTGGAGTTTTGTTCTTTTTTCTCTAATTGCTTTAGGTTCAAAGTTAGGTTATTTGAGATGTTTCTTATTTCTTGAGGTAGGACTGTATTGCTATAAACTTCCCTCTTAGAACTGCTTTTGCTGCATCCCATAGGTTTTGGGTCGTCGTGTTTTCATTGTCATTTGTTTCTAGGTATTTTTTGATTTTCTCTTTGAATTCTTCAGTGATCACTTGGTTATTTAGTAGTGTATTCTTTAGCCTCCATGTGTTTGTATTTTTTACAGTTTTTTTTCCCTGTAATTGATATCTAGTCTCACAGTGTTGTGGTCAGAAAAGATAGTTGATACAGTTTCAATTTTCTTAAATTTACCAAGGCTTGATTTGTGACCCAAGATATGATGTATCCTGGAGAATGTTTCATGGGCACTTGAGAAGAAAGTGTAATCTGCTGTTTTCGGATGGAATGTCCTATAAATATCAATTAAGTCCATCTTCTTTAATGTGTCATTTAAAACTTGTGTTTCCTTGTTTATTTTCATTTTGGATGATCTGTCCATTGGTGAAAGTGGGCTGTTAATGTCCCCTAATCTGACTGTGTTACTGTCGATTTCCCCATTCTTGGCTGTTACCATTTGTATTGTGTATTGAGGTGTTCCTATGTTGAGTGAATAAATATTTACAATTGTTATATTGTCTTCTTGGACTGATCCCTTGATCATCATGTAGTGTCCTTCTTTGTCTCTTGTAATAGTCTATTTTAAAGTCTATTTTGTCTGATGTGAGAATTGCTACTCCAGCTCTCTTTTGATTTCCATTTGCATGGAATATCTTTTTCCATCCCCTCACTTTCAGTCTGTATGTGTCCCTAGGCCTGAAGTGGGTTTCTTGTAGACAGCATATATACGGGTCCTGTTTTTGTATCCATTCAGCCAGTCTATGTCTTGTGGTTGGAGCATTTAATCCATTTACATTTAAGGTAATTATCGATATGTATGTTCCTATTACCATTTTCTTGTTTTGGTTTTGTTATTGTAGGTCTTTTCCTTCTCTTGTGTTTCCTGCCTAAAGAAGTTCCTTTAGCATTTGTTGTAAAGCTGGTTTGGTGGTGCTGAATTTGCTTAGCTTTTGCTTGTCTATAAAGGTTTTAATTTCTCCATCGAATATGAATGAGCTCCTTGCTAGGTAGAGTAATCTTGGTTGTAGGTTTTTCCCTTTCATCACTTTAAATATGTCCTGCCACTCCCTTCTGGCTTGCAGAGCTTCTGCTGAGAAATCAGCTGTTAACCTTATGGGGATTCCGTTGTATGTCATTTGTGGCTTTCCCTTGCTGCTTTTAATATTTTTTCTTTGTATTTAATTTCTGATAGTTTGATTAATATGTGTCTTGGCATGTTTCTCCTTGGATTTATCCTGTATGGGACTCTCTGGGCTTCCTGGACTTGACTATTTCCTTTCCCATATTAGGGAAGGTTTCAACTATAATCTCTTCAAATATTTTCTCAGTCCCTTTCTTTTTTTCTTCTTCTGGGACCCCTTTAATTCGAATGTTGGTCTGTTTAATATTGTTGCAGAAGTCTCTGAGACTGTCCTCAATTCTTTTCATTCTTTTTTCTTTATTCTGCTCTATGGTAGTTGTTTCCACTATTTTATCTTCCAGGTCACTTATCCGTTTTTCTGCCTCATTTATTCTGCTATTGATTCCTTCTAGAGAATTTTTAATTTCATTTATTGTGTTGTTCATCACTGTTTCTTTGCCCTTTAGTTCTTCTAGGTCCTTGTTAAACGTTTCTTGTATTTTCTCCATTCTATTTCCAAGATTTTGGATCATCTTTACTATCATTACTCTGAATTCTTTTTCAGGTATAGACTTCCTATTTACTCTTCATTTGTTTGCTCTGGTGGGTTTTTACCTTGCTCCTTCATCTGCTGTGTATTTCTCTGTCTCCTCATTTTGCTTAACTTACTGTGTTTGGGGTCTACTTTTCACAGGCTTCAGGTTTGTAGTTCCCGTTGTTTCTGGTGCTGCCCCTAGTGGGTAAGGCTGGTTCAGTGGGTTGTGTAGGTTTTCTGATGGACGCAACTGGTGCCTGTGTTCTGGTGGATGGGGCTGGATACTGTCTTTCTGGTGGGCAGGGCCGCATCTGGTGGTGTGTTTTGGGGTGTGTGTGAACTTATTATGATTTTAGGCAGCCTCTCTGCTAATGGGTGGGGTTGTGTTCCTGTCTTGCTAGTTGTTTGGCATAGGGTGTCCAGCACTGTAGCTTGCTGGTTGTTGAGTGGAGCTGGTCTTAGTGTTGAGATGGAGATCTCTGGGACAGCTTCTGCCGTTTGATATTACATGGGGCTGGGAGGTCTCTGGTGGACCAATATTCTGAACTTGGCTCTCCCTCCTCAGAGCCTCAGATCTGACACCCGGCCAGAGCACAAAGACCCTGTCAGCCACACGGGACAGAGGAAAAGGGAGAAAAAGAAAGAAAGAAAGAGAGAGAGAGAGAGAGAGAGAAAGAGAGGGAGGGAGGAAGGGAGGAAGAAAAAAGAAAGGAAAGGAAGGAAGGAAGGAAGGAAGGAAGGGAGGGAGGGAGGAAGGAAGAAAGAAAAAAGAAAGAAAGATAAAATAAAGTTATTAAAATAAAAATTTTAAAACAGTATTAAAAAATAAAAAAGTAATTAAAAATAAATGAAAGAGAGAGAAGAGAGCAACCAAACCAAAAAACAAATCCAACAATAACAAGTGCTAAAAACTAAAAGAAAAAAAAGGCAGACAGACAGAACCCTAGGACAAACAGTAAAACCAAAGCTACACAGACAAAATCACACAAAGAAGAAGCATACACATACACACTCACAAAAAGCGAAAAAGGAAAAAAAAAAAAAAATATATATATATATATATATAAAAGGAAGAGAGCAACCAAATCAATAAACAAATCTACCAATGATAATAAGCTCTAAATACTAAACTAAGATAAACATAAAACCAGAAACAAATTAGATGCAGAAAGCAAACCCCAAGTCTACAGTTGCTCCAAAAGTCCACCACCTCAATTTTGGGATGATTCGTTGTCTATTCAGGTATTCCAGAGATGCAGGGTACATCAAGTTGATTGTGGGGATTTAATCCGCTGCTCCTGAGGCTGCTGGGAGACATTTCCCTTTCTCTTCTTTGTTCGCACAGCTCCTGGGGTTCAGGTTTGGATTTGGCCCTGCCTCTGCGTGTAGGTCGCCTGAGGGCGTCTGTTCCCCGCTCAGACAGGACGGGGTTAAAGGAGCCGCTGATTAGGGGGCTCTGGCTTACTCAGGCCAGGGGGAGGGTGGGGTACAGTATGTGGGGCGAGCCAGCGGCAGCAGAGGCCAACATAAGGTTGCACCAGCCTGAGGCGTGCCGTGTGTTCTCCTAGGGAAGTTGTCCCTGGGTCACAGGACCCTGGCAGTGGCAGGCTGCACAGGCTCCTGGGAGGGGCAGTGTGGATAGTGATCTGTGCTCGCACACTGGCTTCTTGGTGGCTGCAGCAGCAGCCTTAGCATTTCATGCCCATCTCTGTTGTCCGCACTGATAGCCACTACTTGCGCCTATCTCTGGAGCTCGTTTAGGTGGTGCTCTGAATCCCCTCTCCTCATGCACCCCGAAACAATGATCTCTGCCCTCTTAGGCAGGTTCAGACTTTTCCCAGTCTACCCCCCAGCTAGCTGTGGCACAGTAGCCCCCTTCAGGCTGTGTTCACGCAGCCAACCCCAGTCCTCTCCCTGGGATCTGAACTCCGAAGCCTGAGCCTCAGCTCCCAGCCCCTGCCCGCCCCCGTGGGTGAGCAGACAAGCCTCTCGGGCTGGTGACTGCTGGTCAGCACCAATCCTCCGTGCTGGAATCTCTCCACTTTGCCCTCCGCACCCTGTTGCTGCGCTCTGCTCTGTGGCTCCATAGCTTGCCCCCTCCACCACCCACAGTCCCCACCAGTGAAGGGCCTTCCTAGTGTGTGGAAACCTTTCCTCCTTCACAGCTCCCTCCCACTGGTGCAGGTCCCATCCCTATTCTTTTGTCTCTGTTTTTTCTTTTGCCCTACCCAGGTACATGGGTTGTTTCTTGCCTTTTGGGAAGTCTGAGGCCTTCTGTCAGCATTCAGTAGGTGTTCTGTAGGAGTTGTTCCATGTGTAGATGTATTTTTGATATATTTGTGGGGAGGAAGGTGATCTCCACGTCTTACTCCTCCGCCATCTTGAAGGTCCCTCCACACCACTTTTTAAATATGTTAGGTCTGAACTCAGTCCTCCCACTTGCTCAGACTTCAGTCCACCTGAGGCAGGGGCCAGTGCCCTTAGAAGCACCAACTGTCAGGCCAAGAGCTAAGTGCTTTACAGGCAGAGCAGGCCCTGGGGGCTTGAAATACATGACCATTCATCATGCCATCCCGGAACTGTCATCCTGCTCCAGGCAACCAGCTCTTCCACCAGGAAACCTCAAACTAGAGCTTACTGTCTGAACTGTCTTTGACTGGGCCTGGGACAGCCTTCATCCTAGGTAATATAATTAAGCTATTAAGCAATAATGATGGAGACTATGCTTATTATAAGGTAATTGTACACTCAGGATGGTTTTAGCAGCAAGGCCTACCCAGAGGGGCTTAAGTCTCCAGGAAGGAGATTATCTCATGATAAAAACACTCACTGGGGCCTTCTCTGCTTTGGAAAATTTTTTTTAATAATAATCTTTATCATAGAGGAAGATGATACGATGTGGGGGAGAGAAGTTTTGAACAACAATTTCAGATGCGATACATTCAGACTACTGGGCCCTACTAGACTGTCCCACTGCCAGTCAATGCCTCACTAACCTGACTCTTCTTACAATAAAAACAGAAATACTCAAGACAAGGGTCTCCTATTGTGGAAAGTAGATACATAAATGCCCCCAAAGCTAATCTTGGAGAGGCTCAATATGGGGAAGAGGGAAGCAGGGAATTCACCTGGTCTAATTACATAGGCCAGTTTAATGATTTCTCTTTTATCTGCACTTTCTTGAGAGTGCTCAGGAAAACATGTCATAGATTTTTCTGTCTGGTTTCAACAAGCTTGTTGACTCATCTGTGCCAACTGCACATCAAAGCATATGCTCTTAGCCTCCTATGTGGTGTGTGATGTGTGTGTGTGATATCCAGGGCTAGGTGGTTCTCTGGTATCTCTGCTCCTCACTTCCAGAGAGGCTTCTCAGTCACAATAAGATGAGAGTAAAGTGACCAGTACAGAAGCTCCAAAATATCCTTTCCTGCACAAAGCCAAAAATTCTCCACAATGGCACAACAGCATAATGGCTGCCAATAGAATATGTTCTATTCTACATGCACCCATTGATACATAATCAAGGAATTCTAGGTACGTAAAACAAAAAATTCAAGTGGAACATCCCAGGGAAGAATTCCTGCCATTTCCCTTTTATTTTGACACCACACTAGGGATCCTGCGATGTGAGGGTTGGTCATTCATCTTTTACAGCTATCTCTAAATACCCCTTGGATCCATACATGCCTTTCCACCTTCATAGCCGCCTCCTTCATCCAAGCTATCACAATTTCTCACCTGGACTATTGCAATAGCCTTAAAACCTGTCCTTCCAGCAGCCTCCACATTGCATTCAGAGCAATGTGGTTTTCTTTGTCATTGAGGTGAAATTCACATAACATAAAATTAACCACTTAAAGTTTACAATCCACTGGCATTTAGTGTACATGCACAGTCCTGTGCATGTACAACCTACATCAAGTTCCAAAAGCTTGTCATCATCCCAACTGTAAACTCCATACCCATTAAGCAATCACTCCCCATTCCCGTGCTCTCTCCAACTCCTAGCAACCACGAATCTGATTTCTGTCTCTATGGCTTTACCTATTCTAGGTATTTTGTGTAAATGGAATCATGAAATATTTGTCCTTTTGGGTCTGGCTTCTTTCACTTAGCTTAATGTTTTCGAGATTCATCCATGTTGTAGCAAGCATCAGTACTTCGTTCCTGTTCGTGACTGAGTAATATTCCATTGTACGTATATACCCTAATTTGTTTATCCATTCATTCACTGATGGACGTTTGGGGGTTTCCACTTTGGGCTAGTGTGAAGAGTGCTGCTATGAACATTTTGGTGGTGGCAGAAGTCAATCAAAGCAGCTGGGTGGCATTATGAAAATAAACTTTAGTTTCTACCTAGTCCTGTGAAGCTTATAGAAGTCTGTCCGGCCTAGAGTTGTTGAGCCCCCACGTTTCAAGGGGGAGAAATGGGGAAAACTTACTCTTCTCCAAACCGAGATGTTCTAGCCAAGGCCATTGTGAGCTGTCACTTCACAGACATTGGAGATTTCCCTTCTCACTCTTCAGGGCTCTCACCAATCAACAGGGCTCTCACCAATCAAAAGAACATAAACCAACCAATAGGACAGGGTCAAACATGGGTCTTTAACCAGATTATGGTTTTTGCTTTCAAGCCTGTCATAATACCTGTAAGCTGTACAGCAAACCAAAAATGGAGAAAGACCTCTGTTTCAATGGAATTTACCCTGCCTTCTAACTGTATGCTAATGGAATGAACCCTTTTATGCTAATATCAAGCCAGATCAGTTGCAGGCATTTTGTTCATTAGAAGGTATCATTTTTCAACTCTTATCAGTATGTAAATTAGATTGACTCTCTGGCCACCTGCTCCAAAGGCACAAACTCTTGAAATTCAATTAACATAATTTTTATTCTAGTGTGACACTTCTGTTGATGAGGGCTGGATAGAGCCCCTAGCTGAGGACTGGGCTGGGGTTCCTCTACTTTTGGCAGAACCAGAAAAGGCTAGGTTTTCCTAAGGTAAAAGCCACTAGAAATCAAACCTCGGGGACAGGAATCAGAGGATGCCAAGTATTTTCTTGCTGGAAGTTCTTCAGAAATTTCTAGTGCCAACCCCCCCCTTTTTTTTTTTTTTTTGCGGGCCTCTCACTGTTGTGGCCTCTCCCATTGCGGAGCACAGGCTCCGGACGCGCAGGCTCAGCGGCCATGGCTCACGGGCCCAGCCGCTCAGCGGCATGTGGGATCTTCCCGGACCGGGGCACGAACCCGTGTCCCCTGCATCGGCAGGCGGATTCTCAACCACTGCGCCACCAGGGAAGCCCCCCAACCCCCTTTTTTGACACATCAGGACACTGAGGCTTCCAAGCGCAGAGACGGGAGGGTTCTGATGCAGATGTTCAGGAGGGGCTATCTGAATAGTGGGTGAATACCGGGACTGAATGTCAGAGGCAGCTTCCCACCTAGGTCCAGTTGTAAAATCAGAGAAATGTGTTTTCCATTGTTAAGAAAAGAAAGGACAGGCCCAAAATAGAGCCACTTGTGCTAAGCCCCACATCAATAAACCGAGACTTAATATCTAACCTAATTGCAGTTACAACCGCCCGCAGGAATGTAATCTGACCTGGTCAGTCTGGAATTTTCTGCTCAGCATCAATGAGCTAATCTGCCACAGAGCTCCCTTCCATCCCCCATAGGTAGGTTACCTAAGCCTAAAACAGCTCACTCTTTTGCCTCTTCTGCCTATAAAAGGCTTCCATCTTGTACAACTCCTTGGAGCTACTCACTACTTGCCAGATGGGATGCTGCCCATTCATGAATCATTCATAAAGCCAATTAGATCTCTAAAATTTACTCAGTTGAATTTTTATCTTTTAACACCACCTACTCCTATTTCCTTTTTTTTCACCCTTTTCTTCTCCCTCGTGCCATCACCACCAGCTACCCAGAAGTCTACACCATGGTGTCCCATCTCTATCTACTGTCTCAAACACTGCCTTAGAACACAAACTTCTCCTTTCCTTCCTTCTCCCTCTTCTATCTATGTTATTGTTTACTTTGATAATCTGATGGATGCAATGAACTCTCTCAGAAAAAAAATGCACCCACACAATTTTGCATTCAATTTTAGAGTTTTCACACCTCCTGAAGTCTTATCCACCTATCACAACTTAAGAACTCCTCACTTCTGCCTTTTTTTTTGTCTAAGCTATCATGGGGGAAAGCAGTCAGAAAATTTAAATTTTGTACTGAAAAGTATTTCCCAACCCAGGTTCCCCACAAAGAAGAGCCTGAGACAAAAGCTTAAAACAGCACTTCACTGTGAAGTCTGATCCCAGGGAGATGGATGGGGGAGGGGTGAAGGTTGTATTATGGAGTTTGCCACCTGAAGGGGGGAGGGGGAGGCATGAACTGTTCTGGATGGTACAACCTATGAACCTCGCAGATATCTCAGGAATCCCAAGCTGAGGCATCAATAACAAAGCTCTGGGGTGGGTGTTGAGAGATGCAGAAGGTGGGCCTGAGGTGAGGCATGGCTTGTTGCACCTGCATGAACATGGTCTGAGCTCTCCCTGAGTTGGTCCCCACAGCAGCGGACAAAATAAGACACAGGTGAGGCTAAGAGGATCTAAAGCGATGCTTTAGAGGTATCTGACATAGGAATCTTGGAATTTGTCTAAATCATTTTCCACATTTATCTGATAAACTAACTCACACTTATCTGTCAGGGATTGGTAAGAATTCTGGTTACCCAGAAATGGCATTAAATTTGGAAAAGGCATTAAATTTGTACAATAAGATATTTTGAGAAAGAGAGATCACACATAACTTTTTAAAAAAATTTTTATTTATTTTATTTATTTATTTTTGGCTGTGTTGGGTCTTCGTTTTCTGTGCAAGGGCTTTCTCCAGTTGCGGCAAGTGGGGGCCGCTCTTCATCTCTCACTGTCATGGCCTCTCCCGTTGCGGAACACAGGCTCCAGACGCACAGGCTCAGTAGTTGTGGCTCACGGGCCTAGCCGCTCTGCCGCATGTGGGATCTTCCTGGACTGGGGCACAAATCCATGTCCCCTGCATTAGCAGGTGGATTCTTAACCACTGCGCCACCAGGGAAGCCCCTCATATAACTTTGACTACAGTATATTGTTACAATATATTGTTCTTATTATTATTGCTAATCTCTTACTTTACCTAATTTATCAATTAAACTTTATCACAGTTATGTATGAACAGGAAAAAACATAGTACAATATATATAGGGTTTGGTAATGTCCATGGTTTCAGGCATCCACTGGGGGTCTTAGAACATATTCCCCATGGATAAAAGGAGACTACTGTATATCCATATATATTTCATAAATACTCTGCAACCATGAAAATTGTTCTTATAGATGAATATTTAATGGAAGGGAAACGTGTGCCCAGAACATAGTAGGGTTCTATAAATATTGGTTAAATGAATAATAGCTACCACATATAATGTATATTATCTGCCAAGCTACCTATTTTTGTATATTAACTCATTTAATCCTCAGACCACTGCTATGAGGTAGGTACTCATATTATTCCAATTTTATAGACAAGGAAATTTCATGAAGAGATTAAGGGACATGCTCAAGATCATGCAGCTGTTAAGTAGTGGAGGTGAAATTCACACCTGGAAGTCTGAGTCAGAGTCCCTGCTCTTAACCATTATGGATGGGTGGACGGGTGGGTGGGTGGACGGATGGATGTTGATTCTTCTTAGCCACTTAATAGTTTTCTGTATAAAACCACACTACAACTGGGCATTTTGTGCTACAGGTATTTCATGAACACATAAAACTCTACAATCACTAGGTTTTATCTTCAATCACACGAACATCTCTTTGGAAGTCAATTGTTTCCTCCCATGTAAAGTATCTCATTCTCTAGATGTTAGTAGCTGATTTTTTCTAGTGCTATAAGAATCCTTTGTCTTTAAAAGAGTAGCACTGGGGCTTCCCTGGTGGCGCAGTGGTTAAGAATCTGCCTGCCAATGCAAGGGACATGGGTTCGAGCCCTGGTCCGGGAAGACCCCACATGCTGTGGAGCAACTAAGCCCGTGCGCCACAACTACTGAGCCTGTGCTCTAGAGCCCACAAGCCACAACTACTGAGCCCTGTGCCACAACTACTGAGCCTGCGCTCTAAAGCCCGTGCTCTGCAGCAAGAGAAGCCACCTCAATGAGAAGCCCACACACCGCAATGAAGAGTAGCCCCTGCTCACAGCAACCAGAGAAAGCCTACGCACAACAAAGACCCAACTCAGCCAAAAATAAATTTAAAAAAATAAAAATAAAAGAGTAGCATTTTATTCCTAGAGAACAGTGGCTTTTATGACATAACCATGCCATTAGCTAAGCCTGGGGGGCATTTTTAGCCCTCATTTTAATAATAGAAACGCATTAATGTGGTACACTAACAAGGGCAGACTCAATTTGGGGCAGCCTGTTCTGTTTCTTGTTATTATCTTTTTCCTTTTCTTTCCCCATCATGGTTTCCTTCCTTCATTCCCTCCTCCCTCCCTTCCTTCCTTCTGAAGGTAATTCCTGGAAGGAAAAATGAATTCGAGTTCAGAAAATGTGGCTGTTTTTTAAATAAGGAACTTACTACACTCAATACAAATGTCTTTTTCTTTGGCAAAGTGCTTTGTACTTCTAAAGTACAACTTTCCTGGGTATTACCTCCTTTGAGCCTAGTGAAAATCCCAAGAAATAAAACCAACATTCTATCACTATTTTGCAGATTAGAAGACTGGAGTTGCCATTCTATACTTTCCGCTCAAACAAACAAACAAAACAAACAAAAGAATCCCACTGCCCTGTTTCTTTTTTTTTTTTTCAACATCTTTATTGGAGTATAACTGTTTTACAATGGTGTGTTAGTTTCTGCTTTACAACAAAGTGAATCAGCTATACATATACATATGTTCCCATATCTCCTCCCTCTTGCCCTGTTTCTTTTCTCCAAAAAGAGGAGAGAGAAACCCATGTGTTGGTGGTCTGTCCTTGGGCAGAAGCATCGTGTAGAAGTACTGTAGCAGCAGCACTGCCCAGAGATCTGTCCTACTGAGCCAGGTGGGCAGGAGGGCACAAGGCTGGCGGCTGGCCATGGAGTCTGCTTCCTCTGGCAGCTTCTTCCTCCAGCTGGTGAGGTTGTCCTGTGTTAACGTCTTTGCTGCAGAGCCTCCGGTAAATACACGAAGGTGGTAACCATGCAGTGGCTCACACAGAGGCAACGACAGTCCTGAGGTGGAGTTGGGGAGGAGGTCAGGGCCGGAGGAGACAGGTGACTCTCAGAGAACTCGCAGGGCTGGTGGATGTGCAGCACACAGGCCAGCCGATCGGAGCCAGAGTCGGGAATGTTGGTGATCCTTGCTGCCTTCTTGGCCTACAGATAGGTGATCAAGGCAGACAGGTGACAAGGGACTTAGTCTGGCTCACAACGTCTTCTTGGTGATGGCCACAGGACAGAGCCAATAATCTGTCTCTCCTGTCATCTTTCATTTCAGGCAACCCCTTCCAGATCTGAGGCCTCCAGCTGCATCCTCCGTGGAATTCCTAGGGACGCCTCCTTCAGAAAAGGGCAGAGACCCATAGACCAGGGCTTTGTTGCCATTCTATACCTTCCAACAATTTGTTTAGAAACAGGATGATGCATTCATTCAGTTCATTCAACAAACATTTATTCAGCACCTATTATGGTCCAGACACCATTCTAGTTGCTTTGGATATATCAGTGAACAAAACAGACAAAGATCTCTGAGGCGAAGGAGCTTACATCCCAGAAGGGGAGACACATATTAAACATTAGAAATAAAGTGTATAGTATGTTAGAAGAGGGTGAGGAACACGGAAAATGAAAACAAAGCACAGAGTAAGAGGGACAGGAAGTGCAGTGGCAGGGGTAAATGAGGAGTCAGGAAAGGCCTCATTGAGATGGTGAATTTTGAGCAAAGACTGGAAGAGGCAGAGGGCATGTTAGCCATGCTGCTATCTGGGGGGAGACTTCCAGGCAGACAGAACAGCTTGGATAAGAACCCAGTTCTCCTGACATCTGGTACAGAGCCTTTGGCATCTCACCCAGTGTAATCTGACATGGGGAAGGGAAATAGAATAAATGAGCCTTTTGCATAAAATCTATTATGAAGACATTATAATCCAGGCCTCCCAACTGTAATAAAGCAAGCACTCTGTGAGGGCACCTATGATTCTCTGGTAAAAGTTTAACAACCAGGACTCCAGAGAGGCTTGTGTGTGTCAATTTCCATGGTATAAATACCTTCACTATGTCTGAGTTCAAGCTACCAAAATGAGATCACTGAACTTGGAGTTGGAGCTGATGCCAACATACTGATTCTCACCTTCTTCTAGGGAAAAATGCCAAAAATTACCCAGTGTTTCAGGATTTCTCATCACCCACTCGCTCCTTAATATTTCTTTCTTCTGAAGTGGAACCTTCTTTCCCCTACCTTTACACCCAGCACCAAAAGTCAACTCAAGAACATCTCTTTTTCTTTCTGCTTTGTAAGAAATGTTCTGGAGATAGGCCTAAATGGGTAAAGAAAAATCCAGGGACACAGAGATGTAAAACATGGAGTCAAGAGGCAAATGCTGAGATGAGAGGAGAGGAAAACCTAGCTCATAACACACAGTTCAAATGGATGAAACATCAAGAACTTAGTCAGAAACCTGTGAGCTCCAGCACCAAAAAAAAAGAGAAAAAATAATAAAATGCACTTGAAAGCAAATGTACTTTTACTTGAGCAAATGATGTAAATCCATCCAAAACACAAATCTGAGCACAGCTGTCCTTCCTGAGCTGGTTTCATGCACGCACACACGCACGCACACACACACGCACGCACGCGCGCACACACACACACACACACACACACACACACACACATAAGGAATTTGGGATGGGGTTAGGAAAGGTAGGCCTATTTGAAACTAGGTGTGCAGATTTGTTTTGATCATAGCCTTTCATAATAACAAAGGCAACAACACTGCATGAAGCCACCTGCTGCTCTTGGTTTCTTCAGCAAAATCAACAAGGAACAAAGGATGAGATTAAAGGTCCAATTAAAACAGGCAAGAGGATTTTGAGTCTGCCTGTGCCCCGCCCAAAGAAGCTCTGGGGATGAACAAAGGGGCCAGGGAGAGGAAGCTCAGGCGTGCCCTTAACCCACAGCAGGGGGACTGAAATCCTTTGGCTAGACTGTCCCAATCCAGAATAATCCCTTTGTGTGTCATTCAACTTTGTATCCAGTAGACAACACTGAACTGAATCTACCTTGGAAGGCTACGGTGGGAAACAGCCATTAAAAGTATTCTTAAGGGCCTCCCTTGGTGACGCAGTGGTTGAGAGTCTGCCTGCCAATGCAGGGGACACGGGTTCGTGCCCCGGCCCGGGAGGATCCCACATGCCGCGGAGCGGCTGGGCCTGAGGCCCGTGTAACGCAAAAAAAAAAAAAAAACCACAGCAACAAAAGTATTCTTAAGTCTTTGTCTCTGAAATTCCTTTCCAGTTTGGTTCAAAAGGAACCAACTCTACCAGCCCCCTAGATGCAATACTCAAGGTATTCTTTCTGAGCACTTGGTGGAGAAGAGAAACAAGAAAGATCCTGCAAATGTTTTAGAGACTTTCTTCCAAAGGGGCACTATTTTCATTTCATGAAACATTTTCGACCTAACTTCCTCATCGAGTTCCTCTGAAGACTGAGCTTTAAATAAAACTTAAAGCACTTTGAGCTCTGGATGAAAGAAGTTTTGATACGTGCATTATTATTAGTTGCTGTCTTAATGGGTATCTACTGTTTTGTCTTCTGAGGAATGTGCCTTTCACTAAACTCTAAATATGATTAAATGAAAGCTGCTGTCATTTTATGAGCCATGCCTCCCTGGCCACAGTGATTGTCTAGAGACAGCACCTAACCCAAGTTAGAAGAGTCATGGCAACCTGCCCCTGGGGCCATAACGTTAAGAGAATAAGCTCTGAAGCACCATAGTTCAGAAAGGTCTTTAGAAATAAAAGAAGTCTCAGCTACACAGGATGTTTATCTGGAACCAGCCAGGTCTGAGTTGTAGTCCAAATGCACATAATACTTTTTGTGCACAACTTCAAATCTTCTCCGCCTCACCTCATACCCATCCAAAGCTAGAACAACCAGTTCTGCATAGATTTTGAACAGATCATGCAGGTACAACCTGACAGCAGCACCTCCACACAAGCTTCTCACGTCCCATCCTGGGTTTTGCCTGACCAGGAAGCACAGGCTCAGACAAGAACAACCCAGAAGTGCAGGAGAATTAACACCCATGGAGCAACACCTGACTGCTGGGGAAATAAGCCAACAGATAGATGCTTCCTCCTCTCCTTCTCCAGGTGGATGCTTCTGACACCTTCAATGGTCCTGTGAGACAGATCACACAGTCACCCCAAGCGGTGGCCACACATAGCTCTGTGACCTTAGGGAAGTAACTGAATGTCTCCAGGTCTCTTATTACCTTTTCCAAAAATGAGTATGCTATTACTTACCTTGAAGATTTACTTTAAAGATAACTATGTGACACGTGGTTAGTATTGTGAATATCAGCTGTAACCCTTTAAAACCCACTTGCCAACAAAAAACAAACGTATCCTTCGATCCAATTCTTCCTTAAAATCAAGTGGAATGCCTAGCAGGTCATCGTCACTTTATGTTGCTATTTCAAACTCTTAATGATGATCACATCACATCACTCACACTTTGTCTTTCTCTTGTCTAAATAACTTCAGCTTTTCTCTTCCCCCAAAGCTCTCACCTTCCAAGCTCTACGTGACCATGGTAAGTGACATTTCCCCAAAGTCGTCACATGCCTTTAAGAATGTGAGACATGAACTGGGAGATTGGGATTGACATATATACACTAATATGTATAAAATAGATAATAAAAAATGTTTTAAAAAGAATGTGAAACGGTATTTAGTGGAAGAACATAAAAGACTCTGGACAAACAATCAGGAATCCTGGATATCAGTTTTAGCATCTGTGACCTTGGGCAAGAGTGTCCAGCTCTCAGCTCAGTGTCCCCCAATGTGAAAGGAGGTGGCTTTGAAGTCACTGCTGAAGCTCCCTCGTGTGCTGACCTACGACATCCGAGCCAGATGTTGGAGGCTGATGTGCTGGTCTCAGGCGCCATGTAGACCTCGGTGCCATCCTTGGCCTCCTCATCTCCATTGTGTCCACTCCCTCATTTCTAACCACGGAGGCCACACCAAAACAATGTCCAACAAGCGATCACACAACTACTACGGATGTATGCAAAATGGTGTGGAGGAAGACTGTTCAATAACATGATATCGATATCTTAAAACATATACAGAGTACCATCTTATTTTTCTAAAAGGAAAGGGTGAGCATGTGTATAGAGGGAGAGGCGCATGCATAGAAACGTTTTAAAGTATATCCACCATGGCAGGTTTATGACTGATATCTTCTCCTTGTGGCTGCTGAATTTTCTAAGTTTCCTACAATTAGCATATATTTGTTTTGGAATAAAATTGAAATAGGATTATAAATTGAATCTGCTCTGCCCATAGGCCAGGCAGGCAGCCCTCTGACCCTGGCCTGAGCCTCCCAAATCCCCAAACATCTCTCTGAGCTGTGGCTCCTTTGTAGATTTTCCCCCTCAGCCCCAATTCCCACCATCCATCTCACCCCATCTGTGTTGAACAACAAACACAGCAGTGTCCCCCAAAGGCCCCTGTTAAATGACCACGTGTTCGTTTGGAGGAAAGCAGGGGTCCTGAGAGCCTAATCTGGCCTTTCCCATTGGTACCTAGGAGTTGGTTTCCTTCTCATATTAGTTCATTCTCACCTTAGATGGCAGTAACAGGTGACTTCAATAACAGGGTACTGGGGAAAACTTGGGAGTCATGAACCAGAGAGGGTAGGCCCTCATGGTGGACCACCCAGAACCAGCGTCTGGGTAAAGGGATAAGGAAGGGAGAGAAAAAGGGAGGTCAGGGATCGTGAGAAAGACACATAATCCCAAAAAACACATTAGAAGGGAAAAGCTGCCTCCAAATGAACATAGGGAGAAAAGACTATGAATTCTGGAGTCAAATAGAGTTGGTTCTAATCCCACCTACTAGCAACTCCTTAAGAAGAGTTACTCAACCTCCTTCGAGCTTAGCTTCCTTAAAACCCATCTTGTTAGGCTATTTTGAAGATTAAAGGAGAAAATGCCTCTGAAGGGCCTACAATAATACCTATCAATAGATAAAGTGGGCCCTCCTATAGAACTCCTACTATTAATAATTTGAATTTATTGTTGTAACTTATAACAATAACGAGAAGAAGAAGGGGAGGGGAGGAGGAGGAGGAGAAAAAGAAGAGGAATAAGTGAGAGGAGGGGAAGGGGAAAAAGAAGAATAAGAAGGAGAAGGCAGAGGTTGTCCTTGGCTGCATCCCAGATGGATTTCACAGGCAATCACACATTATCACAAACCACCACTCATGTTATCATTGTTCAACAAAAATTTACTGAGCAACTGCTGAGTACCAGGCTCTGGGGAAATAAGTTCCTGTCTTTAAAAAACAACCAGTTTGGAGAGTGAGGGAGAGGTGTAAACAGAGAGGGGAATGAGTGGATGAAAGGCATGAGGGAGGAGCCACAGGAGCACTGGAAAGGGAGCTCACTGCCTGGGAGAACCAGGGAAGGCTTTACAAAGGAGGCAAGGCTTTATTTCAGTCTCTGAGGAGGCTGTTTTGGTAAAGAGCAAGAAAGGCCCTTTAGGGAGCTCAGTTTGTGCAAAGTCAGAGTTGCAGAAGGGGCACACTGTTGTCTGAGAAATGGAATGACTTTCAGTGTGACTGGGGGGCGTGTGTATCAGGCAAAGTGAGAACTTAAACAGGAGGATAGAACCGGGTTGTAATGACCTTGCACTCCACGATAAGGGACTTGGAAAAGGGGGCGTGGCACAAAGCTTCAAGCAGATGAATAACAAGCTCAGGCTTGTGTTTTCACTCTGATTGGACACTGGAGGCTGCACTGAGGTGAGGAAAGCCTTTGGCAGGAAGACCAAAAAGGAAGCAGTTGTAATAATCCAGAAAAGACAAAACGAGACCCGACAAAAGACAAGACAGTGGCAAGAAATGGGACTGGATTCAGAAGCTATTTCAGTGGTAGAATTGAAAGGATCTGGAGACCAACAAGGGGCAATGTGTGGGGAAGGATGGGTTCCAGATCCTAGCCAGGTATCCAGCTCAGAAGACTGGGTGCTGTCCTCACTAGGAGACAAGCAGGAAGGAGGCAATTCTGAAGGGACGCTGAACCCACCTGAGTTTGAGATGACTGTGGGGCACATGAATGAGATATCTGGCCTAGACCTGGAAATATGGATCAGGAGCTCAAGAGGGAACTTAGATGTAAATTGGAGAAGTATTAACATGTGGGTCACAGTTGACATCATGGCAACGGATATGATCATAAAGGAAACAATTATAAATCGGAAAGGGGCCAATGACTACGGGGACCATACATCCTTGTATCCCCACAGCAGTCCTGGTTTACACCTGCTGTCCCAGCATAATTAACCACAGCACCCTGCTTAATTTCAAAATTGTCCCGGTTTAGACAATGAATTAAACAGTCCTCCTACCAATAACCCAGCTCTGGGGACCATCAGGCAAAGACTGAAGGAGACAGGAAAGCATATCAAGATGTGGGAGAAAACAGGATAAGGGGGTATCTTTAACCATGTGGGGAGAGGCCTCTAATGAAGTGTGTAAATGTCATGCTATCAAAAAACCCAACAAATTTGTTATTGGAACTTGATCATTTAAACTAAAATCACTTATTAAAAAAATAAACATAAGAGACAAGCAGTGAAAATTCCCAAATAAAAGCAAAAGGAACAAAAATGTTTTAAATTGATTATAAGGCTACAGCAATAAAAGAGTTTAGTACTGATGAATAAATGGACAGAAACATCAACGAAACAGAATAAAAGGTAAAAACCTTCAATCACACACAGAAGTTTAATACATGATAGAGGTGACACTTCTAATGGATGAGGCTAAGATATACTAATTATTAGACAATGTTAAGATAGTTGGCCAACCATGTGGAAGAAAACTGGGTTAGATCTTTACATATTACTCCATTCCAAATGGATAAAACATTAAACATTTTTTAAAGAAACCATAAATGTACTAGAAGAAAGCACAGATGCTTTTCTTCCCCCCCCAAATCACCCTGAGCCTGGTGATAGGGTTAAAAAGGCCTTTATACCCAGGAGTGAAATTGCTGGATCATATGGTAGTTGTATTTTCAGGTTTTTTGTGGAACCTCCATACTGTTCTCCACAGTGGCTGTATCAATTTACATTCCCACCAACAGTGCAAGAGGGTTCCCTTTTCTCCACACCCTCTCCAGCATCTGTTATTTATAGACTTTTTGATGACAGCCATTCTGACAGGTGTGAGGTGATATCTCATTGTGGTTTTGATTTCCATGTCAACCCAAGTGCCCATCAACAGACGACTGAATTAAGAAGATGTAGTATATATATAATGGAATATTAGCCATAAAGAAAGAATGAAATACAGCTACCTGCAGCAACATGGATGGACCTAGAGAATATTATACGTAGTGAAATAAGTCAGGTAAAGACAAATACTGTATGCTCTCTTACATGTGGAATCTAAAAATAATACAAATGAATGTATATGCAAAATAGAAAAAGACTCACAGATATAGAAAACAAACTTGTGGTTACCAAAGGGGAGAGGGAAGGGGAAAGAGACAAATTAGGAGTATGGGATTAGCAGATACAAACTACAATACATAAAATAGATAAGCAACAAGGATATACTATATAGCACAGGGAATTATACCCATTATCTTGTAATCATCTATAATGGAGTATAATCTGCAAAAATACTGAGTCACTATGCTGTACATCTGAAACTAACACAATATTTTAAATCAAATATACTTCAATTTTAAGAAAACAACTTCAAGGTTAAAAAAAAAGACCTTTACCCACAAAGGAAAACTTGATAAATTTACCTCAATAAAACTTAGCATTTTCTGTTGGGCAAAAAGAACATGAATAAAGTCAAAAGTCAAATAGCAACATGGAAAAATATTTGCAACACATATGATAGACCAATCCTGTGCTCTTATGACTCAATAAGTAAAAGACCAACAACCCCATTTTTAAGTATGAAAAGAAAAATAAAAATTACCAGTATGCATATGAAAACATGCTTAACTTCATTCATAATTTTAATCTCTTCCACCTCAGATTGGCAATAATAATCATAATAACAGCTTTATTCAGATATAATTCATATATGCCATACGATTCCTTCATTTAAAGAGTATTAGCATATTCACAGAGTTGTGCAGCCATCACAGGAGACCTTTCTGAGCCTCAGTATACCTGGGGGTGCTAATGGTGCCACCCTCATGGAGACATTATGACAAGTGACTAGGAACATGTTTATAGAGGGCATGGCACAGTGCCTGACCAACGGAAAGCCCTCAGCCAGGGGAGCTGTTATGGTTGTCACCTAGGGTCACACAGTGAAGCCGATGGTGGCATGAGACTCCCCTTCCCCTGCCATATAGCTGACTCTGGGCAGTAATTTAAGGAGGTATAGGTGGGAGGGAAGCTATGACTGCAATTGTTTAAAAAGCCCTGAGATGGCTAATATTTGAGTCAGCCATAACCACTCCTCTCAGCTAAGCCAGTGATTGTCAAAGTTAAGACTGAACACCCTTTGACACACTTTTAGGAACATTACCCTACATATATATTTTTATAAATACTCAAAATATATTTCTAAAGTAATATTAAAATTAAAATGTTGGCAGACAAGAAGATTCAATTAGACATTGCTTTCCAAGAAAAGGATACTAAACAAGATACAGCAATTTTCGAAATAGGTGGCTGATAATGAGTTAATCAACTCAAAGAACCCCTCATGCACATTGAGAATACAAAAGAGGTTTAAAATTGAAAGATTCTTTTTAATGATTTCAGGAAAGAGCTGTTGCTATGATGGTCTCATCTCCTACTAAGGACTGGAACAAACACAAATAGCTCCTCATTTCAGAGGACTCAACTTGCATCCCTTGCTGCTGGGGGATGCAGTGGACTGATTTCTGGCATACCTCACCTACTTACCCAAATCCTAAAGTTGGCCATTCTATTCAGGGAAAGGATCTGTTGGGAAAACTTTCCCATACAACTATAGAGGAAGCTCACATCAGTCCCCTTTATTAATCAGGTTAGTCCTTCATTCATAAATGAAAGGAACCTCAAAAAAGCTAGATTTTTTGAGGAAAATCAGCAATGTGAAAAGGAAGGACCAAACTAAACAAAGTAACTGAAACTTCAGGAAACAAAACATTCAAGGAATAGGAGAAAACTTAAAAGGAAAATGTTTAATTGGTATCCTCAGAAAGATTCAAGAGGATATTGCATTCATAAAGTAAGAATACTGCTATGAAAAGAAATCATCAGGAAAAAAGAAGAGTACATGAAAATTTAAAATATGATTGTCAAAATAAAATTATTTAGCAGAGGAGTGGAATATTAACATAGATGTGGCCAAGACTGAATTGGTGCAACATAAAGCCAAGGAAAGTTCCCACAACTTCAAACCAAAAGACAAAGAGAATCTGAGAAGGAAGTTGAAAAGACAGGGAGAACCAATCCATGAGGTGCAACACCTGCTCAGTAGGAGTGCAAAAAACAGAAAACAGAAATTGGAGTGAGGAAGCGATAACAGAATAAACAATATAGGAATTTTCTGAGCTGAAGACTTAGGTCTTTAGATTAGAAGGATCTACAGAGTCTCAAACAGGTGAACTGGGGAAAAAGTTGACATCCAGACACATTCTGATAAAATTTCACAACTCAAAAGATAAAGAGAAAATTCTAAAACCTCTCAAAGAGGGAAAAAAACAGGTTACCCATGAAGGAATAATAAAGGACGCTATCAGACTTCTCATCTGCACCACAAGCTATCAGAAGGCATTGAAGCAAAATCTACAACATTCTAATGACATGCTCCTGAACCTAGATGTGCCAGTTATTGATTTATTGCCTCTTGGCTCCAAATTCTCCTTTTTTGCTTGTTCTATGAAAATACATCTGGGCCCTTTAAATATTTCTCTTTGCTGCTGTGACTGAAGTTTGCCACTAGAGGGCTCTGGAGAGACACCACAGGGTTTTGCGTCCTGGTTTGGGTATGCTTACTCAGCAGGCTCCCACAGTACTACACGCAGCTGCTCCAGCACCCGATTCCTATAGTATAGTCCAAGGCTGCAGCACCCAGTGGCCTGAAGTTCTCCTGGAATCATCCTTCGAGCAGTTTTGTCATGCAACACCCCTATGAGATACTGCCCCGTGAACAGTTTTCCCCAGCACCTAGAGAGTAGATTTCCAGCAAGTTCCAGAGGGTGATTTCCAACTGGCATGTCACTACAGTGACCTCTCTGCTACTTGGTGAGCCATGGCTGTGCTCTCTCCAACAAGATCTGGATCTCAGCTCTGGCTCAGGGGAGGAGAGGCTTGCTCTTCCTGGGTGCTCTGCCTCAATCTATGGATAGAACTGCTCCTTATAACTGCTATTCTTATGTTCCTCGGAGTTCTCTTTACTTCTTACTAGACAATTCCTCATTACTCCAATCCTCTATCAGAGTTAGTAATTCTCTATATTACTTTCCCTGTTCAAATTACTGTGTGGTTTCTGTCTCCTGATTGGACCAAGACTGATACACTAGACTTTTAAATCTTGGTAAGTATCAATCATGTATGAAGGCAAAATAAAGACATCTTCAGAAGTCTAGCAATGAAGAAAATTATTCTATATATTATTTCCAGTAATTATTTGATGATGACCTTCAGCAAAACAACAAAAGAATTTAAGAAAGAATAATAAATGATTTCTGAAAATAAAGGAACTACTACAAGACCCAATGAAAAGAAAATTAGGATGACAACTTTGAAATCCACTTAGAAAGCAATTGATCCAAATTAAACCAACAAGTCCAAAGGCTCTACGAAGATCTTCAAAAAGAAGATGATTCTATTTATGATTAAGAACCTGGAAGATCTTAAAGACATGTTTCTTCAGTTAACAAGAAAAAAGAAAGATATTTAGAAACTCCAGGGGGAAACAACCAAACAAAGCCTGTATAAAACATCACTCCATATATAATACAAACTAAAATGTGAAAAAAAATTGAGCAATTATTACAATGTAGGGAAAAATAATTCATTTGACTTGAAACATACTCCTGTTTGTGGTATAAAATGACATTTCCTTCTCTGAAGCTTCATTCACAGTAGTTGATTCTACCAGGAAGAACAGTTATATAACTATGGCATTATAAATGTTATTCATTGCATTTCAGCTTTTAGAATCTACCTACAGACAAAGCAGAAAGCTTGACTGCATTTATGCAACAGAATATACATGCAACCAATAAATGTAAATCTTGACAATGTAAAAGTAATACAATGACTGACCAAAGCAGGAAGGGAGAAAGGGCGATGGAAGTGGTGGAAGTTCCGGATGTTCTATATGCCTTATTTTACATAGTAGGGAATTAATAAATGCTGTCTAAAGTTGATTCAAGAAATAAATGTGTGTGTATATAAATATGTGTGTATTTTTTTAAATTATGGTAACCAAGATTAAAGTGATTAAAAGGGGAGATTTACCAACTGTGGTAAATCTTTTTCCATTTTTTCCACCTACCCACTTCTACCACTCAAAAATAGGGAGACCACATAATTTATCATACAAATAGAATACTTCAGATAGTGAAATTGGGAGCTAAAAATAATTAACCATCATTAATTAATCAACAAGCATTTACCAGGACCGTCCAGGCAAACCAAAATGTATGGTCATTCTACTCATAAATCTGTAGAACCCAGGACATGGAAGCAACCTAAGTGTCCATCAACAGATGAATGGATAAAGAAGATGTGGCACATATATACAATGGAATATTACTCAGCCATAAAAAGAAATGAAACTGAGTTATTTGTAATGAGGTGGATAGACCTGGAGTCTGTCATACAGAGTGAAGTAAGTCAGAAGGATAAAAACAAATACCGTATGCTAACACATATATATGGAATCTAAAAAAAAAAAAAATGTCAGGAAGAGATTAGTGGTAGGACAGGAATAAAACACAGACCTACTAGAGCATGGACTTGAGGATATGGGGAGCGGGAAGGGTAAGCTGTGACGATGTGAGAGAGTGTCAGGGACATATACACACTACCAAATGTAAATTAGATAGCTAGTGGGAAGCTGCAGCATAGCACAGGGAGTTCACCTCTGTGCTTTGTGACCACCTAGAGGGGTGGGATACGGAGGATGGGAGGGAGGGTGACACAAGAGGGAAGAGATATGGGAACATATGTATATGTATAACTGATTCACTTTGTTGTAAAGGAGAAACTAACACACTATTGTAAAACAGTTATACTCAAATAAAGATGTTATTTAAAAAAAAAGAAAAGAAAAAATCTGTAGAACGTCTTCCATGGGGCTAGCTCAGGGTACAAAATAGGGAAATTATTATACTTTTAAAAAAAAATTAATTTATTTTTATTTTTGGCTGTGTCAGGTCTTTGTTGCTGCATGCAGGCTTTCTCTAGTTGTGGCAAGCAGGGGCTACTCTTTGTTGCGGTGCACAGGCTTCTCTTGTTACAGAGCACAGGCTCTAGAGCACGCAGGCTTCAGTAGTTGTGGCACAGGGCTCAGTAATTGTGGCTTGGGGGCTCTAGAGAACAGGCTCAGTAGTCGTGGTGCACAGGCTTAGCTGCTCCGTGGCATGTGGGATTTTCCCAGACCAGGGCTCAAACCCATGTCCCCTGCATTGGTAGACAGATTCTTAACCACTGTGCCACCAGGGAAGCCCGAAATTATTATACTTTTAAAGCCTGCCAAGTTCCTCATTATCTGGCTGGCAAATACACAAAGAATAGATGTGAGTAAAAATCTGGGAAGACAAATACAGCCAAATTTAAATGGATATTCAAATCACTATAATGTATACCTTCTCTAATTCCACATGTAGGCAAGGGGATTGGCATTTGAATTTATCTGCTTTTCCAATCAGTGTAAGAAATCTTCCCTTCTCCAAACACAAAAGCAGAGATACCTCTCACTGGTGCCATGATTATTATGATGCTGTGATGTCCTTCAAATTTTCTGACTAGTTCCATATCCATATAGAACAAACCAAAATGAACATTTGTAGCAAAAAAATACAGTAGCAGCTGCTATAATTTTTTTTGACTTTTTGAATTTTTTTTAATATACAGCAGGTTCTTATTAGTTATCCATTTTATACATATTAGTGTATATTTTTGGTGATTTTCTGGATAAGGATGTTTCCAGTTTACATGAATCATGGAGCTGAATGAGCAAACTAAAATAACAAGCAAGTCTATCTGAAGTTAGAAAGGGTAATCCACGGGACTTCAAAATATGGGTGAGTTAGAGGCTTATCTCAGCTCTCTGACCCTCAGATGCCTTGAAAACCTGCTCTTTCTCAGCTTTCCAGGTGCAACAACTGTACCTAAGGATCATGTCCTCAAATTTCACTCCACTGGAGTCTAGGGTGGCTCCCTAACCAACTATGGAGGAGCAGAGAGCTTGTGCCAATGAGGACAGGACCCACCTGGCAGCCAGGCCCTCCCACCCCACAGGGCCACAAGCAGAGCTGTGTGCCATGCTCCTCCCTTAGAAACCCTTTAGTCCTTCACAAACTTCTCTCCATTCAATAGTGACTTTAGTGAGGTAGGTACATGGGAAGAAGCAGAGGCACATAGAACATGCTGACCTTGTTTCTTTGTTGGGGGAAGGGGACAGACAATTTTCAATATTTGGAAGACACGTCAAAGATACTGTCTGGATGGTTCCTTACTGTCAGCAAGCTTAAACTTGGTGGGGGGGGTTTTCTCAGAATGAATTCCTTATTCTACTACCTTTTCCTTTTTTCTTTCTTGAATAACTGCACCCAAAATTCTTAGCTCCCAAGGGACCATTTTGGTTGTTGATGCTTGAAGAATCCTGTCTACGGAGAATAAGAAGGATAAGTGGCTGTTAAACCCCAAGCATCTATCCAAGGAGATGCCCTCTCATGTGCTAAAGGCTGTGTGCACCCTCAAATATTCCATCAGTGCTTGCAGAAAAGTATGCTGTCTCCTTCCCAAGGAGGCCATGACTCCACTAGGAGGTCAAGGCAAGTTGTTTGACGTCTGTGCTAGACCCCCATTTGACAGAACAATGACATGCTTCCAGAGCAACCTTTGCCTAATGTAAATCTAAGGAATGAAGCATCAATCATTTAAATCAGTGTTATATGTGCTCACAGAGCATTAGTCCTCTAAGATGCTTCCACTGCCATATACACCTGAGAAATCCTGCTCACCGAAACCGCTTCTGGGAGATTCATAATGCAAGTCATATATTAAATGCTCTGAGAAATCCTGCAATTAAAAGAAATCTGTCTGTGATTAACCAAGCATTTCCCAAAGTTATTTTACCACTGAACTCTCGTTTTACATATTGAGTGTCAATTTCCCAAAAGATAATTTGGAAGTGTTTCAAGAAAAAAAAAAAAAAGGGCTTCCCTGGTGGCGCAGTGGTTGAGAGTCCGCCTGCTGATGCAGAGGACATGGGTTCGTGCCCCGGTCCAGGAAGATCCCACGTGCTGCGGAGCAGCTGGGCCCGTGAGCCATGGCCACTGGGCCTGTGTGTCCAGAGACTGTGGTCAGCAATGGGAGAGGCCACAACAGTGAGAGGCCTGCGTACCCAAAAAAAAAAAAAAAAAAAAGAGAGAGAGAAAAAAAAAGAGTGAAGGCACATCAAAGGGGGATCTGAGAAGCATTTTCCTTGATGACAAGGACTCACACGATAACACCTATCTGGCAATTAGAAATAGGTATCCTATACCGTATGCTAACACATATATATGGGATCTAAAAAAAAAAAAATGTCATGAAGAGATTAGTGGTAGGATGGGAATAAAACACAGACCTACTAGAGCATGGACTTGAGGATATGGGAGGGGGAAGGGTAAGCTGTGACGATGTGAGAGAGTGGCAGGGACATATACACACTACCAAAATTAGATAGCTAGTGGGAAGCTTCCGCATAGCACAGGGAGTTCACCTCTGTGCTTTGTGACCACCTAGAGGGGTGGGATAGGGAGGGTGGGAGGGAGGGTGACACAAGAGGGAAGAGATATGGGAACATATGTATATGTATAACTGATTCACTTTGTTGTAAAGGAGAAACTAACACACTATTGTAAAACAGTTATACTCAAATAAAGATGTTAAAAAAAAAAAGAAATAGGTATCCTGCTAGATGAATCCATTTTTAAAATGTGTCCCTTCTTCAGGCTGACACAGCTGCACACCTGGGCGAATAGCTTTGCCAATAGAGCCGGCTACATTTTGACCTCCACATTCACCCCCTCAGCCAAGCAACTTCTCTGTGAATGGAGACCCTACTTGACACTAATCAGTGACACATTCCCTGTCCTTCCCATCATCCAAAACGTGGAGACTAGGAGAGCCCATATCCCACTGAAACCCTCACCCCCGCCCAGATTTCAATGGTTTTGTCAGGACATGGGAACACTTAAGCATAAAGGAAAATCTAAGCTTATATTGGGACAGGTGTAAACATAATTTCCTGGACCTACTTCTAAATTACCCACATTAGATGGTTTGGTTAATGCTTTCCACATCCTCTTTATCCCCATGTATGTTCTTCACTTTTCTCAGAGCATTTGTTCTTCAAAACAACTCACACACCTGTCTCTTCTGAGACAGCTGTTTCATCTAAGCACACTGGGATAGTGTTGACTTATCGTACCACACATGCCCACCCTCATGGCACAGAATTCTAGCTCAGGACCCAGAGAGTAACTTTTGCCTTGGCCATGAGATCTACACACACCATCAGGAGTATCTTTCTTAATGTGTTGCTCCTGGGTAACTGCAAATCCCTTTTCTCCAGCTACTTGCCTCTCTGAGACCAATACCATGGTGGTTCCAAAGGATTGGTCCTGAAAATCACAGGGAGGAGAAGTATTAGGAAATAGGAAGAAACAAGGCATGTGGCACATGGAATTCATCCAGAACCAGCCAGACGCCTGCTAGTTACAGTCTTGGAGCACGCTCTCTCTTTCTCTCTCTCTCTCTCTCTCCATTACCTGCAGGATTAATTTGCCCTTATTATTATTTGTTCTGGGAGGTTTTCCTTTTACTAGAACATCTGGCACTATAGTTTCATGCCCTGAGGTTTCCTGGAAACACTCTCAGGGAGGAATTTGAACCTCTGCTACTAGAACTGGCCTGGACCTGAAATGCTGTGAGCTGTAATCTCAGCCCACGTCACATTCTCTCCCTTGTTTCCTTTGCAAAACGTCACTGCAATCAGCCCTGCTGTTTTTCAATGAGAGGTGCTGGCACCAAGCCCAGAAGTGTCTGCACAGGCCTTGTCCTGCCAGGGAGTGGAGGAAGCACAGGCCTTATAGCCCTCCCACCATCTCTCTGGGTGGCTCCCACCCTACACGGCTGCCCAGCTTCCTGGGTGAGGTCAGAGTGCACCAAGCAGGGAGTGGGCTCGGTGTGCACCTGGCTCACACTCTGGTCCCAGTCACACTGTTACTCACATAGCTGAATCACAGGTGAAAAGGTCCCTTGGTTCACTGACTCCTTCAGGGGAGCCACAGGGCCCCATTAAGTTTTGAAAGACCCTGAGCAAATGAAGAATGTTAACTGGGAGGCTCTGGAAGGGGCCCCTCCTGCCTCTCCTCTATCCCTCTCCTTTCTGTTCCTGCCTTGACTGTCTTTTGTTCTGGCTGTTTGTCTGCAGAACTTCTCTTCCCCATCATCTTTGCAGCCTGGCTCCTTGTCCTTCAGATTGCAGCTTAAATATCACCTCCTCCAAAAAGCCTTCCCTGACCTCCCAGGTTAAAGTGGTCACCCAGGGGCTCCACCAACATCAGCCTATTTTAATTCTCCAAATGGCACTAATCACTATCTGAGAGTTTGTTAATACATCTACTTCTTAGATTTTTACCTGACTTGACCTGCTAGCAGAGGAGCAGGGACATTGCCTACCTTGTTCACGGAGAACAGGTGCCTGGCATGTAGTGGGTGCTGAGTACATAAATAATCGTTGAAAACATGGAGTTTGTGCACTGGCCCCACTACTTCCTAGTTGTTTAATCTTAGGAAAGTTATTTAACTTCTCTGTGCTTCAGTTTCTCATCTTAAAAACAGGAATAATTACAGTTCCTAATTTGGGGGATTGTTAAAAGGATTAGATGAGATCATCCTTGCACAGCCTTTGCAGAGCGCCTGACACAAAGCGGCAGTCAACAAACATCAGCTATTATCACTATTAACATGTTAACCCATAAGCGCTTAGTCACCTCCCAGTACTCACTAGTTTCTCAGCTTGGCTGGGTCCTGAAAGAACGGAGAGGAGTCGAGGCCACAGAAAAGGCCAGACATAGGGGCAGCACCATGGGGAAGTGTACCGGAGGAAGAATGTCACAGGAAAGCTCACAGAGCCAGGCCAGAAAGTAACATCTCCTCTTTCTCCAATAAGAACTACTCCTTTCAGAAGGGTTCTTTCTTTCCCCCTTCCCTTTCTCTTCCTGTCCCTACCAACCCCACAGGACTCAGCTTGGCCCTACACCTGTCACGGAGCAGTGGAGGTCAGAGTGATGCTCTACAGTCTGGGCAGCCTAGTGTTCCAACCGGGCTGTTCCGCCACCTTGCCTGAGGCTAGGGGACAAGTGACAGCTCCCTCCTCGCTGTGCCACCTAAAAATAGTGCAGGAAAAGTGTCCAAGAAGTCACATAATTTAACTTCGGATATGACAAGAACGGGAGAAAGGTCAGTCTCCTTTGGTTGTGACCACAGTTCAGTATGGACGCAAGCCTATGACACCGTTAATACTCTGTGCACAAGGTAACAAAGCCACTGGGCCCTGGAACTTGGCATTCCGTAGGAGACGGATTCCCTAGCCACCCAAAGGGAATGGGGGACACAGGTTTTCACTAGGAAAAGGAATTGTGTGCCCCTCCAGACCAGAGATGATCTCTGTCATACCCTCTCCCCACACCCACCCCAGCAGAGAGGGCCCTGCAAGCCTCTCTCCTTCCCAAACCAGCCAGTTACTTGAAACCTCCCATCAAGACCCAGCTGATGCTCTTACATTCTGATCCAGACACCGCCTGGTATTTCAATGAATGGTGTGGGGGTCATTCCAGTGGCCCCTGGGGCCCACCTAACATTCGTCCTCTATTATTGCCAGGGCAAATGCTATATTTAGTAATAATACCAATTCTGCAGCTCAGTCTGATTTCCCCACTGAGTTGTTATTCTTACTCTGTCTACATTGTGGCCCTGTATACTCCCCCACTGCAGAGGAGATCAGCCCCTAGCTGGACAAACATCTATCTACCTACCAACAGCAGAGGGAGGAAAGGCTGTGGACCTCAGCGAGTTCTCGCAGCTCAGCCCATGTGGCCCTGTGAGCTCTCCACAGTTGGTCTAACCACCCCTCCACTTTCCAGACACTCTAGCTCTGGCAGGAAAAGACCTAAACATTTGTCAAGTCTCACTGGAGTTCCCTCATAAACCTGAGACCAGGATTGGGTGCAAGTGTTTATTTGGAGGTGACCAGCACACATGGTGACAGAGATGGAAATTGAGACAGGGAGGGCATACAAGCCAAGTAAAAGGCATAAATGAGAAACTTATGGCTGCAGACAGCTGATGCTCCATCCCATGGGGACCCTCGTAGAGAATGTGTAGAACCCACCTCACAATTGGCCATTGCTGGCAAGGAGGCTGGGGGATTTACCCATCAACTCCTGCCCTTATCGACTGAAGTGTTAACTCCTCAGGACTTCCAAGTCCCCAGCAAGCACTACCAGAGAATGTTCTCCAGCAGAGAGCCCGGATGCCATAGGGCCTGTACAGGATTTGTCTGTGGGCAATATTTAAGGTGGGCCAAGGAGATTTGGGCCTGGCCAGACAATTCCTGCTACATCAAGCTTTCTAATGACCAGTAATGAGCTTCTTAGAACAATGCCCTGTGGGTAGAGGCATTTTAGAATATCTATTTCAAATTTCTCATAACTTCCTAGAAATCCTTTCAATAATCCTTAAATAGATATAGTTATATAAATCAGCCTCTCTATGATTTCTAATGACATGAAGCAAAGCCATTCAAACAAATGGCCCAGGTTCCATCCTCCCTGGACTCATAATCAGGACCCACAGAGCTCTGAGTAGACACTTTGCTTTCGACACTTTGGGAGGAGGTCAGATCTCACCAGTTTTCCATGGAGACCAAGCTGGAAAAAAGATAGAGGAGCCTGCTTTGCAAAGCTTTGAAGTTCAGATTAAAAGCTCAGCAGGGAGGCACACACCCTTCCCCCAACTATGGGGAAAAGTGAGCTAAAAACTGGTGGAATAAACTGAATCCTAATGAGAAAAAATAATCTCTTCTCCGAAGTACCTCTCCACCCACCCACCTGGACATGCCTACTCTCACAAGCCCTGGGCAGGAACAGGCTTACTTTGAACAATAGAAGTCATATCAGGGGGAATTTTCCTGGAGTTCAGCCATGGAAAAATTCACCCAACTACTATTTGATAACCTTGATCCATGGAGCTCCCACCCACCTCAGGCACTCTGAAACTCCTGTGGAGTCTTTTGATAACATCCTGCTTCAACTAAATACCACATTGCTCTTTGCCAACAAAGAAAAATTTTCCACAGGCATTGCTGACTCTGTTACATTCTCAAAAGTAGCAGGTGATTCAGCATGGAAGGTTCCAAAAGAAAAAGAAAAATCTCCTTATTCCTATGCTACAGCCGAAGTTGAGGGTCAACTCTTTATCAAAGAGACACAAGGAGATCAAGGAGTTTTCTGCAATTTATAGCCCAGAATAAAAATGCTTACAATCAGCTCACCCAGGTGATGATGAGATGGTTACAAGATGCACACCTATGAAGTCAAGAGTCCTGTGTTCTGGCTGACTTTTACCAAATAATTTTGTGGCCTCAGATGAATCATTTGACCTACCTAGACCGTAAAATGATGGGTCAGTCAGGGATAGCAAATAGAGTCGGCTGCTAGAACAATGTCTCTGCACCTAGAATAGAGACTCGGCAACTAAAATAGTGTCATGCATATAACAAGCACTTGATATTTGGTGGTTGAATGAACGGATGTGTCAAACATGTCATTGCTCCTGATTTCTTCACCCCTGACAGACACTGCTAATCAGTTGTGATAGTTTTTCACACTGAAACTAGATGCAATATCAAAATTCTTCTCAGCACAACTCTCCAGACAGGTACCACCAAACTACTAGCACCCATGTGTGAAATGATATGTCTGCTTTACCTGGACAAACTCTGGAACTTTTCCACATTCAACTTTTCTTTTAAGGGAAATGCTAAAAGGTAGACTATTTGTCACTCAGAGAAGATAAATATAAATATGAAAGAAATTTTAATCTAATCTGCATAAGAATTTGTATTTTTATCATCCTGACTAGAGCAAGGAACTGCATTTTATCAGTGAAAACCCCGTAAGAACAGGCCACTTGGAGTCCTTACAGGCAACTATACATTTCTAGACCCTTGTGGAAGCCATCAAATTTCTCATACCAACCATGTAGAAGAAAACCAGCTCTGAGAGATATCCTCACCCCTGGAACTAGACACCTCTGATCCGTGATAACTCTAGAAATATCCAGTGTCTGGGATCTGATTCATCATCTGGGTGTCACGCTCTCTCACCAACTTCACACAGACGAAATGCTGTATTAGTCACGGTTCCCCAGAGAAACAGAACCAATAGATTATACATAGAGATCCATTACATGGAACTGGCTTACGTGACTTCAAAGGCTGAGAAGTCCCACTATGCTATCTGCAAAATGGAAACTCAGGAAAGCCAGCCATGCAGTTCAAAGGCCTGAGAGCTGGAGAGCTGTAGAGTCCACTTGGACTCTGAAGGCCTGAGAAGCAGGAGCACCAAAAACGTGAGAAGACTGATGTTCCAGCTCAAGTATCCAGGCAGAAAGAGAGTGAATCATCTCTTCCCCACTTTTTTGTTCTATTCAGGCCCTCAACAGACTGGATGATGCCCACCCACACTGGAAGAGCAATCCCTTTTACTCAGTCTACTGATTCAAATGTTAACCTCTTCCAGAAACACCCTCACAGACACATCCAGAAATAATGTGTCTGGGCATCTTGTGATCTAGGCAAGTTGACACATGAGATTAATTATCACAAATATCAAGGACAGCATTGAAAGGGAAAAAAAGTCACAGAAAGACAAGAGAGAGCAAGATGGGGAGAGTGGCTCCTAAGAAGGTACAGACCCTTCAATGTTTTCAACCCCCAGTGCCTGACCTGCCTGGAAATACTTGGTAATACTCATCTATGATTCCCTTTGGGCACAAATATTGAAGCTCACCAAATGGCTTTTGGAACATCATCTAAAGAGCCCCAAGGGTGTCTAGCTGCTTATCTTCATTTATGAATACAAAGCTTCTTGGGGGCAGCTGAAGACTTGCATTCTTCTGCATGGTATTCATGCAGGTAAGCCATGACCATGACCCTTCTCTGCCACCTTAGGTTTCCATCAGCACTGGGCCCTTGTCTGGTGATACACCTGAAGTCTACACTGATTGGCACGTGCTAAATTATGTCTGCTTTTCTGTAAAATGAGAACAAATGAAGTGAGTCACTTTCCCACTACATACGCAAAGCACTGAGGCACAGATGTCCCCTCTGGCCCAAAAGTCAGTTTTCAATGTGTTCATCTTCTGTTGATTGTCTCTCAAGGCTTGAACCTGGAGACATAAATCATCAGAAATCTCTAGGCATGAAGAGAAATGGATGAGGTTTGAATTCTTAGCACGCAGCTCTAGTTGTTGGGGGTGGGTGGGGAAGGGTACTTTATTTGTACCAATAGCTTCCAGGAGGCCTTAACTGTCACACATGCTGGCTTCAGTTAAAATCCTCAGGGCAGTAAATTACTAAATCAGTGGATTTAACGAGAGCCTAGGGATCTAAGAATCAGAGAAGTTGCTATGGAAGGGGCGGCAGGGGGACTTCAGCTAATGGCCCCCCCAGTGCTGAAAGAACTGCTCTCCAGTTTAGTTCCCCCACACAGTGCTCCCACATCCTCAAGAATTGTCCCACTGGGGGAACAGATACCAAATGCAATTATTGGTGCCCTATGGGCTCAACATAGGACCATGCTTTCTTGACTTTCCTCTGGAAAGGAAACACATGAGACAAAATGCTGACTTGCCCAATCTGTTTAAGTAAAGATACCCTTAGCAAAAGAAAACTCTTTGTCAGCACCATGCTGACCACAGAATTGTTCCCGTCTATGGCAGACAGAGCTTGCTGCAGAGCAAAGATTTTGCTCCTCTCTGTACAGTTGTTCTTGGGAAGTAGATGCCCAGCCAGGGAAAACTTGGTGATCTAAAAGTCAAAGAACTTGTCATAAATGCAGAGTGCCTTCAATTAATACCCAGTTCAAGAAATACTTCCTCTTGCAAAAGGGGGCCCATTCAGGAACATGAGTGGACATTTAGGTTGCTTTCATGTCCTGGCTATTGTAAATAGTGCTGCAATGAACACTGGGGTGGGTACCTGTGTCTTTTTGAATTATGGTCTTCTCAGGGTATAAAGCAATTATACTCCAATTTAAAAAAATCATTATGTTCTTAAACTTATACAATGTTATATGTCAACTGTATCTCAATAAAACTGGAAAAAGTCCTTACAAAAAGGAGGAACATGAGTGGAATGGATGTGGTTCAAAAGCAGATGTGTTTCTCTGCTTGTTCTTCCCTCATTTGCTGGCCTGGTATCAATGGAAGGGACATGTTATGTGCCTTGTATTTAAGATAGCAGAGCTTCTGTCAACCTGGATCCCTAAATGCCTACAGGAAGTAGAGCCACCCCACTTTCAGCCAACCAGAAGAAAGTCCTAAGAAATAAAATACTTGTATTAAACCACTGGAGTTTGTTTGTCATAGCAGTTAGGTTGCTCTAACTAACTCACTATTCTTAACTAGAAGAGTATGAACCCAGTCATTACTCTCATGGCAAACAACAGCACACCTCCCCATCACCACCCACCAACAATCTATCCTAAAAACTCTACACAGCCCCAGAACTGAAGATTATTTCTACAATCACCTTGATCAATATTTGCTTTGGCTTCCAGGCATGTATTCTATCTGTAACCTGCCACCCAAATTTAGATGGGTCAGCCCTCCAGAGAAGTGGAGGCTTCATTTGTCTGGGTTTGCAAAGCTTCTGTTTGTAAGGCTGCCAACTTGCCAGGCGCCTTTGCCTTTCTCCTTAACATGCATCCTGTAATCCTTTGACCTTAGTTGTATGACTCTGACCTTGTCAAATCTGCATGCACATCAGGCTGCAAGAAACAGTGTCTGAGGCTTTCAGAGGAGCCTCAATGTGCTGACTCCAATACACCTTCACAGATGGTCAAAAAGCTCCTCTCCCAAGGAGGCTTAGTTTGGCCTCCTGACCACCCCTCCCCCACTCTCCAATAAATCCCCGTGCAGATTCCCAGACGTAGAAGCAAGCTCACAATTTTGTGCCTTCCATGCTGTTCGCAGGAGGCAGAAGGCCCAACAGAGGTATCATGCTTTGAAAATTCACACCAGGAAGCCCCTTCTTCCCTAAGCAGTCATGTCTAGAAACTGCCTAGAAGCTCTGTTGAGCCATGATGGTGTAATTACCCTGTAAAGGCAATAATATGTCGGAACCCATTCCCTCATCTTGAGATGACTGATCGAGCACTTCTCTTCCCAGCTCCAAACTCAGTGATACCACACTGATGGCTTGAAGTCAGCCCTGGGGAAAGCACACCACGGAAGCTGGCACACACTACAAGTCAGGGCTTTTTTATGTCCCAGAGAATCAATTATTAAACATTTGCAAAACTGCCCAGCAAACAAGAATCAGTGGAATGAGCTCTGTCTGGCTGCCTCTTTCCTTCTCGGAAAGGACAAGGACAGAGCACCCCATCTCCAGAGTAGTGGCAAGGCCCTGTTGGCTGTGCTCAGTGACATTTGCAGGGCCTTTGTTCTGGATCTGATGAAAAAGGAGGCTAAGGGATGGTGACCTTCCACAGCAAATAATGGACACAACAATGCTGAACCGCTGCAGACAAAGGGGCTTCAAGAGGCAGATTCATCATTTTGGATGCCACAGAATGGATCCTATCTCAGTAATCAGGTTCTAATTACTTGCTCAGCCACTCACCTGGCCACTCTGTAGCTCTGAGTAGGAGGAGGAAAGAAGAGGACTGAGTTCAGTGTCAGGCTGTCAAGCCCAGTGCTGGGCATTTCACACGAGTTAATGAAGTTGACCCTCACATGGTCCTATGTCTCAGAGTTGGAATACCCATTGCTCAAAGCAGGGAAATGAGGCACCAGGAGGTCAGAAGAGCAACCTGCCTAAGGGCACACGGTGGTAAGGAGGCTGGATGCAAATCTGGGTGTGTCTGATGCTAGTGTCCACACTCTGCATCACACCACATTGCCAACGAGCCTCGTTTTAGTTATCTGGGGAACCGCGGGGAAAAGACTCTCTCACCCTGCCTCGTTGGAAATTAATGACAAACCTGTATTTTTTTAATAACAGCTTTGTTGAGATATAATTCCCATATCATAAAATTCGCCCTTTTAAAGTATACAATTTGATGGTTCTTAAGATATTCACAGAGCTGAATTTCACCGTCACCACTGTCTAATTAGAGAATAGTTTTGTTACCCCAGAAAGGAAACCCCACACGCACTCGCGGCCACTCCCTCACCCCTCCTCCCCGCAGCCTCCGGCAATCCCTAATCCGCTTGCTGTCTCTGTGGATCTGCCAATTCTGGACATTCATACAGATGCAATCACACCATTATGTGGCCTTTGGTGTCTGGCTTCCTTCATTTAGCACAATACTGACGGGTCTGTTTTAAAGTTCATGGAGGCTACAGATGAAATCCACTAAGTTGAAAGGCAAACATACGCAGTTTTTATTTAAATACAGAAGCAAGGCAATGAATGTGAAGTACTTGCATCAATGTGTTTTTTTAATCCAATTCTACAGCATTTATTGACTGCCTATTATATGCCAGACACAAAACAGACCAAATCCCTGCCTTCACAGAGCTTCATTATGGTGGGGAGAAACAGACCAGAAAAATAAATAAATAAACATAATAAAATAAGAATAGCATATTAGAGTATTTTAATTACTGTGTGTGGAAATGAGCAGTTTGGGAGGATCGTGGATGCAGGGGGAGGCCTTCTGAATGGCCTCCGAAATATGTTATACTTCTTCCTTTCTCATTTCTCTCTTTCTCCCTCCCCCACCTCACTAAATGCCCAGCTGTGACCCAGGTGCTGTCCTAATGCCTTCTGTGTTTCCAGACGCCCGACAGCAGGAGTACCCCAACCACCATGCCATGGCCCGCCTCTGAAAGTTAGCGGGCATCCTTCCCACCACGGGCAATACACCAGCAGGCAGCACCCTTCACTCATTCCGTGATAGTTCCATCACCAGGCCAGACTCACCTCCTCTCTGAAATCCTGAGTTCAGAAGAGAGAGAAGTTCCTCCTCCTCCATCTATTCCAGCCAGAGCAACCCTGAAAACACCATCACCCCAGCTCCATCCTCCCCAGGCTCCCTGCCCTGACCCCATATTTACATGCATTTATCAATGACCTACAGGGGTTCTTGCCAAATATTTCCAGGCATAACATCTGCCTTGGTCTGAAGCTTTCTGGATCCTGGTGAGGTTCTCCTTAGACTGTGCATCCTGCCATTTCACAAATTATTGTCTACTTCAGCTCTCCTGCCACTACCGTTGCTGGTTCTGAAACACTAAACCTCTTTTTAAGCCTGCATTTATTCTTATAATTAGAAACATTCCAACTTTTCCTCCCAGGTAACTTCACCATCTCAAATACCAACAAGAGTTATTAGGCCATAAGGATCCACACCTGAGTGTGGTGGAGCCTAAAGAAATACCAGTTTTTTTCCACAAGGAATATAGTGCTTCCCCCACCACAGTAAGTACTGCTGTATATATAATTAATCATGGTTTTCAAATAGATTTTCTTATTATAAAAATACTGTGGGTCATTAGAGAGAAAATAGAAAATACAGATGAGAAAAGCAAAGTCCCCCCGCGTAGTGGTTAGTCTCTAAGAGGGCCACCAGTGATCCTTCCTCCTGGTATTCATATCCTTGTGAAACCCCCTCCATACTGTGGGCTGGATCTAGTAACTCACTTCTAATGAACAGAATACAGAAAAAGGCATGGCTATCACTTCCAAGATTAGGTGTGTAGAAGAGAGTTAACAGAGCAGGCCTGAGACTGTTATCCTTAGAAAGGCCTGCTTGCAAGGCTGACCTGTGGCCAGCATCTGGGAACTTGGATTTCAGGATGAAAGTTTCCCACTATTCCCTGATAAGAAAGGCTCGCTGTGCCTAAACTGTCTGTGCAAGCAATACGTTTATGTTAAACACCAGCCTCCTTTCTAGGAGTCTGGAATTTTGATATGAACTAGGCAAAGGGTGCCTACGTGTCGAGCCCCCAGTAAAAACTCTGGGCATTGAGTCTTTAATGAGGGTCCCTGGTAGATAGCATTTCATACTTGTCACAACTCAACTCACTGCTGGGTGAATTCAGTGTGTCCTGCGTGATTCCACTGGGAGAGGACTCTTGGAAACTTCTGCCTAGTTTCCTCCAGACTTCACCTCATGTACGTTTTCCCTTTGCTGATTTTGTCTTGTGTCCTTTCACTGTAATAAGTCATAGTCTAAATGCTATAACTATATACAATATGACTATGTGCTGAGTCCTATGAGCCCTCCTAGCCAACCATCAAACCTGGGGTGGGTCTGGGGGACCCCCAACATATTAGGCTAGCAAAAGACTAAGATTTCTCTCTTCATCTCTGTGTGTGTCTGTCTTTCTCCCCTTCCACTCTCTCTCTTTCTCTCTCTGCCTCTCTTTCCTCTCTCTCTTCCTCTCTCTCACACACATACCCTTCCCTTAGTTGAGCCTTGAGATGACTAAGGCCCAGCCATAACCTTGACTGCAGCCTTGTGAGGCACTCTTGAGCGAAAGGACATCCAACTAAGCTGCATCTAGATTCCTGACCTATAGAAACTGTGAGACAGTAAGTGCTTGTTGCTTTAAGCTGCTAAATTTTAAGGTACTTTGTTACACAGCAATAGATAGCTAATATACCTCCTGTCCCTAGAGATCACTGATGTTTATATTTTAAGGTATGTCTCTTCAAGGATATGTGTGGGTGTGTGTGTGGGTGTGTGTGTGTGTATACGCAGAGAGAGAAAGAGATAGAGACTAAGTGTTCTAGTTGAAACTGAATTCTTTTTTTTGGAAACATCCTTTGTAAAAAGCAAAGGCATGGGGCAGAGGTACAATATTTCCTTTTATTACCACAAGAAATATTTGTATTCCAGAATGATAACTGATGTTTCAAATTGTCTCTTTATTCTGGGGAGTAGAGGGAATAAAGGGAAGGGTCTCTTTAATGGCCTTTAGGTCATGCAATCATAAGATCTCATCCTGAAATGGGGAGGTTTCACACACTAAGTTAAATCACGCAGCATAAAAGGGTAAATGTTATTTTCCTCAGTGTGGGTACAATTAATTTCTACAAACAATACTTCCTTTTAGGAAAGCTATTTTCCCCTCTCCAGGCCCTCAGAGGGATGGGTGGTAAGGACTCCTGGGAGGGGAGATGAGCTTAAGGACACTCTTGAGAGAAGAGTAAAAAGCTAGTCCTTGCAAAATGGTGACTATCAGGCAGAAAAGGAGAGAAACAACCAATAGAGGACACATAGACACATGGGTGAGACTGACCCAAGCATAAGTTTTCTGGGAGCAAACATATCTAGTATTCTATTTTAAGTTTTCCTTTCTTGGCTTTGCCACTCCCATATATTACACCCAAGTGCTCAGGGAAGTTGTACATCATTAAGCATCAAAGCTCAGTCTTACCTATGTTTGGGAAAACTAAGGGAACCAATCGTTGCCCATGTTTCTGCAAAGCTTCATGAGCGGAGAGATATCAGCCTAGAGAAGCTGGCTTCCAGAGGACAAGGGTGACCTGCAAAGGAGTGAAGCACCAGGCTAAGCTGATGAGAGACAGAGGAGGGAATTTCCTAGAAGAAAGAACTCTTGCTATCAAGCTGGATGGGGGCTAGGGTCACAGGATGTGAATTTTAAAGGCCGTGTAGCCTCTTGAGGCTACAGGAAGCTAGAAAGTCAAAGTTATAACAAGTTGCAATCAAACTGAACATACTGTTTATAACCTGCTTAAACTGCTTAGCAATATACTGTATCCTAAAAATTTGCCTACAATGCAATTTGTGCTGCTAAGTATTCCATCATATGGGAAAACCGTAATTTTTTTCACCAATTTTCTATTATTTCACATGTAGGTCATTTCCAGATTTTCATCACTATTATAAATGACACTGCAATGAACATCCTTGAACTAAATCTCTGTCCAGAAATATAGTATCTTTAGAATACATGGTTAAAAACGGAATTGTTATATCAAAGCTTCTGCACATTTATGAGTTTTGATGCATTTTTCCAAATTGCTTTCCAGAAAAATTATACCAATCTAAACTCTTGCTAAAAGGAGCTAAGAGTATTTTGTCCCATCACTTAGCCAAAACTGTATATTATCTTTTTATTATTTTTACAATATGATATATATGTATGTCCTCACACTTGCTTGAATACATTATAAGAGATATGATTGAATACTACCTTTTTGTCTCAGGTAAGAATCAGTGTCATAATGGCTGGATTTTATTCTTTCCCCATTTACTAATGATCCCCATTATTCATATAGGAAATGTGACCATGCTCGAAAATAAAAGTTTATTAATTTAAGAAACTTTAAGTAACAAAACAATTCTGCAAAAATGTAGTGAATGAATATTAAGTGCCTTGTTGGAATAGAGAAGGGGAGACAAGGGTGACAAAGAATGAGGAACAGTCACAGGCTCGATCCTCAGTATAGGTACAATTAATTTCTACAAATTGTATTTCCTTTTAGGAAAGCTATTTTCCCCTCTCCAGGGCCTCAGAGGGATTGGTGGCAAGGACTCCTAGGAGGGGAGATAAGCTGGGTATATTTTCTTCTATGATGCTTTTCTGGGGGAAAATATACAATCTTCTAATCTTGCACCACCTCCTGTAATGCTCTGAGAAGAGAACATTATCTCCTGTAGTATTCTTGCCAAAAATGAATAACCTGAATTTAATCAGGAGGAGACATCAGACAAACCCAAACTCACACACATTCTACAAAATAACTATCTAACAATCTTCAAAAGCATGTCTTGCGGGCTTCCCTGGTGGCGCAGTGGTTGGGAGTCCGCCTGCCGATGCAGGGGACATGGGTTCGTGCCCCGGTCTGGGAGGATCCCACATGCCACGGAGCGGCTGGGCCCGTGAGCCATGGCTGCTGGGCCTGTGCGTCCGGAGCCTGTGCTCCGCAGCAGGACAGGCCACACCAGTGAGAGGCCCACAAAAAAAAAACAAAAACATGTCTTGCAAGACAAAGAAGCCTGACTCCAGCTTCAAGGAGGTTAAGGAAATACAACAACTAAATGCACTAGGGGATCCTGGGTTGGATGCTGGACCAGAAAAAGGACATTAGTGGGGCAACTGGAGAAAGTCGAATGATTTGCCCTTTTAAATTAAATTTCAATTTAATTATACAGAATTAACCTATAGATTAATTAATAGTATCATATTGATGTTAATTTCCTGGTTTTGATCATAGGGCTATGGTTTCTAAGAAGTTAATATTTAAAGAAGCCAAGAGAAGAGTACAGGGAAGCTTTGTAAGATTTTTGCAACTTCTGTTGTAAGTCTGAAATCTTTCAAAAGGAAACATTAAAAAATATTAATGATGTAAATATTTATTAAGTGGGGATGACTGTTTTCTTCCTCCATCGCTTTTTCTTCCTTCTTCAAAGTACCACCTCTCCTTGGCTGTCCTGGCTTCTCAGAAGAAGGGTGGGGTAAGGAAGGTATTGGCAAAAGAAAAGAAATTATTTTTTTTAGGCCAGCACATCCTCTTCTGGGGAGGAAGGGGAAGACAGGGATTTTATCATGCAGATTGCCTCCTATTAGGGGATGGGGGGGTGGGGTGGGAACAGAGTGGGCCCATGTGACAGACCTCATCATTGGTGCTGACCAGAAAATTCCAGAATGGTTAATTAGGATTACATTTCTGGGGAAGGTCAAAACTACAATTAAGTCAGGTGTTAAGTCTAGATTTGGTATGGGCTTCAATTCAAGTGATACCATTTTAGCCCTGTGGTTTTTCTTTTTAACACCAAGTAACCTTTTTAAGAATCAGCAAAGAAGATGACAAGCTTTAGGGGTACCTTTACTACCCTCCAAGGGCTGTGGAGAACAAGTTAGGGTGAGACCTGCTCCCTCCTCTTCCCAGGGACACTGCCCCACAATCCCATAAGTCTTACTGGCACTAGCAACTGCAGTGGGCCTTCTGTCTTCAGAACTCTCTAGACTCTACATTGTGGGCACCAGGCTTTATGTCCAGACTTCCTCACCTCGGGGGCCCAGGTTGGCCTTTGCAAGGACTTCTTCATCACGCTGCATTTTGGTAACAGCACAGTGTGAGCCCGTGGGTTCTGCCACTCAGCAAACCTCCAACAGCTAGTTTCCCTTCTCATGGGTCCCCAGTCTTTGTATTTGGCATCAAAGAAGGAAAAACATTCCCTTCCCCCTGGTAAGATACCAGCTCCTCACTGCGCACATGGCCTGAGTGCTAGGAAGACCGCTCTTCCCCTCGCCTCCCAGTCCTCTTCCCAAATAGCCTCAGGAGGGGCCAGTGGGAGAGAGAGCAGTGGGTGGTGGCAGGCCCCATTCCTGCTGCTTCTTGATTAACCTGGCACCAAGGGTCCTGCCCAAATCTTCAGGAAGCGCTACTTAACTTCTTGTTTCAGACTTGGGCCATAGCCACCATTCAAGGCCACAGCACAAGTCCCACCCTATGAATGAATGAATGAATGAATGAATGAATGAATGAATTTTGGCATCAGACAAAACTGGATTCCAATCGTGACTCCTCTATTTACTGTGTAAGTCACAACTTTTCTAACTATAAATTGTCATTCCTTCTGTTCTGGCCTCTAGGAAACCCTGAGCTAAATCTATGGCCACATCTAGCAACTCTGCCAGTGTGCTGTGCATTTCTGGTAGCTTAATATTCTTTCCATGCTTTGCCTTCACTCCTTGTCTCTGAATCAAGTTTTATTGTTTTCCTTTTGAATCCTAAGTGCTTTTGTTAACTATCTCAAATCCTTCAAAGAACAGCGGGGAGTGAAATAAATAAACTTAACTTCCCTGAGACTGTGTTTCCTCATCTAGAAAAGATGATGAAAATAACTGCTACCTCACAGGCTCACAGAGAGGGTAGGTTAAGTCAGCCCTCATAATGGCCCAGCGGAGGGCCTGGAGCAGATCAGGGAGGGGCTCACCAGGTGCTGGGCTCCTCCCCACCAACCCTGCCTCCTTTCAGCCAAGTCGAAGGACCTTGAGGACTCAGACTGCGTTTCACAGAGAAATATTTCTTATTAATTGCTCCTGCCCAGGATAGACTGCTAGAGTGTGAGCTTGTTAGACAGTCCTGGGCTGATCATCCATGAAAGACAGGCACCAGCAGGAGAGGGGCAGGGGCAGGAGAGGATAACGCTTGCACTGTGGACCCAGGGTGAGTCCCATGTGGGTGTGGGTACATTTCCAGTATAGATCTCCCCATTTAATCATGCTGCAAAAGCAGTCACAAATCTTACTTCCTCCTGTTTATTGACGGGGTCCCCCACCCTGTTTTCAATACTAGTTAACCTTTCTGCCATCAAACTGTGGGCACAAGGCCCAAAATTCCTTCCACTGCAGGTCACAAGGCCCTGTAAAGCGTGTTGCCCTGGAATTCTCAGAACTGGCCTTCATGTTCTTTCTGGAAGGTGCCCTGGTGATGATGTGGAAGGAGGTGGTGAAGAATTTGTGCTGGGTTTTGCTTGTAAGCAAACTAGGGATAGGGGAGGGAGAGGCAGGAGGGAGTGGAGGAGACAGAACGCCCCCTTCGGTCCTGTGCCTACAGGGTAGTTTGGGAGTCAGAGATTTCCCCACGTTCCTTTTCTCATAAAGCTGCACAAAGCCTGGAATGAAAACATCCCTCCTCTCCAAGTTCTGAGCTGATGGGCATTGTCCTAAAACACGGTGGCCCAGACATCACCCACAAAGCCCTTCCATCACACCCAACCACGTCAGTGGTTTTCCAGCTTCAGGAAAAGCCTGAATAAACAGGTGAATCAAGCCTCATAGGGACAGGAAAGCTTTATAGGTTTTTCATTAAGCATGTTCGGGAGGGGAAGGGTAGGATACATTTTTCTTTCATCCACAATGGAGCTAAAATCTTCTCCTCTGTGATGTGATCTTCTGACTCTTGTAATGCTCCAAGTATAACAGAAATTAAAGGGGGCATCAGTAACATGGGCAACAAGAAGCCAGTGAGGCCCCCAAAGACACGATGAAGCTGGCAGTGGTTTTCCCACATGTTGTGGAGGCCCATCTGGGCTTCCGGTAAAAAAAACACTCTGCACATTTAAAGAATTATCACTTAATCATGTTAGCAGATTGGGGCTTTATAAAAGTGTAGGGTCACTTCTTGGCAATCCTGAACTGTCTTGACAAGGAAAATAAGCCAAGACACATATTAGCACTATGGACCGCCCTTCCAGGGTACAGCCTTATAGAACACCTCCCTGTAACTGACAGAGGAGAATTCTTAGACAGATGTGGGCTTAAGCACCAGCAGGTGTCCTGGTGACATTATGAAACCTAAGACAGGGTTCCAATGGCCTGTGCAGTCAGCATACAGACCAAGGAGAATTACGGCCCATCATTCAAAGCCCAGCAAGGCGGCCATCCATTATTGCCCCTCACCACAGGGAGCCCAGCAGCTGAGGTTTTTTAAAATCACACTCACCTAGGCATTCCATTTTGCACATAATTTTTTTAGCACTAGGCATTTATAAAACCAGGAGGCAGCTTAACATTCCCATGGGCCCCACTTTCAAGTGCAAGAAACGTGAATGCCAAAAAGGGCTAGCCACTTTGCTGGGTTTATATCACAACCTCCAAATTCTAGCGCTGTGCCTGGAGTATGGTGAGTTCTGAGTCCTTGAAGAAATCTAAGATCAGTGAAAACAAGCAAAGGGCAAGCTTACAGGACAGGAAAGATAACCTGCAAGAAAAATTTTGAATCACTTTGAAAGGAAGAAGAGACTAACTCATCCGGTCGATGTACAGGTGCTACTGATATGAGGAAGACCACGCTTGTGGCAAGGGCTGTTAGTCCTGAGCAGGTGGTCGATAGAGTCAGAAAGTCCTTTAAGAGGACTTCCCTGGTGGCGCAGTGGTTAAGAATCCACCTACCAAAGGAGGGAGTATAAGAAAGAAGTATGTGTTCCTGAGTAGCGGGGGTCCCATCCTACTGCTTGGCAGCAGAGCCAGGGAGGTGGAAAGCAGGGAGAGCTCGGGCACAGAGTCTTTGCAAAGACCCTATGGCCCAACAGTGCCTGGAGTTGCAGGGCTCCTGTGACCATGCAGGTTGTGCAGGTAGATGACAGGGGACGGGTGGGCCACCCTATTCCCCATGTCTCACCACTGTATATGTTTCCTTGAACCTTCCTGGGGTGGCAAAGAATCTTCAAGAATGACTTCAATTACATTCTCTGCCTGCTTGGCAGATTGAGGTGTCCAGGTTAGAAGTTAAACTGAGTTCTAGAAAATAACCAGACATTTCTTGCACATCTAAGTTTGGTGACTGACATTCATATCTGCTGCACAACTGTGATTTGCTTAATCATTCTTTGGCTGCATCCAGGCTTTTTCCGTAAGCTAAGAAGAAAATGAAGCCCCCATTCTAAATTTATATTATTAAGTTTTAGGAATTAAATTCAGACTTTATATTAAATCCTACTAAGTTTAAAAAAAAAATCCACCTACCAATGCAGGGGACAGGGGTTCGAGCCCTGTCCAGGAAGAACCCACATGCTGCGGAGCAACTAAGCCCATGCACCACAACCACTGAGCCTGTGCTCTAGAGCCTGCAAGCCACAAATACTGAGCCCATGAGCCTAGAGCCCATGCGCCACAACAAAGAAAAGCCACTGAAATGAGAAGCCCACGCACTGCAACGAAGAGTAGCCCCCACTCGCCACAACTAGAGAGAAAGCCTGTGTGCAGCAACAAAGACCCAACGCATCCAAAAATTTAAAAAATAAAATAAAATAAAATAAAATAAAATAAAATAAGAAAGTCCTTAAAGAAAGAGATAGGCAAACATTTTCTGGAATAGTTGAAGCTCAGACCCCAGAGTCTAGAAACTGGTGCATGCCACCTTTTCAAGACTCTTAGGAGTCCACAGTTAATGATCTTAGCCTATGGTTCCATGTCTAAAAACAGAAGTAAACAAAGAAAACAGCCTTTTAAAAAAATCATAGCAATAGCTAAAAGAGGGAAACAACCCAAATGTTCATCAACAGAGGAATGGATAAACAAATTATAGTACATCAATACAATGGAATATTATTCGGCCATGAAAGATAATGGAGTACTAGGACTTGCCTGGCAGTCCAGTGGTTACGACTCTATGCTTCCACTGCAGGGGGTTTGGGTTCGATCCCTGGTCAAGGAACTAAGATCCCACAGGCTGTGCCATGCAGCATGGCAAATAATAATAATAATAATGAAGTACTGATACATGCTACAATATGCATGAAGCTTGAAAAAAATCATGCTAGGAAACCAAACACAAAAGTCCATATGTTGTATGATTTCATTTATATTAAATTTCCAGAATAGGTAAATCCATAGAGACAGAAACCAGATTAGTGGTTGCTGGGCACTGGAAGGTGGGGAATTGGGGAAGAATGGGGAGTGACTGCTTAAGGGGTACAGGGTTTCTGTTTGGGGTGATAAAAACGTTCTACAACTAGATTGAGGTAATGGTTGCGCATTAGAAATGTATAAACGCCACTGAACTGTACACTTTTAAAATGGTTGTGTGTTATATGAATTCCACCTTAATTTTTAAAAAACTCATAGCATCAAATGGATGATCTTCATGCTTTAGAGAGAGTGGCTGCTAGAGCACATGAGGGAGGTGTGATGGAAGCAGGAGAAATTAAGCATCTGAAGACACTAAAAGCATCAGAGGACAGGCCACTGGGCAGAGGAGAGCTCAGTACAAATTTTGCAGGCTCTGTGGTCCAGGAAAAGGCTCTGGGCATATCCAGTGAAAAAACATTTAGCAGGTCTTCCCTTGCTGGGGAAGAGCTTGAGAAAACATATTTTTGCCAAAGTCCAGACCCTTTCTTGGTGGCCCAGTCAAAGAAGGGGTGGCCCTGTCAATCCCCTAGGACAGCTTTGCTAGACAGAGATTCATTTGCATAATACCACCAAAGAAAGAGAAAGACCATACAACAGGTGGAGCAGAGCCCAGATGAAGCTCCAGTCCCTTCTCAAATTCATGATGGGGGAGGAGGGCACAGCACGCCTGAACTGGGTCTCTGCCCATATTCAGAGCACACAACTCAGCAGAGCCAGCCTCCTCCTGCCCCCACCACACACCATCTCTTAGAGGGTCAGGCACCTCCTTCTTCCTGGCTGCCCCACAGGCCATGAGCATCCACCCAAAAGCACTAGAGAACAGTGGCAGTGACTGAAAAATTATTATAATAAATTCAAAATAATCTTATCTCAGGGTGCTTTATGATCTTTGATACCTCTTTGAATGACTTTTAAAAAAACAAGATTTTAGGTAGAAAAATGTCATGCTCTTATCTTCTTGGCAGTGAGCTTTCCACTGAAATAAAAATACTGAGTAAACAGATTCAGTTACTCTAAGAGAAAAATGTTACATAACAACATTTATGGCTCTAAAAAGTATTTTAAATATTTATCAATTTTGACATACACGTAGTCCCAAAATGTCTGAAATGAATAACCTGACTTTTCTATGTGTTCTCCATGGCCACGTCTGGGGGAAAAAATGTTTAAATAATGAATATAAATGTTTGAAAAATCAATTTTATGACTCTGCTAGACTAAATTTCATAAATGATTAGAATTACTTAACGATTCTCATGAGTATGGAGTTGAGTAACTACACTGTGTTTTGCTCCTTAGATTTCTATCTGAGGACTTTCCTATTATTTGCCATTTGAGTGGCTGTGGTTTTCTATTGCTGTTATAGCAAGGAAGTAGGTAGATGCATAAGTGGATTGATTGATGATGATAATGACAGTGAAGATATTTTTAATTTTTTATGTTCTTTGAAAATTCTAGTTCTTGCCCTTTTCCAATTGCTTTTTTAAAAATTTTCCTCTAACATTTAAAGAATGCAAGTTCTCTTTAGACTGAATTAAATGCTAAATGCAAACAAGAAAGTATGGTAGCTGAGATTGTCATGGTCAGGTCAACCTGACCACTTCACCTCATGGGGCAGAAACTGTTGACTGATGCTGTGGGTTGAATTGTATCCCCTGGCAAATTCATGTGTTCATGTCCTGTCCCTCAGTACTTCAGAATGAGACCTTATTTGGGAATAGGGTCATTGCACACATAATTAGTTAAGATGAGGCCATATTGGGGTAGGGTGGGGCCCTAATCCATTATAACTGGTGTTCTTATAAAAGGGGATAAAGGGGGAAATTTGGACACAGACATGCACACAGAGAGAATGCCATGTGAAGATTAAGACAGAGATGGGGTGATTTCTACAAGCCAAGGAATTCCAAAGATTGCCAGCAAACCACCAGAAGCTAGCAAAAAGGCACGGAACAGATTCTTCCTCACGGCCCTCAGAAGGACCAACCCTGCCAAGACTCCGATCTCAGACTTCTAGCCTCCAGAACCATAAGAAAATAAATTTCTATTATTTAAGCCAGTTTTTGGTACTTTGTTACAGCAGCCCTAGAACCTAATACATCTACCTACCCAACAGCCATTCCTCTCTACTATCTTATTGAGTCTTGATATCATTCATGGAGCTACAGGCTCAGAAAAAGGGAGGCCCTCTCTAGACCCAGGAAAGGAACCATGATAGATCTAAACCAAAATGGTAGTGATTGGTTTAGAGATGAGCATGTGACTTGCTTCTAGTCAAAGAGAGGTAAGGTAAACCTTTTGGAAGTTTCTGAGAAGGATTTTTCTCCTGGATGAAAGAGAAGAAGAAAGGGAGAGGGAGAAGAAAGAAAGGAGGGGAAGAGGGGGAGAAACGTAGGAAAAGGGGAGAGACAGACAGATGGGGGGGAGGGAGGGAAGAAGAGAAAAATACCCTTTTTTTCCCTCTTGGAGTCCTGTTGGAACCTCAGAGCTGTGATGACCATTTTGTGATCTTGACAAAAAAACGGCCAGAAGAATTAAAGAATCACCAACTCAGAGGGTTGACCTGCTGAACAAATTCTGAAACTGCCGACCACCAACTCCTTATTAAGAGTACGTTTTCTATGCTTTAAGCCACTCGTAGTCCAGTTAACTGGCAAATTGCAGAAAAAAGGCAGCCCACCCAGTGTGTATGGACATGTGTGCTACAGGCTTTGAAAGGACACCTTGTGGCTTCTCCTCAGGCTGTGCCACTGAGTGCCCTAATCAGGGCTGGCAAAACTAGAAAGAATTCTGTCTCTGTCTGGAGTGATGGGTAGTTTAGATTTTAAAATATATTCTTCCGCAGCTACGTTTTTTCTGCTTTGCTATTTTTACTCCTATTCACTAGGGCACACATTTATGCTATTATAGAAAGTATAACTCATTTAATGAGACCCAACAAACTGCCTGCTATGAAAGGCCTTCTGTGTTCCTGCAGTGGCAGAGAGGAGTCCGGGGGTGTGGGGAGGTTGTTTTTAAGCATCCCCAGCTTTTGAATGTGAAGAGAACATCATCCTGTTGAGTCTACTTAGGAGGCCTCTGCACACAGTTACTTCCTGTCTCGCTTTATCAACATCTCTCTGGGCGGTAGGCATCAACTGTTGCTAAAAACTGCCCACTTGATACATCCTGGGGCTTTGCTATTTAGTTATTTTACGACTATGTCACACTGATGTCTAACTTTCAGGTGAATGTCAACTCCAACCCCAACCCTTGAGAAATCTAGCTTGGTTCAGGGACTCCTTGGAATGGGACACAGTCCTACCCCTCAAGGCGTTTATAATCCATGGAGGAAAAAGCATCTACAATGTATGGAGCATAGGTTATAGACCCTGAACTGTGTTAAGTTTAAATACATCATCTCATTTATACATCACCTCATTTATATACCTAAGCTCATTTAACTAACCTTACTCGGTGTCTTGTGCAAACACACAGCACAGAAAATGTGCAGAAATGTCACCTAACCCAGACTAACAGGCCCAAGTCACCCTGGCCACCAGTGAATTTGTACAATCCCAGACTGAGATCAAGGGGTATGATCTGGTCATGCCATTCTCAGGTGGCTCCACAGGAACAGGAGGAATCTGATCTGCAGCAAAGTGGACTCTGCAATGGTCAGAAAGTAGAGGGCTAGGGAATGGTACCTGGAGATACTGCCTGAGCAACGGTGCTCATGGGAGGAAGGAAGCCATCAAGGGGACCCTCAGAGAAGGACATGGTCCTGGACAGAAATGAGAAGGAGCCTAAGCTGGTTAGGAGAAACTTTCCCTCTAAAGTTCTGAAATGCCACATCCCCCAGAGAAATTTCTTGCCCTAGTGTGCGAGGCCCAAAGGGCACCTGCATCCAAAATCATCAGGAGAGTTGTTAAAAATATGGATTCCTGGGCTTCCCTGGTGGCGCAGTGGTTGAGAATCTGCCTGCCAATGCAGGGGACACGGGTTCAAGCCCTGTTCTGGGAAGATCCCACATGCCGCGGAGCAACTAGGCCCGTGAGTCACAACTACTGAGCCTGCGCGTCTGGAGCCTGTGCTCCGCAACAAGAGAGGTCACGATAGTGAGAGGCCCACGCACCGTGTTGAAGAGTGGCCCCCACTCGCCGCAACTAGAGAAAAGCCCTCGCACAGAAATGAAGACCCAACACAGCCAAAAATAAAAAATTAATAAATAAAATTTAAAATATATATATATATGGATTCCTGAACCCTTTCTCTGACCTACCAAATCATAACTTGGGAGGCTTGAGCCTGGAAACACTCTAATGAGCCATCTTGGTGAACCTCATGCAGGCTAAAGTGAGAACCACTGCCCCAGACAATGGCCCAAGCACCAAGCCAAACATTTATTCATTCAATAAACATTACTGTACACCTCCATGTGCTAAGCCTAGTGCTGGGAGATAAGTAAGACTAACTACCCTCATTACCCTCATTACCATGAGCAATAAGAAAGAGAATCATGCATATGTCTATTTTTGGAATATACTATATTTCCAAGATCACCAAAGTATACAAGAAAAACTATTCTTATTATGGCTTAACTGACAGAAGGAAGACCTGGGAACCTCATGGGCTCAGAAGAGAACACTGAAGAGGTCTGAGTAAGTAGCTCTGGAGGGCTATTCTGAGCTTCATTAAAAGATACCACTGTTGCCAAGAGTTTTGTCCCCTTTTCTCTCCTACAAAAGTGTGAAAACGAAGAAATATTAAGGTAATGCAATTGGGAAAATGAGACTGTTTTTAAAAGTCATTTGCAGAAATGGACAAAAACAAAGGAAATTCTGGGACCAAGTCTGCCCCTGTATTCCAAATCCCTACTCATTCTCCGTCTGATTCCTTCTTCAGAAGTAATACTGCAAGGTAAGGATACAGTCAGCCTTCTTATAGATGGTCCTGCTGTCAACCCTGGATAACACACTCCGTCAAACCAGAAGCATTCAGGCAGGCACAAATGAATCTCAGGAGGCAGCCTTCACAGTTAGGAACAAATCTGACTAATCTAGTAAAAAGAAATATCTAACCCAAAACATATGCATTTAGATATAACTCTATAAAGCCAATGCTAACTAATCCTCCTGCTCATGTAAAATGGCAAAGGAATTAACAATATTGCCAAGTCTCAAAAAGCCTTTTAATTGCACTGCAATTCTTTCCAAGCAGCAGGCATCTGAGCCACATGTGGCTGCACACCCTACTCACACGCGGATTCACCCTTCATGCAAAGCACTTGGCACTCAGCCTCACAACCATGTTTTGTTGAAGCCTGGTACACATCTCCCCACAAACTGCTCAGAAACCAGCAAGGCAAATCCTGTTTACCTTTGTAAAAGATCAACTGCTGAACACTGCAGGTACCCCAGGAACCCTTCAAGTCCCCTCTGGCATTTACCTTCCTGGGAAGATATTTTTGTTTGTTCTTTATGCTAGGAAATGAATTGATATAGATTAAAACTGTGAGCTATGGGCACCTTGCCTTCCATTTGGGAAAGGTCATTAAGTACGTTCTTGAGGTACAATGAAGTGGACATGCCTTTTTGATTCTAAGGCTAAAATGAAAAGCAAGGTTAGGTAGGGTTCCCTTAAATACAAACTCTGGGATAGACTCCTGGGCATACTAGATGGAATATGCTGGTGAGATGCTCAGACCACTGCCGCTGAGAGTGAAGGGCATCCCAGGAAGCCCCCATCCCTTCTCCCACCCCTGCTCAAGCAAAGGGCTTTAGGGTCTCAATGGGATGTGAGTTCTGGGGGCATTCTGTTTCCAGACTAAACCGTGACACTGGATTTTCCATCTTCCCTGGCTAGGAGCCTCCAGACGTTTCCAACTCCCAGAGACAGGATTATTCTGCTGGAGAACCAGGAGCCAAACCCTTCTGAGAGACCTCAGCTAAAACACCTCTGACTCATGATCACATGCGTTCTACAAATTACCAGGTTAAATGACAGAATAAATAGTTACTGAGCACCTACTATGTATAAAGCAATGCTATCCTAGGGGCCCTGGAAGGCATGAATGAATCAAAGATTCTGTTCTCAGGGAACTTAAATTTGGGGACAAAGAGGAGAGAGGGCAAAGGGCATGTGAATAAATACACATTATCACTAGGTTTGGGGTGGGAGAGTGGCACTGATGACACCTGAGCTTTCCAAGTTGTTCATTTTATCTGGAAGTTCTATCAACATTATGAAGTTTCTGGACTTCCTTCCTGGAACAAAGAACTAGATATGAGGCCCTCAAGGCTTTTGGATTCCATGTTCTACAGCAATGATTCTGTTTAAAAAAACTACAGAGCTAAAGTTCATGAAACCTGAAAGTCCTGATGCTCCCTCCCTCTAGACCACCGTCGTGGAATGTAAATAGGGGGCAACAAATTACACTAAACAGAATCCACTGTCTTCTTCAAATCCACCTCCCCTACCATTATTCCCCTGGTCCCACCCTGCCTCTAACCCAGACTATTTCATAAGATAAATTAAAGGAGAAAACCACATTCATAGGAAACCTTGTCTTGGTCAAAGCTGCCATATACAGTTGTATTCAACTGAGTCTATGTGAATGGTGACCCTAGAGCTGTCTGGGACACAACCTGCAACTGTACATGCATCCCCCAAAGTAGCAGCTGGTTCTCATGCCATTCTTGGCCATGGTCTCCATAAGCTGGGCAAGGCTGCTGGGTGAAACTCCCAGCAGCTTAGGGAATCCTTAACCTGAGGAAAGTCAGACAAGAAGAATAGCTCTAGGATCACCTTACATGTCCAGACCTGAGCTGTCCTCAAAGGCTCGAGTTCAACTAGGCCTGATGAAATTTTCTCAGATTACCTTGAGTTAAAATTTTTTAATTACTCCATTCTTCTGAGAATTCTTCCTTGACCTTCTTAGCTAAAGTTGCTCCCTCCATTTTTTGCTAGTTTATACCATCCTGGTTTTGTTTCCTTTAAAATACCATAATTTGTAAACAATATATTTGACCACTTACTTGAGTTTTTCTGTCTCTTCCCTCTAGACCTTAACGGCAAGCTCCACATCTGTCTTGATCACTGCTTTATTCTCAGCTGAGAACAGTTCCAGATGTGTGATAGGTACTCAGAGAAATGTTTTCTGATTCATAAATGACTGACAGGAAAGGACAAAGGACATATACGATAAAGGTCAAGTTTCCCTTCATTCAGACATGAACCCAGCAGAAATAGCAAATTATGAGGACAACAGTTATATAGTTTGCACAGAGAGGTTAATTAAGTCTTTAAACATACATGTAATTTTGTATCTAGAACTCTACCTAAACTTTTCCTCCTCATCATCTAGTTGAAGGATTGGACTGAGCCGTCTCTGAGATCCCTTTCAGCTCTAACATAGCATGACCTATGATGCACATCTGCGGAGGCCAATCCATTTCCCATCTCTGATCTCTTTAAAGCAGAAGCCGGGCTAGTACTGCCATCAACTGCAGAGAGGAATAGCTTGTTTCTAAGATAACTGAAAACAAGTCAATACTGACATTATTTTTGAGACACTTCTGCTCCTGGTAGTACTGGCTCTGACTTATACACACACCTTATAATTTCCTTATAATGCCTAAAGGCAGGACGTGGTTCAGCTTAAGTATGTGTCCTTGGAGATGTTTAACTATAAGTGACCTCCGATTAGATCGTTACGTCATGTTCTCCCAATAATTGTCCTTCGATGGGTCATTATTCATGGACCACAGCGACCCAAAGCACTATTCTCTCCACCTGTTCCCTGAGCATGCTGCCTCTCTCCCCTCACTTACTGGGCATTTTTTGTTTGGACCACTCAGCTTAAACTTTCCCTGTCTCTTGGAAAGAGAAGTAATTCTCATTCAAGTATCTACCTGCATATCTACCATATGCACTGGGAAAAACTGACCCTACTTCTAGCTCGATGGGTGAATCTTGACTAACTTAAACCACAAGCTGGCTGAGTGTGCTCAGAGTGGCTGAGCACCAGGGGACACTCCTGGTTATGTCATCCTGCAGTTCCAGTGAGAGGAGGGAGCTGTCCTCCCTAGTGAGTTACTGTAGCTCCATCCCTGACAGCTAGATCTCAGCTGTGGGTTCTTCTGGGAACTCTGTAGAGTTCATAGCAAAGGTCCAGATCCCAGTCCTGAAGACCAGGGAGCTCTACCCTTGGATGACTAGTTTAGTAGTAAAGCCTGGATCTAGTCTCAAGGTTCATGGGACAAGATCAAGAAGTGACAACTCCTAAAAGAGAACAAAACCAAAAACTACCCCTATCGTACACCACTCATAAAAATTAATTCCAAATGGATTAAAGACTTAAACGTAAGGCCTGATAACTGTAAATTCCTAGAAGAAAACATAGGAAAGATCCTTGACATTGGCCTCGGCAATGATTTTTTTGATACGGCACAAAAAGCACAAGCAACCAAAGCAAAAATCAACAAGTGGGACAACATCAAACTAAAATCCTCTGCACAGCAAAAGAAACAATCAACAAAATGAAAAAGTAATCTATGGAATGGTAGAAAATATATGCAAACCATGTATCAGATAAGAAGTTAATATCCAAAATATATTTTAAAACTCATACAACTCAATAACAAACAAAAAAAAATATCTGATTTAAAAATGGACAGAGGAACTAAAAATAGAACTACCATACGACCTAGCAACCCACCACTGGGCATGTACCCTGAGAAAACCATAATTCAAAAAGAATCATGGGGCTTCCCTGGTGGCGCAGTGGTTGAGAAGCTGCCGGCTAATGCAGGGGACACGGGTTCGAGCCCCGGTCTGGGAGTATCCCACATGCCGCGGAGCAACTAGGCCCGTGAGCCACAACTACTGAGCCTGCACATCTGGAGCCTGTGCTCCGCAACAAGAGAGGCTGTGATAGTGAGAGGCCTGCACACGGCGATGAAGAGCGGCCCCCGCTTGCCACAACTAGAGAAAGCCCTCGCACAGAAACGAAGACCCAACACAGCAAAAATAAATAATTAAAATAATAATTACATCTGCAAACATCCAAAAAAAAAAAAAAGAATCATGTACCACAATGTTCATTGCAGCTCTATTTACAATAGCCAGGACACGGAAGCAACCTGTGTCCATCGACAGATGAATGGATAAAGAAGATGTGGTATATATATATATACACTGGAATATTACCCAGCCATAAAAAGAAATGAAATTGAGTTATTTGTAGTGAAGTGGATGGACCTAGAGTCTGTCATACAGAGTGAAGTAAGTCAGAAAACAAACAAATACCGTATGCTAACACATATATATGGCATCTAAAAAAAAAAAAAAAAAAAAGGTCATGAAGAACCTACTAGGGGCAGGACGGCAATAAAGACCTAGAATTACTAGAGAATGGACTTGAGGACATGGGGAGGGGGAAGGGTAAGCTGAGACAAAGTGAGAGAGTGGCATTGACATATATACACTACCAAATGTAAAATAGATAGCTAGTGGGAAGCAGCTGCACAGCACAGGGAGATCAGCTCGGTGCTTTGTGTCCACCTAGAGGGGTAGGATGGGGAGGGTGGGAGGGAGGGAGACAAAAGAGGGAAGAGATATGGGGAATATATGTATATATATATAGCTGATCCACTTTGTTATAAAACAGAAACTAACACACCACTGTAAAGCAATTATACTCCAATAAAGATGTTAAAAAACTAAAATAAAATAAATGTGCATGTTTATTTGCTAACAAAAATAAATGGACAGAGGAACTGAATAGACATTTTTCCAAAGAACACATCCAAATAGCCAACAGGTATATGAAAAGAAGCTCAATGTCACTAATCATCAGGAAATGCACATCAAACCCACAATGAGATATTGCCTCATACCTGTTAGAGTGGCTATCATTAAGAAGACAAGAGATAAGTGTTGGCAGGGATGTGGAGAAAGGGAACCCTTCTGCACTGTTGGAATGTAAATTTGGTGTAGCCACTATGGACAAGAGTATGAAGATTCCTCAAAAATTAAAAATAGAACTACCACATGATCCAGCAATCTCACTTCTGCCTGTATATCCAAAGGAAATGAATACAGGATATCTAAACTTTAAAGAATATCTGCACTCCCATGTTTATTTCAGCATCATTCACAATAGCCAAGACGTGGAAACAACGTGTCTGTCAGATGAACAGATAAAGATGTGGTATATATAGTGTATATACACAGTGTATATACACAATGGAATATTATTCAGTCATGATAAAGAAGAAAATCTTGCCATTAGTGACAACATGGTTAGAACTTGAAGTCATTATACTAAGTGAAATAAGTCAGAAAGACAAATACTGTATGATCTCACTTATATGTGGAATCTAAAAAACAAACAAAACAAACAAACAAAAAACTGAACTCACAGAAACAGAGAGTAGAATAGTGGTTACCAGGGTCTGGAGATTGCAGGGAACTGGGAGATGTTTTTTAAGTGTACAACATTACAACTAGTAGATTTAAAAGTCCTGGAGATCTGGGCTTCCCTGGCGGCACAGTGGTTGAGAGTCCACCTGCCGATGCAGGGGACACGGGTTCGTGCCCCGGTCCGGGAAGATCCCACATGCCACGTAGCGGCTAGGCCCGTAAGCCATGGCCACTGAGCCTGCGTGTCCAGAGCCTGTGCTCTGCAACGGGAGAGGCCACAACAGTGAGAGGCCTGTGTACCAGAAAAAAAAAAAAAAAAAGTCCTGGAGATCTAATGCACAGCATAGTGATTATAGTCAACAATAGATATATTATACGTTTTGAAGAGAAACCACAGTATAACAATAGATATATTATAAACTTCAAAGTTGCTAAGAGACTAGATCTTAATTGTTCTCACCACAAAAAAAGAAATGATAATTGTGACACGATAATGGTGTTAGCTAACACCACCGTGGTAATCATATTGCAATATATGTGTATCAAATCAACACATTGTACACCTTAAACTTACACAATGTTATGTATCAATTATATCTCAATTTTTTAAAAAAATAAAGAAATACTAACCCCCCCTCAAAAAAAAAAAAAAACTCTCACAAAATCAGAAACACAGGAACAGCCAAAGCCAAAAAAAGGCAATGAAACTAGCATATAAAGATACTCAACATCACTAATCATTAGAGAAATGCAAATCAAAACTACAATGAGGTATCACCTCACACCGGTCAGGATGGCCATCATCAAAAAATCTACAAACAAATGCTGGAGAGGATGTGGAAAGAAGGGAACCCTCCTACACTGTTGGTGGGAATGTAAATTGGTACAGCCATTATGGAGAACAGTACAGAGGTTCCTTAAAAAACTAAAAACAGAGCTACCATATGATCCTGCAATCCCAATCCTGGGCATATACCCGGAAAAAAACCATAATTCGAAAAGATACATGCACCGCAATGTTCATTGCAACACTATCTACAATAGCCAGGACATAGAAGCAACCTAAATGTCCATTGACAGAGGAGTGGATAAAGAAGATGAAGTACATATATACAATGGAATATTACTCAGCCATAAAAAATAATGAAAAAATGTCTTTTGCAGCAACATGGATAGACCTAGAAATTATCATACTAAGTGAGGTAAGTCAGAGAGAGAAAAACAAAAATCATATGATATCGCTTATATGTGGAATCTAAAAAAAAAACTGGTACAAATGAAGTTATTTACAAAACAGAAATAGAGTCACAGATGTAGAAAACAAACTTACAGTTACCAGAGGGATAAATTGTGAGACTGGGGTTGACATATATACACTACTATATATAAAACAGATGACCAATAAGGACCTACTGTATATAGCACAGGGAATTCTTCTCAATACTCTGTAATGACCTATATGGGAAAAGAATTTTTAAAAGAGTGTATATATGTATATATATATATAAGTGATTCACTTTGCTGTACAGCACAAATTAACACAACATTTTAAATCAACTATACTCCAATAAAAATTTTAAAAATAAAAAATAAATAAAATATATAACCAGGGCTTCCCTGGTGGCGCAGTGGTTGAGAGTCTGCCTGCCAATGTAGGGGACGTGTGTTCGCGCCCTGGTCTGGGAGGATCCCGCATGCCACAGAGCGGCTGGGCCCATGAGCCACAATTCTCATCCTATACAAATAATCCATCAATAAATCCCATTGGCTTTATATTAAACATATGTTCCAAATATTTACAACCATTTCTCAGTAACTCATCACAACCATCTTAGTCCAAGCCACTATCTTGTCTGTACTAATAAGACAGCCCATTAAGTAGAGTCCCTGAATCCACTCTTAGCCCCCTTTGTTCTCCACAGAGTAGTCAGAGTAATTATTTTAACACTTAGGTCAGATCCTGTTACTCCTCTGCACAAAGTCCTCCAAAGTGCTCAACAGTGAAAGTAAAATTTGAAGTCCTCACTATAGCTTCTTAAGACTATTTGTCCTGACGTCACTCTCCCTTTCACTCTTTCTGTCCAGTCATGCTGGTCTTGTTGCTTGAAGCCTAGAATGCTCTTCTCCCCAATATTTACGTGGTTTGCTCCCTTACTTCATCTAGATCTCTGTTCAAACACCACCTCTTCTGAGAGGAGGCCCCTGATCAATTTATCTTAAAAGGTCATTTCTTTCCTTTCTATCCTCTTACCTGCTTCATTTTCCCTCAAAGTGCTTATCATTTGTTTGTTTGCTGTCTGTCTCCTACTATTAGAATGTTAACTCCCATGTGGGCAGGGATCAATGCCAAACTCTTGTCTTTTCCCAGTAATAGTTGAAGTGTTAAAGGGATAAATAGCCTAAGACCACAGAGCCATTAAAATACAAGTTCTATTACTACATCCTTCTTAAATCTGGGCAAGTGAACCTCTTTGTCTCTTGTTTCCTTCCCATAAGGCGCATGTGATAAAACGTATTTTACAAAATGAAAAGATGAGGCTCTATCTTTCTAGCTTCATTATTCAAGGTCTGGCTTGGCATCTAGTATTATTTGATCCATCCAAAAAAGTTAATGAATTATAAAAATATGCTTTGGAGCCTGAAACAGTTTTCTTTTGACCCTTTACTTTCCCTTTCTTTTTATGTGTTAACTTAACCGTTTGTATTTCTTCTGTGAAATACTTATTCATGCCTTATGCCCATTCTAAATTTTATCTGTTTTTCGATCATTACAATATAACTTTTTATTTGTCTACAACATCTTTTTCTGGTATAAACTTTTGGGGAAAATTTTTTAATGTAAAATTCTAGCTTGGCAATTATTTTCTTTCAGCACTTTAAGATCTTATGCCAATGTTTTCTAGATCCCATTGTTTTTGTTGAGAAGTCAAATGTATTACTGTTGTTCCTTTAGAGCTAAATGTATCTTTCTTCTTGACTACTTTTAAGATGCTTCTCTTTGTGTTTATTTTCATCAGTTTCCTTATATGACTGGTCATGGTTTTCATTCTATTTACCCTGCTTGAGTTCAGAGAATCTTTGTATTTATGGCTTGATGCATCAGTTTGGGAAATTCTTGACCATTATCTCTTCAGATATTCTTCTTCAAATATTCTTTCTATAAGCAGAAAGAATATCTCTTTCTGCTTATAGAATTCAAATTCTATTGATCTATTATGTCTCTTATACTCTTTTATATATTTTCCATTTTTTTTTCTCCACCCTCCAGTATGGCTATTTCTACTCACCCATTGTATAGCTCACCAATCCCCCTTTACCTGTGTCTTATTTGCTGTTAAACCCATCTAAATTTCAGGTGTAGGATTTTTTAATTTCTAGAATTTCCATTTGATATTTTTCTGTATAGATTCTTACTCTCAGTGAAATTCTCCATTTTGTGGGTCACTTCTGGGTCTACTTTTCTAGATTCTATTTCTTTCTCTTGGCTTGATTTATCATTTTTTATTGAATAATAAATGTTGTACATGAAAAGCTGTGGAGTCTCTACATTACATCACTCCAGAGAAGATACTCCCTATTCTCTGCCAGATGCTGTAGCGGTGCATAACATCAAACCAGTCAGGATCCAATCTTGCTCAAGATTTGTTTTCAGTCCTCATTAGGTTCACAGTATTTCTGGTTCTTTCTGCACTCCTAGAGATTAGGCCTCCCAGGGGTCCCAACTGAGAATCTAGGATGTTTCCTATGCTTCCTCCTCCTTAATGGGCCCCGAACTCAAGTTTTATCTCCACAGCACTGTCTAAGATTCCACTCTGTTTCAGCAGCCTTCTGGTTGCTTACTCTACATATATTAAACAGTAAATGTCTCAAAGGGAAAACCAGTGCAGCATCTGATCCACTCCTCTCCAAGTTCTTGGGCCCTTGACTCCTGGTTTTCTTGCAAGCTTGGACTCTAATAGTTGTCTCCCCAGCTTCATGAAAATGCTAAAAGCTCAGAAGTCCTCTCTGACCCTTAGAAGCCAAACCACTGCCCAGAGTCTCAGCATCTTATCCATGTCTATACTTCCTAAATGTCCCATAAAGAAGGTAGCACATAAAATAAAATATGCTTATTTCAACGAGCCTTCTTTCTTTCCAGAATCTGGCCCTTCAAATCAGAGCAGGCTTGGCATCTCTCTGATGCTTTCAAACAAAGCTTTCTTTTGTACTTTATCCACATATTCTAGGCATTCTTGGCAGAAGCAGTGGTCTGGTACAAGTGATAGCCTTATCATAGCCAGAAACCTAACACATTGTGTATTAAATCATCATTTTTTAATTTTTTTATTTTTTTAAACATCTTTATTGGAGTATAATTGCTTTACAATGGTGTGTTAGTTCCTGCTGTATAACAAAGTGAATCAGCTATACATATACGTATGTTCCCATATCTCTTCCCTCTTGCATCTCCCTCCCTCCCACCCTTCCTATTCCACCCCCTAGGTGGTCACAAAGCACTGAGCTGATCTCCCTGTGCTATGTGGCTGCTTCCCACTAGCTATCTATTTTACATTTGGTAGTGTATATATGTCCATGACACTCTCTCACTTCGTCCCAGCTTACCCTTTCCCCTCCCTGTGTCCTCAAGTCCATTCTCTACATCTGCGTCTTTATTCCTGCCCTGCCCCCAGGATCTTCATAACCATTTTTTTAATCATCAATTTTTAAAAACCAAAACAGGTTTCAGTAAAAGCATCATGTTTTCCCTACATTAAAATAATTTGTTAAGGAACATAGGCTGATTGGATATAAAATAATTGTATTTTTCATGCAGAACACAGGAAAATTTTTCACTGGTGGCAAAGAGTTTTCCTGCAACAGAAAGCACTTCTGAAAAGTTAGCATTTTCATGTTTTCTTCTTCAGGAAGAAAACAAAGCACATTCTTCTTTTTTATGATTCCATTTATTTATTTAAATTAATTTTTTTATTGGAGTATAGTTGCTTTACAATGTTGCGTTAGTTTCTGCTGTACAGCGAAGTGAATCAGCTATACGTATACATATATCCCCTCTTTTTTGGATTTCCTTCCCATTTAGGTCAGAGCATTGAGTAGAGTCCCGTGTGCTGTACAGCAGATTCTCATTAGTTACCTATTTTATACATAGTAGTGTATATATGTCAATGCCAATCTCCCAATTCATCCCACCTCCCCTTCCCCCTTGGTATCCATACATTTGTTCTCTATGTCTGTGTCTCTATTTCTGAACAAATCACATCTATTCAGTCTTCGTATGTGGTGGGGCAGTTTGGAGGGTTGCTATGCAAGAAGCAATCTATAATATCAGAGGGATGGAAGTTATCAGACAGATAGGAGTCAACAAGGTCAAGTCTCATAGGCCACTTAAAAGACTTCGCATGTTACTCAGTCTCTCTTTTCTACCTTCTCCCATCTCTGAATAGCATGTACATGTGGTTATGGTCAGAATTTGTTCCTCGGTACTCATTAACTGAAAATAATACCAATGTACTAGAACGTTGTCACCAGATAATAGCTTCCAGCAATGACAGAAATGCATTTATATTTCCAAGCCAAAGCAATTGATCCTCCTGGCAATATTCAAGGGCTCTGATAGCACTTAAGCTGGGCCCTGTGATTAATGCAGATTTAATCAGTTTCTCAGATGGATATCAGTGCAGAGCTGTGACAGTGCCCCTGCGGACCCCAACACACTGATTGGTGTACACAACAGAACCATTGTGGCTGAAGCCAATCAAAGACTGGACCAGTTCATCCCAGGGGCACTGAACTGTTAGGAATAAGCTGCTTTCTAACTGGCTCAAGTCACTGTTACTGTTTATTAATTTTGCCAATGAATAAAGCTTATCTACATTCACTGGATCCAATTGGTTGGCCCCGATCCCAGGCCACATAACTAATGCCACATTGTGTTGGAATATTTCTGAACTGACATGTGGCAGGCAGAGAGATTCTAAATGAGTTCATCGCCACCAGGGCTCTGACCAAAAAAAAAAAGTCAAATTAATGCAGAATAATGGATTGGCCAACCGGCCAGCTGCTATCTTCCTGTCCCAGCACATTGTCATTCATCCCTAGAAATTGTGTCCAACTGGTTATGGCAAGGAAGTTCTTGAAATATCCCACTGTGTGTAAGAATAGGAAATCTTAACTCCAGCACCTTGGCCACCTTCCATTTTGAATAATTATATTCCATATGCTAAGAATTTCCTCTGCCTTAGGCCTTCAGAAATATAGCTGGATGGGGTCTCAGTACCCCCAATCTCAACGCTTCATCCCAGAAGAATCTTTACTCATGGTGGTGCTAATTAGAGAAGTTTTTACGCACATACACACGTACACACACACACAAAAAAATCAGAGACAAGTATGTTTTCCCATACACATGACGATTTTTATGCCTACTATTAAAAAGGTATGAGCATATTTAAAACAATACTCAATTGGGGAAAAATGTATAATTTGGTTCACTACTGGGCATTCGTAGCAGAGGTTTATTGGTTTCTGCATCACAAGGGAGCTCATTATAATAGAAGCTTTGCCTGGAGTGCAGCACAAATAGGGGACAGGCCCTATTTCCTGGGTTTTTGGTGGCGGGGAGGGTTGAGAAAGGGGAGCTGTAATGCTCCAGACGGCTGAGACCAAAAGCAAATTGAGGAGTGTAGGGGAGGAAAACTTTTCCTCTACCCTTCTAGGTTCTTTGGCTGGTCTAATGATCAAATTGACATGAGACAGATTAACAGGAGAAAAAACAATTTAATTCTGTACGCACGGGGGTGCCATGAAAATATGAGGCATAAAGGCAAGATGGGTGGTTGAGGCTCATATGCCATCCTGAGCTAAAGAATGGCATAGGGGCCTGGGGCTTTCCAAGGGGAGGAGGACAGTTCACAGAACAATAAGTAGAGCAGAAGTATAGTAATTAGATGTTTGCCCTGCCACAGGGATAGGTTATTCAGATGAAAACTTATCTCTGGTAATAGCTCTCTATTACCTAAATTATTTTATGTAGTTAAGGGGGAGGTAGAAAGCTCTTCCTGAGGCTCTTGGGCCTTGACCGTCTTCAGCTCAAAATAATCCACATGCCAAAGTGGCACATTTTGAGAAGGCTTGTTCTGAACCCCTTAGAGATAGAGATGGCCTAGCCAGCTGCTCTTTTAAAGACCTGAGTGGATCATTTTTTAAAATTATCTATATATATATGTATGTGTATATATATATATATATAGTGTACATATATTTCATACACATATAGAGATACATAGCACATATATGTACTCAACATGGGACAGCCCACACCTTCCATCCAGCAGGCTGACCTTTTGCATCCTCTCCAGGCCTTTTTCCCTTCCAGAGTGAAGCTTTGACTACTTCCGTCAGTCTCATGCCTTTGGGAGACATTGATTCTACTACCAACATAGTACAATGGCTTTGCCATGGTTCCTGATTTGGAGTTCGGAAAATATGGCACCCAAATAGCACTGGAAGATCCTTTTAGTCAATTTTATTAGCAAAGAAAGACTAGCAGGGCAGGGAGTAGACGTGATGTGTGATCAGTCTTCTTCATGCCCCCACCCCTACCCTGCAAGAGATGGTAAGATATTAAAGATTACTGTTTCACCTTTAGAATCCTGATACTCCAGCAAGGTAACATTTAAAACACCGAAGCGCTCTTTATCATCATAATGATTCCACATCCTATTTGCATAACAACAGTGTAATATAGTGCAAAGACTTGGAAAGACATCAGTAAAGGTCAATCTCTATGGTAGCTTGGGGTTTGGAGTTTTCTTTTTTCTTTCCTTTTTCTCTCAAACACTCTTTTTAACATCCGTTTCATCTAGCTTCCCTTAAGTTTTGAGTGTACCCCTAAAGATAAAATGGGGTTAGGGAACCTGGAAGAGGAGGCTTTCACCTATGCAAGAGACTTTCCTGGGTAAAGTAGAGCCAAGAGAGAAACAGGACTCCCCTGGGTCATGACACGAGCCTTGGGAGTCTCAAGAAATGATGTTAGGTGATAAAGAGAAATCTACAGGGGAGACTTCTATTAAGAGAAATTTTTTAAAGTCCCCGTATATCCAGGCAAGTGACTGCAATAAATCTGAAGCACAAATTGGGACTAGAAGTGAGCACACTTCATGAGAAAAAGAGGAGACACAGACAGGATAAGGGAGCCCTTGGCATTGCAGAAAATACCTGCAGGAGGTATTCAAAAATGGGGCGAAGAACAGCCCGGAGCACGTGACAGATACACATGATGCCAGGGTCAACACAATATATTTGTGTAAAATGCAAACTTCCCCAGATTTTAAGAAGTCAAATTGCTTTATTTTAGTTGGTTAGGTAAAGTAACAGTAGAGTACGTCTTGCACTCTATGTATTTCACAGAGCTCTCAGGGACAGAAGATGCTAACTGCAGTAGGTAATTATCTGTTACAGAACATCATTCATGATTATGTTCAGAAGATGTTAATCACGCTTAGGGAAAAGATTACAAGGCCTTCAAAGGGGTCCCTCTGGGCCATGGGACTGTAATGTGGTCTGAGAAGCCTCTTTAATGCAAATACTTGTTGTCATGGTGACAGGATAGCACTCGTCTGCTCACCAGCAAGATGCAAAAGCTCCCTATTTTGGCACAATAAGCTTTTAGTTCAAGATAGACTTTATAAGTAACCAAGAATGGAAAGTAACATCCCATATGCTTCTATCTATCTGTCGCTCTGTGAGGACCTAAAGTTCAGAGTGAATCTAATCCTAGGAAAGGTTTGGAACAGAATGGAAGAAACTGAGAAAGCCCTAAGAACCCTCACTCCACACACACACACACACACACACACACAGAGTCTACTGTTTTCTGAAATTTAACAGTTACTGCTGGCAGAATTGTCCTTGCACTAAGACACATCATCATTCGGTTTTTTGCTCATTTTTTCTATTTCATTCATAATAAAGGAGACAGCACTTTAAATATTTTGTGATGCCTTAGAAATAAGTGCTCACCTGGAGTGAGTGATGATTTACGGGGGTCAAGTAATAAAGAGTAGGAATTTCATTTATTTTATTGCCTGTTTACCTCCTGGGGGAAGGGACAGCTGGTAAATCATTTGGTGGGTTAGTAAACTGGGGGGCCTTTGTTTGCTGGGCCCCAGAAGAAATCACAGGATGAAGAGGGTCCAGGGGCTGCCTCCTTCGCACATCCCCCTCTGAGCAGGACTGCTCACAGAGCAGATCAGCAAGAAAGCTGTTAATTCTTCAATTTAGAAACTCTAGGCTAAAAAATAATGAGTTTCTTCTCTCCATTGTTCCAATGCCTTTAGGTCCTCTTAGTCTCTAAGTACTTCCTTATGTCTAACCTGAAGCCACTTGTTTCCCATTTTCACCAGTTAATTATTCCTCTTCTATTCATGTAGCGATTTCCCTGGAGGCAAACTCAAGCATTAGTACTTGTCTCAGTTCAAAACTGGATTTCTTTGGGCTATCTGGTCAGTTCCTACAGAAACCTCAGGGCATCTCTATTTCCTTCCTCTAAAGTAGGAAGGGGCTTCCCTGGTGGCGCAGTGGTTGAGAGTCCGCCTGACAATGCAGGGGATGCGGGTTCGTGCCCCGGTCCGGGAAGATCCCACATGCCGCGGAGCGGCTGGGCCCATGAGCCATGGCCGCTGAGCCTGCGCGTCGGAGAGGCCACAACATTGAGAGGCCCGCGTACCGTAAAAAAAAAAAAAAAAAAAAAAAGAAGACCCCTTGCCCTCAAATAGCCAGTTGAGAAAATATAGACATTTCTTTGCTCTTTTATATGAAGTTCATCAAAACTTAGTTTAATCATTTCCTGAGAGGTCAGAACTCATGCAAGGTGACATCATTATTTTTGTGATCAAATAAGTAAGGATAAAAATTTATATTATTTTTTTCATAACTATTTTGCACCATAACATCCCATAAATACCCAATGTCTCCCTGCCCTTGTTCTAGTTCTTCTGGGATATGGCCCTCAAGATGAAACAGTAAGGAGAAATGTTGCTCAGGAAAAGTGTGCATCGTCTGCCTGTATTTCTTGCACTTTGCCCACATATGTGTGTGTGTTTAATGGGCCAACCCAGTGCTTTTAAATTTAATTAGTTGCCAACATTCTGTACATGGGAAATTTCAATTAAAAGCCTGAATTTCAGGCTTTTCTTTAAAAATGTGAAGATGTAGCAACAATTGCCTATATAGCCACAAGTGAAGCTATATAGTAGCTGCCCGCTTTAACAGGGTCTTCACTTTCCACTTCTCCCTAGTCCTCACCAAGTCTCTACTGCATTACACCCTGCTCTTACCTTACATTACTTGTCTGACCCCTTTTTCACAGTTAGTTACTTTATTCTAATTTGGGATAAGTCTATCTACCCAATTGAAATCAACTTTCCAAATGCAATCCTTTTTTCCCTTTGCTATGAAATCTGGGACTGCTTATTCTCAAAAGGACATATCCTAGTAGGAACTGAACAATCAGCACTGCCCCATGTCCCCTCCCCACTGGCTCCTAACAAAGGGACAGATCTCACAGGGGTCTCCAATAAGGAGGATTAGTGTGAAAGCACATTTCCTCTCTCTGAAGTGCTCTTTGACCCTCTGTTGACCCACGGGCTGCATCCTTTTCTGTGGCCGAGAATCCATATCTGAACAGCTGAGGGGGGACACGAACCCTGAGCCAACGAAGTCACCTCAGAAGACCCTCCAAGATCCCCTACCTCCTTTCTTCCCAGCATGTAATCATCCCCACCTCCCAGGAGTCATACCCTGGACTTACTGATTCATTTCTAACACACAGAATATGGCAGAAGCCATGTGATATCAATTCCAAGTTTAGGTTATATAAAAACTGTGGCTCCCATTCTGAGTGATCGTTCACTCTCTCTTTGATCTCCTGCCCTAGGGGAAGCCAGGTGTCACGTTAAGAAACAGCCGTATGACAAGGCTAATGGGGTGAAAGACAGAGACCCAAAAACGACCACATGAGTGAGCTTGGAAGTGGATCTCCCCTCCTTCCAATGAGCCCACAGCCTCTACTGACAGCCTGACTGCAACCTCATGATAGATTGTGAGCCTGAAGCTCCCAACTAAGCACACCCAGATTCCTGACCCATAGAAACTGTGAGATAATACATGTTTGTTGTTTTAAGCTACTAAATTTGGGGGTAATTTGTTAAGCAACACTATGTAACTAACACACACAGTGGATGCTGGGGCTGCTGATCCAAAGACAATTGTTTGAAAACGTTGGCTCTAATGGAACAGCTTCTTCTTCAGTCTTCTGACTTGTTTGGGCAGGGAAATGCTGGTTTTTTGATATTTCTGAGCTCTGGAGTATCATAGGAGCAACCTTCCAGTCTCTTCACCATATTGATTACTGAGACAAGTTTGACATAGATAAGCACCAGTCACCAAAGAGCCCCACCTTCTCTGGAGGTGGAATGATGAAGGCAAGGTGCTGTGGGTGGGCTGGTACTCCCCCTGCTGCCCAAAACTATGGGAGGTGGTCAGGAGATCAAAGATCTTGATTACAAGGAAAGACACAGGCCATTCCTGCTTCTACTGAGAGCACAACAAAAGTCAGGGCCCAGAAAAATTGGAGAAGTGAATAAAGTATTTCTTTGGAAACCCTCATTGTCTCTCTCCACCCTGGTGAGCAGCCTTGGGGGCCTGCCCTGTGCCTCACCCTCTGGACTTAGTTATCAGTGAATCCACAGGAAGTTGCCCTATGTATGTTCCACAAGGGCAGAGACCTTTGCCTGTTTTGTTTACTGCTATGTACAAGCACTTTGACCTGTGAGTGGCATGTAGAAGGCACTCAGTAAATGTGTGTTGAATTTAAGTTTTAATACCTCAGGGTGGCACCTGACCAAGGATTAATGACCTCCTATAAACCAGAGCACGCATCTTCCACTCCCTTCCCTTCCTCCTAGCATCAATTTGCTCACCCCTGGAGTCTGCATTGGGGAACACCCCCAATCAGCTTAGCCAGGTCCCTGGCACTGTGGAGATGGGCGACTGGCACAAGGGCACCACCCTCGGACAGTTCCATATTACCACAGTGTTCAAGGAAAAGGACCGTCCCTGTACCCAGCAAGGAGACAGATACACAAAGATTCTGCAGGCCATCTCTGTAAAGCTTCAAGGCCAAGGTCTCAGTTCAAGGCACACAAGGGGCTGGAAATACCAATGGGGTCCTTTTGTGACTGGGTCCAAAATGCCTGGTGCCAGACACCAGAAAATATAAAATGGCATTTTTTGCACATATAGCAACTGGCCTAGGGTCTTATTCCACCAGCTTCAGAGGGAAATAAATCATGTTTGTTTAACAGACCCAGTTGAAGAATGTCCTGGCACAATGCCTGACACCCAGTAAGCACTTAATAAATATTTATTGAATGAATGAGAAAGATAGTAAGCCCAGCAGTGTATTTCTTGGCTGCAAGTGGGGAAAGGTAAAAATCAGATTTTTGAAGCCATACACCCCCTCTCTTCCCCACAACCCACACACAGAAACGAGCAAAAAGGAAAGCAAAAAAAATGGTATCATTAGAGTAGTAGGAAGAAGCCACCTCTGCTCTGCGACTTGGGTCAAAGCAGTTAACCTCTCTGGGCCATAACTGCTTCGTTTGTGTAATGGAAAGTCTGGGCTTGGTGAGCCAGTGCTGAGATCCTATGGCTCTGAGATTCTCTAAGGCACAGCCCCTCACACCTAATTTACACAGTTTGCCCGAAAAAGGAGTGAGGCCTGCCTTTATCAAGGTAGCAACAATAAGGAAGAGCCATTGTCATTCAAATCTTGGGGTTGACCTTTCTCTCAACCTCCTGCTTTGAGTAAGGAGCCCAGTTACAGAGCAGATATTCTTCTTTAGAGCTATTTTTTAGCAACATTGGGAAGAGGTTGAAGAGAAGGTTCTGGTGAAAACATGCCCTCCTTTTCAGGTTTTAATTTTTCATGCTCACTACAATAAGAAACCCCCTCGCCAAGGACAGTGGGGAAAAAAAAGGCCAGGGTATATGCCCAGTAGTCGGATTGCTGGGTCGTATGGTAGTTCTACTTTTAGTTTTTTAAGGAACCTCCACACTGTTCTCCGTAGTGGCTGTATCAATTTACATTCCCACCAACAGTGCAAGAGTGTTCCCTTTCCTCCACACCCTCTCCAGCATTTATTGTTTGTAGATTTTTTGATGATGGCCATTCTAACCAGTGTGAGATGATATCTCACTGTAGTTTTGATTTGCATTTCTCTAATGATTAATGATGTTGAGCATTCTTTCATATGTTTGTTGGTAATCTGTATATCTTCTTCGGAGAAATGTCTATTTACATCTTCTGCCCATTTTTGGATTGGGTTGTTTGGTTTTTGTTATTGAGCTGCATGAGCTGCTTGTAAATTTTGGAGATTAATCCTTTGTCAGTTGCTTCATTTACAAATATTTTCTCCCCTTCTGAGGGTTGTCATTCAGTCTTGTTTATGGTTTCCTTTGTTGTGCAAAAGCTTTTAAGTTTCATTAGGTCCCATTTGTTTATTTTTGTTTTTATTTCCATTTCTCTAGGAGGTGGGTCAAAAAGGATCTTGCTGTCATTTATGTCATAGAGTGTTCTGCCTATGTTTACGACCCAGCAATCCCACTACTGGGCATACACCCTGAGAAAACCATAATTCAAAAAGAGTCATGTACCAAAATGTTCATTGAAGCTCTATTTACAATAGCCAGGACATGGAAGTAACCTAAGTGTCCATCAACAGATAAATGGATAAAGAAGATGTGGCACATATATACAATGGAATATTAGCCATAAAAAGAAACAAAATTGAGTTATTTGTAGTGAGGTGGATGGACCTAGAGGCTGTCATACAGAGTGAAGTAAGTCAGAAAGCGAAAAACAAATACCATATGCAAACACATATATATGGAATCTAAGAAAAAAAAAAAAAGGTCATGAAGAACCTAGGGACAAGACGGGAATAAAGACACAGACCTACTAGAAAATGGACTTGAGGATATGGGGAGGGGGAAGGGTAAGCTGTGACGAAGTGAGAGAGTGGCATGGACATACATACACTACCAAACATAGCGTGGATAGCTAGTGGGAAGCAGCCGCATAGCACAGGGAGATCAGCTAGGTGGTTTGTGACCACCTAGAGGGGTGGATAGGGAGGGAGACGCAAGAGGGAAGAGATATGGGAACATATGTATATGTATAACTGATTCACTTTGTTGCAAAGCAGAAACTAACACACCATTGTAAAGCAATTATACTCCAATAAAGATGTTTAAAAAATAAATAAATAAATAAAACACAAAAAAACAAACAACAACAACAACAAAAGGCCAGCAAAGTTTCTCCACATGGAACTCTTTCTCAGTCTGCTGCTGGGGTCGAGCCACTGGTATTCAAGAAACAGGAGTAGTTTACTGGTGACGGAAGTGGATGAGAGGAAGGGGAGGGCAGGGAGCAGGCTCTTTTGCCTCTCTGCCTTTCCAGTTTTGCAGACAGTGAAAAATGTCCTTTTGAAAAGAGCAAAATGAAGGGGGGGGGAGTTTTTAAGTGAAAAAAAATTAAATTATTTTTTGTGAAAATAAGGCACTTACTTTCAGTATCTATAGTATTGGTGGTCGGCACCAAAATCCTTGCTGAAAAGAGGGCAAACAAATCAAAATCTGTGCCAGGAAATTGCAGAGATTTTCATAAATGTCACATAGCAAAAGTATTCCATGCTCAAATTAGTTTGGGGAATGATTTACTGCAGGACTTCTCAGAGCCTTTAATGTAGGAATAGGCAAGGTGACTTGAAAGAGACTTTTTCCTCAGAAAGCAGATTTTTCAGCAGACACTTGGGAAACACTGCTTTTGGGAAACACTGCTTTATAACTCATTTCTCTTATCTGAAGGCAAATCATGCAAATGAAAAAGTATTATCTTCTCTAGTTTCAGAGAAGATAATGTGTGTTAAAACATGTGTTTTAAACACGTTTAAAATTATTCCTTTGGGAGAGTGGAATTAACAATTTAGTTTCAATACTGAACCTTTGCATGGAAGTCAGAGGACAAAAGATCAAGGCTTGATATATTGAAGCACTTGCTGACAATAACAGCTGTTCCCAAATGAAGAAGTCCATCATCAGGAAGACAGAATAACCTGTCTCTGGAATAATAATAAGAGCCACCCCAGAAGGAGTGTTTGCTCTTTTATGATTCTGTGCTAAATAGCACTATCTACAGAGATGTATAATAAAACATATATGTATATATGAATTTATATTTATGTTTGTATCCATTTTTTTCTATTTCATCTTTACAACCCTATGTAAGGAGATACTACCATTTATCCCCATTTTGTAGATAAGTAAACTAAGGTTCCAGAACATTACCTAACTTCCCCAAGGCCACATACAGAGTAAAAGGCTTAGCGGAGATTCAAAGGCAGGCAGCTGACTGCAGAAGCCCACTCTTCCCCACACCAGCACACTGGCCCATGGAAGGCACTGGAAGGTAGCTGTAACTAACAGTCACAACAGGGACCCTGTAGAGGAGTTTTGGTATAGAAAAGGTATGTTCTATGTGATTTACAGGATCCTTACCAATAGTTATGACTAATTTTCCATCAACCTATATAGACTACTAATAATAGTATTTACAAAAATATTGAATTCAACTTTTAAACATATTAGTGGCTGCTATGTGCCTATTGTTGTAAAGAATGCAATTGGTAAGAGGGAAGTAAATATTATCAAAGATGGTATCTACCCTTGAGGAGCTCATGGTTCCATGAGAGACGAGATGACACATAGGAAGCCATGAGACACCAGAGCCTGAACTAGCTGTATTTCTAGCTAGTTCACCCAGCCTCAGTTTCTGGGGGTGCCTAGAGGACCCAGGTCTATGTGGGTTGTAGGGACCCCCAACACAGTGTGGCTGCCTACCTGACAGGATTTCACAAGGACCCCAGGATGGACAAGGACCCCAGGATGGATGTTGATCATGGTGGCTGCCCAGCTTCTGAACTTCCTTCTTATGTTTGTGTAAATGCGGGTGAGAGGCAGCAAATACTAGGTGCTTATGCATCGTCAGACTTCCAATTGCCAGCACCTGTGGCTTGTTGCCTGAGGGCTTTCTCTGGCCCACAAAGCCCACTTTGCAAATGCAGGATGCAAGAGGAGCAGGAAAGGAACACTGCACCTCCTACCCAGCAGCCCTCAGCTAATGACTGTCTAGGGTTGATGGACAAACATCCTACCTCCTTGCCCATCAGTGACGTATCTCTGAGGTACATGGTCTATACTGTCTCCCAGCAGGGTTATGCTCTAGTTGCCCACAAGGGTAATTTGTTTGATAACACACCCTTTACTACTTCATTCTCTCCCTATCTGACTTTCCCAATCCGTTCCAGTGTTTCCTTGGATCACCTCCCAAATTAACCACTTGCACTCAAATACTTGTTCAGGGTCGCTTCTGGGGGAACCCTACCTAGACTTGGACTCCCAGCCCCTGGTAACAAGGGCATCCAACTTAAGTCCAAATGACCTAAAAGCTTCCACCTGAGATTTTTACCCTGGAGCAAGTGAAGGATTAGGAACAGTCCAGAATTTGTTCTGAGGCCAGCAGCAAGGGCCTCCTGTGTCCAACAAGGTGATGTTTTACTCCTTGAATTTTAGAGTTGGGAAGCACATTTGAGGCCATCCAGTTTCTTTCTTCACAGATGAGAAAACTGAGGCTTGCAAGGTTAAGAGATTTACTTAAGGTCCCAGAGGGAGGTAGAGGCAAGAGACAGTTTTTTGACCGTAGTAGTTGAGAACCAGGCTTTCTGAAGGCAGGCATCTTGATTTGAGGCCCCACTTGCTGCTTGTGTGATTTGTAGAAAGCTATTTAAGATCTCTAAGTCACCATTTTCTCATCATTATAAAGTTGTGAGGATCAAGTGAGATGATCTATACAAAGCATTTAGCATGGCATTCATTGGGATGCTTTCAGCTCTAAATAACAGAATACTTCACTAAAAGTATCAAAAAAAAAAAAAAAAAGGAATTATAATAAGCAGCTCAGAATTGGGGCTGCTCCAAGGCTGCTTAAGCAGTTTTTTATGTCATCGAGGACTCAGGCTCTCCATGTTCTGCTATGCCATCTGCAATCTGTCACCCCTGATGGATGCAAAAATGGCAAAAGATGCTCCAAGCAGCACCACCTCATGCAACAACAATCAGCAGGAGAGGAGGAGATTCTCCCCCAAGGTACTCTATATCAAGGGACAAAACCTCTTCCAGAAGCCCCCTTATGTCTCACTAGCCAGGTCTGCACTGCATTCCATCTCTAAACCAATCCCTGACAACAGGAATCCAAGCAGCATGATTGGCTTAGATCCAAACATGTTCCTCCTGGTACAGGGGTATGAATCACCTCCTTGGAATACGTGAGGAGGAGCCAAACAGACATCAGGGCTCTTCCAGAAAGAAAGAGGGGTTGGTACAGATTGACTGATGGGTTAGGAAGCAACAACGTCAACCACGGTTGCTGAGTTTACAGAGATGTTGAATAAATGCTATTTTTAGTGTGATGCTCAGTTCTTTGTGCTATAAAATTACAACTCTTTCTTTGGTTTACAGCTATTTGTCTTCAAAGGTAAAATTAACTAGTAGTATAAGTAACACTGTCTTAACAGACATTTTGTTTGGTTGGTTGGTTCGTTGGTTTTGGCTTTGCTTTTTTTTTAAGACATAATTTTTTAGAGCAGTTTTAGGTTCACAGCAAAATTAAGAGGAATGTACAGAGATCTCCCATATACCCCTGCCCACATGTACATAGCCCCCCCATATCAACATTCCCCATCAGGGTGGTATATTTGTTACAACTGATGAACCTACACTGACACAATACCATCCAAAGTCCATAGTTTACATTCGGGTTCACTCTTGGTGTTGTACACTCTATGGGTTTGACCATATGTATAACATGTATCCATCATTATAGTATCATACAGAGTATTGTCACTACCCTAAAAATCCTCTGTGCTTCACCTATTCACCCCTCCCCTTGGCAATCACTGATCTTTTCACTATCTCCATAGTTTTGCCTTTTCCAGATTATCTCAGTGTTGCATCAACCAGTGTGTAGCCTTTTCAGTTTAGTTCCCTTCACTTGGTAATATGTTAAGTCACTTTTTACTTTACAATATAGGGAAGTTTCGTAAAGGGGAAAGGTGGCTGTGGAGCTGGGGAAATAGATGAAAGAACAGAGAAAGAAGGGTCTTGTGGAACCTGAAAGCCATGGAACCAGAAAGTCAATTTCATAGGCATCCCAGTTTTTTCACAGGAAGGGCCTGCTCCAAGCTGGGCTTTAAAGAATGGATTTTACACTTGCACTTGTCCTCCTGAAATCCAAATTCCCACTTGTACTAAGAGACTTTCAAGCAAAGAGCAAGTCAAAAAACAAATCTTGTTGAAGCCCCTTCTAATAGCTGTGCCTCTTAGCACACATCACCCTGGCAGGGGCCTGTCTAACTTGTTTTGTTCACCCTGTCACGGCCAGCACAGCAGATGATCAGGATAGGAAGTGGCCCAACCAGACCTTCCCAGGTTCTGTCATGAATGCAAATCTTAACCCTCAATGAGCATTTTTTATCTTTCAATTTCCTCACCTTGAAAAAGGACTGTTACCTTAATGCTCATCTCAGCCTCTTAGCTGACAGGATCTTTTAGCCTGAGTGTTCTCTGTTCCCCTGTGACTCCTAACTCACATTTTTCCCAGAGGGAATCCAGTTGACTTCGCTCACTGGCCAGCCTACTACTAAGGACCTCGCCCCCAGGTGAGGTGTAGCCCCCAGCCTGTCAGCAGGATTTAGGCAGTACAGGGTCCCATAATAATTTCCAGTGTGACCCGACCTGTGAACAGGGGCAGATTCCATTCTCTTGAAGGGGATATGGGGGGAGTGGAGGGGTGGCAAGGACCCAGACCAAAGTACATGGGGATGGGGGGGAGGGTATTTACTCAGGAGCATTTAGCCAGAAGAACTAGAGAAAGCTTCCTCTGGCCTTCTCCGAGAGAGAGAGACCCCGGGAAGCACAAACATGAAGTTAGATCTAAGGCACAGTGTTTTTGAGGGACCCAGAATTAGTCTGCCTCCTTCCCATTGTCCACACTCACTTTCAGGGTTTTCTGTAAACCAACAAAGATAAAAAATAATGAAGGTGGAAAATTGCAGAGGTAACAGAAGCTTGCTGAAGTCTAAACGTGCGAGCCCTAGTCAGAAGTTTCTGCCTTCTTTCTGATGTGGCAAACTGCAATCTCTCTGGACTTTTCCCCTTTAGATTGGAATTCAAATTTCTCTCTGTCTTGAGCCATAGAATTATAGCGATAGAAAAGTACAAAAAGTACATCTCCTTGTGTTCAGATACAGAAACCGAGACCCAAAGAAACTGTGCGACATGCCTAACTGCCAGAACTTGTCTTGGAATTAAGTATTTGGCCTGGCTACCCATGTATTCTGGTACCAGTGGGACCTCTCCAGAGCTACCCAGAGAAGTCTCAGCGTTACAATAGCTGCATGGGTGACAAGAGTGTATGCAGACATCAGACATGGGGGCCTGGAGGGCCCCTGAGCTTCCATGTCCTCACAGCTGGTGTAGGTAGGAGCAGTGTGTCTTCCCAGCTCAATGAGACCATCTGGAGGCACCGGAGAACCCGAGGCTCACTACAGCACGTCTTGTGTAGCAATGTGAAGACTGAGAGGTTCAGGCAAGTCACTCTGCTCATTGTGCGACATGATGCTGCTGTTACTTATGAAAGAGTACCAGCCAAAATCACTAGTCATTAAAGATGAATCAAGGTAAGGTTAAAAAGTTACAAAGGCAAAGACTTAATCCAACTACAGGTTACCTAAAGGAGGGGATGACCAATTCTTGGGCAAAACCCATCCAAAAGCTGAATGAAAGACACTTAGCCACTGCCCTTCCCCCCTCGATTTTCTCGGGAATAGGCAACCCCGGCTCTGGAGGAAAGAGACCTGGGTACAAACCCTGAATCCTCTGCTTACTAGCCGTGCAGGCTTGGCCAGGCAACTGCACTTGTCTGAGGATCTGCTTGCTCATCTACATGAGCTGGGACTGTTGTGAGAATTCAATGGGATAATGTGCATAAGGGGCCCAGCTCTGGATGGGCACAGAGTAGGTATTAATGAAACAGTCATGTGTGCAGGTGTCACCATCATCGTTTGACCACGGTGTGCCCAGATCTAACCATGACCAACCTAAGTGAGCTGTTTCAGCAGGTGAGAGCCAGGCTTTGGTTGAACAAAGCCACCTGGACCTCAAACGCCAGTGCGAGCACAGAGCCAGCACTGGACATTGGTTGGCCTAAACCATGGTTTCTCAACCTCGATACTACTGACATTTTGGACTAAATAATTTTTTGTTGGGTAACCCTGTCCTGTGCTTTGTAGAATGGTTAGCAGGACCCCTGGCCTCTACTCGCTAAATGCCAGTAGCATCCTCCCCTTGTTGTCACAACCAAAAATGTTTCCAGGCGTTGCCATATGTTCCCCCAGGGGCAAAATTACCCCTGGTTGAACCACTGGTCTAGTGACATGCCTAGAATGGGTTTCTCAGGTAAGGTCAAAGAGTCTATCCAGAGTTTCTAGTTACAAATCACCTGCCTAGGGTTACCCTTTTCTGGCAAACCACTGAAGAACATTCACCTCATATATTTTATAAGCACTATATTCCAAGGGAAGAGAATGAACTGGGGAAATAATTTGGTGGGCATGTAACATTTGTACTTATTAACAAGGCTGCTTCATGCTAATATATCTGTGACAACCAACTGCTGCTTAATAAAATGGTGGGATTCTCTAAAGCTCGAGCACAGACCAGATGTGGGCAGGAGCTCCTTGCCCCTGGTTAAACACTGTGACTGGTCAGCAGCATTCTTTCCAAGGGTATTCATCACTCTCTAGTTAAACATACCAAGGCATTGTTCCAATTCCAGGGTCCTGCGTCTGCAGAGGGCCCTTTAACAAGAAAATAAAAGGATAAAGGAATAAAAGAATGAATGAAACCCCTCCTTTTCCTGCCACCTTCTGTTGACCTGTGTGACTCAGGTTTACTTATATATGGGCTCTGCCCAAACACCTATCTCCCTATAAAAAAATAATAATAATTTTTTTTAAAGGGAATAGATTTTTTTGGTTTTGTTTTTGTTTTAATTTTATTTATTTATTTATTTATTTTTGGCTGTGTTGGGTCTTCGTTTCTGTGCGAGGTCTTTCTCTAGTTGTGGCAAGCGGGGGCCACTCTTCATCAGGGTGCACAGGGCTCTCACTATCGCGGCCTCTCTTGTTACGGAGCACAGGCTCCAGAGGCAAAGGCTCAGTAATTGTGGCTCATGGGCCTAGTTGCTCCGTGGCATGTGGGATCCTCCCAAACCAGGGCTCGAACCCGTGTCCCCTGCATAGGCAGGCAGACTCTCAACCACTGTGCCACCAGGGAAGCCCAAAAAATATAATAAATTTTTTTTTTTTTTTTTTTTACAAATAGCAGGCTGGGCTTCCCTGGTGGCGCAGTGGTTGAGAATCCGCCTGCCGATGCAGGGAACACGGTTCGTGCCCTGGTCCGGGAAGACCCCACATGCTGTGGAGCGGCTGGGCCTGTGAGCCATGGCCACTGAGCCTGTGTGTCCGGAGCCTGTGCTCCACAATGGGAGAGACCACAACAGTGAGAGGCCCGCGTACCACAAAAAAAAAAAAAAAAAAAAATAGCAGGATGTGATTGAGGTACACCCCTGGCAGGGAATGGGTTCTCTTGGTCCCCACCCCTGGCAGCTCACTTCTGGCCCCTCCAATGACCTCCAGGAATACACCTGAGAGAGCACTCTGAGTCCTGCTGTGGCCCAAGTGCCTCAAAAATGTGCAGAAACTGGTGCTTTCCAGGTGCAAGGGAATAAAGTGAGTGCAGTTCCATAATGAGTGGAGAGAAGCAACCCCACATCAGGCACACAGAGTGCCCCAAGATCTGGTGGTCCCAGAGGGGAGAGGGCACAAGAAAGGAAGTAGGTAAGGGAAGGCAGACCCAAAAGGAGAGAGCATCTACTGAGCACTTATTATGTACCTTACAATAAGACCCTTTTGCAAATGTTACCTCCTTTACTTGTCACCACAGACAGAGCCGTTACTGGGTTGGCCAAAAAGTTCGTTCGTGCTTTTCTGTAAGATGGCTCTACTAGTGCTTGTCTTTAACTTCATTTGAAACAATTTTGTTACATTGTATTGTGACAGCTGTCATAGCGTGCATTTTTTAAAAATCGAAACTGGTGAATTTTTTTTATTATTTATCTATTATATACATATTACTGTATATGTGTCAATCCCAATCTCCCAATTCATCCCACCACCACCCCGCACCCCCGTTTCCGTCCTTGGTGTCCATACGTTTGTTCTCAACATCTGTGTCTCTATTTCTGCCTTGCAAATCAGTTCATCTGTACCATTTTTCTAGATTCCACATATATGTGTTAATACATGATATCTGTTTTTCTCTTCCTGACTTACTTCACTCTGTATGACAGGCTCTAGGTCCATCCACGTCTCTAGAAATGACCCAATTTCTTTCCTTTTTATGGTTGAGTAATATTCCATTGTATATATGTACCACATCTTCTTTATCCATTCGTCTGTCAGTAGGCATTTAGGTTGCTTCCATGACCTGGCTGTTGTAAATAGTGCTGCAATGAACATTGGGGTGCCTGGGGTTTTTGGAATTATGGCTTTCTCTGGGTATATGCCCAGTAGTGGGATTGCTGGGTCATATGGTAATTCTATTTTTAGTTTTTTAAGGAACATCTATACTGTTCTCCATAGTGGCTGTATCAATTTACATTCCCACCAACAGTGCAAGAGAGTTCCTTTTTCTCCACACCCTCTCCAGCATTTGTTGTTTGTAGATTTTCTGATGAGGCCCATTCTAACTGGTGTGAGGTGATACCTTATTGTAGTTTTGATTTGCATTTCTATAATAATTAGTGATGTTGAGCAGCTTTTCATGTGCCTCTTGGCCATCTGTATGTCTTCTTTGGAGAAATGTCTATTTACATCTTCTGCCCATTTTTTGATTGGGTTGTTTGTTTTTTTAATATTGAGCTGTACCAGTTGTTTATATATTTTGGAGATTAATCCTTTGTCCGTTGATTCATTTGCAAATATTTTCTCCCATTCTGACAGTTGTCTTTTCATCTTGCTTATGGTTTCCTTTACTGTGCAAAAGCTTTTAAGCTTTTGCTTAAAAACTTAAGCTTTTAACTTTTAAGTTTTCATTAGGTCCCATTTCGTTTCTTTTTGTTTTTATTTCCATTACTCTAGGAGATGGGTCAAAAAAGATCTTGCTGTGATTTATGTGAAAGAGTGTTCTTCCTATGTTTTCCTCTAAAGGTTTTATAGTGTCTGGTCTTACATTTAAGCCTTTAATCCATTTTGAGTTTGTTTTTGTGTATGGTGTTATGGAGTGTTCTAATTTCATTCTTTTACATGTAGCTGCCCAGTTTTCCCAGCACCACTTATTGAAGAGACTGTCTTTTCTCCATTGCATATCCTTGCCCCTTTGTCAAAGATTAGTTGACCATGGGTGCATGGGTTTATGTCTGGGCTTTCTAGCCTGTTCCATTGATCTATATTTCTGTTTCGGTGCTAGTACCATATTGTCTTGATTACTGTAGCTTTGTAGTCAGGGAGTCTGATTCCTCCAGCTCCGTTTTTCCCCCTCAAGATTCCTTGGGCTATTCAGGGTCTTTTGTGTCTCCATACAAATTTTAAGACTTTTTGTTTTGGTTCTGTAAAAAAAAAAAATGCCACTGGTAATTTGGTATGGATTGCACTGAATCTGTAGATTGCTTTGGGTAGTATAGTTATTTTCACAATATTGATCCTTCCAATCCAAGAACATGGCATATCTCTGCATCTGTTTGTGTCATCTTTGACTTCTTTCATCAGTGTCTTATAGTTTTCTGAGTACAGGTCTTTTACTTCCTTAGGTAGGTTTATTCCTAGGTATTTTATTCTTTTTGTTGCAAGGGTGAATGTGATTGTTCCCTTAATTTCTCTTTCTGATTTTTCATTGTTACTGTATAGGAATACAAGAATTTGTATGCATTAATTTTGAATCCTGCAACTTTACCAAATTCATTGATTAGTTCTAGTAGTTTTCTGGTGGCATCTTTAGGATTCTCTATGTATAGTATCATGTCATCTGCAAACAGTGACAGTGTTACTTCTTCTTTTCCAATTTGGATTCCTTTTATATCTTTTTCTTCTCTGATTGCTGTGGCTAGGACTTCCAAAACTATGTTGAATAATAGTGGCGAGAATGGACATCCTTGTCTTGTTCCTGATCCTACTGGAAATGCTTTCAGTTTTTCACCATTGAGTATGATGCTCACTGTGGGTTTGTCATATATGGCCTTTATTATATTGAGGTAGGTTCCCTCTATGCCCATTTTCTGGAGAGCTTTTTTATCCTAAATGAGTGTTGAATTTTGTCAAAAGCTTTTTCTGCATCTATTGAGATGATCATATGGTTTTTATCCTTCAATTTGTTAATGTGGTATATCACAATAATTGATTTGCATATATTGAAGAATCCCTGCATCCCTGGGATAAATCCCACTTGATCACGGTGTATGATCCTTTTAATGTGCTGTTAGATTCTGCTTGCTAGTATTTTGTTCAGGATTTTTGTATCTATGTTCATCAGTGATATCGGTCTATAATTTTATTTTTTTGGAATAGCTTTTTCTGGTTTTGGTATCAGGGTGATGGTGGCTTTGTAGAATGAATTTGGGAGTGTTTCTCCCTCTGCAATTTTTTGGAAGAGTTTGAGAAGGAATAGTGTTACCTCTTCTCTAAATGTTTGATAGAATTTGCCTGTGAAGCCATGTGGTCCTGGACTTTTGTTTGTTAGAAGATTTTAAATTATGGTTTCAATTTCATTACTTGTGATAGGTCTCTTTATATTTTCTAATGCTTCCTGGTTCAGACTTTGAAAATTGTACCTTTCCAAGAATTTGTCCATTTCTTCGTGGTTGTCCATTTTATTGGCATATAGTAATTTGTAGTTGTCTCTTATAATCCTTTGTGTTTCTGCACTGTCAGTTGTGATTTCTCCTTTTTCATTTCTAATTTTATTGATTTGTGTCCTCTCCCTTTTTTTTTTGGTGAGTCTGGCTTAGGGTTTATCAATTTTGTTTATCTTCTCAAAGAACCAGCTTTTAGTTTTATTGATCTTTGCTACTGTTTTCTCCATTTCTATTTCATTTGTTTCTGCTCTGATCTTTATGATTTCGTTCCTTCTACCGACTTTGGGTTTTCTTTGTTTTCTTTCTCTGGTTGTTTTAAGTGTAGGGTTAGATTGTTTACTTGAGATTTTTCTTGTTTCTTGAGGTGAGATTGAATAGCTATAAACTTCCCTCTTAGAACTGCTTTTGCTGTGTCCCGTAGGTTGTGGGTTGTCATGTTTTCATTGCCATTTGTTTCTATGTATTTTTTTATTTCTTCTTTGATTTCTACAGTGATCTCTTGGTTATTTAGTAGTGCACTGTTTAGACTCCATGTATTTGTGAGGTTTTTTACAGTTTTTTTCCTGTAATTGATTTCCAATCTCATAGCATTTTGGTCAGAAAAGATGCTTGATACGATTTCATCTTTTTCAATTTTCTGAGGCTTGATTTTTGACCCAAGATGTGATCTATCCTGGAGAATGTTCCACGTGCACTGGAGAAGAAAGTGCATTCTGCCACTTTTGGGTGGAATATTCTATAAATATCTTTTAGATCTATCTCGTCTATTGTGTCATATAAAGATTGTGTTTCCTTATTTATTTTCTGTTTGGATGATCTGTCCATTGGTGTAAGAAGGGTGTTAAAGTCCCCCACTATTATTGTGTTACTGTCGTTTCTCCTTTCATGGTTGTTAGCATTTGTCTTATGTATTGGGGTGCTCCTATGTTGGGTGCATAAACATTTATAATTGTTTTATCTTCTTCTTGGATTGATCCCTTGATCATTATGTAGTGTCCTTCCTTGTCTCTTGTAACATTCTTTTTTTTAAGTCTATTTTATCTGATATGAGTATTGCTTCTCCAGCTTTCTTCTGATTTCCATTTGCATGGAATATCTTTTTCCATCCCCTCACTTTCAGTCTGTATGTGTCCCTAGGTTTGAAGTGGGTCTCTTGTAGACAGCATATATATGGGTCTTGTTCAGCCAGTCTGTCTTTTGGTTGGAGCATTTAATCCATTCACATTTAAGGTAATTATCCATAAATATGTTCCTATTACCATTTTCTGAATTGTCTGGGGGTTGTTTTTGTAGGTCCTTTTCTTCTCTTGTGTTTCCCACTTAGAGAAGTTCCTCTAGCATTTGTTGTAGAGCTGGTTTAGTGGTGCTGAATTCTCTTAGCTTTGCTTATCTGTAAAGCTTTTGATTTCTCTGTAGAATCTGAATGAGATCCTTGCCAGGTACAGTAATCTTGGTTGTAGGTTCTTCCCTTTCATGACTTTAAATATGTCATGCCACTCCCTTCTGGTTTGTAGAGTTTCTGCTGAGAAATCAGCTGTTAACCTTATGGGAGTTCCCTTGTATGTTATTTGTTGTTTTTCCCTTGCTGCTTTCAATAATTTTTCTTTGTCTTTCATTTTTGTCAGTTTTATTACTACGCGTCTCAGCATGTTTCTCCTTGGGTTTATCCTGCCTGGGACTCTCTGTGCTTCCTGGACTTGGGTAGCTATTTCCTTTCCCATGTTAGGGAAGTTTTCCACTCTAATCTCTGCAAATATTTTCTCAGGTCGTTTCTCTCTCTCTTCTCCTTCTGGGACCCCAATAATGCAAATGTTGGTGCATTTTATGTTGTCCCAGATGTCTCTTAGGCTATCTTCATTTCTTTTCATTCTTTTTTCTTTATTCTGTTCCATGGCAGTGATTTCCACCATTCTGTCTTTCAGGTCACTTATCTGCTCTTCTCCCTCAGTTATTCTGCTATTGATTTCTTCTAGTGTATATTTAATTTCAGTTATTGTATTGTTCATCTCTGTTTATTTGTTCTTTAATTCCTCTAGGTCTTTGTTAAATGTTTCTTGCATCGTCTTGATCTTTGCCTCCATTCTTTTTCCAAGGCCCTGAATCATCTTCACTATCATTATTCTGAATTCTTTTTCTGGAAGGTCGCCTATCTCCACATCATTTAGTTGTTTTTCTGGGGCTTTATCTTGTTCCTTTCTCTGGTACACAGTCCTCTACCTTTTCATTTGGTCTATCTTTCTGTGAATGTGGTTTTCATTCTACAGGCTGCAGGACTGTAGTTCTTTTTGCTTCTGCTATCTGTCCTCTGGTGGATGAGGCTATCTAAGAGGCTTGTGCAAGCTTCCTGATGGGAGGGACTGGTGGTGGGTAGAACTGGGTGTTGCTCTGGTGGGCAGAGCTCAGTAAAACTTTAATCTGCTTGTCTGCTGATGGGTGGGGCTGAGTTCCCTCCCTGTTGGTTGTTTGGCCTGAGATGACCCAGCACTGGAGGCTACAAGGCTCTACAGTTGTGCCAGTGGCAGACTCTAGGAGGGCTCATGCCAAGGAGTACTTCCCAGAACTTCTGCTGACAGTGTCCTTGTCCCCATGGTGAGCCACAGCCGCCCCCCACCTCTGCAGGAGACCCTCCAACACTAGCAGGTAGGTCTGATTCAGTCTCCGATGGGGTCACTGCTCCTTCCCCTGGGTCCCGATGCGCACACTACTTTGTATGTGCCCTCCAAGAGTGGAGTCTCTTTTCCCCAGACCTGTTGAAGTCTTGCAATCAAATCCCACAAGCTTTAGAAGTCTGATTCTCTGGGAATTCTTCCTCCTGTTGCCGGACCCTCAGATTGGGAAGCCCAACGTGGGGCTCAGAACCTTCACTCCAGTGGGTGGACTTCCGTGGTATAACTGTTCTCCAGTTTATGAGTTGCCCACCCAGCAGTTATGGGATTTGATTTTATTGTGATTGTGCCCCTCCTACCATCTCATTGTGGCTTCTCCTTTGTTTTGGAATGTGGGGTACCTTTTTTGGTGAGTTGCAGTGTCTTCCTGTTGATGTTGATGATTGTTCAGTAGTTAGTTGTGATTCCGGTGCTCTCGCAAGAGGGAGTGTGAAATTGGTGAATTTTTGTGTAGCCATTTTAATATTGAAGATGGAAGAAAAAGCGACACTTTTGGCATATTATGCTTTATCATTTCAAGGAAAGTAAAAACGCAACTGAAACACGAAAAAAGATTTGTGCATTGTATGGAGAAGATGCTGTGACTGATCAAACGTGTCAAAAGTGGTTAGTGAAGTTTTATGCTGGGGATTTCTCTCACTGGATGATGCTCCACGGTCGGGTAGACCAGTTGAAGTTGACAGTGATCAAATCAAGACATTAATTAAGAACAATCAATGTTATACCACGCGGGAGATAGCCGACATACTCAAAATATCCAAATCAAGCGTTGAAAATCATTTGTAACAGCTTGATTATGTTAATCGCTTTGATGTTTGTGTTCCACATAACTTAAGCGAAGAAAACCTTCTTGACCGTATTTCCACATGTGATTCTCTACTTAAATGTAATGAAAATGTTCCATTTTTAAAACAAATTGTGATGGGCGATGAAAAGTGGATACTGTACAATAATGTGGGACAGAAGAGATCGTGGGGCAAGTGAAATGAACCACCACCAACCACACCAAAGGCCGGTCTTCATGCAAAGAAGGTGATGTTATATATAGTGGGACTGGAGGGGAGTCCTCTATTATGAGCTCCTTCCAGAAAACCAAACAATTAATTCCAACAAGTACTGCTCCCAATTAGACCAACTGAAAGCAGCACTCGATGAAAAAAAGCATCCAGAATTACTCAACAGAAAACACATAATCTTCCATCAGGATACCACAAGACCGCATGTTTCTTTGATGACCAGGCAAAAACTGTTACAGTTTGGCTGTGAAGTTCTGATTTATCCACTGTATTCACCAGACATTACACCTTTGGATTTCCATTTATTTTGGCCTTTACAAAATTCTCTTAATGGAAAAAATTTCAATCCCCTGGAAGATTATAAAAGGCACCTGGAACAGTTCTTTGCTCAAAAAGATAAAAAGTTTTGGGAAGACGGCATTATGAAGTTGCCTGAAAAATGGCAGAAAGTAGTGGAACAAAATGGTGAATACGTTGTTCAATAAAGTTCTTGGTGAAAATTTAAAATGTGTCTTTTATTTTTACTTAAAAACCAAAGGAACTTTTTGGCCAACCCAACATTATCCCCAGTTCCATCAACAGTCAACCCAGAAAAGTCTGGCCGGCTGAGACTGGTCTTTACCACACCTGGGGCTCCCAGCCCTGGCTGCAGAGTTAAATCTGAAAAGCTTTAGAAAAATACAGATGCCCAGGCCCCAGGGTCCACCAATTCTGTCAAAACCCCTAGCAGCAGAGCCAGGAATATTAATTTTGGAAAAGCTCCCCCAGTGATTATAGTGAATATGTAGGGCCTAGAACCACTGCTCTACACAAGGAATAGAGGAGGGAGGTATGGACAGAAGGACAACACAGTGGGTACCCACTGTCTGTGTCCAGTATCCACCCCCAGAGCCACACAGTGCTGCAAGGGATCCTGCAAGGCATTTAATTTGGCACACAATTTTAATATGTGCCAAATTAAATGCCTTGGAAAGATAAATCCACAAACCCTGCACGCTGTGTGATATATTCCAGTAAAAACTGCTTGTGCATAATGGGCTTTTTTAAACAGTCTGCACCCCTGTCTCATTTTATTCCTATAGAGCACTGGTTCTCAGGCAGGGGAAGTCTGGCCCTCCAGAGGACATTGGGCAATGTCTGGAAACAAGTTTGCTTCTCACTACTTGGGAGGGATAGGGAGGTGTTACTGGCATCAGGTGAGTAGAGGCCAGGGATGCTACTAAACATCCTACAATGCACAGAATGGCCCCCTGCCACAAAGAATTATCCAGCTCCAAATGACAACAGTACTGAAGTTGAAACACTCTAATGTAAAGAAGCAGTAGTCACCACTAGGTAGACGCAAAGCCTTGAACACAACCCTCCTCCAGGTCAGAAGCCCGTCCCTGACCAAGCATGTTTCAAAGAATCACAGAATCTTAGAGCAGGAAGAGACTTCAGAGACAATGAGCCCACTGAGATTCAGTTGGGTTTTTAGGAAAATCCTAGATTTAGGAAAATCCTAGAACAAAGCTACACAATGTTTACCAAACCACATTACAATGCATTGCTGGCTTGACTTTCTGCCCAGGTAGTACAAGTGTTGCAAATTAACTAAAAATGGTATCCCTTACAGCAAATTCTTATTCGTTGATTTAACAAGTATTTGTTTGGTGCCCAGTATGTTCAGGGCACGTTGCCGAATTTCCCTGCCCAACACAGTTACCCACCCTGGGACAGCCCTCTTCATGTTCAAGCCCAATATAAGATCCAGGCAAGATATGCAGACTCAGAGCACAGCAAAATCACCCCCAGCTGGGTTTATGGTGGTTTTATTGTTTTCTGGCTCATTGGGTAACTTGGCAACCTGGGATCAGGTGTGCAAAGAACTGAAGGAGACCCATCCAAGAATCAGCTCTCCCAGGGGCTACACTGGGGTGAGGCTTAGCACAGCCTGAAGCCCAAGGTCAGATGCCTAGCATTCCTCCCAGCTACCCAAAGCTGCCCTCTGCCCCGAGCCCAGCCTGCTCCAGCTCCCTCTCACATTGGGCGAGTTACGGGCAGCAGACTCAGGCCAGCCAGCACCCAGCCACCGAGTCCAGGGCTCTCCTCCTTCTCCACGCCCTCTCCTCACGTACTCGCTGCCACACTTTATCGACAATAAGCACTCAGTGGTAACTTGCCACAGAAATGAAAACTGCTCTGCGGGAAGAAATTGGGAACGTTTTGTCCTCCAGGGTCACAAGAGATTTAAGTTATTCTCCCTACTGGAGGTCTCATTTACACTGGGTGGAAACAACAACAAAATAAAAACCTGTCGAATGGATTGTGCAATAAAGGGAAATAAATGCTGCAGACCCAAACTGGTGGGGGCAAAGAAGAAGGGAGAGGAAGGACACGAAGCCACCATGAAGAAGAAACTGAGTCTGTGTGCCAGGGGGTGCTGGGCACTGGGTGATGCTGGAGGAGGGGGCCAGGGGCTGCCCTCCTGCCGGCTCGTTGAGATGTCCCTGTGCCTGCAACCATGCCTCCCCGTGACAGGGAACACAGCACCCCACGCCTCTGCCCACCCCACAAAACTCTGGGCTCAGCTGTGCCACTGACACCTGGCCAGAGACAACTGTCCCTGATATAAAGCAAGAGCCGGCCAGAGCCACCTGCCCAGCGGGCCTGTGATCACAGCAGACGCTCCCAATATTTCACCTCTTTCCTCCTCCTTCGGAACTCTATCTCAAAGTTATTTCCTCAGGGATGCTTCCTCTAATCCCCTAGATTCATTCTTCCACTCAACAAATATCTACTGAATGAATTTATTGAGTGGCCCCCAAGGGTAAGGTGTCCTTCACGTAATCTCCCCCAGCAAACGCCTTCTCCTCTTTAACAACAATGATGGTAATTAAGTACTTACATAATTATTTCTTAGGGTCCAGTTCCCACCCCAAACCACCAGTCCTTCCAGAATACTGAGCTACATGAAAACAGGAGCCAAATCTGTCTGGTTGACTCTGCTACATCCCACCGTCGGTGCCTCCCAGGTGTCGGGACAAATTGAATGAATGAGTGAACATACGTGTGAGCAAACAGTCAGAGATACTGTTTTTATCATGTAAGTCCTCAAAAATCCAGTACTTATTTTACCCTTACAGCAGATGTCAAATTGGACAAGCCTCATTTCAAGTGCTCACAGCCACACTTGGTTACCATACCGGGCAGTGCAAGGCTGGGCTCCACCAGGGCCTTACCAGTGTGCTTGTTTGCTGGTAAAGTAGGAGAAAATTTAAGCTCTGCTACACCGGGAGACAACACATCCCTTATGCTTCTTTCTGGTCGTTAGATGACCCGGGTCCAATCCTATCTCTGCCACTTACTACTTGCACGACCTGGGCAAGTTATGTGACTTCCCTGTGCCTCAGTTCCCTCTTCTATAAAGTGGGGGTATTTTTATAACAGTATCTACGTTATGGGAGAGATGGCAGGAACAATAAGGTAAGACCCCTCAGCCCTTAGAACACTGCCTGTCTCATAGTAAGTACGCAATAGCATCAGCCATTTAATATCTTATTATATGTTTATATCATGTACAGATATTCATGCTCCACTTCCTGCCGCACGATACGGGAGATAGCTCAAGTCACCACACATTGCGCGGTTACACCAAAAGAACCAGTATCCATTTTAGAACTACATTCTGAGCATATCTGTCACCGACAAAGACCACTGGGCTCCCCAAGGAAAAGCAAGATGGAATCTAGGAGAAAAGGTCTAACCTCTTCCTTTGTGCTTCATGTAGTTTCCCTTGTCCTTAGGGTGCCGCATCCAGAGGCCTCGCATCTGGCCCTTCAGACCGGAATTCCTGGGGCAGCACGGCTGTGCCCTCCCCTCAGCTGCAGGGCTCTGCGCAGAAACACTGCCACCAGCGCTCAGTTCAAGATGGCGGCGGTGGCAGGCCGTGTGCAGCGCCGCTCCTCTCGGCGCTGTGATCTGGAGGCGGAGCCACAGCAGCTGCACTGTTTCCCACAAGAACTCCGCCTCCTCCCCCGCTGCCGAGATCCCTAGAAAGCAGCCCCACCCACAGTCTTTCCGAGAGGGCGTGTGCTCTGCAGCCGGAGGTCACACCACTCTGTTCTTTGATCAAAGAATAAAACTCTTTTGCTTCCAAGTGGAAGAACTCAGTCTCGTTCAATTGGTTTGAGCAACACTGGGCAGAGGACCCCTCTTAGGGACCAACTCGGGAGGGTCAATAACATGTTCTTTCATGGGTACTGCAAGATATATCTTAACCAATGAGACTGATTATGGTTGTACGAATTGTACAGGCAAGTAAAAAATGTAAATGCACATAGAGAAGAGAATTTCCACTCAGCCATGGCACACATTATCATTGGTGAGAATGGGAAGTACTCGTTTAAATAAAAATCTGTGTGCAACTTTGTACAGGTTGTTTTAATGCGGTTCTCCCATCTGTTAAACTCAAATTCCACTGTAGGACAGACAAGCTGTGTCCTTTTCAATCCAGCACAGAAGGAAAATGACATTTACATTTGATTTCCTGTCTGGGGCATAAAGTCGGCTCCAGAAAGCTGAGCATTCAGCAGGTGGAATCCAGATGCAGGGCAAATGCTGGAACCATGACTGCTGTCATAGTGGCCCCGGAGCAGGGGCATGCCACATTTGGAATGAGGTAATAGTACCTACCTTGCAGGAACACTGTGAACATTTAATTGAAATAATATGAGTGACAGTGGTTGACCCAAAGTAGGTATTCAATAAATGTCCTTAGGGAAACACAAATCTAATGTCTGGGTCTTCTAATGATGCCACAATCTCATTAAAAAGACTTCCATATTGAACTAAAAATGTGTTCTAATTCTGCCCTTTTTGACTATACAGAATGAGTCTAATTCCTCCTCCAGAAAGCCCTCAAACATATGAGGGTGACCTTTCATGACCTCCCCACCAGACTTCTCTTTTTCAGCCAAACGTCCTCAAGTTCCTCCAATAAGACAAGAATTTGTTGTCTTCAAAGTAACTAGAAGCATCTGGGCTCCAGTGGATCCCAAGACACATCTCAGCACCAATAACATGCCTACAGCCCTGCAGGATCCCCAACTTGGTCTTGTGGGATATGGATAAAGTTACCCTCATGGTTAAGCCTAATGCTTTCTTCATCATATAAAATTCAGGGAACTTTCTGCATATGCTCTCCCCAGCCCCAGCATCGACTGCAGATGCTGCTTTGTTTGAAAGAGCCTGTTTTACTACTAATACGTTCTTCACAGTTGAAATCCAGTCCCGAACCTTTAAAGTGACATTTATTGTGGTCTTGGGAAAGGTTCAGTGGAGGTGAGAAGTGACAGCTGAGGGTGATAAATCAAATGCAGCTCAGTTTTCATTTAAGGGCAAACTATCATCCAGCCAGCCTGTCTCAGTCATCATGCAGCTCTGGCAGCTTGTGACTTCTTGCGTACATGGTAAACAGAACACTGAATGGTGACAATTTCTTCAACTGCTAGGATGAGCTGTCGGCTTCTGTTCTCTGCTCAAACTTGACATCTTAAGCTGCTGGTTAGAGGACAGGCATGTTAAAAACTTTTCAGGACTAATCATAATCGTAAAGCCTCTTTTAGAAATGATGCTGCTTGTACAGCATGTTCACAGCACACCTTGTCTGCTCTGCTTCCTAAAGCACTGAACTGAAGGTTGTTAATACTCTAGCACTGACTGTCCAGTACAGCAGTCAATAGCCACACGAGGACACGGAGCATTTGAAATCTGGCTAGCTTGACTTGAGATGTGATGTAAGTATAAAATAACACAGGATTTCAAAAATTTAGTACAGAACCTTGTAAAATATCTTATTTCTAATCATATGTATTGATTTTATGTTGAATTGATAATGTTTTGGATATACTGGATTAAACTAAATAATTATTAAAATGAATTTCACCTCTTTCTTTTTACTTTTTTTTCAATGTGGCTACTAGAAAATTTTAAGTTACATATGCAATTTGTAATGTGGCTGCATTACACTTCAGTTGAACAGCACTAGTCTGGAAGGCAAGGTGGGAGATGGAAATCCCTCATTTCTCTGGCTCTTCCTCTGGGTTCAGACTTAGGAAAAAGGGACCTACTTCAGAAGCCATCACTCGCTTTACTGTTTATTTATTGGTTAGACTACAGCAGTGGTCCTCAAACTTCAGTGAACATAAATGCTATGGACCAAACTGTGTTACCCCAAGATTCATAAGTTGAAGCCTAACCCTCCCTGTATTGGAGATAAGGCCTTTAAGGGGGTGATTAAGGTTAAATGAGGTCACAAGGGTGGAGCCCTGATCCAATAAAACTGATACTCCTGGGTATATATTCAAAAACACCAAAAACACTAATTCAGAAAGATACACACACACCCTAATGTTCATAGCAGCATTATTTACAATAGCCTAGAAATGGAAGCAACCTAAGCATTCATCAACAGATGAATGGATAAAGAAGATTACACACACACACACACACACACACACACACACACACACACACACACTCAGCCATAAAAAAGAGTGAAATTTTGCCACTTGCAGCAACATGGATGGACTTGGAGGGTATTATTCTAAATCAAATAAGTCAGAAGGAGAAAGACAAATACTGTGTGATATCACTTATATGTGGATTCTAAGAAATACAACAAACTAGTGAATATAATAAAAAAGAAGCAGACTCACAGATATAGAGAACAAACTAGTGGTTACAAGTGGGGGAGTGGGAGGTACAAACTATTAGGTATAAAATAAGCTACAAAGATATATTGTACAATAGGGGGAATATAGCCAATATTTTATCAAAACTATAAATGGAGTATAACCCTTAAAAACTGTGAACACTATATTGTACACCTGTAACTTATATAATATTGTACATCAACTATACTTCAATAACAAAAAAAAGAAGAGGAGGAAACACCAGCGCTCTCTCTCCACCGTGTGAGGACACAGGAAGAAGGTAGCCATCTACAAGCCAGGAAGAGAGACTGCACCGGAAACTAAACCCTGATGGAACCCTGATCTTAGATTTTCCAGACTCCAGAACTGTGAGAAAATACATTTCTGTTGTTTTAAGCCACCAAGCCTGTGGTATTTTGTAATGGCAGCTTGAACAGACTAAGGCAATAAGCATCACCTGCGGAGCTTGTTAGACATACAGGTTGCTGTTGTTTCTATTCCTGAAAGAGGCCTACTCTATTGATCTGAGACAGGCCTGGAAATCTGCCCTTCTTTAACAAGCACTCTAAGCATTCTGTGTGTATTTTGAGGTACGCCTGGACCAAAAGAAACATCATTATCTAGACTCCTGTTGGCACTGTTGCAGGAGGAGTTGGTGGACAAGAACTGAATTTCTAGTTCTACCACTACAGCAGTGGTAGCCAAATTAATTTGATTGTGAGCGTCCCCTTTTGGTAAAGCATTTTTGAGCATGCAACCGGCTAAGCACTATACTTCGTGATAAATTACATATGCCCAGACTATAAATCATATATTGAATATTAGCAAAGTTAATTTTGACATATGCTATTTTCTTTTTCGATCCCAGTGGATCATCTTCAGTCTGTGGAGGCCTCTCATCGAACAAGTTATAACACTTTACATGTTATATGAAGTCCTTGCTTTTGCCCACGCTGTTCCTATTTTGCCTTCTCTGCACTTAGAAAATGCCTATTTATCCCTCAGGCTTCAGCTCATAAATCTCCTCTGAACCGCTCTTCCTTCTCCTCCCCCTCTTACAGACAGCATTTCAGCCCCTCTTTGCAGCACATCTACGGACTCACCACACTGAATTGCAAATATTTGTTTAACCTGTCTTCTCCTTGAGGGCATGGACTGTGCTTTATTTATCTGTTTCACCTGTGCCTTGCACACAGCTCCTGGCACAAGGTATGCATTTTTTTTAATGTTTATATAATGAGCAAACCAGTGAATGAGACTGCAATTAATCAATACTTTCAGCAAGTCACTGCCCTTCTCTGCGGAAGCAGAATCACCATAGTTTATGCGAGAAATAACCCACATAAAGGAGTGTGGAGAGAAGCTATCTGAAGCCATACTGGGCTTTAAGTTTGGGTTTACAGAAGCACGTATAATTCACACCAACCTGAGGACGAAAGCAAAGTGAACAGCAAAGTGAAACCACTCACAGCATAAAGAGCAGAGAAGGTTTTGGGGTGTTTTGGTGGGTTTTTTTACTGCTATTTTTAATTGTCTTAAGGTCAGGATCCTCCTGGCAAAGTAACAATGGATGGCTTGTGAGAGATCTCAGTGCATCTTTGTGGGGCAAGACAAAAAGATGGATGGGGAACGAGAGGGCTTGTAGAGGCAATATCATTTGTGAGCTACATCCAGGTCTGCACCTGCACAAAATGAAGGAGTCATTTGGTCCAAGCCTCAGAAACATTACGGCTAAAAGTACCACCTTTGGAAATTTAAACCTGGCTTGGGTGTGTAATAGCAAGTGTCCTCCCTCTGTGAAGTCTAAAGCCTCATTAGTTAGAAGTTCGTTTCCCCCATTCCTTCACGTGCATTGTGTGGTCTCTGTCCCCAAGCTTCCCCTGTCAGGGAGTCATCATGGGCAGCGCAGCACCCTGGCTGGAAGAATTCTCTGGGTGTTCTCTCACATGTGCTGGGGCCCATAGGAGAAGAGAAATGCTTTGTCACTTCCCTGTTTACAAAAACAGCTTTTCCTCTCAGCAGGAACTTGAAAGAAACAAAGTTGTACATAATCGGTTTATCTTCTCAGACCCACTTACAAGGACTGACCCTGTGATATACTGAAAAGTAAAATACATGTCTGTTCATGAATCACTTTTCAAGGTGATTAGCAAGCAACATTACCAGTAGAAAGGTTTCTATATTGTTCCCCTAAGAGTAGGGTTGCCATATTTAGCAAATAAAAATATAGGACGCCTGGTTAAATTTGAATTTCAGATAGGCAATGAATAATTTTCTGATATAAGTATATATTGCACATGTCCTGCATTTTATCTGGCAACCCTACCTGAAGGGGAAAAAAATCTCTACATAACCCTCATGGGGAAAATTTCTCTCTATGTCTCTGGAAATGTTTCCCACTAGCTGAGAGGTGTAGGTTAATAAAAACATACCTCTAAAAGCTAAGATATCTGAGTGCTCTTCTAGTTCATGCTCTCATTGATTCATCAATGTTTCATCCCAAATACTGAGGTATGACTCTCCTGGGAGCGTGTTTTCTTTGTAACATAGCAGGTTTCTAAAGATCAAATATGTTACCTGACAGTAGGAACCCTAATGGAGGGAATTTCATGTAACAGTGGCAGATACATGGTACTCAAGAAGGACTTTCTGTCCTAGCTAAGCCTTCAGAATGTTGCAGTTACCACTTCTACCTATGTTTAAAGGCTGTCCAGCATCTGACTTCTTGTTGTTCATTTATTATTACATCTTGTGCCTGCTTCCAAAAATAGAAGTAATTTGCAGTGAAAAAGAATAAAAATCACCCAAAGTAAATATCATGTGAGGACTGAGCTTCCTGGAAGCCAAAGCAGAAAATAAAATGCAGCACATTACATACCTCTCACTGTTGGGTAAACAGCACTGTTGGCTTCTCAGAAGAAACAAAGTTCTTCCTGGCATTAAATTCCAACATGCATGTGCGTGTATGCATGCATACGTGCAAAACAGTGCATGTCCAGATGCCCCTTCAGAACTGTCCTTCCAGAACTCTCAAAGTTATTTGATAAGAATTCTGCAACAGAGATCAAGATGCCCGTAAATTTAAAGTCCTTTTATTGGGAGTTACCTCTTCAGGGAGGAAGGAGGGTACTAGCATAGTGTAAATGCAAAGCAGGGGGAAGATTAAAAAAAAAAAAAACTGGCTGAGCTTGGTCACAAATGTGAAAGTAGACTTTCACACATGAAAAACACTATAGAGCCTGAACAAGGCTCTCCACAAAGTGTTCTTCATTATTATTATTCGTTAGTGTAAACATGTGGCTTGTTTTCAATTATTCCGAATTGAAGCTAGTGAGACAAGATGATAAAGTTCCAAGACAACGTTAAATTACTAGGGTCTCTTATTACAAAGCAGCATTTTTCTTTTCAGGGTTATGTACCACCCTTTTTCTTATTCATTACTAATGCAACATCAAGCTGTGAACTTCTACAAGGCTGAAAATAATTCATGCAAGCAATCTTCTTTAAAAAACTAATCATCTTGCTCCTTCAGGAAGTACAAGATATGGAACACTGGTGATGATTATGAAAAATAACAGTCTTTATAAGAACCCACCGTGCTCCATGCTATAGCTAAGGAAACTTTAACTGTGTTTAATGATCTTGCCACTAATACTCTCATTGAGATAGTCAGGGCCTGCCACATCATTTTAGGACGGAAGTTGTCAAACACATTGTTCTCAGAACGCCTTTATACTCTTACCAAAATTATTAAGTACCCCAAATAGCTATTGTTCAGATGTATTATAAAGATAAATATAATACATTGCTATATTAGAAATTAAGGCTGAAAAAAATTTAAATATCTATTTGTTAACCTTACTAAGAAAAAATCTAATACATGTTAACATTTTTATCAAACACAGCTATGTTTTCCAAAACAAAAACATTAGTGAGGACAGTGGTATTACTATACATTTTTGCAAATCTCTTTAATGCCTGCATAGCTGGATTCTCATATCTGCTTCTGTATTCAATCTGTTCCAATGTCACATGTTACATGACATTTGGAAAACCCCCCTGTACACTCATGAGAGAATGAGAGTTAAAAAAAGGAGATAGGGAGGGCTTCCCTGATGGTGCAGTGGTTGAGAGTCCGCCTGCCGATGCAGGGGACACAGGTTTGTGCCCCGGTCTGGGAAGATCCCACATGCCGTGGAGCAGCTGGGCCCGTGAGCCATGGCCGCTGAGCCTGCGTCTGGAGCCTGTGCTCCGCAACGGGAGGGGCCACAACAGTGAGAGGCCCGCGTACCGCAAAAAAAAAAAAAAAGGAGGGAGGGAGACTCAAGAGGAAGCAGATATGGGGATATATGTATATGTATAGCTGATTCACTTTGTTATAAAGTAGAAACTTACACACCATTGTAAAGCAATTATACTCCAATAAAGGTGTTAAAAATAAAAAGGAGACAACAACTTAGTATTATTATTAAAATAGTTTTGTCTTCACAAACCCCCCTGAGAGTGTCTCAGGGACTATTAGGGTTCCCTCAACACATTTTGAGAACTGCTGTATTTGGATAAGACTGACTCCCATAAAAGCAAAATTAAGTTTACTATCTAGTGAAGGAAGCACTAGAATTACAAGAGTAAAAGTTCCATTCTACATATATAGGCTAAACAGAAGTATAAAACACAGTATCTATTTTAAGGGGCTTAAAATTTATTTTGCAATAGAGTAGTGGGGTATATTGCATTACTCTTCAAAATATCAGCTGCTCCTCTTAACAAGGAGCACCTAAATGGGCCCACCCAACAGAGACTATCCCTATGGGAAGATTATACTCTTCCCACCTTATTGTGTTCATGTCTGTCCATCCGACTCACTTTAGCCAATGAAATGTGAGTAGAAGTGGCATGTGCTACTTCTGTGCAGAAGCTTTAATGACCATTAATGGATGCTTTAATGGATAGGTGGTTCTTTCATCCCTCATCTCCCCTCCCATGAGACTCACAATGTCCAGGAAAGAGCTGCTTCTTCAGCGTGGGTCCTGAAATGAAGGCAACATGGAGCAGAGCGGCAGTTAATCCACGCAGTGCGTGTAACAAAGCAGTCCACTGAGATTTTGGGAGTTATTTGTTACCACAGCATAACTTAGCCTATGGTGACTGATGAAGGTGGGATAAGATAAGTATAGAAAAACCTATATATCAAAGAAGTATCATAATAATTATTCCCACTTATTAACCAATATAAAGCAAAGGGAAATCTGTCAGTTTCCTCAATTTTTAAGCAAATATTTAATTAAATGTAACAAGCATTATGGAGTCAGGCTCTATGCTAGACACTGAATATCCAGGGATGAGTAAGATATGATCTCAGCATGGAAGGAGGTGGTGGGAAGCACAGCTTTGACACTGGAAGCTTAGCTCTGCTACTCACAACTATATGACCTTGGGTAAGTTTCTCTGAGCCTTATTTTCTCACCTGTAAAATGGATATAATAATACCTACCTCAGATGATTGTAAGAATTAAATGATATGATTATGTAAAGTATGTAGCAGATAGCCTAGCATAGTGTGTATTTTCAATAAAGACTATTTTCCTTCCTCATATGTCTCCCCATATCCCACCTCCCACTCCTAGATGAGGGTCTTAGGATTCTAAACTTAGCTCTATCTACTGGATTTCTGAGTTACTTTTCTAAATTTTAGTGTCTCCAAAAATAAAAAAATTGTGTATGTACCACATACATAAACATACACACACAAATATATTCATTTAGTCTGTCACTCAACTAACACTTATTAAATATTATACTCACTTTACAAATAAGAAAACTCAAGCAGTGATAGGTTGAATAACTTCTCCAATGTCATATGTCAGCACATATATACTTAAACCTTATTTTCTTAATGGCTGATAATATTCAACAGTATTTATATTATAATTTACTTAACTATTCCCTCTTTGATGGACATTTGTAAGATGTGTTATGTGTTTACTATCACAACAAAGAAACATCCTTATAAAAATATTTTTTATACATATGTAACTACATTTTAGGATAAATTCTTAGAATTGGATCGCCAGGTCAAAGAGCATAGAAATTTAAATTCTGATAGGTACTGTGAAATTGCTTTTTCGAAAGTCTTTGCCAATTTATACTCCTGCCCTCGAAGAATGAACATGCCCTTTCTTCAGAGCCTTATCTACGCTATCCACTAAACTTTCAACAGCTTGTGCCTCTGGATCCGGATGATGTTCCCAAGAATACTCTCATTGGGCACTGTTAGAAAAGCTGCTGAATGGAGAGGACCCATATTTTTGTGCCTGGTGGGTTAGTGCCTTCTTTCTCTGCTTTCACACACAATGGCATTTGGGACATCTGGCTGGAAGTAGGCTTTGATCCGCTCTGAACTACACAAGAATAATTCATCTATCTGAAAGGTAACTTGTATATTGATCCAGAAACATTGCAGGAGTGCAGATTTTTCATTGATTATTTGATAATGGGTCATTTCATTTTGATCTACTTCTGACTTCTCTAACTCAGATTTAAAAACTAGGAAACCCTGAGCACATAATTCATCTCAGTGGAAAGCATTTTGCCTGCCAATTCTCATTAGCTCAAAAAGTGACCCTGCAAACCGCTAAGTCCTTCAGAGCAATACATTTCAGAGATGGCTCTTCCAACCTGCCTTATTCTTGTTTAATATCTGGACAAGACACTAAGGGAGCACTTAGTTTGAAGCAAATTGCATCTCATATCTTCTTGGAATGAGGCAAAAGCAAATTTAAAACATCTTTCAATGAAGTGAGCCCACATTGACAAGAGTACATGTATTTGCTTCCATTGTATGTTCTTAGCTAATTTACAACTACATTCATTGAAATAATAATGATCAGCTGGAATTCACAGAGGCCTGATACCCAGGGCTCCATTCAAGGGCTGCTGTCCTGATATTTAAATATTTATTGATGATAATTGGGTGACAGACAGGGATGGGCTCAGCCAGAAATAAATACAGTCTGCTTGCACAAGCATCCTAGCCAAGAGTCCTCCTTATGCCACATAGATACAATACCAAGAGAAATGGGAGGTGAAAAGAACATTGAAGATATGTGAAAACTAAGAAACCGAGCCTTATGATCACTTTGTTTAGTTAAAAGTAAAGGTAAACTCCTTAAACATTTTTTTGAACCAAATTACTAACAAAAAGAAGAGAATGTGGAATTCAACACTGCTTTCCTGGATTCTGAATATTTCCTCCCACTTTAAAAAACATTTGAGTGCTACTAGGCACTAGGCATTAGATCTGTATAGAGACTAAAAGGAGACCCAAAGGGAAAAAAATGAAAGAGGTAGAAGGTAGAGGAAAAAAAGGTAAGAGAGGGAAAAGAAGTTGATCAGAAAGAAAACACTGGAAAAAATGATAAAAGATCCTTTTCAACCCACGACCTACCTTATTAGCACTTAGAAACATTTAGTCATTATTCTCCCCACACACACACGCACAAGATGATTCAGCCTGCTGCCTCTACTTGACAAATAGGAATATTACAGATAATTTAGCTCTCAGTGTTAATCACCTTACTGGAGCATGTATTAGTCAAGATATGCCAGGTTATGCTGCAGTAACAAAGAAACTCAAAACCTTAATGACCAAAAACTACAAAGGTTATTTCAGGCTCACACCACATGTCCATCTCAAGCTGCAGGGCATTCTGCTCATCAGAGTTACCCAAGGACACAGGCTGACAGAGCAGCCAATGGCTCCTGCAGAAGGAGAATCTTGCATTGGCAATTAAATGATCTGACCTGGAAGGAAACAGCACTGATGACCACCACGGGGGACATCCTTAAGACAGGTGTGGCTTTGAAGCCCTTCTCTGCTTCTAACTAACCCCGTGAACTTGAACACATCATTTAAACTCTTGGAGACTCAGATTCCTTAACTGAAAAATGGAAATAATACAACTTACTCATGAAGTTCCTATAAAGAATAAATGAGATGATAAATATGCAGAACCTAGCACATATTGGGGGCTCAATAAATGACAGGCTCTTGGTTCTTACCACATTAAAAGACTTCCGAAGAGACCACTGTGTTTTTACTCTCTTGCAATACATTATACACGATTCTTTAAAATATATATTAAACCACAATACATACGTATCTCAAGGCTCTCACTGCCACCTACTGTGGTTTCCAACAGCTCAATTCTGTACATGGGGAAAGATGACCTGGAGGTGATTGAAGAATTCAGCCAAAGTTGTTCCATAGTCAAGAAGGCGTAACAACCATCCTTGTGTCTCCTGACGTCCAATGCAATCTCCACCTCACTGCTACACCTGACCTACTGTGCATGGGGGCAAGAAGGGAAAACAATATATCTCACCCCAGAGAGCATCTTTGGCAGCAAGCTTTTAGACAAGGAGCAGGTAAGTCAAAAGGTTACTTTCTATTCATATGCAGTGATTACTCTTCACTGTATTTCCCATAATAGCCAAGGAAAGCTAAAGAGATTTTAAAAAATGATCACAATTATAATAACCATAATAATGGCTAACATTTACTAAGAACTTACTCCATGCCAGGTCCTATTCTACAAACTTTTAGAAGATTCTCTCATTTAATCCTCACACTAACACTAGGAAGTAGGTGATAATATTACCCCATTTTGCAGGTGAGAAAACTGAGGCCCCATGAGGTGAAGCATCTTGCCCAGGGCATCCCAAACAGTAAGCGGTAGTCAGCAGTCAAGCACAGACAATTTTATTCTGAATCCCATCATCTTAGCTTCCCCACTATGGTTCTAATTCATATACAGTCACTATTTTGAAATCTTGCTTACCAGGAAAAGGGAATGGTGGCTGATGGAATTGCTCCATAAGTTCAAGGGCTAAGAAATGTAGGTTCATTCAGACATTCTGTTGTATTCTTGTCCATCACTATACTCAGTATCTCCCTAGCATCAGACAATTAAACAGATAAGTTCTTGAACATGTAAAGAAGGAATAAAAGAGGCAGATCAGAGCACAGAGAAGATGATCAACTGATATCTACCAAACACATGAACGTCAAATTCATCATCATTAATTGAAGAAAATTCAAATTGATGTTCTTCCTGTGCTAGTCAACAACATCCCAGACATAAACGAAGCTCATTATTTTAACTTCATCAGCCCCTTAACACAAGATATGCATGCCAGATTCTGAATATTGAATCTCATTGCACCACTGCCTTTTTATAAACCAAGGAAGATAGTTCATGGAACAAAGTGCTTTAGGGAAGTGTCACAGGGTGGAAGAAGGAGAGGGAATTCACACTTATCTCCAGGGAGAAGGGGGGACCCCATGGAAGCAGCAGGCCAGCTCCCTCAGTCCTGACAGGTACTATTTCAGTGTTACGGGACCAATAAATTGGAGAGAGAGTTAGTACCTATTATTTTAATACTCAGCTAAAAGAAATTTTAAAATTCCATATCTATGAATTTTCAGGGAGAACCAAGTAGTCTGCACTAACCCCAAAATGTCACAGCTAATGCTCTGTCAAACAAAACAAATCTCTCTCCAAATAAAGACAACAGTATTAAATGGAATTCTGTGTGTGTCTTTAAATGCATAACCAATTAGCAATCGCTCAGTAATGAACTAATAGAACTTACAAGGTTCCCCTTTCTGATTTTGCAGAAATATTTGGAAATTAATGGGATGTACTTTATCAGACTAAGCTCACAAGCTATTTCCAAGTCCTTGTTCTTTTTCCTTTCACATGACAAAGTGGGCTGCAACTAACAATTTCTGTGGTCACAGTGTATGATCACTATTGCTAAGTGGAAGTTGTAGGGGAAATAACAGCAGTTGGCCAGGGTAGGTTAGGATGGCAAACAAGGCCTTGTCAGTCAGTGCCCCTCAGATCACATACTTCCACCTGCTCCACATGTCCTTAGCTGTGTTTGTTGAGAAAGATTTAGCCTCAGCAAGCCGGTGAATGGTCCATGACATGCTCCAGCAACGGGGATCAGAAACATATAATCATTGAAAACTTGTTGGGGAAGTAGAGGTCAATCCAAATACGTAGGCCCTAAAGCAAAAGTTACCAATTTGTTATCAGTGACTTTAAAATCAAATAGAACAGACCAGTTTCACTGTACCAACAGAGGGTCAAGGTAACCCCAAAGGAAGCCCTTTGGCTTTTTGACTGTCAAGGAGCCTTGATTCAGAAATAATGGAGGAGGGCTTCCCTAGTGGTGCAGTGGTTAAGAATCCGCCTGCCAATGCAGGGGACACAGGTTCAAGCCCCGGTCTGGGAAGATCCCACATGCCGCGGAGCAACTAAGCCCGTGCGCCACAACTACTGAGCCTGCACTCTAGAGCCCGCGAGCCACAACTACAGAGCCTGTGTGCCTACAGCCCGCGCTCCACAACAAGAGAAGCCCCCGCCATGAGAAGCCTGCGCACCGCAACAAAGAGTAGCCCAAGCTCACTGCAACTAGAGAAAGCCCGCGTGCAGCAACGAAGACCCAACACAGCCAAAAAAATAAAAATTAAAACGTTAAAAAAAAGAAATGATGGAGGACTTCTGCTTAAGTCCTGATCAGACTTGCAGCTCACAAGGCTACAAGTGGCCTTCCTCATACCTTTGTGTTTTCTGCGGGCGTGGCACCACCACCATGCACATATCCATGTGCTTGTTATAAGACACAAGTTGTTATTTTCCTCTAGGCAGGAATTAACTATCAAATGGCCTTATATAGGCGCCATAGCACCTGTACCTTTGATATCCAAAAATGTTTACTTTTCAAACTAATGACGGTACTGTGGTCTTGCCAATCAGCACCAAAATAGATCAGGTCACACTTCTTGCTAGCATAGTAGTTTTCCACTGTTCCACAGAGCACCAGGGTTTCATGGAGGGGCTCCTCCAAGAGAGGAAGCAGGGAAGTGAAGGTCAACAGGGTGAAGCATCTCTCCCACCTCCACAGCCATGGTTTCTGCTTTATCTGTTATATCAGAGATATGGTTTTTCACTTGAGGAGGAGTCCAGTTCCTTAAAAAATTTAAAAACCACTATTCTAGAAGATGCCCAGGTTATCAGAAAAATAAAATCAGTATGTAGCGTGCCTCATCCAAGAGAAGCAGCTATGTGTGTATCAGCGCTCTGGGTTTCCAGGGTAAAGTATTTTCCTTTCTCAACAGTGAACAGTAGTTACCCCTCAGAACTCCAGGAAGAACCAGCAACTCTGAGTGCCTCAACAGCCTAATAGAGCCCCTACTTGATCAATCTGAAGAAAAAAAAAAAAGCCATGTAGGGGAAGAAGAGATATGAATAAAACAAGTTAAAAACAACAGCAAAACAGCAGCACTATGCCACCATGGAAATGCTATATTATTAACTTGCTTCATGGGAATTTACCCAGCCCTCTGCATGCGAATGGTCCAACCCAGCTATTGAAAGGTTCATGCAGACTGAAGGAAGTTAAGAGACAAAAGCAGCTGAGTAGAGGCCGTATCTGCACTCGGAAGGCCTGTGGTGACCTATCAACTCACTGTCCTGCTGAGTCAAGAGAGAGAGAGAGAGAGAGGAGAGAGAGAAAAAGAGAGAGAGAGAGAGAGAGAGAGAGAGAAACTAGACCCCGGGGCTGAATCATCGGTAGTCCATTCTGAAGGCATTCCCAGACAAAACATCAGTCAGACACCCTGGCACCAAAGACACAACGAAGAAAATGCTGGGGAAAGATCTCTGTTTAAAGGTCTATTGATTCCAAAAGAGCCCTGTAGCAAAAAGTCTTTGACTCCAAATGCAGCAGCCTGTTTTCATCCTCCTTGTGCCTGCGACACACACAGCCTGATGTGAAATAAGCCTGTGCTGTTCTGATGTTCATGCATTAAGCAAGAAAGGGTATCCAAGGTAGAAGAGCAGAAAGCTCTTCTGGGAAGCATCCAGACCCCTGGAACTAAAGGCATGATGTGGATCCTAGAAGCCTCCATGTGGGACCCTTCTATGAGGCCCCCTAACCTGTTCTGTCTCCTAGGAACCAGACAAGAGTAGGGGGGCAGGTCTCACTAGCCAGAGAGGAGAATGGGACACAGAGTGGATGGTGGATGGAGAAAGAGACCCAAGGTTTGGGCAATGGGGTCTCTGAACACCCAGCCTACTTCTGGCTCCTGGATCTGAACGGCTCTTCCATGCAGACACTCCAGTGTCTCTTCTTTGGACATCGTGGGACATCTCCCTGCCTTACCTTTACCCAAGTTCCCTGCCTTTCATCACCCCTAATGCTTTTCCACTGATGAGCTCCTTTCAGAGCAGGCCCAGGTAACTACTACTTCTTAGGCCATAGGCCCAAGACATTGTATGCCCAATGGAGCTTCTTTGAACAGCCCAGGGAGGGCCAGTTTCAATGACCTTTCCTCCAAGCAGTGCCTCCAGAAGCTCCACAATGCACCTCTCTGCCTCAGAGCATCTACCTGAAGATTTAGAAGCAGAAAAGGACAGAGTTATGTGGGTTATGCACTGTTGGGTTGCTTTCTCTGACCCCCGAAGACCTTTCTCCATCTTCTCTCAAATCTGACCCAGGACTCTGAAGTCATACACTAGTCCTTATCCTTTCTCTCCCCAAATACGGCAGATTCTTTCATAGTGATATTACCAAGGCGTCCACTCATCATTAGCTTGGAATGGAAGTTCAGCAACTTTGCTATGGCGTGGCTTTGCTCTGATGTTTTCATTATGAGAGCTACAGAAGAATTGGGGGACATTTTATAAACCCCGAAGTCTTAAAGTGAATTTTTAGAGATTCATTAGCTCATGAAATCTTAGGTTATGCCATTGTTGTGTGAGAGCCAATACAGAGGGATCTGAAATATGTGTCTCTAGTGACCACATGGTCTCTCAGAGTGAGACTTCTCCACAGCCAGGGGCCAACAGATGACCAGGCGACTAGCTAGAGGAGGTGGCATTGTCATAGGAAACCAGAACTTCTGACTCTTAGCGTTTCCTTAGTCCAGTGTGGGAAAAAGTTCCAGTTCTTATTTCTGTTTGCCAACAAAATGTTCAGATGTCTAGAATCCATCTGTGAAGAGCCCCACAAGAATTTGGCAGCCACATCAGAGCAAGGGAGCTTGTTCAGAGTGATTAGAATGGAAAGTCATAGCAGTAACTTTCTAATATCACTAATCTGCAACAGATTTTCATTCCTTGGGGGGCCGAGCCATCATTTAGCTTATTAGGAAGGAAAGGCATATGGCTCAGTCAGAGGAGTTTGGATCATCTCAGTACAGTAAGGTTTGAAGGTTGAGGGCATACCCACCAGTGAGAGACAAAAGAGAGAAGATGGGGCCAGCAAGATGGGACCAGGTAAGCAGCAAGGAAATGAAAGATGGTGGCAGATGTCACAGTCCTCTGGTTATGAATGCCCCATCCCAATCAAACTTACCATGGAGATACTGGGGGTCAGGCTCTCTGAGCAGAGCCTACATCTCCTACACCAAAGCCACCAGGCTCTAGTTCTTGGAAGTCTGGTCCATGGACAGTCAACTTTCCTTAAAACTGAATGGTACAGGACAGTGACCTAGAGGAAAAGTTCAGAGGGAACTTCGCTTTACTCTGAAGCCCATGTAAGATTCCTCTTAGCCTAGATTTCTTAGGCAAGGATTAAGGGCTAAAGCTTTACTCAGGCAATACAATGCCAGGGCAGTGAAAATGAGGGGAAAGGAGGGTCAGTCAGGAAAGGATGGAAAGTAAATGCATGTTGACGTCTTACTGTGCTGTCCACTGCTTCCCAACAAGTGTTAAAGAGATGCAGCCCTTGCACAACGGGTGTACCTGCTTGGCCACAGCAGAACGTCTCTGGTCAAGCTGTAAAGAGAAAAAAATCCACCTCAGGACTGTCCATCAAAGGGAAGAATGGAGAGGGAATTTACCCATCTCCAGTCTTGTTGGCCCAGATGTGGCTCATTTAACTCCCCTGCATTTCTGAGTTGCATCCAACGGCTCTGGCCCTACCAAGTGCCATGACGCTCATTCACATCCAGAGGCGCTGGGAGGAGGCAGAGCCTCTGGGCATCAGAACCGCACCAGAGCCTTGCCAGAGTTGACCCACACTGCAACCCCTGAGACGAGTAAGCAGCTGCATCCAGGAGGCAGGGGAAGCCAAGAGAATGGGGGCACCTGAGATGTGGCCATAAACTGACATGATCTTTAGTTAAAGGAAGCTGCTCCCCCGTGCTCCTGATTTTCAATGTAGCTGTCGTCAATTCTGAGCGCATCTCTGGAACTGGCAGAATCTGGAGTTTAGGAAGCCTAATGTGAAGCTGGGCTCCCTGCCCCTCTGCCTCTCTAGGTGACCTTCTGGAAGGGAAGATGCCTAATGCCTCTTTGCACCTGCTCCCTGAGACAGGCTTTCCACTTCCATCCACAAACATATTAGTAACCGGATGAGATCAGGTTTGGCCCATTGGGTGATTGTGGGATTCCACTCTAGCTCTTGGCTTGATGATGCATATCAAAAAGCCAAAAAGAACTATACATCCCCTTTCCCGTACATTGAGGCAGCACAGCATTAGGCTGAGGGTTTTAGGTTGGGCTCTGGAGGGAGACAGCCTAGAGTAACTGGGGCCACCACCTCCTAGTTATGTAACCTCTTTCTCTGTTCTCTCATATGTAAAAATGGACATAAGGTTAGGACGCCCTCACGGAGCTGTTGGGAGGGTGAAGCGAAACGTTCCCTGGCAAGTGCCTAAACAGTACCTGGTAACTAGAAGGCATGAAATATTAGTTTTTAATAGTTAGAAATTCCCTTGCCCATTATTTCATTTTTTTGTCCTCGCTGCCAAAAAGCCGGGAGGTAAATTGTGACTCATTTGACCTCATCACTTACAAACCTGTTTATTCCTCCTGAATCAACTTGTTTTTTTCCCTGCTCTGTTGTAGTGCACTGTCATGTGAACGTCCTTTATAACAAGCTGCATCTTCTATCTCCTTTCCTATCAAGCTTTCCTCCTTTGATCTGCCCTATCACAGTCCCATTTTTCCAGATAACGTAACTGGCCTCTCTCTGGCTTGCGTCCAGCACGCAGCACCCTTCCTAGGGTAGGTGGCAGGCTGAGCGCTGACCCTTCCATGTTTTGTGTCTGGAGAGGGCTGCCGGCTTCATTAAAGTTGAGCACAGCCCTGCAGGACCCAGTTGTCACCATCTGGAGTACTGGGCAGCAGAGTGCTGAGGAGGTGGAGTCAAGTCGGAATAAGGGTTCTAGAAAAATCACTCCTCAGACGCTGCAGCCTCCAAAGGCCAGCTCCCCGCCCAAACCATCCGCAAGCCACTGGGTATCAGCCAACACTCTTCTGGGGATGTAGGAGCCAACGCACCCCCATTTTCTCTTCCCCAAACGAGGCATTCTGTTTCCTAGGACAGTGAGTCTCTCATGTAACGGCCAGTTTATTACTCGACATTTGAAACTCAAAGCCTCAGAAACAAACAGAAGTGCAATTTCCTCGATGCTCCTAAAGCTACAGATTTCCACGCAACTTCCTTGGGCGCCCAAAGGTCACACTCACCTGCGTGATTCCTTCACAACTACCAAAAGCCCCCAGCGGTGGCTTTCCGGGGCTGGCGGCCTCCCAGCCCGGCCCTTCCTAGTGTAGAGCCAGCACGAGGCGCGGGGGAGAGCACGGGGCAGCTGGCGGTGCCCCTCCCCGCTGCGCGCTCCACCATCTGCTTTGCAGGCTGACCCTCCCGCCAGCCGGGGAAGTGACCTGATTGGCTGAAGGAAAAACTGCAGCAAGAGCTCCCGGCGCCTGCGGTGAAAGAGAACCTCCTGCCGCTGAGGAACTGCGCATTCTCGGGCCGGCTCCCGGTGCGGACTGAGGTTGGGGAGGGAGCCCCCGGAAGGTGGAGGAAGATCCACCGCAATCCATCGCGAGCCCTCCTGCGTCAGGAATCCCAGATGGACCAGGAAGGAGAAGGAGGCTAAAATAAAGGGCCTGGCCTCACAGTGCTGGGAAACTTTTAATCCGAAGTAAAACAAGCAAGGCAAGTTTGGATACAGTCTGCTTTCGGTAACAGCAGTTTGTTCAGGCCCCAGTTAAACCCAACAAAATGTCGATCGGTATAGCCATGCAAATTTCAGAGCCTCTGATTCAGACTGTCAAGGTATAGCATTAATTTTATACAAACCAATTTAATTTCTGTATCTGAGCCCCTGTTCCGCTGATGGTAGCAAACACATTCTTGTCAAATTTAAATAAGTGTCCATCTACGTGTCTTCCCCAGCCCCACTCTGGGCCTCTCTCAGCCCCTCCTGCCCTTCCAGGGGCCCAGGATGGTTGGGTATTCTCTTTGCACTAAGATGAGGTGCCAGGACTCCACGAAGCTGCCCTCAGGGCCCCGTGGCTGTCCCCTGGCCCCATGTGCCTTCTCTACCTCTGTGGGTCCTTGGGCAACACCACGGGCAAGGAAACACAGGTCACCCGTGCTCCGGGGTCATCCAGACTTAACTGGGGTTTCCATCAACATTCCTCCAAGCTGGGGCTTGGTTCTGATGGTTGTGAGCCTTTCTCTGAAATACTCCTGACGTCAAATTCAACTTATCTCCTAACTCAAAAACCAAAACCAAAAAAATTTCTCCAAAGCCAAGAAAAGGTTTGTATTTGACAGGAAATCCTGTCCTTACATAATTTATTCATTCTTTCCAATGCTATTGTTTATGAAGTCAACCTTATGCTCCGGCAGGTTTGTTTTTTTGTTTGTTTTGTTTCATTTTCACTTTTGTAACTCAAAAAACAACAGTAATAGTAGCAAAATAATAATGATAATAATTTTCAAATGGCAACAATGTTTTTCCTCTTGGCAAGAACTGCAGGCTTCACTGCCCCTGGTGTAGTCCAAGGAGCTCCATGATCCAGATGACCCATTTATGGAGCCTCGCTGGTTCGTCTTCTGCCCTGGGTATTGAGCTAGAACAAGCAAGGAAAGGAAATACTGTATATTTCAAATAAGCAAAGTTTTAGAACCCAAAGGAAGTAAAAATGTCTTACCCCAAACCAACGCTTTGTCCAATAAAAACAGAAATGGCCCCATTTGTGAAGAGCTGTGGCTCTCCCACAGTTGTCCCAAAAGGAAATACCCACTAATAATGGTGGCCTTCAAACCGCCATTTCTTGATAATGTTTCCTCTTCTTTGTGAGAGCCCTCTCACTGAGAAATAACAGAAAGAAAATGGAAAGAGAAGATCACAAAAGGAGCAAGTAAGGATCATGAGAATATTTACCAGCCCATAAAATTTGCAGGATTTTAGAAGAACACAGACTCATGTGCATAAATAATGAATGATATTTTATTTCATTTCTAATTTCATCTTGTTCTTTTTTACACAAATTATGATTTCTAACACTGATGTGATGCTATTACCATCCATAATCAAATTTCCTCAATTGTCCTAAAGCTGTCCTTTAGAGGTTAATTTTTCCCAATATCCAGGATCCAGTCAAGTGTCACACATTGCATTTAGTTGAAATGTCTTGTTACTCTCCTTTAACCTGGGATAGTTCCCAGACATTTCATCTTTTATGACATTGAATTTTTGAAGAATCCAGGCCAGTACTTTTGTAAAATGTCCCCAGATTTGGATATGTTTGATAGTTTCTTCTTGATTAGATTCAGGCTTAATATTTTTGGCAAGAATCCCACACAGGTGGCGTTGTGTCCTCGGGTGTCACACCAGAGGCCATTATGTCTATTTATCCATTATTGGTGATGTTAATTTTGATCACTTAGTTAAGGTGGTGTCTGCCAGATTTCTTCTTCATAAAGTACCTTTTCCCCATTGTAATTAATAAGTAACCTAGGGGATGAAACTTGGAGACTGTGTGAATATCCCCTGCCCAATCAACCTTTCACCCAGTGGTTTTAGCATCCATTAAAAAATTCATACCTGAATTAGTTATTACTGTGGTGGTTGAAAAACAATGGTTTTGTAATTGTATGATTCCTCCATATTTATTGACATTCTTCTACAAAGAAGGGCTTTTCTCCTCCCTTCCCTCTTTTATTCAGTATAATTGTAGACTGGGAGATTCTTTTTTGTTGTTGTTGTTGTTTTTTGCGGGCCTCTCACTGTTGGGGCGTCTCCTGTTGCATAGCACAGGCTCCGGACGTGCAGGCTCAGCGGCCATGGCTCACGGGCCTAGCAGCTCTGCAGCATGTGGGATCTTCCCGGACGAGGGCACAAACCCGCGTCCCCTGCATCGGCAGGCGGACTCTCAACCACTGCACCACCAGGGAAGCCCGGGAGATTCTTTTTTTAATGCAATGTGTTATTATCTATTACTGCCATTATTACTATTATTAATTTTGATGTTCAAGTTGCCCCAAATCTGGTTAGGGGAGCCCCTTCAAGCAAATTCGGTGTCCTTTTGACGTGGCCCTTTCAGTTTTTAACACATTACAGTGGTATTTAGAATGAAAGACAGAGATCAAGGGAAATGTGGAAGAAGGAAGAAGACCAGGAAGAACTAGGTAAAAGGATAGTTACGGTCCCAGTGGCAGTTCTTTTCAGTCAAAACAGAGATCACATCTTCAGCCAGAGCTTCCATGTCCACCACTGTGGGTCAGGAGCCATAGGGACAGACCTTGCGGTAGTTGACGTGCATGGGAAGTCTCTTGGAAAGAATTCGGGGTATGTCCCCTGATAGGTTCAAAAATATTAGGTCAGGCCCGGCAAATAGCCCATTTTCAGAAGGATGTAGACTCATCTTAAGGGAGGGGAGTTGATCACCACTGATTGGTCCATGATTGTTAAAGGAGAGTAGACATTCACAAGATGAGTGGGATGGGGGTGGAGAGAGAGGCTATTCTATGAATCCCCCTCCAGCCAGTCCTGAAGGTGAGAGAGGCAACTGACACGACGGTGAACTCTGTGACACTGGGAAGTTCAAGCAGCACTACTCTGGGCTCCTTCTAGCAGGTGGTAACACAAGGTAAGCCTCTTCATTTTGGCAACAGAGTCCCATGTAGGGACTCTGGTTCTAGGGAAGCCACAAAGAATCTCCACCTGGCAGAACAGAGCAGACACCACAGGTGGAGACTTCTTCATGCGTACCTGGGGACTGACTCCCAGAAATACTTGAAGTGGCAGAGAAGATGGACTATTTGGGTAATTCTGCATGAACAGCAGAGGCAAAGGCAAGATTAACGTGGGTTACAAAGTAAATAGTGCTATAACCTGAATGGTAGACTTGGAAGCAAAGGCTCAGTGGCGTTCTGCTATGTCTCAAGGTCAACTAGCTAGTGAGTGGTATTCATAGGGCTTGAACTCCTAGTCCAAATATTCTTCCCTTTCCAAAAGGGAAATGAAGAATTCTAGAAGAATGGAAAGAGAAGAGAACAGATCACCATAGGAAGAAACACAAGGATGACAATGAACTAGAAATAGCCAGAGAAAGGGGCTTCCCTGGTGGCGCAGTGGTTGAGAGTCCACCTGCCGATGCAGGGGACACGGGTTCGTTCCCTGGTCCGGGAAGATCCCACATGCCGCGGAGCGGCTGGGCCCGTGAGCCATAGCCGCTGAGCCTGAGCGTCCGGAGCCGCAACGGGAGAGGCCACAACAGTGAGACGCCCACGTACCGCAAAAGAAAAAAAAAAAAAGAAATAGCCAGAGAAGGGTCTGCATGCAATAAACAAACAGACAAGCCCACAGGAGCAGAATTAAATGGATGGGAATGGTCAGGAACATGCCTTACTAGCTCTGCCAACAAACATGGTCTGCAGAGAAATGCAGTGGAGAAAAGTAAGGGGAAACTGAACCTCAAGGTTCAGTGATCACAGAGGAACAAGGCAAGAAGCCAGAGAACAGTGAGAGTCAATAGCCTTTAGTCTCTTCCATTCATTTGTTGGGCAACACCCACTATTCAAAAGTATTCATGAGAGACTAAGATGCCTTCATGGAAACACTTCAACAAAAGCACAAGATCAAGCCTGGATGAGAATGGCAGCCAGTGCCTAATACAGGCCTTTGCTTTTCTGTTTTAAGTCCCTGAGCATCATTTACAAGAAAAATACACTTCCCTTCGGAGACTTAAGTTTGCTTGTATGCACTATCTATTGCCGCCCCCTAGTGATTGCATTTGAGATGTGCACTAAGAATCCACTGGTAGAGTTGAAAATTTAAATGAACGAATTATAATAATTATAATGCCTCTTTATACTTGTACAATATTGCAGGTCCTCAAAATGCTTTTCTGTATCCTGACAACAGCCCCGTGAAACAGGCAAGGTGTATTCCACCAGTAAATCGTCTCAAGCTGACATTGCTCGGGAACCTATTAATCAAAACCTAGGGGTTTGGAGTGAGACCTGCACTTGAAGCCTGGTGCTGCCATGCATCCCTTTGTGATGTCTAGCCAGGGGCTTAAACTCTGTGCTTCCATCTCCATTCGTGTGAAAGTGGGGGAGGGGGAGACTGCAAGTATCACAGAGATGCAATAAGGACTCAATGAGTCATATTTTTGCAGGCTTGAGCATTGAGTGAGGTGCACAGATAAGGCCTGTAAAAATGATATGGCTGCTGCTGCTGCTGCTAACAGCATCTCTGAGGAGGGGTTTTCACTGCCTCAGAAACCCATTTATGGTTTCTGAACGTGCTGGGAGGCATCTTAATGAAAAACATGTCACTATAACTGCTTAAATCTATTTTCTTTTGCTCAGTTTTCCTTATCTTCCAGTTGTTTCTCCCTTTTTAACCTGGCTTACAGTTCACATCTAAAGGAGAAGAGCCTTGACATTGCAAGAGTCCTGCCATCCCTCAGCTTTGGTCTCAAGCCCAGAGCCATGTACAAACCCAGAGGATGCCCTTTCCTGGTGCTCCCTTGGCTCCTGTGAGAGTGTATCTGCCCAGCTCTGGGCACCCAGGGAGCCCAGCACAACCAGAAGGGCACATTCAGACCAGGCTGTGTTCAGAATGGATTCTCTTCCTCGAAGACTTTAGCCCCTGGTGGATAAAGAGGAACCAGTGGTCCTGAGGAAGGGCAAAAAAGTCCATAGGGGGCTTCTCTGGTGGCGCAGTGGTTGAGAGTCCGCCTGCCGATGCAGGGGACAAGGGTTCGTGCCCCGGTCCGGGAAGATCCCACATGCCGCGGAGCGGCTGGGCCCGTGAGCCGTGGCCGCTGGGCCTGCGCGTCCGGAGCCTGTGCTCCACAACGGAAGAGGCCACAACAGTGAGGGGCCCGCATACCGGGAAAAAAAAAAAAAAAGTCCATAGGGAGCACTTTAAGACACTAAATCAGACTTATAATCAGACACACACACACACAAGTTCAGAGCAATTATAGGCTCATGAGATCGCTTTGGGGATGATGGGAAGTAATTCCCATAGTTGGCTGCCAAAAATAGCTCCAGCACCTGGACTGAGCAGATGTCAGGATGAAGAGTAAATACCTTTGACACAACAGGAGTCACCCAGGCAGCCCTCGGAACGAGCGTTAGCCTCTGTCTCCATTCCATGGAGAAGTCAAGACTCCACCAGGTCCTTTGGGGTCTTACGAGATAAACGGGGAGAAAAAAAGGGGAAATCGGGGACTACAGGAACTTCTTTATTCAGGTGCCTCCTTCTTGTTGCTGAAGAAAACGCCACCCTTGCCACCTCCAAGGTGCAGAGGACTGGAATTCTTTTTACATTGCGGTAGGAAGAAGCTCTCCAAAATTCATGCTCTGGGGGCTTCCCTGGTGGCGCAGTGGTTGAGAATCTGCCTGCCAATGCAGCGGACACGGGTTCGTGCCCTGGTCCGGGAAGATCCCACATGCCGCGGAGCAGCTGGACCTGTGAGCCATGGCCGCTGAGCCTGCGCGTCCGGAGCCTGTGCTCCGCAACGCGAGAGGCCACAGCAGAGAAGCCCGCGTAGCACAAACAAAACAAACAAACAAACAAAAAATTCATGCTCTGGGATGTGAGACATCAGGCATACAGCCAAGCCCGTGCTTGCTTCTCTGCATTGAGGCTAGAGAACTTGTACTCCAGTCCCTGAAGGGGAAGCAGGAGATGCCATCACGGTCTCAGTTCCTTCAAAACTTCCGGTCAGTCCTGCAAGCCCACGCCAAGGACCAGCAGAACTGTAACAAGGCAAGGACCCAGTCTGCAGACCCACCCCAGGAGCCAGGGACACTTGGGAATCAGAGCCCATCATATTTGCACTCAACAAACATCTGTTAGATTGATCTGAAGGGTTCTATTCATGTGTATGGAAAAAATCCCAAGATGCCTCCAAGTTTTAGGTAACGATGGATTAAGGATGCAGGACCAAGAAGTTATAACTCTTCCTTTAGGAGACAAACATTCCTTGAGTCCCTTCTAAGTGCCAGGCACTGTGTTATATGCTTGACCCGGGTTTATCCTTTAGTCCTCACAATGATCCTATGAAGAAGGTGCTGAAATCCCTGCTTGACAGATACCTATGGCCACACAGCTTGAGGGACAAAAGGATTTGGAACCAATTCCTGGTTACTTGGAAGTGATCTAACTACAGTGCTGACATCCCAAGAAGCAGCAAATGTCACTGTTGGTGAGAACTGTCACCTAAAAAGATGGCATATCCAGTCCTGCACAGCTTGACTCAGGCAGCATATAATAGGCAAGCTATGCACCTCATCAGCCCAGTCTGGACACCAAAATCTTGACAGCAGTTGCCAAGTAGGGACCACCCCATTCAGGAACTTGAAGGGTATCTTTAACTTTACGAAGCCAAAAGCACCAGATGAGAGCGGCCACCTTCACCCCAGGGAATGGAGCTAAGAACGTAGGCTGTACATCATGCTGCCTGTGTGAAGCCTTGATTGGGCCACTCAATAGCTGTGTGATCTTGGACAAGTCAATGAGTCTCTCTGAGTCTCACTTTTCTGTACAATAAGGTAATAAGAGAATCTACTTCACTTAGTGTGAAAGTTAAATGAGGTGATATACTTAAAGTACTTAGCACAACAGCTGGAATGCAGCAATCATTCAATAAATGTTCACCATTATTATTACTATCATTACAGTTAATCAGAATTATACACAATAAAAGATAAATAATCTACAGAGGTATGGCGAGCTGCGTCTGACCAGCAGAATAACAGTCGCCACACGCTAGATTCTTCTCGTATCACACTTTATTGGAGTACAGCTTGGTTATAGAAAGATGGAAGGAAGACGCCGCAGCCTTAACGGCAGCTGCCTATAAAAGATTCGGGGTACTGTGCAAGTCTCTGACTGGTTCATATCGGAGGCATAGCCACGCGTCACCTTCGGACTGGCTACTGCTCCAAAACCTTGTTAGCATATTCCAACGCATGCGCACTGGCTACAGGATGGATGATTCAGCTTTTTCTATCCTGCTTTGCGGCAACGCTTTGCCGCGCCCCACACAGAGGGGTGGACTCTGATCCTAACTTCCAGTCTCTCCTTGCTAGGAACTGATGAACAGCTTTAGCCAGGTATGGCTAAAGTAAATGTCTTCCTTTTCTTTGGTTTAGCATTTTATGCAGATACTGTTCTGTGTGACACATGACTTCTTCCTTTCCCTCTTCATGTCTGTGTCTGGGTGAAGGCAGAACTTCCAGACTAGTCAGTGGACACTGTGATCATTAGAGCATTCACAGAGGCTGCAAAGGAAGTCTGGTGATGGTACCCCTGGGGTCTGAGTAAGAGAACTGTCTACTCTCCCATCCAGTGCTCATCAATGCCATGTTACCATGACCTGTCCTTTCCTGGAATCAGAGTCCTTAATATGAAATGTAAGGAATAAGTAATATTTGCTCCAAGTCCATATATAACTGTAAATATAGTCTCTATCTACTGCATTTTGCAGGGAAAGCTACTTTCTTGCTTCACCACCACTTGTTGGCATATATGTGCACCACACAGCACAGTGTATTCATTCAGGGCTCTCCAGAGAAACAGAATCTGGAGGGTGTGTGTGTGTGTGTGTGTGTGTGTGTGTGTGTGTGTGAGTGTGTTCACACACTCAGAGGCTGACAGGGGTGAGTCAGCAAGTTAGAGGCCCAGGAATACTGATGGTGTAGTTCCAGTCTGAAGGCCAGCAGGATTCAGGAAGAGCTGATGCTTCAGTTCAAGTGTGAAGGCAGGAAAAACTGATGTGCTAGCTCAAAGGCATTCAGGCAGGAGGAATTCTCTATTACTTGGGAGAGGTCAGCCTTTTTGTTCTAGTCAGGCCTTCAACTGATTGGATGAAGTCCACCCATTAGGAAGGGCAGTCTGCTTTACTCAATCTACCAATTCAAATGTTAATATCATCCAAAAATACCCTCACAGAAACACTCAGAATAATGTTTGGTCAAAGATATGTGCACCTGTGGCTCAGTCAACACATAAAATTAACCATCACATGCAGTATGAGGTTTTTTTTCTCTGTTAGCTCCATGTCTCCCTGGTTCTTCCACCTTCAGCCCATGATTTAGGCATGATAAAGGTTTTATACTTTGCCATTTCTGGTGGCAAGTAAAATTCCAGAATGAGTATGAGTTGAAAAGCACCTCCTGTAGTACAGAGGCAAAAATTTCCCCAATAAAATTTCCTGAGCAGCAGTATCATGAGCTGCAACACATTGAAAATGAAATAGCAAAATCCTGGCGACCGGACCTGGATTGAATCCTGGTTCTACCTCTTCCTGGTTGGTGGATCTTGGAAATGTTACTTAATCTCTTCAGTCCTCAGTTTTCTCATCCTCAAAATGGACATAATAATATCCCACTCTTGCAGGGAAACCAGGGGAATAAAATAACGTGTGAAACACTTGACACGCACAGGCATTAAGCAAGCAGAGCTTTTGTCTGCTTTGTTCCCATGTAACCTTATAAATGGCCCTTGCTGCAGCAGCTGAGTGGTTTGTGCCCTACCATCTCATCCTGCCTCATCGTGCAGCATCTTCCACTGCCTCGAGGCTAACAGCTCTCACATGGTGCCTCTTATGTTATTCTTGCTGTTGGGCTGCAGTAATTGTTTCAGAAAATCTGTTAGGCCCAACCCTCTAGAGATTCCTACTGTGCCCCAGAATAGCTTACATTAAAAATGAGCATCTTCAGGGCTTCCCTGGTGGCGCAGTGGTTGAGAGTCCGCCTGCCGATGCAGGGGACACGGGTTCGTGCGCCGGTCAGGGAAGATCCCACATGCCGCGGAGCAGCTGGGCCCGTGAGCCATGGCCGCTGAGCCTGTGTGTCCGGAGCCTGTGCGTCCGGAGCCTGTGCTCCGCAATGGGAGAGGCCACAGCAGTGAGAGGCCCATATACCACAAAAAAAAAAAAAAAAAAAAAAAATGAGCATCTTCGACTCTTCATTTCTTACTCTAAGCCCCCTGGGACATGTTTAAAACAATAATCAAAGCAGCATAACCGGTTGACACAAGTCTTGAATAAAAGCAGCCTGTACCTCATCTCATTCCTCTTGAGATCATTAAATGACTTTCAGTCCCACTTTAAATAAAGGCTTTCTTTCCAGGGGATGAGACTGAGGTGTTTAACATCCTAAAGTCACTCTGCTAGCTACCTGGCCCTTTCTCCTCATTCCTCCTGAACCCCGCCCCTGTTCATTCTCACTTCCACCTCTCTCAAGAGCCTCCTTAGTTTCTTGCTCTCCTGCCCCAATATCGACAATCATGGTGACAGTAACACCCTGGGAACACCTACAGTGTGCCAGGCCCTGTTATAAGGAACTTATAGGTGCCAGTCATTGACCTCCCACAACAAACCTAAGAAGAGTGAGTTACTGTTATCCGCGCTTTGCAGATGACAAAGGTGCCGACATGTCTGAGTAACTAACCCAAGATCACAGAACCAGTGGACGCCCAAACCACCACGTATTGAGAGGCTCTTATCCATTTTTTTTTTTTTTTTTTTGATATGTGGGCCTCTCACTGTTGTGGCCTCTCCCGTTGCGGAGCACAGGCTCTGGACGCACAGGCTCAGCTGCCATGGCTCACGGGCCCAGCCGCTCCGCGGCATGTGGGATCTTCCCGGACCAGGGCACGAACCCGTGTCCCCTGCATCGGCAGGCGGATTCTCAACCACTGCGCCACCAGGGAAGCCCTCTTATCCATTTTTGAGCCCTCTTCTCCCTCCCTCTTGTCCCCAAGCCCTTACCCTCTATCTCCTAAATAACCCCTGAATCCATCCTTTCTCTCATCTGCGTGGTCCTGCTTTAGCTCACGCTCTCATCACCTCTCGCCTGGATTCTTACCACTACAACCTCTTCCCTGGTCTCACGGCCACTACTGTCTCCTTCCCTACACCATCCTCCACGTGACCACATTATTCATTCGGTGCTTCACTCATCTAACAAAGTGTTACTAGGCGGCTGTTATGTGCCACGCACTGTAGTAGTTTTGGGGTCACCAAGATCGTAAGATAGTCTCTGACCCCAAGGAGCTCACAGTACTGGGAAAGTCAGACAGACAAACCGAAGATAATAGTGTTAACAGAATAGAAGACTGTGCAACATGTGATGCAGAAACTCAGAGGAAGGACTATTAGATTCTGCCTAGCATTGTGTAACAGGATTGGTTTGGGCCGCAAATCAACTAAAGTGGTTTAAACAAACTGTTTTTGTTTTTGTTTCTGTCTACATACTCAGAAGTCCAGAGGTGAGAAGTTACAGGGGTACTTAAGAGTTTCAAAGATTTGGGGGCCTTTTCTGCAATTTCTTTGGTTTGTCCTTCATGTCACTAGATGGCTGCTGCATCTCTAGCCATTCTGTATTCAAGGCAGGAAAAAGAGGAAAAGGCCATAGGGCTGAACCAGCTCATGTGCTCTTTTTTTTTTTCTTTTTAATCGAGAGATTTTGCTTTCCCAGAAGCCCCTCTACTTAGGGTTCACAGCCCAGATCTGGGTTACATGGCCACTCTAAGCTACAAGGGAAGCTAGAAAAGTGAGTATCTAGCTTTTCAGCCCCTATATTGGGAGGCAGCAAAGGAGAAGGAGGTTGGGTATAGCTTTTGGGTGGACAGGCCACACATGGTCAGGAACATTTCAAAGCAGATATGATGCTTGCTATGGCCTGAGTGTGCCCTCCCAAAATTCATATGTTGAAACCTAAGCCCCAAGGTGAGAGCATCAGGAGGTGAGCCTCTGGGAGGTGATTAGGTCATGAGGAAGAGTCCTCATGTATGTAATTAGTGTCCTTATACAAGAGGCCCTTGAGAGTTCCTTTGCCCCTTCCACCATGTGAAGACACAATGAGAAGTCTGTACCTGGAAGTGGGCCCTCAACCCACCATGCTGGCACCCTGATCTCAGACTTCCAGCCCTCAGAACTGAGAAAAATGTGTTTCTGTTGTTTTTAAGCCACCCAGTCTGTGGTATTCTGTTATAGCAGCCCGAATGGACTAAGACATGCTTAAGCCAAGTCTTGATTCCTAATTCACAATCCATAAATGAGTGCCACGATTGCTGTGCTGGTTCTCATTCAGAAATGCTTTAAGAGTGAAACTCGGGCTTCCCCGGTGGCGCAGTGATTGAGAATCCGCCTGCCGATGCAGGGGACGCGGGTTCGTGCCCCGGTCCGGGAAGATCCCACGTGCCGCAGAGCGGCTGGGCCCATGAGCCATGGCCGCTGAGTCCGCGCGTCCGGAGCCTGTGCTCCGCTACGGAAGAGGCCACGACAGTGAGAGGCCCGTGTACCGCCAAAAAAAAAAAAAAAAAAGAGTGAAACTCTATGTACAGAATTGTTACGTCACCATTACCATGTACCTGCTCAACAACAGGAGGGGAGAACCATTTAGACGAAGGTAGAAACACACCTAAATTCTCCATCACCCTCTCCTGTACCTCCTGCTCCACCCCCCTCATCCCACTGTGCCACTCCCCACCCTAAATTCCCTTCTCTGCCTGTACCTTCCACTTTAGGCCTTAGCTGAGATGTTGTATCCTCCTGGGAGCCGTCCCTGACCTGGGTCAGTGGCCTGTCACTGGCTTTTCCATGACCTGTAACCCCCCGTGGCCCCAGGAGCTCTGTAGAGACACCATCAGGTCTCTTATTCTCTGCTGTGTCCCAGCCCTGGAACTTCTGCCTGGTTTCTAGAAGATGCACAGTAAAAACTTGTTGAATGAATAAAAGTCACACATCCTCTGTAAACATACTGTAGCATACCAGTATTTTTAGGAAAGTGCCCTTATTCCTACCCCAAAAGCAGGCAAGTAAGCAAACAAACAGAAACCACCCTAGAAATGAAGCCAAGAAGGAACGGGCTTAACCTTGATATGCCCAATACCAAGATGCTGTTCATGTTGAGATCTGTAGATAATCCCAACACTGGAACCCAGTTTAGAAAGAATAAGAAAGACATACCAGTAAATTAGGCTGAGACAGGTGCTTAAGGAATCTAAATGGGCTTCCTGGCAACAAGGGCCCAGTTCCCCTGCCACAGATGCACTCCAGCACACGTGCTGGTGCCTGTGTGCTGAGGGCTGCTCTGGTTCACCATGGGGGTGTGGGAGGATTTCCATTACCGAGACTCAGCCCGTGCCCACACTTCACTTTTCTCACCGCAGCCCTCTGGGGTAAGTGACTTTGCTGTATGTGGGAAGGTGCTAAAAGGCTCAACACACTGCGGTAACTAATAAGCCCCCGTGGCCGCGCTGGACAGCAGATCCCTCTCCTCGCCCACACAGTGTGCGCTCGGTGCTCTTCTGCACGGCTCTCCTTCAGCACTGCTTCTGGGATCTGAGCTCCCTGCTGTGACTCCCAACCCTGAGTCCTTCCTTCCCAGCCTTGGAGATCTCTCACCTGCACTTGCCTTGAGGGCAGGAACTTGCTGGTTACTTCTACCTCCATTCATAGGGTTCTGATGGTATCTTCAGCTTTTGTCTGCTGAGGTCTTTTCTGGACAGAATCCAAGACAATCCCACCAGCTTTTTCCCTCACACAGCTCGTGTCTGGTCCATGGCAGACACCCACATATCCTGTATTTTTTAAAATGTGGGTAGTGTGGGCCATCCAGCATGGCCACCTCTCATTTAATCTGCCATCAAAGCAACCATCTCTCAGCCTTTGGATTTTCCAGGAGGGAATCAGTCACCAGTCCACTCTGTTTTCCAAATGCGGAGGATGCATTACAAGCTCTTGAGATGGTCCCATTGAAGGCCCTCCCTCTTGACTGGAGATGAAGGATCCGACCCTCCAATTTCTACCCGCCCTGGTGAGAGTAGGACTCACAGTACAATAACAGCAATCTCTGAAAAAGTCCCTTTTCAACTAATTTCTAACTTCAAACCCTATTATGCCATCACTGTGGATGCAGGACATAAGGGCAGCAGGACCATTCCCTCATGTTCCATTTTCAGAGTCCTCATATCACAGAGTCCTGCCCCACTTGACAGTTTCATCTTTACATAAGCTTCCACTTGAATATACTATGACACAGATTTGGAGCTCTTTGCCAAGCACGTGTAAGAGACAAGGGGTAACAGGATTTTGTATATTCACAGAAGAGATACAGATACGTGGAATCATAGAGAAAGGAATGAAATCAATAGGTATTATAATTTTTTTTTAAAGGCTCTCAAGGGCAAATGGCAGGACCTGTGGGATTTAGAGGCCGAGGGATCTGGAATGATGGGAGATGGTATCAGAGGTTGGAACACTGGAGGCTAATGACAAGGTTCAAGGTGTGCTCACAGGTATGAAAGAGACAAAGGTCTTTGGAGTTGCAGTAGTCTGAATCATGGCCCCCCAAAAGATAGCCACATCCTAATCCCCAGAAGCTTGGCATATGTTATGTTACATGGTAAGGCAAACTTGCAGATGTGATTATTTTTAAAATCTTGAGGTAGGAAAATTATCTTCAATTATCAAGGTGGGCTTTATGTATAATCACAAGGATCCCTCCTTAAGAGGAAGGGAAGACCGAAAGTGGAATTAGGAGGTATGACAACAGAAGCAGGAGGTTGGAGTGAGATAAGGAAGGCCTCACCAGCTGAGGAATACAGGAGGCCTCCAGAAGCTAGAGAAGACAAGGGAGGGACTTCCCTGCTGGTGCAGTGGTTAAGAATCTGCCTGCCAGGGCAGGGGACATGGGTTCAAGCCCTGGTCTGGGAAGGTCCCACATGGCACGGAGCAACTAAGCCCGTGTGCCACAACTACCGAGCCTGCATTCTACAGCCCGCGAGCCACAACTACTGAGGCCGTGTACGACAACTACTGAAACCCACGCGTCTAGAGCCCGTGCTCCACAACAAGAGAAGCCACTGCAGTGAGAAGCCGCGCACTGCAATGAAGAGTAGCCCCCGCTCACCACAAGTAGAGAAAGCCTGTACGCAGCAACAAAGACCCAACACAGCCATAAATAAATAAAAATTTATTTTAAAAAGACAAGGGAACAGATTCTCCTCAAGAGCCTCCAGAGGGAAGCACTCCTGCTGACACCTTGACTGTAGTGCACTGACATCGATTTTGGACTTCGAGCCTCCAGAACTGTAAGACAATAAATTTGTGCTGTTTTTAAGCCACTAAATTCATGGTAAATTGTTATAGCAGCCATAAGAAACTCTACAGGAGTCAAGGTCTAAAAACTGTAAGCCTAGAAGGCTGAGCGAAATATCCACATGGACGTTCAAATCACCTGTGATGGTTGTGGAACTTGTACTGGAGAGAAAGCTACAAGGTGGATGCCAGTTTTTAACAAATGGGGAGGAATGACTAGGAGGCATATGGTTGGCAGCAAAGAGGAGACACAATATTTCTAGATAGCATAAGATTTAAGGGCATAGATTTTTTTTTTAAAAGAATGTTTGAGGGGATATCAGTTTTCCAAAGGAAAGGATTTCCAGAGGGAGAAGTGGAAAGATTCAGGTGGGAAGAAAGCAAGGAGATTGGGTCAGTGGGGAAAAAGCACAGGGCAGTGTGAGGAAGAAAATCTGGGAGAGGATGTTTGATTAGAGGGTCTATCAGTTAAGGTCTGATCAAGACACAAAAACCCACAAAATTTGAACAGGTAAAGTTTAATATAAAGAATTATTAATTATACCAGGGGATGACCTCTAACAGGGTAAAAATAACTCTAAAGAATACCTCAGGGTTGAGGTAGAGTACCTAGAGAAGGACAGAGTTGGCAGGGAAGGCAGGAGTTCAAGCCTCACTGGAGAAGCCTGGAGACAGAGAAGTTCACTAGGTTGCCCTGGGCCACAGCTGGTCTGCAGTCACTGAACAAGCAGGAACACCCATCCCAGGTGCAGATGATAGGAAATCGCAGCCAGGAGTGGTTGTATCAGTTTCCTATTGCTGCTGTAACAAATTACCATAAACCTAGTGTCTTAAAACTGCACAAATTAATTTTCTTATCATCTTGGAGGTCAGAAGTCCTTCATGGGTACCACTGTATAAAAATCAAGGTGTTGATAGGCCTGAGTTCCTTCTGGAGGCTCTAGGAGAGTATCCTTTTCCTTGCCTTTTTCAACCTTCTAGAAAATCTAGGCTTTGGATTACCAAAAACTCAACTTTGGCATTAGAAAGCTCTATAAAAACTCCAAAAACTATACTCCCACAATAATACATCTTTCCAGATAACCTTCAAAAGGAAATCACTAGCAAAACGAAACACGCAGTTAAAAACACTTAGCATGGTACCTGGAAAACAGCATTCAATAAATGTATGTAATTATTACAATTGCTATTATTAACATTGATAAAATGCCCCCAAGTATATGGTTAATTAGTTGCTTTATAGGGGCATCAGCCATAATCCAGTTAAAAGTTAGGTGGTATATGCTAACTGAATGTATATTCTAGGGTGTTGGGTGATGTAGTCTAAGGTGAAGTAGTTCATCTTTCACTCCTAAGCCATTCTGAGAGTGACTAGAGAGAGGGGCCAGTTGTCTCTAAGGCTACTCATAACATTCAAACCATTCTATGAGAAAGCTTTGTATTTTCTATGCAAGTGTGGGTAGGAAACGCAGTTAGTTTATTCAAAATAGGTGTCAAGCTACGGTCAGAAAGTTACCATGACTGGTTGTCAGAAAAAAACCCTGTTCCACTTGACTGGACAAGTTCATCTGTTTTAACAGAAGATCAAGTCCATACAAACTGTCCCCTAAGGGAACATTAAGGCAAAGAGTCTGTAAGAATCTTTATACCTGGGTTTCTATACTGTTCTCACACCGTTGAGTGCATAAATCATCTTATCCTTGGAATCAAAAGTGAGAAAAACTTGTTTTTCTTATCAAATTTTATTCCAACTGAGTCTTCCTTCAAGGCACTAAAAATCATAACACTGGTCAATGGGAGAATAGCATTCATTCCCTATAAAGAAATTCACCAAAGAAGAGAAAAACTTAAGATAAATTTGTTTTTTAAAAAATACTCCATGTGTGGCATAACCAGGAAATAACAAGAAACACCAAGAAAACCACCAATTAGCACTTCACCTTTTTTAGGCCTACTTTGGGGGAATTAGGTTTTTAACGTGATAGGCAGAGCACATGCTACAATCTCTCCCCCCTCATATTTGTAGAAATTAGAAAATATAAAAACAATTAGTAAATATTTAGCAATATTTGAAAACAGGAACTCTCGTTTGACAAGAAACTGTGAAGAAACTGCAAAAGAAGAAAAGCAAATTGAAAACCATAATGTATGATTTTCAATGTGTGGTCCCCAAACAAGCAACATGAGCATCACTTGGAACTTATCTGAAATGCAAATTCTTGAGCCCCACCCCAGACCTAATAAACTAGAAACACAGTTTGGGAAGCATGGGAATTAAGAAATTTGAATTTAACAAATAGAAAATATCCGTTCATTTCAATTGCTTGGAATATTTACAAATATTGACCATGAACTTGGCAACAAAGGAATTGCTGAAGAAAACTCATTATTGCATTTAAATTAGACTTTACTAGAGCCACAGTTTTATTTTACTTACACAGCTAGCAAGGAGAAAAACTAGATGCACAAGCTGAAAAGCCTGCACAATTTAGGCGATGATGGAACTTAACACAAATCATCAATGTAAATGAAGTTCCATTTCCTACAACTATAGTGTATGGACTACAATCAACAATACCATATTTCAGATATTTTGAAAGGAATACATTCAGCAGATAAACAGAAACTCTGTACTTGGCATTGAATGAAATCTCAAGAACTTTGTATTGAATAGCTCAGGAAGAACCTGCTCTTAACTCAAAAACTCATTAATTTCTTGACTGTTCATAGCAAAAGCATGAGACAATGTACAAATATAAACGTAAATAAGACTTTTCCCCACCTTTTTTTTTTTCCTTTGGCTGCATTGGGTCTTTGTTGCCGCATGCGGGCTTTATCTAGTTGCGGTGAGCGGGGGCTACTCTTCATTGTATGCGGGTTTCTCGTTTGCGGTGGCTTCTCGTTGTGGAGCACAGGTTCTAGGTGTGCGGGCTTCAGTAGTTGCAGCACGTGGGCCCTAGAGTGCGCAGGCTTCAGTAGTTGCAGCACTCAGGCTCTAGGGCGCGCAGGCTTCGGTAGTTGTGGCACACAGGCTCTAGAGTGCAGGCTCAGTAGCTGCAGCGCATGAGCTTAGTTGCTCCACGGCATGTGGGATCTTCCCAGACCAGGGATTGAACCCATGTACCCTGCATTGACAGGCTGATTATTTTCTTTTTTTTTTTTCTAACATCTTTATTGGAGTATAATTGCTTTACAATGGTGTGTTAGTTTCTGCTTTATAACAAAGTGAATCAGCTATACATATACATATATCCCCATATCTTCTCTCTTGCATCTCCCTCCCTCCCACCCCTCTAGGTGGTCACAAGACACTGAGCTGATATCCCTGTGCTATGCAGCTGCTTCCCACTAGCTATCGATTTTACATTTGGTAGTGTATATATGTCCATGCCACTCTCACACTTTGTCCCAGCTTACCCTTCCCCCTCCCCGTGTCCTCAAGTCCATTCTCTAGTAGGTCTGCGTCTTTAATCCCGTCCTGACCCTAGGTTCTTCATAACCATTTTTTTTTAGGTTCCATATATATGTGTTAGCATACGATATTTTTCTCTTTCTGACTTACTTCACTCTGTATGACAGTCTCTACGTCCATCCACCTCATTACAAATAACTCAATTTCATTTCTTTTCATGGCTGAGTCATATTCCATTGTATATATGTGCCACATCTTCTTTATCCATCACCTGTTGATGGACACTTACATTGCTTCCATGTCCTGGCTATTGTAAACAGAGCTTCAATGAACATTGTGGTACATGACTCTTTTTGAATTATGGTTTTCTCAGGGTATATGCCCACTAGTGGGATTGCTGGGTCCTATGGTAGTTCTATTTTTAGTTTTTAAAGGAACCTCGATACTGTTCTCCATAGTGGCTGTATCAGTTTACATTCCAACAGTGCAAGAGGGTTCCCTTTTCTCCACAACCTCTCCAGCATTCGTTGTTTCTAGATTTTTTGATGATGGCCATTCTGACTGGTGTGAGGTGATACCTCATTGAAGTTTTGATTTGCATTTCTCTAATATTAGTGATGTTGAGCATCCTTTCATGTGTTTGTTGGCAATCTGTACATCTTCTTTGGAGAAATGTCTATTTAGGTCTTCTGCCCATTTTTGGATTGAGTTGTTTTGATATTGAGCTGCATGAGCTGCTTGTATATTTTAGAGATTAATCCTTTGTCAGTTGCTTTGTTTGCAAATCTTTTCTCCCATTCTGAGGGTGATCTTTTTATCTTGTTTATGGTTTCCTTTGCTGTGCAAAAGATTTTAAGTTTCATTAGGTCCAATTTGTTTTTGTTTTTACTTCCATTTCTCTAGGAGGTGGGTCAAAAAGGATCTTGCTGTGATTTATGTCATAGTGTTCGGCCTATGTTTTCCTCTAAGAGTTTGATAGTGTCTGACCTTACATTTAGGTCTTTAATCCATTTTGAATTTTTGTATATGGTGTTAGGGAGTGTTCTAATCTCATACTTTTACATGTAGGTGTCCAGTTTTCCCAGCACCACTTATTGAAGAGGCTGTCTTTTCCCCATTGTATATTCTTGCCTCCTTTATCAAAAGTAAGGTGACCATATGTGCGTGGCTTTATCTCTAGGCTTTCTATCCTGTTCCATTGATCTATATTTCTGTTTTTGTGCCAGTGCCACAGTCTTGATTACCGTAGCTTTGTAGTATAGTCTGAAGTCAGGGAGCCTGATTCCTCCAGCTCTCTTTTTCTTCCTCAAGATTGCTTTGGCTATTTGGGGTCTTTTGTGTATCCATACAAATTGTGAAATTTTTTGTTCTAGTTCTGTGAAAAATGCCAGTGGTAGTTTGATAGGGATTGCATTGAATCTGTAGATTGCTTTGGATAGTATATTTTCACAATGTTCATTCTTCCAATCCAAGAACATGGTATATCTCTCCATCTGTCTGCATCATCATTAATTTCTTTCATCAGTGTCTTATAGGTTTCTGCATACAGGTCTTTTGTCTCCTTAGGTAGGTCTATTCCTAGGTATTTTATTCTTTTTGTTGCAGTGGTAAATGGGAGTGTTTACTTAATTTCTTTCAGATTTTTCATCATTAGTGTATAGGAATGCAAGAGATTTCTGTGCATTAATTTTATATCCTGCTACTTTACCAAATTCATTGATTAGCTCTAGTAGTTTTCTGGTAGCATCTTTAAGATTCTCTATGTGTAGTATCATGTCATCTGTAAACAGTGACAGCTTTACATATTCTTTTCTGATTTGGATTCTTTTATTTGTTTTTCTTCTCTGATTGCTGTGGGTAAAACTTCCAAAACTCACCACTATTGAATAATAGTGGTGAGAGTGGGCAACCTTGTCTTGTCCCCGATCTTAGTGGAAATGGTTTCAGTTTTTCACCACTGAGGACAATGTTGGCTGTGGGTTTGTCATATATGGCCTTTATTATGTTGAGATAAGTTCCCTTTATGCCCACTTTCTGGAGGGTTTGACAGGTGGATTCTTAACCACTGCACCACCAGGGAAGTCCCTCCCCACCTGTTTGACTCTGTTTCCTGTGTTCCTAAGGTCAATGGAAAATAAATATTCCCCATGGCTCTCATTTTCTAATGGAAGAGGATAACAAACAGCCTGGCAAAGTAATGTGAAAATTCAAACTACTCCACAGATAAAATCATTTCCTGCCAAAGCTTAGCATTCTTGCAGATAACCTCTTTTATTTTAAACCAAAACTAAATAATTTTTTTGGTTTACAATTTTTCTTTCTTCTGAAGTCTCCACATATTAAGGAGAAAAACAAACAAAAAATAAACAAACATTACCTGTCATACAGGTCATGTTCATGGTCTCATATGCAATAATATTCAAAAGCAATACTTTAAAAATCCATGATGTGGAAAATACACACGCTCAAAAAAAAAAATCTCTTAGCTTAAAGGAAATCAAAACAAAAGTTAACACAAAATTTTTTTTAATTGGTGACAAATGTCTATTGGCAGAGGAATGTACATATAAACTGTGGCATGTCCATAGTTAAAAATGAATGAATAAAAGCTGCATGTATGAATTTTAAAACTAATATTAAGCTAATAAAGCAAATGACAGAATAATTTATATAAAGTTTAAAAACATGAAAAACACTATTACATGTTGTTTCTTGGATACATGTATATGTATTAATCATATAACAACATGAAATTAAGTGATAAACACACCACAAAACTATTAGAATAATTGACTTCAGCATGGTTGTAGGATACAAGATTAATATATAAAAATCTGTTGCATTTCTATACACTAATAATGAAATATCAAAAAGAGAAAGTAAAAAAACAATTCCTTTTAAAATTACATCAAAAAATATTAAAATACCTAGGAATAAACTTAACTAAGGAAGCTAAAGACCTATATTGTGAAAACTATAAAACACTGATGAAGGACACTGAAGATGATTCAAAGAAATGGAAAGATATCCTGCAATCCCCAAATTTAATGCAACCCCTGTCAAAATACCCATGAGATTTTTCACAGAACTGGAATAAATAATCCTAAAATTTAATATATGGAACCACAAAAGACCCAGAATTACCAAAGCAACCTTGAGAAAAAAGAACAAAGCTGGAGGTATAACCCTCCCAGTATTCAAACTCTACTACAAAACTACAGTAATCAAAATACATATACATACTACTATATATAAAATAGATAACCAACAAGGACCTACTGTATAGCACAAGGAACTATACTCAATATTTTGTAATAAACTATAAGGGAAAATAATCTGAAAAAAATATATACATATGTGTAAGTGAATCACTTTGCTGTACACCTGAAACTAACACAAATCAACTATACTTCAATAAAAAACTTTTTTTAAGTTGCACAAACTCCTCTGTGGTGACACAAAAATTTTTTTGAAAAATCAAATTAGCCTGGTATTGGCACAAAAACAGACACATAGAACAACAGAACAGAGAGCCCAGAAATAAACTCAGAAACCTACAGTTAATTAATGTACAACAAAGGAGGCAAGAATATACACAGTCTCTTCAACAAGTGGTTCTGGGAAAACTGGACAGCTACATGTGAGACAATGAGATTAGAGCATTCCCTCACACCTTCTAAAAAAATAAACTCAAAATGCTTTGAAGACCTAAACCTAAGACCTGAAACCATAAAACTCCTAGAAGAGAACATAGGTGGAACCCTCTTTGACATAAATCGTAGCAATATTTTCTTGTATCAGTCTCCTAAGGCAAAAGAAATAAAAGGAAAAATAAACGGTACCTAATTAAACTTAAAAGCTTTTGCACAGCAAAGGAAAGCATCAACAAAATGAAAAGACCACCTACTGAATGGGAAAAAGTATTTGGTAATGATGCAACTGACAAGGGGTTAATATCCAAAATATATAAACAGCTCATAAAACTCAACATCAAAAAAAGCAAATAACTCAATCAAAAAGTGGGCAGATGGCCTGAAAAGACATTTCTCCAAAGAAGACATACAGATGGCTAACAGGAGCATGAAAAGATGCTCAGCATTAGAGAAATACAAATCAAAATCACAATGAGATACCACTTCACACCTAATGGAATGGCCATTGTCAAAAAGTCTGCAAATAACAAATGTTGGAGAGGATGTGGAGAAAAGGGAACCCTTGTACACTGTTGGTGGGAATGGAAATTGGTGCAGCCACCATGGAAAACAGTATGAAGGTTCCTTAAAAAACTAAAAATAGAACTACCATATGATCCAGCAATTCCACTCCTGGGTACATATCCAGAAAAAATGAAAACCTAATTTGAAAACATATATACACCCCAATGTTCAGAGCATTATTTACAATAGCCAAGACATGGAAGCAACCCAAGTGCCCATCAACAGATAATTGGATTAAAAGATGTGTGTGTGTGTGTGTGTGTGTGTGTGATGGAATATTACTCAGCCACTAAAAAAGGAATGAACTACTGCCATTTGCAGCAACATGGATGGAGCTAGAAAATATTATGCTTAAGTAAGTCAGACAAAGATATATGCTATATATCATTTGTATGTGAAATCTAAAAAGTAATACAAATGAATGCCTATGCAAAATAAAATCAGACTCAACAGATATAGAAAACAAACTTGTGGTTACCATAGGGAAGTGGGGAGGGTCAAATTAGGGGTATGAGATTAGCAGATACAATCTACTATATTTAAAATATCAATAGATAAGCAACAAGGATATACTGTACAGCACAGGGAAGTATATCCATTATCTTATAATAACCTATAATGGAATATAATCCACAAAAATACTGAATCACTATGCTGTACACCTAAAACTAACACAATATTGTAAATTAACTATACTTCAAAAAAAATTAAATGATAAACATTACCTTCAGTGCAGTGCCTACCTCTGGAAAGCGAGGGAAATGGGATCAGGGAGAGGTACACAAGATGCTTCAACTGTACCAACTGTTTTGTTCCTTTTATTAAAAAAAAAAAAAACAACCTCGAGCAAATACAACAAAATGTTAATATGTGATATTGAGTGGGGTACACGGGTTTTTTTCTATTATTTTTCCATGATTTTGTGTATCTGAAATATTCATGACTATAAGAACTGAAAGACAGCAAAATCCCCACATATCAAAATCTGTGGGATTCAAATAAGTCCAGAGGAGAACTTACAGCCTCTGAAAGGAATTAGAAAATAAGATAAACTGAAAATAAATGAATTAAAATTTAAAGACAAGAAGTTGGCAAAGTACAACAAAATAAATGCAAAGAAAGTAAAAAGACTGAAAATGATAAAACCACACATGAATTAAACATAAAACAAAATACAACAAGAAAGTACTGATAGAACTGCCCGGTATAATTTTAAAAACTGTTGGAAAAAAACAATATGCTAGACCAGTAGCTATCAAATTTTTCTTCTCAGAACTCCTTTACACTTTTAAAAGCTCTTCGGTTATTTCTATTAATATTCAATGTACTAGAAGTTAAAGCCAAGAAAAATTATAAACGCTCATTTTAAAGTTTATTTAAAAATAATAACATAACAGGTTCTCGTGAAATATAACTTCATTTTCCATAACAAAACAAACCAAAAAGATGTAGTGAGAAGACTGGCATTGCTTTACATGTTTGCAAATTTCTCTAACATATGGCAATAGAAGACAACTGTTTCTACATTCAACCTGTTGTGACAGGTAGTTTTGGTTGAAGTGTACAAAGAAAATATGGCCCCATGCAGATATATCACTGGAAAACAGAGAAGTAGCCATTTCAAGTAATTGTTGATATTCTTTCACACAATAGGAAAACTCAACACATGTCAATTTCTTAAAGATTAATCATAATGTAGAGTCTGAAACCCTATCAATGAACTTTTTGTACTGTTACATTAAAATCCGTTAGTTGGTCTTGTTCTTTGAATGACACTTTTACCCAAGCCTGATTTTGCAACATTGTGTATTGGTCATTTGGAAAATACTGGTTCACTGAGTTATGCAGATCATTTCATTATATATACCAAAAAAGCACATTCATTATTACCACTACTGATCTCATCAGAAAAGACATTCTTAAGTGAATCCGATATTGTCTTTACTGGGAGTGAATAGTGGTGAAAATACAGTAACTACTAACACAGTTTGGAGCTACTGCTTTGATCCTTGCTGAAGCACCAGCAATTTTACCTACTTGTTTTAACACCATCAGCGAAAAAGGCAAATAACATCTCAGTATTATCAAAGTAGTTTTGACCTTTTGGAGTTCTGGAAAGGGCCCCGGCGGTGCCCAGAGCACTGCAGACCACACTTCTGAGAACCACTGAGGTTGAAGATCCTTTGGAAAGTACAGTCAAGGGAAAATGGGAAGGTACAATAACATCAGGAACAAATAGGTTTAAAAAAAAAAAAGTACATTTTAAAAATTATAAATTTAAATTATACACATAATTACACACACACACACACACACACACACATATATATGTGAATATATATACGAATGAGCCAATAAGAGAAGCAAGCCAGAAGGCTTAAGTTGGAGGATGGAATCCTAGTTCCTCCAGTCAGTAGCTGTGAGACCTTGCTTAATTGTCCCCCCGTGCCTCAATTTCCTCATTTATAAAATGGGGATGTTGATAAAAGCACCCCTTCGATAAATTCTGGTGAGGATTAAATGAGTTAACGCAAGTGAAGTGCTTTAAAAATGTCTGGCACGTGGTAGGTTGTATAAGTGATTATGTGTTAACTGTCAATAGAATTCCACCAATGAATATGAAATTGCCCAATTTCTGAGGAAAACACGAATGACAAAAACTGAGTCAAGAAGAAAGAGAAAAATCTATCAACCAGTTGGTAGAACAGGCTGGATTTGGCCTCATTTTCCCAAGCATGGTCTTTGTGCAGCACTTCCCTCTTCTCTTAAGCACAACCTGAGCAGATCCCACAGCTGTCCTGTAACTGCAGCTAATCCAAGTCCAGGTCACTGTCACTGGCCTTAGTGGCATCAACAGGGAGGAGACTGTTCTTTAACTCCTCCTTTGCCCTCCCTTCTCTGGGGATCCAGATGATGAATGGGGTCAAAGGACAAACATCTCTTTACTCAACCGAAGGTGCAAATGCAGCCCCCTTCTGGCGATCACTGTTCCTCCTGTACACGCCATCTAGGGCAGATATCACAAGTGGCAGATGCCCATATAGGATTCGTCCTGGGATGCAAGACATGTGAAAATCTGGTCCTGGCTCTAACCCTCTATGGGCAATACAGGTGCTGCCCTCTTGCGGCTGGGGTGAACACTTACAAGGTGCTCAATCCTTACACAGTGTCACTGACCTCCCAGAAATGTACTAGTTTTGCTACACCAAACTGAAGGATATAGCCTGCTTCTCAGGTATCCTGTCAGTCCTCCCTTCCACATCTCTCCATTGTTTCTAGGGATCAAGATGTCTGCTCTCAACTACAGTGGTCATTCTCTCCTCCTTGTAGTCACTCCCCAAACTGAGAAATATTCTCAGGTCTTGCTTCCTGCCTCAACTGGCTGTTAACAGTGGCAAGAGGGGCCACTAGAGACTGAGGACACGGATGACCTCTTTTTTGATGCTCCCATCCTCTCCCAGCGATCTGCCTATAAGACACTGGGGAAGGGTAGACAGCTGGGGATGGATCAGATGAGTAGGTTAGTTTAGCCTTCCATCATTCAGGGTAACTAAGGAACTGGGGATATTTAACGTAGAGGGGAATTGACTTCAGAGAACATAGCTATCTTGGCATATATGAAGAATAACTGAATGGGAGTATGGTACGCTTTTCCTATGTGATTCTGGAGTAAGGAAGTAGGACAAACTGCTGTAACAGGAACACAACTTTCAATACAATAACTTAATAACCATTAACAATTAAAATTGTACCTAATTGTGAACTTCCCACCACTTCAGAGGCAAAAAGATGAACACGTATTTGGTTGGGATGTTGAGGGAGGGAACAGAGATTAGACTGAGTCTTCAAAATCTCTTGCAATTTTTTTTTAATTCAAACATATAAGGAGGTTGAAAAATAATACAGTTACACAGTTCTTCTGAGCAAGAATAGCAAAAAGGACTTCCCTGGTGGTGCAGTGCTTGGGAGTCTGCCTGCCAAAGCAGGGGACACTAGTTCGAGCCCTGCTCCGGGAAGATCCCACATGCCATGAACAACTCCATGTGCCGCAGCTGCTGAGCCTGTGCTCTGGAGCCCGCGGCCACAACTGCTGAGGCCCGCATGCCTGGAGCCTGTGCTCTGCGACGAGAGGCCACTGCAGTGAGAAGCCCACGCACCATAATGAAGAGTAGCCCCCGCTCACTGCAACTAAGCCTGCGTGCAGCAACAAAGACCCAATGCAGCCAAAAATAAATAAATTTATTTTTAAAAAAATAGCAAGAAGAGGTTTATAAGATGGAAAGTGGGATTTGTTTATTTCTTTCAGAAGGCAGAGACATGAGTACCTTTATAAGCAATGGCAAAGGAAAAAGAGACGACAATGATATGGCATCTGGCTGGCCTTCAGACCAATTTCCCAGTGGTTTGCTGAAAGCAGCCAAGGCCTGGGGTAGCCCAAACTCCCAGGCCAGTTACCAATGGCCATGAGCAGCTTCTTCAGTTTCTCTCTATATACCTTAGAAATACTATTTGGTGCACCTGCTATGTGGTGAAGGCACCACTTTAGATAATCCTCAAGGTATAAAAATGAATTTCGGGAATTCCCCGGTGGTGCTGAGGTTAGGACTTGGCACTTTCACTGCCAGACCCGGGTTCAATCCCTGGTCGGGGAACTAAGATCCCACAAGCCATGCAGTGTGGCCAAAAAAATAAATGAAAAGTAAAAATGAACTTCATCCATTCATTTAAATATTTGAGCACAATTAAGTGTCAGGTACTTTCTCAGGGCTGGGGATAAAGCAAGGAACAAAAGAGATGGTTCCTGCCCTCCTGGAGGTTACTTTCTGGTAGGGAAGGGTATAAGGAATGACCAAGTATATACTGGAGGACTGTTAATGTTATAGACCAAGACAGGTAGGGGGATAGGGAGGCAGGGGGAATACTGGGTAGTCAAGACCTGATGAAAAAGGTGACATTTAAGCAGATTTCATGATGGTGAGGGAACCAGCCAAGACTGACACCCAAGAGAAGAGAGCTGTAGCAGAAAGAACAGAAAGTGGAAAGGCCCATGGTAGAAGCATGGCTGAAACAGCAAGGAGGCCACCATATAACATAGCAGGTACTTTAATATTCAATGGTATTAGACATTTGTCAATGGTTATTTAGCATCTGAGCGCTCAGTGTTTTCAGCCAATTATTTTTTAAAAAAAAGAAGAAAAAGATAATATATGTTATCAACATGTTCAAACAACAAAAAAGATAACATATGTAAACTGTGTAAAAGTGTCTGATGAGAAGGAAACAAAAAAGTTAATCATTACTTAAAATAACAATAGTAATAGTAAAAATAAAGTAGAGCTCTTCTACCTGAAGCAGGGGTGGTAGGTCTGAAACCCAATACTTGCCCCATCCTTTCTGTAACCCACAGTACTTCAGGACAGTTTACATTGCACAGAACCACAGAGAAGACCCAGAACTCTAGTTAGAGAAGGTGTACAAGCAACAAACCTACCCTGTCTGAAGTTGCAATTAATGATTGTGTTCTAAATTATGTTGATCTAAGTACTAATGAAATCTGTTAAAGCTCAACGAAAATCAAAACCAGTTTGAATAATAAGCATCCCTTTATTTGCTGACGTCATTACAAAAACCGATTACATTAGCAACAAAAAGTGTTTTCTTGAGTTGAAGTCAGAGGCAGTTGCTCCCCAAAATGTTAGGTAAAACAGTGTACAATATCAGTATTAAAATGTTAAATTTTACATTGTCCTTACCACTTTTGATCTTCTGAACAATTTTATTGAGCAAAATAAGATAAAAGATTACATGTTTATTTTATTTTCAGGAATGTAAAGGTCTAATTATTCAAACAGTTTTTATTATAAAACTAAACTCTGAAGGTGTCTACAGAGTTGGCTTTTTTTTCTCTCTCTTTAAATCAGTAGTCTAACAAGGATTAGAAAAGACAAAACTCTGTTCAGTGTTTCTGACAAAGTAGAAAGGGTGAAAACATAAATAAGGCTTTAATTTGGCAAAATATAATACAATGCCTTCTGTTATCCTTGAATGAACAGTTTCCCAATTACTTCACTCTGTAAAAGATAAGAAAAATTCATTTTAAAACAAAGAAACAAAAGGCAATCAGAAGACATCTGTCAAATACCAAAAGTACATATGCCATTTGATCTAGAATGGCCTTTTCAACTAAGATCAGAACAATTAATACTAATGGTAATCAAAAATAAGAGAAAAATCTCAGGATTCAGAAGGAGCTTCTGAAGGTGGATTTTTAAATATGTGAACCAAAATCTCAGACCAAACTGAGAATAATACAGGGACTTAAAAATCCTATTTAGGGGCTTCCCTGGTGGAGCAGTGGTTGACAGTCCGCCTGCCGATGCAGGGGACACGGGTTCGTGCCCCGGTCTGGGAAGATCCCACAATGCCGCAGAGCAGCTGGACCCGTGAGCCATGGCCGCTGAGCCTGCACGTCTGGAGCCTGTGCTATGCAACGGGAGAGGCCACAACAGTGAAAGGTCCGCGTACCAAAAAAAAAAAAATTCCGTTTAGAAAACATTTAAGAGAACAACATTGGGAATCCATTTGTATTACTGTTCTACTCAAGAGACCGTAAAGCTAATAAGGTGAGTGAGCAGCACTGGAAAGAAACTGAAATTTACAACTCTCCACTGGTAAATAAATAATTTAAGCTTCAGACAGAGATTTTCTAATGTCTTTTGAAGCTTTCCAAGTCAGATAAAATGACTAAAGAAATTAAACTTCAAAAGCCATTAAAGAGAATAAAAGGACTTAACCATATGCAACATGTGAAGTTTGACTAGATCCTGATTTGGAAAAAATAGCTAAAAAGATATTTTGGGTATAAGTGGAGACACAAATATGGGCTTTAAAATGGATGATATTATAGAGCTACTACTGTTTTGGCCTTTTTGGATGTGACAGTGATACCATGGATTTGTAAGAGAATGTCTTTGTTCTTAAGAGATACATACTTAAGTGCTTAGGGATAAAATGTCATAGTATCTGAAAGTTACTTTCAAATGTGTTGACATCAACAAAATATGTATACACAAATAAAGAGATGAAGTAGCTGAAGGGTGTCAGTGTTATATATCCTTTCAACTTTTCATTAAGTGTGAAAATTTTTTTTTGTTGTTTGTTTGTTTGTTTTGCAGTATGCAGGCCTCTCACTGTTGTGGCCTCTCCCGTTGCACAGCACAGGCTCCGAACACACAGGCTCAGCGGCCATGGCTCATGGGCCCAGCCTCTCTGCGGCATGCAGGATCCTCCCGGACCGGGTCACGAACCCACGTCCCCTGCATCGGCAGGCGGACTCCCAACCACTGCACCACCAGGGAAGCCCTAAGTGTGAAAATTTTCAAAATTAAAAAGTTGAGGGGAAAAGAAGCAATTAGAAAGTTTAAAAAGCAAAATTATCACTGGCTATCATGTTCTCTAATTAAAACAAGATTAACAGCTGATCGGAAAGTCTACATAGCCCTCTGGTACATTAAACTAAGAAGTGCTGTGTAAACACATTACACAAAATGAAAACCTGATCCATATGACAGTCAAGTGTAAAGTGTAGAAATAAAAGCTAGTTTTTGTCTGAAACATTAACTCTTACACTCCAATAGCACCAAAGAAGAACTTTTTCCTTTCAGAAACAAGAGAAAACTGTATCATGAAAGAATCTATTTGTTAAAGGGAGTAAGGAGGACAAAACACATAGACAAAATTTCACCTCAGTTTTTTCTGGATAACATCAAGAGCCTTTGCACCAATTCAATATTGACAAACCAAATTACCAACTTTAGGAAAAAGCCAGAACTGAAGGAAGAAACTATAAGAAGCTGGCAACAAAGGATTAGACAGAATGATGAGAAAAGAAAGCCGTGACAAGGATCAGAGCACACAGTGCTTGAATTAGGGAGAAGAAAAGTACAGATAAAGAGCACAAGGTCTAGGCCCAGACCACCTTGATTTAAATCCCAGCTCACCCGGTTACTAGCTGTGTGACTTTGGGCAACTTACAGAACTTCTTTGGGTCTGTTGTAAAATGGGAATAAAAAAATAAGTAATAATATTAATAATCATCATCATCATCACCATCATCCCTACCTATCTACTGCACTGGGTTGTTGCAAAAATTTAAATGAATGACCATATGTTAGAAGCATGTTCATTCTTAGAGGCACATTCATGAAGTGTTAGCTGTTAAAATCATCAGCCTCCTTCCACATGATTCCACAAACAGGTTCCAAGGTAAAGGATCCTGGGTGTTATAGTCTGAATGTTTGTGTCGCCCCCGTCCCCCGAAATTCCTACATTGAGATTCTAACCCCCATGTAATGGTATTTGGAAGTGGGGCCTTTAGGAGATTCCACTGTCATGAATAGGATTAGTGCCCTTTTAAAAAGGACCCCAGAGAGCTCCCTTGCCCCTTTTGCCATGTGAGGACACAGCAAGAAATGGCCATCTTTAAACCAGGAAGTGGGTCTCACCTGACAGAACCTTGATCTTAGACCTTGATCTTAGACTCCATAGCCTCCAGAGCTGTGAAAAATAAATGTCTGCTGTTTAAGCCACCCAGTGTATGGGGGTTTTGTTATAACAGCCCAAACAGACTAAGACATGGGGTGATAAAGTTTTCTGATATAGTTGGACATACACTTGGAACACTCAGAAGCCAGGCAGATATGAAACACAAGAAAAAGTAGATATCTGGAAACAAAAAAGTATACTACAAAATACTAGTGTTAACGATCCAAAGCTACAAAAAAAAATTACCTTAATTAAAAGGGGGGCAGGCAGATGACAGCCTTCTGTTTGGGGAGGTGGCAGGGGTGGGGAGAGAAGGATAGTAGATGAGCAGGGAGACTTCCAGAAGAAAAGAAGGGTTAGTGTTTTACAAATTAAGGGCTCAAGACAAGACAAATGCCCCTACGACTCAAAGAAAGGCTACGTTCTGTGTATTAGGATTTCGAAAACTAAATTACTATACATCATCTCTCTCATTTTTTTCTTTTAAAAATAGCTTTTCTCTTACTGAAAATGTACAGCATTATCTTAAACAATTCATATGTACTTGTAGTATATATTAAAAAGAAGTAAGATTCCTGGTGGGAAGGTAAATTGGTGCAGCCACTATGGAAAACAGTATGGAGGTTCTTCAAAAAACTAAAAATAGAGCTACCATATGACCCAGCAATTCCACTCCTGGTCATACAGCTGAAGAAAACTCTAATTAAAAACGATACATGCGGGGCTTCCCTGGTGGCGCAGTGGTTGGGAGTCCGCCTGCCGATGCGGGGGACGCGGGTTCGTGCCCCGGTCTGGGAGTATCCCACGTGCCGCGGAGCGGCTGGGCCCGTGAGCCATGGCTGCTGGGCCTGCGTGTCCGGAGCCTGTGCTCCGCGGCAGGAGGGGCCACAGCAGTGAGAGGCCCGCATACCGCAAAAAAAAAAAAAAAAAAAGATACATGCACCCCAATGTTCATAGCAGCACTATTTACAAGAGCCAAGACATGGAAGCAACCTAAGTGTCCATCAACGAGAAGATGTAGTATACACATACAATGGAATATTACTTGGCCATAAAAAAGAATGAAATAATGCCATTTGCAGCAACAGGGATGCAACTAGAGATTATCATACTAAGTGAAGTAAGTCAGAAAGAGAAAGACAAATACCATATGATATCACTTATATATGGAATCTAAAATATAACACAAATGAACTTATTTACAAAGCAGAAACAGACTCACAAACATAGAAAATAAACATGGTTATCAAGGGGACAGGGGGCTGGGGGAGGGATAAACTGGGAGTTTGAGATTAGCAGATACAAACTACTATATATAAAACAAGATAAACAACAAGGTTCTACTGTATAGCACAGGGAACCTTATTCAATAAGGTTCAAAATTCAATAGATTGAATATTCAATATCTTGTAAAAAACTATATGGAAAAGAATATGAAAAAGAATATATATGTATATGTGTGTAACTAAATCACTTTGCTGTACACCAGAAACTAAAACAACATTGTAAATTAACTATGCTTCAATTAAAAAAAAAAAAAAACAGTAATAACATACACCTAAATAAAGCAGGGAAGAAAAAAAAGAAGATTCTTGACATCAGACATTAACCTATAAATTCTGATGATTAAGAAATCTGTATTTCCAATTTAATTATCTGGTAGTAATTTTAAAAGAGCTGACAAGAGGGAGAATACACTGAACAAAAATGATGGCTGAAGTTAAAAACCTGAGGGTAACACAAACATTTAAAGGGCATAAAGAAGAGCTGTGGGAACCAAGAGGTCCCTAAGGAGGGGTTATCACTGCCAACGCTGGGTAGAACCTATGCAAGGAGAGAGTTCTCAAGTGCTGGTGGACCTTTAGCTTCATAAAATCCAACTATTCTTCATGATACACTGCTGACCACTCAACCGCCCTTTCACTTGCCAAATCTGAAATTAAGTTCATCAGCTAACAAAAGAATGCTGAGTTATCTATCTCTTCAGTGAGCTGCCTGCTAAACAACAGTTCAGTTTTAGCTGTGTTGCCAGGGTATATGTATTTCTTTTAACAAATTACACACTACATTTTTATAAATTAGGAAGAAAAAAATCTGGAAAAATAAAAGTGTTACTAACAATGATCAGTGTAAGTCTCAAATTTAATATGATTAAGGCCAATGTGGAAACAGGCAAGCAAAAATGGTTCGGACCATGTTTGAGAAGAAAAAGAAAATACTGAAGAACACTTTTGAGATGCTGCAGAGATACTACTGACAAGGTCTAAAGGCAAAGGGTAACAGGCCACCTTATAATTTTTTAGGTTCTCAGAAGCAAAACCCTTCCCTTAGAAAACAGAGGCCTAAGGACTGACCTCACCATATTTAGAATAATTCACAACTATTTTCAGTATCTTATATGCAAAAGACGATCCTGTATTAGCTCTAGCAATTAGGAAATCATTAATGAATGACCTCGGCAAAAATGGTTTCAGCAGAATGGCAGAAAGAGAAGCCATTCTAGAGGAAATGCAGTAGGTAGTAGCAAGACACTGTGAGAATAGTTTCTTCTTTTAAGAATCTTTGTTAAACAGTGAAGTAAAAAAATTAGGGTGGTAACCTAAAGAAAGTACAAAGTTAAAATAATATATTTGAGCATTTTTCAAGACTGAACAGAAGCAGTGAGTGGAGAGAAGAAAACAGGACTGAAGATGTGGGAAGGAAAGTTGCCCTGGGAAGCAGGAACTGAGGTTATTTTCTAATTTGGGGAAGGGTAGTGAGGTGGCAGAAATTTAACTCTAGGCAACTGAGAGGTCAGCTTACCAAGGATAAAAGATTAAGGTAAATTCTTTTTGCTGACAGGTTATAAGAATGAGTTAGGTTTATCTGAAAAGTCTTCTTAGAGGTAACTGACCTGAAACAGCATTTTAAAGGAGAGCATATGCTAAGACAGGCCAGAGGACAATCATTCTACAAAAGTGAGACAGAATGCCCCTGTAATCAAGATGGAGGTCCATCCCAACTTTTCCAGAGCACCTAACCTATCCTGAGGCCTTTGTATAACCTAAGAGTCTTAAGTTTGGGTTCTGAAAGGGATGATTCAGTGATGAGTTGCCCCCTGGTATTGCACATGCCACCCTAACTCATGTCCAGGACACCACAATTATTATAGAACAAACAGCTTCAAAAGGAAGAGTATCTAAAGTATTCAGTGCATATCAGAACACCCTAATTACCCAAGGCATTGTGACTTAAGTCATTCTTAAACAGGTAAAACCCAGGAATCAAATCAATCAACATGCATTTCCAGGTAATATGGGCAATTAAATTTTATAGCTTGGTTTATCTTCAGTTAAGACTCTCACTTCAGGAGTTAAAAAATGGATTTCTTTGATTACGCACAGCAAACTTAAATAAAATCCAGCTTCCAATGTAAAGAAACTGTGATGACTTGATTTTCAGTTCAGCATCCTGCCTCAGTAAAAACTTTATAGTCACTTTATTTTACCAAGTCATTAAAAAAAAAAGAAATCACACAAATATTTTACCAGAACTAAGATCAGGATAAACTAAAGAAAGAGTTGCAGACATTATGGTAATGAACAAAACCTAGGTAAACAAGTTATGAGTGTTCTGTAAAAAGGTCAAAAGAGGCAAAGAAAAAGGGTTTTTACATAAAAACACTAATTCGAAAAGATATGTTCACTGCAGCCTTATTCACAATAGTCAAGATATGGAAACAACCTAAGTGTCCACCAATGAATGAATGCATAGAGAAGATGTGGTATGTACACACACACACACACACACACACACACACACACACACACACACACACACACAGTGAAATACTATTTGGCCATAAAAAAGAAGAAAATCCTGCCATTTGCAACAACATGGTTAGAACTTGGAGGTATTATGCTAAGTAAAATAAGTCAGATGGAGAAAGACAATATGATTTCACTCATATGTGGAATCTAAAAAAACAGACAGACAAAACAAAAACAAACTCATAAAAGAGAACAGCTTAGTAGTTACCAGAGGGGAAGGGAGTTGGAGGGTGGACAAAATGGGAAAAGCAAGTCAACTGTATGGTTATAGATGGTAACTAGTCTTGTGGTGGTGATCACCTTGCAGTGTACACATGTATAATGCTATACTCATGAAACTTACATATTAAATTAAAAAAGATGAGGTATGTTTTTTTCTCCTCCAAGCTACAAGACCAAAAAATATGTACAAGATGGAAATAAAACTCCAAGAAAGCTATAAAGCTGTCATTTGGAGGTTCTGAGAGAGATAAAGAGGGAATGTTTCCACTAGGGTAACAAGAGTTCCTATATTTAAAGTGAATACACACTATACATACATTTACACACACACTATGTCAATTATCTATAGACAAACAGTAATACTTCAGTTATTCTTACCTAATACCTGATAGTGTTCTTTCTCCTTTGTGAGCTGTTGGTTTACTGCCTGAAGTAACTGCTGTAACTGTGTTACAGTCTGATTTAGACTTACAGACATTGTCTCCTTCTCAGAAGACTCCTAAAAAGAAGACGGAAGAGATGAAAAACCCTGAGCACAAGAAAAAGGCATTTGCAACCAAAACCGAAAATAGTTTATTATTTTAAACATAAACAAAAGAAACTGAAAGATGATATGAAAATTGACAATAAAAACCACATAGAGCAATAGTGTTTGCTACCTAGCGGTGCAAATTAGTTTGCATCAAAGAAAGTTATGTTATAAATGTCACTAGGTTACAAAGGGAAAAATCTAGAATCGATGAATATCAAATATGAATCCATTTCTCCTTTCAGAAAAAAAACTGCAAGGAACCAAAGGAGAGTACATTCGTAACAACAGAAAAATAAGTTAACATATATTGAGCTCTTACTAAACTTGAGGCACTGTTTTAAGTGTTACCCACTATTCAAAGTGTTTTGTATAGTAATTCATTTATTCCCTTCAACAATCCTACAAGATAGGTACTAGTATCATTGTCTTTTACAGATGAAGTAACTAAAGCACAGAGAGGATAAAGAGTTTCCCCTAAGTCAGTCACACAGCTACTGCTAGTAGAACCAGGATTCAACACAAGCAGCAGAGTCTACATTCTTAAGCAGTACACCGTAATACTTTCTACCACAAACCTAAACATTAACATAATAATATCTCACCAAGCTAAAGTGAAAACAAACATTAATAAGAACACTGCATTTCAGATAAGATACCTCAAAGAAAAAACAACCTTGAGTTAAGAATGCAACATAATTGATAGAAGCACATTAAAAAGGCATTTTTTTAGGCAGAGATGGATCCTGTACATTTTTTATTCTTCACATAATTTACAAGGTAATTAGCCCAGAGATTTGGAACTAAAGAAAATGCATACCGTTTCTGGGGAAACATCACTATTCTCAATAACAGTAGTGTCTCCAGCAGCTTTTACTATTTTTGACTGGATAAGATCCAGTGACTGTTGAGCCTGTGAGGAAAGCAATATGGAGCCTCTGAATAATACAACTGATAAATAAATATATACAAGAAAAAAAATGAGTGATTTTCTTACACTCATATTTTGTACAAAACTAAAGCTCTTCTCAAAATACAATGCAAAGCCAACCTGTTCAGTTTTTTCCCCAAAATCAAATAGCTTTCTCCCCCACCAGATTATAAAAACACATGCTCACCATTTTAAAAAGTTCAAACAATGCAGAAAATGTATAAAGAAATTAAAAGCAGAAATAACCACAGTGATATTCAGGTTCACATTAGTCTAGATCAGAGGTCAGCCAAATCTAGCCACACACAGCCTGTTTTTGTAGAGCTCACAAGCTAAGAATGGTTTTTACATTTTTAAAGAGTCGTACTAGACAAAAAAAACAAAGAGTATATGAAAAAAACTACAGGTGGCCAACAAATCCTAAAACAGTTTGTGAGTTTGCGGACTCCTAGTCTAGATCCCTCTTTACTGCATATATGTCCTAACAGAAAATTGGTAAAAAATGTTCTATAAATGGGCTTTTAACATACATGCTGTTTGACGAAGCATTTTATCTTTTTACATGTCAATAAATATTTATGTGCATTTCCAATTAAGAGGTGCACAGTATTTCTATTTCATAGATATGGTGCAGTTCACTTTCAACTACTGTTGCCATTTTATGCCAAATAACATGGCATATCCATAACTTTGAGCAATGGTTAATATCCTTAAAGTACCTTCTGAGAAAATAAATTGCTAGGTTAAAACTGCAAGCTTTATATTTTGTCCAGTGATCAAACATTCACGGTATCAAAATAGAAATCAGATTGCTCAATCTTGACAATGTATCATATATCTAAGTCAGAGCTCTGAAACTTTTTTGTTTTAACCCTCTCTCCTACCCTCCCTATCCCACTCCTCTAGGTGGTTACAAAGCACAGAGGTGAACTCCCTGTGCTATGCAGCAGCTTCCCACTAGCTATCTAATTTACATTTGGTAGTGTATATATGTCCCTGCCACTTTCACTTCATCACAGCTTACCCTTCCCCCTCCCCATATCCTCAAATCCACGCTCTAGTAGGTCTGTGTTTTATTCTTGTCCTACCACTAATCTCATCATGACATTTTTTTTCTTAGAGTCCATATATACGTGTTAGCATATGGTATTTGTTTTTCTCCTTCGGACTTACTTCACTCTGTATGCCAGACTCCAGGTCTATCCACCTCATTACAAATAACTCAGTTTCATTTCTTTTTATGGCTGAGTCATATTCCATTGTATATATGTGCCACATCTTCTTTATCCATTCATCTGTTGATGGACACTTAGGTTGCTTCCATGTCCTGGCTATCGTAAATAGAGCTGCAATGAACATTTTGGTACATGACTCTTTTTGAATTATGGTTTTCTCAGGGTATATGCCCAGTAGTGGGATTGCTAGGTTGTATGGTAGTTCTATTTTTAGTTTTTTAAAGAACTTCCATACTGTTCTCCATAGTGGCTGTATCAATTACATTCCCACCAGCAGTGCAAGAGGGTTCCCTTTTCTCCACACCCTCTCCAGCATTTATTTCTAGAGTTTTTGATGATGGCCAATCTGACCGGTGTGAGATGATATCTCATTGTAGTTTTGATTTGCATTTCTCTATTGATTAATGATGTTGAGCATTCTTTCATGTGTTTGTTGGCAATCTGTACATCTTCTTTGGAGAAATGTCTATTTAGCTCTTCTGCCCATTTTTGGACTGGGTTGTCTTTTGTTATTGAGCTGCATGAGTTGCTTATAAATTTTGGATATTAATCCTTTGTCAGTTGCTTCATTTGCAAATATCTTCTCCCATTCTGAGGGTTGTCTTTTGGTCTTGTTTATGGTAACCTTTGCTGTGCAAAAGCTTCTAAGTTTCATTAGGTCCCATTTGTTTATTTTTGTTTTTATTTCCATCTCTCTAGGAGATGGGTCAAAAAGGATCTTGCTGTGATTAATGTCATAGAGTGTTCTGCCTATGTTTTCCTCTAAGAGTTTGATAATGTCTGGCCTTACATTTAGGTCTTTAACCCATTTTGAGTTTATTTTTGTGTGTAGTGTTAGGGAGTGTTCTAATTTCATACTTTTACATGTAGCTGTCCAGTTTTCCCAGCACCACTTATTGAAGAGGTTGTCTTTTCTCCACTGTATATCCTTCCCTCCTTTATCAAAGATAAGGTGACCATATGTGTGTGGGTTTATCTCTGGGCTTTCTATCCTGTTCCATTGATCTATATTTCTGTTTTTGTGCCAGTACCATACTGTCTTGATTACTGTAGCCTTGTAGTATAGTCTGAAGTCAGGAAGCCTAATTCCTCCAGCTCCATTTTTCATTCTGAAGATTGTTTTGGCTATTCGGGGTCTTTTGTGTTTCCATACAAATTGTGAAATTTTCTGTTCTAGTTCTGTAAAAAATGCCAGTGGTAATTTCATAGGGATTGCATTGAATCTGTAGATTGCTTTGGGTACTAGAGTCATTTTCACAATGTTGATTCTTCCAATCCAAGAACATGGTATATTTCTCCACCTATTTCTATCATCTTTAATTTCTTTCATCAGTGTCTTATAGTTTTCTGCATACAAGTCTTTTGTCTCCTTAGGTAGGTTTATTCCTAGATATTTTATTCTTTTTGTTACAATGGTAAATGGGAGTGTTTTCTTAATTTCACTCTCAGATTTTTCATCATTTGTGTATACAAATGCCAGAGATTTCTATGCATTAATTTTGTATCCTGCTACTTTACCAAATTCATTGATTAGCTCTAGTAGTTTTCTGGTAGCATCCTTAGGATTCTCTATGTATAGTGTCATGTCATCTGCAAACAGTGACAGCTTTACTTCTTCTTTTCCTATTTGGATTCCTTTTATTTCTTTTTTTTCTCTGATTGCTGTGGCTAGAACTTCCAAAACTATGTTGAATAAGAGTCGTGACAGTGGACAACCATGTCTTGTTCCTGATCTTAGTGGAAATGGTTTCAGTTTTTCACCATTGAGAAGGATGCTAGCTGTGGGTTTGTCATATACGGCCTTTATTATGTTGAGGAAAGTTCCCTCCATGCCTACTTTCTGCAGCGTTTTTATCATAAATGGGTGTTGAATTTTGTCAAAAGCTTTCTCTGCATCTACTGAGATGATCATATGGTTTTTCTCCTTCGGTCTGTTGATATGGTGTATCACGTTGATTGATATGCATATATTGAAGAATCTTTGCATTCCTGGAATAAACCCCACTTGATCATGGTGTATGATCCTTTTAATGGGCTGTGGGATTCTGTTTGCTAGTATTTTGTTGAGGATTTTTGCATCTATGTTCATCAGTGATATTGGCCTGTAGTTTTCTTTCTTTGTGACGTCTTTGTCTGGTTTTGGTATCAGGGTGATGGTGGCCTCATAGAATGAGTTTGGGAGTGTTCCTCCCTCTGCTATCTTTTGGAAGAGTTTGAGGAGGATAGGTGTTAGCTCTTCTCTAATAGTTTGATAGAATTCGCCTGTGAAGCCATCTGGTCCTGGGCTTTTGTTTGTTGGAAGATTTTTAATCACAGTTTCAATTTCAGTGCTTGTGATTGGTCTGTTCATATTTTCTACTTCTTCCTGGTTCAGTCTTGGCAGCTTGTGCATTTCTAAGAATGTCCATTTCTTCCAGGTTGTCCATTTTATTGGCATACAGTTGCTACTTGTAGTAATCTCTCATAATCTTTTGTATTTCTGCAGTGTCAGTTGTTACATCTCCTTTTTCATTTCTAATTCTATTGATTTGAGTCTTCTCCCTTTTATTCTTGATGAGTCTGGCTAATGGTTTATCAATGTTATTTATCTTCTCAAAGAATCAGCTTTTAGTTTTATTGATCTTTGCTACTGTTTCCTTCATTTCTTTTTCATTTATTTCTGATCTGATCTTTATGATTTCTTTCCTTCTGCTAAATTTGGGTTTTTTTGCTCTTTTTTCTCTAATTGCTTTAGGTGCAAAGTTAGGTTGTTTATTCGAGATGTTTCCTGTTTCTTAAGGTAGGATTGTGTTGCTATAATCTTCCCTCTTAGAACTGCTTTTGCTGTATCCCATAGGTTTTGGGTCGTCGTGTCTCCATTGTCATTTGTTTCTAAGTATTTTTTGATTTCCTCTTTGATTTTTTCAGTGATCACTTCGTTATTAAGTAGTGTATTGTTTAGCCTCCATGTGTTTGTAGTTTTTACAGATCTTTTCCTGTAATTGATATCTAGTCTCATAGCATTGTGGTTGGAAAAGATACTTGATACGATTTCAATTTTCTTAAATTTGCCAAGGCTAGATTTGTGACCAAATATATGATCTATCTTGTAGAATGTTCCATGAGCACTTGAGAAAAATGTGTATTCTGTTGTTTTTGGATGGAATGTCCTATAAATATCAAGTAAATCCATCTTGTGTAATGAATCATTTAAAGCTTGTGTTTCCTTATTTATTTTCATTTTGGATGATCTGTCCATTGGTGAAAGTGGGGTGTTAAAGTCCCCTACTATGATTGTGTTACTGTCCATTTCCCCTTTTATGGCTGTTAGTATTTGCCTTATGTATTGAGGTGTTCCTATGTTGGGTGCATAAAATTTACAATTGTTATATCTTCTTCATGGATCGATCCCTTGATCATTATGTAGTGTCCTTCTTTGTCTCTTGTAATGGTTTTTATTTTAAAGTCTATTTTGTCTGATATGAGAATTGCTACGCCAGCTTTCTTCTGATTTCCATTTGCATGGAATATCTTTTTCCATCCCCTCACTTTCAGTGTGTATTGTGTCCCTAGGTCTGAAGTGGGTCTCTTGTAGACAGCATATATATGGGTCTTGTTTTTGTATCCATTCAGCCAGTCTGTGTCTTTTGGTGGGAGCATTTAATCCATTTACATGTAAGGTAATTATCGATATGTATGTTCCTATTACCATTTACTTAATTGTTTCGGGTTGTTCTTGTAGGTCTTTTCCTTCTCTTGTGTTTCTTGCCTAGAGAAGTTCCTTTAGCATTTGTTGTAGAGCTGGTTTGGTGGTGTTGAATTCTCTCAGCTTTTGCTTGTCTGTAAAGGTTTTAATTTCTCCATCAAATCTGAATGAGATCCTTGCTGGGTACAGTAATCTTGGTTGTAGGTTTTTTTCCTTCATCACTTTAAATATGTTCTGCCACTCCCTTCTGGCTTGTAGGGTTTCTGCTGAAAGATCAGATGTTAACCTTATGGGGATTCCCTTGTGTGTTATTTGTTGGTTTTCCCTTGCTGCTTTTAATATGTTTTCTTTGTATTTAATTTTTGACAGTTTGATTATTATGTGTCTTGGCATATTTATCCTTGGGTTTATCCTGTATGGGACTCTCTGTGCTTCCTGGACTTGATTTACTATTTCTTTTCCTATATTAGGGACGTTTTCAACTAATAATAATAATCATCATCATCTCTTCAAATATTTTCTCAGTCACTTTCTTTTTCTCTTCTTTTTCTGGGACCCCTATAATTCGAATGTTGGTGCGTTTAATGTTGTCCCAGAGGTCTCTGAGACTGTCCTCAGTTCTTTTCATTCTTTTTTCTTTATTCTGCTCTGCAGTAGTTATTTCCACTATTTTATCTTCCAGGTCACTTATCCGTCCTTCTGCTTCAGTAATTCTGCTATTGATCCCATCTAGAGTATTTTTCATTTCATTTATTGTGTTGCTCATCGTTGCTTGCTTCCTCTTTATTTCTTCTAGGTCCTTGTTAACTGTTTCTTGCAATTTGTCTATTCTATTTCCAAGATTTTGAATCATCTTTACTATCATTATTCTGAATTCTTTTTCAGGTAGACTGCCTATTTTCTCTTCATTTGTTAGGTCTGGTGTGTTTTTACCTTGCTCCTTCATCTGCTGTGTGTTTTTCTGTCTTCTCATTTTGCTTATCTTACTGCATTTGGGGTCTCCTTTTTGCAGGCTGCAGGTTCGTAATTCCCATTGTTTTTGGTGGCTGTCCCCAGTGGCTAAGGTTGATTCAGTGGGTTGAGTAGGTTTCCTGGTTGGGGGTACTAGTGCCTCTGTTCTGGTGGATGAGGCTGGATCTTGTCTTTCTGCTGGGCAGGTCCACGTCTGGTGGTGTGTTTGGGGATGTTGGTAGCCTTATTATGATTTTAGGCAGCCTCTCTGCTAATGGATGGGGCTGTAGACCTGTCTTGCTCTTTGTTGGGCATAGGGTGTCCAGCACTGTTCATTGCTGGTCCTTGAGTGAAGCTGGGTCTTGGGGTTGAGATGGAGATCTCTGGGATATTTTTGCCATTTGATATTGCATGGAGCTGGGAGGTTTCTTGTAGATCAGTGTCCTGAGGTTGGTTCTCCCATCTCAGAGACACAGCCCTGACGCCTGGATGGAGCGCCAAGAGCCTTTAATCCACACGGCTCAAAATAAAAGGGAGAAAAAATAGAAAGGAAAGAAAAGGAAGGAAGGAAGAAATGAAGGAAGAAAGCAAGAAAGTTAGGAAGGAAGGAGGAGAGGAAGAAAGGGAGGAAGGAAGGGAGGAAGGAAGGGAGGGAGGAAAGGAGGAAGGAAGGAAGAAAGGAAGAAAGAAAGGGAGAAGACAAAATAAAGTAGGATAAAGTATAGTTATTAAAATAAAAAATAATTATTAAGAAAAATTTCTATTAAAAAAAGAACAAAAAAAAAAATGGGTCAGTCTAACCCTAGGACTGGTGAAAGCAACGCTATACAGACAAAATCTCACACAGCAGCACACACATACACACTCACAAAAGAAAAAAGGGGAAAATAATAGTATATCTTGCTCCCAAAGTCCACCTCCTCAACTTGGGATATTTTGCTGTCTATTCAGGTTTTCCACAGATGCAGGGCACTTCAAGTTGATTGTGGAGCTTTAATCCGCTGCTTCTGAGGCTGCTGGGCGAGAACTCCCCCTCTCCTCTTTGTTCGCACAGCTCCTGGGGTTTAGCTTTGGACTTGGCCCCACCTCTGTGTGTAGGTCATCCGAGGCCATCTGCCCTTCGCTCAGAGAGGACGGGGTTAAAGGAGCAGCTGATTCGGGGGCTCTGGCATAGGCCGGGGGGAGGGAGGGCCACAGATGTGGGGCGAGCCTGCGGTGGCAGAGGCCAGCGTGACGCTGCACCGGCCCAAGGCGCGTCGCACGTTCTCCCGGGGAAGCTGTCCCTGGATCCCGGGACCCCGGCAGTGGCGGGCTGCACGAGCTCCAGGGAGGGGTGGTGTGGAGAGTGACCTGTGCTCGCCCACAGGCCTCTCGGTGGCGGCAGCAGCAACCCTAGCGTCCCACACCCATCTCTGCTGTCAGCGCCGACAGCCGCGGCTCGCGCCCATTTCTGGAGCTCCTTTACGCGGTGCGCCTAATCCCCTCTCCTCTCGCACCAGGAGACAAAGAATGAAACTTTTTTAAAATAATTTACATTCTTAATTTATTTTTCATTCACAAAATAGCCCTTGTAAATGACATTTTATAGAAGATAAACTTGAGACTTGCAAAGATCAAATAATTGCCCCATGGTCACACAGCTCAGAAGTGGTAGCAGTAGGATTCAAACCTAATGAAGCTTTTTAAGTTCACATTTTATCTACTGGTGACAACATCAAAGTAATCTGAAGCAACTCTAGATTCCTAGACTTTTGCATAACAATTATGATGTATTCATACGGAACCAAGAGAAATATTTCTTTCAACCTTTAAAAATGCGGCGAATTTAATTGTTTTGCTAATGACTAGATCTCTTATAAACACAATCTTAGCTCTAAAGCAGCTTTGATAAAAGCATTTATGAATTACACTATTAAAAACCTCAGAAAAGAATTACAAATAACTTGTCAACCTAATGCAAAGAATAAAAAATGTAATCCTAAAAATCGCCCATCTATATATGAGATTAAGAAAAACATATTTCTACAAAGAAATAAAGGGATGAATTTCTGAAACATTAGAAGTCTATATATACTTTTCACATTCATGAAGATCAAAAGAAACATACTTTGTAAATGACTATATAAGCAAATCTCAATAAAAAATATATAGATGTAACCAATTTTAAAAGTCACATCAACTGAATTCAAAATTTAATCAACACTTTACAAAGCAATTAATTATATAAATATGATGAAATGAAGAAGGTAATTAAGAATGGAAAAACAAGCCAAAAAGTCTAGTTCCAAATATGTAACTGTATAACAAACAGCTTAAATTTATAAACAAATTAATGTAATGACGCAAAAGAATGAATCCAGGGTTAGCAGTATGTCTGCTTAAGATTCAAGGTACAACATAATATGATATGGCATCTTCAGGACAAGCAGTGTCTTACCTTATGCAAGTCACCAGCTACCTTCTGTCTTTCACTTTGTTCAGTTCTAAGTTTTGCAAGTGTTTCATTTAACTGCTTCTTTAACTGTAAAAATACAGGAACACCACAATTAACTTAATTCACATCCTTCTTTGATTCCTTCTTTGATTATGCTGAGACCTTTAGGACTGAAGAATGAATGAGAAAGAATGGGATCGCTAACAGTTATTAAGCACAGTGGATTAGCCAATATGCTGCACCAGATGTACAGAAAAGCTAATAAGTGGAGGTTCCAATCTGTAAAGCTAAACATAAGAAAAGCTACAGAAACGAACTAGAGTTGAGAGTAGAAAACTGCAAATGTAAAAACAAAACCATCAAATTCCAGTAGATTACTTTTTTTAAAGTATTTCTATTCACTATTCATAGGGCAGTTCACTCACATTTATTTCAAATTAAAAGGCAAGTCATAAGAAATTTTACTAGTTTTTAAATGTTTAAAGGCTTTCTTAACCTATATAGTTCAGTTAAGAAGAATCAATTGTGTGATATTTTTTTAAAAAAACACTGAACAGAAGATTACAAATCCAGTAAAATGAAATCTTCAAAAATTTAAATGTCACTCATCCTTTAAGATGTCACTAGAAAGATGAGTGCAAGACCACACTGGCTTAACTATACCAACAAGACATGTCTTAATATATATATCTCAACCAACCTGTTGAAACAGTTATAAAGCTCTATTAAACTCTAGAGCTAATACGTAATGACTGTTCTCTTAGTAACTATTCTGATTACATAAGAATGAGGGAAATGGACTCACTGACAAAAGATAACTTTTTCTTATTAAACTCATCAAGTTAGTTATGTCTCTCACCCATAGGCACAGCATTTCAAACAGTTCTGGAAACCCAAAAGGGGGAAATATAAGACACTGACATTTCGAACATGTAGAGAGAATTAGTGCAGGACATTCCATTTGGAAATTTTATTTTGGGAACTCTATTTATCCCAAATGCTTCAGTTCTTGCTCCTTTACTTAACTCTGATTTCACACATCAGAGAGGTTATTCCCCTTTGGCCCAGTGAACACACAATGTATAAGCAAACAAAATTATTTTAATATATCTTAAAATGTGGCAATGGTTACCCTGAGCAAAAAGCAAACAGGAAGATTAAAATGAAGACTGCAAACTCAAGGCAAAAAAATTTTAAATATCACTCAAAATGACCTCTTGACAGAAGAAGTAAAGGGTCAAAATGTACAAAGAGAGCATCAGACTGAATGGAGACTCAACCATAATCCTGTGGGTTTGATGCTGCACTGGAGTCAGCCACCAAGCATCCAAGTTAAAAGTAAAATCTCCAACAACTGTAGGTAGAAGTGGTTTTTTAAAAAACACAGTACAGGATAAATATATCACTTAAAGCTGTTGCATATCACAGTACCAATCTGTGCAATGTATAGCAAACATATGCATAAAACCTTAATTGAATCATTCCCACAGTGGGAATGATTCAATTAAGGTAAAATAAAGGTAAATTTTATTTCAAAAATAGAAAGGTGTGTGTGTGTGTGTCGGGTTGGGGACTCTGTGTACATTTCATAGAGAGCTCTACTCTGAAAATTGATTCCCATAGATCACTGCTGTAACACTGCGTAACATGAATGAGTTAAGAAATTTTCTTTGGTACATACAGCAGTACTAAAAAGAAAATTCCAAACTTGGCAGTGTTAACTTATAGTAAGGAGAAAACTAACTTACTGCAATTGTACTAGAGTTCATTCAAGTACTTTTAAAAAATCTAATCATATTCTTAATTTTTAAAAGTCACAGACAGACATAATGATTACTGTTTCAAACATACAATAAGATAGTCATGTTTATCTAACAAACAAGCCTATCTCAATCAGTGTAAATTTTCAGAAAATTTAAGAATGGGAATACAGGGTACTCTGTCTTTATACAACATTTAACTAACTTTGAGTCTGTAGTTTTCGGATTATTATGCTCTGAATAATACGATGATGATAAAGAATTCCACAAGCTTTTTGTTATCTATAATGTGTAGAAAGGCCAGTTAAAATAAGAAGCTACATTCAATCATTGCCCTTGAATGAAGAATATGTATCTTCCACCTTCAATAATCTCCTTCCAGGTTAGAAAATAAGAGGCCCAGTTAACTATGGTAACTCTGAGAAGAGAATCTTTGCAACTCAGCCAATCTTTGTCTGTTTTATTTCTTTATTCACTGAAAATAATGCTGTTGAGGAAATTTGGTTTTATAAAACACAGAAAATTTTAAAAAAGAGTTGCAAGCCAAACATGCCATTGTTAGGAGCTAAGAAAAGAAGGATCATCTCAGGAATCAAGAAAAGACAGACCATCTTGAGTCATAAGAATATGAAGATTATCTTAAACTTATAAAAATGCCAAGCTAAAGGTGTTAGCAAGGAGAAAAAGTCTGGATGGTTTCTCCACATGTCAACACAAGTGTTTTCAGAGCCTACTTGATACCCCGTGGAGAACAAGCTTCTTACCAAATTTAGCTCTTCATTCTGTCTTACTGCTTCAGAATATGAATCATCAAGTTTTTTCTGCAATTCAGTCAACAGATCTTTCAGCTGCAATGAAGTTTAGAGTTTAAGATTGATTTCCTTATGATATCCCATGTTTGTATGCTACTTGGAAACTCTGCCAGAAACAACTTACACTGAGATATTTTATCACTCTGTTATAAATTTAACTTAAATTGAGAAGCAAGGTTGAAAAAAATTCTATTGTAAGTACCTCTCTGACTTCCATAACATAGGTAGATCGTTCCATTTCTGCCTTCTCTAGCTCCATTTCCAAATGCTCTCGTTCTCTTCTCAGCTAGCAGTGCAACAAAGAAGGAAAAGTTAAGAGACATATTTAAGAGGCTTCCCTACAATGAAAAGTTATGACACTTATGAATATAAAACTATACCATCTGAAACACTATCCAAGATATTCTTAAAGGCATAACAACCACATCATAAGACAAAAGAAATCTTAAAACACAGCTTGTGAGACAATCCTTAATGCTAAAAAATGAGTCCATAGGTTACAAGTCAAATGGTGAGATAACATACATTTTCAATATCTTTATTTTCTCTTCTTAATCGCTCTAGCTCTTGCTCTGAAGATGTGAATGACAATTGCATCTGAAATGTGAAATAATTATATGACCAAGTTAAACCACCAAGGATAGAGAGGCTTTTCTATCTTGTAGAATTTTAATCAATTAGACACTTCAGAGGTTTTTTTTTAATGTATCTCACTTAAAGCCATAACTGAATTTTAAAAGATCTTAAAAATCAGAGTGTCACATTTAACTTGATTTAAACTGTGGTCAAAACCTACCCCATTTGCATAGCATTATATTAGGTCCAGTTAATTGTTAATAAACTGTAATTAACAATAATCAGCTGTACTTAATCCCCAAATGCATTAATATAGAATACCATCAGCAACCCTAGATTCTGCACAGGTCAGCCCAGGAAAACAAGTGAGCAAGAGATGGCACTCTTTACCACACCCAAGTACTAACTATGCTATTCTATATGAGCATCCAAGATACCAGATTTTGGTATCTGTGGAGACTCCTGGAACTAATTCCTTGATGGACATGGAGGGACAACTGTAAACAGAAGAAAAACTAAGATTGCATAATAATATTCAAGTCCCATGAACAGAAGAAGTACTTACTTTTTCTTGAATACTGTATCATGAGTCACATATCTGTGTTTTAAAACTTATTGTGGACACCAAATATTCTTTGCCTTATGTTATCACACTGTGGTTCTTTAACTTCCAAAGCACTCTGCATTCTGTATCATTACTCTTTAGTCGTACTCTAAACCAGTGAGTCTAAAGCGTCAGTGGGCATCAGAATCATTCGGGGGGCTCTTTAAAACACAGACTGCTAACCCCACAGCTTCACATTCAGTAAGCCTTGGGGGGCCCAAACAATGTGCGTCTCTAACAAGTTCCCACGTGACGCTGATGCTGCTCGTCCAGGACCCGCACTGTGAGAACCACTACTCTAAGCTTTTTTTTTTTTAAATTGTTCACACATCCCTTTTATTTTTTTTCCCCTAAGCTCTTCTTTTTAAAATACCTGTTTAATAGTCTTTTGTGATTCATCGACCTTAACTTTCCATTTATTCTCTTCTTGCTCCACACTTCTCTGTAGTTTCTGTAAAATTCCTTCCTATAAACGAAAGTATAGTTGTTCTGAAAAATTCATGTTCTAATACCAAGATAAACTATTCAAGCAACTAAGTAATATTAATAATTATTTTAAAATGTAGGTTAAAAATCATTTCCTACTGTTTCTGCAAGGACGGATTTGTATTTTTCACACTCTAGCTGTAGCAATGTGTGCATTTCATCAGCTTCTTTCAACTTGTGCTCTAAAACCTGCAAACAATAAAGAAAAATTCTCTAGTTTAGTTTTACCAGAAAGTTTTGTGCTTCAAATTTGTTTCAGTACTTAATGGTATATTATACAAATGGTTTCTATTTTATTATTAATCACTACATTTCAACCTTCTTAAGTAACAATGAAGTTCAATTACCTTTTTGGTCATTTGATTTTCCTAATAAAACTCTTAGAGTCTGTTTAATACAAAATATATCACACAATTTTGTAATAAATAGGCTTGTCACTCTTTAGTGAGACAGTAAAATCAAAGCTGACCCACATGTGAAGTAAGGTCACATGTGAAGTAATGCCATGGGAAAGAGGGTTTTATTCATGCCACTTGAGAGACAAAAAAAGTTAATCTCCCAAATTTCAGTAGTCAAGGATAAAAAATACATCTAGGCTCTGAATACTCCTAAATAATGTATTTGGGGATACATTAGCAAACCAGTCAGTTTCTACCTATCAACTGATCTTTACTTTCTAAACCCAAGCTAAAAAGAGAGCAAGAGACAGTTAAATATTCAGTTTTAGAAATGACTAAGATAACAGAGTTAAAGGAACGAGAAACATCAGCTTTGTACACAAATCAAACACAAGGAAGACTTAATAGCATTTCCACCAAAATGTACAAAAAATGAAACCACCTTCTTATACTTTCTGAAAAGATCACTATTCTACTCATAATATAGCCTTTATCTTTCCCAAGCTTATAAAGACAAATTCTGATTTACTTCTTTTTTCTATGTTTCTTTAAAATATAAATACTTCACTTCATGAACTAACCTTAACCTCTTCTGAACCTGAAGTTCCAGCCACACATTCTTTTGCCCTCTTTTCAAATCCATGCAACCATTCACTATAACTCTGTGGAGAAGAAAAGTCAAAACAACCAATTTCAAAAAATACCTAAATGAAGTAAGTATTTCAAATAACCAAATTAGAAGATTATAAAAGAAATCTATATAGACAAACAATATCCCTCTGGAAATTTCAACAAAGAATAGAATTGTTACGTAAGTTGTATGTGACACAGCCTTGAAAATAAACACTAAAAATATGCCTATGTACTACCACAAAATCAAATCTAAATTTATTTACCCTGTCCTAGGATATGTGCAATTGAATTCTGGACATACAGGTAGAAGATCTGGGCTCAAACCAGCCTCTACCACTTACTAGTGCTAGGGATTCAATATAAATTAAATTCAGATTTAGATGCTTAAAGTATGTAAGCCTCTCTTCAATCCAGGTCATATAGTTTAGATCACTCCTCTACTGATTTTCTTAGCAAAAAAGCAATAGAAAACAGTTTTAAAAAATTACTTCGTGTATAAAATCCCTTTTATATCTACTGGCTATATTAACTTAATATTAAATTTAATTATTATCTTAAGGTAAATAGTTTATTATCCATCATATCCCTAAAAATTTAAAATGCTAGACCCTAGGTAGCACACAAAAAGTTTAATGTATTTCTTAAATACAGACTACATGCAGAAGTATTCAACTTTTAACAAGTGGATGAACAAAAGCCAAATATCATCATTCATGTCTTATGGTGATTTATAAATATTTATAGTGTCAAAAAGGTTTGGTGGTTGAAGGTGGGTAATATTGCTGTTAAGAATGAATTTGTTACATTAAAAAGAATTTTTAATTCTGGTGATCTTATACAATCTTTAAAGAAGAGAAACACAAATTTTTAACTCTTTTGGCTCATAAAATACTGCCAAATAAATCCTGCAATTCTATTTCCACTAATAAAATATATAGTAGGAATAAAGAAATAAAAATGGCTTATGGCCACAAAGGAAAAAATATGAAGTATATGAAGAGCAATCCTTTCTCCTAGGTTCAATGTAAGAACAGCACTAGAATTGACAATTTATTCATATTGCCCAGCACAGGTTATTTCATCAGCTCAACCCGTATCTACTAAGCTGATCAAACCTGAATATACCCTCAACAGTTACAACAGAAACAAATGAATTTTTGCTTCTTGTGCAAGTTAGACGCAGATGATATGTAGATAAAACTGACGAGACCAAGCAGCTAACTCAGACTGCACAGAGAACAGGCCATGACGTTTACTTACATCACACCTGGCACCTACAGCCCTCTCCTTGAGAAATACCCTGATTCTAAGTTTGGGGCAGGAAGTGTACACAATATATCAGGAACAACTTGTCACACCACAAAGCAAAAGAAGCTACCAGGGCTTCCCTGGTGGCGCAGTGGTTGAGAATCCGCCTGTCGATGCAGGGGACACGGGTTCGTGCCCTGGTCCGGGAAGATCCCACATGCCGCGGAGCAACTAAGCCCGTGAGCCATGGCCGCTGAGCCTGTGCGTCCGGAGCCTGTGCTCCGCAACGGGAGAGGCCACAACAGTGAGAGGCCCGCATACCGCAAAAAAAAAAAAAAAAAAAAAAAAAAAAGAAGCTACCAAAGTTTAGCAGTGCTGTGTCAAAAGGATTTGGTAGCCAGCCTAAATAAGCTCCAACGGGCCAAAGAAGCAAAAGCAGACATGATGGACCTCCTAATGGAAGTACACAACACAGCCCATGAAATAGTCTTGCCTCTACCCATCCTACCCCTGAAGTGTTGAGCCTGAATCTAATCAGGCCTCCAATGACTACCAATTTATGGAATACACAAAGGACAGAGGAACATACTGACATTACTGGGATGCAGTCAGCTAAATCCAGACTGGGAAACTGTGTATGAAACCACTACATAAAAAAATAAAAAGGGTGGGCAAGGGGGTGTGCTGACAAATAAAAGGGAACGCGTGGAATAAAGATGATCCAAAAGACATCTTAAATCAATCACAGGTTGAGCTTATATGAGTCCTGATTAAAACAAACTACAATAAGTAGTTATTATTTCATTAAAATACATTATATGACAACTGAAAAAATCCAAATATTGACTAGATGTATGACATAAAGAATTTTTAAAAATATAATAATAGTATTTTTTAAAGGAATCCTTATCTTTTAGAAATATTTACAGATGAAATGCTTTGATGTTTGACTTTCTTCAAAATAATGGAGGAAGTACAGGGCTAGAAGTAAAACAAGACTGTGCATCAATGCATGCGATATACTGGTAATGGCTGAAGTGAGATTTACCAGTGAGATTTACTGGTTTACCTGGCTCATTACGCTCCTCTCTCTGCTTCTGACTGTACATACATACAACTTCCCACTAAAAGAGAAAAGGACCTGTGCCACCATTTTAGAAAACTACATGCACACTCACTGGTGTTCTCCACCCTCAAGTATTCACTGTATTAATTCTCTGAACGGAGGGAACTTTTCTCTCCCGTTTAAAACACATATAACCTCAAATAAAGCAAGTTGTTCTATATTATCTTTAAGACTTTTGCTTGAAGAAGTTAACAGATGACCAAAATCTTAAGTTATGAAATAAAAATAGCCTGGTTCTTAGTATTAAATACATTTAAAAATAAAGTGTTCCTAAAACTAAGAAGGAATCACTTAAAATTAAGTTCTATTTTGAATAAAGCCATTAAGAACATTACTGATTTATTAACCACTATTGACTTATGAAGAAATATTTCTTTCCCAAATGTTTATGATCCTCTAAATAATATGTCTCATATGTAAATTTTATAGATTACAGCAAAGTATCAACTGAAAAAACATAAATGTCTTTGAACCAAGTTATTGATTTTAACTACTCAAAACACCCTAGGTTAAAAATGAGAAAGACTGAGGGATCAGTGCACCCTAAAACCAACTGCAGAGTACAAATGCTGCTTATTCACAACTTCCTTGAAAAATGGTAAAGAGGTCATGTTTTAAAAAATAATAAATTAATCTTACCAAATTAGAAGGTACAGACACCTTTGGAAATAATTTTTTGAGAACTTCTTTAGCTTCTAACTCAACAGCTTCCACATGCTGTTGTCTTTCCTAAAGCAGAAGAAGAACCAAATCAAACTTACAAGATTACAGAATTTAAAAAAAAAAAAAGCTAGTCTTTTAAGCTCTTAGGGAAGAAAAAGACTTACTATTTTAAAAAATCTTATTACTGACAAATGTTGAAATTTCCCATTCTGATATACCAAAATGCTTACATAAGAAAAAAATCTGCAAAATCTCAAAAGCACCCTAAGTAACAATGTCTTATATTAATCAAACTAAGGCAATATCTGACAATATGGACATTTTCCTTGCCATCAAGTGATACCCCCTCCAGGAACAATTCAAAAAACAAACAAAAACACAAAAAATACTTCCTATAGCTAAAACAAACTACATGCAAAAAATATGCATCTGGGTGACATAACTGAGGCTTATTAGGCTGGCAAATCTCTTTCCAAAAAATGGATCACTGATGGACCATGGAATTAAAATGGCAACTTTGATACTTCCAGTTTCAAGGTCAGGTGAAGCTATTTATGCTAAACAAAGGGGGGGGAAAAAAGAACCACCAAAATTTGACAGGTGTACATATGGGAAAAATAGTAAAGAGAAAGAGGAAAAATTGATGGTGTACTACTTCACCAATGCCGTCAAGAAGACTAACTCTGGCATGTGTGTATGGACTCTGTCAGCTGTTAAATTTAAAGATAAGTAACACAAATGCATGTCTAGATTTGGTGATTTAAAATCCAAGTCTAATGGGTATCAATTATTAACTCAAAAGCATTGTTTGTCAAAATTAGGGTAATGACTTGATCACACGAAAAAATAAAAATCAAATATTCAAACTATCTCTACAAGATTAAAAAAAAAAAAGACATATATAAAAATGCACATCTAAACCAAGCCAAGAAAATCATCTCAAAACACTGGTGAAGTTCAACAGGTGACAAGAAGGCAAGCAAGCTAGCAAGATCTCAACCCTATCTTCCCCCACCATTTAAATCGATCTTTCAAATCTATTATGGATTTAAGATGCACACGCTTCAATTTAAGAAAAATAACATGAAAATCTAAAGTTATACAATAAGAAGCTAGAGATTATTCATATTCTGTACAAACAAAAAGCTGTTACTTTATTCGGATTAATGGCAAGATTTTTTAAATGGATGTTTTAATGGAGTATTTTCAATAACTCAGTAAAGTCCACTATTTTTCAGGGATACATCCACCTAACTGCATAAAATAAGGTACACTCATTTAAGGAAAATGATTAACTGCTAATTCAGAAACAATGAAGAGCTCATTTTTATCATCTGACCATAGAAGTGGTAGAGCAATCTCTGAAGAAAATCAGGAAAAGAGACACTGTGGAACAGAAACTTTGTTGAAAATTCCCCAAGGGAAAAAGAATCTAACTAAAGGAAATAGGTGTCTAACTTGTAACTAAGAAGTACAAAGATGTACTAGCAATTTTAGGTAAAAAGTTTTCATTTGACATAGTAGTTTGGTTGTGGATAGCAATTTCTATTCCACTTTAATATTGAAAACTGCATTATTATAATTTCCTTATTACTATCTTTACCTAAGTGTAACGTGTGAAGTACCTTTCATGTGAACCTGTCATTAATAGTAGGTCCTCAAGAACATTTACTCCTTACAGCACAACCTGTAGTCAGGGGTCAATCAACATTTTATACCTATGCTATCTGAGGACTGTCTAAATTCCATTAAAATAGAGAAGGAGTATAAAGTCTATGCTCTGTAGATCATCAGCCATGCGAGAAACCATCATGCACTTGGTGATTAGTTCTGAAATATAAATTCTTATATTCACCACCAAACAAATGATGAAACAAATTCTAGCTTTCTTTTGGCATCATAATATGCAAGAATGCCTATGACAGGTGGCACATAACTTCTTGTAGGAATGGCATGATATTAAGAGTTTAGCACTTTCTAGATAACCAGCCTCATTAACAACAAAATAAAGCTAAAAGGTAGCTCTTAACAGTGAAAAACAAAGTTATAGAAACAATCAGGAACTATACAGAACCCCCACTGCTGACAGGGCTGACTGCAACCACTGACGATGAAACAGTAACGTCCTACCTGGCCTAGATTTCTCTGGTCCCAATATCTGCCAGATATCTCAAATTAAGGTTTTAGTGAAAATTAGGGCCTGATGAATAAGTATGAAAGTAAATACAAATCCATTTATACTAAAGGAAATATAACTACAAACATGATTGATAAAAAAATTTATTAAAATTCTATTCTGCTTTAAAAAAAAGTCCTTCAAATGTCACTAAGACTTACATTTAAAATTCAGCATATTACCTTAGCACACAAAATACTTACAGAATGCTGAATTGAATAACATAATGAACTTTAACCCATATATGAAATTCAATAATTCTGTTCCACATTTATTCTTGGTAGGAATTTTCAAAGTGCTTGACTGAAATGGCACATTTATTTCTCTCAATCTTTAAAAACAACTTATCAATTACAATTCATTAGAAATCTTTAAATCCATGGAACAACTTGAACTCAGGGAGAATATCCTTAATCGTTTTTAAGACAGAGGGGGATATATGTTTCAGGAGCACTTTACATACTCTGGTCAAGAGGATTATCCCTTACATTAATATTCCATACTAAACATAAAATGTGCATCATTACTGTCCAGATACTTCAAAACCTAAAGTTTAATTTTAATTCCATCTCTTCTAAGGAAGCATCCCCAATAACACACCCAGAATTGATCCCGTCCTTGTACTTCTGAAGACTTTTATCATTTTCCACCTTGTCTGAGTCATCTTGGTGTGCCTCAAAGAACCTAGGAGAGTCCACTGTGCATCACAGGTGCATTGTAGGTACTCAAATATGTTTGTTAATTCAGTTAGATTTTTTTTTTTGGCTCAGCGTTTTCACCAAGTTCTCTTAATCAACCCAAGAGGTACACTCTGTCTAACAAGAGCTTACATGGGTAGCATAGGCTTCCTGAGACTCATCAGCTTAAAGCAGTAATCACCAAAGCTCAAACAATCAAGTAATCACAACAAAACAGCATGCCCAAAATTAAAGCTTCAAGGAGTAGATGAAAAAAAGCAGAGATGATAGAGGTGATAAATGTGGATGATAAGGAGATTTTATATTTAAATTGCAGTAAAATTAAATGCTTTAGTCTGAGTTTAAGACAAGCTGCAGATTTTCTCTGTTCAGTGGATTGTTTCTAGGAGTTAGCATTACAACCTTGGAAGTCTTGTTCACTTTGTCCTGCAGCATTTTTTCAGTTGATGCCAATGCTTCCATTGCTTCCCAGTTTTTCTCCCGAAGGTCCTAATCATTTTTAGAAAGAATGATTTCAGTTTATCCATTATTGAAAGATTTTTGCTTTTTGCTTCATCAGTATTTTGCACTGCATTTAACTGCTGCTTACTGCAAAATTATTTCAATGGGAAAATATGTATATTAGCAAAAAAAATAAAAAGCAATGTTTAGAAGTTTGAATGAGAAAATAAAGATGCCCACTTCCCATGTTTTAGTATACACACCAAATATGCCAGCTTTGAAGTAATTACTATGCACACATAACAAAGAAGAAAAAGCATTCAAAAGTAAACACAGAAACCAAGATTACAAATATAATTTCAGGTACATCGAATATTAGAGGATTAAGGACAGAACAAATACACAAGTATTACAAAAAGCTTTACATGTGATTTTTAAACAGGACCCAATATCACTCATAGGACTTTCCACTGCAGCATAACATTTTTTTCTCTAAATATGTTTTACTGATTTAACACATTTCAAGTCTACCTAGGAATGACATAGGAATTCACTGTATTTCTCTATCTTTCTTGGCATGGTCAAATGTGCATACCAAAAAGCAACCTGACAGGAATTGTATGAGCTACCTGATCAAGGCAAACGAGGAGGCTAGAAAGAGAAACAGAGGCCTTTGGAAACTGAGTTCTGAAAGATCTATTTTAACAGCATTTCATTAGCAAATACTAATAAGGACAATCTGCTATATTTCAGCCTTTCTTCAGATTTAGAAATCTAAACAGATTAAAAACAAAAACTAAAAAGCAATAATCACCATCCACTGAATGCTTACTTATGTGCCCAACACTGTACTTGGCACGTGACATAAATTTTCATTAATCCTCGTAACAACCCTAAGAGGTATTTATTCCCATTTTATAGATGGCAAAACCACAACTCAGGTAGGTTAATAAATGTGACCAAGTGTACACAGCAAATAAGGGGGCAGAACTAGAATGGACTGACATTGCAGTCTGCTGGCCTCCAGTGTCCTGGCTCTTTTCACACACTTCAGTGCCTCCAGCACTGCTGCTGCTGAGGCATTAGATTGGCATTACTATACCTTCCTTATCTCAGAATCCCGATAATAAAACACAGTTAAGATGGTAACAGTAAAACTGGCAAACTGAGCTTAGGTTTTCTGGCCAAGCAATGCTATTAGTAATGTTACACAAACATACAAAGGGCAATTCACATACCTAATTTTGACAAACTCAGAGGAGCAGGAACATGTCAACTTGTTATATTAACAAATTAACGCAAACTTTGAAAAATTAGCTTTCATTAGAAAATACCCACTTAGATTTCAATAACATTTCTGACCTTGCTCAAGTCTTAACAATGATACTTTTGTGTGCAAAAATTCCTCGTCTAACAAGAATGCTTGCATTCTACTTAAAGGTGTCATCCTCTGGTCAGAGAGAATTTAAGAAACTCATCTAAATTTACTACTTGTCAATATTTCACTATCCCTTCCATTCTAACCTAAATGTATTCAGGTTTTGAGCCCTCTAATATGCTTAATTCCAAAATTTGAAACATCTCTCAATTTAAAAAGGGAGGTGCCAGAAGACTTTGAAAGACATTTAATTATTGAAAATACTAGGTTTGAATACTGGCATTACTTTCAGTTTACAAAAAGGCTAGTCCAATCAAAATAAGAACAAAAACCTTTAATTTTAAGATACTGAGCTGAAAGAATAATTTTTCCAGATAAAAGTTTAACAGAAAGTCAACTATAGTTAAAAAAAAAAAAAAAAGGGCTTCCCTGGTGGCGCAGTTGTTGAGAATCCGCCTGCCAATGCAGGGGACACGGGTTCGTGCCCCGGTCTGGGAAGATCCCACATGCCGCGGAGCGGCTGGGCCCGTGAGCCATGGCCGCTGAGCCTGAGTGTCCGGAGCCTGTGCTCCACAACGGGAGAGGCCACAACAGTGAGGCCCGCATACCACAAAAAAAAAAAAAAAAAAAAAAAAAAAATCTGTAGCTGTAAATAATTGTAACGTCAACAATTGAAATGATATTCAGACATGTACAAAATGGACTTTTCATTTATTCATTAAAAAAATCCATTCTCTAATAAAGTGATTTCCCCAATAATCCTCTCATAAAACCTACACACAAAACAGTATTTTCCTAGAAAGATTAAGAAATCTAAAGTAGAAGTTGATTAAAAAATTCTTAACCATGATATTTCAGTGAAATAATAATAATAAAAAGCTTTATTCTGATAAAGATTTGCTTACATTGTTTTTCTTCCTCTGGTGTTCAACAGCATCCTTCAAAGAAGCTAACTCATTCTGGAGACCAGTTATTTCTTTCTCTCTTTCTGAAATTCTAAACCAGAACGTGAATATATATAACAATATTTTAGGTAAACAGTGAACATATTATTTGTTACTACAATAAAAACAGCAAGTAGATGATGCTTTGAAAAATGCATTAACCTAATAGGCAAACTCTTTAAGCTTAACCATAGTTACCACAGAAAGCCTATTCATGAATTCCTATTTTCAGAAATAAACTTTTAAATAAATTTTTACAATATGATATACTGACAATTATGCTAAAGAGAAATCATCCCCTAAAAAACAGTTCATGAATACATGAACAGCTGTAGTTGTAGTCAACTTCTATTTTTATCTAGGGCAGTGAAGTAGCTATTTTCAGAGGAGTGAAAACTGATGTAGACACATTCCCTTAAATATTTTTTTTTCCAGAAGGTAATGAAATCAATTATGACTTTAAGTGGCTAACCCACAATAAAAGCATGATATTAACGTGAGGTAGGTGTTCTCTTTTCATTTTCATAACAGTCCTGGGTTTCATGTTTTTCTGGTTCTATCAAATGAGTTAGTTACTTCCCAGAAATGCAGAAAGAAATGGCGGAGTCACAATTTGATTCTGTTATAGCTGAGAGGAGGCTTGGGTAGAAAATTAAAGTACAAATCGCTCTTCCCTAAGAATAAGACTCGATATAAGGGGTTGGCAAACTAGGGTTCAGGGCATGACCCAGAGTCTGGTTTTGTATGGCCCTTGAGCCAAGAGCTGATTTTATGTTTTTAAAGAATTGTAGGGAAAAAAAGAAAAAAAAAAGAATATGAAACTATGTGGCTCACATAACCTAAAATATTCACTGTCAGGCCATTTATTTAAAAAGTTTGCTGACCCTTGCTCTATACAGTCAAACTCAAGACTCAATTTAATAGTAAATAATTCTAAACTAGTAAACTACCAACTGTGTAAACAAGTCAAGATGGAAGAACACACAGATATAGCACTGAATATACTTCATGTGGTTGACATTTAACATTTTGAAACATACCAACTTACCTGAAATGACCTTAAACGCAGCCTCTTAGAGAAAAATACAGACCCATAATAAAAATGTTTCAGTTAAAAAAAAAAAAAACTCCTTAAAAGAGAGTAACCAGAAAGATTACAAGATTTGCTTTTTTAATGCAGAAGCTAAACCAAAATGTGCACCATTCAATTCCACAATGATATTAGGAGGATAATTGAGATAATTTAAGGTAAATCAGTAAAGGCTTCGAAATATAGTTAAATGTGATTAGATATTTCCTGAATGCCTGAAAAACCAGTTATCACCCTCAACAAAATGTTCAAAGAAATCCAAATACCATAAAAGGTACATTTAGCTCAGCCAAGGGCACAGCTAAGCTCTAATGACCTACAGTCCAAGAAATCCAAATAGAACTGTAAAAATTAGGGGAGCATTTGCAGTTACATTAAATTGCTTATCTGAGAACTGTTTAGTAAATAAAAAGTTGCCACTTCCCAAATTGTGAATAAGAATTATTACTTACACTTTTAATAGTTCTTCATGAGGGGGAAAAGAAGATGCCTATTAAAACAGTTGAATGTTATTTTCAAACAAAGGTTTCTTAGAAGACTTCAAAAAAATTAAATCTGTTCTCAGACATAAACTGAGACAACACCAAAGGTAAAAATATCATATATTCTATATGCCATCAAAAAGTAGTTTTAATAAAAACATGTACACATTTATACAATGTATTGAGTGCTAAATCAAATCTTCATTGTCATTATATTCTTAAACTCTTCATTTAACAAATATTTATCAATTTCCTATCATGTGCCAAGCACTGAGTTAATACCTTAAATTTTCATAATGCGTAATTCATATTTGACTACACTAAGCCTCCAAAAGTCAAAAAAATACCATTAATGAAGGAAAAGCAGGAAAAGTTAGTTAACTTGCATATAACAAAAATTTAATTTTACATAATACGTAAAGGTACATAGCCCTTCACATATGGTATTTATTCCTGATGACTACAATCTCCCAAACGAAACTACTATAAGCTTCTTGTCGACAAGGACTCTAATTCTTTTGTCCTTCAAAATACTTCTGAGTTTATCCATATACATTCATAATATAAATTAATTTAAACAATATTTTGGTTAACATTATTTTTTTTTAAAAAACACACATTTTATTTTTACCAAGCAGAATTATACTCTGAAAAAGTATTTTAAATGGTGGTAAACTATTACTTATAATATTACACATTTCTTAGTTTCCTCCAATTATAGATGTTTTGTTTGTGGAAAGGGGAAGTAGGGTATACACATGTTTTTAAGCTGACCTCTACAGGATTTTATCTGACTTGCTAAGAAAGGCATTCTAAAGGATCTGAAAACATACACGGATACATAACAGAGCTGGAATATAGATAGTAATGTTATTTGTGTATACTTTATAAATTATAGATTATCATATCTTGGCTATAGCATAGCAAACTGCTTTGTTTTTTAGGAAATTTAATAAACACTTATAAATAAAACAACACATACTTTATTCTCAATGAAAAGGCAAAATGGTAACACTTAACAGTCATGACCACATAAATAAAAGGCAAGGCATCTAACAGTACCTACCTGTTGGTAGTTCTGCTGCTTAAGCTCCTCAATTTGGGATTTAAACAATTTGTTTTCATCTTGTACTTCCTATTTAAACAAAAATTAAACATGAACACATGGACAGAGCTTTTATTTTCCATATAAGCTTTAAGACGTATCATACAAACCAGGCAAATTCTACAACAGTAACTATTTTTAAAGGGTGTAATAAGCCCTATATTAAAATATATTATAAAATTAGAATAATTCAATTATTCAGTACTAGCCTGGGAGTTGGTATGTTTCAATGGAAGAAAACAGGATCCAGAAACAGACCCAAACACATGTCAGAATTTACTACAGGGTGACACCTCAGATCAGTAGGGCAAGTCCTACTGGTATTTTGGGCAGTATTTTCTTTATTGTGGGGGCTGCCCACATACTGTAAGATGTTCAGCAGCATCCACAGCCTCCACTTATTGGATGCAGTAGCACCCCTCCACCAGCTGTGATAACCAAAAATGTCTCCAAATATTGCTAAATGTTCCGGGCAGAGGACAGAGCCACTGCAGTCAAGTAATAATTGATTATTTAATAATGTGGCTATTCTTTTATTTTTTTAAGGTTGAAATGCTATTCTTATAACTTACTCCAATAAATTACATGTGAATAAAACATCTAAGCAAAAAAAATAAATTATAAACATAGTATTAGAAGAAAACACGTGGAAACATTTTTATGATCATTGAGTGAGAGATAACTTTCATTTCAAGACTTCAAACTCAGCAAACTACTTACATTTCAGTACATAAAAATTTCCAAAGTGGGGTGGGGGGGTAGGGATTAAGTCAAAAGGAAAACTAAAATAAATCACCTCACACAACAAGAAGGCTAACTTCCCTTACTATGTTAAAAGGATCTTATAAATTAGTAAGAAAAAGTCAACCCAGAGGGGAAAATGTAGGAATAATTACAGGCCAATTCATATACAAATGTGAGTGTTTAACTTCTCTATCAAATGCAAATTACAATAATCTGACCATCTTTCAAGCATAATATCAAATGTTTTCATCTTCATCGGTGTTGAAGAAGATGAAAAGGAAATGGCTCTCTGTTGGAGACTGTAATTTAGTTGTTGTAGTTTGGTTGCTTAATTTAATGCAATTTAGTTGTTTAGTTGTAATTTAGTCTGTTGGAGAGTATAAATTAGTAAAAACACTTTGGAGGACAATTTAGCATTATCTGACAAAAATTAAAATGAACCTACTTGGGAAGGAAAGGGAATGTGACAGAACCAACCCTTGAGCATGAAATGTGAGCACAAGTATCTGAGACAGTGCAGACATCTAAAATTTCCTATTACTTCAAAACAATGTTTTGTAAGGACTTTCAATACTAACTACATGAAGATGAAGAGATACTATTTTCTATTTTAATTATCACTTTCAAGAAGGAAAAAAACCCTCTGCATAAAACCCAAAATCTCACTTGTAGGAATACAGATATAGTATAGTAGCATAAGTATTGAAAATGTGTGTGTATTTACCATAGAACTGTTGTAACAGGAACCACAACTCTAAATAATCTAAGTATCCATAAACCAGGACTGGTTGTATAAATGATAATACAATCATACAAAAGAATACCATGAAGCCATTCAACGTTAAAGATAAAAATGTGCTTATGTGGAAGGACCTCAAAAACATTATTAATTGGGTGGAGGGAGCAAAATACAAAATTGTGTATGATTAAATACAATATGTTTAAAAACTATTAAGTACACACACACACACACACACATTTTATGCATGGGCGCTTGCTCAAAAGATATATAAATAATTGATAGTGATTATCTCTGAGGAATGAGACCCAGTATCTGGGTAGGAGGGAATGTCATTTTGTATTCAATTTTCTTTTGTAGTAGTTAAAATTGTTTTCAAACATGCAAAGACAGAAACTCACATGATAATTTTAAGTATAAACATATTTACCTGTAACAGCTTTGTTTTTCTAGAAAGATCACTCTCCCTTTCTTTTAGCACAGTTTCTAATCTTTTCATTTCATTTTCCTTTTCTTTCAACCTAGAATTTTTACAAAGACGTTATATTTAGTTATGTGAATTGGTGGAGCACAGGAGAATTTTAGGACAGTAAAACTTTTTTTTATAATACTGTAATGATGGATACATGTCATCATACATTGGTCAAAAACCCCTACAATGTACAAAAAGCGTGAACCCTAATGGATACTATGGACTTTAGTTAATAGCAATATATTGATTTGGTTCATCAGTTGTAACAAATTAGCACACAAATGCAAGATGTAAATAAGAAGAAAAATGGGGAAGGAGGGTATACAGAAATTCTCTGTACTGCTCTCTCAATTTTTTCTGTAAACCTAAAAATGATGCCCCAATATTATATTAATTTTCTTTAATGTGAGGTAGAAATAAATCTAAAATCATACTTTAATGATCTATATACCTACTACAAATAGGCCTCAAATGTGTCTCTAATGATACAAAAGAACCTTGGCAGTTATATAATGCCCATAAGATAAACAGTTAGTTGTACATATGAGCAATCTTAGTGCCAATAAAGACATCTCCTTTTTCTCCATAAAGATAATGACCTAATAAATATCTTCAATATCTTACTTTTTTAAAGATACAGTTTCAAAGGGCCACTCCTTAAACATCAATAAAGACTGATGAGATTACATCAAAGGAAAAATCTCTTAAAAGTAATTGATAGAAGGCCAAAACAATGAAGTACAGATACCTTTCTTACCACTGTAGACTGGTTTAGTTTAAGAAAACAGACTTCATAGGATAAAAATTTTCTAGGATAACATCTATTAAGACTGATACCTCCTATGCTCATCAGATTCAGTATTTTTACTAATCGGCACAGCATTAACTGATACAACAACAGATACTATTTTCCCCCAAAGGCAAGTTACTTTTATAGAAAGATTCAATATTCATTATCAAGATTATGGCTAAGATTATCTTCTGGTTAATTCAGAGATGTTATTCTTTCAAATACTAACAATGATTCTAATTTGAAATAAATTTAACCTCTCTTTATAATAATTACATACTTTATTTAGCAAGAGAGAGAAAACTTAAATAAAGCCAACCAGTCTATATTAGCAGAAAGAGTATCTCAGAAAATGCATTTAAGGATATGGAAAAGATAAAGTCTCTAGGTATCAGAAAGCATTTGAAAGGCCTCTGTTTTATTATACCAAACAGAGATTTAACTTATTTGCCCCTGGACTATAATTCCTACTTAACAAGAAAGTTAATAACTTAGAAGAAACTCATCATATAATATTCAAGGACAGTCTAAAAAATATTGAGAAGTTCCTCTTTAAAATGCTGGCTAAAAGTATACTTACACAATCTCAAGTTCTTCAAATCGTGAGGCAGAACATGCCTAAGAAACAGATTCACATTTTTAATTATAACATGAAAAAGATCAGGTTCTATAATATATTATCTATAGAATCACTCACCAGTAAAATAAAAACACAATTATATGTGGTAAATTTAAGATTGAGCCATTCATAAAACAAATAATGGATTTTCTTTATTTAACTTGTTAATATCCATCTGTTAAAGGATTACAGATTAATACAACAATTAAACACAGACACTTAAAAATGAGAATAAGAGTCCATCTGAAAAAGTAAAGAGAGGAAATTCTTTCAGACTTAGGTTGACAAATTAGGCAGTAGTAGACTTGACAGGGATAAAAGTTAATTTATCAACAACAAAACAACGATACAACAGTAGTTTTTATGGCAAAAAACTCAGAGAACATATTAACTTCTTTATTTCTTAGTACAGTAAAATAAAGATTCCTCATGTTTTATAAAATATGCTGGTAATCTGTTTATACTATACCTCTTGCAAGTTACGTTGTGCTACCTCCTGAACGTGAGCTTTCAAAGATTCATTTTCTTCTTGAAGATCCTGAAAAAGAATAGGTCTAAATAAAAGTGATATTCAAGTATAAAAAAGGTGTTTACTATTGTTTTTAACTCCTCACCTGTAACCATTTCCCTCTATTGGCTAGGTCTTTCTCCTTCTCTTCTAAAACAGTCTTCATGGTATTCATCTGTTCCTCCTTTCCTTTTAATCTAACAATAAGTTAAGAACTATCAATGAAAATATTACATGACTAAACAAAGCAAAAATACTGGAGACTGGAAAAGCGTATTTTAGGTTGTACTCATAACCCAAACGGATTAAATAAACTAAAAAATAAACATTTTAAGTATAAAGGCATATAAGATTTTGGAGATATCAAATTAAGCAGCTGCTCTACTCCCACCCCTTAACACCCTGTTTAAGTCAATACCAGCAAATTTAGCTTATCACAACTAGTTTGGGTATGAAATATGTAACCAGTTTCACAGTGGCTATTAAAATGGGCAAAGAGCACCATGTCAGTTGAAGGTCACATTCAGATTATAAAGCAGAAAAATAAGACTTCCACTCTATCCCCATTCCCATCAAAAAACCTACAGGTTAAATCCTAAGGAAAAATTTAAGACTTTGAGGCCTTTGTGAGATATAATTTGATGTTCTTTAAAATATTACTTGAAATCAAATAAAAAGGAGTTACAATTTTCATTATAATTATATTTAACTTGTGGAAGAGAGATATTAAAGGGAAATGAGGCAAATGGTACTTACAAGTTCTGAAGTTCTTGAACTTGAGAAGTGATAGATAACTAAAATATAAAGAAAGAAGCAGAAAAAAAGCAATTCATAACCCTTTCAGTTTACCTTAGTAGGCTTTATGGGAAACCTTAAAATGTGCACACTTCAAATTACAAAGACCTAGCCAAAATGAGATGACTTGATTTCACCTTCTCTTGACTCCAACGACAGTAAGAGTAATAAATTAAAAATGGGGGGGGGGGGGGGGGAGAAGAGACAAGGAATTGGTTATAAGTCTAAACAATGTGATACTTTTTTAAATTATGAAAATTAGAATATTAACTGTCCACATACCTCCCCCTACCTTGTCAAAGAGCTTTCTCTTCCCAGTCTTCAAGGCCAACTACTCAACAGTACTCTATATTGTCCTTTAATCTCCTCTTCTTACCATACACAGTTCAATAGTACCTTTAATTCCCCACTGCCTTCTCACAGTCCCTTCAGATCTTGGCTTAGATGTCAGTTCCTCAGAAGGAGACCTTCCTGAACTCTCAGTCTATATTAGGAATTTAATCTTATCCTCATACCCTATTTCATTCAACACATTATCTCCAACCACTAACATAGTACTTTGATAAGTAGGAGGAACTGAATAAATATTGCTGAATGCATCTGTTGGTTGGATGAATGAATAAATCATCTCTTCCATGCAATCTCACCACTTTTTTTCAATCAAACCTTATCAGATTATATTCACCAAAACCACCCATCTATTTCCAGTAACCACATCTACCTCTGAAATCCCCCAATGAAATCTGAACTTTATTCTATAGGCAAAGGTTGAGCAATACATATTCTATAACAAAATATTGTGGAACATGCATTTAAAAAAACAAGGTTTACCAAAGTGTTTTTTTTAAGTTGGCAAACTAAAATGAAACATTAATATAGAAAACTTTCCAGAAAAATAACTTTAAACAGTTAAAAGATATGTTGATTAAAATATTAAGAACATTTTCTCAAATCAGGCAAAAATAATAAAAAGCACATAACCCAAAATACTTACAGCACACTACTAAAAGTTTTCTTCTGAGTAACAAGAAAAAAACCAAATAGTTCATTAATACACATACACTAATGAATCTGTCATGCTATGGCTCTGGGATTTTTACCTGTTGAGCCTTTTCAAGCTGGATATTTCCTATTTCTTCTTTTAGAGCCTCTATTTCCTGTTTCAAATCCTTGACAATGACAAAACAGACAAGATTGGACAATGGAAACACAGAAATTGACATAAAATGCAATGTATAGACAAACACATGAAATTAAATGGTATTCACTAAAGCTGATAAACAAAAAAGCAAAACATTAAGTTTTCTCTCAATACCTGAATAGTTTTCTCCTTATTAGCAACTTTGAGAAGTTCAGCTTCCAGAAGCTCTTCTACAGACTTGATCTTTCCATCTTTTTCATGGATCCTTAGAAAAAGAAATGCAATATTAAACTTGGGGAGAAATCATCAAGATCCACCAACTAAGATATAAAAATAGTACCAAATCATTAATAGGCTCACCAAATCAACTCTTCCCATTTTAAGTAAAAGAGCAACCATATTTTGCAGACAGATGGGGAAAAAAATACTTAAAGCTCTTCCTAAATGAGAATTAAGCAGTAACTACCAGATGGCTGAAGCCTATGCACGCAAGGAGAAGCTGGTGACATGTTTACAAAGTGCACAGGTAATATAAGATTTGTACCCCAAAGAATACTAGGGAGAATTGAGTTCCTCTCAACAATATAGGTTTCTAGGGCTCTGAAAGCTATGGCAAAACTTACATACAATTATGGCATTAAACTTTATAGACACTTCAAGAAAACAACACATACAAGGAACTGATCTCTATCCAATATAACCTGTTCGTTAACAGTTCCTAGTGCAGAAACAGAAAATTAACAATTTGATGCCACAAGTTAATAAATGGAGTCAATCATGGAAATTGATTTTTTAACAATTGTACTGGGAAAGCACAGCTAAGTCTCCTTATTCCAGCAATGAAAACTTCTAGCCATCTTAATTGCACAATAAAACAAGATTTATGAGCACTAATAAAACTGGACCAAAAGAAAAAGACCAGTTTAATAATGTCATTACTTACACTTTCTTAAGTTCTTCAACTAGAGATGCAAAGGAAACCTAGAAATAGGAAAGTATCCTACTTGGTAATTTGCTCAAAATATAAATGGGTCATAAATAGAAAAGTATGTTGTTCTTTAAATTTTCCACTACACCAAAACCCAGGAAAAGTAAACCTGGGAAGTAATTCTTTCTAGATTTTTTAAAACGTCATAATTATGAAAATGAAAAGCACTTTGAAAGTAAGCAGCTTTAAAGCTACTTATGGTAAGTGTAGGTCAAAAGAAAAACCAATAGATAAATATTAAAATTACTGACTCAATGATTCTAACCAGATAAGGAGAAAATAGGAAATTTCCTAACTTCAGGTAACCTCTTTTACTATTATTTAGAGTCTTACCTTATATATGTATACTCAAAACCTTTTATCACTATAGTAACAAGCAATGACATCCTACCTAGAATACTCTACCCAGTGCCTGGCATAAAGTAAGCATTTAATAAATTGCAGCTTCTATTACTGATAATCAAGTCACCAATCATTCACAGATTAAAACTATAATTGACAAATTCCATGTTGGAGAAGGGAGGAACAAAAAAAGGCTTCCTGCTGTATCTGATAACAGGTTTGCCAAACGTTTAAAAGAGAATGGTTGCAGGATCTACTAAATATATTACCTGATCATTTTGCTTGGCCTTTAAGTCTTGAACTTCTTTTGTCAGAGATGAATTTTCTGTTCTTATTGCCTTTTTCAAAGACACATAAGCAAAACATACTTTTATTTTCTGAAAAAAGAGCTAGCTTCTCATTTTTCTCTAACTGCTTCTTTTCCTCTCTGAAGGCCCAGAAATCTCAGTTGCTCTGTATGTCTACAATCTGCAACTTCCAGAGCTAGCCAAATGGACTTTAATTCAATTATCCTCACAAGTATTTCTACTTATGTTTCCACAACCTGAAAACCACACAGTATACCACTTGTCAAGTCACTTCTCTCCCTAAAATCAAATACACCTTTTACCTTATTTCTTCCAGCAATCCTATCCAAATAAAGTTAGTTAAGGCTAATGATAATCATAAAATAAAACTGCATTCTCTCCATTCTATGGCCTCCAATACTATTTCATGAACTTATCAAGTCCACTAGTTATTCTTGTAACTAGTTATTATTTGGTTATAATTCGGGCATGGGTGGAGGTGGGGGAGCATATATTACAAGAATATAACAAGAATATCTACTTCATTAAGGCAGTGAATGCTATAAGTAACTACACATTTTTGTATTTATAATAAAATCTTAAATTTAATGAAAAAGGACATCATATAAATTCATAAGTGGATAACTTAAAAGGTATGGGAAAAATATTACATGTTACAGTAAAACCACTTCATATTCACTGAATAATCATAAGGAAAACAAATATACAAAATTCTTTACATTCAGTTCTTCCTCTTTAGTGGCCACCTGAATAAGTCCAGTTTCAAGTAATTCTTCTACAGTCTTCAACTTCTCATCTTTTTCTTGAATGCTGAAATTATAAATTTAAAACACATGATGGAACTATTTTTCAAAGAAAATGATATGATTTCTAAATAAATATTTTACATGGATCAACTCCTATGCCCATTGTTCCTTATAAACTTTCAATTCTAGAAAGGTTTCTAAGGATCTTTGGTCATGGTCCAAGGGTAGTCCCTCTTTACCAATAACTAAAATGTATTCAAGTAATACATGCCTACATGCAAGCCTAAACAAATAAATCATGGCCACACATGACACCCACAAACTTAATGTAATTCCAAATCAATCAACAGTACACCACTCTCTTCCATTATGAAGTACAAAGAGAATTTTAAGAATTTAGATTAATATAGTTAATAATTCTGCTATCTCAAACTTGGTAGAAATGAGTCATTAAAATATTTTTTAAAAATTTAATCTCTTACCATCTTTCCATTCGTTCCAAAACATCTTTATTAGGCTAAAATAAAATCACCAAAAAAGAAAAAAAGAAGATTAATTTTACAAAGTTTGCATGAGGTAAAACTACTTCAGAAATAGAATTCTATTAGCATTAATTAGATCCAAAATTTAGGAAGATGATTCATGTTTGAAGACTGCTAATAGTTAAAGAATTACTGAATTCAGAAAACACAAGACAGGGGTGTCCCTGATGGTGCAGTGGTTAAGAATCTGCCTGCCAATGCAGGGACACGGGTTGAGCCCTGGTCCGTGAAGACCCCACATGCCGTGGAGCAACTAACGGTGGCCGTGCACCACAACTACTGAGCCCACGTGCCTAGAGCCCGTGCTCTGCAACAAGAGAAGCCACCACAATGAGAAGCCTGCACACGGCAACAAAGAGTAGCCCCCGGCTCGCCACAACAACTAGAGAAAGCCTATGCGCAGCAATGAAGACCCAACGCAGGCAAAAATTTTAAAAAATAAAATAAATAAATTTATAAAAAAAGAAAAGAAAACACAAGACAGAAAAGATGAGGCTACTTACACAAAAGACACAGAAAAAGATGAAATATAAAATGGGCTGGCAAAAATGAACTAGTTCCTTGTAAGTTTTTAATTACTATAAAAGAAATATTAAGGATAAGAAGAGAATTTGCCCCTCCTTTACATTAATTCTTCAAATCTAAAATTCCAAGGCTCTAAGGCCTTGCAGGCCAAAAAGGAGGCTTTGTTCCTTTTTTTAAAAAAAAAACTAACGTGTAAGGCAAGTGCACAAATCCTGTGTACAATTCAATGAATTTTTAACATGTAGACTTCACATAACCACCACCTAAGCCAATATAATGTTTTAAAACTGACTGTAGGGACTTCCCTGGTGGCGCAGTGGTTAAGAATCCACCTGCCAATGCAGGGGACACCGGTTCGATCCCTGGTCCAGGAAGATCCCACATGCCACAGAGCAACTAAACCTGTGAGCCACAACTACTGAGCCTGCATGCCACAACTACTGAAGCCCACGCACCTAGAGCCTGTGCTCTGCAATGAGAGAAGCCACTGAAATGAGAAGCCCACACACCGCAAAGAAGAGTAGCCCCCACTCACTGCAACTAGAGAAAAGCCCACGCGCAGCAACGAAGACCCAATTCAGCCAAAAATAAATAAATTTATAAAAGTAAAAAATAAAATAAAATTGATTGTAAAGTGCAGAACCAACACAAGAATGTATTCTCCTTGTTACATTAAAACATGACATGTGAGCTGATCCCAACCATTCACCCATCCTTCTAGCATCCCCCCCATACACTTTACACAAGTCCTCAATGTTATATTTACTATGTGTCCAGAAGCAAGGTTTCCCCCTCAGCATTCCTAGGTCTTCAGGCAGCTAAGCAACCTGACAAAACAGGTTTGGGGTCTTCTTCCCTTCAACATTCTCTTCTACCTATCCCATTCCCTACCTGCTTTCTCCTAATTTTGCTGGTTTTGTAATTTTTTTCCAATTTTATTACAACCATTTTTCACAAATAGTATTAATTTTTCCATTACCAAATCCAAGTCATAAGATTCCACTTTTAACATTATTTCTAAAAATTAACCCCCTTTTCTTCAATGTCTTAGGTTAGGTCCTCAGCTTTACTCATCTCAAATATCACAATACTCTAATTCTTCTCCCTGTCTCTAGAGTTCATAAGGACTATACTGTGAGAGGTACAGGAGAACTTCCGAATGGGAAAAAAAAAAACCTTTCCTACCATCAGAAAGGAGATATGAGCTGTCAAAAGTACATTAAATCATGTTTATAAATTGTGAAAAATAAATCATGCAGTAAGTTTATAAATCTGTCATCAAGATTCTTTTGTCCATCTTTATTTTTATTTTTTTAATAAATTTTTTAATTTTATTATTTTATTTATTTATTTTGGCCATGTTAGGTCTTCATTGCTGCGCGTGTGCTTTTTCTCTGATTGCAGTGAGTGGGGGCTACTCTTCGCTGGGTATGCAGGCTTCTCACCGTGGTGGCTTCTCTTGTTGCGGAGCACGGGCTCTAGGTGCGTGGACTTCAGTAGATGTGGCACATGGGCTCAGTAGTTGTGGCTCATGGGCTCTAGAGTGCAGGCTCAGTAGCTGTGGCGCATGGGCTTAGTTGCTCCGTGGCACGTGGGATCTTCCCAGACCAGGGCTTGAACCCATGTCCCCTGCACTGGCAGGCGGATTCTTAACCAGTGCACCACCAGGGAAGCCCTGTCCATCTTTATTTTTGATGCATGTCATCTCACATAAAAACAATACAAAGTAGGTGACTATGTATGGTGATAGACATTAACTAGACTTACTGTGATCATTTCACAGTAACACAAATATACAATCATTAAGTTGCACACTTGAAATTAACATGTCAATTGTATCTCAATTTTTTTAAAAAGACAACACTTTTAAGTCCTAGTTATATGCAGCTTGATCATTTAATTGTATTACACCTTTAGTACTGCATACTTCACTACCACATAAATTCAAACACCTCATGGTTACCAGAATGATCCATCTAAAATACTAGACAAAATGCTGATTCATTCTTTCAACATCCTTCAGCAGCATACCCACATTCTAGATCAAGCTCATGTTACACAGCCTACAAAGCCCTTCATGATTAGACCCTAGCAAATCTTTCTCTTCCCCTTAATACCTCATACTTTGCACTTCCACAATACGCCAATATGCTCTGAATATGCCAATCTGGCCACACTGCCCTGACTTTTAACACTGTATCCCCTCAGTTTGGATTGCTCTTTAGCTGTTCAGTAAATTCTTAGCTATTTTTCAAAATCAGGTTTAGCTGTCCCCTTTCTGTGGCACCTCTTACTCTCCTTCAGACAGAATTATCTCTTCCTCTAAACCTGTAAATACAGTTTAAAATTTTTTCAAAAAAAGAATTTTATTCATCACACTTTTCTGTGTGTACACCTATCTCCACACTAAACCGTATTCTTGGGGCAAGAACCAAGTCTCATTCATCTCTGTAGCCTTAGCATTGTAGCACAGTACCTAGCATACTCTCCATTAGTAAAAATTTAATGGACTCAATATCCTTTAACAAGGTTACAGTTTAACAAGTACTCTTGGTCAATTGCTCGCTGAATGTTCACTTGCATGAAATCGACTCAACTTAGTTATCTATCCAATATTTTACCTTTATACATTATTAATCTAATCCAATCCAATTTTCTCCTCCCTGGATGACTTTCAAAACTATATCATACAACAGTGAATTATTCTGCAATAAAACAGAACCAGGCTGCAGGGCAAAAGAAAAAAAACTTCCTAATGCTACAGTTTTTACTTAATAATCTTTATCTTTGAATCTTAAAAAACTACTAGTAAAAAGTCATGCTGTTCCTTTGCTAAAAAGTCAAGATGCTCAAAAAAAATAAGACACCTCAGGACCTTCCCCCACAAAAAGTATTATTTTACTCTGAAGAAATGAGATATTAGTAACTGATTTATTTGTATGATCTATCTATAGGCCTACATCCAAATGGAGTCTTCTCTTCTCTAGCATATAAACAGGTTACCTTACCTGATATTTGCTGTCTTTCTGCTTCCTACACCTAAAGAAACAACAAAAACTTGGCACCATTATTGGTTTGTGCTTCAATAAGCTCAATTTTTTCCTCCAGGATAAAAATCCATGGAGCAAAGAGACTGAATTTTTTTTACATAACTGAACTGTTCATCTCTCAACTGTCACTTGGAATTCTGACTGCTGGGTAGGAAGGGGTTAAAGAAAGGTGGAAATGAAAGAAATTTAAATTATGCCAATCTTTATCTCTTCCTTCACTAGCAATAAAAATGACCAGAGGCAAAACCAAAGAGCTGGTTCTCTGGTCTGCTAAGATCAGAGACAGAAGTCACAATGACAACCAAAAACATAACATCACAGTCATATGCTTTCTAGACTATTTAAAAAAAAAAAGCTTTTGGAACAAGGAGAAAAATTCTAAGAATTACCAAAGAGCAAATCTTAAAAGATGAGTTTCCCCTCTTATCAAATAATTCTTTTAAATAAATTTTAAAATGTGGCTATGAAATTCTGTTCTGTAGACTCTTCTTCATAAAACTGTTCTTCATAAAAAAAAGAATCCATCTCATGCTAAAAGTTATGTTAACAGAATATTTTAAAATACACAGGGCTTCCCTGGTGGCACAGTGGTTGAGAGTCCGCCTGCCGATGCAGGGGACACGGGTTCGTGCCCTGGTCTGGGAAGATCCCACATGCTGCAGAGCGGCTGGGCCCGTGAGCCATGGCCACTGAGCCTGCACGTCCGGAGCCTGTGCTCCGCAACGGGAGAGGCCACAACAGTGAGAGGCCCACATACCACCAAAAAAACCAAAAACAAACCAAAAAAAACACACAGAAGTTTTATAATAGACAGAAGGCTGATTCAATAAGAAAGAAATTAAAACAACAAGATTCTGTTGTATAACACAGGGAATTATATTCAATATCCTGTAATAAACCATAATGGAAAACAATATGAAAAAGAATACATATAAAAATCACTTTACTGTACACCAGAAACACAATTGTAAATCAACTATACTTCAATTAAAAAAAATTTTTTTAATAAAATACAATTCAAACCCCCCCCCATAAAAGAAAGAAACTAGAGGAAACTAGGCAATTCTTAGCCTATCATGTTACCTTAAGGAGACAAAAAAAAAAATTAAGGCTAATGGTTTTACTCTTGTCTAATGACGAAGAATATCATTTTTAGTATAGAATAATAAAAGTGAAAAGAAAAGATCCAGGTACTCTGTTTAAAACTAAGAATTACCAGCACCTTTAATACTGGAATTCTAGGGTAGATTCAGAAGTTTCTAGGCATTTATTTTACTTCCCATGAAGTGAATTTTAGACAGTTTAAAACTTTATATATTGAAATAGGTGTTCCAGAATCTCTGATAACCAACTCTAAAAAAGGACTACGTTCTGCTTTTCTGGGTAAGAATTAACACAGCCAAAAATATCTATCATATTTTATCTAATCCAAGTCACCAATGTTGCATCTCACAACTGGCAAAATGTTTACATAACACTAAAAATTAAAGATGCCTTCAATTAAACTGTAACCAGAGACTAAGATACATCCAGACTTCAGAGATAATAAACTAAGGAGAAAAAAAATCTTACAGTTGATGAAATATCTTATCTGTTAAAAGCTGTATAACAACAAAAGGAAATAGGAATAAGATTTAAGAATAAAACTTTAATATCATTTGAGTATTACACTGGCATGAAGTCATGTCCATGCACTAAACATAATTTATTCAGCATTTTCTCCTCTATTACCTTTAGTTTGAAAGGGTAAAGCATATACAAAGTTTATGCAAAGCACTTAAATACCATATTTGGCGGGGAGGAAAACAAATAATGGATTAATTCTTGACAAGTAAACAGATGTTCACAAAATACTTCTAAAATATTTCCACAACATTTGGCACAGCTACTTACACCAATTCAATACGTGCACAGATGTGAATTTTAAAATAAAAAAGAAAACATGCATCTGCTAAAGGAAGTGCTATATCATTTGCAATAACTTACACTTCAGCTTCTAATAAAATGTGTCAAAATTTAACAGTAGTAGAGAAACATGCCTTCATTTTAATGTGTCATATAATATGAAGTGTTTCTAGAATATTTGTAAAAACTGGAATTTGAAGAATTATTTAGAAGAGTATGAAGGCAACTCTTAGGAACAGCCACAGAACAGACATCACCTGGGGCTCGAGTTTATGGAGCCATGCTTATACAGGCTGCTACAGTTCTGATGGCTTGCTATAAATACAGAAAGAAGTATGATGGCAATAGAGGGTGGAGATGAGATGGAAAAAAATAAATATTCTAAAGGAAAGGAATTAAAGCTTAAGATGTCTGCTATATGCAAAGGACTAGTCTACTCAACTATACATAAACTCCCCGATTTAAATCTAACAAGCTTATAATGTAAATAAAATCTCAATGTAGAAGACCTGGAATGAGAGGTCTTAGAAAGGTTAAGCAATTTGATCAACATCACTGCTTTTAAGTGCTGGCAGTAGGTTTCAAACCCATTCTCTTTTTAAGAATCCACACTGCTTTACAGAAAAAAGTGAGGCTCCAAAAGTCTGACTATTATCCTGAGAGCCAAATGCATCAAAATGACTTAAAGAAATTATTTTTATGCATCCTATTAAACTTTTTTTTGGAAAATGCTATAAACAGCATTAGCTTCTTCTCAAGAAGAGAAATTAAATTTTCCTTAATTTAGAGGCTTGATTAGCACAAGATGACTAGAAATATGCAATTAAAAGACATATCTACACTTAAACAAAATTTCTAAAATTGAACGATTTGATTACTACTTAAGAAGAATCAGACCTTGTTATCTATTGGGTATTTCTAATTTATAATTCATGAAAAGCCTTACCTGTTCAGAAACAAGAGTCTGTAGCTTCTGAACTTCTAATTGTAATGCTTTGTTTTGGTCATTTAGAATCTAAAGGAAAGAATCTCAATTTACTGTTTTATTAAGAAAAAGTAAGAAAGCAACCATCTGAATGTTTTTTAAAAAATCAAAGCCATATTACTATAAGTACTTATAAAGTGACAGGTGAATTATATACTGACCTAAAAATGCAAATCTCATGAGGCTCCATTTTTCAGTTTCAATGAACATATTTCCAGAGAACAGGAATACAGTAACAGTATAATGTACATATACAATGATCTATAAAAGGCTGTTTCTACTAAGCCCCCCTAATTCAGTCATGTGGTTTATCCCAAACAGTGTTAAACACTGTGCTTAGAACCCTTACATGTGTATTTCAAAGAGTTTAATTGTTTGTGCCAATGAATTCTGGGAAACCCTGCTTTCTAAGTGAGTACTTAAAGGATTCCTATTAAGCAAAAAATAATAATAATAATAAATAAAATTAAATTTTTTAAAAAAAGCAAATCTTACTGCATGCAGAGATGTACCCTGGCAATCAGAATGCTTTACAATAATACTCAAGCTATTTGGCCAATGACCAGAAACTAGCACAACACCAACAATGGAGGCAAATAAAACCATCTCAAACTACCAAATGAAAACTGTAAAGAAAAGGCTGGGGCAAAACAAGTATCAAAAGTCTACTATAAAGACAGGTTAAGTCAAAATAATCAAAGCAAAAAGTCTATGATAAAATTGTTCATGTAAGTCCCCAAATAAACTATAGAAACACTGTTTCAGAGTGATCACATACAAAAAAGTAGTATTTCTACATTCACTTTAACTGAAAATTATGCAAGGTTGTTCAAAGAAAGCTGAGTTGACAAGTTTAATTACACACCTTAAATTCTTCCATTTTGTTTGAAATTTCACATTGTAGCTGCTCTTCAAGCAATCTTATTTTATCATCCTTAACGTGAATACTATGAGAAAAAAAAAAACTTCATATATACAGAAAGCTTACATAAATTATGTGCACAACTATCAGCTATAAGCAGCAATGTCTTCTGCAATTACACTTGAACATAAATGTATGAATGGCCCACGTACACCAATACTTTAATCACCTTTTTTGCATCTTCTCCAGTTCATGTGCAGCAGCAGCCTGTGTTAGAAATGAGATGAGAAATGTATCATTTCTCAGGAAGCACTCAAACCTATTCTTTTACTTATTTTTACATATTAAAGTTATATTTTCATATATTTAGAGTAAATAGTTAAATCAACAGCATACATTACAGTAATATTTTTTGCTGTCCAGTATTTTGTACTTCTTTCTCACTGTTCAACTTTTATCCTAGTAAAAGGTATATCCTTTTCTGATTAAATGGCAGAAGGCTAAAACAAATCAGCACATCGTAAGTGTTATAACCGAGTTCTCTGATAACTCAGTGATCAATTTCTTGGATCAAACATTAATTTCAACATGAATATAGTAACATTTAGGTGAGTTGTGAGAGTCATGGTCAAACAGAAGAGGGTTTTAACAACACACCATGCAGCCAAACACAAGTAACCATTATGTCTACTATCTACATAAGTAAAACTAAGCCTTGTAATATCAATGAAAATAAGTGTAAACAAACTATAATTCTAAGGTAAATGCTCTTAAAAGCAATAAAGATCTACCTGTTCATTTGCTAGGGCCTGTAATTTTTGCACTTCAGCTTTTAATAAGAAATTCATATTCTGTATATCCTAGAACAAGAAGGAAAAATAGTATTAGAAGTATTTAATATTAAATTTGAAGTTTTGTAATGTATCTCTTCTACCTAAGCAAAGGTCTCAAAGCAAAGGTCTCAAATTACAATTTCTTAAGTCAGAAAGAAAACCAACAACTTCTGTTATTTAACATATTTCCCAAATTATTATGAATAATAAATATCATGTGAGAAAAGGCCTTTGAACTTCTCCTCTTAGAGGGCTAAAGAGGATTTTGTAGTTTGGAAAAGAGGTAACACACTTTTCAAATGAATTCAAATGAATTCTATCTAGAGTATTTTCCAGTCTTCACAGACACTCATACTAATTACAAGATCAGGGTAATTCAATGACTATAAAATAGTGTAGCCATTTATAAGAATTATTTTACCTTAAGTTCCTCCTCTTTACTTGCTAAATGATCATGTTCATTTGCTAAAGAATCTTCAGTCTGTTTTATCTGCTTATCCTTTTCTGCAATCCTTTAACAGGAAACAGATTTGTACATTCAATAAACATTTAGAAGTCAAGTCACAAATCAAAGGATTAGAAGCCTCAAATATGGTCATCCTTACTTAAGTAGTTTTTCACGTAACTGTAACTTCCATTTCTATAGACCATATCAGTTTAGTAGTATCTGTCACATGCATTACTACAACTCCTTAAAATACATACCCCTATTTTAAAACTTGAGGTCAAAGAAGTTAAATAATTTAAGCTCACAAGCCCGGCAATCTGAAAAACAGATTCCAGGTCTTCTGAACTTAAGTGATCCATGTCTATGCAAACTATACAATACACACCAAAAAAAAGAACTTCATTTTGGGCATACCACCATATAGTTAGATACAGAGTAGCTACCACCTACTTATTAGACACAAAAACTAACTTCCACTAATCTCAAATCACAATAATCTCTTCCACATAACTGCTAAAGCCCAAAGGGAAAAAAGCTTCCCCAACTCTTTTTAGGACAAAGACATAAAAACACAGAATACATAATGCTTAGGGGTAGAAGAGCAAAATCTGCTCCAAATCTACTTGAGAGTATTTTTTGAACAACTTAGAACGTAAAGTCAATCATAAGTGTAGAATCTAACAGCTATCAGTTAGTGGTGACTAAGCAATTTTAAGAGAAATATAGAAAGGCAGGCTTACACTTTATGTAACTCTTCTGCTAGAGCTGAAGCTATCAGTTAGTGGTGACTAAGCAATTTTAAGAGAAATATAGAAAGGCAGGCTTACACTTTATGTAACTCTTCTGCTAGAGCTGAAGCGGATGTCTAAGAAAGAAAAATAGTGTCAACATAAAAGCCCTTAAGAGAAAGTTTTAAAGTTGTACAATAATCATCATAATAAAGCTTTAAAAATTAAAAGAAATAAATGTATATAAAGTTAAGGAAGTATCTGGCTCATGATGAATGTTTACTAAATAACAGCTAATATTCTGAAAGTAAATTTGATCCATAACAGCCAGTATTAGGGAATTACACATCATAAGACATTTTTAATAAAGTAAGTTGACAGGTCTGAAAACTATGTAACTGCCAAGAAACACATAAATAGGAAAAACAGCAGCAAAGGCTATTTTTCATTCATGTGCTTCTTTTCCTTAGTAACAATTTCCAATATTGAAATGATACCATTCATGATTAAGATAACAAGTCATTTGGTAATGCTCATGTTCATCTTTACTTTTCGAAAGGTACTTATAGCATTCTCTAAATATTAAGTTTCTGATAAATTTTCTAGAACTACCTCTCATCTATAACTTATGATCTCAATCCAATTTGAGTTAATAATTTACATATACACATACATCCATATACACACACCCTTTCCTATGTTATATAATTCTTTCCCAATTAATTTTAGACTGTAGTTTCTATAAAGAAAACAATTAGAAAAGAAAAAAATGGTTGCAACCTCAAAGTTTTGGGATTTTCAACTTGCCTGAACGTTAAAAACTTTTTAATGTTAAAACTACTTTTTGCACAGAAAATTACTTCTATTCTAAGCTATTACTTCTCCTACAAACAACTTTTAGAATTTTAAAGTTGAAAAACTGAAACTGAAATTCACAGTATGGATATTATGGAAACAAGCTAAGTACTTGCAAGTTTCTTCTCTTCTTAATGTTATATTATTTATATTCTAAAGGCTATATATCTATATCTATCTATCTACCTATCTATCATGTTACGTAAGAATGATGCCAAAGAATAACAGGTTTTACAATACCACCTAGAAAACTTTGGAAGGTTTCACACTCAAACTATACTTTAGTATAAATTTAAAAATGATTCTTTGGCATATATAACCTGAGAGCTATGGTTAACATACTGCTAACACCTGAGGGTATACAAAGTTTTCCCTTATGGCTAGTCAATATTTAGTGAATACTTCTAAAACATAAACTATCATTCTTGACACCTGTTTTCTGACAGGATGGTAATCAACATTTTTTTCCTCCTAAAGTTAAAAACTCTCTAACCCACCTTCCCATTAGTCAGATTTGGATTTCTTCCGTAGTGTTTTCTTACAGCACTATACGTAGTTATCAGAGTGCTTAGCATTTAGGATCATCCAGTTGATTCACTGACTGGTCACCCAACTACTAATCCAATGCACAGCACTCAACAGGCACTCAGATTATTTACACAGCTAGGAAGCTATTAGTAATGACAAGCAATAAGAAAGCACCATTACCTGGGCTGCTATCTGGGAATGGAATTGTTGTATTTGAGCTTTTAAAGCCTCATTCTGCTCCAAAATATCCTTTCATAAAGAGCAACCAAAAAGGAGAGGGAAAAGTGTGCTGTTAAATATACCAATGTATATGAACAAAATGAGTTACAGGTACATCTGTTTACCTTTAAAAAGGCACTCTTAGATTCCAAAAGGCATCATTTTAAACAATGATTAGGCATTCTATTCTGAGAGCTAATTTACAAAGCAGAAATTAAGAATACATTGTACTGTTCCTAATCTAATACAAAATGCATAAGACTGTGGGTGAAGGCATCTTCAAGCACATATTCAGACCATATTGTGACAACTGCTTGAAGATTAAATTAGAATTATTCATCCGCACTCCAAAATTAGGATAAGATAGGCTACCCTCTCTCTTCTACACAAGACACATCCAACCACTGCCCATCTTTATTTTTTTTAAAGAGGGAAAATTAGATACCTGAACTTGCATTTGTAGAGACTCTTCTTTGTTCACCCTTTTTTGCTCCGATTCCATTAACTGCATTAGCCTTTGCTCCAACTGCTGTTTTGATACCAAGGTATCTGTAAGCTTACTATGCAGACTCTGTACTTCATTTTCTTTGGCCACAAATTTACTCTGTAAATCTAACAAAACATTGCATTTTACAAAGGTCTCTTCCTTGGCCTGGTTACTGCTACTTGTCGTTAGTGTAGGCACTGCCTCCTCTAGAATACTCCCCTTGAATCTCTCCTCTGCTTCCTACATATGGCTCCCTTGAGCAGTCTATGCTTACCTTTTTCATAGCACCTGACACACTGTACTAATTCACTTCCTCTCCCAGAGAGTGAGCTTTTTGAGATCAGAGATTGCCTTTTCTCTATACCCAGAGCTGTGCCCAAGGCTTGACACAAAATACTTAATCAATAAATGTGTTAAATGAATGGCACATGGATGTTTAAAACTCTTATATCATTTCTCGCAAGCGTTCTTAATTTCCCCAAAGATGCTTTAGTAAGTTATTTAGTGAATTTCTTGTCAATTCCCTGTACTCTCATACCTGGAGTACAGAGAAGGATGCTGAAAGCTGACAAATGTCCTGGTGTAAGATGAAATAAAACTTTTCTACCTGTTTCTCTTCTTAGCAATAACCCCAAAACAATAAAGAAAATGAGAAACAAAAACAAACTGTCTTTGATGCAATCAGAAAATAATGTAACTCCAAATCACAAGAAATTAAGATAAAATAAATGGAGAGATGATCACTAACTTGGCAGAGATGAGGAAGGGAAAAGTAAAAGCTCAGGAAATAGAGATACCAGGTATCATGAGAGTTGCCTCCCCGCCCTGTAACATAAACAATTCCAAAAGAGGGGAGGAAAATAAACAAAAACACATTACACTACCACCAAGGATAGAGAGGCAAACACAGAGAAGAAGAGAAAATGTGTATGTGTGTCTGTATTATACAGTTTTAAGAAAAGTAAGATGTTCCTTCCATAACAAGACACTAATAACAGAATGGAACACAACTCAAAAAAGAACTCCTGAAAATTAAACACAAAATGGTAATATCTAGCATTAGAATCAGGAGAGCATATTTCTTACCAATAATAGGAAAAGTTAAAATACTGAATTAATACCTTCAATATTCTGTGCAGAAAATTATTTCCAATCTAGAACTCTACAACCAGTCAAACTACCAATCAAGCATGAAGGTAGAAAGAATAAAAACATTTTCAGATACTCAACGCCTCAACAAATGTACTTCAAGACATACTCTTATGAAGCAACTAAAAGATATGCTGTTAAATGAGGGAGGAAAGCAAGAAAGATGGCAGTGACATAGGATCCAGAAAACAGGGTAGAGAGACTAAAGGGAGAAGAAGACAGCATTTGAGCCAACCTAGAAAGCAACAAGTACTGGAGCAGGAAGACTGAGGACTCCTAAGACATATATATTCCCAGGAAAAACTGGTAACTTCTCCAGTATCTAATATGTTTAGAGGCTGTTGGAGAGAAGGGTGTTAAGGAGTTTAACCTTAGGTAAAATTTGAAACAATAAAACAAAGATCAAGCAAGTTAAAAACATAAAACAATAATTAGCTTCAGGAAATTTAAAAATGTTGCTCAAGAAAAGAACTGCAATTTTATTTATCTTGGCTCAGCACTGAGTTACACAGTCATAATGATGTTAAAATCAAATAGTGGTACAATCTAAAGTACGGAGAACCATATACGGAGGATGAGGGGAAGGTAGAAGGAATGGTGTGGGAGTATTAAGCCCTTATTTTCTATAATAAAAAGTCAACAGATGCCTATCAAAAGGAGAGCAATATAAGTAGAAATAATATGCTTATTTGGAAATATGACAGAAAACACTAAAAGCAAAAGTAACATCTTCAGGTCAGAGTAAGGTGTTACTGTTTATAGTTATATAATTTATAGATAGTTACATATAGTTTATAGTTACAATTGTTTTGGCAAAATTCTTATGTGCTTTCATGAAATATAAAATATTAATTAAAAAATAAGTTAATATACCTTCAAACATTTTAGATATATTTAAATATTGAACCAAAGGGTAATACCTAGTAGTGAAAAAAATCAGAGGAAACCAAAGGTCTAAAGAGCCAAAACTCTATGATCTAGCCTTGTGTTTGGAACTATATTTTACTAGCTCTCCACCACTTTCATGGAAAGAAGGGGAGTAGTGGAAACAGAGATAAAACACACTAATACAAGCTCCATTATTTCCTAAATGAATTCATCAAATTAAGAATAAGTAGTGAAAGTCAGCATTTAAGTAGGCAGTTTTAAGTCAACTACTTGGGGACTTCCCTGGTGGCACAGTGGTTAAGAATCTCCCTGCCAATGCAGGGGACACGGGTTTGACCCCTGGCCTGGGAAGATCCCACATGCCGTGGAGCAACTAAGCCCATGTGCCACAACTATTGAGCCCACGCACCACAGCTACTGAAGCCCACGCACCCTAGAGCCCGCACGCCACAACTACTGAGCCCACACGCTGCAACTACTGAAGCCCACGCACCACAACTACTGAGCCCGCATGCTGCAACTACTGAAGTCCAGACGCCTAGAGCCCATGCTCCGCAACAAGAGAAGCTACCACAATGAAGAGTAGCCCCCGCTTGCTACAACTAGAGAAAGCCTGTGTGCAGCAACGAAGACCCAACGCAGCCAAAAATAATTAAGTCAACTACTTGGAATAGTAATGCTCTTGCTGTTTTTCTCTTCACAATATAGGAATAAGTCCTTCTTAGAAAAAAAAAAAATTAAATGAAGAATTGATCAAGGAACCAGAGGGAATAACTACAGAAGGGGAACATGCACAGGTTCCCATTACCCTATTTATTGACTATCACTTAATGCCTCAGAAAACACTAGTAGAGAGCTTATTTTTAAAACCCTAAGAAATGTTAAAGAAATAAAAGTACTCTGAAAGTGTAAAAGCTATTTTTATTGACCTATAACCAAAATGCCAATTTACACTGTCTTCACATATGGAGAGGGGAGGAAATTTTACCCAGAATTACATACTAAATTTAAAAGAATACCGCTTCCCCTTACCTTGCTGAGCTGCTTCATGCTCTGCTGTTCTCTTCCTGATATAGCTCTGGACTTCTTCCCACCTTCTCTCAGCTTCTTGCAGTTGAACCTGGAGAAAGGACAAGTCAGCACAAATACAGAATTCCAATTTAACAGAAAAAAAGCATCCTTTATCTTTACTGTTGTGACATAAAACTGTTTATTCCAACAACGAATCACTAGTCTCCTACATTTTAATAAGATAGGCAGATGTGCTCAGCCTGATAATATGCACAGATATTATCAGCCACTGCCGTTCTACCCTCCAATACACAGGATTTACAGATTGGAGATTATTTCAGAAACTCAATATTTGTGCTGGTGGATCAATATAGCTACTACTATGGATATACCTGACCCACTTTGCTCTGATCAGCTTTCCACTGATCTTCCTTCAGCTGATAGGCTTTCAAAAGGATAGTATCTTTATTGCTAAATTTCAGTGGGCACCTAAAATTCTTATTTTTAGGTATAGCATAACACTTCAATTATGACTATAATATTTAATGTCATTTATCTACTTATCCATATCCATAGAGCACAAACTTCCATATTTATAAATGCTACCAGCAAACATACCAGCAAGACAATATTTACTGAAAGAAAGGACAACTATATCACTCTCTTACAGGGACCCATGAAAACTTCAAGAAAACAAAAATTATGCTATTTTCTGCATTCAATTATTCTCAAAGCCCTTTTAACCCCTACTACTCTAGAACTGGTATTAAGCTATATTGATTTTATCAATGACCTAGGTAGGAGTCTGTCAGATATATTTAACTTACAGAAATTGAACTATATATGTTCAATAAATCCTCTCCCCAGTAAAAGGAGGAACAGACAATTCTACTCGTCACTCTACTCAATGTACACAGGCTAAAAAGTGAAGAGAAATGAGTCCAGTCCTCTCTCTCAGTCAGCCGGAGCAACCCCATGCATGTCTTCCTAGTATAAGCATCTCAAGACACCAAGTGCCATTCTAGTGTCTAAAGAAACAGTGTGTGATTTTTTTCCCACTATGGCTCAAGTGAAAGCAACTGGAGCACTACTTCATCTCGTGCTAAAGGAAAGGAAAATCATCTATTCCAATGCTGGAATAAAAATAGGCTCTACTAAACTTACTGAGAAATCCAGTAAGCGATGGATAAGCGATGTTGAAGGTGATTTTAATTACCTATCAAAAATTTGATTTTTGCCTTACACATGTAGACCCTAACCTCCATATACATAAGATGAAATTCTACTGTTTATGCCTGTCAATCAGCTAATTTCAATTTTCATATCTTCAAAAAGTCTTTAACTTCAAACTCAAGCCTATATTCAATTCTTTCATTAGTGTATACGTTTCTATACAGGCAGAGCACTAAGACTACAAGTCCCATTAAGCCCCAAACTACACTTCTCAAAGCTATATACACTTTAAGGTCATTGAATGGAATACCTACATTATTTATGAAATGATAAAGGTAGGAATATATCACCTTCAACTGAGTAACTGCCTGCTCAGCATTCTTCTTTTGGACTTCCTCTTGCTGTAGCTTTCCTGTTTTCTCAGTCAGCTCATTCACCAACCTAGCATAATCCTGGCGCAGTTTATTTAGTTCAGCAGACTGCCTGAAAATAGTAACTGGATTAGGAACCTTCCATTACTACAAAACACATATAAAGAGTAAACAAAATATATTTTATATGAGTTATGCTGAGTTAGTAATTCCACTTATAGCTAAATGAAAATGAATGCTATAAGTGACTAGTAATAATGAAGTTTGGTTGAGTGTAATCTCTGAATCATTCTGATGACAATAACACAAATACTAAAATTACTATTAAATAATCAAGAAAAAGAGATGACCATACACCATGAGCACGAATCAACAGTGTCACCCTCAAATCAGTGTTCTGAAAATCTATTAAAATCAACCAGTCAGAATATTCATTCTATGTAACCATGCTACTAGTCTTCTCTTGGACTGTTTGTCAAAGTACAGCCCAGAGCCAACTAAATCACTATCACAAGGAATGTGTCTTGACATGCAGATTCCAGGATTCCACATCTCAGAGCCAATAAATCATAATCTTATAAGAGTAAGACCCAAGAATATGATTTTTAGCTAACATGCCAGATGTTCTTCAGAATAATGAAGTTTGAGAACTACTGTTAAATGGAATAGAAGGTTTAAAACTTGTAAATTCAGTCTCATAAATTTATAAACTGTTCCACTGGTGGCACTAGTGTTTATCATACAGTTTAGCTGAAGAGGTTCTTCAAATGTAAGAGGATAGTTTTAGAAAATTCATTTTAGAAACGTGTAAAAAATGAAAGTCTAACCAATTATTATCAAACACCATTTTGGTGACTGAAGAAAATACTCTACCATTCAATGAAAATACTCTGCCGTTCTATTAAAAGTAAAGCATTTGCAAACATACTTGCTTTCCAGTTGGTTTGTAGTGTTGCTGACAGCATCTCTCAGTATGCCGTTTTCCTGCTTCAAATGAGCTATCTCTGCCTCCATCTGCTCACGAACTTGCTGGAACTAAAATTATTTTACACACATAAGATTTAGAAAACAATGATTGCCAAAGCTAACTTCGAAGAGAATTTATTATGATGAGAATGTAAAAAGCATCAATAGAATGAAGTCTGGATATCCTTTTCAAATAAATATAAACAAATTTAAAGGATAAATTTTGATAGTGACAAATACAAAGTAAACATAAGCTGCCACAGCATTCAAGAATGCAAGTAGATGCCAGCTGCTATCATAGGCAAAATAAATACACTGAGATGCTGTTTTAGAACTAAAAGATGTTTTAGAACTCTTTCCTACACAACAGACTCACAGAGAATATGTCAATGTTGTGTTAGCAATATTTTAATGAAAGATTTTAGTAATCAAAAGTTTAAAAACTGAAAACATGTTCAAAACATTTACATTAAGTTACAAATTGAGCCATAGCCAAATAGATGGCAAATTCACTACACAAAAATCTACTTGCTAAAATATCTGGCTTCTTGTTTTTTATTTCAGAATTACAGAATCAAAAGACAACACTGAATCTTATATCCCCACATCCTCAATTTAGTATGTGAAATAATCTTAATAATTTTTAGTAAACCTATTCAATTAAGAGAAAATCAAGACTACGTTTCTACTTTTCAGAGAACTTATCATATGTAATCTATATCCTGGCCTCTATGAGCAATCAAGTTGAAAAAAAGAATCACCTCAACACCCTTAACCTTCAATAAAACATGTTACATGTATCCCACTCATTTTCAAATGAACAGTAAGTCAGAATTCAGAAGAAAAAAGATCACACAAGGCCAGGAAAATCAGTTCTTCAATAACCTGGTTAATGGGAAAGAATATTTCAAATGGCTGGGGCCTCGGAAGATGGAGGATTGAGCCAAATTAGAGCATCAAAGTAGTAGATGCAGTAAGAACCTGAGAAGAGATTCATTCACTTCTTTATTGCCATTAGTGGTATTTCCACAGAAAAAACTGGAACTTCAAGAGCAGTAAATTTTTCAGCAGACTACCAATGTGATCAAAGTAATATTTTGCTAAGAAAAATCTGGTACTAATTACACATATCAGAAAGGAAATGAGAGACCTATTAAGGTGTTATAATTATGCTAGTATGAAATAATAAACTAGGGTCATATCTAAAAACTGAACACAAGAATAACTAGAAATAAAGTATCTTTAAGATTGCAGAACAAATTATAGATTGGGCAAGGGAGAGAGAAGTCAAAGATTCAAGCATAAGGATAATAATACCTCAAAACATTAGAAAATAAAAACAACCTGACCAAAAGCAAGAGTTTGATTTTAGACATACGTTAATTTTGAGGTGACGACAAACACTTTCAAATTGAAGCATCAGCCAGCAATGTAAACAATTTCAAAAAGAAATCACCGGTCCACAAAGTTCAATTAGAAGGAGTGTTAGAAACCCACCTGACAAGCAGACTGCACCATGTTTTTCAAAACAACAACAAAAATCACTGGTCCAGACCTAACCGAAATCATGAAAATGGATAACACTGTAAAAATAGGCAGTATGCACTGAACCTTCTAAAATGTTGAAAGAAAACAGGTGAAAATAAGGACCAGAGAGAATGTCACTTAGGCCAAAACCATTATCACTTTTCCTCTCTTCACCACTCCATGATCAAGCCCTATCTACTATCTCTTTTTTATCAAACTCATCCCCTCATTATCAGTGTCTGACTTAAGGTTCTTATTCTCTGACTTGGATTCCTGCAAAAGCCTTTCAACTATCCCTGTTCCACTCTCCACACTGCTGCCACTCTCCATACTATACCAGAGTCATAATTTAAAATACTAACATAATCACACTGTTGGGTTGCTTAAACTCCTTCACTTGGCTCCCCAGTCTTCTGGAATATAAGGCCCTTTAAGATAAGACCTCTATCTATTTCTCTAAGTCTTTCCAGTCCTGATTCCCAAATACCACAACTCTTACTGTATTTCTCACAAACCATTATCACTAGATGACCTACACTGAAAACACCTGGAGTGCACTCATTAAAAAGCACGATCCTGGGCCCCAAAAGAGACCTACCGAACCATCATCTCGTGGGATGGGAAGGAATTCCACCAAGTAATAAGTCTCATACCCAGCGCCCATTTGTTCACTCGCTTTCCTGACAATGCCTAATTGTTTCAAAAGATTCAACACGGTCTGCTTCTCATTTCTAAAGTCTTCTTCCCACCTTCTCTTCCCCACCTCTCATCTGCACTGTTCCAAAGCACCTGATGCTTACCTCTACTGTAACTGTGTATTTACTTGTCAGCTTCCAGCCTCCCCAAAAGTTGCTTACTTAAGGACAGGGAGCCAGTTTAATTAGCCATTTGTACCAAAGCCCAACCCAGGGCACTTAAAAGTTTGCTAATTAAATGAATACAAATATTTAATTTTGTATTCAAAGAATGAAAATATACCTTCATCTGCATCTGTTGAGTCTCTTGGTAACTGACATGCATTTTGTTTTGAAACACATTATGTTCCTTTTCTAATGCTCCAATCCGATCTTTCATCCTTGCTATAACAACATTGCTTCTTTCTTTCTCTGCCATCATTTCCTAGAAGAGTAAATCAGAAAAAAAATATGAAAAACTTGTTATTTAAAAAAATAAGAACAAGACTTTACTAAGAAGAAAACAACATCAGCAAAAATGACATCAGTAAAACAATCATGAATTCTTTTTTTAAAATAAATTTATTTATTTATTTTTGGCTGTGTTGAGTCTTCATTGTTGCACGCAGGCTTCCTCTAGTTGCAGCGAGTGGGGGCTACTCTTCATTGCAGTGTGCGGGCTTCTCACTGCCGTGGCTTTTCTTGTTGTGGAACACAGGCTCTAGGCACACAGGCTTCAGTAGTTGTGGCACACAGGCTCAGTAGTTGTGGCTCATGGGCTCTAGAGCGCAGGCTCAGTAGTTGTGGTACAGAGACTTAGTTCCTCCACGGCATGTGGGATCTTCCCAGACCAGGGCTTGAACCCATGTCCCCTGCATTGGCAGGTGGATTCTTAACCACTGTTCCACCAGGGAAGCCTAATCTTGAATTGTGAATAAGTACGTGCTTAAAAAGCAAGGTCAAAGGTTTTAAAAAAAAAAAATTTGTCTTCTGCATCTTACCTGCTCTTTACACTAATTCCCTTCATAAACACTTAGCTGCTCTGTTTACTCATATTTCAAATGCACTTTCTGGTTTAAGAGTTAAAGACTTGAACATGGAATAAAATCCTACATTCTAACTTGATTATAAGAAAGAACATTTTTAAAGCAAAACAAGGTAATTCTTCATTATTTCCAGGTACCAGCTCTCTTTTAGGGTACAGAATAGGCCCCCAGGAAAAAAAGAGCTGAGAAAAAATGTCTCCATCCTAAGGTAAGAGATAAGGATAATATATATTTATAGCAGAATAGGGAAAGTAAAACTCAGAAAGTTATATTATCTTCCCAAGTCAAACATTAAAAGGGTAATTTCATTTTGAGTTGCAAGTATTGTGAACTCCTAGGATAAATATTAACTATTAAAGTGCAAGAAAGTCAAGCAACTTTAAAGTTATCTGCAGGTATGATCAGTCCATTTTCCCTGCTCTAAGAAACTGTTTGACAAACTTTAAGATTTTCATTTAACTAATGGTTTGCCCGTAAGAGTTCATTTACATTTGCAAATTGTTTTACTGATGTACATAATACATTTAGGAAAAAAGTATACACATCTTAAGTATACAGCTCAATGAGTTACACATAAGTAGTTTCTCTTTTTAATTTTTAAAATAATCAGAAAACTACAGCTACAGAAAACTACAGTAAAGTTTCTATTCTTAAGGAAACACTTATTTTAGCAACAACTTTGATTAATCTTAATCAAACGCAGCCAAAAATAAAATAAATTTTTTTAAAAAATCAATCTGACCAAGTTTTCCACTGACTTTTTTTTATTTACCTCAAATTCACAGAAAAGATTTTATATTCAAATGAGGCCATTCTCATAATGTCATCAAGTAGCTACCTGAACAACAGTGAAATAAACCTCATTTAGTCTACTGTATTTAACACCTAAAAGGAGAAACAAGCACTTCGGGCAAAATGAGACCACATTTACTACAGAATTTCAATTATGTTCTAAGTCTACATGATTTTTTAAAATATAACTGACATAGATTATATTAGTTTCAAGTATACAATATGATTCAATACTCGCATTTATTGCTAAATCATCACCACACAAACTTTTTTTCTCGTTATGAGAACTTAAGATTTACTCTCGTAGTAACTTTCAAATATACAACACAGTATTAATAACTATATTCACCATGCTGTACGTTACATCCCTTGGACCTATTTATTTTATAACTGGAAGTTTGTATTTTTACACTTGTTTAAAGGCCTTTTTTTTTAAAACCTCTCCAAGAAAAAGGGATTTAAAGAACTTCACTGATTAAAAATATATCACAAAAACCTTCATGAATAAACCACCTATGTAAGAGTTTCACATTTGTCCCATAAATTGGATTTAAACAAGATCACACCAAGTTTTGTGCTTCTATAGAATAATTCTAGGTCAGAACCAGTTGAAACATGCTCCCAATGTCCACAGGCTTCCATTATTCAGAAATTAGTATACCTATAAGTACTGCTATTTTAAATTCACAATTCAACTGTAGGCTATAATAACATGAAAGAATGAGACCCCATCACCACCACCACCTAAATTCTAAAAGAAAATTACTTTCACGTGGTAGAAATCTACTGCACAAATAAGTCAGGAATTATGGACAATTTCTAAAATCCTTCATTGTATCTGATTTAGAAAGTATAACCCTTAAATACAAGAATGTCTTCACCTGGGTTAACTGCTTACACCGATCCTTCATAGCAGCAGCATCTTCCTTCAGAGCAGTAAGTAACTTGTCTTTTTCTTGAAGCTGATGTACAAGTGCAGTCAACTCTCCTTTATTTGACTACAATTGAGAAATCAATACAAAATTAGTTAATAGTAAACATCGGCTAATGAAAATTATGAAAATGAACTATCTGATATCAAGTGTTCTTAGGCCAATGCAGAGTTCAGTATTACATATAAAGTAGAATAACTGCCAAACACTGCTCAGTGAAATATCATTCAGGAAAATCACTGTATCATTACATATTCTGATGCATAAAATAGGACACATATCAATCAAGAAACAGATTTTTACAAAGAATTATGACTTCCATTTTTAAACACAAAATCAAGACAGTTATCTCTCCCTTCTCCTCCTAAAAGATGAAAAGAGGGGTATGAAATGAAATGCAAACTGAATCAAAATAAAACAAACATCTGTAATGTCAAAGCATAATATCAGGAAAGACTTCCTAAAGCAGTGGAGATCAAACAGATGCTCAACAACCTTGTCAAAATATACCCAAGACTACAGAGGTGCCATGGGTACATAGTTCTCTGAAGTTGACAGGAATATACTGAAAGGTAAAACCAACAATCCCCCATTTGACATCAGGAACAAGCACAAATATCGAAGGTAGGAATTTTCTTGGTAGGAGGTCTTAAGAAGCAGAAGTAGGAAAGAAGAAGAAATCATACAGGTAAACTTTATTCAAAGAGAGCAGCTAATCAGTGAGGCAGAGTTAAGAGAGATCCTCTACAGTGAGACCCTCTGTAGTGAACTCTTATATGAGAAAAAGGAAAGGCTAAAAGAACTCATTTTCTCACATAGCAGAAGGAGAACAGCTGGCCTTAGCCATTCATTATCAATCTCTAGCCACAGAGATGATCCAAGAGAAACACCCCTTACTGGAAGAGGAGTATTAATGAAATAAAAATAAAACAAGGTCTATGTAAGATATGAGAAAAAAGGAAGGAAAGCAATAAGAAAATCCAAATGCCAAGTGGAGAAAAATCACCATAAAAAGATTGTCAAGAACGGACAAAAACTGTGATTAAAAAAAATATAACACTATGACTTTCGAAAGTGTAACATTGCAACGATTTCTAGAAAAGCAAGAGCAAAGAACAGAGCTCACAAGAAATAATTCAGAGGAAAGATAAGACCACAGAAAGAGATGAAATATGAGCTGGCAAAGCCCAAAGTAGAAGTAAAAGTAACACCATCTCAGAAATACAATCCAATTAGAAGTAGCAAACAGAAAAAGACATGTTGCTGAAAACACAAGAGAAGTAAATAAAAATAAGAGGAAATAAACCAAAGCTTTATTTTTTTTAGGACAAAAATATGAAAGATAAAGACAATAGGCAAGGAAGATCCAACTTATGCTTAATTGATATCCATTATTTCAATTCTTCTAAGGGACACTGAATCTCATGATTGAAAAGACATGCTTTGCCCAAGGGAATACTGATAGAAGAGACAATTCAAAGTCACATTATAGCAAAATTACCATGACTTCAAAGAAGCTGAATCCCTTGATGTTTGTACAGTAGGGTGGACACTGGAAAGTCCAATAAATAATAAAAACTTAGTTGATTACCCAAAGGATGTTTTCATTGTGAGAGTGTATTCTGACAAAAATACATGAAAAGAATGCAAATTCAGGGGACTTCCCTGGTGGTCCAGTGGTTAAGACTCTGGGCTCCCAATGCAGGGGGCACGGGTTTGACCCCTGGTTGGGGAACTAAGATCCCACATGCCACGTAGCAGAGCCTTAAAAAAAACAAAACAAAACAAAACAAAACTCAGGCTGGTCTCAGACTTCTATCCAGTGATAGGAATGTAGAGAATGGTAAAACAAGCATGACAAATTCTCAAGGAAAGAAAGTACAACCCAGAAAAATTATACCCCACCAAATTATCATTCAAGTACAAAGACAATAAAGCAGCATTTTAACTTGCCAGAATTTGGGAAATACAGGTTCCATAAGCCCTTCTTGAAAAAATTCCACAAAAAAAAAGAATTCAGCCAACCAAGAGATGAATACAGAAGCTTATGACAAAAGAACTGGTATCAAGATTTGAACCCAGCATTAAACTACAGAATTAAGACTGAAACAAACATAAAAATTATAGTCACAAAGTATCTGATAAACAAATGCTACAATTAACAAAAGTAGAGAGGGAAGGAAGAGAGAAGGTAGGAAAAATTTTAAATAAACTTCCTTCTGTTATACAACATGGGGCCAAAATAGTAACTTAGAGTTGGAAAAAAACCACATAATTGAGGCAAGTACATTTAAAGGCCAACAAGAAGAAATTAATAATCAACTAAAACTATCAAATACATTTTTTTGCCTTTCTATTTTTTATTAATTGGGTATAGTTGATTTACACTGTCGTATTAGTTTCTGCTGTACACTGAAGTGAATCAACTATATGTATACATATATCCCCTCCCTCTTTGACCTCCCTCCCAGCTCCCACCATGCCACCCCTCTAGGTCACCACAGAGCACTGAGCTGAGCTCCCTGTGCTATACAGCAGGTTCCCACTAGCTATCTAAGTACTCTACATGGTAGAGTACTAATGTCAACCCTGATCTCCCAATTCAACCCACCCACACCTTCCCCCACTGTGTCCACACATCCATTTTCTACATGTGCATCTCTATTCCTGCCCTGCAAAATGGTTCATCTGTACCATTTTTCTAGATTCCACATATATGTGTTAATACACAATTCAAATACATTTTAAATGTTTTCTTACTAGTAATCACATTGAGTTAACATTTTTGAGCAATTATTTTATGCTAGGAACTCTAAGGTAATACCTTATTATCATTCCCATTTTAGAGATGGGGAAACTGAGACACCGAGGTTAAGTAACTTATCTAAAGCCACAAAGCTCAAAGTGGCAGAGTCCAGATTTGAATCCAGGAAATCTGACCCTAGAGCCCAGGATCTTAACCTACACTCTAAATATAAAACAGAAGTATCTTACAGCTTAAACACAAAGGCATGTTTACATACACATAGAACATAACATCTCCTCTCCGACTCTGCAAAAGCCCTCTAGCTTTTACTGTTTTCCCCTTCCCATCTAAGCTTATTCAAAGTGGATACTGTCACCTTTCCTATTCATTCATCACTTATTTATAGTCTAGTACTCCAATGAAACTGCTTTCACTAAGGATATCAAATCCATTTTTTCAATCCTTATTCTCCTTGATTGCTCTAAAGCATGTCAATGCTGATTTTTCCTGCCACCCCTGAACTCTCTACCCTCCCTAAGCATCTGTGATTCTACTGTCTCCTGCTGTTTCTCCTCTCGGTATATTCTGTGGTGGCTTTCCCTGACCTTTAAATGTTGGTGCTTCTCAAGGTTCATTCCTGAACTTTCTTACCACTCTCCACATCCTCTCTGGACTAACATATATCCACTATATGTACTGGTGATAGTTGATTACTTTCCGAAATTACTCCCAATGCAATATATTTTCAACTCCAGAGAACTATATATTCAACTGTGAAATAATTATATCCACTTAAATGCTCCAAAGGATGCCTAAAACTTCCTAAATATTTTCATAATCCTCTACTCTCTCTTCCTTTGCAAAGTGCTCATGAATACCATTGTCACCACAATCTATCCAGTTACTCCAGAACAAAAACAGGCATTCATTCTAGACTCTTCTCTAGCCACCATATCTAATTGGTCAGCAAGTCCTCTAACTCCTCTATCTCTATCCTACATCTATGCTTGTATTCCTGCATTTATCTTCCCCCTTTCTCTGAAATGGTCTTTATTAGGTGTGGGGATTCATCTACATCCTGGACCGTGAAATCTATTAAAAGGTCTGACCAAGAATCAATTTCCATGGCAGGAAAAGGGAGAAATTAAATTTACCTAGTCTTTCCCTGATAAGAGTGGATCTACAAGGGCACCGAGTCCCTGAAGATAAGAATAGAACCACACCATAAGAAACACAGAACAAGATTTTAATCGAAAGCCAAAGGTTCCAAGGAAAAGGGAAAAATGTAAAGTTTCAACATATTTACTCTATTTCAAAATGTTATCTTTAAATGTTCCCAACTTCCTCCTTGGCCTGCCTAATATAGCTATCAAGGGGAGTCTGATTTACCACCCAACCTCTAGAGTTCAAAGCTGTCTCAAGCAATAAAATGACTACTCTTGCATCCATAAACCACCACCTTAGTCAGAAGAGAAACACTTGAAGCAATTAATTTTAAAAAGCAGTAATTTCAAACAGGTAGTAACTAAATTCAGCTGGAGACTTTTCCCTGTAAGAAGATTTTCCCAATCCTCACAAATAACCAGGAACCCTTTTAAGATATACACTTACCCAATTAAAGTAAATCAAAGGATAAACTGTTCAATCAAGAACTTCAAGAACGTTCCTTGCTAATCAAACGTTGTATCCAAAGTCATAGTTATCACAATTACTCTGATGATCCTTGAACACACTGTTTACTCTGAGCCACTGCTGGCAACACATGGAGACTGTCCAACAAGCATACTACGTTGTAAAATGCCACAGATTTGTAAAATATGTTGTCAACAGATACTTGGAAGTATGGACAGACATATGCCATGATAATGCTATATGACAAAAAAAATTCAGATGGTTATGAGAAAGAGAGAAGAGAATAATTTAGACTAGGAATTCAGATTAGCCTTATATGAGGAAATGATATTTAAATGGAAACCAGATGGAGGAAATAACCAAGGTAAGAAGTTAGAGGGTAGGGGCTTGGGGGTTTTAGGACAGTCCAGACAGAAGAGAATATTTGGTTTAATTAATGAAGGGATGAGGAAAATGCCATGAAATCAGGATATAGAGAGAGACAGACATAGGCCTTAAAAGGAATCTGGATTTTGTTTTAAGTACAAAGAGAAAGGCACCAAAGGGTTTTTAAAGCAGTGAGTAACATAACCTGATTTACCTCTTAAAGGCTGCCTTGCAGTTGTGTAGAAAAAACAGACTAGAAGGTTACAAGGAAATGCAGAAACATCAACTAGGAGAATACTGAAGGTAATCAAATGAGAAGTGATGGTTTGGACTAGGATGGTCTGTAAGAATAAATGGGAGAGATTCAAGACGGTGGAGTAGTAGGAGGACGTGAAGTTCATCTCTCCACGGATGCATAAGGAATACATCTATAAATGCAACAGTTCTCACAGAACACCGGCTGAAGACTAGCAGAAGATCCTGGACACCGGACAAGACTATAAAGATCCCTGCATAACTGGGTAGGAGGGCAAATAGAAGGGAGAAGGAGGAGGAGAGGAAGCCAGATGCGACCTGCATCCCAGAGAGTGGGGGGAGGCTGAAGCAGAGGAGAGAGTCCCAAATTCGGGGAAACCTCCCCTCCAACAGAGAAATCAACTGGGACAGAAGAAAACCATTTGAGGCTGTTGGAAGAGGGTGAAGCGGCCAATAGGTGGCAGATGGGACACAGTGAGAAATACACAGAGAGTCCGTACTGCGGCCCTACATGCCCTGGACTGGGACATGTGTTCACAGGTGTGCAGGGGGGCTGGGAGCTGGAGCACAGGGGACTGGAAAACAGGCCCGGAGCGAGAATTGCTGTTGGCTGTGGGGAGACGGACTGAGGGGACGGGAGGGAGGAAATCTGCAGCAGGGAATAACTACAGAGGAAGACTGGACTGCCATGGAAGCAGGGCGCTACTGCTGAGTTACACACAGGGGGACAAGCCACTCTTGCAGCCTCTCTCTCCCCTCACGCCAGTGCCTGTTGACGACAATAAAAGAAGCCCTCTCAGGGATGGCCCTTGCACGCCTGTTGCTGGGCGCCAAAAAAAGCCCGGCCAGGGCTGGCCCTGACATGCCGTACACTAGGTGCCAGAAAAGACCCTCACTAGGGCCGTATCTCTTGTGCCTGTGGCTGACAGCTCCCCTGCGCATTTGGCACCATCAGGGCTCCCGCGATCCAAGCAGTCATACCACCTCTGCGCTCTGTCCTCACTGGAGCAGACCCAAGATCTCCAAGGCAGCCTCAGGACCAGACTCTGTGGGTGGACCACACACAGAGGTGGGGATAAAACCAAAGCTGAACCCCAGGGATGGGGCAACTAAGGAAGAAGACCGAAAACCTTTCCATCCACTGTATAAGCTGCAGATTAAATCCCCACGATCAGCTAGGTAGACCCTGCGTCTACGGAATATCTGAGTAGACAATGAGTGTTCCCACAAATGAAAATGGTCTAGCTCTGACAGCTGTGGACGTTGGGGACAAGCACATGCAAGAACTGGGTCAGATCAGAGTCTGAGTGGTCTTCACAGGGCCCACAACAGGTCCAGAGACCAGCCCAGAGGCAGAGGAGAGCTTCTTGGGGAGGCGGAGGTAGGCTATGGCTCATGGAGTGCACAAAGACACTTTCAGCTGAGACCCCAGGGAAACATAATTATTACTATTAATTTTATTATGTTTTGATTCATTCTGTTGTTGGTTCTGGCTTTTTTGTTGTTGGGTTTCTTTTCTTTCTTTTTTTTTGGTTATAGGTTTTTTTTCTTTATTTAGTCTTTTGACATCTTCATGTTCTATAACATATTTTTTATTTTTTTTTAATTAAGCTTCTATTTTTACTTTGCTTTTCTGTTGTTCTGTGCTCTTTTCCTGTGTATTTTTCTTCTTTTTCTTTAATACTTTTAAAATTTCCATTTCTACTTTACTTTTCTGTTATCCTGTGTTTTTTCCCTTTCTATTTTATTATTTTTTTAAATTCATTTTTATCAGTTTGTTCTGTTTCCTTACTTTATTCTTCAGTTGGCACACTGCTTTGGTTTTGTTAATAGGTTTTCTGTTTTTGTTAGTTTTGATTCTCATTGTCTGATTTCGTTTTTGAGTTCTTCTGTTTCTCTGGTTGTTCCCTTGTTTTTGTTTCACATGGTTCTGTTTTGTTTCTTTTGTGTGTATGTTTCCTTGTTTCTGTTTTTGTTTGATTTTACTTTCTACCATTTTTCTAGGGTTTTATTAGTCTTTCCTTTTTTGTTTTTTTTTTTTAAATCCCCTTTATTGAGGGATGAGCAACTTGCAGGGTCTTGGTTCCTGGATTGGAAGTCGGGCCTGAGGCTCTGGGGTAGGAGCACGGAGTCCAGGATACTGGACCACTAGAGAATTCCTGGCCCCAGGGAAGATTGATCACTGAGAGCTCTCAGAGAGGCCTCTATCTGAATCCAAGATCTGGCTCCACCCAACTGCCAGCAGCTCCCAGTGATGGATGCCTCTCACCAAACTACAAACAAGACAGGAACATAAACCCACCCATCAGCACACAGACTACCTAAAGCCATACTAAGCTCAAAGATACCACAAAACATAGCACCTGACTCAGCTCCACCTACAAGAACGCAGGCACAAGTCCCTCCCATCAGGAAGCCTACACAAGCCACTGGACCAACCTCACCACCGGGGCAGAGAACAGAAGCAAGAGGAACTACAACCATGCAGCCTAGGGAAAGGAGACCTCAAATACTGTAAACCAGACAAAAGGAGAAGACACAGAAATATCTTGCAGGCAAAAGAGCAAGATAAAACCCACAAGAACAAATAAATGAAGAGGAAATAGGTAAACCAACTGAAAAACAATTCAGAGTAGTAACAGTAAAGATGATGCAAAATCTTAGAAACAGAAAAGAGAAAATACAAGAAACGTTTAACAACGAACTAGAAGAACTAAAGAGCAAACAAACAGTAATAAACAACACAATAACTGAAATTAAAAATACTCTAGAAGGAATCAATAGCAGAATAACTGAGGCACAAGGTCAGATAAGTGAGCCGGAAAATAGAATGGTGGAAATAACTCCACAGAACAGAATAAAGAAAAAAGAATGAAAGGAATGGAGGATGGTCTCAGAGACCTCTGGGACAACATTAAGAGCAGCAATGTTCGAATTGTAGGTGTCCCAGAAAAAGAAGAAAAAAAGAAATGGTCTGAGAAAATATTTGAAGAGATTATAGTTGAAAACTTACCCAACACGGAAAAGGAAATAGTAAATCAAGTCCAGGAAGTAGAGAAAGTCCCATACAGGACAAAACCAAGGAGAAACATGCTGAGACACATATTAATCAAACGAACAAAATTTAAACACAAAGAAAAAATATTAAAAGAAGCAAGGGAAAAGAAACAAATAACATACAAGGGAATCCCCAATAAGGTTAACAGCTGATCTTGCAGCAGAAATTCCACAGGCCAGAAGGGAGTGGCAAAATATACTTAGTGATGAAAGGGAAAAACCTACAACCAAGATTACTCAACTCAGCAAGGGTCTCATTCAGATTCAATGGAGAAATCAAAAGCTTTACAGACAAGCAAAAGTTAAGAGAATTCAGCACCACCAAACCAGCTTTACAACAAATGCTAAAGGAACTTCTCTAGGCAGGAAATACAAGAGAAGGAAACGACCTACAATAACAAACCCAAACAATTAAGAAAATGGTAATAGGAACATACATATCAATAATTACCTTAAATGTAATGGATTAAATGCCCCAACCCAAAGACACAGACTGGGAACTTCCCTGGGGGCACAGTGGTTAAGAGTCCGTCTGCAGGGGACACGGGTTTGATCCCTGGTCCAGGAAGATCCCACATGCCGTGGAGCAACTAACCCCAGACACCACAACTACTGAGCCTGCGCTCTAGAACCCACACTCCACAACAAGAACAGCCAGCGCGATGAGAAGCCCACAGATAGCAATGAAGAGTAGCCCCCACTCAATGCAACTAGAGAAAGCCGCGCGCAGCAATGAAGACCCAACACAGCCATAAATAAAGAAATAAATAAGCAAGCAAGCAAACAAGCAATCATTAAAAAAAAAAAAAAAAAGACAGAGTGGCTGAATGGATACAGAAACAAGACCCATATATATGCTGTCTACAAGAGACCCCTTCAGACCTAGGGACGGACATACACACTGAAAGTGAGGGAATGGAAGAAGATATTCCATGAAAATGGAAATCAAAAGAAAACTGGAGAAGCAATACTCACATGAGACAAATTAGACTTCTGACTTTAAAATAAAGACTATTATAAGAGACAAGGAAAGACACTACATAATGATCAAGGAATCAAACCAAGAAGAAGATATAACAATTAGAAATATCTATACACCCAACACAGGAGCACCTCAGTACATAAAGCAAATGCTAACAGCCATAAAAGGAGAAATCAACAGTAATACAATAATAGTAGGGGACTTTAACACCCCACTTACACCAATGGACAGATCATCCAAACAAAAAATAAAGAAGGAAACACAAGCTTTAAATGACACATTAGACCAGATGGATTTCATAATTTGATATTTATAGGACATTTCATACAAAAGCAACAAAATACACTTTCTTCTCAAGTGCACAAACAACATTTTCCAGGATAAATCACATTTTGGGTCACAAATCAAGCCCTGGTAAATTTAAGAAAACTGAAATCATATCAAGCATCTTTTCTGACCACAACACTATGAGACTAGATTATCAATTACAGGGAAAAAAACTGTAAAAAAAAAATACAAACACATGGAGGCTAAACTATACACTACTAAACAACCAACAGATTACTGAAGAAATCAAAGAGGAAATAAAAAAATACCTATAGACAAATGACAGTGAAAACACAAAGATCCAAAACCTATGGGATGCAGCAGAAGCAGTTCTAAGAAGGAAGTTTATAGCAATACAAGCCTACCTCAAGAAACAAGAAACATCTCAAATAAACAACCTAACCTTACACCTAAAGCAATGACAGAAAGAAGAACAAAAAAACCCCAAAGTTAGCAGACGGAAAGAAATCATAAAGATCAGATCAGAAATAAATGAAAAAGAAATGAAGGAAACAATAGAAAAGATCAATAAAACTAAAAGCTGCTTCTTTGAGAAGATAAACAAAATTGATAAACCATTAGCCAGACTCATAAGGAAAAAAAGGGAGAAGACACAAATCAATAGAATTAGAAATGAAAAAGGAGAAGTAACAACTGACACTGCAGAAATACAAAAGATCATGAGAGACTATAAGCAACTATATGCCAATAAAATGGACAATCTGGAAGAATTGGAGAAATTCTTAGAGAAGTACAACATTCCAAGACTGAACCAGGAAGAAACAGAAAATATGAGCAGACCAGTCACAAGTAATGAAATTGAACCTGTGATTAAAAATCTTCCAACAAACAAAAGCCCAGGGCCAGATGGCTTCATAGGCGAATTCTACCAAACATTTAGAGAAGAAAACTAACACCTATCCTTCTCAAACTCTTCCAAAATACAGCAGAGGGAGGAACACTCCCGAATTCATTCTACAAGACCACCATCACCCTAATATCAAAACCAGAAAAAAATGTCACAAAAAAAGAAAATTAGAGGTCAATATCTCTGATGATCACAGATGCAAAAAAACCACAACAAAATACTAGCAAGCAGAATCTAACAGCACATTAAAAGGATCATACACCATGAGCAAGTGGGGTTTACCCCAGGAATGCAAGGATTCTTCAATATATGCAAATCAATCAATGTGATACACCATATTAACAAAGTGAAGGATAAAAACCATATGATAATCTCAATAGATGCAGAATAAGCTTATGACAAAATTCAACACCCACTTAAGATAAAAACTCTCCATAAAGTGAGCGTAGAGAGAACCTACCTTAACATAATAAAAGCCATATATGACTAACCCACAACCAACATCATTCTCAATGGTGAAAAACTGAGAGCATTTCCTCTAAGATCAGGAACCAGGCAAGTGTGCCCACTCTCACCACTATTATTCAACATAGTTTTGGAAGTTTTAGCCACAGCAATCAGAGAAGAAAAAGAAATGAAAGGAATCCAAACTGGAAAAGAAGAAGTAAAGCTGTCACTGTTTGCAGATGATATGATACTATATATAGATAATCCTAAAGATGCCACCAGAAAACTACTAGAGCTAATCAATGAATCTGGTAAAGTAGCAGGATACAAAACTGATGCACAGAAATCTCTTGCATTCCTATACACCAACAACAAAAAATCAGAAAGAGAAACTAAGGGAATACTCCCATTTGCCACTGCAACAAAAACAATAAATACCTAGGAATAAACCTACCTAAGGAGGCAAAAAACCTGTATGCAGAAAACTATAAGAAACTGACGGCGGCGGGGGTGGGGTGGGGGGGTGGAGACACTGATGAAAGAAATCAAAGACGATACAAACAGATGGAGATATAGACCATGTTCTTAGATTGGAAGAATCAACATGATGAAAATGACTATAATACCCAAAGCAATCTACAGATTCAATGCAATCCTTATCAAATTACCAATGGCATCTTTCACAGAACTAGAAAAAAAAATTTTACAATTCATGTGGAAACACAAAAGACCCGGAATAGCCAAAGTAATCTTGAGAAGGAAAAACAGAGCTGGAGGAATCAGGCTCCCTGACTTCAAACTATACTACAAAGCTACAGTAATCAAGACACTATGGTACTGGCACAAAAACAGAAATATAGATCAATGGAACAGGATAGAAAGCCCAGAGATAAACCCACACACATATGATCACCTTATCTTTAACAAAGGAGGCAAGAATATACAATGGAGAATATCCAGCCTCTTCAATAAGTGGTGCTGGGAAAACTGGATAGCTACATGTAAAAGAATGAAATTAGAACACTTCTAACACCATACACAATAATAAACTCAAAATGGATTAAGGACCTAAATGTAAGGCTAGACACTATAAAACTCTTAGAGGAAAACACAGAACACTCTATGACATAAACCACAGCAAGATCCTTTTGGACCCACCTCCTAGAGAAATGGAAATAAACAAATGGGACCTAATGAAACTTAAAAGCTTTTGCACAGCAAAGGAAACCATAAACAAGATAAAAAGATCACCCTCAGAATGGGAGAAAAGATCTGCAAACAAAGCAACTGACAAAGGATTAATCTCCAAAATATACAAGCAGCTCATGCAGCTCAATATCAAAAAAACAAACACCCCAATCCAAAAATGGACGGAAGACCTTAATAGACATTTCTCCAAAGAAGACATACAGATTGCCAATACATGAAAAGATGCTCAACATCACTAATCATTACAGAAATGCAAATCAAAACTACAATGAGGTATCACCTCACACCAGTCAGAATGGCCATCGTCAAAAAATCTAGAAACAATAAATGCTGGAGAGGGTGTGGAGAAAAGGGAACACTCTTGCACTATTGGTGAGAATGTAAACTGATACAGCCACTACAGAGAACAGCATGGAGGTTCCTTAAAAAACTAAAAATAGAACTACCATACAACCCAGCAACCCCACTACTGGGCATATACCCTGAGAAAACCATAATTCAAAAAGAGTTACATATCACAATGCTCACTGCAGCACTATTCACAACAGCCAGGACATGGAAGCAACATAAGGGTTCATCAACAGATGAATGGATAAAGATGTGGCACATACATACAATGGAATATTACTCAGCCATAAAAAGAAATGAAACTGAGTTATTTGAAGAGATGGATGGACTTAGAGTCTGTCATGCAGAGTAAAATAAGTTAGAAAGAGAAAAACAAATACTGTATGCTAACACATATATATGGAATCTAAAAAAAAAAAAATGGTTCTGATGAACCTAGAGGCAGGACAGGAATAAAGATGTAGCCGTAGAGAATGGACTTGAGGACATGGGTAGGTGCAAGGGTAAGCCAGGACGAAGTGAGAGAGTAGCATGGACATATATACATTACCAAATGTAAAACAGATAGCTAGTGGGAAGCAGCAGCATTGCACGGGGAAATCAGCTCGGTGCTTTGTGACCACCTAGAGGGGTGGGATAAGGAGGGTGGAAGGGAGGTTCAAGAGGGAGGGGATACGGGGATATATGTATACATATAGCTGATTTACTTTGTTGTACAGCAGAAACTAACACATCATAAAGCAATTATACTCCAATAATGATGGGGAAAAAAAAAGAATAAATGGAAGCCACTAAAGGTTTTAAGGCAGAAAAGTGTGTTAGGAATGTGTGTGTATGTGTGTTTAAAATAAGAATGGTCATGTCCATAATCTAATATTGAACACCGGATTACCATGTCATGTTATCTCACACAAAATAGCGCTTAAAAACTTGTCACATTTCCCAATATGAGACAGTTAGTACACCTGATAATACAGTGAGTGTAATATAATGAGAAATTAAATATTAGCCTCATGGCTTTGTTTTTTTCAAATTTTAGCCAGTCACAGCAATGCTTCTATCATTCAAAGCATTTACTTTAGAACAGTAGTATTCTATACGCGCGCGCGCGCGCACACACACACACACACACACACACACACGATAAAGATACCCAGGTGCTTTGAATGGTGCTATCTTCAGTCACAAAAGCATTCCATATGTTATCCAGAAATCACCCGACCTTGCCTTCAGTAATTACATTCACAGGAAAGCAAGGCACAACTTAGCCAAGTGCCAAATGACTTTAAAGTTATATAAATCCTACTTATTATAAGCAATTCGTTTTTGTCAAAACCTGAGATGACTCAGACACCTGACTGAACTAAATAAGTATATTGATTAGTATGGATATATGAAATAACTTCTGAAGGTATTCCAGAACTTTTAAATGTCACTAAGTGCTTTCGGGGTATGAAGGATGGGAGTAGGTTATAATTACTGCTCTAGCAGAAGTCTTGCTTGATGAACTTCTAATCACTGCCCTCAAATAGGCTCATAATCTAAAATATGCTTACCTTCTTTAAAGCATCCTGTATCACACCAGACTTTTCCTTTAGCAGGTCTACAACACAAAGCGCCTCATCTTCAGAAAACATCATAGTCTTCAAGGACAGAAGAAAATCTTTAAATTTTACTTCAGCATTCTCTTTAAAAAAAAAAAAAGTTAACATTTAAAAGATATAAGTAACAACTTCAGCAAAGGTAAAGCACCAAGAATTCTTGACCCAGAAAGTCAGTAACCAAGAGAAAACAGATTTACATTTCAGGTCAAACAACAATTAATGCTCTAGTCCACGGAGAAAAAGTGTTTATCATTTTTAATATAATATGGAATAATTACATTAACTAAAAATTTGCTCAACCTGCAGAATATTTATGTTTTCTTAATTGGAAATATAGTTGATTTACAATGTTGGGTTAATTTCTGCTGTACAGCAAAGTGATTCTATTTTATTTATGTGTGGGTATATATATATATATATATATATATATATATATATATATATATATATATATACACACATTCTTTCTTAGATTCTTTTCCATTATGGTTTATCACAGGATATTGAATATAGTTCCCTGGGCTATACAGTAGGACCTTGTTGTTTATCCATTCTATGTATATAGTGGTTTGTATCCAAACTGCAGAATATTAAAGTGCCAGTATACCGTTACTTAAAAAGAAAAAAAAAAAAAATGTCTAATATATGCTAGTATCTATACTATGTTCACAAATATTTTCATTTAACCATAACACTCACAACTTATGAGCCAAATTTTACAGATGAGAAAATAAGCTCCAAGACAATTACAAAAAAGAAGTCTGATTTTACAAACATCAAGTATATACAAGCAATCCTGACATTTTAAAAATCCATGCACCAAACATCTCCTGACTCCATTCCCCTAGGGTTCTTGTATTAGGCAACAGCTGCCTCTCATTAAAAGCAACTGCCACCCATTAGACCCAAAGGTGCCCAGAGCTTTTAATATTTCAGCTACATTTTAAGTTTAAAAAGGCAGTTGAGTGCATGTATGAGAACAAGTGGTATATGGAAACTCTGTACTTTCCACTCAATTTTGCTATGAACCTAAAACTGCTGTTAAAAAAAAAAACCTATTAAAAAAAATATGGAGTTCCCTGGTGGTCCAGTGGCTAGGACCCAGCACTTTCACTGCCGTGGGCCCCTGTTCAATCCCTGGTTGGGGAACTAAGATGCCGCAAGCCATGTGACTCGGCCAAATAATAACAACAACAATAATAATAATAAGGCCATTGTGAATTAGCATAGAAAACTCTCAGAGACAATCATAGAAGGGAACAGATTACCAGACAGCAAAACAGCTATGAAACCTTAGGCAAGTCAAAGTCCAATGTCCAGCTCTACAAAACTGAGAAGGTGGATTAGAAAACTACCAATAAATCTTTTACTACAAAGATTCTATTAGTCTTCTGCAATTCATTGCTTCTATGAGAAAGCACACTCACTCCATCAGAACTCAAAAATGTGTTTTTTTCAATACAAAAGATTGTCACATTCTGTGTATTACCTTTATCAGCTTCAATCTTCAGTTTTTTAGCCCCTGTTTTCTGAATTCCTTCTACTTGGTCAGGTTTAATCAGATCAATAACCTCTCTCTTATCCACCACAGGATTTGAATCAGCATTATCCATCAAAGGAATATAAGTTGTTGCATGAATAAGGGGTTCATCTACCAAGACTGCAATTTAAGTTCAACAAAATCATAATTACTCAGCATTTTTATAACTAATTAAATAACATGTAAGCACAATTAAGTTTAATGATAAATGCAGTTATTTTCAAATCTCTAATACCAGCTCAATTTGGCTTTAAATTCCTATTTTATCATTTAACAACTCAAAACACTCTTCTAATTAGGAAATACCAGTTCAATATTATTTTATAGCATATCATTTAGGTTACCTCAAGTGTATCACACATCTCCGCTAACAGTATCTGAAAATTTCTTCTTATACATCCCTATACATTTTAGTTAGTTCTCATGTTTCTCCTGATTTAACTGAGAATCCATTCACATTTAATTAGTGCTCAAGGAAAACTATTTATTTTTAATGTATGTTGGTACTTTACTGACCTCTTATTCCAATTGGTAATTCTTAACTGAGATTTTTCCTTGCTAGATACAAAATTAGTCACTGTTCTATGCAGATATCTTCGGTACATCTTACTACACCAGTTAAAACTTCCAGAACCACATTAAAAGTGGAGGAAGGAAGGCTTCTTACTTTGTTCCTAATTTTAATGCGAAAAGTTTGAATATTGAAGTCTGCTATCTGTTGGTTAGAGGCACAAACTTCCACACCCATATGGAAGTCTCTCTATATCCCTACCTTAAAAAAAACACCTCTGGGGCACATACAGTTCTTTCATTTAAAAATCTATAATAAATATTTAATATTAACAAATATTTTGTGATAATATTTTTCTATACCTGATTGCTTGATATATCATAATTTTAATGCAAATAACAGAATTTCATCTTTTCCCTTTCCAATTTTACTATTTTCTAGCACTAGTTGATATCACAGCCCAATATTATAAAAATCACTGTTTAATCTACGTAAATTTCATAGCTAAGTCTTCTCTGGACAATTTGGAACAGATAAAAATTGCTCCATCACTTTTAACTGGATGCCTCTCATACACACATGCAAATTATGTTTAATAAGTAATTAGGAATGTAGGGTAATGATAAATTTAACTAATGTTCTCAAGCATAATCTTTATGTGATATTAAAAAGTACAAATATTTCAGGAATACTTTTCTTCTATAGAGTTTGTATGCTATTAACATTATTTTCAAAACTCAGTTAAGAATGAGAATATTCATAAATGCTTTTGTCCTTTTATAAATTTCATATAAAGGTCTTCACCACAAACTTATACCCTAACCATCTGTCAAAGCACCATGGGCTTGTATTAGTATTAAAGCTGTTATGGTACACATTAAGCTGGAAATTAAAGAGCATGTGAGGTCTCTAGGTTCCTTGTCCTAGTGGACTTCTCTAGAATTAGTATTTATAAAATACGTATCTACACATTTCACCATTTTCAGTCTTTTGCTTCTTTGATGAAACCTTCTTCTTTCCTGATCCACCTTCTTGTTTAGTCTCTTGATGCAGGGGTAATGATTCTTGCTTTTTTGACAGTGCCGTAAGAGGTTCCACCTTTTTATCCTGATCATCTTTATTAAAAATAAATGAAAAATCATCATAGCAAACAATGAACACACCAGAAAAGATTAAATTATTAATGAATACTTCCTAAAACGCTTTACCACCAAAATTTTAAACTGATATACAATTCTCCCACTTAATCATTCTAGCTTTCTTACTCTGCCACATATGCTCTTTAACTTCATCAGGACTTCTAGTACTTGTTCCTTCTTTTCTATCCCATTTCTCAGCCACTCCTAGCCCTATACTCAGCTTATAGGCATGGTCAAATCCCTTATCATCTTAAAAAATAAAACCCTTCCCACCACTGTAATCCCTAGCCTCCCACACCCATTTCCTTTTTCTATTGACCAAAGAACAGTCTGTACTTCCTTTCCTACCAATCATTTCTCAACTAATTGCAACCTGATTTTTCTCTCTTCCATTATTATCCATGAAAGATTTTACTCAGGTCCCTAGTGTCCAAAATGCCACATTCTATCAATAATATCCTTTAATCCTTATTTGAATTCCTTATTTGAATCCTTATTTGAATGCTTATTGAGCATTTCATACTATTGGTCTCTACCTCTTGAAATTTCTCTCCTCTCCGTTATGCTAAGTGAAATAAGCCAGTCACAAAAGGACAAATATTGTATGATTTCACTTATATGAAGTACCTAGAGTAGTCAAATTCATAGACACGGAAAGCAGGATGGTGCTTGCCAAGAACTAGAGAGAGGGAAGAATGGGGAATTAGTGCTTAACAGGTACAGAAATTTAGTTGGGAAAGCTGAAAAGTTCTTGAGATGGCTGGTGGTGATGACTGTGCAAGAATGTAATTGTACTTAATGCCACAGAACTTACACTTTAAAATGGTTAAAATGGTAAATTTTATGTTACATATATTTTACCACAATAAAATAAATAAAATTTAAAATTCAGCTCCCATGATTATTCTTTTCTTACACTTGGAATATTCCTTTGCAGTCTCCTTGGTAAGCTGTTCCTACTGAATACCTTAAACGCTGGTATTCTTCAGAAATAAGTCCTCATTTTAAATACTTTCCTTGAATGATCTTCTCTACACCCACGACATCAACTACTACCATCATGCTTAAGGCTTCTGAATCTGTAGTCTAGCCTTATGCCTCTGTACTTACATTTCCTACTGCATCCTCCCTATGTAAATAGCCCCTATAGGCACCAGAAACACAAACTGAAAGCATTCTCCTCTCGGCACACATCCACTCTCTGCCCATTATTCCGTCTTAGAGCTATCAACATTTACCAATCAGAGCCTGGGTAATCTTTTCTTCAAAGGGCTGAACAGTAAATACTCTGGTTTTGTGGGCCATTTAGACTCTGTCACAACTATTCACCTGCTGTTGCAGTGTAAAAGCCAGCCACAGACATACATTAACAAATGAGTGTGGTTGCATTCAAAAAAACTTGATTTATGGACATGGAGGTTTGAATTTCATATAATTTCCATATTTAACACAATATTACTCCTTTAGTTTTTTTAATCCATTTGAAATATAAAAACCATTCTTGGCTCATGGGCCATAAAAAACAAGAAGCAGGCCAGATTTGGCTCACAGGTTGCAGTTTGCCTACCCTGAGAGATCTTTGCAGATCTCTCTAACCTCCTTACTATTTCTTCTGTCACTACCACAGTCCAGTCCTTCAACTTAACTCTGGAAAATAATACCCTCTTAACAAACATGCCTATATTAAATACTGCCCTATGAAACTTGTCTTCCGTATTTCTGCCAAAAATACCTTTCTAAAATGTAAATCAGACCATGTAAACTAAGCCTGTTTGAAAATCTTCAACAATGGCCAAATTACAACATCCCAGCTCCTTAGCACTGTATACAAAAATCATCATGATCTACCCACTCCATTAGCTTTTCAGCTTTGTTTCCTACCACTCCCTGCCTCCCATTTCATGGTTCAACAATACACTGTACTCTTGCACCTTTAATGCCTTTATGCATGATCTTCTGCCAGTGGGGAATGAGATCTCACTATTTGCTCGATGAAGTGATTCATTCTGGAAGACCCAGCTCAGGCACTGCCTCCTCTGTAAAGCTTTTGACCCATGGTCCCCACAAGCACTAGGTGTTTTGGCTCTGTACTATTTCTATACTTTGTATTTTTCTTATATAAGTCACATTTCAGTATTTACTTACATGTCCTTCTGTCCCTTTTACTCTTATTTCTCTAGTACCATGCTTGATCAGAGCTGGCAAGCAAATATTTAAAATCCAGTATAACTAACTTAATACTCCACAAGTTAAGATACGAAAACAACTTAATAGTGAACACAAGTCCTTTCATACAGAGCAAACTGTTTGCAATTTCAACCATCAGCACACCATTTCTCATGTCCTTTCTGTTTTACCTATTAAGCTCTCTCCTTGGAACACCCTTATCCACCAAGAAAAACTAGCTAGTACTGATTCAACCTTTAAGATTAACTTTAGGCATTACATGCTCTAAGTGGCCCACCTTAGAACTCCAACACTGGTTTAGACATACCTATCTCATTATACTAAACTTTTTATATTATAATAACCTATTTCTGTTTGTATCTACAACTAGCATGAGGCTACCTTGAGAATGCACACTTTATCTCTGCAGTCCTAGTACCTAATATAATGCTTAGCACAAAACAGATGTATGATAAATGTTTGCAAAATTAATCAATCAAAGGTGAAAATTATATCTGATTTTTCTTTTCATCTTTAATTCCTATCACACTGATTAGAAAGTACTGGTTGAAATAAATGTAAACATTTCTACCTACTGATATTTACAGGTCCTCAGTGCTTTTATATATTTCTATAATATATATTACATTTTATATATTTATATTTTATATATATAAACAGGTTTTATATATTTCCATTAAAGGCCTTTTCCACATTTGTAATGTGAAATTTAGTTTTGAACACTGTTTTATGCTCAGTACTAATTCTTTCTATCAACAATTAATGAAAGCAAACACACAATGAAAAGGATAATGATCTCAATTTCATATTCAGTATTTAACATTTGTGTGCACACTTAACAAAGTATCTGAACTTCAAACTCTAAAGTTATTAAAACAAATATAACCATGCAATAAAACTGAATAGATTACAATACCGCTTCCATTTTTAGACTTCTTCTGCCCTGGTTTCTTCTTTGAGGCAGCTGCTTCCAAGGGGGGGGTGGGCTGTTTAGTAACTGGGACAGGTTCCACTTTTTTGCATGGAATCTTTGATACATCACTTTCTTTGGTGACCTGTTCTTCTAGTACAGGCTTGTGTTTCTTTTCCTTCTTCTTTCTTTCTCTAACATTACTTGAACTTTCAACCACATTCAGTGGAACAGGTACAACCTGCTCATCTTCCACAGCCAAGGCATCAGATAATTTAAAGTCCCGGGGTACACTCTCAGAATCAGATTCATGGAGGTTCCCATTTTGAAGTTCTTTCTTTTTATTCTTTTTCTTTTCTGCCTTCTTTTTGTCTGTTTTGGTAGGAATAAGCTTTTGTTCTCTTTTCTGTTTTGCAAGAACTTCATCATATAATGTTTCTTTCATGAAAAGCCAGAAGAAGAGGAAAATTACTGTAATAACTACTGAAGGAATAAGAACAATAAAATATGTTGACTCATAAAACTCCATGGTGCTTCTGTTAATGTGATCCTATAAAACCTAAATGTGAAAGAAGGAAAAAACAAAAACCTGGGTCAGTCTTATTAAATACAAAAAACCTCTGTTCTTTCAAGTGGTATTTCATATTTAACCTGATCTACAAATCTGAACAGGTTAGTTTTTTAAATCACATACTTGATTACTTTGCCAACTACAATTTGAATATACTATTTAAAAAAATTTGTGATAACTAGGAGTGTAACAGCCTTCCATTTTAAAATCATGTGAAAAGGTTCTAACGGAAGGAAAAAAACTTAGCCATTCATTACTTTTTCCCCCAAAATACCCACTTTTGACAGTTAGTATTTAGTTTTCCTCTTACTGTACAATGTTCATGAATACTACTATACATGGAAATAAAGAGGCATTAACTATTACCAACACACTAGATATCCATTAAAAGTACCACACTCTTAACTGCAAAGAAAGCAAAGGTGGTTCATTCCTTCACTTAAAGATTTAAGTCCATTCACAAACTGTGACTTTATTCCAGTTAACTAACAGCCTCATGACATGGTGGGATACAACAGGATATGGAAATATAATACAGTAAAAAATCAAAATGTTAGGATATGTCATTTGGCACTAAAATAAATTTCAAATAAGATGCTTTTCTCAATTTTTTTCAAGGTACCTCTTACTATAAAAAACTGCAAAATCAAGGGCAATCACCATCCTCTCTTAATAACGTCTAATTAAGAAGCAAAATTTTTAATAGTATTAACACAACCCTGGACTAAGAGAAGATTTTAACAAGATGAAGGGGAAAAGGAATCATGTGATAACAAAATACTAAAAGGAACTTTATACAGAATTGTTCTTGCCTGATAATTCACGAACCATCCAAGATTTTTAATTTATTAAACATATTTTACTGTGCCTGTTAGTGGTCAAGAAGAAATGCTTTTTAAAAGATGTTTTATTTTTGGTTTTTTGTTTGTTTTAACACTACCATCTACAGGCTACAAAGCCTGTTCAACTTGGCTGGGGAGTTTGGAGAGAAAAAGGACAAAACAATGAGTTAGAACTCTATGGATTTTTGCTTTGAGGAAAGAAAAGAGGCTAAGGCACTTAGCAGCAACCACAGATGCTGAAAAAAGATCAAGTCAAAGTAAGAGGGCTGGGGCTTCCCTGGTGGCGCAGTGGTTGAGAATCCGCCTGCCGATGCAGGGGACACAGGTTCGTGCCGCGGTCTGGGAGGATCCCACATGCTGTGGAGCAGCTAGGCCCGTGAGCCATGGCCGCTGAGCCTGCGCTCTGCAATGGGAGAGGCCACAACAGTGAGAGGCCCGTGTAACGCAAAAAAAAAAAAAAAAAAGGTAAGAGGTCTTTGATGAACAGCAAGCTGCAGCCACAAGCAACTTAGATCTTAGGAGAGCAAAATCTATGATGAAGCAGAGCAAGAAGCAAACGTTCAGGCAGAAAAGAGGCCATGAGACCACAAGAACTCTGAAACACATATTCCTCAAATGTTCTCATGATTTTTCTAGTTCCCTTTTCCAGGTCCCACATGAGCCTGGAAGAATCATGATTTCCATTTTTGGATTTTTCAGGAGATTCCCTTCACACAATTCAATTCCCAGTCATGTGAGCTCTCTTTCTGCATCTAGGAGGAGTCCAAGCAAAACACCAAGGCAAATTTAAAGTCAAGAAAATGTTTGCATTGCTTTAATCCAATATTCCTGATTCTTTATCCCAAGAAATTTACAAAGAAAAGCATATATAAAGATGTTCATAGCAATATTACATATAATACAAAAAACTGAGATAGAATATACAACATCAGAATGGGTTAAATTAGCAAATATCAACTCAATAAAACACTGCTGTTAAAACTAAATACTGAGACTTTCTTCAATTAAATACTGAATAGTCAAAATCACAGTTTTACTTGTATGATCAAAACATCTCATGTATAATAGGTTAAGATGAATATGTAAATTAAAGTTGTGCCATAATCATGGGTGCAGTCTCCCTTGCCTTAATATTTTAAATTTTGTTAGTTTAAGAGAAACTCATAAAATTTTTAATTCCTTGTTTATTTTTAAAAATGGAAAAATGAATAAGTACTACAGTATCAATCAATACACCATAGTTTTACATTATTCCCATGAGAATAAGAGTAATATAAAGAGGGGGAAAAGGTGGCAAAAGGAAACTGGGAATGAAATCCAGGGGAATACAGGGAAAAGAGCAAAGACAGGAAGAGTTTTTTAAATTTGGGGGGTGAGGGTGTAACGGAAAAATAAAAGAAACAGGAAAGAGAAGGAGAGGTTGAGACAGAATTAATTTAGCTAAAGGTGACAGGAATCAGGTCATCAAAATTTTCTAAGTCCACAGTAGCAATTCAACATACATTTGTTGAGTTAGAAAAACATGGAGACAAGCAGAGGCTCAGATTTTGAGATGACAGCGAAAGTCACCAATGTTAATTTCTTCCATATTATCACATTCCCTTTGTACTATTAAGGACCTTTTAACCTAATCACACCTTAAACCTTAAGAGAACCCAATTTTAATGTAATTAACAGCTAATGGTGGTACAGATTTCTCTGTCAGGTGAATGAGGAGTGGTTATCCATGGGATAATAAGAAACCAAGCCCAAACCAGTGGCTTTACCTTTTATTTGGACATAAAACTCTCTAGAAACTTATGAAAGATACTGTTCCTCTTTCTCAAAACAAACAAAAAAGTGTACATACTAAGGTGTACAAATAATTTCAGAATGTTTCAGACTCCCTGAAAAATATGCATGGATCCCAGGTTAAAAAAACCTGCTCTAGAATAAGAAATAAGAAGTTTTCATCCCTGCCCTTCCCTACCCCACAAAAACCCCAAAATAGATAACAGAATGGATATATATATTCTGTGTTTCATCTATGTATGTATTATGAATGCTAATCAAATAGTTTTAAGATTCTATTCACTTGCCTTCCTGTAACTTCAGTTTGTTCAGACAAAACCTGAGCTTCACCACTGAGTTAAATTTTGTAAACTTCTCAGAAGGCTCAATCTGTTCATATAAATATAACAAATAATGTGAACACTAAAACTTCAAATAATATAATTGCTCCTTGATTTTATTTTTACAATTTCAAGAGAACTACTGAATCAAAAAGGATAAAACTATATACATAATGATGGGCCCACTGTTTATAATGATAAGGCAATTTTAAACATAAATTTATGTTGAGCACAATTACATAGTCTGAGACTACAAAAAAAGTGAGAATCATTACATTTTTAGAGTAAAATTACAAATATTTTTAACATATAGTTCATTGTTCAACTTTAAAATTTTTTTCTACATTAAAACAGAAATTTAAGTAACCATGCTGAATGCACAATATTACACTTTTAAAGGTTTAAATAAACACAAATTTTAAAAGAACCGTTACTTACATATTACAAGGAAAAATGGAAGCAGTTTGATAGATATACTATTGAATTTCAAGTAAATGTAAGAATTTTGAAATCTCTTTCCTTACTACCACAGTATTTTAGTTACTCTTACGTCTGACATCATTTTCTTTAAACTTTAAAGAACATTTAAAACAAATGACACCAAAAAACTAATTTTATAAATTATCTGTACTTCAACTGATAAAAGTATGTCAACTGGAGTGACTCGAAAGAACCAGTAAGAAAAATATAACAAAAATTCAAGACTGAAGTCTGAACAAACAAAGTCAATTTTTTTCCATTGATGTATACTGCACAACATACAAGCAAGCATATTTGTAAAGAGCAAGCAAAGATTTGAGGAAAAGGTAGTTTTCAACCCAGGAACACTTAATTTCTTAAGAGTTCCTGTATAAACCTGTAATGTCTGAACAACTAAATGAATACACCTTTAAAAGATATACAGGCACCAAAAGTAGCCTACAAGAGCTTTATTCAATGTACAACATAGTTATAATATTACTAGAAGTAGCTGTGAAACCTAAGCTGAAAGCTCTTATCACAGGCTCTTTGTAAAAATAGAGTTCGTAAGTTAAAAAAAAATCTATCTGTAACCTGATCATGCTGAATCTAAGTAGTCTGTATTCTAAACATGCCATGTTTCTCTTCCTTTAAATCCATAATAACATCTTATGTTGTTTTTTTAATGTTCAAGTTAATCTTTTTAAGGAAAACTTTATTTATGGAAGTACCATACACTGATAAAAAGTATATTCATGGACAAGTATCACTTAATCAGATTTCCAATACACAACAGAAGTTATCTACATTATTTTCTGAACCCTTCTTGGTAAAATGTAAGATTAAGCATTATGGCGTCACTAACCTTCAAATAAAGTATGCATGTCATATTCCAGATATATCCTGAAAAAAAATAAATTTTAAGATTGATAAACAGCAATATAATAAAGCATTAAAATAAAGTCAAGAGTCTTGACTTTTGATCCCAATTCTGACTTGGCTCCAGGAGTCTCTTCTTACATAGGTCTAAAGTCCAAACTACTTAACATGATCTTGGAAATGCCAAGACAAAAAATTTAAGTGGTTCCCAGCTGGTGGTGCCCATAGTGCATGTGGCAGAAGTGAATGCACATCTTCTTTGGTATATTGCCCCCTCAAGCCAGGAACCTCAAGATTTCCAAAGAAGACTGTCATCCAGATAAGAGCCCACAACACAAAATGACAGAACATGAGATAAGCCATCATGAGGCAAGAGGCAACAAAAATAAACTAAGGAATCACAACCCTAAAGATACAAAATACTGGAATTAATAGATATAGATTATAACCTACACAAAGAAGAGGTAACTAGAAAAATGAGCAAAGAACAGAAACTATCAAAAGTAACTGGGTAGGGACTTCCCTAGTGGCACAGTGGTTAAGAATCCACCTGCTACGGGCTTCCCTGGTGGCGCAGTGGTTGAGAATCCGCCTGCCGATGCAGGGGACACGGGTTCGTGCCCCAATCTAGGAAGATCCCACATGCCGCGGAGCGGCTGGGCCCGTGAGCCATGGCCACTGAGCCTGCGCGTCCAGAGCCTGTGCTCCACAACGGGAGAGGCCACAACAGTGAGACCCGCATACCACAAAAGAAAAAAAAAAAAAAAAAAAAAAGAATCCACCTGCTAATGCAGGGGACATGGGTTCGATCCCTGGTCTGGGAAGATGCCACATGCCGTGGAGCAACTAAGCCCATGCGCCACAACTGAGCCCGTGCTCCGCAACAAAAAAAAGAACATGATTCTGTTAACTCAGATTAAAAAAAAAAAAAAAAAAAAAAAAAAATCCTTTGGGCGTCCCTGGCGGCGCAGTGGTTGAGAGTCCTCCTGCCGATGCAGGGGACATGGGTTTGTGCCCTGGTCCGGGAGGATCCCACATGCCGCGGAGCGCTTGGGCCCATGAGCCATGGTCGCTGAGCCTGTGCGTCTGGAGCCTGTGCTCCGCAATGGGAGGGACCACGGCAGTGAGAGGCCTGCGTACCACATTAAAAAAAAAAAAAAAAAAGTAACTGGGTAGATACGAATCAATTAGGACTTCTACAAATAAAAATTATAATCAAAATTTAAAATCCAATGGATAGGTTAACATAGGTGCAAGGACACCAATTAAAATGACTATTTCAATAGGCTAAATAGATCTGATGAGAGTGAATTAAGTCAATGCAGACAGAGGACAAGGCAACTATTAAAGCATGGTGAAGGACTTCCCTAGCAGTCCAGTGGTTACTCTGTGCTTCCAATGCAGGGGGCACAGGTTCAATCCCTGGTCAGGGAACCAAGATGATCCCACATGCCACTTGGCACGACCCCCCCAAAAAAAAAAAAAAAAAAAAAAAGAGCATGGTGAAAGTGAGGAAGGAGTCTAAGACAAATCCTATGTTTCTACCTTGGACAAAATCTGTAAATTATGAAATCACATGTCAAGTTCAAGAATACAGGAATAGGTTTTTGTCTGGGAGTTTTAGATATGATTTTGAGGAATATAAACTACAACCAGCTACAGAATATCAGCAGTCAATTGAGTAGACAAAATCAGCACTAAGAAGGCACTACAGGCTCTAAATTGGGGAACCAAAAAGAACAACTCTCTAAAAAGTCCAATTTCTCCTCCTCCCTAGTATCAAATCTAAAAACCTTTGCCTTGTCCTTTGTATCAAATCTTCACTTATCGTTCAAAACACAGCCCAAATCACACCTATGAAAATATCTTTTCAACTACCATCTTCCACAGCAGTCTATTAATTCACTTTGTAGAGTTATTTAGCACCAATTAGTATACGTCAACATTTGTTTTCCAGGGCCTTCTGAATAAACAACAGTACAAAAGGCCACAATGCCTGCCCTTATAGGGCTAACATTCTACTAAAAGGAAGACAGTCCAACAATTAATATACAGTATATGAGACAGAACACAACCTGACACATTTGAGCCAGAACAATAAAAATGTGGTTCAAGTATAATGAACAAGAGGAAAACTAATAGAAGATGAGGTTAAAGAGATCATTTGAAGGGGGCAGGGGGCAGTGAACAAATCATGTAGCTTCTTACAGGCAAATGGAAGGGCTGTGGCTTGTACTCTGAGTAATATGGGAAACCAACAGAGGGTTTTGAGTAGAAAAAGAGTATAGGGAGAAGGTGACAGCAGGGAAAACTTAAGAGACAACTGAAGTAATCTAGGCAACAGATGATCAGAGCAAGCTGGTAGCAAGAGGGGTAGTAAAAAGCAGTCAAATTCTGAGTACACTGAGGGTAGAGAAAAGATGATTTGCTGAGGACTGGAATATGGGGTGTGAGAGAACAAACAAAGACAACTCCAAAGCTTTCAGACTAAGCCAAAAATAAGAGTTGCCCTTTACTGAGATGGGGAAAATGTGGAAAGGACATGGTTAGGGTTAAAGACCAGGAGTTAGGTTTTAGACAGGTGGAGATATCCAGCAGACAGCTAAACAAAGAGTACTTAGGCAGGTGAGGAATACATGCTAAAAATATAAACTTAGTCATACTCAGCATACAAATTATATTTAAAGCCATAAGCGTGGATAAAATCACCAAGAGAATGGGTATAAACAGAGCCCAGGTCTCAAGACAGAGCCCATGGACAATTCAACAACAGGAAGATGAAGAGGAACTTGCAAAGGCAACAGCAAAAGAGAAGTAGAAAGAAAATTAGGAGAATGTCACCCTGGTTGCTAAATGAATAAAGTATATCAAGAAAGAGAGATTAATCAACTTTGTCAAATGGTGTTAGTAAATAAAGTACAGTAAAAACTATTGACAGAAATTGACTATTGGATTTTAGCAACAGAGACATTAGTGGTGACTGACCAAAGCAGTAGAGTGGTGATAAAAACCTGACTGAAATGAAGTCAAAAGTGAGAACTCCAGCAGGTGTGAACAACTCTTTGGAGAAGATTTCCTGTGAAGTAATAAAAGAAATGCAATGGAAGCTGGAGGGGAATATGAGGTTGGGGCTTTAGTTTTTAAAGTTTTTAAAGACAGGAGAAATAACAGCATGTTAATATACTGATAAAGATGATCCAGCAGAAGCAGAAAGACTGATGATGCAAGAGAGTGAGGGGTGAGGGACAATGTTCTCAAATGGCAAGAGGAAAAGAATTTGGTGTACAAATTCTAGAGACCAACCTTAGACGGAAACATAGGCAAGGAGATAGATACAGTGTAGAAGTTTGTAAAAATTATCCACCTAATGCTACTATTTTCTTAATGAAATGGGAAACAAAGTTATTAGTTCAGAGTAAGGGTGGAAAGGGTGGCACTGGTGGTCCTATAAAACACATTATAATTATTACATTGTTATTTTTTACTTATATTTTGTTCATTTTGGTTCTCCACTTAAATTTAAACCTTTGGAGAATACAGGGTGCTTAGCAGTGTTGCACAAAAAGATTGACTGACTTTAAATGAATTTATGATCCACCTGAGGAAGTAAGTACATAGTATCAATAAAACAGAGCATTAAAAACCAAACCTGAGCCTCAATGAGGTCTACTCTTCCAGCTCAAGTACATTGCCTGCAGATATTTCTCCTCCTCCTAAAATCCTAGAGCATTTATTCTCTATGCACACATTATTCATAGGGGATAACTATGTAACGATAATAGGAAAGTAGCAATATGCTGCAGTGTGATAAGGATAAAGAACAGAAAATAATGGAACTCAAAACCTATAATAGATTCAAATTGATTTTTAAAAATTTAAAAATCAATTTATCTGATCATTCAGATCAAATAAAGATATCCAGACAGATTAAAATTTTAAACTTAAAATGTAAAAAGTACTTGGAAGAAAACACACAAAAATAAGTAGATTCACCTTATATTATACAGCTGTATATGTTTAAAAGTTTACATGTGTATTAAGTCTACAATAAGTTTTTAAAAACTTGATTCTACAAATAAATAAGAAAAAGACACCAATGAGAAGAACAAATTATCAATCATTTACTGAAATGGCCATCAAAATATAAAAACTTACCTAAATTTCCATTCTCTACACCAAAAGTATTATGTCCCCAGAGCCCACAAATACAATTATAAAATTATCTTTTAAAACAAGAGGAAAAACATTTAAAGCAACCAAAAGATAAGATAATATAGCAAATCAAACACTGAGTTGCCTAACATGGGAACTCCATTTACAACAGCTTTTCTAAAATTAACTTTACAGATTACACTGAAATCTTAAAGCTGAGGTGCAATTTCTCCTTGTAAACTGCAACGCGTACTTGTTTCTATGACTCACACCTTATTAACATACCCTTTAAGTTATTTCGGCAATACCCATTCTAGAGAACTGCTACCCCAGTCTGAAACAAATCTAACTAATACCAGAGATGAGTAATGAAATTTCATTTCTCCATTAGTTATCATGTCACAACACGTGAAACTTCTATTTCTTTTTTTTTAACCAAACTTAACTTTTCTTCCTTTAATACAAGACTAGATAAATCAGTTTGAACAGCTTCTCCAAGAATATGAAAAGTATCTGTGTAGCTGGTAGCTGCTGAGAGTTATACCAATATCTTTCAGACTTCTGCTTACCCATCAAGCCCCATCTAGTCCATTTTCCCAGGAAAAGACACTACTCATTTAAAAACATATCCACAGGACTTCCCTGGTGGAGCAGTGGTTAAGAATCTGCCTACCAATGCAGGGGACACGGGCTCAAGCCCTGGTCCGGGAAGATTCCACATGTCATGGAGCAACTAAGCCCGTGCGCCACAACTACTGAGCCTGCACTCTAGAGCCTGTGAGCCACAACTACTGAAGCCCGCACACCTAGAGTCCGTGCTCCGCAACAAGAAGCCGCCGCAATGAGAAGTCCACGCATCACAACGAAGAGTAGCTCCCGCTAGCCACAACTAGAGAAAAGCCTACACACAGCAACAAAGACCCAATGCAGCCAAAAATAAACAAAATCAATAAGTAAATTTTTAAAAAATTAAATTAAATTAATAAATAAATAAAAACATATCCACAAGAGATAACCTGGTTAAAAGTTTATTCTGTAAAGAAAGCTAACTTATGATAATTTAATTAGACAAGTTAAAAGCTTTAATACCAAAAATTTAATAATACATTTAAATAATCAGTATTTCAAATCAATACGTAAAAGTTACCAAAGATGAAGATAAATCATCAAAATTGTTCAAAAATTAACACAGTTCAAAAATTAAACATTAAAACATGAAGTTCACACCAATGATGTAATTGTAAAACAGCTATACCATATATACAAGACTGCCTTCCCCTAAAATCTAGTCTTGACCTACCTTTACTTTTTCACAAGGTCTCTGAGTTGAAAAGGGCCATCTAATTAAAAGACTGGACCCAGCTGAATGATCAGTGAGCCTATGCTGATGAGGAATAAGCACCTCCCATAAGCTCCTTTTACAAAGACATTAGAATATTCCTCCTAGTTGTGATCCAAAATCTTTTCCTCCTGTAACTTCTCGTTGAGGCCCTCTAAGTGCCCTAACCTCCTCATCTATGTCCAATCCCACTACAAGGCAGTCCTAGTAATGTATGGTACCAGTTAAATTTATTAACAAACAGAAAACCTACTTCAAACCCTATCATCCTTTAGGAAAGTTCTGCTAGGGTGTTTAAAGTTAAACGTAACAGACTGATAAAATAACTCTTAAGTACATCACCGTAGGTCACTCAACAATGAAAGTACTAAAATAATAAAATGTTATATTTATTCTTGCCTATTCCTAAAAAACACATAATACTTAAGATCATTTCACAAACTAAACATGAAATGTAAATGACAAGCCAAAAACGTCAAATACTATCCAAAAAAACTCTAAGGGAGCTATTGGAAAAGCTGCACTATAAAACAAGAATCTTTACATCTCGCCCGAGAACTGTCAAATAAATGCAACATAAAAAGCCCCAAATACATGTGAAAAATTTAGTATATAGTATATAATCAGAGAGCTACTTCAAATCAGTAAGTAAATCTATAGATTATTTAATAAATAGTATCAGCACAAATGACAGCCATTTCAGGGGGAAATTCAGCCCCTACCTCAATTATATATGGATCAAAGTTTTAAAGGTTTAAAAAGTTAAACCATGAAAAAACTAGAAAATAAATGTATTTCTTTCAATCTAAAATAATTGTTTTGTAAAAGGTTTTTTCTATGTCTCATGTAAAACCCAGAGCCATAAAGGAAAAAACTGGAAAATCTGACTAGAAAACATTGTAAGACTTTATGGGAAAAAATAAGTGACTAACAAAAAAGACAAAGGTCTGGTAGCCTTAACTACAAACATCACCTGAAATGTGAGAAAAAGATGAACCTGGCCAGAGCCTGTTCACATCAACTGCCCAGAGTCCACGAATTCCATGCTCTGAGCCCATCCGGATGGCCCCGACCTCCAGCTTTCTGTCCTCTGAAAACACTAAGAATAATATCCCTGCATCAATTTTTACTAAAGCCAATTCACCTGTCACACCTGAAACAGGTATCGTACCCAGATTGCCCTTAGCCCCAATAACCACAAAGTCCACAACTGTAAGAAGATGGGAGCCAGTGGGTGAAAATTCATGAACTCAAGGAGCACAATGGACACATCACAGGTATCGACCGCGGTCCCAAGAGTGACCTCAGGGTCACTTGCGGGGCTGACCGCAATGCCTACGTCTGGAGTCAGAAAGACGGTATCTGGAATCCAACCCTGGTGATCCTGAGAATTAACGATGCAGCCACTTCTGTCAAGTGGTCCCCACTACAGAACAAATTTGCTGTGGGCAGCGGAGCATGACTCATTTCTGTTTGTTACTTCGAGTCCGAAAATGACTGGTGGGTAAGCAAGCACATTAAAAAACCCCTTTGCTCCACAGTCCTCAGCTTGGATTGGCATTCCAACAATGTCTTGCTGGCAGCAGGATCCTGTGATTTCAAATGCAGAGTGTTTTCTGCCTACATTAAAGAAGTGGATGAGAAGCGAGCCAGTACACTCTGGGAGAGCAAGATGCCTTTTGGTCAGCTGATGTCAGCGTTTGGTGGCTGTGGCACTGGTGGCTGGGTGCATGCGGTCAGCTTCTCTGCCAGCAGGAGCCACCTGACCTGGGTCAGCCACAAAAGCACTGTGTCCGTTGCCAATGCCTCAGAAAGTGTGCAGGTCTCAACTCTGAAGACAGAGTTCCTGCCCCTCCTGAGTGTGTACTCCATCTTGGAGAACAGCGTCACGGCTGCTGGCCATGACTGCTGCCCCTTGCTCTTTCAACTACGATGACCACGGCTGCTTGACCTTCATCTCCAAGCTAGACATCCCGAAACAGAGCATCCAGCACAACATGTCGGCCATGGAGTGCTTCCGCAACATGGACAAGTGGGTCACAACCGAGAACCGCAACACGGCCCTGGGGATGCTGCACCAGAGCAGTATCACTCAAGTGTCTATTCATGAGGTGGACAAGCAAGATTGTCACAAATTTTGCACTACTGGAATTGACGGAGCCATGACCATTTGGGATTTCAAGACATTAGAATCTTCTATCCAGGGCCTTCTGACAATGTGAAGCTGAGCAAGCCTCCCAAATCCAGCATGAGGACGGACAGGCTGCACTGGGCAGCTCTGCCATTCGCCTGATGGGGAGGAGAGCCAGCCGCCAGGAAACACTGAAGACACATATGGCGCAAACCTTGTTGTGTGTTCTGTTTGAGGATAATTGGTGAAAGTGTTAGTTTTTTAAAAGCAGCAGTGATTTGGGTTTTCTTTTTTGTTTTGCTCTTTCATTCCATTCTTGACCAAAGCTTCTCTTTAAGTAGCTTATTATAGAAAATTGTCACACTAACTTAAAGGAAGGAGTAGGGGTGATATGTAAATTACCTGCTAAAAAATTAAATAAAAATACTGAACATGGAAAAAAAAAAAGATGAACCTGAGACAGAAAGGTTAAAGGACACGTTTAGAAGATTCCTAGGGGAAAAAAGATATCCAATAAATACATATACAGTATTAACCCAAAGATGAACACAACAAGACAGATTGTAATCAAAATGACAAAGCTCAAAGATAAACAGAGAATACTAAAGCTGTACGGGAAAAGCAACAAATAACATACAAGGGAACACCCGTAAGGCTATCAGCTGATTTTTCAGTAGAAGTTCTGCAGTCCAGAAAAGCGTGGCATGACATACTTAAAGTGACAAAAGGGAAAAACCTACAACCAAGAATAGTCTGCCCAGCAAGGCTCTCGTTCAGACTTGACGGAGAAATCAAAAGCTTTCCAAACAAGCAAAAGCTAAAAGAAGTCAGCACCACCAAACCCGCTTTACAAAAAATGTTAAAGAAACTTCTCTGGGCAAAAAAGAAAAGGCCACAACAAGAAACAAGAAAATTATAGAACGAAAAAGCTCACCGGTAAAGGCAAACATACAGGTAGGAAATCATCCATACACAATGCCAGTAAGGAGGTTTAATTAAAAGACTGATGTAGTAAAATCATCTATACCCACATAAGCAGTTAATGGATATATAAAACAATTAGATGACTATGTTATCAAAAACAGTAATCACGGGGCTTCCCTGGTGGCGCCGTAGTTGAGAGTCCGCCTGCCGATGCAGGGGACACCGGTTCGTGCCCCGGTCCGGGAAGATCCCACGTGCCGCGGAGCGGCTGGGCCCGTGAGCCATGGCCGCTGCGCCTGCGCGTCTGGAGCCTGTGCTCCGCAGCGGGAGAGGCCACAACAGTGAGAGGCCCGCATACCGCAAAAAAAAAAAAAAAAAAAAAAAAAACAGTAATCACTGGAGGGAGAGAATACAAATGCAGGGTATTTTAAATGCATTTAAAATTAAGAGATCAGCAACATAAAACAATCATATATATATAAATATATATATATATATACATACACATATATACATACACATACACATATACACTGCTATACAAAAACCTCATGGTAAGCTACAAACCAAAAATCTACAATAGATATAAACACAAAAAAGGAAAAGGAATCCAAACACAACATAAGATAGTTATCAAATCACAACACAAGAGAACAAAAGAAGAGGGGGGAAAAGACCTACAAAAACATAATCCAAAACAATTAACAAAATGGCAATAAAAACATACATGTCAATAATTACCTTAAATGTAAACAGACTAAATGCTCCAACCAAAAGACACAGACTGGCTGCATGGATACAAAATCAAGACCCATATATATATCTGTTGCCTACAAGAGACTCACTTCAGATCCAGAGACACAATCAGACTAAAACTGAGGGGATGGAAAAAGATATTACACACAAATGGAAATCAAAAAAAAAGCCAGAGTACCGATACTTACAAGACACAAAACAGACTTTAAAATAAAGACTATTACAAGAGACAGAGAAGAACACTACAAAATGATCAATGAATCAGTCCAAGAAAATATAACATTTGTAAATATATATGCACCCAACACAGGAGCACCTCAATATATAAGGCAAATATTAACAGACATAAAAGGAGAAATAAACGGTAACGCAGCAAGAGTAGGGGACTTTTTACACCCCACTCATATCAATGGACAGATCATCCAGACAGAAAATCAATAAGGAAACACAAGCCTTAAATAACACATTAGACCAAATGGACTTAGTTGATATTTATAGAGCATTCCACCCGAAAGCAGAATACACATCCTTTTCAAGCACACATGGAACATTCTCCAGGACAGACCACATGGTAGCCCACAAAACAAGCCTTGGTAAATTTAAGAAAACTGAAACCATATCAAGCATCTTTTCTGACCACAATGCTATGAGACTAGAAATCAAGTACAAGAAAAAAACTGCAAAAAACACAAACACACAGAGGCTCAACAATATGCTACTAAATAACCAATGGATCACTGAAGAAATCAAAGAGAAAATTTTTAAAATACCTAGAGACAAATGAAAATGAAAACACTACACTCCAAAACCTATGAGATGTAGCAAAGGCAGTTCTAAGCAGGAAGTATGTAGCAATAAAGCTTACCTTGGGAAAGAAGAAAATTCTCAAATAAACAACCTAACATTAAGCCTAAACCAACTAGAGAAAGAAGAACAAACAAAGCTAAAGTTAGTAGAAGGAAAGAAACTGAAGGAAAGTAAAATCTGGTTCTTTGAAAAGAAAAACAAAATTATTAAACTTTTAACCAGACTCATCAAGAAAAAAAGGGAGAGGGCCCAAATCAATAAAATCAGAAATGAAAAACTAAAAATAGAGTTGCCACATGAGCCTGCAGTCCCACTCTTGGGCATATATTCAGAGAAAACTATAATTCAAAAAGATACATGAACCTCAATGTTAATAGCACTATTTACAATAGCCAAGACATGGGAACAACCTAAATGTCCATCAACAGGTGAACAGATAAAGAAGATGAGGTATATATACACAATGGAATACTACTCGGCCATAAAAAAGAATGAAATAATGCCACTTGCAGCAACATGGATGGGCCCAGAGATTCTCATACTAAGTGAATTAAGTCAGACAGAGAAAAACAAATACCATATATCATTAATACGTGTAATCTAAAACATGACACAAAACAACTTACCTACGAAACAGAAAAAGAATCGCGGACATAGAGAACAGACTTGTGGCTGCCAGGGGGAGGAGGGTACAGGGGAGGGATGGACTGGGAGTTTGAGATTAGCAGGCGCAAACTATTATATATAAAATGGATAAACAACACGGTGCTATGGTATAGCATAGGAAACTATATTTGATATTTTGTAATAAAGTAAAACAGAAAATAATATGAAAAATTATATGTGTGTATATATATGCATAACTGGATCACTTTGCTGTACACCTGAATCACTGTAAGTCAACTATACTTCAATTTTTAAAAATCAAATTTAAAATAAACAAATAAATAAAATAAAATACAACCAGAAAATAAAAGAGATCAATGTAAAACTGTTTGCAAGTGACATCTCCAAATAAATTCTGATTGTTGACCCTTAAAAAAAAAAAATTTATAACCACAGATTCTTAAATTCACGTCTACCGTCTCTGCCAGTCCAGAACACCCCCAATGTTTCTACCACAAATATTAACACAAAAATGGCTCCAAGGCCATGAAAGACTCTGGAAAAAAATTCCTTCTACCCAGTCTGGCCTGAACAGTACAGTATTTTCAGATACACTCCAGTTGAAGGTGAACTTACAATAGAAAGTGAAAAAAATCAAAGATACAAACAGGGATTATATTCCCAAGAATTCCAAATAGAATAATGTGGAAGACTACAACAAATAATTTTTTCAGCTATTAGAAGCATAAATTAAATCACACATATGGAAAAAAATAAAACACTCATATAAAAGACCAGAAGGTGAAAATTAAAGAAACTGTAAAGTGTGTATAAGCATCCACAAACGTATGTACATACACAGACATGCAAACATTAAAAACTAAATGAACTGACACAGCTGAAGAATTATCAAACAGAAAGAGCTTATAAAAACCGGCAATGCAGGACTTCCCTGTTGGCGCAGTGGTTGAGAGTCTACCTGCCAATGCAGGGGACACGGGTACATGCCCCAGTCCGGGAAGATCCCACATGCCGCGGAGCGGCTAGGCCTGTGAGCCATGGCTGCTGAGCCTGTGTGTCCGGAGCCTGTGCTCCGCAACAGGAGAGGCCACAACAGTGAGAGGCCCACGTACCGCAAAAAAAAAAAAAAAAACTGGCAATGCAGCACAAAGGAATACATTAGGGAAAACATGAAAGAAAAACGAATAGACATGAAGGAAAGGATGAGAAGGTCCAATAAGTCAAATGGGAATCCAAGGAGAGAAAAGAATCAAGAAAAATAATGTTTGATGACAAAATGGCAAAGAATTTTCAGAAACTGCTGAAAAGATATAAATCAATTCCAAAAGGGCAACAAAATCTGGACAGCATATATAAAAAGAAACAAACCTAGATATATGTGGAGTAAAATTATATAACTCAAAAGATACAAGGCAGGTCTTAAAACCAACATAGAAAAAATCACCTGTAACAATAAAATTAGACATATATTACTCAGCAATAGAAGCCAAAGGATAATGGAATAAAATCTCCATAAAAACAATGACCACTAACACAGAATTCTAGCAAAACTTTGGAATATTCACTTTTCAGAAGCAAAAAAGTCTATCAGCTATGTGTAACAAATTTAGTTTAGCAAAAAATTATAAATAATCTAAAATTTAATAATCTAGCATGTAGTTTCTGTAAATGAGCAATACTTCTTCCTACCAGAATACGATTGACAATATTACTGAATTCTTTCATTAGGGATTACATCTAACCTTTTTCTTAATAAGCTTTTCAGGAAGCCAAGGGAAAAAGTGCTAGTAAAAAATTTTCTCTCTGGTCCCTCAATTACAGTGTTCAGAGCTTTCAAGTAGAAAATCATGTAAACTTAGGAAAAACTTCACAGTATTTTACAATCAAGTACACCAATTAAATAACAGTAAGATCCTGATTACCTTTTCTAAGACTATACAATCTATTCTGAAGTCTACATTTCAAGTTTTACACTTCTACAGTCTAAATTTCAATTTTTATTTTAACAGTATTCCACAAACTCCTAACTCTGCTATTTAAAAGAAAGTAAAAAGACACAAAGTCTACACAAAAAACAAAATTGTAAATAAACAGCAAAATCTTATACATATTCAAAATGAAAGTATATACAAATTAGATAGGAAACTACTTATATATTTTCATTTTCCTATTTTTTTCTGAAACATTACCTCTGTTAATAAATTATTAGCTCATGGTGAAGTTAAAGAATCTTAAAATAGTAAGAAATTTTCCCATCCTCATTCACCGAAATAAAGCAGCATTTGCTTTTATACTCACAATCTTATGTAGACAACTTCTAGTGATACTGTACCTTGAAAATTATGGTTTAAAAAAAAATCAATCCAAAAATGGGCAGAAGAACTAAATAGACATTTCTCCAAAGAAGATATACAGATTGCTAACAAACACATGAAAGAATGCTCAACCTCATTAATCATTAGAGAAATGCAAATCAAAACTACAATGAGATATCATCTCACACCAGTCAGATTGGCCATCATCAAAAACTCTAGAAACAATAAATGCTGGAGAGGGTGTGGAGAAAAGGGAACCCTCTTGCACTGCTGGTGGGAATGTAAATTGATACAGCCGCTATGGAGAACAGTATGGAGGTTCCTTAAAAAACTACAAATAGAACTACCATACGACCCAGCAATCCCACTACTGGGAATATACCCTGAGAAAACCATAATTCAGAAAGACTCATGTACCAAAATGTTCATTGCAGCTCTATTTACAATAGCCAGGACATGGAAGCAACCTAAGTGTCCATCAACAGATGAATGGATAAAGAAGATGTGGCACATATATACAATGGAATATTACTCAGCCATAAAAAGAAATGAAACTGAGTTATTTATAATGAGGTGGATGGACCTGGAGTCTGTCATACAGAGTGAAGTAAGTCAGAAGGAGAAAAACAAATACCGTATGCTAACACATATATATGGACTCTAAGGGAAAAAAATGTCATGAAGAGATTAGTGGTAGGACGGGAATAAAACACAGACTTACTCGAGCATGGACTTGAGGATATGGGGAGGGGGAGGGGTGGGCTGTGACGAAGTGGGGGAGTGGCAGGGACATATAATACACTATCAAATGTAAATTAGATAGCTGGTGGGAAGCTGCTGCATAGCACAGGGAGATCACCTCTGTGCTTGTGACCGCCTGGGGGGGTGGGATAGGGAGGGTGGGAGAGAGGGTGATGCAAGAGGGAGGAGATGTGGGAGCATGTATGTATGTATAACTGATTTAATTTGTTGTAGAGGGAAAACTAACACACTATTGTAAAACAATTATACTCCAATAAAGATGTTAAAAAATAAAAAAAAATTAAAAAAAAAAAATCACTAAAGATTTTTACTTGTTATACAAGGTTTGCTTTATACTACTGAAATTTAACATGCCAAATCAGTGACTCTCCTACTGATCTGTATGTTCTTGCCCAAATACCAGCAAGCCCAACAGAGTCACTGCTCAACATATAGCACTGTCAGGTTTTTTTTTTTTTTTTTTTTTTTTTTTTTTGCAGTACACGGGCCTCTCACTGTTGTGGCCTCTCCCATTGCGGAGCACAGGCTCCGGACGCGCAGGCTTAGCAGCCACGGCTCACGGGCCCAGCCACTGCACGGCATGTGGGACTTCCCGGACCGGGGCACGAACCTGTAATGCCGTGCATCGGCAGGCGGACCCTCAACCACTGCGCCACCAGGGAAGCCCTACTGTCAGATTTTAACTGGCTAAAAGACAAACAGCATGAATCTCGGAAGAAAAAAAAGTTTACTTCATTAACATAAATAGCTTTATACAGGTAGTCCTTATGATTATGGATTGTCTTTCAAAATAAACCTTCATAACTATAGTATACATCAATCCCATTTGTGTCCACCAGTACTGTGAATCACAAAATCAGGGATTTTTATAATATGGACTTCGTTATAACATTTTTGAATCTGCAAAAGTATATAACAGAAAAATAAAAATCAAATAGTCCTGATAAAATTACCATTAATTGGAAATAAGTACACACTTTGTATTTTAACATTTAAACCTACAACAGCAGCCCCCACAAAATTAAAAAAAAAATTTTTTTTTTTTTTGGCTGTTCGTTCCATTCTTGATACTGTTCCCAATAAGCAAACTAAGCAAATAACTGAGAGAAGTTAATCTAAGAATACCCAAGAAAAAATCGCATCTCTAGAACTTCACCAAATGAATTCCCACATTCTTAAAGTTAGTCTATAAATTACCTAGTTACAAAATTGAAATACAGTGAGCATTCAAAATTTGTGATTGCCAAGACTACCTTTCTAACAACAGAAATATGACTTAAGAGGTTCAAAGGTGATCAGTTATTAGAAGCCTAAAATATAGCACCAAAAACAATACTTATGAATAAATGCAACCAAGGAGGTGAAAGACCACAAAAAGAACTGTAAGACAATAATGAAAGAAGTTGAAAATGATACAAATAAATGGAAAGATGTTGTGCGAAAAGATATTGTGTGTTCACGTACCAAGAGAATTTTAATGCTGTTAAAACGTCCATACTACCCAAAGTCATACAGCTATAGATTCAGTGCAATCCCTAACACAATTCCAACAGCATTTTTTACAGAAAAAGAAAAACAATGCTAAAATTCACATGGAACCACAAAAGACCCCAAAAAGCCAAAGCAAACTTGAGAAAAAAAGCTGGAATCATCACATTTTATTTCAAATTATACTACAAAGATATAGCAATCAAAACAGTATGGTAGTGGCACAGAAACAGACAAACCAACAGAACAGAATCAAGAACCCAGAAATAAATCCATACATATACAGTGGACTAATATTTGACATGGGAGCCAAGAATACACAATGGGGAAAAGATTGTCTCTTTAATAAATGGTGATGGGAAACCTGAATATTCAAACACAAAAGAATGAAACTGGGGGAGGAGAGAAGATGGCAGAAGAGTAAGACGCAGAGATCACCTTCCTCCCCACAGATACATCAGAAATACATCTACACGTGGAACTGCTTCTACAGAACACCTAGTGAACGCTGGCAGAAGACCTCAGACCTCCCAAAAGGCAAGAAACTCTCCAGGTACCTGGGTAGCGCAAAAGAAAAAAGAATAAACAGAGACAAAAGAATAGGGACGGGACCTGCACCAGTGGAAGGGAGCTGTGAAGGAGGAAAGGTTTCCACACACTAGAAGCCCCTTCGTGGGCGGAGACTGCGGGTGGCAGAGGGGGAAGCTTCAGAGCCACAGAGGAGAGCGACGTAACAGGGGTGTGGTGGGCAAAGTGGAGAGATTCCCGCACAGAGGATCGGTGCCAACTGGCACTCACCAGCCCATGAGGCTTGTCTGCTCACCTGCCAGGATGGGCGGGGGCTGGCAGCTGAGGCTTGGACTTCAGTGGGATCGCAGGGAGAGAACTGGGGTTGGCTGTGTGAACACAGCCTGAAGGGGTTAGTGCACCACAGCTAGACAGGAGGAAGTCCGGGAAAAACTCTGGACCTGCCGAAGAGGCAAGAGACATTTTCTTCCCTCTTTGTTGCCTGGTGCACGAGGAGAGGGGATTAAGCGTGCCGCTTAAAGGAGCTCCAGAGACAGGCGTGAGCCGCGGCTATCACCACAGACCCCAGAGACAGGCATGAGACGCTAAAGCCACTGCTGCAGCCACCAAGAAGGCTGTGTGCAAGCACAGGTCACTATCCACACCTCCCCTCCCGGGAGCCTGTGCAGCCGACCACTGCCAGGGTCCCGTGATCCAGGGACAACTTGCCCGGGAGAACGCACGGCGCACCTCAAGCTGGTGCAACATCACGCTGGCCTCTGCATCCGTACCCCACCTTCCCCCGGGCCTGAGTGAGCCAGAGCCCCGGAATCAGCTGCTCCTTTAACTCCATCCTGTCTGAGAGAAGAGCAGACGCCCTCAGGAGACCAACACGAAGAGGCGAGGCCAAATCCAAAGCTGAACCCCAGTAGCTGTGCGAACAAAGAGGAGAAAGGGAAATCTCTCCCAGCAGTGTCAGAAGCAGCGGATTAAAGCTCAACAATCAACTTGATGTACCCTGCAACTGTGGAATACCTGAATAGACACAGAATCATCCCAAATTGAGGAGGTGGACTTTGGAGGCAAGATGTAGTATTTTTTTCCCCTTTTTCCTTTTGTGAGCAGGTATGTGTATGCTTCTGTGTGAGGTTTTGTCTGTATAGCTTTGCTTTCACCATGTGTCCTAGGGTTATGACCGTCTCGTTTTTGTTGTTTTTTTTTTTTAACTCTTTAATATTTTTCTTCTTAATAATTATTTTTTATTTTAATAACCTTATTTTATCATATTTTATCACCTCCCTCCTTCCCTCCCTCCCTTCCTTTTTTTTCCTCTCTTTTATTCTGAGACGTGTGGATGAAAGGCTCTTGGTGCTCCAGCCAGGCGTCAGAGCTATGCCTCTGAGGTGGGAGAACCAACTTCAGGACACTGGCACACAAGAGATCTCCCAACTCCACGTAATATCAAATGGCAAAAACCTCCCAGAGATCTCCATCTCAACACCAAGACCCAGCTTCACTCAATGACCAGCAAACAACAGTGCTGGATACCCTATGCCCAACAACTAGCAAGACAGGTCTACAGCCCCATCCATTAGCAGAGAGGCTGCCTAAAATCATAATAAGGCTACAGACACCCCCAAACACACCACCAGACGTGGACCTACCCACCACAAAGACAAGATCCAGCCTCATCCACCAGAACACAGGCACTAGTCCCCTCAACCAGGAAACCTACTCAACCCACTGAACCAACCTTAGCCACTGGGGACAGCCACCAAAAACAACGGGAACTACGAACCTGCAGCCTGCGAAAAGGAGATGCCAAACACAGTAAGATAAGCAAAATGAAGACAGAAAAACACACAGCAGATGAAAGAGCAAGGTAAAAACCCACCAGACATAGCAAATGAACTAGAAATAGGCAGTCTACCTGAAAAAAAATTCAGAATGATAGTAAAGATGATCCAAAATCTTGGAAATAGAATAGAGAAAATGCTAGAAACATTTAACAAGGACCTAGAAGAAATAAAGAAAAAGCAAGCAACGATGAACAACACAATAAATGAAATTAAAAACACTCTAGATGGGATCAATAGAAGAATAACTGAGGCAGAAGAATGGACAAGTGACCTGGAAGATAAAAAAGTGGAAATAACTACTGCAGAGCAGAATAAAGAAAAAAGAATGAAAAGAACTGAGGACAGTCTCAGAGACCTCTGGGACAACATTACACGCACCAACATTCAAATTACAGGGGTCCCAGAAGAAGAGAAAAAGAAAGGGACTGAGAAAATATTTGAAGAGATTATAGTTGAAAACTTCTCTAATATGGGAAAGGAAATAGTTAATCAAGTCCAGGAAGCAAAGAGAGTCCCATTCAAGATAAAGCCAAGAAGTAACACGCCAAGACACATATTAATCAAGCTATCAAAAATTAAATGCAAAGAGAACATACTAAAAGCAGCAAGGGAAAAACAACAAATAACACACAAGGGAATCCCCATAAGGTTAACAGCTGATCTTTCAGCAGAAACTCTGCAAGCCAGAAGGGAGTGGCAGGACATACTTAAAGTGATGAAGGAAAAAAACCTACAACCAAGATTACTCTACCCAGCAAGGATCTCATTCAGATTTGATGGAGAAATTAAAACCTTTACAGACAAGCAAAAGCTGAGAGAGTTCAGCACCACCAAACCAGCTTTACAACAAATGCTAAAGGAACTTCTCTAGGCAAGAAACACAAGAGAAAGAAAAGACCTACAAGAACAAACCCAAAACATTTAAGTAAATGGTAATAGGAACATACAAATCGATAATTACCTTACATGTAAATGGATTAAATGCTCCCACCAAAAGACACAGACTGGCTGAATGGATACAAAAACAAAACCCATATACATGCTGTCTACAGGAGACCCACTTCAGACCTAGGGACACATACACACTGAAAGTAAGGGGATGGAAAAAGATATTCCATGCAAATGGAAATCAAAAGAAAGCTGGAGTAGCAATTCTCATATCAAACAAAATAGACTTTAAAATAAAGACTATTACAAGAGACAAAGAAGGACACTACATAATGATCAAAGGATCGATGCATGAAAATGATATAACAATTGTAAATATTTATGCACCCAACATAGGAGCACCTCAATACATAAAGCAAATACTAACAGCCATAAAAGGGGAAATCGACAGAAACACAATCATAGTAGGGGACTTTGACAACCCACTTACACCAACGGACAGATCATCCAAAATGGAAATAAATAAGAAAACACAAGTTTTAAATGATACATTAAACAAGATGGACTTAACGATATTTATAGGACATTCCATCTAAAAACAACAGAACACACATTTTTCTCAAGTGCTCATGGAACATTCTACAGGATAGATCATATATTGGGTCACAAATCTAGCCTTGGTAAATTTAAGAAAATTGAAATCATATCAAGTATCTTTTCCAACCACAACGCTGAGACTACATATCAATTACAGGAACAGATTTGTAAAAAATACAAACACATGGAGGCTAAACAATACACTACTTAATAACGAAGTGATCACTGAAGAAATCAAAGAGGAAATTAAAAAATACCTAGAAACAAATGACAATGGAGACACGACGACCTAAAACCTATGGGATACAGCAAAAGCAGTTCTAAGAGGGAAGTTTATAGCAATAAAATCATACCTTAAGAAGGAGGAAACATCTCGAATAAACAACCCAACTTTGCACCTAAAGCAATTAGAGAAAGAAGAACAAAAAAACCCCAACTTTACCAGAAGGAAAGAAATCATAAAGATCAGATCAGAAATAAATGAAAAAGAAATGAAGGAAATGACAGCAAAGATCAGTAAGACTAAAAGCTGGTTCTTTGAGAAGATAAACTTGATAAACCATTAGCCAGACTCATCAAGAATAAAAGGGAGAAGACTCAAATCAATAGAATTAGAAATGAAAAAGGAGAAGTTACAACAGACACTGCAGAAATACAAAAGATTATGAGAGATTACTACAAGCAACTCTATGCCAATAAAATGGACAACCTGGAAAAAATGGACAAATTCTTGGAAATGCACAGCCTGCCGAGACTGAACCAGGAAGATATAGAATACATGAACAGACCAATCACAAGCACTGAAATTGAAACTGTGATTTAAAATCTTCCAACAAACAAAAGCCCAGGACCAGATGGCTTCACAGGCGAATTCTATCAAACATTTAGAGAAGAGCTAACACCTATCCTTCTCAAACTCTTCCAAAAGATAGCAGAGGGAGGAACACTCCCAAACTCATTCTATGAGACCACCATCACCCTGATAACAAAACCAGACAAAGACGTCACAAAGAAAGAAAACTACAGGCCAATATCACTGATGAACATAGATGCAAAAATCCTCAACAAAATACTAGCAAACAGAATCCCACAGCCCATTAAAAGGATCATACACCATGATCAAATGGGGTTTATTCCAGGAATACAAGGATTCTTCAATATATGCAAATCAATCAATGTGATACATTATATCAACAAACTGAAGGAGAAAAACCATATGATCATAATAGATGCAGAGAAAGCTTCTGACAAAATTCAACACCCATTTATGATCAAAGCAGAAAATAGGCATAGAAGGAACTTTCCTCAACATAATAAAGGCCATATATGACAAACCCACAGCCAGCATCGTTCTCAATAGTGAAAAACTGAAACCATTTCCACTAAGATCAGGAACAAGACAAGGTTGCCCACTCTCACCACTCTTTTTCAACATAATTTTGGAAGTTCTAGCCACAGCAATCAGAAAAGAAAAAGAAATAAAAAGAATACAAATTAGAAAAAAAGAAGTAAAGCTGTCACTGTTTGCAGATGACATGATACTGCAGAGAATCCTAAAGATGCTACCAGAAAACTACTAGAGATAATCAATGAATTCGGTAAAGTAGCAGGATACAAAATTAATGCACAGAGATCTCTGGCATTCTTATACACTAATGATGAAAAATCTGAGAGTGAAATTAAGGAAACACTTCCATTTACCACTGCAACAAAAAGAATAAAATATCTAGGAATAAACCTACCTAAGGAGATAAAAGACCTGTATGCAGAAAATCATAAGACACTGATGAAAGAAATTAGAGATGATACAAATAGATGGAGAGATATACTATGTTCTTGAATTGGAAGAATCAATATTGTGAAAATGACTCTATTACCTAAAGCAATCTACAGATTCAATGCAATCCCTATGAAATTACCACTGGCATTTTTTACAGAACTAGAACAAAAAATTTCACAATTTGTATGGAAACACAAAAGACCCCGAACAACCAAAGCAATCTTGAGAACGAAAAATGGAGCTGGAGGAATCAGGCTCCCTGACTTCAGACTATACTACAAAGCTACAGTAATCAAGACACTATGGTACTGGCACAAAAACAGAAATATAGATCAATGGAACAGGATAGAAAGCCCAGAGATAAACCCACACACATATGGTCACCTTATCTTTGATAAAGGAGGGAAGGATATACAGTGGAGAAAAGACAGCCTCTTCAATAAGTGGTGCTGAGAAAACTGGATAGCTACAAGTAAAAGTATGAAATTAGAACACTCCCTAACACCATACACAAAAATAAAATGGGTTAAAAACCTAAATGTAAGGCCAGACACTATCAAACTCTTAGAGGAAATCATAGGCAGAACACTCTATGACATAAATCACAGCAAGATCCTTTTTTTTTTTTTTTTTTCTTTTGGTGGTACGTGGGCCTCTCACTGTTGTGGCCTCTCCCATTGCAGAGCACAGGCTCTGGACGCACCGGCTCAGTGGCCGTGGCTCATGGGCCCAGCCGCTCTGCTGCATGTGGGATCTTCCTGGACCAGGGCATGAACCTGTGTCCCCTGCATCGGCAGGCGGATTCTCAACCACTGCACCACCAGGGAAGCCCGCAAGATCCTTTTTGACCCACCTCCTAGAGAAATGGAAATAAAAACAAAAATAAACAAATGGGACCTAATGAAACTTAAAAGCTTTTGCATAGCAAAGGGTACCATAAACAAAGACAGAAAGACAACTCTCAGAATGGGAGAAAATAGTTGCAAATGAAGCAACTGACAAAGGATTAATATCCAAAATTTACAAGCAGCTCATGCAGCTCAATAACAAAAAAACAAACAACCCAATCCAAAAATGGGCAGAAGACCTAAACAAACATTTCTCCAAAGAAGATATGCAGATTGCCAACAAACACATGAAAGAATGCTCAACATCATTAATCATTAGAGAAATGCAAATATCACCTCACACAGGTCAGAATGGCCATCATCAAAAAATCTGGAAACAATAAATGCTGGAGAGGGTGTGGAGAAAAGGGAACACTCTTGCACTGTTAGTGGGAATGCAAATTGATACAGCCACTATAGAGAACACTATGGAGGGTCCTTAAAAATGTAATAATAGAACTACCATACGCCCAGCAATCACACTACTGGGCATATACCCTGAGAAAACCATAATTCAAAAAGAGTCATGCACCAAAATGTTCACTGCAGCTCTATTTACAACAGCCAGGACATGGAAGCAACCTAAGTGTCCATCAACAGATGAATGGATAAAGAAGATGTGGCACATATATATAATGGAATATTACTCAGCCATAAAAAATAACGAAATTGAGTTATTTGTAGTGAGGTAGATGGACCTGGAGTCTGTCATACAAAGTGAAGTAAGTCAGAAGGAGAAAAACAAATAACATACGCTAACACATATATATGGAATCTAAGAAAAAAAACAATGTCATGAAGAGCCTAGGGCTGGGATGGGAATAAAACACAGACCTCCTAGAGCATGGACTTGAGAATTGGGGAGGGGAAAGGGTAAGCTGTGACGAAGTGAGAGAGTGGCATGGACATATATACACTACCAAACGAAGGGTGGATAGCTCGTGGGAAGTAGCTGCATGGCACAGGGAGATCAGCCAGGTGGTTTGTGACCACCTAGAGGGGTGGGATAGGGAGGGTGGGAAGGAGGGAGACACAAGAGGGAAGAGATACGGGAACATATGTATATGTATAACTGATTCACTTTGTTGTAAAGCAGAAACTAACACACCATTGTAAAGCAATTATACTCCAATAAAGATGTTAAAAAGAAAAAGAATGAAACTGGACCCCTATCTTACAACACTCAAAAATTAACTCACAATGGATTAAAGACGTAAATTTAAGACCTGAAACTATAAACCTCCTAGAAGAAAACGCTGGGGAAAAGCTCCTTGACATTGGTCTTGGAAGTGATTTTTCGGTGTATGACACCAAAAGCATATGCAACAAAAACAAAAATAGACAAGTGGGACTACATCAAACGAAAAAGCTTCTACACAGCAACGAAATGCTCAACAAAATGAAAAGGCAACCTACAGAATGGAAGAAAATATTTGCAAACCATATGCCAGATAAAGGATTAATACCTAAAATATATAAAAAATTCATACAACTCAAAAGCCAAAAAATATATATTTTTTAAAACAGGCAAAGGACCCAAATAGACATTTTTCCAAAGAAGGTATACAAATGGCCAACAAGTACATGAAAAGGTGCTCAATATCACTGATCATGGGGAAAATGCAAAGGTCAAAACTTCAGTAAGATATCACTTACACCTGTTATAATGGCTATCATCAAAAAGACAAGAGTTAACAAGTGCTGGTAAGGATATGGAGAAAAGAAAACCTCTGTGTACCATTGGTGGGAATGTAAATTGGTGCAGGCACTGTGGAAAACAGTATGGAGGTTCCTCAAAAAATTAAAAATAGAACTACCATATAATCCAGAAAACTCAATTCCACTGGGTAAATATGCAGTGGAAATGAAATCAGTATCTCAAAGAGATATCTCCAACATGATACCCATGTTCACTGCAGCATTATTTACAATAGCCAAGACACGGAAACAACCTTAGAGTTCACTGACAGATGAATAGATTTAAAAAGTGTGATACATATATACGATGGAATATTATTTGGCCATGAGAAAGAAGAAAACCCTGCCATTTACAATATCATGGACAGACTTTGAGAGCATTATGCTAAATAAGACAAAGACAAATACTGTATGATATCACATGTGGAATCTTGAATTCATAGTAACACAGAAGAGTGGTGGTTACCTGGGGCTTTGGGGAGTTGTTTTTTGAGGGTACAAACTTGCAACTAGTACACTAAAAAGTCCTGGAGATCTAATGTGCAACAGTGATTACAGTCAACAATAATGTATTATAAACTTCAAAGCTCTTAATAAACTTACACAATGTTATGTCACTTATACCTCAATAAAGCTAGAAAAAAATGAAATACAGTCACAAGTAGAGGTCCTTATCCTACAGCCATCTTGCTCTGAACACTGTGCTTAGAAACCATATTTACACAACCTCAAGAGCCATGCAAAGATAGATACAGAACTGCCTTCAACAGACAGTACACAGCTGCCAGGATCCTACATTTCAAGATCCCCAAAAGACTTCTGCTTTCCCCACTATTAGAAGATGCCTGAAGAGATTTTTTTAAAAAGTAAAAGTAAAACCTATTACATACTAAAAATAGCAGAAAGCAATCAAATTAAAATTGGTGAATTCACTGTGTGTAAATCCAGACAATGTCACTAACTAAAAAATTTAGGAGCATCGAAAGTCATTCACTATCAACAAGTCATTTCAATGTCTTTTTTTTTAATAAAAGGTTTACTAAATTAGGAAAAATTAGAATGACTGATTTTGGCAAAACACTTAATAATGTATACAAGCTATACTTGGAAACAAGATAGATAAGTACTAAAACATGGCCAAAGAGCAGGAGAAATCAGAGAATATTTAATAGGTTAAATAATCATATCCCAAAGTTGCCAATTAATAGTTTAGAAACAGTATTATTATGTATCAGACTCTTCTTTGCCTGACCTTAGTCACATTTTAATCCATCCATTATCCTGATAATACGACAAGCTTGCCAGTTTACAAAGATGTGCTGAACTCAGAATAGGAGAACAAAGGACAAACCAACTAAAAATGTTTCTTAAAATAAGATTTTAATTTATCCTTTGCTACCAAACTCTTTCAGTTCCCTAGCTGGAACAGCAGGAATTCCAACAGCTATCTCAGATAAGGAGGGATACCATGTTATTACAATCTACAGACCCACCTCATATAATCATTCAGTTAACTGGTTTTCATCAAATGACTCTTGAAAAGTACTACTTTTCAAACGACTATTTTAAACATTAGTGATTACTTGCCTAAAATACACATAAATATTCTATGAAGAATAAAAATTTTAACATTATAATTTCAGCTAAAGGTACACTAAACAATTTATTCAATACAATGGTATCCAGTTGGAACACATCATATGGATTGATGTACTGCACACATTTGGATGAACTGAGAACATGTGCTTTGTGCACATATTGCCAAGCAAGAGGGATGCAAAGCTATCATCAACTCTTCAGTATTTTCTGTCTGTATTCTATTTCCACATTGCTTAAAGGACTTGTTTGGCCTTTATTCCACTAAAGGTGCTTATCTGTACCACAATTTGACTTTTAAGTGCAGACTGAATGATAACCCTGAGCTCCAGAAAGGTTGAAATTGGTGAAAAAAAACGGTATAATAAGAATAGACTTTCCAACGAATTACACCTTATCAACCACCACCACAACCAACTTTTCTCTTTCTCCTTTGGCAAGTATAATACAATACACCTTCACTTTATCACATTACATTTTTTTAAAACAAATTTATTTATTTGTTTATTTATTTATTTTTGGCTGCATTGGGTCTTCGTTGCTACACGCGCACTTTCTCTAGTTGCGGTGAGTGGGGGCTACTCTTCCTTGCGGTGCACAGGCTTCTCATTGCGGTGGCTTCTCTTATTGTGGAGCATGGGCTCTAGGCACACGGGCTTCAGTAGCTGCAGCACGCGGGCTCAGTAGTTGTGGCTCATGGGCTCTAGAGCACAGTCTCAGTAGTTGTGGCACATGGGCTTAGTTGCTCCACGGCATGTGGGATCTTCCCGGACCAAGGCTCAAACCCAAGTCCCCTGCATTGGCAGGCAGATTCTTAACCACTGTGCCACCAGGGAAGTCCCTATCACATTACATTTTAAGATCAAGTGTATTTATTTACTTTCAAAGTGTTGCTTACACTTGTATAAACTCATCTTCATTGCTAGATTAATTTTTTTTTTTTTTTTTTTTTTTTTTTTTTGGCAGTACACGGGCCTCTCACTGCTGTGGCCTCTCCCGTTGCGGAGCACAGGCTCCAGACGCGCAGCCTCAGCTGCCATGGCTCACGGGACCAGCTGCTCCGTAGCATGTGGGATCTTCCCAGCCCGGGGCACAAACCCGTGTCCCCTGCATCGGCAGGTGGACTCTCAACCACTGCGCCACCAGGGAAGCCCTAGATTAATGTTTTCCTTTGTGTAAAGAAAGATTGGTTGAGATACAACACAGCATAATTTCCCATTAAAAATGAACGAAAATATGCTTTAACAGATACACACTGCTAATAAAAACATATAATAAGGACCTAGTGTATAACACAGAGAACTATATTCAATATCTTGTAATAACCTATAATGGAAAAGAATCTTAAAATTTATATATACAAAAATATATAATACATATATATAAAACTGAATCACTTTGCTATAAACCTAAAACATTGTAAATCAGCTATACTTCAATTTAAAAAATAAAGTTTATATGTAGGAAAAAATTAAAGGAAATATGTTTTCACATAATGGCTTTTCACTTAGCAGCATAATTTTCAAGAATGAATTCAAGTCATTAAACAAAGGATACATATATTTGATTCCCAAGTTTGGAACAAAAAGCAACAAGAGTTCAGACAGCAAGGGATACCAGTGCTACCTCAAAAAAGAAAAAAATTACCCAACCTGAGTTGGACTAGCAAGGAATACCTGTACTCCAAAACAGACTAAAGAAACAGGATAGGATGAGTGAGATGAACTAGCAGCAACAAGAATCATACTTCAAGGCTTTAGGATTTTTACTGACTGTAGTCATAACAAATTGGTGTGATATTAAAATCAAATTTGTTCTATAAAGTTGAAAAACACCCAACAAGATTCAAAGAGGGCAGGGAGTTCCCTGGTGGTCTAGTGGTTAGGATTCAGCACTTTCACTACAATGGCACGGGTTCAATCCCTGGTGGGGTAACTGAGATCCCACAAGGCACACAGCATAGCCAAAATAAAAAAATAAATAAAAATAAAAAATAATTTTAAAGAAAAGGTTAAAAGAGAGCAGATTTGAGCAAAGGAAGAGAATAGATCACTAAACTAGAGTACTCAGGATACACTAAGTTGTGCTTCAAAAACAAGATTATAATAGGTGGAAATGAAGAGATGAAGACTTCCAATAAGGATGCTTCTATTCCAAACACTTAAAATCATGGATGACCACCGACAGAGGAAAGAAAAGAAGTTGTGGTACATATCTACAATGGAATATTACTCAGCCATTAAAAAGACTAAAATAATGCCATTTGCAGCAACATGGATGGACCTAGAGATTGTCATACTGAGTGAAGTAAGTCATACAGAGAAAAAGAAATCATATGATATCACTTATATGTGGAATCTAAAAAAAATGATACACATGAACTTATTTACAAAACAGAAACAGACTCAGAGAACAAACTTATGGTTACGAGGCGGGGGGCGGGGAAGGGTATCAGGGAAGGATAGTTAGGGATTGAGGGAAACAAAAACAAACTGTATATCACTATATTGTATACCTGTAAATTATATCTTATTGTACATCAACTATACATGAATAAAAAAGAAAAAAAAAACAAGGTCCTACTGTATAGCACAGGGAAACTATATTCAATATCCTATGATAAACCACACTGAAAAAGAATATAAAAAAGTATATAACTGAATCACTTTGCTGTACACCAGAAACTAACACATTATAAATCAACTATACTTCAATTTAAAAAAGAACAAGGGATGAAAAATAAGATTATCAAAAAGATATGGCTGAACCCAAAACGAAAATAAATATATCCCTGAGTTAGAAACAATAAAAATTCAAAAGAATAAACCATACAGTACCTAAAATGGAGCACAGGGAATAAAGAATGGGAAAGACGGCTGGATACTGACTCTATAGCAGGCAAATGGTCAGAGAAGTTCAGCTCCCACAGGTAACAGCAACAGAACAGAACCAGGTTTGCTGCTTGACACCAAGAGGTGGGTATGGAAATAGAATTTGCACAGCTTGGATGGGGGGGTGGGGGGAGAAAGAAGATGTATGAAAAAGAATCAGGCTGGGTACATCCCTGGTGGCACAGTGGTTAAGAATATGCCTGCCAATGCAAGGGACACGGGTTCAATCCCTGGTCCGGGAAGATCCCACCTGCCACAGCGGGGCAACTGAGCCTGTGCCCCACAGCTACTGAGCCTGCGCTCTAGAGCCCGCGAGCCACAACTACTGAATCCCAAGCACCCCAGAGCCCATTCTCTACAAGAGAACCCATTGCAATGAGAAGCCCACGCACTGCAACGAAGAGAAGCCTCTGCTCGCTGCAACTAGAGAAAGCCTGCACGCAGCAACGAAGACCCAAGGCAGCCAAAAATAATTTTTTTAAGTTAATAAAAAAAAAAGAATCAGGCTGAAAACCTATTACCTATAGCTATATAGCTCTATAGGAGCTCTGAGCCTGGAGAGGAAAGAGGACAAAAATCCAGGCTCACAGCAAATTTAAAATTAACAATAATCCCTTAATATCAAATATCAAGCCAGTATTCACATCTCCCCAACTGCTGTGTAAATATTTTTTCAGTTATTCTCTATTGATTGATGTAGTGTCCCCTACATACGAACCTCAGAGTTGCAAGCTTTCAAACATGCCACCGTGCGTTCCATGAACGTCAGGCGTGAGTGAAATGGCAGCTTGCCCTCCACCTCCTATTGCTGATGATCCTTCAGCTCTACCATCTCCCCCCTCCTCTCCTCCTCCAGTCAGTAACTCTTCTTGCCTCTTCCCTCGATGCCAGTCCCTGTATGCCAGCTGTTGTATTGTACCGCTGTACTTTTCAACATACTGTACCATAAGATTAAAAATGTTTTATCTTTTGTGAGAAAAGTATTATAAACCTATTACAGTACAGTATTATATAGCTGACTGTGTTAGTTGGGTACCTAGGCTAACTTGGACTTATGAACAAATTAGACTTGTGAACACACTCTCAGAACAGAACTCTTTCGTATGTAGAGGATTACTGTATTTATCTCATCTCCTTTCATTCATCATCCCTGTATCTTTTATTATTCACTTTCTTGCAATTCTTAGAATTTTGGGTTGGAAAAACCAGGCAGTTGTCCTGTAAAGATTCTCAGTATGAATTTTGTTGATGGCATCCCCATAGTGTTAACAAGTTTTTTTGGTGTTTTGTTTTTTCTTCTATTTCCTATAAATTGGTAGTTAAATTTAAAGGCTAGATCAGATTCAGGATTATAACCTGAGGGCAAGACTAAGGCACAGACAGCATGGCATACTCCCAAAACGATGTATCTAATATCTGGATATCTTTTTGGGATATTACCAACTATTGGTGAACTCTGCCTAGACATTATTCATTAGGAGATGCAAAATGGTGATATTCTAAGCCTATCACTGAGACTTCCCTGGTGGCGCAGTGGTTAAGAATCCGCCTATCAATGCAAGGGACACAGGTTCGAGCCCTGGTCCAGGAAGATTCCACATGCCGCGGAGCACCTAAGCCTGTGTGTCACAACTACTGAGCCTGCACTCTAGAGCCCAAGAGCCAAAACTACTGAGCTCACGTGCCACAACTACCGAAGCCTGCAAGCCTAGAGCCTGTGCTCCACAACAAGAGAAGCCACTGCAATGAGCCCGCGCACAATGAAGAGTAGCTACTAGAGAAAGCCTGCGCGCAGCAACAAAGACCCAACACAGCCAAAAAATATATAATAAAGTCTATCAATCTTTATTAGAATATATCTATAGAAAGAAACTTCTCTTATTTGTTCACCCCGAGATCCAATTCATATAAGGAAAGTAGGATAAATGCTTATTTTTCTTTATTTATCAAAATTGTCAAAATAATGAGTTAGCCCAACAGCAACTAAAGTATTTTTTTTAAGTTTTAGCATCATTACGAACTCAAAGATTAAACATACTTGACTTGTTTCAGTTCATTAGTTATTTTCTTTACTGATGTTCACACTGTCCCTTTTTTTTTTTTGCGGTACACGGGCCTCTCACTGTTGTGGCCTCTCCCATTGCGGAGCACAGGCTCCGGATGCGCGGGCCCAGTGGCCATGGCTCACGGGCCCAGCCGCTCCGCGGCATGTGGGATCTTCCCGGATCGGGGCACGAACCCGTGTCCCCTGCATCAGCAGGTGGACTCTCAACCACTGCACCACCAGGGAAGCCCCAAATTGTCCCTTTTTAAAATTTATTTTTATTGAAGCACAGTTGAATTACAATATTGTGTTTATTACTGCTGTACAGCAAAGTGACTCAATTACACACATATATACATTCTTTTTCATATTCTCTTCCATTATGGTTTACCACAGGATACTGAATATAGCTCCCTGTGCTATACAGGACCTTGTTTATCCATTCTATATACACCAGTTTGCATCTGCTAATCCCAAACTCCCAATCAAACCCTCTCCTACCCCCTTCCCACTTGGCAACCACCAGTCTATTCTCCATGTCCCTGTTTCTGTTCCCAAGATAGGTTGATTTGTGTCATATTTTAGATTCCACATATAAGTGATATCATATGGTATTTGTCTTTCTCTTTGACTTACTTCACTTAGTATGATAATCTCTAGTTGCATCCATGTTGCTGCAAATGGCATCATTTAGTTCTTTTTTTATAGCCAAGTAGTATTCCATTGTATGTATGTACCACTTATTCTTTATCCATTCATCTGTCAATAGACATTCACGTTGTTTCATGTCTTAGCTACTGTGAATAGTGCTGCTATGAACATAGGGGTAAGTGAATCTTGTATCTTTTTGAATTACAGTTTTGTCTGAATATCTAAATATCAGGAGTGGGACTGCTGGATCATATGGTAATTCTTTTTTTAGTTTTCTGCAGAACTTCCATTCTGTTTTCCATAGTGTCTGCACCAACTTACATTCCCACCAACAGTGTAGGAGCTTCCTTTTCTCCCCACCCTCTCCAGCATTTGTTATTTGTAGACTTTTTAATGATGGCCATTCTGACTGGCATGAGGTGGTACCTCACTGTAGTTTTGATTTGCATTTCTCTAATAATTAGCAATGTTGAGCATCTTTTCATGTGCCTATGGGCCATCTGTATTTCTTTGGAGAAATGTTATTAAGGTCTTCTGCCATTTTACGATTGGGTTGTTTGTTTTTTTGTTGTCAAGTTGTATGAGCTGTTTGTATATTTTAGAAATAAATTCCTTGTCAGTAGCATCATTTGCAAACATTTTCTCCCATTCTGTAGGTTGTCTTTTTGTTTTATAGTTTCCTTTGCTGTGCAAAAGCTTGTAAGTTTGATTAGGTCCCATTTGTTTACTTTGGCTTTTATTTCTATTGCCTTAGGAGACTGACCTAAGAAAACACTGGTACAATTTATGTCAAAGAATGTTTTGCCTATGTTCTCTTCTAGGAGTTTTATGGTATCATGTCTTATGTTTAAGTCTTTAAGCCATTTGGGGTTTATTTTTGTGTATGGTGAGAGGGCACATTATAACTTCTTTGATTTACATGTGGCTGTCCAACTTTTCCAACACCACTTGCTGGATAGACTTTTTCCCATTGTATATTCCTTTTTTTTCTTTTTTGGCTGCTGCGCGCCAACATGCGAGATCTTGGTCCCCCAACCAGGGATCAAACCTGCACCCCCTACAGTGGAAGCATGAAGTTCTAACCACTGGACCGCCAGGGAATCCCCTCCCATTGTATATTCTTGCCTCCTTTGTCGAAGATTAATTGATCCTAGGTGTGTGGGTTTATTTCTGAGCTCTCTATTCTGTCCATTGATCCATGTGCCTGTTTTTGTGCCAGTACCATGCTTTGTAGTATTGTCTGAAGTCTGGGATTGTTATGCCTCCCAATTTGTTCTTTTTCTTCAGGATTGCTTTGGCAATTCTGGTCTTTTATGGTTCCATATGAATCTTAAAATTATTTGTTCTAGTTCTGTGAAAAAGGTCATGGGTAATTGGATAGGGATTGCATTTAATCTATAGATTGCTTTGGGTAGTATGGCCATTTTAACAATATTAATTCTTCCAATCCAAGAGCATGGGATATCTTTCCATTTCTTTGTATCATCTTCAATTTCCTTTATTAATGTTTTACAGTTCTCAGCATGTAAGTCTTTCACCTCCTTGGTGAGGCTTATTCCTAAGTATTTTATTTTGGGGGCTGCGATATTTAAAAGCATTGTTTTTTTTACATTCCCTTTCTGATATTTCATTGTTGGTGTAAAGAAACACAACCAATTTCTGTGTGTTAATCGTGTATTCTGCTACCTTGCTGAATTCGTTTATCAGTTCTAGTAGTGTTTATGTGGAGTCTTTAGGGTTTTCTATATATAGTATCATATCATCTGCATATAATGAAATTGTCCCCCTTTTGACCAATGGGATCTTATTCAGGATGGCTCATAGGTTGTTTTGACACTACCCTCATAGTTTTTAGTTGCTCTATTGCTTTCTGACAAAACATTCTAGGAAAAAAAAAGAAACTGAAGTTGCTCTCCTGGCATTCTCACCTTTGTACAATCCCCTCCATTAAGTATGAGTGGGACCTGTGACTTGCTTCTAATCAGTAAAATATGACAAAAGTGACAGAATGTTAAAAATGATTACATATACACAGTTATATTACATAAGACTGTAACCCCTGTTAATAGGACACTCTTCCTCTCCCTTACTGGCTTTGAAGAAAGCAGCTGCCATGTTGTAAGCTGCCTATGGAGAGGGTCATGAGGCAAGGAGCTAAGAACAGCCTCCCAGACAACAGCCAACAAGAAATTAAGGCTTTCAGTTGGGCACCCTCCAAGGAACTGAATGCTGCCAACAACCACATGAACTTGGAAGCAGATCTTTCCCCAGCTGAACCTCAGATGAGACCCCCGCCATGGACAACACCATAATAGCAGTTTTGTGAAATCCTGTAGCAGAGGACCCAGTTAAAGGGGTGGTGCAAATGTGTGTTATTGTAAGCCTCTAAGCTTGTGGTACTATTGATAATTAATATGCAGGCTCATCTCCTACATTTCCTGCCTTAGACTGGGAAAATGCCCATTCTGAGCACTAGTTTACTTTTATTGTGAAAAGGTATTTAAAGACCACAATGTGAGCATCAAGAGTGCTATTGGGGGGCTTCCCTGGTGGCGCAGTGGTTGAGAGTCCGCCTGCCGATGCAGGGTACATGGGTTCGTGCCCCGGTCCGGGAAGATCCCACATGCCGCGGAGCGGCTGGGCCCGTGAGCCATGGCCGCTGGGCCTGCGCATCCGGAGCCTGTGCTCCTCAACGGGAGAGGCCACGACAGTGAGAGGTCCGCGTACCACAAAAAACAAAACAAAACAAAAAACAGTGCTATTGGATTGGTCACTGTTTCTAGGCCTTTTAAGTCAACAGGGCCACAAAATGCATACATTTTAATAAGTTAAATTACTGCATGAGTGCATACAGATGCTTCTACTCAAATTTAGTACTATAGGGTTTTTATTTAATATCACTACATCTGCTTTAGCAACATGGATACAATGTTGAAATTATCACACTAAGTCAGAAAGAGAAAGGCAAATATCACATGATATCACTTATATGTGGAATCTAAAATATGACACAAATGAACCTATCTATGAAATAGAAACAGAATCACAGACATAGAGAAGAGACTGGTGGTTGCCATGGGGGAGGGGGTTGGGGGAGGGAGGAATAGTGGGAGGTTGGGGTTAGCAGATGTAAGCGTTTATATGTAGAATGGGTAAACAAGGTCCTACTGTATAGCACAGAGAATTATATCCAATATCTTAGGATAAAAATCATAAAGGAATATTTTTTAAAAGAATATATATATGTATAACTGAATCACTGTGCTGTACAGCAGAAATTAACACAACATTGTAAATCAACTATACTTCAATTTAAAAAATGGGATTTCCCTGGCAGTCCAGTGGTTAAGGCTTCGCCTTCTAATGCAGGCGGTGCAGGTTTGATCCCTAGTCGGGGAGCTGAGATCCCACATGGCTTGTGGCCAAAAAACCAAAACAGAAGCAATACTGTAACAAATTCAATAAAGCCTTTAAAAAATGCTCCACATCAGAAGTATTAAAAAAAAAAATCTACTTTAAATAATGTAAAAGTTTCAGTTTTCAACAAAACCAATATATTCACTCATTTGAATTAGCCCACAATAAACACATTACCCAGTACTGAAATACAATGTATACACTGCCACCAAAATTACGATTATAATAGTTCAAGGCTTGTTTTCCTCCTTTGCCTTCCTTCCTGCACTCTCTTCCAAGGGTCTATTCCAGTGGGGAATATCAGTCAGTCAAGTCATTGTCTTTTAAAGTCACTTGGCATAGTTTCACTCTGGTGTCCACCAAGTGAATACATGTAAAATTCATTTATTTTGTTTTACTTTTAATTTTTAGAGACCTAAAAAAATTTTTAATAATTATGTAAAACATTTACATGGCTCCAAAGTCAGGTCTAAAAAAAAAGGAAGATTCAGAACATAAATAGTGTAGTGCTCTTCTACACTATGTTCCTCTCCCCCATAATAAACTGTCATTTGTTTTAGATTTCATTCAATACTCTTCTAAATATGAACTTGCGCTCTCGCTCCCTCTCTCTCTCTCTCTCTCTCTATATATATATATATACATATATATATACACACACATACACGCACACAAACACACACACACATCCTTATCTCCCTCCTTCTCAGTATGATTTCATATTAGAAACACTTCTTTCCACCTTGCATTTTTCTTTTAACTGTCCCAGAACAAACCTAGTTTGCAACTAGAGGAAGAGTGGGCCAGATAGAAACAGTTAAAAATAAATAAATAATTTGGAGGTGGGGGTGGGAATAATCACTGAGAAAAGCGTAAAAAAAAAAAAAAAAAATCCACTTAAAATGAACTTAATAAACCAATAATCCAAAACATAGGAAGAAATCTAATGATGAGGGGGAAAAAAACCCAATAAAAACATGAATTCACACCAGACGGTGTTAGTTTTATGAAACAGTCTAACAAAAAAAATTTTTTTAATTTATTTATTTTATTTTTGGCTGCGTTGGGTCTTCGTTGCTGCGCGCGGGCTTTTCTCTGGTTGCAGAGAGTGGGGCCACTCCTCGTTGTGGTGCACGGGCTTCTCATTGCAGTGGCTCCTCTTGTTGTGGAGCACAGGCTCTAGGCACACAGGCTTCAGTAGTTGTGGCGCATGGGCTCAGTCGTTGTGGCTCACAGGCTCTAGAGCACAGGCTCAGCAGCTGTGGCGCACGGGATTAGTTGCTCCACAGCATGTGGGATCTTCCCAGACCAGGGCTCGAACCCATGTCCCCTGCACTGGCAGGCGGATTCTTAACCACTGCGCCACCAGGGAAGCCCTGACAAAAATTTTTAAATTTGAACAAGTTGAAGATGTCCGAGAGATAAAGGAATCTTTTTATAAAATAGCACAACGGTTATAAAACAAAAATAGAGAACTGAAACAGGCAGGTATATATGAAAAAGCAATTTCAAATCTAAGAAATGAAAATTGTAAATAGTGGCATGTAGACTCAATAGACAGAATAAACTCTAGGCTGGACAGTAGCAGAGGGAAAAAGTAAATTGCTACACTGTACCAAATTCACCTGGTATAAGGCATAGAAAAATTGTTTTTAAAAAACTGAAAGAGCAATTAAAATACACAGAGAATAAACTAAAGACTCCAACATAGCTCTACCAAAAGAGAAGTAAAAATAACAGAAGCAATATTTAAATAGCTGAGAATTTTCCAAAACTGAAGAAAGATCTGATTCCTCAGATTATATGTATACTCTGAGTATTAGTTGGATATAGAAAAATATGTCCACAGTCACCGTGCACTATGGTAAAACTGCAAAATACCAAGCACAAAGAGCTGCAACTTTAAGAAAACAACTAACCAGACTACTTCACAACAAATGTCCATAACAACTTAAGAAAACCACATGCAAACACTGGCATCCCTGAAATATTTACAAATCTATAATGTCATATGGGGGCTGAGGGAGAGTGAAGACTTCAAAGTTTACTAGATAACTATCCATACCTTAACATTCTTACGTAATTATTTACCTATCACTCTAAAAGCAAGGTGTGGACAATACATAATACTAATAACTCAAAGATTTATTTCAAAGTATCTACTAAATTCACACATTTTAGTCCTTAAAAAAAAAACTGAAATGCTAAGTAGTGGAACTTTGGAGAAAAGAAAACAGCAGCATAGAAGGGAAGAAACAAAAATCAATTCCTGGGAAAACAATTGTGAAAGGCAACACTGAACTTTATAGGACACCATGCAAGAATACCTTTATAACCTTGAGGTAGGAAAGGATTTCTTAAACAAGACACAAACTACAAACCACAAAAGGGAAATCCTGAGAAATTCAACTAAATTAAAATGTTTAACTTTTATTAACAAAGAAACTATACAAAAGTGAAAACAAGCCACAAAATGGGAAAAGATATTTGCGATACATGATCCACAGAGAATTAGTATTCAGAACATATAAAGAACTCCTATCAAAAAGAAAAACCCAACAGTCATTTCTGAGAAAAGGAAACAAAAATGGCCAGGAAACATTTGAAAAGACATCTCCCCTCAGTAAGCAGAAATGCACAAACTACAAGATATCAATTCAACCCAACAAGCTGTCTAACTTTAGTATTTACCAACATCAAGTACAGCAGACCTCTGAACAACATGGGAGTGAAATGTGAGGGTCTTATACACAGATTTTTTTCAATAGTAAATACTACAGTACTATACAACGTGCAGTTAGTTTAATCTGCAGGTGCCAAACCATGGATCAAGAGAAACAGGGGATATGGAGAGCCAACCATAAATTATAGGCAGAATTTCAACTGCACAGAGGTCAGCATCCCGAACTCCACCAAGTTGCTCAAGGGTCAACTGTGTAGACCAGAATGTGGAGCCATCACATGTATACACTAGTGAGGAGAATAAACCAGTACAATTACATTGGAAAACAACTCAGCACTACCTACAGTAAAGCTGAAAATGTACCTCTCCTACAATTCAGCAATTCCACTCCTAGCTAGGTATAAGGTCCAACACAATTTACTCAAACTGCAAATCTCAAAGTCAGTGGGTAGCAAAAATCAACTTAGTGGGTCTTGATTAGCATTCTTATTCTTAATGAAACAAACTAGTAACACATGTGTTTTTTTCTCCAAGAAACTTTGTTACATATGTATACATCTGATAATGTATTGAATCTCATAATGTAAAATTTCTTATTGTAAGGAGTAACAAAAAAGTTTAAAACATGATACTAGAGACAGTAGGGATGCAAGTGCACCAAGAGACCTATACAAGGTATTCATAGCAGAACTGTTTATAATAGCAAAAGAAAACTGGAAACTACCCAAATTCCCATCAAAAGATAATTAAGTGGCAAATATACATACAATGAAATTCCAGTAGAAGTGAAAGTGAATGAATTAGAGCTATATACAAGATGGTGGAAGAATATTTGGATAATAAAGTTGAGGAGAAAAAGGAAGTTGCAAATAAACTCATACAGAAGGATCCCATTTATAGCGTTCAAAAACAAAACAGAAAAAAGATACAAAAAGGGATTATACACCACAGTAACTGAAACTATACCCAGAAATGAAAATACCAAATTATATGAGAAGCTCACTTCACAGAAATCATGTTCAGCCAACCTGAGATATCCAGGTTAGGAAAACTATGTAAAATAATTACAGAACACATTTCAAATGAACATGACTTCCCAATAAACTAATCAAGTACAGGTCAGAAGCACACAAATGACTTCAACCTGTGCATGGATATTAAAAATTTAAGGGACTTCCCCAGTGGCACAGTGGTTAAAAATCCGCCTGCCAACTCAGGGGACATGGGTTCAAGCCCTGGTCCAGGAAGATCCCACATGTCATGGAGCAACTACGCCCATGCGCCACAACTACTGAGCCTGCACTCTAGAGCCCACGAACCACAACTACTGAGCCCGTGTACCACAACTAATGAAGCCCACACGCCTAGAGCCCGTGCTCCACAACAAAAGAAGCCACTGCAATGAGAAGCCCAAGCACCGCAGGAAGAGTAGCCCCCGCTCGCCACAACCGGAGAAAGCCCGTGCACAGCAACAAAGACCCAACACAGCCAAAAATAAATAAATAAAAATAAATTTATTTTTTAAAAAGTTAAGGAAACATTTTAAATGTTCAACAACATAGCATTCAGAACATTGGAGAGCTTTCAAAGTACAGCCTAAGCTTGTTCAAATTTACTTCAAAGGTAACTAGATGTATACATATGCAATCACTAAATAATTTATGTATATATTTCACTCAGAACACTTACATTGCTGATCAACAAGATTAACTAGTACTAAGAAGTCCTTTTGCTGAAATTCGTGCATTAAATTTTGTTTTCCATCCCACTCCCAAGAGTAAACCAGAAACCCTTATTCTTGAAGTCTCACTTTCCATGGCATTGCACGTAAATCAACTAGCCATGCTACTGGAGAAGGCGGATGGCACAAATGACAAGTAAAGCAATTGGCAAAATTAGCAGTAATCCAAGTCAGGAAGATTCAAATTCTAGTCTCAAGTTTGTTTGTTTGAATACATGCAAATTTTAACATTAGTTTGACTTTCTCATGATCTGTTTAATCAGTGGTGTCTGAAAGGAATGATACAACTTTCCTAAGTCATTATTTAAGCCTTAAAGGAACGTATTACATGCCTTTTTGTATTTGGACACTGCTTTTGTTAATCATTATTTCTTACTCCAGATCTGTCATTTAAATATGGCTAGATATGGAGAGTTCCTTAAAATACGTGATATATCTAGCTCCTCACTTATATAATTGCCATGTAGGTAATTTATAGTTAAGTTATGAAGTACTTTCTCAGAAAAATGAAAACTGTGAACTGAAATAATTACATAATATTTCCTATTAAAGTATTCATATTTGAAAAAAAAATGACAAGTAAAGCAGAAGGCTCAATGAGTCCCAATCATTTTCAAACATCAGGCAATTGATTCATTCATTAAATTGAGCACTACCTAAGTGCGAGAAATATAGTTCACAGTGGTGAGCAAGAAAGTTCCCACCTCATAGTGCTTATATTCTTAGAGGTGAAACAGATATCAAGCATATACTATAATGTTAGGTAATAACTGATCATGCAGTGAAGAAAAATAAGGCTGAGACAAAGAATAAAGAGAACATTTTTTGGTGATCAGGGTTGGCCTTTCTGAAATAACCACTGAGCAATGCCTACAAGATCACACGGCAGTAAAACTCATAATGCAAATACACAGGAATTAAGACTGAAAAAATTTCTTGTAAATTAAAAAGATCATAGTCTACCTATTGCTTTCTCTATAAAACACTTTATAGCATTTGGTTTTAAATGGCTTTTACTATTTTCTCTCCTTGGAAAACTTTAAGTTCTCAAATTTAAGTCACCAGCTTCAAGAGTTAATCCTCTAACTCCAGGGGAAAGAAATCTTTATAACCTTAATGTAGCTTTCTAATACCTAACATCAGACAATTGCACATGGACAGTGCCTTACTCTTTTTTTCAGAAAGCATTCTTACGAAACAGCTCACTGTATGAGAATGGGCTCTAGAGTCAGAATATCTAGTTCAAATTCAGGTTCTTCCTTTTATTTGCTCTGTGTCTTTGGACAAATTATTTAACCTGCCTCCCTCGTTTCCACCAAATACTATCTATCTCATAAGGTTGCAGAGAGGATAAATATGATACTGTACATAAAGTATTTACAAAGCCTTACAACAAACAAGCACTCTAATGTTAGCTATCACTTATGTAGCAACTACTAAGATAATATAAGCAAGGCAAATGAGTTTCCTGCGCGTAAATCCACACATACAGTAAGTGGTATTAACTAGCAAAGCCAAATTCAAACCCAAGTTCTTCAGACTCATTAGCACCCACGCTCTTTCCACTTATACCACACATTATATAATTAAAGAACTGAGCAATAAAAAACTTGCACAAACCTTAGAATTAATAAGGTCTAAGACCTGTAGGTCTCCTAACTACTGACTTCCAGACCAGACTATTTCCTTGGCAACTTAAACGACTCATGTGTAAGAATAAATAATGATCATCCCACATTTTCCAGTGAGAATGTAGCATAACATCAGGTCTCTTGACAAAGTAATTACTAAAAATCATATAAGTTCTGATAACTAATTGCAGATGTCACTCAGAACCAAAAATAAAGAAATGTGGATAAATGGCATTCTCCTCTAGTCATGGCAGGCAGCTAGGATCCTAAGGCCTCCATGAAAACTATTCAATATGGAAGCTATCTTAAAGGACCTCTCACTGGATTAAATGACATTTCTCCCCTTGGTTAAAAATACATGGGCTATACATGGGCTAGTGTCTACAGAAAGCTAAATGCTTCTGGCTAGCAACCTACTCACCTATATACATTTGCTTATTTCTATAAATCGATTAAATGACAGAATAAAGACAAAGCTGTTATTTCTACGAAAACTAAGTTAAATCCTTTGGAAGGCCTTGATAAGGATTGGAAAAATCTAGAATGATTTTGAAGTTCGAATGTTTCATTACACGAAAAGAAAAGCAATACTAGAAATTACAGACAATGCTTTTAAGGAATGATGTATAGAAAAAAGATCAGGAGACCCCCTACTCAAAGACAAGAGATTGATCCAAATTAAGAGAGGCAAATAAAAGTTAAAGTAAATGTTTAAAATTAAAACAAAGTGCACAGATACCTCGAGTTCTTGCTTTAACCAACTTTTTAAATTACCTAACTAATGGTCCTAATCACGTGGGGCAGGTAAGAGGGTCTCCGCCACATTCAAACTCACTCCCTCCACCAAGGGGTTCCCAAAGGTTCCCTGCCACTCTTCTGCTCTCTGACTGCTCCTAGGAAAGGAGCAAACTGAAAACTACGTGTGTCCAAAAATGAGGTATGCATCACAGTTTAAAAAAAAAAACAAAAAACTGCAGGATAAAGATTTTAATTCACTTGTAATGAACACATCTTTAATAATCTTTATTGAGCACCTGTTATGTGCCAAGCACTGCCCTAAACCCTTAGAATCCACCAATAAACAAAATGAGACAAAAAGCCCTGTCCTCATAGAGGTTACATTATAGCGTACATCTGGGGGCAGAGAGAAGAGATAATAAACATGATCAACAAGGAAATTATATAGTTTGTTGAAAGGTGACAATTGTTATGTAAAACAGAACAGAGTACAGAGATCATAAGTAGGAAGTGCAGCTTTAAATAGAAGGCAGACCATTTTGAAAAACATTTCAAGAGCAAGGATTTGAAGGAGACAAGGCAATCAGTCATGTAGATACCTTACAGAAAAAATGATTGAAGGAGGGGTAACAGCCAGTGTAAAGGCTCTAAGACAGCTGAAATAAGCAGGAGACAGAGTAGTAGCTAACTTAGGAGAGGTAAGGGAGGATGGGAAGAGTAGGAGTATCCAGATTCTTAAGACCTTGTAGACCATAAATACTTTGGATTTTACTCTGCATATGGGAAGTCACTGCAGGGTTTTGAGGAAAGAAGTGGTATGATCTGGTTGCTCCGTTCAAAAAGACTGTAGAGAGCTAGGACAGAAGCAGAGAAACCCATTAGGAGGTTAACTGCAGAAATCTAGGCAAGAGAGAGATTGGTTTGGACTAGCCTAATGAGCAACGGAGGTGGTAAGAAGTGATTTGATTCTGGATATACTTTCAAGGTAAGATTGAGCCAAGAATGCCAAGTCTGAATGAGATAAGTCAGAGATGACTCCATTTTTCTTTTCACCTGAATATGGGATAGAGCTGCCATCTAATAAGATGGATTAGCCTGCACCTACGGCAGGTTTAAAGAGGAACATGGAATTTTAGTTTGAGTTTACTACTTCACATCCAAACAGAAATTCAGAACAGGTCGTACAGAATACAGGAGGTAAGTCTGGGATGTAGATATAAAAATGGAAGCCATCAGCATATAGGTATTTAAAGCCATGACACTGGATGAGATCACCAGAGGAGTATAAAAAGAAAAGTGAACCAAGGATTGAGCACTTCAAGAATGAGAACGAATCATAAACACAGAATGAGCAGAGCAATTAGTGAGAAGAGAAACCCAAAAAGCAATGTCCTGGAAGGAGGGGAGTATAAACAATTCATTTAAGTTCCACTTAGTGTACAAATCACTTTGCTGAAACTAGACTTGAGGTTAGAAGTTCTTAATTAGCCTGTAGTAGTTAAGGTGATAGGTAAAATACTAAAGCACAACTTTTTTAAAAGGAGGTCACTTCTTACATATTTCCTAGGAATATTAGATTTCCTACTGGAGTCATTACTAAATTTATTCTTAGTACTAAAAGTATACTATTTTGCCTATTTTATCTTTTTAAGATAAAACCAATTTAAAAACGTATACCATTTTAAAAATTAATTTTAAAAGCCTAAGTAACACTGCAATCAAACTCAAAGACCGAAAAAAACATTTAAAGACCAATTCAACACCATGGCATGCAAACAGTTATAAACTGTCATTACTTTTCTCTTTCTAGAGCTCAGATACAGAAGGTTAAGTTAAATCAAACTCCTTAGTTATGGTACTACAGGTTTTTCCCCTTTCTGTTTAATTTTCTGTTTATAGAAAAAAATAGCTTATATTCTTATCTAATGTTTAACCTGTGCTTTGTACATAAACTACATTTTTAAGATCAGAACACCCAAAGTCATGTTTACAAAAACTGAAAGAGGAAGCAATGAAACAACTTTATTTATGCATAAAAGTGATCATTCCTAAAGAAACAATTACTTGCTTCTAGCCTCTAAGTATACTCTGGATTTACCTTCAAAATAACTAAAAACATAAACAGTACACAGAAAAAGCAGCTTGTAAGATGTCATCCTCAAACGTTCGAATGTTCTTGAAAAGCATAGTCTCTTCATTTCCTTTTTACACATTAGGTCAGATTCCTAAGAAACCGATACCATTACGTTTATTAACAAATTTTTTACGAAGTATTGTGATATCTTTTAGATTAAAACTTTCTTTGCTATAAAAAATTATAATAAGTATGCAATTAAAAATACACCTTCCATACATTTCAAGTAAAATTCAAGATAAGTTACCAACAGTATCAATCTTAACACAAGTCCTTTAAAGTTAAGCCTCAAAAAAGCCTTCACTTGTCAGGCCCTTTATAGAAGTCACAGTGACTGTCCTTTAACATCTAATTATTAAAATGTTCTCCCCACTAAAAGCAGGTTAAAGCCTACAAACTGGAAAGAGGCTTGGAGTAAGAGACAGATGAAAACACTTGCATCAAGCAGAAGAGACTGATATTAAAGGAGGATACAGAAAAAACTAAACTGGAAACAAATTCATAAATTAATGGCTCTTCATAATGTTGACCCTGAGCCATCAAAAAAGGGTTATATAATACTCAACATCCTTTATAACTTTAAAGTGTTTAATATTTTTAAGAAAAAATTTCATCAGGCTGTTATATTTTCAGTATGAATCTCACAAAGGTAAATAGAACACTTCACTCTCCAAGTGCACCTGATAAGAGTTGGTTACACTGCTAAGGCTGCAAAATTAGAAGAGACATTTCTAACTCAATGTTGGGGGGAGGGGAAGAGGGGTGAATTAATGAATTTTCCTTAGAATCTACAAACAAAAAACCCAGTTATTTCTTGTTAGATCCCGGAACAAGAGGATGTGGGGAGTCGGGGGTGGGATGGGGCTTGTTTATCAGAGAACCCATTAAATATTAAAGTATTTATAGCAAGGTATGTCTACCCAAAACACAGAGCAACTCAAGAGTACTCCAGTGTTATTCTTGGGACAATCATAACAGTCTCATCAGCAACTACTTTAGCCAGACTGGAGACAGTAATGCCATTCACCTGCCAGGTGAAGTAAGGAGAAGTGCAACCTAATTAACCAAGAATTCAAACTTTAAGACAATTCCTACACAATTCAGAGTGCTTAGTTCACCCCAAGGTGTTTACCTTTAGCAGGCTACGGGTGTCTAAATTTCTCAAGGGTTTCCACAAAGCGTCTCAAAAAAAGCACAACTTTGAACAGTTAACTTCAACTGCAGCTTTTTAAACAGTGCTTATTCAGATACCTGCTAAGGAATCCTTTCTGGAATAGGCGCGACCAAGAATTTAGATTCCTGCTTCCTCCCACGAGGAAGAGCTAAGATTAAACAGCCCGCTCTTGAACCTAATCAGGGTGCAGCTGGCCAAGATTAGGATGCCGCTCCCCGCGTCTGGGGATGCCGGTCTCCGGTACACATGCTGCCTCACGACCGACGCGCGGTGCTGCACATGCCTCAGCAGTTGTCGGATTACCGTACGACTTTTCTAGGCTGCCGGTTGGGTTTTCTGCCGAGGTCCCCAACGCCAAAAATCTCATTGTTGGAAACTGAAGGGGGGAGGGGGAATCAGTAAGGAAGACACACCCCTCAGGGAGAGGAAGGGTAACTTCGCCTGTCTCGAGGGCGGTCCACAGATTTTTCCGAACTCTGCCAACATGCAGCTTTCCCATACCCAACAACCCCTCTTTAGGACCCGGGGGCGAGCACAAGGCGGAGGGAGGGGGCACTGGAGGGGCCGAACGCCACTTCCCCAAGTACCCCGAGAGCGGCGAGGGCTGAATTCCAGCATGGCGTAAGCGTGGCCCAGCTCCCGCCCAGGGAGGCCTCCGGGGACGCGCTCCCTCCGTCCACGGGCCGAGGAGGCAGTAATCCGCCTTCCTTCCCGGGGGCCCTCACGCACGGCTAAAAATAGGTGCCTCGGTCACCCCAGGGCCCTCTCCGGCCGACCTCGCCCTAGGGAGACGTCCTCGGACTTGACGCCGCGGCGGAACCGGGGTCGGGCCCGCGGCGGCCCGGCGAGGCCGAGAGACCACTCGGAGCCCGCCCGCCTCGGTGGCCCGGCCCAAACAGGAGCCCAGCAGCGGCACCCCAGCACCCGAGGCCTACCCGGCGGGGACGGGAGCGAGCGGTGTCCCGGCCCCACGGCCGCGCCCCCCCCCGCCCGACGCGGCCCTCCCGTCTGCCTGGGACCCCGCGGCCAGCGCAACCCTCCCCTCTCCGCGGTCCCCGCGGCCGGAGCCCGGGCCCGGCGCGGCCCGCTCTCCCTTACCCTGCGCGGCCGGGGAAGGATGCCGGAAAGACGCAGCGGCGCCGGCAGTACAGCCCGGGCCGCCTGCTCCGAGTGGCCACCGCCGCAGTAGCTCAGGTGCCGTCGCGCCGCCCGGCAGGAAACGGGCGGTTTTGGGGCGGGGCGGCCCCGGCACGTCCCGGCGTCTGGGCCGGCAGTGCCCGGAGACCGGCCCCTTAAAGGGACAGGCGTCTCTGCCTCGGCCCCCGCGCGCTCTCCCGCGCGCTCGGGTAAGTCCCAGCTTCCGGCGGGTTCGGGATTCCGGGGCTTTCCTCCCGAGATAACATCCTGCAGCTAGGTAGAAGGTGGGAGCTCTGGGGCTCGAGGCGCGGCGGAATTCCCTTCGTGCGGGAGCCCTGCTCTCTCTGTCTCTCTCTGTCCTTCCCCCAAAGCTGGTTTCGTCTTGCACGGCCCTCCAACCTGGCCCCTCAGACTGGATTTTTTTTTCTCTTCTTTATAATTTTCTTTTTTTGAATTTTTGAATTTTATTTTATTTATTTTTTTATACAGCAGGTTCTTATTAGTTGTCCATTTTATACATATTAGTGTATATATGGATTTTTTTTTAAACCTTAAGCAAATGGTACTCGATTTCACCCAGCCCTCCCAGATTCCTCCCCAGAAATCACTAGAAAACGAAATCATCCGTTCCTCTGTCTCCAGAGTTTCTCTCTGAATTCTCCTTCGGGCAACCCTGGAGCCAAAGAGAGAGAGAAATTTTAAACGGACCCAAATAAATTGTGTGCAAATATTGTGAAGCTGTTGTGTCTGCCAGCCGATGGCCATTCATGAAGCCCAGGTAAATAATTGTAAGCTGCAGAGGAAAGGAAAGGTTGGCCAGAATCCCTGCTTATTAGTTTGCTCTTTGCTAAAAGAATGATAGCTATCTTCCTGGTCCACTGGCAAACGAGATGTGTTTATTACTTACTGCTTATCAATCTCTTGCAGAATGCTAGGCATTGTCCAGAACATATACAAAACACCTACAGGCTCTCCTCAAATGTTATGAGAGCCCAAAATAATTCAAAACCTTTTAGAGGGTGGATAGAGACACATAAAATTAGGACTCATCACTAACACCTCCCGGTACATACTGACAAAGGGGAACAAGACCAATTTTTAAGTAATGAACGTCAGAACAGTTCCTACACCACCAGGGTCACCTTTCTATGGGCTGGCTAAAAATGTACTGTACATCTGTATTCTAATTATTTTTTGTCAGAGCTTTCTAGAGCACCTCCAAAGTACACATGAAAACTGAACAGTATGTGGTAGCCTGAGATGTTGAGAATTCTGCCAGTCTTCAGCCACTGTGTTCTCCAATGATGCATTCTGTCTTATTTTTGCATTCTGTCTTATTTTAACTCCAGAAGCTCCACCCTCTTTTTTCTTTCTCAGTAGGGTTACTCAGCACCTCAGTGGCTCCAGTGCCCTCAAAGCAATCTATCTCTAAACCTCTGGCTGTCTCCTGAGCCTATGATAAAGGATCCAGCTTCACTGAAGAGGGTAGCCATTAGTCTCAATACAAAGAGGGGAAATGTATCAGTCCTATAAAGGAGTTTAAGGACTCTTGATTAGCCTACAAACAACCACCTAATTTCCTCTGGTTGGTACTAAAGCAGATTTTAGGTTAGAATTTTAAAATCCTATCATTTTTATGATTTCAGTAAAACCTCAGTGTCATTTTAGAAACAGTAATTTTTAGGTACATTTGTACATAAGACAAGAAGTGGATGGAACTTAGGGATATGTTTACCCTAAATATATCACTTCTTGGGCTTCCTTGGTGGCGCAGTGGTTGGGAGTCCGCCTGCCAATTCAGGGGATGCGGGTTCGTGCCCCGGTCTGGGAGGATCCCACGTGTCGCGGAGCGGCTGGGCCCGTGGGTCATGGCTACTGGGCCTGCGCGTCCGGAGCCTGTGCTCCGCGACGGGAGAGGCCGCGGCGGTGAGAGAGGCCCGCGTACCACAAAAAAAAAAAAACCTACTTCTTATGGTCAGGGATCACTTATTTTTGTGTTCCATAGTTTGAAACAAAAAAAAGCATAAATGTGTCAGCTATTTCAACTTCTCTGAGTGATTGAACTTTGAAAGGGAAGTGCCTGGATACTTCATTCTTCAGTATAAGCTTCATATTTATTCACGTAAAAACAAAGACTTACTAGAACCGTTATTCAAGATAAGCCCTATTAGGAATTAAGACCTGCCCTCTAAGTTTTGAAGTATAGTATAATATAATATCATTAACTATAATTAACAGATACAATTAACCTAAGATATAATTAACCTTGGTTGCTGCTTACTACTCTGTAATGTTACTGAAGCAGCAACTAACTTGCTAAAAAAGATTAGCACTCCCAACATCTGAGGTATCTCTAGTGGTTAACTAAGAAATTAAATTTTATTGAAAATGATAAAGTGTAACACTATTACCTGAAGAATATTCCCTTCTTGCTTGCTGTCTTTCTCAAGTGCAATTTACTGGCGATTGCCTTCTGACTATTAGCGTGTAATAACTCTTTTTTCTAATTTTGGAAAAGTTTTAAAGACACACAGTACCAATCTCTCTAGCAGATAGAGAGAAAGCAGGCTATTCCTGTTTTTTTCTAGGGAAGATTTCCCAGAAGTGGTGAGTTCTGTAGAGATTTGAGTAATATATGAGTAACATATTATACCTCCTACTCCACCATTTCAGGGATGGCAGAGATGAAAGTATAATAGAAGCATTTCACAGAACTAAAAGAAAAAGGAAGATTCCAGGTCCACCTTCTCCACCCAAATAATGGAGTGGGGAAGTTTATACAAACACTGCAACTGCAGATCTAGATGTAATCAGCTATTCTAACAAAGTATCTGGCACATAACTGTGCTTATGAGAGGTCTGCATTGTTCCTGTTGACATGTAATCTCTTCAAGCATATGGCATTCAAATGCTTTCATAACAGACTAAAGGTGACCATAAATCATTTGCCACTCTTTACATGGACAGGTGGGATCTGTGCCCCTCCTTTTGATTCTGGGAGGGCTCTGTGACTGACATGACTAATAGGATATGCCAGAAGTAACACTGGGCCAATTTCTGGGCCCAGACTGTAAGAGACAAGCAATTTCACTTCCTGTCTCTTGGAACCATTGATCTTAGAGCCCTAAGCTGCCATGTGAGAAGTCCAACTACCTTGCTGGAGAGACCACGTGGAGAGGCCTTGAGACTACATGGGGAGGAAGAGAGACCAGCTGGGCCCAGCCTTCCAACTGTCCCCACCAAGGTGCCAGACATATGAATGAAGGCTTCTGGAGCCTCAGACCATCCATGCCACAAGCTAAATACCACTAAGTGATCCCAGTCAGTACTACATGGGGCAGAAGAACCACTCAGACAAGCCCTACTTGAATTTCTGACTCCATATAATTTTTATGATTTTTGGATAGTTTGTTATGCAATAATAGATAAGCAGCACATCTTTCTTCCACTTCTAAATAGCTGCAAGAAATCTTAGTCTTATTTAAGCAGAAGGGAGTTTCCACTTTGCCCATACAATCCCAAAACAGCACTGGGGACTTTCAAGGGAAATTTGGGCAGGAATAAGTAGGGAGGTAAAACTACTGTAGCATAATTTAACATTATTGAAGGCACCTTCATGTCTTCTATCTTCAAAGGCTGCCAGTGATTGGAAACTGGTGGATTACATGAGGAAAGAGGAGCCAGTATTTCTTCCACATATGCACGGTGCAGGTGTTTAACGTAATTAGCACACATGATTGTCCAAACAACCCCACAGGACTAGGCTTACACTGAATAACTAACTACCTCAAGAACACAGAGCTCAAAAACCAGCACCTGAACCCAGATCTATTTGATTCCAATTCCCATGCATGTGCCACTGCAACATGTTGACTCCCAAAGTATAAACTTTTAGGTACAGAAACAATTAAAATGTGAGTTTTCATTTATGTGTAGGATTCTCTTACTTATGATATCTTTTCTGTCATTAGCATAAACAATGAGCAGATACATAACACTAAATTAAATCAACAATATTAAATTGGCTGCCAGCCAGCATCATGTAAACTCTTCTAACCAAAATAATACGGTATTGAAATATGTACATTTTGTCCAAATACACCTAGCAATTGGAAGAAACAATCTTTAAAGTCTCTTTTTTGATTCTTTTTTTTTTGGCCTCGCCTTGTGGCATGCAGGATCTTAGTTCCCCCAACCAGGGATCGAACCAGGGATCTTCACAGCACCCTTGAATAGTGGATGCTACGCTTTTACTAATAAGAGACCTAAATAATGTGGAGGGTAAAAGAAGATTAACTTGTAGTCCTCATGTGAGAAGTTTTATTTGTTTAGTAAGTTAGATCAGTTGATTAGTATTAGCTATTCAATGAGGCCTAAATAAAAAATGTGGTCAACATACTGCTGCTGCTTAATGTCACATAAAGAAAAGAAAAAAAAAATGACTCTCTTTCACCACTGCTGCCTATACAAGCTTCACCCTAACCAGGCAAGTTGCAGGGATGAATCTTGGCCTGAGGAATCAGGCAAGAGAACATGGATATTTCAGTATAACCATCACCACTCCTGCCCAAATAATTTTTAAGAGTATGACCTGGTGAGGGCTTCCCTGGTGGCGCAGTGGTTGAGAGTCCACCTGCCGATGCAGGGGACAGGGGTTCGTGCCCTGGTCCGGGAAGATCCCACATGCCGCGGAGCGGCTGGGCCCGTGAGCCATGGCCGCTGGGCCTGCATGTCCGGAGCCTGTGCTCCACAACGGGAGAGGCCACAACAGTGAGAGGCCCGCATACCGCAAAAAAAAAAAAAAAAAAAAGAGTATGACCTGGTGAGGGCAGATCAGTAGCAACAAATGGAACAAAGTCAGCAATATTTGCAACATATACAGCAGCATGTTAGGTATTTAAATATAAAACATGCATTTAAAAATGTGTAACCTGCAGAATGGTGCCTGCTTTTTAAACCACACTTCTGAGAATTCCCTGGTGGTCTAGTGGTTGGGACTATGCTCTTTCACTGCCGGGGGCATGGGTTCAATCCACTGATCAGGGAACCAAGATCCCGAAAGCCGCATGGCACGGCCAAAAAAACAAAGAATAACACGCTTCTATTTGCTTTTTCATATTCAGCTCCTCATGATAACTCTTAGATTCCCAGCCAGTCCTTGCCCAGTGGTTTTCCTCCCTGTAGTATGACAACCCTGTAATTAACATTTCCCAGGCTTAGTTCCATTTATTTCTGACCACATCTCCAATTTACCAACTTCTTTTGATCCAGGTCAACAATTTTTAAAAGCCACCTTTTGGTACTTCCATATATTGTTTTGGAAGTCTTATATTTATGACAGAAGGTAAACAGACTGCAATCTCTATTACAAATCACCATTCTGAGAAGGCTGTAGAATAATTCTTCCGGATGCTGACTCTCATGACACGGACCTCTGGATGTCAACCCTCTGAGCCTCCTCAGGGACTGCAGTCCATCAACAACGCCCTTTCTGTCTGAATCTTCAACCTTTCCCTCTCCATCAGCCATTCCTGCATTCAGGGATCTCTCCACTTAAATGAGGGGGAAAATATTCAAACTCCAGGCCACCCCATCTACTCCATCTCCTACAAAGCCAGGTTTTTGATTGATTCTTGGATTGGTTAAGATGCAATTTACTTGACTATATTCTCACTACCCATTCACTCTGCCTTATACTCCGGTAACCTGCTTCTGCACCCACAACTGGATTCTGAAACACTTCTCATTGAAGTCACCAATGATTTCCCTGCTGCTAACTCCTCTCTGTCACATGACACCACTGATTACTTCTTGAAAGGCTTCTCTTTCCTTGACCTCAGTGACCTCACAAACATGGCTCTTCTGCTCTCTCTTTTCCTTCTATGTAGCCTGAAGCTCCTCAGTCCCTTTTTGAATTTGTCTTCTCTATCTCTTTTGTGTTGATGACCCTCAGGTTTCTAGCCTTGTCCCTCTATTGTCTCACTCTGCAGTGCCTCTCTGGTCTTATATTACAATCTATATTCCCAAGCAAAGACCAGTGTCTGCATTTTGCAAGCCCTAGCACTAAGGAAAAGGCATCCGTATTAGTCTGAATTCTTCAGAGAAATAGAACCAATTTTTTATATATGCACATTATTGTGGAGGCTGATAAGTCCAAAATCTTGAAGGTGGGCAAGGCAGGCTGGAGACCCAGGGAAGAAAGAGTGTTGCAGTTCAAGTCCCAAGGCAGTCTGCTGGCAGAATTCCATCTTCTTCTAGAAGGTCAGGTTTTGTCTTTTAAGGCCTTCAACTGATGGAATGAGGCTCACCCACGTTGTGGAGAATAATCTGCTTTACCCTAGGTCCGCCAATTAAAATGTTCATTTCATCTAAAAAATTCTTTCACAGAAACATCTGGAATAATGTTTCACCAAATATCTGGGTACTGTGGCCTAATTAGTCGACACATAAAATTAACCATCATGGTATCTTTGGATTCTGTAGGCAACACATACTACATTGGGGTCTGCTACTCTAACTCATTTTCTGGGAAACCTGTTAGGCTATGAATTTTGGGCCCAGATCAGGAAAGAACTCTAGCAGGTCTAAGACTCATGTGCCCTGTGGTCAATTGAGACTTGTGACCCAGCAGATCCAACAGTGAAAATGAGAATACAATGTAAAGCCACTGGCAAGTCTCAATAGGAGAAGCATAGTGCAGACTTTTAGATTTTGGGATATGCTGGCCATTGTCCTCTAATTAAGATCAAGTACTTGACCATGGAACACCAACTGTCCTGGTGACCTGAGCTGCCTATTATGAACTGGGTGTAATCTAACCCATCAACACATAAATTTGGGAGTGGGAAAAGATGTTCACCCTCAAAAAGATATGGTTGGGCTTCCCTAGTGGTTCAGTGGTTGAGAGTCCGCCTGCCGAAGCAGGGGACACGGGTTCGTGCCCTGGTCCGGGAAGATCCCACATGCCACCGAACGGCTAGGCCCATGAGCCATGGCCGCTGAGCCTGCACGTCCGGAGCCTGTGCTCTGCAACGGGAGAGGCCACAACAGTGAGAGGCCCGTGTACCACAAAAAAAAAAAAAAAAAAAAAAAAGATTTATGCAAGATCTAGGTTAAACAGGTTCATAACTCATTTGTGCCTTCAGAGAAGGCACATTACTCCAGTGAGTAATTTATTTTTTTGCTTGTATGATTGTAAGCCCTGACTTTCCTAGAAAAAGCTCAGTGTTCTTTAGTATGTCATCAGAAATCACTATTCAATGAGGGTTTGTTGGTGAGGGACCCTGGTCTTCTAAGTATTGAACATCGCTCTCATTTTCTATTGTGTCTGGGTAATGACATCAGTGATTGTCAAAAGATCTGTTTGCAGATGGACTAGGCTTACAGCACCAATCACAGAGTAGAACTCAAGATTAAGATTTATTTTATTTCAGGTCAGAAACAACTGAGGTAAAACAATACTCTCCCACAAAACCTCCATTGGTACCACTCTCAACCAAATAATGGGGTAAATAGATCATTAGTCTTGTGTTATGTTCTTATGAATCAGTTCTTCTACTTTTTCAAGGACATAAATAAAGAACAGAATTTGCAGAAACAGTGAACTGTGAATTTAAATACTAACCAAGAAATATTCATCATGCTTAGAAACTCATGCCCAAGTTTCTCAGAGTCCACCTCCTGTGAAATTCCCAGGACAGAAAGGAGATGTCTCCTGTCAGCTAAAGGCCAATGAAAGAGATTATTTTAACCACTTTTTTCCTTCTTTGACTTTAAATTTTATTTTCTATAACTGTATTTTCTTCTACTGAGTGCATCGGGGCTATTATGAGAGATCTGACTTCCCATTGGTTCAGGAGATTGAAAAGAAACCAAATTACAGGAGCATAAAGGCCAATAGCAAAAAAACTCCATTCCGCTTCTAGCCTGACAATAGAGGATATAATGTCAAGATTAGTGAAAAGCTCAGATCCAAGCACTGATATTCCACTGAAAAGTTCAATGAATACCTTTGTCAAAAGTTATTTAGTGGGCTTCCCTGGTGGCGCAGTGGTTGAGGGTCCGCCTGCCGATGCAGGGGACACGGGTTCGTGCCCCGGTCCGGGAGGATCCCGCATGCCGCGGAGCGGCTGGGCCCGTGAGCCGTGGCCGCTGAGCCTGCGCGTCCGGAGCCTGTGCTCCGCGGCGGGAGAGGCCACAGCAGTGAGAGGCCCGCGTACCACACACACACACACACACAAAAAAAAAGTTATTTAGTATTGAGAGATATAAATAACATATCTCTGAAAAAGGAAAAAAAAAGTTTTGATTGAAAGAAGTACAAATCAACAGCTGAAGCATTACACAAAGCATCATCAGGTTTGAATATTTCTAAACTTTTTTCCAATTTCTTTTCATAAATCTTGTAGTTAATCTTGTCCCATCAGTTGCAGGAGTCTATTGTAGGTGACAAACAATTTTCACATGGCTTCAGAACAGAAATCAAATCTAGGATAAAAATGCAAGATTCTTTAGTAAAAAGTCAGAGAGGTTTAAGGTGATGCAGATCAGATCCTTGCAGACAGACAGAAGACCTTCTAAGGATTTTTCAGAGTCTATCTTGCAGACTTTCTCTGTTTAAACAGTGGGGCTTTTAAGAATCTAAGTCCATTGTCTCACAGCAGCTTCACAGAGAGTCCAAGGAAGGTAAAAGCTTACTTGAAAGAGATTTGTGGGCCTGGCTTTTATATAATGGAATAGATTATCAATGGACACTCAGGAAGTCCACAAAGTTTTTAAAGTAATTATATCAGCATGATCTGAAAAAGACAGAGACATACAGCAGCCACCGTGCCTTTACTAGCATCTCTCAAAGTGTAGTTCACAAATTATTTGTGATCCACATCAGACCTCCTGTTCTGAATTTTGGGGGAGGAGGGGTGGAAGGAGGCATATTCAGGACCTAACATTTTTAATAGGTAATACTTATGAATGTTAAAGTTTGATATCCCCCTCAAACAGACCTACTTGCTCATTGCTAAATATATTATTCCTGTGGCACTGCCTTCCATTCCTTCATGCTGGAATACCACCACCTTCCATTCCTCACCTAATAACCATAGTTTAAACTTTACACGTTCTGGAAATTTTGCCATTTGCAGCAATATGGATGGATGTGGAGGGCATTATGCTAAGTGAAATAAGTCAGAAAAGGAAAGACATATTGTATGATATCACTTATATGTGGAATCTAAAAAATATAACAAACTAGTGAATAAAACAAAAAACAGGCAGACTCACAGATAGAAAGAACAAACTGGTGATTACCAGTGTGGAGAGAGAAGGGGGATGAGGCAGTATAGATGTAGGAGGAAAAAAAAGGTTTATTATGGGACTATACGAAATCATTTGTGTGAAACTTTTGAAAATTGTAAAGCACTATAGAATTTAAAGAATCTTTCATTCAATAAAAAAATATATTACATAAATAAATAAATAATTTTACACATTCTGTCCTTTCAGTAAATAGTGGTGAATCAATTGGTCAAGGAAAATGTGATGCCTATCTCACATCATATAATACACAAAAAATTTTGATTTCAAACAGATTGTAACCTAAATATGAAAATTAAAATAATGCCTTTAGGGGCTTCCCTAGTGGCACAGTGGTTAAGAATCCGTCTACCAATGCAGGGGACACGGGTTCGAGCCCTGGTCCAGGAAGATCCCACTTGCCGTGGAGCAACTAAGCCCGTGCACCACAACTACTGAGCCTGCGCTCTAGAGTCCACGAGCCACAACTACTGAAGCCCTTGCACCTAGAGCCTGTGCTCCGCAACAAGAGAAGCCACCACAATGAGAAGCCCACGCACCACAACAAAGAGTAGCCCCCGCTTCTCGCAGCTAGAGAAACCCCGGGTGCAGCAACGAAGACCCAATGCAGCCAAAAATTTTAGAAACAAATAAATAAATAAATTTTTTTAAAAAATAATGCCTTTAGAAGAAAATGTAGGAGAATATCTTTATAATCTTGAGGTAGACAAACATTTATTAAATAAGAGAAAAAAATGTATAAACATAAAAGATTAAAAATTGCACTTCTTTAAAATGAAGAACTTATTTTCATCAAAAACACCATTAAGGCTAAATAAATTATGATGCTCAAAGAAATTAATTAATAAAAGTGGATGTGAACTCTAAAAAAAAAACATTAAGAGAGTGAAATGCAAGTAGAGCTGGGAGAAGATATTTGAAATACATATATCCAACAAAGTACTTGTCTCCAGAATATGTAGAGCTCCTACAACTCTAAAAGGAAAAGGTAGACATCTTATTTTTTGAATAGGCAAAATACCTGAATAGGCACTTTACAAATGAGGTTATCTAAACAGCAAATAATCATATAGAAATATGTCCAATATATGCCCAATATAACTAATTATCAGAAAATTGCAAATTAAAGCTACACTGAGTGGCAAATAAGAATTAAAGATGTTCAATGTTATCAAGTCATCAGGGAATTGCAAATTTAAAACATAATTAGGGGACGTCCCTGGTGGAGCAGTTGTTAAGGCTCCACGTTCCCAATGCAGGGGGCCCAGGTTGGATCCCTGGTCAGGGAACTAGATCCCACATGCGTGCCGCAAATAAGAGTTCACATGCCACGACTAAGGAGCCCACCTGCTGCAACTAAAGACCCAGCGCAACCAAATAAATAAATACGTATTTTTAAAAATAAATAAATATAATACAATTAGATCCCACTGTACCTACTAAGATTGCTAAAATTAAAATTCTGATAATACCAAGTGCTGACAAGGATGCTGAGCAACTGGAACTCTCATACATTGCTGATGAGAATGCAAAATGATGCACTACTTTGGAAGAGAGTTTCTTATAAAATTAAATACACACTTACCATATGCATTAGTTTGCTAGGATTCCCACAATAAAATACCGCAGACTGATTGACTTAAACAAGAGAAATTAATTTTCTCACAATCTGGAGGCTAGAAGTCCAAGATCAAAATGTCTGCAGGTTTGGTTTCTTCTGAGGACTCTCTCCTTGGCTTGCAGATGGCCACCTACTTACTGTATCCTCACATGTTTTTTTCTCTGTGCGCTTGTGCCCTGATCTCTTCTTATAAGGACACCAATCATATTGGATTAGGGCCCATTGTAATGACCCTATCTTAACTTAACTACATCCTCATGAACTTTAATAATAAACATAAGTATCTGATTAAAAAAAAGACAAAAATGAAAAAGGAATAATGATTACTACTATACCTCCTCTAGAATGCCTAAAGACTGGCAATCCTAAATGTTGGCAAGGATGTGGAGCAACTGAAAGAACTGTCTTAACTTGGTGGTGTGAATATAAATTGGTTCAAACGCTTTGGGAAATTTACAGTACTTAAAGCTAAACATATTTATACTCTACAACCCAGAAATTCCACTCCAGTAAATATACCCAATAGAAATGAGTGCATATATCCACCAAAAGGCATGCACAAGAAGCTTCATGGGAAAAGCTAGAAACAACCCACATGTCCATCAACAGTGGAATGGATTAAAAAATAATGTGGAGGGAGTTCCATAGTGGTCTAGTGGTTAGGATTTGGTGCTTTCACTGCCACGGCCCGGGTTCAATCCCTGGTCGGGAAACTGAAATCCCACAAGCCGTGTGACCCAGCCAAAATAAAAAAATAAAAAATAAAATTTTTAAATTAAAAAAAATTTTAAACAAACAAAAAATGTGGAGTATTCACATAATGAAATACTATATAACAATTAAAAACCAAACTACTGTTACATGCAACCACATAAATCAATCTCATAAACATGAGATTGATTAAAAGAAGATGGACACAACAGAGTACTTACTATATCATTACATTTACATGAAGTTCAAGAATAGGTAAGACTAATTTATAGTGATACTGGTCAGAATAGTGGTTATGTTGTGGAGTGGGGCAGCACTGACTAGGAGGTGACATAAAGAAACCTTCCAGTAAACTGGGAATGTTCTATATCTTTTTTCTCCAGCTTTATTGAGGCAGAATGTTCTGTCTTGATCCAAGTGGTAGTTACACTGGTATATACATATGTAAACATTCATTGAGCTGTGTTGCTAGATTGGTGTTTTGCTGTACGTAAGTTATACTTCAATTTGGAGAAAAGTAAAAAATAAAAACAAAACAAAACTGTACCCATATTTCCAAGGGGGGAAGTAAATAGGGTTATAGATGAAACAAGATTAGTCTCACGTTGATAATTGTTGGGTGTGTGATCCATACATCATTGAGGCCCATTATATTCTCTCCAATTTTTTTTTCCCCTAAAGAGGAATCTTTCATCCATTCTTCCAGGCCCATTTCAAAGCCATTTCTTCTAAGAAGCTATAAGATTTTCTTTCCTCCTTTAAACTTCCAAAACATTTTGCTTCATTAGTAAAAACTCTCTTTACCAGCCTCCACTTAACTCATTCTCCAAACTCAGTGGCTCTCTCCATTCTCTCTGTGCTATGCACTGCCTTGTAACACCTGTGCCTATAGGCTACACACTAGCACACCCTAGCACATCTATGCCTGTGACTGAGTTATGTTTTCTTAGTCAGATTTCTGTTACTGTATTTACATAATTTAAACAAATACTGAGTGCAAAAAGACCTGTTAATTAAAACTATGTCCATTACTTTGGAAAGAGTTGGTAAAGACAAATAGTTAGAAACTTAAATGTCAAAATAATTGTGTGTGTTAACTCTGAATTACATTAAAAAACCACTAAATTGTACAGTTTATAGGGGTAAATTTTATGGCATGTGTATTATATCTTAATAAAGCTGTTATAAAAAATTAGGAGTGAGTGAAATGACTACAAAAGTTTGCAAGGACTTTGAAAAAATCTAAAAGACTAATTACATTACAAATGTCTTTAATTTCTTATTAATCTTTTAAGAAAATATAATAGAAATCATAGACAACCCTTTTGAGTGTGGTTTATGCAAGAAAAACCCTTTGAGTGTGGTTTATTCTTGTTGATTCCACATGTATTATATATACTTACTATATATACATTTTATTGCAATATAATTCACAAACCATACAATTCACCCATTTAAAGTATTCAAGTCCATAGTTTTAAGTATATTGAGTTGTATAACCATCACCACAATCAATTTTAGAATATTTTCAACATCCCAAAAAGAAATCCTGTAGACAGTAGCAATAAATCCCCATTTCCACCCAAGCCCTCCAGCTCCTGGAAACTACTAACCTACTTTCTGTCTTTATTGATTTTCCAATTCTGTACATTTTGTGTAAATAGAATCATACAAAATGTGAATTGTGACTGGCTTCTTTCACTCAGCATAATGTTTTCCAGGTTCATCCATGTTATACCATTAATCAGTACTTCATCCCTTTTCTGGCTGAATAATATTCCATCTTATGAACATACCACAATTTATTTATCCGTTTATCAACTGATGAACATTTGAGTTGTTTCCAGTTAGTGTGAATAATACTGCTATGAACATTTGTGTACAAATTTTGTGTAGATATGTGTTTTCATTTCTCTTTGGTATATAACTAGGAATGGCATTGCTAGCCTCATATGGTAATTCTGTTCAATCTTTAGAGGAACTGTCAAACTGTCTCCTGCAACAGCTGCACTATTTTATATTCCTACCAGTTGTAGATGAGAGTTCCAGCTTGTCCATATCCTTGCCAACACTTAAAATTATGTCTTTCTTATTACAGCTATCCTAGAAAAATAGCTATAGCTATCTCATTGTAGTTTTGATTTTCATTTCCTCATAATTAGTGATGTGAGCATCTTTTCATATATGTGTTGGCCATTTGTATATCTTCTTTGGAGAAATGTCTGTTCAAGTCCTTTGTGCATTTTTAATACACGTTATTTGTTTTTTTGCTGTTGAATTGTATGATTAGAAGACTTAATATTATTTAAATGTTTATACTACCCAAAGAGATCTGCAGAATCAATGCTGCTCCCATCAAAATCTCAATGGCATTTATTACAGAAATAGAAAAATATCCAAAATTCATATGGAACCACAAAAGACCCCAAATAGTCAAAGTGACCTTGGGAAAGAAAAACAAAGGTGAAGGTATTACACTTCCAGATTTTCTAAATGTATTAAAAAACTACAGTAATTAAAATAGTATGGTACTGGCATAAAGACAGATATGTAGAGCAATGGAAGAGAATAGAAAGCCCAGAAACAAACCCATGCATATATGGTCAACTGATCTTTGACAAGAGTGCCAAGAATATGCAATGGGGAAAAGACAATCTCTTCAATAAATGGTGCTGAGAACTGGATATTCATATGCAAAAAGTGAAATTGGACCCCTAGCTTACAGCATACACAAAAATCAACTCAAAATGGATTAGACTTAAATGTAAGACCTGCAACTATAAAATTCCCAGAAAAAAAAATAGGGGAAAAGCTCCTTGACATTGCCTTAGTAATGATTTCTTGGATATGACACCAAAAGCATAGGCAACAGGGCTTCCCTGGTGGCGCAGTAGTTGGGAGTCTGCCTGCTGATGCAGGGGACGCGGGTTTGTGCCCCGGTCCGGGAAGATCCCACATGCCACGGAGTGGCTGGGCCCGTGAGCCATGGCCGCTGAGCCTGTGCGTCCGGAGCCTGTGCTCCGCAACGGGAGAGGCCACAACAGTGAGAGGCCGGGAAAAAAAAAAAAAAAAAGCATAGGCAACAAAAGCAAAAATAGACAAGTGGGATTACAACAAACAAAAAGATTCTACACAGCAAAGGAAACAGTCGAGACTGAAAAGGCAACTTGCAGAATGGGAGAAAATATTTGCAAGCCATTTTTCTGATAAGGGGATCCTTTTTAAACATCCATCTGAAGTCTCATTTGAGGCTTGTAATAAAAAGTCACAGACTTATGAAGTGTCTTCCCCTTGCAAGTTGTACAAGTGCATCCAGAACAACATGAGCCCACAGAGCATGGACCCAACATTTCACTGACTGCTCAGGAACGTGTTGCTGCTGAGTCAAGTCTCCTGGCACCCAGGGTGCCCAGAGCTCTGACTTGAGCTGAGATGCAAGCGCTATAAGCACAATGGGAAAGGAGAAAAATAACAGAGGGAGCCCTTGACTTTGAGGTGTGAAATAAAAAGGAACCAGTGACACTCTGCTGTCATTCACAGGCACCTCAGTGTGGTCCAGAACTGCTATTCCAAATATTAAACAGGAACCTTTGTTCGGAGATTGGCTCAGATGAGCCCAATAAATCTCAGCTTGAAGCCTCTTCTGCAGGTTCCTCCCTCAGACATCTCATAATGCATGGCGCTGGGCCCACAGCCCTGTATCATCGTTCTTTATCATATTGAAGGATGGTGCCGAACAACAACAATACTACCCAAGAGTGTGAGTGTCGTTGGACAGGTTAATAGAAGGTTTGTATTTTGGTTTGTGGCTGTGGTCGCTGCTTGCATCTCTGCCTCTCATGCTGCCCATTTCAATTCAAATTAAGCAGCGCTTCTCATACCGTGTCCCAACATGCTGTATGTACATGCAGCTGCTGCCTTCCATCCATCACAGCCCAACTCACCACACTCTAAGTTCCAGGTCAGCATTTCCTGATTGCATTCCTTGTCACAGTCATGCTTTGAGCTGCATTACTTCTAGCCATTCATCACCCAGCAATTGTTGTTATTAGCTGTCTTTGTCACATGACCAGTCCTGCAAAGTATCCCAGATGGGAAGGCCAGTGGGCTGGCTGCAAGCCAGGACGTTGCCTGGGCTTTGTTAGTGATCTTAAGTATCATAGATAAATGCCACTAGTGAAATCTGTGCTGAAGCTGAAAGCAATATGTGAGGACATCGAAGGCCTAGCTCTTTCTGTACAAAGTTAGAAAGCATCCTTGATTCCATGCCTGGGCTGCAGTATGAACTAGTATTTAAGCGCACAGGCTTTTGAGTCCGACTGCAGGGGTCTGCCACAAACTTGAAAAGTTACTTTAGCTCTGCTCAGTTACATGACTCTTAGGGTTATTGCAAGAGCTGAATGAGTTGATTTATGCAGAGCAATTAGAACAATGCCTGTCACCTTAAGGGTTTGCTATTGCTATTTTTCTGCTTACTCAGCTTAGTATGCTTAGGTTGACCACTTCAGATTATTGATTTATCCCTTCAATCAATATTTAGTGAGTGCCTATGATGTTCCAGGTACTGTGGACAGTGATCCATTTCCTTTACAGTGAGCCTTGGCATGGTCCTCTGGAAACCCTTTTGTAATCACAGCTATGCTACTTACTATGGAGGCAATAAGACCCCAGAGAAGAAACCGCTGACCAGTGCACCTAGGCTGGCAGATCCCTAGGCAGCCTCTCTTGACCTCCATGCTCCCAGCATGGCCTAGGAAGAACAGAGGCAGAGGACATGGAAGACACAGCATCAACTTGACCAGATGCTCGTCCCCTTCTCCCAACTCCCATTCACCCTGGAACTTTCATGTATTCTCACGTAGAGGAGGAGGTTGGAGGGAGGACAGGGGTAGATGAAGGGGGAGGTGTAAAGGAAACCTGCAAATGGCCAAGGTTACCTTTCCAGCCAGTGTGGCAAGATGAGGTTCTAAATAGAATTAAATTGATTTAGAGAAAATTACTAGTGTAACGCATATGAAATTGATGGTATGTAACAATTTTGAGTTACAAAACATCAATTTCATATGGTTCAACCTGTAAAAGGTACAATATTTCTTGTCTCCTCAGTCTGTTAAAGTTATATCTGCCACACCTGTTTTAAACTATTCACTGTCTCAGAAAAGCTCAGGTATAAGAAATCATCGACAAGAGAATTGGGCCTGAAACTGAAACATGAAGACAAATTTGGACTACCTATGTTAGAAATTTGATGAATGCCGTCTCAAAAGCCCAGATAATAACTGACATGTGGAAGGCTTATTTATTCTATTCTATAAGCCAACATTAGCTAATTGTATTTTCTTTCTTTGTTCATTTTCTAACTGGATCTTAGTAATACTCCTTCCCAAAATAGGTTTATTAAAACACTCAGGAAGATTTGAGGTCCCCAGAACTTCTCAGGGACCAAGGTAAATGTTGGGCTGTCTCCCTTGCCAATTTCTTATCTTTGTTAAATATTTAGGTATATCCTCATCTGGTTGGATCCAGAGTACAGATTACACATTTTAAAGGGTGACTCTCTGCATCACCAAGATTATAGACATTCCATCTAAAATGCATACATGTCTCACACATCTTTTCTAACAGGTGTACCCAGTGTCTTAGCAAATTCTTCATCTTGAAATTTACTTGAAGAGTATAATTAAAGATATACATAAAGATTTAAACACAGGGCTTCCCTGGTGGCGCAGTGGTTGAGAATCCGCCTGCCGATGCAGGAGACACGGGTTCGTGCCCTGGTCCGGGAAGATCCCACATGCCGCGGAGCAACTAAGCCCGTGAGCCATGGCCGCTAGGCCTGCGCGTCCGGAGCCTGTGCTCCGCAACGGGAGAGGCCACAGCAGTGAGAGGCCCGCATACCGCAAAAAAAAAAAAAAAAAAAAAAAAAAAAGATTTAAACACAAAGGTTATATTAGTGAGAGAACAACAACTAGGATAATTTGAATGGGGTTAATTTAAATAAACCCTCATCAACGGTATGGATGAGTTATAGGAAAACCACAGCAATGGTGCAGGTACCCAGGGCTTCCAGCAGCAGCAGAGCTGTCACCATTAGGCCCAGTAAAAAATGACAAGGGAAGGATTGGTTAGGAGAACTGGGAAGAGAGGATTGTGTAGGGTTGGCCACCTTAAGGATAGTGACTTTCAGTTGAGGAGCACCGCTAGTTCTAGGCGACCTGACAAGGAAGGAGCCAGGATGAACGAATGCTCTGATCTCACTCTTGTCCCTTCCTCCAGTCTCCTGCTGGGGCTTTGTGTTGTCTGAACCTGACAGGAAGTCAGAGAGCAAAGGAATCAGTTAATGTACTCCCTAAAGAGAGCAGAGCTGAGAGTGGGATAGAGAAGAGTAGAAAACAAACAAACAAACAAAAACCAAAAAACAAACAAAAAAAAAGAGAAGAAGGTAAATCTGGACAAATAAACAAGAGATTTCCAGCATAAGATATTCATTGCATCACTGTTTATAATGACATAAGATTAGAAATAGTTTGAAGGTCCCAAAATAGGGAAATTTTTAACAATCTAAGGTATATATACCAAGTGAAGTGCTTTGCAACCATTACAAATATTGATGTAAAAAAAAGCTCACAAAGCAATCTGTATAACGTGCTTCATCTTTTGTTGTAAAAACTACATATGGACATAGTTTTTACATATGTATATATACACACATAAAATACATGCATACATATTTATTTTTTTAAAAAAGGCTTAAAGTATATGCAACAAGATGTTAATGATGGTTATCACAGGGAGAGTAGAGTTACAGATAATTTTATGTAGGTGGTTTTTTTTAAGTGAGGAAAAATTTAATATAAAAAATTATTAACTATAACAGGGAATTGGACTAACAAGGATTCAGCTAGTAAGAAACAAAGAGAACTCTAAAGAATATAAGAAGGGGACTTCCCTGGTGGCACAGTGGTTAAGAATCTGCCTGCCAATGCAGGGGACACGGGTTCAATCCCCAGTCAGGGAAGATTCCAGATGCTGCGGAGCATGTGCCACAGCTACTGAGCCTGTGCTCCAGAGCCCGTGAGCCACAACTACTGAGCTCACGTGCCACAACTACTGAAGCGTGCATGCCTAGAGCCCGTGCTCCACAACAAGAGATGCCACTGCAATGAGAAGCCCGCGCACCACTACAGAGTAGCCCCTGCTCACAGCAACAAAGACCCAATGCAGCCAAAAATAAATAAATAAATTTTTAAAAAAAGAATATAAGAAGGGCATATATATTTGGAGCAGCCACAACCTCTAAGTCTGAGATAGAAGGCTCAAGGGCCCTCCCTACCCCCCACCACAGGATGGCAGGGAAGTTACTGAGCTGCTGTGCTGTCGAAACTTGCTCAAAATCTGCTTTCTAGGGTTCTGGGGAAGCCAGAAGCATTCTGCTGCAAAACCACTGGATCTGTCAGGTGGGGCTGTTGGGGAAGCTTTTGACCACAGGAGCCTGCCAAGGCAGTACACTGGAACAAGGGAGGAAAATCCTTCCCATCTGCAATGAAACTCCAGCTTCCTGTACTGATGAAGTTTGACACAGGTGTCAGCTGGCAAAGGCAAAAAACGTATCTCCATTTTTGTAGAACAGGGAGTGAACTATGAATTTGAAGCTGAAAGGCAATAAGTTGATATCTGGCACACACTCTAAAACCTACCACCTAGGGGTACTGCGTATGAACACACAGAGACATGTATATGGTTTTCCGCTGTTTCCTCGTGGTAGATGCTGTGTACATCTTTCTATGTCAATAAATATAGATCTACATCAACATTTTTCATTGCTGAACAGTATATATATATATATATATATATGTATGCTTCGCTTTATATAATTGATCTCCATTTAAGTTGTATCCTATTTTTACTATTATGAACAATACTGTGTTGAACTTCTTTAAATAATTATTTTTCTCATAATAAATTGCTAAAGTTGATTTGTTAGATTAATAGTTCTGTGTTAAATTGCCAGGGGTATCTGTTGGGTGCATTATTTATTTGATTTAGAAAAAAGTGCACTTTTCATTTTATGTATTTCTCAAGAATGCATAAAAAAGATATAACTCAGACATCTGATCTAGAATCCGAGTTAAATAAGGTCAGATACCAAAGTGGTTCCAGGAAGAATTTCTCTGAGATCCGTGTATCCTGGCCGAGAAAGCAAATTGTCAAAGATGGCACCTACTCTGGCTTTTCACTACCATAGCATACAGAATTATTTTAATTAATAAACTTTATTTTTCAGAGCAGTTTTATGTAGGTTCGCAGCAAAATTGAACAAAAGTGCAGTGAGTTTCCATATACTCCCTGTCCCCATGCATACACAACCTCTGCCACTGTCAACGACGCTCACCAGAGTGGGACATTTATTACAATCAATGAACCTAAATTATCACTCAAAACTCACTCTTGGTATTGTACATTCTATGAGATTTGACAAATGTATAATGACACGTATCCTCCATTGTGGTATCACACAGAATCATTTCACTTCCTTAAAAATCCTCTGTGCTCTATTCATGCCTCCCTCTCTGCTAACCCCTAGCAACTACTAAACATTTTACTGTTTCCATAGTTCTGCCTTTCCCAGAATGTCAGATAGTTGGAATTCCACAATATGTAGTCTTTTCAGATTGGTTTCTTTTACTTGGTAGTATGCATATAAGTTTCCTCCAAGTCTTTTCATGGCTTGATAGCTCATTTCTTTTTAATATTCCATTGTCTGGTTGTACCAGTTTATTTATACATCTTCATGCTTCTTTTTGGCACTTATGAGTAAAGTTTTGGCACTTATGAGTAAAGTTGCTATAAAACATCCATGTGCAGGTTTTTGTGCGGACATAAATTTTCAATTCATTTGGGTAAATACCAAGGAGTGTGATTGTTGGATCATATGGTAAGAATATTTTTGTTTTGTCAGAAACTAACAAGCTGTCTCCCAAAATGGCTGCACCATTTTGCATTCCCACCAGCAATGAATAAGAGTTCCTCTTTCTCCACATTCTTACCAGCATTTGGTGTTGTCAATGTCTTGGATTTGGGCCACTCTAACAAGTGTGTAGTGGCATCTCGTTTTAATTTACAATTCTCTAATGATGTTGAACTTCTTTTCATGTTCTTAGTTACCATCTGTATATCTTCTTTGGTGAGGTGTCTGTTAAGAGGTTTTGCCATTTTTTAATCAGGTTGTTTGTTTTTTTATTGTTGAATTTTAAGACTTCCTTGTATATTTTGGATAATAGTCCTTTATAGATGTATCTTTTACAAATATTTCCTCCTAGTCTGTGGCTTGTATTCTTATTCTTTTAACAGTGTCTTTCATGGAGCAAAAGTTTTTAATTTTAATGAAATCCAGCTTATCAGTTATTTCTTTCATGGATTATGCCTTTCATGTTGTATCTAAAAAGTTATCATCACTCAAGATCACCTAGGTTTTCTCCTATGTTGTCTTCTAGAAATTCAGAGTTTTGTGTTTCACATTTAGGTCTGATCCATTTTTTGTTAATTTTTTTTTTTTTTTTTTTTTTTCGGTATGCGGGCCCCTCACTGTTGTGGCCTCTCCCGTTGCGGAGCACAGGCTCCGGACGCGCAGGCCTAGCGGCCATGGCTCACGGGCTTAGTTGCTCCGCGGCATGTGGGATCTTCCCGGACCGGGGCACGAACCTGTGTCTCCTGCATCAGCAGGCAGATTCTCAACCACTGCGCCACCAGGGAAGCCCTTTTGTTAATTTTTGTAAAGAGTGTAAGGTCTGTATCTAGATTCTTTGTTGTTGTTTGTTATTGCATGTAGATGCATCATTTGTTGGAAAGACTATCTTTGCTCCTTTGTCAAAGATCAGTTGATTTTAGTTATATGACTGTACTTCTGGGCTCTCTGTTCTATTCCATTGATCTGTTTGTCTTTTTTTTTTTTTTTTTTTTAACCAATACACACTATCTTGATTACTATAGCTTTATCATAAATCTTAAAGTTGGGTAGTGTCAATTCTCCAATTTTGTTTTTCTTTTTCAATATTATGTTGGCTACTTTGGGTCTTTTGCCTCTCCATACAAATTGTAGAATCAGCTTTTGTCTATATCCACAAATAACTTGCTGGGATTTTGTTTGGAATTGCATTGAATCTATAGATCAAGTTGAGAAGAACTGACCTCTTGACAATACTGAGTCTTCCTATCCATGAATATGAAATATTTCCATTTGTTTAGTTCTTCTTTGACATTTTATACAGTTTTGTAGTTTTCGTCATAAAGATCTTGTACATATTTTGTTAGATTTACACCCAAGTATTTTATTTTGATGGGTGCTCATGTAAATGATAATGAGTTTTAAATTTCAAATTACACTTGTTTATTACTCGTATATAGGAAAGTAATTGATTTTAGATATTAACCTTGGATCCTGCCTCTTTTCTGTAATTGCTTATTAGGTCCAGGATTTTTTTTTTCTTGTTTAACTTTTCCGGCAGAATAAAATAGGGTTGTTTTACTCCTATTCTCCAGCAAAGCCCCATCCCAAACTTATTAACTATTTTGGATCATCTGGATAATCCTACTCAATCTTCAAATCTTATTAAATATCTCCTCTTTATAGAATCATTCTCTAGCCCTTAGATCAGTTTAAGAACCCCTTGTTTTATGTTCTTACAGATCCTTATTCTTATCATAATACTAATGCTTTACTTTGATTATTAATTAAAATTCTGTCTGCCTGACTGCAATGTAAAGTTCATTGAGGTCAAGGACCTTGTCTGCCCTGTTCAACAATGATACATAGCATAGACTCTCAATGAATGTTTGGTGAACGAATAAATGATTGTACATCCCTTCTGACCACCACTGAAAAAAGAAGAAAAAAACAAACAAATCCAGAATTATCCTGTATTTATCACTCAGAATCAAATCAGGAAACTAAAATCACGTGCAGTATTTAAAACAGAAGGAATTTACCACAGGGAGTTGGTAACACAGGAGGTGGAACAGGCTGAGAAGAATACCAGGGAATGGAATGTGGACAAAGAATGTCATCTGCCATATCAGTAAACAAAGGATGTGGTGGCCCTCAAGCCATCAGCCACTGAAGTTGCCCCTGACTCTGCAGCCTGAGAAGGGATTCAGGAAGGAGAAAAGCAGGATACTGGCCCTAGGTAGTTAAGGTGCATATCAAAGGAATGATTTGGATAAGCCCAGACTCTTGTACCTTCCTATACAAAGAAAAGCGCTAAATTCATTAACTTGAGATTTCTGGTTTTCCTTAATTAACAGTAATCTTTTTTGTTGCCAAACTCCTATATATCCTGGCTCCTAGCTGACCTCTTCAGGGCAGTCCCTCAGAGCTTTGTGAGAAGCCATCTTCTGGGCTCAAGTCCTCAGCAGGTTCACCAAATAAAACATAATTCTCATCTTCTAGGTTTCGCATTTTTTTTCAGTGACAGGAAGGTATCTCAGATAATAGTAACAGCAGGAAGCTCTTAGGACACTCAGGCTGGAGGGACAAGAGGAAGAACTGATATTAGAGAACCCAGGGGCCCCAGTTTATGTGGCTCAGAAGTCCAAGTTCAGTGCGGCTCAGCTGGGTCCCCTTTTTAGCATCCTCACAAACCCTAAATCAAGGGGTTGGCAGGTCTACATTTGTTTGTGGAGGCTCTGGAGATGAATTTACTTGCACAGTCATTCAGGTTGCTGACAGAATTCAGCTCCATGCAGGTATAGAACTGAGGTCCCTGTTTTCTCACTGGTTATCAAATAAGAGTGATTCTCAACCTTTAGAGGCTGCCCACATTCCTTGTCTCATGGCCCCCTTCTTCCATCTTCAAAGCCAGCAATGGCAGATCAAGTCTTTCTCATGCTTCAGATCTCTCAGACCCATTCTGACTCATCTGTCCTCTTCCCAGTCAGAGATGGTTCTGTTTTAAGGGCTCATGTGATTAGAGTGAGTCCATTTTGATAAGCCAGGACAATCTCCCCATCTCAAGTTCATAACCTTAATCACACCTACAAAGGCCCCTTTGCCATGTAACATTTAATGATTTTTTTAATTTATTTTATTCAAGTATAGTTGATTTACAATATTGTGTTAATTTCTTCTGCACAGCAAAGTGGTACATATATGTACACTCTTTTTCATATTCTTTTCCATTATGGTTTATCACAGGACACTGACTATAGTTCCCTAGGCTATACAGTAGGACCTTGTTGTTTATCCATTCTATATAGTTTGCATCTGCTAATCCCAAACCCCCAGTCCATCCCTCACCCACCTCCCCTCCCCGTTAGTAACCATAAGTCTATTCTCTATGTCTATATAACATTTAATACTTTTACAGGTTCTGGAGATTAGGGCATGGGCATCTTTGGGGGCCATTATTCTGCCTCTCATTGGCCAAACTCAGCTAGAGTCTAACTGATATAAGGGCCTAGGAAATAGGCCCGCAGAGCAGAAGAATGAGGAATAGATCTGAGAGCAAAACAGGCTTAGGGGGCTTCCCTGGTGGCACAGTGGTTGAGAGTCCGCCTGCCGATGCAGGGGACACGGGTTCGTGCCCCGGTCCGGGAAGATCCCACATGTCGCGGAGCAGCTGGGCCCGTGGGCCATGGCCGCTGAACCTGCATGTCCGGAGCCTGTGCTCCGCAACGGGAGGGGCCACAACAGTGAGAGGCCCGCGTACCGCAAAAAAAAAAAAAAAAAAAGTTAGGATCACCATATTTTAAGATAACAACACTTTTTCTTCTCAAACTAGGACTGGCTTAACATAATTGGCCAGCTCTCTAATTGCTCTCAAAAACAATGAATTAGGCCCATTTACCATTAAAACAAAACGAAACAGTGATAACACACCCTGCAATGAGATTAATTCAAATATAATGCAATTCTCAACTGACTTCCATTATCCTTCCAACCCTGTTTCTAAAACGGGGGCCAGTTAAAATTCTTATCTTCTGCAGAGAAATATGGAGGTGAGGGCTAGGTCAAATAGGGAAACAGCAGACAATTCCAGTCTTAAGAAGTACAGAGGTTGAAAGCGAGTCCTTGCGTGTATGGAATATTCTTGGTGCAATCTCCCTGGATAAGGCCATCAAGATAAGTGTCAACTAACCCAGAGATTCCTGGAATCTTTGCTGCTATCCCAGAAGACTCAGCTCATCACAGGACCCAGAATTGTCTCCAGCAATATTTATGTCAATAAACTGCCACCAGGTGATATCACACTTCAGCAGGGACCAGGATAGTTTGAAATGGTACAGCTGTACTCCTAGAACTCTCAGTTACTCTATTCTGTATGGCTTGCCCTCAATCATTTCATTAACCACACTGTAACAAGACTGTGCATCTCATATGGCTTAAGTTTTTGGACCCTGCAAGTCAGAGAAGAGGTATTTACAGTGTTTTTGAAGTTAAATTAGCATTTGGGGTAAACATCATCCAATATTTCCTTGCTTCTCATTCACAACCCTGTATAGCAACAATATTTAAAAAGGAACTTCAACTTCCCTTTGAAAGTTTAACACTTCAGCATTTTTCCTGGTTGCTCAAGCTTGAGTTCTTTTCTAAATTTTATTTCAAAATTTACACACAGCAAAATTTACTTTCTTTGGTGTACAGTTCTATGAGTTTTGACAAATAAATAAAGTGTAAAACCACTGTCACAGTCAAGATTCAGAAGGGTTCCATCATCCCCCCAAAATTCCTTTAGGCTGCCCCCTTGTAATCAACCTCTCCTAACCCCTGGCAACTAATGACTATCTCTTTTCAAGAATGTTATATAGCTAGGTGGTTTGTGACCACCTAGAGGGGTGGGATAGGGAGGGTGGGAGGGAAGGCGACGCAAGAGGGAAGAGATATGGGAACATATGTATATGTATAACTGATTCACTTTGTTGTAAAGCAGAAACTAACACACCATTGTAGAGCAATTATACTCCAATAAAGATGTTTAAAAAAAAGAATGTTATATAAATGGAATTGTATAGCATATAGCCTTTTGAGTCTGGTTTCTTTCACTAAGCATATGAGATTTTGAAATTTATTTATGTTAGTGTGTATATCAATAGTTCATTCCTTTTTATCACTGAGTTGTATTCCATTGTACGGTACAGGGTATTAGTTTTCTATGGCTGCTATAACAAAATTACCACAGACATGGTGGCTTAAAGCAACAGATATGTATTCTCTCACATTTCTGGAGGCCAGAAGTTGAAATCACTATTATTGGGCCAAAATCAAGTGTTGGCAAGGCCTCTGGAGGCCTTAGCAAAGAATCTTTTCCTTGCCTCTTCCAGCCTCAGGTGGGTGCCAGCAGTACTTAACTTATGGCCACATCACTCTAATCTCTGCCTTTGAGGTTGCAGTACCTCCTCTTATACCTGTCTGGAGTTAAATCTCCCTTTGCTTTCCTCTTATAAGGATACATGTGAATCTCTCTCAGATTCTTAATCACATGTGTAGTCCTTTTTCTGCCACATAAGGTAACATTCACAGGTTTCGGGGTTTAGGACATGCTTGTCTTCCAGGGTGCCATTATTTGGCCTTCCACATATGGATATGTGGGAGATTATTTATCTATTCTCCCATTGAAGGACATTTGGGTCACTTCTAGTTTGGGGCAATTGTGAACAAAGGTGCTATAAATATTTGCATGAAGGTTTTTATGGGAACATAAGTTGTCATTTCTCTTAGTTACATAAATACCTAAGAGTGGGATTGCTGGGTCAAATAGTAAGACTTGTTCAATTTTAAAAGAAACTGTCCAGCTGTTTCCAAAGCAGTTGTACCATTTTGCATTCCCACCAGCAATGTGTGAGTGTTCTATTTTCTCCATAACCTTGACCACGCTTGGTGTTGTCAGTGTTTCTGATTTTAGCCATTCTAATAGGTGTGTAGTGGTATTTCCTTGCAGTTTTAATTTGTATTTCCCCATTGACAGTGATATTGAGCATTTTTAATGTGTTGAAATTTCAGTGTTACATCATTTCATGCCCTCTTTCAGTTGGCTACATTTTTACTTAGCTCTCAAATGTGCTATAGTAATGATTTAGAAATAATTAACCACTTAACAGGTAAAATCTTAAATGTATTACCTTCTCATGAAATTAAAACTACTGAGTGGGCTTCCCTGGTGGCGCAGTGGTTGAGAATCCGTCTGCCGATGCAGGGGACGCGGGTTCGTGCCCCGGTCCGGGAAGATCCCACATGCCGCGGAGCGGCTGGGCCCGTGAGCCGTGGCCGCTGAGCCTGCGCGTCCGGAGGCCTGTGCTCCGCAACGGGAGAGGCCACAACAGTGAGAGGCCCACGTATCGCAAAAAAGAAAAAAAAAAAAACTACTGAGTAACTTTCAGTGTAGAGGAATTCTAACTCTCAAAATGACTCAACACAATATTCATAAAATATACTCAAGGTACATGGTTAGTATGAGATTAGTAAGATTGCTAAAGAATATGTCTATAATAGACATGTGTTCTTTTTCACCTTTATGAACCAATTTGGATTAAGAATCTATTGACTATATGCACTGTAATAATTCAATGAGTGTTCCCTTCAAAAATGTGGGTGTAATATGATACATCTACCTCAGGAAGTCTGTATAATTAGGTCTTCAGGGCATGCATGGACGTGAAGTCTATCAAACTCAATTTGCTCAGAAGCAAGTTTCTTAACCATGGAAATACTTCCTCTGAAACTGCCAGAAACTCCGAATATCATCAGGGTCTGCTGAGGCACCTGGATAGTAATAAGAGCCATTTGAATACAAATCCATCTTCTTTCAAATGCCAAAACTCTCATAGACTAGTTCATGCATAAAATATGCTTTCATGCTTCCAATAGCTTCAGGTCAATTTTCTGTGCCAAAGAAATGAAAGAGATAAGGTAACTACTTCAGGAGGCTTAGAAGACAGGGGAAGTGAAGATCTTAGTACAAAGGACTCAAGTACAGAATTTTATTCTTTTTTAAAAATCATGAGAATATTTTAGTTAGCAAAAATAGTAGCAGAATGGTATCCCAGTACACTTCTCACATATATTAATAAAAATAATAGTTATAGTAACTATCTTTTATTGCATGTTTACATATGCCAGATACTATTTTAAGTACTTGGCGTAAATTAATGCATTTAATCCTTACCACTACCCCAAGAGTAGGTACTATTTTTATTCCTATTTTATGGATAAGGAAACTGAGACATAAAGACATTGAGCTCAAGGTACCAATGGAGGAGAAGTCAGATGGAGATGGACAGGCTCCACTTCAGGTGACAGCTGCTGTCCTGTGGCTGATGACCAACTGACGTCCTAATGACCAGCCTGACCTGTAGAGCTTTTTGAAATTATGATTCCCAGGCCCCAGCTCCAGGGTTCCAGCTGATTGGTCTGGAATCTGCATTGTTTTTATAGGTTCCCTAGGTGATTCTGAGCATTGACTGGTTTACCAGCATCAGGTTGGTTTCCACTGGTGATTTAGCGATGCCATTTTGCTGGTTCCAAACTGCCCTGCAGAGAGATCAGACTTTCCAAGGATTCTTAGTGAGTTCCTCTTCATGGTGATGAGGGGTTAAGACGACACATATTTTGGATCATAGACATGTAATTGGTCAGATGCAGGTTACCACTTCTTTTAAAAGTTTCAAGTACAATGAGTAAAAGTTAGGATTCATATTTTACTTACATATCATACTTCTCATACCTGACTTCACCCTCCATTAAAATTTATTTTAATCGTCATCCACATTATGCATCTATATTTATTCCTACAGTAAGACTTGTAATCTCATTATTTACTTTCATAGTTTCCCCCAAATGCTGGTGATAACCAAATTTCTATTTCTACCCCGGACCCTGAACTCCTGGTCTGAATATCAAATGCCGTATCCGACGCTTCTTACTGAGAGTGCCTCTGACTGAATGTGTCTGAAAGCCGTCTCCACGTACCACCCCCAACCAGACCTGCTTCTTCTCCTACGTTCCCTTTCTTGGTGATTAGTCCCACCACCTGCTCAACCACCCAGTAACGCAACCTCGATGCTGGGAGACATTTGGATTCCACTCTTTCCCCCACTTCCCATGTACCCACAGTCACCTACTTCCCGTCTCTCATGGCCTCTCCATTCCCACTGCTACCACCTCAGTTCACGTCCCCATCACCTCTTGCCTGAACATTGCAGTGGTCTCCCAGCTCCCTATCTCTGGACTATACTACTGCCTGAGCGCTGCTTTCTCTTTCTTTACTTTCTTTTTGTCGGAGAAAGCATACACTTTCGAATCCACTTTTTTAATTTTAATGTTATATGTGAAATATACAACTGAGTATAGAGAATAATGTAATGAACTGTGTTCTGACTACCAGTTTCATCAAAATCTTAACAGTCATATCTGCCATTTTATTTAAAGAAATGAAGATATAGATGTAGATTTCATTGTAAATATAGATATAGATATTTAAACCCACTTGACTAACCTGTCCCCCATTCCCAAGTCCCTCCTTCCCCAGCATAGTCTCGTGAATTTGCTGTTATCAATCTCATGTATGTTTTATGTTTTCTCTAGATATTCATGAATTGATTAACAATTTAAAGCACTGCTTTGTAGGTTTTAAAATTTTACTAAAATGACATCTACCTTACATACCCTCTGCAACTTGCTTGCCTCACTCAATTTCATGTTTTCTTCCTGTTGACACACGTTGCTCTGATTCAGTCACATTAACTACCATGCGGTATTTTGTCATGTGACTCCACCACGATTTATTTATTCTCTGTTGAAGGACATTTAGGATTTTTTTTGCTAATGCAAACAGTTTGGCATTCCTCTCTTTGAACAGATGTTTCAGAGTTTCTCTAAGTTATATTCTCAGGAGTGCCATTACTTTCCTGGTCTCCTGAGCCAGGGAGACAAATAGTTTCCTGCCATCCTTTTTCTACACTGCTGTCAGAGTAAGTTTTCTGAAACGCACATCTGATCCTGTGAGTCCCCTGCCTAAGTACCTTTGATGGAACAAACCCGCCGTTCCTCAGTAAGACTCAAGGCCCCTGTGCCCTGCCCTGCCTTCTTCACCAGCCTTCCCCCACTCCTCACACCAAACCCTGCCCATACGCAGCTTTCTCAGATGTACTCCCTGCTTCCCCACAGCCTGGGTGCATCCTGTCTCCCACCCATTTACACTTTCTCCTCTTTCCTGGATTGCCCTACCCTCAACCCATCCCCTCTCTCCTTCCTACTAGGAAACACCTAATAGTTTTTCAAGGATCACCTACTCACTGAAACCTTTCCTCACCTGCCAGAGGTCACCAGTTTGAATCCCACCTCCACTACTTACTAATGTGGGCAAATCTTTAAATGTCTCTGAGCTCAGTTTTCTCATCTGCTAACAAAATGAAGATAATAATAATGCCTATAACATATGTATATCAGGAGGCTTAAATTTGATTATTGATATTAATTCCTGAATTTGATATATTTCCTTAGTATAGAGCATTTCATGCAAGGCTTGACAATAAATGTTATCTCTTGTTCATTTCTCTACTAAAGATTTTATTAGCATTATTTCTTTTTGTTGCTATTAGTTATTTCTTTACATAGCTCCTTCCCTCTACTAACAGTCTGAGACCACGTCTAATTCACCTTTAGCTCACCTTTAGAGCTTGGCATAGAAAAGGCACATAAGATAGGTTAAGTGAATAAATGAATGATTCTTTGTGCTCTCAGACCTGCTAATTTTTTTTTAAAGATTTAATATTGATACTTTGTCATAGATGGTATCATATTTCCGCTGAAAAATGCAATCTCTGGTGACATGATTTTTGTTTCCCTTTTACCATCAAAGCTTTCTTACAATAGCTTCCTGCCTCATTTCTTTAGGTTGGTAATGTTCTATGCAAGCCAAGTAGTAAAGAGTATTAAAAGAATTTATTTTGCCACTTGGTTGTTGCCCAGGGAAAGGATTTGCTTTAAGAAAAAAAAGGGACGAATTGGGAGATTGGGATTGACATATATACACTAATATGTATAAAATAGGTAACTAATAAGAACCTGCTGTATAGCACAGGGAACTTCACTGTACGGTAGAAACTAACACAACATTGTAAAACAACTATACCCCAATTAAAAGAAAAAAAAAACATCATGTTTCCATTGGTTTTGCTTCCTTACAACCTTATTGAGGCATAAATTAGTGCTGAGAATTAATATTGAAATTAATTCTCAGTACTAATTTAAAGGCGGTGATCATTTCTGAAATCTGAAGATCGATAAATATAGATTCACCAGTAGAAAATGCAAATATAACTGCTTCTGACCAGGAAGGGAGAGAGACTGGAAAGGAGGGTTGGGGACAGTGAGACTGCATTCTTCTAGCCTGTCTGTCTTCCTCAGCACTTGGAAACCAGGGACCAGACCTCAGGACTGGGTCCTGCAGGGCTCCTCTAACATCCTGTGCTGCCAGGCAGACTGGCCTCTCCTCTTTGTTTCTGCTCGGTTATGCTGTGCTGGCCATGCTGCTGTCACCTGCAGTACAGAGGCCCTCTCTGCACCCGTGGCTGGTGAAAGCCCAGAAACAAACTCCTGCTCACTGCTTTCCGCTAGCTGATTTCTCTTCTCTGCATCCCCTAATCCCACCTTCAGCAGCCATCCTGCCTCATAGAGACAGTTCTCTTGAAGCAGATGGCCACTCTGACTTCTGAAATTCAAATTTATCTGGACGTCCTGTATTTTCTGCTAAAGCTGAGGGAAAGCTCTTAATTTCACAGATGGTAAATCCTACCCCAGCCCCAGGGTGGTCCCAGTTCTAAATCAGTCATGATCGTCTTACACCCCTTGGTTAATGATTGGTCTGATGATGGTTTATTATCCAGTTATGATTAATGAGATGAAGAGGAAGTTTACAGAGAAGAAAAGCCTTATGAGAAATCCCTATATTTTCCCTCTTCTTTCTGCTTCGAAAACAAAACCAGAGGTACAATAGTCATCTTTTCACTAGGAACAACAAACAAACATGAGGAAAAGAATCATCCAGTCCAGTAGTTTTCAAAGTGTGACCTAAGGACTCCCAGGGGTCCATAGGCCTTTTCAGGGCATTTTCAAGGTCATCTTTTTTCTAACTATGTAGCTATGTGAGATCAGATTTCCTTCATATACTTCAACCAAATGACCAGGGCCCAACAGATTGACCGCAGGAGATGTGAGAATCTAGTTATTCTTTATTAAGTCAGACATTCAAAAGATCTAAAAACAATGCCAATCTTCTCATTGATTTTTTCTTTTTGTTTTGAAAGTATAGTTATTTTTCACAAAATATGTTAATTTGTAATTGGCTTATTATTTTCAAATGAATAAATAATTTTTGAAATTTATAATTTCTCTAACACAGTGAATATCAATAGATATAACCACATAAACAAAAGCTCTTTGGGGGTCCTCAATAATTTTTAATACTCTAAAGAGGTTCTGGGCCCAAAAGCCTGAAGTCCACTGACTCAGACAATGGTCATAACAGCTTAATCTATTCAACCAATGCCAGTAGCCACAAGCCTCTGGGCTTTTTGTAATGAGAAAAATTATCCCCTATTTTTTGACTCCTCTAATAAGATTTTATGTTATGGCAGCTTATCACAATCTCAAATGATGTATGAGCTAACTCAACAATGAGTAGTAAATATTTAGATTCTTTGATCTTGAAGCTTCATAATTACAGATAGTATCTTTGTGCTCTTTTTTTCCATTGCATTTGACTTTCTGACCTCTTCATTTGTGACACATCATAATTACCTTATTCCTGTAAAACACCTGTGACTTCTCTTAAGCTCCTAACCCTTACACCTGCACCTTTGTCCGCTGAGCTTCCATTCACACAGAATTAGCCATGAGGCTTAAGTGTTACCCTGAACAGCTATATAAAATATTCTTTATCCTCCCGCATTTTAAGAACAAAGACATAACCTTCCTGTCACCTCAACGAGAGAAAAGAAAAAAAAAAAGCAAAATTCTTTGATGCACTTTCAGTTAGCAGTATTAAAGCTTAAATAAGATATAAATCTGGTCCTGATTTTCATGAAGCTACTCATTAATATACTTGAGCATGGAGAAAAGGATAAAAAGTCTTGTGTTTGGAATTGCTATGCTCTTAAAAAATGTGTAACAGACCTTCCCTAGTGGCGCAGTGATTGAGAGTCCGCCTGCCGATTCAGGGGACATGGGTTCGTGCCCCGGTCCGGGAAGATCCCACATGCCGCGGAGTGGTTGGGCCCGTGAGCCATGGCTGCTGAACCTGCGCGTCCCGAGCCTGTGCTCCGCAGCGGGAGAGGCCACAACAGTGAGAGGCCCGCGTACCGGGAAAAAAAAAATGTGTAACAGTATGAAATTCTGCCTTAGTCCATTAAACTGATGAGAGACCCACTGTCAATATATTTTTAAAGCTCAATGTTTGTGCTGGAAAGAGCATACAACAACTGTAGTCAAAGCCTGTAGTTGCTTATATGTAAAATGTAGCAAATCTGACATTAAATGAAAAATTGTCAACAAGCTTTTTCTATTCAGAGAGCTTTTAAGGACTAGTTAAAAAGAAGAATCAATTGCTGTCTTTATTTTGCATTCTAAAATAATCTTCATAGACAACTCACACATCTTCCCGTATACTAATAAGAAATCTTGGAAAAACTGGACTGTTTTTAAACATCAATCTTTTTTAAAATTGTGGTAAGATACACGTAACATAAAATTTATCATCTTAACCATTTTAAGTGGACAGTTCAGTAGTGTTAAGTATATTCATATTATTGTACAATGAATCTCCAGAACTTTTTCATCTTGCAAAGCTGAAACTCTATATTCATTCCACAATAACTCCCCATTTTCCCCTTCCCCCAGGGTTCTGGCAACCACCATTCTGCTTTCTATAAGTTTGACTACCTAGATACCTCATATATGTGAAATCATATATTATTTATTGTATTGTGATTGGCTTATATCACTCAGCATGATGTCCTCAAGGTTCACCCATGTTGCAGCATGTGTCAGAATTTCCTTCCTTTTTAAAAACTTCAATATTCTATTGTATTATTGTAAAGACCTATTTTAGGCTATTTTGATATAAATGAGAAGGAAGAGAGAAATGCACCGCTCTGAGAGGAAGAGAGTTTTCTTAATCATCGTTAACTAAACTATGTATATGTGTACACACAGTGTGTGTGTATTAAAATTATAATTGCCACTATAGGATAATGAAGTGAAGAGATATTCAGAGGTAACCTTTATTACTCCAAATAATGCAAATATTTAAATACTATTTGGAGAGAAGAGAAACTAAAAACCTGAAGCATCCCATCAAAGGCAGGGCTTATCATCTCCCTAAAAAGGCAGTATAGAGAGCACTTTCTCTGCCCATACGTGGCCCACAAAGAATTCAGTAGCCCTGCTCTCCCCGGGGAATTTCTTTTCTATAAAGTTTATATGGAGGAGGGTGGCCCCAGGGTTCCAACAGAGCTATCAAGGGACACCTACGTTTTCAAGATGATGCCAGAACTTAACAGTGATCCATAATTTTGTGCACATTAGCCCACTAGCATGCTCAGGATATGAAAAAGAAAATTCATTCGTTGCTCAGTTATGAATTATTAGATTGACTTCTATGAAATTGCCAATATTTTACTGTTTTGACCTACAAAAACAGTCCTTTCGCATCATTCAACCTAACAAAATCCTACCGGTTTTTCTTTTCACCTATCAGAGAATTAAGGTAAATGCAGTCTTCTTTTAAAACAAAATGCATAACTAAGCGGTTAAGAGTGCAAGCAACAGATTCATAAAGACCTCGCTTTGAATCCTGGCTCTGTCTCTTTGCAGATGTGTGGACTTCGGCAGTTTCTTAAACTTTCTGGGCCTCCTCACCCGTAAAATGCAGGTAAGAATACCTCTCAAAGAGCTGTTGTGAAGTGGAAATGAGATAAGATGCATAAAGTGCTTAGTATAGTGCCAGGCACTTAGTAAGCTCTCAATTAAGGCCACTCTTACTATTATCACAATGCAAAATTGAAAAGTTTCACAGATGATGGCTTCTGTAAAGTAAGGTAATTTCAAGTATGACGGTTAGACTCAATTCTGCTACTGGTAATGGAGAGACGCTGAAATCGTATCAAAGCACAACAAAGACCACAATCCTCATGGCTAATCTCCCAGGCATAGCCCAGTCCCTACTGCTCTTCTTTCCAGAGTGCATGTCCATCAGAGATGGGAGACTGGAAATGGCATGTCAGTGCTGCTTTTTTGTACTTCTGTGAGAGAATGCCACAGAATGTGAGGACTAAATGACTCTCGGTTGGGATTTTTGAGATTTCTGCCTCTCTGGAAATCAGCTGGCTTCCACTTGCTCCATTTACTGTGTACCAGCTAATACAAGATGAAATGCTCATGTAGTAATTTAAAAATTAAGGATATCGGGGCTTCCCTGGTGGCGCAGTGGTTGAGAATCCGCCTGCCGATACAGGGGACACAGGTTCGTGCCCCGGTCCGGGAAGATCCCACATGCCGCGGAGCGGCTGGGCCCGTCATGAGCCATGGCCGCTGAGCCTGTGCGTCCGGAGCCTGTGCTCCGCAACGGGAAAGGCCACAACAGTGAGAGGCCCGCGTACCCCAAAAACCAAAAAAAAAAAAAAAAAAAAAAAAATTAAGGATATCCCAGAGGATCCCCGCGCAGGGCACACATCAGTGTTTGCTGAACAATCTGTGAGTCCAATCGCAGGAATGGTTTAGAATAGTCTAGTCCTTGTGGATCCCTACATCAAGGACACCCTACCTCAAGGACACAGGACAAAAATTCTGGAATTAACTTAGCCCGCATAGCAACTGTTGCCATGGGCTCTCCTAATCTAAACCGGACAGCCCCCCCCCACACACTCCATAGTAGGTAAAATATTCACCATGTAGCAACCTTGTAGCACCCTGACCAATCACCTAATGCCATCCGCCAGCAGGAATTTTCTGTCTTGAGGCTGTAAAGGTTGGCCACTAGCCCACAAAGGGGATCGGCTCTCCCTGGTCTATCAGGAAGTCACCCCGCTGTATTTGCAGCACCCCCCACTAGCTCTGCTCTTTGTTCTCAGTAAACTCACTCTTTTCTAAAATACTTCCTGTCTGGAAATTCTGCTTCTAACCTGGGCGCAGGCCACGACAGTCCTCACTGCCCAAAGGCCTCGAGCCTTCTCAAAAATGAGAGCTTGTCAAATAGGGGGATGATAGAGCCACGGCGGCAGCAGCGGATGACATTCAGTTAGCTGTTTCATTTGCATTATGGGGCAGGGTTATATTCCCTCCTTGAGGACTTATGTGTTAACCTGACACTCATATTAGGATGTTATGGGATTAGAGGGGCAATGTGCCACAGTGAGGAAGGGGAGAGTCTCTCTGGGGGGCTGGGTTTGATTTGGCTTCACCACTTGCTAGCTGTGCGAACCTTTGTAAGTTATTTGACCTTTCAGTGTCACTATTTTCTTAGCTGTAAATTGGAGATGATAATGAAACCTGTCTCATTAGCGGTTGGCAGGATTAAATGAATTCATATAAAGCACTTAGAAAAGTACCTGACAAACAGTAAACTTAAGTGTTTACTACTACTGTTACTTCTTTTTCATTTACATTTTCAGTATGGAAATAGATGCAGCTGTATGTAATGTTGTTACTGACCTTTTCGAGTTGAACTCCTGCTCGGTGTTACTGGAGCCATAGAACAAGACAGAGTTTGGTTCAGAAGCAAAGGAAAGCTTTTTTCTTTGATTAAAGAATGGAGGACTTCCCTGGTGGCACAGTGGTTAAGAATCCGCCTGCCAATGCACGGGACACGGGTTTGGGCCCTGGTCCGGGAAGATCCCACATGCTGCGGAGCAACTAAGCCCGGGCGGCACAACTACTGAGCCTGCACTCTAGAGCCCGCGAGCCACAACTACTGAAGCCCGCGCGCCTAGAGCCCGTGCTCCGCAGCAAGAGAAGCCACCGCAATGAGAAGCCTGCGCACTGCAACGAAGAGTAGCCCTCACTCGCCGCAACTAGAGAAAGCCTGTGCACAGCAACGAAGACCCAACGCAGCCAAAAAATAAATAAATACATTTGTTTAAAAAAAAAAATGGAGAATTGAGAGCTCCTGCTCTAGAGTACACATTCTCCCGACAGGCCGTAGGTGGGGCTGCTTTATAGGGATCTCATCAGCAGGGAGGGGGCGGAGTTCTCTCAGGACCAGGCACAGCTGCGCTGCTCAGGCTCCAGATCAAAGTGGAAGTGCTGGGTGCCCCCATCTTGAATTGAGTGTCAGTCGCAGCGCTTCTGCACATGGCCAGACGAGCGGCACAGCCATTTTACACCAGGAACTCTGGTGTGAAAGGCTGGGTGCAAGGCCTCTGGATGCTGCAACCTATGAGCGAGGGAAGCTAGATGAAGCACAAAGGAAGAGATTAAACCTTATCACCTAGATTCCATCTTATTTTCCTTGGGGACGCCAGATGGTGACAAAGTGTTTTGGGGAGACTTTTCTTGTGGTAAACGATACATAACATTAAATTGACCATCTTAACCATTTTTTTAACAATAATTTTTAAAATTTATTTATTTATTTTTGGCTGTGTTGGGTCTTCTTTGCTGCGTGCAGGCTTTCTCTAGTTGGGGCAAGCGAAGGCTATCTTCATTGTGGTGCACGGGCTTCTCATTGTGGTGGCTTCTCTTGTTGGAGAGCATGGGCTCTAGGTACGTGGGCTTCAGTAGTTGTGGTGCATGGGCTTAGTTGCTTCGTGGCATGTAGGATCTTCCCTGACCAGGGCTCGAACCTGTGTCCCCTGCATAGGCAGGTGGATTCTTAACCACTGACCCACCAGGAGAGCCCAATCTTAACCATTTTTAAGTGTACAGTTCAGTGCCATTAAGTACAATACATTCACATTGTTGTGCAGCCATCACCACTATACATTACCAGAACTTTATCTTCCCAAACCGAAACTCTGTACCCATTAAGTAATAGCTCCCCATTCTTTTCTTCCTCAAGCCCCTGGAAACAACCATTCTACTTTCTGTCTCTACGAATTTAACTACTCTAGGTACCTCCTATAAGTGGAACCATATAGTATTTGACCTTTTGTGACTAGTTTATTTCACTTAGCATGTCATCTATGTTGTGGCATGTGTCAGAATTGCATTCCATCTTAAGGCTGGGTAATATTTCATTGTAGGTATATACCACGTTTTTTTAATCCATTCATCTGCTGATGAACGTTTGGTTGGATTCCACCTTTTGGTTATTGTGAATGTTGCTATGAGCATTGGTGTCCAAATATCTGATCGAGTCCCTGCTTTCAATTTTGGGAGTATATATCCAAAAGTGGAATTCCTGGATTAAATTCTATGTTTAATTTTTTGAGGACCCACCATACCACTTTCCACAGTGGACGTACAATTCAATTTTACATTCCCACCAGCGATGCATAACTGTTCCAATTTCTCTACATCCTTGCCACACTAGTTTTTTTCTTCTTAAAAACTTTTATAATGGCCATCTTAATAGGTGTGAAATTGTATCTCGTAATTTTGATTTGCATTTCCCTAAGATTAGTGATGTGGAGCATCTTTTCATATGATTAGTGGCCATTTGTATATCTTCTTTGGTGTCATGTAATTTTTTAGATACATATTTCCTAATTATTAACCCTAAATAGTAACAGTGATACAATCAATAACAATAATAACAATCTATTAGAAAGTAATGAGTATCTTCTACTATGCCTAATACACAATATGCACCACATGTGCATATATAAGTAGGAACCCTAGCAAGGTAATGTGTTTTATTTTTCACCCAGCCAGATATGATAGCCTAGCCAAAGTGACAATGCACAGGGAGTCTCCTGAGCAGAGAGTAGGATGGAGGATTTTCCAGGCAGAGACCGAAAGTTGTTCTCTTCTTCCTGAGACTCCTCCAGCTGCCACAGCACTTGCAGAAGGCAATAATTGACAGCCAGCATTCAGGGGCATTTCCTGGCAGCTATAACAAGTATTTTGCAGAATTAGAGTCACATATATTATAACTAGAGCCATAAAAATACATTCCTTGGATACTCTGTACTTTAAATCTGCACTCTGAGCAATTTCAGATGGGGGAACAAAGGATTCCTTGCAATGAAGGCTTCTGCTGACGGTATAAAGTGATGCGGTCATCACTTGATACAAGATAGATCTGGAGAAAGGTACAGGCAGATCTGAAGATGAGAAGACAAGAGATTGGCCTAGAACCAAGGCAGACACATTTCCTCTAGCTACAACTGCCTTAAGGTCTCACCAATATCTGAAGGATACAGGACCCCAGAGTTATTTATTCATATATTTATTCATCAAAGGTGAACTCAGAGGCTACTATGTGCCAGAAGATGTTTTAGGCTCACAGTGATGAACAAAACAAAATCTTTGTAATCTTAGCCCTTACATTCTATTGTAAGAGGTAGAAAATAAATGATCGAAAACATAATGTTTGAGCTGGAGATAAGTACTATGCAGAAAATAGAAAAATTAAAGAGTCATTTAATTACACCTATAAATTATTATAACTATATATAGTATACAGTTACATATAAGCTATGTCTGTACATAGTTTATTCCATAATATGGATTCAATCATCTCAACTAATCTCCCTCTTGTCTTTCAAAGCCCTAAGTAAAGAATATCTACAAGTATTATTATTTTTTAATAAATTTATTTATTTAGTTAGTTATTTTGGGCTGCATTGGGTCTTCATTGCTGCATGCGGGCTTTTCTCTAGTTGCAGCGAGCAGGAACTACTCTTCTTTGTGATACGCTGGCTTCTCTTGTTGCAGGAACATGGGCTCTAGGCACATGGGCTTCAGTAGTTGTGGCACGTGGGCTCAGTAGTTGTGGCTCACAGGCTTAGTTGCTCTGCAGCATGTGGGCTCTTCCCAGACCAGGGCTCGAACCCGTGTCTCCTGCATTGGCAGGTGGATTCTTAAAAACTGAGCCACCAGGGAAGCCCTCTACAAGTTAAAGAGAGTTATCTGAACCCGAGATCACCAGCCTGTGCCCAGAGTATGTGCACCAAGAAAGAAACCCTCTCAGAATGGAGACTGATGTGAAAAACAATCAAGTAGAAGATGTACTGTTAAGTGCAAAAGGAACAGGTTGAAAATAGAAGAGTCAAGAGCATGAGAAGACACGCCACAAAGTGGATGAAAACATTTGCAAACCACACATTTGATAAGAGACTGTTATCCAAAATATACAATGAGCTCTTAAAATATAAGAAAGCAAAGACCTGATTAAAAAATGGTCCAAAGACCTAAACAGACACCTCACCAAAGAAGATAAACAGATGGCAAATAAACATCTGAAAAAATGCTCCACATCATCTCATCAGAGAAATGCAAATTAAAACAATGAGCTACCACTACTGTGTAGGAAAAACTCAGTTCTTCTGTGTATCTCTTTTACTCTCATACTACTACCACACTCACAACACTTCTATCACCAGATATGTGAGGGTTTTCCCCCCACCAAACAATCCTCTGCAACACCAGCTGAGCATTCTACAATTTAACGCACTTCTGACACCATCTGGAGATAGCGTCAGATCCCACAGGTTAGGGCTTAGTCCTGCAAGACTGCCCCCACTTCAGATGCCAATCACCATGTCCAGGTTGTCATCTGTGCTTCTGACCAATCTGCTACAAATCAGAGATTCCCACCAACCCCTCTTTGGGGTTGATTAATTTGCTAAAGTGGCTCATAGGATTTTGGAAAACAGTTTACTTACTATTTACCAATTTATTATAAAAGGATATGAGGGCTTCCCTGGTGGCGCAGTGGTTGAGAGTCCGCCTGCCAATGCAGGGGACACAGGTTCGTGCCCCGGTCCGGGAGGATCCCACGTGCCGCAGAGCGGCTGGGCCCGTGGGCCATGGCCGCTGGGCCTGCGCATCCAGAGCCTGTGCTCTGCAGCGGGAGAGGCCACAGCAGTGAGAGGCCCGAGTACCGCAAAAAAAAAAAAAAAAAAAAAAAGGATATGATACAGGATACAGATGAACATCCAGATAGAAAAAATCCATAGGGCTAGGTACGTGGGAAGGGGCTCAGAGCATCTATGCTCTCTCTAAGCACCACTTTCGCAGCACCTCCATGTGTTCACCAATGTGTAAACTCTCTGAATCCATACTTTTGGGACGTTTATGGAGGCTTTATGACCTAGGCATGATTCATCATTAACTCCACTTCCAACCCCTCCTCTCTCTTGAGAATGGGTGGTGGGGCTGAAAATTCCAAGCTTCTAATCATGGGTTGGTCTTTCTTTTTTTTTTTTGCGAATTTTTGAATTTTATTTTATTTATATTTTATACAGCAGGTTCTTATTAGTTATCTATTTTATACACATCACTGTATACATGTCAATCCCAATCGTCCAATTCATCACACCACCACCACCACCACTGCTTTCCCCCCTTGGTGTCCATACGTTTGTTCTATACATCTGTGTCTCAGCTTCTGCCCTGCAAACCGGTTCATCTGTACCATTTTTCTAGGTTCCACATACATGCGTTAATATATGATATTTGTTTTTCTCTTTCTGACTTACTTCACTCTGTGTGAGAGTCTCTAGGTCCATCCACGTCTCAACAAATGACCCAATTTCATTCCTTTCTGTGGCTGAGTAATAGTCTATTGTATATATGTACCACATCTTCTTTATCCTTTCATCTGTCGATGGTCATTTCACTTGCTTCCAAGACCTGGCTATTGTAAATAGTGCTACAATGAACATTGGGGTTCATGTGTCTTTTTGAATTATGGTTTCCTCTGGGTATATGCCCAGTAGTGGGATTGCTGGGTCATATGGTAATTCTATTTTTAGTTTTTTAAGGAACCTCCATACTGTTCTCCATAGTGGCTGTATCAATTTAGATTCCCACCAACAGTGCAAGAGGGTTCCTTTTCTCCACACCTTCTCCAGCATTTGTTGTTTGTAGATTTTCTGATGATGCCCATTCTAACTAGTGTGAGGTGATACCACATTATAGTTTTGATATGCATTTCTCTAATAATTAGTGATGTTGAGCAGCTTTTCATGTGCTTCTTGGCCATATGTATGTCTTCTTTGGAGAAATGTCTATTTAGGTCTTCTGCCCATTTTGGGATTGGAATGTTTGCTTTTTTAATATTGAGCTGCATGAGCTGTTTATATATTTTGGAGATTAAACCTTTGTCAATTGATTTGTTTACAAATATTTTCTCCCATTCTGAGGGTTGTCTTTTTGTCTTGTTTGTAGTTTCCTTTGCTTTGCAAAAGCTTTTAAGTTTCATTAGGTCCCATTTGTTTATTTTTGCTTTTATTTCCATTACTCTAGGAGGTGGATTAAAAAACATCTTGCTGTGATTTATGTCAAAGAGTGTTCTTCCTATGTTTTCCTCTAAGAGTTTTATAGTGTCCAGTCTTACATTTAGGTCTCTAATCCATTTTGAGTTTATTTTTGTGTATGGTATTAGGGAGTGTTCTAATTTTATTCTTTTACGTGTTGCTGTCCAGTTTTCCCAACACCACTTATTGAAGAGACTCTCTTTTCTCCATTGTATATCCTTGCCTCCTTTGTCATAGATTAGTTGACCATAGGTGCGTGGGTTTATCTCTGGGCTTTCTATCCTGTTCCATTGATCTATATTTATGGCTTGGCCTTTCTGAAGACCAGCTCCCATCCAGGAGCCCACCAAGTGTCACCTCTTTAGAACAAAAGACACTGCTATCAGCCAGGAAATTCCAAGGGATTTAGGAACTCTGCAACAGGAACCAAGTTCAAAGACCAAATATTAGAACAAGCAATTCCTCCAAGTTCTCCTATCTCTTAGGAAATTACAAAGGGTGCCAGGAACCAGGGGCAGAGATCAATACATATATTTGCTATTATCTCACAACTACACACTTATTAGAATGGCCAAAATCCAAAACACTGACAATACCAAATGCTGGCAAGGATGTAGAACAATAGGAACTCTCATTCATTGCTAGTGGGAATGCAAAAATAGTACAGCCACTTTGGGAGACATTTTGGCAGTTTCCTACAAAGCTAAACATACTATTACCACACCATCCAGCAATAGCATTCCTTGGTATTTACCCAAATGAATCTAAAACTTATGTCCACACAAAAAAGTGCACAGGGATGTTTATAGCAACTTTACTCATAAGTGCCAAAACTTGGAAGCAACCAAGGTGGATTCAATAAGAAAGAAATGAGCTATCGGCCATGAAAAGACATGGAGGAAATACATACATATTAGTAACTGAAAGAAACCAATCTAAGAAGGTTACAAACTGTATGATTCCAACCATATGGCATTCTAGAAAAGGCAAAAATGGAGAATAAAAAGCTTAGTGGTTGCCAGAGGTTAGAGGGGAGAGAGAGATGAAAAGGCAGAACAAAGAGAATTTTAAAGGAAGTGAAACTATTCTACTACAATGGTAGATACATGTCATTATACATTTGTTAAAGCCCATAGAATGTACAATACCCACCCTAATGTAAACTATGGACTCTGGGTGACAATGATGTGTCAATGTAGGTTTATTGATTGCAACAAATGTACAACTCTGGTGTGGGATGTTGGTAGTGAGAAGGTTGTATGTGTGTGGGGACAGGGGGTTTATGGGAACTCTCCGTACTTTCTACTCAATTTTGCTGTGAACCTAAAACTGTTCTAAAAAATAAAGTTTATTAATGAAATAAAACAACGAGAAGACAGTGCCTGAATTCCTGGCCAGCATAAGTAGAATGTTTGAGGTCTTCAGAGAAAAGCACTCCTGAATGTACAGACTAGGAACTCAGAGACAGAGTCTACATGTGCTCAGGTCCCCATGTGATTTGATACATGGCCACGTTTGAAGAGCCCTGCCTAGGACCACAAAAAAGTCAGACCTTCTACTGCATGGAATTCACATTATCTTAAAAAAATGTCTGACATGAAATAATACCTTATTGGGCTTCCCTGGTGGCGCAGTGGTTGAGAGTCAGCCTGACGATGCAGGGGACACGGGTTCGTGCCCCGGTCTGGGAAGATCCCACATGCCGCGGAGTGGTTGGGCCCGTGAGTCATGGCCGCTGAGCCTGCGCGTCTGGAGCCCGTGCTCCGCAACGGGAGAGGCCACAACAGTGAGAGGCCCGAGTACCACACATACAAAAAAGAATAATACCTTATTTAGTTCTCTTTTAACACTAGGACAGGGTTTAGAGCCCTGTCTTCCGATGAAAAGTTGAATTCAAATAATAGCTTTGAAATTACAAACATTATCACTGTTTAGACCTTTATTTTATAACTCTCAATGGATATCATCTTCCCCAAATTTTATTTTTCTGACTAAATTCATCTTCAAGAAACTCTAAAATGTATTTTGATTGGTGATCATTTTAAGATCATTGTATAGAACCTCCCAGAATTTAAAGGTTCCTGGAAGTCAACAATCATCTCATTAAAATTTTTATTTTCTTGTTACATAAAATCATGCTTAACACAGAATGCATGATCTGGTTTTATTTTTTAAAGTTATTTAGGGAATTCCCTGGTGGTCCAGTGGTCAGGATTCTGTGCTTCCACTGCTGGGGGGCTAGGTTTGATCCCTGTTCGGGAAACTAAGATCTCACAAGCCAGGTGGTGTGGTAGGAAAAAAAAATATTTAATATATATGTGTGTGTATATGAGTATATTGTGTAAGCCATACAGAAAAGTCTTACAAGATATGTGTTTTAAACTTGGCCCTCAAATTCTTTGATACTTCTTCCATTAAATGGTGGGGTCTGTGTCCCCTTCCCCTTGAATCTGGGCAAGACTTGTGGATGTTTTGACCAAAAGAGTAGAGCAGAAGTGACACTATGTGGATTCTATGGTTAATTTATAAAATGTCAGGGAGCTTCTGCCTGGTTCTCTTGGAATGCTCACTCTCCTGAACTTTTCTCTGGATAATTCTTCCCAGAAACCAATCGCCATGGTGTGAGAATCCCAAATCATACAGGGAGGCCAAACCTAGATGCTCCAGACTCCAATCAAGAATTGCAGCCGAGTCTGGCCTCTGCGTCGTCCCAGGGCAACCAGCACATCTGTGAGTGAAGACGCCACATGATGATTGCAGGCACAGCTCATGAGTCACTAGCAGTTCTCTTGCCAGATGAGGCCCCAATATCATGGAACAGAGACAAGTCACTCCTTGGTCCCCTGTCTGAATTCCTGACACACAGACTCTGTGTGCATCATAAAATGTCTTATGCCACTAAGTTTGGGCCATGTGTTATGCAGCAATGGATACACAAAATAAATAACTAACAATAGACAACTAAATGCCAAAGTAGTAATAGTGGGATTTAGAAAATTTTTCTTATTTATATTTCCAATTTCTCTGTAATGAGTACATATTATATAAAAGCAAAACAATGTTTTGCAAAGAACCTCAAGAATAATTACAAAAATACTTAAATCTACTCTCTCTGAGACTGATTTCCTGTTCATCCAAGTTCTCTGACCAAGTTTTGAAACTCCAAAAGGAAACTCCAAAGAGAAACTGAAACTCCAAACTAAGAATGGAAAAGAGCTAAGACCAATCTGTGGATTGAATAAATGATCATGAAATTATTATTTTCTCCTACATTATATTTATTTTAAGAACCCAAATGATAAAATTTCACAGATTTTGAAAAATACCTAAGATTTGTTGAGATGGGTGACTCCTAGGACTTATATAGCAAGAAGAAAGTTACAAAGTTCCATTTGACATAGTAAATGCCACCAATTAACTATATAAACAAGATGGAACAAGCTCAGATTATGTGAAGAATGTGTATAAGCTCACAAGCTGACTTTCATTACTATCCAAACTATCCAAAGGGGGAATTAGTGTATCAGTTTTAGAGCAAGAGCTTGGTAGATTTTTTTCTTTAATAAATGTATTTATTTTATTTATTTATTTTTGTCTGCGTCAGGTCTTTGTTACTGCACTGTGGGCTTTCTCTAGTTGCGGCGAGCGGTGGCTACTCTTCCTTGCAGAGCACGGGCTCTAGGTGCATGGGCGTCAGTAGTTGTGCACAGGCATAGTTGCTCCGCGGCACGTGGGATCTTCCCAGACCAGGGCACGAACCCGTGTTCCCTGCATTGGCGGGCAGATTCTTAACCCCTGCACCACCAGGGAAGCCCTTGCTAGATTTTTTTATATTTAAAAATAACTTAAATTTAACTCCATAACAATTTAAAGATCACTTTCACATATGCTATCACATTTAAGCCTTACACCAACCACAGGTGTATGCATTATAAGTGACATTTTACAGACATTTTAAAAACTGAGTTTCTTGTGTGGCCCAAGGTCATATAGCAAGTAAATGACAGAAGACATCAAACGAGTAATCTAACTCAAAGGAGGAAAATGCTTTTCAACAGATTCTCATGTAAGCTTAGTCTTCTTTCCATAGCATCTCCAGATGTAAGAATTCTCCCAAAGTGAAAGGGAACATTTCCTGCTCCCCAGTTGTGTGGGCTGAAATTAAAAACCCATGTATAATATGTCAGTCAGGGTTTCAGCCACAAGCAGGAGAAAACTGCTCTGGCTAATTTAAGCAGGAAAGGAAATCTATTGAAAAGATTTGGGACATCTCATGGAATTTGGGGGAGGCTGTGAACCCAGGTCAGGATCTGGACTCACTGGTGCTGCCCCTAGGTACAGCCACTGTAACTTGCACCTCTGCCCCACTGACACTGGACATCTGACACTAGGCACTGTTGCCAGAGACACTGCACCTGTGTGTCCAAACAGCTACCAGACAGCTTTTGGCTGGGCTCCTTCCTCACAGTTATTTTCATTTCAAGGTCTAGGTCATGTGCCCGGGTTGATTGGCACTGTCTTGGCTGCAGGAGAGGCTCAGGAAGTGCATTTCTGGTATTTTCAGCTTCAGAATGAAAGCCTAACTCTGCTTCACAAGGCTGCAGAGTCCCCTTTCACAGGTTCATAGGATGGAAAGACAAAAGAATGAGTGGCCTTTGCCTATGATAAGGAACCCCCAGTCCCCTCAGAAGGAAATTGAAGTTGGTATGGAATTTGCACCTAAGTGAACTTGATGACACCATGTTTGTGCAAATGCTAACTACCAATAAATTAATGGCTATGTGATTTTATTTTCACTGGACAAATAATAACATACACTTTATAACATTTACCATCTGTCAGGCATCATCAGGAGCAGGTTTACTATAAAGCTAACGACAGGCTCTCATTTACAGAGGACATATCCAAGGTCTTGAACTTAATTTTGGTTTTGTAATTTTATATTCTTTTTCTTTAAAAAGGGACCTGTAGGGCTTCCCTGGTGGCGCAGTGGTTGAGAATCCGCCTGCCGATGCAGGAGACACGGGTTCGTGCCCTGGTCCGGGAAGATCCCACATGCCGCGGAGCAACTAAGCCCGTGAGCCATGGCCGCTGAGCCTGTGCGTCCGGAGCCTGTGCTCCGCAACGGGAGAGGCCACAACAGTGAGAGGCCCGCATACCGCAAAAAAAAAAAAAAAAAAAAAAAAAGGGACCTGCAAATTAGATAAGCTTCTGGTCCCACAAAACCTGGATCCACCTCTGAGCACTTTACTAGATACTTTATACATATTAGGTCTAATTTTCACAACTACGTAAATCACATAAGATAGCTAATAAAGGGTAAACATTGATTTATAAGCATTTGTATACACCTGCACTCATGCCTACAGTCACACTCTTTTTTATTTTATATTTTTATTTTTAAAATTTTATTTATTTATTGGCTGCGTTGGGTCTTCGTTGCTGCACGCGAGCTCTCTCTAGTTGTGGGGGCTACTCTTCGTTGTGGTGCATGGGCTTCTCATTGCAGTGGCTTCTCTTGTTGCGGAGCACAGGCTCTAGGCGCATGGGTTTCAGTAGTTGCAGCATGTGGGCTCAGTAGTTTTGGCTCACGGGCTAAGTTGCTCCGCGGCATGTGGGATCTTCCCAGACCAGGGCTCAAACCTGTGTCCCCTGCATTGGCAGGTGGATTCTTAACCACTGCACCACCAGGGAAGTTCTTCACACTCTTTTTTAAAAAGAGTGGTGCCTTTGTTTGCTGCCCAGCTCAATAATATTTCCCAGCCTCCCTTGCAGTTATGTGAATCAGTTAGTTTTGCTGCATAATAAACAACCCTAGGGCTTCCCTGGTGGCGCAGTGGTTGAGAGTCCGCCTGCCGATGCAGGGGACACGGGTTCGTGACCTGGCCCGGGAAGATCCCACATGCCGCGGAGCGGCTGGGCCCGTGAGCCACGGCCGCTGAGCCTGCGCGTCCGGAGCCTGTGCTCCGCAACGGGAGAGGCCACAACAGTGAGAGGCCCGCGTACCGCAAAAAAAAAAAAAAAAAAAAAAAAAAAAACAAAAAAAAAAACATAAACAACCCTAAAACTTGGTGGTTTAAAACAATGTGGCATATATGGAGATGCACCATTCAGATTCTTCTTTGAGTGAGGACTCACTGCTTGATAGCAAGAAGTGGAATTAGCTGACAGCTTTCACACCGAGGCCATTCTCTTCTCAGGATAGCACCTAGCCGGTGACTGAGCAAGGCATTGGTACAAAGGTCTAGCCATTTCTGTCCAATGCAGGACTCCCCTAATGGGCAGTCATTGCCCTGGAGCTCCTTACTGGGTGGGTGGAGCCTTGTTAGGAATATCATGCTCTGGTGGCCCCCCTGCCAAACCCTGCTCCCTTTTCCTTTCATGGTTTTTAAAATTTATTTATTTATTTATTTTTGGCTGCTTTAGATCTTCATTACTGCGCACAGGCTTTCTCTAGTGTGGCGAACAGTGGTTACTCTTTGTTGCAACGCGAGGGCTTCTCGTTGTGGTGGCTTCTCTTGTTGTGGAGCACGGGCTCTAGGTGCGCGGGCTTCAGTAGTTGTGGCTTGCGGGCTCTAGAGCGCAGGCTCAGTAGCTGTGGCTCACGGGCTTAGTTGCTCCGCGGCATGTGGGATCTTCCCGGACTAGGGCTCGAACCCACGTCCCCTGCATTGGCAGGCGGATTCTTAACCACTGCACCACCAGGGACGTCCTCAGAGGTATTTTGTATTCCTGACTCCATCTCAGCATCTGCTTCCCAGAGAACCCAACTTTCAACAAATAACCATTTATTTAGTTCATAATTCTGTGGGTCAGTGATGTGGGCTGGGCTCAGCTGGGGTGGCTCATCTCTGCTCCATGGTCTCTCATCCTCCATCAGCCTAGTTGTTCTATTTTTCACATGGCAGATGGAAAGGACTCCATGAGAGAAAGTAGAAGGCACTTAAAATCTAGACTATGAACTGCCACAGCATCGCTTCTGCCATAATCTACCAGCAAAAATAAATCACAAGTCCAGGCCAGATTCCAGAGGAAGAGAAACAAACTCTGCCTCTTGATCAGAGAAGCTGTAGAGTCACAATGAAAAGGGTTGGGTACAGGGCAGGGTGAAGAATTGCAGCCAATTTGCAAACTGCTACAGTAGGTGTGGTCAAGTGATTAAGTTGTTAACAACTTAATGACAAAATGTTAGCAGAAGTGAAATATACGTTTATGAGCCTGGGTCTTCAGACACAGAGCTGTGCCTCCTCCACACCCTCTTTTCTCTTCCTTCCATCTGGAATCCATCTAATTTTATTATGCAGATATTGTCAATGAAGGGCTTTAGAAAGAGCCTGGGTTCTTGAATAACAAGGAAGCAGAGCTGCCCTGCTCACCCGGATTATTTACATCCTAGCTGTTGCAAGGCAGAGAAAAAAACTTTTTTTCTTTAGACCAATGCATTTTGGGACTCTTTGTTATGGTAACTTATCACTACCCTAACTAATGCACATGAAAATTGATATAGGTACTGAAACCTAGGGGAAAGTAAATGTTTAAAGAGGAGTTTTAAAGACACTTGCTGGATGTTGTGCAATGTAATCCCCTCACTTCTTGAGTAACCTCACAGGTCTTCATCACTTTTCAATGTGGATTTTGCTTTATTTTTTCCCAGAAATGTCAATATACTGAATGGATCTTAAGAAAGCATGGGGCAACCAACAAGACTACTTGCATGTGTATTTCAGTATCATTACCCCATTTTTAGACAGGGACACTGAAGTTATATAGCAAATAACAGATGAAAATAGTATTCTAATCCTGACTTATCAGGCCCCAAGCCTATTTCCCATCTAAGCAGTTATTAGATTTATTTTTCCCTTGTGAGTATAGTAGGGGTTTTCTTCTCTGTGTTGCCATCTTTAGAGTGGGTAGAGAAACCTCCCATTCTACCAATGGCAGGTGGTGGTCCACAGGGATACATTGCAGGAATGGGGCCAGGACTCTAAGACTAATATTCTCTTTGGATAAAGAGATGCAAGAGAGTTCAGCCAAGTCATCAAGGAGTAACTCTTGCCAAAATTGCTCCTTAGATGAAATTATGACTCATTTGGAATCTTTATTAATTAATTTGATGAGGGAGCAGCTGGGTTGGTGCCATCTATGCAGAGATAAAGGTGGCTCATGTTTCAACCAGAAATCAGAAGAGAAATAGAAGCAGGTTTAAAATTGGCAAAATGCTACAGCACTCTCTGTCTTTTGCAGAGGCTTTGTTTCTGGCCAAAGCTGTAATACATTAAATGGTATCTACATATCCCTTCAAACAGTATATGTGTATATATGTGTGCACATACACAAAGGATTATATGGAAAGTGTAACATTTTATAACTGTACTATGAGGCCAAGATTTGGTACCTTGTAATTTTCTGCAACTGAGCAGGAAGGGGAAAATGTCTAAAGCCTGGCATTAAATTTTGCTTTCCAGTTCCAAACAACCATTTAAAATCTCAAGGTTTAAACAGCAATGGATTCAAAAATAAATTTATGTACATAATTAACTACATAACTGATTACACTTGCCTGAATATACACTTAATTAGTTTAGTGCTCCTTGAGTACAAGATTCCAAGCAATAGTATATTTGGTGAATTGAAACAGAAATAAATAATGATAAGAAATTTACTGACAGCTAAATTAAAATAAGATTTTGAAAACACCTTCATATAATTCAAAACTATATTCATAGAAGTAATTCTTTTGTATATATCATGCAAAACATGCCAAGTAATAGTGCTGTCAGAATTATTTCTCATAGGCAAATACTGAAAGCTAGTGACTCTTAACCAAAACTTGAAGCTGAAAGAAGCCTTTAACAGTATCTAGTTCAGCTCATCATGTTAAAGATGAAGGAACTGAAACCCAGAAAGGATTATTGATGAGTTCACAAATATTTCTTTATTATTAATAAAATACTATTATTTTACTATTATTATAATCCACCCCTGTATCCTTAGTGCTTTTATTTAAGTATCTTCTTAATCAACTGCTGAAATAAAGAAGAGGAGAAATGAACTCTAGAGACCAAACCAATCTCAGAACTATAAGTGAATTTCTCTTTACCATTAAAAAGTATTTAATACAACATTCTTTCCACACACACGTTTTTATCTCTGCCTGGCACATAGTAGATTCTCAATATTATTTGAACGAGTGAATTCTTCCGGGGTAAAGAAAAAAGCAAAGAAAATCAGACTTGTCCAGCATATGGTTCATTGTAGAAAGGTCTTTCATTCCACCTCCATTGATCAGCTCCCCTTATCCCTCAAGTCTCAGTCTAAATGTCACTTCTCTAGGGAAGGAAAGCCTTTAATGCAACCCCCATCTCTAATCACAAAACTAGGTAATTGCATTTGTACTTATTCTGCACAGCCTTAGTCAGAATTTCATCTTTAATTATGTATGTATATATGTATTTAATGTGTCTCTTTCCCACTACATCAAAAGTTTCTTATCAGAGGTTTTGTCTGTCTTCACCACTGTATCTCTAATACGTCACACTAGCATTGCCCTGCAACAAGGTCTCTCCAAACATGTTTTGACTATGCGGATAAATAAATGAGCAAATGAATGAGCAAATGTGGCAAAATCACATTTGGCTAAACAGACCTACAGAAGAATATATGATTTGTCTTTCCTTGAGTTGTTTAAAATGAGATAGGAAAGGAAATAAAGAAACCAATCATAGCAGACATCTGAAAGTCAGAGTTCCAGATCAGAGGCAAATAGAGACAAAATTGTAGCAAGAAAATAAAATGGTTCTAAAGAAACATACTTAGGAAAAAAGTGGCTCTGACAGGACATTTAAAAATATACCCACGTTTCCCACAATAAACAGGAGCAGTTTATCTCTGAAGCAAGCCCAGCAATGCTGTGGCAGGAGTAGTATCTTACAGGTGAACATCACTGAATGAATGAAAAGATAGTCTTACTGTGCTTTTCTTTACCCTTCTGTGTTGGCAACTGTTATGTAAAGGTCAAGATGTGGGGTGGAAAGTGTTACCACAGTTTTTAAATAAGAAAAAAAAAAAGCCTTAAGGCAAACTGTTTTTGAAAAACCTGCATAGCTACTCAATTGACTTATTGGACAACCAACAAAAATGAACTCAGGCTCGTGGCTGTGACCATCATCATGAGTGAGGCAAGAAATAAGAACCAGCTTTTCAAAATGAAGTCAAAAGCTTCAAAAGCAAAAAGGAGATCTAAACCAAAAATTAAAGGCTGTTACATTAAACACAGAAAAAGAAATGCCTATAATTTCGTGAACTACAAAAATAAAAAAAAAGGAAGTGGCATACAATGGTTTATATACAATGTTTAAAACACATCTTGCATCTGGAAAAATCAAGTTCCAGAGAGGAAACACATATACCATGTGAAGATTTTATCATCAAAGCCCAAAGCAGGCTCATTATAGCAAGAATTCTAGACACGAGGATCAAAGACAGAATCCCCAAAGCAGCAAGGTTTAGGGGACTCCTTATGTCATCAACATGAATATATCAGAGGAGACATGAAAAAAATGAATATGACAGTGATAACCTACTGAGGAATGTGATATAATGGAGAAAGTTTGGCTGTCAATGCTCAAGGTGCTTGCTATAGTGAAATGAAGAAAGAAGAGAAAGAAAAACAAAAACAAAACACCTAATGGCAAGGCAAAACAAAGCAGAATGTAGATGAATAGTCACTATGACTATATTCTAGTTTGTATGATACATCTAGGGTTTTTGGCTTAAATTGTATGAAACCCTTTGAATAAAGATCTCCTTTTTTTTAAACTGATGGAAATAGTATGTTTTTTTTTAATTTTGTGTGTTTTTTTAAATTGGAGTATAGTTGCTTTACAATGTTGTGTTAGTTTCTGCTGTACAGCAAAGTGAATCAGCCATTTGTATACATATATCCCCACTTTTTTGGATTTCCTTCCCATTTAGGTCACCACAGAGCACTGAGTAGAAACCCCTTGAGTAAAGATCTTACCAAGTCCAAGCTCGCTGCACTTGCCCAGAACTGCTTGCTGCACAACAAGCCAATAAATTGAGAGACAATATGTTAGGGCAAGGAATAGTAACTTTATTCATAAAGCCTGCAGACCAAAAAGATGGTGGACTAGTGTCCCAAAGAACCATCTTACCTGAGTTAGAATTCAAGCTTGTTTTAATCTAAAAGGGATGTGGTTTTGTTGTTGCAAACTTCTTGGTGTCAGAATCTTTTGTTCTTGCTGCTGTCCACATAGGTCAGGTCATGATGTTCCTGTAAACCTCTAACAAGACAAATGCTATTCTCTGATCTGAAACTTTTTCTCTCTATATGAATGGAAAAGTGTTATACCTTTAGAAGTCAGAGCCTGGGGCTTCCCTGGTGGTGCAGTGGTTGAGAGTCCGCCTGCCGATGCAGAGGACACGGGTTCGTGCCCCGGTCCGGGAAGATCCCACATGCCGCGGAGCGGCTGGGCCCATGAGCCATCGCCGCTGAGCCTGCGCATCTAGAGCCCATGCTCCACAACGGGAGAGGCCACAACAGTGAGAGGCCCGCGTACTGCAAAACAACACAAAACAAAAACAAAACAAAAGTCAGAGCCTAGAGAATGGTCTATCCTGTACATTTCAGGCTACAAGCTAAATTCTTAACTTGTAGCAAAAGCAATAGAATACAAAGATTAAAGTAAAAGAAAGAGATCAAATACTGAGTTAGAATACTGAGTTAGATCAATACTTTATGAAGAACATAAAGATATGTTCTTCTCTATTACAATCTTGATTCAGAAACATTTCATCTTCATCATAGTTGAGAGTTTATTTGTGTGTGTTCTTTCAAAAGCTTTGTAAGCCATCAAACATCAGCTGACACAGTACAGATAGCCCCCAAAATATTTTTAAAAGGTAATTTACCTTTTCTTAAGATTCAAACTGAGAATCCCCACCCCTAACACTTTGATTCAGAGAACAGAATGGTATCCAAAGGCAAACCAGTAGTTTCATTAGGAGAAATTGTTTGAGAATTGTAAATGCTAAGGCTGGAACCGTAGTGCTTTAGACCAGTGCTGCTCAAACTACCTGTGATGAGGGACCAGGTCTTTTTCTAATCTGTTGCAGACCAATAATTTTGTAAAACACAATAAAATTGGATTACTGTGCTAGAAAAATGAAATTAAAAAACAAAAACATACTAATCATGAGAGAAAAATTAGACAAATCTCAATTAAGGGACACTGAACAGCATATCTGACCAGTTCTCCTCAAAACTGTCAAGGCCATCAAAAACAGCCAAGAGGAATCTAAGGCATTGTGACAACTAAATGTAAAATGGTGTCCTGGGTGGGATTCTGGAATAGAAAAGGGCATTAGTGAAAACTAAGAAAATCTGAGTATAGACTTTATTAATAATAATAATGTATCAATATTGATTCATAAATTGTAACAAAATTACTGTCAGATCTCCAACTGCTATAAAAGGTTTCTAAATTCCCATTCTCAATTTCAGTACTTATCTCATTATAGTCTGTTAACAAACAGCTCATGCACTGGCACTAGCCCACGGACCACACTTCATGTAGCACTGGTCTAGGCAACTGCTTCCCAAATACCATGGTGAAATTTTCCTTGGGTATACAGACAATTAGAAAAACGAGGATAATGAATTGAGTTTTCCATAAAGCTAATTTGATGTAAAGGACCATCGTCTATTCTGAGATTATCTCCTTTCTACATATTTAGGTGTATACGTGTTTGTGTAGGTGTGTGAAACAATGGAGAGTAGATGGTAGTTGTCTTTGTTTGGATGCTTTTGCCTACAAATTATTGAAAAGTGACTAAACAATAAAGATGTATATCATTTTTCATACAAGAAGCTTGCACTTAAAGGGGTTCCAAGGAAAGTCATGTGCTGTGATTCCAGCAAGGTTCCTTTCATCCTTGCACTGTGTCATCTGCTGTGTGTTGGCTTGTCCCCTTAAGCTGGCTTTCCTCATGGTCCCAAGATGGCTGCAACAGTTCCAGTTGCCCCATGAAGACAACAATGTCCAAAAAAGAAAGGCTGCCAGGGGTGATTTACCATGAAACTAAAGAAGCTTAAGCTTTAGAACACTTCACTTTGACAGGCTCCTTACAAGGTCCTGGAGAGGACCCTAGCAATGCATTCACCTCGTCATATATTTTTGTAAACTGTGAAAAAGCAAGACAATTTTATACCTTTTTCCTTAAAAAGGGCTCCCAAATTGTACAAGCTTCAATCTCTACAACCTGAATCCTACCATGAAGAGCACTTTTTCTTCATTATCTCTCCTTTTAAGAGTAAGAAAAACCTTTCCCAGAAATCCTGCATTATATCTCACTGGCTAAAACTAAGTCAAGGCTCACTCCTAAACAAATCATTGGCAAGGGAGTTGGGATTACATAATTGGCTTATACTAATCAACATTCACCCCTTGCTGCAGAAGGGGAGCCCAATTTACCTGAATCCCCTGGCTGCTAGATACCTGAACAAAATTGGAATTCTAAAAACAAGGAAGAAGATCATGAGATTTTAATATCCTACCAATGGTGTCTGTCATAGAGAGGGTTTTTTCCCCTTAATTTTTACTTGCAAAACTAAAAGTTGGTGACACAATGTTGGTCCCCTAATTTTTTTAAAAAACTTTACTGGAGAATAAAATTTATAAATCTGGGAACTTGTAGGCAAATCAATGAAAAGAATGAACACAATTAATAACTTTTAAAGGCTTAGGTCTGGTTACCTAGAAGTAGAGCCTGAGATGGGACTGGTGAGTCATTTCTTGAGCAGTGCTCTCTGGAGAAGCCTGCAAGGGAGAAGGGTAACCGGATAGGCCAGGAGTAAAAGCTAAGCAAAACCATAGGTTCAGCTGGAGTCTAGCTTCACACTGATCCCAAGGGGAGCTTTGGAATGTGTCTTGCATCACAGAGTTAGTCTCCCCTTGAGGCAAGGAGCTTTGTTCCCCACATCAATCAGTTACTGGTTGGCTGAGGGTTAGTGGCTAACAACCTCCCAGGAATCTCTGGATGAGCTAGTTCTCTCTGGACTAGAGCAATTCTCTGGGGAAAGGTGCAGCTGTGAGTGGTTTGCCACCAACGTGCACAGCAGCTGAAGGATGGGTTGGGCAACCCAGGAAAGAGGATCTGGGTGGGGCTCCAACCATGTCTAATATATACCCTTTCATCAAGTGGTTTTCTGGTAATTTATTTCAGAGGAAAAAGTGATGGAACAGTTTTGTTCACATAAATATCTAGTATAGTGAACAGGCTGGACTCATCAGTTATAATCATAAAGCAACTTAATTTTGCATTTCACAATTGCTTCAAATTTATTAGATGGAGCTAGTTCTTCCTTTACCTCTGAATGAATTCAAGCAGTCTCACGACTTTTCTGATTCCTTTTAGGCAACAAAAATCCTTACCATGACTTGACATCAGCAAACCACCTTTAGCTGAAGTGGAATGTCTAGGCTCTTACACTTGTCCTGCTTGCTAACCATGGTTGCTGGCCCCCTAGGCAGAGAGGGGAGAGAGCAGGAGGAAGAAGTAAGGAAGCCAGGAAACTTCGCATATGAATGACCTAAAATGGCCTTGAAGACTTTGTCCTGGCAGATGTTTAATGCTGACTCTTTCCTTTTGTGGGTAACTTCCATGGTTTCTTCAGAGAAGTCCCAATCAGAGATCTTTCACTTGTAGCTTCCTTGATCTGAGCAATCATATCTCAGGTCTGTCTGTCTCACTCCTTCTGTAGCCCATGGGAACCTGGTGATTTTTTTCAGAGTCTCTGCTAGGCCCTCATCACCCACCCCTCCCCCCACCAGGAAAGCCTATCAGACAGTATGTGTGGATAGGTACCCTCACCTCTCTCTCATATCTAGGTCTTGGGAAACATTTAGGCAGTCTTAGCCCCACTAAATTTTATTTGCATGTCAGCAGCTAGCCAGCCCACTCTCTGTTTCACTAGGCTTGAGCGAGGAGCACCCACCCACCAGCTCTACTCTTTGGTGGCAGTTGGGGAATCCATATCATCGCTCTCTCCAATCCTTTCTCTCTCAACCCATCTGTGCTCTCAGTGTGGGTGAAGGATTTAAGCGCCACTTAACTCTGTGTGGTCCTCCATATTTAAATTTAAATTAATCAAAGTTGAGAATTCCCTGGCGGTCCAGTGGTTAGGACTCTGCACTTTCACTGCCGACGGCGTGAGTTCAATCCCTAGTTGGGGGGCTTCCCTGGTGGCGCAGTGGTGGAGAGTCCGCCTGCCGATGCAGGGGACGCGGGTTCGTGCCCTGGTCCGGGAAGATCCCACATGCCGCGGAGCGGCTGGGCCCGTGAGCCATGGCCGCTGAGCCTGCGCGTCTGGAGCCTGTGCTCCGCAACGGGAGAGACCACAGCAGTGAGAGGCCCGCGTACCGCCAAAAAAAAAAAGAAAAAAAAAAAATCCCTAGTTGGGGAACTAAGATCCCACAAGCTGTGGGACGCAGCCAAAAAAATAAAAATAAATAAATAATAAATACATAAAATTAAAAATTCAGTCATGGTAGATATATGCCAAGTGTTCAATAGCCACTTGATGGCTAGTGGTTAACATTTGGAAAGCACAGATGTAGAACATTTCCATCATTGTAGAAGGTTCTATTGATTCTTGAACACCTACTTTAAAGTCTCTACATGGTGGTCTGTCTTAGATCTGAAACATCATACCATAAAGCCTCAAGCAAAGCCTAATAAACTGTTGCACATACATTTAAAAATGTGAGATGTATTAATATAACTACATAGGATTTTCCCACGAATCTCATTTCATGTATGGTAATTATTACATTCTTAAAGTTGTAAAAATGTTACAAGGACTACTTCAGTCCTTCAGCTTACATTCAATTAATATGCTATAATTTATCTCAGAGAACATATTTTCATATCATTTAATAGTGTTTATATTTGCTGAGTTTGCACTTTTGAAATTACTCTCTGTAATATTTTATGTCCAAGGCAACAATAGTTTAAAAATGGTTCATTGAGGGAGTTCTTTGGTGGCCAAGTGGTTAGGATTCAGGGCTTTCACTCTCGTGGCCCGGGTTCAATCCCTGGTTGGGGAATTGAGATCCTGCAAGCCACACAGTGTGGCTAAATAAATAAATAAAATAAAAATGGTTCATTGAAGTGTAAATACAGTAATGAAAATAATAATATAAATGCTATAATTGAGAACAACCAAATAAATGTAAAAAATGACCAGGAATCTAAAACAGAGAATGTGAGTCCAGTCATGCTGAGACAAGTGAATCGTGAGTATACTGATTTCCCACAAGTAACCAAATATAAAAAGTATAGACAGGAAATAAGATAAATCTTTGAAATTGAATGATAGTCATTCATCAGTTTATTCTCTAGTTCTCAGCATGTTGTCTCCTTCAAATTTTGTCAAATAGTAGCACTGTATCCTTTGTGTAATGTTCAAACAAAGCATCATGACCACTCAGATGAACCAATCATCTGTCCTATTCCAAAACAAACAGAAAATAATGTTCTCCAATATGAAAACAATAAAATTTGCTGCTAGATTAAAACAATGCCTATGTTCATTCTTCTGAGTCATTAAAAGTAGGTGCATGTCATGGCATTGCTGAACAATAGTTGCAAAGCAAATGATAAGAATCATATTCAGAGAGAAGACTGAAAAAGCTATTGGCAAATCCTTTAATGAATGACTCTATTGTAGACGCTACTAACAAAGGCGCACATGGTGGAAGAGCAGTTACTATCCGTTGTGGATACTAGCACTTCACAGAGGAGGAAGTCACTGATGAGAATCGGAGTATAAATCAGCCCTTGGCACATTGTGATGTAATATGTGCATAAGAAGTTCTGGGTGACCTTTTGTTCTCCTTATCCCTGAAAACCCATGTTAATCATTCATTTGGTCAAAGTTCTGCGAGTCATAATCTTAACAGGACATAAGTGTGTTGAGATCAGCACTGACAAAGCACCAGACAGGTATGTAACAAGAATGATATTTAAATAAAAGAGGCTGCACCTGAATGCCGATTCACATTGTATTTTATTCAGAGAGAATAGTAGGCAGTTTTACACATACCCACGCACACACACGCACACACACACACGCACACACACCCTGTTGTCCTGTTGTTTCTGTTTCTCCGGAGAACCTTGATTAATGCAAGCCCCTTTGTAACCTCTGGGAAGGTAGACCCCCATGCCTTGTGGTATGGTATTTGTCCAGGTCCAGAAGTGACAGGAGGCGCCAGAATTCCCAGGCACAGGGATGGTTGGCCTGGATGCAGGATCACAGCAAGGGGGGTGACCCAGCCCTCCCAGTGAGAGATTGGTCTTACCCAGGGAGCAGAACCACGTGGGCTGCAGTGGAGTTGGGTGGCTTTGGTTGTGGCTAAAGTAGATTAAATAGCTAAGGGTTCAGGATGTGGCATCCAAGGAAATCTCAGGAGCATAAACTGTATCTGAAACTGACCTGAAGCTAACTTCAAGCACCAATTATCTAGATTTTTAATGTTGAAGGTAAAACATCAGGATTTCTTCAGAAAACTGCATTGTGTACTATTGGCTCAATCACCAAGACCTTAAATTTTTACTAACTCCTGATGAATCTTCAGATATCTGGGAGATAAAACAATGATGTATTATTCAGCCTATTTAAAATCACATTCAAAAGCTGCAACAGTCAATCAATCACTTCCAGAGTCTACCGTGACCAAAGAATGAATTAAGAATCCATTTACCTCACCTCCCCTAAATGAACATGTTCAAACTTCGATGGTGGAGTGTGATATGCTACAGTTCTGGCATCTGATGGAGCCCTAAAATAGTTTTCTACTTCTGTATAACAGATAGCCCCCAACCTTAGTGGCCTAAAACAACAATAATCACATATTTGTTTACAATTCTGCAATTTGGACAGGGCTCAGCAGGGACAGTTTGTCTCTGAGCTGTTTGGTGTTGCCTGGGATGGCCTGACTAGGGGCTGGGCTGCAGGTTTCCCCACTATCAGAAAGCAAAGCGTTCCTATGAAACCTTTCGTAAGCCAAAATGGCATAAAGGAAAGAAGCAATTACCTTAGGACACATCTTGCTAAAGAATGAACAGACACAGTTCAAAGATACGGAGGCTCGATGCTGAGATGCTGAGTGTAGCTCCCAGGGAGAGAGCTTGGTGGTGCCCCACTTGCTGCTCGGGGTGCACGCTACCTGTATAGGGCTGCTGCAAAATAAAGGCTGAACGCTAGTTTAACTTTTCACCTTTTTCCCTAAAAGCAAAATCCCCTTTGGATTTCTTTGGGTTAGAGGAAACAAGTGAGCACTAAGAGTACGTCTTTCGTAAAAGCGAAGTGACATAAAGCGAAATTTTGAGAGGCAGGCCGGGGATAACTCTATCTGAGAATGGTCTTATTCACATAGCTGGCAGTCGGTTCTGGCTGTTGGCTGGGAGCATGACTGGGGCTGTCTCTGGGACACCTAGATTCTCCTCAACATGGCCGGCTTGAACATTCTTAGAGCCCAAATGCTGCGTTCCAAAAAGGAGCATTTCGAAGGGGAAAACTATGTAGAGGATGGAGGAGATTTCACCTCTTCATGAGAGCAGTAGCAGAGGATTACTGCAGATGGCTGTGGGATGGGGGGTGTTGATGTTTGTAAATTGGGGTCCACATCTATCCAACTAATAGCGAGAATTATCTGAAAGAAAAACCAAAACTTGCCGCTATTAGCCACCTATTGTTGTGAGTTTGGGTTTTCTAACTGAGTTGGAAATAAATAGTAAGAAAAGAAACCAATGTGACCTATAACTCAAGTTATCCATTATGACCCTGGCTTGATAAAAATTGCATACAATCCTTAAAAATCTGAAATGATCATCATAAATTTTGAATATTACTTTTTACTAGTGAGCAATCTTTTAAAATTTTCACCTAAAATTTTCAGTTCACAGATATGCCAAACACTGATATGGGGTCAAATGAAGCTGAAAGTGTGAGGAAAACTGCGTTATGCACATCTGTGAAAAAATCACAGAGAAAATGGTCTCATCTGGCCTTCTAAGATTTAAATATCAACTCACTGTTGGGGATCCTGAAAGCAAGAGACATTGCATACTAATAGCTAAGATATTTCATGAGGACTCGATACAGGATCCAGGAAGGCTATGAGTACATTAAAGGCAATTAGAGACACAAGCCATCATCACCATTATGTTCCCAGTTTATGCTCCCAGATATCTCACTGGGTATTTAAAACTTAAAATCTAAAAACTTGCCCTTGGGGGCTTCCCTGGTGGTGCAGTGGTTAAGAATCCGCCCGCCAATGCAGGGGACATGGGTTCGAGCCCTGGTCCAGGAAGATCCCACATGCCGCGGAGCAGCTAATCCCGTGCGCCACAACTACTGAGCCTGTGCTCTAGAGCCTGCGAGCCACAACTACTGAGCCCACACGCCACAACTACTGAAGCCCATGTGCCTAGAGCCTGTGCTCCACAACACAAGAAGCCACTGCAATGAGAAGCCAGTGCACCGCAACGAGGAGTGGCCCCACTCTCTGCAACCAGAGAAGAGCCCACGCGCAGCAACGAAGACCCTACGCAGCCAAAACTAAAAAAATAAAGTAAATAAATTTTTTAAAAAACAAAAAACTTGCCCTTGGGACTTCCCTGGTGGCCCAGTGGTAAAGAATCCGCCTTACAATGCAGGGGACGACACGGGTTCCATCTCTGGTCGGGGAACTAAGATCCCACATGCGCGGGGCAACTAAGCCCGCGTGCCACAGCTACTGAGCTCGCACGCCTCAACTAGAGCCTGCATGCTGCAAACTACAGAGCCCACACACCCTGGAGCCTGCACGCCACAACTAGAGAGAAGCCCGCACACCACAACGAAGAGCCTGCATGCCTCAACTAAGACCCAATGCAGCCAAAAATAAATAAATAATAAATAAATCTTTAAAAAAAAAAAAAAGAATCCGCGCTTCCATTGCAGGGGCCATGGGTTCCATCCCTGGTTGGGGAACAAAGATCCCCCATGCTGCACAGTGCAGCCAAAAATAAAATTAAATTTAAAATAAAAATAAATAAAAATGTGCCCTTCCCCCAAGTGAATAAGATGAATAGATAATCAATAGAGATTAGAATAAAAAATTTGAAGATCGATTTGTCTTGGCTTTGGGAATGGGAATTATGATAATAATAATGATCAGCATGCACTGCATGTTTACTGAGTTCTAAGCATCATGCTAAGCACTTACTTTCATTCTAACCTTACTATTATTACTGTCTTAGACTCAGTCTGTTTGTGCTGCTTTAACAGAAATACCATAGAATGGGTAGGTTATAAACAACAAAAATTTAGTTCTCACAGTTCTGAAGCCTGGAACTTTGAAATGAGGGTGCCAGTATGGTTGAGTTCTGGTGAAAGCCCTCTCTCTCATGGCAGACTTCTAGTTACATCCTTAATGGAAGACAGCAGAGAGAAGTAAGCTCTCTCATGAGTCATGTAAAGAACACTAATCCCATTCATGAGATTAGCTCCATCCTCATGACCTCATCTAATCCTAACTACCTCCCAATACCATCACGTTGGGGTATAAGGGTAGGGTTTCAACATATCAATATTAGGGGGACACAAACATTCATCCCTGCAAGGTAGGATCACTGTTCCCAGTTAACAGATGAGAAAACTGAGCAGAAAAATGTTGAGTAAATTGCCATGTTGAATAAATTGCCCTGATATCTGATAGTTGTATAGGTCCAAATTGAGTGTGTCTTACTCCAATCCATACCTTTAGCATAATGCCACACAGGAAAGCTTCTGTGGGCTGTTGGAAATAAAGAGCCTCCAGAAGAGGCTGGGAGTGATGCTTCCACTGGAAATAAAAGATAAACTCAGAGAAGGGAGAAAATAGACAAATCAATAAGAATTCTGCAAGTGTGATTCACAAACATCTAGGACAGAGTTCATTTATTTGATCATGAAAGAAAAAGACAGCCCCTGGGGGCCCATCAAGAGCGTCAGAGGGCACGGAAAGGATTAATGAGAGGATTTTTCAGGCATCATAAATGGACAAATTTTCACAAGGTCCAAACTTTGGCAGCATGCAGAACAGAGAGAGAAAAGGGCTGAATTATACTTTATGTCAATTAAATATATTCCTCTTAAACTCAGTGGTAAAGGTTGAGTTCCAGATTTCAGATTCTCGGAATTTGGGGAGAGAGGAGATTACAACAACTCAGGCATATTATATAAGATTATTTAAGTGGAAAAACCGGGGCAAATTTGAACTGATATGGGTAACACAAGAAGAAGTTCTTCCATCTGCAATTCCCACGGAAAAGTTTGTGGACTTTGGAAACTCTCTGCTTACAGATACTACAACACCATATGCTCTCACAGATTGCTGGAAAGTGTACACCTCACAAAAGGGACGATTACTTCTATTAACATGGATGAATAAGAAGACTGAAAACAGGATTCTATTGGGCTTTAAACATCTGAGGTAAGTTCAGTTATGTAAACCAAATCAGATAGAGCTTACAATAAACCCAAGAGTTACCCTGCACTGCTGAATTATTTAACAGAAGAGTTAACAAAATGCTTTGCTGATTTTTCTAATAGTTACTATAATCTTCTGAAATTAATAATTTAATAACTCCCATAGAATGAATAAATGTGCTTGTTTATTCAGTTCTCTAGAAGAATTTGCATTGAATGCTTGTTAGAACTTGTCCTCAAAATTATCTGGAGCAGTTGTTTTCTTTATGAGAATCCCATTTGAAATTACCAATTCCATGTGTTTAAAGGAATACACCGGGTTGGGTTTGGATTTTTTGTTAATTTTGGTAAATTACGTTTTTACTAGGCATCTGTTCATTTATATTTATTTTAAAATGAGTTTTTCTCTTAACTTCTTTCTAATCTCTGCTGCCCCTTGTGTTATGTCCCAGTTATTTCCAGTATAGTGCTTTTGCACCCTTTCCCTTTTTAAACTAATCTTCCAAAGGTATGTTAATTTTATTAGTCATTTCAAAGAACCAATATTTTGCTTTTTGATTCTTTTTTTACCTTTGTTTTCTATTTCATTAATTTCTACTTTATTAGTCCCATACTTCTAATACTCCTGGGTTTATTCTGTTGTTACACTAATAACTTTTAAATTAGCCACTTACGGGGACTTCCCTGGTGGTCCAATGGTAAAGAATCTGCCTTCCAACGCAGGGGACACAGGTTCGATCCCTGGTTGGGGAACTAAGATCCTACATGCCACGGGGCAACTAAGCTCGCGTGCCACAACTACTGAGCTCGCACGCCTCAACTAGAGCCCGTGTGCTGCAAACTGCAGAGCCCACGCGCTCTGGAACCCACGCATCACAACTAGAGAAAAGAAAACCCGCACACCACAACTAAAGAGACGCCCGCGCACTGCAACAAAAGATCCCGCCTGCATCAACAAAGATCCCGCGTGCCACAACGAAGACCCGATGCAGCCAAAAAAATAAATTAAATAAATAAATAATAAATAAAATAAATTAACCACTTAGCTCATTAATTTCCTGTCTTTTGGCTTTTCTAAATTATCCATTTAAGATTATAAGTTTCCCTCTAGGCATTGCTATAGCTGAATCTCCAAACTTTTTATATGTTGCATTTGTTTTTATTTTTCAGTTCTATGTATTTTAAATTTCCCATTATGATTTCTTTTTTTACCTGTGAATAATTTTGCAGTTTATTTTAAAGTTTGCTAGTGTATAAGATTTTCATGATCATCTTTTTAAAAACTGATTTGCATTTTAAATGCATTGTGGTCAGAAATTGCGGTTCCAATTTCTTAATCGTGGACTATTAAGTAGTCAAATTTCATAAGGATCTGTATGGCATGAAAAGAGTGTGCGTTCTCCAATTGTTTTATGGAGTGCTATATATGTCCGTTAGATTGAGTTTGTTAATTATATTATTCAAAATATAGTTATCTTTACTGATATTTTCATCTATTTGATCTATTCATTACTGGGTGAATGAACTAAAATCTTTCACGATGATGGGAGTTTCTCTTTGTAGTTTTATCAATTTTTTATTCATATATTTCGAAGCTATATTATTAAGTACATTCAAATTTAGAATTGTTATAAACATTCTTCTGGTTAATTTGTGTGTGTATGTGTGTAGTATTTTATATATATATATATATATATATATATATATATACACCCGTACAAGTATACACACACACACACACACACACACACACACACACACACACACACATGCTTGTGGTAACCAACTTCCAAGATAGCCTCTATGGTCTCTACCTTCTGGTATTCACACCCAAGTGCAGTCCCCTCTCATTGTGCCTGCGTTGGTCTGTGTGAACAGTAGACTACAGCAGAAGTGATAGTGTGTCACTTTTGAAATTAAGTTATAAAAGAATATGATTGCCATTTTGGGTGCTCTCTTCTGCTCCCTGTCACTTTCTTTCTTTCTATCACTCTCATCACATTCTCTGGGGGGAGCAAGTTGCCATGCGTTAGCAGCCCTATGGGGAGAGGCCCATGTGGTGGGAACTAAAGCCTCTGGTCAGTTATCAGCAAAGAACTGAAACCTGCCAGCAACCATGATGGTGAGCTTGGGAGGGGATTCTCCAGCCCCAGTCAAGCCTTGAGATGACTGCAGTCTCATGACAGACCCTGATCTAGAACCACCTAGGTAAGCCACTCCTCGATTCCTTATTCCCGTCTTCAGTGAAACAGGGAGATACTACCATTTCAAACAACAATCATGAAGAACGTTTGCCAAACACTTTCAAATTTGAACAGAAATGGTGGGAGAGCCTTGGACCACAGGTGGGGTATATGTATTTCTGAGAATAGGTGACAGTTCCAAAGAGTCTTTGATTAAAGCACCAAGATTAAGGGGTGAGGGGAGACCATGGGAGAAGCAGTGGTTGCTCCAAACGAGATGCCAATTTTGCGTTGTGAAGTGGCAGAGGAGGGATAGCTGAAGGAGAGACCATGATAGCAATACGTTGTTTTGTCTATAACCTGGTCTAGAGCTGAGAAAAAGAAAGAGAGTTTAAGGGATTTTCCAGATGTTAAGGGATTTTACTGTATACCACACTAACCTCCTGAATGCTAAATCTGAAGAGTATATGAACGCTTAGGAAAGAGGAAGTTGTAATTATAGGAAGCTGAAAACTGCCCAATTTTTCTTGACCTCCTCCCCCAACAAATCTCCCCCTGCTGACATCAGAAATAAACCATCCATGGTCTATGCATATATACTGGAGGAAGAAAGAAAAAAGTAAAGGAATGTAATCAAACTGCAGATAAAGAATATGTATAAAAGAGGAATTATCCAGGCTTCCCTGGTGGCTCAGCAGTTAAGAATCTGCCTGCCAATGCAGGGGACATGGGTTCGAGCCCTGGTCCGGGAAGATCCCACATGCTGCGGAGAAACTAAGCCCGTGCGTCACAACTACTGAGCCTGCGCTCTAGAGCCCGTGAGCCACAACTACTGAAGCCCACGTGCCTAGAGCCCATGCTCCGCAACAAGAGAAGCCACCGCAATGAGAATCCTGCTCACCGCAAGGAAGAGTAGCCCCCACTCGCTGCAACTAGAGAAAGCCCGCGTATAGCAACGAAGACCCAACGCAGCCAAAAATAAATTAATTCAAAAAATAAAAAAAGAGGAAGGGTTCAAAAAACAATAGGGCAAGGCATCAGAGCTCAGGAGAAATGGTGGGATAGAAACAGAAAAGTCATTACCAAAAAAGACTACATGATAAATAAAAGTGGAAAAAACACAATCAAAAACATAACAAAGGACATAAATGACAGGCTTTTTTAAAGCCCCAGAAAGAGATGCAAAAGGGCAGTGATATAAAAACATTAGAGAAGATGAGAGATATAGCAGTCAAAGGAGCTCTAACAGACACATAATTGATATTTCCAAAGACGAGAACCAAACAAATAAATTTTTTTCCCAAAAACTGCTAGAAGAAAACCATTCCAAATAAAGATTCCAGTCTTCAGGACAAAAAGCCATAAGATGACCAAGAAAAACTGAGGTTTTACCCCAAATCAAGATATATTCTAATGAAGGGAAAAGGACCAATCCAGACAGAGAAAAGCAAAACAGAAAAAGTTACACACAAGAGAGAAAAAATCCAGTGGCAAAAATCACCTGTTCCAGAAGACAGCAGAACCAGGTCTGGAGAATTCTATAAGAAAATGTGACCTAAAAATTTATATTAAAAAAAAGTTATATTCACAAATTTGCTCTTCATAAATAAAAGCAGAAGACAAGTACTCTCCAGCATGAGAGAGCTCAAACAAAACAAAAACTATGAGCTCTTCTTGAAAAAGAAGACAAAACAAAACTCTTTGATAATAAAATGCAGTCATGCAAGAGAGAGTAGAACCAAAAAATGGATTTTAAAAAGAAAGAGCCCTGGTAAAATGACTGGTGGTGACTATAGACTATGGTGACAGACTACCTGGGCTTGAATCACATCTCTCTGTGACCTTGGACAAGTCATTTAAGCTCTCTGTACCTAAGTCTCCTCATTGCAAAATGCAGACAATAGTTGAACTGAAGTCTTAAGATTTTCTAAGATTTCATTTGGCTCATGTGTAAAATGCACTTAGAACAGTGTCTGGTACAGAAAAAGCTGTGAGCTATATAGGTGAAGCTATATTTCATTTTAGTAATAAGGCTAAACAACTAGTGAGGGTTTGTTGCTACAAATCAGAATATTGGGTACCTCACAGAATTGCCAAGAAGGCTACATAGCAACCTCGAAGTCTTCATAGCCAAGAACTTCCAAAATAAAGCTTCAATACTGGTCTAGGGAATACCTTGGTGGTCCAGTGGTTAGGACTCCATGCTTCCACTGCAGGGAGCACAGGTTCAACCTCTGATCTGGAAACGAAGATCCTGCAAGCCACATGGCGTGGCCAAAAAAAAAAAAAAAAAAAGACTGGTCTAGTGAGGACAGGCCTATTGCTACTAGCAAGCAAGCACTGGAAGCTGCAGCTTATGACCCTAACACCCCTGGCACTAGACACTGGAGTCCATCACTAGCAGTGCTGCCCCTGGAGCTCCTGAAACTTGCTCTCGCTGCAGTGGCCACCAGAGAGTGACCCTGATGGGTGAGCCTTGATCACATGCCACATCCAAGGTGCCAGGGAAACTGGGAAGTAAGTATTGGCACTTTCAGCTTTGTAGGGGCAGGTGGGCTCTGTCTCCTACCAAGATTCATGTGAAAGAGAATTTCGCAAGCAGAATACAGGATTCAGATGCTGGGCAACCTAAAAGAATGACCTATCTCCTCTACAGTAAAATAAGTCAATATAGGGCATGAGCCCTATACACAGAAGGCCTAGGGGCAAACACTCTGCAACTGTGGCCAAGTTAATGAAGCTGTAGGAGCCTCTGTTTCATCTGTAAATGGAGCAATTAATAGTACCATTCTCATAGTGCTGTCCTGATTCAATGACTTAACTCACTAAATGAGTTAATTCAAGTACTCGGTAAATGTTAGATATATTAAAGTAATTTGTTTTTGTCTTCTCCTCCTCCTCCTCCTCCTCCTTCCTCTCCACTCCTTCATAGACCAATATCAACAGATACCTTTCTTCACATATTTATAATCCCCAAAGTGCTCTCATCTATCAAAATTAAACTATCCTTATGCAAACAAAAATATACTCATCCCTTCTATAAAGTCTCAAAGTCTAAGCAGTTACTACATCCAGCTTTAAGTCCAGGATATCTGGGAGATGTCCATTTGTCTTTTGTTCTACCACAGCCTTTATTGATAGTCTGTAATACGTAGAATAAAATTTAAAGTTAACTACCACCAATATGCTCTCTATATAAAACTGTGAGGGGAGAAGAAAGAAGAGGGGAAATTAAAGTACATAAGCACATAGACAACACAGCAGAGAAGAAAACACGAGTTGCTGAAATTGTTCTTACTTCTGCAATGTTGTATAAATACTACAGTTAGTACTGACGACTTATTTTTCCACCACCTATTCCATGTTCCCTTGGTTTCCCACCTGCATCTCAGCTGGTTGGGATTTTTTTACCTGATGAAGTAAACCAAACCTTAATTTCGGTGGGAGCTAAGCCTTTTGCAGTCCAGTTGCTATGGAGTTACTATGGTTTTCCACTTCCTTCTCCCATTGGCAGTGGAGGAAGCGGTCAGTGGTTCCCCTGAATGTTGCCAGTTGGGTTCTCTGAAAGCAGATACTGAGAGGGAGTTTGGGGTGCAAGTTGTTTGTTCGGGATCAACACCGATGATGTTAAGGGAGCAGAGGAATCAAGCTGCAGGGCGAGCTTGGCAAGCCTCAGCCAGCCTGGTGGGGAGTTCCGGGGGGGGGGAGCATGGCCAGTCACTCAGTCACTGGCTACCCCAGGAAGGGTGTGGCACATGCAAGGTGTCTCTTGGCAGCTAAGGATCTGGTATCTGGAAGCTGGCTGCTTCCTGTAGCTGGACCACAAGTCCTTCCTTCAAAGGGATCTAGCCAGCTCATCTCTGTGTTTTCCACAGGCAGCAATTTCATTTCCCCTTAGGAGCCAGGCTCAATCACCCCCATCAACATTGTAAACCTCTCTGTTTATGTCTGTTCAGCCAACGACACCTGGAAACCTCACCTTCCGATCCATTAGAACCATAATTGCATCTGCTAGTGGAGGCATTCCTCCCCTGGACATGACAAAGCACAGAACTTTGAAGATGGTCAATGAAAATTTTGCAACTGGGTTACTGAGTGCAATGATCAGAGGTGCCTCCTCCTCCCGCTTTGTCATATGGAGTATATCGCTGAAAATATTGTAGTTTTAGGAAAACAGAAATTGACATGTTTATGTACCCCTAGGGAAAAAAATCTGTATGTAAGTCAAATTGTGGCAATTTGAATTGAATTTTAAATGCATTGGGGGGAGCTCATAATGTAAAGGAAGTTGTTCAGCAAAAAGAAAATTATTTTTATTAATCAAATAGTCATTTTTTCATCCTCTAACTTCCTATCCCCACCTGCTCTCCTTCTCCAGAAAATTAATATATTTTATCAATTAACATGTTTGATATTGAGGTTTAAAAGTAATACACACCTGCACTGTTAACTTCTCCAGAAAATTAATATATTTTATCAATTAACATGTTTGATATTGAGGTTTAAAAGTAATACACACCTGCACTGTTAACTACAGTTTAATATCCCATCATGTTTCCTGGCAATACTGGTTTCTTATTCCTGATAAGTTACCTAGGGATTATGAAATTACCCTAGCAGGAGGTAATAGAAAAGTGAATGTAAAACCTTTCTATTAGTGAATGAAAAAGTTAAATAAATGCCCCTATGAAGGGCCCTAAACACTTAGTCTCATTAAGAAAAATGCACAGGGACTTCCCGGGTGGCACAGTGGTTAAGAATCCGCCTGCCAATGCAGGGGACATGGGTTTGAGCCCTGGTCTGGGAAGATCCCACATGCCGCGGAGCAACTAAGCCCATGCACCACAACTACTGAGCCTGCACTCTAGAGCCCGCGAGCCACAACTACTGAAGCCCGCGCGCCTAGAGCCTATGCTCCACAACGAAGAGGAGACCCCGCTCACTGCAACTAGAGAAAGCCTGTGCACAGCAACAAAGACCCAATGCAGCCAAAAATAAATAAATAAATTTATTTTTTTAAAAAAAGAAAAAATGCCCAATAGCCTAAAGAGTTAAGTGGAAATTTGTTCACGACTACAGCTCAATACCATGGAAGGTAGAATGTTTCAAGGCTTTTAAGAGTCAAATGAGTAAATGTTTTAAAATCATTATGATTTGATTTTAATTTCAGTATACTGTAGTTCTTAACAGACCCTTTAAATTTCTCTTAATTTTACCAAGACTTTGTAAGTTTTGCTTTTGCAGTATTCTGCAGTATTGTTCATTAATTCACACTTTCTGTGTATCAGACCAAGGGGTTATAAAATACTGTCGTCCCCCAAGGAGCTCACAATCTCACGGGTATACAGAAAAATAAATAAAAAATTATGGTGGTGCCCTAATAGGCATATGCACAAGATTGCCTAAAAGAGAGCCACCAAGGACAGTCAGGAAAAGTGGCACCAAGACCTACGTCTCAGTCAAGCCAAGATGTAAGGTTATGTAGGAGGGAGCCGAGAACATGCTTCTTTTGCTCCTTCTTGATGTTTTAGTTGTAAGAATGCTCCTTCAGTTTGCCTGTGGGAAGATAAGGAGTTAGCCTTCTTTCACCCCTACCACATGCACTATCTTGATTGTAGTATGGTTCATAGTATACATATGACAAAACTCATCAAATTGTGTGTAGTATATTGTATGTCAATTATATCTTAAGTAAGCTACAAGAAAGTAAGAAGAGGAAAAAAAGATATGCATATAAATTTCAAAAGTTTATGGGACTTCCCTGGTGGCGCAGTGGTTAAGAATCTGCCTGCCAATGCAGGGGACACAGGTTCAATCCCTGGTCGGGTAAGATCCCACGTGCCACGGAGCAACTAAGCCTGTGTGCCACAACTACTTAGCCTGCGCTCTAGAGTCCGAGAGCCACAACTGCTGAAGCCTGCGCGCCTAGAGTCCGTGCTCCGCAACAAGAGAAGCCACCTCAATGAGAAGCCCACGCACCGCAATGAAGAGTAGCCCCCACTCGCCACAACTAGAGAAAGCCTGTGCGTAGCAACAAAGACGCAACGCAGCCAAAAATTAAAAATAAATAAAATAAATAAATTAAAAAAAACAGTTTTATCAACTTATACTGTTAGTAGGTCTGTGGGGAAACACGTACACTAACACAGTGCCATTGGGAATGCAAATGGTACAACCTCTATAGAGAGGATTTGACAATATCTAGCCAAGTTACAAATGTTCTTAACCTTTGGCCCAGTAATTTCACTTCTAAGAATCAAACAAACATTGGCAGAAATACAAAATGATGTATGTATGTTACTATTCATCAAAGCGCTATGTGTAATAGCAAAAGACTGGAATCGGTCTAAACATCCATCTGCAGAATGCTGATAAATGATAGCACAGCTACATAGTGAAGCACTACTCAGTTGAAAAAAAAAAATGAAGAAGGTCTCAACACACTGCTATGGAGTAATCTTCAGGATGTTTTGTTAAGTGAAGATATCAAGCTATTAAACACTGAGGATATTGCTACTTTTTGTTCCTGGAAATGCTCTATATCTTGATCTGGGTGGTAGCTACATGGGGTGTATAAATATGTAAAACTTCACTGAGCTGTACATTTAAGGTTAGTGTACATTACCATATGTATGTTAAATCTCAATTTACAATTTAAAACATTAGATGGTAGCATATTGAGTTAAGCATGGGAGAAGAGGAAATGGAAATGTGAGACTTTGGGCCACAAAGAGGAAGCACTAGCTAGAACAGAATGTAATGTCAAGGGAAAATTTTTCTCTCCCTCCATTTTTCATTCCTTTCTTCCTTTCCTCTTTCCTTCCTTTTTGTAATGGGAAAGACTAAACACATGTAAAAGCTGATGGCTAATAAGAAAGACCAGTTGAAAAGTAAGATTGACTCTAAATAACAACAACATTAAAAAGTACAATCAATAGTGTAAGATCCTTGGAAAGTTGGGAGGATATGGAAATAAAAGAACAAGTAGAGGGATTGTCCTTGGATGGAGGAGGAACATTTCTACATTGTCCTTGGATGGACGAGGAACATTGTCCTTGGATGGAGGAGGAAGCTGGAATGGGGCAGCTACAGGAAGTTTGTAGGATTGGGAACACCAGGCACAATTGTACTGTGTAAAGGAGCTAGGTGGGTAGGGTACACAGTGGGGGAGAGGAGAGAGGTAGAATCCAGAAGGTAGAAAGGATCTGAAATAGTGCCACAGGGATCGGGAGAGTAGGATGTAAGCTGAACAGGAAACATAGTAGGACTGTCAGATATTAAGGGCCTGTTTGAAGTTAATGATCATACGGCTTTCTCCAGCAGGGCTCAGTGGAAGCAGAAAGTTGGCTCCATCCATTGGTACAAATAAGGGGGCTTAAATAATTGGCCAAGCACGTTACTAAAATGATGAATCATTCAGTCTAAAGTTGATAAACAGGGAAGTAAAGAAAGCAGAGAGCTGATTAAGTAGAAGCAAACAGAAGGCTCGAAGGATTGGCTTTCCAATGAGGTTAAAAAGTGGTTGTAAGGGGACTGGTTGAAAGCTGTGAGTCAGCATTTCCCAAAATGTGTTCTGAAGAATATGACCAGATAAATGGCTCATGAACTAATAATGCATCATTAAGATTCTGAGACCTCTTGCATAACAGAAACCTGTTTATAACCATGCACTCCCTGCACCCTTGAATTACTAAACCTCTTTTATTTATTTATTTTTGGCTGTGTTGGGTCTTCGTTTCTGTGCGAGGGCTTTCTCTAGTTGCAGCGAGCAGGGCCCGCTCTTCATCGCGGTGCGCGGGCCTCTCACTGTCACAGCCTCTCTTGTTGCGGAGCACAGGCTCCAGACGCGCACGCTCAGTAGTTGTGGCTCACGGGCATAGTTGCTCCGCAGCATGTGGGATCTTCCCAGACCAGGGCTCGAACCCGTGTTCCCTAGCATTGGCAGGCAGATTTTCAACCACTGCGCCACCAGGGAAGCCCTAAACCTCTTTTAATGTAACATCTATTAACATTTTCTAAACCAGTGTTCTTCCAAACATCCGTTAGCAACTCTACTTTGTATGTCACACGCTGAAACTCTTACATTAATGGGATAAAGTGAATAATTATCACAGCATATGATCATTGTTTTCATATCTGTTTTAATGTATTTCAATATGAAAATATGAGTTTCCTATTAAAAGTAGGTATAAGAGTACAACAGGGACTTCCCTGGTGGTCCAGTGGGTAGACTCTGCACTCGCAATGCAGGAGGCCCGGGTTTGATCCCTGGTCAGGGAACTAGATCCTGCACGCCGCAACTAAGACCCGGCACAGCCTAAATAAATAAATAAATATATACTTTTTTTAAAAAGCAAAACAAAACAACCATTAAAAAAGAAAAGAGTGGGCTTCCCTGGTGGCGCAGTGGTTGCGAGTCCGCCTGCCGATGCAGGGGACGCGGGTTCGTGCCCCGGTCCAGGAAGATCCCACATGCCGCGGAGCGGCTGAGCCCGTGAGCCATGGCCGCTGAGCCTGCGCGTCTGGAGCCTGTGCTCCGCGCAACGGGAGAGGCCACAACAGTGAGAGGCCCGCGTACCGCAAAAAAAAAAAAAAAAAGAGTACAACATATTTTCAGAAGGTTAAAGGGGGTATGGCTCATGAGGTTAATACTGTTAGGTTTACCTTATTCTGCTATGAAGGTGAATAAAAGGCAGCACTATTGTGTTGGATAATGAGTCCAAATTTAACCACTATGATTATTATCTTAGTCTGCATTAATATTATACCTCATTTTGACCATTAAGCAGCCTTCTGTTAAAACTAATTATATCCCAGCTGAAGAAAAGACATTGAATAACAAAGGTCCTGATGTAAATCACATCAAATGTGTATTTCTATTCTTTAAACCTCAAAATAAGATTTCTACTATATATAGTAAGAAGAATAAGGAATAGTCATTAAAATTTAATAAATAGAAAGGTCTCTATTTTCTTTCACTACATTTATTTAAGAACAATAAAATGTTAAGTACCTGATATAAACTGAATTAATATGTTTGCTGCCCAGCCCTAAGGGAGGATTATACTTGCCCACCTCCCTGACATTAGGCTTGGCTATTGAAATGTGAGTAGAAGTGACATGAGTTACTTACTAGCAGAAGCTTTAAGAGTCAGTGCATGGTTCACCATGATCTGTTTCCTTCTGCCACAAGACCAGCAATATCCCAGATAGAGGCTGTTCTATCAGCCTGAATCCCTGGATAAAGGTGACACAGAGCAGGGGCTTCCCTGGTGGCGCAGTGGTTAAGAATCCACCTGCCAATGCAGGGGACACGGGTTTGAGCCCTGGTCCGGGAAGATCCCACATGCCGCGGAGCAACTAAGCCTGTGCACTACAACTACTGAGCCTGCGCTCTAGAGCCCACGAGCCACAACCACTGAAGCCTGCGGGCCTAGAGCCCATGGTCTGCAACAAGAGAAGCCACCGCAGTGAGAAGCCCGCGCTCCCCAGAGAAGAGTAGCCCCCACTCACCGCAACTAGAGAAAGCCTGCACGCAACAAAGACCCAACACAGCCAAAAACAAAATAAATTTATAAAAAATAGGTGACACAGAGCAAACCTTCAGCTAACTGTGAAAGAACGAGTGGCATGAGCAAGAAATACCAAGATTTAGGGGTCATTTGTTACCACAGCATAACCCAGTTTATACTGACCAATACAGAAATCACATTCTCCACACCCTACTCATTTCCAGAAAATGGCAACTGTTAATGAACAGAAATAGAAGTAATCACCAGAAGCATCAACTCCCTCCATGGAATGTCTAGAACAGTGGTGGCATATTGGTTTCATCTCTCCCGTCCACTCTAATGGACTTAATAACGCCAGCCTGAATCAGCTCTGTAGAGAAGGATCCTGAAGCCACGTCTTTGCTCAGCAGAAAAGAGTACCATATTTATCAGTATGTCTTCCAGTAGAAGGAGGGGTAATGAGCTGCCCATCCCTGGCCTAAGATGCACAACCTATGCTCACTATCATTTTTGGTGTTTTTCTCATTTTGTATAAGAGAGGCATTATTTTTTTTAATGCACCCAGAAATAAACAAAAGCTAGTTCACTAAAATATTTAGAACAATAAATAATTTCATTTTATTTACTGATGGAGGGAGAAAAAAAAGGTTTCTATCAGAGCTGATCACAGAATTTCTCCTCAGGCAGAGAACTGTCTTTGCTAGAAACATCTTAAATGGACTTTTTGGTTATTAGTATGGCCCTCTAGGCCACATCTGTATGGTTTGAAGAGAGAGGAAAATAAACTGTTTTACGTCAGAAACACACAGTAATTTTTGGAGTTGTTGTTGAATGAACCACAATGAAGCAAAGAGAAGTCCAAGAAGAAGGTCAGAAGGGGTCCAGCAACATGGCAGGAGGCCAAGGGGAAGAGATGACCACAGGAAGTTCCCCAGAGGATGAAATGGCTGAGGGACTTTTAAAAACTGAGACGGTTACGTATTCAGTTGCAGGTGTTTTGCCTTTGTGTTCTGTAATGTAACACTCCTAACCCTAATACACACAACACACACACACATACTCTGTTATGGGTTGAATTATATCCCCCCCCAAATTCATATGTTGAAATCCTAACACCCACCCCCAACCCTGTACCTCAGAATGGGACCTTGTTTGGAAATAGGATTGTTGCAGATATAATTAAGATGAGGTGGTACTGGAGAAGGGTGGGCCCCTAATCCAGTGAGACTAGTGTACTTACAAAAAGAGAAAATTTGGACACAGACAGGGAGAACACCATGTGAAGACTGGAGTTATACAGCTACAACCCAAGGAACTACCAGAAACTAGGAGATAGGCCTGGAACGCTCCTTCCCTAGCGTCTTCTGAGCTGACAGACTGGCCCGCTGACACCTTGATCTCGGAATTCTAGCTTCTAGAACTGTGGGACAATAAATTTCTGTTGTTTAAAACCAATCAGTTTGTGTTACTTTGTTACAACAGTCCTAGGAAACACACACACACACACACACACACACACACAAGCACTCATTGCCCAGATCTTCAGTAAAGTCTGCAGCACCCACAGCAGTGAAAAGTGGCACCCTGGATACTGAGGGTTTGTAAGGAGTCCAGTAAGTAGACAGTATATGCAGAAGAAACAGGGCATAACAGGAGGTAGAATGCAGAGTGGAGCCCAAGAAAGCAGTGGAAACAGGGAACACAGGCCCCTTCTGTTTGTGTCGCCAGAAAGAATTCTCAGAGCTACTGGGAAAGTACCTGGGCTACCTACTGAATAAGTGATGAAGATCTGAGACAATTTTTACTAAATCATAAAGGACCAGATGAGCACAGCAAGCGGGGGAAGTTAGAAACAGCTAGTAGCTGACATCTGGCTCACCTGACTAATGATGTCAAGTGGATGTCTCTGGTTCACTGTCAGCCAGCAACCGAAGGAAACTGGCTCACTTTACCATCCCTGAAGAAAAAGCAGCCCTTTTGCAACAATCCACGTTGCTCTGACCTTGGCCTAATGCTCATGATTCCCTGTGCAGCGATAATGAGTTTGCTGCTTTGTGGCTTTCAGAGGTAAGGGAAGAGATGAGCTTGGTCTAATGCCTGCTGACTCATAAGACATAGGGGCCCTGGCCTGCCTGTGATGTGATACGTACACTTGAACCAGGAATGATTTCCCATTTCCTCTCCAGCAAAGAGAGGTTGCTAAGGACGGCCAGCTAAGCATCCAGAAATGAGACCTAAGAACCCTGTCTCTGCCACCAGGGAGGGCGACAGAAAGAAGGAAGGATCAGGTGCGTTTCCTCCTAACCCTCCCCTTTTAGCTCCTCTACAAGCAAGCTGCTGCAAGAGCATTAGAGCTGCTGTTGACTCCTATCAGATAGGAACTATGCCAAGCATAGCCAGGCTTAATGAAAGGCTACTTATCCGATGTTAGGCATTAACTGGGTACAAAACTGAATCAACAGTCTCTGCTCCTTAAGCAGTGTGCAATCCAGAGGGAGTGTAAACAATAAAATATAGGACAAGGTTAAATGAAATACAGGCCAAATGGAGCTAAGTGACATGGTATAGGTGTTCAGAAGAAAAACTGTCTTAGCTGTGTCTCGGGAGATCAAGAAGGGCTCCACACGGAAGGCAGCATCTGAAGACTAGGAAAAGTTTCCAGGGACAGAGAATCTGGAAATAGTATTCCCGGCTGAGAGAACTGTAGAAGCAATGGTAACTTACTGCTTATTCAGAGGCTGAAGTATAGTTTGGAAACCAAGATGGAGAGGTTTGATTTTTTATTTTTGTTTTTGTTTTTTTTCTTTTTGTTTTTCCTTAAAACAAAAATTCTATACTCAGGACTTCCCTGGTGGCACGGTGGTTAAGAATCTGCCTGCCAATGCAGGGGTCTGGGAAGATACCACATGCCGCGGAGCAACTAAGCCCATGTGCCACAACTACTGAGGCGATGCTCTAGAGCCTGCGAGCCACAACTACTGAGCCCATGAGCCACAACTACTGAAGCCTGCGTGCCTACAGCCTGTTCTCTGCAATAAGAGAAGCCACTGCAATGAGAAGCCCATGCACCACAATGAAGAGTAGCCCCCACTAGGCGCAACTAGAGAAAGCCTGTGCACAGGCAACGAAGACCCAACACAACCAAAAATAAATAAATTTATTTTTTAAAAAAATTCCATGCTCAGGAATTTGCACTTTATTCTCTGCACAGTGGGGAAAGCAATGCAGATTTTGCAAGGCAGTCTGTGTTCTAGAAATGTATGTGCAACTTATGGACTCAATCAACAATTAACGCCCTGGTTGTACGCCCTGCATTCTGCCAGGCACCATGGCGCCAAACGGAAGACCACACTCCTTACTCTAAGAGGCTACAATCAACTAAAGAGCTATGCACAGACCCAGAGTCCGAAGGAGAGCTGGGGAGGAGGATCATAGAAGCAAACTGGCTGCAGGAATCCAGAAAGGGAAAGAAAATCATAAGGTACTTCATGGAGGAAGTGAACTGGGACTGAGCCAAGAACAAAGTGTAGGACTGGACTTGCAGAAAGAAGGGAGAAGCACGTTCTGGGATTGAACAGGAGGAAGGTGGGACGAAACAGCTCACACAAAGGCTGTTAGAGTAGTGTACTTGGGGGTACTGGCCTGGGTTTAGAAACCATGAACAGAGGCCCTAGCGTCACGGGTTTTGCAAGCAGCACCGCCACGACACCATCGAGGCCATTTCCTTTCCCCAGACCAATGCGGAGATGCAGGTTACGTAAGAGGAACCATTGCATTCACTCTTTCCAATACAACCAAATCCAGAGATGCAACCAGAAGACTGCAAACAGCAACCTGATGCTGAAACACACTATTGTTCTTTTGGGAAACAGCACAAGTTCATCAGCCTAGAAAGTCCTCAAACATTCTTGAAGCTGATGTCCAGGAAGTGCTAGGTCAGTGCCTAGGCTCTAGAAGGAACCATGGGAGAAATGATCATACAAAATCATGACACACAGTGAAAACCCAGCACATACCCAGCAAATCCTGCATATGTGCCCAACACTGAATTCTACCACTTTAGTGGCATTGACTAAAAATAATCTCTTATGTAGGAGGTAGTGTGGTCTCTGGGAAAGTCCCAAGGTTGAATCCTGGCAGCACCACTCACTGTATGACCTAATTGCTTTCAGCTTCAATTTCCTCATCTGTGAAATGAAGATAATAGCACCTGCCTCATAGTTCTGACTCAAAGATGATATGCAAAGCACCTTACATGATAATTGGCATTGAGTCAGCCCTGGGTAAACTCTGGTTCCTCTTCTGTTCCTCCCATTGGTCTCGTAGTATAAAGCCAGATCAAGAGGGTCACTGTCATTTGTGGAAACTAACCAAAGGAGTTTGATGCTAATGAGGCTTGAAGACTCAGACCACATTAAAGGTCTCCAGGGTATGGTCAATGTCCACCTTCTGAAATGGCTCTGAGATTTGCATCTGTTCCAGATGTCACGGCTTCATCAACGCCGCCTCTCCATCACACTTAGCAACAAATGTCAAGACAGGATCTATTATAGAATGCTGGAGTGAGGCCAGCACAGCAGTCTTGAAACCCTGCCCCCCTGCTCCCAGCTCAGGCAGGATGTGAGCCCAGAAGAGGTGACCTGAGGGTATTGAAACAGCTTCTGAAGCTTCCAAAGGTTCAGCTCATGTAGGAGGAACAGGGGCAGAGGAAGCCAAGGAAACAGTCCTCAGATTCAGAAAAAGAAAAGTCCCCAACATAGAACACAACTTGACTGCCAGGAAGCCAGAACAAGTTAATAATCCGACCTGACAGGCGGCCAAAAGACTTGGCCTTAGCTCATTGAACATGTGTGATGCAGCCCAGAATACAAAAGCACATAAACGATATCAGGTAAAATGTGAATCAAGCTACTGAGCAAGTCAGACTGAGATCAATCGATTGCCAAGTCTCTCAGATTCCTACAAGATACCTTCCTCTGTCCCTTCTCTTCCGTCCCAATGCCCTTGCCCTATTTCAGGCCCCTATTACCTCTTGCCAGCTCAGGGAAACCTTAATATTCTAAATATACAACTCTCATCAAGTTCCTCATTGCTCAGCATATAAAATCTAGATTTCCTAACCTGACATTCAGAGCCCTCCATCATATGATATGACCTCCATTTTCAACAGTCTGTTCCCTTTCAGGGTCCTGGTGCTTTAGCCAAACCGAAAGAGACACATGCTCAAGCCTCTGTATTTTTCCTTTTTAGTGTCTTAGCTTGAGCTGTTGTTTCCCAGCGATTCTCACATACCCTTTGTATTCGTTTCCCAGGGCTGCCACAACAAATTATCACAAACTGGGTGGCTTAAAACAAGAGAAATTTATTCTCTCACAGCCCTGGAAGCCGTGAGTCCAAAATCAAGGTACTGGCAGGGTTGGTTCTTTCAGGAGGCTCTCAGGAACAATCTGTTCCATGCCTGTCTCCTAGCGTCTGGCGGCTGCCAGCATCCCTGAATTAGGGCTGCCGATCTCTGCCTTCATCTTCCCATGGCCTTCTTCTCTCTGTGCATCTGTGTCTCCAATCTCCCTCTGCCTTTCTCTTATAAGGGCACTTGTCATAGGTAAATCCAGGATGATCTCATCTAGAGCACCTTAACTTGATTACACCTACAGTAACTCTTTTTCCAAATAAGGTCACATTCACAGGTTGTGGGAGGAGTTGTCTTTTGGAGGGGCCACAATTCAACCCCCTATGCCCTTCAATATTTTGCTCTGTCACTGCTTCCTCTGTGAAGAATGCTCTGATGCCAATCCACAGGAAGTAATCTTTCCCTCCTATAAACCGCCAGGACACAACTAAATTCCACTTGGTGTTACTGCCTGTTTGTATGCAGGACTTATCTTTGTGTTGCGAGTTGCCTAACTTCCACAGACATCAGTTTCCTCATCTTTGAAACTGAGATGATAATTACATCTACTTATAGCATTGTTTTGATAAAAAGACTTTTTTTTTTTTTTTTTTTTGGCCAGGCGGCATGCCAGATCTCAGTTCCCCGACCAGGGATCGAACCTGTGCCCTCTGCAGTGGAAGCACGGAGTCTTAAACACTGGACTGCCCGGGAAGCCCAGATAAAAAGACATTTTAAGGAACTTAAAGCAGTTCCTGGACATAGTAAGTTATCAGTAAGTGTTATTATCTTTATTGTGGTGGTGGCTACCATCTTCCCTACTATATTGTAAGTTCCTTAAAGACAGTCATCTCTGTATCCTCCATGGCAGCTCAAAAGTGTCTTGCACAGAGTAATGGATGAGCAATCATACTGGGGGCAGATGACGGATAAGTTGTCTTGAAATAAAACAGTCAACACAGAGACATATTTGGAACTGTTATGAAGGGAATGAGTGCTCTACCCAGCTCTCCATCAGCAGTGACGTGCTCAGGTCTTCCCCAAAGGTGGGGAGTCTCTTCTTAGCCACTCCTAGGACATTTCTCCCAGCAGTTGCTCCCTTTGACTTACAAGAAGCACGACTTGGAGATCTGGCACTCAGTGGCCCTTCTGAGTAAGCACAGCATATCCAAAGGAGAATTCATTTTCATAAAGAACATCATCTACAGATTTGTCATCATGGTAATTGTATTTTATCATTCTCATTGCACCTCTTAGCACGGATGTGATTCTGAAATAGAAGGGGAAAAAAGGGGTGCGTGAGGGGGCTGACTCCTGGTTTAAGGGAAAAGTGACTCAGTAGCCCTTGGCAGGCTTCTCTGCGGAACTGGGTAGGTGTGCTCACTCACGTCGGCCCGGGCCTCCTCCCAAAGTTCGCTCCCCTCAAGAGCCTCTCGGGAGTGTGGAAGAAGACAGAAGCTGAAATCCTTATGTGTAGTTTCCCAAGCAAATATTGTAAAACCTAATGTGCTGTGCATGGCAGGTGCAGGTAGCTGTCATCTGGGATCAGACGTGCCTGGATATGTTCAGTGTGGGAAATGGTAAAGCAATTCTCTTCTGCCCCAAATCAGTGCTGATTGATTTGGTTGTTTCTATGTAGCAACTGCCAAAGCTGTGCTCATAAATAACACTTCCTATTTATATGCTTTAAAAAATAATGTATTCCTTATTGTAGAAACTCTCTGATGGTACCTACAGAAAGAAAATAATGGGGATTAATCAAAGAGAAAAGAACTTGTGAAATTTTAACTTTTCTCTTTAATTTTATATGAACTTGAGCCATTTTCCTGGGAAAATTAAAACACTGCAAATCTTCTTTACATGCAGAGCACAGTACCACCTGAGAAGGAAAGCAGTGGCATTATCAGGGAGGCACTGTGGTGCCATTAGCATTCAAGATTTTCAACGTTCTGCGATTGGTGAGCCAAGGCTATGGTGACTAAGAGGGTTATTGTGACTGTGCTTCAGAGCCTCCCCAATTAAGTCCTAACACAGGTTCCCTCCCAGATGCTGACTTTTATGCTCCGTATCCACTGAAAAGGCGAAGGATGAGTTACTGCAGGATATTTTTATTTCAGATAATTACTGAAAGGACAAGAATTCATTAAAATTTTGATCTAGACAAGACCTTCAAGCAATGCTCAAATCAACCTACTTATTCTTGTATATAAAACCCCTGTCAGGAGAACTGACAGCTCAATGTAGAGATTCATCACAATGAATGTCCAGAGCTCCTAAAAGAAAGAGAAGGCTGCATCTAGCAAAATTGCCACCAGATTAAAAAATGTTCTCTCCCAACACGGCCTCAAGAAACCGAATCACATTAACGCAAACTCTTGCTTTTCGGCTTATTCCTAGGCAGCAAAATTTCCCCTCACATATAGCACCTATCGAGGTAGTACAAATGTAGATTACAAGAAGTTTCAGCTGGGTTAGCCATTGGCAAAATTGAATCTCCTTGTATAAACATGTACAAATATATTTGCATTGACTGGTATAGTGACTAATCCTAATTTTTTTTTTTTTTTTTTTTTGTCCACACCCCAGGGCTTGGGGGATCTTAGCTCCCTGACCAGGGATTGAACCTGTGAAAGGTCGGAGTCCTAACCAATGGACCACCAGGGAATTCCCTAATCCCAATTATCTTTGGAAGTACCCCCTGGTCTTCTGACACAGAGAAATATTCACTTTTTATTTTAACATCTAGGGTATGCATGGACCACTTTTGTACACACTCCAGAAGCTTGTTTGCTCCCCAAATGAGAAGAAATTCCCTTCATGGAGAGGAAAGAGCACCCCCTAGTGAAACAATGTTTCCTAACATTATGAAGTTCCATCTCCATTTTATAGCAGCGTGATCGCATTTTAGAGGCTAAGACCAGTGCCTAGGGCCTACAAGCGTTTCAAAGGCCAATAAAAAAAATTGTTTGAGAGCTGAGAAAAATCTGTTGGCTCCAAAGTTTTTAAAATTCAAAACTGAAACTAGTATATTTGATTAAATGTCTATAAAATGTGACATAACTAGTCACAGCAATTCAACTATTAAATAGTTACATACAAATTACATTTAATGTGAGATGTGAGTTCTTTTTAATATTTTCTATGATGAGGGACAGGGCCTCTTAAAATAAGAGTTGAAAGCCCTTTTTTCATAGAGTTGACCTCTCTTAAAGAGTCTTCATGATCATTGACATGGTCCATCTAAGTCTTGGCATTACTCTCTTAAAGACATTAAAAACAATACGTTATTTGTGCAAAGTACTTGATAAAAATTTACACATACTCCCATTCAACTCATTTAATCTTTACAATAGTAAATTAAGAAATAATGAATTAAAATGTTTGGATATAGTAGGGTTTTTTTGGGGGGGATTTTTTTTTTGCCAAAGTACAAAATATTACATATTCTGAAGCACAAATAAACAAAAAACCATCAGAATCAAAACAGATTAACAAGTGAAGTTCAAATGAAAACAAACTACTAATTTGAAATGGCATATGTAGACTTTGAGTGGGGACAATACATAGCATGTGGCTCCAGAGTTAGATATTCTGAATAGGAGCTGAGTGACCTGGGACAAGTTACTTAACCTCTCTGTACCTCACTCAGTATCCTAAACTGTAAAATGGGGATAAAACAGTACTTACCTCACAGGGTTATTGTGATGTTTAAGTGAGTTCATAGCGTTTGGCCCATAGTAAGAGTTCAATGAATGCCAGCAATTAATTATTATTCAACCAAACCATACCAATCTTTGATTCTCAGAAACAGAACAATTTAAGATTCTGAATAAATTAACTCTTAGCAAAGCTGGAAACATCCACAAAAAGTTACTCATCTTTTATTTTGAAACTTTTTATTTGAAAATAACTTCAAAATTAGAATTGATCACATTTTATTCATTTGCCTTATCATTTGCCCTTCAGACCACTGCAAATCTGTGTCCCTAATTCTTATTCATAACTTATGACATATGCATTTCCTATTTCTGAGTAACAAATTACCACAAGTTTGGTGTCTTAAAACCACACCTATTTATAAGATCACAGTTGTATAGGTCATAAGTCTGAGCACCGCATGACTGGGTTCTCTGCTCAGAACTTACAAGGCTGAAATGAAGGTAGTGGCCAGGCTGAGCTCCTTTTAAGGCCTCCTTTCTTTGTTCTTGGCCAAATTCAGATCCTTGCAGCTATAGGACTAAGGTCTCGCTTTTCTTGCTGGTGTCAACTATGGGCCACTCTCAGCTCCTCCAAGTCACCCACCTTCCTTGCAACATAACCCCATCCATCTCCAAAGCAGCAATGGAGAATCTCCCTCACGGTAATTCTTTCCCTAGCTCTGAATCTTTCTCCCCAGGAAGAGCCCAGTTCCTTTTAAGGGCTCGCCTGATTAGGTGATTAGGTCAGGCTCACTCAGGTTAATGTCTCTCTTCTTAAAGCTGACTGATTAGGGTCCTTAATTAGACCTGCAAAATCCTTTCACAGCAGCACCTAGATTAGTGTTTGCATAACTGGAGAAGGTGGAGATTTTGGGGACCATCTCAGAATTCCACCTACCACATATGATGAGATACTTTATAAGCATATATTTTAGCCTCCTAGGGCTTCCATAGCAACATACCACAGATTGAATGGCTTAAAAAACATAAATTTATTTTCTCACAGTTCTGGAGGCTGGAAATCCCAGATCAAGGTGTCAGAAGGTCTGTTTTCTCCTGAGGCCCTTCTCCTTGGCTTAAAGATGGCCACCTTCTCACTTTGTCCTCACATGGCCTTTTTCTCTGTGCACAGGTATCCCTGGTGTTTCTCTCTTCTTATAAGGACACCAGTTACATGGATTAGGGTTCCAGCATATGAATTTTGGGGGAGGGGCAGACACAATTTGGTCCATATTTGTCTAATAACAAAACTAAGAGCTAATATTTGAGCTACTAGGCAGGTATTATGCTAAACATTTTTGATAGGCTATCTCACTTAACATAAATCATTAGATTAATTATATATTAGTATAACCATTATATAAAATTCCAGCTTTCGGCTTCTCTGGTGGCGCAGTGGTTAAGAATCCACCTGCCAATGCAGGGGACACGGGTTCAAGTCCTGGTCCGGGAAGATCCCACACGCCGCAGAGCAACTAAGCCCTTGCACCACAACTACTGAGCCTGTGCTCTTTTAGGGCCCGGGAGCCACAACTACTGAGCTCACGTGCCACAACTACTGAAGCCCACGTGCCTAGAGCCCATGCTCTGCAACAAAAGAAGCCACCACAATGAGAAGCCCGTGCACTCAACAAAAGGTAGTCCCGGCTCACCGCAACTAGAGAAAAGCCCGCATGCAGCCACGAAGACCCAATGCAGCCAAAAATAAAATAAATTTATTTAAAAAAATAATTCCAGCTTTATCAAAATATTTCCTTTGTTCTTGATTAGAAATTCTACAGTTTTTATTGACCTGATTCTTAGAGTTCTCTGTCTCTACTATGCTCCATTCTGAGGGCGGTTTTTCATTCACTGATCAAATTTTATTGATCTTCTATGAGCTTGGTACAGAGGCACAAAGGTTAGTAATCAAAATTTCTGCTCTCGGGCTTCCCCGGTGGCGCAGTGGTTGAGAGTCCGCCTGCCGATGCAGGGGACATGTGTTCATGTCCCGGTCCGGGAAGATCCCACATGCCGCAGAGCGGCTGGGCCCGTAAGCCATGGCCGCTGAGCCTGCGCGTCTGGAGCCTGTGCTCCGCAACGGCAGAGGCCACAACAGGGAGAGGCCCGCTTACCGCAAAAAAAAAAAAAAAAAAAAAAAAAAAAAAAAAAAAATCCCTGCTCTCAGAGAGTATAGACTATAAAGGAAGACGTATTTTATGTGTGCGTCTCCACGTACATTTTGAAATATCTTACAAAAAAGGTATCAATTATACTTATAGAACCATTCCACACATGTAAGTTCTTATGAAAGCTGAGGCACTAAAAATTAAAATAATTTCAAAAAAGGGGGAATTCCTCTGATTATTTGGTTTTACAGTACCTTCTTCAGCTGCATCAACCCTAACTGTGCAGCAACACATTCTTTTATATGTGGCTTTAGATTGAATTCTCTGAGACTGGAAAAAAGCCAGCTGGGATTTGAAAGTGAGAAGTGATTATGACATAAAAGTGCAACACCTGACTGGGTAAAGCGCCTCAAATTCCACTCGCTCTGCTCCAAAAAAGAAAAAAAGTATCTTTAAAAAATTTATTTTCTCACTGTCCAACTCTTTCACCTTTCATGCTACGAACACGGATACCTTTTCTCCTGCAGGAGGCAAAAGCAGCACTCGCAGGTGGAAGGAAATCTACAGATTTTCAGGCCGAGTTGCTTCTCAGCTGTGGGTGGGTGTGGTGACAGCACCCCAGCGAGGAGAGTCTTCCCCTCCCAGCCCCAGCTCTTCTTCCCTTGCTCGAGACCCGTGGGCCCCTTGCTGATCTCCGCACCCCGCTCCCTGGCTCAGCATCCAGTCCCTCGCGCCGTCTACAGGAGCGTGGACTGCGCGGGCCCAGCACAAGGGCCCCCGCCCGGCCCCTGGTCGCCGGCACTTCGCCCCCGGCCAGGGCCCCGCCTCGCCACGTGCGGCCGCAGGCTGATAAATGGCTTCCGCGCCCCGCGCGCCTCGTCGGACTCAGCGGCAGCTCGATTCGCGCTGGCTCTTCCCTTCGATTCCCAACCCCCTACAGGGAGCCCTCCGTCCATGGAGGGGGAAGAGACTTACCTGGACCTCTTCCTGGCCCGGTGCGCCGCCCAGGTGAGCCTGGAAGCCGCCGCCACGGTCCCAGAGTCAGGGTCCGCATCCCGCCCCATTGCTGGGCTCTGCGTCCTGCGCACTAAGGATTCTGCCTTCATTTTATCTCTCGTAAAACTCCTAGCTACCGTAGGAGGTGGGCTTGATTATCCCCGTCTTTCAGTTGAAAAAAATAGAAGGTTCGAGAGTTGAAATAACTTACCCAAGGTTGCCAACGGAACTCGCGAACCTGGTCTAGTATGAATACAAATTGGAGGCACCTGTAGCTTTTCAGTTTGTGATTCTTACGTTTTGGGGGTTTTGTTTTTTAATTTAAGAACTGTAGAAACGAGAGGAAGGAGTCTTCAAAAAGAAAAGCAAGGGAAAAACTTTCGGCTGGGGGTGTGTGTGTGTCAGATTCTTTTTTTTTTTTTTTTTAATTTTTTAGTTATTTTTGGCTGCATTGGGTCTTCGTTGCCGTGCGCAGGCTTTCTCTAGTTGCAGTGAATGGGGACTGCTCTTCGTTGTGGTGCACGGGCTTCTCATTGTGGTTGATTCTTTTGTTGCAGAGCACCGGCTCTAGATGCGGGCTTCAGTAGTTGCAGCACGTAGGCTCAGTAGTTGTGGCACACGGGCTTAGTTGGTCTGCGACATGTGGGGGTCTTCCTGGACCAGGGCTCAAACCCGTGTCCCCTGCATTGGCAGGTGGATTCCCAACCACTGCGCCACCAGGGAAGCCCCCCAGATTTTTAAATAGACAATGATCAGCAATGAGGTAGAAATAGTGAAGTCCCACAGCGTTTAACATGGCAAAAGGAGAGCCCACGCTGGAAAGATTCTGAGAAAGATGAGTTAATGACTCTGCAAAGACAGTTTAACAAAAAGTTTCTTCAGGTATAAGGCCAAGGATGCAGGAAATACTCTGTAAGCATATTCTCTCGAAAGGAGGCTGTCAGGGTTCCACTGCCATAAAACATCCCCCTTTGATATCTTGTTGCCATTGCCTTAAATTCCTTGTTGAAGTTTAGTTCTTTGGGTGGAGGCTTTGTCCCCTGCTAAAATGCCATAAGGGGAGAAAGGAGGGGAGACACTGATAGTTGCAGATATTAGTGCTTTAGTGTAAATTGGCTGATGGAATCTTTTCTGCCTAGAACAGAAGAGACCAAAAAAACAATGGAGAGGAATCTGGGCCATTGTCCCCACCTCAGTGTCCCTCAGGGCCCACCTGTGGGATGGGGGTAGAGGGAGTTAGAGACAAATAACATAATTCAAAATGAAGTAAGGTCAAATCTTATTTCCAGAGAATAAGTGCATTCTTCTTGTTTTCTTCTAACATTTAGTCACCCCTGCCATCTGCTGGACTTGTGGTAACAGCACAATTCAGCAGGATCTAGCCAGACATTAGCTAAAGAGCTTTGTGATGGAGAAGATGCAGCATAGGTACTGGTGACTGTTCAATTGTCAGAAGTATGAGCTTCTAAGGGGTGAGGTTATCCTGCCAGCAGTGGTCAAAATCTAGAATCCAGGCCTGCAGCTTGGGTGAAGTGGATGGTAATATATGTACCAAGGATTTTTTTCCATAACAAAGGCTGTGAATTTTACATTAGCTGCTTCCCTCAGTTGCACGCCTCTTTCCCTCGGTTGATGATAATGGAAGTTGAGCAGCCTTCCCCCGACTGGAAGTATAATACATTGATTTAAACTAGTCTTGCCATTTAAATTTCAATAACTTTTTCCCTCTTGAAAATTCACGTAAATGGAATGATTTCTTTTCCTTCCTTTGACTAGAAGGAATAAAGATGGCTCCTTGTGGAGGCTTGATTAGCACTCAAAGCTATCTCCTCAGCTTCCTTCACTTACTGCTCTTCTCTTTAAAATATGAATTTAAAACTCCAAAAAAATCTTTAAATCAACTTAAGGAGTACAGAAAATCTGTACTCTTCAAAGGACACACAGTTTAGAACATGGTTGCCAAGTTGCCTCAGTTACAAAATTGGATTTAGAGTGGAAACTTACTACAGGTCTAACCAAAGTAGGGAAAATATTTTATGAAAAATGCTTTTTCTGCATTTTAAGATATACTTTCCTGTTTTCATTAAGTGTGTTGTAACCCTACAGTAGAATTTTAATGATATTTTGTGGAAAGAGCAGGGCATGAATATAAGCTACCTGAACTGCCTCATCCTGAACACACTTTCTGCCAGCCAAGGTGGCATCCCCTTGTTGTGACATGATGTTCTGTTTGTTGTGTTTTGTTTGTCTGTTTTGGGAATGACCTAGGATGACCTTGCTCTACCCAGATCACCCCTGCTCAGCCCAATTGTGCCTTATGATGTGTACATACCTAATTCATCCAATCCAGAGACTACGTTTAATTCACAGCTTGAAGAAGTCACAGAAATATCTGGCAATTTCTCATCTGTGGATCTTAGCTTCCTACCAGATGAGCTTACCCAAGAAAATAAAGACCAGACTGTCATTAGAAGCAAGCATGAAACTGAAGAAAATTGTAAAACTGAAAGTTGGCAAAGTAGGTTGCCATTACCCAGCCAACAGGACGTTGACCTGGTCTTAAACAGCAGCGGTGGGTCAAGTTCCCATTCACATCTCCACCCTGGTGATGCTAACTCAGCCCAGCGCTCTCCTGAGAAACCACACTCCTTGCCTCTGGCATCCATAACTCCCATGACACCAGTGACCCCTGTTTCAGAATGTTCTGGAATTGTGCCTCAACTACAGTAAGTTGTTGTTGTTGTTGTTTTAAATGGGTGATGCTTCTGAGTACACATTTCATCAATATATTCCTGAATGGGATGATTTCAGTTGTCATTATCCTTGATTTTGTTAGTTCATAATGGACTTTAGACAGTTTGGTTATCTGTAAAATGAAGCACTAACTCTTGATCTCCTAAGAGGGAGTTAAACGTGAGTATACACATTCTTGAAGGATTGTATTGTTTATAGTAAAGCACTTTAGTTGAAAATTGTGGCTGGAGTTGGAATAACATAAAGGATAGAAAGATGTAAAATTGAATTTGATTTGCAAGTTGATTTGATATTGTGATTTCTATTTTGAGACATTTTGAAAAAGATCGAAAACTTAATTTTAGTCAGCTAGTCAGGAAATTTTAGAAAAAGCTATTTTTTTGTTTGTTTGGCCTTGTGGCATGTGGGATCATAGTTCTCCGACCAGGGATCAAACCCGCGCCCCCTGCGGTGGAAGCGCGGAGTCTTAACCACTAAATGTGTTATTATACATTTCAAATTTAGAATAATTCTCCCCCTAGGAAGTTACCTAAACCTATGAAATGAGGAAGTTAATACGTTTTAATTATTTTTTACTTTTTATATCTGGTGTAACTTAGGATGACTTATTTCTTTTTTTTAATTATTATTTTTATTTTTTTATACAGCTGGTTCTTGTTAGTTATCCATTTTATACATATTAGCGTATATATGTCAATCCCAATCTCCCAATTCATCACATAGGTTGACTTATTTCTTTAGGAATATAGTTTCCACTGTAAACCTGGCCTGTAAATTGGATCTGAAGAAAATAGCTTTGCATGCAAAAAATGCAGAATATAACCCAAAGGTAAGATTTCCCAGTAATTTTTTCCACAGTTAGGTTCTATTTAGATTTTCTTTCCTTCATATGATCATGATATTGACTCATTCCTTTGTTTTTATTTTTAAAAAAGAAAAACTTTGTTAGTGAAAAGCTTTTGGCAACACAAGTTTAATCGGCTCATTCTCTGTTTTGAACTTATAAAAAATAATCTCATTTTCTGTGCTGAATACAGTAATTATTGAGCAGTTCCTAAAAGTTCTTTCCCTTGTTATTCAGAAAAACCTTTCAGTATGACTATTTTCAACGTGACTATGGAAATGCTAACTTTCTTACAATGTCATCGTATTCCTGGAAATAATTTTTTCTAATTTTTGTCCTATCTCCTGACACCTGTGTATTTTTCCATTTACAGTTTCTCTTACCTGAGAAAGCTCAATTGTTTGAAGTGTAAAGTTCAAGTGTAAGATTCAGGGATTTTTTGTTTTCCCTCAAAGTTTAATAAGATCTATTCTTTTTTGTGTCCTCCCAAGGCCAGGCATCCCCTTTTCAATGGTCTATTTACCTAGGAAGTGGATTTGTTAATTCAATCAACACTTAACGATTTGGTGTGGGCTCTGTACTTAGTACAAAGATGAGTGAGGCCTGGTCCCTGATGGGGAAAAAGTTCACTGTCTTGGGTGGTGGAGGATTTATGGAGTTAGCTGCAAAAGGCCATATTAGTCGGAACCCGGAGGACCTTGCCAACATCAACTATTTATGGATTAAGTATTTGTTTTTCCTGTTGTGTAGTGTTGTTGCTGACCTCTGAAGTGTTACCGAATGCAGCTAAGCTTTCCTATTTATATTTCATGTAGCCAGCTATGATTAGGACAGAAAGGCAATGAGGAGCTAGGATTTTAATGGCTGTAGCTATGATGGACCACACGATTGAGCAATCAACATTTTAAGCGTATTTTATTCTCCACCATCCTTCGCTCTCCTCTCAGTTTGGTATACACGATCTGTCCAAACTTGGACTTGACAGCCAGAAAAATTCTGACTTGGCACTTAAGCTGCCTTAAGAATTTAACAAAATGAATGCCAGGTAAGAGCACTACCTTTTTAGTGAACACCTAGAAAACATTAATAGTCCTTGCTCGGCTCTGTGTAGTGCTGACTCAGGGTTCTTTCACTGTTAACACTTCGTATCTGAAATTGCCAGTCTGGCCTTGGAGTGATCTGTTGTCCTGTGGAGTGGCTCTAACCCATGGAACTTTAGTCTTGCATGGTATCCACCCCAGTTTCCTTCCCAGCTTAACGGGGGAAGTCGATGTGGCAGGCCAGTGGTTCTCAGCCCTCCCCTGTGTCAGCAACAGTTGGAGGACTTTCCAGTGCTGCCGGCCTGGGGACCACATTGAGGACTGTGGCAGGCAAGAGCTTGACAAATCAACTTTTTGTCATTCATCTTCAGAATGCCTATCAATATAGGTATTCTGTTCTATATTTTGGCTGCTTTTTAGTACATTCTAGAGTCTTGGCAAGGCTGTAACATACTTCATACTTTTTTTTCCTCAAAGAGTCTTTGAAAGAAACGTATATCAAAGCAAAAAGCATGGAGTCTGATAGTCGTGGTTTTAAATCTCAACTTAACTGTTTCCTGTATAATGTTGGAAGTTAAATAATCACTTCATTTCCCTGTGCGCTAAATGGGAATTATAATGGATTCAGCTCAGTCCTGTCATGAGGTTAAATGCGATAAAACCTATAAAGCTCTTAGCATAGGGTCTGAAACATAACAGGTATTTAAATTTTAGCTTTACTATTATTATTCTTACCTGTTTTTTCTAAGTATGTACATTTTAGAATCATGATCATTTTGTTAACCTTAAGGTGGGAGAATAGACCCAGACATTTTTTAGTTTTCCCATTAAATTTCAATTTATTCAAAACTGTTTTCATGTCCAGCTCAGCTGGTCAGCTGGAATAGTGTTAACCCCTAGCAGAGGCTAATTGTCCTTTTGGCTTCTGTGTGTAGAGGTTTGCCGCCGTCATAATGAGGATCCGAGAGCCCAGGACTACAGCTCTCATATTTAGCTCTGGGAAAATGGTCTGCACAGGAGCCAAAAGGTAAGAGAAGCCGTCCTCCCACACTACCAGACAAATAATTCACTATGTAAAACAAGGAAGCGTGGCATTAAGGTTCTAAAACACATCGTAGAAGCAAAATACTTTGCTAAGGAGTTAAATTCATGAAATGCCAAATTTGGGGTTAAAAACATTCAGCCTCATAATACGGATTTATATCCCACTTTACAGTCCCCCATAGTGAAGGGGGCTTTACTAGGCTATTACAACTTGTTTCTAAGGTATATTTTAAAAGAAAAAAAAAAGGCTATAGTAGTGGTAAAGCCTGTTATAAACCTGGGAGAGTAGTTCTTGTGTATTTTCCTCACTGCAGGCAGAAGAATGGATAGAACTTTTTAAAGGAGGGAAATTAGACATTTCTTGACCACTAGCTTGAGCATTCACTCAGGAGGCATCTCTCTTTTTTTTTTTTTGTGATATGCGGGCCTCTCACTGTTGTGGCCTCTCCCGTTGCGGAGCACAGGCTGCGGACGCGCAGGCTCAGCGGCCATGGCTCACGGGCCCAGCCGCTCCGCGGCATGTGGGATCTTCCCGGACCGGGGCACGAACCCGTGTCCCCTGCATCGGCAGGCGGACTCTCAACCACTGCGCCACCAGGGAAGCCCCAGGAGGCATCTCTTAAAGGCTTGTCTTTCCTGGATCTCATGCAGAGGTGGCCCTGTGCTGATGTAGATCCTTTCACCATAGAACTAGTGGGAGAGCTGCTCTTCCCTCTAAGTGTTGGAGGATGAGTAGGAAATTATCCTCCTGAAAGATAGTACCAATTTCTCCTCGCTCGAGAGATGCACCTAGTGTTCATTTTCTCTGGTAAACAGTGGGTGTTAATATTGTATTTTATATTTGCTAAATTGATTGGCAAAAAGTTGTTTTAATCACATTTCTTTTGATTTAGTAGTGAGACTAACTTTTCATAAGCATATAAACTACCTACTGTATCTTTTGCCCAATATTCTATGGAGATATTTGTCTTTGGGTATTTAAGTATTTTCACCATTTTACACCATAAATATTTTTCCCATATTAATGTTAGTGGTATTTTATGGGTTTTTTTTAATGCAATTTAATTTTGTGTGTGTACGGTTAGTCTATCCAGCTTTTTTCTTTATGGTTTCAGTGTTTGGCTTCCTGCTTAGGAAGGCGTTCTCCACACACAACATGATATAAGTATTGACCTCCATGTGTTTTTCTGGTTTTTTTCAGGTCCTGCTTTGTATTGAAGAAAGGAGGTTAATGTTTTGACTCATCTAGAACTTTTTCTGGATGATGGAAATGTTCTGTATCTGTGCTTTCCAATGTGGTAGCCTTTAGTCATATGTGGCTTTTGAGCACTTGAAATAAGCTAATACCACAGAGGAACTGAACTTTTTATTTAATTTTAATTAATTTAACTTTAAATAGCCACATGTAGCTAGTGGCCACCATATTGGGCAGAGCAGGTCTAGAATTTTACTTCAATATAAGCTAATTTTTTTCAAATGCCCAGTCAGTGTCCCAGTACATTTATAGAAGAATCTATTTTGCTGTATTTCTCATCCACCTGTTTTTAAATGTTAAGTTCTTTACCTGTGTCTGAGTAAGTTTCTGGCCTTTCTCTTCTGTTGATCTATGTATCCTTTGACCTAGAAATCTCCATTTTTAAGTCATTTTTGGAAAACTCTGCAAAATAACCACAAGGATGTTCATTTCAGCATTGTTTAAAACAGGGGAAGAGGGAACAAATTTCTATCAATACAGTTTTGAATAAATCATAAAATAAAATTATTTAGCCATGTATAGTATATTGAGTTGGAAGGATGTTAAGTTGGGGGAGGGGAGAACACACAGATTCATAAGTGTTATTTTCCTAATTCATGAGTGTTTTTTTCCTATCTGAATTTATTTGGTTCCCAAAATCTGATAGTGAAAGCTTGGATGGTGAGTTCAAATTATAAGAGATATTTGTTATCCAAATCTGTCTGGTTGTTGAGTTTTGGATAGAGAGTTGTAAAAGTTTGGTTAGTATAAGAGATATCAGAATTATCTCCAAAAATTTAACCAAGCGTATTCTCTTTAGTGGTAATAATCAGAGTTTGCATAGTGCAGGATACCTGCCTTTGCACAGAAAAGTGCAGAGGGGCCAAATTTATCAGTGGTAATTACCACTGGTGGTGAAATTTCAAGGTTCTTAAACTGTTTTCTAGTATTTGTACAAGAAAATGTATGTTGACTTTAACTGTTAGTTGTTCGAATGGGAATTTCTGTGTGATACAAGAAACTATAAGGCTATGCAAATTCTTGAAATTTGACCTTATAAATATTAGCACTATGGGAGATGTAATGGGTCATTAAGGCAAAATGTGGTTTTTCAAAATGGAAACCACTTATTTCACTGCTATCTTGGGGACACGGCCTTGCTAGGGACTTTTCAGGAGTTGGTAATGGATGAGGAGGATCAACATGAAATGAGGTGATGTGAAAATGGCACAGTGTTGTGACAGATCTAGATTGGAAAGAGACTCTACCGCTCTCTCCCTTTTGTCCAGGCAAATAAGTTCAATCTGGCTTTTCTTTAACATACTTCTGATTTTCAACTTAAAGGTGGGATAAGCCATAAGAGAGGGTGGAATTCATAGGATTCACCCACCAGGTGTTGCCCCTGTTTGGCAACCCCTGCTACTCATTGTTTTTATTTTGGTAGTGACCATTGAAAAGTATCTAATGAAAAATAAGGCCCCAAATCTCAGGATTTCACATTCTCTGCCACAGATTTAAGGGTGGAGTAGGACAAACATTTAGAAGAACATAGCCACACTGTTGGATGAATCTGTTTCTTTCTTATATTGAGTATGAGTTGAATGACAATTGTGTGAGAAAACCTGAGCAACACTGGGCAGAGTTTGAGGTATTTTCATGTTTTTTTTAAAGTATATAATTTGTCCCATAAAGTTCCAAGTCCTGGCATCCTATCTATGCCATTCAGTTGGCACATAACTTACTTCCTCGTGTTGATTTTTTCTTTGTATGCATGTATGTGTCCTTATTTTTGTTACTGCTATTCCCATCTAAATGGCACACACCTTTAGACCAGATGCATGATTCTGAAACCTTAGTGAGAATCACAGTCACTGGTGGGCTTGTTAAGACATAGATTGCTGGGCCCCAACCCCAGAATGTCTGCATGTCTGATGTGGGACCTGGGACTTTGCATTTCTAGCAAGTTCTCAGGTGGTAATACTGCTGCTTGCCTGAGGACACTTTTTGAGAACCAGTGGAATAGTTAATTTCATCCAATAACACTTAAAACAAGTAAAAGAAAAAACTACATTGTATGTGAAAGATGGCAAATGAAGACAAAAATCTGTGATACAGTTCAACAACTGTACATTGTACCATACCCTTTTCTAGGTGCTAGGGACAAAAGTAGGGGAGGTAGGTCCTTCTCCTCAAAGTCTATAGCTTCCTAGTATACACTGAAAGATAAACATAGTACATACACTAAAAGTACAATCAGGGAAGTGTGTGAATACAGCCCAGCTAGTTAGCAGTCGTAGTAATTAAGACATCTTTAATTACATTTGCCGTTCCCAGCGAAGAGCAGTCTCGACTTGCAGCAAGAAAGTATGCTCGTGTGGTGCAGAAGCTGGGCTTTCCTGCCAGATTCCTCGATTTTAAAATTCAGAACATGGTTGGAAGCTGTGATGTGAGATTTCCTATTAGGCTGGAAGGTTTGGTGCTAACCCATCAGCAGTTCAGTAGGTATGATTATTGCATAACTTAACTTTGAGTTTCCCAGGTTATTAAGTTCTATTATGGGCTGCTTATATAATGTATTTTTCAGAGAAATATAACTTTTTTAAAACTACAATAAGTGAAAAGGTTAAGATGCTTTACCTAAGTCCTCACTGGTTACCATGTGTGTCCAATCTTCTACAATAGTGGCTCTCAAAACTAAATTGCATAGTAATCACCTGGACAGCTTATCAACACACATTCCTGCCTGGGCTGTGGTAGGCAGATTCTGCTTGAATTTGCAGTTCTAACAAGTTCACAGGTGATGCCAGTGCTGCTGTCCAGAGGCCCATATCTTGAGACCCCCTGATGTATAGATTTCTAAACAAATCTGGCTGGGGGGTGGTGGCAGTGGCCGGAAGAGAAAGGGGTATGACATGGATTAGGTAAGTAGGAAGGGCTGACAGCTGGTGAGGAGAGAAACGGCCGGAGAGAAGATGAAAAAAAGAATGGCCCTAGCATGTTCTAGGAAGACAATCCTATCTGGTTTTTGTCCTGTTGAGTTTGTTCAAGGGTTTTCTTTTTCTGTGTGTAGCTGTAGCCCCCACTATAGTTTTTTCTTTCATGGATTCATATTCCTTTGGGAGTATCTCTAGCCTGCCTGACTTCTTCAAATGTAACTTTCCATCTCAACAGCAAATGCTCCTCCTCCTCCTCCTCCCTCAGCTGCTTCGGTGCTTCCCCCAGCCTGCTCAGGCCCTCAGAGAGCCATGATGGAGGGTGACTGACAAACGCCAAATGCCACCACCCCTTGGGATATACACTTGGGCCAGGGCACTTGAACTGCCTTCGAATCACAGATGCTCTTAAATTTTCACGATCTAGCTTGAACTGAAGTCCTTTCATTCTACTTTTCCTTCCCTTTGCCTTTGAGCAATCATTCTGTTTAACAGAGCAGAGAGGGATCACATAGCTCTGCTTTCTCTAACATTTGTGAGCTGACACGTGTTAGCTCTCCTTTGAGACATGACCTAGACAGAAGTTAAAAATTGCCTTTTTCTTCCCCTAACTTTCCAAAAAAATTTGTTCATTCTGAGATTTAGCTTTTATGATACTTTTCAGGAAATATTTATTTTCCCCTTGATTATATTTTCTTTTTTCCTCTGCATCAATTTTTTTCAGCATAGGCTTATTAAGTGCCTATGAGGTACCCATTGAGTTCATTGGGGAGTCCCCCATGCAAGACATATTGCCTCTTTATGTGTCCTTTTCTTTCTTCAATCTTGGAATAACTCATAGATTCATAGTAAAACCTTCATTTTTAAGAGTCTCTCAACTCATGCTCCATCTTATCTTCCAGATCCTCAACCTTGCACCTCCTGTCTATCTTTCTTTGAACCAACTTTTTCTGAACATGGGAAAGATGTCTGCCTCAATTCTAAGGTACATGTCTATATTAGACTTAGCATTCCCCTTTCTGGACATTTAGGGCTCTAAAATGATGTGTGGAATTCCTCTCAAATTTCATTTCTTTTTCACCAAGATTGTCTTCTTTGTAGGTCAGATTTAAATCTGGAGTGGGAGTGCCCCTTGTCACTACTTCTGCCTCTGAAAGATGAAATTGTCAGTAGGGCAAGATGAGAATTCATCAGATGCACTGCTTTTAGTCACTTGGGGTGGGTCCATCACTGTTTTTTCTTCCTCCTAAGCCAGTTTTATGAGCTCATCCATCTTTTAAAAAAATATGGTCAGGAAGCTTGCTTTGTACTCTTACAGATATCTCTTTCTAGTCTCATTCTTGCCTCCCCCAAATGCTTTCCATCCTTAGGTTATGGATTACAACTCCAGTGTGTGTATTTGTGACATTGGGGCCATTAAAACATCTCTTTCTCAGCAGGTTTGTCTTTAAAATTAGGACTTTCTTTAATTGCTTGTAGCCCTGTGGGGAACCATGGCAACGTATCACTTATAATTATCAGGTCAAATTTGCCTTATGTTAAAACCTCAAGTTCATTTAATTCCCCTGATTCTATAAGTATTTATATCAGCATCTGATAATACTAATGTCTCCCTTGTTTCTGGGCACCTTCTCCATCAATCTTTCTATGCCATAATTATTTTGTTTTCCTTGAGCATTTTCTCCCTTCCATTCAATTTTTAAATGAAAGGTATCTTAAATATTTCTTAAATGAGTAAAATCTGTGTAGCAGATGCTATGGTGACAGTGACAATCAGTACAGTCATGGTCCCTTGCCCTTATGGAACCACAGTCTAAACGGGAAGACAGAAACCAAAGACAATAATGAAATGTAACTATGAAGGTGAACACCCCTTGGCGTGTTTTGGTACCATCAATCAGGATAATTAATATAATGGGGGGGTGTTAATGTCAAGGAAGACTTCTTAAGGGAAATGACATTTAAAGTGAGACTGGAACAGTTGGGTTGGCCCAAGAGATTGGCAGCTGTTTGTTGTTCTTGATCTTCATGAAATGTTCTCCATCTCTAACCAAAACCTCTTCTTTTTTTTTTTTTTCTGCCTCAACCTTCTTTTGAAATGAGATAGAGAGTAAATAAAATGAAGTAAATCTCTGATTGAGAGTTCATCATGCTGGTACTTTAAAACCATGATTCTGAAAGCCAAAAGCAGTTCACCATGACTTACATACCAAAAACTTTTTCTTAATGTATGTATGTATTTATTTTTTATTGAGGTATAGTTGATTTACAATATTATATGTTTCAGGTGTAGAACACAGTGATTCAAAATTTTTATAGATTATACATTTAATGTTCTTATAAAATTTTGGCTATATTCCCTGTACTGTGTAATATATCGCTGTAGCTTATTTCTTTTATACATAGTAGTTTGTACCTCTTAATCCCCTGCCTCTATCTTGCCCCTCACCCCTTCTCTCTCCCCACTGGTAACCAATAGTTCTTTGTATCTGTGATTCTGTTTCTTTTTTGTTATATTCACTAGTTTGTTGTATTTTTTAGATTCCACATATGTGTTATCATACAGTATAGGTCTTTCTCTGACTTATTTCACTTAGCATAATACCCTCCAAGTCCATCCATGTTGTTGCAAATGGCAAAATTTCATTCTTTTTTATGGTTGAGTAGTATTCTGCTGTGTACATATATCACATCTTCTTTATCCATTCATCTTTTGAGGGACACTTAGGTTGCTTTCATATCTTGGCTATTGTACAGCTGCTGTGAACTTCAGGGTGCATATATCTTTTTGAATTAATGTTTTCATCTTCTTTGGATGTATATCCAGGAGTGGAACTGCTGAATTATATGGTAGTTCTATTTTTAGTTTTTTTGAGGAACTTTCATATTGTTTTTCACAGTGGCTGCACCAATTTCCATTCCCACCAACAGTGTACAAGGGTTCCCTTTTCACCACAACCTCACCGACATTTGTTATTTATAGGCTTTGGATGATAGCCATTTTGGTAAGTGTGAGGTGATAATCTCATTGTAGTTTTGATTTGCATTTCTCTGATGATTAGTGATGTTGAGCATCTTTTCATGTGCTGGTTGGCCATCTGCATGTCTTCTTTGGAAAAATTTCTATTCAGGTCTTCTGTCCATTTTTTAACTGGGTTGTTTGTTTTTTGATACTGAGTTGTATGAGCTATTTATATATTTTGGACATTAACCCCTTAATAGTTGGCAAAGGATAGGTGTTAACTCTTCTCTAAATGTTTGGTAGTATTAACCTGTGAAGCCATCTGGTCCTGGACTTTTGTTTTTGGGGAGTTTTTTAAATGACTGATTCAATTTCATTACTGGTAATGCAACTGTTCATGTTTTCTAGATTCAGTCTTGAGACTGTACATTTCTAGGAATTTGTCCATTTGTCCATTTCTTCTAGGTTGTCCATTTTATTTGCATATAGTTGTTCATAGTAATCTCTGATGATCCTTTGTATTTCTGTGGTGTCAGTTGTAACTTCTTTTTCATTTCTGATTTTATTGATATGGGCACCCTCTCTTTTTTTCTTGATGAGTCTGACTAAAGGTTTATCAATTTTGTTTAACCTTTCAAAGAACCAGCTCTTAGTTTCATTGATCTTTTCTACTGTTTTTTCAGTCTATATTTCATTTATTTCTGCTCTGATCTTTATGATTTCCTTTCTTCTACTAACTTTGGGTTTTTTGTTTGTTGGGGATTTTGTTGTTTTTGCGTTTTTGTGGGGTTTTTTTTGTATTTTTTGTTTTGGGGGTATTTTTGTTTTTTGTTTTGTTTTTTGGCTGTGCTGCATGGCTTGTGGGATCTCAGTTCTCTGACCAGGGATTGAACCTGGGCCCTTGGCAGTGAAAGCATGGATTCCTAACCACTGGACCACCAGGGAATTTTCTAACTTTGGGTTTTATTTGTTCTTTTTCTAGTTCCTTTAGGTGTGAGGTTAGGTTGTTTTCAGATTTTTCTTGTTTCCTGAGGTAGGCTTGTATTGCTATAAACTTCCCTCTTAGAACTGCTTTTGCTGCATCCCATAGGTTTTGGATCATTTGTTTTTATTTATCTTTAGGTATTATTTTATAAATTTCTTCTTTGATCCATTTGATTCAGTGATCCATTGGTTGATTAGTAGCATGTTGTTCAGCCTCCACATGTTTATGTTTCTGGCATTTTTTTTCCTTGTAATTTCTGGTCTGATAGCATTGTGGTCAGAAAACGTGTTTGATATGATTTCAATTTTTAAAAATTTACTAAGGTTTGTTTTGTGGCCTAGCATGTAATCTATCCTAGAGAATGTTCCATGTCCACTTGAAAATAATGTGTATCCTGCTTTTGGATGGAATGTTCTATATATATCTATTAAGTTCATTTGATCTAATGGGTCATTTAAGGCCAGTGTTGCCTTATTGATTTTCTGTCTTGATGATCTGCCTATTGATGTAAGTGGGGTGTTGAAGTCCCCTACTGTTATTGTGTTACTGTTGATTTCTCCCTTTTTATCTGTTAGTATTTGCTTTATGTATTTAGGTGATCCAATGTTGGGTGCATATATATTTACAGTTGTTATATCTTTTTTTGGGGATTGATCCTTTGATCATTAGGTAATGCCTTTCTTTGTCTCTTGTAACAGTCTTTGTGTTAGTCTATTTTGTATGATACAACAATTGCTACTCTAGCTTTCTTTTGATTTCCATTTGTATAGAATATCTTTTTCCATCCCTCACTTTCAGTCTGTATATGTCTATAGATCTGAAGTGAGTCTTTTGTAGGCAGCATATATACAAGCCTTGTTTTTGTATCCATTTAGCAACTCTGTGTCTTTTTTAAAAAACAAGTTTATTTATTTTATTTTTGGCTTTGTTGGGTCTTTGTTGCTGCCCGCAGGCTTTCTCTCATCATGGCAAGTGGGGGCTACCCTTCATTGCGGTGTGCAGGCTTCTCATTGCAGTGGCTTCTTGTTGCAGAGCACAGGCTCTAGGCACGTGGACTTCAGTAGTTGTGGCACGCAGGCTCAGTAGTTGTGGCTCATGGGCTGCAGAGCACAGGCTCAGTAGTTGTGGTACAGGGGCTTAGTTGCTCTGCGGCATGTGGGATCTTACCAGACCAGGACTTGAACCTGTGTCTTAACCATCTGTATTCTTAACCACTGCACCACCAGGGAAGTCCAGCAACTCTGTGTCTTTTGATTGGAGCATTTAGTCCAGTTACATTGAAAGTATTATTATTATTATTATTATTATTATTAATTTTTTAACATCTTTATTGGAGTATAATTGCTCTACAATGGTGTATTAGTTTCTGCTTTAAAACAAAGTGAATCAGCCATACATTTACATATATCCCCATAGCTCCTCCCTCTTGAATCTCCCTCCCATCCTCCCTATCCCACCCCTCCAGGTGGTCACAGAGCACTGAGCTGATCTCCCTATGCTATGCAGCTGCTTCCCATTAGCTATTGGTTTTACTTTTGGTACTGTATATATGTCCATGCCACTCTCTCACTTTGTCCCAGCTTACCCTTCCCCCTCCCTGTGTCCTCAAGTCCATTCTCTATGTCTGCATCTTTATTTCTGTCCTGCACCTAGGTTCTTCAGAACCATTTTTTTTTTAGATTCCATATATATGTGTTAGCATATGGTATTTGTTTTTCTCTTTCTGACTTACTTCACTCTGTGTGACAGACTCTAGGTCCATCCACCTCACTACAAATAATTCAATCTCGTTTCTTTTTATGGCTGAATAATATTCCATTGTATATATGTGCCACATCTTCTTTATCCATTCATCTGTTGCTGGACACTTAGGTTGCTTCCATGTCCTGGCTATTGTAAATAGAGCTGCAATGAACATTGTGGTGCATGACTCTTTTTGAATTATGGTTTTCTCAGGGTATATGCCTAGTAGTGGGATTGCTGGGTCATATGGTAGTTCAACCATATTTTTAGTTTTTTAAGTTTTTAGTTTTTTTTTTTTTTTTTTTTTTTTGCAGTACGCGGGCCTCTCACTGTTGTGGCCTCTCCCGTTGCAGAGCACAGGCTCCGGACGCACAGGCCCAGTGGCCATGGCTCACAGGCCCAGCTGCTCCACGGCATGTGGGATGTTCCCGGATCGGGGCACGAGCCTGTGTCCCCTGCATCAGCAGGTGGATTCTCAACCACTGAGCCACCAGGGAAGCCCCTAAGTTTTTAGTTTTTTAAGGAACCTCCATACTGTTCTCCATAGTGGCTGAATCAATTTACATTCCCACCAACAGTGCAAGAGGGTTCCCTTTTCTCCACAACCTCTCCAACATTTATTGTTTGTAGATTTTTTTGATGATGGCCATTCTGACTGGTGTGAGGTGATACCTCATTGTAGTTTTGATTTGCATTTCTGTAATGATTAGTGATGTTGAGCATCCTTTCATGTGTTTGTTGGCAATCTGTATATCTTGTTTGGAGAAATGTCTATTTAGGTCTTCTGCCCATTTTTGGATTGGGTTGTTTTTTGATATTGAGCTGCATGAGCTGCTTGTATATTTTGGAGATTAATCCTTTGTCAGTTGCTTCATTTGCAACTATTTTCTCCCATTCTGAGGGTTGTCTTGTTTATGGTTTCCTTTGCTGTGCAAAAGCTTGTAAGTTTCATTAGGTCCCATAAAGTAATTATTGATAAGTATGTTCTTATTGCCATTTTGTTAATTGCTTTGGGGTTGTTTTTGTAGGTCTTTTCTGTTCCTTCTTCCTTTTGTTCTCTTGTGATTTGATAACTATCCTTAGTGTTATGTTTGGATTCCTTTCTCTTTTTTGTGTGTATCTATCGATATTATAGATTTTTGGTTTGTGGTTACCATGAAGTTTATATATAGCAACACACACACACACACACACACACACACACACACACACACACTCATAATTATTTCAGGTTGTTGATCTCTTAAGTTCAAATGGATTTTAACAACCCTGAATTTTTACTCCTCTCCCCCTCCATTATTACTGGTTTTGGCATCGTATTTTACATCTTTTTCTTTTGTGAATTCCTTAACTACTTATTGTGGATATAGATGATTTTACTACTTTTGTCTTTTAACCTTCCTGCTAGCTTTGTACATGGTGAGTTTACTACCTTTACTGTATATTTGCCTTTACCAGGGTCTTTTTCCTTTTGTAATGGTCACATTTCTAGTTGTGGCCTTTTCTTTTTCACTTAGAGCAGTTCCTTTAACATTTCTTGTAAAGCTGGGTTGGTGGTACTGATCTCTTAGCTTTTGCTTGTCTGTAAAACTTTTGCTCTCTCCATCAAATCTGAATGACAGCCTTGCTGGGTAGAGTATTCTTGGTTGTAGCTTTTTCCCTTTAATAATTTTAAATACATTGTGCAACTCCCTTCTGGTGCACAGAGTTTCTGCTGAAAAGTCAGCTGTGATAGCCTTATTGGAGTTCCCTTGTATGTAACTTGTTGCTTTTCCCTTGCTGCTTTTAATATTCTCTCTTTATCTTTAATTTTTGCCATTTTAAAAAATATTTATTCATTTGGCTGCATCAGGTCTTAGTTGCAGCACACAGGATCTTCGTTGCGGCATATGGGATCTTTTGTTGTGGTGCGTGGGCTTCTCTCTAGTTGTGGCATGCAGGCTCCAGAGTGCATGGGCTCAGTAGTTGCAGCGCGTGGGCACAGGAGTTGCAGCACAAGAGCTCTCTAGTTGCAGTGCGTGGGCTTAGTTGCCCCCACGGCATGTGGAATCTTAGTTCCCTGGCCAGGGATTAAACCCACATCCCCTGCGCTGGAAGCCAGATTCTTAACCACTGGACCACCAGAGAAGTCCCAATTCTTGCCATTTTAATTACAGTGTGTCTTGGTGTGGTCCTCTTTGGGTTAATCCTGTTTGGAAGTCTCTGTGCTTCTTGGACCTAGATGTCTGTTTCCTTTCCCAGTCGAGGGAAGTTTGCAGGTATTTACATACCAAAGACTTTTATTTTCTCTTTTCCCTTTTAGTGTCTTAAGATTTGGCTGGAAGATTAGATGGAAACATTTCTTCTGTGCCCCAGACTTCACTTTCTTGGCTCGAACCTTGTAGTTCCCATAGAAGTTTCCCAGGGCTCCAGCTACTATCATTGTGTTCCCAGTGTCCAGAAGTGGTTCGTGGATAGAAGTCCTGACAGGCTTTCTTCAGTAAGATAGAGTGATATGCCAGGAAGACATGTCCACCCATAGTGACCTCCACATTCTTCAGATAGGTAGCCTCACCACTGTGATACATCTTGCTGGTGCCAATAAGAAGTTTCACATCTGCTGTGGTATGGGTCTTATTCATTGCAGAATGGAATGGAGTTTTTCTATGACCTGGATTCACCCTTTAAGTGCAGAAATTCATGTGTATTATATATAGTACTCCATTTCTCAGATTTCTTCATTTTCTTATATTTCCATTAGCCATTGTTTTGAGAATAGTTTTATTTCATCAGCTTCTTCTTAACTACTGACTTCTTTTTTGTAAGCCTCTCAGGGCTTTCTAGGAATCTCTCCTCTTCTCTGTGGTGGAATGTGGGGAAGCAGTTCTTAGCTCAATCATCCTTTGTTCCTCAGAGAAACCAGCTTACATTTAGTAGTAAATATGAGTGAGTTACTATGTATAGAAACAAATCCTGAATTTTTAAAACTTGGGATGGTTTCATTTTCTTTCTTTCTACAGCATCTGTCCAAAGACAAATTACAGTGGTCTAGAAATTTTTTAAGGTTCTATCCACTAAAAATGTTAACTTTAGCAGTTTATGAATACATACAAAATATGCTCATTATTGTAGAACTTGGAAAATTTGGAAAATGTGTTATGTATTTTTATTGATAGACGTTTTTGGACAGATGGAGAACATTTAACTAACAAGATCTTAAAACATTAGATCTGATGTCCTAAATTACCTTGATCTATAGCTTTTTTTTTTTTTTTTTTTTGCGTTATGCGGGCCTCTCACTGTTGTGGCCTCTCCCATTGCGGAGCACAGGCTCCGGACGCGCAGGCCTAGTGGCCATGGCTCACGGGCTTCGTTGCTCCGCGGCATGCGGGATCTTCCCGGACCAGGGCACGAACCCGTGTTTCCTGCATCGGCAGGCGGATTCTCAACCACTGCGCCACCAGGGAAGCCCTGATCTATAGCTTAATTTCTAATTTTAATTTCATTTCCAAGTGAAATGACTTTCACTTGGAAAAATATTATGACCAAAAATGAATTCTATTCTTGACTGCCACAGAAATTACCTAGGACACTCAAGACTGCTTTTATCAAGATGGTCAAAAGGTTTTTGGTAAAACAGCTTTTGAAAACTGCTTTTGTGTACTGGGTCTCGAATATTATGAGAAAGTAGTTGAACAGTGCTATTTTTTAACTTTTTTCTTTTATATATTAACAGTTATGAACCTGAACTGTTCCCTGGCCTTATTTACAGAATGGTAAAACCACGAATTGTGTTGCTTATCTTTGTATCTGGAAAAGTTGTGTTGACAGGTAAGTTCTAAGATTCTGACTTTCATAAAATTCAATAGCTATGTGTGTGCTTTGCTTTACCTTTTAAATAGCTTTGTTCACTATTATAAAGCAATTATTGGTATTTTAGAATATCTGGGAAAAAATGAAAAGTAGAAAGAAAGATAGCATCATCCATTGGTCCCAATAGTCAAACAATATAACTTTTTTCCATGTTTTTATGTCACTTTGATATGTATATACATCTTTACATCCTGCCTTTTAACATTATAACATATGTAGTTTAATTCATTGTTACAAACTCTTAATGAAGGCTTTTAACAGCTGAACAGTGTTCCAACAGAAGGGTCAACAAATCTTTTTCTGCAAAGGGCTAAATACTAAATGTTTTAGGTTTTATGGATGGTAGAGTCTCTGTCACAACAACTGAACCCTGCCATTTTATTGTGAAAGTAGCCGTAGACATCACATAAAGGAAAAGGCTCTGAGGTATGATTTTAATGTAATTCGTTTAATTTACATATATCAAGTAATTTTCTTCCTCTTCTTCTTTTCTTTTTCCCCCAACCATTTAAAATATAAAAATCACTCTTAGCTCACAGGCTATACAAAAATCAGGCAGCAGACTAGGTTTGGCCAGCAGACCCAAGTTTCCCAACCTCCATTCTAACATGTTGTTGCATCAAACTTATTCTCCCATTGTCAGGTGTTTATATGTTCTTTCTTTGCTGCTTATAAATAATACAAAACTTTGGCTGTTTTTATGTGTGGGATCATTTTATTAGTGAAAATGGAACTGTTGTTTAAGGAACTGTTGTTTAAGGATTGGACCATTTTTAAGGTTCTTAGTACATATTACTAAATTGTTTTAAAAAGGTACAGTTCTCCTATATCATATTTACATTCCTACCAGCAATGTCTCTTAAGTGTCTTTTACGAACCTCATCAGCATTCAAAACAAAAACGTACAAAAGGAAACTTTACATAAGTGAAAGTGATCTCACTGCTTTAACCTCACTGGTACTCAGAACTAGAAATTGATCACTTTTCAACATATCCTGTAAATAGCATTTTATCTTTTGTAAATAGTATGTACATAACATTCCTTTCTTGTCTTGGTTTTTTAAAAATTTCTTTATTTTTTAAATTTTAAAAAATTTTATTGGAGTATAGTTGATTTACAATGCTGTGTTAGTTTCAGGTGTACAGCAAAGTGATTCAGTTATACATATACATATATTCATTCTTTTTCAGATTCTTTTCTCATATAGGATATCACAGAATATTGAGTAGAGTTCCTTATGCTATACCATAGGTCCTTGTTGGTTATCTATTTTATGTATAGTAATGTGCATATGTTCATCCCAAGCTCCTGATTTATCCCTACCCCCCACATTTCCCCTTTGGTAACCATAAGTTTGTTTTTGATATCTGTAAGTCTGTTTCTATTTTGTAAATAAGTACATTTGTATCATTTTTGTAAAATTAGATTCTACATATGAGTGTTATCATATGATATTTGTCCTTTTCTGTCTGACTTACTTCACTTAGTATGATAATCTCTAGGTACGTCCATGTTGCTTCAAATGGCATTATTTCATTCGTTTTTATGGCTGAGTAATATTCCATTGTATTTATGTACTACATCATCTTTATCCATTCCTCTGTCGATGGACATTTAGGCTTCCATGTCTTGGCTATTGTAAATAGTGCTGCAGTGAACATTGGGGGGGTACATTATCTTTTTTAATTATGGTTTTTTCTGGATATATGCCCAGAAGTGGGATTGCTGGGTCATTTGGTAGTTCTATTTTTAGTTTAAGGAACCTCCATACTGTTCTCCATAGTGGTTGTACCAATTTACATTCCCACCAACAGTGTATGAGGGCTCCCTTGTCTCCACACCCTCTCCAGCATTTATTGTTTGTAGACTTTGATGATGGCCATTCTGACTGGTGTGAGGTGATACTTCATTGTAGTTTTGATTTGCATTTCTCTGATAATTAGTGATGTTGAGCATCTTTTTATGTGCTTTTGGCCATCTGTATGTCTTCTTTGGAGAAATGTCTGTTTAGATCTTCTGCCCATTTTTTGATTAGGTTGTTTGTTTTTTTTGACATAGAGCTGCATGAGCTGTTTGTATATTTTGGAGATTAATCCCTTGTCGGTTGCTTTGCTTGCAATATTTTCTCCCATTCTGTGGGTTGTCTTTTCATTTTGTTTATGGTTTCCTTTGATGTGCAGAAGCTTTTAAGTTTAACTAGGTCCCATTTGTTTATTTTTGTTTTTATTTTCACTAAGGATTTGTATGAGTTCACCATAATATCGAAAGTAATTACTTTATTTGTGACTTTTTCCAGGTGACTTATTTTTACATAAAGAAAGTTTTTAAAATTCTTGAAGTAAATGGTTGAGACTCTTTTCCTTATTCTGCTCTGCAGTAGTTATTTCTACTATTTTATCTTCCAGGGCACTTATCCATTCTTCTGCTTCAGTTATTCTGCTATTGATCCCTTCTAGAGTATTTTAAATTTCATTTATTGTGGTGTTCATCATTGCTTGTTTCCTCTTTAGTTTTTCTAGGTCCTTGTTAAATGTTTCTTGCCTTTTCTCTATTCTATTTCCAAGATTTTGGATCATCTTTACTATCATTATTCTGAATTCTTTTTCAGGTAGACTGCCTATTTCTAGTTCATTTGTTAGGTCTGGTGGGTTTTTACCCTGCTCCTTCATCTGCTGTGTGGTTTTCTGTCTTTTCATTTTGCTTATCTTACTGTGTTTCGGGTCTCCTTTTCGCAGGCTGCAGGTTCATAGTTCCCATTGTTTTTGGTGTCTGTCCCCAGTGGCTAAGGTTGGTTCAGTGGATTGTGTAGGTTTCCTGGTGGAGGAGACTAGTGCCTGTGTTCTGGTGGATGAGGCTGGATCTTGTCTTTCTGGTGGGCAGGTCCACGTCTGGTGGTGTGTTTTGGAGTGTCTGTGGCCTTACTATGATTTTAGGCAGCCTCTCTGCTAATGGATGGGGCAGTGTTTCTGTCTTGCTAGTTATTTGGCATAGATACGGTATCCAGCACTGTAGCTTGCTGGTCGTTGAGTGAAGCTGGTTCTTGGTGTTGAGATGGAGATCTCTGGGAGATTTTCGCCGTTTGATATTACATGGAGCTGGGTGGTCTCCTGTGGACCAGTATCCTGAAGTTGGCTCTCCCACCTCAGAGGCACAGACCTGATGCCCGGCTGGAGCACCAAGAGCCTTTAATGCACACGGCTCAGAATAAAAGGGAGAAAAAATAGAAAGAAAGAGGATAAAATAAAATAAAGTAAGATAAAATAAAATAAAGTAAGATAAAATAAAATAAAGTTATTAAAATAAAAAATAATTAAGAAAAATATTTTTAAAGTTAAAAAAAAAGAAAAAAAGCGGACGGACAGAACCCTAGGACAAATGGTGAAAGCAAAGATATACAGACAAAATCTCGCACAGAAGCATAGACATACACACTCACAAAAAGAGGAAAGGGGGAAAAATAATATATCTTGCTCCCAAAGTCCACCTCCTCAATTTGGGATGATTCGTTGTCTATTCAGGTATTCCACAGATGCAGGGTACATCAAGTTGATTGTGGAGATTTAATCCGCTGCTTCTGAGGCTGCTGGGAGAGATTTCCCTTTCTCTTCTTTGTTTGCACAGCTCCTGGGGTTCAGCTTTGGATTTGGCCCCGCCTCTGCATGTCGGTTGCCTGACGGCATCTGTTCTTCGCTCAGACAGGACCGGGTTAAAGGAGCCGCTGATTCGGGGGCTCTGGCTTATTCAGGCTAGGGTGAGGGAGGGGTGTGGGGCGAGCCTGCAGCGGCAGAGGCCGGCGTGACGTTGCACCAGCCTGATGCGCTCCATGCGTTCTCCCGGGGAAGTTGTCCCTGGATCCTGGGACCCTGGCAGTGGCGGGGTGCACAGGCTTCCGGGAGGGGAGGTGTGGAGAGTGACCTGTGTTCGCACACAGGCTTCTTGGTGGCGGCAGCAGCGGCCTTAGCATCTCATGCCCGTCTCTGGGGTCCGCATGGATAGCCACGGCTCGTGCCGGTCTGGAGCTCCTTTAAGCAGCGCTCTTAATCCCCTCTCCTCGCGCACCAGGAAACAAAGAGGCAAGAAAAAGTCTCTTGCCTCTTCGGCAGCTCCAGACTTTTCCCGGACTCCCTTCCGGCTAGCTGTGGCGCACTAGCCCCTTTCAGGCTGTGTTCACGCCGCCAACCCCAGTCCCCTCCCGGCTTCCAACCAAAGCCCAAGCCTCAGCTCCCAGCCCCCGCCCGTCCCGGCGGGTGAGCAGACAAGCCTCTCCGGCTGGTGAGTGCCGGTCGACATTGATCCTCTGCGGGAATCTCTCCGCTTTTCCCTCCGCACCCTGTTTGCTGCGAAGCTTCCCCCTCCACCACCCACAGTCTCCGCCCGCGAAGGGGCTTCTAGTGTGTGGGAACCTTTCCTCCTTCACAGCTCCCTCCCACTGGTGCAGGTCCCGTCCCTATTCTTTTGTCTCTGTTTTTTCTTTTTTCTTTTGCCCTACCCAGGTACGTGGGGAGTTTCTTGCCTTTTGGGAGGTCTGAGGTCTTCTGCCAGCGTTCAGTGGGTGTTCTATAGGAGCAGTTCCACGTGTATTTCTGTATTTCTGATGTATCTGTGGGAAGGAAGGTGATCTCTACATGTTACTTTTCTGCCATCTTCCTCTGCTTCTCCCCGAGACTCTTTTCCATACCATTCTACTGAAGTTTACTATTTTTGCCTTATCTTGTCTGACTTTTTCCACATTTTAGTCTCCTGTACCAGGATGAATACCAAGTTTATATGGCACGAGCCAAATTGATTATACCCCACCCCCAAACAGCTAGCTAGACATCTTAAAACTACATGTTCTCCTCATTATTAATTTGTGATGACTCCTTTTTTTTTTTTTTTTTTTTTTTTTTTTGCGGTATGCGGGCCTCTCACTGTTGTGGCCTCTCCCGTTGCGGAGCAGAGGCTCCGGACGCGCAGGCCCAGCGGCCATGGCTCACGGGCTCAGTTGCTCCGCGGCATGCGGGATCTTCCCGGACCGGGGCACGAACCCGTGTCTCCTGCATCGGCAGGCGGATTCTCAACCACTGCGCCACCAGGGAAGCCCTGTGATGACTCCTTTTGACCTTTATTTTTATTTATGGGTCTGTTCTCCAGCCCTGCCTTTGCTCCAGAAATATGCTATGATAATCCTATTATATTTATACTATATTGTGGTTATAAATTTGCCTTAATTCTAGTGGTCTCTATATCTGATAGGGCCAGTTTCCCCTCTTTATTCCCCTCTTTATATCCCCAGTTTACTTTTATTAGCTCCTCTCAAATATTAAAAGTGCAAATTGCCAAGTACAGGCTAAGTTCCTATTACAGGTACACCAGAACAAGTTTCTTTAAATATCCTTAATTCAGACCAACTTCCTTACCCCAAATTAAAAAGAAAAAAAAAACTTTCATGTGCACATTTGCTAGAAGTTTCAAATCACAAAAGTAAAGGATTGTCAACACATAGTCCTGAAGACCATACAGTATACTTCTCTTAAAATTTGTTAATGCATTCAGCCCAAAGAACAGGCAAGGCTAAATTTCTTCACTCTTGTAAGACATAGATCATCACTTTTGTGGAGAGGTGGAAAGAGATTTATTAATTGAAATCGAAATTTCTGCTTATACGTATTGTGAAGTAAAAGCTAGCCAATGTCTTACTACTGAAATATGGGTAATTACCATCTATTGATTTTTTTTTTCCTATTTATGCCATATTGTCTTAAAGTACTTTACCTAGGACAACATGGCTTAGGTTGCTTTTGCTCCAAACCTAGAGACAAATGCTCCTTATTCCTTATCCTTAGTTACCTAGACTCTTTGCACCTGAAAGGGGGTTAAAAACTCAAGGACCCAATTTTGGGTGTACACCTGGGGAAAGGGACCAAAGAGGCCTCCTTTTAGCCTTGACTCTAGAACTTCAGCTGAGGATGGTCGTGTAGAGCATCCAGTGGAGTCCTAGAGGCTCCCATGGTCTGGTCCAACATGGCAAGACTCTGCAGAGCTGTTTTAAAATCAGGGTCCCAACAAGGGTAAGTAACTTGTGCCTAGAAAGTGTTAAGAGTATGGAAATTACAAACACATTTTGAATTTCACTGTATTAAATAGTGGATCCCAGCTCTCCCCTAGGTAGGAGCTGTAGAACACCAATGCACATAGAACAAATGGGTGGCAATTTGAAACTTTTGTATCACATGCCGTTTTCAGGGTCTTTGAAAATAATTTATCCTTGTAAAATTGTCTTGTTCCCTTGAGGTGCCAAAGCTGCAGCCACCATGTCTAAGGCTACATCTAAATGAATGGTTAAGTGAGCTGAGGCTCTAGTATCCTACTTTGTCATGGTCCCAGACAGCAAACAGCGAAGGGACCTGGGTCAAGCTTAACATTGCTTTTCCAGGTCTGTGCTGCTTTTCTATGGCTCATGTGACATTTAGGACCAATGCTTTTTCTCAAATCAAGGTAAAATGAATAGTATAGCTAGGGTCTGCTGCAACAATATACAATGAACAGCAAATACGTCAACTTTCACTTCCTAGATGAGATGTAATAGAGTTAAAATATGTTGGGCACTGATGTGCTAGGCACTATGATAAGTAAGGGCTTTTTCGTGGGTTCTGGTTAACTCTGTGAGGCTGTACTTAATATTTCAGTCTCCTCACCTGTAAAATGAGGACAAGGGAGAGATCAAGTAACCTTAACAATGTCAAACAGCTATACATGCTGCAGATGCCTGGCTTCAGAGCCCACCATCTTCTCATACTCACCCTGTCCCCCGGCTCTTTAGATGTCTGTGAAAATACCTGTGTGGTCTTTGGGGCACCTTCCTCCTAATCCTCCTTGTCAGCTAAGGAATGATAAATACTCTCTTAGTGGTGAGAGGCGGCAGGTGTGTTGGCTAAGAGGCTGAGCTCTGGAAGTCAATTGTCTAGTTTGAATCCAAGCTTTACCATTTATTGGCTGTGTTGACCTTGGGCGAGATTGTTCTCCACCTTGATTTCCACATATGTAAAAGACAGGTGCCCATAGAAAGTACCTGCTAAGTGTTATGAGGAGGCAGAAGAACAAGGCCTGGCGTACAATAAACATGGTATAAATGTTACCTGTTATTACCTCCCACTCTTCTTCTTTTTTCCCCTAGCATTCAAAAAGATGAAATTTTGCTCTCATGCCTTGCCCAGATGATAGGAATATGAAGTTTAAAGAGTCTTTAGAAAAATACTTCATGCACTTATTTCCTTCCAGCATAAAGGACGAAGAAGCTGGGTCTTTGTTACCAAGGGTCACTCTCAATCAGTTAGATGTCAGTGGTTCTTGGAAATGAGTAGGTCAGAGGGCAGCATAAAAATGACAAGACTTGGGCTTCCCTGGTGGCGCAGTGGTTGAGAATCCGCCTGCCGATGCAGGGGTCACGGGTTCGTGCCCTGGTCCGGGAAGATCCCACATGCCGCGGAGCAACTAAGCCCGTGAGCCATGGCCGCTGAGCCTGCGCGTCCGGAGCCTGTGCTCCGCAACGGGAGAGGCCACAGCAGTGAGAGGCCCGCATACAGAAAAAAAAAAAAAAAAAAAAAAAAAAAAATGACAAGACTTAACAGTGAGTGGGCCAGAGACAGAACAGGATATCCCCGTCAATCATTACTGGGAATCCACCACTAACAGTGACTTAGTATATACTGTAAAATGTATACCTTGAGTGATTAAATGCTGGGTTTTTTTGCAATTTGTAAGATTTTCACTTTCGTGCACATGTGTATGCTATCACTTGGAAAAATAGGATGTGTAGTTGTGACTTGGTATAAGAATAGTATTGTAAAATCCAAGTAGTATTAGGAAAGTGATATTTGGGCTGGCTAAGGGGTAGGGATGAGCTTACAAACCTTCTCAACAGGTGATAGATATTTAAGAAACTTTGGGTGCCTACCAGGTACCTATTACTGTTTTAGGTGCTGAGGATGCCAAAGCAAATATAACATACCCCTCATCTGGCAAAAATCCTGCCCTGGTGAAGGAGACAAATTATGTGATACTGGTTCTCACAGAACCAAATAATAAGCCATGTGTTCGTGGGCCAGCCATCCCAGCATCACTAATCCTGAAGTACATTCTTCTAGGACAATAAAAATGGCTTAGATCTTGTTCAATGTTATGGTTTGCAAAGGACTTTTTGCAAAAACTTGCTCATTGTAACCCTTATAGTAACCCTATGAGAAGGTTGTTGTCCTTATTTATAGGTAAGGTAATGGAAGCTCAGAAGTTAAACAATATGCCTGTGATTTCAAACCTAGTTAGTTATAGACCTTGCATTTGAGCCCATATCGTTTGATCTCAAGCCAGTCCTTTCTCCAATGCACCAGCCACAGAATTTCTACCGCATTTGCCACAGTTAGGAATGGTGTTTATCCCCCAAAGTGGTGGTCATCATTACTTAAAGGAAAGGACTGGTAGGTTTTGCTTAAAAGACAAGGGTCAGGGCTTCCCTGGTGTTGCAGGGGTTGAGAGTCCGCTTGCCGATGCAGGGGACGCAGGTTCGTGCCCCGGGCCGGGCAGATCCCACATGCCGCGGAGCGGCTGGGCGCATGAGCCATGGCCGCTGAGCCTGTGCGTCCGGAGCCTGTGCTCCGCAACGGGAGAGGCCACAACAGTGAGAGGCACGCGTACCGCAGGGAAAAAAAAAAAAAAAAAGCCAAGGGTCATATATATAATCAGAGTCTGGTGCTACAAATTGGGATGTTTGATTATAGATTGATTATTAATAGGACTATGGGGACAGTTTAGGTTTCCTCAAAAATTTTATGCCAATACTTCAGTGAGGAAATATTTCACTAAATTGACCAAATCCCCTCATTGGGATTTACAATTCCTGGCAATGTTTATTTGATGACTTTTGGTGTAAAGGAAGGAACACTGGATACATGAGGTCTTCCCTCATAACTGATACTCATTATTCAGGGGAACTTCAACTTCTTGGGCCTCGTTTTCCCACACAGGAAATTAAAAAATTGTACTAGATAATTTCCTTAAAGCCCTTTTGTGTCTAAAGTTGCTTTTCTATGATATAAAATAATGATCACTCTCAACGTCTATTCCCTCTTGGGTGATGGGTGTTTTCTACTTTCTAGGGGATGCCAGAACATTATACTCTTTTGGGCTTGAATGTAATGCTCTTAGGTATGATTTTTTTTTTTTTAAGTGTTACGAGAAAATCCCGAAGTACATAGGTACCCAAAATGCTGAACCTAGGTACTCTGTTACTCAATTAAATATAAAAAGAACCTTAGTTTAGGGGAGGGGGGCATTGGGTGAATGTGTGTGTGTTTGCTATACCTGTTATAATTCACTGTCTCCCAATTAAAGCTGTTCTGTTCAAATGTATCCAGGAGCTGAAAAAGTCCATCAAACCAGAGGCAGAGAGTCTTTTTATAGTAGTGTTTTACTTAACTGCTTCCCCAACTCACTTTTTGGTTTCTACAAAACCAGTCTCTTTAGAAACTAAAATTTTAGTGCTATAGTTAAAATTTGCTGAGACTTAAGGGATTTTTCCTACCTCAGAGGTACAGAGTTTCTGTTAACCATGTCAATAATTCACCTTCCTCCCCAGCCCACATCTTTGAGGGTGGAGACTCAGAGAGTAAATTCTTTGGCAATGAATAAGTAACTTTTTGCCCTTACCTATCCCACCCCCTGGTTTTAGGCTTATAAGTACTGCATTTTTTATTCTTAAATTTTTTTTAATTTATTGAGGTGAAATTCAAATAGCACAAATTTAACCATTTAAAAATGAACAACTGAGGGGCATTTAGTTCATTCAGAATGTTGTGCAACCACCGCCTCTAGTGCCAAAACATTTCCATTACTCCAAAATAAAGTCCCATATCATTAGGCAGTTTTTCCCCATTTCTCCCTCACCCTAGCCCCTGGCAATCACCAGTCTTCATTCTGTCTCTGTGAATTTACCTATTCTGGAGACTTCATATAAAGGGAATCATACAATGTGACCTTTCATGTCTGGCTTCTTTGACTTAGCATAATGTTTTTGAGGTTCATCCAATTGCAGTATGTATCAGTGCTTGATTCCTTTTTATGGCAGTATAATATTACATTGTATGTATCTACCACAATTTGTTTATACATTCATCTGTTGGTAGACACTGGGTTGTTTCCACTTTGGGGCTATTATGAATAGTGCGGCAATGAATATGCATCTACATGCCTGTTATTTGTTTGAGTACTTGTTTTCAATCTGGGGGGGGGTGTATATACCCAGATACTCAGGAGTGAAATTGCTGGGTCACATGGTAATTCTTATTTTAACATTTTTGAGGAATTGCCAAACTGTTTTCCATAGTAGCGGAACCATTTTAAGTTCCCACCAGCAATGTATGAGGGTTCCAGTTTCTCAGTCTCTTTGCCAACACTTGCTATTTTCCATCTTTTAAATTATTATAGCTCATCCTGGATTCTGAATCCTGATTTCTACCTGCTTCTCAAATCTGGTGATCCTCGTTTTGGTAATTCCCTTTCACTAGTCCCATCCTTAAACCAGATAACCACTTCTCACAGGTTATTCCTGCTCTCTTACTGAGCCTTCCTCCTTGTTAAGTTTATAGTTCTCAAGAATGAGTCTTGGGCTTCCCTGGTGGCGCGGTGGTTGAAAGTCTGCCTGACAATGCAGGAGATACGGGTTTGTGCCCCTGTCCGGGAAGATCCCACATGCCGCGGAGCGGCTGGGCCCGTGAGCCATGGCCGCTGAGCCTGCGCGTCTGGAGCCTGTGCTCCGCAACGGGAGAGGCCCCAACAGTGAGAGGCCCGCGTACCACAAAAAAAAAAAGAGAGTCTTTACCAACTTAAACTACTTCCATTTTTCTTCATGGTAACAGTTTTTATATTTTCATTAATCTCCTTGCCTCCTGCCTAATAATATCAGATAATAGTTTCCTGATTAGCTGACAGTTCCACATAAACATAAATACCACCAGTCCTTAACCCTTAGCATAGTGTGCCTGCATAGCTTTGAAAGAGGAAAGTTAGTAGTGGTGGTTGGTGGTGAGAGATATGAGTAGGGCTGATAATCTCTGTCAAGGGTGGGGACTGTCTAATTCACGTTTATAATCCATTTTAACTCCTAGAGCAGTTATAATTAAAGAGCTCTTGAAACTTAACTTTAAGGGTAACAATGGTACAATTTTCTCCTCTAATAATCCCTTCCCATATACTGAAATTTAAAACTTTAGAATAATTTGTCTCAGTCAGTATTAGGGAATCAGCATGTTAACTAGACATGAGTAGATCAAAGGAAGTTCCTTTTGCTGGTAGCTAAGTGCCCACAGGTGTAGATGAAGGTCATGTTCTGTGGTCACATATTCATGACACACTGAGAGATAACATTCCATATTTCATACTATGTCCTAGGAGGCTAAAGACATACAGATGCTGGAGAACTCTGCTCCAGGGTATGTGTTTGTGGCAATGTAGCTGTGGTCACCAAATTCTTTTGTCTCTACCAGGAATAAATGTCACTTCTCAGGTACACCTAAAGAGATGTTATTGAAAGTAACTGGAGATGACAATGAAGTTTTAGTCTTAAGAAAATTTTACTATTGTTTTTAAAGATTATGTAAACTTGGATTTCTTTATAGGTGCCAAAGAACGTTCTGAGATCTATGAAGCATTTGAAAACATCTATCCTATTCTAAAGGGTTTTAAAAAAACCTGAGTATATCATTCAACATCTCACAGTATGTTGGTTTGAATATGTGCATAAGCCCAGCACAGAAACAGCTGGATTATAGATATTCCATGCACATTTTGACTTGTTATTAAAGTGTGATTCTGTATGAGTAACCATGCCTAAGAAATGAAGAAACTTTTTTTCAAAATGACTCATGTATGTTATTTTTTAAATGGAAAAAGTAAACTTACTTCAGAATTTGAAAGATTTAGGGCCTTGCTAGAATGACACTGTAACATCATTAAAATTTAATGCTTTGCTCTTGTTAAAGATGTAGTACATTAACATGTGTTCTCCAAAAATACATAGCAATATATAAAAATTTCAAATAACTGCATAAAACAGGATAGAAAATTGTCTATTTTTTTGCCTTTTAAAATATTGAGTAGATGATCCTGGCCATTAGGTACGGACCTGTGAAGGATCCTTTCAGAATACAAATGAAACATGGAAGTCTGAAAACTTAAGAAAAATGAAATAAACATCCTTTTGTTTGAAATGGTCAGAGAAAATTATTTCTCTCCCTTAAAAATAAATCTTAAACTTTCAGGAACCATTCAGGTAGAGATAAGGTCTACTTTGAAAACAGTTTAGGGATTTTGCGCTTTTTGGGGGTACTTTTATAATCCTATGTAATTGTTTTAAAATAGACCAGATAAGACTAAGAGGCTGGAGCAAAGAGCTCAGCTTCAAGACCTAATTAGGTTGTGGAATCAGCCGCATTTGATGGAGAGGTGGAGATTAACAAGGAGGGATGGGCTAACAGGAGTCATGGCCCTTGTTCCCAAGTGGGCAGTGATTGTCTTTTACTAAGATGAGGAAACATCTGTGGGGAGGGAGAGTTCAGGGTTTTTTAATTTTTGTTTTGGCGGCACCGTGCAGGCTAGTGGGATTTTAGTTCCCTGACTAGGGATCGAACTGTGGCCCTAAGCAGGGAGAGCTTGGAGTCCTAACCACTGGACTGCCAGGGAATTCCTGAGAGTTCAGTTTTAATTTCAGTTTCCCAATTGCTGAGTTTGTTGGTGGTCACTGTACATTACTTTAAGCCTAGTGCAGGCAGTTATGAATTTGGGGGTATGGAACTTGGGAGAGAAGCCCTAGCTGGAGAGAGAATTTAGGGCAGTCATTAATTTACAGCCTGCCAAAATAATCCTTGAGAATCAGTGGTCTTGATCATTTGACCTATGAGCCTAATTTTTTTTCTTCTGTAGTTTACAGGCATATTCAAACACTAGTTACTCTGATATAATCCTCCAACCCACCCTATTTATCCCCACAGAAAGAAATTTGGAGTCATCTAACCATGTTAAATTCTACCTAGTTCAAATTCTTTAAGATATGGCCCAGAGAAGGGGTGGAATGCTGGACATTAAAATTTATTTTTCAGGAAGATACAACTTTGATTTACACGTTCAGTACAGTTGTTTCCACTGGTTAGCTATTATTGGTAAAGTACTTATCAGATTACTATTAAACGGATTTACTTATTAATCCTTAGGTGGGTACTGAAATTCTCTCCATTTAACACTTAAGAACACAGGCAGAGAGAGGTTAAGGAATTTGCCCCGAATTACACAGCTATTAAGAAGACGGGTGGGCCAAAATTCAACCTCGTTCCAAGACCCAGTTCCCTCACCCAACTCTGCGATAGTTTTAGCCAAATTTAAAAGCATCCAGAGCGAATGACAAAAATTCCCTCATTGTGTTCCCAGTCTGTTTTCCCAGAATCCTTACGGCATCGTATTACCATTTCTTGCACAAGCTGGAGGCGTTAACGTGTAGCCTGGGCGTGACTGAACCGCTGATGACATTCTGTTGGGCTGACTCGCCCCTGTAAACATAATTCCTGCTTCGGAACCGGCCACCCCCGAGCAGTTAGAAAAAGCCACTGCCCCTTCGGCCCTCAGCGGCCGAGGGATGGGTGAGGCCCGGCGAGCGTCTCGCGGGACTCCAACCGCGCTTCAGGCGCCTCCCAAGGCCCCTCCCAGGCCCCTCCTCCTCGCCCAGGATGCACCTGGTTGAAAACAAAATCCCACGTGACTGGCTCTGCTCTGAGGCCATCATGGCGTCTCCCAGTGGGAAGGGATCCCGGGCGCCGGAGGCTCCTGGCTGCGGGCCCCAGCCCGTCGCCCGGGACCTGGTAGACTCCGTGGACGACGCGGAGGGGCTGTACGTGGCAGTCGAGCGGTGCCCACTGTGCAACACCACCCGCCGGCGGCTGACCTGCGCCAAGTGCGTCCAGAGCGGCGATTTCGTCTACTTCGACGGCCGCGACCGTGAAAGGTACGGCAGCCGCCACGGCCCTATGGTTTCTAACCCAGATGTCTCCACCGCCTCGGAGGCTGGAGGCTGGAGCCTGGGGCCTGAGTTTGGGCCCCGGCGCCCAGCGAGAGGAGGGGGAGGTAGGGAGGGTAACTGCTTTGCGCCGGCGCTTTGCTCCCAGGGGAAAGAGTCGGGGATGGAGGCCAGAAGAGAGAAGGTCGCCGTTTCCCCCTAACCCACTCGAGAGGAGTGTGACCTCACGGTGCTCTTGGGTACTAGGGAAAAGGGATAGATGGTGGTTGTGGAGAGGTGTTCTCCTATTACTGCCATAGAGTTGGATTCTCGGTACTTTGTTCCACTCCCGTTCAAATGCTGGGTTTAACCTTTGTTTTCGAAAGCACGTTCATTCTCAAGAGGAGAGACCAGAGGAGAATCAAGTAACTGGTTAAGAGGGATTCGGGTCCTGGTAGCCTGTGTCACAGGTGGATCTTATCAGACGTGCTTACCCTGAACTAGGCTAGCTAGTTCCTCCCTTTTCCAAAGATTGTTTTAGATGCTAAGGACTTAGGGTATGTGTTTTGGCTTTGTTTTAAAATCCAGACTGGAAGCTGCAAGCGCTTAGTTAAGAGAATTCAAGAACGCGTTTTGGCCTTGTTTTGAAATTTAAACAGAGACCTACAATTCCTTGGTTAAGATAATTGAAAAATTAGTGTGATTAGCTGCAAGGTCTCTCAGGCCCAACTTCTGTTTCAATAACTTAGTGTTAATGACAGTAAGCCAGCTATTTTTTTCAGTGCAAAAGTTCAGGTGTTAATTCATTTACAACAACCCGGGAAGTTATTTTCTGTAACTTACTGCCAAGGAAACTGCACAGTACCTTGCCCTGGGTCACACAGATAATAAGTGTGGGGACCAGAATTAAATTCCAGGCAGCCTGAACCCATATGCCATGCACTTAACCACTGGATTATATAACGGCTGTATTTGGTAATGTTTTTTTGAGTTGCTGACAGTCCTCTCATCGTGAATGGAGTTCATTTCTTTTTCTTTTGAGGGGATTTGTATGATACAATCTTTTAGTTCATCACTGTGTCTCATTGATGTACTTGATGACTTTAGAAACTGCTGATGTAATAAGTAATAGCTTTAAAAATTAACACAGTTTTATTATAAGAATACTAGGTATGAGATGGAAATGTCTAACTGATGGAGTTTATCATGGGTTCAGTTCTGGACCCTCTTCTCTATATACTTTTTCTTAGATTCATTCCCATAATTTAAATATCTTCTATATGCTGAAGACTGCCAGACTTGTAACCAACCCAGGCCTTTGTGAAATCAAGAAAACAGCTGCATACTCTATCTGTATTTAAATTTGTGATGAGAATCTCCATCTTAATATAGCATACTGAATTCATGATTATCCATCATAAATCTGTTCCTCTCGTGTTCATTCCAGCCCAGTAAATGGTAACCTCACTCCCTGGCACAGGCCAAAAAAACCTTCCAGTCTTCCTTGACTCCTCTCTTAATGCCACCATATATAATCCCATCAACAAATCCCATCCACCCTTCAAAACCTATCCTAAATCCAACCCTTTCACTCCCTCCTGGTTTGGTCCACCAGAGGATAATTGCCTCTTGAGTTCCTGCTTCCACCCTTTCTCCTTTATAGTGTAATTCGCCTAGTGCAACAAGAGTAACACCACTCCTCCATTCCTCTGTTCACATCTTCCAGGGGTTTCCTGTTTTACCCAAAGTAAAAAAAGCCAAAGTCCTTATCCAAAGTTCTGTATTGTCTGTTCCTCCATTGATCTATTGCTTTTCCCTTACCCACTCTACAATACCATCCTGGCCTCCCTGCCACTCCTCAAACATACCAAGAACACTCCTGCTTCAGGACCACTGCAGTCTTATTCGGACTGCCAGGACTCTTTTCTTCTAGAAGTCTTCAGGGCTCCTTCCTTTGATTCCTTTAGGCCTCTACTCATACATTAGAGGAACTCTTTCTTTGGACTATTCAACTGAAATAGTAACTTCCTTTCCCACTTAACCTGCTTTATTGTTTTCCATAGCACTTATCACCATCTTATGGTTTACCTATTAATTTGTCTAACTGCCCCCTGCTCCAGTGATGTAAGCTCTGTGAGGACAAAATAGTTTTGTACTCTTCTGTATCCTCACACAGTAGAAGTTTAATAAAGATTTGTTGAATGATTGGGTCAATCTACCCTTCCTTCCCAAACTTAGTATGATTCTGAATCACTTCATTATTATAAATCACGACCCATTTGTCACTAAAGCCAGAAACCCGGGAATTATCCTAGCGTTTTCCTTTTTTCTTACTCTGTGTATCCAAAATATTGACAAGTCTAATTTGATCTGCTCCAGAGTAGATCTTGAATCTGTCTACTTCTAGTCCAGACCACTGTCATTTCTCTCCTGGCTACTTATTAGTTTCCTTTCTTTTACACATACAGCTCCTCCCTAGCCTCCCTCTGGCTTTCACACAACAGCCACAGTAGAAATGTAAATCAGATAATGTCACTGTTTTGCTTAAACCTTTTCAGTGGCTTTCCACTTTATTTAAAATAAAATTCAAGCTCCTTACTATGGCATATTAAGCCCTATGTGATTTGGCTACTGTCTACCTTCTAACTTTGGCTGTAAGGTTGAGTTTAAAATGTGGTCTTTGGTTTCAAGCTCTATTGAATTGAATCCAAGCTCCACCACTTGCTATGTGATTTTGAAGTTTCTTAATCTCTCCTGTGCTTATTTCATTTTGAAAATGGAGTATCTAACTTCATAGGTTTCTGGTAGTGATTACATAAGAGCATGCACTGAAGTACTTAGCATGATGTCTAGCATGTATTAAGTACTCAAAAAATAAACGCTTGCCATGTACCCTCATGTTCACAGCTCAGTAGTTGGGCCTTCTCTCACATCCTCAAACACATGAAACTTTTCCACCCGTGGGTCTTTTTCCTTGCTGTTCCCTCTGCCTGGAACACTGTTCCTCCTGATTGTCACTTTTCCTTTCATGTCTCAACTTAAATGTCACTTCCTCAGTGAGACGTCCCTGACCTTCATTCACTAAGATAGGTCCCCACTTCCATCTCTCCCCGCATTTCTGTCACAATACTCAATTCTTTCATGGTATTGAGCATGGTAAGTGGTGTTACTTTTTTGAGGAAAGTAACTGCATCCAGAATGTAGTTCCACGCAAGCATGAATTCTGGTTTTGTTCAGTTGGATCCCCAGTGCAGCAGCAGTGGGTATCACACAATAAGCAGATTGTTGAAGGAATGGTAAAGGCAAGACAACTTTAGAAGCTGAAATACAAATTATTTTCAGAAGAGGGATGTGTTATAGTGGATTTCTTTTTATGACCGAGCAGAAAAGTGAAAAATAAATACCAGAACCATTCAAAATTTAGAAACGAAAAAGAAATTTTAAGGTTCAGGGATAACAGGCAGCTTCACTTCACTTTCCATCGTTCCCGGTCCTGAACCTTGTATTCCTGAGGAAGAGGAGTTTGCTTGTTTGTTCTCCTTTGTTCCCAGAACAGTGCCTAGCATCTAGTAGGATGTGAGAATCTGTTGAGACCCAGGACCACTGTCCTAATGGTCAAATCAGTTTAACTGAGCTCTCATTGGGTACAGTTATCTGCATAAAATATTCTGGCAGTTACAGAAGAGAAAGGCAGGTCTCTGCTCTCAAAGCTTTACACTGACACTACTAGTAAGCCTTAAATTTCTTGGGCCAAAGGTTGATTGTGAAATATTCTGTTGTCTTCAGTATTTATGAAAAATTTTGCTTTCAGATTCTTTTTTCCTTTTATTTGTGAAAAACTGCTGACTAACTGTGAGAAACCACTTTGAAATAAAATAAGGAAGCTTACAGCACAATTTATACTCTTGTTTAACCTCTGATTCTTTTCAGTAAATTAGCCAGATTAGCTGTACCTATAAGGATCTTGAATGTGATGTGCCTATCAAAATTCTTGTAAATGTAGATGTATTTTTTTCAGGTTTCATTAATAGACTAGCTGAATTTATAGTTTGTAATGGTTTAGCAGTTCAAGGAAAATTAGATATTAAAGAACAAATCTGTCTCTCAATAGTTAGTTCTTTTGACTCCTAAGAAGGGAGAATGCATCTTTACATAATTTTGTGGACAGTATGAGTTTGGCAGTTAGATTGAAAAATACCTGAATGAGCTACTTTTTTTGTCATTGTTCAGTGGGAACAATGGCTTGTAACCTTGGTACCCTCCCAGCACTATCCTTTCCTCATCTCCCACCTTGGCCTCAGTCTGAAAACAGTGCCCACTATCTTCTCTGCTTTTTCATCTGTCTTTTGATGTGTGTGCTTCCTTAAGAGATGAAAAGGAATGATTTTAAGCAGTACTCTCAATACAATCTCCTTTGGATCTTGTACTGGAGAACATTTAAAAATTACAGGTCTTGGACTTCCCTGGTGACGCAGTGGTTGGGAATCCACCTGCCAACACAGGGGACACAGGTTCGATCCTTGGTTCGGGAAGATCCCACATGCCACAGAGCATCTAAGCCCGTGCACCACAACTACTGAGCCTGAGCCCTAGAGCCTGGAAGGCACAACTACTGAGCTTGCATGCCACAGTTACTGAATCCTCTGCACGCCTAGAGCCCGTGCTCCGCAACAAGAGAAGCCACTGCAATGCGAAGCCCGTGCACCACAACAAAGAGTAACCCCCGCTTGCTGCAACTAGAGAAACCCCGTGCACAGCAACGAAGACCCAAAGCAGCCAAAATTTTTAAAATTAAATAAATAAATAAATTTAGTTTTAAAAAAATTACAGGTCTTTTAACAGGAACATAATTTTCTGGATTATACATTTATCTGACACCAAAGATAAGACTGCTACCCAGTAGATAACAAGTTGAAGTAATCTTTCCACTCGAAACTGAAAAAAATTGCTTACCAGTTTATGATAGTGTAGGAATGAGACAGGGAACATAATCTGAGGATACCCAGGAACATCTGCCTGCTGGTTTAGGAACCAGTTATTTTAAAGTGTGGATCAAAAAAAAAAAAGAAAAAAAAAAGAAAGGCAAAATTTATGAGCATATGAGTAGTATTGCTTTTTTAAAAAAATTTATTTTGGCTGCACTGGGTCTTAGTTGTGGCATGCAAACGATTAGTTGCGGCATGCAGGTTCCCCGACCAGGGATCGAACGCAGGCCTCATGCATTGGCAGCGTGAAGTCTTACCCACTGGACCACGAGGGAAGTTCCAGTATTGCTTTTATATGTACCCTGCATCAGGAATGATGCAGCACTACCTTCACTGATGAGTTTTAAGAATATATGACTACAGTTCTACCAAGAAACAGAAATATGGGCACTAAACAAATTGAGAGGTGGGATAAAGGACGAGCAAGAAATGTAGATGTTACTAAACATTTCAAGGGGAAGACACAGCCAACATCCAAAAAACTACCCTTTAGACATCTCTTTTTGGTTGTCAGTCACTGTAGCTAATAAAAATATTGTCAGGGGATTTCGGTTCTGGGCCCACATTTGTATGCCCCACTCAGCAGAATAAAAGCTCTATAGGTAGCTGGACTCCCCATCTTTAGACAAGGGTTTATCAACCTGACTTCTGTTTGGTTATATCTTTCAAGAAGGGTCACAACTCCCATCCCATGCAGCTTATTAATTGTATTTACACCAATACATGTGGATCTGCTAAGAAAATGTAACTTGTTTTCAATCAGTATCAGTGGCTACTCTTACCATTATGTGTACCTTTTAGAATTTATAAAAGAATTTCACATTTACTATGTCATTTTGTTCCCTACCACAAAACCATGAGTTATTAATCTGTTTTTAGAATGAGGAAGCTCAGAGTAGTTGTGCCTTACTTATTGCTGGGCTATGCTAATTCTTGAATTTACCACCAGATCTGAAATACATGTATAAATATATATATATATATATATATATTCAGTTTAATACATTAGCAAGATTAAGTGCAAAATCACTCATTGCAATGAAGAAAAGGGAAACTAGCCTATATTATGTGCTAAGTGCCTGTACCTGATGCTTTCACATTTATCTTATTTAATCCCTATAACCAAGTAGGATAATCACTATTCCCATTTTACAAGGGAGAAAACGAAACAATGCTCTGTTTCTACTTTCTCCTAATCACTTAACCTTCATTCCTGCCAGTGGAGTATGTTTTTACTACAGTTAACCCTTGAACAACAGGGGTTAATTCACCTGTAATTTATAATCAGCCCTCCTTATCTGCAGTTCCTCCACATTCACAGATTCAACCAAATTTCGACCGTGTAGTACTGTAGTATTTACTGTTGAAAAATACCTGCATGTAAGTCGACCCACTCAGTTGAAACCCACATTGTTCAAGGGTCAGCTGTGTATTTTCTCATACCTAAATATTCTAACATAAGATAGAAGAACCATTCTGATAAGGACTGTGTTTTTTCATATTGCATTTGTCCATAAACGTTAATATCCTTGAATGCCTAAAGAATTTAAAGGAGAAAAATTTGATGGCTAGTAATTCTTGCTGTGTAAGTATCCTAGTTCAAGAAATATGCAGTTCTTTAACCATTTCTCCTTAAATAAGGGAGATTGCTTGTGCTCTTCTCCAGGTGCATCTGTGCTCTCTCTTCCCCAAGAAGGCTTTCTGCTTTCTGCCTTATTTCTAGAGTCAGAATCATCGTTAACTTTTCACCAACCCTGTGTCCAAATTGGAGCTTGGGATAATTCTCCACCACTGACCTAAAAACTGTTAATGCTCATTTTCTGCTTTTAGATTTAAGGAACCTAAGGAATATAATCGGTGTCAAGAGACCTAAGGACTTTAGATACTTTTAGGGGATTGTGTATATGTTTTTATAGTGGATATGATCCTCAGAGGTGGAGCTTGAGAAAATTTAATTGATTGAATACTGTCCTTTTTTCTGATTATAAAAGTATCTATGATTATTGTAGGAAACTTGTAAAGTACAGTAATACCTAAAGAAGGAAACAGATTTTGCCCATATTCTCACAACTGTTAGTGTTTTGTTATATTTGCTTCCAGCCTTGTTTCTATATATGTGTGTGTGCTTGTAAATACATTTGTTTCATTTGGAATCATACCATGTGTATATAGCTTGATGCTCTGCTTTTTTGTTTTCTTTAACCCAACATCTCAAACACATACTAATGTCTTTGTCTACAAAAATATTTTAATGTCCTTCATGGAATATGGTGTCGTTTGATAATCATTCTCCTTTTGGACATTAAAGTTGTTTCCAGTTTTTGCTATTATGACTAATTTCACAGTTGGCATAAATCTTCTTCGTCATCTCTGATCTTTTCCTTGAACTGTGTAACTGGTTCAAAGGGTTTACTAATTTTTAGGGCCCTCAGTGGCATATTCGAAAGTTTTGTGTTTTTTGTTTGTTTGTTTTACCTTTCTTAAAATATATTAGTAGTGTTTCTTGGACTTTTCTATCGCCATTACCCTAGGCACAAAGGATGAGGGAAAGGACTGAGAAGGCAGATGGAGGAATTCGAGTTATTTTATGAAAGACACTAAGTAAGTGCTCAGTAAGTTGTAGGTGTTATGACGATGTTAATGATCATCTAGCACAGAATTAATAGTAGGATCCCTGATAGAGTGCATGCCCGGGTGCTGCTTTTCTGATTGCGTGGGACAGACTTAGGTGACCAGTCCCACCTGTAGCGAGATCCACTCAGTTGCCCAGGACGACCTGTGGCCATGGATAGCGTGGAGTGATGAGGGTCACACTCTTAACTGACCCTTATCAGCAGCACACTCCTGTCCCTGCTGTCCCGCTGGTGTATTGAGGTTCTCTAGGGCAGGACAGATGAACTTCTCACCTTGTGAAACAGCAGAACTTCCTCTGCCTATAATGCCTTCCTTCCCTTAGCAAGGCCACCTCTAACCTGTCCTCAAGGGGCAGCCCAGGCAGGCGTGACTGCTGGAGAGCTCCCTCTGAAGCCTGAGCTGGGCTGTGTGCCATGTCTTGTAGCACTGTTGACTACGAGAGGTGGCACACAACCCAGACTCTGTCTGACCGTCTGGTCCTAGTTTTCATCAGTCTCTATCACGGGGGCACTTTTTAAAGTCAGCTTAAGGGAGTACTTTTGTAGGGAAGAAAAGCAAATATAAGCCTGGAAGAATTTGGTAAATAACAAAGAAGGCATTTTTAAATTGGGAAAGAAAATATAAGAAATAGTGTTGTAGGGACTTCCCTGGTGGTCCAGTGGCTAGAACTCCGTGCTTCCAGTGCAGGGGGCCCAAGTTCAGTCCCTGGTCAGGGAACTAGATCCCACATGCCGCAACTAAAAAAAAAAGAGAAGAAAGGATCCTGCACACCAGAACGAAGATCCCACGTGGCGCAACTATGACCTGGCTTAGATAGATAAATAAGGAAAGAAAGAAAGAGACAGAGGGAGGGAGAGAGAGAGAGAAGAAAGAAAGAAAATAAAGAAAGAAAGTGTTGTAAAACCCTTGATGCATGGTATAGGTTCACTGGCAGATTCTTTTCGGAAAACAATAGAAAACTGTAGAGCCACTGAACAACAACAAAATTGATAAATGTATCTGCATAAAATTTTGGAAAATTTGTAGAGCAGAAACATAAGTAGTCACTAAGCAGATTGAGGAAGAATAATTTCAAGATGTATGAAAGGAAATAGCTAATTTCTCTAATAAATAACCTTAAAAAAAAAAAACTATAGGACTTCCCTGGTGGCACAGTGGTTAAGAATCCACCTTCCAATGCAGGGGACACGGGTTCAAGCCCTGGTCAAGGAAGATCCCACATGCTGCGGAGCAACTAAACCCGTGTGCCACAGTTACTGAGCCTGCGCTGTAGAGCCCGTGAGCCACAACTACTGAGCCCATGTGCTTAGAGCCCGTGCTCCGCAACAAGAGAAGCCACCGCAATGAGAAGCCCGTGCACCGCAATGAAGAGTGGACCCTGCTCACCGCAATTAGAGGAAGCCTGTGCACAGCAGTGAGACCCAGTGCAGCCAAAAATTTTTTAAAAAAATAAAAAACTGTAGAAAAATGAACAAAGGGCATAGGGGGATAACAAAAGAAAAGTAGCCAATAAGATAGGAAAAGGTGTTAAACATTTCTAACTGTGAAGTGAAGAAAGGTAAATAAATGAATTGTGAACTGTCTTTGAAGAGAGGGAGTGGGAGGCCAGTCAGGTTAGCAAAGAGTAAGATGTGCAGTGCTGCGAGTAAGAAAACAGGTTGGTAGGGTTGTAAAATATAATATGAAATGATTCAGAGGAAATTTAAAGATAACTGCCAGGAGTTGCCATGTAAACCTAAATGCACCTGGATATTCATTTCTAACATTACTGATAATAGTGAAAATTTGGAAGCGATGGCAATGTTCATCAGTAGGTGTTTCTGTAAATAAATTATATGATGTCCATTCAGTGAAATTCTGTGTACCTGTTAAAGAATGAGATAGGTCTTTATGTCCTGAAGTGGAAAAAGATACAGAACATTTTACGTAATAAACCCAGCTTCAAAGACAGTATATAAAAAAGGCCTTTCTCCCCTTCCTTTTTCTTTTTTCTTTTTTTTTTTCCTACTCTATCTCTGTGAGTCCTGGGACGGAGAATGCAGAGGATGGATGAGGCACTGGTGAGCAGTTGGCTCGCTGACCAGCCGCATTCCTTGATAACCATCTGCTTTTGCTTTGTTCACACCACCTATTTTTCATTTCCTTCATGAAGAATGACATTACTCATGAAGTGTTTGATACAGTAGGAACTGTTGTCTTCTGTTTGTTATTCCTGCTGTCCTCTGTATGTTTAGGTTTTAAGTTTGTTGTTGTTTTGTTTTGGTTTTTTTTTTTTTTTTCTTAAAACCGAAGAGAACTAACCAGCTTGATTTAAAGCTGGACAGTGTTATCATCCCAGTTTGTTTTACTGCAAAGTGGCATTTTTACAACAGGTCTGGTTTATAGCCCCTAAAAGCAGGATTTTATCCTCCATGTCAGTCCTTTGTTTACACAGGTGGATGAGCCTTGTGAGTTTGTCATCTCCTTCAGTTTATCGGAGCATGAATCACCACCTTAGGTAGAAGTAAATACCACATTCGTTTCTCATTTTTGATAGAAGGAAGTGGAAGCATATAACAAGTAACGTGTCTAGTTCACAACCAGTTGCAGAAAAATAAAAGATTAGATTTCTTAATGTTCTGTAAAATGCTTTGTCATAAGTTGCAGGCACATAGTAAATGCCTGATAAATTAATTGATGAATCTATGAATTTGTCCACATCCCACACTGGTTTCTGGGTTTTCTAATACTGTTTCATGTAGTTACCACCTTACTGTCCATTGTAGTGCTACCCAGTACAACTTTGTGCAGTGATGTTCTGTATCTATGCCATCCAGTAAGATAGCCCCCAGCCATATGTGGCTATTGAAATGTGGGTAGTGCAACTGAGAAACTGAATTTTTAATTTAATTTTAATTTAGTCATGTAAGTATATAATTCTGTCACATGTAATATTATCTGATTTGGTTTCTTGTTTAATATATATTGTACATTTTCAGTGACTGACTATTAAATGGTAGGGTCATAATTAGACCATTTTATCCCTTCCATTTAGAAGTAGATATCTGGGTATGTTTCAAATGTGGGATTATAGAAATAGTATGTTAGAGAGACTTTTATGTCTGGATTATTTTAAGGAAGAGATTTCTAGGGCTGTTATGGTTCTGTTAAATTGTTTTCATTTTTTCACGAGATAGCCAAAGGCCTAATCCACACCATGTTACTGTAGCATGTGGCATTACCTTTGTTTTTTTGAAAGTAGTGAGCCACCATTAGCTGAGTTCAAAATCAGTTGCATGATGTTAGTCATACTTTTTTTTACCTAAAATTCTTTTTTTTGGCTCCGGACGCGCAGGCTCAGCAGCCATGGCTCACGGGTCTAGCTGCTCCGCGGCATGTGGGATCTTCCCAGGCCGGGGCACAAACCCCTATCCCCTGCATCGGCAGACGGACTCTCAACCACTGCGCCACCAGGGAAGCCCTCACCTAAAATTCTTATTAAGCAACAAGTCATTTTAGATACTTAGTAGCCACATGTGCCTGATGACTACCGTATTGAACAGCATAGACCTAGAAGATATGAGTATCACTGCTATAGCCACCTTCAGCTAGTTGACATCTATAGAACTCTGTATCCAGCAGCTATAGAAAACACGTTCTTTCAAGTGCACATGAAACTTTCACCAAGACGTGGCGCACCATATGCAAGGCCATAAGACAGTCTCAAATCAAAAGATTAAAATCTCATAGAGAATATTCTGGGACCACATCAGCATTAAAGTAGAAAAATAACAGTACGTTACAAAAAAACCCCGTATATCTGGAAATTGAGCAATACACTTCTAAATAATTCAATGGTCAAAGAGGGAATTTGATGGAAGATTAGAAATGTCAAACTAAATGGTAAAATACACGATATCAAAATGTTTAGGGTTTAGCTTAAGCAATACTTCTGGAGGAAATTTATAACTCTGTATACTTATATTAAAAAGGGAGAGGTTTAAAGTTGATGATTGAATTTCCTACCTTAAACTGCAAAAAAACAAAAAAGCAAACTAATCCCACATAAGGTAGCAGGAAGAAAATAAGAATAAGGGTAGAATAGTGACAAACAGCAAAAATGAACTGCAATGTGATATTCTTTCCTTTTGATAACTTTTATTAAGTAACTTGCTAGCCCGTAATGACTAGCAGTAAAATTAGTAAGAAAAAAATTGTACTGTAAGAATTATAAGGAACCAATTTATAAATGAGAGTAGGGTTAAATTAAGCTTAATAATTACAATTATTTTTATAATGGAAGCCTCCGTTTTCTTGAATTCCGATTCATTTTAGTGCTCTGATTTACCTGTTTTGGAGGACAATTTAACCTAGGGGTGAAAACAACATATAGACTTATTTTATAAACCCATGAAAGAGTTTTAAAGCTGAGAATTTGAACTTAGTTTTAAATAACCAAATGGTAAGCAGCTGTAAGCGTGCCATTGAGAAGATATATTCAGGACAGTGACATTTCCGGATGAGTCTGCAGAAATGTTTGGCTCTCAGGAATTTGCATAATCTCATTCAACTGAAAAAAAAAATAAACATTTAAATAAAACACTGAATTTTTTTCTTACAGGTTTATAGACAAGAAGGAAAGGTTAAGCCAACTTAAGAGCAAACAAGAAGAATTTCAAAAAGAGTGAGTTTTCATTTTGTTTTTCAATTTGTGGAGGTTGTCTAATCACTACATGGTTTAATTCAGTGCTGTGGTTGGTATGCATACATGTGGATTGCTAGTTTATTGAATTTAGGTTACAAATCTCCCCGTGAGAAGAGCAGTATATCTGGGAGAAGCAAAATAGGAGAGATGATCAAGATTCTAGAAAACACTGAGATCCAACCTTGTGCCTGGTTCACAGCAGGCAGTGACTGGATGGATGAATCAAACCAGTGGCCCTGATAATTGACGTATGGTAAATGGGTCCAGGACAGAAGGCATATTAGACTAACGGTGGTGGCTCTTGTAGGACATTATTGCTTCTGTTATCTTTATTCTTCTGTATCAGGGTTTTGCAAAGTGTGGTCGGCAGATCATGTACATCAGAATTCATTAACTTCGGTACTGGTTAAAAATGTAGATTCTTGGAATCCTATCCTCAGATATTCGGATTCAGTAGGTCTGGGGGGAGGCCCAGGAATCTGAATATTAATGAGCACCTGATGAATCTTTCATCCTCTGGATTTCAGAATTGTCCTGTGGAACCTTTTGTCCTAAACTGATCCAGTCACTATTCTCCATACACACCCCAGACCTGATTAACACATTTATGAGTAGATGAAATCTTCAGAGATACTCTGCATTAGAAAAACCCGCTTAGATTTATTTAACTCAGTCGTTTCTCTAACTTTATCACGGAAGCTTTTATTTTTTCCTATAGAACACTTCATTCCGTGGAACAAATTTTTGCCTAAGCTGGCTTATGCCTTTTTTTAAAAAAATTTTTATTTATTTATTTATTTTTGTCTGTGTTGGGTCTTCGTTGCTGTGAACAGGCTTTCTCTAGTTGTGGCGAGCGGGGGCTACTCTTCGTTGTGGTGCACGGACTTCTCATTGTGGTGGCTTCTCTTGTTGCGGAGCACGGGCTCTAGGCACGTGGGCTTCAGTGGTTGTGGCACACAGGCTCAGTAGTTGTGGCTCGCGGGCTCTAGAGTGCACTCTCAGTAGTTGTGGTGCACGGGCTTAGTTGCTCTGCGGCACATGGGATCTTCCCAGACCAGGGCTTGAACCCCTGTCCCCTGCACTGGCAGGGGGATTCTCAACAACTGCACCACCAGGGAAGTCCCATGGCTTGTGCCATTTTGGGGGGAGCTGACAATAGCATTTGGACCATGAATTCTCTTGTAACTATCATTATTATTAATTATGATTGATGGAAATTATTGATTATGATGGAGGACAAAGGCTATGGCTGTTATGGAAGTTTATTGTGAGTGTTTATAGAAAGGCTCTGAGCTGTATTAAAAGTGCAAAAGGAAGGAGGTGAGAAAAAATTGTAGAGAGCAGGGAATCTGGAAAACATTTTTCAATGCTTACATCCCCCTTTGGTATATCCAGCTGTTCTAAGACCTTATTTTAAAAAGTTGTTGATTTTGCATTTTTGAGCTTCACTGAATTCATTATTTTAAGAGCATATTTCTTTTGTCTCTTCTCCATACAGAGTGTTAAAAGCTATGGAAGGAAAATGGATAACAGATCAGTTGGTAAGCTATAAGAAGTATTTAAATAATATTCTTTACACTTGAGGTTACATGTTTTTAAGTTGGCAGAACTTAAAAAATCGAATTTAAATTAATTTTTGATCATTTTTTTGGCAGTTCTCTGTGAATATATTTGTAGTGTGGGCTTCTCAGATGTTTCATCCAGGTACCAAAAACAGGGTATTGGCAATTAATTATGGAACCACTGTAAGGAATAATTATGAAGTCTGGTATTGACATAAAGATACAAGAACAGTGAGGTGGCCTTTTTAAAAAAATTACTCATCGTAAACACCTACTTTGTAGATGGGTTAATGATTGAATGTGAAAAATAAACTCAAATATTTAAAGAAAATATGAGAGAGTATTTATATAATCTGGGGGTGAGCAGACCTTTATAAGCCATAAAGGAAAACATTTGACACACTACATAAAAGTTTAAAAGTTCTATATGTTAAAGACCGTAGCAGTATGATTATAAACTGGGAAAAAATGAGTACAACATATGAAAATAAGGAGTTTGATTGATTATACTTTTATTCACTGTTGGTGGGAGTGTATATTCACATATTTGTTTGGGGGACAATTTGGTGGTGGTTTGTTGTTTTTTTCAATGCACATGTGGTATATCAGCAATTTTCCTTCTAAGAAAATATACGTGAATGCAGAGATTTATGGATAAAGAGGCTGATTGTCTGCATCATTGGTAGTAAAGTTAATATATAATCTAAATACTCATCAAACAGAATGAGATAATTATGATACTGTGTAGCTGTTGAAAAGAATGTGGTCAGTCTGCATGCACTTACTTGTATGGAATGATGTCCAAGGTATATTTTTCAATGAAACAATCAAACAAAAAGCAGGCTAGGGTAAAGTATGATTCCATTTGTGTATGTGTTTTAAATATATATCTGAAAAGATGCATATCAAACTTTAATTGAGATCAACCCTGACGAGTGGGAAGGAGTCAGGTTAACAATCTCTTTCTTCTCTTTTGTGATGCTTAATTTTTTTCATAATAATAATAAGCATCCTTCATAATTTTTAAATAGTACTTAAAGAGATGTGATGTAAGTGAATTCTGCTTATGCTCTGAATGTTATATAAACAAGTTGTATGGAAAAAGGTTATAAAAGGCTGTTTATAAAGAATTTTATCCCAGTTTTTCCAAGTTCTAAGTTTTCTAGTTTTTCTATCAAAAATTTAAATATTGATTCTTAAAGACTAATACCTTTTAAAAGTAAAGACATCTCATTGCCAGTTTATTCCTGAATCCATCGGTTCCCATGCATGTGTTCTCAGATGTTTATCTCACCCCACTGGAGAGGGGAGAGTTTTACCCACTGAACATTCCTGTAATCTACTCTGTATCTTGTACCATCAGACTACTTAGACAAGTGTGAAACATTATAGGCATTTGACTGTTGTTGTAAGCTTTCAGTTATCCCCATTTATGGAGGCATTATGGAATAGATAAATAATACTTTTTAAAAACTAGTAGGGCAGGTTTTTACTTATCCTTTATTCTCTTTGGGGAAGCTGTACCTAAATCCTGGTAATGTAAAAAGGCAGTTTCATGTTTCATATAACTTTTTGAGGCTTTTCAAGAAATCTTACATGAGTTATACACTTAAAAAAAAACTTCTGCTTTATTGCAGTTTTTATTATTTTGCAAGTAATATTTGCTTATTGTATCAGTGAGATAATACATTTGGTGGTCTCCTCAGTAACCAGCACTGAGAATTTAGAGCAGCGCATCCATAGAACTCTCTGATGATGCAAATGTTCTCTGTCTACACTGCCCGATATGGTAGCGATTAGCCACTTGTGGTGTTGACATGTACCACCTGACATGTGGGTAGTGAGAGTAGGAACTGGATTTTTAAAAAATTTTATATAATCTTATTGACTTACAGATAACCACATGGGACCTATAGTTACATATTGGACAGGGCAGGTTAAGAGAATATCCTTCAACACTTTTCTCTGTGCTTATTAACACATAAAAGAACTATGTGAATTTCTCTTTCTTAATTTCGAGCAGCTTCTGCACTGAACCAGAGTAACATTTTTTTTTTCTTTTTTGTAATCCACTAGTTACAAAAGCTATAAGAAATATAATTATACTGGTCTTTTCTTCATTACATTTTCTAAGATACACCTCAAAATAAGTAGTGTCCCCAGTAGATAATCATATTAGTCATTAGAGACCAACATTTGTGATATTTATTTCATACCTTTTTTAAGAGATGGAAAATAATGTCCTGCAAGATGAGGATTGAACAGCTGAAACAAACTATATGTAAAGGAAATGAAGAAATGAAGAAAAGTAAGTAATTTTCCCACCTCTCTCCAGCCCTAATAGAGGAAGGACTCATGTGGAACTTCATGCGATTAATAAGCTAGAGAGACAGAGGAAGGGAGACAGAGAAGGGGTGGGGGGAGGCAAGAGCAACATGGGAAAGTTTACTGCTTGCCTTTCTCTTTGTAAAACATCTGTATAAGGAATTTATATATATATTTATTTTTTTAGATATATGTATATAAAACATATCTGTGTGTATATATATATACATACACACACATGTCCATATATACATATACACACACGCAAATGTAATGACCTTTAAACTGCTACATTTCTCAATTTAAAAAGGTAAGGAATGTATGTGTCCCGTTTCCCTTACCTTACAGGAAGCTCAGAGTCAGTCTTGGTAATCAGGTATAATAATTGTTAGTTCATGCCAGAAGCACAATATAAGACTCAGTGAGTTTTATACATATTTTAATCTGTATTAATCTTGCATTACATCTGTGTACTTCATACTTTATCAAAGGTGGTTGTCAAATTTTAAGAGTCCTCTTAGAAGTCCTGTGTCCTTAGAAACAGTCCATGTTGGAACTTCCCTGGTGGTCCAGTGGTTAAGACTCCACGCTTCCAATGCAGGGGGCATGGATTCAATCCCAGGTCAGGGAACTAAGATCCCACATGCCACGCGGCCAAAAAATAAATAAATAAATAAAAATAAACTTGAAAAAGAAAGAAATAGTCCATGTATTTCTGAAGATAAGTGTTTAAAGTTTAGAATGGGTTGCCATCATACCTTGTAAATCTGTTTCTTGTCTACTCATTGCTTTCAGAAGCAAGTATTTTATAGTGGTAGGTAATGGTTTAAAAGCTGTCTTTGAAAATGCTTGTCCTAATAAAGTGCTTGCATGGAGTTTCACAGGATTAATAAGCTAGAGAAGCAGAGTAGCTGGGTGAGGGGCTGCTCAGAGCTGCAGCCAGCCACTCTACCACCGAGTTTGGCTTGCACTCTCCAAAGGCTCTGGGTCAATAGCAGTGTAGGGACTCATTACTTACCATGGGTTCACCCTCTTTCCCCTCCTCCCTGGATGTTCGCAGTAGGAGTTTGCCACCAGGCATCTGTGAACCTCCTGAAATTGATGAATTGACTGAGCTTGGTGCATTTCTCTGATGCAAGTTTAAAACTTTGGTCAGCTCTTTTTAATAGTCGCCTAGCCCCAAAATACAAAAGCAACAACCATGGAAAATAAAAGATATGGTTCTAAATTAGTGGACTCTATAACTGTGATTTCCATCCCTAGCAAAACATTGGAGTCACCTGATAACCTTTCTCTTAAGATCTAGAGAGAGAATCCTGGGACCTACTTTGGACTTAGGAAATTAAAATCTCATGCATGGGGACCAGGATCAATGGTTCTTAAACTGTCTCTAGTAAAAGGCCACTTCTTTCTCTTTCATTTCCAATGTGTCATAAACCGATACCAATAATTTTGTAAAATACAATAAAATTAGTTACTAGAAAAATGATTGCACACTTGGATGTCATGGCAATGTCACATAGCCATATCAAAGAAAATAGTTTCTAAACTTAGTCTGTATTTCTGTACTCCTCTTGTCTGGTAAAAGTTTGCAGATGGGCCACATCCATAGTTCATACTTTGAGTAGTAGCACTGCTCTGAGGACCTGCCAGGCTCAGGAACCACTGCTCTTTAGGACATAAATACAGGCTGGTTGCCACCCACTAGACCAGACTCACAAAATTTTACAAACATTTTAAGGGAGTTCATGGATTCCAGAAGCTATGAATGGGCTCAAGTCAATGGATTAGATTAAACGCTTGCTACTCAATAAATAATCGGTTTTTTTTTAAACAGAATCTTGCTGAAATATCAGTTATAAACTATAGAGCCTGATGAATATTTTCTCCAGAATCTTTTTTTTTTTTTTTTTTTTTTTTTGCGGTACACGGGCCTCTTACTGTTGTGGCCTTTCCCGTTGCGGAGCGCAGGCTCAGCGGCCACGGCTCATGGGCCCAGCCGCTCCGCGGCATGTGGGATCTTCCCGGACCCAGGCACGAACCCATGTCCCCTGCATCGGCAGGCGGACTCTCAACCACTGCGCCACCAGGGAAGCCCCAGAATCTTTTGATTTAAGATGTCATGATACAGAATAATACGGTGTAGATAGGGAAGTTGGATTGTATTTGAAATTTCAGAGTTGAGTTGATCTGTTACTTGTCCAAAAAAGCAAGGGTAGATTACAGACGGTATCCAGATGTTTTTCGGTTTTGTTTTTTTAAAAATTTATTTATTTATTATTTTTGGCTGCATTGGGTCTTCGTTGCTGTGTGCGGACTTTCTCTAGTTGTGGTGAGTGGGGGCTACTCTTCGTTGTGGTGTGCGGGCTTTTCATTGCAGTGACTTCTCTTGTTGCGGAGCACAGGCTCTAGGCATGCAGGCTTCAGTAATTGTGGCACATGGGCTCAGTAGTTGTGGCTCGCAGGCTCTAGAGCACAGGCTCTCTAGTTGTGTCACATGGGCTTAGTTGCTCCGTGGCATGTGGGATCTTCCTAGACCAGGGATCAAACCTGTGTCCCCTGCATTGGCAGGCAGATTCTTAACCACTGTGCCACCAGGGAAGTCCCCAGTATCCAAATGTTTTAATGTTCAGGGGGAGGTAGCATAGAGAGAAAAGTAAATTAAATTGAGTCTGCACTAGTGCAAGTTGGGTGACTGTGATGATTTCCTGCTACCTACAAGGGGTCCTGATATGAAATTGGAAAATGTCCTTTAAAACTCTGACCACCATATGGCTTAGGCCATGACTAGACAGATGCATTTGAGCACTTGTAGAGGGCTCAGTAGAGATCATGAAAATGAATGAACTTGCTGGAAAGTTTGTGATAGAACCAGAGACTTAACCCTAAGAACATTCATATTGGTCAGGAATGGTGAAGAGATGCATCTGAGGAGGAAAGAAAACATAAGAAACTTTCTGCCTGCAATGAAATAACCTAGGTTCTTTGGTCCTCAGTTGAAGAGAGTGGTTTCGGTCCACACACATTTATCAACTGCTTCTCATATCCCAGTCAGGAGACAACAAGGCTTCAGTTGGACCTGGTGTAAGCAGCTAAGAGCCATGTGCTATAGGTGAGGTACACACACATTACCATAGAGTTCCTGGGAGCAAGAGGTCTGGGGAATGTTTATGGAGGGGGACTTGATGAATGAGTACAATTTGGACATTAGGAGAATGGGAGAAAATAGTGTTCCTAGAGAGATGTTGATCTGAACAACAGAATGGAGATAAATATTTAAGGAATGACTTGTTCGGCATCCATCCATCCATCTGTGCGCTTACTTAATGTGTTCATTTGAAGTATCTAGTAATTGAACGAGACTGGAGTGAAGGGTGTGGAGAAGGGAACTGTGGGGTGTGTACCAGTTTGGTGGTGGCTGGGAGGCTGAGGAGTTTGGTCTGTGTTTGATCGGCAGAGGAGAACCGCTGAGCACTGGCTGTACTTTATGAAGACTGAGCCAGTGAAAGGGTGCATGGAGGTGTGGGGTGGAACCAACTAGAGACAGGCAGAGTTTGGGTGAGAGTTAACCAGGATTGTGACAGTGGGAATGAAAAGAAAGACTTAGATGGAAGGAACTGTAGGACAGCTCATGGAATGGACCATCAAGAGATTAATTTAGGGGGGCTTCCCTGGTGATGCAGTGGTTAAGAATCCACCTGCCAATGCAGGGGACACAGGTTCGAGCCCTGGTCCGGGAAGATCCCACATGCCGCGGAGCAACTAAGCCCATGCGCCACAACTACTGAGCCTGCATTCTAGAGCCCACGAGCCACAACTACGGAAGCCCACATGCCTAGAGCCCGTGCTCTGCAGCAAGAGAAGCCACTGCAGTGAGAAGCCCGAGCACCGCAACAAAGCGTAGCCCCTGCTCGCCGCAACTAGGGAAAGCCTGCATGCAGCAACGAGGACCCAACACAGCCAAAAATAATAAATAAATTTAAAAGGAGAGAGATTGATTTAGGACAGGTCAGAAATAATTGTGGGGCTTCCGTGGTGGCTCAGTGGTTGAGAATCCGCCTGCCCATGCAGAGGACACGGGTTCGTGCCCAGGTCCGGGAGGATCCTACATGCCACGGGGCGGCTGGGCCCGTGAGCCATGGCTGCTGAGCCTGCGCATCCGGAGCCTGTGCTCCGCAACGGGAAAGACCACAACAGTGAGAGGCCCGCGTACCGCAAAAAAAAAAAAAAAAAAAAAAGAAAAATAATTGTGAAGTAGGGAGCCTAGTTTAAAATCTGTGAAGAGGAAAGATAATGAGCTTGGTTTTAAACTTATTTGAGCCTCTTAAGTTGTTCCTGGGTGTCTAAGATTTTACAGCCTGTTATTGCTACACTAGAGAAATTTAGCTACAACCTGATCTGTTTGATAATATGTCTTGGGATCTAGAACCTGTAGGACCTACATAAAAAGAACATACGTTGGGAAGGACGAGTGTCTGTCTGTTTTCTCGTTGTATGGCCAGGCTCTAGTTACCCTTCCAGTGGTTAGAATGCTGGTGTATGGGAGGTGCTCGCACCCTGCTGGCGGCGCTGCACTCCACTGTGACTTTTCAGGGCTTTGGTCTGTTTCTTTGCTGCATGACCACCTGCTGTGAGATTATCCCTGGGCTCTCTGAATGTAGCCCAAGGGACACCTAATAGTTTTCTAAGGAAAATCAGATAGCCAGTGAATTTTTCAAACTTAGAATTAGATCTCTTTTCTGCCCAACATGGCTGTTCTTCAGTGCTTACTGTAAGAAAGTCAAGTACTTCCTGTGCTAAACTTACACTTGATAGTCTTGAGTGATGCTCACTGATGTTGATTACAAATGGAGACCCAGAGTCATTTTAGTGGTGGTCGGTCCCCTTTTAATAACATACTTGAACTAAACTCCCAGTCTCCATACTTAGTGAACGTCATGTAGTTAATTTTATTGAGGTTTTGCTTTCAGTTTAGACTGCAGGAAGACACTTACTGCTTTGAGGGTGGCAGGGGGCAGTGGTAGTGTGCAGTACCCAGGAACTATTTGTACAGCTCATTGTTGGATGTGATTTATTTATTTTAGATTCTGAAGGCCTCCTCAAAACCAAGGAAAAGAATCAGAAACTTTACACTCGAGCACAACGGCATCAGGAGAAAAAGGAGAAGATTCAGAGGCACAATCGCAAACTTGGTGACCTGGTAGAAAAAAAAACCACTGATTTAAGAAGTCATTATGAGCGTCTGGCAAATCTTCGGCGGTCTCACATATTAGAGCTCACCTCTGTCATTTTTCCAATCGAGGAAGTAAAGACAGGTGTGAGGTACAGTGAGTGAGTCTTTTGACTCTAGGAAAATACAAGTTCCAAAAAAAAAAAAAAAAACCCACACAAGTTCCAAAGATCAAGTATCTTTCAAGTATGTCAGCACATTTATTGGGCCTCATTCTGGGTTTTCCTGGTAATGAAACTTAAGTTTTACCTGCTTCAGCAAATCGTAAACACTGCAGGAAGTTGGGGAGGTGGCCAGGGTGAAGGATGGTGGCCCTTGGAGAAGTGAGGCCCAGGCGTGTATACTTGTAGAGCTTCCAGATGAGGGGCAGGCTCACGTCCCTGATGAGGAACCATCTTGTGGCTGCAGGGCCACTTGGGCTGTTTATTAGTCAAATGCTGTGAGGCAGGTTTTTGAGCCTCGAAGTCTTAGTTCCTTGTCTGTTAGATGGGGATAATAAATGCCTGCTTCACAGAGAAATCATGAACTAAGATGGAAGAAAACACCTCGGTCTTTCTTACTTGGTGGGCAGGACATGCTTACTCTGCCTTTTCCTGGTAACCAGCATGTCAAGCACTGGTTGTCTCACTGGCTGTAGTGCACAGACACCCTCAGGAGTCCGTGGGATGGACAGGATGGTGGTTCCCACCTGGCTGTTCATCAGAGTCACTCAGGAACTTTAGGAAGACAGGTTCCAGAGGACACAGCTCCAGCCTCCCAGTTCATCTCATAATACTTTATTTTTTAAACTTCCCCAGATGATGCTGGTGATCATCTAGGTCCTGAAACTTCCACTGAAGAGTTTCGATTGCTTTCTGACTAACCATCGGGCTATTCCAGCTGAGGATTTCCCTGTCCCTTCTGGTTACCCTTACTTTCTGGCACCTTTCCCTGGATTTGGACAGCCAGTGGACTGTTGCTGCTTAGGACTTAGTGTTTCCAGCCTCTGCTTCAGTCTTTCCTTTTGTCTGTTGCCAGAGTTGGCTTCCTAAAAGCCTAAAGGTCTGATTGTTGCTTCTAGCTTGACAGCCTGCTCTCTGACTCTTACCAAGTAATTTGTCATTAGTAATAGTTAGCAAATATAAAAATAAAAAGGCAGATGCAAAATACAGAAGAATTCAAAGCTCAGAAATAGACCCCAAGGTGGCATTTTGAATCAGTGGGGAAAAGTTGGATTATCCAAAAATTGGTGTAAAGACAGCTGGCCAGGGCTTTGAGGGGGAAAAAGCTGACAGACAGAAATACTCTGTCAAATTAAATTCTGATGGGCCCAGATAGCGATGTTAGAACACATTATAGTAAACAAAGACTAGGATACTGTTCCAGATTTTAGGAGACTAAGGAGACTGACAAGTGAATAGAAAGTCGCAGGAGAGAAATTGTGGAGAAAATCTTTCTCTTCCATGCCTATGCTGTTTAAATCTTGTATGTTAGTATATATTACTATATATCATGAATTTTTTTAAGCTGATAGTTTTGAAGTTATCCCTATCTTAAGATTTCTTGTTCATTCACATTTCTTCTCAACCTGCCTTGAGTGGAAGGAGGAAGTAGAGGTACAGCTTAGAACTGGCCACAGTGCCCTCCCCCAGTCCTGTCCGAACAGCCAGTAGGAGTGCACTTATGTGCACCTGGTGGCAGAGGAAGAAGGATTGAGAACCACTGGCCAAGAGGATGGATTCTAAACTTAGCGCAGCACAGAAGGCCCTTCCCAGCCTGTGCATTTCGTCCCCCTCTTGCACCGCCACCTCCTGGCACTTCCTTCGTGCCTCCTGCAGCCAACCTCGCCGACCCCTCTGCTCCCCAAACGCAGCACGTTCTGCACGGTGCCTGCCGAGCCTCCCCATGCACCTCCCATGCCCCAGGCCAGCAGTGCTCAGAGGGTGGTCTGTGGACCTCTCTGGGTCCCTGAGGCCCTTTCACGGGGTCTGTGCAGTCAAAACCATTTTCATAATAATACTAACACTTTGTTTTCCCTTTTCACTCTGTGGACATTTGCACTGGTGGCTCAAAAGCCGTGGTGGGTAAAACCTCTGTCTTGACAGATATCAAGGCAGTGACGCCATACTGTAGTAATCGTTGTTGTGTTCCACAGTGTCCTTGCGGTGTACAAAACCAGCCAGTTTCACATCAAGAGCACTATTGATGAAGCAGCAGAAATTACTCATTCTATTTAAATTATGTCTCGACCCCTGCGTGCACATGTGATTGTGCCATGCAGCGAGATAGGAAGTCTGCAGAAAGCACATTTGCTGCATGCTGAAAGCCGCGGTGGCTCAAGGGAGAGCCCTTGAGTGAGTTGTAAGCAAAACTAGTTGGTTTTTCCACGGAACACTGTCTACTTGAAAGCACAACAGAAAGATGTGGGTATTAAAGAGATTTTTTCAAAAGTCATGATCAGTGCTGTACTGTGCTGTGAACTCAGCTGGTAAACAAATAATGTCACCCTTTGCTAATTTTCTTGTTTTGAAAAATACAGATTTTTTTCATAAAAACATGCTATGTTAAATGTAATGGGTTTCTTATTTTTTAATCAGTTAATAATTTAAAATTTTCTCAGATTTCTAATACAGTAAATATTAATAGATCTAACCCACATACAGAAAACTCTTTGGGATCCTCAAAATGTTTTAGGCATGTAAGGGGGGTCTTGAGACCAAATAGTTTGAAAACCTGACACTTGAAGCCCTAGTTCATGGTGCCGTCTTCCTCACATGCTGTGGGCTTCTGTGCCACAGCTAGTTTGACCTTCACCTCTGATGGAATTGCTTACCTCTGTATATTCCAATTCAATTCCTGTCCTCACGTGCATCTTCCCAGTGTTCTGCGTATCTGCCAAGTAATTGCATGCTCTTCAAAACCCAGCCCCTTGACATCCATATGCATCTTCGGTTTTTAGAGACCCCACAGACGTGTCTTCAGAGAGTGACAGTGCCATGACCTCCAGCACCGTGAGCAAGCTTGCCGAAGCCCGGAGGACAACTTACCTCTCGGGGAGATGGGTCTGTGACGATCACAACGGGGACACCAGCATTAGCATTACAGGGCCTTGGATTAGCCTTCCCAACAACGGGGACTACTCTGCCTACTACAGTTGGGTGGAAGAGAAGAAAACCACTCAGGGGCCTGGTGAGAAGCAAGACAGTCTTTGAAAACTTCTATAAATATATTTTCTTAATTGAGGTAAAATTTATGTAACAAAATGAACAGCTTTAGAGGAAGCAATTCAGTGGCATTTAGTGCATTCACAGTGTTGTGCAACCATCACCTCTGTCTAGATCCAAAGCATTTTTTTCACTCCAAACAAAAACTCTGGGGCTTGAAGCAGTCACTCGCATTCCCACCTCTTCCCAGCCCTTGGGAACCACTGTTGTGCTTTCTGTCTCTATAGGTGTCTCTTCTGGATGTTTCATATAAATGGGATCATACAATACGTGGCCTTTTGTGTCTGGCTCTTTTTCATTTAGTATAATGTTTTCAAGGTTCATCCACATTGTAGCATGTATCAGCATTTCATTCTTTTAATGACTGAATAATACTCCATTGCGTGAATATGCCACATTTTTATCTATCAGTGGATGGACTGAAAACATGTATTTTTTTTTTAGACATTTCACCTTTTGGGGGTCAATATTGTTTTATTTATATAAAAAGATCTATTTAAAGAAGTGTATTTAGCCTGTTGGGTCCCATTTTTATAAGTTTCTAACTTTGTAAAGAACTTTTTTTATCAGTCCTAAATGGAGATTGAAATACCCCAGTAGAAAAACCCTTTACAACTTCAGTAGCTTCTCTTTGGTGGAGAAAGATTATTCATTTAGTCATCCAGCAAGTATTTAGTGAGTATGTGCTGTCTGTCATGCACAGTGCAGGTGCTACACAGGTGATGTCACCAAGACAAGTGTAGCCCTGTGCCTTTCTGTGGAGAGGAAGGGAAGCAAGTAATGATCAAAGGCATCATACACTGAGTATGGGCTGTGGACGACGGAACCAGCACCTTCAGGGATGGGGCTACAGAGGAAGGAACTATTTCTCCATAGGGTAGTCAGGGGAGGCCTCTCTGAGGAGGTGACATTTAAGTTGGGCATTAATTGTTTGGATAAATAATACATTATCAGATCCAAGGAGCTCAGACATCAGTTTCATTTGTGCTGGCTCCATTTAGGCCCATTTGCTTAGGCTTACATTCCACTCAGCAAAAATCATAAACAATGAAATATTAATGTCTGGCCATGGACCTTTTATTACTAAAGAGTAAAGCATAGCCATCAATAATGTATTGACAAAACCACAAATCACAAAAATCTAGGTTCATTAATATTTTTGTTGAAATTAAAGCTGTTTGTGTATGGCTCTTGGTTTTATACTTTAGATATGGAGCATAATAACCCTGCTTACACGATTAGCGCTGCGTTGTGCTATGCGACTCAGCTGGTCAACATTTTGTCTCATATACTCGACGTAAATCTTCCCAAAAAGCTGTGCAACAGGCAAGTAATTGAAGACAGTGATGTCATCTTTATCACGGCTCTCTCATGTTCCTATTGTGTTCTTTATTCTAATTAAAACAAAAACAAGAATTTAAGTATTATCAAGAGGGAAAAGGTCTGACCATGAAATATTGAGATTGATTCCATAAGCCTAATGTGCAAATTTGTGTCATTGTCTTACAATTGCACATGACATCTTTGAAAAGACCATGGAATTCTCCCATATGAAAAGATAATTTAAGGGAAAACCAGGATATTCAGAGGGCGTGCTTATGTGTAAGGACTGGATAAATTGTAACACTTCGATTTTTTTTTTGATTTGTTTTAAAATGAAAAACACGTGGTTTAAAAATTTTTTTAATTGTAAATGTTTATAGTCCACCCAGTTCCTACGAAGACCTTCCTGTCTCCCTCCAGTTATCCTTGCATTTCACGTAAATATTAATGTGTGTTATTACCACTACCACCACCCCCCTTTAAACACAAATGGTATCAGGCTAAACTAAGGTGTTTTGCACCTGCTTTTTAAATTTGTTATTTATTTACGAAGATTTGTTGAGCACCTGCTATGTGCTAGGCACTGTTCTAGGCACTGAGGGGGTACAGTGGTGATGAAAACATAACCTCTGCCCTTCTGGCACTTAACTTTAACAGAGAGACACATGATAAATGAACAGTACGTCAAGTGGTGATGAGTGCTCGGGAGACCATTAGAGCAGGTGAAAGAGCGGGCCTATGAGGGCAAGGAAGGTTCACCACGTCTGACTGGGCAGGTGTGGAGTCACATGTCAACCTGGGGGAGGCCGGGAGCAGGCCACAGGGATCCCTGGGCAAGGAGAAGGGCAGGTGCAGAGCCCCGGGAGAGTGAGAGAACGAGGCAGCAGGGACAGGAGGCTGCAGATTCTGTGGCGCCTTATAGGGCCATAGTTGGCTTTCAGCTGTCACTCTGCCTAACGTGGATAGTAGCAAAGTTTTCGTTTGTACGGATGTACCAAGATCATACTGGTCTGCTCTGTCCCGTATACTTCAAGGAATAATCGTGTACATTCGTTGTTTTATTAGTGTGCAAGCATTTGTGTAGAGTGAGTTTTCAGAAGTAGGATTGCTTGGTCAAAAGATATGTGCGTTTGTAATTTTATGGATGTGGTGAAATTGCTATGAGAGCAGTAGTTCATCCTTAGAAGAGTTTCTGTTAAGTGCAATTTATTAAGAGCAAAGGACATGGGGTATGTTTTGTACTGAACTGTAGTGTAAAGCATACTCTTCAAAATGAACATTTTAACATAGAATTTCTTCAAAACTCACAATTTTACAAATCATACATTTGTTTTACAGTGAATTTTGTGGAGAAAACCTCAGCAAACAGAAATTTACTCGAGCAGTGAAGAAACTAAATACAAATATTCTTTACCTGTGCTTTTCTCAGGTATGGAAAATAACGCTGTGAGCTAAGTTTTAATTTGTTACATGGTTGAAAATATTAATCAGTTTTTTTCTTATTCTAGCATGTAAATTTAGATCAATTACAACCACTGCATACTCTCAGGAATCTAATGTACTTGGTCAGTCCGAACGCTGAACACCTAGGCAGGTAAGAAGGGTGTTTGTTACTTTTCTCTAAGTGGTGGTGTTATGACGACTTTTAAGTAGAGTTGCTGTATGCACACATATACAAAGATAACACAGTCCTGTATGGAAGGAAACAAGGGCTAGTCATATTTGATCCCTTATGGTCCTTACATAATCATTTCTCAGAGGAAATTAGTATCAAGCTTTTTTAACACCTAAAACAGAATAGAAGAACCCTTATATTCCTGGAGTAGGGACTTCTTGTGCTGTCCCTGAAGACCAAAGTCTGTTACTTTGAATCCACATCTGATTCTTCCTTAGTTCTGCCTAGTATCTCTCCTGATTCTTGTGCATTTTCTTTTGTGCCTGTTCATTCTTTCCCATCATAACAGTTCTTCACAATTTTTTTTTTTGTCACTGAGTCCATCTGGCCACCATTTGTTGGAGATAAAGGGTATGAGAAGTTTATGAGATGAACTAGTTTGAAATCCATTATCTTAAAAACAGGAGTACTTACAAAAAAGACCAACCAGGACTGGTCTATGGTATGTTTTTAGTCTCTCAGCCTTTAAAAGCATGACATAGATGAGGCTTATCTTTAGGACCAAACAAGACCCATTCTCGGGTGCTTATCTTTTCCCCTTGCTCTGAGCAGTCTCTGTATACATTTCTGCAGATATGACTCAGTTAATGTATTGGAACTTTTGAAAGAGAAGAAAGAAAAACAAAAGATGGGAAAGTTCTTTTGGGACTCCCTTCCCCATCATTCATTTTCTTTGACACTGGAACCGTGGCTCAAGGGGAGACCCCCTCCACGTTGCAGTGAATTTAACCGTGGTAATCTGCCCTTAATCTTGGTAATCTGCCCTTAACCTTGTTTTGTGTTTCTTCTCTTCCTCAACACCCGCCCATTTAAAACCATAGTTAACTTTCCTGGGACACAGACCCCTCTGGGAAAAGCTGTGAAATCTCTCCAGGAAACTGCACATACACCTGGAATTGTGCCATTTTAGAGGGAGTTCATTCTCCTCACCCCAAATCCCATTCATTAGTTTATAAGCCTCAGAAACCTGTTAGAAATCCATCACATTTTTAGTGGTTGATTCCTGTGAGTTTGCTTGCCGTCCTCTTTATACGTTATTTGTAAAGCAGTCCACGTTACGAAATTTATCCTTAATAATAACAGCTAATATTTATTGAGCCAATATTTATTGACACTGTGCCAGCTGCTTTACCTGCATAAGATCAACCTGATAGATGGGAGAAAAAAATGAATAAAATTCAGTTCCCATTAATAATTAAAGGAAAACAATTAGCAAATTAAAAATAGGTTATTAATAAATACTTACTACAAACCTACAGCAAAAACTACTATACTTAATGACATGTTACTTACATTGATATTTAATAGAACCTTTCCCTTACAGTCAGGAAAAGCCAAGAAGGCCTACTATCACTGCTATGTTAACATTGCTGTGGAGGCCTAGCCAAGGCAAAAGATTTTTACAAAGAAGTAAGGTGTATTTATATTGGAAAGAAGGTGAGATTGTAGATGGTGTGATTATTGAACTGGTTATCCAAGAGAACTAAGAAACTCTTAGAAATGATAGTTCAGTATGGTGCCTAGGTACAAGCTCAACGTACAAAGACCAATTGCTTTCTTATATGCCAACAACAACTAGTTAGAAAATGTAATGGAAAAAAGGTCCCTTTTATTGTAGCAACAAAAAATATAAATTATATAAGTAATCCTTACAAAATATTTGTAAACCTATATAAAGAAAATATGAAACTTAAAAAAAAATTATTCAACATGTATTTCCTGAATGTCTGTCAGGCACTGTATGAGGTATGGGACTGAATGAAAGTAAGCCCGATGCCACAAAGACCGTTAGGATTTTCTAGGATGGGAAGCCTCAGTATGGTAAAAATGCCACTTCAGCCCGAAAGGAAACCTGATCAGAATTTCAACAGATATTTCATGGAACTTGGTTAAGCTGATTCCAAAGTTCAACTAGAAGCACAGTCTGAAAGGATATTTTGAAAAAGAATAATAAGGGATGGGCTTGGCCCCTAAAGATAATTAAAACCTTTATTATCTGCTGTTAGCATGCAAATAGGTGGAGCAATTAGAGGAAGAAAATAAAGGAGCCCAAAACAGGCCCTTGTGTATGTAGGAATATAATAGATGATAGGGTGGCATGTTGAATCGGATAATAATAGTAGCTCAGTGGTGGTGGGCCAGTTGGGTATTTATGTGGGGAAAAGTTGGAATCATACTACATTCCATATGTAAAAATAAATTCCAGATGATATGAAAGACCTTATTACTTTATTTTTTAATAAAACCTGTAAAATAACTAGGAGAAAAGACGATTTTTATAATCACAGGGTGGGGATGGTATTCCCAAGCAAGCTACAAAACCCAAAAACCATAAAGGAAAGGAGTTACACATTTTACTGTGTCAAAACAAAATGTCTCTGGTAAAATATACCATAAACAAAGTTAAAAGACAAGCAACAGGTATGTTTTACAACCTTTGTAATAGACAATGGATTAAAATCTAGACTACTTAAGTCTTTCAAATCCATAAAAGAAAGATAAACCTAATAGAAAAATAGACAAAGGATTCAGGCAGGCATTTCACACAAAAGTGCAAGTAGTCAGTATTCAAATGGAAAAAAATCTTCAGCCTCAGTCAAGAATAAAGAAATGCACTTCTAAACAGCTTTCTAGTTTTCAACCATCAGTTTGGCAAAAATGGAAAGGATTGATGATAACCCAGTGTTGCTGGTTGTTTAGGAAAACAAACACCTTTCTTTTAGGGCTGGATTTCTTTGGTGGGTTTGAAGTTTTCTTTGGGCTGCCCTCAAGTCAGCTCTCCATTTAGAGGGCTCTGTCCAACAGGAGTACAGGTGCACAACCAGGCTGTCGATTTTGTGTCTGTGAGCCAGGAGGTCAGGAGGTAAGCCTCAGGAGGGCCCCTTCACACCTGCCTCAGTCAGGATCAAGGCTTTAGAGAGGTTGTTAATAAACCTGGGTGGGACTTCCTGCTTCCACTGAGACCAGCTGAACTGAGGATCCCATCCTGAATGCAACATAAACTTTTTTTTTCTTTGAAATAAATTCAAACTTATAGAAAAATTGTAAAAAATAAAAATAGTACAAAGACACATATACCCTTAGCCCAGACTCAACTTTGCTGGTATTTTTACCATGTTTGCTTATCATTTGTGCAGTTTCTGTCTCTCGTATCTTCATAAATACACATACATACACAAAAAAACCTTTTTTTTTCTGAACCCTGTGAGGATAAGTTACATACATCATGGCTGTTGACCCTTAAATACTTCAATATGTATTCTTTTGAAATAGGGATATTTTCTTGCTTTTAACCACAGTACAGTTATCAACATCAGCAAATTTAACATTGATACAATACTGCCAATATGCACATTTTGTCAGTGGACCAAAAATGTTCTTTATAGCACCTCACTCCAAGTACAGGGTCCAGTCTTGAGTTGGATGTTGTGTTTAGTTGCTATGTTTCTTAAACCTCCTTTAAATCTGGAACATTTTCACAGCCTAGTTTGTTTTTCATGACATTACCGTTTTTTCCTTCTTTTTTAATAGAACTTTTATTCTGATGTTTCCTTGAAATGAGATCAGGTTATACATTCCAGGCTGGAATGCTGCCTAGGTGAATGTGTCCTGGGTATCGCATCCAGAGGCCCACAGTGGCCATCTGTCCCTCATTGGTGATGTTAATTTGATCACACCCAGTCAAGATGCTTTCTACCTTCTCCTCTGTACAATTCCTATATTTTTCCTTCCTTGCAACTAATAAGGAGTCAGTTGGGAGACACTTTGAGACCATGCAGTTATCCTCATCAGAATTTCCCCCTGGATTTAATATCTATTGATTTTTCTTACCTGATCCAGTCTTTACCATGATTAACACATCATTTTTATCCAGAGTTTATAGTTTACAGTAGGGTTCACTCTTGAGGTCGTATATTCTTTTTTTTTTTTTTTTTTTTTTTTTTATGGTACGCGGGCGTCTCACTGTTGTGGCCTCTCCCGTTGCGGAGCACAGGCTCCGGACACGCAGGCTCAGCAGCCATGGCTCATGGGCCCAGCCGCTCCGCGGCATGTGGGATCTTCCCGGACCGGGGCACGAACCCATGTCCCCTGCATCGGCAGGCGGGCTCTCAACCACTGCGCCACCAGGGAAGCCCTGTATATTCTATCATATAATATTTTTAAAATATTTTGCAAAAGAAACTTTCTAAAAGCCACAAAGAACATTTTGTTGCCTTAATCGATGAGAATAACTCCCTACAGCATCATGAAAAAATGAGTACTCTTGGCTTCAGAGTCCTGAATAAAAGGATATCAATTATTCAGCTAAACTGAAGGAATGATTTGAAAATCTTTATTCCCAAAGCCATTAAGTGAAAAGACTTAATTCTTTTGCTAGTTAATTTTGTGTGTGTGGGGGGGGTGTGGCTTGGGGTATGCTGGGCAGATAATAGATCTCTAAGCTAGAAGTGATAGGACAGAGGCTGAGTGGAGAAACGTCTTCTGCTCTCACAGGTCCTCAGAAATGTAGGTTACTCATTGGAACTAAAATTGTTCAGACTGGCCACTTTGGGAATCATTTACTAGTTTTTTCATTTCTTTCTTTTTTTTTTTAAACATCTTTATTAGAGTATAATTGCTTTACAGTGGTGTGTAAGTTTCTGCTGTACAACAAAGTGAATCAGCTATACATATACATATGTTCCCATGTCGCCTCCCTCTTGTGCTTCGGCCTCCCTCCCACCCTCCCTATAGTTTTTTCATTAGAAGTATTTAATTGGGCACCTTCTCCAGGCCAGCTGGACTTTGCCCCGTGCAGTTCCAAGCAGAGAACTGGAGTCCCTGTGGCTGCCGGCAGGGAGCTCTGCCTGGAGGGAGTGTCATTTCCCACCGTGTATCACTCCTGCCTGTTTCCTGGGAAAACCCTTAAAGAGAGGGCCTGGGGGTGATGGCAGTCTCATGCCGAGAGGGGACCCCAAGAGGAGATCTGGCAGCATCAAATAGGAACAGAAAACAGGCTGTGTGCCTCTTGGGCTGGCAGCAAGGAAGTGACTGCATTGGAGAGCTGACCTGGGTCTATGAGGGAGCCTGGGGGGTTTGGGAGATGAAACCTGGCAGTAGATGCCGAGGTCCCCCTGGACAGTGAAGCTGAACAGAACAGAATCCAAGAGCTTTGTGTTCAGGAAAAGAGGGAGCCCAGCTAAGGCACTTACATTGTGACCGTTTTTGGGGAGGCAGCTGCCATGAGGAGAGAGAGGGGTGGAGGCAGCTCTCGGCAAGCTGAGGGGGTGGAGGGAGGCTGTGACCAGGGGAGGTGGGACCCCGGCGAGGAAAGGTGGGGCGTGCAGTGAGGGCCTGAGCTGGGGGGACACAGGGTGGAAAGGGGGCTTATTTGGTCACAGCAGGCGGGAGCGTGAGGGAGGAGGGGAAGAGCCCCTGCTGGCTTGTGTTCTGAGACTGGTTGGCTCAGACATCTGAGAGGCCAACAGGGTCTCCAGGGCCTGGAACAGAAATGCTGGCTATGTGCTGTTGCTATGTTTTAGCTGGGAAGCGGGGTTGTCTTGGAAGAATGAAGGTCGCTTGACCTGGGAAAAGTGAGTCAGAAGGTGCAGGTCTGGTGAGGTGCACTGGAGGCCAGCGCTAGGCTTTTATCATCACAAAGGCTGCAGAGAAGTTTGGACCATAGACTAAAATGACAGGCTGTACAATTCTCAGTTATTTCTCACGTCTGTTGTTTTTGCTAATGTCTGTCATTTTCCCCAAAGTAACTGTCAGTGAAACTCTTAAGTGAACCAAGGCATTGTGTCCTTATCTTGGGGACAGCAGGGGGGAGGGTGCTGGTGTGATGTGGTCCCACCCTGTAGCTGGCTGCAGGAAACCCCCTGGAGGGGCAGTAGGTGAGGTGACTGCCCACCCAAAGGAAATGCAGCCTGGCTCCCCTGAGACAGGAGCTAGAAAGGGGGCACGGAAGAGCAGCAGGGCTGTGTGGAGCTTGCTCACAGGGTCCCACGGTGGCACTGAGGGGCCGTCACGGGGGATGAGGCCTGACTTGGAGGTGATGATGCCGTTAGGGACCTTTGGGAAATAAAAATAGTTTTCTCCTGAAATATAGTGCAGAAATATGCACTATTCCAGATGAATGTGTTCTAAATAGTTGTATCTCATTCAATGCTATAAATGTGTCCCTAGAAAATTATGTAATGATATCTTAAAATGCGTGCAGGAGCTTGCTATTGACTCTAATCCAAGGAAGCTTTGCTAACATGCATACAGCCCTGTCATTTAGCCCCTGTGAGTCTTAAGAGTTTAATAACTGGGGGCTTCCATGAGGCAGAGAACACCTGTACAGTTTTATTGTTCCACTGATATGCCTGTGTATGCATCGAGTGACTGTGTTTGTCACAATTCTCATTGGCATGCATGGATACTGTGGTGGTTTGAAACAGGAAATCGTATGTTGGACCAGCATGCCTAGTCTCAGTGGATGGGTTTTTTCCATCCAGGGTCTTCCCAAGTAGGTTGAGTTGAGGGAAAGTGCGGTGTGGTGTTTTTTTCATTACTTGGATGGCCATTATTATTTAGGTAAAGAGAAGCTCGATTCTAGACCAGTTGTGGGTGTGGTGACGGCTCTGGGCCTGCCGAGTCGCATCGGGTCTTACATTGCGAGAGGGTTGTTTGTCTTAAAGGGGCCCTCGCTGTCTGCACACAGGTCGGGACCCTTTGAAGTGCGAGCAGATCTGGAGGAGTCCATGGAGTTTGTGGATCCCGGAGTTGCTGGAGAATCAGACGAGAGTGGAGATGAGCACGTAAGTGACGAGGAAACCGACCTGGGCACCGACTGGGAGAACCTGCCCAGCCCCCGGTTCTGTGACATTCCTTCCCAGCCCGTGGAAGTGTCCGAGAGCCAGAGCACCCAGGCGTCCCCTCCCATCGCGAGCAGCAGTGCTGGTGGTATGATCTCCTCGGCCGCGGCCTCCGTCACCTCCTGGTTTAAAGCTTACACTGGACACCGCTAACGAGCAGGGACCGAGCCGCACCAGATCGGCCTGCGGAAAGCTCTTCCTCCGCGACCTGGTAAACGTTACGTGTTTAGCTAAGACAGTGCCTGGAACAGAAAGAGGTTAGAGGTTAAGCTGTTGGGTTTTTTTAAAACAGGGCGACGAGCATTTCTCTTTGTCGATTGGGCCGTGGTGGTGACTGACATGCTTATGATAATTAACAGAACAGAGCGGTCACAGGCCCTTCTCCCAGAACAGTGCCGGTAGAGGAAAGCCCTGTGTGCATGGCCAGTTCTTTTGAGGCAGAAACACACAGAACCCCTTCCAGCCACAGGCCGTTGGTCCCACAGACCCGGCTGCCTCCCAGGTGGTCCCTGTGATGCTAAGACTGTTCCTAAACACTCTGCTTCAGAGATTGAATAACAAGGAAGTGATTCCTGATGGTTAGGATTTGAAAGATAAAAATTGTTTACTATGAGTTTGTTTTTATGCCATTATTTTTTGTACAGAGAACAAGCAGGCAGTTTGAAACACTTGATTTCTTTATAATTTGGTCATGCTTGGTTTTTAAGGTCAAGGATTTTTGTCTTGTTTTCAAAGGGTAGGGTTTTTTTTGGTGGAGGAGAGGTAGTTTAAAAAATGATTTCACTTGTGCCACTCTCTTGCGGCCTGTCGGACATCCCTGTTTTCTTTCTCCCCACACAGCAAAGAAACTAAGGTCTTGTTTTCTGTAGGACCCAGATCCATGAAGAGAAGAAATCCTGGCTGCAGTAATGTCCTAGAGATTAAAAAACTATTTCCTTGGATTTTGAGGGGAATTAAGTTCATTCGTACCTAGATTATTGAATTCCTACCACCCACACTATGTGCATTTTGAAATTGAACTTATTTTCTGTGAGTGAAAAATAAGTGATAAAGGTTGTTCCCTTATGGAAGCTAAATTCCTGCCTGGGCACAGGTTAAAAGCCACTGAAGTGGCCCATGGTCATTTTTCTGGTGTCTGGTTTCTTTCTAAGGGATTTAGTAAGTGGCAGGTTTTTCTACAGAAAACCACCCGGCTTGTTTGTTTCCTAGAGGTCTTTGTTGCTCTAAAGATACTACCTTTGCTCTGAAATGCAGAGCACATCATTACAGCTAATACCGCTCTTCTGTATCCTGGGAAAGCTCTGATGGAAAGAATTTTCCCTCACCAAAAGATCCTTTTCAGCTAATATGTCTTGTCATTCTCTTAGTGACAATCTTGTAAGAAAACTGTAGAGAGGCATTATGTACAAATATGTAAGTAGATTTTTATTTTTAATGACTGCTAAAAGAAATCTATGTAGCAACTACTAAGTGAAATCCAATGAAAAATTCCTAACAGGCATTATTACCATATCTTGTTAGTGTGATTAGCATGATAGTACCTCATAAATCACTTGGAGGTTTGCCCTGCCCTATAGCTTCTTTTCTCCTTGTAATTAGTATAGTTGATACTTTGCCTCCAAATCCGAGGTGCTATATATAGCTCTTGCTGTTGGTATATTTAGTGTTTGGGTAGAGTTTGGGGTAGAATTGCAGAAGGGTGTTTATTCCTATCCAGGAGTCCCAAGTTTCCTGACTGTAAATTTTCCACTTAGGGAGGAAACAGGCTTTTCTCCTTGTGGGTTCTTATACAGCCAGTATCTGTTTTAAGTGCTGGGCTTCATGATTGCTGGGTTGCATTGTCCTATCCAGGTCTGTAATGTAGTTCATAGAGAGAGGCTGTGGCAGACTTTAACAAATACCAAATGAACTTAAAATCCCGTAAGAGTTGTCTAGGCACTCAAACCCTCAGAACGAAGAGCTTAGTCTTAAGAGTTGGAACACTGGGATTCAGCGCTTGGGGGCAGGGAATGACTTCAACTGAAAGATGCACAACAGTCATGGTTTGTCTCAAGTATTCCTTTTATGAAACCATAAGATCGCAAACCAGAGTAATTCAACAAAACTTACAAGGATATGGGAAATGTAGGGATTCATAGGGTATGTTTTGTTGTTAATATCAACTGGAGGCACTTTACTTAGGGTTAAATGATCAAACCTTTAGTGGTTTTGAACACCAACATACTGGCTTACACTGCTGAGATATTTTGGTTTTCATTATTTTGCACTGGATCCACCCTGTAAATATTCTTAAATATACATTTCAACCACTGTTTTTTTCTACTCTCTTTGCTGCTTATTAAAATCTTTCATGTAGGTGCCAGAACCATATGTAAACAGCTTTTTAAAAAATTGAAGCTGGTATTTTTTTTTAAACAACAAGCCATAGAACTTGGTCATGTTTTCCATCATAAGACGATTTGTTGAAACAAGGTAATACTAAAAAAACTCACAGGCACCAAATAGGCTGCTTAAAATGGTCTGTTAAAGACTTTTTTTGTAATGGAGTATAACTAAGAAAAGTTTTGCACATCTGTAAGTTAAGGGGAAAAACAGTGTCAACATTGGGGAGTGGACAGGATTCATTTAAGGAGTCGTGTATTGATAATTTGGGGAAGAACATTTGGTGGCGTGCTGTTAAAGAATCTCCTTGGGGCGTCATGTTGCAGGGGTTCCCCACTGCTCTGCGACTTCCTAACCAGTTTGAGTCATACAGATGTTTTCTAAGCTATTATTGTATTATTGCAATAAATCTTTTAACAGTACTTCGCAAATATGTATGTCTTTTTCAAGCTCTGATTATTCATTTCCACTGAATATATTGAGGGTAGCAAGAATGAGATCTAACTCTGTAGTATTTTATACAAATTATAGGATAATTTTTTTTTAAGAATTTTTTGCCAGGTAATGGAAAATGCCTGTTAATACTTTTTTAAAATTATAGTGGTATTAACAATAATGGTCCATCTTTAGTAAGCTCGAAAGTTGGTCGCTTAACCAGTCACATCTTTCTCTAAGCATTTTTCTCCCATAGCCATCATTTGATGCAAGTCTCTGGCAGTGACTTCTGGTATATTGCAACAGCCACTTACGGAGGGAAGGAGGGAGGGAGGGAGAGATGGGGCCTTCTAGGTTGCCCATATGGAATTTGCCTAGGCTTTCTTCAGGATGAGATAAAGGGCAATGTTAGAGGGGATCTGTCAAGCTGAGAGAACAGAATATTTTTGGAGAATCCCTCCCCTCTGTGTTTTGTTTTAATAACTGTGTAGTCTCTCCCAGATGGATAATCTGTACCTTTCAGGTTAGATTATTATGGAGAGAGGTCACCTGCAAGGTGGATGGGGGATACCAAGAGTGATTACTGTGGAACAGCAAGACCAACTCAGAGAAGTACCGAGGAACTGTTGCCATGGTCATCATACTCCTTTACCTGCAGGAGGCAGCCAGCCAGCAGCAGCAGAACAGGCAAGGAAATGAAAGGGTTCCTGAATAGGGCACGTGCTTCAGTGTTAGTCCTTCGACCTCCCTGGGTAACAGTTAAAAACACGCTCTCATCTATGTGTGTACCCATAGATTCCCAGCCCTCAAAAGTTACATCATGATCAATGCAGGAATCAGGTTGAAGCAGATGGAAAGAACTAAGGATAACTTTGTCCTTAGTGGTTGGGAGGTCATTTGAAAACTGCTTCAACAAAATGTACCAGGAAATTTGAAACTGGCTTTTGGGCAAGTTATCTGAATCCCAGCTGTGAAACACTCAGTGAGAGAAGGCCACCACTAGCACCCCATTCCAAGGATCTGGTGAGAAAATACCCTGGAAAAAGGGTTCACCATCTGCTTAGAGTTTTACATAGGTGAAGTGGATTTTTTTTTTTTTTTTTTTGAGATTTATTTATTATTATTTTTGGCTGCGTGGGGTCTCCATTGCCGTACGCAGGATCTTTTGTTGTGTTGCGCGGGCTTCTCTCTAGTTGTGGTGTGCAGGGATTTTTTTTTATCTCTTCTCTAGTTGTGGCGCACAGGCTCCAGGGCGCGTGAGCTCTGTAGTTGGCGGCACGCGGGCTCCAGCTGAGGTTGCAAGAGCTCAGTTGTGGCACGCAGCTTAGTTGCACCGCGGCATGTGGGATCTTAGTTCCCCGACCAGGGATCAAATGTGCAACCCCTGCATTGTAAGGTGGATTCTTTACCACTGGACCACCGGGGAAGTCCCTTTTTAAAAAAAATAACAAAAACCAAAAAACCAGAAACCACCAGTGGGACAGTCTTTTCTAAAAGAAAAGGGCTGGTAAAACAGCAAAAGCCACATCAGTGACTTTTTTGTTGTGCTTTTTCTGGGAAGGAGTGAGGTATAGTCTGGTGGGGAGAAAATCTGATGGAGAATTCAAATGGTCCCTTTAAAAAAGTGAGAAATAGGCAGGAGGTGTCTGCCAGCACTAGGTAAGTGTTGAAAAGTGGACTGGAGTCAGTGGAGTGGAAGCAGCTCAGCATCATGAAGGCGTTAATAACCTCCAGGTGCATATCAGCTTGTTCATCATCTCCCCTTTTGGGCATGGTTTTCTGGCATTTACTGTATGACTTCAGAAGACACCTGGATTTTGAGGAAAGGGCTCTCCTACCCTCAGCAACTTATTTCTCTAAATTTAAAACATTATCAGGAAGACATTTCTACAGCATAAGCAAGTAGGTGGCTCTAGACTTCGGTAAGAAAGTGGCAAGTGGTTTGGAAGTAGTAGATGGCAGGGACGCACCTCCCAATCCAAAGTTGATTAATGAATGATAGAAACGGGGCATATCTTCTGTGTCAGCAGCGTAATAGTTGCCTTCAAAGTAGTAAGGACCACGTGTAGCACCCACCCACAGGGTGGTGCCCCTATTTTCTGGCTCGGGGCATTGGTACTGGCTTAAGTTGGGAGTTCTACTGCATTGATGGCCTTTGAGAAAAAGCCTGCTAAGAGCTGGAGAGCTCCCGCAGAGGTCTCTGGTGTACTCCGCCCAAGATCTTTAGCACCTAGTTTCTCTGGAGTTGCTACTGCTCCCAGTGTGATCCTAGGACCTGCAGCATCACCTGGTAGCTTGTGAGAAATGAAGGATCTTGGGTGCCATCAGAATCAGAATCATTTCGATAATACGTATGTACATTAACATTTTAAAAGCACTGACCGGGACTTCCCTGGTGATCTAGGGGTTAAGAATCCGTCTTCCAGTGCAGGGGATGTGGGTTCAATCCCTGGTCGGGGAACTAAGATCCCACACGCTGCAGGGCAACTAAGCCTGCGCACCACAACTACTGAGCCCACGTGCCGCAACTACAGAGCCCATGTGGGCTGCAACTAAGACCCAACGCAGCCAAAATATAATAAATATTTTTTTTTTTTTTTTTTTGGTATGCGGCCCTCTCACTGTTGTGGCCTCTCCCGTTGCGGAGCACAGGCTCCGGACGCACCGGCTCAGCGGCCATGGCTCACGGGCCCAGCCGCTCCGCGGCATGTGGGATCCTCCCGGACCGGGGCACGAACCCGTGTCCCCTGCATCGGCAGGCGGACTCTCAACCACTGCGCCACCAGGGAAGCCCAATAAATAAATATTTTTAAATAAATAAATAAATGCCATTTCTCTGGAGAGCTCTCTGGAGAACCTCTGCTTGCCATGTCTTAAAAAAAAAGATAAAAGCATTGACCTATAGCAGTGCTGTCCAATGTAATATTTAATGTATCCCATACATCTGATTTTAAACTCTGGTAGTCTCATTAAAAAGGTAAAAAGAAATAGGTAAAATGTATTTTTATAATAGAATTTAACTCAAGATATACAGAAACATTATTTCATCTAATAAGCATGAAAAATATTAAGAGGGCAGAGGGGCTGCAGGAGGGTTGATTTGTATTCTTGCCCTGGGTCACAAAAATTGGGGAAGGCTTGCCCCTGTATCTACACACTTGTAATAAACCCTCCTTGACTTCACTCTTTTTGGGTGTGTCAGCAGTTTCCTGTTGAGAAGGTACACAATAAAGGGCCTCTGCAGAGCACACACTGGAAGCTTGAAAGCGAGACTCCTGGCCTTGGAAAAGGGTAAGATCATGCAAGAGGTCCCAGCTTAGATGCCAGGGCAGCCAAAGTACCATCTCTGCTTAGAAGAAGAATCAATCAGGGCTGGGGTGGAAGGAGGTTTGTGGCAGGCCACGCACCCTGCAGCAGAATCATGCTTGGCTGCCCATACAGGAGGCTTAGTGAGGTAGAGCAGAGAAGGCCAACAGCTCAGTCCCAGAATACGGAAGCTGGACGTGCCCAGGGTTGGCTCCATCCCTATCCTCCCACTGAGTTATACAAATGGGCCATTTCCCCTTCTAATGGACAGGGGACCAACACGATTAAATACAACTTTGCTCTACATTTTACTGATTGGCAACTAATTGATTTTGAATCTGTATCAACCTCTTCATACTACTTAATAGACATCTGAAAATACCAGTTGGTAAAGCAGCTATTTGATTTTCTGGTGGGGGGCAGAAGGTGGACATAAAGGAGGAAAATAATTTAAATAGCACGAGTGATTCTGCCCCAATTAACTAGATGATGCGATCTGCAATTCCCTGAGTCTTGGTGTCTGTACACTGCTCATCATTCAGCAAGAACAAGTCCTCTTACAGGACGTACGCTTTTCCCACCACTGTACCTGGTGTATATCATTCTCTGCTGGGTGGGTGATGGACACACAGGACTTGCAAGAGTAATTTCAGCTTTGTGCCATTTTCCCCCTAAATGCTAACTTTAGAACCTAATCCCTGCTGGGTTTTATCATTCCAAAGAGCAAAGCAAAACATTTAAGTAGAGCTTTCTATTTTAAACTTTTATAGCCCCAAAAGAATCTTAATCCAAAAAGAATTTGAAACAACGTATCCCAAAATTAATTTGTTCTGAAGCCTGTTCTGTGCAAACTGAAGAGGGGATGGGGGACTTTGAGAGGGGAAGGTTTCATTTTGCTTTTTAAACAGAGGAACACCGCGTCTCACCCGAGTTGTGGTATAAGACATGGCCATCTCTCTGCTCCCTCTCCCCAGCTATCAACTTCAGTGGTCCTGCTCCTCTAAAAAACACCCAGGTCAAACAAACCACCTAGAACAGGATTGCTGCCTAACTGTGGGTTTTGCTTAAACCAGTTAGATGTAAATACACTGGAAATCCCCAGAGGGTTCATAACCACAGTGATGTTTGCTTTTCCCGTGAGGTTATGCAAACACCAGCTATGGCCACACACCTAGGTGCATGTCAATAGAAGGTACTGCACATTTCCCACAAAGATACTTTCACCGGTCTTGGAGATTGCAACTCTAGCTTGTTTGAACCCAAAGCACATTTCCCACAAAGATACTTTCACCGGTCTTGGAGATTGCAACTCTAGCTTGTTTGAACTTAAAGCACATTTCCCACAAAGATACTTTCACCGGTCTTGGAGATTGCAACTCTAGCTTGTTTGAACCCAAAGGAAAACCCAGGATAGAAACTGTCAGATTCCCTGAGTGCCAGTCACGGTGCACAGCAGAGAACGCCTTTACGTGAATGCAGCGTGGTACCTGACAGTAAGAGCTAGATAACATCAGCTCCGGTTATTGCTGCAGTCTACAGTGTATGGTGGTGTTTTAGCGCAGACTCTTTTTATTCTGTTTTTGAGGTTGGCTGTGGGATGCAGGAGAGGAGGAGTAGCCAGTCTACTGAGTAAAGAAGGAATAGAGGCTGTTGAAGCCAAGGAAAAATGCCCGGGAAGACCCACATAATAAGAACAGTGTCTGAGGCCAGTCCGTACAGGTTGGCAGGGCGGCTCTGACAAGTCCAAGTAAGAAGGGTGGTTGGACAGAGTCCAGGAAGGGGCTCCTAGGTCAAGCTTAACCATCAGTTTCACAGCCTTCTGCAGTCAGAAAGCCCAAAGCAACTGCTGCCTGGGAAGCCAGGACAAAGCCCAGATCATATCAAATGCACAACTGACAGTTACCCAGCAAAACTCCTAGGGCTGCTGTGGAAGTGACCCTAACCAAGAAAGCTCCCATGGGACCAGCCGTGACCAGAGGAAAAGAGCGTCCCAGATCCCCTCATCCCCCTTCAGGTTTCTCATACTAGAAGGAGTTACAGTAGAGCCCAGAGCAATCAGAACCTGCCAGCACCCCTCACATCAAGATGACAACTGGGGAGGAATATAAACATTTTAATGCAGGGTGTGTACTGGGTGTGAGGCACTAAGGGGTGGGGTGGCATTGACCAAGCTGCCCTGCATGAGCCCCAAGTGGAGGGGGCTCCATACAACAAAGGGGCGGTGGCGGTAGAGAGGTACCTAGAGGCACCATGCAGCCAACCAAGGTGAACAGGACGGAGCAGGGGCTGCAAAGGACACGCCCCCTGCACACAGGCTGTGTGTTTGTTAGGGCAGGGAACGTGGCCAGTTGTGAATGAGCCTTTCACATGGCCATTTTAATTCCAGAGTCTTTGACAAGGCCCGAAGAGAAAGTTCTAATCTTGGCCTTTTTCCCTTTACAGTTCATCCCTGCCTTGTATCTGGTCTCATTCACTGAGCAGGGAACAAAGCCAAACTGCCCCAGGGATTGGGGGCAGGGAGCTGCTGACTCTTCCACATTTTCTCTGGTTCTGCATTTTCTTTCAAATGGTAAAGTGAGGGGTGGGAGAGAATCTAGGCCAGCTGTATCGGAACCTCTGAGCCAAAGCTGAGGGGTAAGAATCCCTTATTTGGGTCCCCACGGGGGTGGAGTTGGGCTGACCCTAGGGTCTTCGAGCCCACATTCTTCCTTTCTTGTGAGTCTAGGATTCTACAGCCATGCAGGAAGGCAGGTAGCACTGCACTGTTGCAGAAGTAAAATGTGAGCTGGTTTCCCCAGCTTGGCACTAGGGGGCTCTGAAGCACAGCATCTTTCTCCTAAGGGGAACAGCTACACTTGCCTAGCAATGAAGACCAGGGTGCCCTTGGGCCCCACCTGCCAAAATCCTCTTGTCATTCACACAGACACCCGTGGGAAGTGGGTCTTGCATCATGGTTCAAAAGGGATCATCTGTGATTTCTGAGAACCCCGAGAACTGCATGCCAGGATGGGGTTAGGGCATCATTCTTCCTGTCCTCTGCTCTTGGTCAGTTCAGGCCCTCCGCAGACTCACAGCTTGTGTCCCACGTGAAAACCACATCTCGAACGGCTGACTTGAGAAAACCACCTGGGCACATGTAGAAGAACCAAGAGCCAATAACAATGAAAGCTGACATTCCACACACCAAGCTGTGCAAGTCCTGCATGTGCACATCACCTTTAATCCTAAATTAGGAGTCACAACAAACCTATCAGGAAGGTACACACAGAGACTTGCCAGTTTAGAGCAAAGCACAGCGGAGGATGACAAGCCCTGGAAACTTCAGCCCAGGGGATGGAAAGCATTCTCATGTACCTCGGCTGGGATGAGTCATGAGGAAGGACACCGACACCCTGAAGGGGAAGTCAGCCTTCGCAGCCTGCAGCCTCTCCTGGTCCCGTGTCACAGACAGGCTCCAGCGGCATGTCACAGGTATCATCGCGATGTGCCTGCAGGGCAGACTTGTTCAGCATCTAGACACTTCTCAGTTTCAGTCCCCCCTCTTCAGGCAGGAGCAGCTACTGCCTAAGGATAAGGTAAGAAAAGAAGCTGCTCTGTGGCCACATACCACCTCAGCCACAGGTGAACCCGGCTCCCGGACTCCAGCCCTGCCCCAGTCTGCTTTGCAGCCCTGGCCAAAGCCTACTCCACCTTTCCATCTTTCTCCTGTGGGACTACCACAGCCTTCACTCAATTTCATGACAGCCCCACCCCTGGCACATTTACCATTGCCCCTCCACAGCCCAGAGCTGATGCAGCTCCAAGGCTTTTTTGGTGGGTACTCAATTTCAATACAACCTAGCTTCTAGGTCCTCCACAGCAGCTTTCTGGGGCCAGATACCTTCCAGCCCTGCCAGGCATTACATGACCATAGGTCTGAATATATTTTCAATGACTTCTAAACAATTAACTCATTATGCATAGCTAATATAGCACCTCATCCAACAGGAAATACAGAGGGTGCTGGGCAGACAACAAATTCAAACTGTTAAAGGTTGCAAAAATGTAAGCTCATAATGTTAAGTGAAGATGGTCTCTTTCCAGTGGTAGAAAAGAATTCTCTCTCCCCTTCCAACAACTCAATTTTTTTTTTTTTAATTCTTAGGATTCAGTTCACAATATCCCTCGTCAATAGTACCTCAAAAGAGAAAACACATCTGCAAAACTCAGGTCTCATTTAAGATGCATGTTTTTATTGAAGTTAAAAAAAATTTGTAACCAGACAGGAAGAATAAAATAGACAAGAATGTTATAATCTGACTATATAATATTCTCTCATTCTTGGTGAATCACTAAAATATAACAAAGGATTGTTCTCTATGCTAATTTTTTAAGGTTGTCCAGTTAAACCATTATTTGGTATCCTTTCAACAGGTTAACCTCTTAACTATTTAGAGTTTCTTCTCAGAAACATTCATATATTATACAGAAAACATTCATAGTTTATTTGGGAAACATTCATATTTTATACAAATTTGAGACAAGACCAAAAAACCAAAAAAAAAAAAAAAATCCACACAATTGTAGCTGCAACACTATCCTAGCTGCATTGTGGTGATTATGTTCAGTCAGCTGTCCGCTATTTACAACTGGATTTTAATAGTGTTATTTACAGAGGGGCCAAAAGCACTCATCTAAAGTAAAGGCGCTCGGGTTTAATGTGCACTTTCATAGCCCTATGAAAACACAACCATTATATACACTGTAAACACCACAGGGCATGAAATCCATCTCCAACCACAAACATCAATCTCACAGATCAAGCATACAAGGTCTAAGGTAAGGTGCCTAACTTTTCTTTGTAAGCATACTTTTCACCCAAGAGTACTGCTATTCTTTTCATAGGACACTCTTCACTTATTTCAGATATGGTGCCAGTGCTCAGAACATGCCCAGAACCCCTTTTTGGGGACTGCCTGCATAGTCTGCGATGAACTCTGCTGAACATTCTTGACGGTGGCAAGTCTTCTTTGAACAATCCTTTAAAGAAGGATTTGATTTGGGAAAACAGGCATAGTTATTCACAGCCAAGTGGATCAAACTGTGGGATACAGCCCTGGATCAAACATGAGGCACCACTATAAAAAGATGAGACCGATTTTCTTGTACAGCTCGTAAATTCAGAGATTTAAGATGCCTGAGCAATGGCGGTCCTGATGGAGTAGCAGAGATTCTCCTGGAACGAAGACTGAGAGGCAACATTCACTGGAACGGCATATCTAGGTGGTGGTTTGCAGTTTCAAAAATCAGTCCGTTGCCTCGCACATAAACTTTAGTACTCCTCTTCAGTTTCAGTCCCTTTTGCTTTCTTATGGATTGCCCGATTAAAGCTATGGCAAGCAGGGACCCAGTGATTGTCATGAAGCCCCAGCTTACAGCCAGGGAAGCCCTTCTGAGACCGGTGGCAGCACATCCAGTATCCCGGCCCATAGGGCAATGCCTGGCAATAGGGCTTGGGGTGCCATCGGCACAGGGACACATCCCCTTTCACATATTTTTTCTTGCACTGCTTGCACGGATCCTCTCTATAGCGTGGATCCCGAACCCAGCGAGAATCTGCTGGCCTGATATTGTAATATTCAATGATAAACTTGAAATAGCAGCAGGTACATTTAAGAGCCACTAAACTCTTAGTGGGAAGTAACCTGAAGATTTTCACCATAATGTGGTGGGGCAGAAAAGCCATGTACTGCTGAGGCTCCAAAAGCTGCTGGATTTTAAACCTGGTCTCCAGAAAGTCATGCGACACCTGCTTCTTCCAACTGGATGCCTCAAGCACTGGTAATGTACTTTCCACAGAAGCCAGCGGGACAAATGAATGAGCCGAGACACTTTTTTCCTCAGATGCACTGTCACCCTCAGCAGCATCTTCAAGCTGACTGGCCTCGGAAGACTCTTCTGTTGTGCTTTCATTCAGCTGGGAACAGCCCGACTGGTGCTGACCAGATGGCAAAAAAAACAACATCCCTGGAAGTGGGTCTTCGCGGGACTTTGAACTGGAAGGCTGGTCTTTCTCTACCTTGGACACAGTGATACTAATGCACAAAGATTCTTTTCTTCTCTGATCAGGATTTTGGCTAGCAAGAGGCACAAGCTCTTCACTCATACCATCAATAGAATCTGGGGGCAATTCAATGGCTTTGGGACAGGTGTGAGGAGGAAAAGGTGACCCAACAAGTTCCTCTGTCATTTCCACATCATGTCTATTGCTGTTTTTCATGGCAGTCTGCTGATCTGGCTCTAATTCTGCACTGTCCGTGTGCAAACTCACGCCTGCTGGCAATGAGGGACGGCCCCGAGAAGCGCCGTCCCAGGCCTGGTCCCCCTTAGGAGAACAATGGTCAGCTCTTAAGGGGCCGCAGTCCACAGATACAGACCCCACAGTTTTCACCTGAGTGTCAGGTACCTCCAAGGCGCCTTTGTTTGTTTTGCTTTCCTCAGCCTGGGTGCCATTCACAAGCAACACGCGGCCCACGTTGCGACGGAAGCTGTTATTCCTCGAGAGGCTTCCAGGCTCACGCTGGCTCTGCCGCTTCAGGCACTCGGACTCCAGCCTGGCTACCATGTCAAGGACACGGACTGGCTCACTCACTGGCTCACCAACCTCAGGATTTCTCCTTTCCATGGGTTCTTCACATGCTCCTGGGGCACACAAGGGCTCGGGGGCTGGGGGCACACCTCTGGATTGCGCAGAAAACCGCACCACAGCAGGTGAGTTAGTGCAGTTTTTCGCACAACTGGCTAGCAGAGCACTGGCTCTTTGCTCGAGGAAGGCAACCATTTGTATGACCGACAAAGGCCTCCCGGCATAGACTCCGTCCCCGTTGTCACTCACGTAATGCACAGAACAGTGCTCGATGCCACACGCAAAAGGCTCAGGTTGGTAGCATCTGCTGTTGACTTCCTTCATCCTTTCTAACTGTATCTTGGCTTTTTTAAGATCCCCTGATTTTTTCCTTCTTTTAGTAGCTCTCCCATCAATATCCCAGGAGCTTTTTATTTTCATAGATCCTATTCTATTACTACACTGGTGGGCTGCAAAGAATGCAATCTTTTCCTTGGTATTTCCCGGTTTCACAACAGCCCAGATATCAAGCGGCCCTTCCCCTTCTTCACCCTGATGGATTGTTGCAGACGATGCATTCTTCTTGGTTTTAACATTCAAGCTGCTCTCTTCAGGACTCTTCCCACTCATACTGCACAGAACATTTGGAGAAAGGATTCCAAAACGCTTTCGAGATGATGCTTTACCAAGAGAGGCTGAAGGAAAGACACTTGGTTTCATACAGCTAGCTTTGCACTTTTCATCATTTATAGCCTGTTGGTGGCTCATAGGAGTTCTCAGAGTTTCCTTGCTGATTTCCCAAGGTCGCACTTTCTTCTGGAGTTTCCAGTATGGCTTTAGGTGCATAACAGAGGCTCTACAAGGAGGAAATACACATTTGATTAAGATACTGATTTCATTTTTAGAAAAGCTTTTTTTTTAAACTTACACTCAGATGGTTCTAGCAAGTAACAGAAACATTTTCTATCAGTTCACTAAATCTTTACCAACTCTCATTTCAGCTAGTTTTTAACGTACAAATCAAGAACAACAAAAGCAAAAATAACTACTTTCCATGGTATACAGGCCAGAAAATAAATGGGTGAATTTTAGACTGACATTAGTTAACATTCTATACATAAAATTAGTGCTTTAAATATAAAGAAATTTGAACTTACTAAAAACACTCAAGGGTCAGTACAAGGCACAGTAAAGAAATGAAAGTATAAAAGGAACCCATCCAGAATCTCTAGTATAGTAACACTATTTCTTTCTAAGTCATCACAACTAACATTTTATTGATTGCAAAACAGTCTATCAAAATTGTTATATAGCTTTCTAAGCTATTCCCATACTGTTGAATATTTTAGATATCTGTATTTTCACTCGTCTGCTTATGTTGCTTTGCCCATCTATTAGTGTTTTCTAAATAATCTAATTGTGTAAGCTCTTAACTGTTAAATTTTCTGCAAATTAAATACAAAGCCCACAGTCTTTATTGATTCACTAGTTCAGAAAAACAGTGCCTGTTTTGTGTCCTGGCTAGGGGTGGAGATGGTAACCATTTTAGAAATTATAAAGATGATTACAGGGCTTCCCTGGTGGCGCAGTGGTTGAAAGTCCGCCTGCCGATGAAGGGGACACGGGTTCGTGCCCCAGTCCGGGAGTATCCCACATGCCGCGGAGCGGCTGGGCCCGTGAGCCACGGCCGCTGGGCCTGCGCATCCGGAGCCTGTGCTCCACAACAGGAGAGGCCACAACAGTGAGAGGCCCGCGTACCACACACACACAAACAACCAAAAAAAGATGATTACATGCAGAGATACATGTTCTAGTCCTTGTCATATCACTAATTAGCTAGACAGGGTGATTTTACCTTGGGTAAGTCGCTTCCTCTCTGGGTCTGAGTTGAAATGTTAACTGAGGGGTTGGAATACTAGATTATTTAATGATTTTGTCAATTTGTATGTCAAAATATCCCACTGCTACATAGAACACCCTGGATTAAGGAAAAGTGTCCTGTAGGGATGCCTGTTCTACAAAGTAAACCTACAGACCAAAATAAACATCTGCAGTCACATCTGTGGAGCAAGAGCTTTCACAGGTCTAAGCACACGGGCTCGCTCCTAGGGACAAAGTCTAAGACATACACATTGGGCAATCCAGCATATCACTTTCTCATTCACTCCATAACATTTATCCGGTGCCTGCAATGCGGCAGCCTCCATGGGAACTGCTTTCAGGTATCAGTTTTATTCATCAAGAATGAAAGTGATCAGAACAAATTTACCTTTCACTTCAAATTTAATTCCTAGAGTCCAATCTCAGCTAAAAGAAGAAATATGGATATGAATATCTTCTAGCTAGGTAAAGAGAAATATTATTTTTAAGGCACACAAAGTACCTTTTAAAAGATACACCTGAAATAGATCAGACTGATTTGTTTCTGATCTTTAGCAATTATATCCCACATCTGTTGAGATCTCCCCCTTTGTGCACTACAGCATTTTTAATAGAAACATTATATTCTATATCTATAATTTAGTCTTATAAAAAGAGCCACCCAGAATTCTTCATGAACAAGATAAAGATATATGAATAAAATAAATGAATAAAAGAGGTACATCTAGTGCCATCTCTCTGTCAACATTTTCTGGTTTTTCATATCCCTTCAATCCCTCTCTAAGTGAAATCTAAGAAATGGAGTTTGTTGAAAAGTCCAATTAATTCTCACATAATGATCTCATTACAGAATGTCTGTGAATAAATTTAAACTTCAGCAATGTGTGTGCCATTCTGCATCACACAATATGTTCTCTTCACATTCCTCCCCCACAAATTATTTTAGGTGCCATTACTGATAGACAGCAACATTTGGAAGAAACATGTGATTGCAGATGGCTTTTGTTTGAGTATATTAACCTGTAAAGTCAGCTCACATGACTAATAGACAAGGTTTCAGTGGGATTAAAACAGGAGACGATCCCATGGAACAAAAGTGAAGAAAGGTACAACAGCGAATGAAAAAAGCCAATAAGGTCATTCGATGCAACCAGGGTGACTGCTGGAGGGTGAGTGGTGATTCTGTGGGACCCCCAAAGGAAGCAGAACCTTTAGGCACAGCCTCACGTCCTCCACTGGCTGAAGGATGGCTGGAGTATTACCTCTCCCCCTTCCTGTGCTGGGCTTGAAGGCCCTGAGACAGAAAAGTGCTGGCAAGACTCAAGGAAACGGCAAAAATCTGAGTCTGGGTTGAAATCAGTGGTGGTCCATGGGGATATGATGCAGAGCATCAAGGGCATCTACTGCAAAAATTCATAAAATAAAAACTTTACATCTCTAACAGATTACATCAGATGGTGGTGCTTTCCCCACCCACCCCCCCAACTCACCCCCTCAAATACAGGCAGGCACTGCAGAAAGCTCCAGCCAGGTTTCCATGGTTGCCAATCTCTTCGCACACAAGTATTTTAAAAGTTCACCACGATAAAGTCCTGCTTTATTAAAGTGCTACTTTAATGCAGGCTTATAGCACCTACCCACACATGAGCATTAGATACTCAGAAATGTCCTTGTAAAAAGTTAAGATCCCTGGGCCCATTGGATCAGAATTTCTGGGACTGGGCCAACAATCTGTATTTTTAAATTATTATTTATTTATTTAATTTGGCTGCGCCAGGTCTTAGTTGCACGGCACGTGGGATCTTTAGCTGCGGCACGTGGGATCTAGTTCCCCAACCAGGGATCGAACCTGGGACCCCTGCGTTGAGAGCCCGCTATCTTACCCACTGGACCACCAGGCAAGTCCCTGTTTTTAACCTTAGATTTAATTTGGAAGGGAACTTAAAGGTCATGTGTTAGATCTAAGCATGTCATGGGGGTTCTGGATGTGGGCTGGGCTACTGACAGGGGTGAGGTGGAACTGCCCAACAAAAAGCCGATCGGACAGTGCATACTGAAGCGTCTACTCTAAAAGATGCGTAAAGACAGACCCATCTTCTTACCTGTTATTCTCTTTAAAACACCAAAAAAGTCAATGGCCATGTTATTGCCAAATTTCCTCTCCAACTCCAACTCCTCAAGTTTCTTTGACACTGCTTTCCCAGCTCTCTTCTTCTCCAGCCTTTAAGCACTGATGTATTCCTCAGAGTTCTTTCTTTTTCTAGACCATTATTACTCTTAAGCTATACATGTAAATGACCTCATAGTTTTAATGACCACAGATTCATGACTCCCCAGTGATATGCTCTCCCAAACATCATATCCTATGACATGCCTAACAGACATACTCACCTGGATGTCAAAAAGAATCTCAAAAATCAAAATGACTATTTAATGACAGCACCAAGTACCTGCTGGTCAACCAAGCCAGGAAATTAAGTCACTTCGATTCCTCCTCCCATCCAATCACCAAGTCACCCTCGCTTCTTGTTCATCCCTAGCACAACTGCCCTAGTTTTAGCTGTCATATGTTACCTCTGCTCCACTGTTGTTAGCTACAGGAAAGCCTAACCTCTTTATCAATGAAATGCAAGGTCATGGAGCCCACCCCAGCCAACCTATCACAGCTTCACTCCTGCCCTACCATAATTCACACTTTGGAAGCTTGTTCGCAGACGAGTAGATGAAGGCCAATCATATCACCTAATACACAAATTTTAAGGCAGGCAGAGCCATAAAACTAACGGAACAGCTTCCAACATTTTTCATACTAACTGCCACCCATTTCTTTCTATCCACTTATTATCTGAAATTTACTAAACACTCTGGGCTGGATATTAGTGGTGCAATTATGAATAAGACATAGTTACTGCCCTTAAGGAGACAGAAAATCAAATAGGCAATTATGACAGCATGTGATATGTGTTATAAGGATAGTACAGGTGCCGGGAGTCCACGAGGGGAGGAAGGGGGAAGGAGAGGACAGAGAAGGAAGGAGTGTATGAAAGGAAGAGAGGAGACCACCAGCACCAAGCTTAGTCTTGAGGGTACAGAAACCGGTCAGAAAAGCCCTGAAAGAAGATAAACAGAGTCCTAAATATTCAAAAGGTAGGTGAGAAATAATCAAAGTCCCAACTAAGGCGGACAGACAGAAGTAAATGGGTTAGAGAGGAAGAGCAGGCAGGATTGTAGCTACTGATTATAAATGGAGGTTGAGGGAGTGGAGTCAAGGATGGGTCCTCAGGCTACAGCAACTGGATGAAGAGTGCTACCTTTTAGTGAGATGGTGACAAAGGTAGCTGAGCAGATTTGGAGCAGGGGAAAAGGTAAGTTCAGTTTTTAAAAATTGCTGCATGCAAGCTAGAGATATCTAGTAGGCAGACTGACACAAGTCTGGCCAAGAGAAATATGAGGAAAGGAACAAGACAGTGTGACAGAAGTTCAATGAGGAAAAAGTTTTATGGACAGAGATTACGTATGTCTTTTTCTGAAATTTTCACAATGAACATATATTACCGTTATAATAAGAAAAAATGTACATAAAAATAAAGAGCAATCACACACCCTACAGCAAGGTCATATAAAGAATTCTGTCTGGGGGAATCCCCTGGCAGTCCAGTGGTTAGGACTGCACACTGTCATTGCCGAGGGCCCAAGTTCAATCCCTGGTTGGGGAACTAAGATCCCATAAGTCAGGCGGCATGGAAAAAAAAAAAGAAAAGAAAAAAAGAGTTGTGTCCAGTTAGTGATGGAGACCCCTGGTGACTCTGCTGTGAGGAACTGCAGTGGGTGAGTAGGGCAGAGTCAAAAATTCATGGTGAAGGAGTGAATGGAAGGTGAAAAAGTGAACGTTAGCAACTTTTTCACAAAGTTTGGCTATAAAGTAGAAAGTTTTGTACATACCTGTCACCTTAAATCCTTTCCAGGAATAAACTGAGATATAATAATGAATCAATTAAAACTTGAACTTTCCTCCAGTAAAGACCAAAATCTTGCTTTCAAATAATTCCAGTATTCTTTATTGACTCTTAATTTCTGATTTCAGCTCAAAAAAGCTGGAAAAACTCTAACCTAAACATATTGTACAATCCAAAAATTAAGCCATGGGAGAGAATTTAACTTTGCAAAAAGGCCTAGATAAATGCTAAAGTCTAAAGAATCACACTAACTCTAGTCTATAGAGGACTGAACTTGATCAATGAGGAATCAAATGGCAATATGGGATCAGAATAGGGGAAAGGACGAGATTTCTCTTAGTGCTAACAGACTTAGTGCTAATAGGAAGCCTAACATTGAAGGCCTGTTTCCTAACTTGTCACTTTTAGGCCACAGCCTTGCCCATCTAAACAGGCTAGAAGATAAGGTGTTTCCTTTTTCTTTCTACTTTATTAAAGCTTCAGGAATGCTAATTCCAAAGAGGAGTCATTTATTAGTATAACAGGAGCTACTCTTTATTTACAAAAGCTTAGAGGAATAAACATAGAATAGTCCCTGAAAGATCCCTCCCATGGTACCTTTAGAGGGGAAAAAAAGTGTACAGTAAATAAATCACTGTTTCTTTAAAAACATTAAAGCTTCCAGAGAACATCTTATGACTGCCTTTTTCACTGGACCATTATAGAAACGATAAGCAACTTCAACAAAGTACTCCACGTACATAAAAAAAATCCTTGTTTTTTTGCAAATGAGGTGACAGAGCTAATATGACTTTTGAAGCTCCACAGGTAGATAGTAGAAGAATTAAGATTAGAATCAGATAAGTCTCCCGGATCTATATTTTCCTTGCTTACAAAAATAAATAAATAAAAATTAAAATCCTAGGTTCAATCATGACACAAATTAAATAAGTCTGACAGCATCTATTTAAAGAGCTTCTATCTTTCAAACTGGGGTCAGTTTTTCTTAAGTGCCACATAAAACCTATACACAGAACTGTGATGATGTAAAGCAGACATATCATATAACGTAAGAAGCCACACCAATTTAAAAGTATGTAGAAACTGCTCCTATGGCTATTAAAGCAGAAAAAAATGCCAACACCAAGAGGGTATGAACACAGGCGGAGATATAAGAAAAGACTCCCATTAACCTCTAAGCACTGACAGAATGCACCCAACTCTCAGAGTACCTTAACAATAAAACAGAACAAACTGTAAGCCAGAAAAGACAGTATTTCTCAAACTGAGTTCTAAAATATTGGGGAGTGGCTTTTTTCCGAGAGGGAGTTCACTCTTTTTCTAAAGTAATATTACCTAAAACCATTTCATGGGAACTTTGAACTTTGAGGATTAGATGGTTAGTAGTGCACAATTTAATGGAAAAATCCTTTACTGTCTGTTAATAAATACTGAATACAGAAAATAGCCTTTGGAAACACACATGCATGGTTTTCTAGAACTCAGTGTTCACAGCTTTCATCAATCTCAGAATTCACAACGGTATTTAAATGTAAGACATACCTGCTTATGGAGCACGGTATGGAGGTTCCTTAAAAAACTACAAATAGAACTACCATACGACCCAGCAATCCCACTACTGGGCATATACCCTGAGAAAACCATAATTCAAAAAGACTCATGTACCAAAATGTTCATTGCAGCGCTATTTACGATAGCCAGGCCATGGAAGCAACCTAAGTGTCCATCAACAGATGAATGGATAAAGAAGATGTGGCACATATATACAATGGAATATTACTCAGCCATAAAAAGAAATGAAACTGAGTTATTTGTAGTGAGGTGGATGGACCTGGAGTCTGTCATACAGAGTGAAGTAAGTCAGAAGGAGAAAAACAAATACCGTATGCTAACACATATATATGGAATCGAAGAAAAAACAAAAAATGTCATGAAGAGCCTAGGGGTAGTACGGGAATAAAACACAGACCTACTAGAGCACGGCCTTGAGGATATGGGGAGGGGGAAGGGTAAGCTGTGATGAAGTGAGAGAGTAGCACTGACATATATACTCTACCAAATGTAAAATAGATAGCTAGTGGGAAGCAGCCGCATAGCACAGGGAGATCAGCTCAGTGCTTTGTGACCACCTAGAGGGGTGGGATAGGGAGGGTGGGAGAGAGGGAGACGCAAGAGGGAAGAGATATGGGGACATACGTATATGTATAACTGATTCACTTTGTTATACAGCAGAAACTAACACACCATGGTAAAGCAATTATACTCCAATAAAGATGTTAAAAAAAAAGACATACCTGCTTCGTAGTTATCTGTAACATAGATTCTATATGATTTAAAACTTCCAGAAAATCAAGGTTTATGATGAACTTGATGGGACAACAAGTATCTAAAACATCCCGAAAAGGTTACAAATTAAGAAGGGTAGCCACTATTTTGCTCTTCTACTATGACTGCAACAGAAGCAACACCTAATACATTTTAATTGTATTGCAAAATACTGATTTAGTGATATTATCCAAGTTTACATGGGACCCCTCCCCCCTTTTCTTAGGGAGGAAAGGGAAGGGCCTGGAGGACAAAACACTCCTTACAGCTGTTATCAATTATTAAATAACAATTGGGAATAGAGACAAATGGAAGTATTAGGTTTTGTTAAATTTACCATGTTGTGAACAGTAGTTCACAAAATTACTTCCTATTGCTCCTGTGACATAATGCCAAATACTCACAAAACTCTGGCAAATCACAATTTACTGCTATCTAAGCTGATGAGACATCTACTATTTGTTGGTCCCTGCTAGAATGAACATCAAAACAAATGAAACCTAATAAAAAGTTTAGCTCCCCCAAAACCATTAACGTATTTTGAAAAGTACACTGAGCATTACCAAGAAAATTTTGCTTCCACAAATTTTCAGATATTCAGCATTTCTGTTAAAACCCTACTGCTTATGTCGACTTAAAAAATAATGCACCATGTAAAAGTTGTGAATTAAGTTTTACTAGGGGACCTCACTGAGAACTATAGCCCAGGAGACAGCCTCTCAGATCCAAGGAACTGCTCCAGAAAGGTAAGGGAGGAACCAAGATGCATATACATGGTTTATCAGCATGGGGGGGCGGCGGAGAGTGGTGGATGGAGAAGCCGTGCAGTTAAGCAAAAGATTACTACTAATCACAAAGAACAGACATCTCAAGGGAATGTTTTCAGTGCTTTTCTATGTATGGGAATATATAAGAAGCTGGGTTCACTGAAATTATTCCTTAGCTACACATCTTAACTATCTAGGTCCATGTGTCCAAAGCACAAAATGCCTCCTGTTTTTCTCCATCCTGAATTCCCCTCAGGCTAATGGCTTGATCCTTGTAGAAGGGGAACTGGAGCAGCATTCTTTGTTTACAAGTATTTTTCCTATTCTAATATTTCTTACAGAAAAAAAAGGAAAAGAAAACCTCTACTCTTTCACATAGAAAGCTGTTACTTCCTTAAGTGTACTGATGCTTTTTTTAAACTTTGAAATCAATCATTCTTCCATACATTTAAAAAAATATTTGGTTGCGCTGGGTCTTAGTTGCAGCACGTGGGCTCCTTAGTTGTGGCATAGGAACTCTTAGTTGCAACATGAATGTGGGATCTAGTTCACTGACCAGGGACTGAACCCGGGTCCCCTGCATTGGGAACGTGGAGTCTTATCCATTGCACCACTAGGGAATTCCCTCCATACATATTTTTATAGAATTTATATATTTTTAAGGCAATAATTTTTGATATCATTTGCACATGCAGTACTTTCAGAGAACTAATCAGAGCTTTAACATATGCCCCATTTGATCAAAATGTAACTCAGACATAAGGATGTCATCCCCTTTAGGGAATAAATGTTAAAGATTCTAAGGCCAACCGTGAATGCAGTTCAAAAATCCATTAAGGTGCCAAATAACACTTCATATGAAAAAATAAGAGAATAGCAACTAATTCTCGAGTATAAATAAATGCAGCACCACACTATGCTTGACTGCCAATGTACTCACACCACTCAATCTCGGGCCTCAATCTTGAGCCAAGCACCTAACACAGCCCACTGGGCACAAGCTGGCCCATTAACACTGTTATAGACAACTAAATTTTATTTTATTTTAAATTTTTATTAGAGTATAGTTGATTTACAATGTTGCATTAGTTTTTGCTGTATAGCAAAGTGTATTGGTTATACATATACATACATCCACTCTTTTTTAGATTCTTTTCCCATATAGGTCATTAGAGTATTGAGTTCCCTGTGCTATACAGTAGGTCCTTATTAATTATCTATTTTATATATTAGACATCTGAATTTTAAAATGGCTTATCCCCTCAGGAAGGGACAAGGTAAAAAAGTAAAACTTCAGGGTAACAAATGTTAAGGCATCAAGCAAAACAGTTTGCTTGCATTATCAACGCAGACAAATGAGCTGGCAAGTTAAGATTTTTGTCAGCAATCCTGGGTGGTGCTGGAAGGGGTGGGGGATTACTTCAGAAATAGGACCCACAGTGTTCATCAAAGAAGTAAGTCTAAATCACAGTCCTGACTGTGCCTGGCTGTTTAGTAATTACTCTTCCTTCTACCACATCCCTCTAGAATCTGTTGAACCAAGACTGAAGTAGCAGTCTGCACTGGGTGGTTAAAGTACCCTTTGTTAAGAATTACCACTTGTAGAGAAAAGAAGTTTATGGTCAATAGAAAACTGAAAAAGTTGTTGCTTTGAGGCTGTTATTAGAGCTTACTAAAGCCAGTTTAAGTACTGAAGTTAAAAATGAGTATTTTTCCAGGGGTAAAAGTGAGAAATCTATACTACAGAAAACCAACCAACCATTAGGCACCAAGGAGCCCAAACTGTCACGTTATTGGACAAAAACTACATACTGGGTTTTATGTACTTGTATAAGACATCTCATATAAAACCATTCCTTGAGTACACAGAGGGTCTGTGCAACCCCACGGCCAATCCCATTCTGCAGAATGTAACTAAATCTGGAGCTCCCAAACCAAATAGGAAGAAAGGTAATGGTTTATAACAAGATATAAAGAATTCAATTTCAGGGTTAACTTTGGGCCTTTAGAACCAGGTTTATATAAATCCAGAATCTGAAAAGAAGTCAGGGGGTTAAAGAGCCCTTATAAGCCCTATCCTCTGGAAATTCCTGGATGTATGTATTTATTTAACATGGTTGTAATCATATTGTACATACAATGTTTTACTTTTCACCACAAATATTTTCCATGTTCTTACACGGTCTTCAGACCCATCAACTGTAAATGTGTAATGTAAGTGCCAGAATATATTAAACCGTTCCCTCCAGCCCTGGATATTATAACGTAACATCTTCATGGATACAATCTCTTAAGCATTTAAGGGTATGTCCTTAGAAGAGTCTCAAAATGGAATTCGTGAATCAGAGTGTCACTATTTTTATGACTGGATGTATCTTGCCCAACCATCTCCAACAGGTTAATGCTAATTTACATTGCTACTACCACGAAAACCATGCCAGTTTTTTTAAAAAATAAATTTATTTGTTTGTTTTTATTTGGGGCTGTGTTAGGTCGTCATTGCTGTACACGGGCTTTCTCTAGTTGCAGAGAGTGCGGGCTACTCTTCATTGCAGTGCGCAGGCTTCTCATTGTCATGGCTTCTCTTGTTACAGAGCACAGGCTCTAGGCACACAGGCTTCAGTAGTTGTGGCACGTGGGTTCAGTAGTTGTGGCTTGTGGACTCTTGAGCGCAGGCTCAGGAGTTGTGGCTCATGGGCTTAGCTGCTCCGCGGCACGTGGGATCTTCCCGGACCAGGGCTCAAACCTGTGTCCCAAACCTGTGTCCCCTGCACTGGCAGGTGGATTCTTAACCACTGTGCCACCAGGGAAGTCCCAACCATGCCAGTTTGATGACAAAGATTTGGTTATTTGAAGTGAATTGGTTTTGTGCCTAGAGAAAGAAATCAACATAGAACTAGAGATAAAAGATACAAATATGTGAGAATAATCTGTTTCTACTCTAGGATAATACTAGCTCTAACAGCTTTAAAATGTTTACTATGTGCCAGGCATTGTTCTAAGCTCATAATTTCCAAAAAAAAACTTGGAAATTGTATACTCTTATTATCTCCAATTGCTGATGGAGAACCCAAAGTAGAGGTGTGGAGGTCAAGGACTTGCCAAGATCACATAAGCACATCAAGGAGCACGGATGTGCACTCAGTCAGGAGCCAAAGGCCAGGCAGGCTCTTACCTACCACACTATGCAATGAGGAAGAAAGCGGATGAGAAACACGTGGATGGAATAGGTACTCCTTAATAAGCTTATTCTCAGTGTCATGAATAAAGACTGAGAAGTCTGTGAAACAGCAGAATCTGGGCTATGGGTTCGATTTTGGATACTTGGGTTTGATCCCTTACTTAAAATTAATCTACTCATTTATCAAATATTTCATTTTCCTTGAAACCAGGTGTTGTGCTAGACCATGGGGCTTCAGCCTAAACAAAACTGATGGAATTCCTGCCCTCATGGCAAATTTGAGAAACACACATCGTTCCCTTAGCCTTTCATTCATTTCCAAATCTAAAAGTTTCCAAGGTATCGAATCAAGTTAGCAGTAGAAGCAGACATCATTAGAAATATTTAAATTTATTTCTGACAAAGAGAAACTCCAAAAATTGAATCTAAGTGTGGTGGCCTGGAACAGAGGCCTAAGGACAGATGACATTACTGAAGAAGCCTGGGCTGGAATGACTGTACACAACACACACAGAAGAATACACAAAGATACTGTTCTGGTGTTGATTTAAAATAGACCTACTTATAAAAATTAGTTCCATAAAATGAGAAATGCTAGAGAATAAAGAGACTGACATTAAGATATACCCACGGGCAAATGGGAAATTGTAAAAGGATAAAACAAATCAATAAAGAATAAGACCAATAAGAATAGAAATTAATATGCTCTATTGAGATTTCATAGGTTGTACCATCTCTTTCAGGCACTAGATTATGTGAAGCTATACACAACACTTCATCATTTGTCCCAAAATGCACTGGGACAAAGAGAAATAGTTGCCTTGCTATACTTTTTATTGTCACGCAACTGCCTCTTCATCATAAGTGCTTTAGTTTGCTAGGGCTACCATACAAAATACCGCAGACTAGGGGGCTTAAACAACAGAACAGTTACTCCTCACAGTTCTGGAGGCTGGGAGTCCAAGAGCAAGGTATGGGCAGGTTTGCCTTTGTTCTGAGGGCTTTCTCCTTGGCTTGCCAATTGTCGGCTTCTCATTGTAGCCTCACACGGACTTTCCTCTGTGCACACAGCCCCCGGTGTCTCTCTTCTGTGTTCCAATTTCCTCTTCTTCTCAGGGCACCAGTTAGATTACATTAGGGACCACCCTATCTACCTCACTTTACCTTAATTACCTCTTTAAAAGCCCCCTCTCAATTCAGTCACATTATGAAGTACTGGAGTGGTGGTGGGGGTTGTTAGGCTTCAAAATATGCAGGTGGGAGGAGTGCACAATTCAGCCCGTAACAATGGGGTAAGTGTAAGGACTCACAGGTTAAAGTGTGATGTTTTAAGAACACATAAAAGAAAAATAACGAAATAAAAATAACAAGAAAGCTATTTCAATATGATCTCTGTATAACCTAAGGTGGCTCTAAAGAACATTTCAAATGATTCAAGAGCTCACTGCTCCAACAGTAAACAGCTGGACAGTCTTCTAACTTTCTGCAAAATATGTCTGGAAGGGAAAAAATGTCATCATTCCTATTAATTAAAATCTCTTTTATACAGAATACAGTGGTTATTAGCCATTTTGCAGTCCACATAAGCACTCTGAAATTCTGATGAAAATAAAGAGGCCTCTCCTGAGTAAAGGGCACTTATCCACAAAGTTTGGCATCATCGTTTCAGGAGATTTACAAACCACACCTCCCTGAAGTTCATCAGGGTCCATGGATTCAGGTTAAAGAGGACTGTCCTAAAGGACCACTTACTGTCTAAATTAAAAACCAAATTTGTCCAAAAATGGAATAAAATAGTTGAAATAGAGATTATCTTGAAAAATACAGGATATGTGATAATCATTTACATTTAGCTACTTCCCAAAGGCTTGGAAGTAGCTAATGATCAACCAAATAATATCAGAATAAATTTTAATCTTACTAGCCAACACTAAAGGTGGGCAGAGGGAAGAAAGAAGAAATATTATTTCAGAAAATCTAAACTAAGAAAATCTATTGCAATTCAGCACAAAATCTTAGAATAAAAAGAAAATAAAAATAGGCAGAAATCACTAGCAAGTCTTGTTTAGTGAAAGAAGCTCCATTATTTTCTACATACCAAACTCATAGCCAGCGATAACATTGTGCTGTGAAATTTTAAAACTTGGCTTGTATTCTGCTCTTTCTATGCAAAGGTACTCTCTTTGACTTTCCTCAAAAAGCAGCTCTGGACATGTTCAGACAATTGGGCAAAAGAGAAATTTATGTAGAATATGACCCGGGGAACTCTGCGGATAATTTCACTAAGATGTAAGCTCCCAAGGACAGGGACCCTTAATCTGCCTGGTTTACCACTGCTGCCCAGAGTTTTACTCAAAAAAATGTTTGTTGAATTTGAATGAATGATGTATTCTAAATGAGATAGCCTGAATCCGGAAAACAGAGTGAGAATGTAACATCCATCTCTACTGTACAAGCACCTCAACTGGATGGCTATAGCCTGTTGGATCCAACAAGGTACTAGTGGCAAGATGAAGCCTCAGAAAACAAAACTGCTATTTGTTAAAGGGATACCATTATTTTCTAAAGAGTTAGGTAACTCTTTAGAGTTAGGTAATTAACTTGCTGAAGATCCATCTGGCAAACTACTGAAAAAATCAAGTTTATTCCATTGCAGATCTATCTGAAGATAAAATTCAACCCCACTTATTAGCTATGAATAGTAAGGTAAATTGGCTCACCTCAGGAACACTGAGCTTGACAACAAGATGTGAAAAGAGTACAGAAGAAAGTCAGTAAGAATGAGAGGAAAGAAGTTAATTATCTGGTCACTTTTAGATTTACTGAAGAAAACCTGCCCTATTAACCCCACCACACATATTCTTATGAGCTTCATTGAGCTGCTCAGACCACTAGGCCTTAGATCACTCTCTAGCCCCCAGCTTCAGCTGCTTGTTTTAAATGAAATACAAATGACGTGACTGGTTTTCTTCTAATAAACAAATTAATTCTTTCCATAAACAAAAATATTGTCATATTATAAATATTAATAGGAATATTTGGAAGGTCATCAAAGATACCAAGTGGGCCCCACAAACCAGTGAATAATACTCAAATGTAGGGCTTCCCTGGTGGAGCAGTGGTTAAGAATCTGCCTGCCAATGCAGGGGACATGAGTTCGAACCCTGGTCCGGGGAGATCACACATGCCACAGAGCAACTAAACCTGTGAGCCACAACTACTGAGCCTGTGCTCTAGAGCCTGCGAGCCACAACTACTGAAGCCCATGCGCCTAGAGCCTGTGCTGTGCAACAAGCTACCACAACGCAATGAAGAGTAGCCCCCACTCGCCACAACTAGAGGAAGCCCATGCAAGCAACGAAGACCAATGCAGCCAATAAATAAATAAAAACAAAACAAACAAAAAAATACTCAAATGTAAAACGTGACAGTTATGAAATAGGACTAAAAAACTCAACAAAATCAGATCATCTTCCAAGCCTCCTCTCTACAATTTTACAAAAAAAACCGCATAATTTTCAAACCAAGGTCTTCAGTAAGTAATACCAAAGTTAACTATACTAAGCAGACATATTTTAAGCACTCTAAGGTAATTTCCTAACTAGGTGAACTACATGGGTCTGAAGTCATTCTGAAGTTATCAGCTACCCAATATAGCATACTGCACATCTCAACACCAAATCATGTACTATATTTTAACCACTGCTACAAAGTCAGAGAGAGAGAGAATACTAATTCAAATAAATATTTATTCAAAGTAAAATACACTTAAAGCCATTAATTGCCTTAAATTTTATTTCCCAACAGGTTTTGATTCAAAATAAATAGAAGGAATGATAGAAATAGACATCACCATTTTCCAAACTTTACTGAATTAATGGATCTAGGCAATGATCATCAGTAGCTGCTAACATCACAAAACTGAAACACAACCAGACATTACATGCTCCTGATGGGGTGGAAAAGACACTTAAAAAAAAAAAATCTATTCTAATCTTGTTAATCCTTTAGAGCCAGCCTCAGAGGAAATGCAGGAGACAGAGAAATATGCTAAAAACTTGAGGAATACAAAATAGCAAAATCTAGATTGAGGGGAAACTACAGAACAAAATAAGCCTGGTTTCTTCAAGCAAACTCCAAGACCGGAGGGGGGCTGGGGGGAGAAAGAGAGGGGAGCCTATACATTAAGATATTTAACCAACCAATCAACCAAATATGTGGATCCTCAGTCAAACAGACATACCACAAAAATTAACATATATGTATGTATGTATGTATTTTTAAGTCCTCATCCCTTAGATATACATCCTAAAATCTTTATAGCTTAAATGATATGATGTCTTCAAAACAATAGGGGGAGAAGAAGAGATTCAGGGTATAAATCAAGCAAGACTGGCCATGAAGTGACAAATTGTTGAAGCTGGGCAATGGCAAAGTGGGCTTTTATCATTCTAGCTCTGTATTTTTGTTACACAACTAAATTTTCTCGTAATTAAAAGGAGAAATAAATAAATGGAAGCATTTGGAAACAATGGATGAATGAGCCCAGAAATGTTCATTATGCACACACAGTTGGAGCTGCATACCATCTGATCTGGAGTGAGAAACTGTGGAATTCACAGGTTCCCTGGGTAGGGCAGCTCTGCAGGGATCATTGTAAGTCCATCCCCACTAAGCCCCAGGCTGTCTGACGCAGCACTCCTTCCTGGTTCAGACCCAGGGCACCAACCAACATAAGTTCTTCTTGCCCTACTCCACACCCTTTACTGAAAACTGAACAGGAAATAAACCAGAAGGCACAAAAAAGATAAGAAAAGGGAGACAAACACAGGCAGTCAAATAAAAAAGAACTGAAAGACAACAGTGGTCAAGGCCAATCAACCCATTTCTTAATTAAACAAATATGGCTTTCAATCCCTCATGCTGTAACCTAAATGTGCAGCCTAATTAATACCTGACTCTGCCTTGTATAAGTGCACTTAACCTCCACAACTTTAAAGATAAACATAAATTAAATATTAAAATAAATACATAGGGAATTTTACTATTTAAAGACATCTTACTGCAAGTTATTTTACAACAATAGTCACCCCACATTCACTCATGGGGCAGGGGAAATGATAGTATTAATATTAAGATGTTATTATTAATAATGTGGCCGTTGATATTTATTGAGTACTTAAGCTGTACACTATTCTAAAGAACTTGATTATGTATGTATATGTATTAGTTTCATCTTCAGGACAATTCTATGAGATACATAAATTATTATTATTTATTATTCCCATTTCACAAATGTGGAAGCTGACCAACTAAGTGTAATGAATACTATGTGCTAGGTCTTTTGTGGCCATGCCACGCAGCATGTGCGATCTTAGTTCCCCAACCAGGAATTGAACCCGTGCCCCCTGCAGTGGAAGCGTGGAGCCCTAACCACTGGACAGCCGGGGAATTCCCACTAGGTCATTTTTTAAATGTGCTTCATAGTATTTTAAACGAGGCCATGTATGTGTATACAAACACATACATTTATATAACAATTAATAGAAGAGTCAAATGATTTGTCCAGAAGTCACTAAATCAGTTGTACAGAGGTTCCTAATTAAAAGTACAGTATATTTATAACTGTCAAAGACCAAAGTCACTTCAAGTTCATTTTAATAGAAATGTTTCTCTTTGTCCAGGAAAGGGTCAAAGACCTGAAGATAACTGAACAGACCCAAACTGAACAAAAAGCCAAGGGAGGGCTTCCCTGGTGGTGCAGTGGTTGAGAGTCCGCCTGCCGATGTAGGGGATGCGGGTTCGTGCCCCGGTTTGGGAGGATCCCACATGCCGTGGAGCGGCTGGGCCCGTGAGCCATGGCCGCTGAGCCTGCGCGTCCGGAGCCAGTGCTCCGCAACGGGAGAGGCCACAGCAGTGAGAGGCCCGCGTACCGCAAAAAAAAAAAAAAAAATGAAAAAAAGCCAAAGGAAAAGCATTACAATACCATCAACTACTTAAGGGCAATTCCCTGTATGATATTTTATAAATACCCCATTGGATCAAGCACGGAACCCTTTACACACAGGAAGAGCTCCATGAAAAGTAAATGCCAGAACTATTCTACAATAGCATCCTCGTCTCCCACATCTTCATCAATCTGAACTCCAAATAAAGGGGGAAATAATGTTAAGGAGCTCCTGAAAACACCTGCCCTTCAAGGTCATACAGGGTTATTAATGGACCCACCTAACTTGCTAGGTGGGACACCCAGTTTGACAAGGCAACCTGCCCCCCTAGAGGGACCATTTCAAAAGCTCAGTTCCCCCAAATCCCACCCTACCTCCCACAAGGAAAACTGCTCCACATGACCTCCTTGTTTCTCTACAAAGCCTCAACATCCTCTCAGTCATCTAAGGTCGATAACTCAGCACAGTGGTTCTCAATCTTCTTGGACCCTGGATCCTTTTTCAGAATCTGAGAAAAGGTCTGAGTTCTCTGGCCCAGAAAAATGCCATAGTACGCACATAAACAACTTTGGACAGAATTTTGGGGAAATCTCAGTGCTTATGATTAATAGCTCCTGCCTCCTCCTACTTTTTTCTTCACCTTCACAGTAGCCATTTGACCTTTCTTCCCTACGTATCAACATCTTCGTCACTCTTTACCTACAGGAACTACTGACACCCAACTGGGCCCTTCCCTGCCCAGGTCTCGTCCACGGCCCCACCCACACCCATCAATGGTTACTATAAGCCTTGCCTGAATTCCCAGAACTACTTCCTTGGGACACTTACCGTGGTCTATCTTGTCTTCATCTCCCCTACTATATACTGTAAGCTCCTGAAAGGTAAGAATACTCTTACTCCTTTCTGTATCTCTCATAGAGCATGCAGCAAAGTGCCTTGCACATGGCAAGGGTTTTCGTAAGCATTAATGTCAAACCTAAGGACTTAAAAGAAACCAGCCAATCAGCAAGAACCTCTTAAATGGAACATTATGAGTGTCTGACTAATCAGTGCTTGGGCAGCCCAGAAAGTTGATGCGATTAAGCAACTCCACCCATCATTTCCTGATCTAGCACCCAGCTCTCTCAGAGATGGGAGGTTCCTGAGGTGGAGACACAGAGAATCTCCACACCACTTTTCTGCAAAGCAAAAATTAGTTTGGCTTGAGCAGCAGCTTTTTACCAGCGCTCTAGTTACCTAAAACATTCCTATGCAACATCAGATTTTAAAGAAAATCCTACTCTCAGCCATGCACAAACACACAGAGCCACAATACTGTCACTTTAACTAGAATAAAAACAACTTTCATTTTTTTCACACCAGACTAATAAAAAGAAATTTAAAAAAACAAAAAATAAAACCTTCATGTTACTAATAACCTCCAGAACAGAACCATCTAGATATGCAGGCATTCAACTATGAGTTAGGTAACCTCCCTCATTTTCAAAGCCCCAAACCACATCCTTAAATACTAAAATACATAGACACTAAGTCCCAACAAGAAACACTGTAAAGTCTTCCCATGACTCTTTACTATATTAAACACAGCTGTCTAAGGTCATGTTTACATATAGATTAGCAAAAAAAAAGGCCAAACCAACATCAGCATTAACAAAATGTATAATAAACAGCATTAACAAAATGTATAATAAATGTATAATAAATTTCCAAACTAGAAAAGAAGACACCAAGAAATTTTTAAAACTTCCATCTTTAAGGTATATAAAAACATAAATTATGTCCTATCACAATGCTTTAATTACTTCAATAGAAAACCCTAACTTCCCTGGTTCTAAATTAGTTATAAAGCATGCAGAGTTCACACCCAGAACCTTTAGGTACTTCAACTGTTCACAAACCAAACCACAAAGGAAAAACTGACACCCAAGATCAGATTTATAATAGATGCAAAAGTATATACAGCAAGCAAAGCCAAACATGGTAAGAGAAATGATACAAAACTCCCTCCCCCAAAATTTCTAGTAATAAGCTTATTCCTCTTTCCTACTGCCCAATCTTATTTAAAAGATTATTAGCACAAATAAAGTAACAAATCCTAATTCACAAACTGCTAGAATTTGTGACTCATGGGTCCAACTCTTGATTTCCATCCTCGAAGCAGGATCCTACTCCCTAGGCAAGATGGCCCTGTAGCTAACAAACATAGCCCACTGGAAAAAGAAAACAAACATCTTCCCTAAACATAACAGCACCTGAGCTGTAAGGCATGTTTTGTATCTACAAAGCACTTTTACAAACATCTCACTTGGCCCTCTTTCTGTTCCTCAGCTCATCTGCATCTTGGGGCCTTTGTACCAGCTGCTCCTTCTTTCTCCCCAATCTCTGCATGCCCACCTATCCCCTTGTGGCCCTCACGTCACCACAAACTTCATATTCCTCAGTGTTTCTGTAGTTCACAGCCTGCAACCACTGTGCTGAAAAAGGAGATAAAAGCCCAGAAACTGAAACTTGCTTCAGAGGTCAACATTTTCTGACATGCTAAAAATTTTAAACACATTTTCAGTTATAAAAGATTTAAATAAAGAGGTTCACCAAGTTCTCCTTATGAAAACATTCTACAATTTTTTATTTCAGGAACTGAAATTCAGTCTCATCTTGTATTAAACACTTCCCTCCCAGTTTTAAAAATCGTAGTAAAAGGCAATCTGAGAAAAAGTTTTTTATCTGAAAAATCTTCTACAGCGATTAGCAAAGAACTAAAAATTAACCAGGGGCAAACCAGAAGCTAACCTGCATTACCTGGGAACTTATGGAGAGGTGATAGTGCTAGACCAGGTTCCCATATAAATAGACCCTTTAGGGCTTCCCTGGTGGCGCAGTGGTTGAGAATCTGCCTGCCGATGCAAGAGACACGGGTTCGTGCCCCGGTCCGGGAAGATCCCACATGCCGTGGAGCGGCTGGGTCCGTGAGCCATGGCCGCTGAGCCTGCGCGTCCGGAGCCTGTGCTCCGCAATGGGAGACGCCACAACAGTGAGAGGCCCGTGTACCGCAAAAAAAAAAAAAAAAAAATAGACCCTTTAAATCAGTCTATTCAGTGTTGCACATAACAATGCCCTCATGGAGAGTAACATTCACTATAATTCTTACTTCTACTGAGTAGAATGTTTAGGTGAGAAAAATATTAAACACCAAAGCATAATCTTATAGGATATTCTTCAGTTCCTGAATTCGCTTAGAAAATAATTATTTAATACCTACAGATATGCTCCCATGTGCTTGAAACCCTAATTTAATGAGGGCAAAATGAAAGCCAAACAATGTGAACAAAGGTTTCAGCAGCAGTTCAAATGGAGAAAAAGTTGAGAGTGAATTATCACAGTCACATATCTTTAAAACATGACAAACACATAAGAATCTGCAGATTGAATGTCAGCATTTATATTGCATTATCAATTTAGTTTTTCAAACTTTATTCAAACTAACATCAAAATAATATTGAAATAGTGTATATATTATGTACCTATTTGCTCTTTTCAGTTGCCTAAGATCTAGAAGCATACAAGGTTTACTAGTTTTGTTCATTATATGTTTAACTACATTATAATGTAATGTAAAAAAATATATATTTTTTTCTTTTTGGCTGCGTCATGCAGCTTGCAGTATCTTAGTTCCCTGACCAGGGATTGAACCTGGGCCCTCAGCAGTGGAAATGTGGAATTCTAACCACTGGACCACCAGGGAATTCCCTACAAAAATTTCAATTCTACTCATATTGAAGGGCCTCAGTAAATTTCTTCCTTAGGATGGGATTCACATGTTCCTCAAATTTACAAAACACTGCTCCAAGACCAGAAGTTATTCAGTAAAAGAGAGGATAAGAGCCGCATAGGAAAAACTATTAATATATAAGTGTATACTACAGTAGTTTGATTAAAACTACAAAAAAGGTAGGCCCATCCTCAACCAGATCGGCAACACTGGTAGTTGCACTCAACCTGCTACCATCTGGAGGGGCATAAAGAGATTGGGCCCCTTACCTTTGGGAATTTTCACCACTCCTAAACCTTAGTGAATTTTCTTCCATTTCACATCACAAGTACAAAACAATTTCTAGTCTCTAATTTGAACGTTCAAGCAATTATTTCTCCTTTTATTCAAATCTCACAGTTTGATAGCTAAGTTATCGAACAGATCTTTCATTCATTCACTTAGTATTACTGAGAATCTATAGTAGATAGTACCAGGAACTTTTCCAGAAACTGGGGATACAGCAGTGGGCAAGTACAAAAACCCCCATTCTCATCAAACCTTTGTTCTAGGTGGGAGACAGATGAATAAAGCATATGATACATAAAGTTATCTATGGAGGGAAAGGGAAGCAAGAAGTATATGCATCATGCACTAATGATATATATAGGCATAAGATTACAGAAAGCTATATTTAGTCACTGTATCATGAAACAAAAATGTAATAAATAAAACCCATCAGAAAGAATATGAGTGCCCATTTAGATGACAAATCCAGAAATGAGATGAGACTATCAGGATAACACACAGAAGCAAAATGGCACAAAAAGCAAGGTCTTTTTGGACACTGACTCTGATCCTGGTATGTGTTCAAACCATTCCTGAATACTCTAAATAGATGTGAAACAAATTTTAGAAGAATATTTATGGAGACACACACCAAAAAAAATAAAGGAGAGATTGAGATAATACAGGGAAAGGAAGACTACCCAGGAATTAAGTTAAAAATAGTTAGATTATTCTGTAGGTCACTCACTGTTAGCCTAAGTGCACAGTATTTCCTCAGATTTCAATACTAAAAACTAATTTGGATAGAAAGAGGAAAGTGACATCATGGCTATCTGATGCCACTCAGCTCTAAATTTCTTTAATGGTTACAGAAAACATGCAAAACAAAACTATAGATAAATGCCTTCCACAAGCTCTTATTTGGGAAGATGGGGAAGGGAAGGGAGGGTCATCAGTAGTTAGAGGAACAAAGAACAGGCTAATCAAAGAAGAAAACAATTATCTTTGAATGAACTCAACATGAAAACAAAGGCTAGTCATAATGTTTAAAAAAAAGAAAGCACTGAAATTAACATTTTTCCTAGACTAGAGGAAATGTGAAGGCTCAAGAGGCTAAGAGAAAATCCCCTTAAAATAGGCAAATTTTATTAGAAAAATCAAATTATTGTGTAATTTTCTTTTTTAAATCCCAAATGCCTTTTTAAAAAAGTTACGCAGGTATTTTAATTCTATCCCACTGTCACATGTCTACCCACATCCCACAAAGCCCAGAAACAAAGAAAATAGTGACTCTCCAAAATAATACTGAATAGAAAGAAACAGAGTGTTGCAGAAGTTTCAAGAAACATAAAACTTGGTTAAATATCCTTTAAGATCATGCAATTCTTTTATTTCATGCTCAAAACAAAAAACTGTGTGATATTTATTTGGTTTCCCGAATAGTACCTCCTTAGTGCTAGAATTATAAATCCTGAGAATAACAAAGGAATCATGAGATGACCACCTAGCCATAACTTCACACACTGATGGAGGACCAGAAACCCACTTTTATCACTGTGCTCTGAGTTGACAAGGCTCCCAAGGCTAGCTCATACTATAAATCAGTGTGTCAATTTATTAATTCGTAATGGGGATCAAAATTCCAATTTCAGAAATTGGAACACCTGAGTCCTCCATTCATACTGTCCCCTCTTTCTGATATTAAACCAGGAGGTTTGGGTTATACATGAAAAAAATAAAGAAAGAAGAATCTAAGGAAGAATTCAACCAAGCTATAATCAGTTTCTATATACCACCCCGCCCCCAGCGAAGAGCTCACTCAACACAGGAAGATTCAGCCTCTTCCCCCACCCCTCTCTCTCCTAAAGGCTGGACAAACATGGCTTAAATTTTTGCTTTTAAGCTCCTCCTTAAGGCCTAATCAACTTCCATTTATTACATACTTGCTTCAGCTTATTAAATGGATTTTAACTTCCTAGGTGTTCCTACTCTTCTGAGTTTGAACTAGTTCCGTCGAGGGTTCTAAATCTCTCTAACTGCTCATTTGCTAGATTATGTTCCTTCTAAAGATGTCTGATTGCATCCAACACTACTCAACTCTCCCTAATTTTCCAAGAGTCATCTTATCTCAAAGTTGAATAGTATACTAACTTGAAAGAGAAGAGCCTACTTAACCATTCATTCTTGCCACAAATGCTACTCTACGGCATTAATTTGAACCATTTTTAAGGTTTAAGAATGGGATAATACATTAGAGAAAGAATGCAAAATATGCAAGAATTTTTGAAATAAACTGCTTTTTAAAGACATTTTGCACAAATACCCATCAGCCCTTTCCTGGCCCTCCAGGCAGTGGTTCTCTACCTTTCAGGACAGATTCTCTACCCCACCCTCCAAACTTCTAAATAAGTAAAACCAGCTCTGCTATACGGGATTGACTGATATACTGGGGAACAATTTGAGTAAAATATGAATTTCGTGTTTGCCTATTTAGGATTTCTTCTGTGAGAAACACTAGATGCACATACAAAACTGCACTCAGTTGATCCCAGCAGCACAGGACACACACATGCACACAACTCAAACATCTTTTTTAAAACTTTAAAAAAACACACGTCAAACACATGCACCACCATCTGTAATGTTTTCCTGGAAATCTGAAAATAACCTGCAGCAACCCAAGTTGGCTATGATGCCTCAGGGCGCCTCAAACAGTTTGGGAACTGGCACCTTAAGTGCCCAACCCCCAGTCTAACATTTCTAAAAATAACCTACACAGTGCACAAAGTGGCCAGCTCCCAACCTCTCTCCAGGGCTCCAGGTTTGTAACCTGACTTTTCTAAATCTCCACTTGGATATCTAATAAGCATCTGAAACTCAAAACGTCCAAGACAAAATCCTTATTCCCTGTGCACGTTCCACAACCACCCTTCCAAAATCTTCCCCATTTTAGTAAACAATAATCCTTTTTCCAATTGCTAAAGCCAAAACCCCTTGAATCATCCTTGACCCCCCTTTTCCTCTCACAACCACATCAGCAAATCCCATTGGCTCTACCTTCAAAATATAATCAAAATGCAACTACCGTTCACCACGTCGACTGCTACTACCCAGCTAAACCACTAGCATTTTTCACCTGCATGAGTCTCCTATTGGTCTCTCTCAATTCTACTCTTACTCCCCATATGGTCTACTCTCCAACTGAGCAGCCAGAGTGATCCTATAAGGAAAAAGGGAAATTCAACAATATCATCTTCAATGCCAAACCCTTCAATGGTTTCCCCTACAATAACACCCCACCATCTCTCATTCCTTACTTGTCTGCCCCCCCTTTGCTTACTCTGTTCCCATGCGACTGGCCTTCTTGCTCTTTGTCAAACACGCAAAGCACCATCCCACCTCAGAGCCTTTATACTTGCTGTTGTTCCCTCTGCTTCTTCCCCCAGATATTTGCCTGTGTCACTCTGACTTCTTCCACATTTTTGCTCAAATGTCATCTCAAGAGACACTCCGTGACCATCCACATAAAGGAGTATTACTCCCCTGCATTCCCTATTCCCTTTACCCCTTCTTTACATTCTCTGCAGCACTTTCTCCTTCCCTCCTGACGTGCCTATGTTGGTGCATCTTTCCTCTGCTAGAACATCAACTCTAGGAAAAGACTTAATTTTGTTCACTGTTATATGTACCAGGCCCCAAACCATATGTTACAGACACTCAATACTGTTGAATAAAAATTATACCATGGGCTTCCCTGGTGGCGCAGTGGTTGAGAATCCGCCTGCCGATGCAGGGGACACGGGTTCGTGCCCTGGTCCGGGAAGATCCCACATGCAGCGGAGCAATTAAGCCCGTGAGCCATGGCCGCTAGGCCTGCGCGTCCGGAGCCTGTGCTCCGCAACGGGAGAGGCCACAGCAGTGAGAGGCCCGCGTACCGCAAAAAAAAAAAAAAAAAATTATACCAATTGCTTTAGGATGTTTTACTTAATATCAAAATACTCCCCAGAGTTTATATTATTGGGAGTTTTTCTATCCTGAATCTCAAACTCTCCTGTTTTCCTGATAATAATTAACTTACGCTTTTTTTGGTCATCATTATCCATACAGAAAATTATTTGGCTAGTCCACAATGAATTATACTTTGATTTTCCTAAGCTCTTTAATTCTATTCATAAACTAAAAGATTAGATAAAATCAGAGTAGATGATTCGGGTGGCAAGGCACTTCAAAATCTAACCACAGGACTTCCCTGGTGGCGCAGTGGTTAAGATTCTGCCTGCCAATGTAGGAGATACTGGTTCAAGCCCTGGTCCAGGAAGATCCCACATGCTGCAGAGCAACTAAGCCCATGTGCCACAATTACTGAACCTGCACTCTAGAGCTAGTGAGCCACAACTACTGAAGACCGTGCGCCTAGAGCCCGTGCTCTGCAACAACAGAAGCCACCACAATGAGAAGCCCGCCCACCACAATGAAGAGTAGCCCCCACTCACCGCAACTAGAGAAAAGCCCGTGTGCAGCAACTAAGATGTAACTCAGCCAAAAATAAAAATCTAGCCACAACATGTTTAAACCAAAGATTACCTGTGGGCCCCACCTACACAATTTGGCCTAAAAATAAAAATCACTTTTTGGGGACTTCCTTGGTGGTGCAGTGGTTAAGACTCTGAGCTTCCACAGAAGGGGCATGGGTTCGATCACTGGTCACGGAACTAAGATCCCGCATGCCACACGGTGTGGCCAAAAACTAAATAAATATCACTTTTAACCTTTGCCTCATTTGATTCTTAGTCCCAGACCTCTACCAGTTATCTTCAATGTGGATTGGGGGTGGAGTGGGGTGGTCATATTAATGAGCCTTAATAGGAAGCTACTTGATCATCACCAGGCAGAAAGTAAAGCCCATCAGGATTTGTTTGGAGTCTTCATAATGTGATGGAATCTCAACTCAGGGGATTTTAGATTTTACTTCCTCTCCTCTACAAACTATCTCAGTTGTATTTTGTGTATGCTGAGGATATTCAGACACCCCCTTGAGCAGGCCTTCAGTCTAATCTATGAAAAGGTATTTGGATTGTCTTAGGTCCTTTTGAAAAGCAATGGAGTTGGCTCCTTGTTACTATGGTGATGAGGGCCCTAGGAACAGATGTAACTTCCCACTGAAAATTCAAAGCATTCGGTAGCTTTGTTTTTTATCAGGAATAAGGTAGGAGGAGCAGCAGAAGCAATTATGGAGTGTATTTATAAACATGTAAAGGAGTGTGTTTCTTAACTCTGAATAACAAGATTTTAAATTGTTTAGTTTACAAGAAAAAAATGAAGGGAATAAGAGAACTGAAGAAAATAAACATGCTGGAGTGTATACTAACATGTATAGCTCTACACCATCACTGAACCTGGCATTACAGATTTTCCAGAACAGAGGTTCTCAAATTGGTTTTCAGATTGGTCTGGATGGGAAGAAAAATCCATTGAAGTAAACAGGAAATCAACCAAAGCAAATAGTCGTACCAAGCCCAATGCTCCCAAAACATTAACAGTTTAAAGGAGAGATGCCACATCTCAATAAATTCTTAAAAGAAAATAATATTCAGCGTCTATAAGTTCTTAGCAAACTAGGGATAGAGTAAAACTTTACCTTAATAAAAGCACTCTCCCAGAATAAAAGCACTCTCCCAGAAATTTATAGGAAATACCATAGCAACAGCAAAATATTAAAAATATTTCCTCTTAGAAACAAGAATAAAGATGCCAGCCATCATATTACAAAAAAAGATGAAAACATTGAGGGAAAAGACAAACATCTGTCATTATTTGCAAACTATATGTTATGGGGCTTTCAAGTTAAACAATCAAATTAAAAACTATTTGGTTTAAGAGCATAAAAACTTATCAGATAAAAGATCAAAATTAAAAACAAAACAAAACAAATCTTAAAAAGAATTACCACATGACCCAGCAATTCTAAGTATGTACCTAAAACAGGTACTTGTATGCAAAAGTATACAAATACTTGTATGCAAAAGTTTATAGCAGAGCTACTTAGAATAGCCAAAGGGGAAAACAACCCAGATTTCCACCAGTGGATGTATAGATAAATTGTGGTATATACATACAATGGATTATTATTTAGCCATATAAAGGAATGAAGTACTGATATGTACTACAACATGGATGAACCTTGAGCATATTAATGCTAAGTGAAAGACTCATAGGTCAGATAACAAGGTCACACATTATATGGTTTCATCTGTAGGAAATGTACAGAATAGGCAAACCTATAGAGACAGAAAGTAGATTAGTGGTTGCCTAGGGCTGGTTGGCAGTGGGAGGGGAGAGAGCACAGAGAGATAGGAAATGACTGCTAATGGGCATAGACTTTCTTTCTGGAGTGATAAAATATCCCACAGGAACTTCCCTGGCAATCCAGTGGTTAGGAGTCAGCACTTTCACTGCCGTGGCCCCAGGTTCAATCCCTGGTCAAGTAACTAAGATCCCACAAGCCACACAGAGCAGTCTAAAAAAAAAAAAGAAAAGAAAGAAAGAAAGAAAATGTCCCAGAATTAGAGGTGATGGTTGCACAACTCTGTAACTACACTAAACACCAGTGAACTATACACTTTAAAAAGGTGACTTCCCTGGTGGTCCAGTGGTTAAGACTCCATGCTTCCACTGCAGGGGGTGATGGGTTGATCCTTGGTTGGGGAACTAAGATCCTGCATGCCATGTGTTGCAACCAAAATATAAATAAATAAATAAAAAGGTGAATCTTACAGTATGTGATTTACATCTAAATTTTAAAAGTAAATGGAAGAGAACAGTCAATAAGATTTGAGGTGGGAAAAACTTTAAAACTCCAAAACATATGCTAAAACTATAGTAACCAAAACAGTATGGCAGTAGAGCAGAAACAGGTAAGTCATTGAAGAAAACAGCATCCTCAATATTAGAGATGCATAGTTAGTGGGAAAAGCAGAATGTTTGAGTAAATTGAGAAAACCAAATATCTGAGTGAAAAGGTAGATGCCTACTATACCATAAAAACTTTAAAGTGCCATATTGAGAAACTGTAAAATTCAATACTGTCAATTATGAGAATATGATTTTAAAATCTTAGTGGGAAGTAAATCCTTTCCTAAGCAAATGACACAAAATATTGACATATCTGACTAAATACAAATTTTAAACATAAAGTTAAAAGACAAGCAAAAGACTGGGAGAATATTTGCAATATACACAAAAGATTAATTTCCATGACATTAAATAGTTCACCCTAGCCAATGGGGAAGGAGCTGAGTGTCAATATTTTAGCATAATTTTACTGGTGTAAAACAAACAAAACTGAAAAAACTATATACAGTTTGCCAAATACATAGAAAAATATATAATGCCCAGCAAACTGGATATTTTGGAAGGTGAGTTAGGAACATGTATTTTTTCACATCTATTTTCAACACTGAATTTCTGACCATAGTATGTTAACTTTATAATATCAAAAAGAATTTTAGAAGGAAAAAAGTCTGAGAAGCAAAACTTCAAGGAGATGAGGGCCACTGAAGGATTTTTAAGGGAAGTAGCCTGGTTGGATTAGTTTTCTTGACAGATCCCTGGAGCAGCTTTACAAAGAAGGGCTATGAAAAGCACCAGTTTGGAAACAGGTATTGATTCATTTCTGTATTCAACAAATGCTGAACACCTACTGGGGCTCGGCACTGAGCTAAGCATTGAGACCAATTAGAAATGTTGCAAGTTGTCTCAGCAAAAGGTCAAGTATACTAGGTATACAATACTTTGGGGACTGGTACAAGGGACATAAGGCATCATTTTTAAGGCCTCTGTGGATAATATCCTTCTGATACTCCTTACATTACAAGAGGACCAGATACTGCTAGTAAGTATAATCCATTTTTGACAAATTGAATAGAAAAAGCAAAAAGCCCATATCAGCCTGTCCTTACAAGTCTTGTTTTCAAGATTCTTTGACTGTGGAAACCCCAGGTCCTAAAAATCTTTGAATGAAGAAATTTCAAAGCCACCCTTGGTCATTTTCTGTGTCCATTTTTTTTTCATTCCTTGGTTTTGACAAACGATGACTAAAAAGAGGACACAATATTAACAGTTAACCCAAAGGAAAAACATTTTAGTGAATCATATTAGAGATATTTTTAATTGTGATTTAATCTGCACTGGTTTCTTTTTACAGTTGACATGTTCCCATTTTTATCACACCCATCTGCTATTTCAACAGCAACCCAGTTTTAGCAAAAGTTAAAGACCATGACTATACATAAAATTTTTTTAAACTTTCTCATCTTAAAACTCATTTTTTAAAAGTGTCCACTAAGTGAAGGGAGGCAGGAAACATAAAAAAAAACCTGCTGGTAACTTTGGCAAACAATTCACCCTACCATTTAGCTTAGGGGCATTTCAAAGATGTGAGAGGTGTGGCAGCACCTCCAGGTTATACCACTACCTTAGGGCTCACTGCTTTATCATCTAGGGATGAGAAAAGGAACTCCTCTGAGGTTGCTGGTTAAGCAGGCAATCACTATCCCCTAGACAAAGTCCACCACCTGAATGAGCTTTTATTAAAGGTACCATAATGCTACCACAATTCTCCCCAAACCATACCAACAAGGTCCCTCATTTTTAGATTTCCTATTTCAAATGCATGCTGTGGGCAATGACAAGGAAAATGGAGGTCAGTTTCTGAGGAAGAGATTATGGCAAGCATGACAGGACCTGCACACCCCAAGACTGTCCCAATTTCACAGTATTTTATTGTTTTCACATAAGATGCCTTGTTAAATGCGTTATTCAAGATGATTTAATAGTCGTACTCATGAAAGATTTTTTAGTAAGAATAAAGTTCAGGGCTTCCCTGGTGGCGCAGTGGTTAAGAATCCGCCTACCAATGCAGGGGACACGAGTTCGATCCCTGGTCCGGGAAGATCCCACATGCTGTGGAGCAACTAAGCCCGTGTGCCACAACTACTGAGCCTGTGCTCTAGAGCCCACGAGCCACAACTACTGAAGCCCACACACCTAGAGCCCGTGCTCCGCAACAAGAGAAGCCACCACAATGAGAGGAAGCCAGTGCGTAGCAATGAAGACCTAAGGCAACCATCCATCCATCCATCCATCCATCAATCAATCGACAAAGGAGAACTTAATGGACTATGAAGTGGCCTGGTGTGAAATTAAGGGTAATGAGTCTAACCAACCCAAACACATCAAATCTAATGGGGAAAGCAGGACACTGAATTTGAGCAAAAGAAGTTAAGAATGGAGACAAAGTCACAAGATTGGAAGACTCACTAGATGAGTGAGCAATAAATGTCTGCTGCAGAGTGTATGAGGTAACCAGGTTGCCAGATCCAGCCACTTGGGCAACTGGAATGGCTACGGAATCTGAGACAACTAGGTACTATGGTTCCAATTCTCTGTAATACCAAAGTATGTGACCTGAAACTGCTCTGTATTTCCTTATGTCCCCACACATCCATATCAAAAACTAACAGCAGGTCATCTGGTTCAACATCTACTTACAGATGGTTACTTCTTCCTTTATGAAAATGAAAAGTATTCTAGAATCAGTAGAATTTTTTCCTGACTGCATTTATATATGATTTGCAAACCAACAGGAGACTGGCTAAGCCTACTGAGAACTCCCTTAAATTGTTGAATCTATTTACCTATTTTTTTTCAAGAATTAGATCCGAGACTTCTGGGTAAGGATGGTGGAGTAATAAGCACATAGCTATTCACTGATCCTTCCCCAAACACCAAGGGATAATTTTTTTTTAAGATATAAACCCACAGAGATGAAGAGAACTGAAGATTACAGCCACAAATTTTTGAAAGCTGGAAACTAAACGATTTAAAAGGTAAAGGACCCAAAGACCCAAGAGAACTTAATCCTAAGGTAAGTTTCCGGGAATACTTCTCCCAAAGGCTCAGCAGGGACAAATGGGAAGAACTAACAGAAAATCTTTCTGAAAATGCAATTCTCAGATTCCCTTTCACTCTCTCAGGCAGGCAGACAAATGCTCTTCCTTCACCCTTGCAAGACTGAAGGTAATCTAAGGAGGTTTATAAATAAACAGAGATTTATATGGACTAGGAATCACCAGGTAAGGTGAAGGCAGTTTAAGTTAACATATGTACTAGATTCCAGTCCACAGTGTGTTGGTAAATAAATGTTTAACAACTGGCTGGGGTTTGGGGGGCAGGAGGACAAGTGTAGTTATTTGTAATGTTTGCTGTTTACTTGTATAGCTGCTTCAAGCTACCAAATGATGTCACTGAATGCAGAGTTCAGAAGAGATGCCTAATACTACATAGTATTCCCACCATATAGATAGATGTACATACTCTCAAGAGCATTCACAATTTAAAAAAAAAGTAATACAATACATAGAAAGTGGTAGGGTTTTAGTACTTATTAATGTTTAATATAACATTTAATTATAAATCCGCATAACCTTTAATAATTGTTGTATGTAGCAACTCAACTTGCAAAGTTCCTGAAAATTTAACAATTGTCTCTGATATGCTAGTACTAGCCACTGACCCCAGCCCCCTCTATCAATACCTTTCCCAAAATGCTGACAGCCAGGCCTTCACTTCCAGGCAGTGGAGATTAGAAGAGATGTCTCTGGGGAATCTGACCAGTGATTAGTCTACAAGGAAAAATATAAAGATACTGAAAAGTTCCTAAACTAAATTTGACCAGACAGATCATCCTACCTCAAAGCTCACAATTGATAAGTCCTACTTGCATGTTCAGAGCTTGCAGTCAGCTTCTTAGGATCCCACTCTTAAATATTAGCAAACAGCCAAGAGTTGTTAGATATCTCTAGTATGAAAAATAGAAACGGAAACAGAAAAAGAAAGCTGAGAGAGAGACTAGGGTCAGCTTCATAGGTGTGTGACCTGGGCAGTCACATAGCACCCTGTACTTGGAAGAGATCCATGTTAGGTTTGACGCTATGCTCTTGCTGTCTTAGAATGCTTTAATAATGTTAAACAAGGGGTCCCACATTTTCACCCTGTACTCAGCCCTACAAATTACATAGCTAGTCCTGATAGAGACTATGTAGGCAGAAGAAAATTCTGGGGAGAAAAACATCATTAATATTTTCAGGAACATAAGACAAAATATTACAAACATGAAGCCAGAAGAGTATGCTAAAAAAAAGAAAAGGCAAAAAAGACAGAGTCAGAAAGTGATAGCAAGCATGCTTTCTTGGTAATTAAAAATGTAATAGCTGAAATGAAAAACTCAATAGAATAGCATAAGAATTCTGGAAGATTAGTCCAGGAGGTCCAATATCTGAATAATAAGAGTTCAAGAGGGGATAAAAAGGAAAAAAGGGAGAAAGTCATCAACAAAACAGTTCCCAGATTGAAAGGGTTCATCATGTGCTCAGCACAATGGAGGGAACCAAACTCACACTAAGGTATATTATTGTGCAATTTTAAACACTTAGAAATAAAAGAACTGATCATATAAATAATCACGAACTTAATGGCTTTCAGCTTCAAGAGCAATGCAGTAAACATGGAAGAAATTAAAAAACAATGAAGTCATGCCTTGAAGATCTGCAAGCTAGAATTCTACAGCCAGCCAAACAAACAATTAAGAGTAAGGACAGAGTAAGACATATTCAGTCATTCAAGGTCTCAGAGGTGATTAAAAATCAAACTCCCATAAATATTTCTCAGGCAGCTACTGGAGAATACATTCTGATAAAGTAAGACCCGGGAAGATATGAGATCTAGAAAACAAGAAATCCAACACATGGAGGCAAAGAGTAACCCCAAGATGCTGGTGAAGGGAAGTCCCAGGATAAGAAGTATGCATAAAAACTGGGCAACCAGTCCAGATGGGAGCACACCTTCAGGAAGATGGGAAGCTAATGGAACACCTGAGGTGTCAGAATCCTGAAAGGAAAGTTGGGCAAGTCGCAATCTGAACTATAAAAGGAGTTAATATAAAAATAGGCAACAAAGAAAAATATAAATTTCAGGGAAAACCAAAAGTTGTATAGAAAAGTAAAAGTGTTCACAGATTACTACATGGCTTAACTGTGAATAGCACATTCACTCTTTTTTTTTGAAAGGGGTTTTGGCTGCGCCAGGTCTTAGTTGTGGCACACAGGGTCTTCGTTGCCACATGTGGGATCTTTAGTTGCGGCATGCAGGATCTAGTTCCCTGACCAGGGATCAAACCTGAGCCCCCTGCATTGGGAGCACAGAGTCTTAACCACTAGACCACTGGACCACCTCCAGTATTCAGTGTAAACACTGAATACTGATCTAAGCAGTTATGAACACCTATACCAGGACAGGAAAACAAAAAAGGTACCTGGGGATGTGGAAAAAGAACTAAATCCTCATCTGTCATAATGGGAAATCAAGAGATAATATCTGAAGCTGAGAAATCAAGAAATCAGAATACAAGAATGCTATTAAGAATGACAAGGTTCAGACCTTGCTACCCCAAAATAACGGTGCGTTGGCATAGTGAGTATTTTAAGCTGAAGAAATCTGAGAAAGGACAGGTGCAGGAAGGACTCTCTGACCTTCTCTTCTACCCTGAAGCAGATCCTAAGACCCTCATGTGAGAGATGCCCTCCCTATACCTGGAGGAAGGGAGGATCCTCATTTCTGAAGCTGGAAGGACAAGGAGAGAAATTCAAAGTAACTGGCCTTGTTTCCCCAGTTTACTAACTTTAGCTCATGTTATTTTGTCCTATCACGTTCTTCCATGACTTTCTACTCTTTCAAACCCAATATAAAAATGCTCAAGCTAAACCACTTCTTCAGGTCTACATTTCCTCATGAAGACTCCCATGTTACACAAAACCTATATTAAATAAATTTGTATGTTTTTCCTTTGTTAGTATGTCTCTTGTCAGTCCATTTACAGGCCCTGTAGGGCCCTAGCTAGAGAACCTAGGAGTAGAGTAGGAAGAAGAATTTTTACTCCCCTGCAAGAACAAAGAGGTAAGAATCAGCTATAAGAAATTAAAGTGTTTGCCTCTAGAAAGGGACAAGTGGGGGATGAAGTGGGAGAACTGTTGCTTTTCAAAACAAGTCTTACAGAGCGATTGAATCTTTAAACTATGCACATTTAACACTTTGATAGAAAAAAAATACAAAACAAAAACATGAGAAAAACTAGCAGAAGTTCAGTTTGATTTAGTTCATGATTCCTTTTTCAGATTACAAGTTTTCCCAACAAGAAATTTTTCTCCTTTCATTTGTTGTATTTCCAATTTTTCTACAACATTTACTACTTGCACAATAAAAAGTTAATAATCATCTTACAGATACTCCAACTATCATTTAGGGATATCCCTGTATCATATGATACCCAACCTGGCCCAGCTCGGGAAATGGTGGTAGCTTACCTCCCAGGAGTTACCACAGCAGTTCACACCAAATGACTCCCTATCTCACAATGGGTTTCCCTCTGCAAGCCTACATTCTTTCAAAACACTGTAAAAAAGACTTTCCATTTAACCCTGTGAGAAATTCAAATAATAAACACAACAAACTCTAGAGTGTGCCTTTAAGGGCAACAAATTCAATTTCTTTCACATCTTTATTATTCCAGACACTAAATTAAAAGCTTTCAGTACATATAAATTACAAGATACCTTATTTAAACACAACTGGATAGCATTTAGCATTTGTTTTTATTCTTTCCTTATATAGCTGTCAGGTTGACTCTTATCTAGCTAGTAAAGTTCTTACAGTCAGTTTACAAAACACAGTTCAGATAAGTAAATGCTGTCACATCCTCTGTGCACCTCCAGATTGAATGATGGTGGTGGTCATGATCAGCATAGGATATTTAAGGAGGAATTTGCTTAGCACAGAGAACTGAGCTTATCTGTAAGACAGATGTAGTCCAGCTCAAGCAGCTACACGTTTTCACTTATTCCTTTAAGAGTGATTTGATTTGTTTGGATTTGGTATAGAATCATTTCTGGATTTAAGGAAAACTAAACAAGGTTTTACAGCTTGTTATGTTGGCAGGCAGGTAGCCATGAAGAAATCCTAATCTAAAAAATATTTCTTTTGCACTTAAAATTGAGGTGGGACAGACATACCTGAAGGCATGGTCTACATTTCTGATCTTCATTCTGCCTAATCATGGCAAAAATTGTTTTGTCTTCATTATTAATTAGTAAACCCTAGCCTAGGTGATGTGGCCTGTAGGAAGGATCATGAACACTCCTTACACACGTACACCTAATGCCAATAAAATATGCCTCTGACATAAAAAAAAAAAAAAGCCTTAAATTTTTCTCAAACTGGCAACAAAAACAAGCTGCTACCAGAAGAATTTCTTTTTTTGTCAAAGTGAAATTAAACTTTGCCAATATACACAAAGAACATACTTCCAGATTAGTGGCTGTTAACCAGCTTAATCCTAGGACACTCAAAACTTCACGTTCACACTAGAGTGCTTTAGGTAAATAACACTCATCTCTTCCAGCTTCTAGATAGCTCTCAGCCTTAGGAAAGTTCATCTGGTTTCTTGCCACCTCCATCCATCCCCATCTAACCCTCCCCGCAAAAGCAGCTTTTTTGGTCACATTTTGTTTTTTGAAATGCTTGCTTTTTCCATTCTAAGTTTTCCCAAACTATTTCAGGGTTCTGACAATTCGGCCAGTGACTAAGTCTCCTCCTGGGAATAGCCTCATTATCACCATTGAAAACAGTCACTCCTAATACTGACTGATAAGAATCTGGAAACTCTTTGTAACTTCAGGAATGCAAATCCCACCCTACCCAATCTAAAGATAAACGTATTACAAATGGAATAACGGACTCACCACAGGACAGAACTCTAGCAGTCTTTGTGTTCCAATTAAGCTATTGAGTTTTGTGTATAATCCTAATTCTCACTAATATGAAGAATTTACTATTTCCTTCCTCATAACCAAATAATACATAAATTACTAAGAGTCAAGCAAGCACAAAAGAAAAATGGAAAAAAAAATCACCACACTCACTCAACACAAAAACTCAGCAGCAAATGCCCGAATGTTTTTAAGGTGATACAGCCTTCCAACTGATCATCTGTTTCAGAAATATTTTGTGCAGTACATGTGTTGTGCGGGTAACTTTTGTTTTTGGCAAGCTAGTCCTCCTGGCTTGGAAAATCAACAGCAGATAACCTAAAATAAAAGGTCTTTTCCTATATCCCTCAAATGGAACAACTATTTAGAAACTTAATTCTTGCAAAAAAAAGATATCCCAAACAGAGATGATCATGTATTTCTATCATCACCATTTTGCATCTATCTAGCTTGCTCAGTATTCATGGAAAGTTACATAATCATAGCCCATTCATTCTGGAAACGTGAGAGAGCAATGCAGAGATAATTCCCCCATCCACACACAGCCCCCCGAAAAAGCAATGTCCAAAAGTTCTTTCACATCGACCAGAATCAACATGGGCCATTTTGTAGTCACAGCGGAGGAGAACATGTAGCTCAGGGGTATATAACCTTTTTTGTGCCACAAACGTCTTTGGCAGTATGCAAACACTATAGACTCTGGAATTATTTTTTAAAGCAAAAATACATACACTGAGAAAACCGATTATACGGTTATCAAAATATTTAAAACTCATATAGTATTCAATACACTTCTTGTTTAATATATAAAATAGTGAGCTCTAATGACAAGTCTATTAACTACCATAATTTCCAAATTATGACCAACATAAATGATATTTTCAAGGTATCTATAACAACTACAATGTAATATAAAAATATCTAACTGTCAATTGATAACAAAGTCACAGGGACTGCTGACTTGCTGTGGTTTGACTTGCTGTGGTTTGAAGCAAATGGTACATTTCAGTTAGAGATTAGTGAAAACAAGAATCTAACATTTTTCTCATTCAAGCTCAAGGATTGCTGAGGCTTTTTTTTTTTTTTTTTTTTTTTTTTTTGTGGTATGCGGGCCTCTCACTGTTGTGGCCTCTCCCATTGCGGAGCACAGGCTCCGGACGCGCAGGCCCAGGGGCCATGGCTCATGGGCTCAGTTGCTCCACGGCATGTGGGATCTTCCCGGACCGGGGCACGAACCCGTGTCTCCTGCATCGGCAGGCGGATTCTCAACCACTGCGCCACCAGGGAAGCCCTGCTGAGGCTTTTAAAGTATGCTCATTCTGGAGCATTTAAAGAGGCATTTAGGGACTTCCCTGGCAGTTAAGACTCTGCCCTTCCAATGCAGGGAGTGCAGGTAGGATCCCTGGTCAGGGAACTAAGATCCCACATGTCGAGCGCAGTGTGGGGCTGCCCCCCACGCCCTGAAAAAGAGGCATTTAGAAATCACTTGGTTCAACCTCTTCATTTAAAAGGTAAGGGAACTAAGGAGGAATTGATGACACTGCTTGCCTGAAGTATCTTAGTTCCAAATCACAGAGTTCTATTTAAAGTAAACCACTGTTTTCTTCCGAAAACCTGAATCTCACATCTAGACATACTTAGCACTTACTTCAAACTTGCATTTCAATTTCATCATCTGTAAAATAAAGATAATAATCCAACTTTGGAAGAATCTTAATGTAAAAACCAAATTTAAAAATCCATGTTAAAATACGATAGCATTACCTTTAAAAGTAAGGCTAATTATCAATTCCATGAGAAATCAAAGGCAAGTTATTCTTGTTCCTTAGTACACCTTAAATATCATCAAATTCTGATTTATTTACAACATTAAATATTTTATGCTATCAAGTGGATTTCCCAAAAGACAAACTGACCCTAGAAATAAGCCACTTTGAAACCGTGCACCTCAGATTGGGACTCAAACCCAGCCAAAACCCAGTCTTCCAACTGAGATCACACACCTGGTTTCAGGACTTAATGAAGTTCAGGTTCTTGATGTCTCATCGCAGAAATAATTCAGTGAAAGACAAAGTTATAGGTAAGAAGTGGATTTATTTAGAGAGAAACACACTCCACAAACAGGGTGTGGGCCATCTCAGAAGGCAAGAGTGGCCTTGGGAGAAACACACTCCCCATCTCAGGTGAGAAAGGCACCAGGGGATGTGTTTGTCAGTTTTTATAGGGGTGGGTAATTTCATAGGCTAATGAGTGGGAGGAGTATTCCAGCTATTTTGGGAAGGGGTGGGGATTCCCAGGAGTTGGGCCACCACCCACTTTTTGATGGTTATGATCGGCCTTGGAACTGTCATGGCACCTGTGGGTGAGTCATTTAGCTTGCTGACATGTTACAGTGAACATATACTGAGGCTCAAGGTCTGGTGTAAGTCGAATTGTCCGCCATCTAGGACCCAATTGGTTCTAATCAGTTTATGTCATGTCCTCGGGCTATGTCATTCTTTCAAAGGTTGTGCCCTGCTCCCTTCCCTCCTGTTTCAACTTCAAGTAGAAAATATGTTTAGAACTAAAAGTATTGGCTTTGGAGTCAGACTCTTATAAGCTATGTGCCTATAATTCTATGCAAACTGCTTGTTTTATCTGATCCTCCATTTTTCTATCAGTAAAATAGGAATAAATGCTAACAACCATATGAGACTGCCATAATTAAACGTCAATCACTTTCTCTTAAAAGGGTCAGTGAGGAATATAGGATTCAGATAACCTCATAAAGCAGTAAGGAAGCTTTTCTGATTTATGCATTATGGATATTTACTTTCTCCCCCATATTGTTCCTGGTGAATTTGAGGTTCTTGCTTCATCACAAAAGAATTTGGAGAAGAAGTGACAGGTAAGAAGTGGAATTATTTAGAGAGAAACACAGTCTACAGACAGAGTGTGGGCCATCTTGGAAGTCAAGAGGCAAGACGCTTTGACATATGGTGTGGTTAGTTTTTATGGGCTGGATAATTTCATAGGCTAATGAGTGGGAGGATTATTCCAATTATTTCGGCGAAGGGGCAGAGATTTCCAGGAATTGGGCCACCGCCCACTTTTTGGCCTTTTAGGGTTAGCCTCAGAACTGTCATGGTGCTGGTGGGTGTGTCATTTAACTGCTAATGTATTACAATGAGTGTATAATGAGGCTCAAGGTCTACTAGAAGTCGAACCTTCTGCCATCTTGGACCTAGTTGGTTCTCACTAGTTTTCGCCTTGTACTATGGCTATGTCATTCTTTTAAAGGTTGTGCCCTGTCCCCTTCCCTCCTGTTTCAATGTCACTTGATAAAATTATTTAAAGTAGAATAAAAGTATGACACAAATAATATCCTCAATTCATGGTAAGTGCAGAATCTCTCAGCAATCTAAAAGAAAGCCAGTCAAATAGCCAGCAATTTTTTTCCATGTTTAAAAAGAAATTACATGGGCTTCACTGGTGGCGCAGTGGTTGAGAGTCCGCCTGCCGATGCAGGGGACATGGGTTTGTGCCCCAGTCCGGGAAGATCCCACATGCCGTGGAGCGGCTGAGCCCATGAGCCATGGCCGCTGAGCCTGCACGTACGGAGCCTGTGCTCCACAACGGGAGAGGCCACAACAATGAGAGGCCCGCGTACCGCAAAAATAAAAAAAATTTAAAAAAAAAAGAAATTACACAGTAAAGATAATATTACTGTGCTTTGAAAAAGGAAGGGAATTAAAACCAAAGGCCATTCCCAAATTTCTAAACCAGACAAAAGCAAACAAACATTTGGAAGACAATAGTCACACAAAATAATTTAAGCACATATTTAAGTAAGTAAGTGGGGGAAAAAATGCCAATAGAGGCAAGGCTTACTCAACTTCTTCCCACACATTTTGTTTTGCTTGCCTCCACAAAAAGAATTCAAAGTGGTCGACTGTAGACATGTCAAAGTTATATGCAAACATTTTAGTTGACTAGAAACAATATACAGAAAATACAGTAGGTAGTCCTGGAAACACAAAAGGCTCACAGTCCAAAGCAGATTTGTTAAACACTAGGGGCGGAAAAAAGAACCATTATCTGTCTTGCCCTCCTGTCACACCCTTTTATTTGTAGTCATAGCTGCAAGCTGTTTTAAAGACAATGGCAATGTTATTAAGGGTACCTTCATGCTGTGCCAAAGCACATATACAGAGCAATTCAGAACAATCAGTCTTACTTTCATAAGAGCAAAGGTTGCAGCCAAATGAAATGGGTGGATACCATATTAAACAATCTTGGAATTAGCTAATAGGATATGGGAAAAAATGATCATAATGCCGATGCTTAAGTTCCCTTCCTCCTTTACACAATAAAAATTTTTACTATTTGAAAAGCAGTAGTCGAGAAAGGTTCCATTTACTAAAATGTAAATATGGCCTTTTTTTAAGCACAAAGATGCTTATTATTTCCTTGTATAATCTGTAAACTTAAAATATATGCATGGGATACTAGATTTGACATCATATAATTTTCAAAAGGATACTAGGTAGGAATAACTATAGTAGAAAGCTTTAAACATAGGCACTGCAATGCTAGAGAAAACCAGGTGTCTCACAAACATTTAATGAAAATGGAAACTGAATGAAGGCAATAAGTAACATAAAACCTAATGCTTTGGGTTTGCTGTGGTTATTCTACTGCTCTATTCCTCAGGAAATAAATTATTCTCCCACTGGTTTTCCTGACTCCGTTTTCCTAACCATAATGAGTTCAAAACATTAAGCAATTGTTTTTGAAAATCTGGTAATCACATAACTTCATGGCTTACTTTCAAGCACAGTATAAGCTAATTGTTTTTTAAATGATTGGGAAGACGACTATGTATTATATACATGCACACATATTTAAGTAGGCCTTTCAGCTAGAATGTAAAATTTATCTGATAAAACAATGAGCTACTCTGTACTACTAGACTACACACGTTTAAAATGCGGCACTTCACCTGTCATTGTGGCATGTCAATATTTTAAGCAATGTATTCAATCTAAATTAATTACAATAGTTGACACTCTGTTAACTGGCTTCAAGGCAAAAATCAGAAAAGGGACAAAAAAGAGCTTAAACAATGATATGACCATAATTACATCAACATAGCTTTATACACAAACATAGTACTATTAGTAGTAAAATGGGAAAAAAATTAGGGATAAAATTCAGTGAAAACTGTTATACAACAATTTTAATAGGTTGCTTTTAAGACCCATATTTATGAAATATTACGTTCGGATACAATTCTAATGCATTAATTAGAACTTCTACTTTCGGTTAATAGCTAGTACCAGAGAGCTACTGCTCAAACTAAACTGAAAGGGGAGTATCTTCTCAGACATGCTGTTTTTAAAAGACCCCACAGAGTTCTTGGGCAGCTCCTCAGTAGGTTCAGTATCTACTGCCCTATTTTGCTCTAAGAATAGGAACCATTTATGAAAATTTCTGCCAAAAATCACAAGGTAGATAAAACCCATATTTTTAACAAATCTTTTTAAAATGTGTATTTTGAAAACCAGCCTCACACAGAGCTCCAAACCTAGAAAAAAGATTACAATAAAAATAGGTTGGGATGGTACTTCCCTGGTGGTCCAGTATTTAAGACTCCACGCTCCCAATGCAGGGGGTCCAAGTTCGATCCCTCATCAGGGAACTAGATCCCGCATGCCACAAGTAAAAGATCCCACATGCCGCGACAAAGATCCCGTGTACTTCAACTAAGACCTGTCACAGCTAAATAAATAAATATTTTTTTAAAAATAGGCTGGGGTGCTTCCCTGGTGGCGCAGTGGTTGGGAGTCCGCCTGCCGATGCAGGGGACGCGAGTTCGTGCCTCGGTCTGGGAGGATCCCACATGCGGCGGAGCGGCTGGGCCTGTGGGCCATGGCCGCTGGGCCTGCGCGTCCGGAGCCTGTGTTCCACAGCGGGAGAGGCTTTAGCGGTGGGAGGCCCACGTACCGCAGGGAAAAAAAAAAAAAAAAAAAAGGTTGGAGACTTCCCTGGTGGTTCAGTGGTTAAGACTCTGCGCTTCCACTGCAGGGGGCATGGGTTCGATCCTTAGTCAGTAAACTAAGATCCTGCATGCCGCCTGACACGGCCAAAAAAGAAAATAAATTAAAAATTTTTTAAAAGAGAAAAAAAGGGCTTCCCTGGTGGCGCAGTGGTTGAGAGTCCGCCTGCCGATGCAGGGGACGCGGGTTCGTGCCCCGGTGCGGGAAGGTCCCACATGCCGCGAAGCGGCTGGGCCCGGGAGCCATGGCCACTGAGCCTGCGCGTCCGGAGCCTATGTTCCGCAACGGGAGAGGCCACAACAGTGAGAGGCCCGCGTACTGCAAAAAAAAAAAAAAGAAAAAAAAAAGGTTGGCCACCAGTACTTCCCTGGCAGTGCAGTGGATAAGACTCTGCACTCCCAATTCAGGGGGCCTGGGTTCAATCCCTGGCCACGGAACTAGATCCCACATGCATGCCACAACTAAGGAGCTGGCGAGCCACAACTAAAGGAGCCCTGGAGCTGCAACTAAGGAGCCCACATGCTGCAGCTAAGGAGCCCACCTGCCGCAACTAAAGAGCCTGCCTACCACAAATAAGACCTGGTGCAACAAAATAAATAAATAAATAAATAAAAGGTTGGCCACCTAAATTATTTGTTATTTACAGTGACTTTAGGCAAAATCATTTATCGTTAAGACCGAGGCCATACTTTTAAACATCCTGTAAATTCGATAAGAACGATGCAAGAAGTTTAGCACTTACCCAAAGCACTGCATAAAGCAAAACAGAGGTACATCTCATGTCTCCAAATGGCATTCCAAAAAACTGCCCAAAGCAAGTATAATGCTGTAAATCTTTTCAGAATTATTTATTATAAATAATAATATTTAAAGCAAAACAAGAAAATATAAATGAATTCAATCTGTTTTATATATTTGGAACCTACTTAAAGGTCAAAAGAAAAAACAGCTTAAGTGAACAGAACATAGAAAACTAATAAATCATTCATTTCAATCAAACCCTCACCTCACCCTCACTACTTTGAAGTATAGGAACTCTACTAATGCTTGACATTTGTGGAAGCTTCAGTTTGGGGTATTTTGTTTTGTGCCTTTGTTTTGCAATAAAACTGACTGCTATGGATCAAAGAAAAACATATGAAAACATAAAATTATTCAAGTTCACAGTGGGAGAGTATAAGGAAATTGAAATACAGAAGAATTCATTGAAAGATTCCAGCCACACCCCCCAAAATTACTTGAAATTATGTCTAATTAATACCCAAACTTATATATTCTGAAAGATATTTTCATGGATGAGAATGACAGTGATGGTATTAAGGAAACTCAGGGCTGGTATTTCAAAAATTAGAGATGATCTGCGATTCCCAATATAAAAAGTACAGCACTCAATTCTGGAAATTCTTTTTAAATTTTTAAATGGTAGAACATAGGTTACCATAGTAAAAGCTAAAATCACAAGCATAAACATAAACCTATAGCCAATTTTATCAGAATTGAGACATATACTAACTCATTAAACAATTTCATCACTTTACCAGCAGACATGTCACTGTAACTAAGCAATAAATCCAAATACTATTCTTTCCTTTGTGCATCCTTAGAAAGTATCAGATGGCTTGATTTATTTTCTGATGTAAAATCCTGAATTTGTTTAATGCATACAAACACATACACATTTTTTATAAACACCCACTACTGAGACCTTCTTAAACCCACATTAAAAAAAAATGTTAGATGAGATGGTATTTCCATCCATGATTTAGCTTAATCCTGAGAATATTCCTCCAGGATTCTGTCCAAAGTCTAGCAATATACCTACATCTGGTTAATGCACCAGTTCAAGATACTTTTCATTTTAAAGTTACTTTATAACACCAATACACTAAATAACAGAAACTAAAAACGGATTTTATAGTCTAAGGTATAAAATCACTCATTATCAAAGTGTCAGTTCTCCCTCCTCAAAAGATTAAGTATGCAGGGGCTTCCCTGGTGGCGCAGTGGTTAAGAATCCACCTGTCAATGCAGGGGACACAGGTTCAAGCCCTGGTACGGTTAGATCCCACAGGCCGCGGAGCTACTAAGCCCATGCGCCACACCTACTGAGCCTGTGCTCTAGGGCCCGTGTGCCACAACTACTGAGTCCGCGTGCCACAGCTACTCAAGCCCGTGTGCCTAGAAACCGTGCTCTGCAACAAGAGAAGCCACCGCAATGAGAAGCCCGTGCGCCGCAAAGAAGAGTAGCCCCCACCCACCGCAACTAGAGAAAGCCTGCGCGCAGCAACAGACCCAATGCAGCCAAAATAAATAGATAAATAAAATAAATGTATATATATAAAAAAATTAAGTATGCAGTTTTATAATGACAAAGTATACATTAACCTCGAAAGAAAGTCACAACGGTTGAATTTAATATATGCCAAAGCCCTCATTTCAGATGCTACCCTAACCCCATACCTAGGGTATGCAGGAGGGAGTAACAATCTGTGGTAGCAAACCCCCACAAAATTCTCTTTCCTGGTAGAAATAATCAGTAAAGAGAATCTGTCTTTCAACACCTACTGCAGGTGTTTATCAGACTCCTGGAAAGTGGCATGAAAGTTTTGTTTGTCATAAGGAAACAGAGAAGTTTAGAAACATGGGACTTGCTCATTGGTTTATTCTAGAATCACTGATGGAGACCAGAGTAGTAAACAAAACTCTCCAAGGCTAAAAGCAAATGCAATTTGCCCAATTTTGTAAGCTAAAGAGAGACAAGTTCTGAGAACTAAGGAAGGCAATCATAATAAACACACTTATTTTAAGCCTCCTAAACCTCTGCAGTATAAATACAACTCCCGGCAACACCAACAAAATACAATATTTCAGTTCCTAGCTTTTACATAAAAAATAGAAAAGTGTTTCAAGTTAGGGTGGTTTAAATACATTTTGATAATAGCTCTTTAAAGTCTGCCTTTCCAAAATAACTAACAATCATTATTGAACACTAGTATTTTCCAAGACTTAAACGAGCTCCAAACAACAAACAAATTAGATAAGCATCATCCAAGCCCTCCTGTGGTGCTGACATTCTAACAGGGAAGACAGAAAAATAGTTATAAAACAAACAAGAGCTAAAACTATAAAACTTTTAAGTGTTCATGACCTTGGATTAGGCAATGGTTTCTTAGATATGACACCAAAAGTATAAGCAACAGAAGAAAAAATAGACTCCACCAAAATTTAGAACTTTTAATTTTAACTATCAAGAAAGTAAAAAACACAACCTCCCAAAATGGGAGAAAATACTTGCAGCAAATAATATGTCTTATAAAGGATTTGTATCTAGAATATAATGAATTCTTGTAACAATAAAATACAAAGAAATACAAATAATACAAAGAAATAATAATATAAAGAGATAACTCAATTTAAAATGAGGAAAGGACATTCTCCAAAGAAGATATATACTAATGGCAATAAACATATGAAAAGATGCTCAACATCATTAGTCATCCAGGAAATGCAAATCAAAACCACTTCACATCCACGTAAGGATGGCTAGAATCAAAAAGAGATAATAATTGTTGGCAAGAATATGGCGAAGCTGGAACTGTTATACACTCCAGTTGGAAATGTAAAATATGCAGCAGCCATGGAGAACAGTTTGGCAGTTCTTCAAAAGACTAAACAGAGTTACCACATGATCCAGCAATTCCACTCTTAGTTATGTATTCTAGAGAAATGAAAACATGTATCTACACAAAACTTGTACATGGATGTTCATAACAGCATTATTCATAATAGCCAAAAAGTAGAAACAACCTAAATGTCCATCAATTGATGAATAAATAGTGTATATTCATGTAGTGAAATACTATTCAGCCATAAAAAAGAATGAAGTACTGATATGCTGTACATGGATGAACCTTGAAAACATTAAAGTAAGTGAAAGAAGCCAGACACAAAAGACCACATAATGTATGATTCCATTTATACGAAATGTCCAGAATAAGCAAATCTAGAGAGACAGAAAGTAGTGGTTGCTAGTAGCTGGAGGGATGGGGGAAATGCGTGTGACTGCTAATGAGTATAGGGATTCTTTTTGGTATCTTCATGATAGCAGGTAGTACTCACATGACTTGAATCAAATGTTCTAAAATTGATTTTGGTGATGATTACACAATTCTGTGAATAGCACTGAACTGTACACTATATGGGTTAATTGTGTGGTATGTGAATCATGTTTCAATAAAGCTATTACTTTTAAAGAACAGGGTATTAAGGAAACATATAAAAGGAATCCTAACCTAATCTGGAGAATCAGGAGAGTTTAGTGAAGACCTGGATGCATAAACGTTTTAAAACATATAAGTGCATGGCACGTCTGAATGGCTACTAGTAGCTAAGAGAATTTAAGAATGGCTGGAGTACAGTGAATAAGTGGAAGAGATAGTAATAATGTAGATTGCATTTACTGAGCCTTCACCTATGTGCCAGGCACTTCTTACTCCAAACCCTTAATTATTATATTTAATCCTAACAACTCTTTGAGGTATGGACAGTTACTATCCTCATTTTACAGATAAGGAAACTGAGGCATAGTGGTGGAAAGTTACTTGCCCAAGGTCACAGCAAGTGGTGCTATCATGACTTGAACCAAAGCATTCTGGCCCCAAAGCCCCCCACACTCTAACTCTTCAAAACCCACCCCTTCCTGGAAATTGCCTATCAATTAATTACAAATGACCTAGTTTTATATATTCAATCCTGTACAGTAAGCAGATATATTATACATTTATACACACGTTTCTTTGGTTGAGCACTAGGTGAAGTACTCAACTTCAGTTTAGAGATCAAGTTTTATAACACTTTTAACCTTTAAACTCTGGAATCACACTCAGCAAGACAGGTTGATCACTTATTAGCAGCTCTGAGAATTAAGACTTGAAAGACGTGTTTCACACAACTTAGGAGGCATTTATTCATTATATTATTAATATTATCACTATTTCATTTATGTGTATAAACCAGTAAAGTAGAATGTGGTTAGAACTTGTTAGTATTTGTGTAAGAAAGTAGATCAAGCTTAGATTTCTAGTGTGAACATCTGTGTGGACGATAGTCCCCTATGGCTATGAGATATCAAAGTCAAAATGAATTAACATGCAGCTGATCTGTGGACATGGTCCTCAGAAGAACTGGACCAAGGAGATAAATTTGGAAGTTTGGGCATACAGCATGGTAACTCAAGCCATGATAATAGATTAAATACCTAAGGAGAAAGCACAGACAGAGAAAAGGTCTTAAAACATTGGTTTTCAAATTTCATAAGCATCACAATCACCTGGAGGGCTTGTTAAAACACAGATGGCTGGATCCCATCCCCAGAGTTTCTGACTCAGTAGGTCTGGGTGGGACCTGAGAATTTTCATTTCTAACAAGTTGATGTTGATGTTGCAAGTCTGGGGAACCACACTTGGAGAATCAATGACCTATAGCAAAGCCCTACAAAACTCTGATAGTTAGGATAGGAAACTTACAAAAGAGACCAAGAAGAGGCCACAGTAAGGTAGGAGAAATACTACTCCAATTAAATTATTTTTACCAAGGTCACCAGCAGCCTCCTAACTGATAATCCAGTGGAAACTTATGACTCCTTAAAAGTAATTCAATTCTACTTGCAACAAAAATGTATGGAGCACCTACCATGTGCTACGCAAGTCTGTCCCCTATAACTTGACCCTCTCTTCTCCCTTGGCTTCAGAAATATCACTCACTCCCTTGTTGCTACTTCTTTTTTGAACACTTGTTCTCTGGTTCCTCTCCTTCCACCCACTCAAAACATCTCAAGGTTCCCCAGAATTCTGGTTCTTCTCTTCTACATGCAAGCTCTCCCAAGGCAGTTTCACCTAATCCCCTAACTTTGAGTACCATCTAGCTGCCAATAATTCTCCCATACCTCATCTTTAGAACTGACTTTGCCTCTGGGCTTCAGATCCTATTTCCAACTGCCAACTCAACCACATATTTACAAACTAAGCCTCTTTCTTTCCATGTTATCTCTTCAAAAAGCACAACTATCCACCCAGAGGCCCAAGCCAGAAATCTGTGAATCTTCCTAGAGCAATCGTTCTCACCTTAGCAGCATATTAGAACTTCCCAAAGAGCTTAAAAAAACCTCACTCATGGGTCTAGTAATAAAACGACAACAATAATCCTGTTCTATGTCATTAACACACATGCATGTAAAGTGCCTAGCAAAAAATACTTGTGAGCACTCAGGAAAAGGGAGCTATCTTTGTAAACACTTTAAACTTCAGCTCTTCTGAAGTCTCTTCTTAAAAGTTTCTGATCAGAATCAACATTTGTTTAAGCTGTTTCATTAACAAAAAAACAAACAAATGAAAAAATTTGTTTATAAACCCCTCTAAGGTAAACTTTAAAAACTTAGGTTCAAATTCATATTCCTACTTTTTTCAAATATCCTTTGGCATATAGATCCTTATAGTTGATTTATAAAGGGAAGAGTAAAAGTTGTTAATTATATCACTTGAATCATAGATTTCTAGTTAAAATTTGGCCCATGGACAAGAGACAACACAAAACAGTGAGAGAAGTCTATTGTTCATAGAGTCATTCACACAGACACTTATTTTCCCCATAAACGGGGAAAAAAGGAGACACCAATATATTCAAACAAGCTAATAGGAGAAGCCCATTATATACAATACAAGGTTACTTAAAAGTGTTTGCAAATGAGACATTCAACTCCACAGTGATATCAAAGCTCCTCTTTGGTGTTACTTTGTATTTTCAGTATTTTCAAAAGAGAATGACGAAGATTTAACACAGCTGCTATCTTCCAAAGTATAATGTTTTGTTTGTGCCCCTTGTCCAATGATGTTAGCAAATCTACTTTTTCTTGAAAAGATGTGCAGGAATGGGCAAATGGTAAGTCAGTAAGTTCATTTAAGGCTGCAAAATTCTGCCACTTTCACCCAAGATAGCCAGTTTCTTATAACTTTAGCAATAACAGGAGAGCTCACAAATAGCCTGGAATATGACAGAAAACCAAAGAATAAAAAGCTAACAAAACTTTCGACTGGAATAAAGGGTAAGGGTTGTTTTTCTTTGACTGTTGTTTGCTTTAGCTGAACAAATCAGTAGTACATCTGTGTTACAAATGAATTAGAATTAAGCTACATATTTTAAAAATAAAATGTGTATGTAAATACCACCAGAGAATATAAACACACTAAAAAACCATCCTTTTCAAAAAAAATTCACTGCCTGGTAAGTGGAGAGGGACTTAAAGTTGTTAACTGAAATGGAATCAATGGAAATAAGCTTTATTTACATTTGGATGGTGGAAGCAAAGGAGCTTTGAACCCCCCCTTTTTTTTTTGCGGTACGCGGGCCTCTCACTGTTGTGGCCTCTCCTGTTGCGGAGCACAGGCTCCGGACGCGCAGGCTCAGCGGCCATGGCTCACGGGCCCAGCCGCTCCACAGCATGTGGGATCTTCCCGGACCGGGGCACGAACCTGTGCCCCTGCATCGGCAGGTGGACTCTCAACCACTGTGCCACCAGGGAAGCCCTGAACCCCCTTTTTAAATAAAAACTCTATGTACGAAGTAACCATATTTCCAAATAGGAGGGAAACACAGGTATTGATTAGAATTATGAAAACCTAACATGGGTGAGGAATGAGAAAAGAAGAAATTTAAAGGCTTTCTCCCAGTTTTATTTTTCTAGATTTAGGAAAATCTTTAATTTTTACATTTTATAAATGAACAAAATGTGTATATAATCTAAAGGTTACCTATTTTCAATATTATATATATATTTTTTCCCCCCCTCTGAGATTTTAATGTCAGCCTCATTTTTTTTGTGTGTGTGTGGTACGCGGGCCTCTCACTGCTGAGGCCACAACTACTGAGCCCACATGCCACAACTACTGAATTGAAGCCTATGCTCCTAGAGCCCATGCTCCGCAACAAGAGAAGCCACAACAATGAGAAGCCCTCGCACCGCAACAAAGAGCTCCCCGCTCACCACAACTAGAGAAAGCCCGCGCACAGCAACGAAGGCCCAACACAGCCATAAATAAATAAATGATTTATTTAAAAAAAAAAAAAAAAAAAAAAAAGAACTGTTGGGTTCAATCAGTGGGGAAAAAATTAGTCCCTTTTATTATTTCTTTTAATTTACTTTTTGCACAGTCAGCTTTAATATTAGGATGTGATCATTTGTGGTGCCTTTTTAAAACACAGCCTTTCATACAGCTTTAGTGTTTTTAATTGAGGTATAGTTGATGTACAATTATTATGTAAGTTTCAGGTGTACCAATATATTTTTATAACCCATCCCCTAAGAGATCATATAGCCTGAACCTCTCTAGTGGTAGGGAAGTCATTCCATGAGCAAAGATTGTTCAACTTCAGACAGCTTTGCCAAAGGACTAACAAGATGCTTTTCCAACTTAAAGTTTGAAAAACCTAAATGCAAAATGAGGAAGTTTATTTATTTAATACCATCGTAGTATTAGACCCTGGTACATTCATAGTCCCAAGTTCATGGGGGTATATGAGATACATCTCAAATGTTTTTCAGCAGATCACCAATGCCAGGTGAACACTTATGCCAGGTGACATAATCAAGTACTTTTCTCAAGAGTCCACCTGGGTGAGCTGTTCGCCCTGTATCCTGGGTGGAAGACAGTGTGATACGGAGAGAACAGAGGTGAGGGTCCAGCCACTGAGTCCTCTGTGCTCAATTTCTGGGATGTGCCTGCTCACATCCTCTTCCCAACACCCCCTTGTCCTCTGTTTACAAAAGAATTCATGATGCACCTCTTCCCTTCCCAAGCCCCATTTCACCCACCCACACCAAAAAGGAGCAAGACCTCCTGTTTGAAGACAAGATCTAGGATCCCCTCCCAGCCTCAAGGCTTGCTTTTTGTGTCCCAATAGAATCATTTATTCAATTAACAAAGTCCGTCGACTCAGCACCTACTACGTGTTGCTATGGGTTCTCAGGACTGTTAGTTGTTCCGAATAGTGGGCATCACCCAGCAGCCTCCCAAAGGGAACAAGTTTTGTCTGAGGAAGCATCTGGAAGTGAGCTTCTAGTTCCACTCTGCCACGCCCTGTGTGGACCTGAGGAATTCCTCTCCCTCTCTAAAAATGTCCACCTGGATTCCCAGTAGGGAAAGGAACCATTAGAGTTGCAACAGCAACCAAGCAAAAACTTGTTGATTCAACTCACTTATAAATTTATTTACTATTATAAATGGATCTCAAAACAAATTGCTAAAATTTAAGGAACTGAGAATTGTTTCATTTTTGTTGTTCTCTTGTCTATTCTATTTTATCAGAACAACCCAGGCCACTGTGGGTACCTTCTACTCCAGGCAATGAATGCACAATGTGCTTGACTATTACTTAAGACTCCACACGCAGCTCCTGTGCTCAACAGACCACTCACTATAGTTCAGAAAGAAAATACCTCTGATCCACTTGGACACAGAACAACGAGGGCCTTCCATCAGTCTAGTGAGACAACTCCTCTTTACATTAGCCCTATAGGATCCACATGAATGACAGTCTTCAAAAGGAACTGAAATTGTCTCCCTCTTTACTACCCTTGTATCCAGGCTTTCTCTTCTCTAAGGACACATTTCTTCTCAGGCAGTAACTTGGTCCTAGCAAACATGGCTTCCTGCCCTTCACATTTACAACACTTGTCTGAACCTGCTGGATTCACAATATCCTTAGCCCTCTTTCACAAATATGTTCATTTTTATTGCGGAGTAGAAGTGGAAAGATGAGGGAGAAGGAAATTTAGGGGATAAGGAAAAAACAAAACATGTTCCCATGGCACCAAAAGTTCCAGAAACTTTACAACTACAGAAATAGAAAGGGGATTCAAATTCTTCCCTTCCCAACAGCTCCCCACAGGCTAACGCCTACGAAACTAGAGACTCCAACCCTAGTTTATCTCCATGTTGGGGGGCACCGGGGGGTGTTGTCCCAGCTATCAAATTCTAATTTGTAAAACCTGGTAAAAGTTAGTAAATTATGGTATCATAGCCTTAGATACAGTAAATTACTTAAATAACACCCCGCACACACAAATTTTAAAGCAAAATATCACCTCACTTCTAGTAAAGCCTGGATTCTACTCTAAGAATAACCATTTCTTAGTTCTATGGCCTTGGCAAGTCACTACTTCTGATATTTCAGAGTTGTGGTGAGGATTAGATCTCTCAGCACAATACCCAGTTGATACTATAATCATGCAGATAGGTGTTGTCTACTTTGTTCAAAGCAAACCAAAACAAGTGCTCACTCTAGTATAATTATTTTTCAACAGCTGGAGTAGGGCTTCCCTGGTGGCGCAGTGGTTGAGAATCCGCCTGCCAATGCAGGGGACACGGGTTCGTGCCCCGGTCCGGGAAGATCCCACATGCCGCGGAGCGGCTGGGCCCGTGAGCCATGGCCTCGGAGCCTGTGCTCCACAACGGGAGAGGCCACGACAGTGAGAGGCCTGCGTACAGCTGGAGCAATTCCTGTAATGATGATAACACATAAATTTTATCAAAAAGAATGAACAGCCTGTGCTTAAAAGAGGGGGAGGGTCTTAAAGAACTCTAGAAATTAATACGTATTAAAATATTTTTTATCTATCTGTTTTAACTAGGTTGTTCTACTGTATGAGAATAATGTAGGTCACGTGGGTGCCTTCTACTCCAGTCAATGAAAGCACAATGTCCTTGACTATTTCTTACACTCCACTCTGATCTAATACATTTGTTTTCAGAGTTGTTCTAGAACAGGAACATAAAACTACCTGCTTAAATTAAGGAACACTAGGAGCAAACAGTGGTGGCAAGATTTACTTGCCTCAGAATCCCTTCACAAGCTAACAACTATTAGCCCCTTTACTATTTCATTATTCACCAGAAAAAGGAAACAGATTTAGTTCAAGTCACAGGCAAGTCCCTTATACTTGGACATATTTGCCCAAAGACTATTAGATTGGATTTAGAAAGAACCTTGCCAAAGAAGGGAAAACAATTTCTTATCCTTTAATCAATTCTTCTCTAAACCCAGGAAACACCATACAATTTGTTTCCCATATCTAGTAAGTAACCACTTAGCCCTACTTTCTTTTTTTAAATATTATTTATTTATTTATTTTTGGCCGCATTGGGTCTTCGTTGCCGTGCGCAGGCTTTCTCTCTAGTTGCAGAGAGCAGGGTCTACGTGGGCTTCTCATTGCAGTGGCTTCTATTGTTATGGAGCACGGGCTCTAGAGCACAGGCTCAGTAGTTGTGGCACACGGGCTTAGTTGCTCTGCAGCATGTGGGATCTTCCTGGATCAGGGCTCGAACCGGTGTCCCCTGCACTGGCAGGCGGATTCTTAACTACTGAGCCACCAGGGAAGTCCCAGCACTACTTTCTAATTATAAAGCTTACTCTAGTCACAGAGTATTCAGACCCATGTCTAGCTATGAGAAAAATAACAACTAAAGGGAGTTTCCTAGAGAACACTCCGCTATCTCTATACTTTCTCCCAAACAAAATACTACGGAATCACTTGATGTGAGCATAGGCATTTATGTTTCTATCCTATTAACTAGCCTAATATCATACAAATTTCCTACATGATCAAGCAGAGGCAAATGTCTGATCTAGCTGGTAAACAGAAATAAAATCCAAAAGTCATCTCCAGCTAATGTCCCACAATTCAAACCTAGAAGCTTAGTTGGAATACTCTTACCAGTAAATTGTTTTTAGGTTGGTCTCATGAAAGAAACTATCATTTAAGGAGCCAGAAAGTGTTCCCCTACTTTCGTTCTCATTAGACTTTCTGCATATAACTTTGTAATCAGCTTGCTCTTGTGCAGCTAGAGGTACATCTACATCTTCTGGCCAGTCAGCTTGCTTGGTCCCTGGCTTCCTATGGTACCCCCTGCTGCTTGTCTTCCCAGTAATCCAATCACTGTTCTTCCTGTACACCTAAAACTGATGTAATGCCTATCTTCTGAACGGTACTATCTGTCAGACAGCAAAACCACTGGGGAGGGGGCTGAGGTGGTGGGGAGAGACCACAAGAAATAGTAGTGGACTATGGGTACATGTGGCATAACTCACCTGTTCTAAACAGCAGTTCCACAACCTGTCCTGACCAAGTGACTCAGACTGTACACCCTGGCTCACTCTAGCAGACCTGTTCTTGACCCAGCCTAACCCTTTAAACTGGGTATGGTTTCCCTGGCCACCCATCTCGTACCCAAAATATTCTACTTAAGCAGAAGAGTGTCATGGTTAATTATGGCCATGCTTATAGAAAAGGAAGGTAACATTCAAGTATCTCTTCCACACTTGGTACTGTGTTAGGAGCTTTCTCACTCAAGACACACCAAAGCCCATTGATATAAATACTGCCCTCATTTTACATGAAGAAACCACAGAACTCCACTATCTTCATATTTAAGAAAATAAAACTAACTAACAGATACTGAATAATGTTAATAAAGATTCTTTTTAATGTTTCCCTTAACAGGGTTACTTTTCACGTTGTTCACTGTGTGAAAAGTAGTCCACTGCAGTGCCAAGGAACTTAGCTTAAACAATTTCTAATTAGCTACCACCTCACCTTAAAAATTCTGCTTCACCAAAAAGAAATGCCACATCTTAAATGGCATCATATACTTACACACTATTTTCAATTAAATTCTAATGGCCAGGGCTTCCCTGGTGGCGCAGTGGTTGAGAGTCCGCCTGCCGATGCAGGGGACGCGGGTTCGTGCCCCGGTCCGGGAAGATCCCACGTGCCGCGGAGCGGCTGGGCCCGTGAGCCATGGCCGCTGAGCCTGCCCGTCCCGAGCCTGTGCTCCGCAACGGGAGAGGCCACGGCAGTGAGAGGCCCGCGTACCACAAAAAAAAAAAAAAAAAAAAAAAAAATTCTAATGGCCATACTACCCAAAGCAATCTACAGATTTAATGTGATCCCTATCAAATTACCCATGACCTTTTTCAAATAACTAGAACAAATAATCCTAAAATTTATATGGAACCACAAAAGACCCAGAATTGCTAAAGCAATCCTGAAGAAAAAGAACAAAGCTGAAGGCATAAACCTCCCAGACTTCAGACAATACCACAAAGCTACAGTAATCAAAACAGTGTGGTATTGGCATGAAAACAGACATATGGATCAATGGAACAGAACAGAGTCCAGAAATAAATCCACACACCTATGGTCAATTATTTTTGACAAAGGAGGCAAGACTACACAGTGGAGAAAAGACAGTCTCTTCAGAAAGTTGTGTTGGTAAAGCTAGACAGCTGCATGTAAATCAATGAAATCAGAACAATTCCTCATACCATACACAAGCTCACAATGGCTTAAAGATTTAAATATAAGATAGGACACCATAAAACTCCTAGAAGAGACCACAGGCAAAACATTCTCTGACACAAATCATAGCAATATTTTCTTAGCTCACTCTCCCAATGCAATAGAAATAAAAGCAAAAATAAACAAATGGGACCTAATCAAACTTACAAGCTTTTGCACATCAAAGGAATCCATAAACAAAACAAAAAGACAACCTACAGATTGGGAGAAAATATTTGCAAGTGATGTGACTGACAAGGGCCTAATTTCCAAAATATACAAACAGCTCATACACCTCAATAACAAAAAATCAAACAACCCAATCAAAAAATTACATTTCTGGGACATCCCTGGTGGTGCAGTGATTAAGAATCTGCCTGCCAATGCAGGGGACACGGGTTCGAGCCCTGGTCCAGAAAGATCCCACATGCCGCAGAGCAACTAAGCCCATGCACCACAACTAAGCCTGTGCTCTAGAGCCCGTGAACCACAACTACTGAGCCTGCAAGCCATACTACTGAAGCCCACATGCCTAGAGCCCGTGCTCCACAGCAAGAGAAGCCACTGCAACAAGGAACACACACAGCACAACGAAGAGGAGCCCTCACTCGCTGCAACTAGAGAAAGCCCACGCACAGCAACAGACCCAATACAGCCAAAAATAAATAAACAAATTTTTAAAAATAAAGTTTATCATGGATTTTTTTTTTTTAAATTGACATTTCTCTGAAGAAGACTTACAGATGGCCAACAGGCACATGAAAAGATGCTCAACATCACTAATTATTAGAGAAATGCATATCAAGGCATCACCTCACACCAGTCAGAACAGCCATCATTAAAAACTCCACAAACAATAAATGCTGGAGGGCTTCCCTGGTGGCGCAGTGGTTGGGAATCCACCTGCCGATGCAGGGGACACGGGTTCGTGCCCCGGTTCCGGGAAGATCCCACATGCCGCGGAGCGGCTGGGTCCGTGGGCCATGGCCGCTGAGCCTGTGCGTCTGGAGCCTGTACTCCGCAGCAGGAGAGGCCACAACAGTGAGAGGCCCGTGTACCACAAAAAAATAAAATAAAATAAAATAAATAAATAAATGCTGGAGAGGGTGTGGAGAAAAGGCAACCCTCCTACACAGTTGGTGGGAATGTAAATTGGTGCAGCCACAATGGAGAACAGTATGGAGGTGCCTTAAAAAACTAGAGTTACCATATGATTCAGCAACCCTACTCCTGGGCATATATCCGGAGAAAATTATAATTCAAAAACATACATGCACCTCAATGTTCACAGCAGCACTATTAACAATAGCCAAGACATGGAAGCAACCTAAATGTCCATCAACAGATGGATAAAGAAGATTTGGTACACGCACACACACACCCCACACACATAATGGAATACTACTGAGCCATAAAAAAGAATGAAATAATGCCATCTGCAGCAATGTGGACAGACCCAGAGATTATTATATTAAGTGAAGTAAGTCAGACAGAGAAAGACAAATATCATATGATATCACTTATATGTGGGCTCTAAAATGTGATACAAATAAACTTATTTACAAAACAGAAACAGACTCACAGACATAGAAAACAAATTTATGGTTACCAAAGGGGAAAGGGGAGAGGAATAAATTAGGAGTTTGGGATTAGCAGATACAAACCACTATATATAAAATAGAGAAACAACAAGGTCCTACTGTATAGTACAGGAAACTATGTTCAATATCTTATAATAACCTATAATGGAAAAGAATATAAAAAAGAATATATATGTATAACTGAATCACTTTGCTGTACACCAGAAACTAACACAACATTGTAAATCAACTATACTTCAATAAAATATAAAAAAATTTTAGGGACTTCCCTGGGTGGTCCAGTGGTTAAGAATCCACCTTCCAATGCAGGGGACGCGGGTTCTACCCCTGGTCAGGGAACTAACATCCCACATGTTGCAGGGCAACTAAGCCCGTGCACCGCAACTACTGAGCCCACGTGCTCTGGAGCCCACGCACCACAACAAAAGATCCCACATGCCGCAACGAAGATCCCACGTGTCGCAACTAAGACCCAATGCAGCCAAATAAAACAAGCAACAACAACAAAATTAAAATTAAATTAAAAAAAAATCAAATTCTAAAATGTACAAATTAGTAATCTTTATATCTTCAGAATTACTGGGATACTTAGTATGCTTACTGGTGATATAACAGCTTAATAAAAACATATCATTCACTCTACACACAATAATTGCTTCTGGGGAAGACACCTAAAGGTACACTGTGAGAAAATGACTGACTTTTCAATAATATACCCTTTTGTACCATTTTAAACCTTTATCATTTGCATGTATTATATATTCTACAAGGAAGTATGCCTCCAGAGTCAATCACCAATTTACAGGAGATACAGAGGAAATAAGAACATGTTAATTAAGCTAAGCGATAGAGTCATTAAAATCCACACTCTGAGAAACTCTAAAGGACATAAAACCTGTTTTCTTTAATAAATAGATTTCAAGGGAGAGAGAAAATGAAAATGAGAGAGGCTGCAAGGGGAACCTCTAGATTAAAAGGGATTTAAAAGTCATTACCAACCAACTGCAAATTAGGGACTTTATATGGATACTGATTCAAACTATGATATCTGAGACAACCAGATATTTGAACACTGGATATCTGATGATATTAAGGAATTTAAGGGGGGTGAGAAAGATAGATAGATAGATTTTTTTTTTAAGAGTCCTTATCTTTTAAAGATGCACTAGACTCCAAATGAAATGATACCTGGGATTTGCTTGAAAATAATCCAGGAGGAAGAAGAGGGGGAATAAATGAAACAAAATTAGGCATGATTTGATTACTGTCAAAGCTGGGTGATAGGTACATGGGGCTTTACTAATGCATTTCATCTACTTTTACGTGATTAAAATTTTCCGTAACAAGTTAGAAAGTCAAATACTTGCAAGATGCAAATATTTTTATGTAAATGAAAACCAAGTCACTTAAAAATGATACCACATATAACTTGAACATATCTGGGTTTTAGATAACATAAAGGAATCTTATGATACTAAGATGGAGAGTAAAATTCAGAAGCTAAGTGTCAGATCAATCTGTTAATTTTGTTAGGTAGGATAATGGTATTGTGGTTATGGGGGAAAATACATTTTTTAAAGACACATATTGATGTATTTAGGGCTAAAATGACATGATATCTAGAATTTGCTTTAAAAAATTTAATTGGGACAAGAATAAGCAAGTATGGCAAAATACTGAAACTAACTGGTACATATATAGGGGCTCAGTGACTCTACCTTTGTGTGTGTTTCTGTTTTAAAACGTAAATAATATGATAATAATAATAGTAACAGTAACAATACTAGATTCTAAGAACTTCCTCCACTATATGAGAGAAGGAAAAAAACAAGATAAATAACCCAAACTAAAACATCTTAGTTCAGATAAGGGTCAAGTCTGGGGGGAGGAGGGCAAGAACCACTACACAAGAGTTTTACTGGGACTTCCCTGGTGGCACAGTGGTTAAGAATCTGCCTGCCAATGCAATGGACACGGGTTCGGGAACCCGTGGGCCAGGAAGATCCCACATGCCGCAGAGCAACTAAGCCCATGCGCCACAACTACTGAGCCTGAGCTCTAGAGCCCATGTGAGCCCACAACTGAGCCCACGTGCCACAACTACTGAAAACTGCATGCCTAGAGCCGGTATTCCGAAACAAGAGAAGCCATCGTGATGAGAAGCCTGCGTACCACAACAAAGAGTAGCCCCCGCTCTCCGCAGCTAGAGAAAGACCACACACAGCAATGAAGACCCAAAGCAAAAAAAAAAAGTTTTACACCTTCAACTCACCTGAATTTTACAAATAGCAGAGAATATGGTAAGGAAAATCTCACAGCGTTCCACCATAATTGGGGCAACACTCGAAGCAAAGAAAAAAAAATATTTTTTTCAAGAATTATTTCCTCCTGCCAGTCTTGCCCTAGATATCCATTTATAAAGAAACTTTCAATGTTTCTCAAGTTCAAGAAGTAGGATTGTCAGTGAGTGTTTTGTATGGAAACAAAGCTTCCTAACACCCTGAGCACATATGATTCTGATTGTACATAGAGTTTCTGGGCGTGAAAATGTTATTTTTTCATTGCTAGCTTTCTGGCTGTGCTCCAAAACTACTTTTATCAAGTTATCTTGAGTGAGATCCTTTTTTGGAGGGAAGTTGAGGAACTTTGAAAGACTTTTATGAGAACATTTGCCCATATACATCTCAGCACTTCAAGTAATGATACCAATGATACCACTTTGAGGTTCTAAAGAGAAAAACACAATCTAAAATTACCTAATCCCACCAAAATTTCTGCTGTGGGCAATCACCACCATAATTGTTATTACTGGAAGGGAGAAAAAGAAATTAACACTTTCTGAGATTTTACTAAATGCCACTATTTAATATGCATTTTTAACTAAGTCCTCTTAACAACCTAATAGGTAGGTACTATTACTGTCCAAAATTTACAAATGAGAAAAGTGGGACACTGAAAGGTTAAGTAACTTGTTAAGTAGCTTCCTATAACTAAGTGGCAGAACCAGACTTGAACCCAAACTGTCTGGCTCCAACATCTGGGCTACTCTCTCTTATACTACTCTGAACCCTAACTTTTCACCCTGAAGCGCGGGCAAGATGACCACTTGAACATTTCTAGACCCTAGATCATTGACCCTCTTCACATTCCTGGTTACCTTTGAGATTTTACATTATTAACAAAACAAAATAAACAAAGGAAACTAACAAAACCAAAAAACTCTGGCAGGTCCTTCTTTAATGAAATTAAATAGTCTGGAGAGAATTAATGGCAGCTATTACATTAGAACCACTGACCAAGGCTAACAGGGCCCCCTAACTGCCCACCCTAATGCAAAGCTCACCAGCTGATGAACCCTGTCTAGATACAGAGATCCCAATCAGTTTCATATTGCTTCATTCTTCCATTTGATTGGTTAAATCAGAATCAAACATCTGTAACATGAAAGAGACAAGGAAACAAAAAGTTAAAGAAATGTGACAAAGAAACAAATTCATAAAACAGAACAGAACCTGTGAAAAGCTCTCTGAGATCCTCAGAAAGGCAAGATGTTGCATTCATAAAGCAAGACAGGAAGCTGTGAAAAGGCAAAAGAGTGCAAGAAAAGACTCTTGAAAAAAAAATTTTTTTAAGGCAGTATAAGGTTTCATATGGTGGAAACAAAACCTAGAAAGTAGAAACAGGAAACAGAGACAAGAAATTAACCGAACTACACACAGCATCAGTCCAGGAGGTCAGTATTTAACTAACAAAAATTCCAGAATGAAAAGGAAAGAAAACTTGAAGAGAGAAAATTTTCAGAGAAATATAAATTTTCCACAACTAAAAGATTTAATAAACTAATAGATTTATAGAGTCTTCCAATTAATAGGGGGCACTCAGTGATCAAATGAACAGAGACCCACACCAAGTTATATCACTGGGAAATTTCAGACAACAAAGACAAATAAGCCTCCAGAGAAAAGGCAGCTCATCTGCAAAGGAACAAGAATCAAACTGGCCTTCTCCCACAGCAATAGAAATAAAACCAAAAATAAACAAATGGCACCTAATCAAACTTACAAGTTTTTATACAGCAAAGGAAACCATAAATAAAACAAAAAGACAACCTATGGACTGGAGAAAATACTTGCAAATGATGCAACTGACAAGGGCTTAATTTCCAAAATACACACAGCTCACACAACTCAATAACAACCAAACAACCCAATCGAAAAATGGGCAGAAGGGCTTCCCTTGTGGTGCAGTGGTTAAGAAACCGGACACAGGTTCAAGCCCTGGTCCGGGAAGATCCCACATGCCGCGGAGCAACTAAGCCCGTGTGCCACAGCTACTGAGCCTGCTCTCTAGAGCCCACGAGCCACAACTACTGAGCCCGTGAGCCATAACTACTGAAGGCTGCGCACCTACAGCCTGTTCTCTGCAACAAGAAGCCACCACAATGAGAAGCCCGTGCACCGCAATGAAGAGTAACCCTGCCCTCACCACAACTAGAGAAAGCCCATGCACAGCATCAAAGACCCAACACAACACAGCCAAAAATAAATAAAATAAAATAAAATTAATTAATTTTTTTAAAAAGAAAAATGGACAGAAGACCTAAATAGACATTTCTCCAAAAAAGACTTACAGATGGCCAACAAGCACATGAAAAGATGCTCATGATCGCTAATTATTAGAGAAATGCAAATCAAAACTACAATGAGGTTCCACCTCACACTGGTTAGAAAGGCCATCACTAAAAAGTCTACAAATAACAAATGCTGGAGAGGGTGTGGAGAAAAGGGAGCACCCCTTGCACTGTTGGTGAGAATGTAAATTGGTGCACCCACTATGGAAAACAGTATGGAGGTTCCTCAAAAAACTAAAAACAGAGTTGCCATATGATCCAGCAATTCCACTCCTGGGCATATATCCAGACAAAACTATAATTCGAAAAAATACATGCACCCCAATGTTAACAGCAGCACTACTTAGAAAAGCCACTACATGGAAACAACCTAAATGTCCATCAACAGAGGAATGGATGAAGAAGATATAGGGTGTGTGTGTGTCTAGACACACACACACACACACACACACACACACACACACACACACACACACAATGAAATATTACTTAGCCATTAAAAAGAATGAAATATGAAATAATGCCATTTGCAGCAATGTGGATGGACCTAGGGACTTCCCTGGCAGTCCAGTGGTTAAGACTCTGCACTCCCACTTCTGGGGGTGTGGGTTTGATCCCTGGTCAGGGAACTAAGATCCCAAATGCTGCATGGTGTGGGCAAAAAAAAAAGGATGGACATAGAGATTATCATAATAAGTGAAGTAAGTCAGACAGAGAAAGACAAATACCATATGATATCAGTTTGAGGTGGAATCTAAAAAAAAAAAAAAAAAAAAATGATACAAATGAACTTATTTACATAACAGAAACAGACTCACAGACATAGAAAACAAACCTATGGTTACCAAAGGGGAAAGGTGGCGGGGAGGGATAAATTAGGAGTTTGGGATGAACATACACACACTACTATATATAAAATAATCAACAAGGACCTACTGTCTAGCATGGGGAACTCTACTCAATATTCTGTGATAACCTAGATGGGAAAAGAATCTGAAAAAGAATGGATATATGTATATGTAAAACTGAATCATCACTTTGCTGTACACCTGAAACTAACACAGCATTGTAAATAAACTATACTCCAGTATAAAATAAAAACTAAATTTAAAAAAGAGAAAGACGAATACCATATGATATCACTTATATGTGGAATCTAAAATATGACACAAATGAACTTATCCACGAAACAGAAACCAACTCACAGACATAGAGAACACACTGGTTGCCAAGGATGAGGGAGAGGTTGGGAATTTGTGATTAGCAGATGCAAACTATTATATATAGAATGGATAGACAAGGTCCTACTGTATAGCACAGGGAACTATATTTAATACCCCCAAGGGTATTGAACCATAATGGAAAAGAATATGAAAAAGAATGTACAGATATAGATATATATATAGATATATACAGGTATATATATAGATATAGATAGATATAACTGAATCACTGTGCTGTACAGCAATTAACACAACACTGTAAATCAACTATATTTCAATAAAATAAATTTTTTTAAAAAGAATCAAACTGAACTAAGACTTATCAATATTGAAGAATACTAGTGAATAATGAAGCAAAGCCTTTGAAGTTCTGACAGAAAATTATGTTCAACCTAGAATTCTACTCACAGCCACACTAACATTCCATTTTAAGAATAAAATAAAAACATTTTCAGACAAGGAATTACTCAATATTTACCTCCCACACCTTACCTTAGTAAGTACCCCAGCAAAACAAGGCAATAAACCAAGAAAGATGACTCTATGTGAAATGAGCATAATGAAGGCAAGTCACAGGATGTTCACTGAGCAGCAGTTCTAAATAAAACAGATTACAGCAGAAGATACAGGACATCAAGAGAGGGGTAACTATGAAAAAGGGAGATACCAGAAATTTCATTCTATCTTATAGAAAACGAAAAACTTAAGGTCAGTTATAAAAGCTAACAATACCCCCCCCTCCAAAAAAAATACAACAGAGAACTCTGATGTGGAGAGGTCGTGGCACCCTGTTTTATCTTTGTAGAACTACCTTCTCCCCACCCCAACACATGTGCTTCAAATGAGGCAGACTCCACACCCACCTCCATCTGGGCATGTTACCAGGCTCTAACTACTCTAATCTATTCTCTCCACCTTGCCATAGCAACTGGTTCAGAAATAAGCACAGAGCCGAGAATCAGTACTGGTGGTGGAGACAGGTGAAGTAGGAGGTTACTGAAAATAAAGCCAAAGGAGGAAAGCACACAGATACAGTGAGGGATCAATTCTTCAAAGTAACATTTGAGCACATGAATCCAATCCTATTCTATCCCTCTGGACTCTCAGTTCTAGAAACCAATTTCCTTTCTCACTTAAGTTCTAACTGAACTGGTTTTCTAACACTTTATAAGGATCCCTAACCAAAATACTCCTCTTTCAAAGCCAGAAGTCAAAAGATACCACCTATTGTTAATGAAATAAAAATAAACATATAGTATTTACTAAGGTGACCAGAGCTAAAAATGATGATATATAACTATTTCAAAAAGAAGGCAGGTAGGGCTTCCCTGGTGGCGCAGTGGTTGAGAGTCCGCCTGTCGAAGCAGCAGACACAGGTTCGTGCCCCGGTCCGGGAGGATCCCACGTGCCTCAGAGCAGCTGTGCCCTTGAGCCATGGCCGCTGGGGCCTGCGCGTCTGGAGCCTGTGCTCCGCAACGGGAGAGGCCCGCGTACCGCAAAAAAAAAAAAAAAAAAGGCAGGTAATGGGGTAGTGGTGTTGGAATATAATTCTTCATGGGTCTCTACGTCTTGCAAGCGAGGCGTTGTCTGCTCTTTGTTCTGGAATATAATCTCAAGGATATTCATATATCAAACCACCTTAGAAGACAGAAACTCTTCCTCCAGAGCAAAGAGCCAGCATACTACTGTCTCCCTCTGGAGCAAAGAGCAGGCATGCTTACTGCCCATTATAAAATATTTGCAATCCCTAAACGCAGAGTTTTCTCCAGTAACAAAACTCATTATGTGAACAGGTGTTACCTGGCCCTCCCCTCAGTGCCCTATGGGAACTGTGGCTCAGGACATTGGCACAAATGAATGTTGATACCCTAGCTACTGCTATTGCTGTAATAAACTACTTCATCTCTGACTCTGCCTCCTACCAGAACAGGAGTCTTTACCTTCCACCAGCATCATGAAACTGTGGCAGGCTAATTTGTTAGCTTCAAGTAGAGTAAACTCTCAGATCCTTTCCAATTCCTTTTTTATTTGGCTGCGTTTGGTCTTTGTTGCTGCGTGCGGGCTTTCTCTAGTTTGAGGCGAGTAGGGGCTACTCTTCGCTTCGGTGCGCAGGCTTCTCATCACAGTGGCTTTTCTTTTTGTGGAGCACGGGCCCCAGGTGCAGGCTTCAGTAGTTGCAGCACACGGGCTCAGTAGCTGTGCCCTAGAGCACAGGCTCAGTAGTTGTGGCACATGAGCTCAGTAGTTGTGGCATAGGGCTTAGTTGTTCTGCAGCATGTGGGATTTTCCTGGACCAGGAATCAAACCCGTGTCCCCTGCACTGGCAGACGGATTCTTTTTATTTTTATTTATTTATTTTATTTTATTTTATTTATTTATTTATTTATTTTTGGTCTGCATTGGGTCTTCGTTGCTGCACGCGGACTTTTCCTTGGTTGTGGCGAGTGTGGGCTACTCTTCATTGTGGTGCACCAGGGAAGTCCCCTTGTAATTCTTGACAGGTGGTAAATGGGAGCTAAATCTTGACTATGACTCCAGAAAGTCAATAGATAATGCTTAAAATTGACAAATCAAGAAATGGAAGTAGGGCTTCCATGGTGGCGCAGTGGTTAAGAATCCGCCTGCCAATGCAGGGGACACGGGTTCAAGCCCTGGGCCGGGAAGATCCCACATGCTGCAGAGCAACTCAGCCCACGTGCCACAACTACTGAAGCCCATGCACCTAGAGCCCGTGATCCGCAACAAGAGAAGCCACCACAATGAGAAGCCTGTGCACCACAATGAAGAGTAGCCCCTGCTCACCACAACTAGAGAAAGCCCATGAGCAGCAACGAAGACCCAATGCAGCCATAATTAATTAATTAATTAATTTTTAAAAAGAAAATGGAAGTAAAAGCACATTAATATGGGGGATTATCACTGAAAGAATCAAATAGAGAAACAACTGAAGTAGTTCCCTCAGGAAAGGAAGTGGGGAGGCATGGGACAAGAGAATTACTGTTTTCACCATAAACTCTTCTGAACCATTACATTTTCCCCCCACCATCATGCATTTGAGAAAGAAGCCTTTCTTGGCTCCTTTAAAGGGGGAAAAAAAGAAGTATACAAGAAAAAAATCTTTTCACTACTTTCATCCCACTAAAATTGAATGGTTAGCATCAAGAAAAGTACCTAATTAAGTATGATGCTCTCATCACAGTTCTGGAAACCTAAAAGGGAAACTCTCTCACCAATGTTCATCTCAAGCCAGAAAACAGTCTTAATGTATCTCCAAAAAAGTATGTCACGGGCTTCCCTGGTGGCGCAGTGGTTGGGAGTCCGCCTGCCGATGCGGGGGACGCGGGTTCGTGCCCTGGTCCGGGAGGATCCCGCATGCCGCGGAGCGGCTGAGCCCGTGAGCCGTGGCCGCTGGGCCTGCGCGTCCGGAGCCTGTGCTCCGCGGCGGGAGAGGCCACAGCAGTGAGAGGCCCGCATACCGCAAAAAAAAAAAAAAAAAAAAAAAGACAATTAAGGTTCAAAAAGTAATTCACATTGAAGAATCAGAATTTTCTAATCAAAATTTGAAATGACAAATTATTTTGTATGGGGCTTCCCTGGTGGCGCAGTGGTTGAGAGTCCGCCTGCCGATGCAGGGTACACGGGTTCGTGCCCCAGTCCGGGAAGATCCCACATGCCGCGGAGTGGCTAGGCCCGTGAGCCATGGCCACTGAGCCTGTGCGTCCGGAGCCTGTGCTCTGCAACGGGAGAGGCCACAACAGTGAGAGGCCCACGTACCGCAAAAAAAAAAAAAAAAATTATTTTGTATGGTAGGTAGGGGATGACTATTTCCATTTAGTATAATTTTATACAAATTACAGGGAAGTTTTTTCTTAAAAATCCAGAACAGCAAAGCTTACCCACTGTCTACCCCTCTACTCCTCCACTAAATTATACTTCCTATACAGCCACATTATAACTTTTGCCCTCCGGCTAAATCTAATTTTTAGGGAAAATGAAGAAAGAGCATACAAATTCTGCCCCAGAGATAAGCTAAAGTGTTCTTGAGCTAAACTGTAAGTCTAAGTAAAATAGGATCTGGTTAGGAGCTAGCTCTGGTTTTATTTAAAATACACTTTACTTAAATCAGCATTGGTTAACTTTAACCTAACATTACTGCTTCAATCACAGTGGTCTCAGTCAACCTACTTAACTCTTGAGAAGCTGGAGCAAATAAAAGATCTCTGTGAAGTTAGAGTTTCACTAAGGTGTTGCTAATTTCTTTTTCACTTCTAGGTGCTCTTCACTAGGAAGGCTTTTTGTGTAGTGAAGTTCCTCTATAGTCAGACTGCGTGGGTTTGAAATCCAGCTCCAACACACTGCCTAGGCAAGCTGCTTAACCTCTAAGACTCAGTTTTCTTTTTTTTTTTGAATTTTTGAATTTTATTATTTTTTTTTATATAGCAGGTTAAGACTGTTTTCTGCAAGAAAAAGGGGACACAAATGCTTTCCTCATACAGTTGTTATCAAGATTTTTTTTTTAATACACATAAAATGTTTGGCATGAGACCTACTCAAAAGAAATAAAGAGGGCTTCCCTGGTGGCGTAGTGGTTAAGAATCCACCTGCCAATGCAGGGGACATGGGTTCGATCCCTGGTCCGGGAAGATCCCCATGCTGTGGAGCAACTAAGCCCGTGTGCCACAACTACTGAGCCTGTGCTCTAGAGTCTGCAAGCTACAACTACTGAGCCCACATGCCACAACTTCTGAAACCAGCACGCCTAGAGCCCGTGCTCCACAACAAGAGAAGCCACTGCAATGAGAAACCCGCGCACCACATCAAAGAGTAGCCCCCGCTCGCCGCAACTAGAGAAAGCCCACATGCAGTAACGAAGACCCAACGCAGCCAAAAATAAATAAATTAATTAATTAAATAAAGGTTTTTTTAAAAAAGAAGGAAGAAAGAAAGGGAAGAAGACAGCTATTGATACTGTCACTACTTACTTCATGGAAAGCCACCTCCAGTAGGAAAGAGATGTTCCATCTGCACACAGTGGAACACAGAGACTCTTTCTTATTAATTAAACCACCACTGAAGGCTATGGAAAGGAACTTCACTAAAAAGATGCTAGAAGCATGAAGCAGATGATACATTTCAGCAAGCCAATCTCAGTCACTTTTCTACCAAGAGGACAGAGTCCTTAAACTTTGCACAGGTTTGTTTACCTTGGTTATCATTATGGAACACAGAGGTAGACAAAAGCAAAACTTTTTAAACAATGGAAGTACTTTTAAATATAAATTTTTAATGTAAATTATTTTATAGCTAGCTTTCTCACATTACTTTCTTCCTGACCTTCATTCACTCAACAAACGTTTGTTGAACATCTATGAGTCTCTTGGAATACAGTGAACAAACGATCAAAGCCCTCAAGGAACTAACATTTTCATGGTGAGAAAGACAATAAATAATCATAATAAGTAAATTTTATAGTATATGTTTCAAGGAGATAACTATTATGGGGGAAAAACAGACTAGGGTTGGAAGTTGGAAGTGCAGGAGGAGAGTAGCAGTTCCCATTTTAAACAGGGTGGTCAGCGTAGGCTTCCTTGAGAAGGTGCTACTTAAGAAGAGATTTGGAAGAGGTAAGGAAGTTAGGCATGAAGATTTATCTAGGCACAGGTAACAGCCTAAGGCAAGCACGTGCCTACACCATCACCACAATCTAATAAATAAGCAAAAATGTTGTCTCTTAATAATATCACCTTTTCCCAAGAAAAACCTGTGCTAGCAAAACCAAAAAAAAAAATTATATTAATTCATTCAACAAATGTTTAGCTAAGGACACAGAAGAGAACATGATATGCACCACTTTCTATTCTAAATATAAAGACCTCAGCAAGGGGACTGAGGTTGACTACAAAGTTCTGAAGTGTAAGAAATATGTCTTTTATCTGTTATTTAGCTTATTGGGCCTTCACTGCTTTTCAAAAAAAAAAAAAAGGCAGATTTACATAAATCTGTCCTCCAGATAAGGTGGGATGATACTATCTACACTGAAAGTATCTCAAAGTCTCTACTCTTTAAAGCATAGATATTGGCCCCTTAAGTTTCTTCACCTAAAGAGTTGATAATTTCAAAAGTACTAACAATGATATTATATTAACATCTTCTCCCCCTGCCTCCAACAGGCCAAAACATCGCTACTGGGAGTCTAATAATGTTTCTAACACTTTTCCAAGATCCACTTCAATTACAGAAAAAAATGTGATCTACCAAGTACAAGGTGCTATATACCATGCACCATGGTAGCTAAGAGGTCTCTGCTCTCCAAGACCTCATCATGTGGTATGGAAAAACATATGCATTATATATCTTTTATGCTATTTACTACTTCAAAAGTAAGTATACCTCACAATATCACTTAGTTGCAAAGAAAAATACTATGAATTTTTTTCCCTCAAATCCCAACCAAAAGGTTATATTTATAGAGTTGAAAACACATTTTACAACCCCTTACACTATAAAAAATTACAATCTTAGCAGAATATATTTTATATCATTTATCTGATCCCACTTAGCAACTAGAAAGTAAAAGCTTAGAAAGTTAAGAGACCCACAAGAAATATCATATAAAAGGAACCAAATGGAATATATTTATTACTTTATTTTTCCCCAATTATGTTAACGGATATTTTAAGATTAGTTGAAAACACATTTCTACATATTAAGGCATGTATGCAAGAGAAAACAGAGGACCAAAAGAAAAAAGAGTAGCACACTTTAACCTTATGCCCTAATCTACTTTTTAATTAAGTGCACAAATCCTGAAAAACACTCCTAAGTATTTACGGCTAGAAGTGTTTCTCCTCTAACCTCAACCATCAGTCTCCTTCTTAGGACTGGCCTAAATAAAATGGTAACATGCTGTTATATGCTTCACTCAACTCAGCATTACATTAGCTGGCTGTGTAGTCCATGTTTTCAAGGTATCGTACATAGAGCAGAAGTACTTTGTCTCTTTCTACTTAAATGGCCTATCAGGCATATTAGAGCTACCCTGTCATCATGTTTTACCAATGAGATTAGCAAATATGAAAACTGTCAGCAAGGATATGAAGAAATAGGTGTACTCTCAAACTGCAAATACTCTTTGACCCAGAAGTTCCACTTCTGGGAATTTATCCCAAAAGACAACCCAAGAAGGAAATTATTTGCTACATTGTTTCTAATAGGAAAAAATAGCAAGATGCCATTTCTCAACCTCCCTTGCATTCAGATGTGGCCATGAACTAAGCTCTGGCTAACAAAACATGATTGGAAGTATCCTGAAGTAGCAGCTTCTAGAAATCTCCCTGTAAAAAGGCTGGCAAGTAAACCTTTGCCTCTTCTTGCATCCTGCTGCTTAGAATGGGCTGCAGTAGTTGGAGATCCAGCTAGGTCAATGAGGACAAGGGCAACATGCAGCAGAGCAGTAAGAGCATAGAAAGAATCCAGGCAATCACAGCGGGGTGGGGGTGGGGCTGACGGGCAGGGTACAAGGGGAATGAGGATAGACTAAAGGGCTATCTTGACTGCAGCGTTTGCTACATTAGGTACATCCAACTGTCAAAACTTATCGAACTATCCACGTGTTTCTGTGAATTTTACTGTAATTATTATGCCTCAAAAAGATAAAGAGAAAAGAGCAATGCCATGAGTGCTATACCAGCCCTAGAACACTTACCTGAACTTTTATGAGAAATACTTCATTGTTTAACCCACTGTTAGTTTAGCCTTTCTATCCCTAATACACTCTTCATATGCCAATATGTAAAGAATGAAAAAATCAAGTGAAAAAGGCAAGATAACGTTACGTAGGATATGCTACCATTTATTTATTTTTATTTTTAAAATAAATTTATTTATTTATTATTTTTGGATGCTTTGGGTCTTTGTTGCTGCGCACGGGCTTTCTCTACTTGTAGCGAGTGGGGCTACTCTTCCGTTGCAGTGAGCGGGCTTCTCATTGCGGTGGCTTCTTGTTGCGGAGCACGGGCTCTAGGCAGGTGGGCTTCAGTAGTTGTGGCTTGCGGGCTTTAGAGCACACGCTCAGTAGTTGTGGAGCACGGGCTTAGTTGCTCCGCGGCATGTGGGATCTTCCCGGACCAGGGCTCGAACCCATGTCCCCTGCTTTGGCAGGTGGATTCTTAACCACTGCACCACCAGGGAAGCCCTGTACTAGCATTTATGTTTTTAAAGGTAGGGAAAATAGACTATACACCAGAAGACTATGTAAGAAACTAGTAACAGTGGTTGCGCTAGTGAGGGAAAAGTATGCCCAAGGCACAGAATAGAAAAGAAAATATCTCACTTTTTGCACCTTTCACATTTTGAACCATGCAAACACATTACCTATTTGAAAAATAAATGTTCTTTAATCCTATTAAACAAAATTAAATATTTCATTTAATTTTTTTGAAATTTTGGTATATGCAGATTTTAATGATTTGAAGACTTACATTGACTTTAGTTTCAAGATGATCCCACACTGAACTTAATTACTGAGACCACTAGATCCAAAAATGACAAAAGAATAAAAAGTGTTGGAAGGGGTAAAAAGGGAAGGAAAGTGCTGGGAACTCTTCTTTTGAGGAAAACGGCAAGAAAACATTTTAACCAAAAAGAGAAGCACTGGGGTCATTCTACTGCTGGAAATATGTACTATATATCTTTTAATTTCTCATTATCTGTTTTTAATGAAAAACAAACAAAAGCAGCTAGCTAAATCAAAAAGGCCAACAAGGCTTTTCTCTGATTAGCTGAAGGAATCAAACAAAAGGTTCTTTCTTGTTAGGAGTATAGATTCTGAAGACTTACAAATAGTAATGTGAAAGTCTCCGTATCAGATTAGAAATTGAAATAAAATGAGGATTTCTGAGAAATTTATCAAATTCACCATAGGTTTTCTGTTCTCAACACTATTTTGTAACGTGTATATATAAACCCTGTTAAGTTTTTATAGTGTAAACAGTATAACAAAGGAGTTACTCGGACTTCCCTGGTGGCGCAGTGGTTAAGAATCCGCCTGCCGATGCAGGGGACACAGGTTCGAGCCCTGGTCCAGGAAGATCCCACGTTCCTAGGAGCAACTAAGCCCATGCGCCACAACTACTGAGCCTGCGCTCTACAGCCCGCGAGCCACAACTACTGAAGCCCGGGCGCCTAGAGCCCGTGCTCCGCTATAAGAGAAGCCACTGCAGTGAGAAGCCCACGCACCGCAACGAAGAGTAGCCCCTGCTTACCACAACTAGAGAAAGTCTGTGCGCAGCAAAAAAACACCCAACGCAGCCAAAAATAAATAAAATAAATAAATTTATTTTTTTAAAAAAGAGTTACTGAAAATCTACTACTCTTAAATAAACCATTTAATTTTGTCAGTTGCCCAAGCCTTGGCCTATACATTCATGTATTTTTGTGTATGATTAGTATATATATTTTATATACCATTTTCACATACTTATTTCCACGTAATTATAATTAAGTTGAATGAAATAAAAAATATTCACTTTATAAATCCATAAAATTTTGGATTTTTATTTTTAAAAGGTAACTCAGTAAGAAAGCCCTATCTCTTGCTCTAATTCTGGAAGATGACTATTCAGATCCTAAGTCAGAGGCCACCAACCATTTACTGATGATCTCAATTACCAACAACCTCTTAAGTGACAAATACATACAAATAAACCCAGAAAAAGGAGGCATCATTTACATGCTCTTGTTGATAACAGTGAAAACATTAAATTGTTTCTAACAGGGTTGGATGGTCACAAACAAAATCTCTAACCCTTTAGAAATTCCTAGTAGCTACTATGGAAATTTCTTGGGGCCTCTGGAACACAAGTAGGCATAGACAATAATCATTAAGCCCTTCAAAGTAAATCCTTCTGGAGGCAAAGACTATATTTTCCAATACAGTACTGTGTATTGTCCTATAAAGATTTCAGCAACATAGACTAAATGAACATTCAAATGTAGAAGGCTCAAAGTAGGCATAGAATTAACATTTGGTGAACTGAACACTAACAGTTTAGAAACAAAGACAATGCACATGGAAATGAAATTAAGCTTTACTTCTCTGAGTAAGATATCTACACTAAAAGCATACAAATGACAAATTTCTTAAGAACTGAGTAATTATACTGAGGTTCATTAATGAAGGCTTGACTTTTTCCAAAGGGGGAAAAAACAGATCTGCTATCTGCCTAGAACATTAAATTGAAATCTTCAAAAGTGATACTGCTATTACCTTAGTAAACCAGTAACACTAATATAATATCCTTTACAAGTATAAAGGTGAGAAGTTATGCTCATTGTTTTTGAAAAATTGGAAAGGGAAAAGGTAAAGATTAATTTCCTCCTATTCTCCTGAACTATCAATTTGAAGGAAAGAAAAATGGACCAATCAAATTAATTTCATATAATATTCTCAAAGAATATGAAATAAACAGCATAAACACAAGGATAGGGGTTACTCAGATTCAATTCTAACAAATTATTACTTGATTCTATAGGAAACAAAGATCAGTAATTGTCAGACCAGTCCTTAAGGGACTTACTCAAAAAGCCAAAATCTTAAGAATTCCATTGGACTATAAACTGTGGTCAAGAGGTAACATGTATCTAAATCAGAGCCGTTTAACAAGAGAAAGACTCAACAGGTGTTTGATAAAAGAAATGCCTGGAAACACTGGGAACACATGAAAAGACCTTTAATAAAATGAAACCATAGTATTTATGTAACCCAACAAATGAGATGGCAAGCAAATTTTAATCTCCAAAATTAATCATATCTTTTAAAGAGGCATAGTCCCTTTCTTTCCATGTCCCCATGACATTTTAATAAAGGAACAATTCTTTAAAAAGGCTTTACAACTAACTCCTCATTCTCTACTAAAATAGAACAATTAAAATTCAAGTAGAATAGGGAATTCCCTGGCCGTCCAGTGATTAGAACTCCGTGTTTCCACTGCAGGGGGCATGGATTCCATCCCTGGTCGGGGAACTAAGATCCTTCAAGTTGCATGGCACAGCCAAAAAATAAAAAATAAAATTCAAGCAGTATAGACAAGATCATCAAGGTTGATTCACAAAATAAAACAAGGTAAAACTACAGTAAGAATCAAGTAACTTTGGTAATATACACAAAAATATTAGGTAACTGAGAACATCTGTAATACAGAGGCTAAGCCCCTAGATCAAATAAAGAAGAGAGGAAATAATTCATTTGTTAGATTCAGAAACAAAACAATAACTAACATGGCTAAAGTTTTCACTTAAATTCCAAGGCCATGAAATTTTTTTTTTTTTTTTTTTGGCTGTGTTGGGTCTTCATTTCTGCACAAAGGCTTTCTCTAGTCACAGCAAGCGGGGGCCACTCTTCATTGCGGTGTGCGGGCCTCTCACTATCGCAGCCTCTCTCTCGTTGTGGAGCACAGGCTCCAGATGCGCAGGCTCAGTAATTGTGGCTCACGGGCCTAGTTGCTCCGCGGCATGTGGGATCTTCCCAGACCAGGGCTGGAACCCGTGTCCCCTGCATTGGCAGGCAGATTCTCAACCACTGCGCCACCAGGGAAGCCCCATAAAATTTTTAAACATCAGTAGTTTTAAAATGTGTTATACTGTCATTTTTAAGTACAAAAATATGTTATACTATATAGTCTTACAATATATGCAACTAGAATATAAAATTATGTTTTAATATACAACCTCCTACTAATACAAAAATGTGGATTTTCCAGAAAAGTTAGTATTTATCTGGACTTTAATAATCAATTCTATTAATGATATCTGCCATACGGCAGGGGAACCCACAAGGTGTTAAGATAAACAATAAAAAGGCAAAAGAATAAATTCTTAAATTTAAGACTGGTACTTGCCAAAGAATACATAGATCTGTAAATAGTGCTAAGAGAAAAAGTGACAGAAGTTAACTAATGCACTGAGCATAATGCCTGGAGTATAAAACATGCTACCCTTTCTTTCAGTAAATGAATAAATACATAGGCCTTGAAATTCCACAAGTTAAAAATGTTGGTATATAACCATTTTATCAAGCTAACTACATACCATGTTAAATAAAACATAGGCGGGCTTCCCTGCTGGCACAGCGGTTGGGAGTCCGCCTGCCGATGCAGGGGACGCAGGTTCATGCCCCGGTCTGGGAGGATCCCATGTGCTGCAGAGCGGCTGGGCCTGTGAGCCATGGCCACTGAGCCTGCGCGTCCGGAGCCTGTGCTCCGCAACGAGAGAGGCCACAGCAGTGAGAGGCCCGCGTATCGAAGAAAAAAAAAAACATAGGCAAAGAAAATGTCAAATGAAAGATAGGATTCCTAAAGCATAAAGCTATAGACCTTCTACTTTCAGGATCCATTTTCATAGTCCTTGCAGTATCCCAAATAAGTTCGACTATTGTGATGATGGTATAGCTCTTCAACTAGAATACAGCCTGAACCAGAGAAACCTAACCCCAAGGGCTGAAGTGGTGTGTAGAAAGTACCTAGAACCTCCAGAGAACAATCCTGATGACTGAAATTGAAATCAAATCTCTTGCCCTACTTTAGAAACAAGCTTGCCTCTCCTGGTTCCTGGACAATAGACCAAATGTGTCCTTTGAGACTTCCTTACCAAACTCAAATTTCATCTTCAGAAACTACAAGTTAATCAATAATTCCCTACACTAGTTCCAAGAGTGATTTCAGAGCTTCAGATAGACTATTTTTATATTATTAATTATTCAAAATACATTCTTTTTAAATTTGTTAATTTTCAAGAAGCAAATGAACACTTTAATACACAAAGTCCTATAACTGAATCTGCTAGAAGGTGTCTAAGTTAAACAGAAAATTGGAAAAAAAAATTATTTTTTAAATTTAAAGGTACAAATTTAAATAGCCCAGGTATGTCCTTAAAGATAAGGGGAGGGCTTCCCTGGTGGCGCAGTGGTTGAGAATCCGCCTGCCGATGCAGGGGTCATGGGTTCGTGCCCTGGTCCGGGAAGATCCCACATGCCGCGGAGCAACTAAGCCCGTGAGCCATGGCCGCTAGGCCTGCGCGTCCGGAGCCTGTGCTCCGCAATGGGAGAGGCCACAACAGTGAGAGGCCCACATACCACAAAAAAAAAAAAAAAAAAAAAAAAAGATGAGGGGAAAAAGCTAAGCCTTCAATTATGTGTCTACAATTTGGGGATATAAGATATGAAAGCTTAGAATTTAGTAGAGAGAAGACTAATACACATGAAACAAAGAGTAATAAATAACAGTATACCATGAAGTGTTAAAGTGTTAAGTGGCTAAGTGCTCAATTTGGGACGTCTATAAACTCAGATGAGGAGGGAAATTATCTTTACTTTCAGTAACCTCCAACTGAAATTTAGCATTTCCTTCTATTGGGAATTCAGTCAGACCACAATTATTAACAATATCTGCCACTGTCAGTAGTAGAAATCATAGATACTTTCCTATCACACAATCATAAGTTGCAGACACCTCCAAACCATGACAATGTTCATCATTACTTGGAAATTATTAAACCCATGCTAAATCTTATTATTTAATACAGAAGCACATGTTACTATCTCATAATTTTAAAAAATATTTTGATAACTGTATTTTAATGTAACTGGTTTTCTTTGTAATCCTATGTAATTTAAAAATACTACTCAGAAAACGGGTCCTATAGGCTTCAGACTGCCAAAGGTGTGGCATGGAGCAAAAACTGTCAAGAGCCCTGCCCTACAGCTTCTATAGAAGCACTCTCCTTCCCCACCTCTGGATTTGATGGCATAAGGACATAGAGCTTGAGTTGCTGACACACTGTAACCACAAAGGGACAACACCATGGAAGCAGAGCTTATTCAATAAAGGAAATAAGAAGATGAGATTCTGACCACCTAAGTACAAGTGGATCAAGCTTCATCTTTGGTCTTTTTAGTACTACAAGTCAGTAAATTTGATTTGGTTTTCTGTTATACTCACTACACTCAACAACTAAATGGTACAGCTGATAGCAATATTTTCTATCTCAGGAAACCAGAGCAATACCCATTTCTTGGCATAGCAACAGCAAAATTACAAAAGGATTCACTTTACCACCATTTAGGGAACCTGGGGAAAATGAGTTTAGTTTTTCACAAACTAAGTGTGCTGAAGACTCACTCAATACTCACTCCAATCCACTCTCACATGGACTTCCTATTTTACAGAGGCTGTATAGCTAAAAACTACATTTTGCAGATGCCTTTGAAGCTAAGGTTTCACATAAGACTTAAGTGTGGCCAAGCAGCCCACTTAAGATATAGAGAGCAGAAAGTAACATGTAATGATGTTCCTGTCCAAGGAAGTTAAAATTTCTGCCACATATGGTGGCCCATAATGGCAGTAGCTCCCTTATCAGGCAAGTTCTACAGCATCTCTGTGGTGTTTGTTCTAGAACTTCAGTCTAATCTGTTCATTCAGCCTACTCAACATTTACCTCTTTCTTAATAAATCCCATTTGCTACAACTACTTAGAGCAAATGCTCTTGCTACAGATTCTTGAAAAATAAATACAAAGTAAACACAGATGTACAAAAAAGCAGCATCTGTGTGATGAATCTGGAGATTGGGATTGACATATATACACTAATATGTATAAAATGGATAAGTAATTAAGAACCTGCTGTATAATAAATAAATAAATAAAATACAAAAATTCAAACAAAAAAAAAGGGGGGGGGGGCTTCCCTGGTGGCGCAGTGGTTGGAAATCCGCCTGCCAATGCAGGGGACACGGGTTCGTGCCCCGGTCCAGGAAGATCCCACGTGCCGCGGAGTGGCAAGGCCCGTGAGCCACAACTACTGAGCCTGCGCTTCTGGAGCCTGTGCTCCGCAACGGGAGAGGCCCGCGCTTCAGCACCACAATGAAGCGTGGCCCCCGCTCGCCACAACTGGAAAAAGACCTCACGCAGAAACGAAGACCCAACGCAGCCAAAACAAATGAATTAATTAATTTTTTTTAAAAAAAGCAGTATCCTGGGCTTCCCTGGTGGCGCAGTGGTTGAGAATCCGCCTGCCGATGCAGGGGACACGGGTTCGTGCCCCGGTCCGGGAAGATCCCACATGCCGCGGAGCGGCTGGGCCCGTGAGCCATGGCCGCGGAGCCTGTGCTCCGCAACGGGAGAGGCCACAACAGTGAGAGGCCCGCGTATCGCAAAAAAAAAAAAAAAAAAAAAGCAGTATCCTATTGGCAGTCAGAAACCTAACAAGAGTTAACAGCTTATGGATACAGATATAGGCTTGACCTGGAAAGCATTATAATTGAGAAGCCTTAAGAGCTAAGGGCCAGATTACAAGGAGCACAACAAAGAGTCCAGAACAAAGCTTCAGACAGACTCAAGATAGAGAACTAACTAGTGGTTACCAATTGGGGGTGGGGGAGTAAGAGGTGTAAACTATTAGGTATAAAATGAGCTACAAAGATATAATGTACAACGTGGGGAATATAGCCAATATTTTATAATAACTATAAATGGACTATAACCTTTAAAAATTGTGAATTACTATATTGTACACCTGTTAACATCTAATATTGTACAGCAACTATACTTCAATTTTAAAAAAAGAGAACAGAGCTTTCGATAGTTTGGATCTGGAAGAGAAAGAATTGCCAGCCAAGCTGATAAATCAGAAGAAATCAGCGATAGGCAAAGAACCGAGAGAGAATTCAAAAAATGAAGATGTCTTCTGTACAACTAAATACCAAAGATGACAAATGGGCTAAGAATTTAACTAAAAGATCCGTTTTACACATTACTTCCTTTCTCAAAGATTGTCCTGAGTAAAAAATAACGGTCAAACTCCCTCCATAATTGGGTCCCTTGTCTGCTACTGCAGCTTCATACCATAACTTTTGTTTTTTTAATACCATATTTTTAATTTATAATACCATAACTTTAATTTTTAATGTCTTTTTAAAATAAATAAATAAAACCTCTTCTCCAGATCCCAAAATAAACGTCCAATCCAAGGCCCACACCTAGGAAGCTTTGTCTGGCAGTCCGTTACCTCCTCTGAATTCATGTAACATTTATTTATCAGACACCTAATTGAAATCCAAACTAAATTAGAAGCTTAAAGAGAGCAGGGGCTATGTTCTTCATTTCTTTATATTCTGAACACCCAGCATAATGCCACTCAAATGCACTGCTAACAGCTAGGCCCTTTCAACAGGTAGTTTCAGAAGGGTGGAAGTAAGATTGCAGGAGATTAAAAATTTAATTAAATTGACTTGGAAGGTGAACAAAGAAACCTTCCGTAGAAATGGTAATGTTCTATATCTTGACAGGGTTATGGGTTTAAATAGATGTATGAACTTGTCCAAACTAAGGGACAAGTTTACTTATTTAATAAGTAAACAAATAGTTCATGATAGGCATACAAAAGTATTTACTGGTAAAGTATACTTACTTTGAAATACAACCAAAATATAAGATGGATTGATAAATACATAGAGAGAGGGTAGAATGGATGGATAAACAGATAAGCAGATACAGCAAAATAAGAATTACAGAATCTACATTGTGGGTATTTAGATATTCATATTCAATGTATAAACACTTCTTGCAACTTTTCTGTGATTGAAATTTTCATGATAAAATGTTAGGGGAAAAAAGCACGGTGGAAATAATGTGATGCTCACATTATTTCAGAAGTTTGTCAATTAAAGGATTGACCTTAGGGAAGAAAAGGAAGGTATATATACATGCCTCTGAGAGAGGGATGTCTGGATTGTTCCTCTTCTCTCTACCTCTAGTCTTAGACTGCCTATACAGACTAGTTCTGGCCTTGAGTGCTTGCTCTTGCCTGAAAGAAAATGCTCACTCACTAAACTCTCTTCATTCTAGCACAATCCAAACCTGTGGAGCCTGACCCCTTTGTCTGTCTTGGGCTATGATAATCTGTTCCCTATTCTTTTTACCTGAGCTTCTAATACCTCCTTAACTGACCTTTAAACCTCTGGCCAATCTGCATAACATAAATGGTTCATCCTCTTGGTCCAATCCTTGCCCTTCAGACCCATGGCCCCCATGGCAAGGGAATGTTAAAACAAAGGTCACACAGTCCCTGGCTGAGGACCTGGCAGAGAGGTACTCAAAACATGTTTGTTAGATGAATAAAACCCATGCCGGATAATAATATAGTACACACATAAATAAAGCTTAGCTTCACATTTAAATCTACATTGTGCTGAGGGCTGAAAATGTGTGTGCTAAGTTTCTGGAGTTGAACATTTAAAAAGGGAAGATCTGGAGCCTCTTCTGTGGAGAGCAAACCAGAAGACAGAGCTGGAAACAGAAGGCTGACAAACTCTTTCAACTGACATTAAGAAACACCTACATTTAAATTAATGCTTTTCCCAGATAATACAGTATGTTCATCAGCTTCAAAGTGGCATAAACATGAACTACAGGGGGAAAGATAAATTATGCAACAGTAAGAATTGATAGGAATTCAATTTCCAATGACCTAAATGCACTTGGGAGTTATTTGCTTTTTGTTACTGTAGTTTCCAAAGGACTGCAGATTATGCACTTGCTGAATTTTGCCTTTGTCACACATGACCTAACAAGGAAGGCATTCATTCTACCATAGTAGCTTCTCTCAAGTATCTGGTTCTAAACAGCTGCAAATTTTGGAAGATAACACTGAATGATGTTTCTAACCATTAGTACGTTCTCTCCCCAACAAATATGAAAACAAGATTAAGGTTTACTAGAGTATCAAAACTGTGCAAATTAAACTGGCTGAGCATAAAGTTATTAGAAAATAAAGTAGAAAATTTGTACAAGAATTTAAATCCTAGATGTTATGTTAACAGAATTGATCCAATAAACATAACCTAAAGAATTTCTAAAATATAACTTTCATTGTTCAAATTTGCTTTTATCTGTCAGAAAGATGCTATATCACTAATGATTGGCTAATATAGTCCCTTAAATGCTGTAACTGGAAAAATGACAAAATATTTCAAAATAATACCGATCTCAAATAAATTTCCATTTATAAGAAGTAAAAGCTGCTTCCTAGACCCAAAACTGCTAGGCCTGGGTGAAAAATAACCTGCCAAAAGTAGAAACAAACTGTAAAAATGTTTCAGAGTGTTATATGTTATGGCTGGTTAAATGGTTATACAACTATACAAAGAAGCTGGTTTTTTTACACCTGTCATTGTTCCTAGGTCATATCAGAATACATGAAGACATTTATTCTCCACCTATCAACTCATTTAAAAAAAATAAGTTTATTTATTTAATTTATTTATTTTTTGGCTGTGTTGGGTCTTCGTTGTTGCACGTGGGCTTTCTCTAGTTGCAGTAAGCGGGAGCTACTCTTCATTGCAGTGTGAGGGCTGCTCACTGCGGTGGCTTCTCTCTTCTCTCATTGTGGAGCACAGGTTCTAGGTGCACGGGCTTCAGTAGTTGTGGCACATGGGCTCAGCAGTTGTGGTGCACGGGCTTAGTGGCTCCACGGCATGTGGTATCTTCCCCTGCATTGGCAGGTGGATTCTCAACCACTGCACCATTAGGGAAGCCCCTATCAACTCATTCGTAAAAAAAAATCATAACTGCTAAACACCATAGAGGAGGAAAAAATGTACTGCCAAGGAGAAGCTATTTTATTATCAGCATTTATATGTCTTTCAACTCACATGTAGTTTGACTTTCACCATATACCCTAGTACATTTAATTTACACAGATCCACATAGCCTCCCCCAGAAAGGCTCCCTGGAAAAGACACATGCAAGTGTCCTTTCTGTACCTCCTTCAACTTCATTACATAATATCTTGTCATGATCCTTTCATTTTAAAGAGTAGGTTGATTAACACCCTCAAAATCAGCAATTTCATGTTAATTTGGTACTTATCGGTCTTGAAGATCCAAAAACCCAAATTTTGTCTTTAGAGCCTTAACACTGTCACCACACGATTCCTAATTTCTTAAAATAAATATATATATAATAATTTTCAAGTACTGCACAAAATGCTATAGAATTTCCAAAGTACAGTGAGCATTAAAATGAGATTTATAGGAACACCTTGTTTTGTAAAATTCCAGTCAAATCTAATGGTAATTAACAAGGGTAAATTTTTGTTTCATTTTCTACAAAAACGTAGTAATACAGCATGACTTCCACCAGCATGCTGATGCAGAATCTAGACAGACAATACCTTATCAATCACCTTTAAAGAGCAAATGAGAGAAGGAAGTATTAACAACAAAAAACCCCTAACATTACAAGTCAAGGTCAGTGGGGACGGGCTGAGGACTCCTAACCAAGCTTCCTGCTGAAGACACTAAATTGTAATTATGCTTCAATTTTAAGCCATCTACCTCTCAAACTAGATCCTAAATGATTTTACAGAGAGGAAGAAATGATGAGCAAAAGTACTGATATGCTGCAATATCTGAAGAGAGTCATTAATGGCAGGTGACTAGCTTCTCTTCTGGCCTGATCTCATTCGGAAGAAAAGCAATATTCATAGGTAAGGCATTTTTAAAAAATTCTGTAGTTTCATATTTGAAACAGACGAGACATTAGTTACTTGTCCAGGCAAGCAGTACTGGTATATGTTATTATACAGTTACAGCCCAGTCTTAGTAAGAAAACAAGGAAAATCCATGTTGTTGAGCTATAAGTGTAGGAAACCCTCAATTATCCATAGACAGGGACAACCTGGATAAATTAAATCCCCAGGTAATTATTATTTAAGAAGAATGTTGGATTAATTCAGAACTCCTCCTCCCCTCTTTACAAAAGAAAAAGTTGACTTAAAATCCTCTCTTCCAGACCACTAACAAAAAAAAGCAAATAGGCAGATAAATGATTTCAAAATTGTCTAGCAAAACAGACTAAGGCAAATAATTATCAGCACTCGAATTGGTTCTATTTTTTCCCAGCAATTCCGATCACAAGCCATCAAACTATGAGTTTAGTTTTCTGAAATGCATTTACATTAAACACCCACCCATCCACCCCCCCAACAAAAAAAAACCCTCCTGACTGAGATTTTCCTAAATCAAATGGGTCTTATTGAACTGTACTGACAATGTTCGAAATGGAAGTTAAAGAACTTAACTATTATATTAAAATTGTAAAATGCTGATATCGAACAACTTTCGATTCAAAATCTCTGCGATGCTAGGCGTTGACAGAAGATTTAACTTCCTTTTTCTCCCCTCCGGGTCCTCCCGGCCCTTCCGCGTGTCAAGCTCCCCGCCGGGGTCTGCAGTGACATCACAGCCCCTCTCTTGGAAAGCCCTGACGTCACACACACGCTGAACCACAGCACTCTGACTTCATCGGGACTGGGGCGGAACCGCAGTCGACTTGCGCCAGTCCGGAGGCTAGAGAAGCTTCCGAGCCTCGGTCCTGCCAGGTCCCCGAAGAAGGTTAAGGACTGGCGCCAGCTCACCTGCGCTGGAACGGGGAAGGACGGAGCGGTCGAGCCCCGGCGGGCGCGACAGGGCGAGGCTACCCCCATGCAGGGCCCGATTTCCTCACCGGCCGCCGGTCCCAGGGGTGGGAGAGCCGACCTGGAGCGTCCCCACGGCCTATCCCGGATCTCCTCCGCTTCAGCCCTGACCCGGGACCCTACTCCCGCCCGCCGGCCTGCCCGACCCTCCGTGCCCCGCGGGGGCGCTCAGCGACCGGCCCGTGTACGGGCAGAGGACGCCCCCGGACGAGGTGCGGGCCGCCGGGTGCCTGCCCCAGAGCGAGCCCCGGACCGGCGGGCGGCGCCCCCGCCCCCACCCGCCCGGCGCCCCGAGAGCGCAGGCGGCCGGCGGGAGGGGGCGGGGAGCGGCCACGGTGGCCGCCGCCAGACCCCGACCGCGCCGCTCTCGCGCCACGCCCCACCCCGGCCCAGACCCACCTGCGCTCCTGCCCCGGCCGGGGCCTGGCCCGGGGCTGCACACCGCGATACAGCGGCGGCGGCACTTGGCCTGGCTCGCTCCCCACCGCTGAGGCGGACCGAGCGCCCAGCGCGGCGCGGCGGAGCCCAACGCTCGCCCCGAAACCCATTTGTTTGGCTAAAACGGCGTGACGTCACGCGCCGGCCCAATCGACGGTTGGCCAGGGGAGGGGCCGCGGAGCCAGGGAGTCGCAGCGCCCCTGCCGGGATTCTGCGGCACTTCGGACGCTGCGGGTGCGAAGAGTGGGGGACTTAAAAGAGGGAGAACCGGGTGAGGCATCTTCGGGCCCCCAAGTGGTGAAGAGTGAAAGCTCGAGCAAGACCTGCTGAGAAAGGAATCAACCCCTCAGGTTAGCCAGAATGGTAGTAACGCCAGTGTTCAACAGCCGGTAGACATGACAAGTCTACTAGTACTCATGGGGGGATGTGGAGCTATAAATGGTGTTAGATTACTGTTAGATAACCTAGTAGACTTGGGTTCAAATTTTGCTTCTGATACTGTCTGGGGAGGCTGGGCTTCAGAGTTCTCATTTGTAAAATGAAGGGGTTGAAAAAGTCCTTTTTGTTATTCTTTTCTATGCAAATCGTGGCAGGAATATCTACCAGCAAGCTGATAAACTTTGAGGTTGACAGTCTCAAAATGTGATCTTTAGAAGTTTAAGAGATTGTAAATGATGACTATAAGAAATTTTTAGCATTTTACTTAATACTTTCAAATCAGAGTGCCAGTGAGGACCCTTTTACACTCAGCCTTTAAAATGCTAATTGCTTTCACTGTAAAAATAATTTTAACCACATCATAAAACATGAGGACAATAAAGAAAAAAAACTCCTTCACCCTAACACAGCCACTCAGCATTCAGCTTATTTTCTTTTAGACCTTTTGTCTCATGCATATTTATTTTACAATGTTGTGATCATAGTGTACACAAAATTTTGGATCCTGGTGGGTTTGGGGATTTTTTGGTTTGGGGGTTTTTTTTTTTTCTTCCATAACTATTTCTCCTATTTCTACATAAGCTTCATAAACACTTTAACAGCTGCATAAAATTATATTAAGCAGACATACAAAATGTACCAAATTCTTTATTCTTGGACTTATTATTTCCTTCCCTTTATGCCGTTATAAAGAAACCATAGGACATTCTCATGAATGTAAATTTTTAAAGATAAATACCCAGAAATGTAATTTCTAGTTGAAAGAGTATCACCACTTTTATAGTTACTAATACAAACTGCCAAAATGCATTTCAAAAGGTTGTACCAAGTTTCATTTAAATCTGAAGCTTTGATTTTAGCCAGCCCTTTTAAAAAGTAGTTTTGTCCAGTTATAAAACTACTTTTTTTAAAAAATTTACTTATTTATTTATTTTTTGGCTGCATTGGGTCTTCATTGCTGTGTGCAGGCCTTCTCTAGATGGCGGTGAGTGGGGGCTACTCTTCTTGGTTGCGTGCGCGGCCTTCTCATTGCGGTGGCTTCTCTTGTTGCAGAGCACTGGCTCTAGGTGTGCGGGCTTCAGTAGCTGTGGCACAGGGGCTTAGTTGCTCCGTGACGTATGGGATCTTCCCAAACCAGGGCTCAAACCCGTGTCCCCTGCATTGGCAGGTGGATTCGTAACCACTGCACCACCAGGGAAGCCCTATAACTACTGTTAAAATATATATTATAAAACCTTAAATATCAAAAAGTTAAATAAAATAAATATTTCCTATGATCTCACCACCAAGAAATAACCATGTAACACTTCCATCTAGACTTTTATCTGTATAGAGATAATTTTAATCAAAGTTGGAGGGGGTCATATTGTACATACTGGAATTAAACCATATGTCTTGTTTAATATCTGATCAATATTAGCTCAATGTATCATGATCATTTGAACCTTCTTTATGTCAATATTTGACTCAAAGTTCAATCCATCCTCTCAGGTTCATCTCAAACACTGTCCTCAAAACCTCATGATTATTTCAATGAATCAATAATTGATTCCTCTTCCCTTATGGCCCTTATTTTACTCCATGCACATCTTGCATATGTGTATTTAATACACCCTACTAGATTCTAAACTGCTGGAGAATAAGGATTATACCTTAGTATCCATCAAAGGATCTTGCAGTTGATATTGCTTAAACATTTAATAATTAAATCCATGTTAATCATCTGCACTTTCCTCATGACAATAGATGAATATGATCTCCATTTTCAGAGTTTTCTGAAGTTGGTTAATAGCCACCATTTATTGCATTTACAATGTAAAATCCAGACTCTATGTTAACTGTTTTGTATATATTATCTCCTTTTATCACAAAAAACCCCTATGAGATAAGTACAGTTGGTCCTTCATATCCATACCATTTTATATAAGGTACTTGAGCATCCACGTATTTTGATATCCACCAGGGGTCCTAGGACCAATCACCCTCAGAATCCGTGGGACAACTATATAATGTTTCAATATTCAGTGTTCGGGCTTCCCTGGTGGCGCAGTGGTTGAGAATGTGCCTGCTAATGCACGGCACACAGGTTCGAGCCCTGGTCTGGGAGGACCCACATGCCGCGGAGAAACTAGGCCCATGAGCCACAACTACTGAACCTGCGCGTCTGGAGCCTGTGCTCTGCAACAAGAGAGGCCGCGATAGTGAGAGGCCTGCGCACCGCGATGAAGAGTGGCCCCCGCTTGCCACAACTAGAGAAAGCCCTCAGATAGAAATGAAGACGCAACACAGCAAAAATAAATTAATTAATTAATATTCAGTGTTCATCAAAGTGTGTTTTAGAAATGATACTGTTTCTCAAGTGAAGTGGGGATATTCTGTGCATTAACCAATGCAGAATAAAAAACGTACTGAGGGCTTCCCTGAGGGCTTCCCTGGTGGTGCTGTGGTTGAGAGTCCGCTTGCCGATGCAGGGGATACGGGTTCAAGCCCCGGTCCGGGAAGATCCCACATGCCGCGGAGCGGCTAGACCCGTGAGCCATGGCCACTGAGCCTGCGCGTCCGGAGCCTGTGCTCTGCAATGGGAGAGGCCACAACAGTGAGAGGCCCACGTACCGCAAAAAAAAAAAAAAAGGTACTGTGCCTTGACTCTCGTTTCAAATGTATAACCTTAAAGCTAAGTATACATACTGAGAGCTTATGAATATTCTGCAGTTTAAGCAAAATATACTATTAAAATTTTCCATATACAATTCCACGCAGTATGAATGTATGGAATATATATGTGTGTATGGAATATAAAATATGTATATATGTATGGAATATAAAATTTTCATACAGATGAGGAAACCCAGGCTTGAAGAGTTAAACCATTTGACCAAGATTAAACAGTATTATTAGAGCCAAAGTTAGCAAAGACCCCAGAATTCTTACCATATCACTCACTGTATTGTTACTGGGAATTTCAGAGCGGTGAAAGACACTGAAACTACAAAACACAACACAAATATCATCAAAATGAAATGACAATGGTTTCCATGTGGCCAGCACATCTTCATTGTAAGAGTTCCATTAGAGTCTGTGTGGTTTACGGGGCTTCCCTGGTGGCACAGTGGTTAAGAATCTGCTTACCAATGCAGGGGACAGGGGTTCGAGTCCTAGTTTGGGAAGATCCCACATGGCCCAGAGCAAATATGTATGTGCTCCTCAACTACTGGGCCTGTGCTCTAGAGCCCACGAGCCACAACTACTGAGCTCACGTGCCACAACTACTGAAGCCCGCATGCCTAGAGCCTGTGCTCCACAAGAGAAGCCACTACAATGAGAAGCCTGTGCGCTGCAACAGAGTAGCCCCCGCTCACCACAACTAGAGAAAGCCTGCACTGCAACGAAGACCCAACGCAGCCAAAAATAAATAAATTAAATTAATAAATTTTTTAAAAAACAGATCCCATTGTTGTCAGTGCCCTTTGACCTTTCAGCAACATTCAGATGATGGCTTCTACAACACCAACACAAAGATCCACAGCAATTTCCATATGTATCCCACTTCTTGATAACATTAAAAAAAGGAAATCATCCCTCCAGAAATCTTCACATTCTTATCATCATAATTAACCTTGGGTAGATTTGATACCCTGCCACAATGGTCTCCCTCCCTAATGTCTGACTTTTTACCAGAAATATAGGTATAAGCAACAATCTGCATTCCTGATGTTCCTATATTCTAAATCTCTGTATTGTCTATGAAATCTAAGAGTAGTTCAGCAAGAAACATTTTGTTAGCTCCTTTATCAAATCAGGCAATCTCTGTTCCATCTTAAGGCCTTTGGGCCTACACATCCCTCAGCCTGAAGGGCCCCTTTTCCCCTCTCAGCACCTGGTTAGCTCCGACACTACCTTACATGTTGGCTTAAAAGCTCTTCAGAGCATTGGAAGTGCCACAATATATTTAAGAGGGACCTTGGAGGGAGAGGAAGTTGAGCTGGCGAACTTGGCTTAAAGTACCTTTGCCTAGCAAATTCGGTTTTTATTTAGATTTTATATATTTTTTAAATTTTATTGATGTATAGTTGATTTACAATGTTGTGCTGTACAACACTTTCTGCTGTACAGCAAAGTGATTCAGTTATACATGTATTTATATTCTTTTCCATTATGGTTTATCACAGGATATTGAATATAGTTCCCTGTGCTATATAGTAGGACCTTGTTGTTTATCCATCCTATACATAATAGTTTGCATCTGCTAATCCCAATCTCCCAGTCCTTCCCTCCCCTAGGTTTTATTTTTATTTGGGGTCACATGGGGAGGTAGCTAAAGCTTCTTCAAGCCATGACTTCCCTAGCCATCCTATCTAGTCTCTCTGAAGGAGAGCAGTACCCTGTGTGGCCCTCCGAGGTACAAATCCTTTCTGTGTCTCGCCCCATCCCCCCACCCTCTTTCTTGTTTGTAGGAAATAGGCTTCATTCAGCCTCCTCGACCTACCCTGGGTTCCAAAGTGCAGGTTCAAACAGTTGCTTATCAGGGAAGGGAAGGAATGCACAAACAAGGAGGAGCAGTCAAGAAACAATAGTGCAGGACTTCCCTGGCAGTCCAATGGTTAAGACTCCATGCTTCCACTGCAGGGGGCACAGGTTAGATCCCTGGGAACTAAGATCCCGTGACCAAAAAAAAAAAAAAAGATAATAGGGCAGCCATGGGGGCAGGGTCCTGGTTCCTCTTCAAGGAATGTACATAACAATGCCTTTGAGTTCTTCTGTAGGAGCTAAGGCCCCACTCAGGTGGAGAATGGTAACTTCAGGCTGAGCACAAGATTCTTGGAGCACTGCCCTACTACCTCACCATCAACCAATCAGAAAAAAGTCTGCACACAATGGAGGATAAGGAAAATAACAAAGACCCTTACCCCCTCCCCAAATGGTTCTCCCTTTTTTTTTTTTTTTTTTTTGGTTCTCCCTTTAAAAACTTTCACAGTTGAGCAGAATCTTCAGAGTTGGTTTTGGGACATAAGTCTACCTTCTCCACCTTGCCGGCCTCCTGAATAAAGTAACCTCTCTCTTCCTACCAGCACTTGCCTCTCAAATATTGGCTTTCGAGTGGTGAGGAACTGAACTTGAGTTCAGTAACATCTCCCAAATTACCCTCTTTCACAAAATTGTTTCACAAAACTTCATAATACTAATTACACTACTTTTTTATTTATTATAACTCCCTGTAGAGGGACTGAGTTTTATTCATTGCTCTATCTCAATGCCAAGTCCAGTGTCTGAGACTTAGAAGGTACTCAGTGAGTAATGTTTGAGTGACTTCTTTTTATTTTTATTTATTTATTTATGTATTATTTATTTATTTATTTTCTGCCGTACGTGGGCCTCTCACTGCTGTGGCCTCTCCCATTGCAGAGCACAGGCTCTGGACGCACAGGCTCAGCAGCCATGGCTCACAGACCCAGCCACTCCGTGGCATGTGGGATCTTCCCGGACCGTGGCACGAACCCGTGTCCCCTGCATCAGCAGGCGGACTCTCAACCACTGTGCCACAGGGAAGCCCTGAGTGACTTCTTTTTAAATGCTAGAAAGATTTTTCTTCAAGGACAGCAGTGATCTATATTCAGAATGGCTTAACTCCTGCAGTTATGAGAGGTAGAAATTTTTGAAGGGAGGGAGAAAAAATAGAAGGATCTTCCTGCTCCTAGAAGAATCTTCCTAGTGGGATTTTCCCCAGGAGATATTCTCTCCACAGCTAGTGGAATAAAATCAAAAGAGATGGTACAGATAAGACCATAGACTCAGTAGCCTGTAGCCACTGATGTGAGAACACCAAGTCTGAAGCTAGATGGTGGGGCTTCTTACAGAACCAGGAGAACAGCTGTGCTTAAGAGACTAGAAGCCTGGGCTTCCCTGGTGGCCCCATGGTTAACACTCTGTGCTTCCAATGCAATGGGCATGGGTTCGATCCCCAGTCGGGGAAGTTCTGCAGGCCACATGGAGGGTGGGGGGTGGGGAAGAGACTAGAAACCAAGAAGGAATGCTGTCTAAAGAAACAGAAGGAAAAGAAAATCACGAAAGGAGAATACAGGGACTTCCCTGGTGGTCAAGTGGGTAAGACTCCGCTCTCCCAATGCAGGGGGCCCGGGTTCGATCCCTGATCAGGGAACTAGATCCCCCATGCGTGCTGCAACTAAGCATTCATATGCCGCAACTAAGAAGCCCAAATGCTGCAAATAAAGATCCCACGTGACACAACTAAGATCCAGTGCAGCCAAAAATGAATAGATAGATATTTTTTTTTAAAAAGGAGAAAGCAGGCTTCCCTGGTGGCACAGTGGTTGAGAGTCCGCCTGCCGATGCGGGGGACGCGGGTTCATGCCCCGGTGCGGGAGGATCCCGCATGCCGCGGAATGGCTGGGCCCGTGAGCCATGGCCACTGGGCCTGCATGTCCGGAGCCTGTGCTCTGCAACGGGAGAGGCCGCGGCAGTGAGAGGCCCGCGTACCCCAAAAAAAAAAAAAAAAAAAAGGAGAAAGCAGGTTTGCATATCCTGCTAATTATTATAGCACAAAGGAAATTAAACCCACGCAAGAATCATGCTGCATTCTATGTACCTACAACAAGCAAAAGGAAAGCAGCTCATCACACACACACATACACACACACACCAACCCCAAGCCCATCAATCCTTCTTCCTGCTCTTAGCATAAAATTGGAACTCTTTACTATAGCACATTATAATTAGACATGTCCCCTTCCTCAATCTCTCTCCATTCTGCCCCTTGTCTTGGCTGAAATATTACCTCCTCAGAGAGCTTTCTCTAACTCTCCTATGGAGTATTTCAGCCTTGTCACTTTCCTTCACAGTATCTATGCCTGACACATAATGGGCGCCCAATAAATATCTGTTGAATTATTTAAAATATTCATACTTTTTCACACCATACAACTTAATCCAGGATGCATATGTTCATCACCAATGGATGACTAATAAAAGAAACAAGAGTAGAAGGTCTTGTACATTAGAAATAGAACCTGAATAAAGTTAGAATCTAAGGTATTGGTACAAGAAAATGGCCAAAAATAGGAACATCTGCACCCTGCAGAACCCAACCAACCAGTCATGATTTCAGTGCTTCAACACAAATTATGCTTGATCAAATTTTCTGGTTCACCAATTGATTGTAAGTATATTTATACCATCTACTTGGCATTTAGATGGGAACTAGTGTTCGTTGGGTAATACCAGGTAACTCATTCTTATATCTTTCATATTTTCAATAAGGCTCTGATCTGTTTGTTGAAAAAGGACAAGAAAGAACATGGTGGGGGCAGGGAGGAGTCACTGTCCATTGGCTGTCTATAAAATAGCAATTTCCTTTTTCTTCCTTGCTAACAGAATCCTGGTTTGGGGCACCTTCTGTGTGCTTCAGGGGAGCTGGGCCCAGATCCATGGGATGAATAATGATTGACCTAAGCCAGTGGTTCTCAGTGGGGTGATTTATTTTGTCCTCCAAGGGACATTCAGCAATGCCTGGAGATATTTCTGATTGTCACAACTTGGGGGGAAGTACTATTGGCATCTAGTACGAGAGGCCAGGGATGCTGCTCAACAGCCTACAATGTACAGTTCAGCACTGCCACCACAAAGAATTATCCCTCCCCAAAGGCCAAAGGTGCTAAGCTTGAGAAACACTGCACTAAAGTAATCGGTGTGGTCCCGAACTCTTTGTCAGGGTTTGGTTCAGGCATAGGTGTGTGATGCAAATCTAGCTAGTAAAATGCAATAGGTAGTTTACTGAGATACTTCTGGAAATGGTTTTTCTTACCCTTAATTTAAAAACGTTCATTTTTGGTTGAAATGCATTCCTTTCCTAAATAAAATTATATTTAGGGACAATAAGACCTATGACTGCCATCTAAGGACCATGAGAGTTGTTAGCTGCAGAGAACATGAGAGAATGGCAAAGCAGAAAGATGGAAGTAATGTCTTTCAATGCAAGTTTGTGTTCTTTATTTTTATTTTTTTAATTAATTAATTTTATTTATTTATTTTTGGTTGCATTGTGTCTTCATTGCTGAGCGCGGGCTTTCTCTAGTTGTGGAGAGCAGGGGTAACTCTTTGTTGCAGTGCGTGGGCTTCTCATTGCAGTGGCTTGTCTTCTTGAGGAGCACGGGCTCTAGGCACGCGGGCTTCACTAGTTGTGGCACGTGGGCTCAGTAGCTGTGACTCGTGGGCTTTAGAGCACAGGCTCAGTAGTTGTGGTGCACCGGCTTAGTTGCTCCGCAGCATGTAGGATCTTCCTGGACCAGGGATCGAACCTGTGTCCCCTGCATTGGCAGGTGGATTCTTAACCACTGTGCCACCAGGGAAGCCCTGTTTGTATCTTTAAATAAATGAGTAGGAACTCGTGGCACTTTGAAATTTTTAAGAAAATGATATTTTCGAATCATTGAAATTTAATCTGTGGGAGTTTGTGGCATTAGAACAAGACTAGCCAGACTGTCCTTATTCTTCCTCAGCTCTAGCACACCTAATTCACAGGCACCTGCTATAGCAAAGGAAAGGCTGCCTGGTTAAAGTAATGTAGTTACATCAGCTTGCTAAAATGGTCCAGGGCATAGATTTTGCTCAAAAGTGAGTTCTTTAAAAAAAAAAAAGCCACCAACATATTCTGCAATTTTAGAATTTGCTGACATTTTCTACCAGGCATAACTATGCTCTTAGTGCCAAGTCTTACTTTGAAATACCAAAGATACTTTACAAAAAGTACAGAGCTCAGTTACCAGCATTTCCTTGCTAAATCATTTGTTTTATCAATGAGTAATGTACTAATATTAAATTAATCAACTAGATATTTTCCTTGGAAAATACATTGGTTGGCTTCTTTTGAAGGCACCACCACATGGACCCCATCACACTACTGTATTAGAGTTTACCGTTACTCTAAGAGAATCCCACCAATTTTTCACACCTCATTCCTTGCCCCTTCTTAAGACTGCTGGGTTATATGTAATGTTTTGGTGTGCCTTCAGCAAGACACATGGGATCAACAATACATGCATGTATTGTTAAAGCAAATTGAGCCTGTTTTGTCCTTTCTTTCTTTTTTTTTTAAATGATTTTTCTTTTTTAAGGGAACTTTATTTTTATTTATTTATTTTTTGGCTGCGTTGGGTCTTCGTTGCTGCGCTGGGTTTCTTTAGTTGCGGCGAGCGGGGGGCTACTCTTTGTTGTGGTGCGCGGGCTTCTCACTGCAGTGGTTTCTCTTGTTGCAGAGCATGGGCTCTAGGTGCACGGGCTTCAGTAGTGGTGGCACGCGGGCTCAGTAGTTGTGGCTTGCAGGCTCTAGAGCGCAGGCTCAGTAGTTGTGGCACATGGACTTAGTTGCAACGTGGCATGTGGGATCTTCCCGGACCAGGGCTCGAACCCATGTCCTGTGCATTGGCAGGCGGATTCTTAACCACTGCACTACCAGGGAAGCCCTTGTCCTTTCTTTAAGTGCCACTCCTCTCAACAAAGCCAAAGCGTGCCTTCAAAGTGGCATCATGACCTTATAAAAGAGTGGAGCATCTGATTGCTCCCTCTCATTCAGAGTCACTCTGGCTTTCTTATCTCGGAGCCCCCATTTTCACACTCAGATTATATGCTCCTTAAGGCCCCATTCATTGCTCCTGTGGCTTTGCCATCTGTTCCTTTGGCTACTGCTTCACTTCTCCAGCTTTCTGTATGTTGTCCTTCTCTCTTCTGCCTCTGCCCTTACTATACCTCCCATATTTCTCGACTTTCTTACCAAATGACTTGACTTTTATAAACATTGCTAGTCGAGAAGAAGACTCCTTCTGGTCTATACATGATACCATGTAAATCTCTACATATTGAGTGTAGGTTTGAATCCTCTCTCTTTCTCAGTGATTTCCTTCATTCCCTGCTACTCAGGGGCTACTTTTGCATGGCTGCATGCATTATTTTTTTCACATTTCCAGTATTGGCAAAGCTCTAGAGCTCCACTCTCTGAATAAAATCAATGTGTGGTTAATATGTGTGGTAAGAATCTCATTCTTAAGTTCATTAAATACTTCTATGAAATGTCCTAAATATATTTCCACATATGTGTTATTCTGTATGTTGGCACATCTGATTCTTAATTTCCTGCTTTGTGGAGGAAGTTGTACTCTGATGATAAAAGCTTGTTGGAACATCACAGGAAAAAAAATTGTTTTTCAAGCTCCAAAATTATTGGTTAAGCCACTCTTCATTTAAGAGGCATAAAATGAATAAAACTGGTGTTCTTCAGCTTTTACCTTTTTTGCCATTGCTCTTACATTAGGATGGCTATCCAGCTGCCCAGAGAAGACACAAGTGCTGTGGTTCATACAGACATGTTATTTACCTACTACAATATCACGACTCCAATGACTCATTCCCTGAATCCCTAAGCAAAATTTGTCATCCTCCCAATCTATGTTTCATGGTAACTTGTTCCACTTTTGCTACTTCACTTAAAACATTTCAATGGGGGTTCCTCTTCGGCCTCCTGCGTGAGGACCAAGGAACCCCGGTGCACCGGCTCCTAATAAACCTCTTGCGTGTTGCAGCGAAAAAAAAAAAAAAAAAAAAAAACATTTCAATGTACTTTATTATGTATAGAGCTTGCCTTCTCCTCTGTGAGCTCTTTAAAGACATAAACTGATTTGTTGAATCAGTGAATGAATGAGCTATGAGAACACTTTTATTGACTATATTAAAATATTCAGATGTAAAAATATTTTTTCATTAAGTGCAATGCTATTTAAATTGCCAAACTTGTCAATTTTACCTAAATGGAATCAAATTAAAGAGCATGACCCTCTCCAGTGGTCATAGCTTTGTTATCCTTCCCCGAGTGGTTAACTTGTCTTCCTGCCCCGGGAGTGCTGCTTGTTGGCCTTTCAAAGGCTCACATTTTTTCTCAGTGCCTTCTCAAAGGTAAAATGACTTACATGTTCTCTCTAGAGACACTGATGCTATAAATTAACATTGGGTTTTATCCTGTATTGGACTATAATTTGTGCATTGTTGTCAATGATGAATTATTTGAATCTTTTTAAAAATTATTAAATTACAATTTAATGAATTTGTGGCAAGTGTTGTTTTCTTATTTGTTTGTTTTTTGCGGTACGCGGGCCTCTCACTGTTGTGGCCTCTCCCGTTGCGGAGCACAGGCTCCGGGCGCGCAGGCTCAGCGGCCATGGCTCACGGGCTCAGCCGCTCCGCAGCATGTGGGATCCTCCCGGACCGGGGCACGAACCCGTGTCCCCTGCATCGGCAGGCAGACTCTCAACCACTGCGCCACAAGGGAAGCCCTTCTTATTTGTTTTAAAAGCACAATTTAATATTTATTTAGGCAGTAATTGAGCCTGCCAACTTTAAATTTTATTCCATTCGGGCTCCCCCTTCTCTTTTTCCCTTGTCATTTTTATAAAACTGTCAGTCAAGTTTAAATCCAGAGCAGGAACGACTAGCACCTAATGAAAAAGGAAAAGGAGGAAGAGGAGGACGAGGAGGAGGAAGAAGAAGACGAGGATAAAGAAGAAGAAAGCTGTTTTCAAATACTTAAGAAAAGGTAAATTATTTTCATGTCTATATAATTTGCCCTTATTTATAGGTGTAAAAAAAGAAGAAAAGGAGATCTGGACAAATAGGGGTTAGATGACTATGTGGGAATATATTCATACAATGGAATAAGAAACAGTATTAGAATTAAATCATTTAGATCTATATGTATCAACATGGTAATTCTCAGAAAACATTTGGTTCAGTGATGAAAGCAAGTTGCAGACGGATACACACTATACGTTACCATTTACACAAATCTTAAAAACATGCAAATAAAACACACACACAACAATGCTAAGTATTGTTTATGGACAGCTACAATCGCAATAAAAGTATAAAGACATGGATGAGAAGGGTCCAAAACAACTTCAGAATAATAGTTACTTCTGAGAAGAAAGGGAGAAGAAACTATTAGAAAGAGGCACAAAGAGGGACTTTGATCATATCAGAACATTTTATTTATTTAAGAAAGAAAATATCTGAACCAAATATGAGTGGTTCACTGTTAATATTTGCAAAAATCAAAATGGTGAATACATAGATATTTGTAAAATTATTCTGAATTTTTATTTTGCATCTTAGATGTATTTCATAAATGTAACAAGTAAATGAAAAATTTTCACTTGAAAATTTTAGAAGAAGTTGTGATGTGAAGAATACCCTTGGGAAGAAAACCAATTAACTTACTTATTACCTATAGGTAATATTGATACAAAGCAAAAAACCTTCAGTTCGTTCCTATTTTTCCCCCTCTTACCGCAAAGTATTTATGACACTATTAGTGAAACATGTAAAAGTCTTACTGTACAAAAATGATACTTCTTACGCTTCCCTGGTGGCGCAGTGGTTGAGAGTCCGCCTGCCGATGCAGGGGACACGGGTTCGTGCCCCAGTCCGGGAAGATCCCACATGCCGGGGAGCGGCTGGGCCCGTGAGCCATGGCCGCTGAGCCTGCGCGTCCGGAGCCTGTGCTCTGCAACGGGAAAAAAAAAGATACTTCTTTGTTAAGTGGAGGAAGTGAAGTTAAGATTTCTGTCTTTGCTTACCCTGGCATTACTGCTCCATTTTTCCAATGAGAAGGCAATAACAAATCTCAGGCATTTTTAAGCCATCTGGAATGTGAACTCTAGGGGCAAATGCTTCCGTAAAGAGGTTAAAAGCACACACAGAATTGGCAGTGAGACAGAGTATCAAAGTTCTCTTCTCATCCCTAAATCATCCTCCTATCATCTTCTACTTTTTTTTATTTTTTAAAATTTATTTATTTATTTATTTTTGGCTGCACTAGGTCTTTGCTGCTGCACGCGGGCTTTCTCTGGTTCCGGCGAAGAGGGGCTACACTTTGCTGCAGTGTGTGGGCTTCTCATTGCAGTGGCTTCCCTTTGTGTGGAGCATGGGCTCTAGGCACATGGGCTTCAGTAGTTGTGGCACACGGGCTCAGTAGGTGTGGCTCGGGGGCTCTAGAGTGCAGGCTCAGTAGTTGTGGCGCACGGGCTTTGTTGCTCCACGGCACGGGGGATCCTCCCGGACCAGGGCTCGAACCTGTGTCCCCTGCATTGGCAAGAGGATTCTTAACCGCTGCACCACCAGGGAAGTCCCTATCCGCTTCTTTTCTGGTTAGTTCCATACCCTCTAGAGCTGTACACAAACAAAACACAGAAATATATGTCTCACCTATGACAAAGCATCATTCAATGACTAAGCACTCTGGACGGCACAGGGAATTAAGACACATGTAAGGAGACACCCACACGATTCCATCATGTGTCTTTAAGGAGCTGTGGCAAAGGCACTGTCTATGGTCACCCCACCAAGTGCCCAAACCTTTGACCCCTATGCTTCAGGCAAAATAAATTTCAAGCATATTGTTAGGGCTAATGAAGTCTCAGTAAGCTCTAAACAAAAAGCTGATTAATCATTAAAACCTTTTACTTTTGCCTGAAAGATTTAAAAGTCTTATGAAAAAAAAAAAAAGAAAAGGCCCTACTTATTCAAATGAGTTAGTGCCAGGGACTTACGTCAAAAGCAACGGTGCAGCATAAAGAAACCATGAAGTGATAATGTTAGAGAGCTGATGGGAAGGAGAACTGATAACACCCAAGCATCCTCAGGAGGGATTTCCAGCTGAGAAAAGCCCGTGGCTCTGTGCAAGACATTCTACAGTCTTCTCATGTACAGTGTTTACTTGCCTCAGGAAAAGAGAGGTCCCAGGAAATGAAAACTCACAACTTGATAAGGTAGATTTATTTTTCCATAAAGAAGTGTTAAGGAAACATCCAAAGGTCTCTTGCATAATAAACAGATCAAAGGCTGGTTGAAAGTATTTATAGGCAGTGGTTCTGAACCTTGGCTATCGTCAGAATCACCCAGGGAGTTTTTGAAGAGTAGGATGCCAAGGCACCACCCAGACCAACTGAATCAGAATCTCTGGGAGGAGGAGCCCAGGCATTTGTGATTCTGGTGCACAATAAGATTAAGTATTGCTGCTATAGGGTCAGGGATCTGCTGGTAAAGTGTTTCTTGGGGGTGGGTGAGGATTATTCCAGGGATTCTGATTCATACAGCATGTGCCTGTTTCTTGGTGTAAATACTCCCACCCTGGCCAATTTCAAGCTACTAATGCGAAGAGACAATGTGGAATTGGAAAGAGATGTGCATAATCGGCCCCCACAAGCTCCTGAGTGCCAGCTCCAGCAACCACCTTTAGGAATTTTGATGATGAAGTTACAGTCAGGGGTGAGAAAGCAATAAATTACATCCTGGGGCTTTTTTACATACTACAGAGCCTTAAGTCAAAGATCATTTCCTCATGAGAATATGAGGAAAAACTAACATTATATTAAACCATGACTTATCTACAATTTCATAAGTTTTTGCTTGTTCTGAAACAGGAGGGAAGGGGACAGGGCACAACCTTTGAAAGAATGACTAGCCTGAGGACATGACATAAACTGATTAGAACCAAATGGGTCCAAGATGGTGGCCAGGTCGACTTCCACTAGACCTTGAGCCTCAGTATATGCTCACTGTAACACATCAGCAAGCTAAATGACTCACCCACAGGCACCATGACAGTTCCAAGGTCGACCATAAGGATCAAAAAGTGGGCAGTGGCCCAATTCCTGGAAATCCCCACCCCTTCCTGAAATAGCTGGAATACTCCTCCCACTCATTAGCCTATGAAATTACCCTCCCCTATAACCCCATACCCTGGTGCATTTTTCACCTTCTGGGATGGCCCACACTCTGTGGAGTGTGCTTTTCTCTAAATAAATCCACTTCTTACCTATCACTTTGTCTCTCACTGAACTCTTTCTGCGGTGAGACATCAAGAACCTGAGCTTCATTAAGTCCTGAAACCAGGTGTGTGATCTCAGTTGGAAGACTGTTTTGGCTGGGTTTGAGTCCCAGCCATGTGGGTTCAAGTCCCAATCTGGGTTTTGGCTGGGTTTGAGTCCTGGCACGTGGGTTCAAGTCCCAATCTGAGGTGCACAGTTTCAGTTCTGCTCTATTCTTTATTTTTTTAAAAAAATTTTAAAAATTATTTTTCATTATTTTTTTTGTTTTTCCACTCTATTCTTTAAACCAAAATTTATTTTTTAAATATCACTCTTATAAATAAAATTGTATCTTTTTCCACTTTACTAATAATTAATATTTGAAATTAGGTCATTTTTGCAATAATAATTTATTTAGACTTAGTCTCATCACTAAAGTAAATTTAGTCTTTGGTGTATAGAAATAAACTGAGTTTCAAATGTCTCTGGTTGTGAGACATCTCATATAAAATTGTTACAACAATTCGTGTTATGGAAGACTTGTTAAACAGAAACAACAGAAATGTTGTCCTTTTACTATCCAGAAATAGATGAAAAGGAAACCATTCACTTGTGAAAGTCATTTTAAAATAATTACATTTATAAAACACTATCCTGTGAATTATAATCCTATCAAGCTTATCTCTGAGCAAGTGTATAACTACTTAACTATAGCAGAGAAACTAAATAAGAAAATTCAAAATCACACTGTAAGAGAGACCAAAAAAAAAAAAAAATGCTGTTTCTGGATTAATAGAAGAGACTTGTTAAACAACAATACAAAAATACCATACACTAGCTAGAAATCAAATAAGATGGAAACAATTTATTAATAAGATTCACACTTATGTAGTATACAAAGAATTATAGTCCTATTAAGTTTCTATTTGAGCTATTATATAATCAGTTAAACAAAATAAAAAATCAAATATTATTTTAGAAGCAAAAACTCATGTGTTTTGAATTATTTTAATGACTCTATTAACAAAGATGAAAATAGTATAATTATTCTATCTACAAATGTTGTAAAATGAAAGAATTGATTTTTTAAAAATTTATTTGGCTGTGTCAGGTCTTAGTCGTGACACGCAGGATCTTCGTTGCAGCCTGTGAGCTCTTCGTTGTGGCATGCGGCCTTCTCTAGTTGTGGCACTCAGGCTCAGTAGTTGCAGCATGCAGGCTTAGTTGCCCCATGGCATGTGGGATCTTAGTTCCCAGACCAGGGATGGAACCTGAGTCCCCTGCATTGGAAGGCAGATTCTTAACAACTGGACCACCAGGGAAGTCCAGCAATGGATTTTTAAGATTCACATTTTAAAGATCTACCATTGTAAAACATTATCCTAAGAATTTATAATCCTATTGAGCTTCCATTTGAGCCACTGTATAATCACTTAGTAGCAATAAAACTAAAAGAAAAAAATGTAATTTACTTTAGAAGAGAGAAAAAAAGTAACCTGCTGGGGTCTTGGATTTTCGAAAGTAGACTCATTGACAGCAGATCAACTTGGAAGGTGATACACTTTGTTTTCAGGCCCTGTGGATAGAGACTGAGCCTTGGTGTACAGACCTTTCTTGTTGCCAGTGGAGGATGTGCTGGGTCAGGAATTTGCCCAGGGGAGGATGGAAAGAATTCCTGGGGAGCTTTGTCCTTACTTTCCAGAATAAGGGAAGAATAGGAGGACTTACTTCTTAGAAATTGCCATGTGTCCCCCCTGCAACATCTAACTCCTGAAAGGATGAGAAAGGAACTGCCTGGCTCAGAGGCTCCCAGTTCAGTGGGAAGTTGAACCAAAAAAAAAAAAGATCCTAAGCATCTGTCAGGGTAAGGAGCACTAGGAAAACTCTGTCTTGCTCCTGGTAGAGGATCCATATCAAGATGAAGTTGACCTGGGAATTCCCTGGCTGTCTAGTGGTTAGGACTCCATGCTCTCACTGCCAGGACCCAGGTTCAATCCCTGGTCTGGGAACTAAAATAGAATCCACAAGCTGAGCAGCATGGCCAAAAAAAAAAAAAAACCCATGAAGTTGGCCTTATGGGTGGATCCTTTTTCTGGGATACAGACCCTGAAATGGAGCAGGACCCTGTGGGGCCCTTCCAGGGGGTACAAATCCTTTCTCAGTCCACCCTTCTCCTCCCACCCCTTTCTTGTTTGTAGGAAATAGGATTCATTCAGCCTCTTGGACTTTCCCTGAGTTCCAAAGGGCAGATTCAAACAGTTGCTAATCTGGGAAGAGAGGGAACGCAGAAACAAGGGAGGAGCAGTCAGGAAACAATAATACAGTCTTGAGGCAGAGTCCTGGTTCCTTCTCAAGGAATATACATAATAATGTTTTTGAGTTCTTCTGCAGGAGCTAAGGCCCCCACCCAGGAGGAGGCTGGTAACTTCAGGCTGAGCACAGGATTCCTGGAACACGGCCCTGTTACCTCACCACCAACCAATCAGGAGAAGGTCACACACCCTGCAGCCCTCACCCTAAATTTTACCTATAGAAGCTACCCCCAAACCACTGAGGAGTTCAGGGGGGAGTTTTGAGCATGAGCCACCCACTCTCCTTGCTTGGCCCTGCAATAAACCTTTCTCTGCTCCAAACTCCGATGTTTCAGATTGTTTGCCCTCACTGTGCATCGGGCACAGGAACTTGCATGTGGTAGCAACCCCTTGGGGGTGGCATTTGGTCCATATAGGACCCTGGCCCTCATGGATCTCTGCCAAATATCCTATTTGGAAGACCAGGAACATAGGATCTTTTTCCAAATGTCTTAAAGCATGCTTTTCTCTTCTTAAATTATCAAAGTTTCTCTCAGCCAACAGCTCTCAACCCATTACATGAGCCTTTCTCTCATGGAAAATAAACTAGCATTGATAATAGCCAGCAGTTCTTTTGAATTTTTCTGAAAGAACTTTGGTTTCTATTCGTAGGACTTCAGCTCTTCACATGCATAGCTGATCTTCACATCTGCTTTGAAAAGGTTTTCCTCTATCTTCCAAGGGTAAAATGGTTATTTGGTAAAAATCCATTTATTTTTCTTGATGCAGTTCAGAAAGAACTTGGAGTTTCAGCCAGACTGTGGGCCCCTCCCTTGCCCTGTTTTTTTTTCCTCACTTAAAGGCACTTACATTTATAGACTTTTAATGTGATCTTAAGTGCATCAAGTAACTTACCTTCTTCCATTAATTCAGTGTACATTTGGATTCTCTTTTCTTTAAAAAGCTTTAAATAAATATTTAACTCACATGTATCAATCCACTTCTTCAAAATCCCTTTTATTAATCTTCTAGGAGGTGAACATTTTCTAAAGCATTTGTTATATCCAATTCCAAGTGCCCACCATGTATGTAGTCTTAAGGATGGCAGCCTGATGGCACATGCTCACCAGAGCCTTGCTCTGACTTTATCATCCAGAACTTGTTCCATGGGCATTTTAGCATATTCTAACTTTTTCTTTTTTCTGTTGGATTAGTTTGGTCATTCTTCCTTTCTATTCTTCCTTTTCTTGTGAGTACAGATTTATGTTTCCCTGAAAATCAGAATTTTCATTCAAAGCATCTTTTAGTGCTTCTGAAATTGTTTCTCACTCTTGTCATGTCTATTGAAGGCTGTTTTGGTTGCAGTTACTTGAAATTTTATGTTTTGATGCCTCTTTTTGTAACAGGGAAGAGCCAATTTTGACTCCATGTTGGATCTGTTTCTTTGAATTTAACTTTGCTTTTTGTTGCTTCTGTTATTATAATCATACATAATGGCCTGCCTCAGGGAACCCTGCCCCTCTGCCTGAATGTTAAAGTGCCTTTGTTCAGCTCACGGGGAGACAATCTGACCCTGCCCACCTGTGAATGGCTACAGAAAAGAAGAAAGGAACACATCCCGTCCCGGATGCTGGCCAACAAGGCAAAACCAATGGCATTTTTTACTTTACTTCCTCAGCTCCTCCCTCTCTCTATTCTATAAAAGAAACTGGCATAACCCCATAAGATGGTTATTTTGAGACATTAGTCCGCCATCTTCTTCTTCTGGCTTTCCGAATAAAGTCTCTCTTCCTTGCCTCAACACCTTGTCTCTCGATTTACTGGCCTGTGGTGCCGGGAGCAGAGTGAACTAGAACTTGGTAACATTCTAAAGACTCAGTCTTTCTTATAATGTCAATCATCAGCTCAACTTGTTTTAAGTGTTTACGTTTCTCTTCTTTTGTTTCTTTTCTCAATTTCTTTAAGCCCCCAAAAAGCATTGGAAATTTCCAACTCTTTATTAATGATTTCCAGTTTTTATATTTCTGCTCATTTGTCCTCAAATGTGGCATCCATTAAAGTTGATTTGAGGCTTCTGAATTTTTTTTTTCTTTTCCTGAATTGGATCCTTTATTTTGCATTAAAGGATACTACTGGGACATTTGATAAAATTTAATGGGCTCTCAGGATTGGTTTGTATTATCAGTGTTAATTTCCTGATTTTGATGGCTGTATTGTGACTATGGAGCAGACCTATACAGACCCCTAAACTATTTGGGGATGCTGGGGCATCAGGTTGGTAACTTACTCCCGAATGGTTTAAGATAAAATGTTATCTGTATTATACTTGCAACTTTTCTGTAAGTTTCAGATTGCTTTTTTTAATTAATAAACTTTATTTTTTAGAACATTTTTAGGATCACAGCAAAATTGAGCATAAGGGACAGAAAGTTACCATACACCCCCTGTTCTCTCTCACACGCACACACACACCCCTCCATTACCAACATCCCCCACCAAAGTGGTCCATTTGCTACAACTGCTGAACCTAGTCTGACACATCATTATCACCGAGCGTCCATAGTTTACATTAGGCTTCACTCTTAGTGTTGTACATTCTTTGGGCTTTGACAAATGGTATCCCTCATTATAGTTTCATACAGAATAGTTTCACAGGTCTAAAATTCCTCTGTGCCCCCACCTATTCATTCCTTTTAGCTCCACAACCCCTGGCAACCACTGATCTTTTTATTGTATCTGCAGCTTTGCCTTTTCTAGAATGTCATGTGGTTGGAATCATACAGCATGTAGCCTTTTCTAAATTCTTTTTGAATGAGGCTAAGCTTGTCAAAAACTAGATGTCTTTCTCCAGAAGGGCACAGACTCCAGTAGCCAGTTCTTTCTGTCTACTTGCATAGAGTAGCATTTAATAATTAAAACTATGACTATGAATATAAGTACATCATTTCCAGGAATCCATGAGGATCTGGGCCAGGTCTGCATTCCCCTGTCTGTGCTGCCACCACCTGGCACAGTGTCTCTGGGACCGGTATGACACAGAGAATCTCTTGGAAACACTTCATGTTCCCAGGACCCTGCCAGCTACCTCAGACTGCAGAGAAGACACCAGATCATTTGACCCAGAGCCAAACCAGTGGCTGGCAATAGGCATAGACCTCAGTGGAGGTGGGGAAGAAGAGCCAGTAGAACATTGGCCAATGGCTCTCCGTTTTTTGAGCAAACATTTTATTCTGAGGCTTTGGAGGCCTTATCCCGCCCACAAAGTTCATAGAAAACTCCCTGTTCTCAGCTCCCTTCCTTGATTTATGTCTGGCTGGCCTTTGAATGTGAGTGAGGAGAAGTGCTGAAGGGGTTACAGAGTTTCAACTTCACTAATTTTACGTTTAAAACTAAGGGAGAGGGCTCCCCTGGTGGCGCAGTGGTTAAGAGTCCACCGGTTCGTGCCCCAGGCCGGGAGGATCCCACATGCCGCGGAGCAACTAAGCCCATGTGCCACAACTACTGAAGCCGTGCACCAAAAGCCTGTGCTCCACAACAAGAGAAGCCACCGTAATGAGAAGCCACCGCAACAGAGAGTAGCCCCTGCTCACTGCAACTAGAGAAAGCCCATGGGCAGCAACAAACACCCAACATAGCCAAAAATAAATAAATTAAAAAAAAAAAAACCAAGGGAGAAGAAAGTGGTATTTTCGAAGTCTTCACGTTTCAAGAATGTGCAGTCCAACTGGGATCAAAGAAAGCATGATTTTCAAACTATGCCTGTATATAGTGGTAAAATGATTGATGACCCAGAAGGCCTTCAGATGCTGTGTTCAGAGTGAGAATCTTAGGGGCTGTTGTGTGCTGGATGGATGCTCCTCTCAGTGGCAGGAGTATTGGGCCACGTGAACGTCTCCTCAATGCAGAGCCTGGTCCTTGAATCATGGGGTGCCCAGGTCTGGTCCAGCTCAATGAGTAGCTCAATCTTGTTGACAATGAAACTGTGGGTCATCTGGGAATTGGTTGGTTTTAACTAGTCAGGGATGAGTAGGTCTGATGGCCCCTAGCTGGCCTTGCTTACATGTCTCAAGGTTACCTGGGGGTGAGCTGATCTGGGCTGATCTGGGCAGTGCTGCTGATCTTGGCTAGATTTGCTCATGTGTCTTGGGGTGAGTGGATGTAGGGTAGGCGGGGCTAGACTAGCTCAGTGTATCTCTGGGTCAGATGGGAATCAGCTGATGTAGACTGGACCCTGCTGTGCACTGAGCTCTGCCCTACCTGTTCCATATCTTCCTCCTAGAACAGAGGAAAAGCCCAGTCACACCTTCCCTCGGCAACAGCAGAGGCAGAAGGGAGTCTTTGCATTTTAAGAAGTTTCCTCTGGCTGTGAGATGTCAACTGTTTTGATGGCCTTTTCTTTTCTTTCCATAGTCCTCACCCTCTGGGAGACTAAAGGCTTTTTGGAACTGGGATACAGAGTAAGAGCAGCTGTTGATGCCCATCTCTTCTTTTGTGTCTATGGTTCACTTCACCAGCTCCAGAATCACACCACATTTGCTAGGGTCTGCAGCTGCAAAATGCATACCCTGACCTCTCCCTCTTTGCACGTAGAACTCCATTCTGAAACAAAGTCTTGAATCTGGTTAGCAGAATTTATATCACATGTCTGCACCCTAACAAGAAGGAAAGCTGGGAAAGGGGAACGGTTCCACACTGAGAAGGCAGGATTTCTACTGTGAGGAAGTATGATTATGGAGAGAGAATGATCAGAAGATTTGGGGCAGCCATGAATGACAGATGCTCATTACAGTTGCCATACTTGGATCATGTGACCTGGCTACACAGGACATAATGGTTCATCTATAGACTAAACATAAGGAAAATATTTGCCCTTGAAGTGGCTTATAGAAGAACTCTAATAGGGACATAGAGGGTCAAAGTGACACAGTATAACCCTGTCTCAGGTAATCTGAGTGAGACATACAAAGAGATGAGCAGTTAGCAAACAGAAAAATAGAGTTACAAGAATGGAGAGAGACAAGGGACTTCCCTGGTGGTCCAGTGGTTAAGAACCTGCCTCCCAACACAGGGGACACAGGTTTGATCCCTGGTCGGGGAACTAAGATCCCATGTGCTGTGGGGCAACTAAGCCCACATGCTGTAACTACTGAACCTGAGTGGCACAACTAGAGAAACCTGCGTGCCACAATGAAGAGCCTGCGTGCCGAAATGAAAGACCACACATGCTGAAACTAAGACCAGATGCAGCCAAAAAAAATATTTTTTTTTAAAGAAGGGAGAGAGACAAGAGCAGGGAACAGAGAGCCATACCACCTGATTCAGAGGTGATTCTTGCAAAACCCATTGTGGTATTGCCAGATTTGCCACAATATCCGGACTAACATTCTAGTTCTAAATGGAGCCTGACATAAAACTCACATCCCAAGAGAAGACACCTCTGAACACATCTCTGCCCCTGAAATCTGAAATGTGCAGTCCTCTGCACACCCCAAAGCCAAGAAAATTCCAAATGTCCAGGGGTTGCCCATTAGATTTGAGTTCCTAAGGGACGCACATCTAGTTAATTTCATCCCAAAGCATCTAATATTTATGGAAAGTGCTCAGGAGATGTTTGTTGAAAACTGAAATGAGGATGTAAGCCATAAGTGCTGTGGGATTCAGAATAGGGAACAATCGCTGTTCTAACTCCAGTGTGTGAGGTACTCTGGGTTGGTCTGCTCACCACAGATTCATTATCTGCTCTTCTCTGCCCTGCTTTCTGTGCCTTAGAAGGATGACCTCCAAGGACTGCATGCCCTGTACTCCCTTGGGAATAGCCAAAGAGAAGCACTGCTCCTGATAATGGGAGGGAGAGAAGGAGAGATACGGGAACTCATTGCCTACAACCCTGCGTGGTTCTGGCAGAGGTCATGTTACTCTATGGCCGCACCTACTGCCAGGGAGTCTCTCTTCCATGGTTCCAGCTCCCTGAGTCTCTGTTGACACTGCTCACTTCCCTTGCCTTTTCAGATCTATGGTGGTAATAGCTCTCAGCTGTTGCTAATCCCTGGGTACTTCACCAGCACTGTGTCGGGGCCCTTAACCCTGCCCACACCTCTGACAATAGTCCTTGCTTAAACTCTTCAGTTAACCCCACTGAGTGTGCCATTTATTTCTGGCTAGCATGCTGACCGATACATTATATCGATATTCTAGAAAGGAGGGAATTGTACTGTACTTGTCCCCAAGTAGTCTTACCACTTGGAGACAGGTCCAGTTCACACAGACTGAAAGAATGTGCAAAACAGCCTTTAACATCTAGCACTGGAGATACAGGAGTGACCCCTCTGTTTTCTTATATCAGTTTCTACTCCCCAAATTCCTTCACTGGAGCCAGACCTCAACCTCTCCCTCCCCCACCTCCTTATCAGAGAAGCCTCCTCCCTTATAGCTACAGAGTTTTTTGTTTTTTAATCTCCCTTTCCCTGGCTTCAGGGACCCATTTCTTCTTGTGCCAATTGTCAGTCTTTTGACCAAGTCCCTTGGGGTTTCCAACCCTGGAGGCCCAAGAGGGAAAGAGAAAAAAGAGAACTTAGTGGTCTGCACTCAGGTTGTGGTATCTGTAAAATAATCAGATCATCCATAGATATGGTTTAAAATCCTGTAGGTGTTTCCTGCACTTGCTAGAAGGTTTACTAAAAGGCTGGATGTCTTCTACTAGGCTGGCCTGACATATATCTAACTCTGGGAGGGAAAGGGCGGAATTGGAGAGGAGACCTCTATCCTACCACCTTAAAAACTACTTCTTTGAGAAAACAGAACTTGAGCTTAGTTTTAAAGGAGAAACATTAGACAATGGATAAGGAAGAGGGCATTTCGGAAAGTGGAGAAGGATGTGAGCAAAGAAGATATAAATGCAGCAGTTGGGAAGAAATGAGTACTCCACTGTGCTGGTCGATGTAAGCAAGTACCAATTTGGGAGGCCTTAAATGCCAGGATAAAAGCTTTAAGGAGTCTTTAAAGCTTTTTATTTATTTTATTTTTTTTTTAACATCTTTATTGGAGTATAATTACTTTACAATGGTGTGTTAGTTTCTGCTGTATAACAAAGTGAATCAGCTATACATATATCCCCATATGTCCTCCCTCTTGTGTCTCCCTCTCACCCTCCCTATCCCACCCCTCTAGGTGGTCACAAAGCACCGAGCTGATCTCCCTGTGCTATGCGGCTGCTTCCCACTAGCTATCGATTTTACATTTGGTAGTGTATATATGTCCGTGACACTCTCTCACTTTGTCCCAGCTTTTTAGCAAGACAGTTTTTCAGAATTCACATATAAAATAGATTGGAGGTGTAGAGAGAGGATGACAAGTTAGAAAATAAATGCAGTTATCCAGATGTGAGGGTGTGAAGGTCTGTGCCAGGGTAGTGGTCCTTGAAAACATCACAAAGGAAGAAACTACACTTTGGTTACAGGGTATATGTGGCAGAAAAGGGAAAGTAGAACATAAGGATGACAAGTTTTGAAATTGAGGAACTGAGAGAATGATGGTGCAGAGGCAAAAATAGAAAACTTCTTAGAGCTAGTTGTAGATGAAAAATTATTTAGGTTTTAGGTACATTGCATTTAGGTGGCTCCCATACTTCCTAGTGGAGGTGGAAATGGAGGCGTGAAACAAGGAGAGGGCCGAAGACGTGACTTGAAGTCATAAGAGTGAGCAGCACCTCTGAGAAAGACTTCGTATTAAATCAGGGGGTCCAGGACTAAACATTAAAACATGCCCACCTTTAGGGAGTTAGAAGAGAAAACAGAGAAATAAAATAAAGGGGTCAGTACAGAAGCAATGTGAAAAATGGGCAGAGAAAATGAGAAATGAGACAGCATAAGAAAACCAAGGAATGTTTCCAGAAAGGATGAACTCTACATTTGAATTTTTTTTTTTTTTTCTGGCCGCACTGCAGGGCACGTGGGATCTTAGTTCCCCAACCAGGGATGGAACCTGCACCCACTGCAGTGGAAGCATGGAGTCTTAACCACTGCACTGCCAGGAGGGTCCCTACATTTGAACTTTAACACAGACACCTCAGCCTTTGCAAAAGGATCCTTCAAGATTTTGAAAATAAAATTAGAGAATAAAGCAACAGGGTCACCAATATGTACAAGTTGTGTTAAATTAGGACCTCCTGTCAAAAATACTTCCCTGGAAATGTTGATTTACATTATTGGATACTGATATAATCCTGAAGCCATTGGAAGGTATATTAGTTAAGATGTCTTTAGATGCAGGTAACATAAAAACCAATCCAAATTATCTTAACCAATGTAACTGAAAGTTTGCTGGCTCACTTTCCTGAAAAGACCACTAAATTGGCAGGCTTTAGGGTTGGTCCAGACTTAGGGAAAACACCATTTTCTCACATTTCTCTTAGTTCACCTTCCTCCACAAGCCAGCTATATCCTCACCCCAGTTTCTCTAAAGCTACCTGCTTCAGTGTTAACATCTAGTGTTACATCCTTCTCCCAAACATCACACTGTTTGTATCACACCTGAACCAACTGCTAGGGCCAGGGGAAAGCCATGAGCTGATTGCCTTAGGTGCTCACCATTAAACCAATCACTCTTACCACCTCACATTGCAATAACCCAGGTTGGCTGGTAATCAGTCATGTGACCTCTAGTTGTGGGGTTTATGGTCAATCTCACTCAACCACCAGGCCGGTTCCTAATGGCAGAAGGCTTAAACAAATGTTGGGAAGACAACTAGGATTCCACAAACAGATACTGAATTAGGATGTGACTGGACAAGTCAAAGTATCATTAGCTTAAACAAAGTAGAAGTTTTCAATCGCTCTCTCTCCATTAAGAGTCTGGAACTTTGTAGCACAGGATTGGTACAGCAGCTCTGCTCCATAACGTCCTTGGGACCCAGAAGTCTCGCTCTAGCTCACCACCCTAATGACATTCCTAGGGTGTAGCCCTAATTCTCATTGTCCAAGGGAAGATCTCTCCTGCAGGCAGCAGGATGGAGGAAGTAACAAACAAAAAAGGGCAAAGGGGCACATTTGAAGGAAGGTTCCTAGCAGCTGTCACACATGGCTACCTTACCACATGATCATACCTACCTGCCAGCTAGGCTAGGGAATGAACTTTACTCTGGGTGGCCATTTTCCCGGCTAACCATTCTATTACTGTAGAATGAGGTGAAAATTAATGTTGGGGGACAAGCACTCTCTGCTGCTCTGGAGAAATGAGATCTGAGTTGATTGAATAACCTCAGGCTAATTAGTAAATTACTTGGGAAAGTTGTTATCCATTTGTAATCTGGCCAACAGGACAGGAGTGAGATGAGAGAAAAATCCCAATTCAGAGGAATGAAATAGTGAAAAGGAAACAATAAGGTATGTGTTAAAAGAGCTATGTTTGGGCTTCCCTGGTGGCGCAGTGGTTGAGAGTTCGCCTGCCGATGCAGGGGACACGGGTTTGTGCCCCGGTCCGGGAAGATCCCACATGCCGCGGAGCGGCTGGGCCCGTGAGCCATGGCCGCTGAGCCTGCGCGTCCGGAGCCTGTTCTCTGCAACGGGAGAGACCACAACAGTGGGAGGCCCGCGTACCGCAAAAAAAAAAGAACTGTGTTTACATCCCTTTTTTGCCACCTAATAGTTGGGCAGTCCTTAACAAGTTGCATAACCTCTTTAAGCCTGTGATCTTACCTGTAAAATGGAGATAATATCATCTACTCCACAGAGCTGGAAAAGATTAATTGAGATAATATCAATAGTTGTTAAGTGCTTTATAAGCAGTAATGCTCATACAGATAAAAGTTATTATCTGCAAACAGTAGCTATCGATTATGGCAAAGCTTACAATAACATTGTTAATATTTTAGAGACACATTTATTGAGTTAAATTTGTGTTAGCTTTTTTTCCTTTTTTTAATGTATTTTGGCTGTGCCAGGTCTTACTTGCGACGTGTGGGATCTTTTAGTGCAGCATGCGGGCTCACAGTTGTGGCATACAGCCTCCTAGTTGTGGCATGTGGGCTTCTTAGTTGCGGTATGCATGCGGGATCTAGTTCTCCAGCCAGAGATTGAACCTGGGCCCCCTGCATGGGGAGTGTGGAGTCTTACTCACCAGACCACCAGGGAAGTCCCTGTGTTAGCTTTTTTTTTCCCCCCATTTTTTGTATTATGGTGAAATATACATAATATAAAATTTACCATCTTAGGGCTTCCCTGGTGGCGCAGCGGTTGAGAGTCCGCCTGCCGATGCAGGAGACACGGGTTCGTGCCCTGGTCCGGGAAGATCCCACATGCCGCGGAGCAACTAAGCCCGTGAGCCATGGCCACTGGGCCTGCGCGTCCGGAGCCTGTGCTCCGCGATGGGAGAGGCCACAACAGTGAGAGGCCCGCATACCGCAAAAAAAAAAAAAAAAAAAAAAAAAATTGCCATTTTAAGTGTACAGTTCAGTGGCATTAATAAACACATTCACATCATTGTGTTCTGTGTTAGCTTTTTAAGATCAGTCTTTCAGTACAAGAAGTGATTTTTGTGGCTAATTGAATTTTTTAAAATTCTCACTATATTTTTTTCCTGCTGGTCATGTGTCATCTATCAGACTGTTTGATGTATACCCAGAAAGCAGTTGAGCAAATATTCTCACTGTGTCATAACAAACACATAAACATAAAACCAGAAATTTCAGTTAAGAAAATTTGAGTTATAATATTTATGACATTAATTTCTGCAGTAAAATGAATCTTTTAAATTATGATAAATTACATTAATGGAATCCCAAGTTTCAGATATACTCTCTTTTGCATACAGAATAGGAATGAATTGAAAAAAAGTATCTCATCTGCTTTGTATTGGTATAATGCAATTCACATGTTATAGTGGGAAGAGCAATGGAGCTGGCTGATTGGGAGAGGCCTCATTTCCACTACACGTTGGTCTCAGTGGGGGGTGATGTCTCGGTCTGCCATTAAGTCAGGAGATTGATGCATACAGGAAGATTAAGTAACTATATTGAGACAATGGGAGCTAGACTTAATGTGGAAAGGAAGAAAACTTGGCCTGGAAGAAGTGATCCCCTAGAAGTAATGAGCACTCCTAGCACCCAGAGGGTGGCTTCTGAATATTGTTCTCCACTAAAATGATCCAGAACTCCTTGAAGAAATGATTGAATTCAGGGCTGGGACAGGTAAAGTACAATATGTTCCTGGAACATCTTGTTGAGCATAAAAGTAAAGAAGTACCTGAAAAATGATGAGGCCATGTGGTGAAAAATTATGAGGCTCATGAGGACAAGAGCCAGACTGAAGAGTTTCTGTTAGCTAAATCTGGGACAATTTAAACTTTTTTTTTTTTTTGCCACACCGTGTGGCCTGCAGGATCTTAGTTCCCCAGCCAGGGATTGAACCTGGGCCCCATGCAGTGGAAGCATGGAGTCTTAACCACTGGACCACCAGGGAAGTCCCTGGGGCAGTTTAAACTTAAAATGAATAATGAAAGCAACAGATTATGATTCTTTGGATAAAATAGGAATCCATGGGCCTATCCTGAGGTAAATATATGTAAATAAATAAATGGAGCAAGAATAGAAGCTTTATTTTAGAGTATGACAATACCAACTAATAAATGTAGAAGGAATGATGGAATTAGAATATCACCATTTGCCAACCATTATAGTAATAATTGGTTCAACAAAGAACCAACAATGGACATGAAAACTGGGAGTGAAAATGTGATGAGGAACAGGATATTTACATAATATCAAAGTAGCTTTCCATAAAATACTTATTAACAACATATTAATAAGTACAAGATAATTATTAATTTTACAATGAAGAAGTTTGGCAGACATCATTTTAATGAAATGATAATAGTCAACACTGATAGAAATGGGACAAATTAACACTTGTAAATTTGCCTCCTGATAATGCACTGAGAAGAACATAGCATCATGTCTCTGGTACTTCTCCAATAACCTGAATCCAATCATAATAAGTATAAGCCAAACTCAAATTGATGGATGTTCTACAAAGTAATTGGCCTATTCTCTTTTAAAAAGTAAATATCAGGAAATCTCTGGCAGTCCAGTGGTTAGGACTCGGTGCTTTCACTGCTGTGGGCCTGGGGTTTGATCCCTGGTCAGAGAACTAAGATGTCCTACAAGCTGCGTGCTGTGGCCAAAAAAATAAATAAATAGTCAACATCATGAAAGACATGGAAAACTGAGGAACTGCTCCAAGAAGGAGACTAAAGACACATAAAATTAGGTACAACACATGATCCTCTATTGGATCTGGGATTAGAAGGGAAGGGGTTATTTAATGATACATAACTAGTGAAATTCGAATGCAGGCTATGGGTTGGATGGTAGTTTTGTGTCAATTTTAATTTTTCGATTTTAATGACTTTACTGGATTTTACTATACATACAAAATAATTGAGTGAGAAAGAGATAAGAGAGAGAGAGAATAAGACAAATATAGTAAAATGTTAACAACTGATTAGAGAATGCGTAAAGGGCAAACTAAAATTCTTCATACTGTTCTGACAATTTTCTGTAAGGGTGAAATGATTTTAAAATAGTTATTTTGAAAAAGCATAATGTGTAATATAAAAGTAATTAAATTTCAGTCCATGGAAAGTTATATTGGGCTTCTAGGAAGTAACAGCATAATTTTTGGATCTTCTCAAAACCCTACAAACAAACAGAGAAATTGAAAAGCAAAATTAAAACCCATGGATAACACTTACAACAAAACAAGATGATAAGTTATCCCCACAAAATATGAGCAGGTGGGGACAAATCACCAACCACCACAGGACCATGATATTAGAGTCTATGCAAGAGAGGAGAGGAATCAATCAATTAGATATTCAATGAACCAGAAAACTGGAGAATCCCAAAGAGAAACAGATATTTGCTGGAAAGCCAATCTGAGAATAGCAAATGAAACTGGGAGGGGTTTTATCCATTCCAATAGCATATGAGTGCAATGGAGTCCTCGTAAGACCTGAAAGGGTGGGAACAGTCTCACCCATATGAATTCTCAATGCTGACCAACCAAACCTCCCTTCCAGGACATACCTCTGAGGAGAAACTACTGGCCTTGGAATAAAAACTGATAAGGATAGGGACAACACTGATGAAGTAAAGGAGATCCAGATAAAAAGTAGTTGAGGGGAACAGGGTCAGGAAATCTCAGAAAGCAGTCATATTTTTTAAACATTACATAAAAACAAGAAGAAGCACTACGGTCAGGTTAGATAGCTTTTCTATATTTTTAGTAATTGGTGATAATATTAGTAATATTAAAATCCATAGTAGTATTAGGTTTTTTTGTTTGTTTGTTTCTTTGTTTGGCTGCACTGTGTGGCATGAGGGACTAGAGATGGAACCTGTGCCCTCTGTAGTGGAAGCACGGAGTCTTAACCACTGGGCCACCAGGGAAGTCCCAGTATTGTTATTCTGAGACAACTAGTATTGTTATTCTGGGACTGTTGTTGGTATCATGTGGGAAAAAGTAAATGAAAACTATGGAATATGCTAACTCTATCATCCCCTGTTACCTCAAGAACCAGGGTTCTTGGTAGGGAAAACAGAAGATACAGATGTAATATATTAGAAGAGGTTAAGTAAAAACTATGTCATTCTGAATTTAAAACAGAAATACGAATATGAACTTGTAAGGTAATATATATTCTACTAAAGAGGCTTAGAAATAGCAATTATGTTGTGGTCTTGAAACATTTCCCATTCAAAGAAACCAGGAGTCCTCGGGAAAATGGCTGATTCTAGGGTTCAAAGTCTGTGGCAGAAAATGGAGCATCTTGACATAACAGCTGGCAAGAATGCTATTGAAAACTATTATGATCACGTCCAAGGAGCCAATTTGAAGAGTCCGCACAGTCAAACAAGGGAAAATTGAAACTTCAAAAAAGATAGGGCTTCCCTGGTGGCGCAGTGGTTGAGAGTCCGCCTGCCAATGCAGGGGACGCAGGTTCATGCCCCAGTCTGGGAGGGTCCCACATGCTGCAGAGCGGCTGGGCCCTTGAGCCATGGTCGCTGAGCCTGCGCGTCCAGGGCCTGTGCGCAATGGGAGAGGCCACAGCAGTGAGAGGCCTGCATACCGCAAAAAAAAAAGATAAGAGTTGGGGAATTCCCTGGCGGTCCGGTGTTTAGGGCTCTGAGCTTCCATTGTGGGGGACGAGGGTTCCATCCCTGGTCGGGGAATGAAGATCCTGTATGTCACAGGGTGCGGCCTAAAAAAAAATGGATAAGAGTTGCAATAAACTGAAATCTCTTAAGTATGTTTATTTATTTATTTATTTGGTTGCACCAGGTCTTAGTTGTGGCAGGTGGGCTCCTTAGCTGTGGCTCATCAGTTCTTAAGTTGCAGCATGCATGTGGGATCTAGTTCCCTAACCAGGGATCAAACCCCAATCCCCTGCATTGGGAGTGTGGAGTCTTACCCACTGTGCCACCAGAAAAGTCTCTTAAATATGTTTAAGTTCATTATAATATTTTAAAAATCTCTTTGAAAATTTTAAAACATGATAGGGAATCAATTCATTGTACCAAAAACTAGGGAAGTAGAAGGGAAAACCCAAACATTTTTCCTGCCTTTTCTGTAAAAACTGTTCCATTGGATAACCAAATAGTAGATGAAAGATAGCACCTCATTAGACAATCATGTATCTAAAGTAATACATAAAAGCAAAATGGCAGAAATAGAATATCATCTTTTTGCAACTCTCAATGAATTAATGAATCTAAATATTGAGTATCAATGGCTGCTAATGTTAAAAGGGAAAAGAGTGAAAAACTAGACTTCTTGAAAAAAGAACACAAAGGAATCGAACCCGAGCCTGATGAAGCCTCTGGATCCAGTTGCCAGCTTCTAGGAAATGCAGAGGGCACAGGAACATGCTGAACTATATCATGAGTGTGAAATCAGCAAAATCCAGTTGGTAGAACAGTCTATGTGCCGAAGAGACTGAGTTTATAACAGATAAAATATAAGGAAAAGAAAGGACAGAGGGAGAACCTGTAGATTAAAAGAGATTTAAGAGACACAACAAGATGGGTTTTTTTCTTTTTCTTTATTTTCTTTTTTCTTTTTGGCTGTGTTGGGTCTTCATCGCTGCACGCAGGCTTTCTCTAGTTGTGGCGAGCAGGGGCTACTCTTCTTTGCAGTGCACGGGCTTCTCATTGCAGTGGCTTCTCTTGTTGTGGAGCACGGGTTCTGGGTGTGTGGGCTTCAGTAGTTGCAGCATGCAGACTCAGTAGTTGTGGAACACGAGCTTAGTTGCCCCGGCATGTGGGATCTTAGTTCCCCGACCAGGGATTGAACCTGCATCCCCTGCATTGTAAGGTAGATTCTTTACCACTGGACCACCAGGGAAGTCCCTCCACCAGGGAAGTCCCTCTACTTTTTAAAAAGTTACAGTGGTTTACAGAGATAAATAAACCTGGAAAAGGTAAGAAAAAAAGTATGTCCAATAGACTCTTATTTATTTATTTATTTATTTATTTAATGTATTTTATTTTTGGCTGCATTGGGTCTTCGTTGCTGCATTGGGTCTTCGTTGCGGGCTTTTCTCTGGATGCTGTGAGCAGGGACTACTCTTCGTTGTGGTGCACAGGCTTCTCATTGTGGTGGCTTCTCTTGTTGGGAGCATGGGCTCTAGGCGCGCAGGCTCAGTAGTTGTGGCTCACAGGCTTAGTTGCTCCACGGCATGTGGGATCTTCCCGGACCAGGGCTGGAACCCATGTCTACTGCATTGGCAGATGGATTGTTAACCACTGCACCACCAGGGAAGCCCGAATAGATCCTTATATAATATAGTTGATTATTATTATGTATTTGGGCAAGTGCAGGTCCATTTTTGTCTTCCAAAACCTAACCATATAAAATAAAACTAAAACTGATATAGAATCATAGAATATAAAAACTACTATACATAAAATAGATAAGCAACAAGGATTTACTGTATAGCACAAGGAACTATATTCAACATCTTGTAATAACCTATAGTGGAAAATAATCTGGAAAAAATATATATAACTGAATCATTTTGCTGTACATCTGAAACTAACACAATATTGTAAATCAACTATGATTTTAAAAAAAGAATCATAGAACATATATAAACAGAAAAACGGCAATACGAAGAGCTCTTACAGTTCAGTATTTTCTAAAACTGGCTTCTTGGGAACATTCATTCCACAGGAGGTTAAGTGCTATCCCAAAAATGAAAAAAAAAAAAAAGCCTAAATGGTCAAATGAGTCAGGGAAATGGAGGTAGAGTTTCTTTTATTGGCTAATATCTTAGGGGCTTTAATACACCACTGTGTAATTTGAAGCATTAAGAAGAGACTATAGGGCTTCCCTGGTGGCGCAGTGGTTGAGAGTCCGCCTGCCGATGCAGGGGACACGGGTTCGTGCCCCGGTCCGGGAAGATCCCACATGCCGCGGAGCGGCTGGGCCCGTGAGCCATGGCCGCTGAGCCTGCGCATCCGGAGCCTGTGCCCCGCAACGGGAGAGGCCACAACAGTGAGAGGCCCGCATACCACACAAAAAAAAAGAAGAGACTATAGTTGCATTATTTCCCAAACTTATTTGACCACAGCTTTTTTTCTTTTCTAAGGACACAAATATTACAATTTTATTAAATAGAGTAATGCCTATCTCTAACAACAGCAAATAAGGGATTTTATCATGTTTCATAATACCTTCTTCTCAATGAGATCAGGGACTTAGTTCTATGTATAACCTCAGTTCTAGTGCCTAAAGCTGTGTCTGATACACAGTAGGTGCTCAAAAACTACGTATGAATGAATGAATGACTTCTCAACACGGCAAGCAGATAGGATTAAAGATGCTTTTATTTGTAGAAAATCAAATTCATTTGTAGATTTTGTAGAAAAGCAAAGAGTAGTGGCCTGATTACCAGATCTGCTGTCATCTCAGTGGCCTTATGTGTTCCTTTCACATTATAGTGTTTCCACCAATAAATTTACAGGAACGATTGTTTAAAGACAGCTGTAATAGCCAAGTGCTAAGTTTTATTCCTTTTATGAATAACTTTCATTTTATTGTCTAAACATTTGCCTTTGCACCTTATGCATCTGGGGAGGCAGTAAACATCATAGTTAATTAAGATCACAGGCTTTGGAGTTAGGCAGTGACACCCCATTCTACTTATTTCCTTCTATTCTTATAGGAGGAAATTTTAATACCACAACATACTCTGACATCATGCTAGAAAAGGAACCAAAGATTGTCAGCTGAATTAACCTAACCAGAGATTCTGCTGCAATGACTGTATTTCCATGCTGCCCCACTCTCCTATTTATTTCAGTTTGGCATTTTGACAGAAAAAATGATCTCATGAGTACAGCTTTGAACTAAAATTAGAGCACTATTTTTCATTTCCAGTGCTACCTCTGATAAGCACTATTACCGAGGGAAAGTTATTTAACTTAAGTGCATTTCTTTCTTCATCTATAGCAATGAAAAAATCCTGACCTTCATGGAAGCAGATAAGATGATAACAAATAGCATAATGTGCTATTTTTTAATCTCAGTTTATTAAGGAGGTAGCAGGGTGTGGTGGAAAGTGCAGTGGGCTGAAAGAAAATTTGGATTCTAGTTGTGATATGTCACTAGATGGCCGGGTAGTCTTGTACACATTACTTAACCCCTGTGGGTTAGAATCTAGCTGCTAGATGACCGCTGGGATCCTTTCCAACTTTTAAAAAACAGTCTAAGATTCTAGTCATTACTCTGGCGATTACTATTGTGCATATCTAAAACTTGTCTGTAAATTGTTCCTTCTATTGCCCCATGCTGGGGTCTTTAAAGGGACCCAACACTACCACCCCTTTTCCCTGCCTCAATTCTGAGCCAATTGGGGAATAATATAAAGTCTAAGGCATTTGGGGCTGAGATGAACCAAAATATCACCTTTATTTTTAATAAAGACTAGAGTGGATAATATGGCATATTCCTGTGGGCAAGTAGACTTCTTAAAACTGAGTCCCACACTTAGAAGACAATCTCACCCAGGCCCAGAGAGTGGACTATCCCAGACCTCTCTACATAAAATCAGGTAAAAGTAAAGTTTTTGGAATGGAAGAACAAAGGAAGGTGTGGGCTCCCAGGAGAAAGATTTTTGTAGATGTCCTTTACTAGGTTGAGAAAGTTCCCTTTGATTCCTGGTTTATTGATTGCTTTTTATCATGAAAGGGCATTGAATTTTATCAAGTGCTTTTTCTTACATCTGTGGTTTTGTCCTTTATTCTATTGATAAAGTATATTACATTAATTCACTTCAGGTATTAAACCAACTTTACGTTCCTGGGATAAATTTCTTGGTTATGGTGTACCACTCAAATCCAAGCAATATATTCCAAATCCCATGTTATTCTACCATCCCATACTCTCTGTGACAAGCTGTACAATCATCATGTATTGCTTAATGGACAATAAAGTGAGAAGGATCAGAGAAATTAAACACTGTTGCTCTTATTCAGAATGATATGAGAGCATGTGCTTCCCTAATTAGAAAGAGATTAATACCAACCATCAGTTGCTATGAGTTTATTAGTGAGCACGGAGAGACACATACTACTAAACAGGATTGATTTATAATTTCCCGATGTGAAAGAAAGGATCTATTAACTTCTTTCTATATATACCATCGAAGACGATAATAATAGCAATTTAAGACATTAAATATATCTTCAAGTCTGAGTTTACCCATTTCACCTGAGAGCTGAAGTTGAAGGAAGGTAGGAGTCAAGAATCAGGGAGTCAAACAGAAGGTAAACGACAGGCACAGATTTATGGGACAGTGAGTTCCAATAATTAAATAACCAAAAGGTAATACATAAGTAAGAGAAGTTGCAACACAAATTGTAACCAAAAGTGCCTTGCAGTTTTCTGTGGAGAGAATAGGATTATGGATACCCTATCATAAGTGTCTGAGAAGACTTTGTAAACTAGGGATGTCTTTCCATGTGTCTTGAGTGAAGACTGTTTTTCCTCAAATTCTTATTTTAAAAAGCCCAGGTCTGGACAAAAAAACGTAAAGACTTTGCCACCTTCTAAAAATCGTGAAATATTGGAAAACAAAATGACTATCCTTATGGAGGATTTAAACTTTTCTACAGTAGCTGGACTCTCTTCAAAGGAAATTTCACAAATAATTTGGAGAAATGCACATCTTGAGGCAAAAATTCTTCATTTAGGGACATTTAGATGGTGAAAGAAAGCAACACCTCCCACCCAGGGATGCTGTGATAAAGTGTTGCTAGATTTTATACTGTTATGAAAGAATGTTTCACAAAGAAGATTGAGCATGTAAAATAAAAAAATACTTCTGATTGTTCCAGAAGAAGTAAAAATATCATCAGTTTATGTCAAAAAGCCATTCCTAATTTACCACACCTGCTATAGTCCTTGTTCACTATGTAATTTATTGCTTATTTATACGGGACAGTTCAGCAAATGTCACGTCTGGTTATCCTACAGGTTTGGATTTTTAGTTTTTTTTTAGCCGGGATGGCATGAGAAAGTTCAGTGCCTTGAATGAGCTTACACTGCAAAAAATTTTAACCTGAACTTTGTTACATCTAAGACTTTACTGAAGCTTTAAGATTGACCTGAAAAGGAAGAGAAAGTGAACACTATTCAAAAGAAGTAGGACAAGGAAGATAGGGGGAAAAAAACATCAGTACTGGAACCTTCCAGATTAACTGTTCACCCTGGACCTCATAAACTTATTAATGCTTTATCAGATAACCCGGTTCTGTGCAGTGAGTGAAAACCTTTCAATGAAAAATGTTTGGCTCTTATACATAGTGGTTAGCACAGTTTTCAAATCACAGTTTTCTGAATTTAATTTAATTTTACTGTTAGCCCCTCTTAATATTTGGCAGGCAAAGAGTTGTACAATCTGGAAAGCATCATGGTGCAGGGTTACCAGATTTCTGATAAATCAGCACTATTCTTTGTTTCATTGTGAAACAAAATAAACAACAACAAAGCTATATTTGAAAGTTAGCTGCAATAGCTACCTAAACTAAACATGATCAAAAAAACACAAAAACTGAAAAACAAAACCCACCCTCCAAACATGACAACACATATACACACACACACAGAGGCTAGACGTCACAAGGGAATAATTTGCTTAAGAGTACTTCTATTAAAATTATACAACTGCAAAACAAAAATACCAGAAACAGAAAGAATATGAGTAAACAGGAGCCTTCACTTACTGCCAGGGAAAATAGAAGTTGTATGATACAACCTTTTGGAAGAGCAATTTGACAATATCCAGTACAGAGATGTGGGACTCACAAAGCAGCAGTTTCACTTGTAGTCAGACAAGCTAGTGAAATTCTCAGACATGTGCACAAGGAGATATGTTCAAGGCAGCACTGTTTTTACCAGAAGAAAAAAGAAGAATCTAAATGTTTATTAATTTAAAAATGGAAAATCAAATTCACAGAGGGAAAACTATTGAATAGATCAAATGAATCAACTCAAGCTATTCAATACATGTATCAACATGGATAAATTTTGAAGTCATGCTGAATAACCACGATGAGCCGCAGAAGAATATGCACAGTAAGAAGTAATTTTTACAAACTTCACAATTTTAAAAAATTATGCTATATATATTTTAAAAGAGATCTGTGAAAAAAGTATAAAGCCATAGCAGTATACTGTTTAAGACGCTTGTCAAAATCACCATTGACTCTCTTGTTTAGGCTAAGCCTAATTTGGGATCTTTTAAAAACAAGCAGTGATGGGACTTCCCTGGTTAAGAGTCTGCACTCCCAATGCAGGAGGCCCAGGTTCAATTCCTGGTCAGGGAACTAGATCCCACATGCATGCCACAACTAAGGAGCCCTCAAGCCACAACTAAGGAGCCTGCCTGCCACAACTAAGACCAGCACAACCAAATAAATATTTTAAAACTATTTATTTAATAAAATAAATATTTTTTAAAATAAACAATGAGGTAGAAGTTTCAGAATATTTTCAAAAGACTAGAGATTATTCAAAGATTTTTAAAAACTCTTTTAATTCTTTCTGCAAAAATATTCAGACATGACCACAATGGTTTCATCACTCTATTTAAGAAATTTCTTCTTTTCATATGTTCAAGTGAATCTGAACACCCCTGCCCCCATGACCATCACTGCTTATATAGAGGGCTTTGACCCAAATTAACGTATGCTTCAAAGTGGGCAAAATGTGGTACTATGACCCCTTAAAAAATAAATTCTCCTGGAGTCAAAATAAATTATAGCATAATATATAATATATCCAATCATAACCTCATTTGAGTCAAGTTTGATGGGTAGATTCCTCTTTGTTCTTTATTAGCAACCTTAATCGGAAGGCTGGCACACTTTGTGAAGAGCTTCTCACGGGAACTTTGCAAGCCCTACTATTGGAATAATGTGAATTAATCTTAGAAAGATGCTTGCAGATCCTGATGAGACTTACTTGAGAACAACTGTTAACAGTCAATTTGTTATTGCTGTCTTTTTTTTTTTTTTTGAATGACGTAGGAAAATATTTAAACCTTTAGTGCATAAGAGGGGGTTTTCAAGTATATAAAGGGTCTCCAAAAACAGATGCACATCACCTTCAAGGTGGTGATCACCTCTGGGGAGAGGTGGAGAGGAATAGGATCAGTGAGACTATAAAAGAAGTTTTGACTGTATCTGTAACATTTTATTCTTTCATTTTTAAAAAGTGAAGCAGGATAACATTTTAAAGCTGAATGGTGGGCATACAGGTGCTCATTACCTAATTCTCTCCTGTTTTTGTATGCTTGAAATGTTATACTAGAAAGAAAGAGAGAGGGGAAGGGAGGGGGGAGGGAGAGAAATAAAGAAACGTTGAAGGACAAACAACAAACTTGGAAAAATATATTCAAACCATATGCGAGAAAAGGGTCTACTTTCTTTCTTTCTTTCTTTTTTGGCCTTGCCCCACTGCATGTGGGATGTGGGATCTTAGTTCCCCGACCGATGGAACCCATGCCCCCTGCAGTGGAAGTGTGGAGTCTTAACCACCAGACCTCCAGAGAGTTTTCAAAGTGTTTATTGTCTTAATTTATAAAGACAAATCAGTTGGGAAAAGACAGATGACCCAAAAGAAAATTGGCAAAGGATATGAATGGGGAATTTATCGGAAAATAGTTAATTTATAAAATAGCCTATGTATGTATGGGTCTCTCCATTTGTGTTTTTTGTGTTATACATTCATTAAAGAAATGCATATCAAGACAACAATACTGCTTTTCATTTTCATATTGGCAAAATTTCTTAAATTTCACAAGACGCAGTGTTCGCAATGGTGAGGAGAAACATTTTCTGTTTCTGAGAAGAGTGTGAATTGGTGTAATTATTCTGGAGGGCAAAATTGCTAACATACATTCCCTTTGAAAGAGCAATTCCGTTTCTAGAGTTTTTAAAATAATTGCATAAATGCACAAAGACATGTATCAAGGTATTGTTTATCAAGGTAAAAACTGAGGAAAAATTAATTTCTATCAGTGGAAGACATTAAATTGACGATGATACATTTACAGACTACTTTGCATTGACAAATGAAGATGTCCACAATACAGCATAAGATTTAAAAAAGCAAGTGGTGGAATACAATCTTATTTGCATGAAAAGGCAAACAAATGTCTGAAAGAAATGTAACAGTGATTATCTTCAGGGGATGAAACTGGATGTTGGGGAATAGGAAAGAAAGCTTTTATCTCCTCTTAGACTTTTATTGTATCAGCTAGGACTCTATTGCTGCAAATGATAGAAAACTGAAACTCAAACTGTCCTTAAAAATGAATGAATTTATTGGCTCAATTTAACTGAAAAGTCTGTGAGGAGTTTCAGTTCATCTTGAATCAGGGCTCCACAGTGTCACCAGGATGCTTTTTCTGGGGGCTGACTTTGTCTTTTACACCTGTAATTGATGCCCTCTGCATGTGTGTATCTGACAGTCGTGATTGTCTGGATGGCTTCCCTCACATTAGCAACATAGTGACCATAACCAAAGGCAAGAGTGAATGCTTCACTTTTCCAGAAGCCTCTACTTAATGTCTCTCAGGAGTTCATCAGTTATAATTGAATTATTTGCCTATCCTTGAGTCAGTCATCATCAATTGTGGTGATGGGCTTGGGGTCAGTTCCACCCAAACCAACTAACATAGAACTGGGTCTGGTGATTTCCCAAAAGAAAGAGGAATGCTGACCAGCAAACAGCAGATATCCAATATTGCTAGATAATATTTTCCCTAGTGCACATAATTATCTATCTATCTATCATCTATCTATCTATCTATCTATCTATCTATCTATCTATCTATGTCTGTCTTCCTGTCTGACATCATCTTACAGTCCCTTAGGGCCTAGACACTGAGTTCCACAGGAAACGACTATGTCTGTGTCATTCATTACCCTGTCCTTTGGGTCTAAGTTGGGTTCTGGCTGTCAGAGAATATTTGTAGAATAAAAACAAAACAACCTCACTTGCAACTTCATACTCCTACTAATCATTGCCTATGAATTAGAAAAACTTTAGTCACAGAATGAGCATCATCAGGGCTATCTTCCACAATATCTTCATCCAAAATCATCAGAAGAGATGCTGATGCAGTGAGAGAGATGCAATTTTTAGCAGACACCGGTGGCTCTATTAAATAGTTGCTGATATTGCTTTTTGTTGGTAGAAATTATTCGATAGTTTATGTCAATTCATTGCTTTTGAACTATTGCAATAATGGTTAAACTCAGCAAATCCATTACTCTGTTGTTCAAATAGGGGTTTAGGATCAGGCTAATTTATTTTAAGAATTTTGTTACCAGAGGGGCAGAAATAGAGACACAGATGTAGAGAATAAACATATGGACACCAAGGGGGGAAAGTGGCGGGTGTGTGTGTGTGTGTGTGTGTGTGTGTGTGTGTGTGTGTGATGAATTGGGAGATTGGGATTGACATATATACACTAATATGTATAAAATGGATAACTAATAAGAACCTGCTGTATAAAAAAAATTCTAAAATTTAAAAAAAAAAAAGGACTTTCCTTCCTCCTCTTTCCTTTCCTTGATCCTCCTCTGGTTACTCCACTCAATGGCCCACTGAGAAATGGTTCGGCCTGTGCAACTTGCCACATAATTAGTGTTGCCACCACATAATTGGTGTTGCCAGATTAAGTAAGTATCCCCCAGATATTGCATGGGATCAGGTATTGAATGGGGATATACTCATCCTAAAAAATTAGTCGTTGTTTACTAGAAATTCACATTTAACTGAGCTTCCTGATTGTTATTTGCTGTAGTTTCTTATTTTATTAGCTAAATCTGGCAACCCTACATATAATGCCAGGTGCCTGTGACTACTTTCAGTTTGCCAGAAGACAAACCCCTGGGCTTTCTGGACTATAAAAAACCTGATTATTGGATTTTTACCTTTAAATCTACCTCTTTTGCACTTCAAGAGAAATTATAAAGCAAACCCCTGTGTAACCACCACCCAGGTGAAGAAATATAGCAGAATGATGCCAGGACCTTAGAAGCCATCTGTATTCTCCTCTGCAGATGGCATCCTCCTCCCTGCCCTCAAGGGGTGACCACTATTCTGCCTTTTATAATCATTCTGGTATTTCTTTAGGTTTACCACCTATGCATGCATCCATAAACAATATTGTTTCTTCTGACTATTTCTGAACTTTATATAAAAGTTTATATATAAGTGACTTTTGTGACTTGTTTCATTCACCTAATTTGTGTTGTGAGAGTTATCCATGATGATGCATGTAGCTGTGCTTCCCTAATTCTCATTACTGGATAATGTTCTAATATGTGATTATACCCATGATTTTTCCATCCACTGTATTATTGTGCTGTTGATGGTCCAGTTTTAACTGCAATTGACAATTTTAACGTTGACAGTTTCAGAATGTTTTAAATTTATTGCACTAAGTTAAAATAACTATTATTAAAGTTTCATAATGTTTAGGAAAATTGTTAATACATAGTACTCCTCTGAAATTTTTTTTTTTTTTTTTTTTTTTTTTTTTTTGCGGTATGCGGGCCTCTCACTGCCGTGGCCTCTCCCGCTGCGGAGCACAGGCTCCGGACGCACAGGCCCAGCGGCCATGGCTCACGGGCCCAGCCGCTCCGCGGCATGTGGGATCCTCCCGGACCAGGGCACGAACCCGCGTCCCCTGCATCGGCAGGCGGACTCTCAACCACTGCGCCACCAGGGAAGCCCTCCTCTGAAATTTTTTAAAAAATATTTATTTATTTTGGCTGCACCTGATCTCAGTTGCAGCACGTGGGATCTTTTAGTTGCAGCATGCAGACTTCTTAGTTGCGGCATGCTGACTTCTTAGTTGTAGCACACATGCAGGATCTACTTCCCCGACCAGGGATTGAACCCGGGTCCCCTGCATTGGGAGCATGGAGTCTTACCCACTGGACCACCAGGGAAGTCCTCCCTCTGAAATTTTTTGTTGTTGTGTTCAATAATAGGGAAAAGTTTAAGGTGGCTTACATAAAAAGTTTTTCATTTATAATCACTTAAAAATTTTTTATTGAGGTATAATATACATATAGTAAAATGCACAAATCTTAGATATATAGCTTGATGAATTTTTATATATGTATATAGCTATATAACCAGAACCCTGATCAAGCTATAGAACATTTTTAGCATTTTTATTTATTTTTTTAAATAAATAAATAAATATTTATTTATTTGGTTGTGTTGGGTCTTAGTTGCAGCTTGAGAGCTCTTTAGTTGTGGCATGTGAACTCTTAGTTGTGGCATGCATGTGGGATTTAATTCCCTGACCAGGGATTGAACCCTGGCCCCCTGCATTGGGGGCACAGAGTCTTAACCACTGCTCCAGCAGGGAAGTCCCTAGCATCTTCTAATACAGCTGTTTCACAGCTCTGTTTGTTTCCTGTTGCTACCTACAAGATAGCTGTCTGCCTAAATTTTTTACAGGCCTGATACAGGTCTGTATGATGTTGGTATCTTGGCTTTCGTGTGCCACCACGTGGTAAATCTGCTGTACTGCAATTTGGTTCCTTTAAAGAAGGACTCCGACAATTAGATTTCCAAAATGAAAAGTGATAACACAGATTCTGATGCAGCTAACAAAGTAGGTGAACTAACGTTTCTATTAAAAAAAAAAGATTTATCCTCCAAAATGAGGATTTAAGATCAGGTAGATAATGACATCACATATATTTATAGTTAAATTGAATATATAACTTTCTGCTTGTATATTTAGCATATAAAGAAGAAAATGACTTATTGCAAATAATATCAGCTTCTAGCTGTAAAATGCCTTGAAGCTGGTAATGTATGGAAAGTATAAGAATAAAATTATATGCAAGTAATTTATTCAAACCTTTGAACATATTCATTTTTTAAAAATATTGAACTGTATTCTGACTATAGATTGCTGTAATTCCCTTTGGAGTTATGCCATTCTACAATGGCCACATAATGGTATAGTAATATATCTTAAAATGTATGCCAAAATTTTTGAAAGCTCACTAGAGATACATCATTCAAATAGGTCTTTCCAGTATTCTACATTTTCCAGTTTTTACATTTATGGGAAGAAAAGAGAACTAAGGCACTGAGAATTTTAATGAATATTAAGGAAAAGCGTACAGATGATAAATCAAATGATTTTGTGTGTATATGCAATGCATGTTGAAGAATAAAGGAAGGAAGAAGAAAATGAATAGATGCTAAACAGTGTTTTATTCCTATAAATTTGGTGTTTATTAAGACTCTCTAAGGGGGGATGTCCCTGGCTGTCCAGTGGTTAGGGCTCTGTGCTCTCACTGCTGAGTGCCTGGGTTCGATCCCTGGTCCGGGAACTAAGATCCCACAAGCTGCGTGGAGTGGGAAAAAAAAAACTCTAGGAAAAATTCCAGGTCCAGATGTAGACTGTGACACATGACAAACCCCACACCCTCCCACTGGAATAAGACAGATATTTTTTAAGGCACAAACCATATCAGTAGAAAATGATTAGAGTATCATCAGTGTACCAGAAAATTTGAGGACTACCTGGAAAATAGAAAGCAAATGGGTTTGAATTTCATGAAAAAAATCAAAAGAGAAGAAATTGCATCTCAGGACAAAGGCAAGCCAGGTTCTTTCTACGAGGCTCAGCAACAGCAAATTCTAAGAAAGGAGCTGTCTGTGGAGCAATCATCAGTGCAGGTCATGAAAGATGCTTTCTGGTAAGAGTACTGGAGCCTCAGAGAAAAATCAAAGCCAGACTTGTAGTAACTTCAGAATCTGGGCCATAAAAGCATTAAACAAGATACTTTATCATACTGAAGGGGAAATTCACAATGGAGATATAAAATCTATCCACTGAAGAACATAGCATTAATATTCATAAAGCAAAAACTATAGGCGATACAAGGAGAAATAGAAACACAAGAAATAGAGGCTCCAATTCACTTTTCTTAATCTCTAGCAAGTGGAGAAAAAGTAAGACTATAGAAGAAAGTGGAGGGAATTCCCTGGCAGTCCAGTGGATAAGACTCCACCCTCTCACTGCCAAAGGCCACGGTTCAATCCCTGGTAGGGGAACTAAGATCCTACAAGCAGTGCAGCCAAAAAAAAAAAAAAGAAGAAGAAGAAAGTGCAGTAATGTCTTCAAAGATCTAAGGGAAGATTTTTTTTAAATTTAGCCTTATTGTTAAATAAGCATGAGGACAAAATAAATATATCTGGGAATTTAAAATTTACCACTCATGCTCCATACATGAAAAAAATTACTTGAGGAAGTGCTTCAGCACAAAAATAAGAATCTAAGACATCAGGTAATACAACAATGGTGGCAACTAAGCAGAAGCAGAAAAAATTAAGGAAAGAATTAAGCAGCAAACTTTTAATGTTGTAGGATTCAGTTTCCTTCTAAATTAGTCCAAGCACAATATTTGGTTCACAGTGAGTAATACTTATGTAATCATAACAGCATATGTGCTAGCTATTCATTTTCACTTTTGGGTATCAAACAATGCCCCAAAGCACAGGAGATTTAATAATTATATTACAGATGTGCATGTAAATGTCATAATTCATGACAATTTAAAAAGTATGCAGCAGGGTATAAATCTCAGGCAACATATTCAAGTATGTAAGAAATATCACTTTATTCTCTACACTTCAATTTAATTTTTGCCTCTGGAAAGTATTCCCTTTCTCTTCCAACCTCCTCCATAGGTCCTGATTGATGGGAAATGTAAGCACAGATATTGGGGTTTCTCTGCCCTCCCTGGGTCCCGTCAAGGTATACAGTTGCCAAAGAATCAGAGAGAACGGGCACTGTCCAGACATTAGTAATCTGTACACCCAGGTAACTGAGAGCCTCAGTGAATGATTGTTTCCAGTGCAGCAGGTCTCTGTTCCTTTGAGGCCCCATGTGTGGCATGGGAGTCTTAGCAGAGGTTGGGAACCCTGTACAAGGGTCCTGCCTTCTCCAGATACCTGACATTGCTACCTCTTCTGAGGCTTGCCTTCTCCTCAAAGTTCCATCATGGAGCAGTGTTTGAGTCGCACACAAATTATCACCACAACCCAACCCTCATGGAATCTCTAGGGGAGAAGCCTATCCCCACCTCCTGCTTCTTCAGGTCATCAAGCTTTCTCCCTCAAATTCTGAGCTCCTCAATGAGCTTAGGCTTATGGAAAACAAAAGCCAGAACAAATTTTACAGGCTATTTCTGCTTTCCTCCCTGTCCTATACTTCCTCTGAAGTGCTAGAATTCAGAGCCTGTTACTTGCTTGAATGGAGAAATGGAAAAGGGAAAATACAATATAATTCAAACACATATGAATACAACTAAGAGAAACTGGGAGGTAGATAGAGAGAAATAGAAAGGAAGGTATTATTCTCATTTTTCATTGGGGGTACTCAACTCATACTAAATTTGATAAATCAAGACCTAAACATTTAAATATGTTACTTAAAGTAAATAAGGCAGGATTTCCCTGGTGGCGCAGTGGGTAAGACACTGTGCTCCCAATGCAGGGGGCCTAGGATAGATCCGTGCTCAGGGAACTAGATCCCACATGCGTGCCACAACTAAAAGTTTGCATGCCACAACTAAGGAGCCCTCAAGCCACAACTGGGAGCCGCAACTAAGGAGCCCATCTGCCACAACTAAGGCCTGGTGCAACTAAATAAAAATAAATAAATAAATAAGACTAAAACTTAAAAGTAAAGTAAATAAGGCAACCACTAGAAAATAAAAATATAACAAATAAGCAATAAAATCCAGAGATGGAAAGGTAGTAGCTAGATCATGATAAATTCCTAACCTTTTATAATAGAGTATCAATAGATTCTGTTAAATTTAATAGAACTTGAAGAAATATGAAGCAGAAACTTTTAACAGGGGTGATTTCTGGGAAGTGAATTAGGGGATGAGAAGGAGAGGTGGTAGCTGGGACAGGAGGGAGACTTCTTTATTTTCATTTTAACTTTTTTATCTTAATTTTTTAAATAGATCTTTTTAAAAATTAATTAATTAATTAATTAATTTATTTATTTATTTGTGGATGTGTTGGGTCCTCGTTGCTGTGCATGGGCTTTCTCTAGTTGTGCTGAGCAGGGACTACTCTTCGTTGTGGTGCATAGGCTTCTCATTGTCATGGCTTCTCTTGTTGCAGAGCACAGGCTTTAGGCGTGCAGGCTTCAGTAGTTGTGGCATGCGGGCTCAGTAGTTGTGGCTTGCGGGCTCTAGAGCTCAGGCTCAGTAGTTGTGGCGCATGGTCTTAGTTGCTCCGTGGCATGTGGGATCTTCCCGGGCCAGGGCTCATACCCTTGTCCCCTGCATTGGCAGGCGGATTCTTAACCACTGAGCCACCAGGGAAGCCCCAATAGATCTTTATTGGAGTATAATTGCTTCACAGTACTGTGTTAGTCTCTGTTGTACACCAAAGTGAATCAGCCATATGCGTACATATGTCCCCATATCCCTTCCCTCTTGAGCCTCCCTCCCATCCTCCCTATCTAACCCCTATAGGTCATTGCAAAGCACCAAGCTGATCTCCCTGTGCTATGCTGCTGCTTCCCACTAGCTATCTATTTTACATTTGGTAGTGTATATATGTCTATGCTACTCTCACTTCACCCCAGCTTCCCCCTCCCACCCCACGTCCCCAAGTCCATTCTCTGTGTCTACATCTTTACTCCCGCACTGCAAATTGGTTCTTCAGTACCACTTTTTTTTTTTTTTAGAATCCATATATATGTGTTAGCATACGGTATTTGTTTTTCTCTTTCTGACTTACTTCACTCTGTATGACAGACTCTAGGTCCATCCACCTCACTACAAACAACTCAATTTCATTCTTTTTATGGCTGAGTAATATTCCATTGTATATATGTGCCACATCTTCTTTATCCATTCATCTGACGATGAACATTTAGGTTGGTTCCATGTCCTGGCAGTTGTAAATAGTGCTGCAATGAACACTGTGGTACATGTCTCTTTTTAAAAAATAAATAAATAAATAAATATTTATTTATTTATTTTTGGCTGCATTGGGTCTTCGTTGCTGTGTGTGGGCTTTTCTCTAGTTGTGGCGAGCAGGGCCCACTCTTCGTTGCAGTGTGTGGGCCTCTCATTGTGGTGGCCTCTCTTGCTGCGGAGCATAGGCTCTAGGTGCGTGGGCTCTAGAACACAGGCTCAGTAGTTGTGGCGCATGGGTTTAGTTGCTCTGTGGCATGTGGGATCTTCTTGGACTAAGGCTCGAACCTGTGTCCCCTGAATTGGCAGGCGGAGTCTTAACCACTGCACCACCAGGGAAGCCCTACATGCTTCTTTTTGAATTATGGTTTTCTCTGGGTATATACCCCATAGTGGGATTGCTGGGTCATATGGTAATTCTATTTTTAGTTTTTTAAGGAACCTCCATACTCTTCTCCATAGTGGCTGTATCAATTTACATTCCCACCAACAGTGCAGGAGGGTTCCCTTTTCACCACACCCTTTCCAGCATCTACTGTTTCTAGATTTTCTGATAATAGATGGCATGAGGTGATACCTCATTGTAGTTTTGATTTGCATTTCTCCAATAATTAGTGATGTTGAGCATCTTTTCATGTGCCTCTTGGCCATCTGTCTTCCTTGGTGAAATGTCTATTTAGGTCTTCTGCCCATTTTTTAATTGGATTGTTTGTTTTTTTGATATTGAGCTCCATGAGCTGTTTGTATATTTTGGAGATTAATCCTCTGTTGTTTCATTTGCAAGTATTTTCTCCCATTCTGAGGGTTGTCTTTTTGTCTTGTTTATGGTTTCCTTTGCTGTGCAAAAGCTTTTAAGTTTAATTAAGTACCATTTGTTTATTTTTGTTTTTATTTCCTTTACTCTAGGACGTGGGCCAAAAAAGATCTTGCTGTGATTTATGTCAAAGCGTGTTTTTCCTATGTTTTCCTCTAAGAGTTTTATAGTGTCTGGTCTTACATTTAGGTCTTTAATCCATTTGGAGTTTATTTTTGTGTATGGTGTTAGGTAGTGTTCTTTATTTTATTTATTTATTTTTGGCTGCGTTGGGTCTTTGTTGCTGTGCACGGGCTTTCTCTAGTTGCAGCGAGTGGGGTAGCACTACTCTTTGTTGTGGTGTGCAGGCTTCTCGTTGCGGTGGCTTCTCTTGTTGCGGAGCTCTAGGCATGCAGGCTTCAGTAGTTGTGGCATGCGGGCTCAGTAGTTGTGGCTCATGGGCTCTAGAGCACAGGCTCAGTAGTTGTGGTGCATGGGCTTAGTTGCTCCGAGACATGTGAGATCTTCCCAGACCAGGGATCCAGCCCGTGTCCCCTGCATTGGCAGGCGGATTCTTAACCACTGCACCACCAGGGAAGTCCAGTAGTGTTCTAATTTCATTCTTTTATGTGCAGTTGTCCAGTTTTCCCAGCGCCACTTATTGAAGAGGCTGTCTTTTCTCTGTTGTACGTTCTTGCCTCCTTTGTCGTAAATTAGGTGACCATATGTTCATGGGTTTATCTCTGGGCATTCTATCCTGTACCATTGATCTATATATTTCTGTTTTTGTGCCAGTACTGTACTGTCTTGATTAGTGGTATAGTTTGAAGTTGGGAAGCCTGATTCCTCAACTCCATTTTTTTTTCTCAAGATTGCTTTGGCTATTTGGGGTCTTCTGTGTTTCCATACGAATTGTAAAATTTTTTATCCTAATTCTGTGAAGAATGCCATTGGTAGTTTGATAGGGATTACATTGAATCTGTAGATTGCTTTGGGTAGTATAGTCATTTTCACAACATTGATTCTTCCAATCCAAGAACATGGTATATTTCTCCATCTGTTTATGTCATCTTTGATTTCTTTCATCAGTGTTTTATAGTTTTCTGAGTACAAGTCTTTCACCTCCTTAGGCAGGTTTATTCCTAGGTATTTTATTCTTTTTGTTGTGATGGTAAATGGGATTGTTTCATTAATTTCTCTTTCTGATTTTTTGTTGTACCTTTCCAAGAATTTGTCCATTTCTTCATGGTTGTCCATTTTACTGGCATATAGTTGTTTGTAGTAGTCTCTTATAATCCTTTGTATTTCTGCAGTCAGTTGTGATTTCTCCTTTTTCATTTCTAATTTTATTGATTTGCATCTTCTCCCTTTTTTTCTTGATGAGTCTGGCTAAGGGTTTATCAATTTTGTTTATTTTCTCAAAGAATCAGCTTTTAGTTTTATTGATCTTTGCAATTGTTTTCTTTGTTTCTATTTCATTTATTTCTGCTCTGATTTTTATGATTTCTTTCCTTCTACTCACTTTTGGTTTTCTTTGTTCTTCTTTCTCTAGTTGTTTTAAGTGTAGGGTTAGATGATTTATTTGAGATTTTTTTTGTTTCTTGAGGTGAGATTGAATTGCTATAAACTCCCCTCTTAGAACTGTTTTTGCTGCATCCCATAGGTTTTGGGTCGTTGTGTTTTCGTTGTCATTTGTTTCTAGGTATTTTTTTATTTCTTTGATTTCTTCAGTGATCTCTTGGTTATTTAGTAGCACACTGTTTAGCCTCCACGTATTTGTGTTTCTTACAGGTTTTTTTTCCTATAGTTGATCCAATCTCATAGCATTGTGGTCAGCAAAGATGCTTGATATGATTTCAATTTTCTTAAATTTTCCATGGCTTGATTTGTGACCCAAGATGTGATCTATCCTGGAGAATGTTCCATATGCACTTAAGAGAAAAGTGTACTCTGCTAATTTTGGGTAGAATGTTCTATAAATAGAAATTAAATCTGTCTACTGTGTCATTTAAAGCTTGTGTTTCCTTATTTATTTTCTGTTTGGATGATCTGTCCATTGATGTAAGTGGTGTGTTAAAGTCCCCTACTATTATTGTGTTACTGTCAATTTCTCCTTTCATGGTTGTTAGCATTTTGCCTTATGTATTGAGGTGCTCCTATGTTGGGTGCATAAACATTTATAATTGTTATATCTTCTTGGATTGATCCTTTGATCATTATGTAGTGTCCCTCTTTATCTCTTGTAAAAGTCTTTATTTTAAAGTCTATTTTATCAGATATGAGTATTGCTCCTCCAGCTTTCTTTTGATTTCCATTTGCATGGAATATCTTTTTCCATCCCTTCACCTTCAGTCTGTATGTGTCCCTAGGTCTGAAGTGGGTCTCTTGTAGACAGCGTATATATGGGTCTGTTTTTGTATCCATTCAGCCAGTCTGTGTCTTTTTGTTGGGACATTTAATCCATTTACATTCATGGTTATTATCGATATGTATGTTCCTATTACCATTTGCTTAATTGTTTTGGGTTTTTTTGTTTTGGGGGGTCTTTTCCTTCTCTTGTGTTTCCCGCCTAGAGAAGTTTAGCATTTGTTGTAAACCTGGTTTGGTGGTGCTGAATTCTCTTAGCTGTTGCTTGTCTGAAAAGCGTTTGATTTCTCTGTTGAATCTGAATGAGATACTTGCTGGGTAGAGTAATCTTGGTTGTAGGTTTTTCTCTTTCATCACTTTAAATATATCCTGCCACTCCCTTCTGGCCTGCAGAGTTTCTGCTGAAATGAGGATTCCTTTGTATGTTATTTTTTGTTTTTCCCTTGCTGATTTTAATATTATTTCTTTGAATTTGATTTTTGTTAATTTGATTAATATGTGTCTTGCTGTGTTTTTCCTAGGGTTTATCCTGTATGGGACTCTTTGTGCTTCCTGGACTTGGGTGACTATTTCCTTTCCCATGTTAGAGAAGTTTTCAACTATAATCTCTTCAAATATTTTCTCAGACCATTTCTTTTTCTCCTTTTTTTTCTGGATCCCTATAATTCAAATGTTGGTGCATTTAGTGTTGTCCCAGAGGTCTCTGAGATTGTCTTCAATTCTTTTCATTCTCTTTTCTTTATTCTGCCCCTTCGCAGTTATTTCCACCATTTTGTCTTCCAGCTCACTTATTCATTCTTCTGCCTCAGTTATTGTGTTATTGAGTCCTTCTAGTGTATTTTTCATTTCAATTATTGTGTTGTTCATCTCTGTTTGTTTGTTCTTTAGTTCTTCTAGATCTTTGTTAAATATTTCTTGTATTTTCTCAAATCCATGCCTCCATTCTATTTCTGAGATTCTGGATCATCTTTACTATAATTACTCTGAATTCTTTTTCATGTAGATTTCCTATTTCCTCTTCATTTATTTGGTCTTCTGGGTTTTTACCTTGCTCCTTCACCTGGGACATATTTTTTTGCCATCTCATTTTTTTTTTTTTTTTTTTTGTGGTATGCAGGCCTCACTGTTGTGGCCTCTCCCGTTGTGGAGCACAGGCTCTGGATGCGCAGGCTCAGCGGCCATGGCTCACGGGCCCAGCCGCTCCGCGGCATGTGGGATCCTCCCAGACCGGGGCACGAACCCGTGTCGCCTGCATTGGCAGGCGGAGTCTCAACCATTGCGCCACCAGGGAAGCCCCATTTTTTTTTTTTTAAATGAGTGGGATTGTGTTCCTGTCTTACTGGTTGTTTGGTCTGAGACTTCCAACACTGGAGTTTGTAGGCTGTTGGGTAGAGCTGGGTCTTGGTACTGAGATGAGGATGTCTGTGAGACCTCACTCTGATGAATATTCCCTGGGGTCTGAGGTTCTCTGTTAGTCCAGTGGTTCCGACATGGACTTCCCACTGCAGGATCTTTGGTCCGACCCCTGGCTCGTGAACCAAGATCCCACAAGCCGTGTGGGGTGGGAAAGAAAAATAACAAAGTAAAAAATAAAATTAGACTAGGAAACTAACAGATATGTTAGAAAGAATATAAAAATATAGATGAATCAACAACTGGAAGGTACAACAGTACCACAACAGTAAAAAAGAGGGGAGGGAAAAGAGAGAAAAAAAGAGAAGGGAGACAAGGCCTTGGCTGTGGAGAGCGGGGTGGGGTGGGGTCTAAACAAGAGTGAGGTTTGGGTGGTGGGTGGGGCCTATGCTTAGGACCCACAGGGATGGAAAAGGCCCTGGGGGCTGTGGGGGGTGGGGCTTAGGCTCAAGGAACAGAAGGAGCCCAGGCATGCCCCCGACCCCTGGTCTCAGAGGACAGGGGACCTCACCTGGGAGCCCAGCAGGCATCCTGGACTCAAGTGGGTGGGGCAAATGCCCTCCTTTCCTGCTCCTCTGGGTCCCAGAGGGCCCCTTCCCCCTGCCTGTCCTGATCTCCTTAGCCTCCTTCCTATGCACCTAAGGACCCATGAGGCCCGGAGGGGTTTTGGAGGGCGGGAGATCAGCCTGGGAGTTCAGCAGGCTCCCTGGCCCAGCCCGAGTTGGCAGGGCAAATGCCCTCCGCTCCTCTCCTGCTCCTCCCGCTGCCTCCTCCCACCTACCTCTCCTGATCTCCCTGGCCTCAGGGGCGCCGATCCTGTCTGGCCTCCACTTCTCCTCCCTGCTCTGTCCCTCCACATCCTACTGGTTCACTTGGGGGTTCCTCCCATCTCCTTGGGCATCAGGGTACTTCACCAGCAGCTGGCAGGCACCCTAGTTGTGGGGAGATGCTAACCTGGTGTCTTCCCTAAGATTTTTTTTTTAAACGTGGACCATTTTAAAAATATCTTTTGAGTTTATTACAATATTGCTTCTGTTTTATGTTTTGGATTTTTGGCCACGAGGTATGTGGGATCTTAGCTCACTGACCAGGGATCAGACCCACACCCCCTTGTATTGGAAGGTGAAGTCTTAACCACTGGACCACCAGGGAAATCCCTTAATTTTTAATTTATGTAATGCCATTATTTTCTAACAAAAATTGGATTAATTAAAAATAAATAAATAAGACTATTTTAAACACACTGCCTCATTAATGTTTATAAGATCTATTTAAAAAGAACTCACACACTAAAATACACCTGTGGGTACAAGGTCTTTACTCTAAAAATTCACTATTAAGTTCCTTCCCATATTATGAACACCTGCTAAAACAATCATGCTGAAAAACAAATCTCCTTAGTTTTGTACAGATGAACAAATAATTTACCCAAAAAGAAACACTTGGAAAATAATTAGAGGGAATACTAATACAAAATAGCAAGAGTGACAGAGCAATGTTAAGGAGCATGCAGCCTTTCAACAAAAGAAATCATTCAAAATCATTCGTTTTCATTATCAAAATCATAAAAATAATTATATCCTTTGATCCATTAAAACCATTTTAGAGAATATATTCCAGTACTCTGTTAAATTAAATCACAGTTTCTCTATATATTCTCTATCAATATACAGCACACTATATATTTAGTCATGAAATCTAAACTTCATGTAACAAATAAATACATAAATCCTGAATCAATCTGGATTTATTCAGCTAAATCCTGAATCAGAGAAAGTAGATTATAGTCATTAAGCACATGGACTCATCACCTGCATCACAGTGTAAATTCCTTCAGGAACTGGGCAAATTCCTTCATCTCTAGCTCTCATTTTTCTCCTCTGTAAAATACTTATCTACTGGATGCTAGTTATTGTCCAAAGAAATTTATTATCAGTTCTCTTATCTTTTAGATACCAAATTTCCATCTGACATGTTAATTTCAAGCATTTCCCCATTCTGTTGGTCTTCTTTTCCTTTTTGTGTTCTTCTGTGAAACTGTTTCTTATTTTTTATATGTATGAAAATATGTTTTATTTATGTATATTTGAATTTTTCTATTTTGCCACCAATAATTTCCTTTACTGTTTATATAATTTCTTTAAATTTTTTAAAATTTTATACAATTTTTTTTTTTTTTTTTTTTGTGATATGCGGGCCTCTCACTGCTGTGGCCTCTCCCGCTGCGAAGCACAGGCTCTGGACGCGCAGGCTCAGCGGCCATGGCTCACGGGCCCAGCCGCTCCGCGGCATGTGGGATCTTCCTGGACCGGGGCACGAACCTGTGTCCCCTGCATGGGCAGGCGGATTCTCAACCACTGCGCCACCAGGGAAGCCCAAATTTTATACAATTTTTAAGGGTTACTTTCCATTTACAGTTATTATAAAATATTGGCTATACTCCCCATGTTCTACAATATATCCTTTCATCTATCCTACACCCAGTAGTTTGGGTCTCCCACATACCCACTCCTATGTTCCTCCCCCACAATGGTAACTGCTAGTTTGTTCTCTGTACCTGTGAGTCTGCTTCTTTTCTGTTATATTCACTAGCTTGTTGTATTTTTTAGATTCCACATAAGTGGTATCATTATTATTTCTATAATTTCTACATTATCGGATCCCTTATTACTCAGTAATTCCCTGTCTGGGATTCTCCCCTAAGGAGTGATCAGAAACTTGAACACACGGAAAGGGATCACAAGAAGATGGAGACGGCAGTGGTGGGGAGTGACAGGTGGGAATAAATGGTAAATGTATAAATGTTGCATGGTTTGACAGGTATTTTTACTTCTTTCAGTTTAAAAAAATAGTTTTAAAAAATGATACCACTCCCCTCTCCCATTATAAAGACTAGAAAATAAAGAAATAATTTTGTGATATAAAAAAAAATGGGGCTTCCCTCATGGTGCAGTGGTTAAGAATCCGCCTGCCAATGCAGTGGACGTGGGTTCGATCCCTGGTCTGGGAAGATCCCACATGCCGTGGAGCAGCTAAGCCTGAGTGCCACAACTGCTGAGCCTCCGTTCTAAAGCCCACGAGCCACAACTACTGAAGCCCACGTGCCTAGAACCTGTGCTCCACAACAAGAGAAGCCATGACAATGAGAAACCTGCACACGTCAAAGAAGTGTAGCCCCTGCTTGCTGCAACTAGAGAAAGCCCATGTGCAGCAATGAAGACCCAGTGCAGCCAAAAAATAAATAAATAAAATAAATAAATTTTAAAAAAAATTTTTAAGAAAAAATATTGACCAAAAATTGACATTTTAAAGGGTGTTAATTAAATGATTATTTAAATAGGGAACAAAAGAGCTTAAATAGTTAATAAGAATAGAATGATTGTAATATATAATATATATAAGAAAATAAATTATGCAACAATTAAGTAAAACATTTTCTTTTTCAGTAAAAAGTGTTTTTGTTTTTTTAATTTACAAGTCTATTGTTAATTTTTATTAATCTATTTTTGGCCATGCCGTGCAGCTTACAGGATCTTAGTTCTCCGACGAGGGATTGAACCAGGCCCAACGGCAGTGAAAGCACCGAGTCCTAACCACTGGACCACCAGGGAAATTGCAAGAAAGGTGTGTTTCTTAAGTAAATGAAAAATTTAACATTTAATTAGCTCCTCAGTGACATGTAGTTAGATTTAGCTATTTGCACAATTTTTTAAGCTACTATTTATTGTACAAAAATTATTACAACACTGTTAAAAATAAAATACAAGAAAGGTTCACAAAGTCTTGCCACATCACACAGTTCCTTCCAGGCTTTGTCAGTGTGCATGTATAACTTTTAAATCATTACAATCTGCCAACTCTGTATTTACACATTTTCAGAGATGATTTTGAAGGTGTGTGCTTAAATTTTACAGAGCTTTTTGTTTTATTTATTTATTTTTTTGGTGGTACGCGGGCCTCTCACTGCTGTGGCCTCTCCCTTTGCGGAGCACAGGCTCCGGACGCGCAGGCTCAGTGGCCATGGCTCATGGGCCCAGCAGCTCCACGGCATGTAGGATCTTCCCAGACGGGGGCACGAACCCGTGTCCCCTGCATCCGCAGGCGGATTCTCAACCACTGTGCCACCAGGGAAGCCCTTACAGAGCTTTTTAAAAAAGTGTTTTCAATCATATTTTATGGGTTCACAGCTCCATAAAAAATGAAATATTTGTTGCTTTATATAAAACATCTACATACAAAAGTGTCTGATAATCAATCTATTTATTTCATTTCTGCTGTGTTTTCTCAGTTTCAGAGGGAAGAATTATCAATAGCTTTTAATGATTGGTGGAAACAAAGCAGCAATAAGTGGAAACAAAGCAGCAATAAGTGAATGAGTTCTTTTTTTAAATTTCAAAATGGCATCTAGGGATGAAAATGCTGATCCAAAGCAATGGCTTATGCCGCCAGACGCGGTGGGTCCTCAAAGTGCAGCCAACAATCGACAAGAGGGGGTAGGGAACGGAAAGCACCAAGGTATGGGATCAGAAGGGCACAAGCAACTGATGGTTGCAAGGCAAATTTAATAACAAAGCATAGCCATATATATATACCCCTAAAGCAGGGACTTTGCATAGTCATTGTTCTATAGAACTAGTCTTTCATCTCGGCTTAGTCACCACCTTATCGGCATCAGCGGGTTTATCGTCTTCTTCCACAAAGGCACCAATTTCCCCTCCAGGGTTGCTTTTCCTAGCTTTAGGGAACAACCAGGGACTCTCATTATCTGAGCATGTCCCTGGAGCGAGATGGCCAAAGGCCATCCCCTTTTTTACGTTCATGCCATAAAGTCCAGGATGCATACCAAGGAGAGTACAATCGGGCCCTGAGGCTTATGAGGGTCTTAATGGCGCATTCCTCAGAGGGCAATGCTCGCCACAGGCTTACAGTGTTATGAATTAAGTGAAATCTAACCCACCCTTTAAACAAGTAAGACTGATTGGGAAACATCTCTTATGCTTGTTTTCTTTTTTAAAAAAATTTATTTATTTTATTTATTTTTATTTTTGGCTGTGTTTTTTAAATTTATTTATTTTTTAGAAGATGTTGGGGGTAGGAGTTTATTAATTTATTTATTTTTGCTGTGTTGGGTCTTCGTTTATGTGTGAGGGCTTTCTCTAGTTGTGGCAAGCAGGGACCACTCTTCATCGCAGTGCGTGGGCCTCTCACTATCGTGGCCTCTCTTGCGGCAGAGCACAGGCTCCAGATGCACAGGCTCAGTAGTTGTGGCTCAAGGGCCTAGCCGCTCTGCAGCATGTGGGATCCTCCCAGACCAGGGCTCGAACCCGTGTCCCCTGCATTAGCAGGCAGATTCTCAACCACTGTGCCACCAGGGAAGCCCTGTGTTTTATTTTTATCTTCATTGCTGTGCGCGGGCTTTCTCTAGTTGCAGCGAGCGGGAGCTACTCTTCATTGCGGTGAGCAGGCTTCTCATTGCAGTGGCTTCTCTTGCTGCGGAGCACCGGCTCTAGGCACGCAGGCTTCAGTAGTTGCAGCATGTGGGCTCAGCAGTTGTGGCTCGTGGGCTCTAGAAAGCAGGCTCAGTAGTTGTGGCACTCAGGCTTAGCTGCTCCATGGCATGTGGGATCTTCCCGGACCAGGGATCAAACCCACGTCCACTGCATTGGCATGCGGATTCTTAACCACTGCACCACCAGGGAAGCCCTCTTATGCTTGTTTTCTGGAAAGACTTTACCAGTTTATAGTTTTGACCAACTAACATTAATTTTGTCATTCCTACTAATTCTTGATAGCAATACATCTTGCACTTTATTTCTCAATATTTTAATTAGAAGTCCGCATAGTTTCTATTGGTAGATTCAAGGATACTGTTATTTTTCTTATTTTTGTCACTGTTATTATTTTAAAGTACAATTCATTGAAAATCTACTATTTGCCAAGTATTTTATATAATGTATCTTTATCTTAAAATTTCATGAGGAAGGTGTTATCAAACAGAGGCTCTGGAAGGATTGAGTCTCTTGTCCAAGGCCATATGTAGTCTCTAACCTATAGATTGAAAACGTGGCAGTGTTGGGATTTAAACCCAAATCTATGGAGCCAAAGCCCACACACTCTTTCCACGCTAAGCTATACTCATCTTGATAGCCTGCTAATCCAAGGCTTGGTTTACATGGACCCTGGAGCCACTAGGCATTAAACGTTTATTAAGTTACAGAGTGAAGTAAGTCAGAAAGAGAAAAACAAATACCGTATGCTAACAGATATATATGGAATCTAAAATAAAAATGGTTCTGAAGAACCTAGGGACAGGACAGGAATAGAGACGCAGACATAGAGAACGGACTTGAGGACACGGGGCGGGGGAAGGGTAAGCTGGGACGAAGTGAGAGAGTGGCAGGGACATATATACACTACCAAATGTAAATTAGATAGCTAGTGGGAAGCTGCCACATAGCACAGGGAGATTACCTCTGTGCTTTGTGACCACCTAAAGGGGTGGGATAGGGAAGGTGGGAGGGAGAAGCAAGAGGGAGGAGATATGGGGATATATGTATATGTATAGCTGATTCACTTTGTTATAAAGCAGAAACTAGCACACCATTGTAAAGCAATTATACTCCAATAAAGATGTTTAAAAAAAAATTTATTAAGCATATAAAGTAAGAGCATCTTTAAAACCTGGGAAAACAGAAAAGGAGAAGCCTTTGTGTGTAATTCCTTCACCCTTTAATTCCAATGGAGATTAGAGGCCCTTTCACACTCCTTTCAACTTTAACTGCTACAGACAAATTGATTAATTAATTAATTAAATTCCATTTGCCACCCAACCCCCTCTCCCTGCCTTGTCAGAAACAGGGCTGGTCCAGAGAACACGGGAATGTCCACAGGATTTGGTTCTCATCCTAACTTTTCCACTTTGTGGTCAGCTAACCGTAACTACCATTTTTTAAGTGTTCGCTGTACACCAGCTGCTCTGCTGAGCTCTTCAGATAGGGTATTTCATTTAATCCTCATGACAAACTTACCAAGTAGGTATTGATAGAATCTTCATCAATGAAGTTTGAGAACAGACATTGAGCAACCCAGGACTCAGCCCAGGTTGGCTGGACTCTAAAACTCCACCCTTTACATCATAAATGTTTCTTGAATCAATGAATGATTCATTCCTTTTTGGTAATCCAGTTTCAAGATTTCAAGACTCCACTTCAAGAGGTCCACAGAGAAAGCCCATCAGACGAAGACCACCGGGAACACACTTGTGGTTTAAGTTTGTTTTATTTACTTGCTGCTGCAAGAGAGTGTGCAGCCTCTCCCGGAGATCCTGGGATGTCTGGGCAAGAGAGACTTGGGAGGGGCTTACCTCAGGGCATGGCCCAGTGCTGAGTGAGGCTGAGGAAGGACCAGAAGAAGGGGGGATCCACTATGGACTGGTGCTGTCACAAACAGGGGCACTATAGCAATTGAGGTTTCTCTGTCATCTTTGTTCTGGAAGCAAAAGCAGAGCAGACGATGTCACTGGTAAAAAAAGCAGTGATCATTCCAAAGGAGAGGAATTGTACAGCCTGAGGAGAAACATTGTTTACGTGGCCTTGGCCTCCTCCTGTTGGAAACATTTTTTAAACTTCTGTTAGACATATTCTGGTAGTTTCCTTAGAAACTACCATTTAAAAGGCTCTTTTCTGAATCCCTGGGTTGGAAATTGAGGCTGCTTCCCTGTGTCAAAGTAACACACAGGGAGTGAGATGTTCCATTTTCCTTGATATTTCAGACAGAGAAATTTCTCATAAACTACAAGGGCATTTTCCAGTAGAAATGTAATGTGAGCCAGACATGCAGCCAGAGCTATGTCTGCTCAGAGACCAGCCTCAGACACCAGCTCTCAGCCTCCCTCTCAGCCTGTGTCCTCGAAGCCAGAGGACCAGGAGGCCACTGGCCGTGCCCAGCGGGCCCAGCATGCAGGAGGTGGACACTAGGCAGCAAGGCTGCTGCCAGAATCATTTCTCCAATCAGTGTTCAGTGTATTATCATTTTGTGAATTTGTGGTGGGGGGAAGGTAGGGATAATTTATTTTTCAATAGGGTTGGAGATGTGAGTTTAGTCCACTGGCCATGCAGAAAGAGACCCACCGAAGGGCCCCTCAGGCAGTGTTACCGGTGGGCTCCCTGTAGAGTGGGAGTGCCAAGACTAGCCTGCTCTGGGTCTCTGGGAAGGGGGGCAGGATCTCAGGCCAGCCCCCTCCAGCTCATGACACAGTTTGGCTTTAGGGGGAGCAGATGGGATATTCCCACTCAGCAGCCCCCAGCTGTCCCACAGGGAAACCCTGGAGCCATCCTTTAAGCCAACAAGATGCCACTGGGCTTGAGCAGAGAGAACTTCAGAGCCCGGGAGGTGAGGCCTGGCACACGCTGATGGGCCCCACCCCCCAGCTGCCACCAACCCCTAGGACTGTGCCCCAGGCCTGGAGTGACCAACTTGGCAGCTGTTCTGAGTTTCAGCAATGAGACTGCCAGGTCCTCGGACCTGGACCAGAGGGAAGTGAGGCTCAAGGACCTCACCTAGGCTGTGGCAGCCATCCTGGGCATCCACAATGGAAGCAATAAAGCTCTTCCCAGAAATAAATAAATAAATAAATAAATAAATAAATAAATAAATAAATAAATAAATAAATAAAAATTTTAAAAACTGGTGAAATTAAGTTTAGTAATTTATTTTAACTCAATAGATTCACAATTTATCCAAAATATTATTTCAACACAGAATCAATATATTAATTTAAAATGTTAAATTAGGGTTTCCCTGGTGGCGCAGTGGTTGAGAGTCCGCCTGCCGATGCAGGGGACCCGAGTTTGTGCCCCGGTCCGGGAGGATCCCACATGCCGCAGAGCGGCTGGGTCCGTGAGCCATGGCCGCTGAGCCTGCGCGTCCGGAGCCTGTGCTCCGCAACGGGAGAGGCCACAACAGTGAGAGGCCCGCGTACCGCAAAAACAACAACAAAAAATGTTAAATTAGACATCTCACTTTCTTTTATTCATGTGAAGTCTCCAAAATCCAGTATAGCAGATCTCAATTTTGAGTCTAGATTTTCATTGAAATAGTTTATCTGTATTTAGATGTCATAAAATTTACAGTTGAAAAAGTGTACTCACGGACCCAAGTTGTTCCAAACATACTTGAGTTTTCTAATAACTGAATCAAGTACCAGTTTGTGAATTCAAATTTAGACTAATTTAGATTAAGTAAAATTTAAAATTCAGTTCCTCAGTCATCCTAGTTACATTTTAGCCACATGTGGCTGATGGCAACCATGTTGGACAGGTCAGGTCCGTGATTTTAGAGAACAAGTTTTCTCATCACCATGCCCCTGATGGTAACTGATGAAAGCAGATTTTATAGATTCACGTTATCCTTAGTTCTTTCTTCTCCTATCCCACCTTTTTTGTACCACAAATTCTCTGCCATGCTAAAAGAACTCTCAATTTTCTTAGATTCCAGTTTTTCTCTTCAGCTGCAGCGCAGGCCCGGCTACCCTAAATCGAAGCTCAGGACAGCTGATCAGCCCTGTTTCCTTCCCTTTGCAGAGATTCTATCATTATTGTGAAATAGAGACATTATCTTCTACATCTTCCAAGTACATCCCTGACAGCATAAAGGAACTATAAAGAAGTTTTTCAAAGCTCTTTCCTGAAATTAGATGCTGTTACAAGTAAGACACACCACAGGTTCCTTTGGACAGAAATAATTAGAAGTGCCTGGAGTCAGCATTAAAGTGTTTTGGCAGGACTTCCCTGGTGGCACAGTGGTTAAGAATCTGCCTGCCATTGCAGGGGACATGGGTTTGAGCCCGGGTCCGGGAAGATCCCACATGCCGCAGAGCAACTAAGCCCATGTGCCACAACTACTGAACCTGTGCTCTAGAGCCCATGAGCTACAACTACTGAAGCCCACATGCCTAGAGCCTGTGCTCCACAACAAGAGAAGCCACTGTAATGAGAAGCCTGTGCACCACAACGAAGAGTAGCCCCCATTCACTGCAACTAAAGAAAGCCCGCGCAGCGAGGAAGACCCAACGCAGCCAAAAATAAATAAATAAATAAATAAAAATAAAGTTCCCTTTAAAACAAAAAAGAGTTTTGGTAGACTACGGGCAGCCTTCCTCTCTATATCCATCTGTTAGGATAGGGCCATATCTCATCTAGTTCCCAAGAACAAGTAATGTTTGTACCCTGTGATGATTTAATAGAGGTAAAAGTACACCCACAGTTATGTTTCAGATTTTTGTTTTTGTTTTTTTTTGCAGTACCTGGGCCTCTCACTGCTGTGGCCTCTCCCGTTGCGGAGCACAGGCTCCAGACGCGCAGGCTCAGCGGCCATGGCTCACGCGGCCAGCCGCTCCGCGGCATGTGGGATCCTCCCGGACCGGGACACGAACCCGCGTCCCCTGCATCAGCAGGCGGACTCTCAACCACTGCGCCACCAGGGAAGCCCCACCCTGCTTCTTTTAAAAAAATATTTATTTATTTATTTATTTATTTATTTATTTATTTATTTATTTATTTATTTATTTATTTATTTATTTATTTATTGGCTGTGTTGGGTCTTTGTTGCTGTGCGGGCTTCCTCTAGCTACGGCGAGAGGGGGCGACTCATGAGATCTTCTCTAGGAAGAAGTATCTCTTCTACCAGGAAACTAGAACTGTGCAGGCCAGCTCTAGAAAAGTAGACAGGTTTTGTCTAGAACTGTAGGACCAACTCTGGGTGGCGGGCTTAAAAGATATGCCCCAAATATGAAGGGAGACAAGAAGGCAAAGAGGGAAAAATTATGCAAGATCTCTTTATTTCTGGGTTCCCTTGGGTCTGTACCAGGTCTGTACCAAATCAGATTATCTCCAGTGCTTTGCACAGTGAAAAATACCTAATCACAGTAAAATTATGGGGCTTCCTGGAGCATCTACCTTTGCTGAAGATTTTGGGAATGAAATTCTAAATAAATTCCATATAGAGTTCACGTTTTATGAAGAAAAATGAATCAAGGTGATTTTTAAGGAAAAATGGGAGAATTTGACAGTTTTAGAATGTGATGGACCACTTTGGGCTGCTTCTTCAGACCACTGGAGACACCATGAATGCCCTTCTACCCTTAGATCTATGCAATGGAAAATGTTTAAGAAATACAGCATGACAGGCATTGTCCTTTCATAATACCCTAGCATTTAAACTAAAGTCCTGTTTGAAATAAACCAGTCTTGTTTCAGTTACAAGTAATCAATGGACTGACCATGTGGGCCAAAGATCACTAAAGGATGGTATATTTCAGGGAGATTAAGTTGGTGCTGCAAAGATGAGCTGCCACCACTTACAGTGGGAAACTTAGAGGTTCTTGATTTTATTTTTAATAAGGAAGATGGCATTCTTTATACCACCTTTCTTCCTTTTATTAAATTTACCATGAATTGAGTTGGAGGAGGAATCTCTTAGAACTTATCTGTAAAACCATTTGGGCCTGCTGTTTTCTTTATGGGAACATATGTAACCATAGTTTTAACTTCTTCAATTGGTTATAGGACAACTTAAGCTTTCTATTGAATTTATTCATTAATCTAAGTTCTCAAAATTGGCATATTGGTCTATTTATTTATTTTTGGCTGCGTTGGGCCTTCGTTACTGCATGCAGGCTTTCTCTAGTTGTGGCAAGCGGGAGCTACTCTTCGTTGTGGTGCATGGTGGCTTCTCTTTTTGTGGAGCAAGGGCTCAGCAGTTGTGGCTCGCGGGCTTAGCTGCTCTGCAGCATGTGGGATCTTCCCAGACCAGGGCTCGAACCCATGTCCCCTGCATTGGCAGGCAGATTCTTAATCACTGTGCCACCAGGGTAGTCCTGGCATATTGGTCTTAATGGTATTCTCTTCTTGTCTTTTTAGTACTTTATCTGTAATTATGCCTTTCCTGTGGATTGCTAAAAATGGCTCCCAATGAAACATTCCTTCCTGTGCCCACTATTCTTTGAACATGACTCTGCTACCGTTCCCATAAGATTGAACCTTCTTGAATCTGGGCTGCCCTTGTGACTTTCTTTGACCAATAGAATGAGGTAGAAGTGACATTCTTGGGCTTTCAGACCCAGGTCTTAAGAGGTCTTCCACATATGCTGAGAAGGAACTCAGCTGCCATGTACAGAAGTCCAAAATAGTCTGCTGAAGAAAGAGGCCAGATGTAGAACCTGCTGGAGAATAAGACTAACCATGTTGAAAGAGTGGCCCCAGTTGATGGTCAGTAACAAGGCTCCACACAGGTGGGTGAGACCATCTTGAATCTTCCTACTCTATTGGGACAAAGAGATGAGAGAATGAGAGGAGAGAGCCCCATCCATCCCCACCAGCACCTAACCAAGCCATCCCAGCTGCGACTACAGACATGAAGCAGAGATGAGCTGTTCCATTGATATCTACTGGAATTCCTGACGCATTGAATCAAGATCAAATAATACAGTTGTCATTGTATGCTACAAATTTTAGGATAATTTGTTACACAGCAGTAGATAACTTGTATAGTCCCCTTTGTGTATCCTCATTCCTGATATCTGTGTTTTGTTTCTGAATTGGTCTTGCCAGTTTTATCTATTTTAATTTTTTCAAAGAATTAAGTTTTAACTTGGTTGATTTTCCTATTGTAACTTGCTATTTCACTGCTTTCTTTTCTTTCCTTTATTATTTGTTTCTTTCTATTTTTTGGATATTACTCTGCTGTTATTTTTCTAACTTCTTAAGAGGGACACATAGCCTATTAATTTTGAGACTTTCTGCTTTTCTAACGTAAGTATTTAAGGCTTGAAATTTCCCTTAAACATCTATTTTGCCTTATCTCACAAATTTTGATTTGTATTCTTTTCATTGTCATTTAGTTTTAGGCATTTAAAATTTTCCATCATAAGTTCTTCTTCAGCCAAGAAATATTGAACTGGGATTTTTAATTTATCTTTTTGTTCTCAATGACTAACTTTATTTTTTTTATTTTATTATTTATTTAATTTTTTTTGGCTGCACTGGGTCTTCATTGCTGCGTGTGGGCTTTCTCTAATTGTGGCGAGTGGGGGCTGCTGTTCCTTGTGGCGTGCAGGCTTCTCATTGCGGTGGCTGCTCTTGTTGCAGCATGTGGGTTCTAGGGTGAGCAGGCTTCAGTAGTTGTGGCATGCGGGCTCTAGAGCGCAGGCTCAGTAGTTGTGGTGCATGGGCTTAGTTGCTCTGCGGCATGTGGGATCTTCCTAGACCAGGGCTTGAACCCATGTCCCCTGCATTTGCAGGCGGATTCTTAACCACTGTGCCACCAGGGAAGTCCCTCAATGACTAACTTTATTGTACATCTATGCTTTGAAATTTGTTGAAGCTTTCTTCATGGCCTAATATATGATTATTTGTAACTGTTCCATGTATACTTGAGAAAAATATGTATTCTCTGATTGTTGGATGTTATTTGGCTTAGTTGTTAATTGTTTTGTTGACATCTTCCATATGTCTTTGCTAAAATTTTGTCTCTTTGGCCTATCAATAATGAGAGAGGTGTATTCAATTGCTCACAATAATGGTGGATATATCAGTTTTTTTCTGTAGCTCTATAAATATTTGTTTCATCTACTATGAAGCTATTTTGTTAGATGCATACATGTCTCAGGCTGCTCTAGCTTGGTGAATTGAATCTTTTATCATTCCACTATGACCTTCTCCACCCCTAGCAATGTACCAGCTTTCTTCTGGTTAGTTTTTGCCTGACATAGTATATACCATCCTTTTATTTTTCACTCTTTATATCCATGTGCTTTGGGCATATGTCTTTTAAACAGAATATGTCTGGATTTCTGAAATCCCATCTATCTTCTGACTGGTGAGATTACTTCATTTATACTTACTATAATTATTGATATATTTGTAACTTTTTCTATCATCTTAATTTGTAATTTCAATTTATCTCACCTTTGTATGTTTTCTACTTTAAAAAAATGATATAGTAGATAAGAATTTTATGACATCTTCATATCCCTTGTTTTTCCTTCATTTCCACCTTCCATATCTTGTTAGTATCTAGAGTGTTTCATTCTAGGTTAGTTTAAATATATGCTCTCCTTTTCCTTTGCTCATAGCAGTTTTAAAACAACAACAAATATTACAAAGGTATTTTCTCATCTGTACCTTCTATATATAGAAGCAGGTGCAGTTTGTCCCAAGAGAATAGCAGGGATGACACAGAAGCCAAACAATTTCTATCATATTTTATCCTCCATTGCCTTATGCCCCATGCCATATGCATTATCCCATAAACACCAATTCAGAACAGCCATATTGCCCCAGAATTTTCTATTTCCTTGGTATTTGGGTGTTTACCAGGAAACTTGGCTGTTTTTTGTTTTTTCTCTCTATAGCTCCTCGGAGATTGATCTTGGGGGAAGGAGCTATTAACTTTACTTTGTCAGCATCTTTTAGGAAGCTGAACAGGAACTAATTATTTCGTTTAATTTTCCTAACATTCCTAAGAGGTAGATAAGGAAATGCAGATTCAGAGAAGTATAGAAAACTTGCCAATGTGAAGTGGCAATTTTAAATGCCATCCATTTGACCCCAAAGCCTATGCCCTTTTCCATTCTCAAATCAACATGGAAACAAGCTATGTTTCCAGCCAGGAAAATGAAAATACCTCAGTTTGAGTCCTGATTCTGCTGCTTAGTTAGCTGTGGGATCTTGTACAAGTCACTGATTTTCAAAGTCCTTTCCATCACTAAAGCTGCTAATTCCTCAGTTATACTCTCTGTCTGTGTTTCAGTAATTCCTAATGAAGTTTTAATTCATTGCAGTATGGTTTCTGCCGCCATCCTTCAGCTGAAATAATTCTCACCAAAGCTGCCAATCACACCCTTGCTGCTAAACGGATTGAACATGCAATGCTGTGTCCTTCCATATGTTATGCTTTGCTTTATTATTTCTTAACGCACTAAAGTGCTTTAGTTTTAGTTAACTCAAAAAAATTATCTGAGGCTTTGCAGGGGGAACTTTTCCCACAAACAACTATACACACGGGTTTTATTTACATGTGATGCTGGACAATGTATTAAAAAAGTGAGAAAAGATTGAAGATACCACACACAAATTAATTCAAGATGGATCACAGACCTAAACATAAGAGCTAAAACTACCAAGTTTCTAGAAAAAAACATAAGAGAATAACATTATGATCTTGTGGTAGGCAAATAGTTCTTAGAGAGGAAACAAAGCACGAAAGATAAAAGAAAAAAATTTTAAATTAGACTTCATCAAACTTAAACCCTCACCAGTGGGCTCACCAGTGATGCTAAGAAAATGCAAAGGCAACCAACAGAGCCAGGTTTTCTACTGTTAGGGTGGGAGGCTACAGGTAAGCAAGGGGAGGAGGCTAGAATGATCCATGTGGTAATGGATTAGAGTTGGAGACATCAGCATGAACTCATGATTAGCTTAATGTAGGTACAGATGTTTACATATAGAAATATTTATAGATCTGTATATACATATGTTAGTCTAGTTTCTCACCCTATCAGCTGAGAAACTCCCCAGTAGCAAGGAGCACACTTACTGTCCAGATCTTGGTTTCTAGTACCATTCTCCAATAAGAGGAACCAGTGCTCCTTAGAGAAATGGCTCAATCTAGTATTGAGGCAAGGAAAATATAAGATGAACCTGGAGCATATTGTAGAGCTAGAAAGTAAAGTAATACTAAAACAAATAAACAAAAAGAGACAAACAACAAACAAAACATCCACAACAATGGGGACATGTCCAAGTGATGGAGGAACAAATTGAAAGAGCTACCAATGGCTGAAATTAGAACAATGTGAGCAACAAAATAAAGTAGTATTAGCATATAACCCAAAGTAGAAAATAAATATCCACAAGTTCTAACGTAAGTGATTGCGTAAACAAATAATGGGGAAGAAGAGACAAATTTCTCATGCAGAGTAATTACAAGTAGTCTTTATGTTCATATTTTGTGCTCAAGAAGATGGAGTATAACTTCTCAGTCCTTAAGTGTGTTCTGCCCATACTTCCTTCCTTCCAAAGAGTACAATATGGAAAGGGGGAAAGAGAGTAATTTTACTCTGGAGAAATCTGGCAAACACTCCCTCAACCAAATAATCAAGGTTAACATTAACAGTAATAAATCATGTTGATAAGATATACTCTTGATGTGATATGAGAATGGCACTTCACCTCTACGGTGTTTCTCCCAAAAGCCCATAATCCCAGTCTAATTACAGGAAAACATCAGACAAATTCCTAGTGAGGGGCATTCTACAAAATACCTGACTAGTACTCCACAAAACTGTCAAGGTTACCAAAAATACAGAAAGGTCTAAGAAACTGTCATAGTCTAAGGAGCCTAAGGCAACATGATGACCAAATATAATGTGGTATCTTGGAACAGAAAAAGGTCACTGGGTAAAAATTCAAGAAATCTAAATAAAGTATGGACTTTAGTTAATAATAATGTATCTGTATCAGTTGATTAATTGTAACAAATGTACCATACTAATGTAACAGGGGGAAATGGATGTGGGGCATATTGGAACTCACTTTACTATCTTAGTAATTTTTCAGTTAATCTAAAGCTATTCTAAAATTAAAGGTTTATTATTTTAAAAAGTCAACGCACAGACTGGGAAATATACTCAAAATACATATATCAGAAAAAGGACTTGTACCCAGAATAGATAGAACTGCTATAACTGAATACTAAAGAGACAACCAAATTGTAAAAGATAACCCTCAATTTTAAAAACATAGGCAGGGCTTCCCTGGTGGCGCAGTGGTTGAGAATCCGCCTGCCGATGCAGGAGACACGGGTTCGTGCCCTGGTCCGGGAAGATCCCACATGCCGCGGAGCAACTGAGCCCGTGAGCCATGGCCGCTGAGCCTGCGCGTCCGGAGCCTGTGCTCCGCAACGGGAGAGGCCACAACAGTGAGAGGCCCGCATACCTCAAAAAAAAAAAAAAATAAAAAAAATAAAAAATAAAAACATAGGCAGGACTTCCCTGGTGGCGCAATGGTTAAGAATCTGCCTGCCAGTGCAGGGGACACGGGTTTGATCCCTGGTCAGGGAAGATCCCACATGCCATGGAGCAACTAAGCCCATGTGCCACAACGACTGAGCCTACGCTCTAGAGCCCGTGAGCCACAACTACTGAGCCCGCGTGCCACAACTACTGAAGCCCGCGTGCCTAGAGCCCGTGTTCCGCAAGAAGAGAAGCCACCACAATGAGAAGCCTGCACACCACAACAAAGGGTAGCCCCTGCTCACCGCAACCAGAGAAAACCCGGCGCAGCAACGAAGACCCAAAGCAGTAAAAAATAAATAAATAAGTGAATTTATTAAAAAAAAAAAAACATAGGCAAAAGACTTGAGCAGGAATTTCACAAAACAAGATATAAAAATAGTTAATAAGCACATGAAAAGATGCTCATCATCATTAGTTGTTGGGGAACTATAAAATTAAAATGAGATACCATTTTACACCACTAGAGGGGTTAGAATTAAAGGGAACTCCAAACGTTGGCAAGCATGTGGAACAACATGAGCTCTTTTTTTTTTTTTTTTTTTTTTGTGTGTGTGGTACGCAAGCCTCTCACTGTTGTGGCCTCTCCCGTTGCGGAGCACCAGCTCCAGATGCGCAGGCTCAGTGGCCATGGATCATGGGCCTAGCTGCTCCACGGCATGTGGGATCTTCCCAGACTGGGGCACCAGCCCGTGTCCCCTGCATTGGCAGGCAGACTCTCAACCACTGCGCCACCAGGGAAACCCACAACATGAGCTCTTAAACATCACTAGTGAGAATGTAAAATGGTACAACCACTTTAGAAAACTGCTTGGCAAGTTTTTATAAAGTTAAGCATACCCAGAATGACCTAGAAACTCCACATCTATATTTCTCCAAGAGAAATAAAGCATGCCCACAAACATGCTTGTACAAAAATGTTTAAGCAACTTTATTCATAGCCAAAATATAGCCAAAGCAATCTTGAAAAAGAAGAACAAAGCTAGAGGTATCACACTCCTTGGCTTGAAACTATACTACAAAGTTACAATAATCAAAATAGTATGGTCCTGGCACAAAAAGAGACACATAGATCACTGGAACAGAATAGAGAAGTCAGAAATAAACCCATGCTTATATGGTCAATTAATCTATGACAAAGGAGGCAAGAATGGGGAATGGGGAACAACAAAGGGGAAAAGATAGTCTCCTCAATAAATGGTGCTGGGAAAATTGGACAACTACATACAAAAGGATAAAACTGGGCCACTTTTTTACACCATATACAAAAATAAACTCAGAACGGATTAAAGACTTCATTGTAAGACCTGAAACTACAAAACTCCTAGAAGAAAACATAGGCAGTATCCTCTTTGACATTGGTCTTAGCCGATTATTTTTTTGGATATGTCTCCTCAGGCAAGGGCAACAAAAGCAAACTAAAAAGTTTTTGCACAGTGAAGGGAACCACCAACAAAATGGAAAGGCAGCCTATTGAATGGGAGAAGATACTTGTAAAAGATATATCCAAAAAGGGGTTGATATCCAAATATATAAAGAACTCATACAACTCAATATCAAAAAGACAAATAACCCGATTAAAAAAGAGGACCTGAATAGACATTTTTCCAAAGAAGACATATAGATGGCCAATAGACACATGAAAATGTGCTCAGCATCCCTTATCATCAGGGAAATATTGATACAAATCAAAACTACAATGAGCTACCACCTCACACCTGTCAGAATGGCTATTATCAAAAAGACAAGAAACAACAAGTGTTCACAAGGATGTAGAGAAAAGGGAACACTTTTGCACTGTTAGTGGAAATGTAAATTGGTGTAGGCACTATAGAAAACAGTATGGAGGTTCCGTAAAAAAATAAAAATAGAACTACCATATGATCCAGCGATTCCACTTCTGGATATTTATCTGTAGAAAATGAAAACATAATTCAAAAAAATATATACCCCTATGTTCATTGCAGCACTATTTACAATAGCCAAAATATGGAAGCAACCTAAATGACTATCAATGGATGAGTTGGTGGTATAATAAGATGTAGTATACACAGACACACACACAGACACACACACACACAGGAATGTTACTCAACCATTAAAAAAGAATGAAATCTCGCCATTTGTGGCAACATAGATGGAACTGGAGGGTAATATGCTAAATGAAATAAGTCAGACAGAGAAAAACAAATACCATATGATTTCATTTATATATAAAAACCAAAACAAACAAACAAACAAAACAAAACAGACTCATAGATACAGAAAACAAACTGTTCGTTGCCCAGGGAGGGAGTGTCAGGGAAAGGACCAAATAGGTGAAGGGGATTAAGAGGTAAACATTTTCAGCTATAAAACAAACGTCACAGAATATGGTAAATAATATTGTAACAACTTTGTATGGTGACTGATGGTAACTGGATTTATTGTGATCATTTCATAATGTATAAAAATATTGAATCACTGTTGTACACCTGAAACTAATACTGTATGTTAATTAGAACTCAGTTAAAAAAAAAAATTCCACACCTACATTTCCCCAAGAGAAATAAAACATGACCACAAAAAGACTTGTACAAGAATGTTTATAGCAACTTTATTCATAATAGCTAAAAATTGGAACAAATCCAATATCCATCAACAGGAGAATGGATAAGCAAATTATTCAATGGAATACTTTTCAGCAATAAAAAGAACGGCTGATTCATGTAACAGTAGGGATGGATCTCGAAAACATTACACTGGGAGAAAGAAGGCAGACAAGAAAGAGTACCTACCACTCCTATTTTTTTTTTTTTTTGCGGTATGCGGGCCTCTCACTGTTGTGGCCTCTCCCATTGCGGAGCACAGGCTCCGGATGCGCAGGCCTAGGGGCCATGGCTCACGGGCCTAGTTGCTCCGCGGCATATGGGATCTTCCCGGACCGGGGCACGAACCCGTGTCTCCTGCATTGACAGGCGGACTCTCAACCACTGCGCCACCAGGGAAGCCCCAACCACTCCTATTTTTAAGGTGATAGAAATCAGAAGACTGATTGTCTAAGCTGTGAGAGATTTGGAAGGGGGCTTGAGAGAACCGGGTGATGGAAATGCTCTATATCCTGATTGGGTGGTGGTTACACAGCTGTTTACATTTAGCAAAACTCATCAAATCATATACTAAAAAAACTGTTTTTCACTGTATTTGATAATTTTACCTCTATTTAAAAAGAAAAAAAAAGGACGAGAAAAAAAAGACTGGTAACGCTGAAAGGTAACAGTAAAAGATGTAAGGAGAAATTTGATGTGGTAATAAGCCCTTTCTTTAAAACGTTAAGTGAAGAAAATATTCCAATAAGCTCTGCTGGATTTATGAAATTAAATAAGGACATTAAAAGGCCCTGCAGACTCTGAGTCCCCTCTCCTCCGTCCGAGTTCCTCTGTTTTTTCCCGGATACCCGCGAGGCCCCAGGAACTCCAGGGCGGTTTCAGGCGTAGCCCCTTGTCAACCTCCGGCCATTGTAGCTAGCTCCCCGCCAGCCCCAGCGCTCCCACCGCTCCGCCCCTCACCAATATCGCATCTCGGACCTGCCCATTGACTCAGCTCACAGCCAACCCTTTGAACGGTCCGTTCACCTTTCAATCAATTCAAATATAGCAAGGAGCTAACCAATAGCAAGCCTCGTCGAAGGGAAGAGGCGGGTACTTTTACCGGAAGTGTTGCTTAAAATACCTCCAATCAGAAGTTCGGTGCGGGAAGTTTGAATTTTGCCGAGTCTTGTAGGCGTTCCTTTTTAGGAGGCGGCGGTGGTCTTTCAGGCCCAGAGGGTTCCTTTACTTTTAGTTTGGTTGAGGTCTCACGCTAGAAGCTGTCTCAGGTAGGTGGATGCTGGGGAGCTGGGGGAGGGCGCTGGTCCGCTTCCTTCTAGAAGGTCTAAAAGGGTCTGAGGACCGGCGGCTGCGAGCTGGACGCCGCTCAGGGGAGGCTCCTCTTAGGACCGTGTTACCCGTCCTTCTCGAAGCTGATGACGCAGTCCTTCGGAAGAGTAAATATTTGTTGCCATGATCTGTGTAGCGGCATCACTTCACCACCGGGGTGTTATTGGCCTTTGGGCCCAACATTATTCCAGTGGCTCTTTCTAGGTTCTATGACAACTAAAAACGCCTGGGTTGACAACCTTGGCAAGCAAAACTAAGGCATTCTAGACTTTCAAGCTGGAAGAAACTCCAGTCAGCCAAAGAAGAGAACTTAGATGTGTGTGAAGAGCCAGGCTGCCTGGCTTGGGATTCCAGCTCCACTAACTTTTAGCTGTGCAAATGTGGGCAGTTAATTTACCTCATCTGTAGAACGGCAGTTATACTAAATACCTTTTAGGGTTTAGATGATAATTAAATATGCCTTCGGTGTTAGTTCTCTCTCTCTTTGCCGTGTATAGTTCTATGCTGTATTTTTAGATACCTAATACGTAATTTAAATTTTTCTTGGGCTTCCCTGGTGGCGCAGTGGTTGAGAGTCGGTCGGCCGAGGCAGGGAACACGGGTTCGTGCCCCGGTCCGGGAAGATCCCACATGCCGCAGAGCGGCTGGGCCCGTGAGCCATGGCCGCTGAGCCTGCGCGTCCGGAGCCTGTGCTCCGCAACGGGAGAGGCCACAACAGTGAGAGGCCCGCATACCACCAAAAAAAAAAAAAAAAAAATAGTAGAGGAGAGTTCTTGATTAAAAAAGCACAGTCCTTTGTCACTTCCCTTGGACCCTTAAAGGAGAATGTTATTAGCATCCAGGTCAGATGAATTCTCATGTTTTTATACTCTGTTGATTGCCTAAAATAATATAACATTTTAATTCGTCGCATTTCTTGTGCAGTTTTTTTATCTGCATTTTGCTAGTGGACTCTCTTGTTGAAGGTATAGTGTGCTTATATCTTTTTTTAAAAATAGATCTTTATTGGAGTATAATTGCTTCACAATACTATGTTAGTTTCTGTTGCACAGCACAGCGAATCAGTCATATGCATAATACATCCCCATATCCCCAACCTCTTGAGCCTCCCTCCCACCCTCCTTATCCCACCCCTCTAGGTGGTCACAAAGCACTGAGCCGATCTCCCTGTGCTATGCTGCTGCTTCCCACTAGCTATCTATTTTACATTTGGTAGTGTATATATGTCGATGCTACTCTCACTTCGCCCCAGCTTCCCCCTTGCACCCCATGTCCTCAAGTCCATTCTCTATGTCTACCTCTTTATTCCTGCCCTAACTTCCTAATGGCAGACCTCCGTCCTTCCCCCCACCCCCACCCCCTTCTCTTTTAAGCTGGTAAGACTTTTCCCTGGTGAATCAGTCCTCTTTCTCCAGTTTGGCTTGGTTGTTCTCAATATCAGCTGTATAGGAGATGCCTTTAGACTTTCCACTTTCCTTTATTCTTTTCCTCAGTTGGATCCACGATTTCTTGGAACCCATGACATTGTCTTTCTTGTTCTCCCAAGGATCTTTCTAAGAAAAGAGCATATGCCAAGTAAACTGTATGATTTCTTACATGGCCGAAAAGAATTTTATTCTGCCCTCACCAGGGCAAACTGATATGATTATCCTTCTGCATCACCATGGTACTTCTGAAAACCCTTCTTTTTCTCAGTTTTGTATATCTAACTGCCTATTTATCATTCCTGCCTACCTAATAGGCATCTTGTGTGTTTTGTTTGTTTTGTTTTTTGGCTTGAGAAAAAATGCCAGCCTGCCTGCATTCATCACCAGGGGAAAGTTAAGGAAACTGTTTTGTATACTATATCCCTATTTTCACCTTTACTTCCTACTCTATTTTGCAGTGTTCTCTGTGGTAAGCCTAGACCCTCTTATTTATATTCTGGACTTTAGCTTCCTGGGTTTCACTTCATCTGTCAAGCAAGTTCCTGTTCAGAACCCCAAAATAGGTTGTAGTGTTTTATCTTTTGATAACCTCCTTCCCACTCTTCAGTCACATATTTATTCCATTTTGTATTTTTTTTTTGTTACATAAATTAACCCACTTATTATAGGCTAGCAATGTTTCATATGGTGGCCTCCTACTGGTCCTTCAGTTCCTTCAGTTCCTTCAGTCTTCTGGTGACTTTACTGTGATGGCAGAAGTGGTGTTGTAGGTCCAGACACCACCAGCCACCGTTTTCATGCAGGAAATGCAAAATGCTCACAGCTTGTCTCTTCATCTTGGTTTTGCCACAGGAGCAAGTGTACTAGGCGTGCTGGCTGATTTCAATTTTCTTCACCATTTTCTTGAGGGAGGCACCATAATGGGTCCTGTATTTACCCACGATTCTGACCTTCTTGGTGCGTTTAGCCATGTTGCCACAACCTAGGTCTGAGGCCAGAGAGCTGTATTTTAATATTTTTATTTCAGAAGACTGGGGTAGGAGGTGAACTGGAATCCTAACTTTTTAAATAATCAAATGAAATTTCATGTAAGTTGGTCTTTCTCTCTTTTTCCTGATAGGATGGCTTCATCACATTTTGCCAGTCGACACAGAAAGGAATTAAGTACCGACATGATTAGAACTAAAATTGCTCATAGGAAATCACTGTCTCAGAAAGAAAACAGACATAAGGAATATGAACGAAATAGATACTTTGGTTTGAAAGATGTCAACGTTCCAACCTTGGAAGGTAGAATTCTTCTTGAATTAGATGAGACATCTTGTGAGCTTGTTCCAGAAAAGGCTGATGTCAAGCCAAGTAAGTAAAAGTCTATTGTAATTTCAAGTGTTTGAAGAGTGAATAAAAGTTGGTTTAATACCTGAGGTTAAAAAAAACCCTGACCAGAAGAATGGAGTTTTGAAATGCCATTCTAAATAACTTGGTGTTTTCTACGACTAAATACTTTCTATTTCAAGTAAAGGCTGTGTTGGGAATTCCCAGATGGTCCAGTAGTTAGGACTCCACACTTCCACTGCCAGGGGCCTGGGTTTGATCCCTGGTGGGGGAACTAAGATCCTGCAGGGCGTGCCCCCCTCTCCCCCAAAAAAAGCACTCAAGTAAAGGCTGTGAACGTCCTAGCTAGGCTAAAGCCATTCGCCTATGGAGTATTATAACACTTTTTACCTATATGGCCTTATAGGAATCCTAAAGTTCTTACTTCTGGAGCTTGGATAAGATAAATATGGACAAGATAAATTGATAAGGGACATAAAAATAGAACTGACTGAAGTATCCATGAAGTAAGGATACTTTGCCAATGGGAACACTTCTTAGAGGGAAGAGCAAAGGATTCATCCCTGTAGTTTGCCTAGAAGGATTTGGGGTAATTAGTAGGGAAAGAACCAACCAGAAAAGAGAATGATCTCAGCAAGAGATAAAAATAATAAAAATAAATGTCTTAGAAGACAAGGGATGCTATAGAAAAGAAGGAAGAGAACTGGGAAATGACATGCATTTAATTGGAAGGACTTATTGGACTCCTATTTAGTTGTGTTTATATAGCAGGCACTAGGAGCTAGATTGCAGTAAAATAAAGCAAGGATAAATTGTGAAGAAATGGCAGAAAGAGGAAGTCTTAGTTTTATAGAGAAAGAAATGAGATGTCAAGTTGTTTTACGTGTTCACTGCTTCAGTTTTATCATTTTTCCAGAACCAGTGTAATGTGTGACATGTACAAGACACTCAACATATTCAGCTTAATTGCTTCTGTAAAAGGGGAGGTTGGGCTAAACTATTTCTTGCAGATTTGTCATTTTTGTGCTTCTAAAGGAAAGTGAGAGAAAGGAATTGGATTAGTGTCATAGGGTACTTTTTTGTTTTTGAGATGAAGTGATCAGTTTATGTTTGAAGGTCAAAGGAAGTGGGTTGGTGGTTGAGGGGGATAGAGTAAAGAATAACACCTCTTAGGAGTTCAGAGAAAATGAACACTGGGTCGTAGGATTATATAGGATGGCCTTTGAGGGAAGAACTAGACATTTTCTGCCTGAGAAGAGGTGACATTACCTTCTGAAACGTCTCCTTGCCTCTACTTGTACCCTCTCAAATGCTTCTTTGCTCCACCAAAATCTTTCAAACAAAATTTAACCTTGTCAGTATGCTATTAGAATATCTTTTATTCCTCATTTGCGAAGGCCTGGAGGTAGGAGTGGGTCTGGTATGTTCCAGGGAAAGCAAGTAGGTAAGCATGGCTATAGAAGGCAAACAGGTTGGTTCCCATAGAGCCCTGAGGGCCATCATTATAAGGGCATTGGCTTTTTTTTTTTTTGGCTGCGCCGGGTCTTAGTTGCAGCACATGGGCTTCTCTAGTTGTGGTGCCTGGGCTCAGTAGTTGCGGTGCACAGGCTTAGTTGCGGTATGTGGGATCTTAGTTCCCTGAGCAGGGATTGAACCTGGGCCCCCTGCATTGGGAGTCTTAACCACTGGACCACCAGAGAAGTCCCTGTTTTGATTATTGTAAAGGATCTGCTTCTAAGGTGACTCATTCACATTACCAGCAAGATGATGCTGGCTTTTGTTTGGCAGGAGGCCTTAGTTCTTTGTCATGTGGACATCTCCATGGGGCCGCTTGAGTCTCCTTAAGGTTCCACGTCGCCACTGGCTTCCCCCCAGAGCAAGTGATCCAAGAGAGAGCAGGGTAAAAGCTGCGATGTCTTTAATGACCTAGTTGTAGGAGTCGTTCTCTATCATTTCCACAGTACTTTCCTGGTTACACAGGTCAGCCCTATTCAGTATGGGAGGGGATGACACCAGGCATGTCTACCAGGAGGTGAGAATCGCTGGAGGTCAGCTTGGAGGCTGACTATCATAGAAGCTAATTAATTTAAAAGTGAAGTAATACATGCCTAGTACATAGTAAACAGTTATATATTTGAACAAATGAAGGTGAAAGAAATAGGAATTTTAAAATAGGGGTGGAAATAACTTGAAATGCTAAGGAATTAACAAGAAGTTACTAAAAGGATTTCTTAGCAACAGTTGAAGTTAGAAGTTAAGATGTTTGCCTAACTTTTTATCTGAAATGTTTTATATATTGTTTTTTTTCTTTTTCCTACTTAGAGTCAGTGAAAACTATTCTAGGTGATCAACGAAAACAAATGCTCCAAAAATACAAAGAAGAAAAGCAGCTTCAAAAATTGAAAGAGCAGAGAGATAAAGCTAAACGAGGAGTATTTAAAGTGGGTCTTTATAGACCTGATATTCCTTGTTTTCTTTCCTCAAACCAGAGTGCTATGAAAGCTGAGGCAAAAAAGGTAAGTTTAGGGCTTCCCTGGTGGCGTGGTGGTTGAGAGTCCGCCTGCCCATGCAGGGGATGCGGGTTCATGCCCCGGTCCGGGAGGATCCCACATGCCGCGGAGCGGCTAGGCCCGTGAGCCATGGCCGCTGAGCCAGCGCTTCCGAAGCCTGTGCTTCGCAATGGGAGAGGAGGCCACAGCGGTGAGAGGCCTGCGTACCGCAAAAAAAAAAAAAAAAAAAAAAGGTAAGTTTAGTATCCTAACTTGATATAGAGGAATAGTTCCTTTTAACTGGAATTTTCTTTAGGAGATTAGATGACTAAAATAACCATTTCCCCTGAGTCCCTTTATTCATTTAATTAGTTGGTAGGAGGTGGGAATGACATAATAGTAACTCAGAAGATGAAAACAGGGTCTCTTGATGTAGCTATATTTAGGTTAAGATTGGATTCACTGTTCAGCCAGGCTGAACAGTGAATGCTATACCAAAGTATTTGGCATTTATCCTCTAGGATATGGAGAGTCAAGGGAGGTTTATAAACAAGGTTGTACCATTATCAAAGTAATACTAAGGGAAGATTAGCCTGGACTTGAGGATCATAGTCTAGAAAGGGAAGCATTTATAGATAGGAAGACCAGTTGTGAGTCTATATTGTGAATATTCTCTACAGAATAGGTGAGATGAGATAAGTGGACTGAGCCATTGGTTTAAAAAGAAGAAATAGGTTTAAGACATTTTTCTGGAGATATAATTGACATATTAGTTTCAGGTGTACAACATAATGATTCATTATTTGTATACATTACAAGATGATCACCACAATTCGTCTAGTTACCATCCATCACCACACATAGTTAACAAAGCTTTTTTTCTTATGATGAGAACATTTCAGATATACTCTTAGCAACTTTCAAATATACAAGACAGTATTATTAACTGTAGTCACCATACTGTATATTACATTCCCAGGACTTACTTATTTTAAACCTGGAAGTTTGTACTTTTTGACTACCTTCGCCCATTTCACCTACCCTGCACCTCACTCAAGTGTTGGACACTTGAGTTGTTTACAAGTCTTGGCTATTGTAAATAATGCTGCAATGTACATGGGGATACATATATCTTTTTGAGTTAGTGTTTTCATTTCCTTTGGATAAATACTCAGAATTGGAAATGCTGGATCATATGGTAGTTCTAATTTTAATTTTTTGAGGATCTTCCATACTGTTTTTTTTGTTGTTGTTGTTGTTTGGGTTTTTTTTGCGGTACACGGGCCTGTCACTCTTGTGGCCTCTCCTGTTGCGGAGCACAGGCTCCGGACGCGCAGGCTCAGCGGCCATGGCTCACAGGCCCAGTTGCTCCACAGCATGTGGGATCTTCCCGGACCGGGGCACGAACCTGTGTCCCCTGCATTGGCAGGTGGACTCTCAACCACTGTGCCACCAGGGAAGCCCCCATACTGTTTTCCATAGTGGCTGCACCAATTTACATTCCTACCAACAGTGCTCAGGGGTTCCCTTTTCTCCATATCCTCACCAACACTTATTATTTCTTGTCTTTTTGATAATAGCCATCCTAACAGGTGTCATGTAAGACATCTTAAGAGATAAATTTGATAGGACTGGTGACCAAGTAGATGGTGAGGGTTGGAGGAAGTTGAAGAGTTAGAGATAAGATGATGATTCTGAAGATAATAGTTTGATCAGTAATACAAATTTTGCTGCTGCTAAAAGAGATGAGGAAAGCAAGAAAAGCTTAAGTGGGTGAATATTAATACCCTTTAAAAAAAACTCCTATTTGGACCATCTAGACATCAGGGAGTTGGGAATAAAAATTTGGAAATCAGGATGGGGATCCATGCTAAAATGTGGATTTTGGATATGATATTGGGAGTATGAATGGACATTTAAGCTGTAGGACTAAATGAGACCATTCCAATTAGGATATATAAAATTATGAAAGAGTGAGGTCTAGAGAACACCTTCATGTGGGCAGTGATAGGCTGAAAAGGACTGATCGTGGCAGCAGAGCTAAAATGGAGGATAGAAGCTAAAGGAGGGGTGATCTAAAGAGAATGGTTAGTAAATCAGGAAGGATGAAGTTTGAACAGATCAGTTGGATTTGTAAACTTGCTAGTCACTGATGATTTGCTATTTATTTATTTTTGGCTGTGTTGGGTCTTCGTTGCTGCATATGGGCTTCTCTAGTTGTGGCGCACGGGCGTAGTTGCACCGTGGCTTGTGGGATCTTAGTTCCCCAACTGCAGATCAAACCCATGTCCCCTGCATTGGAAGGTGGTTTCTTAACCACTGGACCACTGGGGAAGTCCCTGATTATGTTTCTTAAGAAATTTTACAGAGTTGATAAATACCTTATAATTTTTTAATTGGTCTTTCTCATGGTAAATTTTTTTCACATTTTGTGATTAGGTCTCCATTTTCTTACTGACAATGGACAGGTGTATCATCATGAGATTTGAAGGCAAATTGTCAAAGCTAGGGAAGTAAGCTGTACAGTATCTTTTCATAAACAGAAAACAAAAGATCCTAATACTCTAGTTTGTTCATCTACCCCCTTTCAAATATGTCTAGCTAATCATGTTAATGAGGATCCTAATACATGGAAAATATGCTTTGAAATTTCTTCTCTCTCCTCATTGAGAAATATAGGTAAGTTTTGAAGTTATTAACTTAAACATAATTTAAATCAAGCCAGAACCAGAAAAAACAATAACTTAGGAAATTCCCTGGCAGTCCAGGGGTTAGGACTCAGTGCTTTCACTGCCAGAGGCCTGGGTTCAATCCCTGGTTGGGGAACTAAGATCCTGCAAGCTGCACGGCACAGCCAAAAAAATTAAAATTAAAAAAAAAAAAAGAAAAAACAATTAATTTAAGTTAGCAAGTATCTTTTTGCCATAAATGATTAAGGATAAAATTTAACTTTAAAATGGGAACTTTATTTCATAATGAAACATGGAAGTAAATTTTGCCAGTTTATTTAATTTTTTAAACTTTATCTTCTTTTGACTGTTTTAAGGCTGTTCCATCTTCTGTACGGATTACAAGGTCAAAGGCCAAAGACCAAATGGAGCTGACAAAGGTATAGTTGATAGTTAGTAGGTCATTGTTACTAAAATGACAAATTGTTCTTTTTTTCCTCAGAGTAAGTAAATTTATTTTTAATCTAATACTGTTTTCAAGCATAGTGATTATTTTACTAGAGTCAATAGTACTACCAAAATCCCTGTTTTTGGTATGGTGACAGAGCAGATTTGGCTAGATTCTAAGGAAATAGTCACTTCAAATATTCTTTGCCCAGACATCCCTTATGAGATCTATACTAAAATCTGTGCCACACTCTTTTTTTTGTTTGTTTGTTTACCGGGCTTCTATTATGCATCCTATGTCACCATGAAGTGCAGATAGGAATATAAAGCATACAGGGTGAGTGTTATAAACTTATGGGTCTTCAAAACATGGTTATGGATAAACTTATTAGGAGGATTACTAAAATAAAGTCAAGTGGGCAAAGAGGGAAATAGCATGCCTCTTTGTCAGGTGAGGAAGCTAAGTTTCCTGTATTCAATGAATTTGAGTCACTACCATGTTCCTCTAGGCTCTAGAATATAACAGTGAGCAAAACAAACAAAATTCCCTGTTTTCAAGGAGCTTACATGAGAGATAGCAGTAAAAAAAGAACTATATAGTATGTCAGATGGTCAAAAGTATTAAGTATTATGGGGGAGATTTTAAAAAAGAAGAAGAAGGGAGGTGGGGAGTTTTCAAGTAGGTGTAGGGTGGAATTTTGATCAGGCCTCACTGAGATGGTGGCATTTTATTTTATTTTTAATAAATTTATTTATTTATTTTTGACTGCGTTGGGTCTTCATTGCTGTGTGCGGGCTTTTCTCTAGTTGCGGCGAGCAGTGGCTACTCTTTGTTGTGGTGCACAGGCTTCTTATTGTGGTGGCTTCTCTTCTTGCAGAGCACGGGCTCTAGGCATGTGGGCTTCAGTAGTTGCAGTGCGTGGGGCTCAGTAGTTGTGGTGCACGAGCTTAGTTGCTCCGTGGCATGTGGGATCTTCCCACACCAAGGCTCAAACCCGTGTCCCCTGCATTGGCAGGCAGATTCTTAACCACTGTGCCACCAGGGAAGTCCCCAGATGGTGGCATTTTAAATGAAGTCTTTAAGGAAGTAGAAGAGTGAACTGTGGGAAAGAGTTTTCTTCCAGGAGAAGAATTTTCTAGACAAAATTCAAAGGTCTTGGATTGAAAACATGCCTGGTATGTTTAAGGAGTCTCAGAAGATTATAGTCAGTTATTTTTTAATAGCTTAGGTTATTAGCATTTTCTAAATTCTAGGATTCTGAAAAAGCTTGTAAGGAAATGTATATAATGGAAAACTTGTTTCTTCATCTCATTTTATTTGGGGTAGTGGGGTTTTTGCTGAGTCATTTACAATATCAGGTTTCAGATGAGGGGCCAATTTACACATTAAAAATGTGGTGGTTTGGGCTTCCCCGGTGGCGCAGTGGTTGAGAGTCCGCCTGCCGATGCAGGGGACACGGGTTCGTGCCCTGGTCCGGGAAGATCCCACATGCCGCGGAGCAGCTAGGCCCGTGAGCCATGGCCGCTGAGCCTGTGTGTCCGGAGCCTGTGCTCCGCAACGGGAGAGACCACAACAGTGAGAGGCCCGCGTACCGCAGGCGGGGAAAAAGAAAATGTGGTTTGGTTTATTATGCAGTTAAATCACATAGTACCTAATCTTTTGAATAGATTGATAATGGGAGTGATGTTCGAGCAATCCGACCTGGTCAAAGACAAGCTTCTGAAAAGAAAGTGTTGGACAAAGAGAAAAGAGGTAAGTTCTGATGTTGCCACAACAATAATTTAAAATTACCACAAACATTTGATTTTATTATTTGTTCCCACAGCTATACAACCTGTAATTCCACCAGTGAGAATGACTCGATCGGCTACTCAAGCAGCAAAGCAGATTGCCAGAACAGTCCCGCCTACTACAGCAAGAAAGCTAGTGATAAGGGCTACTAATGGTAAGAACATTTCTTGATCAGTGACTGAGCTAGGATGTTTTGGTACTTGAGGTTCTTTGTGTTCAATTTTTAAAAATTAATTAATTAAGTAAGTAATTTTTGGCTGTATTGGGTCTTTGTTGCTGCGTGTGGGCTTTCTCTAGTTGCGGCCAGCGGGGGCTACTATTCATTGCGGTGCACGGGCTTCTCATTGCATTGGCTTCTCTTGTTGCGGAGCATGGGCTCTAGGCACACGGGCTTTAGTAGTTGTGACACGCGGGCTCAGAAGTTGTGGCTCTTGGGCTCTAGAGCACAGGCTCAGTAGTTGTGGCGCACGGGCTTAGTTGCTCCGTGGCATGTGGGATCTTCCCAGGCCTGGGGTCGAACCCGTGTCCCCTGCATTGGCAGGTGGATTCTTAACTACTGCACCACTAGGCAAGCCCCTGTGTTCAATTTTTAAAATCATCATGTACTTCTTTGAGTAGGAGAGGAGGAAATGGAGATTCTAATTCCTGAAGATAGGTTTTCTGCCCCGATATCCCGTTAGCACACAGTGGGTGCTCAAATGTTGAAGTACTGAATTGGTGTAAGCAGTGCTTCAAAGTGAAAAATTAATGGCCCCAATAAGTTACAGTCCATCCATTTGGTGGAATACAATGTAACCATTTAAGAACAATGTATGAAAGAACACTTAATGACATGGTTACTCATATTAAGTGGGCAAAGAAAATCAGCTCAAACTCTGAACAGTATGATTAAAATTCTAAAATATGTATGTGAATATGAACATAGGAAAAAACTGGGAAAACGTACTCTGAAGTGTCAATAGTGTTTACCACTGAGTAGTGTAAGCTTGGGTAAAATTTTTGATTGTTGTTGTTTTTGTGCTTTTAAAAATTTTTTCTAATTTTCTATAATAAATACATATTTGATATTCAGAGGCAAAAGGTAAAATACCTTAACACTTTTGTTTTGTAAACAGATGGCCTAAACTTGGCAGGAAATTTCATCTATTTTTTTTCCTATTTTATAATGTGACTTTTAATCATAAAATTCTTTAAGACATACATTCCTATTGCCTTTTTTCCTTTCCCAAATTACCTAGTACTTTTTTTTTTTTTTTTTTTTTTTTTCTTTTTTTTGCGGTACGCGGGCCTCTCAGTGTTGCGGCCTCTCCCGTTGCGGAGCACAGGCTCCGGACGCGCAGGCTCAGCGGCCATGGCATGTGGGATCTTCCCGGACCGGGGCACGAACCCGTATCCCCTGCATCGGCAGGCAGACTCTCAACCACCGCGCCACCAGGGAAGCCCAACCTAGTACTTTTAATGCAGCAGTTTTTATCTAGTCTAAATGGATGGCTTATTTCACTTTTATTTTAGATAATGAAGCAGAAACAGAGGCACCAAATCAAGGAAGACCTGCCAAAAAGATAGAAACAAAACCTGACAAGGTAGAGTATAAACATCTGTTTATTTCTAGGTACTTTGACAATCTCACTGCTACTTTCATAAAATTGAAATTAAGCATACAGAACTGCTTCAAGAAGTTAACTTACACGTGTGTTAAAATCTCTTGAACCATAAAGAAGCATCAGGAGGATTTACTGTTGTTTTTCAGGTGTCTTATCCTCAGAGTTTTATAGGTAGAGAAAGCATAATTTGATTAACAGGAAATAGAGAAAAGTGATAACACAGCTGACAGAAACCTTCATGTGAGAACTAGCTAAGAGATAGGATGGAGTAGGGTGAAATGCATTGACTTTGGATTCAGTTAGGCCTGAGTTTGAATATTGTCTCTGCTTCCAATTAGCTATATAACCCTGGACAACTTAGGAATTTGTTTTCCCATCTCCAACCCGTAATACCTACATAGAGTAGTTTTAAGAATTAAATAACCTAACATTTCTGATAGTGTCTACCATAGTACATGGTAGAGTCTTCAAAAAAGAGCCACAATTTTGAGGCCCCAATGCCTTGTTTTATAATCCATGCTACAGAGTTCCTTAACCTTAAAAAAAGTTAGGGACTTCCCTGGTGGCACAATGGTTAAGAATCCGCCTGCCACTGAAGGGGACACGGGTTCAAGCCCTGGTCCGGGAAGATCCCACATGCCATGGAGCAACTAAGCCTATGTGCCACAACTACCAAGCCTGCGCTCTAGAGCCTGTGAGCCACAACTGCTGAGCCTGCGTGCCATAACTACTGAAGCCCATGTGCCTAGAGCCTATGCTTCACAACAAGAGAAGCCACTGCAATGAGAAACCCACACACTGCAACGAAGAGTAGCCCCCACTCGCTGCAACTAGAGAAAGACTGTGTGCAGCAACGAACACCCAATGCAGCCAAAAATAAATTTATTTTTTTTTTAAAAAAAGGGGGCTTCCCTGGTGGCACAGTGGTTGAGAGTCCGCCAGCTGATGCAGGGCACACGGGTTTGTGCCCTGGTCCGGGAAGATCCCACGTACTGCGGAGCTGCTGGGCCCGTGAGCCATGGCCGCTGAGCCTGCGCGTCCGGAGCGTGTGCTCCGCAACGGGAGAGGCCACAACAGTGAGAGGCCTGCGTACCGCAAAAAAAAAAAGAAAAAAAGAGTTACGCCAAAGTATAAGAAATGTGGCTAGATTCTTAACTAAAAATTAAAAAGCAGAAATGTAAAACCCTCTAAAAATTATATTTATATGGGTGGGTGAAATCGGTGAAGGTGGTCAAAAGTTACAAACTTCCAGTTACAAAGTGAGTCCTGGGGATGTAATATAAAACATAGTGTCTATGGTTAATAATACTGTGTTGTATATTTGAAAGTTTCTAAGAGGGTAGGTCATTAAAGTTCTCATCACAAGAAAAAAATATTGTAACTTTGTGTAGTTCATTAGACTCATCATCTAGATCATTTTGCAATATATACAAATATCAAATCATTATGTTGCACACCTGAAACTAATATAATGTTGTATGTCAGTTATATCTCAGTTTTTTAAAAAAAAAAACAAATAATTAAATTGACAGAGAAAATAAGCTTCACATTTTATATGGTTAATCGCACTGTGTCATGCTGAGAAATATTTTTCTCATATGATACATTTATTTATGATCAAGGTTATTTTAAAAGAGGATTTGGTCCTTGACAATAGTCATCCAATAAACATTGGATTTCTGATTATCAACCATTGTAATTATCAACATAATTTAAATAAAAAGGTATTTGTTAGGTGGGTAATTTTTCCACCTTAGTTTTCATACATTTAATTTTAATACTTAAAACCTATTATTTAGTCCTTTTAATGAGGATTGGTTCTGTCTCTCTCTGGATCATGACAGTGGTTTAGTTAGCTGGCTACTGATTCCATATTTACATTTAATTGTATTTATTTTTTTCTCTTAAATTATGCACAAGGGACACATATCTCAACTTTCATATTTTCAGGCCTGTAAAAATTGGTTTGAATATATCCCCAGAAGAGAAATTCTTACTCCATTCTGTTTCCTCCCATCTAGGCCATTTCTTTTAAAGTTGATAGTGAAGAAACCAGTACAACAATTGGAATGGATCCAGATGGAGTCTTATCACAAATGGAAAATTTATCTAAGACAAATTGTGCAAAAATGAAGGGGAAGAATTCCTTTGCACCTAAAGATTTTATGTTTCAGCCACTAGATGGTCTGAAGACCTATCAAGTAACACCTATGACTCCCAGAAGTGCCAGTGCTTTCTTGACACCCAGTTATACCTGGACCCCTTTAAACACAGAAGTGTAAGAATTTAATGTTAATAATGAATTCCTTGCTAAGATGGTTAACAAATGCCTTTCTTAGATTTGTCCTGTGCTTTTTAAAAGTTAATATTTAGTTAGTAAATTATATTAATTATAAATCATGAAAATTTTGTCTTTTAAAAAATTCTTCAGAAGGCTACAGTAATGTATTTGACAGTTTTGACATTTCCTATACATTGTTTTTATTATTATTTTCAAGGTACACTTTGGTTTTTTTTTTTTGCTTTTAAGTGACTTTATTATAATACTTATAAATAAATGTTTAGAAGGACGAAATTTCTATAATACTGTAGTTCAGACATGGTTTGGGGTTTTTTTCTTTGTTTTTTTGCCGAGTATTACTTTAGAAAAACTACTTCTAAAGCCAAAGATAATTAACTTGCAAAGTGGGGGGAAAATCAGTTGGAATCTTTAAGAGAAACAGCAAGGTTGTTTTGCAAAGACTGGCTGGTGGCAAATTTACTAGAAACTGCTCAGCAGCATCCAAGACTGAATGCTTATGTTCCATGAAGAGATCTTCACAGTCTTTGGATCTCATTATAATTAGTAAAGATGGGGCTTCCCTGGTGGCGCAGTGGTTGAGAATCCGCCTGCCGATGCAGGAGACACGGGTTCGTGCCCTGGTCCGGGAAGATCCCACATGCCGCGGAGCAACTAAGCCCGTGAGCCATGGCCGAAAAATTAGTAAAGATGGACATTCCCACTATAGGTGTTTAAATTTTTTCCGCTCCAGAAGGACACATTAAAAAAAAATAGAAACATATTTCTATTTAATCCCAGGGTTTTAAAAAGTAACATCATTTTGAAATTCTTCAATTAGATATATGAGGCTCATGTTTCATAAAGTATTTTTTTGCTATTTTTAGTGATAAGACTGAAGCAACAAAAGAAATCTTGGCACAAAAATGTAAAACTTTCTCTGCCAAGACAGTACATCAAGATTCAAGTAAATTACAATGTCGTTTGGGTTCTCTAACAGTTTGGAATAAAGGTATTTAAATTAATTTTTTACTTGCTTTTCTGGATTGTTATTTATCAGACATTTGTTTAGAGCCCTTTTCAGCATAGTTCAGGGATGTGATCTCAGGGTCAGGAGAGATGGGAAAACATGGGGAAAGATATCTGGAGAGAGAAAGAGTTGGAATAAGGAATACAGACTGAGAAGATGGGAGGAAATAAATGTAAACTTGAGGAGATGAATATAAGGAGACACTTTAGAGGATATGTGGTGAATGAAATCATTGAGTCAGAAATAAAATTTTAAAATTCAACATTGAAAAAAATTAAAGGATTTTTTAAAAAATTGCCTTGTGGGGGATGTCATTTTATGAATTGCTGCTTTGAAATTTATATGTAATATTTTCTTTAATCTATAGAACATGTTTTAAATAAAAACGAAACTACTAATAAAAATTCAGATGGCCTTTCAGTAAAAGAAGCAGTCCCATCACTTGAAGTAAATGAAGATCAGATATCTCAGCCACAACATGATGTGCCATATTTCAGGTTTGTCCATTTGTTCCTAGTGTAAGAATTTTGTATCAATGTCTAGACATTTAAAACCAAAATTATACTATTTTTAACCTGAATATAATAGATGAGTTGGGGGAAATTGAATTTTGGTGATTTTCATTTATCTTTTAAATTTTAATGATTTTTTTCAGTAACTAGTACATTCATGTGGTTCCTAATTCAAAAGGTAGAAAAAGGTACAAGTGAGAAGTCTTTTTCCCAACTCTGCCTCCCAGGGGATAGTTCAATCCTTCCATGGAGGCAAGTGTTGCTCATTTCTTGTGAATATTTCCAGAGGTAGATAATGCATATGTAAGCTAACATAAACATATATATATATTTTTTAAAATATAAACAATAGCATACTATTTTGTTTCATTTAATGTTAAATGTAGTAGACATTCCATTTTAGTACTTAAAGAGCTTTCTCATGTTTTGTGTGTGTGTGTGTGTGTGTGTGTGTGTGTGTGTGTGTGTGTGTGTTCTTTAATGGCCACATAGTATCCAATAATATGTATGTACCATAATTTACTTAATAGGTCCCTGTTGGTGGTTATTTACATTGAGTTCAGTCTCTTACTATTACAGTCAAGGCTGCCAACAGCAAACTTGTATATGTTCCAATTTTCTCATGTTCAAGTATATAAGGACCTCAATTTACATTCCCCTCAGCAAGGTATGGGAGTTGCTATTTTCTCATACCTTTTTTTTTTTTTCTCCCACAAAGAACTAAATTAAAGTTTATTTTATAAAAGAAGGATAATGGGGGGGCTTCCCTGGTGGCGCTGTGGTTGAGAGTCCGCCTGCCAATGCAGGGGACACGGGTTCGTGCCCTGGTCCGGGAAGATCCCACATGCCGCAGAGCGGCTAGGCCCATGAGCCATGGCCGCTGAGCCTGTGCGTCCCTCCGGAGCCTGTGTTCCGCAGCGGGAGAGGCCGCAACAGTGAGAGGCCCGCAAAAAAAAAAAAAAAAAAAAGATAAAAAAGAAGGATAATGGGAGATGGTAGGAGGCTCTTTGGCCCACCAAATTATGAGATAGGATTATGTTTCTCTACTGAATTGAAAATTAACATCCTGCTTGGGGAACTTCAACATGTCGCCTAAATGCCTTGGAAGCATATCAGAGGCCTGCATTTCGAGAAAGGCCTTAACATTCCACATCACACAGAAAATGATTACATTCTGTTATCTTTGAGTGAATATAGCAAGAAAATTCCCATACCTTTCCCAATACAATATTAACAATTTTTGAGCTTTACCAATCAAACGTAAAAAATGTTAGCTTCCTCTAATTTATTTTATTTATTTATTTTTTATTTCTATTTTTTTCTTTTGGCTGTGCTGCGTGGCATATGAGTTCTTAGTTTCCCGACCGGAGATCGAACCTGTGCCCCCTGCAGTGAAAGCTCAGAGTCCTAACCACTGGACCGCCAGGGAATTCCCCTTACTCTAGTTCTAAGTATCCATTCTTTCTATTATGAATGAGTATCTTTTTATATTTTGGGGAATCACTTCAATTGTTTTTAGAGCATAACGTTTTAGAATTATAAGGTCTTTCAGAGATTAGGTAATCCACTGTGTTGTTCAACTGAGACATTGAGATGATAAACAATTTATCCAACTAAATAATGTCAGATCTACGCTAGGTCTCTTTCTCATTAATTAAGCTGTTCTCTGTTGCCACTGGACATAGGCAGCTAAATTATTCTTCTAAGAAAAACTATCCCCAGTTTTCCTGCTCGGATGTTTTTGTAAAGAAGCAGTTTAAATTTTTAAGCCAGGGTTTCTTTTTTTAAAAATAAATTTATTTATTTTATTTTTTAAATTTATTTTTGGCTGGGTTGGGTCTTCGTTGCTGTGCGCGGGCTTTCTCTAGTTGCAGCAAGCGGGGGCTACCTCTTTGTTGCGGTGCGTGGGCTCCTCATTGCGGTGGCTTCTTTTGTTGCAGAGCACGGGCTCTAGGCGTGCAGTCTTCAGTAGTTGTGGCACGCAGGCTCAGTAGTTGTGGCTCACGGGCTCTAGAGCACAGGCTCAGTAGTTCTGGGGCGTGGGTTTAGTTGCTCCGTGGCATGTGGGATCTTCCCGGACCAGGGCTCGAACCCGTGTGCCCTGCATTGGCAGGCAGATTCTTAACCACTGCGCCACCAGGGGAGCCCAAGCCAGGGTTTCTTAACCTTGGCACTACTGACATTTTAGACTAGATAATTCTTGTTGTGGGGTCTGGCCCCTGCATTGCAGGATGTTTTTTGTAGCATCCCTGGCTAGTAACACTCTTCCAGTTCGTGACAATCAAAAATGCTTCTAGATATTGCCAAATACTCCCTGGTAGGAAAAATTGACCCAGTTGAGAACCACTGCCTTTGGACAAGCAAAGCCTAATAGAATCTGTAAGGCTCTATCACTGTAATTTGAGACTTACAGTAATTTGAGACTTAACAGTTTTTAGCTTCATCTTAACTCTTGGCAGTTGAATTCATCTTAGTTCCATGGAAAATAACAGAACTAAGGAATGTCTGATTCTTTTTGCTTAGCCACTGAAAAATAAGAACAGAAAAGACTAGAAATATTAGCTTGAAAAATGGGCTCTTGGCATTAACCATCCACTTAAGTTTTAGGTGTGGAAGGATGGACATACATAGAATATCAAATTGTATTTATGGATTTTAACATCACATTTCATAAAATAATTTAGCATCAGCTCTGGGAAGTTAACATTGTATAATTGTCATAGTGCTAATGTATGTCATCATTTTAGAAATATTCTCCAGTTAGAAACTGAGAAGTTAACTTCACACTGCCTTGAGTGGGACAGGAAGCTTGTATTGGACATTCCAGATGATGGTGAGGGAACATTTATATGTTTTTATGTCTTACCTTTATTTATTTTAATATGGTTACATTTATTTGAAACACAAAAATCTAGTGTTGTCCAACTTTATAATTTCATTGTTATTCAAAATAGCAAGAATTTTTCATATCACGTATGTTCACTAATATCTCTGTGCTAAAATGGTACCTGACTTAAAAGATATAAGTAGTTAGAATATTCTGTTGACTATGATTCCTGATAGTTAGACATTTGCCTATTTTATTATTAGATTTTTTTTACTGTGACTTTATGAATGACAGCTATAGCTGGTATTGCTTAATTATACAAAAATATTTTGTGAACAAAAATTACCTAAATCAATATGAAATCAAATCAAAATCAATCAAGTTTTCTGAAAAGTTCCAACCTTACCTATTCAGGAAAGCTATTTAGAAAAAAGTCATTTGTGTGCTGCCACATCAGTCCTTAGATACTGATGTGCAGTGAGTTGTTTGACGTTGAATTCTTATAAAATACAAGGAGAAGTAGAATGCTTTTTACTGTGTAGCAATATGTATGAGAATGTATATAGCTAATTTTTAGCAGGAATTGAAGCAGATAGTAAATGCTCAATATTTATGTGACAAAGTTTTGTAGTAGATATTTTTTGTTTTGCTTTAAAGTAAGAATTTGATTCTGTAACTGTAGGATATTTGGAATGAAGTCGTCTTATCAGCTGGTTGGCTTGCAATAAAGGTCCTGTCTTGTCCTTTAACTTTTAAAAACCTCATATTTCTTTTAGCTAAAGATCTTATTCGCACAGCAGTTGGTCAAACAAGACTCCTTATGAAAGAAAGGTTCAAACAGTTTGAAGGACTGGTGGACAATTGTGAATATAAACGAGGTGAAAAGGAAACTACCTGTACAGATCTGGATGGATTTTGGGATATGCTTAGTTTTCAGGTATGTGGTCAAGTATTTTGAATATGTTAACTTTGAGTCTGTTTTTTTTTTTGTTTTTTTGAAAATGAGGTAACAGTAGTATAAAGGGGTTAATATTAGCTACTTATGTGCCTGTCATATTATTTATGTATTTATTTATTTGTGGCTGCGTTGGGTCTTCGTTGCTGAGCGTGGACTTTCTCTAGTTGTGGCAAGCGGGGGCTTCTCTTGTTGTGGAGCACGGGCTCTAGGTGTGCAGACTTCAGTAGTTGTGGCACGTAGGCTTCAGTAGTTGTGGCACATGGGCTTCAGTAGTTGTGGCTCACAGGCTTCAGAAGTTGTGGCTCGTGGGCTCTAGAGCACAGGCTCAGTAGTTGTGGCACACGGGCTTAGTTTTGCTCCGCAGCATGTGGGATCTTCCTGGACCAGGGATCGAACCCGGGTCCCCTGCATTGGGAGTGTGGAGTCTTAGCCCCTGGACCACCAGGGAAGTCCTAAGTGCTGTCTAAATTTGATGACTGATTTCTTCTTCTCCCCTATATTGTCAGTATGATTTCTACTTGGGTTGGAAACTGAGATTATATTCAACTATTGAATAATCTGTAATGATTTTACATGTGAGAAGATAAGTAAATCTAGTCTTTAGTAGTTCCATTCATCCAGCAGTTACTGAGTTCCTACAGTGTGCCAGACATTGTACTAGGAGTTGATAAAATAAGGCACATTCTCTGCCCCAAAGGAGTTTGTAGTTTGACTAGTGAGTTAGACAAAATATATAATTCCAATCTAATGTAAAAAAGTGCTATGAGAGAGGGAATCACTAGGAAGATCAGTAAAGGCATGGGAGGAGATGATACTTTTTAGCTTTTTGAGCATATTTTAGAAATAAGCATATAAATTACTATTTCAAGAACCTATAGCCAACAACTATTAGACATTTCAAGAAAGCCTCAAACCTGAAAGAAAGAAGCCAAAGCAAAAATAAGAAGAAAGGTATTTGGATGGAGGAAGTGGACCAATCTAGGAAGTATATTATCCAAATAATAGGAATTCCAGAAAAAGAGTACTGAAAAAATAGAAAATCATCAATGAAATGGTTTAAAAATTTTCCCCAGTACTGCAGGACATGAGTTCCAGATTGAAGGAGCCCACTGAGTGCCTAGCACTGTGAATCAAGAGTAGACCCACACCAATGTATGCCATTAAGTATAACTGTACAACTTTCGGGATGAAGAGAAAACTGTAGAAGCTTCCAGAGAGAAAACAATTTTCATACAAAGGGTCAAGGATCACAGTAGCCTTGGATTTCTCAGCTGCAACATTTAAAGCTGGGAGAACAATGCCCTCAAACTTCTGAGGGAAATAACTTCCAACCTGGAGCTCTGTAGCCAACCAATCAAGTGTGAGGGTGGAAGGGCATTTTCCAAACACACACAGTCTCAGATTTTACCTCCCAAGCACTCTTTCTCAGCAAGCTAAGTGAGAAAGTACCTCACAAAAATGAGGGAGTAAGCCAAGAATGGAGGAGGAGGTGGGTTGGATCCCCAGCAAGCGGCCAAGAGAATTGAGGCTGAGGGGAGACAAGAATGTGTGAAGCACGCTTAGGAAGCAGCACTTCCTGATCAGCACAGGGGGACCAGGGGCTCTACCAGACCTGTCTCTGGAAAGCTGAACTGAGTAAAATACCTGATTTGTTTTTTATTAAGAGGAGATTTAATGCATTCTTTTCTTTTTTAAAAATTCATTTTATTTATTTATTTATTTTTGACTGCGTTGGGTCTTTGTTGCTACGCATGGGCTTTCTCTAGTTGTGGCGAGCAGGGGCTACTCTGTTGCGGTGCGTGGGCTTCTCACTGTGGTGGCTTCTCTTGTTGTGGAGCACGGGCTCTAGGCGCATGGGCTTCAGTAGTTGTGGCACGTGGGCTCAGTAGTTGTGGCTCAAGGACTCTAGAGCACAGGCTTAGTAACTGTGGCACACAGGCTTAGTTGCTCTGCGGCATGTGGGATCTTCCCGGACAAGGAATTGAACCCGTGTCCCCTGCATTGGCAGGCCGATTCTTAACCGCTGCGCCACCAGGGAAGTCCTTAAGAGGAGATTTATACTTACTGTGCAGAATTTAGACTGAATCGACGATAGACACGTGAACAGCTAAGCAAACAAAAAGCAAAAACTTATTAAGTCTAGAGAAAAGTGAGTAAGGGAACATAATAGTCTCAATAACTTTATGGCCCAGATGAGAATAGTGTTTATGTAGTCATAATATAAGCATTACTTTGTGAGCAGCTTTTATACATTTACCAGTTTTCATATTGATGAGTTGGTTAACTAGTATCCTTTGATGGTGATCAATTAATTCTGTATTTCTTAGTATCATTGTTACTTTATGGATTTAAAGATATTTGATGTGTTTTCATTATTTACAGTTACTATCTTTATTGATGCTCATTCCTCAGCTTTGGCCAGTGACAGCCTCTTCAAACTGGGTGCTGGGGCCTTTTTTTTTTTTTAAGAGTTGTGTTGAAGTATAATCTGTGTATCATAAAATTTGCCTGTTTTAAATACCATATGCTAATGCATATATATGGAATCTTAACAAAAAGAAAATAGTTCTGAAGAACCTAGGGGCAGGACACGAATAGAGACGCAGACATAGAGAATGGATTTGAGGACACAGGGAGCGGGGAGGGTAGGCTGGGACGAAGTGAGAGAGTGGCAAGGACATATATACACTACCAAATGTAAAATAGACAGCTAGTGGGAAGCAGCCACATAGCACAGGGAGATCAGCTCGGTGCTTTGTGACCACCTAGAGGGGTGGGATAGGGAGGGTGGGAGGGAGACGCAAGAGGGAGGAGATACGGGGATATATATATACATATAGTTGATTCACTTTGTTACACAGCAGAAGCTAATACAACATTATAAAGCAATTATACTCCAATAAAGATGTTAAAAAAATTTGCCTGTTTTAAGTGTACAATTCAATGATTGTCAGTAAATTTACAGAGTTGCACACCCGTGACCATAATCCAAATTTAGAACATTTTTAGCACCACAAAAGGGCCCTCCCTGCCTATTTGCAAGTCAATCACCATTCTCACTCCTAGCCCCAGGCATCACTAATCTTCTTGCTGTCTTTGTAGATTTGCCTTTTCTGGGCATTTCACATTAAGTAGAATAATACAATATGTGGTCTTTTGTATGTGACTTCTTTCACCTAGCATGATGTTTTTGAGGTTCATCCATGTTGTAGCTTGTATCTATATTTATCAATTGATGGACATTTATATTGTTTCTACTCTTTGGTTATTATGAATAGTCTTCTATGAATATTCATATGCAAATATTAGTGTGGATATATATTGTCATTTCTCTCGGGTAGATACCTAGATTTTGCTGGATCATGTAGTAAATTTATGTTTAACTTTTTAAGAAACTGCCAAACTGTTTTCCAAAGTGATTACACCATTTTATGTCACCACCAACAATGTGTGCTCCTGTTTCACCACATCCATACTTGTTATTGTCTGTCGTTTTTAGTATAGCCATCCTAATGGGTGAGAAGTGTCTATAGTTTTGATAATGATGTTAAGCATCTTTTCATGTGCTTATTAGCCGTTCGTATGTCTTTTTAAATGTCTAGTAAAATCTTTTGCCCATTTTTAAATTGGTTTGCCTTTATTATTGAGTGGTGTTTTTCATATATCCTGAATACAAGTCCTTTATCAGAAATATTATTTGAAATATTTTCTCCCAATTTGTGGCTTCTGTTATAATTTCTTAATGATGTCTTTTGCAGTATAAATGTTTCCGATTTTTGTATTTTTTGGCCACACTGCGCGGCATGCAGGATCTTGGTTCCCTGACTAGGGACTGAACCCGTGCCCCTTGCGTTGGGAGTGCAGAGTCTTAACCACTGGACCTCCAGGGAAGTCCCAAATGTTTTTGATTTTGATGAAGTTCAGTTTATCAATTTTTTTTCTTTTATGTTGTGTTCATGTCTAAGAACTGTTTTTGCCTAACCACAGGTCACAAAGATTTTCTCTTATGTTTTCTTCTAAAAGTGTTATAGTTTCAGCTCTTACAGTTAGGTCTGTGATCCATTTGGAGTTCGTTTTTCTGTATGGTATAGATAAGAGTCTAAATTCATCTTTTTTCTTGAGGATATCCAATTTTCCCAGTACTGTTTCTTGAAAAGATTGTCTTTTCCTCATTGAATTACAGTGGCACCTTGTTGAAAATCAGTGATCATAAATGTAATCTTGAGTCATTTTGACATTTAAATTTTTTTTGAGAGAGAGAGATTGAAAGTACATATGAATATAAATGCATAGTAAGGGAACTTGAAGCAAGTTTACCAAACTGTTGACAGTGGTTACCTCGTTGGAGGAGATTGGAAATACCAGAAGGATGGGGATATTATTTGAATCTTTTAAAATGAGATTGTGTGAAGAGAATGAGAAGGCATGCCACAGACTGGGAAATGAATATTTACGAAAGATGTATCTGATATTTGATACAAACATCTGTATCAAAATATACAAAGAACCCTTCAAACAACCTGATTTTTAAATGGAGAAAAGACCTGATCAGACCCTCCACCAAAGAAGATATACAGATGGCAAGTAAGCATATGACAAGATAAGGCTCAAGGTCGTCGTAGATCAATACGGAATTGCCAATTAAAACTACAATAAGCTACCACTGGATGCCATTAGAATGGCAAAAATCCAAACCATGGACAGCACCCAATGCTGGTGAATATGGAGAGCAGCAGGAGCTCTGATTCATTGCTGGTGGTACATTGCAAAATGGTACAGCCACTTTGGTAGACAGTTGGACAGTTTCTTACAAAACTAAACATGCTCATCATACAATCCAGCAATCACAGTCCTTGGTATTTTCCCAAATGACTGAAAACATGTCTACACAAATATGTGTACACAGATGTTTATAGCATCTTTATTTATAATTGCCAAAACTTGGAAGCAACCAAGATGTCCTTCAGTAGGGGAATGGATAAACAAACTGTAAAAAAGAGAGATTGTATTCATATTGTGTAATTTAGGAAACAAGAACATTTATAGGATATCTCTCCTACCAGTTTAGTGATCAAAAATAATTTAGGAGTTCTTCATCTATGACATTCTTTATGTAGATTTTGAAAGTTTGTAAGACCAAAAATAACAATGAACAATTTTACTCTAAGAATTTTTCACTTGAATACTAAATTCAGGGTGATTTAGTCTAATTTTATGTTGCCATTCTCAATTTTTTTGAAGCTTCAGTTTATTAGTTTGTAATTTTAATGTGGTTAGCATTAATCTGATAAATTTGTGCTTTATTTATTGATAGATAGAAGACGTAAATCAAAAATTCAACAAACTGACCAAACTTGAGGAAGCTGGGTGGCAAAACAATAACAATACGAGCAAAAAAGTTTTTCGGGTAAGTTTGTGGGTTTCTAATATAGACTCTTCTTCTCTAAAGAATTTTTATTTTCAAGCTTTATAAACATTTAGCTTCAGATTTTTTATCATTTTTAAAAGTTTCATATATTGCTTACAATGTGCTGATTGTCTTTGAAGAAAGAAAGGAAATGAGCAATGCAAAATTCAGGATGGTTATTTCTGCAGGGAGGAAGGACAGGGGCTATGATTGAATTGGGGCTGTGGTTGATTGAGAGCTTCTGAGTTGCTAAATAGTGGGTGTGTGTGTTTTATTCTTTAAATTGTGTTTATACATTTTTTGGTAATAATAATGGTAGAAGTAGATAATTTATATAATACTTAGTATGTGCCAAGCGTTGTTCCAAATACTTTACATGTTTTAACTCACTTAATCCTCAACAATCCTGTTGAGGTGGGTACTGTTATCCCCATTCTACAGTTGAGGCATATGAGGCCCAGAAAGATTAAGTTACTTGCCCAAGGTGGAGCTGGGTTTCAGGCCAGACTTTCTCATTCCAGAATTCCTATTCTTATCCAGTAGGCTGTGCTTTTGTGTGACATATTTCAAAATGAAAGATTTTTGGGGTTTTTTGGCCATGCCGAGTGGCTTGAGGGATCTTAGCTCCCCCAACCAGGGATCGAACCTGGGCGCCCTGCAATGTAAACGCAGAGTCCTAACCACTGGACTGCAACAGAAGTCCTGAAAGAATTTTTTAAATAGAAAAGAAAGAGGAACAATGGCTCTTTAGAATGTCTGTCTTCTTCCCTATACTTTATCTTGTAAAATTTCCTACTACTTTACTTTATCATGATAGATTCCATTCTTAGCGTAGAATTTTTTCTAGTAATGTTTTAAACTCAGCGTTTTTGATTCAGATGAATGCTTCTCAAACCACAGTAGAGCATTGCCAGTTTCCCTGTTAGATTTTAGAAAAATGTCTGTGGTTATAAAATCAGGTATCTAGATTGGTACTTTATCATGCTATGTAATCCAGATAAAAACTGTTTTGAATCCTTAGGAGTTTAAGCTGTTAGAGTATTAAAGAAACATTTTAATGAAATTATTTTACTAACTGTTATGACAAAGACTCAAAGGACATTGACAAAATTGATCGAATGAGCTTTAGGGATTCCCTGGTGGCACAGTGGTTGAGAGTCTGCCTGCCGATGCAGGGGACGCGGGTTCGTGCCCCGGTCCGGGAGGATCCCACATGCCCCCGAGCAGCTGGGCCCGTGAGCCATGGCCGCTGAGCCTGCACATCCAGAGCCTGTGCTCCGCAACAGGAGAGGCCACAACAGTGAGAGGCCCGCGTACCGCAAAAAAAAAAAAAAAAAAAAAAATATATATATATATATATATATATATATATAATTTTAAAATTTTTGCCTGCTTTGGGTCTTCATTGCTGCACGTGGGCTTTCTTTAGTTGCAGCAAGCAGGGCCCCTTCTTCGTTGCGGTACGTAGGCTTCTCACTGCAGTGGCTTCTCTTATTGTGGAGCATGGGCTCTAGGCACGCAGGCTTCAGTAGTTGCAGCACTCGGACTCAATAGTTGTAGCCCATGGGCTTCGGAGCACAGACTCAGTAGCTGTGGTGCACGAGCTTAGTTGCTCCGCGGCATGAGGGATCTTCCCGGACCAGGGATTGAACCTGTGTCCCCTGTATTGGCAAGCGGATTCTTAACCACTGCACCACCAGGGAAGTCCAACCCCACCCCACCCCCAGCATTTTAGCATGTACTAGGAGCTTGGTAAGTATATGATGAATGTGTTGAGTATTTCATGTATGCTTTATTTGTTTTTCTTATAAGGTGGTAATGAATCCCTTTAATAAGTCATAATTTCTCTTTACAGAAAAAAGTTGTGTCAGGTATAGCGAGTAAACCCAAACAGGATGATGGTGGAAGAATTGCAGCTAGAAATCGCCTAGCTGCCATAAAAAATGCAGTGAGAGAGAGAATTAAGCAGGAAGAACATGCTGAGGCAGCAGCCTCTGCAATGCCAAAGGAAGTGGATAAAATAGTGTTTGATGCTGGATTTTTCAGAATTGAAAGTCCCGTTAAATCATTTTCAGGTTAGTTTTTCTGCTGAGACTACTAAAGGGAAATATTTGGGTTGGATGGGAGCTTGTGTAAGAGGTGAAACATAGTTTTCACATGAAGATTTATGTGTTTTCTGTGATTTCTGAGAAATAGCTTATGGAAGGTGGGTTTGGTTTAATTTTCATTTGGAGTAAAAATTTTCCTCCAATCTTGTTGAAATGCAGTAAATGTACCAATTTCCTTATTTTATTTTATTTAAAAAAATTGTTTTTAATTTATTTATTTGGCTGCACCGGGTCTTAGTTGCGGCATGCTAAGTCTTAGTTGCGGCATGTGGGATCTAGTTCCCTGATCAGGGATTGAACCTGGCCCCCCTGCATTGGGAGCATGGAGTCTTAGCCGCTGAACCACCAGGGAAGTCCCCCATTTTCCTAATTTTAAAATATTGCAGTGTAACCAGCTTTTACTACTTCAGGAAACCATTCTTTCTTATGATTTTCTAACTCTGGTTGTATTTTTCAATAGCTATTTTTCATAGGCTATCTTTATTAGATTGAATTTATTTACCTAGATTGAAATTATATGTCATATAATGAGAGGTCATAGTTGAAGTAATCTGTTCCTTCAATCTTGGTAGACACTTCTATTAATGCTTTAAGTGCTAGATGTTTATTTTCAAGGAGAAAGGGTCTAAGTCCTCTTTATGTACTAATCATCAGAAGGGATTTTTTTTCCTATTATTTAACTGTGTCCACTTGGAAGATTTCTGACAATAAACTTGAGTTGCTATTTAATATTTACATTAAAATGTAAATTTATCACCTCAAGTATATTATTACCTCCCTGTCAATTTAGGTATCACACCTAGTGTGTGGTTTTGGTGTGTTTCCTTTACTCCAAGCAGCTGAACTCCCTGGACTCCAGGAATTGCCTCACTGCTAATGGCATGGGTCCTTGTTACTTACTTCCCAAGGATCCTAGTGGTTTCCATGACTATGGGCCCACCGCTGTCTATTCTTTCAGGTAGCCATCTTGGCACTTATGACTAGAGAGATCAAGGGTTTTGACCAAAATTGATCTTTCTGAAATTGAGTTTTAATTATAGAACTCAATAGAGTTTTAATTGTAGAACTCATAGTTTATATGAGGTTTGTTACAAAACAGAAGTCCCCCAAGAAGCCCCACTCATCCCATTTGTCACTTCCTAAAGGCAACCACTTCCGGTGCTTATAGGGGTCTTGGGGTATTGTTTACAGCCCTCTCTAAACAAGGTGTAGATTTTTTTCTTGAATTATTCCTTTGATGTACTTTCCTTGGTTTTCTCTGATCTTTCTTTCAGAAACTCTTATCTTCTGGTAAATAGACTGTTTTTATCATTCTTTCCTGTACTTGTCATTTTCTTCTACTTCCTGAATTTCTTCAACTTTCCTGTTGGCTATCATGTTTTTAATTCCCAAGAACTCTTTCTTAGTCTTTGAATGTTCCATTTTATAACATTCTGTACTTGTTTCATAAGTGCACTGTCTTATTTTTCTACAGATGTTAACGATAGCTTTTATGTATTCTTCCCCTCGATAGTTTGTTCCAAGATACTCTCATCTGTTTGGTTTTGGTTTCTGTCTCTCTAGAGGCTTCCATCCGGTGTCTGGTGATCATTCACTGCCTGCTCATGATTAAGAGCAGGACTGCGCGGCAGTGTGTGGGTAATACGGTCTTTACTGTGGGGTGATTTAGCTGCACCATTATGCTGGGAACCTGCACATCATCACTGTATTTAAGTCTTTTCTCATGGGCTAGTTAGATTCCCCAGAGAAGATCCTTCTGATCTGTTGCCTGGAGGGTATAATTCTGGCTTCCAGTCTTTCAGGAGCCACATGGAGGGAAGGAAACTGAGTGTATCAACAATTTAAAAAATACTCATTTAATCCCCCCTTTTCCATATAGTACCTGTCTCTCAACCTTATTCCCTAAACCAGAGATGCCCCGTTTCACCTTTTTGGGGAGATAAGCCTCTAGTTTTTTTTATCTTGGTGGTGGGAGGGGGTTGTTGACAGTTTCCCAGCTGTGCATAATAAGGAAAGGAATCTGGACTCTAATTGTTCTTTAAACTGGCTTTGAACCAATCTTCTTGTTTTTACCTCCGCTTGCTGAGATTCTTGAGGCCACCAATTCTTTTGAGAGGTGCTGCGGTATAAACTGGGTTGATTCACATCTTTCCTGACTAGTGGCTTAGGATTTATTTTCTTGAGTCTACTAAGTAATATTCCACTCATCTATCTACATTACACTTGCAAAATTTTCTGAGTTTTGTTTTTTCTGGTTTAGTTCCCTTTGTCCTTGAAAATTATATTTCAAATTTTAAAAGCCACTGACCTTAAAAAAAAGGATGCTTTGTCCTTGTAGCATTCAACCTTTCAAGATTATCTGTTACTGTATATAGTAGTGGGATGTCAAGAGGAAGCAGTTCAGTGTGTGTATTCTTTAACTGAAAGTCCCAGATATTGACTTTAACAAACATTATTTTATAGGAGAAAGGTAGGGGAATAGGAAGAATTTGCACTGTCTTCCTAGTTATAATGAAAAATGAATGAAAGAGCTTTTTGGTATTAAGATGATTTCTCTCATCTTCTAGGACTTTCTTCTGAATGTCTTTCTCAAAGACTTAGAATACCTAAGTCTGTCAGCAAAGCTGCGTGTGAGAGCAGGGCTGAGATGGGCGTTCTAAGACAAACAACATCACCAGAGAATCCTGATCCTAAGGGTACCAAAAGTGAACATGTTGATAAGACTTTGATTTCAAATATTCCTGGAAACAGGTATTTCTTTAATATGTTATTATTAAGAGTTTAACAGACGCAGACATTAAATACCATTTCAGATTGTTAACCTGGTTAAGTATGCAAGATATGTATTGTTGATTAAATTTCACAATGACCCTGTAACGTATAGGCAATACTTCTATTTTATAAATGAGGAAATTAGCACTTCTGATTTCAGATTGGTAAATGGTCATATCTAGATGGGCAAAGTAAATGCTGCAGAGCCAAGAAGAAAAGAAGTAATATAGTGTTCTTTGTTGATAAACGGCCTGAAACTTTGGTGCTTGACAGATCTGAGCTCAAAACCAGCTCTATGGCATACTAGCTATGAAACTTCAGGACAAGTTTAATTAACTCACTAAGCTTCAGTTTCATTATCCACAAAACAGTGCTGATACCTCCCTGCAGGGTCGTTGAGAGGTAGCCACTTTTGTACCGGCCATTATAGAAAGTACCTTGAGGTTGCTGACTTGACAGATGGCAGAGTGAGAGAAGGGGGAGCTAATATATACTGAACAATTATTATGGGCTGGACATTGTTCAAGGTTCCTATCATATATTATCTCATTTAATCCTCAAAACAACCATGTGAGGTACTAGATCTCCATTTTTAAAAAATGAGGAAACTTGAAAAGTTAGTAACTTACCCAAATTCAGCTTACAGTTGGTGAGAGTGGATGTTACCTACATTCTTTATGCTACATAGTACTGCCTCTGCACAGATGCATCAAAATTACCTATATAGTCCTTGTTCGTGGAACATAAATGTAACAGAAATATGATAGGAAAAAGATACTTTAAGTAGGAAATAAAATTGTAGTCTGGAGCCAAGATAGGACTGTTGGATTTATTATTAATCTGGAGATGGGACAGCATTGAATATTCTGCCGTCACACCAAACAAGGCTGTCAAAAAATAAAGAACACCCTATGCATTGACTATTTCAATGGGGAAACAAATGAAAGTTTTTCTTTTTAAATATGTCATGGAACAAGTTATAAAATTTCTAGTTTTCAGTATAAACTAAAGTATATTTAGCCTTTGTAGGGATTAAATTATTTTAGATGGTTTAGAAATCTGTGGATTATAAAATACCAATTTATTGTCATTTCTTAAATGCAAGTTACTTTACTTTGTATACCCTGTAGTCTATTATCTTGTACTAAGAAGATCCAAAATTGTATTTAAGTGATATTACAAGTACTCTTTAAAAATTTTTTTACTTTATTTCCAATAATAGTCCTGAAAGAGCATCTTACAAATAAACAACTTCATACAATGAAGGCAAAGTGAAGCTGAAAACCAGAAAAATAGAGTATATATACATATTTTTAAATGACTCCAAGAAGTTGAGACAAATGTTTCTAGTAAAATGCAAGTTAAGAACTTCAGGATTAGAATATATTGTGCTATAACTAGCTAACAAGTAAAGGTAGGCAACTCCAGCCATACAATAATTGAGTTGATGCTTTAATCCCCCAGAAGTAAGCTCTATCCTGACTTTCTCTAGTATGTGGCTCTGGATTTGGCTGAGGTTCAAAAGATTGCCAGTAGACTGACCAGCATGGTCACAGGCTTGTGAGCTTTCTGAGGAAAATGCGTTTGGTTTGTAAGGCCATCCTGCAGTAGCTGTCATCCAAAACTAATCTATTTGGATCAGGCCTGATCTTGGATGAGGCTCCATCTTTGACCCATAAAGGATAGTCTTAAAACACAAGTCAAAACATAGCAAAATGTTTAATTATCTGAGTACAATGCTGCTTTTTTCTTTTTTCAGGAACAGGATAGTAGAAGACGCTAAGTGTCCTGGATTACAAGATTTAATTGAAGAAAACCATGTAAGTCCTATTCCAGTGCATTAGATAGCCCAGTATGTTATCTATTTATATCATTATATATAGTAACTCCATAAACAACCTCCAGAATTTCCATTGGAAATCTAAAGCAGTCATATAAAATGACAGTTCTTATTTCAAAGACCTTTGGCTTGTTTGAGATCATAGTGCCAATTTGGTTTTCAGCTCACATCAAGATTATTTTTGTAAATAAAGTTTTATGGTATCACAGCCACGGTCATTTGTTTATGTATTGTATCTGGCTGCTTTCAAAATACAACGGTAGAGTGTTCATGTTTGTGCAGAGACTTTTTGGATCACAAAGCCTAAAATATTTATAGTTGGCTCTTGAACAACAGCATGAGGGGGTTGCCATCCCTCTGCACAGTCAAAAATCCAAGTATAACTTACAGTTGGTGCACCCCTTATACTTGGTTCTTCCATATTTGTGGGTCCGCATCCGTGGATTCAACCAACCACAGATGCTGGAGTATTTACCATTGTAAATATTCTGCATATAAGTGGACCCTCGCAGTTCAAACCCATGATGTTCAAGGGTCAGCTGGCCCATCACATGGAATGTTTGCCAATCTCCGAGCTGGACTGCTGGTACTTGCTGAGAAACTTTCCTTCATTTATACTATTGCTGTAATATTATCTGATCTAATTGTTCAAGAAGCAAGATAGTAGGATTTACAGTGTTCTTTAGCTTGTGCTCAGAATGTCATCCTTCTATTATTTCTTATTTTTAACAGCAATAAGACTTTTTCTGTTTATTTCAATTTGGGGTAATTAAATGTAATAACATTTTTACTTTCAGGATGTAAATAAGATAAACTTTGAAATAAATTGTTTACCTAGTGAAAGAATGAATTTGGCTCTCCTTGCTGGCAAAGTGGCAGGTGATGTTAATACTAACAAAAAGGAAGAAATTTCAGATGCTGTGTATGGAATGGAACTAAATTCAATGACAGCACAGGATGTTTTGATGATTAGCCCTGAAAAAAATGTACCATCACAAAATAACATCTCACAGGAAGAAGAAACAAAAATTTCTCAGTCAGGTAAAGTTTTTTAATGTATTTAAATGAGGCTTTGTTAAATAAATGAACTTGGACTAAAGTATAGATTATTGTAAACACTTCGGGATACAGTTTCCAAGAATGAAGGTTGAGAAATTGGACACTTGCAATAAATATCTTGTAAGAATTAGTTTGTGTTGTGGTACCCTACTATCCACCCAAACCTTTTGAGGTAGACCCATTAAAAATCAACAACAGATACTAATCCATATTGGATGTCAGCAGCACTTTACATTAGACCTAACTATGCGGGATCCTTTGTTGTTTGTGAGGACTCAGAAAAATTTCCTGAAGTTGTTTTAGTTCTCTTCTTTTCCATCAAACATCCTCAAACCTTTCTTCAAAACACCCTCTTTTTCTGCCCTAATGCCTTTCCCTACCTACTGTGTTGTGATTGTTCAGTAGGAAATGGCTCTTGTATTTTTGTTATAATATAATGTGTGATGGTTTCACCTACTATTTTCATCTGCTACTGCATGGTGCTCTTCTGCCTGGGGTCTAAGGCAAAATAAACATTATAACCTTGGTCACACATTTAAGGCACTCCAGCTATGTTCTAGCATCTTTTGGGTACCTTTAAATTACAAGCATGAGATTTATTTATAGAAGCCTTTTTTATACTGAAATTAAGGATGAGAATTTTACAAAGAAATTTAACTACATTTAAAAAATATTATAGCATAAGATGATCCATATTTTTCTTAGCATATGATGTATGGGATTTTTTGTATCTTTCAAGGCTTTGTCCATTTCTAACAACACTTAACTGAGACTATTACTTTAAAAGTTAAAAATTATTTCTTTTTGTTTTTCAGTACTATTTGATAATAAAAGTCTCACTACTGAATGCCATCTTCTTGATTCAGTAAGTTTTACAACTTGATTTGAAAAGTTCTTTATATTCCAGATTTGTTTTATAAAATGAATATTACTCACTTTTCAATTTATGTGCAAAGTTTACATCTTGTCATTGTTTTATTTACTCTGAAATCCACTTTTATTCATTTTTTCTCATAATGGGGAAAATTGTATTAAGTTATATTAATACTTTAAAATATAGTGTGCTTTAGTATTAAACTCTGAAGATTTAATTCTCTATGGTTTATATATCAAATTTGTTGTGACAAGTGGTTGAATACTTGAATATCTAATATGTAGCTTGGATTATGCTGGGTAGTTCTCAGTGATGTATGAAAAATATAATGCAAGGTTTCTACCCTTTTGAAGCTTACAGCTGGGGAGATAATGTCTGTCCTACCTTCAGTCATTGCTTATTTTCATTCTAGTTCTTTTAGATTACTATATTTATGTCCTGCTATTTGATTTGGAAGCTCCCCAGCCTTTACTTTTAGTGACCTCTTGCCTCTAAATGTAGTTCAAACATTTGCACATCTGTGAAGTCTTCCTGTAAAAGCTCTCATCTCTCACATGTTAATTTCTGTATAGGCACAGGTGCACAATGCATACAGTACACACATTGAATCTCTTATTAAGAGTATAATATGAATAAATGATACTGTATTCCTAAAACATATTGTACTTTCAGGAATCTATTTCCCTTATAACTCTATATTCCTCTTTAGGCAGAGCTGTCTGATTCGCATTCATGGATGCTGGCACTGAATAGTAGGGCATGAATGGAATAGTGCTCTCTTCCCTACTAAGTGTTTACAGCATTGGTTTTCAGCCCTACTGCCAGATATTTTTATTTCAGTAATTTGTATTAGGACGTTCATCAGGCGATTCTAACATGTGGCCAGGTCAACAACTCTGGTTTATAACCTTACCTTGAAATTTTCCAGGACCAATTGCTAAAATAAATCAGGGAGCGGCTTTGGTTTGCTAATCTTCGATCTCAGAATATAAAAAATTCATTAAGGCAAATGTAGGATCAAACAGAAACAATTTTTGTTACCTCATGAAGCCTGGCAAAGGTTTGGCTTCTTTAAGCCACTAATTCCTTAAGGACCTCTGAATATGTTGACTTTTATTATCTTTCGAAGATGCCTTCTTTGTATTCAGCCTTCTGGGCTGCCTACATCTCAGGAGCTGAATGGAGTGTGTTACTGCGATCACACTGTTCATTCTTAGTCTTTATTTATTTTAAAAATAAATTTATTTATTTTATTTTTGGCTGCATTGGGTCTTCGCTGCTGCACATGGGCTTTCTCTAGTTGTGGTGAGAGGGGGCTACTCTTCCTTACAGTGCACAGGCTTTTCATTGTGGTGGCTTCTCTTGTTGCGGACCATGGGTTCTAGGCATGCAGGCTCAGTAGTTGTGGCACACGGGCTTAGTTGCTCCACAGCATGTGGGATCTTCCAGGACCAGGGCTCGAACCCATGTGCCCTGCATTGGCAGGCAGATTCTTAAACACTGCACCACTAGGAAGTCCCAGTCCAAGCCTTCTTTGTAAAAAATTAATTAATTGATTGATTGATTGATTTTGGCTGCATTGGGTCTTCATTGCTGCGTCGGGCTTTCTCTAGTTGTGGCAAGCAGATGCTACTCTTCATTGCAAGTTGCAGTGCACGGGCTCTAGGCGCGTGGGCTCAGTAGTTGTGGCTCGCAGCCTCTAGCACACAGGCTCAGTAGTTGTGGCTCACAGGCTTTAGTTGCCGCAGCATGTGGGATCTTTCCAGACCAGGGCTTGAACCCGTGTCCCCTGCATTGGCAGGCGGATTCTTAACCACTGCGCCACCAGGGAAGTCCCAGTCTTAGCCTTCTTTAATCCTAGGCTGAGACCTAGAGGGACAGGGATTTCAGCATAAGACCAATTTATAGGAACCTGATTTAATCTTGTTCTCAGAGCTGAATTCTGAATGATTGGTTCTGATAATATGTGGTATTATAAGTAAATCTGGATGTTAATGAATCATAATATTCTATTTTTGATACATTATTAATATGATTAAAATTGCTTCACAGTTATCATATATTATCTTGTTGATAAATCTTAGTATCTTAAAACTTAGTCTTCCTGTGAATTATCTTCCACTTCCATAAAATTTAGAATTTATATTTTTGGATTTTTTTTTTTTTTTTTTTTTTTTTTTGCGGTACGCGGGCCTCTCACTGTTGTGGCCTCTCCCATTGCGGAGCACAGGCTCCGGACGCGCAGGCTCGGCGGCCATGGCTCACGGGCCCAGCCGCTCCGCGGCACGTGGGATCTTCCCGGACTGGGGCACGAACCCGTGTCCCCTGCAGCGGCAGGCGGATTCTCAACCACTGCGCCACCAGGGAAGCCCTGGATTTTTTTAAATAGGTCCACCTGTCTATTTTAGACCCACATTATTACTAGCTTTGTGCATCATTTGAACTTGAAGGTAGGGTTTGAGAGGGAACAAAGAAAAGGATCCCAGCAGGATCATACTAGTAAAAGACCTACTAAGTACAATTATATGGATTAGGATTTGTGGAATCTGCATAAGTGGCCTCAGTTTTTTTCATCCTGCATATGTTGCTGAAGTCCATTTACATATTACTAATCACCTTTTAAGGCGTATATTCCTAATATACTTTTCAATTAAAAAAAACTTATATGTTTGAAATTAGATCCATGGAAAGTAGCATAATCATGTTATTAATAATTTTTTATGTATAAGAAATGTCATTTATTTTATTAATCCATTACTAATTTACAATGTTGAAAACTTAATTGGTGAAACTCTTGATGGTTACTTTAGTGACTTCTCTAAATTTATTCTCTAGCCAGGCCTAAACTGCAGTAATACATTCACTCAGGTGGAAAGAAGACATCAAGAACATACCAGACACATTCATTTTGGTGGTAACCTGATTACGTTTTCACCTCTAAGGCCTCTCAGTGGAGATCAACCAGAAGAATTTTGAATTTAAAAATAAATCCAGACATTTTTCTTCATGTTATCAGTGCTGTGGTATATTCTTAGAATATTGAAAAGTTGAAGAATATGTATTTGTGTTCACTTCTATTCAATCCATTTGTATAGTGTCATATAGCAGCCCTCCGTATACCGAGGGCCTACTGTTGGGGACTTGAGCATCCTTGAATTTTGATATCTGTGCATGTGTGTGAGGGGAGTGGGGGGGGGGTCCTGGAACCAATAACCCCCACCCCAGGATTCTGAGGAACAACTGTATACTATTTCAATATTCAGTGTTCATCAAAGTATGTTTTAGATATGATACTGTTTCTCAAGGGAAGTGGGGATATTTTGTATATTAACCATGCAGAATAAAAATGTACTGTGCCTTGCCTCTCTAGTTTAAAATGTATAAGCTTAAAAGTTAAGTATACCTACTCAGAGCTTATGAACATTCTTTCATTTAATCAAAATACAATGTTAAACTCTGACAGAAATATTTGCATTCTTTTATACTTTATTCTTTTTTTTTTTTTTTTTTGCCATAAGTGGGTCTCTCACTGTTGTGGCCTCTCCCATTGCGGAGCACAGGCTCCGGACGCACAGGCTCAGCAGCCATGGCCCACGGGCCCAGCTGCTCCACGGCATGTGGGATCTTCCCAGACCGGGACATGAACCCGCGTCCCCTGCCTTGGCAGGCGGACTCTCAACCACTGTGCCACCAGGGAAGTCCTATACTTTATTCTTAATTTGAACTCTTAAATTTGTTGATGTTGAACAGCTTTGCCTATTGCATTTTCCAGGGTATGTTGAGTTTCTTTAGATGAGCTTTCTGGATTCTGAAGTCAGTTTAAATGCTGCAGTTTCAAATAGTTAAATTATAAGCGGTTCCCATTAAATTCTTGTTTGTTTTTTTTTTTCATTTTCCCCTTGACGTGACTGACAGCCTTTGAAGGAAATGCTGCCTTCCCTTAAAGAGAATTATATCAATCACTTAATGCGTTTGAAATATTTTCTCTTTTATAAAACTCTTAACTACAGGATTTGTAGAAGAGAGGGTGATCAGAATAACAGAGCACCAAGATGACTCATTGTAGCTAAAGCTTGTCACCAGACCTGGATCCAGTTATTTCTGTTTGCAAATGAGGTGAGTGTTCGAGGTATTCACCAAACAAGCAGCAACTTTATGGATAGTCCTTTAAGATGAGGAGTTTCCAAACAAGAAAGGAAAGCACATCTACTTTTGCTATCAGAGGAAGGTATGTTAGGCTTGTGGAAAAGACAGTATTTATTATCAAGGCCATGTGAGCAGTTAGGAGACTATGTGAGGTGCTGGCTTAGAAGCATATTCTCAGAATGCCTAGTCTTAACAAAACATAAAAGCAGCTTTAACAGTCCATTAATGAATAATTCAAGCAAGACATTCAGAACAAAGAAACATTTTATGTAGAAGGGTTTTCTAAGGGTCCAGGGCCATGAACATGTAAAAGAGATGGGTACAGAGCAACCCAAGACTTAGCATCTATATAAAGCAATATGCAACAATGGGACTTCCCTGGTGGCGCAGTGGATAAGACTCCGAGCTCCCAATGCAGGGGGTCCGGGTTCGATCCCTGGTCAGGGAACTAGATCCCACATGCATACCACAACTAAGGAGCCCATGTGCTGCAGCTAAGGAGCTGGCAAACCGCAACTCAGGAGTCCTGGAGCCACAACTAAGGAGCCTGCCTTTCGCAACTAACACCTGGCGCAACCAAATAAATTTTTTAAAAAATGCAACATAACAATAAAATAATATTTGCCCTCAAGGATAAAGTAGATGAGAATAAAACAATGTGAGTAAACATGATTTTTTTTTTTGTAGGTTTAATAAGATGTACTATTGAATCATTTAGAAAGCTTTTGGCTATTAAGTGATAATGAATTGAACTGGAATTGGCTTAACAGTAAGGACATTTATTATTTCACAAGTTGTCAGGGTTATTTCAGGCACTTTACAGTCAACAGCTCAATGATGCCATCGAAGTCCAACATCTGTTCATAGTTCATTCGGGCATCCTTGGTGTCAGTGTCTCTAAAGCTGGGTCCTTTTGGAGTCACATGATGGCTGCTAGTGGTAATCAGAGCTGGGTCCTTCCCTTTAGTCTGGTTAGGCCAGCTAATGCCACATCTCCATCTGCAGATCAGCTGGGGTTTGCTTAAACTAACCAGGTTTCCCTATTTTATCTGGGATTATACCTGGGTAAAACCAGGACTGTTAGGAAGCAGGGAATGAGTTGGGTAGGCAGCCATCAGTGTGTCCTACAACTAGAGAGAGTGTCCTTGGGCTATTGGACTCTAGAATTATGAGGTATTAAGAAAATTTTTAAAGACAAAATGAAAGAAAACTGGGTAGAACTAGAGCCTTTCCAAAAATAAAAAAAATGGAATTTCCATTTATTGAGGACCTACTATATGACAACCTCTTTGCAAACAATATTTATTCAATGGTCATAGTAACCCATTTTATAGACAAAAGATGTGTTATAAAATGTATTATACAGTTTGTTTTACAGACAAAGGAACCAAGGCTCAGAGGATTTAAGTAATTTTGTGTAAACCAAATTCCCTTTTTTCTCCATAGCTTACTGTGTTCTTCTGTTTAATCACTGGAGTAGAACAGTCAAGATCAGAATGTTAGAATAAGGAATTAACATACTTTTTGAAATGAGCCGTGATGTGCTGCTCACATCCCACTTTAGGACTGAAGGACTCATTTCTTTAGTTGCTATAACTGCTGCTAGCAGACAGTCCTTGGGAATCATCCCGTGTGAGAACTGTCTCAGGTGAAGAAAGCCACTTCACCCGAGATCAGACTGTTTCCTAGGTGACCTGTATCCACTGACTGAAGTGAAATATGAAGGCAACCCCCTCTTGACAGCTCTAAAACATCATCCCAGCTCATAAGCCCTACAGCGTAGGCTGAGGCATGGATGCTCAACTTCTTCCTCTGCCTAATTGTACGCCTTCTCATCTCCACACCTGTTGAGAGAAAGGGCACTCCTTCATAAACCTCTTGCATTCTTATCTCTTTGCCTCCTGGGGGGCCCAACCTGTGGCAACAAAATACTTGAGAAGATGGTACTGTAGAAACAATAATAGATCAAATAATATTTGGTCTCCTATAAAATGAGGTGATGTGAGCACATCCTGGTTTTGAAATTACATTAATCTTTGGCCTTGCTGGTAATGAGGAAGGGCAGAAAGGCATGGTTGAGAGTATTAACAATGGGAACTATTAACTTTTTCAAGCTGATTACATTTCTAATTAAAAACCTACTTTTTTTCCCCTCTACAAATCTGGAGATTTCATAAAAACAAAAGAACCCACGGGAAGATTGTCTGATATTGGTATCAATTACTGATTTGAAAGCAGTGAAGTATAGTTTAGAGAGATGAAATAGTTAAAAGGAGTCCAGAGAAATATACCAGAATGCTAACAGTAATTGCCTATGGGTCGTCTATATGTAAACTTTTTCTTTCTGCTTTTCTCATTTCCTGAACATATTATGTTTCCTGAAGTAAGAAAATAGAACGATTTCTTTGTAGCATCTGTTGGAGAGGTTAATTTGGGGGCAGTATTTACTCCTATTTACTTTTTTTTTTTTTGTCTTTATTGAATTTGTTACGATATTGCTTCTGTTTTATGTTTTTTGGCCATGAGGCATGTGGGATCTTAGCTCCCTGACCAGGGATGAACCCGCACTTCCTGCATTGGAAGGCGAAGTCTTAACCACTGCACTGCCAGGGAAGTCCCTCCTTTTTAAAAAATAGTTTAGCAAATATTGAAAACTTTGGGAGACTCTAATGCAGTATTAACATTGCTACATATTTCTTTTTCCATTGAGTCCTTTTCCATTGAGTCCATTGCGCATTTATCAAGAATAAACTGCCCCAATTAAATGACATATAAAGACAGGTAACTCTTTATTAAATGGATGATTTGCAAGAAGAACATTGATGAATAAAGGTAAAATTTTTCACTCGTAGTGAACATGAAACTTTTAAATGTGTAAGGTTTACGTTCAATTTCATTTCTTTAAAAAGTATCTGCCCCTTTATATCATGGTGTGTGAAGCACTGGTGAGATTTATGTCACCAGAAATTCCCAGTTTGCTGATTTCCCCGAGATTTTTCACCCGATGATTGTACTGCAACAAGTGAGCATCATTGACCGCAACCTTGAAGTGGTCAGCTTCAACCAGGACTTGTATCTGAAATGGCATGTACACAAAACTGTTAGGAATGCCCATTCATCTCAAAACCAGTCTGGCCTGAGCTCAGGATGTCTAGCATTTCACCTTTATGATCACTTGTAGAACTAATTAAAGTCAGAAAAAGTAACTTTACAGCAAAAATAAACTCCAACTTATTTAAGATTTAAACAAAACAAAATGATAAAATTGTTAGAAGGATATATAGTTGAAGCCACAGAGGAAAAGATTAATAATTTATGTACATAAAAACTTAAAGTTTTTTTGTATGGCCTCAAACACCTAAAACTAAAACTAAAAATAAATGCTAAAATAGGAATCCTCTATTTAGAGTGGCAAATGTTATGAAGATTGATAATAACCAGTTTTGGCAAGAGTAGGGGAAACATACTCTTCCAGTAGTTAGAGGATGTGTTAATACTTACATCCTTTTGGAAGCAGTACTTTGGCAATATCCTTATCTAAATTTTAAACATGTATATTCTTTGAGTAAAGTTATTCTAGGAAGCAAAGATTTATAAGGATGGCTATCATGGTATTTTAGTAAAATAAATAAAACTTTCCCGGTTTTATTTGTTTGGAATATTTCCATACCCCAAATTTTCATCAGTAGGGTACTGGCTGAATTATTACACATCTGAACAATGAAGTACTATTAGGTGGCAATGTTCTCATAAGGAAAGATGTCCACCAAATGTAGAATATGGTCCCTGTTAGATCCTGCCCCTAAGGAGCTGGTGGCCTAGCTGTTTTATAACCTACTCTATAGTCAACCCTTACCCGATACTGTGGACCTAATAAATATTTGTTGAAGCAGTGCTTAAAAATAAAAAGTGTGGGGCTTCCCTGGTGGCGCAGTGGTTGAGAATCCGCCTGCCGATGCAGGAGACACGGGTTCGTGCCCTGGTCCGGGAAGATCCCACATGCTGCAGAGCAACTGAGCCCGTGAGCCATGGCCGCTGAGCCTGTGCGTCCGGAGCCTGTGCTCCGCAACGGGAGAGGCCACAACAGTGAGAGGCCCGCATACCACAAAAAAAATAAAAATAAAAATAAAAATAAAAAGTGTGTTGCTTGTCATAGAAAACACTGGAAAGATACTCAAGTTGCAACCTTTGTGAGGATGGGGGAACGATAAAGGATGGAGGACTTTTTAGTTAATTTTAAAAATCTATAAATTTTTCTTTTCATAAAAGTATTATTTTTAGAATTTAAAAATTTTAGGTTTTTATATTTTGTGACCTCGCCACACGGCATGTGGGATCTTAGTTCCCCAACCAGGGATTGAACCCACGTCCCCTGCATTGGAAGCACGGAGTCTTAACTACTGGACCCCCAGGGAAATCCAATAAAAATTCAGTTTTGATTGCCATGCTATGTTGTTTTGAGGAATTAAGTCTCAGCCCAACTGTACCATAAAGACTTTCTGCCTTTTTTATTAAAGATGCTATTTTTCTTACTTCCAAAAAAGCTTAAACTCAGAAGGGTGGTAACTGGTGATGGTAAGGTACCTGAAGGGAGTTGGGGAGAGTGCCACTATTTCTGAGACCAGTCCCCTGGTATGGAGAGCAGATGTACTGGTTAGGTGCCCGAGGACAGCTAGTGAAAATTCATTTCCAGTGCATTGTGGCTTAAGAGTGATTCCCCATGAGAAATATACATTATCAATATATAATAGTAGCAATAACTTACTTTGAAAGGTTTACCACTTTCAAATGGGAAAACCGTCTGTCTTTCTTCCTTCCCCCAGTTATTATTCAGCTTCGAATTGCAAACGATGACTTTCCTGTTGTCCTCATTGAAGCGTGGGTTAAAGTGGAAGGCAACATCATTCCCTGTCTGGAAATCTAAAGCAAGTCTGTTTGAAACCAAAGACCAGAGTCAGTAAAATTATTCAAGTTGTACATTTGTATCAAGTGAAGAACGTACAATTTTCTAAAGAGCAAATCATTCATAAAATACAGGAAAAATTTCTAAACAAAAAGCAAATAAACCAGAGAATGGGTTCAAACTGGAAAGTATACTGGGCCAAGTACAGTACTTCCACTTTATGTGCAGAGGGTATGTTCTAAGACCCCAGTGGATGCCTGAAACCATGGATAGTACCAAACCAAATACCTATTTAGCTAGCTGGCTAGCTATCCAGGCACACATTTTTCCTATACGTGTATACCTATGATAAAGTTTAATTTATAAATTAGGTACAGTAAGAGATTAGTAATAAAATAGAACAGTTACAGCAATATACTGTTGTAAAAGTCATGTGAATGTGGTCTCTCTCAAAATATTGTACACAGTTAATGCCTTTTCCATCTGAACTAAGCACTTGTGCACTGGGGCTGTAACTTTTGCAGTTTGAGGTATGACAGGAAAGAAAAAGAAAACTAGCATGAGTCTCTTTCTCACAATTTCATGGACAGAAGATTTGTACTTACTATAGATCTTAGCAACCTCAGCATACAATTTTCTTTCCATTAAGTCAAGAACCTTCCCTTTTTCACTTAAAAGGAGGCTTTTATAGCTTCTCTTTGGCATATGTGAATTGCCAGCATCACTACTCTTGCTTTGGGGGTCATTATTAAGTAAATAAGGGTTACTTGGACACAAGCATCAGGGTACCATGACAGTGGATCTGATAACTGAGACAGCTACTAAGTGACTAATGGGCCAGATATGCTGCACAAAGGGATGATTTCACGTACTGGGCAGGATGCAGCTGGACAGCGTGAGATTTCACCATGGTGCTCACAACGGTGGTAACTTAAAACTTATGAATTGCTTATTTCTGGGATTTTCCATTTAATATTTTCAGACCACGGTTGACCCTGGGTAACTGAAATCGTGGAAAGTGAAACCTCAGATAAGGGGGGACTACTGTATTCGATGTACTACCACAGTATCTCAAAGTAAACAAGACAATATGTGTTGAGTTTTTTGGCCTCGTTGTCTTTGGTCATATCCTTCTATTCAGCTGTAATTCCCTTTTTACTCTCTACACGTAAAAACAGTCAAGGTGTGCTTGCTTCCGCAGCACACATACTAAAATTGGAACGATACAGAGAAGATTAGCATGGCCCCTGGGAAGGGATGACACGCAAATTCATGAAGCGTTCTATTTTTTTTTCCCTGGTGGTGCAGTGGTTAAGAATACGCCTGCCAATGCAGGGGACATGGGTTCGAGCCCTGGTCGGGGAAGATCCCACGTGCCGCGGAGCAACTAAGCCTGTGCGCCACAGCTACTGAGCCTGTGCTCTAGAGCCCACGTGCCACAACTACGGGTGCCTAGAGCCCGTGCTCCACAACAAGAGAAGCCACCGCAATGAGAAGCCCGCGTACCACAACAAAGAGTGGTCTCTGCTCGCTGCAACTACTGAAAGCCCGCACGCAGCGACGAAGACCCAGTGCAGCCAAAAATAAACAAAAAAAAGGGTCAAGGTTTCCTTGTAGAGATTTGGGGCCACTTTGAGGGCACTTTATATATGACATTGTGGAAATGATGGCTACCTTTTTCCTGCCCTGCCAGGTTACTTTTAATCCCTGTTAAAAGTAAGGCAGTCACATAAAAAAGTGCTTATCAAATACCTGGCTTCCTCATAGTTAACCAAAAACCTAGTCCTAAAATAGCAAGAATGAGAAAACATAGTTAATATTCAGTATCCTATTGCTAAATTGTAAAGTCATAATAATAAATGTACTAAACATTCCATGATGTGAAGTGGAATTAATGGAAGTGCTGGATAAACTTTCTACCCTATTCCCTCTCCTTGGATGTTAATACAAACACAAGTTGTCTGGCTGTTAAAGTATCACCCCTACCCCACAGTTTCTCAAAGTGTGCTCCCCAGAGCACTAACCTCAGAAGCAGCTGGTGCTCTTGTTTTAAAGCAAGGTCTGCGGGCTTCCCTGGTGGTGCAGTGGTTAAGAATCCACCTGCCGATGTGGGGGAAACAGGTTCGAGCCCTGGTCTGGGAAGATATCACATGCTGCGGAGCAACTAAGCCCATGTGCCGCAACTACTGAGCCTGCGCACCACAACTACTGAGCCTGCACTCTAGAGCCTGTGAGCCACAACTCCTGAGCCCATGTGCCACAACTACTGAAGCTTGTGCGCCTAGAGCCTGTGCTCCGCAATGAGAGAAGCCACCACAATGAGAAGCTCGTGCACCACAACTAGAGAAAGCCTGTGCGCAGCAACAAAGACTCAACGCAGCCAAAAATAAATACATAAAAATAAATTTTTTAAAAAAGAAAATCCAATTGAGTAAAATTTTTTTAAAAAGCAAGGTCTGCTTTCTAGACCTACTAACAATGATTCCTTGGGTGTTTCATTCACCCAGTAACAAACACAACCACCAATGATTAATTCACAGGGAAAGGACCAATATGGTCAAATGGCAACAGAATTTGAATTTGACTAAATATGCAATGCCTGTATTTTCTCAACAGTGAAAAGGAAGATAATTGTCAACTCCACCACCATAAGGATTTTTTTCTTTCATGTAATTCCTCACATAGATTTTGCAGATCAAAGCAATACATTTCTCAGTTTACTACCACCTTAATCATTTCAACCAAAATTGGTTTTGACCTGCCACATCTCAGTCGACATCTCTGTTGTTATTGGAACTAACCTTTCTAGTGCAACAGTCATAAATAAGGCAAAGATACCAGTGTGGTCCTGCGTGACAGCAGCTGCAGCAGGAGGAGAGCAGATATTACCAAATCGTGAGTGCTGTCTGCAGAGGATCAGGGCGCTGGGTCCTATGTTATTTTGGAAGGCAGGATGGATAAGAACACAGGCAGAGGATATACATGTGTAACTTGCTGTGAGACGAGCTTTATTGTGTAGGGAAGTATCGTGCTGAGAGAAGCTGTATAGGCTGTGTGGAAGGAAGAGCTGGCTTAGGGTAGTGACTACCACGTAGAACCAGAGGAGGCTGGCTGGAGGTGGAGTCAACTGGTTAGCTGAATGTAAAATGATCAGATCAGAATCTGAGTCCACCTCCTGGTAACAGAGGAGGTTGCTCCTGCTGATTCACGAGGATCAAGATGACAGGCAATCACAGAGGATGTTTATAGATTCTTAAATAAATCTGTGTACACTGTTTGAATTTGTACCTTTTGTGTACTGTTTATAAGACCCAGAAACAGACATTAATTAATCTAAGAGCTTTAATAGTACTACTAACCTCAAGGGCAGACATACTGAACAGCTTCAGGATAGCGCTAGCCTGCTTGTATTATATATAAATATAACCAGGGCTTCCCTGGTGGCGCAGTGGTTGAGAGTCCGCCTGCCGATGCAGGGGACACGGGTTCGTGCCCTGGTCCGGGAGGATCCCACATGCCGCGGAGTGGCTGGGCCCGTGAGCCGTGGCCGCTGAGCCTGCGCTTCCGGAGCCTGTGCTCCGCAACAGGAGAGGCCACAACAGTGAGAGGCCCGCGTACCGCAAAAAAAAAAAATAATAAAAAAATATAAATATAACCAGTGGTAATAACCAGAGCCAGGAGTCCCAGGGCAGCCCATAAATCAGCATGGATTTTCCTAAGTGAGCTCAAAGTCTTACCGCCCCGAGCTCACCTCAACCAAACCAGTACCAATGGCAGAGGCTGATTTATTTTTACAAAGTCTTTAACTTGTGGAGTCTTTTCAAACCTTTTAAGTAAACAGTGTCTACTCAGAAGACTGGGGTTCCCCACCTTGTCACTTATCATCTGTAGACCAGGCCGACAACGTGGGAATCTGTGACTCTGCTGTTTCACCCAGTATGAAGACTGGAAATGGCGGCCAAGCTCACAAATCTGAGAGTGCACCAAGACCTGCACAACTGCAGGGAGATTTGTACCAGTATGAGGACAGAGAGGTATAATATTTAAGCTCTCAGATCAACTAGGCATCTTTTTGTCTTTGACCCTAGTTTTTTTTTTTTTTAATATTTATTTATTTGGCTGCACCGGGTCTTAGTTACAGCACACAGGATCTTCGTTGCAACATGCAGGATCTTTTAGTTGTGGCATGTGGGATCCTTTTTAGTTGTAACCTGGGAACTCTTAGTTGAGGCATGTGGGATCTAGTTCCCTGACCAGGGATCAAACCCCTGCCCCCTTTGGGAGCATGTAGTCTTAGCCACTGAACCACCATGGAAGTCCCTGACCCTATTTTTGTTTTTTTTCTTTGCGGTACACACGCCTCCCACCGCCGCGGCCTCTCCCGTTGCGGAGCACAGGCTCCGGACGCGCAGGCTCAGTGGCCATGGCTTACGGGCCCAGCCGCTCCGTGGCATGTGGGATCCTCCCAGACCGGGTCACGAACCCGCGTCCCCTGCATCGGCAGGCGGACTCCCAACCACTGCGCCACCAGGGAAGCCCCCTGACCCTAATTTTTTTTTTTTTTTTTCCGGTATGCGGGCCTCACACTGTTGGTGGCCTCTCCCGTTGCGGAGCGCAGGCTCCGGAAGCACAGGCTCCGGAAGCACAGGCTCAGTGGCCATGGCTCACGGGCCCAGCCGCTCCACGGCATGTGGGATCCTCCCAGACCGGGGCACGAACCCGCGTCCCCTGCATCGGCAGGCGGACTCCCAACCACTGCGCCACCAGGGAAGCCCCCTGACCCTAATTTTTGATGGGCTTTGTTTTTTAGACAATCTATGGCTCAGAGGTGGCGTGATGGCCAAACATTACATTACAAAGGCTCTACTTTCCTTTCGTTCTAAGGCTTTCACTGCCTAGAAGAACCAACAGAATGGGTTTTCCCGCTCTTCCTCTTTGTCCTCACAAAGTAGAACTCTGTTTTATTCTGGTTCTGGGAGAAATATATGGTTTAGAGAGGGAAACCTTGTCTTCTTGGTGGAAATGCATATTGATTTATGGGAAAATCCCAAACTATGGTGTAGCCAAGATTCTAAATGTGCAATTTGAAAAACTATCAAAATTCAAAGCAGATCACCCTTTATTCCAAAAGCAATCAATAAATATGTTAGACTTGCTGACTTTGCTCGTTACCTGTTAGCGTTGGGCTTTACTGTGCCCAGGATTGTTATCAGCATGCGAGGCATGACTCCTCCAGGAAAAGGCAGGTCATAAGGCACATTCTGAGAAAGAAAAAAAAAAAAAATATATATATATATATATATATATCAATAAAGAGTCATTTTCTTGAGGGAAGAAAGAAAAAGATATCACTAAAGTTCAACCACTTTTTTTTTTTTTTTTTTTTTTTTTTTTTTGCGGTACGCGGGCCTCTCACTGTTGTGGCCTCTCCCGTTGCAGAGCGAAGGTTCCGGAAGCGCAGACTCAGTGGCCATGGCTCATGGGTCCAGCCGCTCCACGGTATGTGGGATCTTCCCGGACCGGGGCACGAACCCGTGTCCCCTGCATCGGCAGGCGGATTCTCAACCACTGCGCCACCAGGGAAGCCCTCAACCACTTTTAATATGTGTGAATAACACATAACCCCACTTTAGCCATCTTTTCAGACTCTCAGGCCACCTTGCCCAGGGCCTGAAAAGAGAAGGCTCCCCACACAACTGCAGCTAATAATCGAGAATAAGGCCATCAGTTAATTGGTGCCAAAGGCAGAACATGTTCCCTCCCTTTCGAAGCACCGTATTTCTCATGACAAGGCCCATCCCAGTCTATAACTCATCCACTTGGCCTATGTTTTTGAAAGGTCCTTGTCATATAACATTCTTTGTTAGGTTGTTCTGCTCCCTGTGGGCAGGAACTGTGGTACCTTCTGGGCTTCTGAGGCCCCCTATGTTCCACTCACACAAGGCCCTGAGGAGTGCTTTGAATGTGGCAGGTACTTGATATTTGTAGAATGGACACTTTCCAATTAATACCTTCCCTAGTTCATTTTACAAATATTTATTGACCTTCTACGTTCAAGGTGCTGTAACTATTCCCAATGCTCTGTCCTTGGCCTCTTCTCTTTTTCCTGTAAAACTGTTTCCCCCTGGGTTCAACCATCACCCAAGTCTTTTCTCTCTAGCACTCTCTAGCACTGATCTGTCTGATCTGTACTAGTCCTGTGCTTCCTCCCGGAACTCAATAGTCCTGTGCTATTGAACTCTTTCCTCATATCTGTATCTTTTCTCCCAACTACACTATTTGTAAGGGAAGGGTCTGTGTCTGAGATGTGGCTGGAGCCCCACAGAGTTTTATGCTTAGAATTCATTTATTAAAATGGGTTTTAATGTAAGCGAAAATTTAATCCTTAGATCACAAAATTATCTTTAGAAGGTTTTTAAAAACCCAATTGTCGTGTTTCCCCCAAAGGTTCCCTCTATGACCACGCAAAGGTTGTGTAAGTCTTTATTGCCCCATTTCCTCATTTGTAAAGTGGGGATAATAACAGCATCTTAGAGGGTGCTTATGGGGTTGAATGAGATCATCCATGTAGAAGCACACAGCTGGCACATGTTATATACTCAGCGTTTATTAATAATAATAACCAAAACTTCCCCCATTGCTATGATCTTAACTTGACTTATATTAAAGCTGCTTTACAGATGCCTTCAAAAGATGCATTAGCTTCTCTTTAACAGTACACATACTGAACTCAACATGAGCAACTATGTTTTCTATTGGACCAACATACACTGTGGCTGGTCCTTGCAAAGCAGCTCTAAGCAGTGAGTTTAAAGCTTCAGTTCTCCCGGAAGCCCTTTGCAGGTCAGTACCCAGAGCCAGCTCCCAGCCACAGCACTACAAAGTGATGGCACCACCGCTCCAGACAATTGCTACGTGCTTCATTAGCTTTGTCCTGATCACATTCAAGCACAGGAAATGACTCACACCATCTTACCAGGGGTCCAGAAGGGATGCCATAAGGGCCAGCAGCAGGGCAGGCTCCAGGAGCACTTGGCTGTCCAGGAGGTGGGTAGACCCCAGGCCCAGGGTAGGCACCTGGTGCAGTTGGTCCAGGATAACCAGATGCAGTTGGGCCAGGGTAGGGCCCTGGAGGTGCCTGGCCTGGGTAACACCCAGGAGGTCCCTGGCCGGGGTAGGGGCCGGGTGGTGCCTGTCCAGGGTAGGCCCCAGGATAGGATGCTCCCGGGTAGCCTCCTGCCCCAGCAGGCTGGTTTCCCCATGGGCCAGGCCATCCTTGAGGGTTTGGGTTTCCAGACCCATGTACGGCATCATTAAGCTGGAAAGAAAGACGTAAACAATTACAGGATGAAAGACATTCACAGCAACAGAATTTTCAGGAATATGTGATCTAAGAATTCGAGCTATATGGTGAAGATATGAAATTCATATCAATAAAATTTTCCCCACCTATTAGTTTTGAGTTCCTAAGACTAAAATTAGACTTTAGGATTATACATGCTTTATCACTGTATTCTTGCTTCCCATCATCTCAGATCATTAAGGGCTGCCTTTTTGTAATTTGCTAAAGTCGGGAGCTAGCCATCCTCTATGTAAAAGCCCATACTTTCTGACATGAGAAAAACAATCACGAAATTCAAGATGCATTTGGGCTGGAAAACCTCCACCAAGCTGGCGCTGGTTGCCTTGGCCTTCCCTTTGCTGGATAGACGTCTACTGCACTTCAGGTGCACCGGGTTAGTCACCACTTAGTGGCACCCAGGCTAGTATCAGAGAAGCTGCCTTGTACACAGGGAGGAGCCTGGGATGTGGAGTCACAAGATTTGGTTTGAAATCCAGTGCCATCCTTCAAGAGCTCCAAACTCTTGGAGCCATCATGTCACTTGTATAGGACTTAGTGTCTTTGTCTGTGTAACAGGGATAATGATCTATCTCATGTGATTGTTGTGACGAACATATGAGGCAGCATTTGGGACGGCTCTTTATAGACTGCAAGATGCTGTGCCAGTGTTGGTTTGTGTCCTTTCTCTCCAGGAAGAGACCCTGCCTTCTCCCTCTCTGACTTCTACAGTATTTAGCAGAGTGCTAGGCGGTACATGCAAGATACTCAGTAAAAACTTCTACGTTGATTGAATATGATCTGCCAGGATTGTCTGACCCTTTGGTGCCTCAGGAACCCAATCCCAGACCTGGTATCGGGGCAGCAGAATGAGGCTGTGAAGGGAGCCCATGGGGCCTGGGGGAGGGGGAGAGATAAACAGAGGGCTGGATGATGATGGAAAGTAAACCGGATTTAGAAAACAACTCAAGCTCATGGCTGTAGGTGGTGTGAATCACTCTGTTAAGGAATTTGAGAATACATAAGCATGCTAATAGGAATTTATTTTGGCTGCTTCTTACCCCAGCATTTGGGAAAGGAGGAGGCGTAGAGGGCACTGCAGGATTTAAAAAAAAAAAAAAAAAAAAATTCAGGATGCCCAGATTGTACCACACTGCCCTTTGTTCAGCTGGTTTCTCAGCTCCTGCCAGTGGAATCCACCCACTTCTGTCCTAGGCCTTGGGTAAAGGGGTTACTGTTAGTGAGGCCCAGGCCTCTCTCTGCCTGGCTTTCTTCCCACATCTGTTGCTGGAAAAACAAGACTCCAGCTAACAAGCCCTCATTGGACGGGTGAGGCCAGAGGAAGCCATGTGGTGGGAGAATTAGGAAAACTTGAGTGGTTAAAAAAAAACAAACCTTCAACCTGCATGACTTTATACATATTAGGGTAGGAAAACAGACACAAAACACGTACCGAAAAACTGTCTGCCATTTTCCTGAAAAGAGAAACAAACAAACAAAAAGGTTATTGATCCTAAAAGATTTCACTGGTTTCCGTATGAATTTAACATCACAAACAGCTCTTGTGCAGGTCTAGTCAATATACAGGCATTCTCCTATGCGCTGAAATCATTAGCAGGGAACCACAAAAATGTCTCATCAAAGGGCGGAGATGCACTCCACCTGAATCACCACGCCCTATTTAACTCATACCTTTAAACTCTAATCACACTTAGCCTGTGGCCTGAATCCTGGGAGTACCAGGTGATCCAACGCAGGTGGGAGAGGGGGGAATAAAATGCTCTGCCCCTTTCCTAGGTAACAAATGTAAACAGTCCTAGGTTTTTGCTCCTCCTTCACCCTCCTCCTCCTTCCTTCCCGTGCTCTTTTTCTACCACCTCATAAAAAGTTTTCAGTGCATTAATCTCACCCACCTCCCTTCCGGTTCCCTCTAACAGCCCCACGCCCTTCTCTTGGTTTTGGGAGGAAGCAGTGGTTTTTCTTACTGAGATCTGAAAGACAATCCTTGCCTTCCCCGCCCCACCGGCCAAGACCTAGTTGCTGCTGTTGATTTATTCCTTCATTTGTACACATTTATGCCTACTCTGGGCCAGGCACCGGGTGGCTCCTGTCTGGGTTTGAAGATGAAATCGACCAAGATGTATGGCCAAAGGGTCCAGAGGCTAGAAGGGGTCACAAGTGATGGACGCTGTGAGCCAGACCGCATGCTGTGGGAAGTCACAACTCGAAAGGTGACTTCTAACAGGGGAAGAGACAGCGTTGCTTGAGCTAAGCCTTGAAGGAAAGGTGAGATTGGGATGTGGAGCAATAAAGAAGAAAGGCGGGCACAAGATGATTCCCCCCCCCCTTTTTTTTTTTAAAGATACTTGTTATTCCAAATGAAGTGTCTGGCAGCATAACAAACAACTAAGGTTAAAAAAAAAAGTCAGGGGGCTTCCCTGGTGGCGCAGTGGTTGAGAGTCCGCCTGCCGATGCAGGGGACACGGGTTCGTGCCCCGGTCTGGGAGGATCCCACATGCGGCGGAGCGGCTGGGCCCGTGAGCCATGGCCGCTGAGCCTGCGCGTCCGGAGCCTGTGCTCCGCAACGGGAGAGGCCACAGCAGTGAGATGCCCGCGTACCGCAAAAAAAAAAAAGTGAGACAATGTGGAGGAAAAGATTTTTGGGGTAGGATGCTACCAAAGAGGGTTGCCTTGCCCAAAGCTGCCTCAAAGGGCGGCCCCGAGCCATCATTCTTGCTTCACCAGCTCCACCCCCTGTGCCAAGTCCCCATCCAACAGGATGTTTTACACCTGCTCCTGCTGCTGGTGCCCTCTAGTGGTGAGGGGAGGAGAGTGGCTTTGGACTCCTCAGGTCTGGGTGAGTTTTCTCAGCTCAGGATCACTGGTGCTGTGGCCAAAATTACCTGGACTTTAACAATCAGAATCTCTTTTTCCTTAAGTCGCCTATTTGTGATAGTTACTCAGTTATTATTCTTAAAATAATTGAGTAAATGGTGGCTACTTGATAGGTCCTAAAAATGTCAAATATTAGATTTTATTGTTAAAAAAACCAAACAGGCAGACCTCGTCCTAGAACTTAATGTGTACTTTATTTATACACCAGATATTTTATCCTGCTCTGCTGTTATTTATAACACGCAAATATTATCCTTCACTAAATTTTTTTTTCTTTTTGTACATCTTTTTAAATCTGGGCATTCTCAAATATATTTGGAAACACTCAGGTTATCACTGTTATCACTGTGCCTGTCTTCCAACGTGGAAACTGCTAGCAATTTGATTAGGAAGTCACAGTGACTCTCCCAGGGCTTATATTCACTGTATTTAGTATATAGTATTTGACCTTTTAAAGCAAAAGTCAGGTGCTCTTCTGTGCTTCCTTCCCCAAAAGACTACACCACTGCTTTGAAAACTGTGCTGCTACCCCAGAAAGAACTTAAAGAGTTGTTAAAGAGAAAGAAAGGACATTTCTTAAGTCAAGAAAATAAAGCTTCTCATTTTGGATGCCAGTAGGAAACAATCTTGAACTTCATAGTGGGCAGAAAGCTTAGTTCCTTTGATTACACAACTTCTTCCACCCCTGGGCAACGTATCAAAGCCTCAGCAATAACATTGTAAGTGTTTTGACTTCTTTTAAATATCCCCAATGTGTTCGGGCTTATTCCCAACCTCACACCACTGACATTTCAGGTGGGATACTTTGTAGGGAGGGGCTGTCCCGTGCTTGCGGTATGTGCAGCAGCATCCCTGGCTTCAACACACAAGATGCCAGTAGCACCCCTACCCCCGCATTGTGATAACGCAGAATGTCTTAAGATGTTGCCAAATAACCCTGGGGGAAGCAGGAAGAGGGCAAAATTGTGCCTGGTTTGAGAAACACTGGCGTGGGCTAATTAGCATATGTATCCTCACATGAATGTACCTATGCAGGTCAATAAAAAACAGAAAGGTGGTTTCAGTTGTTAAACCTAGCTAAATCTGTTCCATTGGCCTCATAAAGTGTCTTATTAACATAAATCCAATTAAACTTAGATGTGTTTAAAGGCTGATCATAACCAGAAACTCACACAGACATTTACATTTCCATAATGTAACATTTGTTCTTTTCAAAGTTTCTGTTCAAGCATATACAGTTTATTTTCCAACTAGCCCAAAACAATTTAAGAAACAAAGCAGATTCCACTTTATTTCTACTGTGTTTCACATAACACCAAGGATGACAGTTTGGATTGTGTTGTGACACATTAGACAAGCCCATTAGAATTATGACACCCTGCATTTACGTGGTGCTTTTCAGTTTACAAAGCACTTTCACATACCTCACCTATTTTGATTCTGATAATAATCTTATGAGATTGACAGGGAAAAGTCAATATCCTCACTTTAAAGGTGAGGAAACTGAGTCTCAGAGAGGTAACATGGTGACCCAAAGTCATTCTGTCATTGGCAGGCCAAGGACCAGGGTCCAAACATCCTGACTCCTAATTCAGGATGATTTTACACTAGTATAGAACCTCACACTTAGAAATTTTAAAGTATAGTCCTTCGAAAGTGTTAGTTACTTCATTTAGAAATTAATTCTCTGGCTTAAACATTCAGAACTGCATAAACATGCTGAAATTGTAAACAAATTAAAAAGAGATCATGTTTTTGTCAGAAAACTAGCTGGGTGACTCAGTGTGCAGTGATATTGAATAGAAGGATGGCATTTTGCACAGTCACTTTGCTAATTATAACCACATTTAAACCGATAAAGCTTACTTTTCCAAAAATTGGGTATGCATTGTTTTAATTATGTCAACTCCCAACCATCAGATCTCTGATGAAACAGGTTCTAACCAATGTTCTTCTGAAATCAAGGTTAGCAACCTTAGAACTTAAAAACAAAAAAAGGAAGCAAAAAAAGAATTTTTAGAAAAACAAACACATCTATTTGGGTAAATATCTTCCCTACTCGCCTGGAAATTTTCTTTTTTTTCTTTCTTTCTTTCTTTCTTTTTTTTTTTTTTTAGAGGAGTAGCTTATAGAGACAATCAAATGTAAAATTTGAAAAATCTTCTTACTCCACAGGTACTATAGGTTTGTGAACTCTGGCATTCCCAGAATCAGAGAATTTTGAAAAGCCAGGATAGAAGCACTACATCAAAGACAAAAACATTTAAAAACTACTACCTGAGTCTTCACATTTGGAAAAACCTACAGGAAGTAGTTCAGTATTGCTTTGGAATAAAGAATTTAAACATGAGTCAGAACGCAGGCCACTTTACTTGGCTGTTAATTGCAGCTCTGCCCTTTAATAAAGAGTGGCTATCCACTGTACTATGCTATTCTACGCCCATGTAGCAATTAATTCAGTTGCCAGGGTTCCCAGCAGCACTTCTGAAATTTCTGCCCACAAAGGTCCCCAACTTGTATACGAGCTGTAAGGGAAGTAGATCCCAAACGTATTTCCTCAGAACCCCAAGCACTGCTCAAACTCCTCCCCAAAGAACACAAGACAGGCAGTCTATGTCCTGGCCTTACTGAAACACGGAACAGGCCTTGAGGAACTCCCACTTTCCAAAGCCAAATTCAATGATGCTGGTTAGAATAAAGGAAACTAGTCCTTTACTAGGATTTCTTTTTCATCATTGTTCCTCAGCATCAAGGAAGGTAAAGTTACTTCGTGCCTCTCAGTTACAGATTTTTTTTTTCCCCTTATGGAAAAGCTGAACATCAGTCAAGAGAGAACACATGATACTTAGTCAGCAGCAAATTGGAATTACTGCCCTGGCAGGCTTACCACTCAGAATTTAATGAGAAGAACCTGTTCAGGCACCAGACACAAAATGTTAACTAGCTGTCCTCAGCAGAAGCCTTTGTCAAGCCTATCACAGGAAAAGAGAGGCTAAGTCTTAGATCAGTTACTATGAGTCTCAGGTACATGAAGTTTACAAGCCAACTGGTATTTAAGGTAATATAAGCGTCTCAAGTTGTACTATATGAATAAATATCTCTATTACAGTTAAAATTTAGAGTCTGGCTGATGAAGGTTCTAGGCAAACAGTATCTAAATCATAGGTGAGACCAATATTGGCCTTTGACCTCACTAGCAGTAAGTAAAAAGTCTTTATAAAGCACTTCTGCATATTTGTGGCATAGCAAAATGTCATTGATTAAGGACCCCTCAACAGAGTGAGATTTGCTGTTCCATTTTTTTAAAAACTAGCTTTTGGACTTCCCTGGTGGCGCAGTGGTTAAGAGTCCGCCTGGCAATGCAGGGGGCACGGGTTCGAGCCCTGGTCCGGGAAGCTCCCACATGGCGCAGAGCAACTAAGCCAGTGTGCCACAGCTACTGAGCCTGCTCTCTAGAGCCCGTGCTCCACAACGAGAAGCCCACGCACCGCAAGGAAGAGTAGCCCCCACTTGCTGCAACTAGAGAAAGCCCGCGTGCAGCAATGAAGACCCAACGCAGCCAAAAATAAAATAAATAAATTTAAATAAATAAATAAAAATTAAAAAGGCATTGGTGACTTACAAAAGAAAAGCATGTCTTAAAAAAACCCAAAAAACTAGCTTTTGGGGTCAATCTATCAAGCAATGCTCCTCCTTTTCTGCTTCTTATGTAACCTGGTGAGGCACCACCTAATATTTCTAAACTCAAAACATTCAAGACCCATCATCAAACTTCTCCCAAGAATATGAAGTAAATGCTGATTCTAAGTATAACGCCCACACATTAACTTAGGAAAGAGCTCCAGTCTCCCATAGATCAAGGATGAGTAACAGCCATCAAAGGAATGAAACTCTCTCCTCTAGGGATTCAAAGCCAATGTCTGAAAAGGAGACTATTGTGGAACAATAAATTTTTATTATTAAACTTTAACTTTTATGGAAACAATTTCCTAGTATGAAAGATAAACTTTATAAACTTGAGGCAAATGAGTCAGAATTTTGGAAGCTGGTGAAAATTTTCTCTCATGCTCTGTGCCAAGAGGTCAATTTTCATTGCTATCATTTTCTTCAGAACTAAATGAGCCTTTCTTCCATTCCCTTTCCAGAATCCTAGAAACAGACTGGGTCACTGAGGTCCAACCGTCCTCATTGTCCAGCAACCCAACTCCCAGGAGTCACTTTACAAATATTCCACGGTATCGGGAACAGGAATCGCTAAGGGGAGGGCATGAAGCCTAAGGCACGACCTCAAGCCCTGTGTCCCTGAGCTCCTACTCCTCAAAGTGCATGCATTTTAGTGCTTTGATTTGAGCAACTCACAATCCAGAATAAATCCTCAAACATGTTTGAAAAGCCTCCCCACCCCCACCTCAGCTAGGCCTCTGCACCCTGGGACCAACATTCAGCCACACCCCACATATCCCCGGCACAGATGTGAGATCGTTAATGCCCAAATCTGGGCAGGGATGAGTCACTGATTTGCAAAACCTGAGGGTGTACGGTCTTTGTCAAGCCGGGCACATGCCCACTCAGCCTTGGGGCAGCACCATTTTCTGCAGCCCCTGACCCTGTTGGCCTGGTAGCAGAGCGCATTCCCATCCCACTGCAAGATCAAGTGGTCGACAGCCAAGTCAGAGGTCGTGGAGCCGCCCGACAGAGTCTGGGAGCAGTACTCTCTGTGGACTGGGGGCAGGAGGGCCTGCTTCCTCCCGCCCAGCTGGAGCGGGCGGCTGGGGTGATGTGCGCACGCCCACCGCTCACCGTCGGCGGCCCGGGACCGGAGCGCGCGCACGCCCACCGCTCACCGTCGGCGGCCCTGGGCGGCCGGGGACCGGAGGGCGCGACGCCAGGGCTGAGCCTCCAGGTCGCCGCAGAGGGTAACATAGCCGTCCGCCGCGAGTAAACTCAGGTGAGTCCTTGTAAGGCGTTGTTAACTTTTCCCGAGTCTCAGACTCCGCTCTCCCTTCTCGGCGTCCCCCTCCCGCGGGCCCCCGGGAAGTCAAGCCCCTTCCGCGCTTCCCGCCCAGCCCTCCAAAGGGGGCCGCGCACCGAGCAGCGCCCAGGCGCCCTCGCCCTGCCAGGCTCAGCCGCCAGCAGGCCCGTGCGCGCCCCCGTCCCGGCGCCCCGCGCCACTCACCGGACGCCTCGGCACTAGCTCAAGCGCCGCGGGGGTGGCTTCGGCAGAGGTGCTGTCGTCCTGGCTGGGCGGCGGCCGGCTCTGCGCCTCAAATACGCCGGGCCAGGCCCGCCTTTCCCGGGGCGGGGCCGCCACCCCTGCCACCCCCGGCCTCACTCTGCGAGTCAGGCGGGGCGAGTCACCGGCCCCGCTGGACACCCGGCGCCCAGGCGCCGCGGTTCCAGGGAGCAGAGGAGACGCCTGACTCAGAACAGCGGCGGGTGGGACCCTGCCCCGAGGCCTCCATCCGCGCAGCGTCCAGTCGGTCCCCTCCGCAGCCGCTGGAGATCGGGGTTCACTGCCCTCTCACCAGATTCACCTGCTAACTCCTCAGACCAAGATAGGGAGAGTCTGCGAAGCTTTTAGTGTGTGCTTCTTTGGGGAGTTTTGCTTGCGTACTTGCTTTAACCGTGTTTACTCTTTTTCTGCCTGAATCTCAGGCACTCTCAGCCCTTCTGCATTTACTTTACCTAAATCCCTTCTCAACATCAAAGCCTTCGCACAGTGACTTGGGTGACAGTTTTCTGAGATGCTAGGTGAGATGCTCCATGTTCTTGGCCTTGCTTTCATTCTCTACGAACTGTGATGTGGGTCACACCTCAGACTAGGAGCCCTGAATTGTTTTGCTGTTTGCTCCCCACTGTCCTTAGCATCTACCCTGTGTTTGGTAAATGTTTGTTTAATGAATGAAAGATTGAAATGGTGAATCACTTCCTATTGGGAAGAGTCCTGATAAAGGAGGGAAGAATTAAATAAAATAAAGCTATGGTTCCAGAGAGGTTGTTACAACAAGTAGTGATGCTTCCAAGAGAAATGGTATTTGTTTGATAGCATTTAGCTGGGTAATAGCTGAGTGAAATGGCTAAGGATGTCAAAGATGAATTTTTTTAAAGTTTAGACTCACAAAAATTAACTCGACTCACAGACACCGAAAACAAATTTATGGTTACCAACGGGGAAAGTGAGGGGGGGGATAAATAGGAATTTGGGATCAACAGATACATACTACTATATATAAAATAAACAACAAGGAACTACTGTATAGCACAGGGAACTATATTCAATATCTTGTAATTCCTATAATGGAAAAGAATTTGAAAAATAATGTATATATGACTGAATCACTTTGCTGTACACCTGAAACAACAATTGTAAATCAACTATACTTTTTAAAAAAAGATTAACTCAAAATGGATTAAAGACCTAAATGTAAGACCTGAAACTATAAAGCTCCTAGAGGAAAACAGGGGAAAACTCCTTGACATTGATTTTAGCAATGATTTTTTTGGATATGACACCAAAAGCACAAGCAATAAAAGCTCAGAGTAAACAAGTGGAAGTACATCAAACTAAAAAGCTTCTCCACAGGGACTTCACTGGTGGCGCAGTGGTTAAGCATCTGCCTGCCAATGCAGGGGACACAGGTTCGATCCCTGGTCTGGGAAGATCCCACCTGCCGCGGATCAACTAAGCCAGCGAGCCACAACTACAGAAGCCCATGTGCTCTAGGGCCCGTCTTCTGCAACAATAGAAGCCACCACAATGAGAAACAGGTGCACTGCAACGAAGGGTAGCTCCTGCTCTCCACAACTAGAGAAAGCCCACGTGAAGAAACAAAGACCAAATGCAGCCAATAAATAAATAAAAAGCTTCTGCTACATGAAAAGGTGTTCAGCGTCACTAATCATCAGAGAAATGCAAATCAAAACCACAATGAAATATCACCTCATGCCTGTTAGAATGGCTATTATCCAAAAAGACAAGAAATAAGTGTTGGAGACGATGTGGAGAAAAGAGAACCTTTGTGTACTGTTAGTGGGAATGTAAATTGAAATAGTATGAAAGTTCCACAAAAACTTAAAACTAGAACTACCATATGATCCAGCAATTCCACTTCTGGGTACATATCCAAAGGAAATCAGATCACTATCTTGAAGAGATATCTGCTCCCCCACGTTCATTGCAGAATTGTTTATAATAGCCAAGACCTGAAAACAACCTAAGTGTCCGTGGATGAATGAATGAGATAAAGAAAATGTGAGATATATATCTATAGCTATATACTGTATCTATATCTATACACATACACACACACAGTGAAATATTATTCAGTCATAAAAAATGGCAGGAAGGAAATATTGCCATTTGTGACAACATGGATGAAACTTGAGGGCATTATGCTCAGTGAAGTAAGTCAGAGAAAGACAAATACTGAAATGATCTCACTCATATATGGAATCTAAAAAAGTCGAACTCATAGAAACAGAAACATAGTTTGTTGGTTGCCAGAGGCTGGGGGATGAGAGAAATGGGGAGATGTTGGTCAAAGGGCACAAACTTCCAGTTACAGGATGAATACGTTCTGGGATCTCATGTATAGCGAGGTGACTATAGTTAACAATACTTGAAAGTTGCTAAGAGAGTAGATCTTAAATATTCTCATCACACACACACACAGAAAGTTAACTATGTGAAGTGATGGATGTGGTAATCATTTCATATATATACATATGTATATATATTCATTATACATGAATATATCTCATTTTATATGTATATGTAAATGAAGTTTAGATAATATTAACGGCTACTATTCATCAAGCACTTCTGATGTGCTTTGTATTATACCTAGTGCTTTACATGCATATATGGGGGGGAGGTAGGTATTTTTATCCCTATTTTAAAGATGAAAAAACTGAGGCATAGAGAATTAGATATGACCAAGATCACAACACAGATCAAGTTGAAAGTATGTCAGGGTCTAAGAAATAAGCCTTTGTGGGCTTCCCTGGTGGCGCAGTGGTTGAGAGTCCGCCTGCCGATGCAGGGCACACGGGTTCCTGCCCCAGTCCGGGAAGGTCCCACATGCCGCAGAGCGGCTGGGCCCGTGAGCCATGGCCGCTGAGCCTGCGCGTCCGGAGCCTGTGCTCCGCAACGGGAGAGGCCACAACAGTGAGAGGCCCGCCTACCGCAAAAACAATATATATGTATAATCAGCCTTTGGGAATGGGATTTGCTATTCCACAGATTGAGGCAAAGAATACACCAGTGAAGGAAGGGAGGGAAGGAGGGAAAACGCCACTGCCAGCAGGCCACCCAAAATTGGTAGATTTAGAAGTTGGAGGGGATCATTCAGAAAAGGGAAGAAGAATTGACCTCACAGTGAAATGATCTCTGAAAGAACAGAGGAGCAGACTTGCTCTTTTGATTCCAGTGTTTCAATTCTGAGGGACAGTTTTCTGTCTTATAGTGGGATTCTGTGTCTGGCTGATAGCATATGTGAGAAAGCCTCTGTATTTGCTTGACCTGTGTCTGGGAGCTTTTGGGTTTTTGGCTAGAGGAGGAAGGGACTTGGTGCTAGACAATGGAGTAAGGACAGAGAACTAGGGAGGGGATGTCGAAACCAATTCCAGTGCAGCCTCTTTTGCTGGGCTGGAGCCCCAGGGTGAGAGGAATGGGGCCAGAAGCTGATGGGGCTGTCTTTGTGAAAGCTTTTTGAGAAGTGGCATCAAGGCCCAAGTGACGAAATAGAGCTCTGGGGTGTAAGGCATCTATCCTTTCCCCTTCTGCACACATGCCAGGACTTGCTGGCTCTTTGCAGATTTCCAGAGCAGACCCCCGGGACCGACGTTAGCGTTCTCACCAGGGAGGGCCTCTGGTACTGGGAGTTCCCTTGTGTAGGTAGTGGACATTTCCTGAGGGGTGGGCAGAGGCTGCGTCTGCCCAGGGCTGGGGTGGGGGGTAGGGGAGTGAGCTGAGTTGTTAGCATGAGTGGGGTCCGCACAGATTACTTCTTTGGGGTGCACTGAGCAGGGGAGGGGCTGGGGAGGGCTCTGCTCTATGCCAGAACAGACTATGGGTGCCATAGTCCCACAGTGGGACAGAGGAGGCCTCTCTAGAACTGGCCAACTGGGAGTTGTGATGCAACTTGGTGATTGTTACATGTGTTCTGTGTTTTGGGCAATGAGTTTACTCAGTAAACCAAAGTGGAAAATGGAAATGTGGCCTCGTGGTGTAATCTCTGATACAATAGGATTGAAGGATAGAAATTTATGAAAAGTCCAAATTACATTTTATGCCCCCCAAATATATTTGGATATATAAATATTTATCACTCCATGTATCCGTAAATAACTCTGAAAACTAAGATACATTAATGTTTTTAAAATGTGTGATTCACGATGGGCTGCAACGTTCCTATGAACTCTGACATTACATTAAGGTGACCCAGGTAGCCTGACAATGTTGCTTGCGTGGGCCCTATGATGTCAGAGAATGAAGGATGTGTAATATATAAAGCTGTATTGCCCCTAAGAAAGTTGAAGGAAGCGAACATTTATATTTGGAGTTTAACTCTGACTTCCCTCCTATTCTCCACCCCTTGCTTACCCACTGGGGCCACAAGGGCCCCCAGCTGTTCCTCCCTGCACACAAGGTTCGCTCCAAGCTTAGCATCCTTGCCCGGCTGTCCCCATATGTGAAACTCTCTCCTCCCATTACCAACTCTCTCACCTCCTTCATGTCTTTGCTCGAATGGCCCTTCTCCAGGAGTCTACTATTCAATATTTTAGCACCCTATTCAAAATTGCAGCTCAAAATTTCCCCAGTTCCTCATGCTGCTGATACCCCTTTACCCTGCTCTAATTTTTCTTTTCTTCATGGTATTTGTCAATTTCCAGCATGCTATAGAATTGATTTATTTCTTATATCTACTGTTTATTGTTGGTTCCCCCGACTTTCTTCTACTCCCCTCCCTGACCATGGAGTTCTTTGAAGTATTATTCACTGATGGATCCAAGAGGCACATAGTAGGCACTCAATATTTGCTAAGTAAATAAATTCATAGTGTGGCCACTGGAGAAAAACCCTGTGGCTGTTTGATTTTATCACTTTCAGTGCTTTCCCCTCTTAGTTAACTATTTAATGCCTCTTAAAAATGATGAAAATTTTAATAATGAAGAATTCAATTAATAGATTGCTATGTTTGTAAAATACAAACAAAACAAAACAATAAAAAACAAAAAAAACCCTTTTTAATGGGGAACTAAAAGCTGACCACTTTTTGGTCAGCTTTCAGTTTCGAATAAATAGACCTAGTCTCAAAGCAACTCCATAAGCAGCAACTCTGAAGCAGTTATCAGACAACTCCTTAGTACATTTTGCACAGGAAAGTCAAATTTTGTATACTCTCCTTTTAACTTTGTCTTATCCTTTTTTTTGGAAGACATAAATAAATAGTATCATCTCATTTTTACTGTCAGGGAAAGTGACAGTTATCCAAGCTCATCCATGTCTAGGAACAGAAGTCCTGACTTTTACAACTCATCTAGACAAACACGGAGCAGTGAATCCTTGCAGGGACTGGATTATGTAAACTAGGGAGGAAACCAAGTATAATCTGGTTCCTAAATAATTCCTGTCCTCTCTAAGATAACCAAATAATTCATTGTGTAAAGATGAATTCTTTCATCCAGTTTTCTACCATAGGAGGGAAGTGTGCACATGACGGTCTCACTTGATGGAACTGGGAATGTGTCTTGCATCCTTTAGGATACATTTGAAAGTGCCTTAGTGGCTGGTACTGTTTTTTCATTGCTGTCCCCTCTAGGCTTATACACAGAAGTCACTGTATGCTGGGGATTGTTTATGAAAATATAACCTCTTCTCTGAAGAGGGTGCCTGGCAACCAATTGACTTGAAAGAATCATCCATAGTAAGTGACTAACCTGTGAGTATTAAAAAGGAGTTACCGACAGGAATGGCCTTTGCCTCTTCAGAAAATGCTGTAAATCTTAAGACTGAGTCATGAGGCCACAGGGCAAGGAGTGGCATCGCTGTCCTTAGAGGGCTAGTCTCTGCTAATAAGAAAAAGGGATGGTTGTCATGGAGACAAGAGGTGAGTCACCCTCTTGCCTTTCTTTCCAGTAATCCTCCGTCATTTCAGGGATAGATAAAGCCCATGCGCTTGCTACTTAGTGGGCTCATCATGTGCTCAAACATCTTTTTCGCTTCACTTCCTTAATTGCACTTCCCCAAGCACCACTCTTTGGTGTCAAATCCGTGCCCCTTAGAGCTAACAAAAGGGTTTTGCTATGATCGGGTGTGGCTGGGAATTTATAATTTGTATACATGCAGTACATAGCTCAACAGTACCCTACCCGAAGCCTCTAAAACTCTTCCAAGATAAGTGTAAAAAGCAATTTAATAACGTCAATAAAAATATCATTGAGTGACTACTATATACAAATCACTATGCTATTTGAAATAAGGGACAAGCCCAGTATTAGCCCTCAAGCGATAGTTTGGCTGATTTCTACTGACAAAGAGATTTTTAGGACCCTGCCATGAAAGCAAGGACCCTGGGAGAGGCATCTCACCAGGATGGGGAGGAGGAACTTTGAGGAAGCTGGTGGCATGCCAGAAGATCCGGAGGGCATCTGGATGAGGGGAACTTTTGTTAGAGAGAGCCAGGAGAGAGTAGACAAGAGAGGAGCAAAGAGGGTGAGTAAAGAAAAGAGAGAAAAAATAAAGTGGGGGAGAAAGCAGAGCCAAATTTTTAATAGGAAAATAGAACTGGAGAGGAAGAATATAGAGAGGACAATAGGATAATTATGGACATATAAAAAGTCTGAGTGAGCTGGAACAAGCCAGAAAAGAGATGATAAAAAACTACCCAGAAACTAGCACGACACTGGGCCAAATAAGGAAAGAATGTCTGACAAAAGATGAAACCCTTATGAAATATAAGATATGAGATATAAACAAAAATATGTTGGTAGTAAGTCTTATAGAAAACAGAATACAGGAACAGCCAGATAAGGGAAAACAAACAGATCTTGGACCCTGGAGAACCCCTGGCAAGTTTGGCAATTCTGTCTGTGTCCACAGAGTATCAGCACGTCCAGGTGACAAGTGAGAAGTTGTGTCAGGCACTGGGACGTTTGGTCTATCTGATGCCAACAACTGATTCTGAGCTTGGAAACATGTGGAACATGTGGCTGGCATGACTGAAGGAGATACTGGGTGTTATGAGGACACAATATATCCTGTGAAGCAGAGAAATTTCCAAATCCAGGACAAAGTGATTGTGCCTGTGTGCTATTTCTATTCCTGGTTGTTTGCACATACTCCCTTCATTTTAGAGGTATTTAATGGGGGCCTAATATGTGCCTCAACCATTTTGCAAAATCTACCCCCACTAGGTCACTGGATAATGGGTTCATCAAAGCCTGGTCAACAAGTGAAATGGGGTCAGTGGCAGTGACAAGCTCAGTGCTGGTTTGTAAGGTCCCCTGCCATATTCTAACTAGAGCCCCTGAGGAGTACAGTGGAGGCCATAGACTGCTTAGCAGGGAGACACTCCCCCCCCCACCGCCCCTTCTTAGATGGGGAAGACAGTAGCACCAGTAAAAAGGTCTCCCTGGCACCAAAGCAGGTGGAAAGGCCATTCTCCAGCCTTGCCTTGGCCTGGCCACCTGAGCCGTGCCTTTCCTGTCCCTGGAGCCTGACCTAGGCCTGCCTTCTCCCCAGCTACCACCAAAACCCCCATACCTGCCACACCAGCTGCTGCCATTACTGTTGAGAGAGCCCAGAGCTACAGTCTGGGCATCCACCACTGTCTAAGCTGCCTCTCTGAGGAAACATCAAACAAGGAATTCATTGCTAGGGCTGCTGTGACAAAGTTCAACAGGCTGGGTGGCTTCAACAACAAAAATGTATTTTCCCACAGTTCTGGAGGCTAGAAGTCTGTGATCAGGGTGTCGTCAGGGTTGGTTTCGTCTCAGCCTCTCTCTGTGGCTTGCAGACGGCCACCTTCTCACTGTGGCCTCACATGGTTTTTCCTTTATACATGCCTTTATCCAAATTTCCTCTTCTTATAAGGACATCAGTCATATTGCCTCAGGGCCCACCCTAATGACTTAATTTGAACTTAATTACCTCTTTAAAGGCCTTCTCTCCAAATACAGTCACATTCTGAGGTAGTGGGAGTTAGGACTTCAACATATGGATTTTGAGGGGACATGATTCAGCCCACAAGAGAGAGAGAATGGGAAGGGGTGGAGAGAGGGTGTTATTTTAATTGGTGTGATCAGGGATCCCGTCTACAGGGAGATGATAATTGAGCTAAGACGTAAACAGAGAGGAGGCGGCAGCCATGTAAAGACCTGGGGAAAGAGGGACCAACAAGAACAACACTGAGAACAGCAGCAGAGACAAGTGACAGGGTAGACATCTACTGGACGTCTTCTCCGGCCCACTTCTCTCAGAAGTCCCCTCCCACCATCCAGCAGCCCTGTTGGCACGACCTCTTGCCCCAGCTGGAGTTGATAAGATCAGGAGCGAGCTCTTGAAACAAGCTGAGCATTTGGATTCTCTCACCTGGGAGCTTGGATCTGGGGCCCCGAGAGACCCATCAGTCAGTCGGTATGTGTGGCCGCATCTGTACCATGTAAACTTGGGAGCCACATGAAATGAAGAGCAGAGCAAGCTGGTCTGCAGAGATGAATCAAGCAGCTGCATGGGGAGAAGAGACAAGATGCACAGAGAGTTCTGACGTAGCATTTAAATGTCTGGTTCCAGGCCTTTTCAGAGGCCAAGGCTCATTTCTGCATGTGGATTCTCTATGTCACTCTTGCTGCCACTCCCATCCCCCCTTTTTCTGCTTATTGCTGAAGCTGGTTTCTGTCACTTGCCATCAAGAAGTCTTAATGTAGAACATAGGCCCTCATGGGGCTTCACTGAAGTCCATGTGACTTGTGGACGGCTGGGTCTTCCCCACACCAAAAAAAAAGAAAAAAAAAAATGGGGGAGTTCCCTGGTGGCCTAGTGGTTAGGATTCTGGGCTCTCACTGCTGGGGCCCGGGTTCAATTGCTGGTTGGGGAACTCAGATCCTGCAAGCCACACAGTATGGCCAAAAAAAAAAAAAAAAAAAAGAAAGACTTGAACCAGAACTGGCTTTCAGTATTGTTGCCATAGCTGCTGCTATTTGACTCATGTTCCAGGATTTCCCCACTGAATCTCACACTGCCCATACTCAGGGGCCTGGGGGACACCCTGCTCTTGGGAGGTCTTTTCTGGGAACTTGGCATTGGGCTACACCTTCTCTACAAGGTGGCCTGTCCACTGTCAGCCCAGGCTTGCTCAGATTCACGATTTTCTGATCTTCATCCCCAACAAATACTCACGGATGCTCGCCTCCACCTTGCTGCATTCTCCAGGACTGTCTTTTTCTCCCCACCTATCCCTCAGCAGATTCTATCCTCTTCTTTTCTCCCTCCCCAAATCATACATACACTCACACCCCCAAATTATACAACCCCCCTCTCCCCCCAACACAGAATCACATAGGCTTGCTTTACATGGATTTCCCTCAGCCTTTTGCTAAACCTGGAACAGTCAATACACTCTCTGTGTGTGTCTTCTCCAACCTGCCGGTCTGTTAGGTTAGGGAAAGTAAAGAGGAGAAGGCCAGCTGGAAAGCACGTCAGCCACTATAGATCAGCATCTCGTCTGTGGAGCAAACAGAACTGTGGACATTGCCAGGGCTGTGTGGCAGGGTTAGGTGGAACAGGGTTGACTGGCTGCTGCCCACAGATCCTTCTAGTCTGCACACTGGCAATGTGCTGTGCATATTTTCAATGCATCTGCTGGTCAGCAAACAAATATCTCTGTGGAATGAACTGGGAGATCTGGTTTGTGCAGAAAATAAGAGAATATGGAGGAGGATTCCCCCCTCTGCACTTTTGAAGGGCATGCCCTGCTCTCTGAACCCACAAGGGCAGAACCAAGGTTGTAAATCTTGAAGAGAAGCTAAGAGGCACATAAGTATGCCTGGCTGTTTACTATAAACTGTGGAAATCTATTGCCTACAAAAGTACATTCTGATGGGAATAAAGACCCAGGCCTACTAGAGAATGGACTTGAGGACACGGGGAGGGGGAAGGGTAAGCTGGGACGAAGTGAGAGAGTGGCATGGACATATATACACTACCAAATGTAAAATAGATAGCTAGTGGGAAGCAGTCGCATAGCACAGGGAGATCAGCTCAGTGCTTTGTGACCAGCTAGAAGGGTGGGAGGGAGGGAGAAGCAAGAGGGAAGAGATAATGGGGATATATGTATATGTATAACTGATTCACTTTGTTATACAGCAGAAACTAACACACCATTGTAAAGCAATTATACTCCAATAAAAATGTTAAGAAAAAAAAAAAGTACATTCTGAATCATACCCAGAGTGTTAGGCGGTGACTTGATAAGCACTTTTCAGAAGAGGCCTAATTCTTTCTAATCCAAGTGGTAAGTCAAAGCTCTCCAAATCCCTTTCTTATCATTAACTGTAGGATTAGAGCAGGATTGACAGCCTCCTGATAGCCATGATCATGGGACCCTCAAGGGTCTTACAGTCCAATAAGGAGCTGCTGTTTGTGCTAAATCTAGCGCAGAATTGGAGGTGACGTTGGAATTGGGCCGTGAAGAATGCAGTTCGTGTTTCTAGAGATGAAAATGAGCACTAAAACATTTAAGTGAATAAAAGCCCTTTCTGGGGTCAAAGAAAAAGTCAGAACTGGGTAATCGATTCCTGGTGATGTTAGGGGTTAAAAGTAAGAAAAAATGTATCTGCTACTGATATAGGATTCCAATAGATTGACTGTTATTTATTAGCTCCCCTGTAGACAAACCACAGTTTCAACTATAATCGTTATCACTACCCAGTGCTCATTCTGCCTCTGCCAACTCATTTCTTCCTTCATTCATCATGTCGTCATTCAGACGTAATCATATCTACTATTTTCCAGACATCATGTTAGAAGTAGAGGACATAGGGCTTCCCTGGTGGCGCAGTGGTTGAGAGTCCGCCTGCCGATGCAGGGGACGCGGGTTCGTGCCCCGATCTGGGGGGATCCCACGTGCCGCGGAGCGGCTGGGCCCGCGAGCCGTGGCCGCTGAGCCTGCGCGTCCGGAGCCTGTGCTCCGCAACGGGGGAGGCCACAACAGTGAGAGGCCCGCGTACCGCAAAAAAAAAAAAAAAAAGAAGTAGAGGACATAGAAGTAAATGAGACACCCTCCCATCTGTCTCTAAACTTTCTCTCGTGAACCTTCCCTGCCCTCAAGGAGCCCCCAACTATTGGGTCAGGCACACACATTACAAATTAAGTACAGGGGCTTCCCTGGCGGTCCAGTTGTTAAGACTCCACCCTTCCACTGCAGGGGGTGCAGGTTCGATCCATGGTTGGGGAGCTAAGATCCCACATGCTGTGCTTGGCCAAAAAACCAGAAAGCACAACTAAGTACAGTATACTGTGATAACCGCACCACCACCCAAAGCAGAACTGATAGCTGATCACAGTGCTTTTTCTGGGTGAGGCCACAAGCGGCCTCAGCATCCTTCTCAACACAGTAGCGCTCCAGGCAGCCACTACTAACTGGTTAGAGTCGGCACATGAGGTGAAACCTACTTGCCATCCCTTGTTGGGATAGACATTCTGGGTGTAGAACTCAATGGCCGATAGAATGCCTGAAGGAGGAGGAAAGTGTGATCACAGATAACTTGGAGGCCTCTGACTTGGGTGCCTGAATGGAAAGTGATATTATTGATTGTGATAGAAACGGAGAAGCAGGGTGAGAGGGAAAACCATGAATTTTGTTTTGCACATCCTTAGATCTGAAGTTCAACAGGGCATCCAAGAGTAAAGGCTGAGATGGAAATATGGATCTGAGCCCAGGAGAGACCCAGACTGGAGCTATGATTAGAGAGAGTGTCACTGACGCTTGGCAAGTGAATGGCATCTCCCAGATTGGAGAGAAGACAGAGAGGGCTGAGGACAGAACCCTGGGAACACCAGGGGCTTGGCAGTATAAGGAGAAAGAAGAGAGCACCGTCTGGTAAGGAAGAACATTCGCAGATGGAGGTAGTTGGGGTGTCAGGTCCTGGGAGAGGTTGAGAGCCACGATGAAGCTGCGATGAGGATTCGTAACGGTAACATCCTTGTTGCCAACCTTGAGAGAGCATCGCAGGAGTGTGGGGTGGACGGAAACCAACTTACGTGGTTTGCTGGCTGAAAAGAAGGTGAGGAATATAAAACTATTCTGTCAAGATGTTTGGAGGCAGGGTTCAAGGGAAGAACCAGAGCACATTGCTGACAGGGAAGAAGGTGGATGAGATCGATGTTGGAGAGGGGAAGCAGCAGGGATACAAAAGGGACAAATTAATAACGGGGAGAATTTCCTCTTGGAAAGATAAGCACTTATCACAGAGTGTAATTTACATCTATTGGTGTGATTCGGACCACCAGTCCAAGGCTCTGTCTTTTTTCGGTCCTTATTTTATCCCCAGTGCCCAGGAAAACATTAGGCACTGGGACTTCCTTGGTGGCGCAGTGGTTAAGAATCCGCCTGCCAATGCAGGGGACATGGGTTCAAGCCCTGGTCCAGGAAGATCCCACATGCCGCGGAGCAATGAAGCCTGTGCACCACAACTACTGAGCCTGTGCTCTAGAGCCCGCAAGCCACAACTGAACCCGCGTGCCACAGCTACCGAAGCCCGCGTGCCTAGACCCCGTGCTCCACAACAAGAGAAGGCACCGCAATGACAAGCCCCCGCACCGCAACAAAGAGTAGCCCCTGCTCGCTGCAACTAGAGAAAGCCCGCGCACAGCAACGAAGACCCAACGCAACCGAAAATAAATAAGATTAATTTAAAAATAAATAAAAATGGTCTTTAAAAAAAAAAACACCACCAGGCACCGAATGAATACATGTTGAATAAAGTGAATAAATGGTTAAATAGCATCCCCTTTTCTTAGACATGAAGGAAGGAGTCACTGGGACAATTATTCTTGATAGCAAGGGGAGGAGACAATCTTTATTTATTTATTTTTTTTCAGAGAGAGCAGCAACTAGGGTGCATTTATTTCCTCCTGGGCCTGGCAGGCTGGGAGCAGAATACAGACAAAGGCACTGGGGCATGTGACCTGTTATGGCCTGAGTTCAGCTGCCTGGGTGGTAACTGGGTGGGTGTGCCAGGGTGTATGGGGACTGGAGTGATCCTCTCAGAACTGAGAGAAGGGCCCTTGGGGTGTGCAAGCAACACAAATGTTGGGCTTGGCACAGATGCAAGAGAAGAGTTATGGAGCAGATGTGAGATGGGTGTGCTGGGGCAGGGTGTGTTGAAGCATGTTGGGCCCCTGGCTGTTGACTGAGAATCTGGGTGCAAAGGGCTGGGAGAACACAAAGGCCTGTGGGTCAGCAGGAGCCCTGAAGATGTGACTACTACAGCAGGGCGATGAGGGGGCAGGTCTGGGACTCCGTTCAGGAATACATGGTCAGCTGCAGCCACTCCTGGATGTTCACCTGGGTTTGTCCAGTGCCATCTTTGTCAAGAGATTTGAAGGCACGGAACATCGCATCCAGTCTGACCAGGCAGTTGATGAAGTTGTCAGATTCAGTGTTCCCTCCCTCATCTGAGTAGCGTGGGATGATCGTGTTGTAGAGATGCTCATTCAGGTGGAATCCTGCTGCCTCAAAGGTCCCCGGGAGTTCACTGCTGCCAGCGGTCCCTGAACAGTCAATGTCAAACTGTTTGTTTATGGCCTGCCACTTTTTGATGTTGTTCCACAAGTACGTGAATTCCTCGAAGCCCAGCTTGCCGGTCGTGTCACTATCCATAACGGCCACCATGCTGTGACATGTGTCAACGCCAAAATCATCCATCTTCAGATCAGGATGTCGGGTCACGACTTTGTTGAGAATGTTCATGAGTTCTGTGGCACTGACCTCCATGTCCTCTCCAGCCAGCTGGGCAAAGAGCCTCCGGAACTTCCGGGCCTTCTCTCTCTCATTGGCTGCAATGTTGGAGTAATGGGTGCGAGGGGGGCAGGGGCTCTGGGTTGTACTGCACAGACGCCTCACCCATTCTGTTCTTGCTGGACAAGCCTCTTCCTCCAGGCCCCGAGACAATCTTTTTTAACTGGTGATAAAGAAGGTGGTGAAGAGTGCAGGTGTGGGCAGAGAAACTGGTGGTTCAGTTATGATCAAATCCGCCAGAATTCATATAAAAGCTATACCAGAATTTTCACTCTTAAAGACAAAGAAAGAAAGGCAACAGTCAATAATTCCTTTAGAAATACACACTAAAAGTCATGTGACTAAGGATTTCTAAAGCTCAGTGACTAATGATGGATATGGTACTTCCTTTATACTTTTCTTTCAAGAGATAACACCCAGACAAACATAGAGTAACCAGCTCTGTCTTCTAGCATTTCTCTGATAGGTGGAAACTTTCTAAAATAAATAGAGGTGTACTATTTTTTCAAATAGAAGTGCGATCAGGTCTGGGAAAATAGTGTTTTCTTCCACTTGTGTCTTTTTTTCCCTTTGGGATTAAAAAATTTTTTTCAGTGTTTTCCCTTTGATATAGCCTGTGAGGAAACAAAATTGCATAGCTTTTTAAAATAATTAATTAATTAATTAAATTATTTATTTTTGGCTGTGTTGGGTCTTCGTTGCTGCACACGGGCTTTCTCTAGTTGTGGTGAGTGGGGGCTACTCTTCGTAGTGGTGTGTGGACTTCTCATTGCGATGGCTTCTCTAGTTGTGGAGCACAGGCTCTAGGCACACAGGCTTCAGTAGTTGTGGCACGTGGGCTCAGTAGTTGTGGCTCATGGGCTCTAGAGTGCAGGCTCAGTAGTTGTGGTGCACGGGCTTCATTGCTCCATGGAATGTGGGATCTTCCCAGACCAGGGATCAAACCCGTGTCCTCTGCATTGGCAGGCATACTCTCAACCACTGTGCCACCAGGGAAGCCCCAAAATTGCATAGCTTTTTGCCAAAAAAATTATAATTCTGGCAGCTACGTCATCATATTTGTACCTCCTTATAATTAAGATGAGGTTTGAAAAAAATATTTTTATTCCTTTAATGCTACTGTAGAGTCTGTTATTCCTTCCGTTCTTTCTCATCTGCTTATCTGCTTTTTCTGAAGGGTAGGCACTTTTACATGACAGTAGCTTCCAGGTTACTGAGATCTTTAGACAGCTCTCTCTAACTGCGTCACTCCCTGTTCCTCACCACCTCTTTATATTTTCAACTGTCAGTGAACTCTGTGGCAGGAATCAGGTCTGCCACCCCAGGACACAGAACAGGCCCCAGGGCCTCAGATTGCCCACTTCTTGAAGAGAAAGAACCCCTTTTTTTTTTTATGGGGACTGTACAGGTTGGTTGCTAACTCCTGAATTCTCTCGAAACAGATTTGAGTTTCTTAGAGGAAAGGTCCGAGTGAGGAAAATCCAATGTGATTTTGACTCGGAGGTCAGTTGGCCTTGTAGGAGCCCCCAGGGTGGGTCCTCGCAAAGCTGGAGAAGAGGCAGATTCAGCCACATCCCAAAGAGATGGGCCCTTCTGAACGCCGTTCCCCAAAGCCAGAATCTTACAGAGTAGATGTGTTAATGTTTTGGGTTAGGTCCCTTTGGCTGTTTTTTAAAAGAGGATGCTTGGCGGTTCCTCATATTATCACAGTGGCATCAAATCATGTGCTTCTCTGTTTGGACATCAGGGTACCTCCTATTCCTGGCTCAGTGGGTTTAGAGGTGTGTGTCATGTGCCTAAGCATAAGAGACTCTCTGGAGAATCCCTTCGTCTCCTGTTGCTACAGGTGAGGGTGTCCAAGCATTTAGAAATAGGGCGTCCTCACAGCTTAAGTGCATGTGAGGAAAACATAGATAGAACTCAAGCCAAGTAGCATGGTTTATTGGCTCAGTTGGCAGTAGAGACTCTCATGACCCAGGAGACATGCTTCAGACAAGGACAGAGTCTTGCATCTGGGTGTAGCCCCTCGGGGCAGTTCAAAGCTCCAGACTTGACTTGAAGTCAAAGGGAGCCTCTGCGGTTGAATGGAAGCAGTGGACGGTCTGACGTTAGTCAAAGCCATATGAACTGTGGTTCAGTCCTCTGTGCATCTGGGCCTGGTAGGCAACAAGGCAGGAGGCCTGGGGGTTTAGGGGCAAGAGATCCAGTTCCCATATTCATAAGAGCCTCAGATTTGGACTTCTGCACTACCTGCAAATGAGGTTATGAATTCAGACACAAAGCTGTAGTTACAGGAGGGAAAGAAGACAGTATTCATCATATAATTTTAATTCTAAATACACAAACAGGGCTTCCCTGGTGGCGCAGTGGTTGAGAGTCCGCCTGCCGATGCAGGGGATACGGGTTCGTGCCCCGGTTCGGGAAGGTCCCACATGCCGTGGAGCGGCTGGGCCCGTGAGCCATGGCTGCTGAGCCTGCGCGTCCGGAGCCTGTGCTCCACAACGGGAGAGGCCACAACAGTGAGAGGCCCGCATACCGCAAAAAAAAAAAAACCCACAATAAACCACAAACATTAAAACTTACTATGACTTTAAAATCTTATTTATCCATTGTTCATTTTTTAAATATACTAGGAGCCTCAAAGATGGAATTGAACTGCCTTCACTCTGCTTTCTTGCTCGCAGAGGGGCTGTTAGTAAGTAAGTGTTGACTGAATAACTAGGAGGCAGGGAGTCTGAATAATACATGATTATGGAGAGTTTACCAAGAGAAACAGTTCTACACCCTTTTCCTGGCAGTCATATATCTCCTGTTCACCCCCGAGAATGTAGAGCTCCCAAGGGAACACAGCCAGCTGCTACCACCCCCACCAGGGCTGCCCGAGCTGCAGTGAGCTCCACACAGAGCCCAACAGCTCTAGCACAAGGCTCAGCTTCCTCCCAAGCCTGGTTACTCCCCGAATGGCTCCACCCATCTACTGATCACCTTGGGTGGTGGGGAGACCAAGATATATCTGGAAGAGGGCACGTGAAAAGAGCCATAATAATAGTGCAGGTTTCTCCCACTGCACGAAGGGAAACAAATCTCATGATGATTTATATAGTTCATGTTTTGCTGCAGAGCTGAGCTCTCGCTGCCCCGCAAAGCCTTTGGGATGAAAGACGACACTAACGCTCATTTCTCCTTGGCTGTTCACACATAGTCAGTCGTTAAAGCCACACCTGAAGCCTTTCATCTAGAAATACATTTAGGTTAATGAATTCAGAGTATCAGTATAATCAGCCACAGAGCTTTGGTATTCAGGCTCTTTCAGTTAAACAGTGTAAGGTCCAGGACACCAAGAACCACCAGTCAAGATAGACAAACCGGCAGCAATATCCATGGGGTGATAGGAATGATCATCTCTTTTCAGTTCCATCCAACAAATATTTAGCTAGGCTTACTCTGTATAAGCACTGTGCCAGGTCTCAGGAGGAGAGAGAATTCGCTTCTTGTTCTCAGAGACATTGGGAGCAGTTTGGTGTCATTCAGAATTCAGGCTTTGGAGTCAGATAGACCAGTGTGCAAAAGTGCTTGGCAGAGAAACTGTCCATACAGGATCTGAGTAAAGGGTGTGGTTCCTTTTCTTTTTTTGCCAGAAGCTTTGCTCTCACCAGCCCTGTCAAGGACCGGCCTCCTGCCCCTGAGTCCCAGATCTTGGCTGGACCCCTGCATTGTGTTGCCAGAGCTGGTGGAAGCCAGGCACCTTCTTGGCTCTCTACTCAAGTCTGCTCCTTATAACCAGACACCATATCCCTTCTGCTCTCCAGGATGCTTATCTGTGGCCAAAGCTGAGCCTCCTTGATGCTGCCTGGCTGAATTTCTGGGATCCATCCCTGACCCGGCCTGTCATGAGACCAACTACATCTACGCTAAGTCAATTTTACTACTGAAAAACCTCTGATGCCCCAGCTCCCGGCAAATCAGTTTTCTTAAACCTCACCTTTGGGGCTTCCCTGGTGGTGCAGTGGTTGAGAGTCTGCCTGCCGATGCAGGGGACACGGGTTCGTGCCCCGGTCTGGGAAGATCCCACATGCCGCGGAGCGGCTGGGCCTGTAAGCCATGGCCGCTGAGCCTGTGCGTCCGGAGCCTGTGCTCCGCAACGGGAGAGGCCACAACAGTGAGAGGCCTGTGTACTGCAAAAAAAAAAAAAAAAAAAAAACCACTTCACCTTTGGTCATATCACACCTGCTCAGAAACTCTCAGTGACTCCCCATGAGCTCTAAATTAAGATGAAATCTCAGCCTGAGGGTCTTGGTTTGGCATAATCTAGCCTAGCCCACCTCTTTAGTTTCATCTTTCTTCCCACCTGTGTGTAACATACCAGCCTTAGTGGCTCCACTCTTAGGGGACTAATTGCATTGCTTAAGTATGTTCTGATCCTTCCTTCCTATGTCCTTTGCCCTTGCTAGACTTTGATGGGATTTCACCATAGGAAGATAGAAGGAGATGGAGGAAGATGGCTAAAGGGGACAATAGGAGCATAGATGACATAGATCTGGGAGTCTGTGGACACCAGAGAGGAGATATGCTTGGTTACTGGATATTGGGCACTTACAATCCCAGAATTATAGCCCTTAAATAGGAAACTTAACATATCATCTGCTCTACCCCTGGCCTTCATGCTGGAGAATTTTTTTTTTTTTTTTTTTTTTTTTTTTTGTGGTACGCAGGCCTCTCACTGTTGTGGCCTCTCCCATTGCGGAGCACAGGCTCTGGACACACAGGCTCAGCGGCCATGGCTCACGGGCCCAGCCGCTCCGCGGCATGTGGGATCTTCCCGGACCAGGGCATGAACCCGTGTCCCCTGCATCGGCAGGCGGACTCTCAACCACTGCGCCACCAGGGAAGCCCTGGAGAAATATTATTGTTCTTATTCTATATATTAGACCACACAAAAGCTCAGAGAGGTTAAAATGACATAAATGGAGGTAGGGAGAGAAATGTTTAGGCAGACAAATTGAGGGCATCCTATAGAAGCCTTTGATGCCAGGTTAAACAACTTGTACTAAATTCAGTCAATGATGGGGACTACCGACATCTTTCAATGGGGTAGTGTTGTGATTAGAGCTCTGTGGGGGGCAGTGTTTCCAGACTGTGGGATATGATCCATTAGTGGCTTACAAAGTCAATTTTGTGGGTCTCACGATAAAAAAAATATCAGAGTGCAGTATTGCTTTGTGTGTGTGGTTTTTTTTTAACATATTTATTGGAGTATAATTGCTTTACAATGGTGTGTTAGTTTCTGCTTTATAACAAAGTCAATCAGTTATACATATACATATGCTTTGTGTATTTTGTATGTGTGTACTGGGTTGTGAGGTAAAAATATATATATATATTTTAAATTAATTTATTTATTTTTGGCTGCATTGGGTCTTTGTTGCTGCACACGGCTTTTCTCTAGTTGCGGCGAGCGGGGGCCACTCTTCATTGAGGTGCGCGGACTTCTCATTGCGGTGGCTTCTCGTTGCGGAGCACGGGTTCTAGGCCGGTGGGCTTCAGTAGTTGCGGCACAAGGGCTCAGTAGTTGTGGCTCGTGGGCTCTAAAGTGCAGGCTCAGTAGCTGTGGTACACGGGCTTAGTTGCTCCGCAGCATGTGGGATCCTCCTGGAGCAGGGCTCGAACCCAGGTCCCCTGCATTGGCAGGCGGCTTCTTCACCACTGCGCCACCTGGGAAGTCCCTAAAATATATTTCTTATTGTGAGTCATGGCCAGAAAAGTTTGAAAGCCCCAGAGTTAGGAAGACTAATCTGATGACAAATCAGAGGCTGAATTAGGGGTGCAGAGGAGGAAACTGGAGACTGTGAGTCTAGTTAGGATGCCCTTGTCATAGCCCAAGGGGGAAGTAAGAAGGACCTGAATGGGAAGGAGAAGCCATGGGAAGGGAGATGAGGGGAGGACGTGAGGTATTCTGTGAGGTGGGAATGTAGGGTCTCAGGATGTTGCATTGTGGGGGGCTCAGGGAGAGGGAAGAACCAGTCAGGGGTGACTGAAAGTCATATGCTGGTACCCACAGCCAAGGGGGGAAGTTGGAAGAAGGGGCTGGTTTGAATCCTAGCACAAAAGACTGATGGAAAGACACACAACCACCGTCAGGTACTGGATCAGTCTGGGTCCCAGCAGGAGAAGGAATCCACTGTCATGGTTCCAATGCAGAGACTGAAGGAAAGGAGGATTTCCAGAGCTATGCGCACGCTTAAGGGAACCAACCTGGGATGATGAGGTGCCCAGAGATTAACCACGGAAGGAAGCCCAAACTTAGAGGGCCCCACTCCCAAATTCTCTTCCACTCTCCCATCCCTGAAACAAGTCCCTGACTGCCATTTGGTTTATCGCTATCATTACTCCTAGTGCTATTATTTCTAGCCTCATCGTCACAACGGGCAAATGTTTATTGAACCCTTACCCTGTGCCAAAGGCTCTACATTTGATTTAATCATATTTATGTCATGAGTTGTTTCTATCAATATTTCAACTTCACAGATAAAGAAGTAGAAACTCAGGGACATTAAAAAAAAACTTGGCTAGGGGCTTCCCTGGTGGCGCAGCGGTTGAGAATCCGCCTGCCGATGCAGGAGACACGGGTTCGTGCCCTGGTCCGGGAAGATCCCACATGCCGCGGAGCAACTAAGCCCGTGAGCCATGGCCACTAGGCCTGAGCGTCCGGAGCCTGTGCTCCGCAATGGGAGAGGCCACAACAGTGAGAGGCCCGCATACCGCAAAAAAAAAAAAAACTTGGCTAAAAACAAAAACAAAAATAAAAACAAAAAAACTTGGCCAAGACCACACAGTTAATAAATAAGTGGCAGAGCTAGAGTATGAAGCCAGTCAGTCTGATTCCTTGACCACTGTTATTCACTGCAATGCACTCCTCTAATTATTGAGAAATAGAAGATAGCAAAGGTAGAAATTGACAGAGCAGTTGACACAGCAAAACTTAGACTGACACAGCAAAACAGACTAAGTTGCTGGTCATGTGGGACTTACTCTAAATTTGATACAAGTGGGACTAGGCAACTCGTGGTCCCTCTTTCCTAATTCCTTATTCAAAGCTCTAGTGGGACTTGTCAGTAAGTTTTTTTTTTTTTTTTTGGCTGCGGAGAGTGGGGGCTACCCTTTGTTGCAGTGCGCGGGCTTCTCATTGCGGTGGCTTCTCTTGTTGCAGAGCACAGTCTCTAGGTACGCAGGCTTCAGCAGTTGTGGCGTGCAGGCTCTAGAGCGCAGGCTCAGTAGTGGTGGCGCACGGGCTTAGTTGCTCCGCGGCATGCAGGATCTTCCCGGACCAGGGCTCGAACCTGTGTCCCCTGCATTGGCAGGCGGATTCTTTTTTTTTTTTTTTCCTAACAAATCCAATTTTTTTTTCTTTTTTTTTTTTTTTTTTTTGCGGTACGCGGGCCTCTCACTTTTGTGGCCTCTCCCATTGCTGAGCGCAGGCTCAGCGGCCATGGCTCACGGGCCCAGCCGCTCCGCAGCATGTGGGATCCTCCCGGACCGGGGCACGAACCCGTATCCCCTGCATCGGCTGGCGGACTCTCAACCACTGCGCCAGCAGGGAGGCCCAGCAGGCAGATTCTTAACCACTGTGCCACCAGGGAAGCCCCTGTCAGTTAGGTTTTATGTAGAATATCATCCTCCCACTCACCCACCACCTACAGGGTCAGCTGCTAGAGTCGTGATCTCCAGCTTTAGCTGGGAGCAGAATTGTGTTGCCCTAGTTGCCTGACCATGGATTCTGCAACCTCTTTCAGAACTTCCTCCTCAGTTTTTCCTCTGGTTAGGGCCTCCTGGTTGCCCTTTGGCCCTTCTTCTCTGCAGTTGCTTGAATCAAATCCAGGCTGGGAGCCCCGTGATTCCTCTCAGGGCCTCAGGCCGGTGCACTGATTGTAGAGTTGCCCCCTTATGCTCAATCTGCCCTCTTGCACTTCTCACCTTCGAAGTCTTGCCTTTTCCCATGATCCAGTTCACATCCCTGTGCAGGGTGCCTGAAGTGTGTGTTACCTAACCAAGTGTTACGGCTCGGTCTATCCTAAGTCCAGATTCACACAGTCCAAGCAACTTTGTGAACCTCATTTCCCAGCAGCTGAGTGGCCCCCGCCGAAATCCCAGGACCTGTGTGCCTGCCTTCCCTCTGGACCCCCAGCTGCCCCCAGCTGCCCACCATGCTGTACATCAGCCCCCTCTGGACCTCTCACGAGGCCCTCTTCTCACATCAGAAGGGCCTGATATACTGCTCAGCTCACTGATCGGAGAGGCTTGTGCAGGATTAAGCAAGGCTGCCCCAGCTCATGCCAGCAACCCCGTGCTCTCCCCAAGCTGCCTTCTTCTGACTCACTGCCCTCACGCCCATTCCTTCCCCTCTCCACTTTATTTCAGGAAATGACTTTTGAGAACGGTCTCACATTTTTTTTTTTAAGAATAGAAAAATACTTCTCACCTACACAGAATAAGAACAGCAATCCCTAATGCTGTTAATAACACACACACACACACACACACCCCACACACTTGTACACACACTCTCCAAAAGGGGCTTTCAGAAACCAGGCTTACATGGAAGCGGACTGGTAGGGTTCTCCTGGTGAAAGTGGTAGAATATTAACTACCTTGTTTCCACTGCTCCCACAAATAGAGAAATCACTTCAAGCTGGATAGGAAAAGAACAAGGGTGGTCCAGAAGAATGTAAGCCTGAGATCAGTTGCATGTCAAGAAGAGAAAATCCAGCTACTTTAAGGGCCATCAAGTTTCTATGTCCAGAAATATTATGTTCCAGGATGTGGGTTGCAAATTTTTAGTATTATAACTTTTTCAGACAAATCTTATATGAACCCTAATTTTTTTTAATGTTTAAATAATTTTTTTGTATACATTTAAAGTTAAAACTTATTTAGCATTCACTTCTTATAAAGTTAATCTATGAGGAAAAATTATTGTCTTGATGAATACCAAATTTGGAACAATAATATAGATATGACCATTGCAATCTTACATAAGCTCAGCGTTTAATTTACTTCTATACATTATTTTAGCTGCAAAGAGTAAACAAATATTTATTAGAAAACAAAACAAAAACAGCTTGCCTTATCACCTATTATTTAAACTGATCCAGAAGTTTGAAGAAAGGAGTACTAGAACATTTTAAAATTTCCAGATAATCATAATTAAGACTATTGAATTTCTTGTCCAGGATAAAAAGTCAGACATGAACTACCCAATACTTTTTATAAGCAGCAGAGCCAGGTGACAGGTTACGCATTCACTTGTGAAAGATCACTGAGGCCTGACAAGAGCAGGGACCAAATAGATGCTTCTGAGTCTGGGGTGACTGGACTGAGTGTTGCATTTGGGGGAACGTTGTTACAGGAACAGACATAAAAGGTCAGTGCAGACCCATAACCTTGCTAATCAGTGGTACATGACTGACTGGTCTATGGTGGTAGACTCAGATGGTGATGGGGGAAGGGTGCCTGTGACTGGAAAGGGCATAAGGGGATTCTCTGCAGTGCCGAACATTGTCTATATCTTGATATGGGTGGTGGTTGTATGGAGTATATATGTATGAAAATTCATGAGCTGTATACCTAAGAATTGTGCATTTGACTGTAGGTAAATTATACTTTAAAGTCCTATTGGCGAGCTTCCCTGGTGGCGCAGTGGTTGAGAGTCTGCCTGCCAATGCAGGGGACACGGGTTCGAGCCCTGGTCCGGGAGGATCCCACATGCCACGAAGCAACTAAGCCCGTGCGCCACAACTACTGAGCCTGTGCTCTAGAGCCTGTGAGCCACAACTACTGAAGCCCACGTGCCACAGCTACTGAAGCCCGCGTGCCTAGAGATCATGCTCCGCAACAAGAGAAGCCACCGCAACGAGAAGCCCGCGCACCGCAATGAAGAGTAGCCCCCACTCGCCGCAACTAGAGAAAGCCCGTGTGCAGCAACAAAGACCCAATGCAGACAAAAATAAAATTAAAAAAAAAAAGTCCTATTGGCTGAAAGAGAGAGGGAGAAGAGAGAGAAGCGGGGAGGGCCCAAGAAGCTCTATCCCAAGATTTGCTCATAAACTTGTCAGCAAAAGTTTATGTGCCACATATATGGAATCTAAAAAAATGGTACTGATAAACCTAGTGGCAGGGCAGGAATAAAGACACAGACATAGAGAATGGACTTGAGGACATGGGGGGAAGGGGAAGCTGGGACGACGTGAGAGAGTGGCATGGACATATATACACTACCAAATGTAAAATGGATGGCTAGTGGGAAGCAGCTGCATAGCACAGGGAGATCAGCTCGGTGCTTTGTGACCACCTAGAGGGGTGGGATAGGGAGGGTGGGAGGGAGACACAAGAGGGAGGAGATATGAGGATATGTGTATACATATAGCAGATTCACTTAGTTGTACAACAGAAACTAATACAACATTGTAAAGCAATTATACTCCAATAAAGATATTTTTAAAAAGTTTATGTGCCAGTGTTTTCCATTGTGTTATGATTTGATAGCTAACACAGCTGCATGTTTGTGTTTTTAATTATAGTTTTTGTGGTTTTTTTTTTTTTTTTTTTTTTTGTGGTACGCAGGCCTCTCACTGTTGTGGCCTCTCCCATTGCAGAGAACAGGCTCCGGACGCGCAGGCTCAGCGGCCATGGCTCATGGGCCCCGCTGCTCCGCGGCATGTGGGATCTTCCCAGACCGGGGCACGAACCTGTGTCCCCTGCATCGGCAGGCGGACTCTCAACCACTGCGCCACCAGGGAAGCCCTAATTATAGTTTTTGAAAATAGTTTTAAATGTATGTTAAAGATGAAATCCAGGTATATTTAAAATATAAAATTCAAATCAAATATAGCTAGAAGGTGAAATTCAAATCACTAGTGACCTCTCCATCATTCCCGACAATATGCAAAAACTCATGGAAGATTGAAGATGCTCTGGGTGACCAGAGATGACCAAATGGCTGGAGGTCAAGCCAGTGGAAAAGGTGAGCACAGCGTGCACAGCCTCTTGGAAAGCACACAGGCCTCTGCATGTACCACCTGGGTTCAAGTCCTAACTCTGCTGGTTACCTAAGGTCCTGCATCTAGTACCTTATCAAATACACAGCCGCAGTTTCCTCATCTGTAAGATGGGTGTAATGCCGTCTACCTCAGAGTTGTTGCGAGGTTAAGTGAGAATTTAACTAGTGTCCAGCACAGTTAGCTGGCCCCCAACAAATGTAAGTTCTCATCTCTTCTGCATCCCATAATACAGTAAAATATACTGGGTTTAGAGGGGTTCTGCCTACCTTGAGTAAGGCATGCCTTTGACTGTTTTCCCAGAGGCAAGAGGGACTTGCATCTCACCATACACAGCCAAACCTGGCACCTCCTTGCTGCCAGCAATACATCTGCAGGACTATACACAGGCCCTCGACAGAAACGTTCATCACAAGTAGAGGTGCTAGTCATACTACTTTAGAAAGAAAATGACCAGAATGTGAGTGAGCAGACTACCCATTCCAGGCCCTGGCTCCGCAGCCACAAGAGCAGAACAGAAATTTGTGAGAGGACAGGAGGAAGTTTCTTCTCTTTCGAGGGTTCTCCTTCCTTTTCTTTTCCTCAGCCAAGCTTGGGAAATGGGAGAAAACTAACAAAAGGCAAGAAGGCAGAAAGCGGGAATTCCCTGGTGGTCCAGTGGTTAGGACTTGGCACTTTCACTGCCAAGGGCCCGGGTTCAATTCCTGCTCGGGAAACTAAGATCCTGCAAGTTGCATGCCATGGCCAAAAAAAAAAAGAAGGCAGAAAGCCTCTCTTATCCTTTGATCATGAGAGTGAAAACATGTTTCATGTTTCTCATAGCACATTAAATGCCAGGTTCAAGATGTCCTATTGGGGAGGTGGTGTCCATACCGGAGATGGGTGTGGCCATGACACCAGTGTGTTAGCCTCAGCATTCTTGGCTTGCATGGACTCCTACTATTTTATCTATCGGAAACATTTCCTTGTAAGGACGAACGCTTAGTTTGGTCTCAGGACCAGGTGTTCCCCTTCAGATCATTGCCTGAAAGAAATGGTTTTAAGCTACAAAGAAAACAAGTTAGGTCTGTCTCAATTATTCTACGTGAATCTTCAGGTTCCAGTAAACCTGCTTCTCAGATGTACCGGATTTTCATCTTCCAGTTTCAGAGGTCTGAGCCAATTATGCCCTGGAAACAGATCTCAGTTTCGAAGCACTCCTCTCTGCCTAGTTTTCAGGGCATGAAGAGCTACATCCTGCTTTGGTAAACTCTGTCCTGGTAGGAGTTCAAGACCAAGAGTAGTTAAAGCTGGAGCCCAGAGGCTTGTAAGAGATTTACCAACTTGCCCCGAGAGAGGTCGCTTCTCAATCTTTAGCCCTTTTTATTTATTTTTAAAATCATTTTATAAATTTATTTATTTATTTTTGTGTGTGTTGGGTTTTCATTTCTGTGTGTGGGCTTTCTCTAGTTGCGGCGAGCGAGGGCTTCTTTTCGTTGCCATGCGCGGGCTTCTCATTGCGGTGGCTTCTCTTGTGCGTGGGCTTTAGTAGTAGTTGTGGTTCGCAGGCTCTAGAGCGCAGGCTCAGTAGTTGTGGCACACGGCCTTAGTTGTTCCTTGGCATGTGGGATCTTCCCGGACCAGGGCTTGAACCCATGTCCCCTGCATTGGCAGGTGGATTCTTAACCACTGTGCCACCAGGGAAGTCCCTTTAGCCCTTTTTATAAGTAAGGCTTCATGCCCTCCCTCTGCTGGAGACTTCAGACCCCAAAAGGTATTTGCCTTTCCAGAGGCCTCTTCTTTCAGGTCAGCCGCAGGCTAACCTAACCTTGTGCAGTTCTGACCGGCTCTGTTAACCTTTTATTTCACTCTCACAGACCTGGTGAATGCCTTTGTGAACTGGCCTTGAACAAGTTTTACCGACTCCACAGTCTGGATTTTCTCTGCCAGTACTCTGTTTGCTTGTTAATGTTGCAAGAATTGGACCCAACAGCCTCCATACCCCACGACTCAGCCTCGCTCTAATGAGCTGTGTGTTGCAAGGCCTTCCTGGGGCAGCGCCGCCCCCTCTAACGTCAGCCAGGTGCTGCCTAGGCCACCAGAGCCCTGCCTGAGCCGGGACGTGAGTCAGAAACACTCCCCACAGGCAGGCAGAGGCAAAGGGAAGGTGAATTCTGGTGTGTCCCGCTCCCCAACACTGCAGCCACTCTTGGCCTTTCCCCGGCACAGCCTGGGAGGCACCAATTAAGGGTTAGGAAGAACTTCCGTAGTGAGATCCATTTTGATCCATTCTTTTCTCAGAGTCAGAGATAGCAGAGTGGCTATCTCTGACTCTGAGAAAAGGCAGTGGTGATATCCACCTAGGGGTTGTGTGAAGAAGCCTGTCTTATTTTCAGCTAATTGGTCTTAGATTTGTGGGTCATCTATTTCCTGGAAAAAAAAAATCTGACTGTTAAGCTTTTGGGGGAAAACCAGAGGAAATCATAGAATTAGCTATTTAGAGATTCTCAGAATCTCTGGGCAAAAAAAAAAAAAAAAAAGGAAATGACAGAGAAAAAGAAATCACTGGGCTCTAGAGCTGTGGCAGAAGGCCAAACACTGGATAATGGCCACAGAAGAGATATTAATGAATTACGTTTAAACATATGCTTCTCTTTGGAAAGGAATTGCTTAGGGAAAGCTTATGCCTTAATTCCTGCTACTGCTAAATTGGAAAACCTTAACTGATTTTACCTTAAATTCTTTTATCCTTTAACTCTTTTACCAGATTTTAAAAATTCAAGCCTCCGTGCAAAAATGCAAACACATTTCTATCTCTAGATGGGCTGTAACAAAAGTAGGAGACTTAAACAATTGTCAGTTTTATGAAAAGAGATGAAATCTGACCACAGTTCACACATTTCCCAGTGATTTTCTGTTTGCTGCATCTTATCTATGAATCATCTGACACAAAACAGCTGTAAGGCCTCTCTCTGCTATAAGGACATGATGGTATAAGTTCCATGCTCTACCAGGAACTGCACCCCAGTTTGTGGTCTAGTTGTTGACAAAATTGACATAACACGAGTTCCAGCCCACTAAGTCTACCCCACAGGGTGGCTACTCCTCCCCTCCTGCAGTCCCTGGAATGGCCATACTTTGGACTGGCTCCCGCCCCAGGAGGAAACACAGGCCTCTTGGCTGCTAGTGCCAGAGTGTTGCCTGGTTCCTGACCACACCCATAGATTTGTTTGCTTTCTTTCATTTTGCGGAGGATCGTTTTATTTTAATTTATTTTTAAAATTTCATTGAAGTATAGTGTTGATTTACAATGCTGTGTTAATTTCTGCTGTACAGCAGAGTGACTCAGTTATACATATATATATTCTTTTTCATATTCTTTTCCATTATGGTTTATCACAGTATATGGAATCTAGTTCCCTGTGCTATACAGTAGGACCTTGTTGTTTATCCATCTTATATATAACAGTTTGCATCTGCTAATCCCAGACTCCCAATCCTTCCCTTCCCCTCCCCCACCCCTTGGCAACCACAAGTCTGTTCTCTGTGTCTGTGAGTCTGTTTCTGTTTTATAGATATGTTTATTTGTATTGTATTTTAGATTCCACATATACGTGATATCATATGGTATTTGTCTTTCTCTGTCTAACTTACATCGCTTAGTATGATAATCTCTAGGTCCATCCATGTTGCTGCAAATGGCATTATTTCACTCTTTTTAATGGCTGAGTAATATTCCACTGTATATATATATATATATATCACATCTTCTTTATCCATTCATCTGTCCGTGGATATTTAGTTTGTTGTCATGTCTTGTCTATTGTAAATAGTGCTGCTTTGAACACAGTGGCACATGCATCTTTTCAAATTATATTTTGTCTGGCTATATGCCCAGGAGTGGGATTGCTGGATCATATGGCAACTCTATTTTTTAGTTTTTTGAGGAACCTCCATACTGTTCTCCATAGTGGCTGCACCATTTTACATTCCCACCAACAGTGTAAGAAGGTTCCCTTTCCTCTACACCCTCTCCAACATTGATTATTTGTAGACTTTTTAATGATGGCCAGTTTGACCCATGTGAGGTAGACACTACCTCATTGTAGTTTTGATTTGCATTCTCTAATAATTAGCAATGATGAGCATCTTTTCATGTGCCTATTGGCCATCTGTATGTTTTCTTTGGAGAAATGTCTATCTAGGTCTTCTGCTCATTCTTGATTGCGTTTTTGTTTTGTTTTGTTTTGCTTTGTTATGTTATTGAATTTATGAGCTGTTTGTGTATTTTGGAAATTAGGCCCTTATTGGTCGCATCGTTTGCAAATATTTTCTCCCATTCCATAGGTTGTCTTTTCATTTTGTTTATGGTTTCCTTTGCTGTGTAAAAGCTTATAAGCTTAAAGAGGTCCCATTTGTTTATTTTTTGCTTTTATTTCTATTGCCTTGGGAGACTGACCTAAGAAAACATTGGTATGATTTATGTCAGAGAATGTTTTGCCTATGTTCTCTTCTACGTGTTTTATGGTGTCTTGTCTTATATTTAAGTCGTTAAGCCACTTTGAACTTATTTTTGTGTATGCTGTGAGTGTGTGTTCTAACTTCATTGATTTACATGCGGCTGTCCAAGTTTCCCAGCACCACTTGCTAAAGAGGAATTTTTGTTTTGATACAATTTCAATTTTACAGAAAAATTACAACAGTACAAGGAACTCTTACAATCTTTGATCCATTTATTTGCTTTCTTGCCTTGTCTGCACTCAGGCACACAGTCTCTCTCTGTCTCTCCTCCCACCCCTTCCTTCCCTCCCTCCCTTTTAAAAGTGAGTTGGAGATGTGGTGCCCCTTTACTGCTAAATACTGCAGCGTGCATTTTCCAGGAAGACATTCTCTTACCACAGTTCAGTTAACACAATCAGGGAATTAAGCATTAATCCAATACTACTATCTATTTCATCAACTGTTCCCAAAATGTCCTTACTTTTTTTTTCTTTCTCTCCAAGTCCAGGACCAAATCCAAGATCACGCACATTTAGTTGTCAGATCTATTTATTTTCCTTTATTCTGGAACATTCCTTCAGCTTTTCTTTATGTTTCTTGACCCTAACATTTTAAACGAGTACAGGCCAGTTATTTTGTAGAATGTCTTTCAATGTGAGTTTGTTTCATGTTTCCACGATTAGATTCAGATTATGCATTTTTGGCAGGAATATCACAAAATTGTTGGTGTGTCCTTCTCCAAGCATCCCAATCCGAGGCACATGGTATTGGATATTGTTTTATACCAATATAGTGTTGTTAGGTTTGATGACTTGATTAAGTGCTTTCTGCCTTAATAATAACTGTGAAGTTATTACTTTTTCCTTTGTAGTCAATAAGTAATTGGGGGGCATACTTTGCAACTCTGTAATTGTCCTTTTTTTTTTCTTTGAGACTCATTCTTTTTTCTTTTTGGCTGTGTTGGGTCTTCGTTGCTGTGCACGGGCTTTCTCTAGTTGCAGCGAGCGGGGGCTACTCTTCGTTGCGGTGCATGGGCTTTCTCTAGTTGCAGCGAGCGGGGGCTACTCTTCGTTGCGGTGCATGGGCTTCTCATTGAGGTGGCTTCTCTTGTTGCAGAGTATGGGCTCTAGGCACGTGGGCTTCAGTAGTTGTGGCTCGCGGGCTCTAGAGCACAGGCTCAGTAGTTGTGGCACATGGTCTTAGTTGCTCCATGGCATGTGGGATCTTCCCAAACCAGGGATTGAACCTGTGTTCATTGACAGGCGGATTCTTAACCACTGCGCCACGAGGGAAGTCCAGTAATTATCCAATTTTCCGTCAGACTTTTCCCTATCAGTTTTCTACCTCTGTTATTTTGGTGTTCTACTGTAGTGAAGAGGTTACCCTTTACCTCCATTTATTTATTTGTTCATGTATTTATTAATATCAATATGGATTCTTATTTTATTTAGTGGGGCATAATCCATTACAAATATTATTTATTTTGATGCGAGATTGTCCCAGATTGGGCCAGTGGGAGCCCCATCAAGCTAGCTTCTGAGTCCTTTCAACATGATTCTTTGAGTATTTCTTTACTTTTTGGCTCAACAAGATGTTCCAGGCTCATCCTGTACTTTTCCTGCTCCCAACCCTGGAATAAGCCATTTCTCAAGGATCCCTGTTTCCTTCAGTGGGGAATGGTATTTAGAAACCAAGGTCTGGGGGTTAAATATGCTCATTCCTACTGTGTCATTGCTTCTAGTCCCTTTTAGCAGACAGAATTAGATTATATTACCTATATAAACACACAGAAATAGATTATTTTCTATCTATAAATAGATTATTTCTAATAATGTATTAGAAATATATTGGAGACATATAGAGAGATATATTAGTCATATATAGTTATATGGATAACTCCAATTCCAATGCAAAAAACACCTTTTCTGTATCTGTAATATCTCTCCCCAACAATTGGAAATCAGACTCCCACTTACCTCATGCCCAAGAATATACAGATTGTAGTTTCCGAATTGCTAATTCCTAGCACTACTAAAAGTAAACCTAACCAGGCTTCGATTTGTTTACTGTTTTTTTAGGTAAAATTTACATACATTGAAATGCCAAATCCTAAGTATACAGTGCAACTGCTTTTGACAAATAGCTGTACCCACATAACCCACACTTCTTTCAAGATATGGGACATTCATCTCTGTATCTTCTCAGAAAGTCCCATCGTGTTTCTTCCCAATCAGTCCTCCCCACCACCCGAGGCAACCACTGTTCCAGTATTTCGCTTAGTCTGAAGACATCAATTAGCTGCCCTGGTTTTGAACCCCCATCTTCATCTTGTGCTCTACTCTGGGCTCTCCCGCTCCAAGGCTCATGCCACCTCAGTGCCTGGACTTAGATTTTGTTGTGCTGCTCTTCCTTGGCAATCCCAGATTTGCTTTCCAGCTCCTCTTCCAGTCTTTTGCAATCTCTGGTGCCAATGAGTCTGCTCCTCCTACAGGCTAGATGCTGATTCGGTTCCTTCACTAGTCTACACTCCTCATTCCTACTGGACTTACGACACAGCTCCAAAGAATATCTGGCCTGGAATGTGCTTCCAGAATAACACAATTTACTAATGATAGTTTCAGTAAAAGGCACAGCACCTCAACACTTGGTAATGTCTCCCTGTCTGGTCCTGCTTGATGGCTAGATTCTGAGCCACACCTATTTCTCCGTTCTTAAATCTTGCTTCCTTACTCCAGTTGGGTGACAGTCACAGTTCTCCCTTCCCAGTGACAGCTGGAGCCTTGTGAGCATGACTGTGATAGACAGACACCATGTATCTTGTGCGTGTTTAGTCAATGTGAAACCACTCAGCCCACCACCAAGACATGGCAAGTGGCCAGAGTTGGCAGCACAGGCAGAGAAAGTGGGTGGACCCCATGCACCCTGTAAATGCTTAATGAATAACTCCCTTTAAGTAGCACTCAGCCTAGCCAGAGCTATAGGGTGGGTGTAGGGTAGAAACTAAGGTGAGGCCTCAGAACCAGAAAGTCACACCCGTGTTAATATTTAGAAAAGAGTGGGGTTATAATAGCTTATTTTCCAGGCTCCCTAATGAAAAGACTTAGTGTGATTTAATCATGAGGGTTTCTGAAAAGGCTATTTGACATGAAGGCACTTAGCTCCACTCTTCATGTTGGCCCTTGATTATCTTAGGAGTTTAATAAGCAGTTGCTTGTTTTGTCTCTTGTGTGCTTGGATTTCCCAAAGGAAGCTTAGAAGCTCCTTGAGGGAGGTAACAGTGTTGTTTTCCTCCTGTCTCAGCACTAGCTCCCTGTCCAGTGACAAGACATGTTCAGTAGATACTTCTGAATTAAATGGAGTCTTCTGGGACTTCCCTGGTGGCGCAGTTATTAAGAATCCACCTGCCATGGCAGGGGACACGGGTTCGAGCCCTGCTCCAGAAAGATCCCACACACCGCGGAGCAACTAAGCCTGTGAGTCACGACTACTGAAGCCCGGGCGCCTAGAGCCCGTGCTCTGCAACAAGAGAAGCCAGCACAATGAGAAGCCCGCACATTGCAACGAAGAGTAGGCCCCCGGGCTTCCCTGGTGGCGCAGTGGTTGAGAGTTCGCCTGCCGATGCAGGGGACATGGGTTCGTGCCCCGGTCCGGGAAGATCCCACATGCCGCGGAGCGGCTGGGCCCGTGAGCCATGGCCGCTGAGCCTGCGCGTCCGGAGCCTGTGCTCCGCAACGGGAGAGGCCACAACAGTGAGAGGCCCGCGTACCGCAAAAAAAAAAAAAAAAAAAAAAAAAAAGAGTAGCCCCCGCTTGCCACAACTAGAGAAGCCTGCACACAGCAGCAACGAAGACCAAATGCAGCCAAAAATAAAAATAAATAATTAATTAATAAATAAAATCAATGGCGTCCTCTTAGTCACTTTAATGAGGGCTTCTTTGCACTGTATCCCAGCTCCCAGTGCAGTACCAAGCCCGGAGTAGGCATTCATATTGGATGAGTAAATCATGAGCTAATTCCATTAAATTGTTGCTGAATCAAAGTGTCTTTCCCTTTAGGAGTTCGCATTTTCAAAGAGGACAGCTATGAAGGGGCAATTCTTAATAACCCAAGTGGAATTAACCTCATAGTGGAATTACAGGCAACAGGGAGCCTGGATGCCATAAAGGGGTCATTATATTCTGCTGATGGTTCCCTTTTGCTGTCTACCTTTCCTGAGTTTTCTCTCTCCTATTCCATTTTCATTTGTTTCCTTTGGCCCAACAGCAAATTTGCTGTCACAGCTTCTTCTAAAAAGCCCTGTAGAAACCAGAATCTCCTAGTGGCAAATCTTCTAAAGCTTTCTGCTTTTATCCCTGCTAGCAAGACTGTGGAGGTTGACACCAGCAGGCAGGCAGCCAGGGGCTCTGTAGGGCTGCATCCCCTCCTTGACAGACGACATACATTACGGGATTTGGTTCCAACTCTTTAGCTCAGGTGCCTAGCTGTGGAGGATCTGCCTCTGCCATGCCTCTCACCCCGTTCTGACCTCATGCATCTTACTGAGATTATCTGAACTATCTACTTCCTAATGAGTCTGCCTGCCCACTGGTTGTGATAAAGTGTAAAGCTATTTGGCCCTAATCTCAAATTTATGATTAGCCTCCTCCTGGAGGGGGCCACCACCCAACCCACTAGTCATTATATTCGGGGACAAAGCCAGGGAAACATAGGCCATTCAGTACCCCATGTAGAACTCCAGTTGAGCTGGACTGGGCCACAACTGAAGTGGGCAGTCTCACTTTGATCTAAAGCCAATGGTTCTCTGTCACCCTTGGCTTCAATCAGAGTCATCTGGGGAAACTTAAAAAAATCTGATGTCCAGGCCCCACTTCCTGAGCTTCTGATTTAATTAGACTGGGATGAGGCCTGAACATGTTTATTCTTTCTTATGAAATGAGCTTTTATATAAGTACAAAAGTACTTTTGTATATAAAAAAAAAAGCTACAAGGCCATCACTAGTACGTTTGAACTTATTATTACAAATTTTCTTTATAATTTTTATTTTTGTGCAAAGTTCCATGGAGCACACATATATTTTTTTTTAAAAAAACCATAATCCAATGTATTTATTTATTTGGCTGTGTCGGGCACGTGGGATCTTCGTTGTGGCATGAGAGATCTTTCATTTCAGCGCACAAGCTTCTCTCTAGTTATGGCATGCGGGTTTTCTCTTCTCTAGTTGTGGCACGCAGGTTCCAGAGCGCGCGGGCTCTGTAGTTTGCAGCACATGGGTTCTAGTTGAGGCATGCAAGCTCAGTAGTTGTGGCGCACGCGCTTAGTTACCCTGCGGCGTGTGGGATCTTAGTTCCCCAACCAGGGATTGAACCCGTGTCCCCTGCGTTGGAAGGCAAATTCTTTACCACTGGACCACCAGGGAAGTCCCGAGCACACATATTTAACCAGTCCCCTGCTGTTTGTTGAACATTTAGTTTGTTTCCAGTTTTTAGCTATTATAAAAGGAAACATAATGAGAGCAATCCTCACATAAGTTTTCCTTTTTGAGGCATTATGTATTTCATTAGGAGAAATTTCCAGAAGTTTTATTACTGGATAAAATAGTATGCAAATATTTTATTTATTTATTTCTTGGCTGCACTGGGTCTTTGTTGCTGTGCATGGGCTTTCTCTAGTTGCAGGGAGCAGGGACTACTCTTTCTCACTGCGGTGGCTTCTCTTGTTGTGGAGCACGGGCTCTAGGTGCACAGGCTTCAGGAGTTGTGGCACGCAAGTTCAGTAGTTGCAACCTGAAGGCTCTATGGCACACAGGCTTCAGTAGTTGTGGAGCACGGGCTTAGTTGCTCCGCGGCATGTGGGATCTTCCTGGACCAGGGCTCGAACCCGTGTCCCCTGCATTGGCAGGTGGATTCTTTTTTTTTTTTTATTTTTTTATTTTTTTATTTTTTTGTGGTATGCGGGCCTCTCACTGTTGTGGCCTCTCCCGTTGCGGAGCACAGGCTCCGGACGCGCAGGCCTAGCGGCCATGGCTCACGGGCTTAGTTGCTCCGCGGTATGTGGGATCTTCCCGGACCAGGGCACGAACCCGTGTCTCCTGCATCGGCAGGCGGATTCTCAACCACTGCGCCACCAGGGAAGCCCGACAGGTGGATTCTTAATCACTGCACTACCAGGGAAGTCCTCCAAAATATTTTAGACTCTTTTGATATTGTCCAGTTGCTTTTCGAAAGGCTTTTAACCAATTTACACTCATTCCAGAATGGGTGAAAATTTCCATTTTACCCAGCATCGGTCATTTGCTAACATACCAAAGCATTTATTCTATATTTCAATGTGCATGTCTATAATTGAGGCTTACATTTTTAAAAAACCTCCCCAAGAGAACAACAGTAGGCTTGAGTAAAGGTTGGCCAAGTGCTGGGGGCCCTTTTCCTCAGCCCCTGGAGATCTTGTCCAGTGGTGGCAAAGGCCCAGGAAAAGAACCCCAAGGAAATGTGCACCAAGGAGAAAAGGAGGTTTCCTCTGAAGGCTTCAGGCCAAATGGGCCCCAGCCATCCTCCCTGGGCCTTTCTAGGGAGGGGCTCTTCTCCTCCAGCTGCCTTGGGTTGGAAGTGACCCAAAGAGAACCAAGAGCACATGATACCAAAGAGGGAAAACAGGAGAAAAAAAATCTGTTATGCATAATCAGGAGCTTGGAGCCTCTCCCCAGATTCTGGGTGAATCTACTTCCCAGCCCTTGGTCCTGCCTCACAGAAGCCTCTGGCTGTGCTGACCACCCCCATCAGATGTGCCTCCTCCATACCCCATTCCCATAGCCTTGGTTGTTTAGATTGCTTTTTAAATTACTAAAGAGCTACTGGTACAGCATAAACAAATAATATAGAAACAAAAAATGGCAAATTTGGAAAGATTCCCCCTCACCTTCTACCTCCATTCCCTTCCCCAGAGGTCACCTGATAAGAGTGTATCCTTCAAGATCATTTAACAGTGCTAGCATGTGTGAGATTGTGTGTGTATGCATACAGGATTTTTAAAATATATAAATGGAACCATGCCATATGTAGTTACCGCCAACTTGCCTTTATCATTTAACTTTAAAGTGTAGACCACTTTCTGTGTTAGTTAGTAGAGAGCTGCCTGATTCTTTTTCGTGGCTGCATGATCACCCATTGTATATAATGATATCATATAATGTAGCACATTTGGTTGTTGGGTGCTTCACTTGCTTCTCATTTTTCTCTTTGACGACAGCGCTGCAGTGAACTCATTTGTGTGTGTGTTGTGCCATCTACCTGACTTTGAGCGTTGCCACTGCCAGAAAACTCCTGGCATTGGGCTTCAACTATGCATACCCTAGGGTGTCTCCGCTACGTCCAGTACTCATTTAGGCTTTGGAGAAGCACGACAAGGCTCAGCCCTGACCTCTGCTCTCGTCCTATTTTTCTGCTGTTGTGGTCGAGTATACCTTATGGCCCAGCTTCCAGAGTTCTGACAACACCACCACATCACACAAAAGTGCAAAAGGTATGGCTAGTGTCCCTCTGACCGTTGGGAGGGGAAAAAAGAAGGCCAGCTTTGCCAAGTGCAGTCCGGTTGGAGAAAGTCTGAAAGTGGCTGCCTATCAAGGTGGTTTTCAAGATCCTCCTTGTATCCTCCTCACATAGGAGATACAAGGAGCTGAAGTGGTGTTAGAAGCTCTCCAAAGCAGTAGAGGGACCCAGGGAGTATGGGGTGTGTGTGTGTGTGTGTGTGTGTGTGTGTGTGTGTGTGTGTGTAGCCCTAGACTAAATGTTCTTGGCCCATGGATGGAGACAGCCAGTCCTTGATCTAACATGTTGTTGTGCTTTTGTCCTTTAAGAGTTTCAAGCCCCCTGGTCCTGTAAGAAATAATAAGGGCTAATGAGAAGCAGGCTGTACTCTGGGAAACAGGAAATCTGGTTCCATTTATGACTTCATCAGGCCCTACCATGGAATTTTGAACAGCTTCAGTTTGCTGCCCTGTGCTTTGGGTCTCTTGTCTAGAGGTGCCATCTGCATCTTTAGGATGCTGGGGTTAGAGTTCTTGTTCTTCCTGCAAGATAGTGCTAGTGTCATTGGCTGTTAAAAATGGGACAAGCAGGGGAGCTTTGCCATTGGGAGGAGATGTTTGCTGTGTTTGGCTTCTCCTGCTTGCATGTTTCCTTCTTTTTTACTTTCTGGACACACAGAATGAACATATGTTTGTAGTAGTGGAGGCAGGGGCTGAACTTCCTACGTGGCAGCCTCCTGAAATGTATTCTTGCACGCACAAGTGCAAAGGCAGATGTTGACCTGCTCCCTCAACCCTTTGGGAACTCTCTGGGGAATGGTGGTGTGGTCACTGTCAGAGCAGAGCAACAAACAAGTCTGCTTTAATCAGGGATAAGCTACATTTGAGCAGTACTAAAGTTGCTCATGGAAAAGTAATTTATTTAGACAAATCAGGATTTTAAAGCTTTTTACTGAAGTGTAACTTACATGCAGAAAAGTGCATGAATTATAAACATACAGCTTAGTGAATTTGTGCAAAGTGAACACACCTATGTCACCCATGTAACTCCTTCCTAGGTCAAGGAGTAGAACATTATTGGCACCCCAGGAGAACCCTGTATCCCACCCTCCCATTTACTAGTCTTTTGAGGTATAACCACTAACCTTTCAACACTTTATATTAATTTTGCCTGTTTTGAACTTTATAGATAGTTGTGAAATTTATTCACATTTTGCATAGATTCTGTTCATTATTCTCATTACCACATGGAATTCATGATAAAAATATACCACAGTCAACTTATCCATTCTATGTTGGTGGGATTTGGGGTTGGTTTTCATTTGGGGCTATTGCACATTATGTTGCTATGAACAGTTTTGCACATACCTTTTGGTGCCTGTGGGCACGCGCTTCTGCTGTATACATTCCTACAGGTGGAATTGCTGAGTCACAGGGTTTGCATACCTTCAGGTTTTAACAGACCTTGGAAACAGCAGTGGTGTGAGTTAGGAATGCAGTGGGTTTTTTAAAAAATTTATTTATTTATTTTTGGCTGCGTTGGGTCTTTGTTGCTGCCTGTGGGCTTTTTCTAGTTGTGGCGAGCGGGGATTACTCTTTGCTGTGGTGCGCGGGCTTCTCATTGCGGTGGCTTCTCTTGTTGCGGAGCAGGGGCTGTAGGTGTGCGGGCTTCAGTAGTTGTGTCTCGAGGGCTCTAGAGCACAGGCTCAGTAGTTGTGGCGCACAGGCTTAGTTGCTCCACGGCATGTGGGATCTTCCCAGACCAGGGGTCGAACCTGTGTCCCCTGCATTGGCAGGCGGATTCTTAACCACTGCGCCACCAGGGAAGCCCAGGAATGTAGTATTGATAGGGGACAGAGCACAGGGCTAAGATCAGGCCCCAGACCTCTGGTCACCTCCCAGGCTTGGATTACAGGGGAGCCAGAGTAAACCACTCACCCTCTGTGTTTCCTCAACTGTAAACTGGAAATAATCAGTACCTGCTCTATTTCTTGCTGTGGGTGGGAAAGCCCTCTGCAAAGTCTCAAGCTGCATGAATGGAAGCTGTCATTAACATGGAAGCAGAGGAGGGAGCCTTTTAATTATTAATGAGAACTAAAGAACAACTATACTGATGTGAATTTCCATTTCCAATGAAGAATCCAGAGATTAAATAAACTGCTCTGCTAGACAGAGTGGTATTGCCAGAGGGGCCTGTAATATTATTCTCTCAAACCCAGACACATAGAGTAACCTCCCAAGCCTGTCCTCCTCTGTATGTTACCAGAAGATTCCTCACCTGCCTGGAGCCCCAGGGGTCCTCCCAGTTTTTCCTCTCAGTCCCCAAATGCCCAACTTCTTTGTTTTCTCTGCATCACCCTGAGTTGTCCTGATCTGGAAAAACTGTTTGGTTTGGCTCTGCCCAGCTGGACCAGTTATAAGGTACCGGGAAAGCCAAACAAAGGACACGAGCATTCCACACCCTCTTGCATTATTGAGTGTCAGGTTTGAATAATGTCAGGGAGGTGCTTTGGTCTCACAGTGAAGCTAAAAGTTCACAGCCATTTATTCTCCCAAAGGTTGTACTATGCTAATTCACGGGCTGTAAAAATTAATAATTAAGTGAAACTCGTGTCAAAACCTCTTCCATCCTATTGTTTCCCAAGCAGATAGTCACACAAGTAGATGGCAGTGCCCTCTTCTGGCCAAGGCCACATTTGCATGGCTGTGGCTAAGGCGGGCTTGTGACACGGGGCTGGTTTGTTCATTTAGGAGCAGGTTCATCTTGGAGTTAGTCTTGGGTAAATCACATTTGGGGATCCACCCTTCCTTTCCTCTTCAAAAACGAAAGATCACAACTATGATGGTTAGTTTTATGTGTGGTTAACATTTAAATCAGTTCTTTTTTTACTCTCCGAATGTGGCTGGGCCTTATCCTTAAGAGCAAAAAACTGAGATTTCCCAAATAATTTCTCCTTCAAGGCTGCAACATAGGAACTCTGTGTTTCCAGCCTGCAGATTTTGAATTCAATACTACAACATCAACTCTTCCCTGAATTTCCAGGCTGCCAGCCTTGTCAGCCCTCACAATCGTGTGAGCCAATTTCTTAAGATAAAACTCTGTGTGTGTGTGTGTGTGTGTGTGTACAGTTGACGCTTCAACAATGTGCAGTTTAATCCAGTATATAGTCAGCCCTCGTATCCACAGTTCCTCCACATCCATGGATTCAACCAACCACAGACCGTTTAGTACTGTAGTATTTACTATTGAAAAATATCAGGTAAAAGTGGACCCATGCAGTTCAAACCTGCATTGTTCAAGAGTTTCAACTGTATGTATGTGTGTGTGTATATTATATATTATATATATATGTGTGTGTTTGTGTGTGTGTGTGTGTATATATATATATATCTCCTATTGGTTCTGTTTCCATGGAGAACCCTGACTAATGCAAAACCTAGTCCAAATTCCATTTTATATCAGTGACATCTCATTTGAATATATTGAATGTAAAGAGACATGAAGTATATAGCAGGTGACTTTCTGAGTTCAGGTTTAAGTTCCAGTCCCACTTCACGTACTAGCTTCATGAGCTTGCTACTCCATTATATTTAGCCTTGGTTTCTTCATTTGTATAAAGGAGAAAATAGTAATATTTACTGAATAGGCTATTATGAAGATTAAATAAGGCAAAACATGTGTGTAGAATAGTATCTGGCTCAGAGTAAGTACTCAGTAAATGTTAGTTATTATTAAGATTATTGAGGGGAGTTGTCAAAGAAAGGGATTTATAGAGTGAGGGGTACATGGCAGGGGAGCTAGTCTTGCTCACCTCCCCCACTTGTCTCCCCAAACTCTCATGTACAGGCAGTCTCTGCTTTTCACTACCTGTTCCTGGGGTATATTATAAAGCAATTTCTTATAGAGTGTCCTGTTTCTTCCCATCAGAACCCAATCAAGCTTAAAAGTTGGATTCCAATTTAATGGACTAAGCCATTATTATGTCACAAAAGCAAAGTACAATAAATCTTGGTAATTATTTAAAACAGCAAAATTATTCTTTTATGTTTTAATATGGGGCTTCCATAAAATTTAATCTTCACGCCAGAATATAACTTATCATCAATTAGCAGTTTTGTTTGCCTTCTGACAATTTAGAAGGACTTTCGCACGATGATTTTAGTAGGTCAAAACCTGTTTGTTTGTTTTTTTTTTTTTTAATCGGGAAAACTATGGTATTTAGAATTAGCCAGCTGGCCTCAGTTTAGATGATCCCAATTTTGTTGGCAATATCGAAAGCATTGTAGTCAGGACCCAGTTAAACATATGCCTTCTTCTCTCTCTTAGGCTTGATCAGGGTATTGACCTTGGCCATGTCAATGTCATAGAGCTCCTTCACAGCCCGTTTAATCTGGTGCTTGTTGGCCTTGACATCCACAGTGAACACCAGTGTGTTGTTATCTTCTATTTTCTTCCTGGCTGACTCAAGGGGGAACTTGACGATGGCATAATGGTCAAGCTTGTTTCTCCTAGGGGCACCCTTCTGAGGATATTTGGGCTGCCTCCTGAGCCTCAGTGTTTTGGGCCATCGGAAGCTGGGTGACATCCGGATCTTTTCTCTCGCTGCGGAGCACAGGCTCCGGATGCGCAGGCTCAGCGGCCATGGCTCACGGGCCCAGCTGCTCCGCGGCACGTGGGATTTTCCCGAACCGGGGCACGAACACGCGTCCCCTACATCGGCAGGCGGACTCTCAACCACCGCGCCACCAGGGAAGCCCCGGATCTTTTTTTTTGTGGCCGTGGATGCCTTTCAACACTGCTTTCTTGGCCTTCAAAGCTTTTGCTCTGGCTTCAGCTTTGGGAGGGACTGGGGCTTCCTTCTTCGCCTTACGTGCCATCTTCGTGCAGTCCAAACCTGTTTTTAAAGTTAGCCAGATGGTTATATCTAGGTGGAGGGATTTGGGTTTTAAATATATCTATATACATAGATATTTTAAAATATATACATAAATATATACACAGATTATATTTGTGTTTCCTTCAGTGATTCATCAGAAGGACCCACGAGACCCAATTGCAGGTTATATACTCACTGAGGTTTATGATAACAAAGGTGCAAGAGCCAAAGCAGCAGGAGAAAGACATGCATTAACGGTGTCCAGAGAGGTTCAAAACAGGCTTCCAATGTCCTTCCTTCTCTGAGGTCACACAGGAGTACTCTTTCTCTCACTGTTGACTATGAACACGTGTGAAATGTCTTTGCCCACAGAAGCTGTTTGAGTCCCTAAAGCTTTTACGGGGAGCTGGTCACATAGGTATTATCCTGTTATGCAACCAACCATGACAACCGAAACTCAGGACCTTAATAATGAAACCAGGTGCAGATCGTAGATTTTGATGTTTGTGCAAAGCAACCTGACAAGCAGGTATGATACAGTCCATTGCTCCAGGTGTGTATAACAAACCCATCAATCACTAACAAAAAGAACACTCTAAGCCCACATTCGGAGCAGTTGGCTAAGGGTTAATCATGGGTCCTTGAAGACAGGTAGGGAGTAGGCAACCAGACCTGCTGTGTTAACTCTTTCCTCACAGTCTGAATTTTCTTAAATGTCTATAATTCACCTCTGTTACTTTGGTAATCAGAAAAGTGACTAATAATAAAAAGGCATCTGAAGTTAATGATTTTCCTTTTTAGTCATTTAATGATGCTGCTTTGTAATCGCAGTACAGCAGAGCTGCTGAGAGAAGTCAAGTCACCTTACTAGACACTTCATGGATGGCCATCAGAGCCTTCACACTCTTTGGGAAAACCATAATAACAGGCTGGGACAAAACATGTGAGACCTAGAAGGAACCACAGCAACACCTAGTTCAATTTTCCCATCTTAGAGATGAGGAAGTAGGAATACTAAGCAGTGAAAGGACTCATCCAAAGTTCTAAATCTTAAGTCTTTCAATTAAAAACCTCTCTTGGTGGGGGGGGGGATGGTGGTATGAATTGGGAGATTGGGATTGACACATATACACTATTGATACTATGTATAAAATAGACGACTAATGAGAACATACTGTGTATAGCACAGGGAACTCTACTTAATGCACTGTGGTGAACTAAATGGGAAGTAAAAATTAATAAAAAACAAACAAAACAGAAAAACAAAAAAAACACACCTCTCTTGGTACTCCTGAAATGGGATAAGGCAATGTCTGTTCAGTTGCTTCCGTCTTTTTTTTTTTTCTGACTGTCTTTAGCTTGGGCAGAGACTGGAGGAGCCCTGCCTGTTGGGACTGCCTGCACCAAGTGTGCATGGTCCAATCTCCTTTGGTCTACATAGAGGCTTCCCATCTTTTACCAGCCCCTTTCTTCTCCAGTGGCCCTACAGAAGCACCAGGACTCTGTATCTAGAGCCTTACCCATGCAGTGCCAATGGTCTGGTTTGGAACCTTGCAAGAGATTAGTTTCAGCTTTACTAAAATTTCTCTTTCTTTCCCCTTCAGTTATTCTCTTGTAGTTGGGGAGGGGTGGTGTCTCTCTCTCCCCTGGAGTTCAAATTCCTTGAAGGCCTTCTGGAATCATGTTATCAAGTGGTTATGATTGTGGGTAGTGAAGTCAAATGGTCCAGGGTTCACATACTGGCTTAACATCTCACTGGCTTGTGTAATCTGAGTGAACTACTTAATGGAAACAATAGTACCTCCCTCATAAAGTTACCGGGAATGAAAGGAAGTAGTAACTCTTAACTAGCATAGTGTTTGGCATTTAAAAATGTTCAATAAATATTGGCTATTGGGCTTCCCTGGTGGCGCAGTGGTTGAGAGTCCGCCTGCCGATGCAGGGGACACGGGTTCGTGCCCCGGTCCGGGAAGATCCCACATGCCGCGGAGCGGCTGGGCCCGTGAGCCATGGCCGCTGAGCCTGCGCGTCCGGAGCCTGTGCTCCGCAACGGGAGAGGCCCGCATACCACACACACACACACACACACACACACACACACACACACACACACAATTGGCTATTATTTTTTAAGTAAGTACTCCATTTATTTTGGAAAACTATATTCTCTGATCTTTTTACTCCTTTTTTTTTTGGCTTTGCCAAGAGGCATGTGGGACCTTAGTTCCCCCACCAGGGATCGAGCCCGTGCCACCTGCAGTGGTAACTCGGAGTCCTAACCAGAGGACCACTAGGGAATTCCCTAAGCAGTTTTATTGAAGTAATTGAGATGTAATATACAGTGTACATGTTTAAAGCATATAACGTCATAAGTTTTAACATATACACATCTGTGAAACCATAATCAAGTTAATGAACATATCCATAACCCCCCAAAGTTTCCTTATATCCTTTTTTAATCCATTTACTTGTCCTCAGGCAACCACTGTCTACTTTCTGTCTCTACAGATTAGCTTGCATTTGCTAGAATTGTATATAAATGGAATCATATAGTATGCACTATTTTTTTGGCTTCTTTCACTCAGCATTATTTTGAAATTCATCTATATTGTTGAGTGTATCTATCAGTTGCTTAGTAATTTTCCACTGTTGAGTATATCAAATGCTAAGTAGATATACCCCAATTTGTTTAACCATTCACCTACTGATGGATATTTGGGTTGTTTCGGTTTTGAAATATTAGAAATAAAACTTCTATGAATATTTGTGTACAAGTCTTTATATAGGCACAAACTCATGTTTCTCCTGGGAGTAGAATGGCTGGGTCATAAGGTAGGTAAATGTTAAATTTTTTCAGAAACTGCCAAATTATTTTCCAAGTGGTCGTACCATTTTCCATTCCCTTAGTAGCATATGAGAGTTCCAGCTGCTCCACATTGTTGACAATAGTTGGTATGATCAGTCTTTTTAATTTTGGATATTCTAATAGGTATGTAGTAGTACCTCTTTATGATTTTAATTTCCCTAATGACTAATGATGTTGAGCATTTTAAAATGTGCTTTTTTTGCCATCCATATATATATATTTTTTTTTTTTTTTTTTTTTTTGCGGTATGCGGGCCTCTCACTGTTGTGGCCTCTCCCGTTGCGGAGCACAGGCTCTGGACGCGCAGGCCTAGCGGCCATGGCTCACGGGCTTAGTTGCTCCGCGGCATGTGGGATCTTCCCGGACCGGGGCACGAACCTGTGTCTCCTGCATCAGCAGGCAGATTCTCAACCACTGCGCCACCAGGGAAGCCCCATATATATTTTTGATGAATTATCTGTTCAAATCGTTTGCCCAATATTGATGGGGTTTTGTTTTCTTATTTTTGAGTTTTGAGACTTTAAAAATATACTCTGTATATAAATCCTTTATGTGACTTACAAATATTTTCTTGAAGTCTGTAACTTGTCTTATTATTCTCCTAGCAGTCTTTCAAAGAACAGAAATTCTTAATTGTAAAGAAATACAATTTATCAATTTTTTCTTTTATGGATAATGCCTTTGGTATATGATCCAAGGTCACAAAGATTTCTCCTATGTTCTTCTCTAGAAGTTTTAAGTTTTACATTTAGGTCTATAAATGTTAGGTTAATTTTTGTGTATGGTGTGAGATATGAATCAAAGTAGTTTTTTTTCCCCCTTGGATAGGCAATATTTCAGCACTTGTTAAAACAATCCTTTCTCTACTAAATCACTTTTACATGTTTGTTGAAAAATCAATTTACCTTATATGTGTAGGTCTGTTTCCACACTCCATTTTTCCCCCAGTGATCTGTCTTCATGCCAATACTATACTGTCTTGATTACTGTGTCTTTTCCAAAGTTGTTTAGCTATTAGATCTTTTTCATTTTCAAATAAAATTTAGAATTAGCTTGTCAAGTTTTATAAAAACCTGCTGGGGTTTTGATTAGAATAGCATTGAATCTATATGTAAACTCAGGGAGAATTGACATCTTAACAATACTAAGTATTCTGGTCCACAAATATAGAGTAGCTCTTTATTTATTGAGGTCTCCTTTAATTTCTCTCAGCTATATTTTGTAGTTTTCAGTGTACAGGACATGCACTTCTGTCAGTTTTATTGTTCTGCATTTGACATTTTTGGTACTAGGGTAAATGGTACGATTTTTAATTTCAGTTTTCAGTTGTTTGCTAATATATTGATATCCAGTTGATTTTTATATATTGAACTTATATCAAGGAGCCATGCTAAACTCACTTATTATTTTTATAAGCTGTTTTTGTAGACTCCATAGGATTTTCTGCATCGACAATCATGTCCTCTATGAATAGTTTTACTACTTTCTTTTCAATTTGATTGTCTTTTATTTCTTTTCCTTGCCTTATTATACTGGCTTGAACCAGTACAATATTAAATAGAAGTGATGAAAGCAGACATCCTTCCCTTGTTCCTAATTTTAGAGGGAAAGCATTCAGTCTCTTACCATTTAGTATGAAGTTAGCTGTAGATGCCCTGTATCAGGTTGAAGAAGTTCCTTTCTATTCTTAGTTTGCTAAGAGGTTTTTTTTCTTTTAATCAAGAATTGATGTTAGATTTTGCCAAGTGTTTTTCTGTGTCTACTGATACAATTATGATTATTTTTCCTTTTTAGTCTTTAATATGGTGAATTACATAGATTGATTTAATAATAGCTTTACTAAGACATAATTCATAGAGCATAAAGCTTACCCTTTTAGAGGGTACAATTCTGTGGATTTTACTGTATTTATAGAGCTGTGCACCCGTTATTGCAATCAAAATGCCATAACATTTTCTTTACCCCAAAGAGAAACTTTGTACCTATTAGGAGTCATTCCCTACTTTCCCCCCTCTCCCCAGGCCCTGGCAACCACCAATCTACTTCTACGGATTTGCTAATTCTGAACATTTCATATGAATGGAATCATACTCAGTGTGGTCCTTTGTGACTGGCTTCTTTGACTTAGCATGTTTTCAAGGTTTATCTATGTTATAGCATATATCAGTATTTCATTCCTTTTTATGGCTGAATAATATTCAGTATGGTATGGATATACGACATTTTGTTCATCTATTTATCAGCTGATGAACATTTGGGTTCTTTCTACGTTTTGGCTATTATGAATAATGTTGCTATGAACATTTGTGTACAGTTGTTTGTGTAGACATATGTTTTCCTTTTTCTTGAGTATATAACTAGGAGTGGAATTACTGGGTCATATGGTAAATCTGGGTTTAACCTCTGAAGAAATTGCCAGGCTGCTTTCCAAGTGGCTGTACAGTTATGGGAAGGTTTTAAACTACAACTTCAATTTCTTTAAAAGATAGAGCTATTTAGATTATTTAATCTTGAGTGAGCACTGATAGTTTATGTCTTCCACAGAATTTGTCACTTTCATGTAAGTTGTTGAATTTATTGGCATGAAGTTGTTGATATTTCCTTATTCTTCTTTTAGTATCTGCAGAATGTGTAGAAATGTCATCTCTCTCATTCCTAATATTGGTAATTTGTGTTTTCTTCCTTTTTTTTTTCCTGATCAATCTAGCCTAGGTTTATCAATGCTATTGACTAGATTAGCTAATTTAAAAAAAATCTGTGTGTGTCACTCTGTTATGTGGAAAATTACCTTCATCCAATAGTAGCCTCTAAATACACTACTAGGCAAGCTATCCCAGGATTCATGGAATTTAAAAGATCACACACCAAATCGAAATGCTTGGATCACAGATTTATTAAGTCAATGTAAAACACACTGTGAGAAACAAGGGAGTGGAAATGGCTAAGTTAAACACTTAGGATAGGGACAAGTGGAATTGATAGGACTGTGCTACTGAAATCCTGGGGTGTGCTATGTTCATAGGACTTCTGTCTTTCTCTTTATGTGCTGTATCAGCTTTCTCTGCTTGCTGGCAATGCAGATATAAAGACTAGAGTTGAGGTTCGAACTAGGGGGTCCTATGTCAGTGATACATACTTGCTCTGTTGGAGACATGAAGTTATAGCCACAGTTGTAGCTTGTCAAATCATCTGTTGAACAGCCATGGAGGTCACATGGAGCCAGATTAGGTATCACTAATGGGTGGCCGAATTAAGGACTCATGAATATTGATATTGAATGTATCGTTGAATATTTAGTGCCCAGGCGCCCCTCATGTATGTTTATTACCTCATGTACTCTTGGTTCTTCTAGCCCTTTTTCATCAATGTTTAACCCACACATGTTCTATTTACTAATTCTGACCTTTACTTGATGTATCTTATGAGTTTATCTATCCGTGAGTTTATCCATCCATTTTTTTAATATATCCATCCATTTCTTATCATCTACAGAATTAAATATATTAAAACTATACATCAAATGTACTAAAGTCTCCCCATCTGTTATTCCTTCATCTCTTTCTGACACACTCACCTACTTTGGACATGGTGTACACTGAGTAAATCTTAAAAAATAAGCAATACCCTCTTGTAGTTTTGCAATAGAAATATAATTATTCAAACAAAAAGGTTCCTGTAGTTAAAAAATACACGTGGGAACTATTGGGTTTCTTTACTGCAGGACTTGTTAGTGCCTTAACGCACTCATGTAGGGGTACCTGTCCATGAGTGATAGTACACGTAGTGTCCCCAAACTTACTGACCCATGGAACTCTACTCGAGGTATATGTCTAGCAATTAGTGTTCTATAGAACACATCCCGGGAAATGTCCCTTAGGGGACTGCTCTGTGCAAGGCCTTAAAGAGGGCTGGGAAATGTAGATGTTTCCTAAGGCAGCCATAGACTAAGCAGTTGATTTGAAATTCCCTTGTGTACCTTATATGGTATAGACATTCAGCTTTTCCGGGTTCGAAATAAATCTATGATGACTTCCCTAGCGGCACAGTGGTTAAGAATCCGCCTGCCAATGCAGGGGACACGGGTTTGATCCCTGGTCCTGGAAGATGCCACGAAGCAACTAAGCCCGTGTGCCACAACTACTGAGCCTGCACTCTAGAGCCCGCGAGCCACAACTACTGAAGCCCCCCCCCCACCGCACCCTGCACCCTAGGGCATGCATGCTGCAACTACTGAGCCTGCATGCTGCAACTACTGAGAGCTCATGAGCCCATGTCTGCAACAAGATGAGCCACCTCAATGAGAAGCTGGTACACCACAACGAAGAGTAGCCCCTGCTCGCCACAACTACAGAAAGCCCACGCACAGCAAGGAAGACCCAACACAGCCAAAAATAAAAAAGAAATAAATCTATGGCAAGAAGCAAGATAGGGAAATTGGGGTTGTTCAGGTGTGAACTGACCAAATTATTCAGTCAAGGATTTCTCTAATTTCTCCTTTGGAATAAACCCAGGGATGGACTCCCCATCCCCCAGCCAGCATAGTGCTGACAATAATTCTTCCACTACTGGCTTATATAGCTGCATAGGCAGGCACTTTGAAAGATATTAAGATTATAAAAAGGAAGACCAGGACTTCCCTGGTGGCACAGTGGTTAAGAATCCACCTGCCAATGCAGGGGACATGGGTTCGAGCCCTGGTCCGGGAAGATCCCACATGCTGCAGAGCAACTAAGCCCGTATGCCACGACTACTGAGCCTGCACTCTAGAGCCTGCAAGCCACAACTACTGAGCCCACGTGTCACAAGTACTGCAGCCTGTGTGCCTAGAGCCTGTGCTCCGTAACAAAGAGAAGCCACCGCAATGAGAAGCCCGTGCACTGGAACAAAGAGCAGCCCCTGCTCGCCGCAAATAGAGAAAGCCCGGGCACAGCAACTAAAGACCCAAAGCAGCCGATAAATAAATTTAAAAAAAGATAAAGTTGAAGAAATTAAAAAACAAAAAATGAAGACCTCCTCTTCCACCAGGCTGGGAAAATATTAGTTTAATGAGACCTCAGGGAACCCAGATCTCTATGAAGAGGATCCTCCTGGTATGGTTACCCTGGACTGTCAAGGGATTCTAAAGACTTGAAACTGAGTTTATTGGAGTCCCTGCATTTGTCAATAGGAAGATAGCTGACTTAATCTAGTAGACAAAACGGGGGAAAGAAGTAGAGCCGATCACAAGGCTTCCACCCTATTGTGTGCGCTCCATTTCACATCCTCTGCCCCAGCACCGTCAACATGGAGGCAGGTACCCCCACACCTGGCCCTCCCTCCCTCCCTGCGCACAAGGACTGCCTTCTTGCCCCTCTTATATTGTCTTCTTGGCACCCTTCTCCCAATTTGTCTCCTGCCTAAATCCTGTTCACCCTTCAGATGGCAGTTCAAATGTTTCCTCTGGCGAGCTTCACTTGACTCCTACAAACTAGGTTATGCTTCTCTACCCATCACTTATCACAAGTGCAATTAATATTATCTAATGATTGTCTCTTCCACTAGCTTGTGAGCTGCGTGAGAGCAGAAACTGACTAGTTCACTTTTGAATTACTAGCACATGGCACAGTGCAAGTGGTTAATAAAAATACCAGTTGCAGACTTCCCTGGTGGCGCAGTGGTTAAGAATCCACCTGCCAATGCGGGGGACACGGGTTCGAGCCCTGGTCCGGGAAGATCCCACGTGCTGCGGAGCAGCTAAGCCCATGCGCCACAACTACTGAGCCCGCAAGCCTAGAGCCCGTGCTCTACAACAAGAGAAACCACCGCAATGAGAAGCCCACACAACGCAACGGAGAGTAGACCCCGCTCCCCGCGACTAGAGAAAGCCCGCGCGCAGCAATGAAGACCCAATGCAGCCAAAAATAAATAAATATAATAAGTAAATTTTTAAAAATACCAGTTGAATGAAAAACTCTATGTGCTGATACATTTTTGCTCATTTAAGTTAGGACTGTTCTGTCTTAGGTCAAAGTCTTCTCAATTCCCTTTATCCAAGGCTCAGATCCTCCCGTGTTCATTCCAAGAAATGCCTGTCTTATCTATTCCCTGATCAAAGTAGTAGTTGGCATCGCTGTATATGGGCTAAAGTATCTCATGTAATCTGGAGCAAAGGAGCCTTGGAAAAGCAGGGCTCTCTGTTTACAAATGAGGTGTTCAGAGTTCCTAGTGACCTGAGACTCTGTAATGAATAGGTCTTGTGTACTCCCAAAGCCCAGCAAGAAGGAATGGTGTAGCTGTGGGCAGCCATGAAACGAGCTGTGTTCGCAGGTATGCTGCTGACGTCACTGGGAAATAATGCTGGGAAAGCCGTTCCAGGGTGGGGCTAGCTGTTCTCTGGAATGTTGGGAACACAGGCTCTATTCTACCGCTCCTCAGCGGCGGAATAGTTAAACTCAAACAGCTTCAATCAGCTACTCCCCAGAGTACCTGCCTGCCTCGCATCCTCTCCGGAAACTTACTCTCATACCCATTGCTTAGCCTACCCCAAAGTCAGCTGCTTTCAAACTGAGTATGGATGTGATTAGGAAAATGTGGCCAGGGGCAAACAGGCTGGAGGTGAGGACAAGTCTCCCTCTTGTATTCATTTTCTCTGAGACAGGACTTTTTCTGAAGTGCCAGATGCCTTGAATTACTAATGGAGATCTGCATCGCAAAGGGGAAAGAATGCGGCTCTGCATTCACAGAGCTGAATTTTACCCCCTGACTCAACGGGATAATGTGACTCAGGCCCTTAGGAGGCTGTAGTGCTCAAAACATGGCGGCCACTTAGCTCTCAGGTGCTGCTCCGGTCTTCTGAGTCATCTGCACCTCCTGCATTTGGGACATCACACCGAATGCAAATGACCTGTTCACTTTTCTCTTTCTTCCGCGAGACTGTTAACACCTAGAAAAGTGCCTTCCAGGTCCCATGGTACATTCACATTTGTTGAGTGGTTATGACGTCAAGCACTGCGTGCTTTACCTGGATTACTTCATTTAATTCTCAAAACCCTGTGGAGTTAGGAATGACTGTTATCCGCCTTTTATAGCTGAGGAAATGGAGGCACCAAGAGGTTAAGTAACTCACCCAATGTATATATCTCGTAAGCGGTATATATGGCTGGTCAGGTTCCAGAACTTGTGCTCTTTACACGCTCCTACACCACCTCATCCTCAGTCTGTGTTTTCCTCGTTTTTCTCCACTTATCCTAGTATCACCATGGAGCGTACCATCCCTATCATCTCCTCCTGTGTGGGAGGGGCTATATTTATTCTTTGATTCTCTCTGTACTAGCCTAACACAAGGCCTTATAGAATCGAATGCTTTACAATTGCCTTTCCACTTGTCTCGTGCTGGGTTTAGGTACCAGTTATGCTCTTTCACAGAACATTTCTTGTTGTCGTTGTCAGCCTGGATGCTAGACTGAATGGACCACTATGCAGACCCTTTATGTTTTTTCTTCTTAATGACAACCATCTGTCTCCTAAAGCAATTGAGATCTTCAGTTATCAGGACAAAGGAAAAACTGACGCTAGGCACGGCCCTATGCTACTGTTACATGTCTCAGGAATCAGTCACACTGAAGCCTGGCCTTTCTACCTTTCTCAAAGAGAGTCTGGGTGAAACTGGGGGTTCCTTTCAATATTAGGTGCTCAGGCCCCATATGCTTTAACAAGTAAATTGTACATACAAAAGAGTATTACATATCTTTGGAGTTAAATAAATAGAATGAATACTTGTGCACAGCCCTCACCCCACTCAAGAGAACATTATCAGACTCTAACAAGTCCTCCATGTAACCATCCCAATTGCATCTCCTTCCAACCCTCCCCCTGGTAATGCTAATATGCTTTTCATTATACAGAGTATAGGTTGTTTGAGAGCAATAATTTTCTGATGAGTCAGATGTGATTCCCAAGTACTTTGTTATGAAAGGTACTAGCAAGCAAATGGATATTCAAAGTTATTTTGAGGTTTCACTTTCTATTCAAACGGATGTTTTCAGTGAGCTGTTTCCGATTCTCACTTCACAACCACTGCAGCATAATAGTGTGCTGAGAACAGATGTGTCACTAAATTGTGGTCAACGTGCAAAACTGATTTTTACCATCGTGGGGGACATGTACTTTTATGGCAATGCTGTCGGAATGCTAAGCTAAGACGGCGCTGCCTGTGGTAAAGGGCAGGACTCAAACTGCAGGAGGGGTGAGGGAGTGTGCTAGCACACCAGCACCGAGGAAATATGGTTTCCAGCAACTCCAAGTACTTCGCCATGCAGGCACGCGAGAGAACTTCTGAGAACTTGGTCGTGGCAGCAGACATTCTACCAACAGCTTGATGTAGACTAGCATGGCAACCCCTGAAGCACTGAATCCTTACAGGAGATCCCAAGCTCTGGTATTAAAAAATGTGCTTCAGGGCTTCCCTGGTGGCGCAGTGGTTGAGACACGGGTTCGTGCGCTGGTCCGGGAAGATCCCACATGCCGCGGAGCGACTAAGCCCGTGAGCCATGGCCGCTGGGCCTGCGTGTCCGGAGCCTGTGCTCCGCGACGGGAGAGGCCACAACAGTGAGAGGCCCGCATACCGCAAAAAAAAAAAAAAAAAATGTGCTTCACATATCAACTATGACTTCTGTATACATGGAAAAATTGTAATACATTTAAAAAATTAAATTAAAAAATTTTAATGATGAAAAAAAGCAAATAAATTCTAAAGGTACCGTTCTGGTTTGCCTTGGGAAGAGATAAACGTTTAGTCATTCAGCTGTATATTGTGGGGATAATTATGAATATGTTTTACTATCTTTTTATTTTATTAGGTTTAAAAAAGTTGCCCTCAAATTTTGAGACTGGAATTTAAATATTCATTTCTTAAAGAGAAATATCTGTTCACTCAAGAATTTATGATTAAAACTTCTCTCTGCATTAATAAAGTTCCTAATAGAAAAAGTTTTTAAAAAGTGCTTAAATAAAAAAAAAAAAAAAAAAAAGTGCTTAAATAGCAAAAAATGGAAAATTATTACTACAGCCAACAGATATTTCTGAAATGGTTTAAGTTTTCATCATTTATTTCCTGCCACTAATGGACCCTATGAAATAATAATTTCACTGTCCCCTCCCCTCCACCATTATTGTGAATTAGAAACACTCATGTCAGCCCAGGACTGGAGGAAATGAAATGCAGTTCTACCAGAGATTTGGTGATGTTTGTATGTAGCAGCTAAAGACCCCCAAAATTGGACATGATTTTCAGTGCTACTGAGTTTGTGAGAAGATTAAGTTAGGAAAGAACTTGGAGCTTTAAGGGAAATTGCTTTCAGGATGGGGGAAAAAAAAAGACACATTTGAGGCTATAAGGCAAGAACCTTTGGACAGATGCCCAGAAAAGTAGGAAGCCTTATTCCCATCTCCCCTTCTCTATCTAGCTTCTCTATTTAAAAAAGGCATGGCTTCCTGTTCTAGGACTAGAATGTGCTCTCTTCTTTGGGGATTTTCTGGAGACAATTGTGGCTGCAATTAAGTCACTGGGATATTTTTCTTCACCTTTATAAGATGCAGTATAATCTGCACCCTAGATAATATATGTGAAGGAAAGGTTAATTCTATGCTAAAACATGTTTAGGATGGCTTTTTGTTTGTTTGTTTGTTTTTTTGCGGTATGCGGGCCTCTCACTGTTGTGGCCTCTCCCGTTGCGGAGCGCAGGCTCCGGACACGCAGGCTCAGCGGCCATGGCTCACAGGCCCAGCCGCTCCGCGGCACGTGGGATCCTCCCGGACCGGGACACGAACCCGTGTCCCCTGCATCGGCAGGCGGACTCTCAACCCCTGCGCCACCAGGGAAGCCCTAGGATGTTTTTTATCTCAGGAAACAAACATGGAAAATCTTCACTTGCATTCTATTTTGTTATAGTTAAGATAACCATATAATTTATCCTTAAATCTGGGACACTTTTGAGAATGCAAGGAGGGTACTGTTAATAATTACGCCTGGACAACATAAACCAGAGTTGTCCCAGGCAAACTGGCATGTTTGACCACTTATAAGGCAATCTTTGTGTTTAATAAATATATCATCATATTGTGTAAATTTTAGTCTTCAAGCTTGACAATCTGATTTTTTTAAAAAGCATTAACTGTGATACTATGTATTAGATGTATAATCTTTTAGTTAATGCTAATACACTAAATAGAATCCCTTCAAGAAAGAATGTTCCATTTTTCCCTCTTGGTGCTTTGAGTATTTTGAGCATTATCATCTGTTTTATAGATAAGGTAAATCAGCACAGGAAGCTAGTCTATTGTACCAAATCACATTGCCAGGCTGAGCTCAAAGCTAAAAACTCTGCCCTTGAATCCCCAGCAATTGTGCTACTCACTGAACCATGAAAAACTGCATTCTAGAATTTGATCAGATTTCTATTACGGACTCACCAGAGGTGGAGACTTGTTACCACCTTTCAGATAAATAAGAATTCTTGTGAAGTTTGTCAACAGGCTTCTCCTAGTTTACATTAATCTTCTTCATCCCCCTTCTATAAAGAGCCCAAGTACTGAGTCCTGATCGTTAGTCATGTAGTTTGGGCTTTTTTAGTAAAGATTTCTTGGAGCAGTCAAGAAGGGATCCAGGTATTCATTAAGTTTAGTACTTGGGATTTTTCTGTGTTGCGGTAACTAAGCAACAGTTTAGATGTTTTAACTTAGCATGTCCTGCATCGGCAAGTTTAAAAAAGGAACTGTCAAGCCATACTTGGTAGAACCTCCCTTGGACTCTCCCACCCTCTGTATAGTTCCTGTACATCTTGGCTGCTCATCTTCTACTAACAGAAACCTCTTTTGTCTCAGCCGCTCTGACAGCCTTGTCCAAACCTTTCCCACTTTGAGGCAGCTGGATAACCAGTGTCTTCAATAATCGGTAGGGCTGTAACCAGTGATTTGATCATCAAGTACCTTTTGTAACAATTCTCACATCCATATTTTAACCTACTCCTTAATGCTACACCTTTGAATATTATTTGTCTTTGTTTATGAAAATACAACTCTCCAAGTTAGCAGTTTAAGAACTGTGCTTATTCACCAGACACTAAGGATATACATTTCAAACAAACACTAGATTTTTATTTATTTTATTATTTTATTTTATTTTTGCGGTATGCGGGCCTCTCACTGTTGTGGCCTCTCCCGTTGCAGAGCACAGGCTCCGGACGCGCAGGCTCAGTGGCCATGGCTCACGGGCCCAGCCGCTCCACGGCATGTGGGATCTTCCTGGACTGGGGCATGAACCCGCGTCCCCTGCATCGGCAGGCGGACTCTCAACCACTGCGCCACCAGGGAAGCCCAAAACACTAGATTTTTAAAGTGAATATCTAATGAAACTTATTCAATGACATAAACTGTGTGAAAGCTCTGCTACATAACATTCAATACATGTTAGATGGATTTGACTTTCCAGGTATACAATTTTGGAAGCAGAACTACAGTGCTAAGGCAACCATGGCAGGCACGTGTAAGATGGAGAACCTGTTCTTAGGAAAGCAGCATTCTGCAGCAAAGTGGAACAGAGCAAAGCTTTGTTAATCAGTCACACCTAGGATTCTCAGTTCCATAACATACCATGTGATCTCTACCTCTTAGCTGTAGTTTCATTATCTATAAAATGAGGATTAAGAAATGTCCTTGTCTTAGAGGTTTGTTGTGTCTTAATTGGGACAGTGTATTTAAAGTCAAGTAGACTTCTGTCTTCTCCTTGATTGTGTACATCTCAAATGCAGGGTGTTGAGTTCCATGAGCTAAAGTATGTAAAGTGTACAGAAGAGCTATAGTTACTAGCTCCCAGGAAATGAAGCTGGGTAAGAAGTAGGACAATACATGAAGCTCAGTTAACTTGGCCTCTTTATCTAAAAAGTTAACCAGTTGAGTGTTTTCCTAGTTTTCCCATAGCTTTGGAATCTACTCAGTGTTTAAGGGGACAAGAACAAGTCAGGATGTCTTGTGGAAGAGAAAAGGCAAGGGTCTAGATTAGTAATCAAGGAACTGCATATAAAGGGTACTGGATACCTGAGCAAAATATAATCTAGTAGACAAACCCTATTTTGATGCCATTGTCATGTAAGGAGGCCTTGGGATTTACTTACCCTCTTTTAAAGATTTCCTTATTCCTAAAAAATGCTGTCTTTTAAATCTACCTACCTATCTCTAAGGAATGCTCGTCCAAATGACTATCTTAAAAAATAAGGGCTAATATAAAACAAGGCAGAGCAAAAACTTAAAATGTTAAATAATCCTCTTTTCTTGTGTGACACTTAACACTTTAAGCATAGCTTAGAATTCTAGATGGATGGAGATTCTATTATACTTGTGAATCTGACTGATTTTAGCTAACTTCAACTAGGAGATGTGGTCATCTACAATAGTTTTAAGAATTTAAAAGCAGCAAAACTTTTTGTTCCCTCGAACACCTTATCTGTAAGTGCTATGAACCAAATTGTGCCCCTGCGACCCTAATCCATGTTTAAGTCCTAACCTGCAACAGGATGGTATTTGGAGAGGGGGCCTTTATGATGGGATTAGTGTCTGTATAATAAGAGACAACTGAGAGCTTGCTTCTCTCCACATGGGAGGAAACAGTGAGGAGTCTGCAAGCCAGGAAGAGCTCTCATCGAAACTGAGAACTGAACTACCTAGCACTTTGATCGTGGACTTCCTAGCTTCCAGAACCATAAGAATTTCTGTTTAAGCCACCCAGTCTATATTTTGTTATGGCAGCTCAAACTGCCATACAGTGGAACTGTGTAATTGCTCTAGAGAAAGCAGAGAGGAACTAAGCTGAACCTGCTCTGTCTCCTCCTCGTTCTGGGAATCCCAGAGAACTGCAAGATATAGTATGAAAAGAAATTGTTTAACGCATCAACATAAAAACCTGCCCTCATTGAGAATACTGTTCAAATGCGATAGGAACAAACTCTATGAGAAGGCCCAAATTCTCTTCTGGTATTAGAATTCTATTGCCTTATCTAAAATAAATGAGCTTATAGTTAGGATTCTATTTTGCAAAAGGATTGTTGCAAAAGGACTAGTGCTAAGTTTTAAAATGGTGATTAAAAAAAGAACTTGCTTGTGTCAGGTATCCAGGCAAGAATGTGTTTGTTCATGATGGGAAACTCCCCAGCCCTGCTCCAGAGTGATCTTGTATTTCACTACCCATTTCACAGCTCCACTTTAGGTGGGTACTTTTAGGAGATATGTAAGACATCAAATGCAACTTTAAAAATTTATGTTTTTTTTTGTCCAAAGGCAAAAAGCAGAAATCCTTTCCAAAAACAGAATATACCACAAATTATTCACTTGTTTATAGCCCCACTCACACTGGGTTTCAGGAAAGGCTAGCAAACCCCCTGTGGAAAGAAAACAGCAACTATACACCAAGTTTAATAATGTGACCCTTACTACAGGCGTAGCAGTATCTTTCATAAAAGAAAGCGGGGTGGTGGCAGCACGGGCAGATAGGGAAAGTTCCCTGACTTCAGGTGTAGGTAACCTGGTTACAAAGCAAGGCTAGCCTTGAAGGGAGAAGAGGAAATCCTCACAGCGGACAATGTGTTGAAAGATGGTTTGTGGAGGAGGGGTTGTTCCCAGGCAGCCTATTTAAATGCCTTAGTGAAAGGCAGATCACATACAGAGGGATGTCTCGGGCTGTTTTTCTTTCTCTCTTTATGACAACAAATTAGCAGTTAATCAAGCTCTGGACTTGCTCTGGGAAGCCCAGAATTGGGCCTAAAGATTAAAATAAATGGAAAAACTGTGAAACCATGAAAATACATTTAAAAAAAAAACTTTTCAGGTGTAATACACAAAAGCAAACAAGTTTATCTTAAAAAATATCAAGTATCACATCCATAGACTGTTCCTAATTATAATTACGTCTTAAAGCAACATTTGTCTTTGTTTACAAATACAGCAGCAGGTGATAAAACCTAACATCTCAACAGATTGCTTACAGTTCAGAATACAAACAAATGTGTATGTGTCAAATCACATTTCAGGCAGTTTAACTTAAAATGCATAGACAATTACATACATTAAATTTGTCATTATTAAGTCAATGAAAAAAAATCACAATATCAAGAAAAAATACAAAAATATCAAGGAAAAAAATGCTTTATAGAACACGCATAAGAAGTCAAGTTTACTTAATGGCAATAAATCAGGATCTACTAATCAGTGACAGGCAGTGAAAGTGCCTTTATCCAGGGGAAAATTAGAGGAAAAACATCCCATTACTTTGTACTCTTGATAGTTGCACTGACAAACACTACAGTCTTGAAAGCATTTTCTTACTTTAAAAAAAGGTATGCCCTACTTTGTTCTTTAAATGCGCAAAGGCTAGTCTATAGATTCCACCAGCGGCAATACTAAAATCTGTTTGTCCAGGTAAACTAATACTGGATATATTCATCAATTCTGTAATGCCTCCCCCTAGGCTGTTAAGCCTCTGAAAGACAGGCATTCTCTTCGTCTCTGTATCTGTGGCATCTGGCAAAGCACCTGGATCATGGACATCTGAGTGTCTGCTGAATGAATGCAGTTTTCAGATGCTGTCTATTGCCAGAAGCTTGCATGGCCATTTCTTTAATACTGATTATTTTATTGGCAACTTTTGTTTTACTTGGCAGAATTCTGAAAATAAAACAAACAGTGTCTGTCTTCAATGCTAAATATTGCTTTATTAAGATAAAATTATAGTCTTCCCTGAAAGCCACCCACCACTTTCTATGCACAGTACAGTGGATCAGTGTGATTCATCTGAATCAAGCCTTACACTTTTCAAAAACTTGAACACTTGAAGGTCTGTGCTTAGGTTTAATTTCCAAGATTTATAAACCAGGCATTCTATAGATCTAGCACTAGATTATTCGGGGTGAGGAAGGAAGACACTGGCACGAATCTTTTGAAAGTGTAGGCAACTGACTGATATGCAAACTAGGCACAGTATTTTAATTGAAACTCTGAGTAGAGCTATGTTGATACAAATAGTTTCAAAAGCTGTACATCTGTCTACAACAGGCAGCACTAATAACTGTGAGGTAAAAAAAGCAGGGGAAAAACTGACTTCTTTTCTAGAAAATATTCTAATATCCCATTGTAGTGGTATGACAGACTGAGGCCCAAAATTCACCCCCTTTCTTCTCTGCCCTTTTATTATTCTCTACTGAAAACAATAAACAGTAAAACTGACAAAGAATGAAGGGTAATTAAAAAAATGTACTGTCTATTCCCAAATAATCAATATATTACTTTACAGAAAACAGGGCTATGGAGTCACAGCTGTAAACAGCCATCTTCAAAAGCATGAAAAAGTGTCAGGCCAGGTCCAGTTCAGACAACCCAAGGCATTGTAAGCACTCCTTTAAGGAGCCTTGATTCTTGAGGACTGAGTGTGTGAATGAGGACCTAAGGTCTATACTTTAATTTTTCATTGTCATTTTTAGCCTCAACATTTCAAAATCTAAGATTCTAACTTCAGAGACACTATTTCTCAACACATCTCAACTATCTCCATCAAATTTATCTTCAAATTCCTGCTCTGAAAGTCCAAATGCCAGCATATTCCATACTTCATATTCCCTTAAGACCAAACATACTTTCTAACAAGCAGTCTCTTCCACAAACCAATCTCAGCCTAGCATAACTTGTTTTAAAAGCAACATTATTCCCTTGTAAAGACAAAAACCTTCTTAGATGCTTTCCTCCATTCCTCCCTTGAAACAACTTCTGCTTTTCTTAACTCCACCCTGAACCTAAAAATACTTTTTGGCCCCAAGTACCCACAAGAATTGAGATGCCCCTCCCTCAAGTTGAGAAATGATGCTTGAAAATTAAAAAGAATGTAAAAGCAAATTCTATTCCCTTTGATTTCAATTCTTATGTTTAAAAAAAATTTCCCAACAATCAGTTGGAAAATCCTCGAAAAGCCAAGTTTAAAATGGCAGTATCATCTAGGACGCACTGGGCAGTATGGGTCACCAGCAGTTAATATACTTATAAGGGGTAATAATTCCAAATCTTGTATTCATGGCCCTTCAAATCCTTTAGCATAAGATTTTCTCTGACAGTAAATGGACTCCACAATAAGAGATTCCCAAACTTGCTACCTATTCTTCTTGTAGTCAAACGTTATCCTCTCTAGTGTTATTTTATCTAAAGCCAGAGTTGTCAACTTATTCCAAGGTAGGACAGCCAAAATAACCAAAAGGAGAGATATCTTGTTGCCATCTCACTTTGCCTATCATCCCTCCAGAGTTAGCTGACATTATGATACTGATTGATAAGTTAAGCTATGACACCTTCTAAGGCTACTGCCTTATAAATTGAAGGCTACAACAGATTCCAGGAGTGTTGCAGATAGCTGCCACTTGTCCCTACAAAGTGAAAGAAAAAAAAAAGACTGTGCCACTATGAAAGGGCTGTCTAACATTCCCCAGTCTGAAAATATCTAAACAAATTAGTTTCAATTCTGAAAGCCTCAATCTATCATCTACTTAAGGGAGGCCTAAATACTGAATGTTCCTCTCAAAGGTGACAATCTTGCTTTCTTAAAAAGAGGTAGCTATCAAACCATTAAACTGGCAGCATTTGGCATTCTTGACATTTTAACTATAAGAGAAATAAACTACTAAATATTTTATTTCTAAGCAAAGGTAAGAGCTCCAGCATAAATCTCTCATATACTGGTCAAGAAAGTCACAATACATTTTAGTAACCTAATGGATACATTCAAAATTTGACAAATAACATGGTCAGTTCTATCCCAAATCTAAAAATCAGATTTAAAGATAAGGTGCCAAAAAGCTATTCTGGAGGTTACAAAAAACACTTATTTTTAAGTAACACAGTCACACTGCTTTAAACTCAATTGCAGAGATCTACACTTTATGATTCTTCTCAGTGTTACAGCTAGAGAATAGTTTTTGAGGATGGCACTCATTCTTCTACCTATTTACCTGCCTTACCGGTCAACAAATACAGAAGTGAACTGTTAGCCATAAGCACGTTACAAACAGACTCAGGAAAACTATGCAAGAGACGATGACATTGCTTAACCAGACTCTGAAACACGTAACGTGTTTCGATCACACTTGTACAAAGAGAAGTCATGTCTGTATGACTAAGGTTCTCTAAACATAACTTCTGTGTTTGTGAGAGACCCCTAGAGTGTGCCAGTTTTCCGCATCAGGATGGAATGAAGGGAAGTGCTCCTTCTAAAGAACCGAGGGAGAGGGGGCTACAGGAAGAGTCCTGTAGAAGCGTGTTTTGTGGGAATGCAAATTACTTGTTACTATGAAGCAGTTCCTAGGGTCTCTTCTAGTTTGAGGTTCAAGACAAAGGAGAGAAATATTTCCTTCCTTGAGCTCTTTCCAAAGTAATATGGACACATCATAATCTATTCTACAAGTACAAAGAGATCACCAATTCTCTAAGAATATAATTTACATATACACGTTGGCCTGCATTAAAAAGAAAACAGTTTCCATAAAGGGCAGATTTTAGAGCTGTATGACCCATATGGCTAGAAATAAATCAGGTGGAACTCAAAATGAAGTAAAGTTTTCACTAAAAGCTCAAGGATAAAAATGAACTCAACATCTGACAATAATTACCAAGTTTTAAAATGTATATCCAAAAGATAACCTCAGAAGGACCAGGTTTATTTATCCTATAGATAGAGCAGCTCAAGATGTTGAGAGGCATCATTTGTTTAAATTATGACAATGTGATTGTTTTCAAAGTGTGTTTATTTAGGGGAAAAAGTAAGTATTTAGTTTCATAATTTAAACAAATCGAAAATTTGTTTTAAACAAATTGTATCAAAGAGCTATTCAATATACTTAATTACTTTAACTTTCCATAAAAACCGAATAAAAATCACATTTGAATGATTTACTTTTACATTTTTATCTGATTGTTTCCATCAGATGTACTACACATCCAAGCACAAGAGGCAGATATCTTCTGAGAGGTGCAAGAGTTGTTCTTTCATGAATGCCCTCTAAGAATAGTGAAACAGCAATTTTTATATATGCATTCAAGTGCATATATATATATGTACTTCAAAAAGCAAAGCGTCATCTCTTCATCCATTGTTAACTTAATGGTAAGACTGCAATAGAAAAAAGAAAAAGTAAACTTCTAGATTTTGTAAATGGAGTTGATTAACTCCTTGCTGTGGCTTAAAATAAACTTATTGCTTAATAAAGCCAAACAGCTAATCATCTCACATATTCTGGCATACAATTTACAAAAATAATTTTTTAAGACATTATATACAGAGCAAAAAGTTACACTAATGAAAAGAAGTTTTAGGGGCACTTTATTAAGGTTATTTCTCCTTTACAATTAAGGTGGATGTTTGATTAATCTGGTTGGAGATCTGATTAGTACTTTGTTAAGAATAAATAGATTTTTTCGCCCCTATGGAGCATCTGCCTTGGCTCAGTTCATGGGTAAACAGGGTGCTTTTCTATTTGGTCATACGCCCAAGAAAGGGTCCTCAACTAAGATGTCAACCTAACTCCAGCTTGGCTGACAGTAAAGCACACAGCATTACATATAATTGGCAATGCAGAGATTGGTATAATCTTGAGATCAGTACTGCTGAGGATCTAACAAAACCTTGGCTGAGAAACACTATGGACAGTTGCATGAAAGATGGGCAACGTTACACATTCACTGCCCTGGATTCTCTAAAAATCTACCTCTATATCTAGCCGGACTGGCAGAGATTACTTTTAGTGAACTTGTGCTTTGGTGTGATGCTATAAAACAGTACTGAGAAATGTTAAAAAAAATCCAATGAAACACATCTTTGAGTTTACCTCAAGGATGCTGTTGAGGACACTGCTTACTACGTTACAAAGTCTTTGGGGATATTTGGGGAATTTTTCTATTTTTAGTACCAGGAATATTGTTTTCATCCTTTTAAATGCTTTACCGAAGTTTACCTGAAGTTTGAAAGTTACTTTTTTAATATACACACACCTTTTTAAAAAAGGTTTAAAAGCTTTCTAATCTTCCATCCAAAACTGGAGGCAACCTTTCAGTTGTGCTTATGGGACTATTACTGCATGTTAAATAACAAATTAAACACTCACATGGGGGCCACCGGGCATCGGTGGAGCACCGGAAGGTCCTGAAGGCACTTGAAAAGGATTATTGGGACTGGGATAGAGTCCTGGTGTGGGATATGACCCTGCAGGGGCAGGATATGGCGCTGGTGGTCCCCAGGCTCCTGGTGGAACAGTGCCCCATGGAACAGGTGGTGCAGCCCCTGGTGCTTGGGGAGGAGGAGGAGCGGGATACGGCCCTGGAGATGGATATGGCATATTAGGGGTAGGATACTGCCCTCCCATTCCTGGTGCCCAAGGTCCAGAAGACATGGATCCCCATGGACCTAAAGGACCAGCTGCAGCTGGATCTGTGGGTGTACCATAGGGTCTCGGAAGCTCTGGAAAGGGCATATTTGGTGTAGGATATGGCCCTGTGGGGCCAGGGCCTGGCACAGTTGGGGCTGGATAAGGACCACCAGGTGGGGGGCATGATGGTCCAGAAGGAGGAAAGGGTGCAGGGGGTCCTGGAGGTGGTCCGGTGGGAGGCACAGAGGGATACATTCCTGTTGGTGCTGGTCCAAAAGGCACAGTGGAGGGTGTTGCACTTGGTGGGAGTCCAGATGGCACAGAAGGTGGAGCACTTGGGTTATTCCAAGGGTTGGAACCTGGCCAGCCTTGAGGAGGTTGGCCGGATTTTGTATTGCTCACAGCAGAGGTTTTGGCAGGGGAGTGTTCGGGTAGCGCATCTGCCAACTGGAATACAAAACAGGTGTGTCTTATTGACCTTATTCAGGGACAAGCAATGCCAAACATAATTACAAACCCATAAAGGATAGTAAGCTATAGGGTCAGGGATTCTTCAAAAGCCAAGCTGTTCAGTTTTTTAAAAAACAACTCATTTAATACAAAATTTAGGAGTTACCTCGAATAACAGCTTTACAATGCAAATTCCTCAGAGAAGCTCAAGTTTTCTAAATACAACTGACCAACACAGTGTGATCTCAATCCTGGCTTTACCTCAAGTAAGTTACATACCCTCTCTGAGCTTCAGTTTCCTCATTTTCAAAACAACAGTTTAGGGTTAACTTGAGGCCTAAATGAGATGACTCGTTTAACGCACTTAACACAGTGCCTGGTATATAATTTTCAATAAATGTTGGCTATTATTAACACTATCAGGTTAAAAGAGAACAGAAGTAACCCTTTAAAAATTTTTTTACTTAAGGATTCATAAAGAAATAAATACGACAGAATGCATTGTCAAACATAGCTAAGTAAATTAAGGCAAATCATCTATCAAAATCACATGCTAAAAAAACAAAAACCAAGAATCACAAAAAGCATCTCTTTTACATTGGAAGACTTAGGGCCCAGTTAGGCCCATGTCTTTTTTCTAAGAGCCAAAAAACTTATGAAGAGTAAATGCATCAACTTACCGAAAATTCATCAGACATTTTCCTAAAAACAAAACCAAACAAACAAACAAACAAACAAACAAAAAAAAAAAAAGAAAGAAGGAATATTTCAAAACCAGTGTTTAATTTCTCATATATTCTTTAAGGAATGATGCATACACTATTTTTACTTAAATGGAATCTTAATCATTTATATAATGATTTTCTTTATATAGGAAAAATTTCCATAATAGTTCATACACCTCTGTAAACTTCAGCCCTTTTTACTGGCTGCACATCATATAAAATTGATCCATAATTTAGTTTACAGTCTCAAGTTGGTGGCAGTTTAGGTTGTTCACAGTTTGAATTGTTTTAAACAATGACACGGTGAACATCTTTTTTTTTTTTTTTTTTTTTTGCAGTATGCGGGCCTCTCACTATTGTGGCCTCTCCCGTTGCGCAGCACAGGCTCCGGACACGCAGGCTCAGCAGCCATGGCTCACGGGCCCAGCCGCTCCGCGGCATGTGGGATCCTCCCGGACCGGGGCATGAACCCGCGTCCCCTGCATCGGCAGGTGGACTCTCAACCACTGCGCCACCAGGGAAGCCCCGGTGAACATCTTTAAACACCTATCTTTTCGAGTCTATCACCAGGAAAAAGTACAGAAGTGAAATACATAGTCAACAGGTAAGGTCATCTAAAATCCATCTCAAAAAGCCCATGCCAATTTACACTCTACCTTTTAAAAACTCCTCTTCACCATTGGATGTTATTAAATTTATAAATCATTTTCCATTATGGTAGGTTAAAAACTGGCATCTTGTTTTAACTTATATTTCTTTAATTAAGTGGAAAGTAGAGCATCATTTAAATTTAATACCACATTTAGACTTCTTTTTCTGTGAATATGCTCATGCCCTAGGACCACTTTTATCAATTTTTATAATTGAAGTATAATTAATTTTCAATAAAATGCACAGATCAGTGTTCAGGTAAACAAGCTCTGGCAGTTGCATATGCCCCTGTAACCATCCAAGACAGAATATTTCCTTCACTCCATAGGTTTACTCGTGCCACGTTCCAATCAATTCCCCTTTGCCACTCAGCAATCACTTTCTTAGTTTTCGCTTGTTCCTTGACTTCATATAAATAGAGTAACACAGTATGGACTCTATTTTGCCTTTGATCATTTTACTACTTAGTAGTACATCTTTTTATTAATGCTTTGTAAGACATTAAGGAAATTAGACGTCTGTCATATGAGACAAAAAAATTCACCGATGCTTTCTATTAGTACTTCTATGGTTTAACTTGTTTAAAATCTTTCTGTTCTTTCAATTACTGAATAATCTTTTTTCAATAGACTTGACAAGCTATCTTTTTTAAAAAAAATTATTTATTAATTTATTTTTATTTTTGGCTGTGTTGTGCCTTCATTGCTGTGCACGGGCTTTTCTCTAGTTCTGGCGAGCGGGAGCTTCTCTTGTTGCAGAGCACGGGCTCCAGAGTGCAGGCTCAGTAGTTGCGGCACACGGGCTTAGTTGCTCCGCGGCATGTGGGATCTTCCTGGACCAGGACTCGAACCCATTTGATAAGCTACCTTTAACACATTCTACAGTTGCTACTGACAACAAACACTGAATATATATACATACACACATATATGTAAATATATCATGGAACAGGCACCATGCTAAGTGCTTTAGGTGTATAACCTCGTTTAATAGATGCAGATTCTATTACCACTCCCAGTGTACAGCTGGAGAAAAGGAAGCTTAACAAGTTACCCTGTTTAAGATCAGAGCTAGTGACAAGCAGAGAAGAGATTCAAATCCATGTATCATCTGACTGCAGAGCCAAGGCTTTTTTTTTTTTTTTAAATATATATATATATATAAAATAAATTTATTTTATTTATTTATTTATTTTTGGCTGTGTTGGGTCTTCGTTGCTGTGCGTGGGCTTTCTCTAGTTGTGGTGAGGAGGGGCTACTCTTCTTGGCGGTGCGTGGGCTTCTCATTGCAGTAGCTTCTCTTGTTGCAGAGCATAGGCTCTAGGCGTGCTGGCTAAGTAGTTGTGGTGCATGGGCTTGGTTGCTCCACATCATGTGGGATCTTCCCGGACCAGGGCTCGAACCTGTGTCCCCTGCATTGGCAGGCAGATTTTTTGTTTTTTTAAAATAAATTTATTTATTTATTTATGTATATTTGGCTGCATCGGGTCTTCGTTGCTGCGCGTGGGCTTTTCTCTAGTTGCAGCGAGTGGGGGCTACTCTTCGTTGCGGTGCGCCGGCTTCTCATTGTGGTGGCTTCTCTTGTTGTGGAGCACGGGCTCTAGACACGTGGGCTTCAGTAGTTGTAGCTCTTGGGCTTAGTTGTTCTGTGGCATGTGGGATCTTCCCCGACCAGGGCCTGAACCCCTGTCCCCCGCATTAGCAGGCAGATTCTTAACCACTGCGCCACCAGGGAAGCCCCCAGAGCCAAGGCTCTTAACCACCAAGTCATAGAGCCTCCATCATTTCCCAAAGGTATTGTGAACTCTATTCTTTCCTACTGATCCACACTATAACATCTCATCTTATCAGGGCATCTTTAAATTTTAAACAAATTTTATGACCTACTATTACTGTTTATTTCAGATTTTCCTGAATATTTTCATGCTTATTTTTTCTAGATCATTTTGTAAAAAAAACAAACAAAACTCAACAACACAACAAAAAAACACATTAAATTTACAGATTAATTTAGGGGACATTTCATACATTTAAAGTATAAAATATTCTCATTCAAGAACAAGGTATGTCTTTCTAGTTCCCATCACTGTCATTAATTATCACTCAGTAGTTTTTTGTTTTAAATAAATTTATTTATTTTATTTTTGGCTGCATTGGGTCTTCATTGCTGCATGTGGGCTTTCTCTAGTTGCTGGCAGCAGGGGCTACTCTTCGTTGTGGTGCATGGGCTTCTTATTGCGGTGGCTTCTCTTGTTGCAGAGCACGGGCTCTAGGCACGCGGGCTTCAGTAGTTGTGGCACATGGGCTCAGTAGTTGTGGCTCATGGGCTCTAGAGTGCAGGCTCAGTGGTTGTGGCACACGGGCTTTGTTGCTCCACGGCCTGTGGGATCTTCCCAGACCAGGGCTCGAACCCATGTCCCCTGCATTGGCACGCAGATTCCCAACCACTGTGCCACCAGGTAAGTCCCCACTCAGTAGTTTTTAAAAATCAAGACTCTTACACATTTTTTGAGTTAGATTTCTAAATGGTAATCGTTTTCTTGTGGTTTTAAATTGGTTCTTCCATTATATTTTCTAATTGGTTGTTCATATATGGGAAAGCGTTTCAAATTTTAGTGTATTACTTTTGTAAGCAGCGACATTATTGAATTATTTTATCCTGAAAGTCTCAGTTGACTCTCTGGAATCTGCAGATAAAGAATTATGCCAAAAAAAAAAAAAAAAAAAAAATTTACTTCCCTGGTGGCGCAGTGGTTGAGAATCCACCTGCTGATGCAGGGGACATGGGTTCGTGCCCCGGTCCGGGAAGATCCCACATGCCGCAGAGCAGCTGGGCCCGTGAGCCATGGCCACTGAGCCTGTGCTCTGCAACGGGAGAGGCCACACAGTGAGAGGCCCGCGTACCACAAAAAAAAAAAAAAAAAAAGAATTATGCCATTAGCAAAAAATAATTTTTACCTTCTCTTTGCAGTATTTACACCTCTTTTCTCTTTTGCCTAAGCAAGGACTTAAACAACAATGAAATATTAAATAAGATAGCACGAGCACAGTAGTCTTCTTCTCAACTCTCCTGGCAATGCTTCTTATGTTTATATATGACTCATTTTTAGTTTTGAGATTAAAAAAAAATTACAGTAAGGCAGTTTCTATCTATGCCTATTTTGCTAGACTTATTTATTCCTATTTCGCTAGTTAAAAATAAAAAACCCAACACTGAATTTCTTCAGATGATTTTTTTTGGCATCTAATGAGTTGATCTTGCAGTTCTCCTTTGTCCCATCAATACATAATATAGTTATACATATATACATATATATTGCTTAATATTGAGCCATCCTTGCATTTACAGTTTTATTATGTATGATTTGGTTATCATGAGGAATGATAAAATGAACAGGAAGCCTACTGCTGCAACTGCTATAAGCCTGCTCTTAATTCATAATATTAAAAAACACATCATGAATGTGTAGCAAATACAATTATCTAGTCATTCCCATGTTAAGGTTTGTTTTACACTAAAATGTCACATCACACAATAGTAAATTCTTAGGACTAAAGTTAATCCATGCACAACAAGTTTAAAGTCTACCTAAGACTAACATTCTTTTCAAACAGGGTGAGCCTTTTCGAAACAGAAAATAGTTCTGTATCAAAGTTCACACTAATTCTGGAGCAGAAAACCGAACCAACGAAGCAACTCATTGAATTTCACGTGGTCTTACGGTTTGGGTTTTCAGAATTAACTCATCTCCCTCTTAGTTTTTGAAAAACTATGGTTAATTAATCATAGCATTACATTAAAATATCATATTCCATTAGTTAATAATATCAAACTGATTCACAACTCTGGCTTTCAAAAGTTTACATTCAAAATCAAATCCTGGAAGATAGAGGAAATAATAAAGCCCTGACCAAAGGGATTAGAAATAAGTCACTTCCTGTTCTATAGAACTGCATAGTAAAGTGACCTGCTCTCCATGCCTAGAATAAACAGTGTTCATATTAATTGGAAACATTCCAATTTATTATTTGGAGAATACTTCATCATAAAAAGGTTAAAAAATAGAGTTGGACATCACTATTCCAATATGAGAAGAGTTGCAGAATGTAAAAAAAAACCCCACAAAAACCCCTAGGTTTTCTTTTTTTATTTCTTTTTTTTGGCCATACCACGTGGCTTGTGGAATCTTAACTCCCCCACCAGGGATTGAACCTGGGGCCCCAGCAGTGAAAGTGCCAAGTCCTAACCAACGGACCACCAGGGGATTCTCCAAACCCTAGATTTTCTAAAAAACGATTCCCAAATATATGGATTATGCGAATTAAGATGAGGCCAATGCAACCTTGAACTAGGAAAAAAAAAAAGTGTAAAATCAAGGAAGATTTTAATTTTTCTTTTCAGAATAATCTAAAGCTATCACTTCCAAAACTTTCTGTTAATACTTTATGGCAGTACACATTATGTGAAGAATAATCACTGTATTTTTTTTTTTTTTGCGGTACGCGGGCCTCTCACTGCTGTGGCCTCTCCCGTTGCGGAGCACAGGCTCTGGACGCATAGGCCCAGCGGCCATGGCTCACGGGCCCAGCTGCTCTGCGGCATGTGGGATCCTCCCGGACTGGGGCATGAACCCGTGTCCCCTGCATCGGCAGGCGGACTCTCAATCACTGCGCCACCAGGGAAGCCCTCACTGTATTTTTATTTTTTTTAAGTTTTGGCTGTGTTGGGTCTTCGTTGCTGCGTGTGGGCTTTCTCTAGCTGTGGCAAGCAGGGGCTACTCTTCATTGTGGTGCACGGGCTTCTCATCGCGGTGGCTTCTCTTGCTGCGGACCATGGGCTCCAGGTGCGTGGGCTTTAGTAGTTGTGGCACGAGGGCTCAGTAGTTGTGGCTCAAGAGCTCTAGAGCACAGGCTCAGTAGTTGTGGCACACGGGCTTAGTTGCTCCGCGGCATGTGGGATCTTCCCGGACCAGGGCTCGAACCCATGTCCCCTGCATTGGCAGGCGGCCTCTAAACCACTGCACCACCAGGGAAGCCCAATCATTGTATTTTCTGAGGAGCAACTTTAAAACAAGAGTACAAAATTTCTTTCAACATGCACTAGAAAAGTAAAACATTTCTGTAAGCGTATGGCCTTTAGAGTAAAAATGGTAATTCTATCATGGTGAGGTTTAAAAAAGTTGAACTCCATAAATTACTAGTGACTATTGGAAAAGGAATATTTCAACAGGCCATCAAATTGTAGTGGAGTCATAAACGGTATGGGACTACACAGTTATGAAACATGGACACCAATCCTTTTGTCTGAATCTTTTGACAAAGGCAAACTTTTTAACCAGAGACAATCTTCCCATCAGCAAAACAGTTATAATTCCCGACTACTTCACAGATAAGTAAAATATTTAATAATCTACAGTTATAAACAAGTAACATATTTATTAAGAGTCACTAAGGGAAATCAGGATTTTTGCATGGTTTTGTTTAGTATGGAGAGAGGATACAGTAGTGGTAATATATTGTACTGAAAATATAAATTTTGAATGAACATATAGGATAAGTTTTAGTATTGGCGTTTATCAGATACACTCTAATCTACATTTGGGCAACTCAAGAAATTGGGGATCTGCAACTTTTTGAACATTTTAAATTACTTAAAAACATGTAATTAAAAAAAAATTTTTTCCCCACAACCTCATGTCAGCCGTTATTTTCTACATTTAGATATTTATTGGAACATAAGTGCCAGGTACTGCGTTGGGCCTTGGGGAAATGAATAGTATTGCATGGAATAAACGCTTAAAGGCGTTCACAGTATGGCGGAGAACTACCATTTAAACAGTAGGTTACCTGGGGTAAGCGCAGGGCTCTATGGGAGCACCTTGAAAAGCTCCTAAAGGAATCAAGGAAAGGAGTGTCAGACAAGGAGTCCCGAGGAGTGGTGCCTTTGCAGTCTGGGAGAACAATGAGGTGAAGAGCTGCGATAGGCTCTAGGGAAAGGTGCAGTCTGTGCAAAAGCTGAGAGGGGGACAAGAGATCCGTGGTAAGTGTAAGCCAGCGGTGCCCAACCTTTTCGGCACCAGGGGCCGGTTTCACGGAAAACAAATTTTCCACGGAAGCGGGGGTGGCGGGAGGGGGATGGCTCAGGCGGTAATGCGAGAGATGGGGAGCGACAGATGAAGTTTTGCTCGCTCCGCTCACCGCAGCTCACCTCCTGCCGTGCGGCCTGGTTCCTAACTGGCCACGGACGTGCGGGTCCATGGCCTGGCGGTTGGGGACCCCTGGTGTAAGCAGTTCAGATTGGTTAGAATGTAGAAAATGGAGGAATATGAAAGCCTTAGCAGAGAGTCTCTAGACCAAGGTTTGAATGTCTCTGAGTCAGCTCACCTGAATGAACCTGTTACTTCAACTATAAAGAACAGGCCAGTAACAGGAGAGACTAAATGGGACTGGTAGATCAAGTGCCTATAATAAAAGTGCCCGGAAAACAGACACATTATTTTGTCTTCCTGTGTATGGGCATATTGCTTATGGTTAAAAAGAGTGAACGCCAACAGTATGACAGACTACGTAACACTGCACTTCACTGGCTGGCTCTGCACAAGCCGAGCTGTGCAAACCCCAGAGGTGAAAGCAGACTGGAGTAGCATCCACCTCACAGATTTGCTGTTAAGACTTACATAATAAACAACTCTCTTGGTCATTGTCTGGCACATAGCGAAAACTGAACAAATGTTAGCTTTTACAAATTGCTACGATAGGTCCACAAACCTTTATCTACAGTTCTCAGTTCAGAAAGCTCTAAAAATGAAAGAAATGCTCCCAGGTTTGGTATAAAACTTACTTGGTGGCAAAACCTGACCTGAGGCTATTCTACAGTTTCCATTAATTCTCCCCTATTTGCTGCACAAATATTACTGTTGGATTAGGGATGCTGCCCCGACTCTGCTGGTGTGATCGCTCATCTTTGCACCTTACTGTCTAAAATCTAAAGATAAAATCCAAAGATTTCTGAATTCCAAAACACACTGGTCCCAGGGATTTCGGTTAAGGGGCTGTGTCTGGGTCTCCGTTCCTCCTGGAGAGAGGAAAAGGACATTCTAGTACACACAGCGCAAGTTTCTGAGACAAACTAGTTTTGAATAGGAGGTTCAAGACACCAGTAGCAAGAAAAATGTCTGTTCTCCCTGCCCAATGAACACTCCTAAACAAAGAACTTCTGAAAGATTTCTGAAAGCTACCTTCCCCTGTAATGGGGCCCATACAACCACCACGTGTACGAGTGTGTATTTCTTCATAGCAATGATATAAAAAAATTTTTTTTTCAGTCAGGTGAGTACGGTTCGATGCTTCAACATTAGAATCCTCATTTATTAAAAGCACTACTCTTGGTTTTCAGAAGAAAACGGTCCAAAGCCACCAAGCGCTCCTAAATCCTAAAGAAAGGGAGTATTACAGAACTCAACACTTCTCATCGTTTCTGTCATGGGTATTCATCTAAGGTATCTGCTAGCAACTCCTCTAAAAAATAATGACCAAAACGTCACAATGCGAAAAATCTTAAACTAGCGTCACAGACTCCACCAAGAATCTGTTTAGGCCTCCCTCTCCCTTTCATTGGAAATTATTGAGTGGGGGAGGGGGTCAGGGCCAAGGGGCGGGAGGCCGGCAGCCCTAAAGTGCCAAACGAACAAAAGGAGTCCGGGATCAACCGGAGCGAACCGGCCTCCGAGCGGGTCGCGCCTGCCCGGGAAGGGGTGGGGGAGGGGCCAGGCCGCTCCCCGCCCCGCCCCCAGCCAGGCCTGACGTCACGCGCGGAGAAACCCATCGGGCGCGACGTCACCCGCCTCCGACGCCTTCTCCTTGGGGGGCGAGAGAGCCGACATCCCGCAGCCGGGAGGAAGACGATGGGGAGAAACCCTTAGACCCCGGCCCCCAAAGAGGCGACTCAGGTATCTCCGTTACTGCGCCCGCGTCCCGCTTGGGCGTGCTCCTTTGCTCCCCTCCACGACCCCGCCAGCGCCGAGGCAGCCTCACCCGGCAATATCCGAACCCGCAGCAAGGTCTAGAAGCGGCGATGGGTCCGAGGGAACTGAGCGCTGAAGAACTGAGCGCAGCCCGACCGACGGCAGCGGCGACGGAGACGGGGGTGGCAGCAGCACCAGCAGCGCGCGGCTCCTCCTGGCGCCGGAACAGGAAGCGCCGAGCTTCGAGCGCGCTGCCCCCGCCCGCGCTCCGCCTCTCCTCTGCTCGGCCGGGCCCGGCCGCGCGCGCCCCCTACAGGGCCTGGGTGGCACTGTGGCCCGCCTGGCCCCGGCGGCGCGGCTGTTCCTTGCGCTCGCTCCCGGGCGGCTGATTTCTCTCGGCGGGAGGAAAGCGCCCCGACGTTCCGGAGTTCTGAGCAGTCTGGAGGAAACGCCAGTGGCCGGTGGCGTTCTGGGCAGCCTGGCGGAGATTGTTAACTTGTCTCCTGAAGAGAAGGTTGAAGGCAGGTTCTGGATTCCCTACGCTTGCGGTCTTTAGAGCCAGGCCTCGAAGCTGGCTAGGTGTGAATACAGCCTAACCCCGGGACACGGATCCGTTGGCCAAAATTGTACAGAGCTAAAAGCAATACAGGAAGGGGAAGATGTTTGCAAATGGCTTGACAAATCGGTATTACTAAAGGAACGGATGTCTTTTCAGATTTTTTTCTGATCAGTATTTCTTCTCCTACAGTTGTTTTGAATAAACCTTTACCTACCTACTCTGTGTCAGGCCCAAAAGATGATGGATTGACACATGGCCCCAGCCGTCAGGGAACGTGCTAGCTACTGATGTCATAATTATGTGGTGTACAAAATATACACACATATTTTAATGTAAAAATTAAAAGTATGCAATATTCTTATATTTTACTTCTTTGTTTTCATTTGCTGTTAGTGGATCGGTGGGTGGACATTTTACTATAAACTTTTTAAACGAAGGCTTGTTTCGGTTTACTCCACAGCACACATAATTCTCATTCTGAAAAATGAGCAACAGAGAAACTTCAAATACCTAAGCCTGGGGAAGACATGTTTTTGGTTAGGGGCAGTGGTCTATGGAAAACAATACTTGTGTGAACTACCTACCCTGCCCTAATGGGAGGCAGTGAATCAGCAGTGCATTGTGGCACAGGAAGCAGTGAGGAAGCCTGAGGCAAGAGGAAGTCAGCAAAATAGTGCTATATATATTTTGCTCATCATAGGGCTTTTTTTTTTTTTTGCATTAATTCTGATTTTTAAATGTTGCAAAAAAATTTTCCTTACTGAGTTTATGGTCAAAAAAAAATTGTGCCCACGTTGAGTGTCTCACTCTACTCCTGGCCATGTGCATTAGTGACCAACAGCCTCCAGCTTTTCCCATGTTCCCGGTCAATAACTGAGCATGGCGGGAGTTCTAGAGGTAGGCCATTCCTGTCCCATGTGGGCTCCTACAGGTAACCTGTTGGGAACTACATCTTCGCCTAGCATTTTTAGAACTACACTGCCCACCCTACCCAATGCTTCCTTCAGTTTCTTTCAGATATCAGACCTGCAGTGTGGTATGATTTACCCACCTTATCCTGCTCTCTTCCCCTTTATTCTTTTTTTGTGTGTGTTTATGTGTGTGGAAGCCCAGAGTCTTAACCACTGGACCACCAGGGAAGTCCTATTCTCCTTTATTCTTCATAGGTGTCCATCCCCCTCCAATAAATCTCTTGCATATTTAATCACATCTTGACACGTTTCTGGAAGACCCAAAATGACACAAAAAACTGAAAGGAAAATATGTAATACAGATTTTAAAATTTCTCATATATAAGTTGAATGTGCCAAGTAACATACAGTACAATGTTTTTAAAACAAACTACAAAGCCTTTGGATTTTATATATGAAGTTTTAATTAATAAGAAACAAAAATTTATTCAGATCAATTTATTTGAACTCACATTCAAGAAGAAACATTCAACTTCAGGATTAGAAATAAAAATGGGAACACTCTACTTCTTTGGAGGTAAGGGGTGGATACAAGCCTGATAAGAATACTAATAGCTTTGTGAAGTTACTACTTAAACTCTGTATATTCAAGTATATATGAAGTGCGTACTTGGTTTATACAGAATTTATCCAATTCTAGCAAAGTCAGCATAATTTAAGTAACTCTCCTTGAGTTTTACACTCTCAAGTCTGAAAGCTTAGATTTGATTATAACCATGGCAAAAGTGATTATCTTTACTTCCTGCAAATGTAATCAACTTTTAAAATAACAGGCAAACATCAATTTCACACAAACCTTATTAAGGGTAGGAGGAAATTGCAACTGTTCATCTAATTGCAGAGTCTAAACCATAAATTCAAATTGTACCATTATCTTTATTGTCAAATCAAGTCAAGAAAGCCTATTACAGGCTAAAAGTGAATGTGAATGCAGGGTCCACTAAGGGAATACGTTGAAAACCTATCATCACATTAGTACTTAACAGCTGTACAGAAATTATTTTCAAGTATGCTCCAAGGGTCACCTCTTAACTGAAGAATTAACCTTCAGGAAGTCAAGAGACAAGTATTATCTGTATTTTATGTGCTAGGAACTGAAAGTAAAGAAAGATTTAAGATTGAGTAATCTATTCAAAATTAAAACGTAAATCAAAAAGACTGGCTTTATTTGAAACGGGAGTCATGTGCCTTAAATTCCTTTCCATTGGGTTATATCCATTAGTCTACTATTCTATTTAGTCTACATTTCTGTTTAGAAGCCAAACCATTTCCAAAAGTTACCTCCATTTTGTCTCCAATATCTTAATGTGTTAAGAATAGTATAGACAGGCTCCTAGTGTTGCTCATTTCCAGTAGACCAATAAAGAAAAACCTCTTGTGCTTTCTGTTCTTTAGAAATAAAAATGGATGTAAAACTGATTATGTAAAACAAAGATTGTAAAGATTTTCTTCCAAAGTTGAAACAATAATCGCTTGACTTAAAATCTTTTATTCATTTGGCCATTAAATTACCTAACACACAATCTATTTTACATTTAAACAGTTTCCCTTGTGTTATCTCCAGGAATGTTATATAATTAAGTCCACTTCCTGTGAAATTTGCTCTACCAAAATCAATATATAACCTATTTGACTCTGATTATAGCTAAAAGTGACAAAAAAGATTTTTAATGAAAACTAAGAGTATATTTGTAAGTTAGGTCTCAAGGCTTTTGTTTCATAGGAAGGAAGCTCTCTATTACATGGATCTATAAAATGATCCAAACTTCAGAGAGACAGGAAGCTGATAACTTGATTTATCTTCCTAATGGCTTTGGCTCATGAATAAATGATAATGGTTTGTGTTTTTCTTATAAAAAGAAATGTAATTTGTATAATGAGTCCTATTTGCCACATTTGCTCTACTTTTAAAAAGGATTTCTAATTACTTAGACATTCTTTATATTATTTACAATAAGAAGTCAAAACTTTTAACTGAAAGCCATTTTTTTTGACCACAGTTTGCCATTAGCTGACGTTCAGGAAGGAACACAGGTCTGATCACCAAATCAATAAATCTAGCCACAGACTGACTAAAAGCTTCCTTTAATCTTCTTCCTCTTAGGTCTTCCTTTAAATTAAACCATTCCCTCTGTGAATTATTTAAGTGAATGGCATGGTTATAGAAAGATCAGATATGATTCTTCATACAAAAATGCTCAAGGAACCTAAAAAATCCACTCAGCACGTTTCAGGAATTATAGTATGAATCAAGATGCTGTAGCTTAAAAAAAGGAGAGGAAGGCTTGGGGGTATTCCTGAAAGCTTCAGAGAGAAATAGAAAAGTCAAGTTTATTTCCTGGTTAGGGCAGGATGATTCCCAAAGCACATTTAAGTGTCTGGTCCAGACTAGCTATTAGTGATCAAGTAGTCCCCTTTCACTGTCAAGGCTTTCCCCTGAGGTAATGCCTAAAGTCTTAAATTTTAATATTTTATCTTGTTTCTTTTAGCCCCATCCTCTCTCACCAATAAGTGCCACACATTTCCACCATGCTGAATGCTTTCTCAACTCTGCAATTTACACTTTTCAAACGCTCAGCATGTCCAACTTAGTTACAAAAGTTATTCGGTTGGCCAAAAACCCGAATGAACTTTTTGGCCAACCCAATATATTTAGATATATTTGCATCTTCCCACATTGCTCCTTTCAAAACTTATACTCATTTACTTACACATAATTTCAGTAATTAACATTTTTTGGGGGGGTACGCGGGCTTCTCACTGTTGTGGCTTCTCCCGTTGCGGAGCACAGGCTCCAGACGCGCAGGCTCAGCGGCCAGGGCTCACGGGCCCTGCCGCTCCACGGCATGTGGGATCCTCCCGGACCGGGGCACGAACCCGTGTCCCCTGCATCGGCAGGCGGACTCTCAACCACTGCGCCATTAGAGAAGCACAGTAATTACATTTTTAATGAGTTAAGTTTCTGAATACCGAATGCTCTTCCAAATGTGTCCACAAGTCACTGAGAAAGGGCTAAACCTTTCTAAATTCCAATCCCTTCACGCTTTAAAAAAATTTATTACTCTTCTTTTTCCTTCATGGTAAACAATTCCTTTCTCAAATCTTACATTTCTACTTTCCCGATTTCTTTTCTGTAGCAAATACCAAAGGAAAAAGTACAAACCGTTTCATTGTAAGTCAGTCTCCTTCCTGCTCTCATTTATTAGATCACCTACTTCAAGGCTATATAAATGGCAGTATTTTGAAAATGTTAATAGCTATCAATACCTTGAAGTTGAAAAAATAAGAAAGCCAGAGAAAATATATCACAAGCAACCAGTCTGAATATACGAAAGGCTACTTAGATCTGGATTTTTATATAAATACTAATTTTTACCATTATAAAAGACAACGTAATATTTCATTTTTCTTTATAAAATTACCTTTTAACAGAATATTCATTAGCTAGTCATTCCTTAGGTTTTTCTGTATTGATAAAATGTTATTTTTAAAAGAAAAATATTTAAAACAATATTGTTTCATAGAAACAGAAAGTCTCAATATCAAATTCTGATAAAAAACTATAATTATGGGTAGAGTCTTACCATACTATTAATTTTCTTTCACCAAAGATGGACATTTAGGAAGTGCTATATTGGTAAATAAGATAAGCTTCTCAGTGATCTACAAAAGCGCCACAATAAAGATGAGGTAGTATGAGACTGTCCCACTTTTGTAAAAGGGAAATATCATCTTTAGAAGAGATATTTATCCTGACATTGGTGTTGATATCCTGAGCCTCATCACTGCTAAGAGGGGTGCCATTTTAGTAGCTAACCCTCACTGGAACCAAGACAATCTTGAGATCACTGAGAAAAAAATATGCTAGAAGACAATGGTAACAGATTTCCTTGTTTAATTTTGTGATAACTGCTAAAAATTTATTTTAAGCAATTATTTTTAAATGCCATCTTTATGTTATCAGCAGAACTGCAGGAAAGGGAAATGCTACTTCAACATAAAAGCAATGATACTTAAGAAACATCTATTCTAACGTGGAAATCTGAGTCAAATTTCTTTCAATCCAGGTAGAAGCAGCTTCCTACTAGAGCTAAACTAGCATCAAGAAATCAATTACTATGATATTAAAAATGCCAACTTGTACAAAAGGGTAGACAACTCACCAGAAGGAATAACTGTCTAGGAAATTTATTATTCACTGATTCTTTAAAAAAGAAGAGTAGGCTATCATTCCATCTATCTTATTATAGAACATTTCTAAAAATACTTCCCCTTTCTGGGGATGTTAAATTCAAAATATTACGCCTGGTGCCCAGTATTGTTCAGTATGGCATAAGCCATGTAGCTCTCAAAGTGTTTCCCTTATTTTGAAGCCATACTAAAGACATGTTAGTTCTGAAAATAGGAATACTTATCTGAAACCTGAAGATCAAAACCAATATTAAGCTCCCTGAATACTGAGTTCCATGTTTACTTCTTGAATCTTTATTCAAGCTCAATTAAAAATAATGAAAAACTACCTAGGTCTCTTTGGTTACCAATGGAAATTTGTTGCTGTATAAACTGTGGCATCTCTCCAAACTAACAGGCTCAGAGTTTCTAAAACAGAGCTAAGCAGAAGCAAGAGTTCGTAAGTAAATACAGAAAAACCTCAGTTGCTTTATTACTTTAGTAACTACTAGTTACTAATAGTGTTATCATTATTTTTAAAGCTTCCAGTGAGAAAGGAACAATACTTATGTTCTGAAGATGGTAACTCTTCTAAGTTTGAGAGAAAGATCTACTCAAGGAATAATAAATGACCATGCCACATTATAGAAGAATAAATTCACCCCCAAAATATAATGTCCTCATTTGATTCTTACTGACCTGATTAATCAAATTTAGTAATTCTGCTTTACAGTTAACATTTAAAATGAAAACACATGAAGTTTGATTTTAAGCCATTTTGCTAACCTTTAACATCCCTATAGTAAATTATAAAAGTCAATTACATTAGTATGGATTGTAAATTACAACACATTCCGCTTTACTGAAGACTTTTAAAACAACTGAAAAGGATGATGGGGAAACTGTATCTTATGTATAGGAATGCCAATGGCATAGGTTAACAAAGCATTTTATATGTAAGAAAGGACAGGATTATTTTTTAAAGAAAAGTATGAAATACAGATTATTTAACTGTGTTTGCAATACCTACCAAACTTCAGATATCCCTGGATCATATGCAAATTACAGTTAAGAAAAGAAAAAAATTAAGTATACAATCTACACGGTAAAAACAAAAACCAAACACCTAGTCAAAAATATCCATTAACTCCTAGTGTATAACAATTATTAAACAATTATTATTGTTAAACAATTATTGTATCCTAAGAAAAATAAACTGATCTGGAAGTAAAATTTAGGGCATAAGTTTATTTTGGACTTCAACTGCCCCTGTAGAAAAATTCGAAGTGGCATAATAAGAAAAATAAAATATTAAATGAAAATATGTATATAATCACTCCCGTGTTCCTACCCTTTTCCTAGCATTGTTGTTCTGGTGCATCAATCCTGAGTACTCTAACTTTCGATTTATAGTGATATTCTTTCAGATATAATTTCATGGAAGAAGGAATTGGAAGGGCATCAATGCCATCATAAGTTGTACAGTTACAAATAACTGTTCTGCATATATGCTGCAGGGGAAAGGGGAAAGTCCGAATTAAAGGAGTGGATAAAAGTGGTTCAAAGAACATACAGGCACTCGGGTCCTTATAATGCTCTAGGAGCCCAGTAATGTCAGGAGAATGGAAGACACAAGGATCATGTGCATCAAAGCTAAAGTTGTGATTCCACTGTTCAATTCTAGCATGAAGAGAACGACTATAGCGTCTAAAACTAACGGAGAATAAATAGTCTTCCTGTGCTGAATCTCGCAGTAAAAAGGTACCCTCTGGTTTTCCTTCTAGTAGAGCTTCAGCTGCATATTTATCCATAACGCCCCAGTAACATGGATTATTATTGATCTGAAGGAGGTCTGGTACAAGACAGTGGACATAATCAATCTGGGTATGGTACTTAGGAGGTGTTTCCAGTTGCAGGGTTTCTTCATCAATTTCCCATTTGGGTTTGTTTCTTTTCCTGGAACTTGTGCAAAGTGTTATAATTTCATCATCTGAATCCATATCACTATCTTCTATACTGTTATTTGAAGCCAGGTTCATTACAGAGCCAGTCCCAGGACCACCTCTACCCGAAGAATCGTTATTGGTTATGACACAGGGCTGAACACTGGTATGTGAGAAGCAGTTTACCTCTTCCATGTTTCTTCGTTGTTTTAGTTGACCATCCCTCAATTCAGTCTGAGACAAGTCTGTGCTTACCCATTCATCTGATTTGGGACTTATAGGAGCAGTGTGTCGTTTAATAAAATGCCACCTAAAGGCTAAATCTGATCGAGGTGGGAAAGGACACTTATCTAACATGAGTTCACTGATATGAATTTTTCTTTTAGACGGAAGCCCTGAAGAGTGCCGACTACTACAATTCTTTATTGGAAAACACTGCCCCACAGCATCTTGCAGTTTCTGTTTAAGAGATCGGCCTAAAAATCTATGCCCACAGGAATGATCTAAATCCAACTCGATAGATGAACAGCTGTGCTTCCTTTCTTGGCTCCTTAAAGGAACTTCAGTTTTCTCTACAGCACTCACTGTTTCAGCATCTGAACTTTCACTCTTTTTTGACCAAGATAACTTCTTTCCACTCCATACATAACCATCCTTTCTGTCAGCACTTCGACTCCGACTAGTTTTGGGCCTTACATCTACATTTTTACTATTACTTTCACTATTTTCTGCCATTTTAACAAACTGTCCACAAATTCCAGTGTTATAAATACTGTTCTTTCAGTTTTTCCGGTAGAATGTTTCTTCTGGGCACTTTCTGGATATATCTAAGGAAGAAAAAGATCATTAATCGTTTGTCATTAACAATGTATAGATTATATATCAAGCCCCAATTATACATAAGATGAAAAGATGAAAAAGGATAATTAATACATTAAAAACAAACTACTGGAAATGTTGGAAGGCAGTTCCAAGATATTTTGTTCCCACTTAAGTAAACTACTTTACCTTATGCTAATAATTCCATAGTGCCATGGAGTCAAGAATCTGAGTTCCTTTCCCACAGCTAGTTTCGATGTGAATAAAAAAGCTAAGCATCCTCTCAGCCAAAATATATGTCTGAAATGTGAACAATTTCCAGTTTTGAGGTACATCTTATGCCAGTCTCTCCTCCCCTTAATTTTTAATTTCACAGCAGACCAGGAAATTCTTTTTTGTTAGGAGATGAGAAACCTATGAGCTGGTGTTTGATGACCACTACCCTCCTCCTCTCTCCTTGTTTTCTTTCCTATTGATTGAAAATATGAACAGTTTTAAGTTATAAAAGCTGTTAAGAATTTATTAAAAAATAATCACCACTGAATAGTAGGAATGTCATGCAAGAATTCCCAACACAATTTTTGTCAACTCATTTAAATATGTGGTCAACTTCACTATCAGTCTAGGCAGCTTGTAGAAAATTTGGAATTGGATAAAAATTTGTTATTTTATACACACACACACTTCCTTATATTCTTCTTGATAATTTCAAAAAACAAGCAGATAAAGTTCTATAGGGCAATGCCTTTCCTATGAAATTGGCTAGATATACTAGAATTTATAATGTAAATAAAGTTTTATTAAGACTAATGGTAATGATTGGTCGTAGGTAGAAACTACTTAACTATTCTTAGATGGAAAAAGATTTAAGCCCAGAATTGGGGGGAGGGAGTCTATAATCTCAAATATTTTACAAGTGAAAGTTGAATTTTGAGACTGAGAAAATCAGTTGTACTCAACATTCTGATCATGATTAAGCTTCTGATTATATCAGAGGAACATTAACAATCCCAACAGTCAAGTAAATGTTTAGAGCTATGTGAATCTATTTTCATAGCAGTAGGGTTTGAAACAAGCATCTGCAGAGGCAAATATGATTGGGAAGTGCTTAAAAGTGTGAACTAATGACACAGGCTTGCCATATAAAGTACCCCATTACTAAACAATGAATAGCATTGGGTGATTATACTTATTATTTTGATTTAGTGAGCTCACTGGTACGTAATCATTTAAAACCCACAGGGAAAAAATATTTGAAAATCTAAATTTGAAAGAAACATCATCACTTAGTATACCAAAATTATATTCAACAGCATGCTTTGGTTGTTCATTGACTAAATTCCACTGAACAAAAATAAACAGGCAGAAGCTACAAAGTAGGCTGAAGAATATGAAGAGTCAGTGATCAGAAGAGAAGCTTGTTACTAACAGCTTACACTTGTATTTTTCAAATAAAAAATTAAAAAGGAGCCCCAAGCAGATATTTTTTTGTTAACACTACATACTTTCAACTTTTTTATTCAGCATAATAATGTGAAAAGTATATCATGTAAGGTTTAAAATACCTGGTGTTTTTATTTACTTTAAAAATATGGAAGTAGATTATTAACTCTATGATCAACTTTACTCCACTGGGTGTGAGCATCTTTATCTTCCTTTATTTCTATATCAGAGCTAAGTCTGTACCTCTGCTCTCTTGTTTTAAAACATCTTTATTGGAGTATAATTGCTTTACAGTGGTGTGTTAGTTTCTGCTGTATAACAAAGTGAATCAGCAGCTATACATACACATATATCCCCATGTATCCTCCCTCTTGTGTCTCCCCCCACCCTCCCTATCCCACCCCGTACCTCTGCTCTTGATGACATTCCCACCTTTACCAGGGCCTGCTTCCACTGATAGCTCTTAACTTCTCTCTGCCTTCAAAAACAACCAAGTCTCCTATAAACTCTTTTAGTGATTCCAATGCTTCCTTTAGTTATAATTGCTGCTTTCTATATTAAATTTCTTAATGAGTAGTATAACTTGATTTCCTCTCAAAAAGAAAATAGTTTTGTTTTTCTCTAATTATAAAAGAAATAATGATCCAGTTTAAAATGGCTATGTGAAAATCTTTTTGCTCCATCTTTCTCTCAGAAGTCAGCCCAAAACAAGGGAAAATGAGAAATAAAAACAAACCTCATCTTCAATGAAACTAGCAGATATCTATAACTTGAGTGACAAAATACAAGGACAGAAAATCAACAGAGGAGCAATGACTGACTCAGCAGCGGAGAGGAAGGTGACAGCAGGCACAAAGGCAACGTTGATGAGAAGCAAGCCAACAGAGCAGGCAAAGTCCAGGACACCCAGAGGTACCAGGTGCTACAGACAGGGTAGAAAATGGGGAGGTAGGTTGAAAATTTGCATACATGCAGTTAGATGTCTCTGGTTGTTACTCTCATACTTAGAGGGTATGGGAAATTTATCAATATTATTTGGAGAAGCTGAACCAGAGAGGCTCAGGACTTTGGATACTAGGCATGGTGAGGATAGATGGGAGGCTTGGGACTAAAATCAGAAAGACAATTCCCTGCTCCCTTCTTCCATCCAGCTTCTAGAACTCCAGCAGCCAAACTTACACCTCCTAAAAGGAGACTGGAAGATACTATGCTGGAGAAACAGAATGGCCAAAGAGAAAAGACCTATAGATGCTGATAACTGGAAATCCTTCAATAAAAAGCTAGAGGGCCACCCAAGCATGCTGTGAAGCTCATCCATCCATAAGCCCAGCCTACTTACATAGTGCTTTCAGGCAGCACTGCTGTGCTTCATTTACTCTAGAATATGACAGGTCACCAGACTTTTGAGGAAAGCCTCTAAAATAAACAAGCGAATTAAACAAAGAACTTGGAGAAAAAAGTAACCATGAAAGCAGCAGGTAATTAAATAGATTTCTTCCAAGTTAAGAGAATATATTACACCAATGAATAAAATGAGGTAGGGACAATCAGAGAATAAGAAAAATTTGGAAATTAAAAACATGATTGCAGGAAAAAAAATATTCAATAGGAAAGTTGGAGGTAAGCTGAGGAAATAATAGGAAAGAGGAAAAAAATGGTTAACTAGACAGAGAAGATAAGAAAATTAGAGGATCAATACAGACACTTCATAGAAAATAGCAAAATGGAGAGGGAAATTATAAAAGAAAATATATTAGAAAATTTCCCAGAACTGAAGGACATGAGTCTCCATAGAGAAGGAGCACAATGAGTGCCCCGCACAAGGGAAAATATACACCAAGTTACATTATTCTAAAATGTTAGAACCCTAGAGATAAAGAGGTGATACCGAAGTCTTCCTACCTTATAGACAACAATACTGTAAGTATTGTATGCTTATAAGTCTGTTAAAGAGAGTAGACCTCGTGTTAAGTGTTCAATCAATCGATTTATATATGTAAGCCAGCCAAAAAAAAAAAAAAAAAAAAAAAAAAAGGCTTCCTGAGGGAAAAAAGTCACAAAGGACTGTAAATAAAATAGCATCTGTTTTCTCAACAGTAAGTAACAGTGGAAGCTAGAGGATCGTTTCCAACCTTGAAGATAACCAGCCTAACAAGCAATCAAATAGGATAAAATAAAGAAATTTTCAGACATGCAAAGTAACAACAATTTTACCTCATATTGGAGGATGTGCTCTTCTAAAATTAGAGTGTAAACAAAACAAATGGCATAACATAGGAAACAAGGTATTTAACATATGAGAAAGGAAATGTGAATTCCTGGGATGATTAAGAAGGGAAGTTTCCAGACAACAGGGTGTTGGGAGCTGCTAGAGAGCAACTAGTTCATATAACCACATAAGGACGTAAGGCTCTTTGTGTAATAAGAGAATGGAAAGAGAGTAAGGAGACTAAAAGAGAGGTAAATCCTCATCTATCAGAAGAGGAACTCAACCAATAATGTCTAATAATTGATGCATCAAGAGAGAAGTATAAGCATATGATTTAGAAATGTGAAGATAAATATCAGAAAAATAGAAATTGTGCAAGTAGAAGCCTTTGAGATGGGTCGGAGAGGAATGCAGCATTTCTGAGCTTATCTAAGCTTTTCAGCTTAATTTAACTTGAACCTATGTACACATATCATTTTGATGACCATAAATAAAAATAACAGTACTTTATACTCACTGTGAAAAATTCAAACTTAAAGTTATGAAGAAAAAAGTAAAAACCATCCATAATCCTACCACCCAGCAGTAACCATTATAACATTTTCAGTATCTCTATACAGGTACATGACAAGGATGCAGTTCCATAGCACAATGATGGCAGGCATTAGAAATATGGTTTGAGCCCAGTTTATTTTGTACTAGTCATATGACCTTGAAACCTCAGTTTCTTCATCTGTAAAATGGAGATACTGATGCTATCTATTTCATTAGGCTGGTGAGAATTAAATGAAATAATGTATGTGAAGTATATACCTAGCTCAGATTCTAAATGTACCAAGTATACAATAAAGTTTAACATATTTTTTCTTTTTTTAAAAAAAGAAACAGATATTACATGTTTTATTATAGCACCCAAGCCAGTTTTATAGAAATAGTTCATAAAGGAAGAAATCACAGAAATACCTCTGTCTCTAGCCCATGCTAACTATAAAGTTTATGAGCAAATATAATTTTCAGGATAACTAATGTTTCAAAATAAAAAAGGATAAATACACTAGATACAGCTGAAACTCAGCAGACCATGAAGCTATAGAACAATTTGACATTTTCCCTCAGAGAACTGATTTCCAGCCTTACTCTATACAAGTTTACATGCTAACATAACAGATTTACTTTAGCAAGGCTTACCAACTTGTACATAATAGGTAGCAATCCATCAAGTATCTCTGGATTTTAGGTTAATTGTTCTTATATATGCTAATGCTGCAGGGATCCATAAAATAAAGCAAAAAATGCCATTGCCCTAGATGAATTTCCCATACATTTACCTGTACTTAAAGAGTTAATGCATAGAAAATCTTCTTTTGACTGGTTATCTTTTTGTATCTAAGAACTACAGCCTTATATAAATTTTACATAACATTCTTGTGATAGAAAACTGAGTTCATGCTTCAGAAGTCCCACTTTTATAAACTGTTATGGTAAAAAATATATTTGGTAAAATATACCGTATCACTATATGGGCCAGAATGTCACTTAATGTTGTAATCTTCAAAGTAGGAAGAAAATTTAACTTCTATTTATACTTGTCTAAAAATTAGAAAACTTAAAATATTGAATATATGATTGACAATGTTCCCATCACTCATTGTGAGATGGTTATTTGTCTGATGAGGTGCTATTCCTGAGGGAAGAGTGGGAGCTCCAAAAAGCTAAGGACTTGATGGCAACCCTCTCCATTTCTTTGTGCACTTTTAGTGTACCGCAACTGATTCCATGTTGCTGGAATACATTTGTGGATTATATTATCTTAGGTAAGAGAATCTTTACAATACTTTGTAAATAGACATGATCATGGAAATTTTATAACATACGAGGTTTGCTAGTTATTTCAGGGCAAAGTACTTAAGTTGCTGAAATTTTAAGACAAGTTATGTATTTTTCTTTTACAAAATGACAAATGTTCTAAGTTTGATGACCTTTATTGGGATAATAAATGGCACTGAGAAGCTACCTAGCAGATACATTAAGAAAAAAGGCAAAACAAAACATTTAACTGGTCTCTTCATGGTTCAGGTAACTTAAAAAAAAAACTTATGCTATGATAAAAATGCATCAATCTTTACACTTTAAACAGATGGCAAAAGATCTTCTAATCTCTTCCAAAAGATGCATTAAATCAAAATTCATAAAATTAAAAAAATTTAAAAATTCAATCACATTGCTCTCAATAAAAATAAATAATAAAAATAAATAATAATAATAAATAAATATTTTGAAACATCTTTATTGGCATATAATTGCTTTATAATGTTGTGTTAACATTATTAACTTTTAGTGAAAATTTTTTTTTATTTTTAAAGACTAAAAATGAGTTTTAAAAAAGTGCTTTTGGTGTCTTGCCTATACATGTAAAATCTGAATGTTAAAAAAAAAAGTGTAAGGTTACGAATCTGAATGAGTCCTTTCAAATACCCTATCATTAATTGTTGGAATTTTATACAAACTATGTAGAAATGAAGGAGATACAAAATGGAAAAAAAGTGACTTTAATACCATCTTTATGTAGTATAGAAATCAACGATGATACTTTGAAAAGTGTTCACAAATCAACAATCTTTGTTAGTAACTGCAAAGAAGCTTTTTTTTTTTAAAGAAGGTGAAAGAATCACTTGGGAGAAAGTGCTTTGACTCTTGATTCAATAATTAATTTTTTATGAAGGCATCTAAGTTACAATGCCCTGGGGAATACACAGTGACTTTTTTAAATTGTTATTTCTTAATGAGCAAGAGGCAAATGTCAAAGCAAGTTTATTTAAACCTTTTTCAAAAAATCAAGTTCTCAGATTCACTAGCCATTTGATCCCAGGTTCTATAATCAACTGCACTGAACAGCGTTAAACGAATGAATACCCAATGTGACCCTTCTATGCTAACAACAGATTTAAATAACATTTAGTTAGTACTCTTGAATAAGGTTGGGAAGGTGATTTTTTTTTTTTTTTTTTTTTTTTTTTTTTTTCCGGTACGCGGGCCTCTCACTGTTGTGGCCTCTCCCACTGCGGAGCTGTGCTCCGGAAGCGCAGGCTCAGCGGCCGTGGCTCACGGGCCCAGCAGCTCCCCGGCATGTGGGATCTTCCCAAACCGGGGCACGAACCAGTGTCCCTTGCATCGGCAGGCGGACTCTCAACCACTGCGCCACCAGGGAAGCCCCTGGGAAGGTGATTTTAATTCAAATTCCCATTGAAAACTTTTTTAAAAGCCAGTAATTAAAGGGTTAAACTTCATTCATCTAGAAACTTCATTGTATTCTCTATGATGTAGGATAACAGAGCATTATTGTACATATTAATCATTCATTGAACTACTGTGTCTACAATGCTGTGTCTACCTAAGGCCAGAATTCATGTAAATATTAAATTTGATGTTATAAAGAATAATTTACTATACTACAAAGAATTCACAAATAAATTATTATTCTGGTAGTTATTTAACCCTGGGAATTTCCTTATCAAATCTATGATTCCAAAGTTTACCTGCCATTATGTGTCCCAAAACTCCTTGAATGCATTCTGATCATAGTCCATGTTATTTGAATTGGATTCTGTGGGTTAGAGTCCTTGATGTTTGATCATAGCCTAATATTTGAGTTGGATTCTATGGGAACACTTAAGAGTCCATGAATGGAATATACTGGATAGTACAAGAGAGATAAATTCCTCGGAATGTTAATGAAAAAACATAAAAAATGGGTTTGTTCAAATGAGAAACATCTCTGAACTATAAAGTGTATTTTTTCTCATTCCGGAAGCAATACAGGTTCATTTTCCAGTAAATATTTTAAAATATCTCCTTTTTCATGCTACCAAGCCATGGCTCATGGGACTTAACTGGATTTATTTGGGAAAACAAAGAAACATAACACACACACACACACACACACACACACACACACACACACACACACACACACACACACACACACACACACACACACACACACACACACACACACACTGATTAGCACCACTACACCCTTCCTTCCCTTCTCCAAACTTTCTCCACTTACTTTCCTAATTATATTTTGCTTATGTCAGTGTCCCCCAATCTGAACTCCTCTGTACACCAGTGCTAAAAGATGTTAATATATACATGTTCTAGAGAAAAAGAGGTTTCCTTATTAAACAAGTTTGGGAATCACTTCCCCTCTGAAAGACTACAAGGCACCTTCAGCAAAAGGTTCCAAGAGGTCCTTCAGTTAAGAACCTGCTTAAGCCACAGTTTCCTTTATTTAACTCATCACAGAGCCGTTCTGTGGGAGAAACATTAACTTGGGCTAACAGGGGACACGGGTTCGAGCCCTGGTCCGGGAAGATCCCACCTGCTGCGGAGCAACTAAGCCCGTGTACCACAACTACTGAACCTGCACTCTAGAGCCCATGAACCACAACTACTGAAGCCCACCCGCCTAGAGCCTGTGCTCCGCGACAAGAGAAGCCACTGCAACGAGAAGCCCACGCCCTGCAACGAAGAGTAGCCCCCACTCGCCACAACTAGAGAAAGCCTGTGCACAGCAATGAAGACACAACGCAGCCAAAAATAAAATAAATTTATTTTTAAAAAATTAAAAATGTAAAAGCACAAGAACCTCAACAGAATCTTAAGAGACCAGAATATTTAAGATATTCAATTGTGACTCTTAGAGAATAAATTGGATTGTACAGATGTACTTCTTCCTTTCAATTTGTAATTTTTTAATTATAAAAATAATATATGCTCATTATAAAATATATGGAACATTCAGAAAAGTTCAAAATGGAGGAAAAAAAACCATAATTCAATTACCTAGAGGCAATCAATTTAGACATTTTGGCCAATTTCCTTGTAGTCTTTCTTCCTATGAGTGCAATTTAGTCTAAAGAGGAAATTTTTAAGTTATAAAGATCTATAAAAAATTAACAATCTAGTTTTTCACTATACCATATTTAAAAATGAAGCATGGTGCAGATGAAACAACAGCATGAGCTGCTAAATCATCAAACATGATCTAAAACTTAGACTTTGTCACTTACTAGCTAGCTATCTCTCACTAGCTATCGCTCCTGATTTTTAGAGTCTCATTTAGCGTCAGTGTTCACACTGTTAAATCTGGATACTGTCAGCTGCCCCATGTTTTTACTGCCAGGATTAAAATCTATGAAAACAGCATACATTGAGCTTAATGAGAATACATACTACATTCTGTAATATGTTCTGTCTTCTCAGAACCTTCCATGTAGAATAAGCTAATTTCTAAAAATGAGAGATGGGAAAGAGGCAAAATTAAGGAAAAAGAATGAAAGGAAACAAAGCTACATATAAGGCTAGAAAATCCAGACAAAAACATATCTCAAAAACCTGAGGCTGAGGATGCTTTGGCATTTCTGAAATATCATAAAGCACTTTCTGTTACTCCTGATACTAAACATGCTCTTTTAAAAAGTGTTTTTAAGCTTTAAATTCTTGAAAAGTAGTATGGGTGTAAATAACCAAACTTAATTATAAAAAGTTTGTAATTTCTTACAAGCTAACTTAGTAAATAAACAGGTTTCAACAGTAATAGTAGGCAAAGTTTTTTTTTAAAAAAAGATCATAGATTATTCTTTTCATTGCTTTATGATAACTATGTATGCTTACATTTAAGCTTGGGTAACAAGTTTTACCTACAAACTAGTATAATGTTATTCTAGAATTAAATAAAATTGTTTTCATATTCTGATAAAACTAAATTCTAAGTTTTATGGCAACAGTTATGACTTGGAGAGGCAGTATGGAAGACTACTTGGATCAGAAGTTAATAGACCTGGGTTCTATTTCTAGTTCAGACAGTTGGTTAGGTGTGTGACCTTGGACAACTCACAACCTTTCTGAGCCTTCGTTTTTTTGTTTTATTTTGTCTTGTTTTTGCGGTACGCGGGCCTCTCACTGTTGTGGCCTCTCCTGTTGCGGAGCACAGGCTCCGGACGCGCAGGCTCAGTCGCCATGGCTCACGGGCCCAGCAGCTCCACGGCATGTGGGATCTTCCTGGACTGGGGCACGAAACCATGTCCCCTACATGGGCAGGCGGACTCTCAACCACTGCGCCACCAGGGAAGCCCTGAGCCTTGGTTTTTTTCATTCATAAAACAATGATTATATCTGTCTCGCTGTGGTAAGGATCCACTGCCACTGTAACAATACAAGAGTCAAATATTAGCTGTCTTTGGCCAGCGGAACTGGGTAGGTTGAGAGTAGGGCTTTTCTGTATTCCCTTTTATACCTTAGAAAGTTTATACATGCACAAGTATTGCTTACCCCAAAAATAAATTAAATAGGCTGGTAAGATTCAGGACACTTTCAGATATATAAAAATCTTCAGATTTCTAAACTGCCTTCAATGTTGTTTTTTCAATACTCTGTTCTCAATTTTGTTATTATTCTCTTCTTCTAGGCTTATCTTTCATAGGATTAATAATTTTTACATCAAATATCAATACATATTTTATTAAAAAGGAATTTTAAAAACTCCTCTCATAAGGCAATACTGATATGCCTCCTGGATAAACTAAGATTATATGACTATTATTTGTATAGATAATACTGCCACAAGTAGAATGGTAATATATTCATGCTTTCTCACCTATTGTCCTTGAGAACAACAATATTTGTAAGCCTAAGGGTACTATGAATGGTCACAACAGAGAAACGGTAACTAACCTTCACTGCAATCGAAGCTGTGACCTTGGCATGATTTTCAGTGAGTTCATTCAGCTATCCACTCCTATGAGACATGCATCTGACAGCCACATTGGTGACGGATAGCTACACTGGTTTCTTTTTAAAAGCTATATTATCTTAAATAACCAGGCAACTTAAGTTACACATTTCATTGCCACACTATTGTCTTGTACATATTATCTGAATGTGTTTCCCTCACCAAGATCATGAATTCACTGAGGACATTAAAATTTGTCTTTTTAAAATCTGACTGAAACAGAAATGGACATGTGAAAACATACTGGCAAAAGCAAGAATACATCTTTTAACAGCTGAAAAAATTTACTGGATAATGATTCAAACAACTCCATTTTAAATGAAACCATTAAATGCCCACCCAAAGTACCCCATTAATAACACAAGACAATTAGTTTTATACATCCATGAGTATCTTCTATATACTATAACAATTCTATGGAAGAAGGTGTCATCTTCATTTTAGAGATGAAGAATCTGACATTCAGTAAAAGTAAAGAAGTATATTCAAGGTCATACGAGTTAACAGTCAGAGTCAAAATTAAAATCTAGGGTTGTTAACTCTAAGGCCCAAGCTCTTTCCATACATGTGAAATTTGTAAAACAACAAAACAAAAAACCCTATGAATCAAACGTGTTCATTGCTTAAGCAGAGTGAAAGGAGAGAAGCGCAAACACCATTCATAGTTTTAAAGTCACATGGTGTTACATATTTTATAGTTACGGCATTTTATAGCTATAAATCTTGTTCCAAATTGGCAGATTCTTCTTATGCTGAGCTCTGAAAAGCACTACACTGATCTCTCATGATGATTTATTTGATGTATTATCGGACTTCTTGAACCCCAGTCTATCCAGTGATATTGGATTTAAAAAAAATTAGAAATCAGTCTGTCTAAACAACGAATGCTATCCAAATAAAATTAAGTGACTCGGAAAGAATCATCTCAGGTATCTTTTGCTCTTGTGGGAAATCAAGGATAGGTTGGTTATTTTTCCACAAATCCCAACTTCTTTTTCAGCCAACAACTCTTTCTCTTCATTCACGTACCAAACCTCAGTGTCTAGCAAGCCTATCTGGAGCCCTAGTACTCAAAGCAACACCTTTCACAATGCCACCACGGTTTGTCTAAATGTGTTTGCAACTTTTCCCAATGGAACTAGACTGAAAAACAATGGGGAAAACTCTACAACAGAAAAATGTTTCTCTTATGTCATAAAACAAGTTCCGATTGAGACTAGAAGGTGGGTAGCACGAAAAATATCATTGTGAAGGTTTTCATCAGAGACCGGTCTTCCAACATGAAGAACGTGAAGACCCAAGCAAAGCATAAACTTAATGGCCAAGACCTTAGCAAAGACTGTAAGGATCGAATGACGTATTCAACAATATACTTTAGTTCTAGCTCTTCTTTTACATCTAAATATGCACTTCAGTGAACTTTAGGTGGGGTTTGAATAGGGAAACCCGAATTACTTTCTTCTTAAGGGATATATGTAAAATGTCCTATAGAATAAGCATTAATGTACACGCCAGACCTCCACGAACCATGAACTGAGATTAAGTCTTCCTTTACCGGTATAGAAATAACAAGATGAAGGCGCCAAGGATGCCAAGATTAAAGGCTTGAGAAGGGTCTCGGCTTCCTTTTCTCGAAAGAATATGCCCAAACATCTCGTTCTCTAGCCGGGTCCCAAGGAGGGGCTGGACCCGTACGGGGACCCGGATATGGCTGCCTGTGAGGAGCGCCCGGAAAGTAGAAGCAGACCCCGCTGGGCAAGGCCAAGCAGCAACCACCCTTCCCCCACTCACCTCTCGGAGCGCAGTTTAACTGGGGCTGTCCGAGTAACTGCCGCCATCACCACCGCCATCACTCTGGGTGCTCGCTAAGCTGGAGAAGGGAGACCCAACCACTCCGGCACCTCATGTAGGTCCTCTAAGACGGATGCCTGCCTGCAAGCCCCCACCCTTCCGTGCGGGGTTCTCATCTCAGACGTCGCAGTCACCGCCTCCAGCTGCTTCGCCGGCGCTACCACCACTTCCGTGTTCGGGTCCCTCCCTTTCTTCCTCACTCCCCCAGCAACCGGCTTTTTCCCTGCCGGCGGGCGCGCAGCTGACGCCACCGCCCAGCGACCTGGGTAGGGACCGCGCCGGGCGTGGGCGGGCCGGCGCAGGCGCAGTGTGGGAGCACGCCGAGCGCGGGAAGTACCCTGCACCCGTGCTGCTCCTCCATCGGCGCCGCTCCTCGTCGCCTTTCCTCAGTCGCGGAGCTTCGGTGAGTGCCCCCTCCCGCTCCCCGCGTGAGTGCGGCCCAACGAAGAGAAGCGTGTCCTCTTCCTGGCTTAGTGTCGGACAGACCCATCCCTATTCCCTGTTTGTGCCCCTCGGGTGGGGGAAAAAGGGCTGCCGAGGGCGTGTCCCGCAGGAGACCAACCTCCCTTCTTCTTGTTCAGCCCCCCGGCTTTCCCGTCCTTTAAAATAATACTGACTTTTATAAAATATTTTCAGATAGGTAAAGGAAAAAATGCCAGCTACACAGAAGCCGATGAGATATGGGCACACAGAGGGACACACAGATGTCTGTTTTGATGATTCCGGGAGGTAAGGTACTTTGAGAAACAAAAAGAACGTTTCAGGTGTGAATGTTAGAACAGTTATTCTTGTATGTCATGTAAGCAGTTCTGTCTAAAATTACTCATCCAGATAGAAATAAGGTTGATATCTAAAACGGCACATAAATGTTCTTAGATTTACTGTCTAATTTGGACCAGCATGGCAGTTTTAGTATATCAAGAAAGCCAACGAGTGTGAAATCTTACTTCCAGAGGAGTTGGAATGATATGAGCTTTCCCTCACATTTCCCTTTTGTTCACTTCTTTTCTGCATCTCACATTATCAGTTATTTTGTCAGAACGGTAGCTGCCTGCTTGTCAAATTTAGTGGCCCATTCTAACTTTTCGGTATTTTATCCTCCCTTGCCTCTTTCCTTTTTAAAATTGTTTTTAACTTTCTGACAGCTTTTTTTCTAATTTATTTTCTCTGCTTGATTCCTAAATGGTGGTATTTTCTCAGGGTTATTCTAGTCCCTGTGGAGGGGTATAATCAATAAACAATCTGTGCGAGGAATAGAAAAGAGTTTTATTTGAGCCAAACTGAGGACTATAGCCCAGGAGACACAGATTAAAGAAGCACTTGAATTGCATTCTGTCGAACTGCAAAATGGGGGAGGCTTATAACAGCACAGACTGCAAAATTACATAAGTTGTTTGTGAGAATTATAATTGGAGTTGCAAGAAGTAAGGGTGCTTGTTAAGTAAGGATTAGGGTCCAATATGGTTGCCTAGTTATAAGGGGAGACCTTGAGACCATAAGGTTGCAGTTGGCAGCTGCTCTCAGATATTATTTTGAGAACAGCTAGTGGTATCCTTGAGTATACAGTTCAGAAAATTCAAGTTCTCAGTAATGCAGGAACATGTCTAAAACTATCCACAATGGCCACCCAGCTCCATTATTGAATGCCTGAACTGCAGTTACTCTTTTTTGATTTTTAAGTGTATTCTTTTCTTTCATGGTTAAAGCAGGTGTATGGTGTATGTTTGACAGGCCATAAGACAGGCTGATCTAGTTAGCATAAAATTTAAGTTAAATGATGTATAAGCCACAGTGATTTCCCCATACCTCAATATGTGAATATTTTTTCCATTGTCCGTTTTGTCTTTCTAAATCCCATTGCTATGCAGTACTGTCCAGTTGTATGACTTCTGCTGTCACTCCTATATTGATTCATTCATTGAACAAATATTTGCATGTCTACTCCACTGGAGCTAGGGATACAATAGCGCAAACAAAGCACAATCTTTTCCCTTATTGACCTTAAGGTCTTTGTAGATTGATAGACATGGAGTACAGATTAATCGCAAAAATAAATGTACATTTAGAATTACACTTAGAAATATTAAGTGATATATGCAGTGGTAAGCATATATGAGGGGAAGTTGGTCTAATTTGAGGAGGCAGGGAAGGCGTCTCTGAGGGAGTGTTTCTTCAGATGAGATCTGAAGATTGAGTTAGACATTAATCAATATAAAGAGATGGGTGATGGTGGCAGTGGGGTGGTGATGTTGGCATTCCAGGCAGAGGGAACACTCTGCAAAGTTCTAGTGGGGTTAGGGATCATGATATTCTCAAAGAACTGAAAGAAAGCTAGCCATGCTTAAGTGTAGAGAGTGATGTACAGATTGGTGAGAGATAAATTTGTGAAGGTAGGGAGTGGACATCCTATCCAAGGCCTTCTTTCTTTATTAAGGAATCCTGTTTTTATTCTAAAAGCAGTAGGTAGGTATTAAAGATTTGAAGCAGAGAGACGTGATCAGTCTTGTTTTTGAAAAGATACCTAAAGAATGAATTGGAAAAGGAGCAGGAATGGATGGATGCAAAGAGACTATTAGGAGGTATCTGTATTAGTCCGGTTGAGTGTGATGGAAGCTTGGACTAGAGTAGACATGGGTATGGAGAAAGAGGATATATTCAGGAAATATTTAAAAGGTGAAATCAGTAGAATGGATCAGATATTAAAGATGAAGAAGAGGGAGGTTTCTGGCATAACATCTGCGTTTCTGGATGTTTGGGGAAGTAATTGGCCATTAGGAGATACCTGAAACATTTGGAGAGGAGCATATTTCAGAGGTAGAACGGGGTGGAGATTATGAGTTTGCATTTGAACCTAGTTAGTGTAAGATTTGAGAAATCCAACTAGAGATGTAGACAGTTAGATAAATGGGTCTAAAGATCAGAGGAGAAACTTGAGTTAGAGATAGAAATCTACATCTTCAGCTCATACCTCCTGGAATTCAGGATTGAGGTACTGGCTGAAAATCTAAATGGGGGAGTTGTCAATATACAAGTGATATTTAATGCTATGAACTTGGATGAAACCACCTAGGGAGGGAGTGAATGTATTTTTAAAAAAAGGTTCAAGGGCTAAACCCTGGGTACTCCAGAATATTTAGGGATCAAGTAAGAGAAGAAGGATCCGGCTAAAGAGAATAAGAAGGAATGGCTAGAAAAGTAGAAAACCAAGACACAAGAATGGTATCAGTAAGCCAAATATAAAGTATTTTAAGGAGGAGTAAATAATAAACTATGGCAAATGCTGCTTGTAGTGATGTGGAGGCTATGGATGAGCTTGAGCTTTTTTTTTTTTTTTTTTTTTTTAACAGAGTGTTAATGAAAGTTTTGTTGCAGTAGATTCAGGAGAATGGAAAGGGAGGAATTAGAGTTTTATGAGTATGAGGCTCAAAGAATGAGGGTAGTCGGATAGGAATGTAGAGTCAGGAAAGGTGATTTTTGTTTTAAAGTGAGAGAGATTACAGCATATATGTTAGTGGAGATGATCCAACAGAGAGAGATAAGCTGTTGTTAGAGTAGAAAGAGGGAGAATTGCTGGAGTGGTGTCTTTGAGTAGATGAGAGGAGCTACGCTATAGTGAAAACCAGGAGAGACTGGCCAAAGATGGGAACATGGTCAATTTTATAAGTAGAGGGAAGGAGCACCTAGGAGGAATAGGGAGAACATGTGAATAATGTCTATAGATTGCTTCTGTATTCTGAGTGAAATAGGAAGTAAAGTCATCAGTCGAGAGTGGACAGGAGGTAGAGGCTTGAAGAAAGAGGAGTAGATATGAGATAGATGGCTAGTAGATAGGGAAAGTTGAATGGACTAGGAAAATGTAATTGGATTGCAGGGCAGGACTAAAGATCTAGTTCAAATTAGTGATCATGAGTTTAAAGTGAGATCAAACAACCTGGTTATGTGTTTTCTCCAGCCCTATTTAGCTCTATAAGTGCAAATTTATTAATAGGCAGAGAGTTGAATTTAACCAGGGTTTGGGTTTTTCTGGGTAAGTATGACAAGGTGAAACGGGCAGGGGATTTGAGAGTAATGCAAAGGAGTGATTTTAATGACAGACTATGGAATCTAAACCAGAGTAGGAGGGATGTGAGAATTTGAGGGAGTGAGAAACAGTAAAAGGTAGTTTCCATAGATTTAGATCCTAACAGAATTTAAAAATTGTTGGAGTTAGGATATTAAGGGTATAAGATGAAATGATAAGTGATTAGGATGCTTAAAGTTGAGATTATGAAGCAGTTGCATTGTTGGTAAAGACAAAATCTTGGCTGTAACCATGGGAGTCTGAGATGGGGTGGAGGACAAGATTGAGTGTCAGAAGGTTTCATCTACATGGTTATTGAAAATACTAAGAATTATGATAGGAATAGTGTTGTTAGAGAAGGAATAACAATGAGCCTTGTGCCAAAAATCTTTAGGGAACAAGGGGGATTTCTCTTGAGGAATTTGTAGCTAGTCTGATGACAGTTTCAGGCCTTTCTTTTTTTTTGTGGTACGCGGGCCTCTCACTGTTGTGGCCTCTCCCGTTGCGGAGCACAAAGCTCCTGACTCACAGGCTCAGCGGCCATGGCTCATGGGCCCAGCCGCTCTGCGGCATGTGGGATCCTCCCGGACCAGTGCACGAACCCGTGTCCCCCGCATCCACAGGCGGATTCTCAACCACTGCACCACCAGGGAAGCCCCAGGCCTGTTTTGTTTTTTTTTAAAGAGAGAGTAGGGTGTGGCAATAGAATGGAAGTGGTAATGAAGTGCAGGAAAGGCCCACCTCCAGATCCCAGAGGGATGTAGAAAAGAAATCAGCCACCACTTAAGAGGGCTGAAGAGGAAATGGTGTCCTCAGAGGAATGTTCAGAAAAAAGCTGATTTTGCTGGTGCCTGACGATGAATCTCATGAGACCCAGTGGAAGGGTTAGGGAGGGGTGGTCATATTAGGGAAAGAACATTGCTGTGGGACGATAGAGGATCCAGATAGTGAGAAATGCCTTGGTAATCATTGGCTTCTTAGAGTTATGTCATAAAGAGGATAAAGGCATGATAGAATTAGTCCTTTGCTGGGACTTCCCTGGTGGTCCAGTGGTTAAGACTTCACCTTCCAATACAGGGGGTTTGGGTTTGATCCCTGGCCAGGGAGCTAAGATCCCACATGACTGCAGGCCAAAAAAACCAAAACATAAAACATAAGCAGTATTGTAACAAACTCAATAAAGACTTTAGAACTGGTCCACATCAAAAAAAAATTTTTTTTTAATTAACCCTTTGCTCTGAAACTTACAATAGATTTCTTAATTTATCACCTAAACCAGCACACCTTTGAGAATGGGGAGAAGGATTTCAAAATAGTTAAAAGTACAGGTTTTTTTGAATTATTTTTTGATTGGCAAATTATTCTGTTTTGGTAGGTCTGTAACAGATTTCTCTTCAAAAACTATTTCAAAACAATTTTTCCTAGAAAAAATTTGTGACATTAAAAAACTTCTGTACATTGAATGTATAATCTAAACATTAACATAAGTAAAATAGTCATTCTTGGCATGTATTCACGTACTTTAATCAATTTTTTTAGTCTGTCTAATATGATGTAGCTGATATTTTTCTGAAAATTTTTTTTTTCACTATACTCATATTTATTTTTCTTATAAGACTGGCTGAAGTCTTCTTCAGAGTTGCATTTTATAGTTAATAAATTTGACATGAGACCTTCAGTTAATTCTTTTCTTTATATCATAATATTTTTCAATGAGAAAACACTCTTTTTAGGTTCTCAATACCTGGTAAGCTTAGAGCAAATTCTACTAAATGGAAGAGTCTCAATTTTTAAAAATTTGCCTTACCTGAAATGGATAAATATTTCACCTTCAGTATTTTTACAGGTTCTGTCTTTTCACCTGCTTTTAGAATACCCTTTTTTGATAATTAGGCCTACAATATTTTTAAAGACAAAATTCATCAAGTAAGTTCTCTACTTATGATTCCCTTGAATGTTTCCAAATTTTAAGCGTACTTCATTTCATTTTGGCACAGAACATAAATTTATATAGTCAAAAAGAAGAGGTCTATCAAAAGATTTTCCCAAAAGTCAAGATATTCCAAAGAGCAGTCACAGAATTTCAAAATTAAATCATTTACCATTTCACGTTTTAATATACAACTTGTTCAGTTCTCATTTGCTTCTGTAGAGATTAAATTTCAGTGTCTCTTCTGTATAAGCTCTGTTTTCATTAATTGCATTTCATTAAAAGCTTCAAAGGCTTAAGTTGAATACTTTGATTAAAGATTTCTAACTGATTTTGAACAAAATGAAACTAAGATTTAGAGAACTTGCTTCTAATAATAGTAATAACAATAATACCATCATTATAAGACAAGTTTTACAGGGTCACTCTTCAGACTCAAATATTTAAAAAATCTAATGGATGATAGGCAGCAGAGAAAGTATCGTCTTCAGCGTTGAAGTATTTTTGTGTATTTAACATCAGTTTGTTACAAAAATTTCATTCGGTTATTCTGGGTATAAATAAAATTATTTAAAAATTTTGATAACTATGGCTTCTGTTTTGATTGGTACATTATCACAATTCATTGTGCACAGTTATGAATTATAATTCCAATTCCAAGTACATTTGTGTTCCATAGATTTCTTTTTTTTTAACTGAAGTGTAGCTGATTTACAATGTTGTGCCAGTCCGTGCTGTACAGCAGAGTGACTCAGTTATACACGTATCGACATTCTTTTTTTTAATATTCTTTTCCATTGTGGTTTATCACAGGACATTGAATATAGTTCCCTGTGCTATACAGTAGAACATAGATTTCTTAATTTAGTAAGAATTTTGTTTTTACTACAGTGCTGTACTTTAGCAAAATATGTATTATTACTATAAAAATTAAGAATTTTATGTTTAACACTGAACTTTTCAAATGAAATTAGATAGAACCCCCAGTAATGTCAGATATTTCAGTTTCTGTGGAATGAACTTCCAGAAGCTTTACTTTGTTTCCATGAACTGAAGGGAAAACTAAACCATTATAGGATATCTGACTGATTTTCGTTTTAAAACCTCTGATAACATTGATATAAAACCAGTATCATTTAACTGTGTGGAAAGTTTTTTTACTAAGGGAGACAACATATTGATAGCTATTACTTTACTTTTCATACTTGCACTAGAAAACTTAGAATGAAATATGAACAAAATTAATTTAAACAACTGTCATTTGTTTTAACACTGCTTTGTCCAATACAGTAGCTACTAGCCACATGTGGCTATTTAGGTTTAAATTAATTAAAATTAGCTGAATTAAAAATTCAGTTCCTCAGTCACACTAGCCACATTTTAATTGCTCAGTAGCCAGATGTAGACCATTTCCATTATCTCAGAAAGTTTTGTTGAATAGCACTGAATTCTTATGAAAAGTCATGCTTGACAAGATGCAGACTCACTTTGTGCTACTGTAGAAGCAATGTTTTCAGGCAGTCTTGAGGTAACTACTAAGTTATTAAGTAGATGCTGATGCTTCTTCAGGAGTTCTGTGTCTACTGACTTTGTTGTGGTTGGTGTTATTACCACACCCCCTCATGGTAAATGTCAAATAACGTTTAGTTCAACTTATACTTTCATTATGAACTTTTTGAGAAGCAGAAATTTAGTGTTTAATTTTTTATTAAACATGTACTTGATGTCTTTTTTCCATCTCATTATTGAAAGGATTTTGTTTTTTTGCAAAATTTTAAAAGCATAGCCAACAATAAAATTAATATGTAGTTACTTTTATTCCTACAGTAAATGACAAAACATTATAGGAAGAATGTTCAGACTACTCCAAAAGCCCTTCAAAGGACTTCTTAACTATATTTCTTCCATATATTTCTCATTAATTCCGCTATTATTTCATTGTAATTTCCCACTGGCATCTCCAACTGGCACCTGTAACATCTCCCTCTGTGCACCTAGCTGATACACCAAATAGCCAGTAGGGACGGGGATATGAAATGCTCCTCCCATCACCACTGGAGACGGAAAGAAATTGCTTTCTAGGGGCTCATGTCTGACTCCAGTTTTTTATCAGTTAACAACTATTGTCCTTGAAAGGAGGTGTTACGTTACATCAAGAAAGGGTTGGAAAGGGAGAGATGGGTCATCACTGGTTGTCTTTCAGATTTACCTACGTGTTGAGGTGAGAACACTATTCATTGCACATGTTATACCACCAAACAAGATCATGGCAGAAGCTGGAAGCGCAAAGAAGTCTGTCAAACTAACCAATTTTGATGCAACTAATACTAATGTGTTTTAAAGTGAAAAATCAGGACGAATGCCAAACCAGCTGGATGCATAAATCAGGAATGTCCTGGGCAAACTGAGACTTATAGTCCTCTTATTTATTTCTTATAGAACCGAGACCAAGCTCCTTACTCTGGCCTTAAGGTCATCTTAAATAGGATGACCCCAATCTACTTTTTTTCCCCTCAATTTCCTGGCTTGCCTGCTCCATGTAAACTCCCCTATGCTTTACTAACTTCGTATTTTGGTTCATGTAGTTTTGTCTGTTTGGAACTGTCCTTTCCACCAATCTCAGCATATCCAGTCCTACCTGTCCTTTAATTTCCCAATGTAAATACTTTTCTTATGAACCCTACTGATTTTCCAAGTGGGAATTAGTTTTTGTCTTCTGAACATCCGTAGTTTTTTATATGGCTTCTCTTTGCCATTTACCTTTTTAAAATTATTTATTTATTTAGGCTGCACCAGGTCTTCATGCAGGACCTTTGTTGTGGCATGTGGGCTCTTAGTTGCAGCATGCGAACTCTAGTTGCGGCATGCATGCGGGATCTAGTTCCCTGACCCAGGATTGAACCTGGGACCCCTGCATTGGGAGTGTGGAGTCTTACCCACTGGACCATCAAGGAAGTCCCACCATTTACCTTTTTTTTTAAGTACCAATGTTTTATTTGGGTGATGCAAATACAGAGCATTGAGAGTGAGAAAAGGGACTTGACACAAGGAAGAATGGGAGGCAATGCCAAGTGATAGGTTGAGACTGCTTCATGACAAGCCTGGAAGAGACACAGAAGGTGTGTCCACTGGCTACTTGGGAGGTCTCCCCACTGGAAGAAATGGTGTCTTGCACCAGTTCTGGGAAGGAAGGGAAGAAGAGGGAATTTATTGGCCTGGATTTCTCCCATCTCCCATTAGTCAAATGTTACCCCAGGAGCACTAACTCTTCCACATTCCTGGGTTGCTAGTGGCTACTTGAGGTGCCAGATGCAATGTCCTGTGGGGGCATTCCATCCAAGTCTGGAAATGATGGGAGGAGGCACACTCTGGGCATGAGGCTGGTGAGTGCTGGAGAGAATCTGATTTTGTACATAAGATGTGTTCACCACAGTCCAATACTGTTTTTCTTTTACCAGAAGAGGGAACCTGGCATAATGATCAAAGACCTTTCCCAAAGTCACATGGCTAGTAAGTGGTAAATTCAGGATTTGAACATAGTCTGTCTCTGAAAACTGTCAAAGACCAAGATAAGGAACTTGAATTTTATGTAGCAGGCAAAGGAGAGTGGCGAAAGGGTTTCAAACTGGGAGTGACATAAGATACAGAGCTTTTTATAAAGCTCCCAATCTCTACTTTGCTCCATCTTCCCATGTGGCTGAATTTGGCACAAAAGTAGGTGGCCCCAGAGATGTGAGGACATCCAAGACAGTTTTTGAGGAGCCCCGACTAGGTCCAGAGCTCATATGGGCTTCCACACTGTTTCATAATCTTTCTGTCTTCATCAAAGCCTACACCTGCGAAAGAGACTAGCTAGTCAGAGGCAGGCAGGATCTGAGCAGAGAAGCCAAAATGAGGGGAAGAGCAGATTGACCTAAAGACCAGGAGCAGGAGGAGGACCAGCCATATGTCCACTGTCAGCTGGTGGGTCTGGGGATGTTGGCACCCGCATATGAGTCTTTTGGTGTGGCCTGAGATGGTCAGATCTCATGAACTGTTGGCCGCACTAGTCACATTTATTTGTTCGGTATTTGATGTGTGTCCGAGTATGTCTTCTAAGTTCTTTGGAACGGAAGAAGGACCAAGTACAGACTTCCCACATGCATTTATAGGGCCTTCCACCTGTGTTTTTGTGTTGGTGACTCACAAGGTGGGAGTGCTTAGTATAAGCTTTTTCACAGTTCTCATAGTCGCAGAGGTAAGGCCTTGAAACTGGGGATCTCCTCCTGGGAGCCCTTTCTTGGGCCCTGGAATACTGCTCTGCTCTCCGTGGAGCAGGTAAGGGCTGCTTAAGTAGGAAGGGGTCTTCCTGGGAGACTGGCTGGCTCACAAAAGAGCCCTGGGATTCCAAAGCCAGCAATAATGGGGATCCAGCTGGGGGCATCCTAAGGTTGTGGGGTTTCTAGGATGCAACATCTGATCCAAAGAGGGGAGCATTGCCGGGGCCTCAGTGGAAGGCATGGTTGGATCCAATAATGTTTCAGGTGTTAAAGGGCCTCTGTTAGAAGTTACTGTTGGGAGGCCAGAATAAGGCATTGTTCACATTCTGATGTGGGACATCATTGGAATTCCACTGGCAGGTGAGAACTGGCGGCCCATTGTGGGGCATCCTTAGATTCCCACCAAAGGTCGGGGCCACCCCTGGAATACTGGGCTCTCCTAAGGGCATCACTTGGGACCCCTTGAAAATCATCATTCCTGGCTGGGAAGGAGACATTCCCTGAGTGTAAATCATCTGGGAAGGAGTGAAAGTCACTTGAGGACAGTAGCTCACACCGTGGTCAGGCAGCGACATACTGAAGTGTGGCCCCATTTCACTGGCATTCTGCCTGGGTGCCTCAGCAGAGACCAAGGGGATCCTCTCCAGCTCTGTGCACTGAGGAACATGTTGAATGCTTGATGGGCCATGATTCCAAGAGGTGTGCACTCCACTGCTTCTGGGAGATGAAGACATGTCCAAGATGGACATTGACTTCTCAGTATCCTGCGTGGGAATGCTGTGGGCAGGTCTCTGTGAACTGGGGCAGAGCCACATGCCACTGGCTTAAGCCCTTGGCTCCCTGCTCCATCTTCACCTGGGATCAGTTGCACATTGAGACTCCACCACTTACCATTTTATTTTTGTATGTGCCCAGAGAGGACACATACCGAATGAAGAAAAGCACTCAGAAAGCAAGATTTGGGAGTTGACAGATAGCCATTTGAATAATCAGCTTTGGATAATTGAGCTCTTCCATTCGTCCATTTATTCATTCAACATTTATCAAAGCTTCTATTTGTCAGAGACTACTTTGAGCTAGAGACACAATGGTAAGCAAAGTAGACCTGGTCCCTGTTGTTACAGAGATTACATTCATTTTTCTTACATTGTTACAAATATATAAGGGATCTTATGCCAAGGAGAAACTGTAGAAAGCATAAACTTACCTTTCATTTTACAGAATAGGAGGTTAACAGTCCTTGTTATTGAGGTTTATGTATGTAAAATAAGGAAACATATTGGCTAATACCTTGATTTTATTAGAAAAGAGATAAAGTAGCATTCCAAAAAAATTGATAAGCCTAAAACTGGGTGACTTTTTAACGAGTGTGTTTCCTTCACAGTTGTATTGTAACTTGTGGAAGTGATGGTGATGTGAGGATTTGGGAAGACTTGGATGATGATGATCCTAAGTCCATTAATGTTGGAGAAAAAGCATATTCATGTGCTTTGAAGGTATTAAAACAATTACAGCAACTGATATGAAATGATACTGCCATGTGATGTTTTATACTTGGATGAAAAATATTTTATAGAAGTTTTGAATACAGATGAACTTTTTCATTTCTCTTATGAAATAATAATATTTAAAAATGTATAATCCATAATTTGCCCAAAACTTTTACAGGTAAAATCTGAATGGTTTATTAAAGGTGATTAATGGATAGTAATGATGAACCAATTAAAATATATGCAGGAAATTATACTTTCTCTTTTAAGAGATTTAAATGTATCTTTTTTTTTCTTTGGAAGAAAACTCAGTGTAGTTTCAAATTTTTAGCTCACTAATTCAGATAACTTGAGGAATTGTACTGGAAAAAAGGACTGTTTCATTAACTTTTTCAAGATATATACTTATTTCACATTTCTAATGTTTTATGTAAAGTAAATATAGGAATGAGATGTTAGTTACTTGGAGAATGGAGATATGTTTTCAGAAGGACTTTGCAAACTAAGTATCTAACCTTTTTATTTGTGATGAATTTTAAGTTGAGTGTATTGTATTTGGATAGGAAAAAAAAATCTTTCTACAGAATTCATATTTTTTTCAAACCCAGACTCATTAAGGTAGATGAGATGGTCTTTAGATACTTTTTTAAAAATGGTCATATATAATGGAAAATGTATTCCCAGGAGAAAAAATATAAATGACTAATGTATGAGCTAAATCTCACTAATAAGCAAAGAAATGCAAATTAAACAATTGAATTTTTTTTCCTGTAAGATTGACAAGGATGAAAAATATTACTGATCCCAGTAATTGTGAGGGCTTGGAGAAGTATTTATAAAGGAAAGACAACTCTTCTGTGTTTCTCCTTTACTGTCACACTACCATGCTGACAACACTTCTGACACCAGATATATGGGTTTTTCCCCATATCAGTAAGTTCTTTGCAATACTGGGTGTCCTACAATTCAGTTCAATTTTGACATTAACTGGAGTTAGCTCAGGCCTCACAGGTTAAGGTCTCAGTCCCACGAGACTATCCCCCACTTCAGACACCAGTCACAAGTATTAGGTCCCCAGATTACCTACAACTTCTGTTCATCTTGGCTGCAAATGGGGATTTCCATGACCCCCTCCTTGGATAAGATCATTTGCTAGAACAGCTCACAGAAATCAGGTTTACCAGTTTATTACATAATAAAGGATACAGATGAACAGCCAGATGAAGAGAACATGGTGTGAGGTCTGGAGAATGGAGATGTGGAGTTGGGGTGCACCACCAACCTGGAAGCTCCTTGAACCCCATGTTATTGGGATTTTTGTGGAGGCTCATCACATGGGCATGACTGATTTTTAACTTCATTTCCAGCCCCTCTCCCCTTCCTGGATGATAGGGGTGTGGGGCTGAAAGTTCCAAGCTTCTGATCATGACTTGATCTTTCTGGTGACCAGCCACCATCCTGAAGCTATCCAGGAGCCCACCAAGATGCATCTCATTAGAACAAAAGACATTCCTGTCACCCAGAAAGTCCGAGGGATTTGGGAGCTTTGTGTCAGGAATCAGTCAAAGACCAAATTTTGGAACAAAAGATGCTCCTGGTGCTCTTATCACTTAGGACAGTTCAAGGGTTTTAGGAGCTCTGTGCCAGGAACTGAGGGTAGAGACCAATATATATTTTCTGTTTCACAGTATTTTCACACAGCAGTTGCTGGAAGTATAACTGATGAACTTTTTTTGGAATAAATTGATAATGATATATCACAGTTAGAATGCACACTGTCATTTCTGGCTGTTTACCCTAAGGAAGTACACACATTCATTTGTGTGGATAAGAATATTAGTAAAACCGTTGTTTATAATAGCAAAAGAAACAATTGAAGTGTCCCTGAATAGAGAATACATTTTATAAATTTTGGTAGTCATATAATGTAATACTATGCAGCCACTAAAAAAATGCGGGAGTGCTGTATACCTTCATTTGGAAAGATGTTTACAATTAATTGAAAAAATGAAAAATAGAGTTTCATAACAGTGTGTTATAGAATAGTCTTATGTTTGTTAAAATAAAGGATTTAAGTACACAAATATTTGTAATTTGCATATTATAGAATAAAGTTAAAAAGACTGAACCACAACATGTTAATGGAAATTACTTCACAAGAGTAGGGAAACTCACTGTCTGCCTAGGACAGTTTCGTGGTTTTTTTTCCCACAATAAGTATGTACCGCTTTTGTATACGAAAAAGACTTTAAAGAAGAAAAAAATGAAAGTGGGCTTATGGTAGTTTACTGGGGCTACGGTAACAGGTATCTGGGCTTAGGATTTAGACATGTCTTTTAGGGGCCACTATTCAACCGACTACAAGGCTCATATTCAGTGCTAAAATGTTTGGCTTTAGGAATGGAGTTTATAGTTCTTCAATGAAATGATGTTACCAAATAGCCTTGCAAAGTTGACAATTTCATTTAAAGCATAATTGCTTATAAATATGTAAATACGTACTTTATGGATTCCGTGCTATAGGGAAGTACAATTAGGTGCTTTATTTGAGAACAAAGCAGAAAAAACATCACCCTCCAAAATAGTGAAACTGGGATATATCAACATATTTGTAGGTAGTAATAGTTAATGCTTGCATAGTATTTTACGTTTTCTTTAACAAAGGTAAGGAGAGGTACCTGGAATTATCTCCATTTTATTCTTGGGAAAATCAAAGCTCAGAGGAAAGTCAGATGATACAGTAAGGAACATAGTGGGCGCAAGTCATCCTGTGCTGGGTTCCATTCCTCCCTGTCCACCAGGGAGAAGAATAGTCTGACCAGATCTGGACCACAGCTCTGATCCTTTGCATGTTTTTGTTTTTTTTTTAATTTTTACTAGTTGACACCGTATACTGGTAGTGATTTGATTTCCCAGTAGATTTGTTTGAAAATGAATTCAAAGCAAGGCCTTTATTCAGGTCTCCCAGGTGAGTAGTGCAGTTATATACTTTAACATTTTCACATGAATAGAGGGCTAAAGTTTTGTTAAAGAATTACCAAGATTCTTTACTAGAGCTAACTGAGGATGCTTAGTCAGTATTCTACTAAGAAATCTGTCTGCGAAGTAAAGCACAGCCAAGGTTGCAAAATTTCTGTACATGCACACAAATAAATAGTTGGTGTTTCTGCAGTTTTGCCAAAGAACACTTAGCAGCATCAGTGTTGTATTGAGTTGGTTATAGCTTTTTGTTGATTCTCTTCTGGTTTTCACATTTAAATTATTGTTAGCTTAACTTCAACATTATGAATTTAGTTTATTATGGATTTAATTATATACAGTAGTTGCAATGTAGGCATAAACAGTATTTTTCACCAGTTTTCCAGTAATTGAACTTGAAGGTGTTTATCACAGTTCAAATTTGAATCATCTATACTGTTATTTGAACAGATGTATACATTTCCCCCAATATCTCTATAATGGTAATATGTCATTGTATTACCAGGTTCTTTTCCCGTTAGAATGGGAGAAGATGCTGTAGATAAGCTAAGTGTCCTAAGTGCGCAAATACAGCTGAGACCTATTGCTATAGGGTAAAGTATGTTCATTAACAAACTTGAGTAGTTTGTTTCTTTTGGTAGTTATCATTTAATATAAATTAAGAAATTGACCATATGATATACCAAATTGTGTATGAGGTTGGTAGACTATGACTTAGTCCATCAGGACTTAATTCCTCCTGGGTAAGTAATAAAATTAAGGTGGTAGGGAAGATCCCTGACCTTTTATGATTCTTAGCTAAAAGCTGTGCCAAACAATGGTGTTTGCAGATCATTTCGGATCCTAAAAACTTTCTATTTAGTGTTTTTAAAACACTAAATAAACACTGTGCTTCCACTGCAGGGGGCACAGGTTTGATCCCTGGTTGGGGAACTAAGATTCCGCATGCCGTGCAGTGCGGCCAAAAAAAAAAAAAGGAGCCATGAATTCATGGATTCGCATTTAGACTTTACCCTACTCTGAAAAGATACCTAATGATTGTTTTCTGGAAACACAGGGCAATACTAATAGTGTCCATTGTGCTCTACCCTCATTGAGATTAGCTATGTTTTCTTGTTCTGAGTCTCCTTCTTATGACACTTGGGAATCCACAAAAACACTATTTAAATACTTTTCTTGCCAGACGTACAAGAGAAATCAGAGGCTAAAAGTTTGGCTGATGAAGAGGGAATTAAATTTTCTAAAGGCAGCAAGTAAATTTTTCTTGCTAATAGCCATTTCAGAGAAATTATATATTGATTATTTTTCTCTTGACATGAACTACATTTATAAGTTTTTTTCTGTTTTTTACCGGATTTTTAACTATGGAGAGACTCCCAATTAATTAACTAATTTTTGCCAATGTTTCTTTCATTTTTCTTTTAGAATGGGAAATTGGTCACTGCAGTATCTAACAATACTGTTCAAGTGCACACGTTTCCTGAAGGAGTTCCAGATGGTATATTGACTCGCTTCACCACAAATGCAAACCATGTGGTCTTTAATAGGGATGGTGCAAAAATTGCTGCTGGATCTAGGTAAGACTCTTTGATATCAGAAAATGAAATAATATTAGAACAAAATGGCCTCATTCATTGAATTCAGGGTAACATTTTCAGGACTCTGTACCTTCTTTGTTGTTGTTATTTAATTATTATATTCAAGTCTTCTTTCTGGTAAAGGTTTTTGATGACAAACTTGTGCTTCTTTGTGAATTGAGGTATATTGCTTTGCCAACAGCCTGCTCAGTAAATGCTGGAAAAGATTGGGGAAAGATGATAGTTGGATACAAAATTTAAAAAATTATTTTAGGTACAACCTAGACTGTACAATCAGGATTTTTGTTGTTTTTCTTGTTGCTTATTTGTCATAGGAAAAAAATGTAATTGGTGAATTGCCGAGTTGGAGTAAAAGGCATAATGCTTTTAAAAATGGTTGTGGCTGTAATTAGATTAGCAAATAATAGAAACTTAAGATCTAACTAAGGAAGCCACTTTCTAAAAGTATTTATATTTTAACATATGGGAAATCTTGAGTTATGTTTTTAGCATCTTTATAGACCAAAACTAAAAGGTAATATGGGTGCCAAATTTCACATGTTGCTATAAAGAAATTATGGCATTTACTCTTATTATTTTGAAATATTTGGGTCATAGCTTTTGAGAGCCTTTTGTATTGGCATTTATTGATGTATGTTACTCTTGTTCTTAGTGATTTTCTAGTCAAAGTTGTGGATGTGGTGGATTGCAGCCAACAGAAAACATTTCGAGGACACGATGCCCCTGTTTTAAGTCTTTCCTTTGACCCTAAGGACATCTTTCTGGTAATCATTTTTTTCCCTCTCTTTTTGCATTTTTTGCGAATATGTTTAAAACTGTGAGAGAATTAGCAGAAAGTTTCACACAATTGTTAAAAGCCTCTTTAATTTATCAGTTGAACCAGTCTCCATATGGTATTATGGCTGTAACTGTAGAGAAATCTATTGTTTTGTTCCTGCAGGCATCAGCTAGTTGTGATGGATCTGTCAAGGTGTGGCAAATTTCAGATCAGGTAAGCTCATCAATTTGAATTTAAAACTTTTTGCCTATTTCCATCATATATATTGGGCGTTACATAATGTTTTATTGGACCAAGTTAATAATTCTTCTTCATAGTTTCTTTCTTTTGAGTAGCATTGAATATTGGTTTTGTGATCAAATTCCCCAGCAATCTAAGCAAAAGTAAATATGTTGAAGACTAATTGATTCTGTATCTAATCACAAAAGGAAATTCAAACGTTATATATTTATAAGCTAACTACCATATGTTGGTCCCCAGATGTTGGGGATATGAAAGTAAGGCATGGGCCACACTTGATTTGGAGAGTCACATAACTTACTCTGACGCAGCCTGGTAATGGCTTTAAAGGAGGTATGAAGAAAATGCTTTCTGGATTGGCAGAGGGAACACTGAACTCTTCCTGAGGCAATCAGAGAAGGCTTGGCATTTCTAGGAATGATGTGGCTGATGAGAAAAACATCCTCACAGATATGCTTCAGCTCATAGCCACAGTTTCTTCCCTCACTTTTGAACTATTTAAAAGGATTGACTTTGACACCTTAACATTTCGTAGTAGATCTCTCAAGTTTATTTTCATAGTTACTTTAAGATTTTAATGTATTGGGGTTTTTTTGGTTTGTTTATTCAGTGAGTATACTGTTTGCTTATTCTACATAGGAAATGCTCCTATTTGAGTTAATTATTTAAGACTTGGGCTTTTTATAACTGTGAAAAACTTAAAGTAACTTAGGTAAATCAAATATTATAATTAGGTTAAAGTGAATTAAGTTGCTTTTTTCCGAGCTATCTATCAGTTTGAAGAAACCACTTATTAAATGTACTCAGTACTGCATATCTCTTTTTGGGAGAATTTTCATAAGGGGAAATAAATTTTCTTTTTTTTCTTTTGGCATTTTATTTTTCATTTTTATTTATTTAAAAAGATTATTTTTCAGTCACAAGACTTACATTTTCTTGTTTTGTTTTTTTTTAATCAGACATGTGCTATTAGTTGGCCACTGCTGCAAAAATGCAATGATACAATAAATGCAAAATCAATCTGCAGACTTGCTTGGCAGCCAAAAAGTGGGAAGGTGAGTGACTCTTATTTTGTTTTTTCTTTTGTTTTGTTTTTTAAATATTTATTTATTTACTTATTTGGTTGTGCTGGGTCTTAGTTGCGGCACACGGGCTCCTTAGTTGTGGCATGCGAACTCTTCAGTTGTGGCATGCATGTGGGATCTAGTTCCCTGACCAGGGGTGGTGGAACCTGGGCCCCCTGCATTGGGAGCACAGAGGCTTAACCACTGCACCACCAGGTAAGTCCCTTATTTTGTTATCTTTGAATGTAAGAGTAGTTTTTTTAATTGTAACTATTTCATTTAGATTATAAATTTTAGAGCTCCAAGCAAATTAATTATTATTGAAATGCTGTAAGAAACATTTCAGCTTTTTAAAGTTTCTTTTTTGAAGAGTACATTTGGCAGGAATGAATTGATTTTACCTTTTTCTTTACATTCATGTTTTATGGGACAACTTTGGAAACAGTCTTGTTATATCAACTCTTACTACTAGTGTTTAACATTTTGGAGGTACTAGCTGATACAGTTACACAATAGAAAGATATGAGAGGTTTGAAAGAAGGGAAGGAGAATGCTCATTATTTGCAAATGAAATGCTTGTATACGAGGGAATCCCAAGAAAATCAACTGGGGGAAAAATATTACTAATAAGAAAATTCAGGAAGGTAGTTGGAAGCAAAATTAATATACGAAACCTATAGACCTATATACAAACAATAGCCATTTAGAAAATATGGTGAGAGAAAATAATGCACTAACTGTGAAATCAAAAAAGATATAAAAATTTTTTTAAAAGATAAAATAACTAGGAATAAACTTACCAAAAAATGTGAAAGAGCTATGTAAAGAAAATTTAAAATGCTACAAAGAAAAGAGTAAAAGAAGACTTAAATAGAAAAATTCTATTCTTTTTTGTTATTTATTTTTTATTGAGGTATAGTTGATTTACAATGTTATATTAGTTTCAAGTGTACAGCATAGTGATTCAAAATTTTTATAGATTATATTCCATTTAAAGTTATTATAAAATATTGGCTATATTCCCTATGCCATATAATATATCCAAAAGGATAAGCTAAAAAGCTTATTTATTTTATACATAATAGTTTGTACCTCTTAATCCCCCACCCCTGTTTTGCCCTACCCCCTCCCCTCTTCCCACTGGTAACCACTAGTTTGTTCTTTATATTTCTGAGTCTGTTTATGTTTTATTATATTTATTCATTTTATTTACTTATTTTTATTTTATTTTTTAGATTCCACATGTAAGTGATAACATACAGTATTTGTCTTTCTCTCTCTGACTTATTTCACTAACCATAATACCCTCTATGTTCATTCAAGTTGTTGCAAATGGCAACATTTAGAAAAGCACATAGAAAAATATATCCTATTCTTAGAAATGAATTCTTGTTATAAAGATGTCAGTTCTTCCCTGAATTATCTGTAGTTTTGAAGCATTCAATATAAAATGTCAGTAAGATGTTTGGGGGGCCAAATAGAACTTATTCTAAAGCCATATGGAAAAGCAAAAGTCTTAAAAAAGAGAAGTGGTAAAGTCTAATTCAATCAGATATAACATTATAATGCTATGGGAATTAAAAGTATGATACTAATTCCTGAATAGACAGCTATCAGAGATAGATCCAGTATATATGGGAATTTAGTGTATTATAAAGGTGGAGAAAAGGAGATTTAATAAATGTTCTGGCAAAGGGCATAAATACCAGGAGGTGAGAATTACCGAGAACCATCTTGGAGACTTCCTATCACATGGTGAATCTCATTGTATAGGTATTTGCTGTATCATCTTTTTAACTTCTCTGTATATGTGAAAATTTCTGGAAAAAATTTATAGACTCGACAATATGAAAAGTAAAAAAATAAATATTTCAGTGTCAAAGGACAAATGATAAACTGAGAAAAAATTTGAAACAATATGACAGAGCTAATTTCCTTAATATTCAGAGAGTTCTTATAAATCAATAAGATCCCAGTAAAAAGGTGAACAAGGACATGAGCAGACAGTGTACAGAAAAAGATACACAGATGGCTTTTAACATATGAAAATACATGCAACCTTCCATACTAAAAGAAATACAAATTGAAATATGATTGTCTATTTTTCATTTGTCAGATGGTCAGAGATCAAAAGTTTGATATATACTGTGTGGAAGAGGATGTGGCAGTTTTTATTAGAATGAATGACCAGTAGTACTAGTTCTAGGCATATATTCTATAAACATATTTATACATATGCACTACAGAGTATGTATAATGAAAATGTTGTATCATTGTTTATAGTAGCAAAAGATTGTAAACATCCTGAATGTTCATTAATAGAGAACTGGTTAAATAAACTGTGGAATTTATTCCTGAAAATGGAATACTCTGCAACTGTTAGAATGAGATATATCTGTGTGTCTTCACATGGAATAATCAGTCTTTAGATATGTTAAAAACATCAAGCTGTAAAGCAGTAGATATAGATAGTAGATAGTATGCTACTGTTTAATTGTATGTCTACTTGTATATATGTATATATGCGTTCTTATATAGTCTATGCTTAATGTTTTTTGCCTTTGGGAAGTAGGAATAGGATTTAGGGATTGGAGAGAGACTTACTTTTCAATGTATGACCTTTTGTGTCATGTAAACTTTCAAGGGTACATTCTGCACTAAAGTGATAGTTGGGAAATCCAGTATGTATTTCTTCTTTGCTTATGAAACATTAATTAATTTTTAAAAAATTTAAACATAGTTTTACTATTCATAAATAATACATTTTTCTTCTTTTTTTGATAAGCATGGAAAGAATATGTCAGTTTTATTTTTTCTACTAATCTGTTTTTTGGAAGTATATGTAAGAAGATAAGTTTCCTTTTCCAAAGATATTCAAAGTATTCTGGCTCTGTTTCTCTCCTGCCAGCAAATAAGATGAATGTTTAGATCCAAAGGGCTTATATTCCTTAAGAAATAGTATTAAAAATATTAGTAACTGTAAGTTCTCTGTCTTTCAGTGCAAGCAATACAGTGATCATCACCCATTCTTTATCAAAATTTTAAGTAGCTTTCTGAGTTTTGTTAGTTGCCAATTAAAATACAAATTTGCTTTTATGTTTTGTAGTCTTATTTAGATGAATTTTCTGCTTTTTTTTCTCTTTAAACTTAATTTAGTGTAAACTTTTGTTTAAATCATTTATCTTTCCTAATAGTTACTAGCAGTTCCTGTGGAAAAATCTGTTAAGCTATATAGAAGAGAAACTTGGAGTAATCAGTTTGATCTTTCAGATAATTTCATCTCTCAGGTAGGTTTTGCAAGTGATACTTTCAGTAGGCTAATGGGAATATTAAATGCATACTTTGCTTTAATACAGTTACAGCTAAATATTGTTGGAAATGGAGAACAACTCTGGACTGCTGTGCATGTGTCCACCTTCTACCCCTCAGCCTTTCTTCACTTAATGAATAACTAGTAGATAAGTCTTTGCTAGGTCCTATCTGACCTTCCTCCTTTGAAATTTAGTAAGAAAAATCTTTTAATTTATAAGAAGTCAAATTTAACCCTAGCATAGTATTAGAATAGGTAATTCTCACATTATTAGTAATATTTATTGTTAAGTGAGTTTCACTGAGACTTGTGACTATAGACACTGGAGTTTTAAAGCAGGAATGGTTGTTAGTCTGTGTTTCTTTCTCTCTCTCTCTCTCCCTCCCCCTGCCCCCTTCTCTCATATATATACCCATTTTGCAGTTAGGAAACGGAGGCCCATTAGGTCAGCAATGGCTTAGTACAATTCACTTCACTTCCTAGTTCTCTTCATCTTGATGGTGACTGCTAAGAAGATAGCTTGTGTTGTCTTTCTTTCTAGGGTAAAAACGTTTTTTTGCTTTTAAAATTGTGCTAGTGTAATTTTCTTGTGATAAAGTAAAAGCTGCTATTACTTTGATTGTTGAATATTATTGAAAAAGAAAGTTAAAAAGTAAGCAAACTTTGTCTTGCTGTTTGTGTATCAGATTTAATTAGAAATTGCATACAATAAGGGTTATAAAAATTTGAATTTGGTAATAAAATGAGCTTTTAGTTTTAAATTATATGAAATTATTATTTATTTATTGTTTTTCTTTACTAGACCCTAAATATAGTAACCTGGTCTCCTTGTGGACAATATTTAGCTGCAGGGAGTATTAATGGTTTAATTATAGTTTGGAATGTGGAAACCAAAGATTGCATGGAAAGGTATGATTCAGTAAATCTTTTGTCTCTTTTTTGCTTATTTCTATTAGATTTTTGTTTTCTTTATTATTAAACATTTCAAATCTGCAATCATTAGATTGTTAAAATGCAGACATATAGCCATGTTTATCAAAACTTTTTCTAACTAAAATTTACCTAAAGAAATGTATAGCTTATATTTTTCTTGACAGTGTTTTAAGAATTCACTTTTTAATTTTTAGGGTGAAACATGAGAAAGGTTATGCAATTTGTGGCCTGTCGTGGCATCCTACTTGTGGTCAAATAGCTTATACTGATGCAGAAGGAAATCTAGGAGTCCTGGAGAATGTTTGTGACCCCAATGGAAAGATGACAAGCAGTAAGGTAATAAGTAATAGGGTAGAACAGTTTCTTCAAAGTCCTTCTGTGGTCATATGAATTTGGGAAGCACCAGAAACTACATTACTTTCTTTGAAAATTATAATTTATGTTATTAGATGCTCAGTAATGCTCTATCACAAAGAACGTTTAAACTTGTTTAACCTAATGTTTCCCAAATACATTTTACTGAGGAACTTCTTTCCTCCATATAATATCTATTAATATTTCATGGCTTTCCAAGGAATACCTTTGTGAAAAACTAATATTTTAGTATCCTGGTGTTCTCGGTGTTTTTAGTTAAATAAATGTTTTATAGATGAAAATTAGTTAATAACTGTAACTTAGTTTAGCCTAAGTTTTTCTGTCATGAATTCCCTTAACTCTTAGAGCTAACTATATACTTCTTATGCTTAGCTGCACAGCCTGACTGAGCTGCTTTAAACAGGCTGCCTTGTTTTATACTTCCTTGTTTTTGTTCATTATTTCCCCTGAGGTGCCACTTAGCTTACCTGAGTCCCCAAAGATTCAGAATTTGGTAGCAGTAGGTACTTAAAAGTGGGGCCGAAGGGACTTCCTTGGTGGTCCAGAGGCTAAGACTCCACGCCCCCAATGCAGGGGGCCAAGGTTTGATCCCTGGTCAGGGAACTAGATCCCACATGCTGCAACTAAGAGTTTGCATGCTACAACTGAAGATCCTGCGTGCCACAACTAAGACTCAGTGGAGCCAAATAAATAAGTAACTATTAAAAAAAACAAAAAGTGGGGCTGAAAACAGGAGGGTTGATTTAACAAGCAAGTGGATCCCTCCAGTCTCTGCGACAGTGGGCACAGCTAGGTAACTGCCCTCCCTCACCCCTGTATACATTCTGGCAGAAAGCTGGAGATTTATTCTCTAAGATAAGGGAAAACAGAGGTCACTGATCCAGGGACACTGGGTACAATTGAGTGGTGTTGGGTGAAGGAGGAATACTGTACTGAAAAGGATTAAATGAAAATGTATATACTTGAACGTTGAAATTCCCAGCTCACTTTTTTATTTTTTTGTGGTACGCGGGCCTCTCACTGTTGTGGCCTCTCCTGTTGCGGAGCACAGGCTCCGGACGTGCAGGCTCAGTGGCCATGGCTCATGGGCCCAGCCGCTCTGCGGCATGTGGGATCTTCCCAGATCGGGGCATGAACCCGTGTCCCCTGCATTGGCAGGCGGATTCTCAACCACTGCGCCACCAGGGAAGCCCCCAGCTCACTTTTTATACTTGGCTCCCAGAGCATTGTCAGCCAGTCTTATGTTTTTCAGGCAGCAGATTGGAAGATCTTTGGGGAATCAGAGAGATTCTTTATTTTATTTTATTTTTATTGAAGTATAGTGATTCATAATTTTTAAAGGATGTACTCCATTTATAGTTATTATAAAATATTGGCTATATTCCCTGTTGTACAGCATATTTTTGTTGCTTATTTTATACAGTATAGTTTGTGCCTTTTAATCCCCTACCCATATATTGCCCCTCCCCCTACCCCTCTCCCCACTAGTTTGTTCTCTGGATCTGTGAGTCTGTTTCTTTTTGTTATACTCACTAGTTTGTTATATTTTTAATATTCCACATGTAAGTGATATCCTATAGTATTTGTCTTTCTCTGTTTGACTTATTTCTCTTAGCATAATACCTTAAGCTCTAAGTCCATCCATGTTGTTGCAAATGGCAAAATTTCATTCTTTTTTTATGGCTGAGTAGTATTCCAGTATCTGTCTAACTTCTATCTATATCACATCTTCTTTATCCATTCAGCTGTTGATGGACACTTAGATTGGTTCTATAACTTGACAACTGTAAATAATGCTGCTATGAACATTGGGGTCATGTATCTTTTCCAGCTAGTGTATTTGTTTTTTTTCGGATGTACACCCAGGAGTGGAATTGCTGGGTCATATGGTAGTTCTATTTTTAGTATTTTGAGAACCCTGCATACTGTTTTCCACAGTAGCTACACCAATTTACATTCCCACCAACAGTGTAGGAGGGTTCCCTTTTCTCCACATCCTTGCCAATATTTGTTATTTGTGTTCCTTTTGATAATAGCCATTCTGACAGGTGTGAGGTGATATCTCATTGTGGTTTTGATTTGCATTTCCCTGATGATTAGCAGTGTTGAGCATCTTTTTGTGTGCCTGTTGGCCATCTGCATTTCCTCTTTGCAAAAACATCTATTCAGCTTTTCTGCCCATTTTTTAATTGAGTTGTTTGTTTTTTTGGTTTTTTGGTTTTTTTGTGGTACACGGGCCTCTCACTGTTGTGGCCTCTCCCGTTGCGGAGCACAGGCTACGGACGCACAGGCTTAGCAGCCACGGCTCACAGGCCCAGCCACTCCGCGGCATGTGAGATCGTCCCAGACCGGGGCACGAACCCGTGTCCCCTGCATCGGCAGGCGGATTCTCAACCACTGCGCCACCAGGGAAGCCCGAGCTGTTTGTTTTTTGATGTTGAGTTATATGAGCTGTTTATGTATTTCAGATACTAACCCCTTATCAGTCATATCATTTGCAAATATTTTCTCCTATTCAGTAAGTTGTCCTTTTGTTTTGTCAAAGGTTTCCTTTGCTATGCAAAAGCTTTTTGATTTAACTAGGTTTCATTTATTTATTTTTGCTTTTATTTCCTTTGCTTTAGGGTTCAGCTATGAATAGCATTTACATGGTCATAATAAATCTAAATACTGTAAGTTGATCCAAGCAAAATGAGAATATATCTATATTGGGTGGACAGGAGTAGGAGAATGGTGTATATGCATACAAGGGGAGTAGTGGTGGTTGCAAAATGGCACCAAATCCTCATCTTTCTTAACAGAAAGAAGTTAGTAACATCTATTAAATAGATAATTAAAACTGAAAAATCAAAAAGTTTCACTGGAATATGATTTACAAATGTGGAGGAAAGTATCAAAAGAAACAATTGAGAGCAGAGAAGTAAGTCAGAGGCTGTGCAGAGGATTGTTTTCATTTTTGTATTAAACCTTATAACACTGACTAATTTATATGCATGTCTAACGTTGATTAAAAAGAAAATTAAATTGAGAAATAATTTTTAGTTCAACAACAATGTCCTGTTGTAGAGCACAGGGAACTATATTCAGTAACCTGTGATAAACCATAATGGGAAAGAATATGAAAAAGAATACATATATGTATAACTGAATCAACAGAAATTAATACAACACTGTAAATCAACTATATGTCAATAAAATTTTTAAAAATTAAAAAAATTTTAGTTTAAAGGTCACCTCTTATAAAACCTTAACCCTTCTATCCAGAATTGCCCAGTCTCTCCTTTTTGCTTTTACTCCTCATAGTACATGTTTCTGTTAACAACACTTCTCACCATAAGTTAAAACCCTCATTTTTGATAAGAAAGTCCAAAAAAAATTTTTAACCAACTTGAGTACATAAACTTTTAGGACTATGGATAAAATAGTTAAATATCTTCTTATAGCATTTATCAATAATTAATTTAATTATTCAAATCATTTGTTTAAACATATGAATTTAGAAGTATTTTTTCTGTTCTCTCATTTCTTTAAATGTCAACTTTCCAGAACACAGTTATATGTACTTCCATCTAAAAGATTTGTGATATAGTCCCTTTTGAATCCATTAATGGTGTTCTCATTAGACTTTTATACCCAACTATAAGTTTCCATTGACTTAACATTGTACAGTTTTTATTCGTTCTATAGCAATAATTGTGATCCTTACAATGTATCTGCTTACTATTCACTTTTTAAAGTGATCTCAAAAATTGTTTACAGTGACATTCAGTACTTGCAATGATATGTTCATATTCCTAGGAATCAATGATTAATGTTGAATTTATTTGCCACTTTTGTTTTTCTTTTGGTTCTATTTGTTTACTTCTATAAGCATCAAAAAATACCCCAAAGATGAGCTTTAACTGAGATCATTTAAAGTAAACATCTTACCTAAGCAGTATCTTGTTCAAAATAAAGGTAAGTGAGAGAATATCTTATAATGAGAGACTTTGTAAGGACTCATAGGTGACTTCTTTTCTGGAGAATGATTGTGAGGAATAAAATCTTGCTTTATATTTGAGTATACGCATGTATTTCTTTACATGTCTGTCTTATACTTCCACCTTATCTGTAGACTATAAGGCATTTAAAGTAATGACTCGGTCTTATATAAATATAAATACAATCCTCATAAACATATTTGCTAATTATTTTTACCAAGGCACTTGCTTACTTGATAGAGTTTATAGGTGCATATTAAAAGATTGCCTTTTGAGTAATTGTGTTTATCTAAGTAGTTCACTAATACTTTCTAATTTTGTATTAATTTGTTCAAGGCATCTAGCAGAGTAGAAAAGGATTATAATGATCTTTTTGATGGAGAAGATACAAGTAGTGCTGGTGATTTTCTAAATGACAATGCAGTCGAAACCCGCTCTTTTTCAAAAGGGATTATAAATGATGAGGAAGATGATGATGACCTCATGCTGGCTTCAGGTCGTCCTAGACAGCGAAGTCATATCCTAGAAGATGATGAAAACTCAGTTGGTATGAACTGACTTTGTGAATGTGATGATCCATCTTACTGATCAATATTTTCAATTTTTTATTGAAACTATTATTTAAAGTCAGTACTGGATTGGTAGAATGTAGCTATAGCATTAAATACGTATGTTGAAAAAGGTTTCAAAACAATGATCTAAGCTTCTGCTTTAGCAAACTAGAAAAAGAAGAGGAAATTAAACCCCAAGCGAGCAAAAAGAAGGAAATGATAAAGAACAGAATTCAATAAAATTGACAACCAAAAGCTATAGAGAAGTCAGTAAAACCGAAAGCTTATTCTTTGAAAAGATCAATAAAACTGATAAATCTCTATCCTGATTGATCAAGAAAGAAAGACACAAATGACTAATATAAGAAATGAAAGGGGTATCATCACCATGTATCCCATAGACCTTCACTATCCAATATGATAGCCACTAGCCACTTGTGGCTTTTGAGCACTTAAAATGTGGCTAGTTCAAATTGAGGTGTGTTTTAAGTATAAAATGCAACCAGATTTTGAAGACAGTACAAAGAAGAGAATGTAAAATATCTTGGTCGTTTCTTACATTGAGTACCTGTTGAAATTATATTTTAAATGCAGTATATTATTACAATTAATTACACCTGTTTCTTTTTACTATTTAAGATATGGCTACTAGAAAATTTTAAATTACATATGTAACTCATATTAAATTTCTGTAAGATAGCACTGCTATTAATAACAGAAGTTTAATAGGTGAATATTATGAACAACTTTGTGTCCATAAATTCAACAACCTAGATAAAATGGACAAATTCTTTGAGAGACATAAACTACCAAGCTAACTCAAGAAATAGGTAACCTGGCCGCAACTAAAAGATCCTGGGTGCTGCAACTAAAGATCTCGCATGTGGCAACTAAGACCTGGTGCAGCCAATTAAATAAATAAATAAATATTAAAAATTTTTAAGCAAAAAGAAATAGGTAACCTGAATAGTTTGGTATCTGTTAAAGATATTGGGATTGTAATGAAAAACCTTTAAATAAAGTGACTGTTACAACTTATATGCTAAAATTAACACATTTGAACATTACCAAGTGAAATGCCAGTGTATAGTGGTAAGCTGTGCTGCATTTAAATCATATAGGGTTTATAGGATAGCACTCCTCAAATGTTTGGTTTTAGGAGCTCATTACCTTCATAAAATTTTTTGAGGACCCCAAAGAAAATTGTTTGTGGAGTTATGTTTATTGTTATTACTATGTTAGAAATTAAAACTGAGAAATTTTAAAAATATTCATTTTAAAGTAACAATAAACTCATATGTAAATGTAAATAACATTTTTTTATGAAAATAAAACAACTCTAGAAAAATGATATTATTTTACCCTTTTGCAGATCTTAGCATAGAAGACAGCTGGATTCTTTCATGTGCTTCAGGATTCAGTCTACTGCCATATATTTGTTTTTGTTTGAAGTATGTGAAAAAAATTTAGCCTCACACAATATGTAGTTTGAAAAAGGAGTATTTTAATAGCCTATTGAAAGAATTGCGGATATTCTTCTTCGATGTTGCACCAAAACGCAACAAATGATAATTTCTTAAAGATTACTTGCAATGTGGAATCTGAAAACTTTTTGGTGAACTTTTCAACCCTATTATTACATTAAAATCCATTGGTCTAACTTGAATGGATCTTTTACCATGTTTGATTTTTTCACATATACATTGGTAATTTGGAAAATACTGTTTCCTGAGCTTTGCAGACCTTCCTAATATTGACACATTATCCAGAATAATGTTTGTTAGTATCGTCGCCAGTCTCATCAGCAGTTTTTAAATATTACAAAGCAGTCAAGCTCATGGTGGCAGATACACGTTTTTCACTATTCTGATTTTCTCTTGATAGCTCAAATTTTATCACTGACCACAAATTCTGTCAGTTATTTTTCTTAAATGACCAGCTCACTTAATTTTTAAGAAAATGTTTGCCACATACTTGATAAACCATAGTTTATCTGGTATTTCCAGTAAAAATGGTGTTACATGAAAAAATTAGCTAGTTCAGCTTACAACTCAATTGCAAAAATGCTTTTTTTTTTTTTTTTTTTTGAGGCAACCATCACAGTTCTTTTTTTTTTAAGTTTTTGGCCACACTACGCAACATGTTTTTTTTTTTTTAATTTTTTGACTGTGCTGCTCAGCATGTGGGATCTAGTTCCCTGACCAGGGATTGAACCTACAACCCCTGCATTGGAAACACAGAGTCTTATCCACTGGACCACCAGGGAAATCCCCCATCACAATTCTTTATGCACACTTCCCATTTTAACACAGAGAACATTTTTTAAAAATCTATGCAAAGATCAAGATTTAATAAAATTAATATTTTTACTATTTTTACTGCAATTGGTTAACAATACACTGATTACTAATACAGATTGGTGCCACTGCTTTGATTCATGCTAAGGTACCAGCAGTTTTACCCTCCATTGCTTTTGAATTATCACTGCAGATATTAACACAGTGAAAGAGGCAAATAGTATTAAAATGTTAGTATTACTAAATATGAATGGACAAGGTTATTAGATTTCGTAATGCTTTTCTTTTTCAAGGTAATAGGTATTTATGATTCTCTAATTATAATCCTTTGTTTTCTAGATGTTACAATGATAAAAACTGGTTTCAGTTTTCTCAAAGAAGAGGAGGAAGATGATCAGGCAGGCAGCATTCACAATCTACCAGTTGTAACATCCCAAAGGCCATTTTATGATGGTCCTATGCCAACGCCCCGGCAAAAGCCATTCCAGTCAGGTTCTACACCCTTGCATCTCACTCACAGATTCATGGTAAGCCTTGCATCTAAATGTAACTTTAAAATAGTTTTATCTCACATTTAAGCATTTTATCTCACTGTAGTTAATTTTGTTTGGTAAAAATATTTTTTAAAAACCTTGGTTAACTGGCCCGGAACACTTTGGTTGATTATAATTTTGTGCTTGATTTATTTTATGGTTAACTCCCAGTTTTAATCTTATTTCAACCTTATTATTGAATGCTGTGTTAAATAAAATTCTGCTTTGCAAAATGACATATAATGAACATAATAAATGTGACTGTGTATCTTGAAGTACCTCTTGGCTATACTTCCAAACTTAACTTCTCATATTAGTTTTTATATAGGAGATTGTACTGATTCCAGAACACTAGTTAGAAGGTGTTTTTTAGAAAGCAACCACTAGTATGGTATACTATTAGAAGGTGATAAGTGCTGTGAAAGAAAAAGCTATCTGCCCCTTTTCCCCATGCCACTGGAATATATTCTCCAGAAGCACAGAGATTTTTCTGTTTTGTTTACTGATAGCACTTAGAACAAGGTATGGCACAATAGGCATTCAATATATATTTATGGATGAATGACTATATTAATTTTTTTTTTTTTTTTGGTACGCGGGCCCTCTCACTGCTGTGGCCTCTCCTGTTGCGGAGCACAGGCTCCGGACGTGCAGGTTCAGCAGCCATGACTCACGGGGCCTAGCTGCTTTGCGGCATGTGGGATCTTCCCGGACCGGGGCACGAACCCGTGTCCCCTGCATCGGCAGGCGGACTCTCAACCACTGTGCCGCCAGGGAAGCCCTATATTAACTTTTTGTCTTAAGTTTGAGAGCTAAAAAAGTTTAATATTTTTATTTGTTGATTATTTGAGGTTTTCCACTGAGGACTTTGACAGTTGTCCTTTTTAAATGGTATGGTCCTGGCATAAATTTGTAGATAAATATTAAAGGTGATGTTTTATTAAAAAAAAAACCTTTTTATTGCCATCAGTAATCATCATCAAGTAATATATCTTAATTTTTCTAATATTGTCAAGTACTTTACAGTTGTTTTTGTGGTAGGGGAAAGGAAACACTAGGGCCTACCCTGCCTAGTGTGAGCCTGTAGTGTACATGAGTAGAAGACAAGTTTTCCAAATGGTATCAATTTATGCTGCTTTTTAAAAAAAATTCCTGTTTTTTGTGTGTGTGTGTTTAATTAATTATTTTTATTTAGTTTTGGCTGTGTTGGGTCTTCGCTGCTGCGAGCAGGCTCTCTAGATGCAGCGAGCGGGGGGCTACTCTTGTTGCAGTGCGCGGACTTCTCACTGTGGTGGCTTCTCTTGTTGCAGAGCACAGGCTCTAGGCATGTGGGCTCAGTAGTTGCAGCACATGAGCCCTAGAGCACGTGAGCTTCAGTAGTTGCCACGCGTGGGCTCAGTAGTTGTAGTGCACCGGCTTTAGGGCACGTGGGCTTTGGTAGTTGTGGCACGTGGGCTCAGTAGTTGTGGCTTGCTGGCTCTAGAGTGCAGGATCAGTAGTTGTGGCACACGGGCTTAGTTGCTCCGTGGCACGTGGGATCTTCCCAGACCAGGGCTCGAACCCGTGTCCCCTGCATTGGCAGGCGGATTCTTAACCACTGAGCCATGAGGGAAGTCCTATGCTGCCTTTAAATGTATATATTTATGCCATAACTATAAACCAGTTAGTTGGACCAAAAGAAATATGCAGTCATATTTGTAAGTAAATACATTTTTGAAATGTTTTGTTTGAGGAATTTAATGGTTCAGTTGTCTAAAGTTGAATTTAAAGTATTTTTTATGACAGTAATATAATCTTTAAAAATATTAGGTAAAATATTCCATTTGCTAATAAATAAGTATATATGTACCTTCTTCTCATGAGGAAAAGAATAATTAGTAATTGTTGCTCCAATGTTACTACTGTTACCTGAAACTATTTAGAGGTAAGTAAGCTGTGGTTGCTCCCATAACTTAATCCCTGATACAGACTACATTATTTGTTAATTTGTACTATTTTAGTCTATTGATTCTAAGAACTTTACTCTTTCTCAGACTTGTATTTAACCTTACATGTTTGTAGGTGTGGAACTCTATTGGGATTATTCGCTGCTATAATGATGAGCAAGACAATGCCATAGATGTGGAGTTCCATGATACCTCCATACACCATGCAACACACTTATCAAACACTTTGAATTATACAGTAGCAGATCTTTCCCATGAAGCTGTTTTGTTGGCATGTGAAAGCACTGATGAACTAGCAAGGTAAATTCAAGATTATTAGGAAGAATTTGTTACTGTTGAACTGTTGTACTAAAATGTTGAAATTCAGTACAAAAAGTTTGTAAGACAAAAAACAAAATTATGTCTTTTATAGTGTGGAATTTCAGAAGGAAGAATTTAGTACAAATAGCAGCACACCCATAATACCTCAGAACATATGTCTGTTTTTGCTAATTTGTCCCCTTCTTACATAAGAGTAATACACGGATTAATTGTAAACAAGCAAGCTTAAGTAGTACAGAATTTTTAGAAAATGAAAATTCCCCCCAGAATTCTACTCTCAGATATAACTACTGTTAACAATTAACAGTTAATCTAATCCCAGCCTTGGACAACTACTGATGTGGGGTTTGTCACTATAGATTAGATTTGAAACTTCTCTTTAAAAAAAAAAAGGAAAAACTCTAAAAATGTTATTAGTACTATTTGTCATTTTAACTCAAAAAACTTTAGACTTTAACTTAGATATATTGGTTGGTTGCTAGGTAGGTAGGTAGATATAGAGACAAGAAAATTATGATGGAAAAGCAGTGGATGCAGAATCTATTTTTTTTAAAGAAGAAAAAATATTTTATTCAGCTTTGTTATTTCAGCCAGCTTGCCCTGTTAATTTTTTCAGCTGGTCATAGTGCTTATACACTTGATCATAGATTTTACTAACTCCCAGGTGATTTGAAATTAAAATCCTTCTGACTGGATACATTAGTTCCTCGCTGCTCAAATTATGGTCCACAAACTAGGGTCATGGGTCACGTGGGAGCATGTTGAAAACACAGAATCACAGACCCAAACCGAGACCTTCTGAGTCAGAATCTGCATTTTAACAAGATCTTCAGTGATAGAGTATGCATTAAAGCCTGAGAAACACCATATTGGGTCATTTTAATATTTTAATTGGTTTCCTAATTTACACATTGTAAAATCAACTCAATACTTTATTATTGAATTAAATCAGTTTATTAAAATAATCACTGTTGACTAAGTGTCTCTAACTCAGAATATCTTACATAATTAGAACATTTATTTCCATGGCAATTTATTTATTTATTTATTTTTGTGGTATGTGGGCCTCTCACTGTCATGGCCTCTCCCGTTGCGGAGCACAGGCTCCGTGGCCATGGCTTACGGGCCCAGCCGCTCTGCGGCATGTGGGATCCTCCCAGACTGGGGCACGAACCCGTGTCTCCTGCATCCACAGGCGGATTCTTAACCACTGCACCACCAGGGAAGCCCCCATGGCAATATTTTAAAATTGAAGTAGAGTTGTTTTACAATGTTATGTTAGTTTCTGCTGTATAGCAAAGTGATTTAGCTATACATATGTATACATTCTTTTTTTTTTTTTTTTTTTTTTTTTTTTTTTTTTTTTTTTTTGCGGGCCTCTCACTGTTGTGGCCTCTCCCATTGCGGAGCACAGGCTCCGGACGCCCAGGCTCAGCGGTCATGGCTCACGGGCCCAGCCGCTCAGCGGCATGTGGGATCTTCCCGGACCGGGGCACGAACCCGTGTCCCCTGCATCGGCAGGCGGATTCTCAACCACTGCGCCACCAGGGAAGCCCTATACATTCTTTTTTATACTCTTTTCCATTATGGTTTATCACAGGATATTGAATATAGTTTCCTGTGCTATACAGTTGGACCTCAGTGTTTATCCAAATCTGTGTATAATAGTTTGCATCTACTAACCCAGACTCCCAATCCATCCCCCCACATCCCCCTTCCCCCTTGGCTCCATGTGCTATTTTGATTTCGGATGTTAAGATTGTTATGATTTCCTGATGGATGATTGTTCTTCTCTTTGTTTTCCTAGATATATTATTTCAGAGTCATATACAATGTTATCCTTTATTTTATTTTTTAAATATTTTATTGAAGTGTAGTTGATTTACAATATTGTGTTAATCACTGCTGTACAGCGAAGTGATTCAGTTATATATATTCTTTTTCATATTCTTTTCCATTATGGTTTATCACTGGATATTGAATATAAGTCCCTCTGCTATACAGTAGGACCTTGTTGTTTATGCATCCTATGTATTCTAGTTTGCATCTGCTAATCCCAAACTCCCAATCCTTCCCTCCCCCACCCACCCTCCCGCTTGGCAACCACAAGTCTGTTCTCTATGTCTGTGAGTCTGTTTCTGTTTCTTGGATATGTTCATTTGTGTCGTACTTTAGATTCCACATATAAGTGATATCATATGATATTTGTCTTTCTCTTTCTGATTTACTTCAATTAACATGACAATGTCTAGGTCCATCCCCCCACCTTTTTTTCCCCCCGGCTGAGCTGCATGGCTTGTGGGATCTTAGTTCCCTGACCAGGGATTGACCCGCATCCTCGGTAGTGAAAACGCAGAATCTACCACTGGACCGCCAGGGAATTCCCATCCCCCTTTATTTTATTTTTATTTATTTATTTATTTTGGCTGCACTGGGTCTTCCTTGCGGCATGTGGGATCTTTTAGTTACGGCACGCGGACTTCTTAGTTGTGGCATGCATGCCGGATCTAGTTACCCAACCAGGGATGGAACCCGAGCCCCCTGCATTGGGAGCACGGAGTCTTACCCACTGGACCACCAAGGAAGTCCCTCATCTCCCTTTATTTTAAATTTGAATTTAAAATTACTGTTTAGGAAGTCAGTACTGCCTCTGATTCTAAATACTACGGTATCTACGTTTTGAAGCTTAAGTTTCATAATAACTTGCATGTATGTAAATATGCAAAGATAAAAGACTGGAAACACAAATCAGATTGTTAATAGTGGTTGGTAATCTTGCTGGTGGGATTATGAATTTTTTTTTCTTTTTCTCTTTGTTCTCCCATACTGAATTTTTTTTTTTTTTTTGCAATGGGAGGACTCTTGCCTAACATTTTGATGTTTCCTTCCTTTTAAAAATTTGGTTGTGATTTTTGTGTGTATTTGCAGCCTAGGATCACACTCTACTGATTTTATCCTGCTTTTTTTCATTTAACATTATATTGTGAGCATTTTCCTGTATCTTTAATATTCTTCAGTAACATGACTATTAATGGTTTTAACATAGTTCATTTTAAGGATATTTCATAATTACTTTCTTAAAGCCATTTTTGTATTATTTGTGTGTAATAGAAAAATAAACTATTTGATTGTTACTGGATGTAATGATTAGTTATATATACGTATAAAATATCAAATGTGAAAGTTTGATTGTTTCTGTCTTGTTTTAATTTTTAGCAAGCTTCACTGCCTGCACTTTAGTTCATGGGATTCAAGCAAAGAGTGGATAGTAGACATGCCTCAGAATGAAAATATTGAAGCCATATGTCTTGGTCAGGGATGGGCTGCTGCTGCCACTAGCACCTTGCTCCTTCGCTTATTTACCATTGGAGGTGTTCAGAAAGAGGTCTTCAGTCTCCCTGGGCCTGTTGTGTCAGTGGCAGGACATGGAGAACAGCTTGTCATTGTTTATCACAGAGGTAGATTTTTTCTACTATTTTATAGTTTTACCATGACCTGCAGTAAAATGGAAATTACTTAAGCTTTTTTTCCTCTCTGTTTTGGATTGTATCTCCTTTTGAATTTATTTTAGTGTTTGAATCAGTATAATTTTTGTACAGAATTTTGTTGTATTCAGTAATAACAATGAAAATGAAAACATTTTATTTATAGAAAAACTGTACTATAGAAAGAATTCTAAGGTAGAGTTTGGTTAATTGCTTCCATATCTATATCTTATAAGAATTATCAGAGTTTAAATGCCTCAAAAAGTAAACTAACTCCTTGTGAAGGACCAAAGCAACTTTGAATGTGACTTAAAAAGTTGTTGCCTCCTTTTCCTCACTTCATATTCTGCCTTCAGTCCCCATCACTGTGCTAAGACTGGTTTTATTAAGGTTACCGATTATCTTTTTATGCTTATTTATTTAAATAATTCCACCAGAAGTACTTTCTTCTCTTGGCTTCAGTGACGTCACTCTCCCATTTGTTTTCCTTAGGAGCTGATAACTCTTTCAACTCCTTTGCTGGCTCCTATTCCTATTCCCCCCTCTTAGCTGGAGTACTCCAGGGCGTAGTCACAGCCCCCTTCTCTTCCTTTCACTAGGTCAGAGTTATTAGTCTTTCGACTGCTTAGCCCTAGTGAGAAATATGTTCTATGTTGCTATTCTATACATACCTGCAGATATAACTAGAATGAAAATCTCATGGACAATATTTACTCTTTGATTTCATTTTTCTTTAAATTCTGGTTGTAACTCTGGATTGATTTCATGACTCACAGGTCAAAAAATGCAGTTTGAGAAACTACTTTGGGATATCTCATTAACACCCATGGCTTTAATACATCTATATGTTCATGACTTCTAAATTAATATCACCAGCCCTCCCCCCTCCTTGTGTCTCCAGACTTACATATCCAATTGCTGATTTGAAATCTCTATGTAGAGTTTTGATATTTATCTCATACTTTACTTGGTCACAATAAAGCCTCTGAGCTTTCTTTTTCCCTCCAAACTTCCTTCTTAGTTTTTCCATTTCAGTAAACGGCAATACTATCAATCTAGCTACTCAAGCCAGAAATGTTAAGAGTTATCCTTTCTTTCCCTCATGTCCCCACATCATTCTGTCAGCAAAGTCATTATCATGTCAGTTCACACAACACATTGCACATCTGTCTCTTTTTATCTTCACTAAAACCCCAGTGCAACCCAGACATCATTTCTTGGACTGTTGGAATAACCTCCTAACTAGCTTTTCAGCTTCAATTCTTGCCTGCCACAATCCATTCTCCACATAGCAGCCTAGGTGATTTTTTTAAAAACATAAATCGAATCACTTCCCTCTTCTGCTCAGAATCCTCTGATGTCTTCCTATTACTTTAGAATAAAAATCAAACTTGTTATCCCTGGTGGCAAGGTCCTACATGATCTGACCTTTGCCTGCCTCTTCAATCTCATCTCTTACCACTTTTTTTCTTGTTACTGGTTCTGGCCCTACTGGCTTCTTTGTGTTCGTCAAACTCACCAAGCTTGTTCCCAACTTAGGCCCTTTTCATTAGCTTTTCCCTGTCTACTGTAATGCTCCTCCCCCTATCGTTTGGATGGCTGACTCCAACTTGCAAATCATATCTCAGTTTAAATTTCACTTTCTCAAAAGGCCACTTTTGTCTGTCCAATCTAAAGTAGCCACTCAGTCTGACACTGTATCACATTAGTATTTTAATCTTTGATAATGACACTTAATATTTTCTTTCTTTTTAAATTAGTTTTTCCTCTCTTGCCTGAATGTGAGTTTCATGAGAACACTGACTTTGTCTTGTTTACCATTGTAGCCTCAGTACCGGGTACAAAGTAAGCTCTCTTTAAATACTTCTTGAGTGAATGAAGTACCACTTATAAACACTTTATATAAATAGTCCATGTAACATACTATTCTGCTTCTAATCCCTGAATGGTGCCTCAAGTAAGTGGATTATCTATAAAAAGTACTGCTAATTTAGGAATTTATCACAAAATAAAATTCAATTCAGAGAAAATAATTTAAACTACATCATAGCTAAATAACCTTTGATACCTGATTTAAATTTACATTTTCTCACTAGGTACAGGATTTGATGGGGATCAGTGCCTTGGAGTTCAACTGCTAGAGCTGGGGAAAAAGAAAAAACAAATTTTACATGGTGATCCTCTTCCTCTTACAAGGAAATCCTACCTTGTATGGGTTGGCTTTTCAGCTGAAGGCAAGATAAATTCATTTATATTAAAGTCATTTTTCAAGAAGAAAATTGCTGCATTATTTATTCCTAATTAATTTGCTTAAAGATAAGTTGTCTATATTTTATGTTTAAACTTATTTATTTTAATATATTGGCAGAACTGGAAACTGGAATTTCCAGGTGAGGTAGCCACTGTTTTATGTACAAGATCTCTTCTTCATCAGAATTCTGATTAGAAAACTTACAAAGAGGGAAATAAATTTTTCTGAAAGTTTATTAGCTAGCAAAAAGGAGATACAAATCAGTGTTCAAGTTTTGGCTTTTTTAGCAGATTCTACGTGAAAATCAGGAATTTTCCACTGATTTCCACTATAGTAACCACTAACCACATGTGGCTATATATAGAGCACTTGAAAAGTGGCTAATTTGAGTTGAGATGTGCTATAAGTATAAAATACTCTCCAGATTTTGAAGGCTTAGTATGAAATAAAAGTGTAAAAAATTTCAATAATTCTTTTACATTGATTACATGTTAAAATGATAATATTTTGGATATATTGGATTTAATAAAATATATTATTAAAATTAACTTCACTTTTTTTTCCCCTTTTGTCATGTGGCAGGAGGAAATTAAAAATTACATTTGTGGCCCATATGATATTTCTATTGAACAGTGTGCTGTTGTAGACTCAATAGTGGGTTATGACATGATTTGAAGGACACTGAGGAGTACCTTATTTTAAGGCACTTGTTAACCCTGTCTTCTGGCTTAAATATTTCTGTTATTGGAGATTCATGCCCTTTTAATTACATCATTGGAAACTCCAGTTTGTCTTTAAAAAAACCCAACCATTTCTGGATGTGTTTTCTATTGGGATATTATTAGTCATTTATGCTTTAATAATGTGACCATTAATAACTTCCATTCATATAGCTTTATTTTTTTCTCCCAGTTACCTATCAGATCTAGACCCTGAGGAAACTGCTGTTTGCAGAGTAAGAGGGGTGTGAAGTCACAGATAAAAAAAGGATAATTAGGGACATGTACTTCCTGAAATGAGAGCAGAGTAGGTGGGAAACAGGGATGCTTACTTGTTTCCTATCTCCACCTAGGTAAGTCTAGGAGCAGAACAGTGGAGAACTGTTGGGGAACAGAACAGTGACAAGGCCAAGAGAGGGGGGAGGAAGAAGAGTACTAAAGACAGATTTCTCTACATCATCACCTTGTATTAGGTTCTCATTTTTCCAAGTCTCTCTTGACCAAGGAAATTTCAGATTCAATTTTAACTTCTTTACTGAAATTGGCTTTAAAAAACTGCTGTATTCTAGCAGGTGGCATAGTTTTCACTGAATTGATTGGGGTTTTTTTCCCTCTTGTTTTTGGTCACATCAGATGCAATATTTTTCCTTTGATTCAGTTGGTCTTACTCTATGTGGTTAGTGAAATTTTATGGGAAATAATCTTGGATTATTTGCCTTTTGGGTTTTGGGGAGGGTTTTGTTTGTTTTTGTTTGTTTTTTGTTTTGCTTTTGAATTGAAAGTTGATTGATTGGTGTGTGTATTTGAAAAAGGATTTATTTAACAAATACATAGCTATGTTTCCAGGTGATTTGTTTTTCTGTTGGTATATAGGTACCCCATTTTATGTGGATTCAGAAGGCATTGTTCGAATGCTTAACAGAGGACTTGGTCATACATGGACTCCTGTATGTAACATAAGAGAACACTGCAAAGGAAAATCTGATCACTACTGGGTGGTTGGTATCCATGAAAATCCCCAGCAACTGAGGTGGGCTATTAGAAAATGCTTAGTTGACTCTTTTTAAAAAGTACTTTGAAATTCTTTATTATGCTTATGTTTAAAGGCATTTTAAAAAATCTTTAACCTTAGCTCATTTACTTGCTTTCCATATTCATTAAATTAGGAATTACAAAGTGAATTTACATTCACTTTGAAGTTTTCAACCAGTTGCTTGACTTGGAACCTATTGAGCAAAATAGAAACTGAGGGAATTCTCTGGAGGTCCAGTGGTTAGGACTCTGCGCTTCCACTGCAGGGGGCATGGTTTTAATCCCTGGTCAGAGAACTAAGATCCCGCAAGCCGAGCTGCATGGCCTAAAAAAAAGAAAAGAAAACAAGTTTATTAGTGTGACTAGCATTATTTCAGCCAGATAGGGAGGGGGGTTTTGGATAAACAGCACATTTCATCTTTTATTATAGCCTTTCATTTTAAACTTTGATTTAGAATTGAATATATAATTGAGTTGCTTTTTGAGATTTTTAGCTTAATTATTGTTATAGGGGAGTGGGCTAGTAGAAATTTAGTAGTTTACTGCAAGTGTAGAATTCTCAGTACATATAGTCTCTATTCAGTATTGTGTTGAGTATTTACCTCTTTTTTGACACCAGATATCTTCTTGGTCTAAAAGACTGTCAGTGACATACAGATACTTGGTGATCAAAGAAGTCTCTGCTTTCATGGAGCTTATAGTCTGATTGGGGAGACAGATAACAGAAACAACTAAATATTAATTACTACTTAGAATAAATACTACCCATTAATCTGAGCACACCCATGATGAAGAATAACAGAAGAGCATTTTCTAGATAGTATGGTCATAGAAGATTTGTTTTTTTTTAAAAAATAAATTTATTTATTTAGTTATTTTTGGCTGCATTGAGTCTTCATTGCTGCACACGAGCTTTCTCTAGTTGTAGTAAGTGGGGGCTATACTTCATTGTGGTGCATATGCTCTAGACTTGCAGGCTCAGTAGTTGTGGCACATGGCTCAGTAGTTGTGGTTCGCGGGCTCTAGAGCGCAGGCTCAGTAGTTGTAGCGCACGGGCTTAGTTGCTCCGTAGCATGTGAGATCTTCCTGGACCAGGGCTCGAACCCATGTTCCCTGCATTGGCAGGCGGATTCTTAACCACTGCACCACCAGGGAAGTCCCAGTCATAGAAGACTCTTAATGGAGGTAGTATTTAGAATGAGACCTGGAGGCCAAGTGGGTCTGTTATGGAAGAATGGATTGAAAAGCAATCCATGAAGAGTAAACGGCATGTACAAAGGCTGTGAGGTCAGAAGGAACTTGGTGTGTTTGAGGAATTAAAAGGATGAAAACATGGCTGGAGTACAAAGAAGCAAGGGGTAGCAGGGAACATAAATCCAAGTTGGTAACAGTAAGTTAGACATAGGCTGCATTATAGGCCATGATAGAGAAGTTTGGATTTTCTTTGAAGTATAACAAGAAGTCATTCAAGGGTTTTATCCAGGGGAATGATATAATCTGATTTATACTATAAAAAGAAAAATATATGTGGTAAATGGATTGGCAACGGTAGGACTGGAAGCAGGGAGACCAATTTTTCAACCAGGGTTTTTCCACTCTTCTGGGGCTGTTTGGAAATGTGGGGTATTATTTTTAGTTGTCACAAGGATTAGGACTTACTCTATCATTCAGAGTAGACTGGAACTAGTGTGGGGCAGTGGAAATGAAGAGAAGCAGATTCAAGATAGAAACAGGATTTGCTGGTAGTTTGGGGGTTGGGAATGAGAGAAGAATCAATGACACCTACATTTCTAGTTAAAGCTACTAGATAAATAGTTGTACCATTTATAGAAATAAGGAAGATAAAAATGAATACTCTCTTGGGTGTGTTAAGCTTGCACAATATCCAAAGGAAGATATCAAGAAGGTATTGGGGGCTTCCCTGGTGACGCAGTGGTTAAGAATCCTCCTGCCAATGCAGGAGACATGGGTTTGGGCCCTGATCTGGGAAGATCCCACATGCCACAGAGCAACTAAGCCCATGCGCCACAACTACTGAGCCTGCACTCTAGAGCCCGCCAGCTACAACTATTGAGCCTGCATGCCACAACTACTGAAGCCCACGCAACAAGAGAAGCCTCCGCAATGAGAAGCCTGCGCACCACAATGAAGAGTAGCCCCTGCTCACTGCAACCAGAGAAAAGCCTGCTCGCAGCAACGAAGGCCCCAAACGGCCAAAAATAAATAAATAAATTTTTTTAAAAAGAAAGAGAAAATGCTTAACTTTAAAAAGAAAAAATGAAAGGTATTGGAATATATGATTCAAACTCAGAAATTTTGGCTGGTTATATACATTTGGGAATCATCAGATTATAGAAGGTATATAAAGTTATAGTAATAAATGAGAAGAAAGAGACAAAAGGTATCAGTCCAACCCCAAAGAAATTCGAGCATTTAGACGTCAGTTATTGGAGTAGAAGCTTTTGAATGAGAAAAAGGAAGATTAGCTAAGCAATTAAGAGAAAAATCGCCTGAAGAGGGTCATGTCATAGAAACTTTAAGTGGAGACTATTTCGAGAAGCAGTAATCAGAAAGGGAAATTAAAATGGCTTTCAAATATATGAAAAGATGATTGATGTCACGTGAAGTAAGATTAAACACAAATCAGAACTAAAAAGAGATTTCTCTTTGTACCTATTAAAGTAGAAAAATCTGAAAATTTGATAACACTCTTAGCTGGTGAGGATGTGGGGAAATAACCACGTTATGTATTGCTGACGGCAGTGTAATTTGGTCACAATCCCTGTGGAAGGCAATTTGTCAAGAACTATCAGAATTAGAAATGCATATGCCCTTTGACCCAGTGAATCTGTCTTTAGGATTTATCCTGCTGAAAAACTAGTACTTGCTATTTGAAGTATAATCCATGGAAAAGAACACATATAATAAATGTTGGCAAGGGTGTGGAGAAAAGGGAACCCACATATACTGTTGGTGGGAATGTAAATTGGTACAGCAACTGTGAAGAACAGTATGGAAGTTTCTTGAAAAGCTAAAAATAAACCCAGAAATGACCCAGAAATTCCACTGCTGGGTAAATATCTGAAGAAAACCAAAAACACTAAGTGGAGAAGATTCATGCATCCCAGTGTTCATAGCAGCATTATTTACAGTTGTCAAGTTATGGAAGCAACCTAAGTGTCCATTGACTGCTGAATGGATAAAGAAGATGTGGTGTATATACACGATTATTTTAAAGATATTTTATCAGGTGTAATGAGAGGGAAGAAGATAGGTGCAAATGCAGATAGATTTAGTGGATGAAAGGTGACAGGAATTCTTGTCTGATGCCTTCTGTTTTGGTGGCAGATTTTGAAGCAAGATAGAGGGTATTTTTGAAGGCATTGGTTGGCAGTATGGATGTTTGAGAAGACATAGTCTTCTTAAAGAATGTGAAATTGAACTTAGTAGAAAATCAGAGGAATTGCTGGTTATTATTTCTGTATGTAGTATGTTTTCAAAGTCTCCAGATAGTCCATTATTGACATATTTAGTATCAGAAGGAATTTATTAAACTTTTAAAAAATTCTAATTAATTAAGTTTTGGCTGTGTTGGGTCTCTGTTGCTGCACATGGGCTTTCTCTAGTTGGGGCAAGCGGGGGCTACTCTTCATTGCAGTGCACGGGCTTCTCATTGTGGTGGCTTCTCTTGTTACGGAGCATGGGCTCTAGGCACTCGGGCTTCAGAAGTTGTGGCTTGCGGGCTCTAGAGCACAGGCTCAGCAGTTGTGGTACACGGGCTTAGTTGCTCTGTAGCATGTGGGATCTTCCTGGACCAGGGCTCGAACCCGTGTCCCCTGCATTGGCAGGCAGATTCTTAACCGCTGCGCCACCGGGGAAGTCCCTAGTTAACTGTTTCTAACAGTTCTTAGAGTGTAGGTTGTTCTCAGGGAGTTTTTCACATGTCTGTTTCCAGGAATCAAGTTTTTTAGTAACTTGAATGAAAGAATTCATATTTTATCTTAATCAGAGATTTTGTTTTGAACCTAGAAGGATTTTTACTGTTCCATCGAATGTTTATTCAAGTAAGATAATCATTTTGTTTGTTAATATCATTATCTTAAGGAAGTATATGAAGTTATTCATTTGCAATAAATAATTTTGGTTTTTTATTTAATATTAAAACTATTTTATCAAGTTCAATTTTTACACCCCCTAATAATTTGTACAGCTGGCTTTTTTTTCTTACTTGCTTTATAGTTAAGATCTGTGAAGAGTTTTAACTCTCATTAAAAGACATGATAATTACAGCTGGTAACATTTAACTTAAATTCAACATGGGAGGGCTTCCCTGGTGGTTCAGTGGTTAAGAATCTGCCTGCCAGTGCAGGGGACATGGGTTCAAGCCCTGGTCCGGGAAGATCCCACATGCCACGGAGCAACTAAGCCCATGTGCCACACCTACTGAGCCTGCGCTCTGAAGCCCTTGAGCCACGACTATTGAAGTCTGCACGCCTAGAGCCCATGCTCCGCAGCAGGAGAAGCCACCGCAATGGGAAGCCCATGCACCACAACAAAGAATAGCCCCCACTTGCCACAACTAGAGGAAGCCCGCGTGCAGTAACAAAGACCCAACACAGCCAAAAATAAATGAATTAAAAAAATTTTTCAACAGGGGATAAAAAAAATAATGGACTCTAAATTACAGTTTTTAGACTTGGAAGGATTTTAGAAATTGTCTAGGCCAGTGGCTCCTGACATTTTTAAGCATAAGAGTCCTTTTCAATGTTAAAGCATTTCATGACCTACAAATGATAGCAGCTTGTACAGTATCCGTTGATAGAGAAAATCCATAATAGCAGGAAGTTTCTATAGACCTAAAGATTATATTTGAACATAAATTTGTATTATAAGTTACATCGTGTACATGCATGTAAAAATTCTAGTACATAAAGTGGAAATTCTTTTATTCATTCTACAGACAGTTCATGGTGCCTATGTGAATGCATGGTCACTTTGCAATAGCTCAGCAGCCCTATAGAGATAAAAAAATGAGAACCACCAGTTTCTTTTGGTCTAGTTCCTGTGCTCTGCCTTTACTCCTGGTCCTTTTCCCCAATTTTTACAGGTGAGAAAACTGAGGCCCAAAAAGATTAAGTAACCTGGGATCACACAACTAGTTAGTAGCAAAAAAGTTCCTGTATTTTCTCTGTTGAAATACAGGAACAGTGGATGTTGAGTTGATAAATAGATTGAAAGAATAAACTTATCCCTTAACGACTGGCTTAGTCTAGGGGAATAATTGAATTACTGAGGGGAATCTCATACAGCTAACATTTGAAACACTGAGAAGATAATGCTGAACAATATATGTACTTGTATATACTGTGATAAATTGATCAGAATGTATTTCATTTTTTCCTGGCTTTATTATGGAAGAATCAACTTGAATAAGAATGTTTTTCAAAGATTGGAAGCTACATTTCTCAGTATGGCCTACGGTGCTTCTCATACCAGCTTTCCTTACATTTAGACACATGTAGAGGATGATTAATTTCCTTCCTGTTGATAGAGAGGTCCGTGAAAGCCCAGGGAAGAAAACTGTACAACCATCTTTAGTAGCCTGCTGCTGTGTTTAATGAGACTTAATTATCCTTGCTATCAAGAAATTCATTCTTTTTTTTTTTTTTTTTTTTTTTTTTTTTTTTTTGCGGTTCGCGGACCTCTCACTGCTGTGGCCTCTCCCATTGCGGAGCACAGGCTCCGGACACACAAGCTCAGCGGCTATGGCTCACGGGCCCAGCCGCTCCGCCACGGCATGTGGGATATTCCCGCACCGGGGCACGAACCCATGTCCCCTGCATCAGCAGGCGGACTCTCAACCACTGCGCCACCAGGGAAGCCCAAGAAATTCATTCTTATGTTATTTAAATCTCTAACGCTTCCGTTTGCTCTCAGTGTTCGTGGTAAAGATAGCAAACCACTTGCTCCTCTGGAAAGGCAGCATTTCATAATGGTCCAGTGCTGGAGCCTGCTGCAGTATCCTGACTGAAATGCTCTGTGTAGCCCTGGCCATGACATTTAGACTCTCTGTGCCTCTGTTTCTTCATTTCTAAAACCAGGATGAAGCTAGTACCCATCTCACAGAACTACTGTGAAGATGAAGTGATGTAGGAGTACTTAGAACAGTGCCTGGCCCTTAGTGAGTGTTCATTGAATGTCAGTTGTTAATAACAGCAGTAGTTTTCTTACCGTCACTATTTTAAGGCATTTAGCCTTGTATTTCATGGTTAATGATTATCTGTTTCTATAATCTTTCCATTTAAAATACATTTTCTAACCCAGATCCAGCAGTATTTATGCTTTCTTTTTGGTGAGGAAATATATTTTGTTAAAAATAATTTTTAAAAAATTCATTTGAGTCAGTACAAAACACCTGCCTTTAGTTACTGATGTGTAGCATATCTGATTTCCTACCTCTGTTTGAAATGAACTTCAGGTTAGCAGAAATTGTCTTTATGGTTTCCTCTGAAGATTTTTAAAATTGTCACCACTGGTTAATACATAACTGAGAGTTTACTAATTTTTGTGCCACAGTCTAATTTGCTTTCTACAAACATCAATGTTCCTTTTCTCTTTAGTTTAGTTTAGTTTTGTTTTTTACTTTATTCTGCTTTATTTTTTGATATTAGAACATATTTATTTAATGACATTTTATGCAGGCACTTCATATCAGGCATTCTCTTTGGTTTTTAAAAACTCTTAAGAGTTACATAATGCATTTGAAAACACTTTTTTTTGCAAGTTATGTTCATTTAACAAGCATTTGCTAAAAGTACTGACTACATGTCCTATGCTACATGAAGATAAATTGGGCCAGCAGCCTGGAAGAGTTGGCTGGTAATATCATAATCTACTCCTGAGTCAGTGCTGTAAAAGAGTTAAATCCCCTCGAACACTGAAAAGAGTCCCATGCAACACAGAAGACAAGCAAAACTCACTAACTCTTAGAAACTTAGTCTGGACATTGGCCCCAGTTCTCTCCAGTTTGATATTTTTCAACTCTTTAATATAAGAGAACAAATTTTGTGATTTGTTTGGAAAGGAATTGAAGTAATTTTGTCTTCTTAGTAAACTGTGGTTTATTTTTTCACATTTTATCCTCCAAATGGTTTAGCCACAGTTTCCAGGAAACTCATTCATTGTAGGCAAAACCCATCAAATTAGCAGTCAAATGAGTTTGTTTTTTCCTCTTCTTCCATGAAGGAGATACCTAACAGAGAAAAGGTCTTTTTACTTCAAGTCTTCAAAGCTTAGAAAAGGATAAGAAATGTGAATTGGTGCTCTGCTTTGATGTAAATGTGGCTTTTAAAAAGCTATTAGTAAAATCCTTATCAATTTTTCTTTATGATAATCGCTTACTATGACTAAATAAAGTATTAGAGTTGTAAAATGTTTTTAAACAGGAGAGTCTAAGTCACTTTATAGAAAAAAGAATGTTAAGGCAATTAAGATTACTCCCAATGTTCCTCCTAGTTTTGTTAATGTACATTTATGCATACATAATTGCACTCGTCCTTTCTGAATGCACGTGTTCTGTCTTCCGTTTTGCATGACTAAAATGGTTTTGTGAATAGGTGCATAACAGAATTGCTACAAGAGGTTTTTCAAACGCTGAGTATTCACATTGCCACCTCATACTTTGTGGTGAAAACCACTGATTTATGTGAAATCATAAAAGGGGAGGAAGTAGAAATAAATGAAGATTTATGTTAAAAAATATTGGAACTCTAAAAACATGTTTGTTTTTATTATATTGTCACAAAAAAGAAGGAAAGGGAGTATTTAAATCTTATAGAAAGGGAGCCTATGTAATATTCCTGGGTAATGCCACTTATTTATTTTTTAACTATTCTAATGGACATTTGATAATATTAGAAGATATTTATGAAAAATTTTAAACCTAAGGGCCTAATTTCTTTTTTCTTTTTTTTCTTTTTTTTTTTTTTTTTTTTTTTGCGGTACGCGGGCCTCTCACTGTTGTGGCCTCTCCTGATGCGGAGCACAGGCTCCGCAGGCTCAGCGGCCATGGCTCACGGGCCCAGCCGCTCCGCGGCATGTGGGATCTTCCCGGACCGGGGCCGAACCCGTGTCCCCTGCATCGGCAGGCAGACTCTCAACCACTGCGCCACTAGGGAAGCCCTAAGGGCCTAATTTCTACTTAGTATTTTCCTTCAAGAAAGTCATAACTTAAAGCCCTGATTAAAAGGCTGTATTACCGGATGGCTGTTAGTAAGCATTGAACAAGGTTCTATGTTTTTTAAATGGCTTTATGAAAATTAGAAAATTCGTCTGTAGTACTTAGAGTGTGCAATTATGTTTTTCTTATAAATAATTTGGAGTACATACATTAAAAGTATTCTGCATATATAAATCACTCTGATGAATGGATACTTTTTAATTCATAAATTGCATTAGTACTCATCCTGGTGGGCATATATGAGTGCCTTACATATTCTAGTCAGAAAAGTCCTTGACAACTGAACTATTACCACATAAGGCAACCCTTCATTTAGCAGAGCAGATAACCCTTCATTTAGCAGAGCAGATATACAGTATAACCTTTTTATAATGATAATGGATTTTCTGCTTCACTCTCACCAATATCTAATAATAAACACTTATTGGACATTTCACCCTCTTTTTGTCTTATATGACACTTTCTACCAACAGTACCAAGTATTTCCAAACTGATGAATGAAAGTGAATATGCTTTATCAGCATTTTATCTTAGGGTGATCTGTTTTATAACATGGATCCCATGACAAGTGTTTATGGCACAATTTCTGTATTTTGGAAGTGGGCATTTTGCTAAGGAAAATCTGAAAAGAGCTGATTTCACTTTTAGTGATCGTTAATTTAATAAAGCTGATGTGAGGGGATTTTTGAAGTTCTTGAAGTAAGTGGAGGGATAATTTTGATACTTAATCAGGCCTAAAGTACTTTTTAAAAAGAGGAATCTTTTGTATATTATTAAGCCAGCTATTGGAATAATATTATTCCAAGTTACTAACTTTTGGAAAATTTATAATGTAGCAGTTTTTATGATATTTTGGAAAGTTTTTATGGTGAGACTGTTTCTTTCCTGACAGGTGTATTCCTTGCAAAGGTTCTCGATTTCCTCCCACCCTTCCACGCCCTGCTGTAGCTGTATTATCCTTTAAGCTTCCTTACTGTCAGACTGCCACAGAGAAAGGACAAATGGAGGTATGCACAAATCTTACCTTGACACTCTGAGTTTGATAATACCCTGCCTGTGACACAGACATTTAAAATTATTCTGATGACCAGTGTTGAGTATTCATTACTTTATAATTAAAGAAATAGCAGTAGCTGTGAGGGAGGAGGGCTGCTTCCAGGGACTTTGTCTAAGAGGTAAATGGGTGTGACTGTCAGGGCCTCACTAGGGTAAGGCGCTCACTCTCGGGCTTGGACAAGTGCCTAAGAGGACGTGCCTCCATGAATTTGTACCCTTAGGCACCAGGCTTGCCTCACCTTACTCCTAGCCCTGCATCATCAAAAGTCATTCCATATCTTACAGTTAGGTATTCTAAACAAGAGACAAATCACCTTATAAAAATCTAGTTTACCAAGTTCTCTGAGCATCAGCTATGATAGCTAGGAAACTTTAAAATGCTATATACAGTTGACCCTTGAAGAACATGGATTTGAACTGTGTGGGTCCATATATACATGGGTTTCTTTCAGTAGTAAATACTACAGTACAGCACCATGCAAGATTGGTTGAATCTGAGGATGCCGAACCTCACATATGGAGAAACCGCATATATATGGAGGGCTGACTATAAGTTATATGCAGATTTTCAACTACACAAAGAGTAGGCACCTCTACCTGCTGCATTGTTCAAGGGTCACTGTATTTCCCTTTTTTTTTTTTAAGGATAGAAGATAAAGTCAAGCCATCATATCACATTAGAATTGTAAAATAAGCTGTAGAAAGGAATATTTCAGAAAATATTTTATTCAGAAACTGGTATTGTATGATAAATGTTTAACACTTGGTTAAACACATGGTATTCAGCTGATAGTTGGCTCTAAGCAGTTTTTCCACTTTTACAGGAACAGTACTGGCGTTCAGTTATGTTTCACAACCACCTTGATTATTTAGCTAAAAATGGTTATGAATATGAAGAGAGCACAAAAAATCAAGCAATAAAAGAACAACAGGAACTTTTAATGAAAATGCTTGCGGTGAGTAAAATAAGTATAGTGGGGAAGAAAAGTTAATTTTTTTTCTCTAGGTTGAATTTCTTAATGGTATATGAATTAGCACCAGGTTCCACAACCTAGAATTCCTAAGTTGTATCTGGTGGTGTTCTTCTTCCTTAAAAGTTCTGTTTCCCAGTTCACATTGCAGATAAAATATTTAAGACATTGCCTTGTATCTAATATCATAGGAAGAAATAAACTCTTCCGGTGCTACCTCCCTTTTTTGTTTTTGCCGACTGGTCTCTGTTTTAATAGGCCCTGTAGGTGATTCAGATGCTTAAAGTTTGAGGACTGGCTCTAGCTCCTGCTCTTATCATGTGCAGCAAATAAAGTTTGAGTGTAGACTTTTAGGTCTGCAGGCTAAGCAGTCTTAAGAACTTTGATCAGGCTTTTAGATATGCCTTGCCTTTTGTTATCCTCTTAGGTAAAAGTTTGTCTGTAGCCAGTGACCAGGTTTGGTCCCCTGAATATTTAAGTACATTTATCTTTAGAGATAAAAGACTTTTTGAAACATAATATTCATAACTTTGTGTCCTCATTCCAGGTTGGCTTATAAGGAGGAGTATAATGTAATTTCTTCTGTGCTCTTCTTGTACTAGACTGTAAACACCTTGAGGGCAGTGACCATGTCCTGTTCACTACTGTATGCCAGGCACTGATGTAGTGTCTGATACGTAGTGCACCTCAGTATTTCCTAAGAGAGTAAATGGCCCAGACTTTCCATTTTAAAGTTGAAGAAAAAAACTGCTGAGGAAAAAGTGATATCTGAGACCACAGAGCTTATTGTAACTTGTCTCCAAAAGGTGATATTCACTGCTGTCACCTCTATGCAACACTGCCTTGCATTTAGTATTAAAGAAATTTAATTAGTTTACTATAGAGTAAGTTTTGTTCCATTCACAAAGTCCCATTTGTACACCAACATGAACTAGTAAACATTTTATTTCCTACAACATATGTAAGGAAACATGTTTGATTTATTTACCATTTAGTCTTAGAGGAGCTTTTCCACTGGAGTGCAGTGTTCCTCAGCAGGGTGCTAGTAGAACCCTGTTAGTTCTTTAGCATTCCCTGCCCCCAGGCAAATGCCCATAGTTCCACCTAATTACTGGGAAAACCATACTACTTTCATTTCCAAATGCCCTCTGAGGCAGAGTACCACCCTGATTGAGAAGTACTGCTTACAGATAAGTGATTCTGGAAAACTTGAGAAGGACATGCAGGTAAATATCTAAAGCGTCTGTGCTGATGAATCAGACTTGACATGTCTAAGTAACAAAGTAATACTTCTGTGAATTATGAGACCTTTAGTAGTCTTCGAAGTATTAGTTTTCCTCACATTGTACTTCAGTTGCCTTACTTTGAGTCGTCAAAATTCATACCAAAAGAAAAAGTCATAATAAATGAATGTTTTTCATTTTATATTGTAAGTATCAAAAATAGAGCAAGAAAAAGGAGGTTGTTTGCTAATTTGGAAGTTGTATAACTGTCTCTGGTAGTTAGAGATCATAGGCAATCATACTTAAAAAGCTAATGGATAAATCTATTTGCCCACCCACATTCACTTAGTAGCATTTGTGTGCCAATTCTAGGCAAAGTAATAACAAATCATTTACAATTTATTCTTTCTTTCAATTTGCTACCCTGTTTTGTGAGTGCAGGTGGTGGAATGGGCAGGAAAACAAATTCAGGAGAACCATTTTTGAATTTTTAAATAAGTCTCTTACTCTCCTTGCGATCAATAACTTGAAATGATATGTCATATTTCATTGTTGATTGTAAAATGCACCATTATTTTACTTATTTAAGTCACTAAGACAGAAAGAAATGCTGCCAATTAAACTGACTCACCATCAATTGTAAGATGCTTCTCAACTTCAGAGAGAGATGTTAAAATGTGTAAAATGTACCTCTTAGAATCAGGGATACAATATCTAGAAAACTTTTCTTAGTTCTACTAGTAGTATCATTCTTTTATTTTTAAAAAGTTTTACTCAACATAATTTGACTTTTCCCCCCCTTTTTTCCTTTAGCTTTCTTGTAAACTGGAGCGGGAATTTCGTTGTGTGGAACTTGCTGATCTAATGACTCAAAATGCTGTGAATTTAGCCATTAAATATGCTTCTCGTTCTCGGAGATTATTATTGGCCCAGAGACTTAGTGAACTGGCTGTAGAGAAAGCAGCAGAATCGGCAGCCACCCAAGCTGAAGAAGAGGAAGAAGAAGAAGAGGATTTCAGAAAAAAGTTGAATGCTGGGTAAGAAATGTTTGAGTTTTACCATCCTGAATATTGACTTGGTCTTTTTATAGCCCTTTATTGAATAATATCATTGTCTTTTAGTTACAGTAATACTCCTACAGAGTGGAGTCAGCCAAGGCTCAGAAATCAAGTTGAAGAAGATTCAGAGGATACTGGAGAAGCTGATGATATAGAAGAAAAACCAGAAATACATAAACATGGTAAGAAAACATTTTTAAGGCAGTTTAAAGATGAGATGTGTCATGTGCGTGACTGCTCCCCTTTTAGTTGGCTGAGGGAAATTGAATACCCATACTTTTTCAAGACATCTTTCCTGTCTGATTGTTGATTACAGAAGATGACTTTATCTCTGCATTTACTTTGTATTGTTTTATCTTAATTATTCTATAGGAGAAAACCCATTTTTCAAAAGTGTAAATTCCTCTGATATGCCAGCTATTAAGTCAGGTAAGAAAATTTTGATTTTGTAATATCGAGAAAATTTTGAAGTAGTCTTTCCAGTGATACATCTACTCAAATACACCTTACTCTTCAGAGACATCTACTCAAATACACCTTACTCTTCAGGGCCTGTTTTGTTGTTGTTTTTAATCAGAAATGGTTGAAACAGTGGTCATTTAATAAATACTTATTAAATGCCTATTTTGTATTTAGTATTTGCCTGGGGTGGGGGGCTACAGTGGTCAAGTAGACATGCATGTTTGATCCCTGGATAAACCTTATAGTACCAGCTGGCTTTTAAAAGTAATATATAAGTTTGATTTTAATATACTTTTACATGTGTACAGATTATTAAAAGAGCATATAACAGGTGGCTGTAATCTAGTCAGTGGTGGGGGATGGTTTGGGACCCCAAGGAAGGCCTTACGGAATGTTTATTTATTTTATTTTTTAAATTTATTTTTGGCTGCATTGGGTCTTCATTGCAGTGCGTGGGCTTTCTCTAGTTGCGGCGAGTGGGGGCTGCTCTTTGTTGCGGTGCGCGGGCTTCTTATTGCAGTGGCTTCTCTTGTTGCAGAGCACAGGCTCTAGGCACACGGGCTTCAGTAGTTGTGGCGCATGGGCTTCAGTAGTTGTGGCTCGTGGGCTCTAGAGAGCAGTCTCAGTAGTTATGGTGCACAGGCTTAGTTGCTCCGCGGCATGCAGGATCTTCCTGGACCAGGGCTTGAACCCGTGTCCCCTGCATTGGCAGGCAGATTCTTAACCACGGCACCACCAGGGAAGCCACCACATGGAATGTTTAAAGCAGAGATCTAAAGGATGAATGAGTCAGCCAGGCAAAGGTGGGTGGGAGCAGAAGCAGAAGAAAAGCATGTGGGCTTAAGGAACAGCATGTGTGAAGCCTGTAAGAGAGGCTTGAAGAGCACAAAGAGCAAAGAGAAAATGATGCTGAATGGTTTTGGAGCACTGAGTAGGAGCCAAACTGTGCAGATCCATGTAGGCCATGGTAGGACTTTGATCTTTATTCTGAGGTTGCTGGGAGGCTATTGTAGGTTTTAATCAGGGGCAGAGTATGGCACACTGAAGAGGAGGACTGCATATAAGGAGACTTCTGAGGTAGTCCTAAGTGAGATTGAATAGACTGGGGTGGTGGTGATTGCTGGTAGAAAGAATGGGAGGAATCGAAGAGATGTTTCTGAAGATGATATAGAGAGTATGGAAGTTCAGGGTGTAAAGAATAACTGTAAGTTTCTGGCTTGAGTACTTGAGTGAATGATGGTGCCATTTACTGAGTCAGGAAACACTAGGGAAACGTAGGCTTAGATAGGAGGACGATGAATTACTATTGGCTGTTTGGGTCAGGAGCTCAGGAAAGTAGTATCTCTGGGATGGAGATATGAAGTGAAAATTGTTGACATAAGTATAGCAGTTTAAACCATGGTATGGGTGAGTGAGCACTGGGGGAGGATCAAAGTGAGGAGAAAAATGAGGTTAGGCCTAGAGAGGAGGAGGAGGACGAACCATCAAAAGAAAATGAGGAAGGAGGTAAGCCAGGGAATGCAGTATCTCAGAAGTCAAAGGGGAGATAGTATCAAGAAGAAAGGAACACTCCGCTATGTGGAGTGCTGTTGAGAGGTCAAACAAGGTGATGGCTGGAAAAGATCCACCAGTTTTGGCTGCATAGGGTTTACTGAGTTCTTAGCAAGAGCAGATTCTGCAGGGTAGTAGGGCTAGAAGCCATGTATTGGATGGAGGAACATATGAATAGTGAGGAAATGGGAATAGCTGTGTAGACAGCTCTTGAGAAATTTGGTTGCTTAGGAGAGTGAGAGAAAATTATGTGGGGGGCGAGAAGGGGATGTGGCAGAGAGCGTGTCTGGTTTTTGTTTGTTTCTTTAAGTTGGGAAACTTGAGCCAATAAAGAAGGAAAAGTCAAAGATGACATGAGTAGCCACTGATAGCACAAGTTTCTTGAAAAGCAAGAGTGGGTGGGATCTAGAGCATTCGTAGAGGGATTATTAACTAGCTAAAATAAGGCACCATTCTTCCCTGGTAACAAGAGAAAAGAATAGATGTCTACATATTGTATCTGTCTATTTCATAGTGGCAAATTGGGATAGTTCCCATCATCTAATAGCTTTTATTTTGTCTTAGAAATAGGAAGGAGGTCATATATAGTTATTAATAGTTTTAAAGTTGCAAAGTACATTATTTTCATATAATACAGATTAAAATATTCCATTATTCTTATAGAAGTCATAAGTCTTTTGAGTTTTACCACTATTAAGTGAGGGTTTCTTTCTTATGAAAGGTGCAGTTACCTCTAGCAACCAAGGACGAATAAACCCCTTCAAGGTAAACTCTTTCCAGTGATGTTTTCTATTATTTAAGTACATTTCCATACAGAGAAGTTTCCAAACTACCAGATGACCCTCCCCAGACTTAAGAGGCATTAAAGACTGCAACAGATTAAATTTTAAAATATTTAAATAAGTAATTATTTTAAAATAAACAAGGATGAAAGCAGCACCTAGTTCCTGCTTGGACCAAGAGTTACATTTTCTACTTCTGAGAACCTACAGTTTTGAAGGTTTTCAAAACTTGGGGATGTGGTATTTGGGAATATGCGCATCAGTCTTAATTTGGATTATACCAAATATATTCAGTTCTGAAGGTGAGACTACAATACAAACTTAACAGAAATTTAAAGGAAAAATAAATCTCTTGGCATTTTTTTTTCTTCTTTAAACATTAAATGCTAATATTAGTTTGCTTTTTAGGTATCAGGCAATTCCAAAGAGCCATCCATTTCAGTAAATTCAGTACGTTCAACTAATATTTTAGACAATATGAACAAATCATCCAAGAAATCTACTGTACTTAATCGAGCTACAAATTATGAAAAGTCTCCAGTTATAAAGCCTCTGGTTCCAAAACCAAAGTCTAAGCAGGTATGATTTCACTTGCCCCCATCTGCAGTACACAACTCATAGTCTGTTTGTCTTACTTTAGTTTTGTTCACTCTTTCAGGTATGAGACAGGAGGCTCTGTTTATAAGTGACTGTCTAGTGAGGGCAATGGTTCGCCATTCTGGTTTTGCATCAGAATCACTTTTTAAAAATATGTAGGGCTTCCCTGGTGGCGCAGTGGTTGAGAGTCCGCCTGCCGATGCAGGGGATACGGGTTCGTGCCCCGGTCCGGGAGGATCCCATATGTCGTGGAGCGGCTGGGCCCGTGAGCCATGGCCGCTGAGCCTGCGCGTCCGGAGCCTGTGCTCCGCAACGGGAGAGGCCACAACTGTGAGAGGCCCGCATACCGCAAAAAAAAAAAAAAATGTAGACCCAGGACAGGGACTCATGCATCTATCTGTATTTTTTTTTCATTTTCCAAATGGTTCTGATGCATGTCCCTATTGAATGACAGCTGGTTTAGTACCTGGCCCTAATCTTTCCTTGTTGTGTATTCTGATTTTTCCTCCCAGATTTTGTCCCAGTTTTGGTATTTTATCAGATTTGTCATCAGTGAAATAGACCTATCATTTGTATTTTCCATTTCATATAATTTTATTCATCTAGAATACATGAAATTTGAGGTACAGTTTTTTTGGGTTTTGTGTGTGTGCTTATACATGTTTATTTTCAACAGAGGACCTCTCGGGACTTCACATGTTGGTGTAAGAATTCTAAAAATTATAAATATTTCTCCACGTTTTTCAAAATTTGCTTGTAACATATAAAATCATACTAGATTTTGTTGCGGCATTCATTGTGTTTGGTTTTTGTTTGTTTGTTTGTTTGTTTGTTTGTTTTTACAGGCATCTGCAGCATCGTTTTTCCAGAAAAGAACTTCCCAAGCTAATAGGACCGAGGAAGTAAAAGAAGAAAATCCTAAAAATCCATCATCTGAAACCCCAGCTATGTGTCCTCAAAACACTGAAAACCAAAGGTCAGTACACAGAGAAATTTAGTGTTCTCAAGATGTAGTATTCCAATAAAAGGCATACAGAAGTAGCAATACAAAATTATGTGGCCCTATTATTCATTCATGTAAATAATACATTGGCACAGGTAGTAGGCATTCTGAACACTTGTAACTTTAGGGAAGCCACAAATATTGATTAATGTCTATTTATATTACTTATTAAAGTATGCTTTGATAAACTGCATGCATGTTTTAAATTGTGGATACGTTTTGCTGGGACACTGTATTTTATAATTAGTTCATTTTTTCATTTGTTTGTTTTTAAATCATTAGTATAGTTACATGGGAGAAACACAGTCAAAAGACAGAAAAAGGTGTGTGATGAAGAGTAAATCTTTTCCCTATCCACCCAGTTTCCCCTCCACTGCACAAGTTTCTTATATAGCCTTCTGGAATTATCCTATGCATGTACACTTAGATTTATCTATTTTTTTTAGTTTTACAGAAATGGTAGTATACTTATTGTTCTGTGCCTTATGTTTTTCATTTAATAGCTTTTGCAGATGATTTCTTATTACTACATGAAGAGTTTCTTTAATCTTTTTACTTCCATCGAATGGCTATACCATAATTTATTTAGTTCTCTACTGGTGGACAAAAGGTAGTTGCTGGTCTTTTGCTAGTACAAGTAGTAGTACAGTGAATAACTTTATATGAATATTATATACCTATAGCTGTAAGATGGATTCCTGTATGGTTCAAGCTAATGTACAACTGTAATTTCGATAGATATTGCAAAATTGTTCTGCATGGATGTTGTATTATTTTATACACCTCCAGCAACATGAGAGTTCCTATTTGTCCATATCCTGTTTGTCCACCAACTCAGTGTTACCAAATTTCTTGATCTCTTGTATGCTAAATTTATTTAAAATACATCAGCTAAATTGAAAAAGTCACCATTTCATTTTTAGTGTTATGTATCTCATTTAACCACTATCTCATCTTAACCAATTTAATTTGAAGGGATAGCTGTGGTTTTAATTTTTCCTATTTTGTTCTGAATTTAATTTAGATATTAAACAGTGAAATTTTTATTTAAGAAGATTCCATTTTTTATACTATCAACAGGCTATACAGGAAAAAAGTGCTCAGTAAATATTAAATGTTTGCATTAAATCTTCACTTGTGACCTAAAGACAGTTTGTGTCAAACTGAAATCTAGTAAAACTGACAAGTATGCTGTGTCCATGCTTTACATAATAATGGCACAGGAAAGGACCCACACTCCCAGGTCAGCTGTGAGGGCAGGGGTGAGGAGCTTGAGAGAAGTCGTGATGATTTCAAATAGCTGGTTTGGGAAATGGAGAAAGGCTACCAAAGATACATGCAAGGGTTATATTGGGCTAGAGGGGCTAAGTAGGATTGGAGATCTTGAGCCTGTCAACATTCATAAAAGAGTTGAAAGTTCAGAGTTTTGCTGCACTTGGAAAATACAGATGTGAGTAATCCCTTTGAATTGATCTTATAAAGGATTTTTTCAGCTCATTATTCCTACAGTCTCTAGGCAGTTTTAAGTAATATGTAATTATGAATATTAACAAGTGTAATTAACTGTGTCTCTCTTACTTTATATATAGGTATGCTAATGGTTAATCACTAACCTGAAAAATCATGAAGCACTTTAAGACTGTGTCTTAATTATAAAATTTTTTTACATAACTGCTATTTTAGGCCAAAGACTGGGTTCCAGATGTGGCTGGAAGAAAACAGATGTAATATTTTGTCTGACAATCCTGACTTTTCAGATGAAGCAGACATAATAAAAGAAGGAATGGTTCGATTTAGAGTATTGTCAACTGAAGAAAGGAAGGTAAGTAAGGATAATTGTACTGAGATTGAGACTTTAGTGAATTCCCAGGGTTTTTTTTTTTTTTTTTTAATTGGGGTATAGTTGTTTTACAATGTTGTGTTAGTTTCTACTGTACAGTGAAGTGGAGTTCCCTGTGCTATACAGCAGATTCTTATTAGTTATCTATTTTATACATATTAGTGTATATATATATATCAATCCCAATCTCCCAGTTCATCCCCCCGCCCTCGCTTTCCCCCCTTGCTGTCCATACGTTTGTTCTCTACATCTGTGTCTCTATTTCTGCCTTGCACACCAGTTCATCTGTACCATTTTTCCAGGTTCCACATATATGCGTTAATATACGATATTTGTTCTTCTCTTTCTGACTTACTTCACTCTGTATGACAATCTCTAGGTCCATCCACATCTCTATAAATGACCCAATTTCATTCGTTTTTATGGTTGAGTAATATTCCGTTGTATATAAGTACCACATCTTCTTTATCCATTCATCTGTCGATGGGCATTTAGGTTGCTTCCACAAACTGGCTATTGTAAATAGTGCTGCAGTGAACATTGGGGTGCATGTGTCTTTTTGAATTATGGTTTTCTCTGGGTATATGCCCAGTAGTGGGATTGCTGGGTCATATGGCAACTCTATTTTTAGTTTTTTGAGGAACCTCCATACTGTTCTCCATAGTGGCTGTATCAGTTTACATTCCCACCAACAGTGCAAGAGGGTTCCCTTTTCTCCACACCCTCTCCGGCATTTATTGTTTGTAGATTTTCTGATGATGCCCTTTCTAACCTGTGTGAGGTGCTACATCATTGTAGTTTTGATTTGCAGTTCTCTAATAATTGTGATGTTGAGCAGCTTTTCACATGCCTCTTGGCCATCTGTATATCTTCTTTGGAGAAATGTCTGTTTAGGTCTTCTGCCCATTTTTCGATTGGGTTTTTTTTTTTTTTATATTGAGTTGCATGAGCTGTTTATATATTTTGGAGATTAATCCTTTGATTGTCCGTTGATTCATTTGCAAATATTTTCTCGGGTTAGGGGAGAATCTGATGTTCTGTTCTAGCCTTTCATGTGGAAATTAGGACAGGTGGCTTGTACCTGTTGCTCCTCATATGTCAGTTTCTGCCATGAGAAAGAAGGCTAAGAGCAGCTTTCTCTTGCAAGGGGAAGGATTGTGTGTGTTGTATCAATAAATCTCAGACTTCCCTTCCCTAGGAATGACTGCATGCAGCATGGGCACCTTGTGACAGTTACTTACCTTGATAAGCTGGTTTTTATGAATAAAAGTATTGCAAAATGAGGAAGCTAGAAACTGGTCTTACCACCTCTAGCCTCCTTTTATATTTCTCATTTTTTATAAGTATTTATAAAAGGATAAAAATTGTAAAGAATTAGATAAAATGACATCTGATTGAATAAGATCTTATTAGGAAAAGAGGAAGAGACTTGGCAAAAGTTGTGATTGTGTTTTTGAATACCTAACAATGTAGTCAATACTTTTAGTGTAAACCTTAAACATTTCTTAAATCCAGTCTGTTGATGTGAAAAATACTACATTTCAAATGGTCCCTTTTCAACAAAAATGACTGGGAAGGAGAATAAAGTAGGAGGAGGAGGAATTGTTATAGATTAAAAGAGGTTTAAGAGGTAAATGAAATGAGTGAAGCTTTTTAGATTCTTGCTTAGTGAGTAGAAACCAATCCCCAAAGAGCGTATACTGTATATAACGTTCCTGATATGACAAAGTGATGGGGATGAAGGACAGAGAACTGATTGCCAGGGGTTAGGGCTTGGGAGAGTAGTGGGGTGGGGCAACATGTGGGATCCTCATGCTTATGGAACTACTCTTCTATATTCTGAATGCGGTGGTAAATACACAGCCTACAATAGAATTATACACACACAAACAAGTAGAAATAAAAAAGGGGATATTATCAATGTCAATATCCTAGTTGTAATAGCACACTACAGTTTTGCAAGATGCAACCATTGAGGGAAACTGAGTAAAGGGAACACGGTGGCTTTCTGTATTATTTCCTACAACTGCATTGAAATCTATAATAATCTTAAAATAAAAGGTTTTCTTTTTAAAAAAGTACCTGCAGTTATAGTGTTTTGCACTTAATATGGTTAAATACAAGCAGAGTTTAGACTGAAATATTATAGAGGTAGAATGTAAATTTTTTAACGTGCCCTGCAATTAAGTAATAAGAGATTTGTTTAAAAATAAAAAAATGAGAACCCTTAATGACTAGTTTAACAATTCAAGTGCTAATTATGCTGCTTTACATAAAGGAATGTTGCCTGCAAAAGTAACGAAATCATGTCCTTCCTATTTCTTTGTTAGTGCCTAAAAACTTTTCTCCTGCAATATTTTTATAAAGGCATGGGCTGCCAAGGCCAAAGGAGGAACTGCAAATGATGGAGCTGAAGAAAAGAAACGAAAACGTGTGGTCGATGATAGTCACGAAACTGAAAACCAGAAAGAAAAAACGAAGGAGAATCTGAATTTGCCTAAAAAGCAAAAACCTTTAGATCTTTCTACAAATCAGAAACTGTCAGCTTTTGCATTTAATCAGGAATAGAGTAAGGAAGTGTACTTAGGAAAGTAATGGATTTTTTACTCATCTTTGATGAATCTAGACCTTTTAAAAAAAATCTTTAGGAAACTCTTTATATATTTGTAAAAGAGTTTAAAGACTGCTGTTTGTCTTTATAAGATAATGTAGTAATTATATTGGTGTAGGTAGCAGGGCATCTGTAAGAACTATCATCTCTTCAGATTGCTCTGCCCCCAAATGGAGGGCCATTCAGAAGCATTGTGGTCATGGTCACTGACTGGAGGCCACTGTCATGTCCCATTGGAAGCTGATTTTTTTGTGTGTCTTACCTTAAAAATTATCAAAGCCAAGGTCTTAAAACCTCTGAACATTGAAGTACCTTGTAGGGTTTTACTTGTTTGGTTCATGTCATGTACTGGGAAGTACTACAGAACTCCTCTTCCCAAGTGTGCTACCATAGACTGCTCTCTATGTCTATACTGGCCCCAGGGGACCATGTTTTTTTTTTAGGATGGGCCCTAAACGTGTAAATAGTTTTGTAGATGAGACCTTTTGTTTGTTTTGGCAGTTTCTTCATATCTTACTTTTAATTATTTGTGTAGCTTTTTTTTAAATAAAACTTTCACATTTCCATATTTAGCTTGATATGGTCTTCACATTGCATTTCCATGAAATGGAAGTGTTTCTAGAAAATATATTTTATATTTATTACTGTAATTTCTACCACCCCCCATCCTATTACAGAGTATACACACAGAAGAGAATTGAAGATACTATTTTGATAGCATTGCAGCCCAGCGCATAATGTGGTCCTGGTAAGCTACTCTGGTTATCAGCATCAGCAGTGCTTTTCTGAGCAAGTCTTTGAAGCCTTGATAAGAGAGTGGTTGAAGAGTAATGGGAAGTGTTTAACTCCTCTTTTATTTTGAACAAACAAGATTTAATTAAGCAGTTCATACATTTTTTGGTTAGTATTCTAAGCAGAACTTAATACAAATGCAGCCACTTAATGAGGGCAAAGTACAAGGGGTGGGGTTGGGGTAGGGGGATAGCAGTAAAATAAAATCAGGTGGCTCAAAATAGAGGGTAGTTTTATAAGTTGGAAGGAACAAAATACGTTGAAAATATAGATGTATAGGAGCCAAAGGATATTCCTTGTCTCATGATGATTAAGGTTGTGAAGGAATACATTTCTGATTTTTTAGTTAGTAGCTGGTATTGAGAAACATTGTAGCATAGAGGTTAGGAGCACAGATTTCAAAGCCAGGCTACCTGGGCTCAAAGGACCACTGCAGTACTACCAGCTAAATAACCTTGGGCAAGTTCTAGCCTTTATCCACTCATCTGTAAAATGGGTATATCAATAGTAACTACTTTAGAGGGTTGTTATGAGAATTAAATGAGGTAAAAGCACTTACCTGGCACATAGTAATGTTTTATATACATATTGTTACTATGCTGTTGGCTGGTTCATCTTGCTTTGTCATTAGGTTTGATTCTGAATTAATTATGTATGAATTAATTTCGATTTCAAGATCCTGAAGTAAAAGTTTATTTATATTACTTTGGAAAGCATGTTTATAGACATGTATTTTTTTTTTTTTTTTTTTTTTTTTTTTTTTTTTTTTTTTTTTTTCGGTATGCGGGCCTCTCACTGCTGTGGCCTCTCCCGTTGCGGAGCACAGGCTCCGGACACACCGGCTCACGGGCTTAGTCGCTCCGCGGCATGTGGGATCTTCCCGGACCGGGACACGAACCCGTGTCTCCCGCATCGGCAGGCGGACTCTCAACCACTGCGCCACCAGGGAAGCCCCTAGACATGTATTTTGTTTTTACTTCCTCAACTTGCTTATTACCACAGTGTATAATACTTAAGGATATGATCCTTGAGTGTTATATTTCAGATCCATAGGAACCTGATAACACCAAGGATTTGCAAAAGGTTTTTTTCTTTCTTTTGTTCCTTTGGCCACACCATGTGGCATGCAGGATCTTAGTTCCCCAACCAGGGATCGAACCCGTACCCCCTGGAGTGGAAGTGTGGAGTCTTAACCACTGGACCACTAGGGAAGTCCCTGCAAAAGGTTTTTTTAATCTCCTACTTTTGTTTGGTTGAAGGAAGGTTTTTGTATTGACCTGGTTTAACTTACAAATCAGAACTTTGAAACCAAGAAATATCATACTTATTCCTTTTCTATATAATATTAAACTTCTTTTTTTTTTTTTTTTTTTTTTTTTTTTTTGCGGTACGCGGGCCTCTCACTGTTGTGGCCTCTCCCGTTGTGGAGCACAGGCTCCGGACGCGCAGGCTCAGCGGCCATGGCTCACGGGCCCAGCCTCTCCGCGGCATGTGGGATCTTCCCGGACCGGGGCACGAACCCGCGTCCCCTGCATCGGCAGGCGGACTCTCAACCACTGCACCACCAGGGAAGCCCTTAAACTTCTTTTAAGAAAAAAATATCTTTGGGACTTCCCTGGTGGTCCAGTGGGCAAGACTGCACACTCCCAGTGCAGGGGGCCTGAGTTCAATCCCTGGTTGGAGAACTGGATCCCACATGCTACAACTAAAACCTGGCGCAGCCAAATAAATAAATAAATAAATATTTTTTAAAAATTTCCCCCAAAGTACCCTTTTTAGCCTCCCCCGACCCCCAAATCTAGGATCTATCAAGAATGTTGAATTGGGACTTCCCTGATGGTTCAGTGGTTAAGAATCTGCCTGCCAATGAAGGGGGCACATGTTCGAGCCCTGGTCCAGGAAGATCCCACATGCCGTAGAGCAACTAAGCCCTTGCACCACAGCTACTGAGCCTGCACTCTAGAGCCCGTGAGCCACAACTGCTGAGCCCGCGTGCTACAGCTACTGAAGCCCGTGCTCCCAGAGCCAATGCTCCGCAGCAAGAGAAGCCCCTGCTCGCCACAGCCAGAGAAAGCCTGCATGCAGCATCAAAGACCCAACAATGAAGACCCAATGCAGCCAAATAAATAAACAAACAAAAAAATATTTTTTTAAAAAAGAATATTGAATTATATTTGATTATTAGAAGTATGTACTTTTTTTTTTTTTTTTTTTTTTCCCAGTATGTGGGTCTCTCACTGTTGTGGCCTCTCCCGTTGCAGAGCACAGGCTCCGGACGCGCAGGCTCAGCGGCCATGGCTCACGGGCCCAGCCGTTCCGCAGCATGTGGGATCTTCCCGGACCAGGCCACGAAACTGTGTCCCCTGCATTAGCAGGCGGACTCTCAACCACTGCGCCACCAGGGAAGCCCAGAAGTATGTACTTTATTTAATACAGGAAAGAGTGAGGAAGAACATCATCCCTAATCCTAATATCTAGAGATAACCACTGTTAACATTTTAGTGTATGTCATTAGGCTTTTTTCTGTATATGTGGTTTCTTTTGTTTTTTTACATAGGTGTGCAGTCCAAATTCATGCTGAGTAGAGGCGTAAAGGAAAAAGCAAAACAACTCAAGCCTGCAGTTTAAAGTGTGGCCTTTTGCTTATAGTGTTCCTGTAATTGACACCAATTTCTACCTACTCTGGAGCTGTGTCATAAAGGGCAAAAACTTATGGAGTAGAAAGTAAACATAATGGAATCAGAAAGCCAAAAGTTGGTTCTTTGAAAGACTGATAAATTAGAAAAATATCTGACAAGATTAATCATGATGCAAAGAGAAAAGCATGAATAAGTAGTATTAGGAATGAAAAGGAAATTAACTAAAAAAACTACAGATTTTTTAAAGGTAAGAGGCTTATGATGGTCAGTTTTATGTGTCAACTGGCTAGGCTACAGTTGTTATTCAGTCAAACACTAACCTATGTGTTGCTGTGAAGGTATTTTACAGATTGTTTTAAAGTTCATAATCAGTTGACTTTAAGTAAGAGATTATCCTAGATAGTCTGCGTGGTCCCAACTCAATCAGTTGAAAGGCTTTAAGAGCGGAACTGATATTTCCCTGAGGGAGAAAAAGATACCACACCTGTAGATCACAGCTTCCACTCATGCCTTGAGATTTTTCAGCCTGCCTTTCCTGAAGGTCTACCCTATGGTTTGGGATTTCAGACCTGCCTTCCAGCCTCCATAATCATGTGTGTCAATTTCTTGCAATAAATCAATATATATATCCTACCGGTTCTGTTTCTCCAGTTGAACACTGACTAATACAAGACTTTTAAACAGCTTTCTTACAGTAAGTTGGAAAATTCCGATGAACAAGTTTCTACAAAAAAGACTAAAATACTTAGGAATAAATTTAACAAGTGCAAAACTTATTCTTTGAACTACAAAACATTGTTGAAAGACATACAAGAAGACCCAAATAAATGGAAAGATCTGTGTTTAGGGAGCAGAAGACTTACTAGTGTTAAGATGGCAATACCCCCCAAACTGATCTACAGATTCAGTGCTATCCTATCAAAACCCCAGCTGGCTTCTTTGTAGAAAATGACAAGCTAATCCAAATGTTCATATAGAAAATCAAGGGGCTTGGAATAGCCAAAATAATATTGAAAAAGAACAAGTTAGAGGATTCATACTTCCCGATTTAAAAACACCTACAAAGCTATGTGAATCAAGACAGTGTGGTACTGGCATGAGAATAGACCTACAGATCAATGGAATGGAGAGTCCAGGAATAAACTCTCACACTTACAGTCATTTGATTTTTTTTTTTTTTTTCGGTACACGGGCCTCTCACTGTTGTGGCCTCTCCCGTTGCGGAGCACAGGCTCTGGACGCGCAGGCTCAGCGGCCATGGCTCACGGGCCCAGCCGCTCCTCGGTATGTGGGATCTTCCGGGACCGGGGCATGAACCCGTGTCTCCTGTATCAGCAGGCCGACTCTCAACAACTGCGCCACCGGGGAAGCCCCATTCTGGTTTTTTTCTGACACTGTATGGAATTAACTTTGTATGTTACTGAACCATTTCACCCAAGGGCTAATAAATACACTAATGTATTTTTATAATGAGGGTAATAATATAAGCATAAATTTAAACTACTGCCAAACTTTTTAAAAAGAGAAGAATGCTGTTCTTTTAGTTGTAAATTGTATTTCATTTAATAGACCTCTGTCTTCTGTTTTCTCCGGGTATATTTTTCTGTCAGATTGTATGTGTCTCTATTATATCAATAATTGTAGATGCTTGTTGATCTCACCAAGAGACCCAGGTTTTCAAGGGCAAGAACTGTGTTGGTGGGGTGATTGGCATAGTCGATACAGTATAATCTTTGGAATTCGGTAGGCTTAGGGTTGATATATTGCCTCTACCACTGGAGCTATGTGGCTCTAGGAACCACTTAATCTCTCTAACTCCTATCGTCCTTGTAATAAAAATGACAGCAATTTTCTGCTCAGACCTCCTTCTCAGAGAACCATCCCAGGATAGTCACATATCACTTGCTGTCACTTCCGCAGGCCACACTGCACCAGAATTGCACGACTGACCCCAGTATTCAGTGATCCCATCTCTCTCCCTGATATTTGGAATTTGGACACAGAAGCAGAATCGTTTAATCTGAGGAACTGAGCTGCACAGGGATGTAGAAGCAAGTGTCATAACAACAGCAGGGGAAAGCTAAAGTGGGAAAGCAGAGAAACAAATGAGCAGAAGAAATACATTTAGTGAAAGTGGAAAAGGGAGGAAAAAATTAAAAACAAACAAAAATTGTCAGGTCAACATTATCTCAGCTGCTTTTGTGGCCCTGATAACAAAAATCCTAGAGAAAGGAAGATGAAGAGTGGCACTCCAATTCTTCAAGAATAGTGTGGAGCAGATTAGTGGCAAATAAAGTGTTCACCGAAGATTGGAAACTGGCCCCCACAAAGAGTGTTCCTCTCTGAAAACAACTGGATTGGAATTGATATAGATGGTTTTTCTAAAGAGGGAGGAGTATTAATGTGCTGCAGTGAGATAGACTCTTCATGACATCATTTCTCCCTCAAATGTTATAGCAGCTGATTAAAAATAGTAGCTGGGCATATCTAGAGTATATAAAGAACTCATAAACTCAGTATTAAAAACAAAACATATAATCCAATTAGAAATTAGGAAAACACATTTCACTAAGAGGGTATACAAAAGGCAAACACATGAAAAGATGTTCAAGAGCATTAATTATTAGAGAAGTGCAAATTGAAACTACAGTGAGGTTTCACTACACACCTATCAGAACAGCTAAAATGAAATATAATGATAACACCAAATACAAGTAAGGATGCAGAGAAACTGGATCACTCATGTTGCTGGTGGGAATGTAAAATGGTACAGCCACTCTAGAACACAGTTTGGCAGTTCCTTTCAAAACTAAAAGGGACTTACTGTATAACCAGCAGTTGCCCTCTTAAGCACTTACCCCCGAGAAATGAAAACCTATTTTCACACAGGAACTTGTGCATGATTGTTCATAGCAGCTTTATTTTTAATAGCACCAAACTGGCAACTATCCAAATGTCCCTCAATGACTAAATAGTTTATAGTACATTCATACCATGCATGGTATACTACTCAGCAATGAAAAGGAACAAACTATTGATACAAGCAACAGTTTGGAAAAACCTCAAGAAAATTAAGCTGAGTGAAAGAAGGCCAATCTCAAAAGGATGTTTTGATTCCATTCCACTGCATGATTCCATTTATATAACATTCATGAAATAATACAGAGATGGAAAATGTATTAGTGGTTGCCAGAGTTAAAGATGGGGAAAGGAGGGATGTGGCTATACAGGGATGAATAAGAGCAAGTCTTATGGTGATGGTATAATTGAGTATCTTGATTATGGTGGTGGTTTCACAAGGATTTACGTGTGATAAAATTGCATAAAGGTACACACACAAGTCTGTACTGGTAAAATCTGAATAACTTGTACAGATTATTTCAGTGTCAATTTCTTGGTTTTTATATTATACTATCGTTCTGTAAGATATTAACACTGGGAGGGGATATCTGAGGATATCCTACAACTGGAAATGAAAAACCCTAATGAGGCATTTGTAGCTAATGGAAGAGAATTTATATTCCTGACCCCCAACAGGGTTATAAGCTCTTTAAGAGCAGACCTGGGTTTCTTTGTATTGTCAGAACCTGGCACAGTGCCTCTCCTAAACAAGATAATCAGTATGTTTCTCTTGTCAACACTGATAAAGGATTTTGAGCACACAACTGAGAAATCTGAATGTTCTTTGTCAATATACCAAGAAAAATATTCATTATATTTTTGAAGTCATTTTATGATTAATTTGCAGAAGAATAAGGGGATAGTAAGAAGAAAACTTTATTAGGAATGTCCACAAGAATTAAGACATAGCACACCTCTTCAACTCAAACACCAGTGCACAAACAATAAAAAAGATTAAAGAATATCATCATACATCATTTTGGCAAAACAAGAAGGTCCAAGTTCTTGTCACAAAATATTGAATGATGACATGCTTCCTGTCAAATGACTAACTGGATGAAAATACCACATTGCTTTTGTGTCCTTAGGAATGAATATATAGGTCACATTAATTCTTGAGTTTGAAAAAAATTCATCTATGATAACGTGATCTGAAAACTCATAACTTGAGATTTCATTTATATGATCAATTCCACCATCATTAATAGAGTCTAGAGTGCTGCTATTTGTCTCCTTGCATTTATCTTCTGATTCATCTAATAACTTTGAAACATCTTCCCCTGTCAGTTTCCTTTTCTTTGCCACTATGGATGGAAAATGAAAAATTCTGAATTCTCAACTTGTTCTATGAAATCTTAAAGCAAACTATAAAGATAATCCCTCCAGTCTTCTTTTTTTCCTTCTTGAAAATGAGGCAGTACTTTGGGCATTATAATAAGAAAACTGCAGGATAACATTTTTTAAAACATTGCATCATCCTTTTAGGTGATTCCATCATTTTTCCATTTTCTTATAATTTAATTCCTTTTTAAAATATAGCTGGGAAAATTGAAGTGTATGATAAAAGAATTTCTTAGGGCTTCCCTGGTGGCGCAGTGGTTAAGAATCCACTTGCCAACGCAGGGGACACGGGTTCAAGGCCTGGTCCAGGAAGATCCCACGTGCCGCGGAGCAACTAAGTCCGTGTGCCACAACTACTGATCCTGCACTCTAGAGCCCGCGGTGCCACAACTACTGAAGCCCGCATACCTAGAGCCCGTGCTCTGCAACAAGAGAAACCACTGCAGTGAGAAGCCTGAGCATCTCAGCGAAGCGTAGCCCACTCTTGCCTCAACTAGAGAAAATCCGCGCGCAGCGGCGAAGACCCAACGCAGCCAAAAATAAATAAATAAATTTATTTATTTTAAAAAAAGAATTTCTTAAATGATGAAATAGCAAAACCTGAAGTAAGAAAAATGAGATCAGTAAAATCCCCTAATGTATCTTAGATTTATAAAAGTGTCAGTGGCCCATATGGTAATCACCAGGATAGAATGAATTTTATTCTATTTTTTTAACTTAAATTTTCCCTTTGTGTTTTGGAAGACCTCTAAGAAAGAAAAAGTCAAAAGATTACTCCTTACAAATAGTTAGAACTGCTCCAAAAGAAAATTTAAGAACAAATATCAGGTCCAGTGGAGCCTGATGGCATTCCACGGGTTAATGATGAATTACATCATTAACATATGAACAAGTTTCCTACATATGAACGAGTTCCGTTCCTAGAGCATGTTCGTAAGTCCAATTTGTTCATAAGTCCAACAAAGTTAGCCTAGGTACCCAACTAACACAACCGGCTAATTTGCTTTGGATAACAAGGCTACAGAGACACTGTTGGTTGCCAACCTAACAGCGTTTCCCTGTTTTTACTTAGTTTAATGGCACCCTCATTTTGTTTTGTAACAGCAACAATTGATGTAAGCCATTCTTTGCCAGCAGTTGGTCTTTGGGTGGCTGTGTTTTAACCAAAGAAATAAGGAGAAATCTCCTGGGGTGGGTGGCGGTGGGGAGCTTCTTAGAAAGTCTTCCTTGCTGACAAAGAAGGAGGAGGAGGCGGTTTCATTTTCCCTGCTGTGTTTGAACACTTGATGCTCAGAGCGACAGCAGCCATCTGTGTCTGGAAGGGCAGGCACTGACAACATGCTGAGAATGACTAAGGAGAAAGTCTGGAAGAGCCTGGGTCCTTGATAACACTATTGAGTCTCCCAGCCATGCCTACAAGGCCATCTCCAGGACTCTGGTTAAGCGAAACAATGTGTCTGAATTGTTTAAGCAGGTGGTTCTCAACCTTGGCTGCACTTGAGAATCTCTCTCAAGGCCCAAATCATACCCCAGACCAAGGAAATCAGATTTCACCATGTAGGAGTCAGGTTTCCCAGGTGATTCCAATGTGCAGCCAATTTTGAGAACCACCAGTCCAGGCCACTTTTAGTTGGGTATTCCATTTTTGGCAGGAACAAAATATCCTTCATGACACAGTTTCTGATTGAAAACATGTATTTCATCCAGATAAAACTCAGATTCCCCAAATGGTGGAAAGATCAGAACCAGTTTGTTTTCTCATCAGTTTTGGTTCATCCATCTGTGAAACATTCATAACATTGCAGTTAATTTCCACAAATACTTGGATGACTGGCTGAGACAAATGTACAGTAGCAGTCGTGATGCTAAAAATACAAATACACCCAGAACAACAAAGAAACATGGCTTTGCACAACTCTGCTAAGCTGTTCCATTCCCTTTGTCTTTATTGTAATTTCCAGTTTGCTTTTTTGATGCTGATATCTTCTGGCAAAATGGTGGCCACCAGTCTTACAGGCAGCAATGTCTCTGAGTTTTTCAGGTGTAAAGTAATCAACTGAAACCAGGTCCCCCTAAAACCGAGCTCCCCTGAAGAGTTTCTGGTTAACCTCTCTGTACAAAACTTTATTCCCTGTCTTGTCCCCTCTGACCTCAATCCCATGCATACTGAAGACTAATCAACCAGAGTCAGAGGACTAAAATTGCTGTTGTCAATAACATCGTTAATGTGCTAAAGTTGCTCTTGTCAATTACTTATCACTAACATACAGGTGGTTTTCTCTAGGGCAGGATGAGCTAACAGATCACCCAGGCCATTGGACAGTCAGACCAGAGGCTCATAAACTGTAGGCATCCAGACTCTTGAAACTACGTTAAGAAATGTCACAGGGACTTCCCTGGGGGTCCAGTGGTTAAGACTCTATGCTTCCAGTGCAGGAGTTGCAGGTTTGATCCCTGGCTGGGGAACTGGGATCCCACATGCCACGTGGTGCAGGCAAAAAAAAAAAAAAAAAAAAAGTCACAAGACAGAGAAAGACAAATATCATAAGATATCACTTATATGTGGAATCTTAAGAAATGATACAAATGAACTTATTTACAAACCAGAAATAGACTCAACAGACATAGAAAAGTAACCTCTGGTTACCAAAGGGGATAGAAGGAGGGTGGGGTAAATTAGGAGTTTGGGATTAACATATACACACTACTGTAATATAACATAGGTAAACAACAAGGACCTACTGTATAGCACAGGGTACTATACTCACTATCTTGTAATAACCTATAATGGAAAAGAATCTGAAAAAGAATATGTATATGTATAACTGAATCACTTTGCTGTACACTTGAAACTGACACAACATTGTAAATTAACTATACTTCAAATTTTTAAAAATGAAAAAAAAAAGAAATATCACAAGACAATGCTTAATCCCAGTTTCTTTGTTCTTCCCATTTAAAAGCCCCCTAACTCAAAAAAAAAACCCTAACTCAAAGACCAGGTGGCAATGGATCTGAGGCTTGTCTCCCACTCCCTTGCTTGGCGCCTTGCAGTAAACCCTTACTTTGCTGCAAACACCTGCTGTCAGAGTTTGATTTTCTGCCCACAGGCACACAAGCCCTTGCTTAGTTAGGCAACCAAAGGGCATCAGGAGACTCACATGAGGAGCTGTTCCATCAAGATCATAAACATCTATCATCCCCTCTCACATCTGTGTTCTTACTGAGAGAACAGCTATAAAACACAACCAAGCCAACAAAACAAAAACAGGGCATAGCAACACTTTCTATTACTCTAGTGTTTTAAGACCTGTGTTTGAAAAACTGTCAAACTGCTTGCTGAATTACTGACCATGCAAAATTTTTTTCCCTTTGCCTCCAGAGATCCCACAAAACAATGGAAAAGAAATGAATATAGAAAGTAAATAATAATCCACAAAATCGATGATGAAGTGAAAGGGCTGAGGGACATCCACACATGAGAGAATTCAGTAAATTTAGGAGGACAAAAAGAGAGGGATGCCCAATGAAGCAAGGCAGGGAAATTACAACCTAGGCCAGCTCTTTTCTTAACTGGCCTCCTAATCACCAAGAGATCTCATTAAACTGCAGATTACAGTTCAATAAGTCTAGGGTGGGGCATGAGGTTCTGCATCTCTAAAAAGCTCCCAGGTGATGCCACTGAGGCTGTTCTGGTCTGAGGACCGCCTATTGAGTAAGTAACAAGGGGGAATATATAAGGAGGGGCTATGGCCCAGGAGGGCACAGCCTGCCCTGTGAAACATGAGAGAGGCTTCCGATCAGGGCAGGAGTGAGACGAGACGTGGGGCTGGAGCCAAGGAGATTAAGTGTAAGTCTGTATTTCAATGGGTTGAGAACCCATTACCATAGGGTCCAGACAGGTAAAGGGAAGAAAGCTAGTACAGTTGCACCCTAGGCCATTGCTGTAGAATTTGAGTCCAGAGTCACCCAATCTTACAATTTTTGGTAGAAGACAGAAATCTAGAATTTGTGTGAAGTCTCCTGAATTTGTTCCATTTTTGGCAACTAATTAAAATGGAAGACTATTCTAAAGAAAGTGAGCACATTTCCTAGGGGGAACCAGAGCAGTGAGTTCTGGTATTCCGAAGGCAGAGGTGGGGGGCTGAGGGGGAGGCGGGGGGTAAGGGAGTGGTGTTCCTGATGGTCACAAAGACTGAGAAGGAATAAGCCAGAGACAAAACACAGATGCCAGGACGATGACTGATCACGTAGTAGCCAGGAGTTGGAAAATCACAAAGATACTATTCAGGGATTTGGTGGAGGTAAAACGTAGAATCCCACTTCAGTTTGACACAGGGAACTTCTCCACTAAGTGACCGGTGGTCATGATCCCACCCTGTGGAGAAGGACTCCTAGCATGCTACTTGGTCACATCGTCATGGAAATGTAAATTATTAGCTTTCCACCTTGTAAGGTGAACTCATAGACAAATTATGGACATTTGAATGGTGCTTCTAGAACAGAATGAAAATGTTATATATTGACAATGTAAAAGTAAAGGTACAGCCTTTAAGGTGAAGGGAAGAGGGTAAGGAATTAGAATGCTAATATCTTCTGCTTACTAAGCAGGTCATTTCACTTTCCTTGGTGACTGGAGCCAAAGTTGAGACTTAAGTATGTTGATTGAAGATACAGAGGTGACTAGAGTAAGAACTAAGAACAATGATATCACTAAGGGAGAGAGGGATTAAATGGGCTAAATTCTTGTCTTTCATGGTGGGAAGTTAAAACTAAATGTCCAACGTTGATTAGTAAGAAATAGCAGTAGAAGCATATTGTTTTGAGATGTGTGGGTTTGGGGAAAACCCAAAGCAAAAAGTGTTTCTTAAAATACGCCCCTGGGCTTCCCTGGTGGCGCAGTGGTTCAAGCCCTGGTCTGGGAAGATCCCACATGCCGCGGAGCGGCTGGGCCCGTGAGCCATGGCCGCTGAGCCTGCGCGTCCGGAGCCTGTGCTCCGCGACAGGAGAGGCCACGGCAGTGAGAGACCTGCGTGCCGCAAAAAATAAATAAATAAGTAAATAAAAATAAAAAATATATATGTATATATATATGCCTCTGATGAACAGAGCTGAGGGTGGAACTGTGGCTTCCCACATCATAAGGTCATCTTTTTTATTTGGTTTTTGGACTATATGTGTGTATCACTTTAATTATAAATGTGTGTATCACTTTAGTTATAAATGTGTGTGTGTGTAGATATAGATAGATATTTTTAAAGCATACACTGAGTGGTAAATTATAGGACAAATATCATAGAGAACATCTCAGTTCCCACGAAGGAAGTGGCTATAAAGGAAATGTGTTGAACTCATACACAGTACTGAGTGACTTTACGAAGGAAGGAGGGACTTCCCTGGTGGTGCAGTGGTTGGGAGTCCGCCTGCCAATGCAGGGAACACGGGTTCGAACTCTGGTCCGGGAGGATCCCACGTCACTTGCTGCAACTAGAGAAAGCCTGCACGAAGCAATGAAGGTCCAATGCCGCCAAAAATAAATAAATTTATTTAAAAAAAAAAAAAAAAAGGAAGTAAGGAGCAAGCGTGGTAAAACGTTCACAGTTAGGGGATCTTGTAGAAGGGTACAGGGGAATTTTTTGTGCTATCTTTGTGAATTTCAATCTAAAATGGTTTCAGAATCAAATGTTTTTAAAAACTCTGAAAATCAGGTAGTTTTTCTTCCTCTTCCCCATAAAAGGCATTTCAGAATCTTTGAAAAGTAGCTTTCAATAAATTCCAAATGTGGGCTCCAAATTACAAAATTGTGTTTGGGATAACATCTAGATATTTGAAGGCTAAAGAGAAATAACAGGTCCTGTGCTACTTGCAGGGAAGCATTAAGATCTGCTTGATAGCTGAGAGGGACAGGACGGGCAGGCTGGGTGGGAGGCAGTGAGCTGACCAGTGCAGAGCCCCGAGGTGCCTCTGTGCTGTGGTCTGTGACTCTGCCAGAGACAGAGCTGGCAGAGGCTGAGGAAGGCAAGCTTGACACTGCTGGATCAGGAGATAACATTCTCCACTGACTGTACAACTTACATTCCTTGAGCTGCCCCCTACACATTGGGCAAGATCGTAACCTAATTGGACATCTGTTAGGAAAAGTCCAACTGTTCCTTTTCTGTTTATTTTGATGGGAAATGAATCCTGTTTAAAACATACATTTATCAATAGCATTTATTGATTGCTTAGCGTATGAGAGGCACTGATCTCACATCTTCTTGAGCTCAGTTCTCTTATTCCCATTTTACAGATAAAGAGGCTGAGTTTAGAAGCTAAATAACTTACACAAGGTCACATTGCTTGTACTTTAGATTTTTATGTAAGTACAGAATAAGGAAAAATACCTTGCAAGCAAACTACTTATCAATACAAATTGAAGCCCCTTCTGCTGTACAGTGAAGTGAATCAGCTATACGTATACATATATCACATCTTTTTTGTATTTCCTTCACATTTATGTCACCACAGAACATTGAGTAGAGTTCCCTGTGCTATAAACCAGGTTCTCATTAGTTATCTATTTTAAACATAGTAGTGTACATATGGCTGTCAGTCCCGATCTCCCAATTCATCACACCCCCTTTTCCCCACTTGGTGTCCATACATTGGTTCTCCCTTTTTAAAAAATTTATTAATTTATTTATTTTCGGCTGTGTTGGGTCTTCGTTGCTGCACGTGGGCTTTCTCTAGTTGCGGCAAGCTGGGGCTACTCTTCGTTGCAGTGTGCGTGCTTCTCATTGCGGTGGCTTCTCTTGTTGCAGAGCACGGCCTCTAGGCGTGTGGGCTTCAGTAGATGTGACACGCAGGATCAGTAGTTGTGGCACACGGGCTTAGTTGCTCAGCGGCATGTGGGATCTTCCTGGACCAGGGCTCGAACCTGTGTCCCCTGAGTTGGCAGGTAGATTCTTTTTTTTTTTTTTTTTTGCAGTATGCGGGCCTCTCACCGTTGTGGTCTCTCCCGTTGCGGAGCACAGGCTCCGGACACGCAGGCTCAGCGGCCATGGCTCACGGGCCCAGCTGCTCCACGGCATGTGGGATCTTCCCGGACCGGGGCACGAACCCGTGTCCCCTGCATCGGCAGGCGGACTCCCAACCACTGCGCCACCAGGGAAGCCCGGCAGGTGGATTCTTAATCACTGCACCACCAGGGAAGCCCCATACGTTTGTCTCTTAAAGTGATTGTCCTTGAATGATAGTCAGTGATGAAGTACTCTCTCGTTAATAGATTTTATCAAATTAACTGGGTAGTAAACCAGTTTTTTTAAAAAGTAGCTATGAAAGTTTTGTTGTGACATGGAAAAATTAATATAGTGGTAAAAGAAAAAAGTAGGTTGCCAATGGAATATAAAAATACAAAATAAAACCACCATTTGTACATAGGAAAACTATTAAAAAGAAATATAGCAAATTGATAACATGGTGGTGAGATTAGGAAATATTTTAATCCTATCAAAAATAATTGTCATCATTATTTTTCAAATTAAAAAAACTATACATCATTATTAAAAATATATGTTTGCTTAGCAATCACAAAAACATATTTAATGAATATCAAAGTAAAAGTCTTGCCTGCAGGGATTCAAACAACATAAAAATTTTTTAAAAAATCAGACTTGGAAGGATAAACGGAATTTAAAGTGAAGAATATTTACACTTAAAACATGGAAAATTCATATACTGTTTGCTAAATGGTTTAGCAATAACTTGACTGTTATTTTGCTTTAAACGTATTTGCCAGCCTGCTCCCAGTGGAAAGACAGAGAAAATGTCAGGGTAGACCCTTGTTCAGGAAAATCAGATTATTTCCTGGGTCTCTCCTGATCATCAGCAATAGTTTTTGAGGATTCACTGAGGGTACTCCTTTTCCTTCTGGTCAGAAAACCCTAGGAATAAATCTGTTCTGCTCTGTTTGCATGGCACAAAAATACCCACCCACCTGCTTTCAAAGAGACTGTGGTGGCCTCAGCTGATGGCTCTTTGCTCAGTGTGGTAAAATCCCAAGAGAAACATGGTGTATAAACATAACCTTTGCTCAGTTTCCCTCTAGCCAACATAATTCTAATATTTATGGAAGGTTGCAAGGAGCCACTTGATGCAGGAGCCAGGTGACCATAATGACAGAGAAAATTCACCTGAATTGGCTCAAGATGTGTGTTGCCGGGAAACTATGTCCAGGGGCAAATAATCATATTGATTCCCAGGAAATGATGACACTAAGTAAGTGAATAGACAGGTGCAGCCACACAAACACCCTTTAGGCTTTTTTTTTTCTTTGAAAGACGAAAGCCTTGGTCTCATTTTGTATTAAAGCTGAAGGAAGATTTTGAGGACAAAGAGGCGTAAGGAATGATCATTTACTATAATCATCATCATAGTTATTGCTTATGGTACTTTTGCAAGGTCCTTTGCATACATTATTTCTAATTCTCAAAACAACTTTTCCCCTTTTGCAAATGAGGAGATTGCAGCCCAGAGAGATTATTTCCCCAAGGTCACACAGTAAAGGGCAGAATTAGGATGTGGAATCCAGTTCTGTCAGACATCAGCCTGGACTATTTTTACCATAACTGCCAAATGGTCATTTCCTTGTGGTCAGAGGAAAATATTAAAATAAAAGAAACCAGGGCTTCCTTGGTGGCGCAGTAGTTAAGAATCTGCCGGCCAATGCAAGGGACACGGGTTTCAGCCTTGGCCCAGGAAGATCCCACATGCCGTGGAGCAACTAAGCCCGTGCGCCACAACTACTGAGCCTGAGCTCTAGAGCCTGCAAGCCACAGCTACTGAGCCCACATGACACAACTACTGAAGCCCGCACGCCTAGAGCCCGTGCTCCGCAACAAGAGAAGCCAAGACAATGAGAAGGCTGCGCACCGCAAGGAAGAGTAGCCCCCGCTCACCGCAGCTAGAGAATGCCCACACGCAGCAAGGAAGACCCAACACAGCCAAAAATAAAAAATAAAATAAAATAAATAAATAAATTTAAAAAATAAAATAAACTACTTTGTGGGCCCAAAAGGATGTTGAATATGGCTTTAAATTTTGTTTATGGAAATGAGTTGGATGTATGTTTGCCAGTGAAAATTTTTTCTGGTGTTTTCCTGATAATATGAGGGGAAAATATTTTGGGTCCCAATTAGATTTCAAGTGTGCAGAGGGTAGGATCACATCTCTCTTGTGTCCATGATGCCCATTGCAAAATGGGAGCAGATGGAAATAACAAAGCCTCCAAGGTTGAAGTCAGTTAGGTGTCACTTGCTAGCTGCATGACCTTGGGGGGGTCCCTTACATCATCTGAGTTTCATCTACATATAAGGATAACAGTACCCATGTTGCAGAGGTGTGTAAGGGATCTGAATTTTACTTCACAATCCTGGAGGCAGAAATCATGTTGTTTGGGGCTTCCCTGGTGGCACAGTGGTTAAGAATCCGCCTGCCAATGCAGGGGACACGAGTCCGAGCCCTGGTCCGGGAAGATTCCACATACCGCGGAGCATCTAAGCCCATGTGCCACAACTACCGAGCCTGTGTGCCACAAGTACTGAAGCCCATGTGCCTAGACCCCCTGCTACGCAACAAGAGAAGCCACTGCAATGAGAAGCCTGCACACGGCAACGAAGAGTAGGCCTCTCTCGCCGCAACTAGAGAAAGCCTGCGTGTAGCAATGAAGACCCAACACTGCCAAAAATAAATAAATAAAATAAATAAATTTATTTTTTAAAAAAAGAAATCATGTTGTTTTCTAAATCAAAGTTAACCTGCCTTCAACCCCTATGGCAAGGTGGGACACTCTTTTCTTGGAGGACTACACCAGAATGGGGTGTTGAGGTGGGTGTTTGAGGGGGTATGGAAAACAAAGAAAGGTCTTTATTACTCAGTCCACCTGATTGCTGCTGAGATGCTTGCCATCTAAGCTGTCTGAATCCCCGTAAGAGAGGCAGCTCCACGCCTCCTTGGAAGCTCGGATCCCATTCTGCCTCACTGCTGCCTCCAGGGCCACGGCTCGTGGTGGCCAGTCTTTGGGTGGCCAGAAATAGCACTGTTCAGGAGTGGGCCTAGAGCTTCTACCACCCGGGGAAATTCCCCCCAAACTCCTCTTACTTCATCCAGGGAAGAGTTTCCCAACACATGTGGGTCTGCTACTACCACATCATAACATGATTTCAGAGGTACACTGAGACAGAACATTTCTTTTTTCTTTTTTGGACACACCACATGGCATGTGGGATCTTAGCTCTCCAACCAGGGATGGAACCCATGCCCCCTGCAATGGAAGGGTCGAGTCAACCACTGGACCACAAGGGAAGTCCCGAGACACAAGCAATTTTTATTTTAAGGGTTATATATTTATTTAATGTGTATTAACAACTTGAGCTCATATATTAAGCCCATGATATATAGCTTCCTTTAAAAATAACTTTAAGTAAAAATGTGAGTCAATATTAAGTACATAATAATAATACCACCAGTAATCGCAGATATTGCAAAAATCTTACAGGGCTTTGGGGATTCCTGGGATGTGGGAAACATTTGTCTAGGCACAGAGCTGTTCAATAGAAATATCATGTGAGCCACAAATGCAAGTCACCTATACAATTTAAATTTTTCTAGTTAGCCACATTAAAAAAGAAATGACATTAATTTTAATAATATATTTCATTCAACCCAGTATATCCAGAATATTATCATTTCAACATGTAATCAATATAAAAATTATTGATGAGATAGTTTACATTTTTTAATACTAAATTTTGAAACCCAGTATATATTTTACACTTACAGCATTTGTTTCTTATTCAGACTAACGATATTTCAGGTGCTCAAGAGTGATATTGGCTAGTAGCTACTGCACTGCACAGCACAGGTTGAGGGGAAGTGAGGTTACATGTTACCACTTAAGTTTCTAAATCCCACAGTGGTTGTCACCAAACATTTTTGCTCAAGTACCTCCAAAAGAATTTTAGAAATCTATGTGTCCATCTACCTTTTCCCTGCCTGACACATACACTGTTAGACTGATTACTAAAAGTTTTATAAGATTGTAGTTGTAAAGGATATATTTGCAGTGTATTTTATTTTATTTTTTATTTTTACTTTATTGAAGTATAGTTGATTTACAATGTTGTGTTAATTTCTGCTGTACAGCAAAGTGTTTCAGTTGTATATATATTCTTTTTCATATTCTTTTCCATTACGGTTTATCACAGGATATTGAATATAGTTCCCTGTGCTATACAGTAGGACCTTGTTGTTTATCCATCCTATATATACTAGTTTGCATCTGCTAATCCCAAACTCCCAGTCCTTCCCTCCCCCTCCCCCCCTCCCCGCTGGCAACCACAAGTCTGTTCTCTATGTCTGTGAGTCTGTTTCTTTTTCATAGATATGTTCACTTGTGTCATATTTTAGATTCCACATATAAATGATATCATATGGTATTTGTCTTTCTCTTTCTGACTTACTTCGCTTAGTATGATAATCTCTAGTTTCATCCATGTTGCTGCAAATGGCATTATTTCATTCTTTTTTATGGCTGAGTAGTATTCCATTGTATATATGTACTGCATCTTCTTTATCCATTCATCTGTTGATGGACATTTAGGTTGTTTCCAAGTCTTTTTTTTTCCCCAAGTCTTGGCTATTGTGAATAGTGCTGCTATGAACACAGCAGTGCATGTATCTTTTTGAATTATAGTTTTGTCTGGATATATGCTCAGGAGTGGGATTGCTGGATCATATGGTAATTCTATTTTTAGTTTTCTGAGGAACTTCCATACTGTTTTCCACAGTGGCTGCACCAACTTACATTCCCACCAACAGTGTAGGAGGGTTCCCTTTCCTCCACACCCTCTCTAGAGTTTATTGTTTGTAGACTTTTTAATGATGGCCATTCTGACTGGTATGAGATGGAACCTCATTGTTGTTTTGATTTGCATTCTCTAATAATTAGGGATGATAAACATCTTTTCATGTGCCTATTGGCCATCTGTATGTCTTCTTTGGAGATGTGGTGTATTTTAAACACAAAATTTAAAACAAAACCAGAACAACATTCTGCGAGTAGCCAATGGAATGTAAATACATAGTTTGTTACCACCATCCAGTTAAACAAATTACTGAATAAGCTCTTCTTTTTCTTCATTTTTCTCCTTAAATTTACGTTTCCATTTCTCTTCCCTCTACTGAACTTTATTCAACATTCTTTTTTGAAAGTCTCTTGTTGATTGTCCTTGTCAAGCCTCTGTGCAAAAAGAATTTGTGTATAATTTTTAAAATAAATTTATTTATTTTGGGCTGAGTTGGGTCTTTGTTGCTGTGTGCGGGCTTTCTGTAGTTGTGGTGAGCAGGGGCTACACTTCATTGCAGTGCATGGGCTTCTCATTTTGGTGGCTTCTCTTGTTGCGGAGCATGGGCTCTAGGCATGTGGGCTTCAGTAGTTGCAGCATGTGGTCTCAGTAGTTGTGGCTCGCGGGCTCTAGAGTGCAGGCTCAGTAGTTGTGGCGCACGAGCTTAGTTGCTCCGTGGCATGAGGGATCTTCCTGGACCGGGGCTCAAACCCATGTCCCCCGCATTAGCAGGCGGATTCTTAACCACTGCGCCACCAGGGAAGTCCCTTATTGATGTATAGTTGATATACAATATTGTATTAGTTTCAGTTGTACAACATAGTGATTCAAAAATTTTATAGATTATATTCCACTTAAAGTTACTATAAAATATTGGGTTGGCCAAAAATTCTTTGGTTTTTAAGTAAAAATAAAAGACACATTTTTCATTTTCACCAAAAGCTTTATTGAACAACGTATTCAGTGTTCCATTACTCTCTGCAATTTTTCTGGCAACTTCATAATTCCATCTTCCCAAAACTTTTAATCTTTTTGATCAAAGAACTGTCCCAGGTACCTTTTACAGTCTTCCAGGGAATTTACATTTTTTCCATTAAGAGAATTTTGTAAAGACCGAAATAAATGGATATCCAAAGGTGTAATGTCTGGTGAATAGGGCAGATGAATCAGAACTACCCAAACAAGCTGTAAGAGTTTTTGCCTGGTCATCAAAGAAACATGCGGCCTTGCATTATCCTGATGGAAGATTATGCGCTTTCTGTTGACTAATTCCGTATACTTTTTATTGAGTGCTGCTTTCAGTTGGTCTAACTGGGAGCAGTACTCATTGGAACTAATCATTTGGTTTTGTGGAAGGAGCTCATAATAGAGGACTCCCTTCCAATCCCACCATATACACAACATCACCTTCTTTTGGTGTGATTCGTGGTGGTTCATTTCACTTGCCGCACGATCTCTTCTCTTCCACATTATTATGCGGTATCCACTTTTCATTGCCCATCACAATTTGTTTTAAAAACAGAACGTTTTCATTACGTTTTAAGTAGAGAATCACATGAGGAAATATGGTCAAGAAGGTTTTTTTCACTTAACTTATGTAGAACACAACCATCAAAGCGATTAACATAACCAAGCTGGAAAAATGATATTCAACGCTTGATTTGAATATTTTGAGTATGTCCGCTATCTCCCACGTGGTATAACATTGATTGTTCTCAGTTAATGTCTCCATTTGATCGCTACCAGCTTCAGCTGGTCTACCCAACTGTGGAGCATTGTCCAATGAGAAATCTCTAGCATGAAACTTCACAAACCACTTTTGACACATTCGATCAGTCACAGCACCTTCTCCATAGACTGTACAAATCTTTTTTAGCGTTTCAGTTGTGTTTTTACCTTTCTTGAAATAATAAAGCACAATATGCCGAAAATGTTGCTTTTTTTCTTCCATCTTTAATAGTAAAATGGCTACACAAAGATTTACCAACTTTGATAATTTTTTTTAATGCACACTGATATGACAGCTGTCACAATACAATCTAACAAAATTGTTTCAAATGAAGTTACAGACAACTAAGCGCTACTAGGGCCATCTTATGGAAAAGCTGAATGAGCTTTTTGGCCAGCCCAATATTATAAAATATTGTCTATAGAGTCCCTGTGCTGTACAATATATCTTTGTAGCTTACTTGTTTTATACATAGTAGTTTGTACCTCTTAGTCCCCTACCCCTATTTTGCCCCTACCCCATTCCCTCTCACACTGGTAACCACTAGTGTGCTCTCTATATATTGGAGTCTGTTTCTATTTTGTTATATTCGTTTGTTTGATTTTTTTAGATTCCACATAAAAGTGATAGCATACAGTATTTGTCTTTCTTTGTCTGACTTATTTCAGTAAGCATAATATCCTCCAAGTCCATCCATGTTGTTGCAAATGGCAAAATTTCATTCTTTTTTAATGACTGAGTAGTATTCCTATATATATGAATATATATTCCTATATATATATGTGATATATATATATATATATCACATCTTTATCCATTCATCTATTGATGTACATTTAGGTTGCTTCCATATCTTGGCTATTGATACTCATCATCATCATCCTGCTATGAATATTAGAGTGCATGAATCTTTTTGAAGTAATGTTTTTATTTTCTTTGGATATATACCCAGGAATGGAATTGCTGGATTATATGGTAGTTCTATTTTTAGTTTTTTGAGGAACCTCCATCTTGTTTTCCATAGTGTCTGCACCAATTTACATTCCCACCAACAGTGTACAATGGTTCTCTTTTCTCTACATCCTCACCAACATTTGTTATTTGTGTTCTTTTTGATGATAGCCATTCTGACAGGTTTGAAATAATATCTCATTGTGGTTTTTTTTTCAAGTAAACTTTTTATCTGAGTGTAACATACATAAAGAAATGTACACAAGGGCTTCCCTGGTGGCACAGTGGTTGAGGGTCTGCCTGCCGATGCAGGGGGCGCGGGTTCGTGCCCCAGTCCGGGAGGATCCCACATGCCGCGGAGCGGCTCGGCCCGTGAGCCATGGCCACTGAGCCTGCACGTCCGGAGCCTGTGCTCCGCAGCGGGGGAGGCCACAACAGTGAGAGGCCCGCCTAGCACAAAAAAAAAAAAAGAAAGAAAGAAAGAAAGAAATGTACACAAATCATGGGTGTCAAAAAGTAAGTACACCTATGTAGTTCGCTCACAGATAAAGAAATAAAACATGACTAGCACCCAGAAATACCTTTCAGGGTCCTGTCCCAGTCACTGGGATCTCCCAAGGGGATCTCATTGTGGTTTTGATTTGCGTTTCCCTGATGATTAGTGATGTTGAGTATCTTTTCATGTGCTTGTCAGCCATATGTATGTTTTCTTTGGAAAAATGCCTATTCAGGTCTTCTGCCCATTTTTTAATTGGGTTGTTTGGTTTTCTGATATTGAGTTGTATGAGTTTATATATGTTTTGGATATTAACCCCTTATTGGTCATATCATTTGCAAATATTGCTCCCATTTGGTTGGTTGTCTTTTTGTTTTGTTGATGGTTTCCTTCACTGTTCAAAAGCTTTTGGGTTTGATTAGCTCCCATTTGTTTATTTTTGCTTTTGTTTCCTTTGCCTTAGGAACAGGCCCCCAAAATATTACTATGACTTATGTCAAAGATTGTTTAACCTATGTTTTCTCCTAGGAGTTTTTTGGTTTCTGGTCTTCCACTTAGGCCTTTAATCAATTTTGAGTTTATTTTTGTATGTGGTGTTAGAGAATGTTCTAATTTCATTCTTTCACACATAGCTGTCCAATCTTCCCAGCACTACTTATTGAAGAGACTGTCTTTTCTCCATTGTATATTCTTGCCTCTTTTGTTGTAGATTTATTGGCCATATGTGTGTAGGTTTATTTCTGTTCCATTGATCTATGTATCTGTTTTGTGTCAGTACTGTACTGTTTTGATTACTGTATCTTTGTAATATCGTCTGAAGTCAGGGAGTATGATACCTCTAGCTCTGTTCTTCTTTCTCAAGATAGCTTTGGTGAGTGAATGCATTTTAATATTAAAAGTAAGCTGGTACAAAACTAGAATTTGATTTTCTTTCTGTTAAGAGGACAGAGTTTTCTTAGAATATTGATCTGCTTTTGATAACAGATTATAAAGTTTTTTTACCTTTTAAGTAATCTGTTGTAACTTTCTGTATTTGCCTTTGAAACCTTTTATTGTCACTTTGATTACATGAATAAATACTGTTTCACAGTGACCTATGATCCTATTTGACCAAGTGTTTAAACAAATTTTGATATCTTTGACAAACTTTCTGCAATCAAATTCTAAATGAAGTCCTTTTGACCTCTAGCTAACTTTGGGATGTTTCAGAGGGCCCTGAAACATCTCAAAAGAGCAATATTAAATTAATTAGTTTTATTTGGTATGTTAAATTACATGGGAAGCATTGTCAAAGGGTGTTGCCAAACCTTCTTAGGTTATATTGTGTGGATAAACGTTATTAATATAAATGGTCTAGAAATTATATGAAATTTCTGAAATTCAGATATGTCCTGATATAATATTACCCATCACAATTCTAGTTATTATCTTAAAATATTGTATATTGCAAAAATAACCAAATTTCTTTGTCAACTGCATTGCGATTAGATCTTTAACCATGCCATTTTTGTTATTTATAAACACTTATTGTTTTACTCTGATGCTTTTGCAAAAAAGCTTCATCTTCAAGAAGATTCATAGAATGGACTTTTTGACGTATATAGTTTTCTGATAACTTTCAGATCATACCACTGAATTGGGCAAGAAATTATAGAACACTAATGAAAAACTTGATGGCTCCATAAAACTGCTAAAAGAAGACCAAGATCAACAAGAATTAATCACATGGGACTGAATAAACTGATTAATATGATTATAATTTTTATGATTCTTTGTCTGAAATACTAAATTTTTGTTTTCCAGATATAAGGAAACCTTTCCTTTTATACTATGACTAACAGCAGTTTAGTAAATTATGCATTTGTAAGCAGAAATCAAACATTTATCCCTACCTGATTCCTCCAGAATTTGGAAACTCTTAGTGAATATTCTTATTCTCATGGCAATATAGTTATTTACATAAGTTCATTAAGAATCTGTCTTCTTTATTATAATAGGACACATTTGGGAACATTGGTTATATTACCAAGGCTTTGACTGGAACGTCATATTTGAGAAAGACATGATAGACTCAGATATGACTGGATGGCTTTAAGGAATTAAGGTTGACTTTATGAAGCCATAAAGCCCCTTGGAAAAAGAGCCTGGTACCTTGTTTACAGGGTTCCCAGCAGTCTTACCAGGTGAGTAAGGGAGGCCACTTCCCAGCAGATGAAGGAACCTCAGGATCTTTGGGGGACCTTAAGAAGAGAGGAATTCACCCAAATCTATAGGTATTACAGACAAGTCTGATGGCATGTTCTTGGCATGGTCTCCTGGTCTTGAGAGGCATGTAAAAATTCAATCAGGGGATTCCTTATGAAACGTGCACACAAAGCAGATTCAAAAGAACCTCTATGGTCAATTGCTTTTCTTGCTGGACTTATGTAAATAAGCAGGCCAAGTTTAATGAGACTAAACTTATTTTGCAAACAAATTTGTTTTAATTTGGCTATCTTTGGTAGAACAGAGGGTTATTTTAGAGAGAAAAAATTGTGTTTCAGCAGAAACTATAATAGACACTTATGGATATTAGATTCTAGTTGTTAATCATCTTTGAGGTTTTCTTTTTCTGTAAACTGGACTGGATCTTAAATTCTCTAGTTTCCTCAAAAATTTGACTACAACTCTCTGAAGTAACATTTCCAATTTTTCTCCCACTTTTGACTTGGAATCATTGAGAACTAAAGCTGCCCTTTTCCTGAAGCCCTCTGAAGCTGAACAACTTGATATAAACGTGATAGAGATTACCACAATAGCCCATGCTTACACAATCTTCATGCTTGTTGCTGTGTAAGCCACTCAGACAGTTTACCTGAACACCTGATGACATCATCAGAGACATTTAATTTTTAATTTTTATTTTAAATTTATTTTTTATTTTATTTAGTCTTGGCTGCGTTGGTTCTTAGTTGCAGCACGCAGGATCTTCGTTGTGGTGCGTGGGCTTCTCTCTAGTTGTGGCATGTGGGTTTTCTCTCTCTAGTTGTGGCTCCTGGGCTCCAGGGCATGTGGGCTCTTTAGTTTGCGACACTCAGGCTCTAGTTGGGGTGCGCGAGCTCAGTAGTTGCGGTGCATGGGTTTAGTCACCCTGTGGCATGTGGGATCTTTGTTCCCTGACCAGGGATCGAACCCGCATCCCCTGCATTGTAAGGCGGATTCTTTACCACTGACCACCAGGGAAGTCCCCAGAGACATTTTAAACTGCAAAATGCTTCAGCTCTGACATCTAGAAATCTTCTCAACTGACTGCCCCCAGGTTCAGAAACTGGTTTATAATTTGCTCCAATCATTAACCTTTGTTTTTCTTTTGTCTCCTCAGAAATGCCTCTTATTAAACACCTGATTGCTTGCACTTTATAGGCCTAACTTTGAAAGCCCACCTATATCAATGCCTCCTGAAATGAATTTAACTGAACTGCCCTAGTGTCAAGACTAAGAGACTGGTTTAATGAGATGGAACAATCTATCAATTCAGCTTCTGATCAGAAGACCAGAACCAGTGCCTTTCAGAGGCTCTTCCCAAAGAATCCCTGTCCTTTCAATTCCTAAAAAGACTGAATTAGACTGGTGCTTGGCTGTGGCCTTCTCCCTTACCTTGAGCAAGTGTGGTGAAGGGACCTGGAGTAAGGGTTGAGTTTCTCTGCTTTCTGCTCATTTGGTTATTTCTGTCTCATCCTTGTTCAGATGAATACCATTCTCCGGCTTGGCTACCAAAGGACCTGTTCTCTTTCATGGTTTGAATCTATTTAAGTTTGGTGATTATGTTAGGGGAAACACTGACTGAAACCGCCAGCCCTGGCCAGGCACTATAGTAACCATTTGCATGAGTTATCTTACAACAGGAGGTCCTGGTAAGGAACACGGAACTGACAAGCTACCACCAACCAGAAGAATTAGGGAAAGGTCAAAAAGAGAGAGGAGACACCAGCCCATATGTCCTACCAACCTCCCAGGACCCTTCTCGCTGGAATCCATCTTGGCTGAGCAATGCACACCACCAGGAAAGACCCTGAGTCAGAATGACTGGCCAGAGACAACCCAGAAACTAACCCCATCACCATAAAACCCGAGACTGTGAGCCAGGTGGCAGAACAGTCCTCCTGGCTTCCCTTACCCTCCTCCTTTACTCCCAGGCGCCCCTTCCCAATAAAATCTCTTGCTTTGTCAGCACGTGTGTCTCCTAGGACAATTCACTTCCGAGTGTTAGACAAGAGCCCACTCTCAGGCCCTGGAAGGGTTCCCCCTTCCTGCAACAATTATAACATACAAGGCTGGGAACATTTTTGTACTTCCCTCCAAGTTTTTGGTTTTATGGGGTGGATCCCAGAGCTTTTAAAACATCCTGAGAAACAGGGAAGATCCTGACAGCCAGATAGTATTTGAATGATTGAAGCTTGGAATATACAGTTTAAACACATGCTCCTATCATGTTAACATTCTGGAAAGTCTCACTGATCTTTCAGCTATATCTTTTAAACTTTATCTCCCAAATGCATTCACAAGTTTTACAACTGCCTGCTTCTATATTATTCTATGTAGATTTCAATTAAAAAATATGTATATGTATACACACACACACACACATATATATAATCTTCTCACCAGTTTGGAAGTGTTTCATTTTTAAAAATAGTAATTAATATTATGTATATGATAAAAGTGAGAAGAGTAGACTTTGGCAGGTATGAAAGAAGCCAAAAGAAGAAAGATACAGGTCAAGCAAAACCAGGGAGTTAAGAGAAGGAAAATGAGGTGACCTTGGAGAGGAAAGTTTCCACAATTTTCCTTTTATTTTATTTATTTAATTATTTATTTTTGGCTTTGTTGGGTCTTCGTTGCCGCGCGCAGGCTTTCTATAGTTGCAGCGAGTGGGGGCTACTCTTTGTTGCAGTGTGCGGGCTTCTTATTGCGGTGGCTTCTCTTGTTGCAGAGCACAGGCTCTAGGCATGCTGGCTTCAGTAGTTGTGGCGCATGGGCTCAGTAGTTGTGGCTCTCCGGCTCTAGAGCGCAGGCTCAGTAGTTATGGTGCACGGGCTTAGTTGCTCTGCAGCATGTGGGATCTTCCCAGACCAGGGATCGAACCCGTGTCCCCTGCATTGGCAGGCAGATTCTTAACCACTGTACCACCAGAGAAGTCCCATTTTCCACAATTTTCCTTTTATATTCTCCACAACTTTGCAAATACACAGACCCACCTGATGCTATTTCCCAAGACCTAGGATTCACTGCCCTTGCTAGGATATCCCTTTGTCCAATTCCATTGAAGTGTCTCTCATCTCCCCTATACCTCGCAGTACATGGAAGCCAAAGACAGATCTATTCAGAGGCTGAAGGTCTGGGGTACTTCTTGTACATTGGAAACTGAGGGCGGGACTGGGGCTTACCTGCTCAAAAATACCTCCTTACCAGCCTAAAATTTTAATATTTTTGTCTCTAGGTTTCATCAAGAAAATGTAAGACTGATACATGAATAGGACCGAATATTAACTCAGAATTTTTTCTGGGACGTGATGGGTATGTCATATTTCTTATCACATTTCTGAGATTTAGAAAAGCAATTTGTGCTATGCAGATGGAATGTGGGGAAACTGTTAGGGCTTTGGATTGTTAAATTAATTAAACAAGGAAGTCATTAGACTGAGGAGGCTTTAATGCCTTAGTTGCCTAAGTAAGAAAACCAAATCCTAAACCTGTAAATGCCTCAAGGTTAAGAAATCAAAACCTAACGACAACCAGTCACAAACAGCTAGGTAATCTTTCCCAAATAAGGCAGCTGCTCAAGCTATAACCAATCGAATAAATTCCTTGCTTTGCTTCTGTGACTTCTCTATAAAAGTCTTTTCGCTGGCTCCTTTCTGTGGTGCACCCAAACCACTTCTGGTTTAGCACTGCCCAACTGGAATTGACTTTTGCTTAAATAAACTTAAAATTTTAATATGCCTCAGTTTATCTTTTAACACTATAAACTCAATCTATACATTTTTGGTTAGGAGTTTCCTTCATGGACCAAGCTTTTCCATGGATATAGTAAATGACACAGGACTTAAAAAGGTAAAAATTGGTTGAGTAAGCTTTGGAATTTTTGAGATAATATATGTAGTAGAGGAGGGACTCGCCTGGTGGTCCAGTGGGTAAGAATCTGTGCTCCCAATGCAAGGGGCCTGGGTTCCATCCCTGGTTGGGGAACTAGATCCCACACGTATACCACAACTAAGAAGCCCACATGCCGCAGTGAAGATCCTGTGTGCCAGAACTAAGACTGGTGCAGCCTAAATAAAGAAATATTTAAACAAAAAAGTTTTTAAAAAATATATGTAGTAGAGGAAAAATATTAGTTTGAGTTAATGCAATATTCTTATTTATTTTTTTGGTTGGAGTATAGTTGATTTACAATTGGAATTCTTTTTAGGGAGGAAAATTACCTACAATAAGCAAAATATCTTTGGGGAGTAGAAAGTACATGTTCATCAGTACTGAGCTAGGCTGAGGTCTGGAGTGGTAGATTGATTAATTCACAGAATAAATGGACAGGAATGAAATGGTTCAGGTGGTAGGCAAACAGAGCTAACCTTGAGAAGAGGGGAAGTGGTAGGAGAGGGATCCAGCACCTGGAGGGAGATGTGAGCCCGAGTGGGATTGAAAAGGAATATGGCCAAAGGTTGTCTGCTATTATCTACAATGATGTCTGCATATTTTGTACTATGTCAGAAAATTTTTAATTAATAGTAGTTGTGGGTATATGACTGTTAATACACTAAAGTTATCACTAAAAATTTGACTTGTTACTTATAACTGTTGTGTTTAGGTTTAACTTCATACAACCCAAACCCCTAAACAGCAATGGTTATAAATACACAAAAGATTAGTTTCCTCTCTTGTAAAAGTTCTGAGGTAGGCAGTTCAGGACTCCTGTGGTTGCTCCACAATTATCAGGGACCAGATTCCTTTTATCTTTCTAATCTGCCACCATTAGTGCACTTATTTTGAAAGATGCCTCATGGTCCAAGATGTCTGTGGGAGTGCTAGTCATCACCTCTGAGTTCCAGCAAAACAAAGAGGAAATGGCAAAAGGGCTTGCCCAGCTGTCTGTCCCCCTTTTTTTTAAATAGACAGCCAATATTTTATTTTAAAAGATATATTTCTATTCACTTACTAATCAGTCTCCTTGAATTTGACTATTTTTTAATTTTAATTTTTAAAAAAATCTTTATTGGAGTATAACTGCTTTACAGTGGTGCATTAGTTTCTGCTTTATAACAAAGTGAATCAGCTATACATATACATATATCCCCATATTCTCCTCCCTCTTGCGTCTCCCTCCCACCCTCCCTATCCCACCCCTCTAGGTGGTCACAAAGCACCAAGCTGATCTCCCTGTGCTATGTGGCTGCTTCCCACTAGCTATCTATTTCACATTTGGTAGTGTATATATGTCCATGACACTCTCTCACTTCGTCCCAGTTTACCTTTCCCCCTCCCCAGGTCGTCAAGTCCATTCTCTACGTCTGCATCTTTATTCCTGTCCTGCCCCTACGTTCTTCAGAACCATTTTTTCTTTTTTCTTTTTTTAAGATTCCATATATATGTGTTACCATACGGTATTTGTTTTTCTCTTTCTGACTTACTTCACTCTCTATGACAGACTCTAGGTCCATCCACCTCACTACAAATAACTCAATTTCATTTCTTTTTATGGCTGAGTAATATTCCATTGTATATATGTGTCACATCTTCTTTATCCATTCATCTGTTGATGGACACTTAGGTTGCTTCCATGTCCTGGCTATTGTAAATAGAGCTGCAATGAACATTGTGGTACATGACTCTTTTTGAATTATGGTTTTCTCATGGTATATGCCCAGTAGTGGGATTGCTGGGTCATATGGTAGTTCTATTTTTAGTTTTTTTCAGGAACCTCCATACCGTTCTCCATAGTGTCTGTATCAGTTTACATTCCCAACAACAGTGCAAGAGGGTCCCCTTTTCTCCACAGCCTCTCCAGCATTTATTGTTTGTAGATTTTTTGATCATGGCCATCTGTGTGAGGTGATACCTCATTGTAGTTTTGATTTGCATTTCTGTAATGATTAGTGATGTTGAGCATTGTTTCATGTATTTGTTGGCAATCTGTATATCTTCTTTGGAGAAATGTCTATTTAGGTCTTCTGCCCGTTTTTGCATTGGCTTGTTCATTTTTTTGATATTGAGCTGCATGAGCTGCTTGTAAATTTTGGATATTAATCCTTTGTCAGTTGCTTCATTTGAAAATATTTTCTCCCATTCTGAGGGTGTCTTTTCATCTTCTTTATGGTTTCCTTTGCTGTACAAAAACTTTTAAGTTTCATTAGGTCCCATTTGTTTATTTCTGTTTTTATTTCCATTTCTCTAGGAGGTGGGTCAAAAAGGATCTTGCTTTGCTGTGATTATGTCATAGAGTGTTCTGCCTATGTTTTCCTCTAAGAGTTTTATAGTGCCTGGCCTTACATTTAGGTCTTTAATCCATTTTGAGGTTTTTTTTGTGTATGGTGTTAGGAAGTGTTCTAATTTCATTCCTTTACATGTAGCTGTCCAGTTTACCCAGCACCACTTATTGAAGAGGCTATCTTTTCTCCATTGTATATTCTTACATCCTTTATCAAAAATAAGGTGACCATATGTGCATGGGTTTATCTCTGGGCTTTCTATCCTGTTCCATTGATCTATATTTCTGTTTTTGTGCCAGTACCACACTGTCTTGATTACTGTAGCTTTGTAGTATAGTCTGAAGTCTGGAAGCCTGATTCCTCCAGCTCCATTTTTCTTTCTCAAGATTGTTTTGGCTATTCGGGGTCTTTTGTATTTCCATACAAATTGTGAAATTTTTTGTTGTAGTCCTCTGAAAAATGACATTGGTAGTTTGATAGGGATTGCACTGAATCTGTAGATTGCTGTGGGTAGTATAGTCTTTTTCACAATGTTGATTCTTCCAATCCAAGAACATGGTATATCTCTCCATCTGTTGATATCATCTTTAATTTCTTTCATCAGTGTCTTATACTTTTCTGCATACAGGTTTTTTGTCCCCTTAGGTAGGTTTATTCCTAGGTATTTTATTCTTTTTGTTGCAATGGTAAATGGGCATGTTTCCTTAATTTCTCTTTCAGATTTTTCATCATTAGTGTATAGGAATGCAAGAGATTTTTATGCATTAATTTTGTATCCTGCTACTTTACCAAATTCATTGATTAGCTCTAGTAGTTTTCTGGTAGCATCTTTAGGATTCTCTATGATTACTATCATGTGATCTGTAAACAATGACAGCTTTACTTCTTATTTTCTGATTTGGATTCCTTTCATTTCTTTTTCTTCTCTGATTGCTGTGGCTAGAACTTCCAAAACTATGTTGAATAAGAGTGGTGAGAGTGTACATCCTTGTCTTGTTCCTGATCTTAATGGAATTGGTTTCAGTTTTTCACCCTTGAGAATGATGTTTGCTGTGCGTTTGTCATATATGGCCTTTATTATGTTGAGGTAAGTTCCCTCTATGCCTACTTTCTGGAGGGTTATTATCACAAATTGGTGTTGAATTTTGTCAAAAGCTTTTTCTGCATCTATTGAGATGCTCATATGGTTTTTCTCCTTCAGTTTGTTAATATGGCTTATCACATTGATTGATTTGCGTGTATTGAAGAATCTTGGCATTCCTGGGATAAACCCCACTTGATCATGGTGTATGATCCTTTTAATGTGCTGTTGCATTCTGTTTGCTAGTATTTTGTTCAGGATTTTTGCATCTATGTTTGTCAGTGATATTGGCCTGTAGTTTTCTTTCTTTGTGACATCTTTGTCTGGTTTTGATATCAGGGTGATGGTGGCCTCACAGAATGAGTTTGGGAGTGTTCCTCCCTCTGCTATATTTTGGAAGAGTTTGAGAAGGATAGGTGTTAGCTCTTCTCTAAATGTTTGATATAATTCTCCTGTGAAACCTTCTGGTCCTGGTCTTTTGTTTGTTGGAAGATTTTTAATCACAGTCTCAATTTCAGTGCTTGTGATTGGTCTATTTACATTTTCTCTTTCTTCTTGGTTCAGTCTCGAAACGTTGTGCTTTTCTAAGAGTTTGTCCAATTCTTCCAGGCTGTCCATTTTATTGGCATATAGTTGCTTGTAGTAATCTCTCATGATCCTTTATATTTCTGCAGTGTCAGTTGTTATTTCTCCTTTTTCATTTCTAATTCTATTGATTTGAGTCTTCTCCCTTTTTTTCTTGAAGAGTCTGGCTAATGGTTTATCAATTTTGTTTATCTTCTCAAAGAACCAGCTTTTAGTTTTATTGATCTTTGCTATGTTCCCTTCATTTCTTTTTCATTTATTTCTGATCTGATCTTTATGCTTTCTTTCCTCTGCTAACTTTGGGATTTTTTTGTTCTTCTTTCTCTAATTACTTTAGGTGTAAGGTTAGGTTGTTTATTTGAGATGTTTCTTGTTTCTTGAGGTAGGATTGTATTGCTATAAACTTCCCTCTTAGAACTGCTTTGGCTGCATCCATTAGGTTTTGTGTCCTCTTGTTTTCATTGTCATTTGTTTCTAGGTATTTTTTGATTTCCTCTTTGATTTCTTCAGTGATCTCTTGGTTATTTAGTAGAGTATTGTTTAGCCTCCATGTGTTTGTATATTTTTTTACAGATTTTTTTCCTCTAATTGATATCTAGTCTTATAGCGTTATGGTCAGAAAAGATACTTGATAAGATTTCAATTTTCTTAAATTTACCAATGCTTGATTTGTGACCCAAGATATGATCTATCCTGGAGAATGTTCCATGAGCACTTGAGAAGAAAGTGTATTCTGTTGTTTTTGGATGGAATATCCTATAAATATCAATTAAGTCCATCTTGTTTAATGTATCATTTAAAGCTTGTGTTTCCTTATTTCTTTTCATTTTGGATGATCTGTCCATTGGTGAAAGTGGGGTGTTAAAGTCCCCTACTATGATTGTGTTACTGTCGATTTCTCCTTTTATGACTGCTAGCATTTGCCTTATGTACTGAGGTGCTACTATGTTGGGTGCATAAATATTTACAATTGTTATAACTTCTTCTTGGATCGATCCCTTGATCATTATGTAGTGTCCTTTTTTGTCTCTTGTAATAGTCTTTATTTTAAAGTCTATTTTGTCTGATATGAGAATTGCTACTCCATCTTTCTTTTGATTTCCATTTGCATGGAATATCTTTTTCCATCCCCTCTATTTCAGTCTGTATGTGTCCCTAGGTCTGAAGTGGGTCTCTTGTAGACAGCATATAGATGGGTCTTGTTTTTGTATCCATTCAGCCAGTCTATGTCTTTTGGTTGGAGCATTTAATACATTTACATTTAAGATAGTTATCAATATGTACGTTCCTATTACCATTTTCTTAATTGTTTTGGGTTTGTTATTAGGTCTTTTCCTTCTCTTGTATTTCCTGCCTAGAGAATTTCTTTTAGCATTTGTTGTAAAGCTGGTTTGGTGGCACTGAATTCTCTTAGCTTTTGCTTGTCTGTAAAGGTTTTAATTTCTCCGTTGAATCTGAATTAGATCCTTGCTGGGTAAAGTATACTTGGTTGTAGGTTTTTCCCTTTCATCACTTTAAATATGTCCTTACACTCCCTTCTGGCTTGCCGAGTTTCTGCTGAAAGATCAGGTGTTAACCTTATGGGGATTCCCTTGTATATTATTTGTTGTTTTGCCCTTGCCGCTTTTAATATTTTTTCTTTGTATTTAATTTTTGATAGTTTGATTAATATGTGTCTTGGCATATTTCTCCTTGGATTTATCCTGTATGGGACTCTCTGTGCTTCCTGGTCTTGATTGATTATTTCCTTTCCCATATTAGGGAAGTTTTCAACTATAATCTCTTCAAATATTTTCTCAGCCCCTTTCTTTTTCTCTTCTTCTTCTGGGACCTCTATAATTAGAATGTTGGTGTGTTTAATGTTGTCCCAGACATCTCGGAGACTGTCCTCAGTTCTTTTCCTTCTTTTTTCTTTATTCTGCTCTGCAGTAGTTATTTCCACTATTTTATCTTCCAGGTCACTTATCCATTCTCCTGCCTCAGTTATTCTGCATTGATTCCTTCTAGAGAATTTTAAATTTCATTTATTGTTTTGCTCATCATTGTTTGCTTGCCCTTTAGTTCTTCTAGGTCCTTGTCTAACATTTCTTGTATTTTCTCCATTCTAGTCCCAAGATTTTGGATCATCTTTACTATCATTACTCTGAATTATTTTTCAGGTAGACTGCCTATTTCCTCTCCATTTGTTTGGTCTGGTGGGTTTTTGCCTTGCTCCTTCATCTGCTGTGTGTTTCTCTGTCTTCTCATTTTGCTTAACCTACTGTGTTTGGGGTCTGCTTTTCGCAGGCTGCAGGTTTGTAGTTCCTATTATTTTTGGTGCCTGTCCAGTGGCTAAGGTTGGTTCAGTGGGTTGTGTAGGCTTCCTGGTGGAGGGGACTGGTGCCTGTGTTCTGGTGGATGAGGCTGGCTCTTGTCTTTCTGGTGGGCAGGACCGCATCCGGTGGTGTGTTTTGGAGTGTCTGTGGCCTTATTATGATTTTAGGCAGCCTGTCTGCTAGTGGGTGGGGTTGTGTTCCTGTCTTGCTAGTTGTTTGGCATGGGGTGTCCAGTACTCTAGCTTGCTGGTCATTGGGTGGAGCTGGGTCTTAGTGTTGAGATGGAGATCTCTGGGAGAGCTTTTGCCATTTGATATTATGTGGAGTTGGGAGGTCTCTGGTGGACCAATGTCCTGAACTCGGCTCTCCCTCCTCAGAGGCACAGGCCTGACACCCAGCCAGAGCACCAAGACCCTGTCAGCCACACGGCTGCTAGTGTTGGAGGGTCTCCTGCAGAGGCAGGTGCTGGCTGTAGCTCACCATGGGGACAAGGCACTCTGTCTGTCCCTTTTAATCAGTCTTCCCACCCATCCAACAACTTCTGTTTGCATTTCTTTAGCCAGAACTACTAGAACTTGTTTCTGTGTGGGAGAAAGATTCAGATAAAAATTTCATAAAACATAAGAAATCATGAATAATGAGCATCCTTTTCCTGGATTTGTTTTATAATGATTTCCTCTTCAGATTAAAGCTCCATTAAAAAGGAAGGATTAAGTGGTAAGAGGCAACTAACTACTCAGCAACTTCCCTGCTTGATGAATATCTAATCATTTTTAAGATGCAGATCAAATGTCCCCTTCTCTATGAAGCCCTTTCCTAAATCACCCAGCACCTTAAATTACTTCTTCTTTTGCATTCCCAAAATATTTCACACTTACCTCTTCAACTGAATGTACTATACTGTATTATAATTAGATTTATACATCTGTCTCCTTCAGTAGATGAGAACTTCCTGATCCGACTACTCTTTGTACTCCTCCAACACCTAACATTATACTTGACACATACTGGACAACAAATGACACATGAGAATGAAAGTGAGAAGGAAAGTAGAAAGGTAGTGGTAGATAAAAACTGAGAAGCTCTGAGAAAAGAAATAGGATAACATATTTTAAGTGTAACAGTGTGACCAACTATCCCGGTTTGATCAGGAATCAGGAGTTTTCTGTGATTCCAGGTTTTCAGTGCCTTTTTTTTTAAAAACATCTTTATTGGAATATACTTGCTTTACAATGTTGTGTTAGTTTCTGCTGTATAACAAAGTGAATCAGCTGTATGTATACATATATCCCCGTATCCCCTCCCTCTTGTGCCTCCCTCCCACCCTCCCTATCCCACCCCTCTAGGTGGTCACAAAGCACCAAGCTGATCTCCTGGGAAGATCCCAGGCAAACTGGGATGGTTGTCACCTAACACTAGAACCTGGCTGTCAACTCTAGAGATTCAAACCCTGAATCAAGCAAGAAAAAAACAAAGTCAAAGAGAGTGGCAAGATCATTTCGCTAATCGTGGTAAACGGAGTCCTTGACAGCTACAGAAAGGAATCTGGAGGCTTTGAGACTATAAGTCATCAGGAAGGGGTCTGATTATAGGAAAGATTCAGAGTTTTTTTTATTCAAATGTGGGATTTTCCCTATTCAACCCAGAGTTATACAACAGTGATGGATGTCAATTAAAGATTGCTGAGTCAGGTAAATCATGCAGGATACTAACATGATATGATTGACATTTGCATTTCTTTAGGTCTGGCTCTGATTGTATACCTCAGTTGTATTAATTAGAATTAATTAATAGGCTCTGCTGCCAATAATAGTCGTCCAAAATACCAGTGACTTTGGAATTCCCTCATGGTCCAGTGGTTAGGACTCGGTGCTTTCACTGCCATGGCCGGGGTTCAATCCGTGGTCTGGGAACTAGGATCCCACATGCCATGCAGTGCGGCCAAAAACAAACAAAAAAAACCCAAAAAAGAAAACAAAAACAAAACCCCAAAATACCAGTGGCTGAAACAACAGAGGGGTTTATTTCTCTCCTGAGTATATGACTGGATTAATAAGGTGGCTTTGCTCTGTAATGTCACCAAAGCTCCAGGCTCCATCCATCTGGTTGTTCCACCATCTCTAAGGGACTGCTCTTTCTACATGGTCTATTACGTTCCCATTCCAGGGCATGAGAAATGAGATGCAACCTGGGAGTTGTACACATCCCCTCCATTCACATTCCACTGACCAGTACTCTGTGGCCTCATCTAAGTGTGAGAGTGGCTGGAAGTGTCATTATTCAGAGTGGCCATGTGCCCAGGTTAATAATAGGATCTGTTACTTTAGAAGAAGGGGAGCAGGGATACAGGAATATCTAGAATTCTCTGCCACACTAGTCAACATAGTATCAGCAAATGATTATGCCTCACTGTTATAATAAACACAAAAGTTACAATTTTGCTTTTCAAAAAGGGTCAAGTGTAAGCATTAATCCTCCCTACAGAGAACCTGCCTCCAGCGGACTATGAGGTCTGAACCCAGGAATCACCTCCTCACAGGTGAGAAGAAGAAGAAATACACAGCCTGGCAAAGCAAAGACTTTAAACACCCAAACTCACAGGGTGGTAGCAACTATCACAGAAGCCCAAAGGCTGGAGTGAGGAGGAGGATGAAGAATGAAGAAAAATATACTAAAGCAAAGTTAAAGTGTGGTAGTTAAGAGCTAGAACACCTGGATTAATCCTGGCTCTGCCACTTATTAATTCTGATTGTGTGATCTTGGACAAGTGACCTAGCTTATCTGTGCCTTCTGTACCTAGAAAACTATTATAATAATAGTTTCCCACCTATGGAATTATTATCATAATAATCATATGTTATAGGATGGTCGTAAGGATTAAATCAGTTAACAAATTTCTTAGAACAGTGACTGGCACATAGAGGGCATTCAAAAACTCTTAGCTATCATCATTGTCTTATGGTTTCGTCGAGGGCTAGATATCACAAAGTCCAACCTAATTTTTTAATCAATCTGTAAACTGTTTACTTTCCTGGAGCAAGGCATAATAAATTGGCAGATAAGTAACAGTAAAACCAACAAAAACAAGGTCCTCATTTATGTACATTCTGAAGTGAGACAGATAGAATGATAAGAGTTTCCCATTTAGTTATTCAACAATTTTTAAAAATCTTTTTAAATATTTAATTTAATTTTTATATAGCATGTTCTTACTAGTTATCTGTTTTATACATATCAGTGTATACATGTCAATCCCAACCTCCCAATTCATTCCACCACCACTGCCCCCCAACAAATTTCTATAAAATAGTTTCCATATGCCGGGTATCATGCAGGGTATTTGGAATTATTCCTCTCATTTATATGCCTTAAGTAGAATGCACTCTATAACGTAAAATGCAAAGAAAATATAAAGGATCATCCTTCTTACCTAATAAGAGGTCTGGGTGTGGCACAGCTGGTCTAGAATGACTTGGCAATACTATCAATGAACAAGGTCCCATCTCTCTTCCTCTTCTGCCATCAGAGTGATGACTGAAGTACTGCAAGAAAGGTATAGCGGAGAACAGTTTGACCAAATGCTTTGCCTTGCTGAAACAGGGACCACTAGCCTTCCAGGCTCCAGTAGGTGGATCTTTAAAGCCCTCTGTCAAACACTTAGTTTCCCATTTTACTTGCAGCATTCCACTACAGGTTAGGAACTGTGTTTGGCTTCTAATGACCGGGACTCAAACACCAGTGGCTCAGTAAATTGTTTCACTTTTCTCAAGTAATGGCAAGCTGGGGTGAGGTGATCCAGGGCTGGAACAGAGGTTCTGCTGTGTCACTGGGGACTCAGGATCTTCCTATCTTTCTGCTCAGTTATCCTGAGCATGTGCTTTTGGCAAAAGATGGCTAATCCACTTCTGCATGACCTCTGCATTCCTAGCAAGAGAAAGAATGTGAAGGGCAAGAGGCACCTATAGGCTGAGCACCTATCTTCACCCTTTCAAAGGCCTTTCCCAGAAATGCCACCTAGCAACGGATAACTCATTGGACAGAATATGTGATCACTGCAGCTCCAGAAAACTTGGAAAATTTGTGTTTTTAGCCAAGTCCAGGCACACTGCCTCTCTGAACTAAGTTGGAGATAATTCAGTAAAAAAAGAAGGGGAGAAAGAATATTGGGTAGGCATCTAGCAGTGACTTCCAGAAACCAATGGTCCACCCAGTACTGGGCTTCATCTCACTATATGAAGATGCATGACTGGCTTCTAAGATTTGATCCTGCAAAGGACCAACCATGGTCTTGAAAACATCAGATCAATACAGATTCGCATATATCTTCCCAGACATCTCTTCCGGTAATAAAGATGTTTTCAATTTATATAGGATTCTTTCTCTGGTTATTTAACAAGTTAGTGGGATTTAAAAATGTATTAAAATTGCTTCAGATCCATCACTGTCATGAATGATGTTAGGAAATATTTGCTAGAAGCCAAACATTTGAACAGCTTTAAGCATGGCATCAGAAAAACTACAATTACATTCAGGAAAGAACTGCTTGACGTGTGACATTAAAATGCAGTTCCCCAGGCAACTGAGACGGGAGATACATTCAATAACTCAGAGCTTCCAAGAATTGCTAAGATCATTCAGAATTTGCAACACCATTTATTTGTTTTTCTTTGACAGTTAAATTACCACTTGAAAGCATCTGCTGACTAGCAAACAAATCCTCTACTCTGGATAAACTAGGCATCCTCCAGAAATAACTCCCACACTAATTGATAGAGGGGATCAGGGAGAAGGCATGAGCAGTGGAAATATGTGGCTGGATGTACAGCTTTACCATCAGACACGGCTGTGTTGGAGATGGCACTCCTTGCAGATAAATGTTGGTCAGTGTTCATATCATCTTTGTCTCAGATGACAGAGCGCCGCCAGCCCAGTGTTCTCATGATACATGAGTCTGACAACCTTTTATTGAACTGTGCCATTTCACAATGCCTGGTTGGGAACTCAACAAATAGGTGTTTACTAGGAAACAATATTCAGCAAAATGCATTGTCTAAAGTATAATTCTGTACTTCCATGATCAGGGGTTGCACAAAGTGTGCTTAAAAAAAAAAAGAAAAAAACCAAACTCCCAGTATTTACAATACAGTTTTACCTCACTTAACACAATCTATTACTGAAAAGCTTGAAACAAATCATATTCTTATGGATTTACATTATAATTTCAGAAATATTTTATTTCAACTTCTGATTAGTTTTCAGTTAATAAGAGATAACACTAAGTTTTTTCTGGTCTGTACTTAGGTTCCCTTAAGTAAATTAGCAGTTAAATACTCATTTTCCAAGGGATCTTTCTATAATCAGAATATTCTTTTTGTATTTTAAACACTCTTGCCATTAACAATGGCTAACATTTATCACTCAATTGTTCTGTCTCTAGTACTGTTGCTAAATTCTCTTCATAGATTATCTCAAACTCCCACAACAAGCCTATGAAGAATATTGTATACTCATTTTACAGATGAGGAAACTGAGGCTTAAAGAAGTTAGGAAACGTGCCCATGGTCAACAAGCTGATAACCGATGGAGGCAAGGGCACGAACCCAGGGAGGGTGACACCTCAGATTGTTTCTTAGCCACTACATGACATGGTCCTGATTTTTTCTAATTTGTGAGCTTACCCGGTTTTACTTTTTTTTTTTTTTTTAATAAATTTATTTTTGGCTGCATTGGGCCTTCGTTGCTGTGCCCAGACTTTCTCTAGTTGTGGTGAGTGGGGGCTACTCTTCATTACAGTGTGCGGGCTTCTCATTGCGGTGGCTTCTCTTGTTGTGGAGCACGGGGTCTAGGCACGCTGGCTCAGTAGTTGTGGCTCGCGGGCTCTAAAACGTAGGCTCAGTAGTTGTGGCCCATGGGCTTAGTTGCTCCGTGGCATGTGGGAGCTTCCCGGACCGGGGCACGAACCCGTGTCCCCTGCATCGGCAGGCTGATTCTCAACCACTGCGCCACCAGGGAAGCCCCCCCAGTTTTACGTTTTAAGTGGCAAAAAAGTCTCTAGAATTCTTCCAAAAGCAATGAAAAAAAAAAAAGCACATATGCCTTAGAGGTAACAACATCAAAGAACTTGTTGAATGAATGAATGGAAGCTCCTTGAAGGCAGGGAGTTTTTTGTTTCTTTTGTTCACTGTTGTACTCCTTTATGCCTTATACAGACCCTGGCATGCAGCAGATGGTCACTGAATATTTGTTGAATGACACCTAATCCTGATGGCATCCTGAGGGCAATCTTTCTCCATGTCAGTAGAGCCCCTCTCTGAAATTTAACTCTGCCAGAGTAGATACAAGCTTAATTTTTGTTAATCTTTAAAACCACAAATATTTTGCACATTGCAGGTGATAGACCAAAAAGGACAAACACCTGATGCTGGAACTGACTGAAATCCTGAGTGACTTGGCTCAAAGTGAAAACATTTGGACAACTATATGAAATTTAAAATATCTCCTTCTTGGCTTGGATTCTCAATCTCAATGTTCACATCTGGTTTGGGATCCAGTATAGAATAGGGGAAACTGTTTCCAGGGAGTCTTCTATCTGTGCCTACTGATATGGACAAGGTTAGATGGAGTATGGATGGAAAGAGGCTTGTTGTACTGTAACACACCTGTGGGTGGGCAGGAGGTCCTGAATCAGGGCAGTAACTGGAGGAAGGGATCCCAGGACTGAAGCTCCACTCCCAGCCCCCATAGTCAAGCAGACTAAAGAATGCTTCACATTCAGCTCTCCCTATGAATTCTCCCTAAGGCACCTCAGGGTGTGACAGCTTGTGTTGCCTAACCTTTTTTTATAGCTCATCAGGAAACAGAAGCTTGGATTTTGTCCTCTCTGACCATATTTCCTGTGCTGCAATTAACACGTGGTACACCCAGAGAAGAATCATTGCTAAAAGAGCCTTCAGTGTTTTAAATCAGTGGCATTTACCTGATTGCTCACGGTGGCCATCAGGATCCAATCTTCGGTTGGGGTTCCACATGGCTTATTCTGTACTTGCGGCAGTTTTTTTTTTTGGTCGTGCTGCAGCTTGGGGTATCTTAGTTCCCCAACCAGGGATTGAACCAGGCCAAGCGCCAAGTCCTAACCACTGGACCACCAGGGAATTCCGACGTACTTGGGACTTTAAAGTGATGTATAACAGAACCTACCCAGCAGGACGAGAACCAAATACAGTTTATTGGATCAGTAACTATGAATCCCATGCAGTGGCATCCCACTGTGACTTTCTAATTCTTCACTACAGACTGGTTGAAACCCTTTGCCACATGGCATGCTACCAGAAATGCTATTTTTAATAGAAACACTTAAATTCATTTTATTTGAATTTAATAGAAGAAAAGGGATCTGAAGCAAATCTGAAGGAATCTATTTTGAAAAAAATCTGTATTAGTAAGGATTCTCCAGAGAAACGAAGCCAATAGGATATAAATATATATATAAGAGGAGATTTATTATAGGAATTGGCTCACATGGTCATGGGGGATGAGAAGTCCCACGATCTGCCATCTACAAGCTGGAAGGCCAGGAAAGCCGGTGCTGTAATTCAGCCTGAGTCCAAAGGCCTGGGAACAGGGGTGGAGTGAGGGGGCGCGGATGGTGTAAGCCATGATCTGAGTTGGAAAGCCGGGGAACCAGCAGCACTGACTGATGATTGAGGCCCAGGGCAGGAGAAGATGGATCTCTCAGCTCAAGCCAAGAGAGTGAATTTGCTTTTCCCCTGCCTTTTTGTTCTATTTGGGCTCTCAAGGAGTTGGATGATGCCCACTCGCATTGGGGAGGGCAATCTTCTTTACTCAGTTCACTAATTCAAAGGCTAATCTCTTCTGGAAACACCCTCCCAGACATGCCTAGAAATGTTTTACCAGATATTTGGGCATCCCTTGGCCCAGTCAAGTTGACACAAAATTTCTTCACTACCCCAGTAATATTTCTTTAACAATCTCTCTGAAGTTAAAAAACAAAAAGAAATTATAAACTCCATGAAGATGATTTTTTTAATTTTGATTTTTTTACTACTCTGTTTCAGTTTAAAGAATATTATTGACTTCTTTTTATGAAGGGTGCAGACTGTGCCTATCTCCTTTTCTCCAATTCTTAGTTTTGGTTGGTTGTATTCTTATTCTTATGTTGTCCAGGTTCACACTGTTCATGTTCTTCTGTTTGTAATGATGATTATCAAAGTTATTTAGTATTAGCTTTATACTTAGCACTGTTTTCATATTTAAATATTTTAAATAGGTTTTACACTTAAATGTTTACCATAATTTCTTCACTCTTGAGTTCTTTATTTTGCTTATCTCAATTAGCAAGATCTCATGTCAAGTGGTTTTCTCAATAAGGAACTTATAGGAGTTGTGCTTTCTGAGTTCATACAGCTTTGAGATGGTGCACCCTTATAACTTGAATGCTTTTTTCATTGAGTATAGCTTACTTTCCTTAAAGCTATAAAGCTGTCTCCTCCAAATTTTGTTTGTTTTTTGGCAATGGACGTTGCTGTGGAAAATTTGGAGAGTAGCCTATGTCCTTACTCCCAACCCCTTTCTTTTAGGCAATTTGTTGTTTTGGTTTGGCTTGGTTTTTGCCTGGATGCTTAAAACACTCTATTCTTTTTTTTTTTTTTTTTTTTTTGTGGTACGCGGGCCTCTCACTGTTGTGGCCTCTCCCATTGCGGAGCACAGGCTCCGGACGCGCAGGCTCAGCGGCCATGGCTCACGGGCCCAGCCGCTCCGTGGCATGTGGGAACTTCCCGGATCGGGGCACGAACTCGTGTCCCCTGCATCGGCAAGAGGATTCTCAACCACTGCGCCACCAGGGAAGCCCCACTCTAGTCTTGAAGCTGTCTTTATCCTTGAATTTTATCTAGCTTGGAGTTAAGTTAAGCCTTCTGTCTCAATGTTTTCTAGAACAGTATGTTCTAGAAAGCTATTGGGTTGGCCAAAAAGTTCATTCGGGTTTTTCTGAAACATGGAAAAACCCGAACGAATTTCTTTTTGCCAATCAAATACATGTATTTTTTGCCAACTGTATTTTTAAGAGAACTAATGTTTTTATTGAGATATAATTCACACACCATAAAGTTCATCCTTTTCAAGTGTACAGTTCAGTAATTTTTAGTATATTCACAAAATTATGCAACCGTCACCACTATCTAATTCCAAAGAATGTTCATTACCCCCAAAAGAAACCCCATACCTGTTAGTGGTCACTCCCTATTCCCCATTCTGCCCAGGCCATGGTAACCACTAATTTACTTTCTATCTTTATGCATTTGCTTATTCTGAACATTTCATGTAATAGTATCACACAGTATGTGACCATTTGCACTTCACTTTTTTCACTTGGGATAATGTCTTCAAGATTCATTCATGTGGGACTTCCCTGGTGGCACAGTGGTTAAGAATCCGCCTGCCAGTGCAGGGGACACGGGTTCAATCCCTGGTCCAGGAAGATCCCACATGCTGCGGAGCAACTAAGCCTGTGCACCACAACTCCTGAACCTGTGCTCTAGAGCCCGCGAGCCACAACTACTGAACCCGTGCGCCTAGAGCCCATGCTCCACAAGAGAAGCCACCGCAATGAGAAGCCCGCACACTACAAAGAAGAGTTGCTGCAAGCATGTAGCAACAAAGACCCAACGCAGCCAAATAAGTAAATAAATACATCTAAAAAAAGATTTATCCATGTTATAGGCTATGTTAGTATTCATTACTTTATTTTTATGGCTGAATAATATGTCAGTGCATGTATATATCGCACTTTGTTTATCCACTCATCAGTTGATGAACATTTGGGTTGTTTCCACTTTTTGGATATTATGAATACTGGTGCTATAAGCATTCATGTATAAGTTTTTGTATACATATATGTTTTTATTACTCTTGGGTTTATACCTGCTGTAGAATTGCTGGGTTATATGGGAACTCTATATTTAACCATTTAAGGAACTGCCAGACTGTTTTTAAAGTAGCTGGACTATTTTATATTTCTACCAGAAGTGTATAAGGATATTAATTTCTTTGGTTCTCAGAAGCACTTATTATTACCTATCTTTATGAATATAGCCATCCTAGTGGGTATGAGGTAGTATTCAGTCATACCCTAATTTACATTTCCTTGATGGCTAATGATGTTGAGCATCTTTTCTCATGCTTATTGGCCATGAGTATATCTTCTCTGGAGAGACGTCTATCCAAATCCTTTGCCCATTTTAAAATTAGGTTATTGGTCCTTTTATTATTAAGTAGTAAGAGTTCTTATATATTCTAGATACTAGTCCCATATCAGATATATGATAGGCAAATATTTTCTCCCAACTGTGGGTTGTTTTTTTCCTCTCTTGATAGTGTCCTTTGAAGCACAACAATTTTTAATTTGGTGAAGTCTAATTTATCTTTTTTTTTCTTTTGTTGTTTCCATTTTTGGTGTCATTTCTAGTGAATCTAATTGCCTAATCCAAGGTTATGAAGATCAATGCCTATGTTTTCTTCTAAAAGGTTTATGATTTTTGTTCTTAGATTTAGTCTTTGGTCTATTTTGAGCTGATTTGTGTATGTAGCATGAGACAGAGATCCAACTTAGTTCTTTTCCTTTTTTTACTTAATTAATTTACTTATTTTAGACGTTGGGTCTTCGTTGTTGTGTGTGGGCTTTCTCTAGTTGTGGTGAGTGGGGGCTACTCTTCATTGTGTTGTGCACAATCTAGGCCCACAGGCTTCAGTAGTTGTTGCATGTAGGCTTCAGTAGTTGTGGCTCGTGGGCTCTCGAGCGCAGGCTCAATAGTTGTGGTGCACAGGCTTAGTTGCTTCACAGCATGTGGCATCTTCCTGGACCAGGGCTTGAACCCATGTCCCCTGCATTGGCAGGCAGATTCTTAACTACTGAGCCACCAGAGAAGTCCCAACTTATTTCTTTTGCTACATGCAAAAGGATACACAATTGTCCCAGTACCTTTTGTTGAAAAGGCTCTTCTTTACCCCATTGAATTGTCTTGGCACCCTTGTTGAAAATCAGTTGAGATTAGGTACCAAGATGGCGGAGTAGAAGGACGTGCTCTCACTCCCTCTTGCGAGAACACCAGAATCACAACTAGCTACTGGACAATCATCGACAGGAAGACACTGGAACTCACCAAAAAAGATACCCCACATCCAAAGACAAAGGAAAAGCCACAATGAGATGGTAGGTGGGGCGCAAACACAGTAAAATCAAATCCCGTAAATGCTGGTGGGTGACTCACAGACTGGAGAACACTTATACCACAGAAGTCCACCCACTGGAGTGAAGGTTCTGAGCTCCACGTCAGGTTCCCAACTTGGAGATCTGGCAATGGGAGGAGGAATTCCTAGAGAATCAGACTTTGAAAGCTAGTGGGATTTGACTGTAGGACTTTGACAGGACAGGGGGAAACAGAGATTTCACTCTTGAAGGGCACACACAAAATGGTGTGTGCATCGGGACCCAGGGGAAGGAGCAGTGACCCCACGGGAGACTGAACCAGACCAACCTGCTAGTGTTGGAGGGTCTCCGGCAGAGGCGGGCTGTGGCTGTGGCTCACAGTGGGGACTAGGACACTGGCAGCAGAAGTTCTGGGAAGCACTCCTTGGCATGAGCCCTCCCAGAGTCCGCAATTAGCCCCATAAAAGAGCCCAGGTTGGCGCCTGTGTTGGGTTGCCTCAGGCCAAACAACCAACAGGGAGGGAACCCAGCCCCACCCATTAGCAGTCAAGCAGATTAAAGTTTTACTGAGCTCTGCCCACCGGAGCAACAGTCAGCTCTACCCACCACCAGTCCCTCCCATCAGGAAACTTACACAAGCCTCTTAGATAGGCTCATCCACCAGAGGGCAGACAGCAGAAGCAAGAAGAGCTACAATCCTGCAGCCTGTGGAACAAAAAAACATATTCACATAAAGATAGACAAGATGAAAAGGCAGAGGGCTATGTACCAGATGAAGGAACAAGATAAAACCCCAGAAAAACAACTAAATGAAGTGGAGATAGGCAACCTTCCAGAAAAGGAATTCAGAATAATGATTGTGAAGATGATCCAGGACCTCAGAAAAAGAATGGAGGCAAAGATCAAGAAGATGCAAGAAATGTTTAACAAAGATCTCGAAGAATTAAAGAACAAACAAACGGAGATGAACAATACAATAACTGAAATCAAAACTACACTAGAAGGAATCAATAACAGAATAACTGAGGCAGAAGAACCGATAAGTGGCCTGGAAGACAGAATGGTGGAATTCACTGCTGCAGAACAGAATAAAGAAAAAAGAATGAAAAGAAATGAAGACAGCCTAAGAGACCTCTGGGACAACATTAAACGCAACAGCATTCGCATTATAGGGGTCCCAGAAGGAGAAGAGAGACAAAAAGGACCCAAGAAAATATTTGAAGAGATTATAGTCGAAAACTTCCCTAACATGGGAAAGGAAATAGCCACCCAAGTCCAGTAAGCACAGAGAGTCTCATACAGGATAAACCCAAGGAGAAACACGCTGAGACACATAGTAATCAAATAGGCAAAAATTAAAGACAAAGAAAAATTATTGAAAGCAGCAAGGGAAAAATGACAAATAACATACAAGGGAACTCCCATAAGGTTAACAGCTGATTTCTCAGCAGAAACTCTACAAGCCAGAAGGGAGTGGCATTATATACTTAAAGTGCTGAAAGGGGAGAACCTGCAACCAAGATTACTCTACCCGGCAAGGATCTCATTCAGATTCAATTGAGAAATCAAAAGCTGTACAGACAAGCAAAAGCTAAGAGAATTCAGCACTACCAAAGCAGCTCTACAACAAATCCTAAAGGAACTTCTCTAAGTGGGAAACACAAGAGAAGAAAAGGACCTACAAAAACAAACCCAAAACAATTAAGAAAATGGTCATAGGAACATATATATATTGATAATTATCTTAAACGTGAATGGATTAAATGCTCCAACCAAAAGACAGGCTTGCTGAATAGATACAAAAACAAGACCCATATATATGCTGTCTACAAGAGACCCACTTCAGACCTAGGGACACATACAGTCTGAAAGTGAGGGGATGGAAAAAGATATTCCATGCAAATGGAAATCAAAAGAAAGCTGAAGTAGCAATACTCATTTCAGATAAAATAGACGTTAAAATAATGAATGTTACAAGAGACAAGGAAGGACACTACATAATGATCAAGGGATCAATCGAAGAAGAAGATATAACAATTATAAATATATATGCACCCAACGTAGGAGCACCTCAATACATAAGGCAACAGCTAACAGCTATAAAAGAGGAAATCAACAGTAACACAGTAATAGTGGGGGACTTTAACACCTCACTTACACCAATGGACAGATCATCCAAAATGAAAATAAATAAGGAAACAGAAGCTTTAAATGACACAACAGACCAGATAGATTTAATTGATATTTATAGGACATTCCATCCAGAAACATCAGATTACACTTTCTTCTCAAGTGTGCACGGAACATTCTCCAGGATAGATCACGTCTTGGGTCACAAATCAAGCCACAGTAAATTTAAGAAAATTGAAATCATATCATACATCTTTTCTGACCACAATGCTATGAGATTAGAAATGAATTACAGGGAAAAAAACGTAAAAAACATAAACACATGGAGGCTAAATAATACACTACTAAATAACCAAGAAATCACTGAAGAAATCAAAGAGGAAATCAAAAAGTACCTAGAGGGCTTCCCTGGTGGCGCAGTGGTTGAGAGTCCGCCTGCCGATGCAGGGGAAATGGGTTCGTGCCCCGGTCCGGGAAGATCCCACGTGCCGCGGAGCGGCTGGGCCCGTGAGCCATGGCCGCTGAGCCTGCGCGTCCAGAGCCTGTGCCCCGCAACGGGAGAGGCCACAACATGTGAGGCCCGCATACCACAAAAAAAAAAAAAAAGTACCTAGAGACAAATGACAATGAAAACACGATGATCCAAAATCTATGGGATGCAGCAAAAGCAGTTCTAAGAGGGAAGTTTATAGCTATACAAGCCTACCTCAAGAAACAAGAAATATCTCAAATAAACAATCTAACCTTACACCTAAAGGAACTAGAGAAAGAAGAAAAAACAAAACCGAAAGTTAGCAGAAGGAAGGAAATCATAAAGATCAGAGCAGAAATAAGTGAAATAGAAACAAAGAAAACAATAGCAAAGATCAATAAAACTAAAAGCTGGTTCTTTGAGAAGATAAACAAAATTGATAAACCATTAGCCCGACTCATCAAGAAAAAGAGGGAGAGGACTCAAATCAATAAAATTAGAAATGAAAAAGGAGAAGTTACAACAGACACCACAGAAATGCAAAGCATCCTAAGAGACTACTACGAGCAACTCTATGCCAATAAAATGGACAACCTGGAAGAAATGGACAAATTCTTAGAAAGGTATAGCCTTCCAAGACTGAACCAGGAAGAAATAGAAAATACGAACAGACCAATCACAAGTAATAAAATTGAAACTGTGATTAAAAATCTTCCAACAAACAAAAGTCCAGGACCAGATGGCTTCACAGGTGAATTCTAGTAAACATTTAGAGAAGAGCTGACACCCATCCTTCTCAAACTCTTCCAAAAAATTGCAGAGGAAGGAACACTCCCAAACTCATTCTATTAGGCCACCATCACCCTGATACCCAAACCAGACAAAGATACTACAAAAAAAGAAAATTACAGACCAATATCACTGATGAATATAGATGCAAAAATCCTCAACAAAATACTAGCAAACAGAATTCAACAACACATTAAAAGGATCACACACCATGATCAAGTGGGATTTATCCCAGGAATGCAAGGATTCTTCAATATATGTAAATCAATCAATGTGATAAATCATATTAACAAACTGAAGAATAAAAGCCGTATGATCATCTCAATAGATGCAGAAAAAGCTTTTGACAAAATTCAACACCCATTTATGATAAAAACTCTCCAGAAAGTGGGCATAGAGGGAAACTACCTCAACATAATAAAGGCCATATATGACAAACCCACAGCAAACATCATTCTCAACGGTGAAAAACTGAAAGCATTTCCTGTAAGAACAGGAGCAAGACAAGGATGTCCACTCTCACCACTATTATTCAACATAGTTTTGGAAGTCCTAGCCAGGGCAATCAGAGAAGAAAAGGAAATAAAAGGAATACAAATTGGAAAAGAAGAAGTAAAACTGTCACTGTTTGCAGATGACATGATAGTATACATAGAGAATCCTAAAGATGCTACCAGAAAACTACTAGAGCTAATCAATGAATTTGGTAATGTTGCAGGATACAAAATTAATGCACAGAAATCTCTTGCATTCCTATACACTGATGATGAAAAATCTGAAAGAGAAATTGAGGAAACTCTCCCATTTACCATTGCAACAAAAAGAATAAAATACCTAGGAATAAACCTACTTAGGGAGACAAAAGACCTGTATGCAGAAAAGTATAAGACACTGATGAAAGAAATTAAAGATGATATCAACAGATGGAGAGATATACCATGTTCTTGGATTGGAAGAATCAATATTGTGAAAATGACTATACTACCCAAAGCAATCTATAGATTCAATGCAATCCCTATCAAATTACCAATGGCATTTTTTACAGAACTAGAACAAAAAATCTTAAAATTTGTGTGGAGACAAAAAAGACCCCAAATAGCCAAAGCAGTCTTGAGGGAAAAAAACAGAGCTGAAGGAATCAGACTCCCTGACTTCAGACTATACTACAAAGGTACAGTAATCAAGACAATATGGTACTGACACAAAAACAGAAACATAGATCAATGGAACAAGATAGAAAGCCCAGAGATAAACCCACACACCTATGGTGAACTAATCTATGACAAAGGAGGAAAGGATATACAATGGAGAAAAGACAGCCTCCTCAATTAGTGGTGCTGGGAAAACTGGACAGCTACATGTGAAAGAGTGAAATGAGAACATTCTAACACCATACACAAAAATAAACTCAAAATGGATTAGAGACCTAAATGTAAGACCGGACACTATAAAACTCTTAGAGGAAAACATAGGAAGAACACTCTTTGACATAAATCACAGCAAGATCTTTTTTGGTCCACCTCCTAGAGTAATGGAAATAAAACCAAAAATAAACGAATGGACCTAATGAAACTTAAAAGCTTTTGCACAGCAAAGGAAGCCATAAACAAGACGAAAAGACAACCCTCAGAAAGGGAGAAAATATTTGCAAATGAATCAACAGACAAAGGATTAATCTCCAAAATATATAAACAGCTTATGCAGCTCAATATTAAAAAAACAAATAACCCAATCCAAAAATGGGCAGAAGACCTAAATAGACATTTCTCCAAAGAAGACATAGATGGCCAAGAAGCACATGAAAAGCTGCTCAACATCACTAATTATTAGAGAAATGCAAATCAAAACTACAATGAGGCATCACCCCACACCAGTTAGAATGGGCATCATCAGTAAATCTACAAACAACAAATGCTGGAGAGGGTGTGGAGAAAAGGGAACCCTCTTGCACTGTTGGTGGGAATGTAAATTGATACAACCACTATGGAGAACAGTATGGAGGTTCCTTAAAAAACTAAAAATAGAATTACCATATGACCTAGCAATCCCACTGCTGGGCATATACCCAGAGAAAACCATAATTCAGAAAGACACCTGCACCCCAATATTCACTGCAGCACTATTTACAATAGCCAGGTCATGGAAGCAACCTAAATGCCCATCGACAGACAAATGGATGAAGATGTGGTACATATATACAATGGAATATTACTCAGCCATAAAAAGGAACGAAATTGGGTCATTTGTAGAGATGTGGGTGGATCTAGAGCCTGTCATACAGAGTGAAGTAAGTCAGAATGAGAAAAACAAATATTGTATATTAACGCATATATGTGGAACCTAGAAAAATGGTACAGATGAACTGGTTTCCAGGGCAGAAGTTGAGACACAGATTTAGAGAACAAATGTATGGACGCCAAGGGGGGAAAGCTGCGGGGGCATGGGGGTGGTGGTGTGATGAATTGAGCAATTGGCATTGACATGTATACACTGATGTGTATAAAATGGATGACTAATAAAGACCTGCTGTTTAAAAAAATAAATAAAATAAAATTCAAAAATTCAAAAAAAGGAAAATCAGTTGAACATAAATATAAGCATTTATTTCTGGTAGAGAAATATGCTTATATTATATCTTTGACTACATTCTCTCATTTGTTGGGTTATCTACCTCAGAAACACTAATTATTCTTATGCTAGATCATCCTTGTCTTCTCTAACAGCTTTCATCTTCGTCTTTTATTCTGCATTCATTCCCATGCCTTTCTTCATGTCAATAATTACATTTTCAACAGTGTCTATTTTGTACATGGTTCTAATTAATCCCATAATAATGATGGTCCTCTATTTCCTTAGATCTGCAACTCCTTTTTCAATTCCATCATTTTATTATCTTGGTTTTTGTCTTATTGAACTCCATGTTTTTATTAAGTTTTTCTGTAGCAGAAGACATTTGTGAGCCTCCATCTTCCGCCCTGCGCCAGCTGTCAGTGCGACCATAGCCACATTCCATCATCGCTCTGTCCTTGCACCACCCCAGCCTGCAATGTTGGGCCCCAGTGAGGACCTGGGCATGGCGGTGGAGGTGGGCGTGGAAGGCGAGGACAATGACTTCGGGGAAGCAGAATACGCTGCCATTAACTCCATGTTGGACCAGATCAACTTCTGTCTGGACCACCTGGAGGAGAAGAATGACAACCGCCACGACTGCCTCCAGGAGCTGCTTGAATCCAACTGGGGAGGCCCCCAGCAATGCCAGCCCCTAAGCTTGGGAGCCCCCAGCCAGGCCCCAGCCCTGCCTCCCTGGGACAGGCTCTGGCCTGAGCACTCATCCTCTGGCTTAGACACCTTCTCCAGGGCTGGCCTACAGGTCTCCTGGGGGGTCCTGCCTGCCTAGGCCACGCTCTGGTACTTCCCTTGGTGTGCCTGGGTCAGCCCCCACCTCCAGCATCCCCTCTTGGGGCCAGGTGGGGGCCAGTGACCCACCCACCTTGCCTGCCTGCCCCACTCCTGCATGCTCCCTAGTCTGCCCAGGTCTTGGGTGTCTGTAGTAAACGGGTGTCCAACACCAAGCAAACAAACAAAACATTTGTGAAGAATTTTCTTCTATTCTGTGAGTTTGTTTTCAGTTGCATTTTTTGATATTGTGTTTTTTACATGCTACATTATTATCTTTCTTTGTTTAGTTTTGTTCCATCTGGCCATTGTACAGTATGTTTGCACGGTTGCCATGCTGTTACTCTGCCTCCTGTCCATGCCTCATATTATTGAGGGTGACTTCTTTGTGTTTCCTATTACAGTGGAAGCCTGTTTGTTTCCCTCACTCTGCTACAGTTTGGGGCTGGAGGAGGTTGTGTTGTATCTCGTTTTCCCTGAGGGTTCGTGACAATTAGGACAGAATTCAGCTGTGGTGGCTGGACTCTCCACTAACATTCCCTTTTTAGCATCTGCCCTTTCTGTAATACCTTTCTTCTGAGATGGTATTAAAGATCCTCTACCAAGGACAGGTGACTATCTGGGGTATGTCTATTCTTCCCTTGTGAGGTACCTTTGGGCTGTGGATAGTTTTCTCAACTCAGTGAGGTGCCCTCGAGCCTTCCCTTCCATCTCAGAAAGTCAGCTCAGTGTTCACATTCTCCCATTTTCTCTCTTGTTCCATTCCTCCTCATTCAGAAGAGAAGAAACGTAATGGCTTCCATTCACTTTGCTTCTCCCTACATTTGGGGGATTTAGTGAGACATCTCAGGATTGCACTGACTCCACAGGCTAGCTTCTGGAACTTAGGAGTGGAACAAGGACACTTTTCTTGTGTCCACCTTGTTATTATCTATGTCAAATCTTTAAATTATTTTATCTATTTTTATAAATTTATTTATTTATTCATTTATTTAATTTTTGGCTGCATTGGGTCTTTGCTGCACGCCGGTTTTCTGTAGTTGCTGAGAGCGGGGGCTACCCTTTGTTGCAGTGGGCGGGCTTCTCATTGCGGTGGCTTCTCTTGTTGCGGAGCACAGGCTCTAGGCACACAGGCTTCAGTAGTTGTGGCACACGGGCTTCAGCAGTTGTGGCTCGAGGGCTCTAGAGCACAGGCTCAGTAATTGTGGCGCATGGGCTTAGTTGCTCTGTGGCATGTGGGATCTTCCTGTACCAGGGCTCAAACCCATGTTCCCTGCATTGGCAGGCGGATTCTTAACCACTGCGCCACCAGGGAAGCCCTATGTCCAATCTTGATCCAGAATCTCCTCCAAAGTTTGGATTTCAAATAAAGAACCTTCATCAAGCACACTTAGAGAAATTTGCTTTTTTCCAATTACCATTGCCAAATGCCTAATGTTAGTTTACCTGTTACCCTTGGCAAGGGACTACATGTCTGTAGCCCTGCAGTATTTTCAGTCTTTGGTGCTGTGTATCTCACTCATCTGCTTCTCTGTTTTGTTACTGCCCTAGAAATGGGAGAACTTTAAAAAAAAATTCCTTGGCTTTTTGATAGAAAGCAACTTGCAGGTTGGGTCCAAGGTGAAAGTGAGTCCCCTTACTGGGTTAAAAACATGAATGCTGTTGTAATTCCTGGTTGTGAATGCTCATAGTTTCACTGCTGAACCATTTTATGCTAATTAATTCTGTGGGATATATTCCTCCTCTTTTAATTTAGTCCCTCTTCTTCTCCCATTTCTACTTATAACCATCCCTGCCAACTACCTACATTTCACTGTTAAACTGTTTGCATAGCGTTCAGGATTTTAAAGCTTCCTTGTATTGCCTTTGGGCATTTGGCTGAAATACACTGCCTCCAATTTACAAGTAAATATAGAACAAATCCAGAGACCTTGTACTGGTAACTGGCAATAAAAATGCTAATGCCTTAGTGGCAGTGTTTATAAGAAAATGTTAATTTTTAGGGTAAAAATTTCATTAGAAATTGCTTTGGGAAATATATTAGTTAATGTTTACAAGTGTTTTTAAAGGAAGGCAAATGATTGCCACTAAAAAAAAAAAAAATCTCATGGAAAGCATCTCCATTGAATCCCTCTGTTTTAAAAATACTTCACTTGGTATCTTTATTTTCATTTGTTAAATACAAGGCCATCCTTTAATGTTGTCTCCAGCTTGAAACAGTTTGAGACTCAGTGGATAATTCTGACCAGGAAGTATCACTGGACAGTGGGCAGAGCAGTTAAGAGGGAAAAAATATTATAAGACCTTGACGATGGGGATGGGTTGGAACACCGACAATAAAGAGTTAGGAGAGTGACAAAGAGGCTTTCCAAGGGATGTTCATATTTCTTGATCTATGTAATTTGATATTTAATGTATATAGAAATCCAATAACTATTTTGAAAAACCCCACTTACACCAATAATTCTTCTACTTTAGACTAAAAGTACCTAGGAGGCTAGGTATTTCCCATATTTCTTTCCTTTATGTTTAGAACAGGAATATGCCTGGAGCAGACATCCAATAAATACAAATTACTAATAATAATGACTGAGCTACTTTATTAGTATAGAATAATTCCAGGGGCTTCCCTCCTGGTTTGTCTGATCCTAAGCCTTTAAATACGTGTTTATATGTCAGAAAAATCAGCATTAGAAACTCTCTAGGGCAAATCATAAAATATTAATTTGATACATGGTTTAAAACTCACCTTTGGTGTTATGAAATAATCCCTCTAGTGAGAAAAAAAAGTGCATTTAAAAAATCTTAAACCGTCAAAGCAGATGTCACTGGTTAGGAGTCCAGTTGATCAATAACGTTTCACAATCTCTATCAGCATCAGGAGAAAGGCACTTAGCATGTCACTCTTAAAACGATCAGCACCAAATTTCCACAATTGCGTTTCCACAAAACGCAAATGGGTTTTTAATGAGACCCCTAATTTTTCTTCGCTCGCAAACCAATTTCTGCAGGGTCAAAGTTCTGGCCACCACAGATACCGTCCTCCTAGGTATAGGGACTCACTTAAGGACCACTTGGTGTAACATTCCTCCTGACAGTGGCTGGAGGCAGGTGCGTTGGACATGTTTTTAACTAACGAATGCAATCGTTTCAATTCATATTATTCTCTTGCCCTAAAAGTATGAGTTGGTTTCCATACCTACATTTTAACCCAGTCTCTTCCCCGGCGAGGCTACCTGTTTGCTCATCTTTCACAGGGCGAGGCGACCAGAACACTTCTGATGCAGTGTCCTCTTTGCCCTAAGAGGAGAGGCACTCAGACCTTGCCTCCCCTCGCCGAGGCTCCAGCTCCGAACACCTGCCCCCTTTAGGATTCGGTTCATCCGGCAACAGCCGGAGGGGTCCAACCCAATCCTCCTTCCTGGCGCGGTAGGGACTCGGACAAGGTCCGCGCCACGGACTCGGACAAAGTCCACGCCACGGACTGGGACAAAGTCCGCGCCACAGTGCCCGGCTTCCAGAGCACCCGGCGGAGGGCAGAGAGAAGGGGCGGAGTGAGCGCCATGACGCCAGGAGCCTCGGCCAATGGAAACGCACCGCGGCGCGCCGGCCGAGCCGCCAACCCATAAAAAGGAGGCGCTCCGGCACTCCTCAGTCTCGTCTGTTCCGGGCTTGGAGCGTACACCTGGCCCGAGGCCTACATTCTTCAGGTGACTCCGGTCACAGCTCATTGCCCGCCGGCGAAGTTCAATTGCAGCCACTGACGCGTCCGAGGGTCCCTCCGGGGCGGGAGCGGCAGGTCCATGGAGAAGGGCCCAGGGCGGGTGCAGGCGAAGCCGCGGGACGCCCGGTGCAGTAATGGGTTCCCCGAGGGGGAGCCGCCGCGGCCCAGGCCCAGCACGCCCACCGAGAAGCCGCCGCGGCCGGAGAGCAAGAGCGTCCAGCCGGCGGACGGCTGGAAGGGCGAGCGGCCCCGCAGCGAGGAGGACAACGAGCTGAACCTCCCCAACCTGGCGGCCGCCTACTCGTCCATCCTGCGCTCGCTGGGCGAAGACCCCCAGCGGCAGGGGCTGCTCAAGACGCCCTGGAGGGCGGCCACGGCCATGCAGTTCTTCACCAAGGGCTACCAGGAGACCATCTCAGGTCAGTGCTCCCGCCGGCCGGCGTGCCCGGCACTGGGGAGGTGGCTGCAGGAAGCACGCGCCGGCTCCGGGAAGTTCCCGGAGTTGCTCACTCTTGGCGGAGGAAGCCGAGTGCTGTCACTTTTCGAAGCCCGCCCTCGGCCCTTGCCCAGCCGTCCGGCCAAGGAGAGGGCCCTGCGTGGGACGCATTTCGGGCGCGGTGGGAGTCAGTGGCCTCTCCACCCGGGGACTGGTTGAAGCGGCCCTCGCGGGGTCCTCCCCGCTCGCTGCACGCGGCCTTCTCCTCCAGCCTCGGGTTGGCGGGACCGCGGTCCCAGAGCCTCCCCACGCCCCTTACCTCCGCCCCCGGGTGGGAGCCTGGAGCGCTTGTCGCCTGAGCGCCCAGGGCCGGATGCCTGAGGAACGTGCACCTGGGCTCGTGGAAGTGACGGCTTCCTAGGTCATTTCTCTTCTGGATGTCTCATTTTTGGTAGGTCTGGGGTGAAGCCTTGGCTTTGTGTGTCTGAAGCGGGGGGTGATTCTTTGCTGCAAACTCGGGGACCCTCACTCTCGCTGACTTGCCAGGGTACCCGGGTGCACCGAAAGTCGTAATTCTCTTTTGTTCACATACAGTTCACTCCAGCTCAGGACTTTGCCAGAATTTGGCATAGTTCTGGACATGGGCTTTCCTGGAGTTTGAAGTGTGAGGTTTTTGGGGGGTTAGTTTGCTGCTTAAAGCCTTCTCCGCCTTTTCTCCCCCACTCCCCAAACCCCAAAGCAGGAAAGCGACTTCCTGGGAGTCGGGGAGGTTCGCTGGGCCGTGGGACCCGGAGTCCCTCTATCACCCACTTCCCACCCACGCATCCCAAAGGAGCCGGGTTGGCCCAGTGCTTTCGGCGCCTGAGGAGGGTCAGGCTTTTGCCCAGGAGGCCGGGAAGTAGGGGGCGCGGGGTGGCTGTGGAAAATGATTGAGGACTTCGCTGCCTAATTGCTGGGTGAGTGATGCTGGTCATTAATTAAAAAAATAAAAAAGATCTGACTTGCATAGCTCGGACCAAGGGCGTTGTTTTCCAGTTCACATCTCTGTACCTCTTGGTGACATTTATACCTTTGGCCTACGAAGCCTTCTGCCTTCACCATTTCTAAAAGAATAACAGTGATGCTTTGCAAGATAACCTCCCTGCTCAGGTTATTTCCCCAATCAAGTTTCTGGAGACTTCCTGAATAGATTCTGGGAAACACAGTTATTTTTGCCCAGTCTCCCCCACCCCAAAGGAAGGGTGGGAAATCAGTGTGAGAGGGGTGAGGCACATAAAGGAAATGACACTACATCTTAAAGCCAAGAAATGGATATCTAGTTCTGTGTCCAAGTTTACTTTTTAAACCTTTGTTGGTAAAAGTTTGGACCCTCAAATACAGAATTTCAAAATGCAAAGACTGAAGAATAAACATTCTTCATTTGGTGAATATTCTACCATTTGGTGATATTCCACGATGTAATGAAGAAACATCTTAGGGCCTTGCTCAGTCTGCCTCTTGTGGACACTGAAAGTGTCCACCGCACTTGTTCAGGCTTTGGTAATCGCGCTAATAGAATTCACAGGAGAGAGGGATTTCTGACCTCAAGAGTAGGGGAGGTCCTCCTGACTTTTGAGACCTAAAGTGTCTCAAAAGGTTTACTTAAGAAATGATTAGCAGAAGTTTGTCTCATGAGCCATGGGAATAATGACTGCAAAGAACACTTCATTCTACCTTAGAAGACAGTTCTAGTCAAGTGTTAATTTATTATTTAAAAAGTCCATATGGACCTAGGAACAGAAATCAGATTAGGGGGACTCTAATCTAATCATCTCCCTACCCAAGAGGACCTGGGGGAGAGGGTGGAATGGGGAGTGACTGCTTAATGGGTTCCAGGTTTCCTTTTGGGATGATGAAAATGTTCTAGCACTAGAGAGTGGTGGTCGTTGCACACATTGTGAATGTGCTAAATGCCACTGAATTGCACATTTTAAAATGGTTAAGATGATGAGTGTTATATGTATTTTACAACAGTGAAAATGTCACAGACCATTTAAGAATTATTAATAGCCATTAATTGAATACTTTTTATGCTCTAAATGCTTTATGTGGATGGTCTTTGGTTAATCCTCATTTTTGAGGTAAACACTGCCCTTTTACCCCATGATAAGGAAACTGAGGCAGAGAGGTTGACAGCTTCAGGTGGTAGAGCTGGTGTTGGAATCTAGGCAGCCTGAATGCAGAACTCTTACCTGCTTCCTTATGTTGCTACTTGGTGAGATGTCAGTGTATCTTCTCTGCTAGGCATTTCAAACTGAGTTTGGACCTAATACTTGGGTCACCAGCATTAAAATAAGGTGGAGTAGAATGGAGAAAATCAGTCTATCATATGTAGTATGGGTAAATGTTTTGAGAAGCTTACAAGTAGGTTTTATAGGTATGATTTTTTCTGGTATGTACTGGCTCCAGTTGTAGAATGTAGTATTTTTTGTATTTGTTGTGGTCAAAAGTTTGAAAGCCTCTGTCTAGAGGATCACACTTAAGGACTTAATATTGATTTCTTGGAGGTACATAAATAGAAGACAGAGAGGAGAGGATGACAAGGATGATGCTGAACTTAAAGGAATGAACCTGAAATGGTGGTGGTCCAGGCCTTGGACCAACCTGGGTGGGAGAAGGAAGGATACTTTAAATCTATAGAAAATACAGAGTAAGTAATAGAGAAAACACTCCCACCCAATCCCTAATTTTTATTTCTTTAGAGAGTATAAGTCAATGACCACTATAGATTATTTTGGATAGAAGCAAACTTCTTTGAAACTGTCACTTTTCTATGCTTGTAGATAAGATACTTAACATCTTTTATATCTCTGTATATTAATTACTTGTTACTAGTGTTGACTTAAGTTTTGTAAAACATAAAATAAATAAAATAAGTTGGTACTTTACATTCCCCAAATTATTTTTTTTAGCTCCTCTTGAGTGAATTGATGTTAATTTCTGGTGTTTGGGGAATTTGTCAGTTCTCCCTGCACCGCAGTGTATTTTCATGACCCTTGCATGATATACCTTTCTTTACTTTCCAGTATGTACCTTATTATGGGTGCATCTGTGGTCACCTGTAATGGGGCTCTGTCAAGGTTGTGCAAGTCTCCTGGTTACTGTTCACCACTGGGCTGTAGCTTGTAGTGGAGGGAGGGCTGGAGGAGACACTATCACCTCTCCCAGGAATGGCTGTCCTTTGAATAGCATCACAGGGTGATCCTTGGACCAGCTCATCTTTATCTGTTGCTATCCCATTTCAATTTAACCACATCCTAGTTCTCTTACATATTCAGAGAACCTTTGATGAGGTCTTCTTTTCTGTATATTTCCTATATTTCCACTATCTTTAAAATTCAGAATCCTAATTAAATTGGAGGGTCTGCTGTTGCCTGAGGTGTTTGATCTTCATGTTCTTGTGTCTGACCCTTCCCTTCCCCTGTCCTCTCCTGGGTATAAATGGAAACAACCTCTTAGATAGTATTATCCATCAAAGGTTAAGTGAATGTAACTTGTCTCATCAGTTGTCCTTTTTATAAGTTTATGGGAGTACACAAGAGTCTTGAGTCTTCTGTCACATTGCTAGTTGAAGTAGGTTTTAGCTGGTCTTATCCAGGATGCCAAGGCAGTTTTCATAAATCAAGTTGACAATTTGGGAAGCCTGTGAGCCTGTATATAATGCAGGAAGAGGAGATGGTATCACAGGTGATGGACTTCTTATAAATTTATTTATTTTATTTTTTAAATTTATTTTTTGCTGTGTTGGGTCTTCGTTGCTGTGCGCGGGCTTTAGTTGTGGCGAGCGGGGGATACTCTTCATTGCAGTGTGGTGGCTTCTCTTGTTGCGGAGCACGGGCTCTAGGCACTTGGGCTTCGGTAGTTGTGTCACACGGGCTCAGTAGTTGTGGCGCACGGGCTTAGTTGCTCTGCGGCATGTGGGATCTTCCTAAACCAGGGATCGAATCCATGTCCGCTGAATTGGCAGGCAGATTCTTAACCACTGCACCACATGGGAAGTCCCAGTGATGGACTTCTTGACTGTTTCCCCATCCTGCTTCAACCATGTTCACTACAAGATGACAACTATTCTCTAAAGCTAAAGCGAGGCAGTTAGATAGTTTATTTACAAAAAAATGAGTCTTAGCCACTTCATACTGAAACGTGCCAGCACTCACAAAAGATTTTTCTTTTTGAATCATGAACATCTGTGATTTACCACATCAGACTGCCATGATGAACTAAGAATTGTAACAACTTCTAAGATGTGATAATACTTATTTATCATAGCCTCCCATATTGTGGGCAAAAGGTGAGTTTATGTCCCATTTTTTTTTTTTTTTTTTTTTTTTGCGGTACGCTGGCCTCTCACTGCTGTGGCCTCTCCCTTTGCGGAGCACAGGCTCCGGACACGCAGGCTCAGCGGCCATGGCTCACGGGCCCAGCCGCTCCGCGGCATGTGGGATCTTCCCGGACCGGGGCACGGATCCGTGTTCCCTGAATTGGCAGGCAGACTCTCAGCCACTGCGCCACCAGGGAAGCCCCTGTCCCATGTTTTAAAGTAGGTTGTAGAAAAGTTAATCTCATTATTGAGAGGTGCTATTTTAGATGTGTATAGTTCATTTAAATCTTGATTCACTAATAAGTTTCATTTTTATTTTGTTAATGAATACTTCTTACATAGGACTTAGTTCTGTGTATTGCCAGAAAAGGTACTATGAATAAAGAAGAAAAAAATAACAAGACTGTTGAAGTGTATGACTGGAACTTAGGAGTAGTCAAAGTTGATTAAAGCTGTTAAGAGTCATTGAGAATGGAGGAGAAAATCTAGTCTTACTAGTTTCTTTTAAAAATGTAGTATCTGTTAACATTTTTTTCTGGCCTGGGAGGAAAAGTCCTACACATAACTTTGAAATACTAAACAAACTGGTACTTGTTTTAGTTTCACTGGACTGCCATAAGAAAGTACCACGGACTGGACTGTTTAAAACAACAGAAATCTATTGTCTCACAGTTCTGGAGACTAGAAGTCTGAGATCAAGGTGTTGGTGGAACCATACTCCCTCTGAAAATCACACGGAATGGGGAGGGGTCCTTCCTTGCCTCTTCCCAGCTTCTGATGGTAGCTGTCAATCCTTGGTGTTCCTTAGCTGGCAACTGCATTACTCCCATGTCTGCTTCTGTTGGTGTCCAGATTTCCCTCTTTAAGGACATCAGTCACATAGGAGTGAATCCACTTTACACCAGTATGCCTTATCTTAATTTAGCTAATTACATTTGCAGTTACTCTATTTCCAAGGTCACATTCTGAGGCATTGAGCTTTAGGACTTCAACTTAACCTTCAACACAGTGTAACCTATACCAGTGTTAAATGCTATTATTCATAAGACTGACTGGGAACTTTATAATTTCATTTAATTTATTCACTGAGTGCCAACCACTGCGCTGAATGCTGGGAAGCAGGCTCAGCAAAACCAGATATGGTTACTTCCCTCATGGAACAGACAGTCTATTAGACTAAAACAGATATTCATCAGAATCACATGGATGAGTGTGATTATAGATGGAGAAATCGAGTGATCAAAAGAACACAGCTCAGAGAAAGCATTTACCAAAGGAACTTGATCTATGCTAGGAGATGGGAAGTGTGGATGCTTGAGCTGACATCTGAATAACAACAAACACTCCTGATTACTATGTGCTGAACCCAGTTGTGAGATCTTTACATGTATTGCCTCACTGATCCTCACAATAACCCTACGGGGTAGGTAATATTAGCCCTGTTTTTAGGGATAAGGAAACTGGGGCACAGAGAGAACTTGCACAAGATGATATCTGAAAAATAGCGGCACTGGGAGAATGATAGAGAATGAGAATCATCATAATCTCTCATAGTCTATTGAATTTTAATCATAATATTTTACTGATTTATTTGAATCACCTCCCCTCCCCTTCCCTTTTTGTATCTTCTCTGCTGTTTTCTTTTCTTTTTTATTTTATTTTATTTATTTATTTTTGGCTGCGTTGGGTCTTCGTTGCTGCATGCAGGCTTTCTCTCGTTGCAGGAAGTGGGGGTTACTCTTCATTGCAGTGCGTGGGCTTCTCATTGCGGCAGCTTCCCTTGTTGTGGAACACAGGCTCTAGTCACGTGGGCTTCAGTAGTTGTGGTACATGAGCTCAGTAGTTGTGGCTCGTCGGCTCTAGAGAGCAGGCTCAGTAGTTGTGGCGCACAAGCTTAGTTGCTCTGCGGCATGTGGGATCTTCCTGGACCAGGGCTTGAACCCATGTCCCCTGCATTGGCAGAAGTATTCTTAACCACTGTGCCAGCAGGGAGGCCCTCTGCTGTTTTATTTGTCCGGCTCTAGAAACTCTTCTATGCCTGGGCATTCCCCCACTGACTCATTTGCAGTATACCTCTATTTGAGTCCAGTATTTGGTTAAGTCAGTCTGCAGTAATAAAATTTGCCAGGAGAGGGCAACTATCTAATCTTTGATGAATCCTAGGTTATGGATTCTAGATTATATGAACAATTCATAACTCCAGTTTATGTAATGAATATGTTCCCTATGGTTATACATTCTCTATTGAATTTATGGCAATTAGACTGAAGGATAAGTTAGATTGGGGTTAATCAAAGATTGTTTGAATCAAGGTAAATTTGTTATACTCAAGATTGAGAGGACATTTACTCACTAGAATTTGGTTCTGTTATAGCCTCAGTCACAGTTTTTTAGAAGAGGGACTGTCTGTACTCACCTTTGAATGCCTAGCAAATTGCCCAGCACATGTAGATGACTTGATGAATGTTTGAATTAATTTCTTAAAGACAAGGATCCCTTCTTGGGACTTCCCTGGTGGTCCAGTGGTTAAGACTCCACGCTCCCAATGCAGGGGGCCCGGGTTCGATCCCTGGTCAGGGGACTAGATCCCGCATGCCGCAGCTAAGAGCCTGCGTGCTGCAACTAAAGATCCCGCAGGCTGCAAGTAAGATTCCGTGTGCAGCAACTAAGACCTGGCGCAGACAAATAAATAAATATTGAAAAAAAACCCCACAAGGACCCCTTCTTTTTTTTTTTTTTTTTTTTTTTTGCAGTACACAGGCCTCTCACTGTTGTGGCTTCTCCTGTTGCGGAGCGCAGGCTCCGGACTCGCAGGTTCAGCAGCCATGGCTGACGGGCCCAGCTGCTCCACAGCATGTGGGATCTTCCCGGACCGGGGCACGAACCTGTGTCCCCTGCATCGGCAGGTGGACTCCCAACCACTGCGCCACCAGGGAAGCCAAGGACCCCTTCTTAACACTTGTCTTTCTCCTACCACAGTGCTCTGTGCATAGGTGCTCAATAAATCCTGGCTTTTTTATACACTAAAGAAAAACGTAGGGGATTAGCTTTATGGTAAAGCCATGGAAGTTATTTCTACTGGATCTCCTGAACACTTCTATTCTAGGCCAGAGGTCATCCTTTAGACATCTTTGTGTCCTTCATAGAGTCCTGAGCCTGTAGAAACTCACCTATTTGGTGAGATGGCTTCTTCTGTATCCAGTCAACATATTATTCCAAGGTATCAATTGAAGCAACTGGCGTGTTTCCCTGGCACATCACAATTCTCATGGGGAAGATTCTCTAGAAAATCTGTCAGGATTGCAGTCAATTTTTAAATTATTGTAGAAGTGTTCAAATGTACACAAAATTAGAATAGTATAATGAGTTCCTATGTGCCCATCACCCAACCTTTAACATAAACATAGGTCTTGCTTCATTCCTCTTGTCACACACCTTCCCCCACTGAATTATTTTAAAGCAAATCCTAGATATGTCACTTCATTGATAAATACTTTACTATATCTTGAAAATAGAGACTTAAAAATATTATCATACTTGGGCTTCCCTGGTGGCGCAGTGGTTGAGAGTCCACCTGCCAATGCAGGGGACGCGGGTTCGTGCCCCGGTCTGGGAAGATCCCACATGCTGTGGAGCGGCTGGGCCCGTGGGCCGTGGCCGCTGAGCCTGCGCGTCCGGAGCCTGTGCTTTGCAGTGGAAGAGGCCACAGCGGTGAGAGGCCCGCGTACCGCAAAAAAAATAAATAAATAAATTAAAAAAATTATCATACTTGAAATCAACAGTAATTCCTTAATATCAAATATCTAACCAATATTTACATTTCTTTGATTTTTCTCACAGGTATCTCTTTACAAATTGGGTTGTTTGAATAAGGATTCAGACAAGATTCACGTGTTATATTTGATAAATGTCTTCAAGTTTTTAAAAAATTTGTTAGTTTGGTATTCTTTTTTATCCCTTAACAATTTGTTGAAGAAACAGGGTCACTTGTCCTATAGAATTTCGCACATTCTGGGTTCTGCTCGTTTTTTTTCTCACGATTTAATTTAACATGTTCCTTTAGCTCCTGTGTTGCTTATATACTAGCAGATAGATTTAGATGCTTGCCTTCCTGCTTCTCCCCACTCCCGCCCCCACCAAATAACTCTTAAATTTAGTCAAGAATACTTCATAGGTGGTGGCACGTGCTTCCATCTGTAAGCAGTTAAATATCTAGTTGTCTTTTTGTGATGTTAAAACCGATTAGCTTTAAGCGTTATCAGCCTAACTTGTCCATTACAGAGCTTTCCACCAGCATTTCACTTGACTTTAGAAGCCATTGGTGATTGCCTAGATCCAGTATTTTTTAGAAGTTGAAAAATAATGATGTTTGGTTCTTTAATTCCTTCTGAATTTATTAACTGGAGTTCTTCTATAAAGAAGATATATGGGAACTCTTTAGGCCATCTTTGCAACTATTCAGTAAGTTTAAAAGTAAATAAAGCTTAAAGATATATAAGGTTGTTAATTTCTCTAAAATATTTCTTTAATTCCGCACTGGAGATTGACCTAATTATGCCTCAATCTAGAAACCATAAAAGAAAATAATTGTTACTTTATATAAAAACTAAGAACTTTCACAGGTCAAATACCAACAGAAATGATAAACTGGGAAGAAATATTTACAATTCATATTGTAGACAACAGGATAATCATACTAATATAAAAGAGATACTAGAAATTAATGTGAGAGAAAGGCCAAAAACACAATTGAAAAATTGGCAAGGCATGTAAGCAGACAATTCACAGGAAAGGAAATACAAATGACTTTTAAATACATGGAAAGATGCTTGACTTCACCTTCAATAAGAGAAATGCACACAGACCACCCAAAGATACACTTTTTCCTTGTTTGATTGGCCAAAGTCTAGAATCTTGATACTGCATTACATTATGGAAGTTATAGGGAAACAAATGTTACTGTTGAGAGTGTAGCCATCTTTATGGAGGATAATTTGGCAACATCTATTAAATACAAATACACATATCCTATTTGAAAATCCTGCCTCTGGGAATTGCATACATGAAATGACATATGCTCAAGGTTAGTCACTGCAGCCATGAAAAGAACCATCCTGTATGTCTCGTCCCTTCAAATGGCTAAATGATGCAGAGGAGTTATGTTGGGGGGGACAATGAAATGTTTATATTGACATTAAGAATTGGAGGATATACAATTGGTTATATGTTAATCAGGGATATGAACTGGGCAGATGGCAGACCAGAGTAGAAGCAAGACTTTTCACTATATATTCAGTTTTTTATTTTTGAAGTATGTACATGTATTTTCAGATAGATAAATTAAAAACATTGTGACAAAGTTGTTTCAAATCTAGGAGCAAGGGAAATACAACTTTTTAAGGGCTAGCTGATAAGAAAAATCTGGTTACTGAAAACCTTTACCCTGGAATTAGAGGAAAATAGTTAGATGTATATATTTGCAAGCTTGATCTTCATTGTGATCCATATAGTGTAAAGAAAGAGACTGAGTTTGAATGTGACCTTGTCCCTTAACTATCTGTATAATTACTGGCATGTCTCCAAACTTAATTTTCATCTTTCTCTTTTTATAAAGAATGGTAATACCTGCTTTGCCTGGGCTCTTACAAGAATTAAGAAGGTATGCAAAAAGCACCTGATGCTTAATATATTCCTTCTTTTATGAGGAGGAAGAACTATGGGGTTGGATTAATTAGAAAGTGTTTTAAGAATGTGGGATACTCTGGAGCCCTGAGCCGCCATGTAGTGTCCAGTTACTCTGAGGCTGCCATGCTGTGAGGAAGCTCTGCCACATGGCGAGGCCACAACTGGGTGTTCCAGCTGATGGCTTTAGCTGGGGTCCCACCCAACAGCTAGCACCAAACACTAGACATGTGAGTAAAGACTCCCCCAGGTGATTCCAGTCCCCAGCCAACTAGTCGTTCCCACTGAGCCCCAGACATTGTGGACCAGAGGCCAGTCATCTCTCCTGTGCCTTGTCTGAATTCCTGACCCTTGGAATCCCAGGACATAATAAAATAGTTGTACACCACTAAATTCTGGGATGTTTTGTTATACACCAAAAGCAACTGGACCGGATTTTGAGATGAGGGTGGTTAGAATTTGCATTTGTGCAGAGGAAAAGGGAGTGACTTAAACAGGCCAAGAGATGGCACAGTGGTTTAACGCTAGAAATTCAAATTTGTGAATTATCGGTATAAAGCTGAGAGTTAAGCTTGGAGAGTTCCTGAGCTCCTCAAAGGAGTGAGGAGATGTCAGCATTCTGACACTAAGGAGAGTGAGAGAAGAACCAGCAGAGACTGCCCTAAAGGGAGACGTGAGAGGCAGGAGATCCAGGAGGGTAAGTGTTGGCAGAAAATGGTTTTAAAAGGAACGTGGAACAGAAGGAAAAGGTCCCGAGACATAGTAGACTTGAGTCAGATTGCCTGGCTTCAAATCCTGTTACTGACCAGCTGTGCCTTAATTGCTTGATCTGTAAAATGGGGCAGTTAATAGTAATCATCCAACTTATAGGGTTATTGTGAGGATTAAGTGAGTTAGTACATATAGTGCTGAGAGAAATGCCCAGCATGTATGAAGTGATATAGACATTTTGTCTATGTTAGCAATGAGTACTGAGATTTTATTTGAAGGTGTTGTTAGTAGTTTCAATAGCTTAATGTGCTCAGAAGCCAGATTGTAGGACTTTAGGAAGTAATTTAACAAATTACAGAAAATAAAATTTTTGAGGTATTTTTTCCTGACTGGTAGGATCATGTGAGCTTCCACTTGGTGTGTATCAAGACAGCAATGTGCTGGTTGCTGGTGAATGAAAGTGTTAGGTGTTAAAGAGAAGCACATGGGCACCCAAACCCTGGGAAGTGGGCCAGGTTGTATGCGTGTGATCTCATATGATCCTCCTGTCAACTTGGAGGCTGTACTCATTATAAAGAGTTGGAAACTGAGAGACCTTTGGTCAAGTCACTTGCCAGAGGGCACAGAGCAAAACCCAGGTGTGTGTGACGACAGTGCTCATGTTCCAATGGACATCGTGCCCCCTCAGGTTTTAAGTGCCTATGTTACATTTTCATATGAAGAGCCATTTAAGATGTGAGCAGTGTAATCCATAGGCATTCTGTTTTTCTTCTTGAATTCTAGCGAACAGAAAGCCAAGTAATTTTAGTTTTGAGGCATTTCTTAACATCCTGACTTTAAGATAGTTCATGAAATTTTTAATCAGGGGAATTTGTGAATAATTGCAAAAAATTTAGCTAAATTACATTCAGTTCAAAGGTGGATTAATAACTAACAAACTTTTCCCCACTTAATCTTTTGAGGGAGATGTTTGAAAACCAAAATTTTATACATTTTGTCTAAAGCACATTTAATTATATTTTGATCATTTATACTTTACAAATGTGAGTCTGTTTTAATGGTTTTACTATTTGGAAACTTTTCAGTTCTGTTTTAAATCTTTGTTTTTAGGGTTTGTGCTTTTTCTTAAGTGCAGTTATAAATTCTTAATCTTTCCTTTTATTTAAAGTAATTTTTTCTGTAACTACAATGATATGTAAATTTGAGTTACAATTTATCTTCTCTTTGAATAATTAGGCAAAATAATACAACATAATTATGTTGCATCTCTACCAACTTACCCAATTGTGTTTCCTACTGCATGTTTGCAACTGTGTTGAAGTGCATACAGTTGAATGTTGTATATTCTTTTTTTATGTTTGCTTTAAAACATACACGACATAAAGTTACCTTTTTTGTGTGTGTTAGGCGGGCCTCTCACTGTTGCGGCCTCTCCCGTTGTGGAGCACAGGCTCCGCGGCCATGGCTCACGGGCCCAGCCGCTCTGCGGCATGTGGGATCCTCCCGGACCGGGGCACGAACCCGCATCCCCTGCATCGGCAGGCGGACTCCCAACCACTGCACCACCAGGGAGGCCCCTACCATTTTTAAGTATATAGTTCAGTGGCATTAAGTACATTCGCATTGCTGTGCAACCATCACCACAGTCTATTTCCAGAACATTTTCGTTATCCCACACTGAAACCATATTCATCAACCAGTAACTCCCTGGTCCCCCTTTCCTCTAAGCCCTTGGAAACCTCTATTTTACTTTCTGCATTTGAGTATTCTAGGGACCTCATATGAGTGGAATCATATCATTTTGTCCTTTGTGTCTGGCTTATTTCACTTAGCATAATGTCTTCAAGGTTCGTCCGTGTTAAGAGCATCATTTTAAAGTTAGAAAAGAACCGTTTGGTCCTTGTTTGAGCCAGTAACTCATCTGTAGAATGTTGTATGTTCTTAAATTTGTAAGTATTTTATTTTCTTACTTTAAGAAATCTTTAGAATTGAAGATGTATTAACTGTGTGCATATTTATTTATCAAACATCAGGCCTGTGAATGACCCTGAGCTAACTGTTAAATGGGAAGCAAAACTGGTTGGCCTTGGCTTGGCCCTCAGGGAGCCTCTGGTCTGTGCTAGCCGGGACCAGACACTAAGTTCCTGCAGAGAGGAGCAAGTGGGGTCCTGTGTGGTCAGAAGGAAGGTGGGTTCTTATGGCAGAGAGACTTGAAACCACAGATGACTATGGAGGAGGTAGATTTTGAGCTGAACCTAGAAGGAAATTCATTTTGAATTTTTTTTTTTAAACAAATAGTCCATGATAGTTAAGAGAAGATTATGCTCTTAGGTGTTCTGGAATAAAAAGAATACACTAATATTCATAGTTGTCTGTACCATAGAGTTAAAATTAAATGAAGCTTTCAAAGCAGGTTTATTTTAAACTTTTTAAAGATCAGCATTGGAAGGCATTAGGGCTGGCTTCTTTCTCTGATGTTTCTAAAGTCCATTTTGACCAGTCAGCCCTTCTAATGAACAAACAACTTTACCTGAACACATGTTGCTTGTCCAGGCTTTATAATCTGGTCGTTCATTTCCTCTTGTAATTCTTCCTTCTCATTAATCCCCTTGGTTACTTGTGCCCCAAGTCCTGACTCTTACACTTCCTGAATATCTCTAACTCTTTTACCTTCTCTTGCTCTGACTCTTATTCATCTCTCACTTCTTTACTGGCTGTCTTGCCTCCTAGCTTGTCCTGCTCCCATCCATCAGTGCCAGAGTGATTTTATAGACATCGAGTAGATCTCTTCCTTCCAGAAGCACTTGACTGATTTCCTCCTGTCTTTCCTCACCACGGCTGTAATGTTTTGTTGTGTTCCAGCCTCTTGCCTGCATTTTAAAATTCTCTTCCATCACCACCTCCTCGCGAGGGCAAGTTAGCATTTTAGTTTAGTGCATAGCTTAGTGCATAGCCTGTTTTGAAAATCCACTCTGTCTCCTTCTCACGCTGGAGCTGGAGACTGAGGCAGAAGTCCTACATGAGGCTTGTTCTGTGGTATTTGGCCCTTATGCCTGCTCTCTTCCTCTAATTGTTCCTCTTTTTTTTTTTTTGGTTTTGGCTGCTAACCATGAGAATCCATCCCCCTGCCACCTCCACCAGTCAACACCTTTTGCCTCTCTAGAGTTCTGTGAACAAGCATCCAGGTTTAGGTGAGGAGATTGGCAGTTGCTGAATTCTGGGTTGAATCTTTTTGAGGTCTGGTTGGTCCAGATGCTGTTTCAGTGAAGTTCATGGCTGTTGATGTGAGGCATGATCATACATGTATTAGTTTTTATTCTAAATAGGAATCAGAGCCCAGTTCAACAGAGGCCATTGACAAACGTCCCAAACAAGGAATTTGTCACTAAAATAGCTTAAAATACAATTACACCAATGGTATAGTTTATGCACTCACAGTAAGATGTTCATGAGCAGTGATGGAGGTACTGGGTGCTGGAGTTCAACTGAGAGGCTGCTAACTGGGCGAGGACTCTGCAGAACTCCAGACCACTTTAAGGTAGAACTGCTGTAGATCACACCTCTCTAGCTCACCACGCCTTCAAGATATAAGTGCTTCTGTTAATGCACAGGCAACTGTGGAGGAGTGCCACTCTGAATGCCCATCAGAAACAATTTGCCTTTCAGCCATAAGGGTAAGGTGCAGTTAGCTGACAGCCTCCAGCTGTCAGCGCCTTCAGGATTTGCCTCAGTGGAGGCCAAGCTTAGCCCATGCTGTTTTTTTCCTCTCATTTTAATAGCTAACTCTTTCTTTCTATACTCCTCCAGCACAATAAACTGAGCCTTTTCAAGGGTGGCCCTTTACAAGTGAAGTAGTTTATAAGAGGGAGACAAGTCTTTTAGCTACATATTTAGCATGTTAGAAATGTTCACTGATATAATATTGATGCTAAGGGTCCATTTGGTGTTCTCAAACCATTTTAGTGTTAACAAAGACTCATCCTGGTATAATGGGAAGAAACTAGTCTGGACTGGTCACAGCATCTGCACTAACTAGTTTATGACCCTGCACAAGTCACTTTCAAGACTATTGTGGATCTGGTCTGCAGGGAAAGGCAGTTAGACTGGAGTTGGATTGTCTCGCTGAGGTCTCTGTAGTATGGGCACGCTTGTCGGCATTCTCTCTTTGCTCACTCTGTTGACTTCCAGCAGCTGACAGGTGAGGTCCTAGCAAGGACCTCAGGCTTCTTTTGTTGCTAGAGGTGCTGTTTTCCTTTGAAACATTCAAGCCACACAGATGGTTTCTATGGCAACAAGTCTCTCTTATTTTTCTTGTGACGCAGATTTTTTAAAAGGTTCTTCATCAATATGCTCTTTAGGGTTGATCTTCTAACCTATAGCCCCTTTGCTTGGACAAAGCATTTGTTTAAAGACTTTCCCCTCAAGAGTATTGTAGACACTTCTCCAAGAAGAGTAAGCAGTTGCTAGTCATACTAGCACTTGAGGTTTCAGTCTATTAATAAAGCTTTATATCAATTAGAAGAGGAATTGTTGGATTTGTCGTTAAACAGTAATACCAAGAAAACTGATATTCTGTTAGAATCATGACATTTTATTTTACTTTTAATTTTTATTATGTAAAATTTCCAAACACAAAAGTAGACAAAATTGTATGAGGAACAGCTGTATACTTATTACCTAGATTCAAAATTAACATTTTGTCATATTGGTATGGTCTGTTCTTTTACTGAGAGCAAATCAGAGATGTGTATTTAGCGGTGAAATGTCACCCTTGAAGGTGTTTTTCTTCTTAACCATTTATACTATCCGTAGTAAAACTAACTATTAATTCCTTCATATCATTTAGTACCTAATCTACATTCAGATTTCCCCAGTTGTCCCAAATGTCTTTCACTCATGAGTTGTTCACACTAGGACCCACTCAGTATCCATGCATTTGCATTTGATTGTTAGGTTTAAATCTAGAAAAGTTCCTACTACCCTCCTCCCCCCCCGATTTATCAGAGATTGTCAGCTATCCTGTAAGCTATTCCACCTTTGAGATTTGTGTGATTCTTTTCTTCTTGTTTTCATTTAATTTGTTTCTCTATCCCTCATATTCCTGGAAACTGGAAGTTAGGTCTAAAGACTTGATTAAATTCAGGGAAAACATTTTTTATTAGGAATGCGGTTTTCTTCATGCAATATCACAATCAGGAGAGACACAATATTTGGATCTTGAAGATTGTAAGACTCTAGTTGGTTTGAAAAGCTATCTTTTACTGGTTTCCTAGGATAAACTTCCATAGAGAAGTTCCTTTTTTTAAAAAAAAAGCCTTTTTATTAGTTTGAAGATTTAATGTGATTCTCCTCTCCCCTGAAACTGTTCCAGTTTGATTTCGGAAAGTAAAGGTCAAAGTAGCATTAAATTACTGAATTTTCCTGCATATAAACCAAATAAATAGTTGGTTAAACAGTATTTTGCGACTGAGGTGCACCAGCTCTGGGCTCTAGCAGAGATTGTTATCAGGCCACTCTTTCTAGCTGCTCTCCTGGGCTGGCAGTTAGCTTGACCCTCTCTTCTCCTGCAGCCTCCGTATATATAACTATTGATATTTTGTTTTTCTTTTAAAGAATCAGATTTGCTCTCTTCATTTCCTTTGCTGTTCTGGGCCTTGTTACCTCATGGCTGCAGCAACTCCTGGTTCGGCTTTCCAGCCACTGGGCTCACCAGGTTCAGACTTCTGGTGGCTGGTGATCAGGCTCTCATCTGGAAGTCAGAGGACAGGGGTCAAAATCCAGCCCTCAAACCAGCAGTTGGCTCTTCTTCAGCAGGCACTTAGTGTTTCCAAATAGAGCATCAGTTTCCTCATCTGTCAAACGAGGATAATAACTTTTGACCAATGCAGAGTATGGCAGGACTTGAAAGAGGTTATGAACTAAATGTAAATTTTAACTTGAAAAAATGCTCTAAAACAGAAGGGAATTTGGTTTCTGCCCAGTGCATGACCCATTCAGGCAGTATACCTCTCCTTTTATTGTTTCTCACCTCTGTATTTCATCTCATATAGTACCTCCTTCCCTCACGTCCTCTAGAAAACCGTCTCTTCCTTTCCTCGTATCCATCCTTAAGGCCTGGCTCAAATCTTTATCTTCAATTTAGCTGTATTTCTTCTCCTGGCCCATAATTTTCCCTTTATGTAAACTATTGCTTTTGTAGTTTAGCTATAGTCATTCTCCAAATATTTTTACACATAGACTTCGTATTTCCTCAGATCTTAAGGATCTTGAGGTCACAGTCTGATATATTTGTGTCCAGCTTGGAAATTAGTACAGGACTTCTATGGAAACATGATCATGTTACCTTTGAAACTGATTTCTAGTGCATTGGCTGTAGGGGCCAATTGGTTTCTTAAATGGCTGATATTTTTTCTGGGAGATAGGTACAACTTTCTTGTGAGAGGTCCTCCTTCCTCTATTTTTTGCTGGGCCATGTGGTCCTCTCTGCCACCTGCTCTGAAGGTGGCTCCAGCTTCTTCCCTTTGTCTCTCCTCGTCACTCACCCCACCACCCCCAACCTCAGTCTCTCTACCAGGCCTCCTGTGCAGAGCTCACAGTGTTCTGTGCAAGTTGTCACCCTGTGACTTCGTGACTGTGGTGAGGGTTTATGGTGAGGAATTATATTGCCCACTGTTTGGCCTTGCTGAACAGCAAATTAGAGCTAGTAGTGGGTGCATTTTCAACCTTCATCCTCTCTCACCCCTTAAAAACCTACGCTCCCAGCTTGACTGGTTATTGGAATCATTTGGGTTCTTAAAAGACGTAATCCTGGGATCACCCCGACACCCAGTGAATCAGACTTTGTCAGAGTGGCTTGGGAAGCTGTATTTTCCCAGGCTCCCTATGATTGGCTGTATTTGGGAGCCACTGTTCTAAAAGATGAACCCTTGTCCCTTAATCATTTGTCATGAATGATAGAGACTTGCACACCCTGCTGGTACTTATTTGTCGGATAGCATTACAGATGGTTCCATAACATTCGTCAGTGTGAAATCTCATGGCATAAGTGAAAGTAGGATGATGAGGGGTGAGCCTATTAAAGGCTTTGAAGCAAATGGATAGTTTATCAGATTGGTGTGCTCTTTCTTTAGAACTGCTGCACACCAGACCTTGTTACCACCATCTGTTTTGTAAATTGCATTTTCAGTTAAACAGCTGGATTGTGAAAGGTATACAGAATTATCCAATTAAAAAACTAAATTTGACAGGTGTGTATTTTTTTAATGATTCCTTGAATATACTGTGTTTCTTTCTTTAAACAGCCTTTTAAGGATCTTATTTTCCACAAATAAGAAACTTTTACCACAGATTTTCAGAGTAGTAAACTGTGACCAGAATGAGAGTTCTTTGGCTTAGGTAACTTTGAGAGTTAATAGTGTATATGATTGGGAACCTTCAGTTTTATCCATGAATAAATCTGAATAGTTTAAAACAGGTGCTTTTCTCTTCCTCAGTACAGAAAGCCACTAGCCGTTGCTGTGCACATCTCAGAAGCTGACCAGCGGAGTGGGAGGGTAATTCTGTTGTAATTTGGCATCGATTTCCAACACTTGCAGAGTTGTGCAAACCAGGAACCTGGGAGTCATGTTGAATTACTTTTTCAAAACCATCCTTTTACTTGTGAGGACCCTGCCACCCAGGTCACAGTCTGCACAGAGCATGAAAGAGAACTCGGGTCTCTGGACTCATTTAACACGTTCCTTCTACTTTACCATACTACTTCTTGAACTACTGTGCGTGTGGTTCCCTAAGAGCCAGTTAAGTAATTGTGGGTAGAGAGATTTTATGTGCTTCCATTTTCTCATTTCAGTGTTTTAATGTCTTATAGATAAACTGTAACAAACATTACTGTTGTGATCAAGAAAAAGGTCTTAATTAACTTCATATATGAAACTTGTCTCTCAGGGAGAGATGTTGTGTTCATAACAACGGCTGCTGAGAGGATGGGGAGAGCATACTGCCACTGTATTTGCTGAAACATGCATATCAATACTCTTTTGAGGGCAGCCAGCACATTTATTTCCATAGCCTTGGCTATGTATTTTTTCCCCAGCTTTATTAAGGTGTAATTGACATGTAACATTTTATAAATTTAAGATGTGCAGTGTATTGATTTGATACACTTATATGTTGCAATATGATTACCACACTTTTAAGATCTACTCTCTTAGCAACTTTCAAATATTTAATACAGTATTGTTAATTATAATTAAAAAGCTGTGTGTTAAATCCGCAGAATTTATTCATCTTCTAACTTGAAGTTTGTACTCTTTGACTAACCTCTTCCCATTTCCTCCACCCTCCCAGCTTCTTGTAAGCACCATTATACTCTCTGTTTCTACAGGTTCGGCTTTTTTAGATTCCACATATAAGTGAGATCATACACTGTTTGTCTTTCTCCGTCTGACTTATTTCACTTAGCGTGATGCCCTCAAGGTCCATTCATGTTGTCTTAGCTATATTTTAGTTGCTTAGATGCAACATGGGAATTTATCTCTGCCAAGGATGGCAGGAAGGAAAATTTCCAAAATAACCGAACTTTGACTTTCTTTGCAATGCACTGGATCTTTCCTGCTGACAAACTTGCAGTTTATGAAGTAAGTTCATGGAGCATATCAGAGCTGTGCAGCAGCTCTGCCTACTTCAGCAGATGGTGCGAATGGTTGTCTAAAGTCATCTTAGTTTCTGTCATTATGTCAGTCTGCGGAATGTTGGGGTTCATGCTTATTTTGGCCAGTTTACAAATGTTAGCTCTGTCTTGTTAAGTGCAAAAAGTGGTTCCTGTGGGAATACTAACAAGAGGTGTATTACCATGACTGAAATGAAAGCAGAGATAGTGATTTTCTTTTCTCTTTTAATTTGTTTTAATGTTGCTCTTACTCATAGGACAAACTTTTCAAACAGGAGGTAGAAAGCAAAAAGTTTCAGTGCCACACTCAGGGCAGAAGCCTTTGTTTTAATTGCAGAGTGTGATTTAGGGAGGTTTCTGAAGGCATTTGCAGCATTGTTTGAAGCAGGCTGTGTCTTTCCTGTGGAATCCTTCTCTAGTCCCAGTCCTTCTGTGCAAGGGTAACCTCAGTTGCTTGCTTTTTTTTTCAGGAAAAAAACAAAACACCAGCATGTGTATGAACTCCTCAGTTTAAAAAATCTTCTTTTTATTAATGAAATATCTCAAATATACAAGAAAAAGTATAAAGAACTAATTTAGCCGACATTCATCCAATTTTAGCAAACCTTAATATTTTGCTATAATTGCTCTAAAAAATACAGATAAAGCTCATAGTTATCTCTTTCTGATCCTACTAGCCTCCTTCTGCAGAGTTAACCACTATCCTGAATTTGATCTCTTACTCTCATGCCTATTTTTATACTTTCATTTTATGTGTGTGTCCACAAACAACAGGTAGTATTGTTTCTAATTCATTTAAATGGACATACTCTTGTCAATGAAAAAAATTAATCAATAGTCAATCTAAGTAAGAAATGGAAAATTTTATTTGAGCCAACCTGAGGATTATAACCTGAGAGACAGTCTCTCAGAGAACTTTGAGAACTGTTCTGAAGCAGTAAGCGGGGAGGTCAGTACATATGTGATTTTGACAAAGGATAATCAAGCACACATCTTGGTTGAAGGTTACTGCTACTCACAAGGAAAAGATACCTTAGTTAATGGTTTTACCGCTTTTCTAAGTAAGATATATAATTGTTCTTCTGATGCACATTTAAATTCCTAATATTTGTTATTACCCATAATGTTGCAATGAGAATTCTTACGTCCCCTTGGCCACATGAGTTTCTTTGGAGTCTCTTCCATTTTAAGGAAGTAAATCACAGGGTAAAGACTGAGATATTAATTAGATAAAATGGAAGATCTCTGTTTAGCTCTGGCTCTGTGCGTGGTGTGTAGGGTACTGTGTGGAAACTCCAAAGCCTTCAGCTACAACACTTACCTCCAAGATTGGGAGAAATCAGCACAGATAACAGGGGTACCAGGAAATACAATGAAGTAAGTACTCTATGCTGGTTGAGGCAGCTCTAATGTTAGAGTGTTTGGGCCAGTGATTCAGATCTTTCTCCACTAAATCAGGTGGGCTTATCTTTGTTAGCCCCTTGAGTTGATTTAATTCCAGCCAAGAGCGAAGAGGCCTGATGCCTTGTTAGGTCTCACTCTCTGCGTCTTGTTCTCTCTTAATTTTAAAACCAGTAGGCAGACCCCATTCTCTCTTTCCTGTCCCTTAGGATGGATGCATGTTCAGCATTCCAGGTCTTCTTCCATTGTCTTTAAATGCTGTCCTCCAGGAAGATGGATCATCTGTGCAATTCTGACTTCCTCAGAGATCTCTAATTTTTCGTGCTGATTGCAAAACATCCAGGATAGTGCTAATTACTGTTACCACTCATGCAAAAGAAAGTTCCTTAGATATAATTTTCCTTTTGTGTGGAATTTGCCCTAGGAGTTTCCTTTTACCCCAGCAGAAACAGGTCTGTGTTCCTTAATATATATGATGTATCAGTAGGAGCATTTTCAAGGTGTAAAGGTTCTGTGTAGCAGCACAGAACATGGAATACCTCAAAACAGCGGCTCCCAAAGTGTGGTTCCCAGACCAGGAGCATTAGCATCTTCTGGGAACTTGTTAAAAATGCAAATTCTCAGGCTCACCCAAACCTCCTAAATCAGATGCTCTGGGGGTGGGGTCCAGGGATTTGTGTTTTAACAAGCTCACTGGGGGAGTCAGAACGTCTGCTTCAGAGGGTGCTTGAAATACTTACTCTGGGTCATTTGTAGGCCTGCCTTTAATGCACTTTCAGGAAGGGACAAAATGCCTGAGGGATGGCTGCCCAGCAGGGTTGTTTGTTGTCATTGCTTAGTCATTAATGACATGAGGAAGGTATACTTTTATACTTTTTGTGTGTGGTGTTGTTATAGATAGGCCTTTAACTTTTGGAGGTGGCTTTGGTTTCTTTTGTTGGTTATGACCAACGGTAGGAAATAGAATGCCATAAATCCTTGTTTCCAGGGTTACCTCCTTGCTGCTGATAACAGACAGGAAATTAAACCAATCCCTGATAGTGTTTTGTTCTTATTAGCCACAGATGGTAGCTTTCAGATATGCTGGAGCAAAACATAAATAAATATAGCAGGGAGACTTCATTACTGAAGAAAAATGATTAGGCTGGGTCAGGTTTATAGTCTGGGTCCATTTTAATGAAATGGGATATAGGCAAAGCATCAATGCTCCGTTATCACACAAAGCATCACAATGTATGGGGTCGCTAGTTGTTTTCTTTTTAGTTTAGTTTTGAGTGTGTAAAACATTTACATGATTTCAAAGTCAAAATTATGTAACAAATTTTATTCAAAGATGTCTCATTTTATCATATCCCTTTTTGCCTGTTCTTTTAGTCCTTTGTGGGTAATCATTTTTATTTGCTTTTTGATTTATTCTTCTAGTGTTTCCTTTTGAAGATAAGTGTATATATGTGTGTATATGTTCATATCTCCTTTTGACTTTTACACAGAAGGTTTCATAATATACCACAGCTTTTAAACTATTTTGTTTTTTATTATTTTTTTTGGCCACACTGCACGGCACGCAGGATCTTACTTCTCTGACCAGGGATAGAACCAGTGGCCCCAGGAGTGGAAGTGTGGAGTCTTAACCACTGGACTGCCAGGGAAGTCCCTGTATGCCACAGTTTTTTTTAAAGTTAGCTCTATTAAGGTGTAACTTATATTCAATAAAATTTACCAACTTTATGTGCACAATTTGAATTCTGACAAACTCATACAGTTGCATAGCCACCAGTACAACGAAGGTTTAGATGGTTTCCATCAACCAAAAAAAAATGTCTTCATATCCTTTTGCAGCCAATCCTCTGTCGCACCTCTGTGGTCTCTGGTAAACTTTCTGTCTGCTTTCTATCACTATATTTGCTTTTCCTAGAATCTCACATAGTTTTTTATGCATGTATGTCTTTGACTTTTTTTACTTAGTATAATTCTTCGGAGGTTCAACCATCTTAGTACATGTATCATTATTTTATCCCATCTTATTGCTGAGTAGTGCTCCATTGCTTATATATCCCAGTTGATGGGCATTGTTGTGTGTTTTTTAAAAAATTAATTTATTTTAAAAAATTTATTTATGTATTCGCTGCATTGGGTCTTTGTTGCTAGAGAAAGCATAGGCTTTCTCTAGTTGCAGCGAGCAGGGGCTACACTCTGTTGCGCTGTGCGGGCTTCTCATTGTGGTGGCTTCTCTTGTTGTGGAGCATGGGCTCTAGGTGCACGGGCTTCAGTAGTTGTGACTTGTGGGCTCTAGAGCACGGCTCAGTAGTTGTGGCGCATGGCCTTAGTTGCTCCGCGGCATGTGGGACCCTCCGGGACCAGGGCTTGAACCAGTGTCCCCTGCATTGGCAGGTGGATTCTTTTTTTTTTTTTTTTTTTTTTTAAACATCTTTATTTGAGTATAACTGTTTTACAATAGTGTGTTAGTTTCTCCTTTACAACAAAGTGAATCAGTTATACATATACATATGTTCCCATAACTCTTCCCTCTTTTGTCACCCTCCCTCCCGGCAGGTGGATTCTTAACCACTGCGCCACCAGGGAAGTTCCTCTGTTGTGTTTTTTAAAAGTTTTTATTCTGAAATAATTTTGAACTTACAGAATAATGATAAAAATAGTAAGAGAGATTCTGTATATACCCTTTCCCCAGCTTCCTCTAATGCTAACATCTCCTGCGGCCATGGTGCAATCATCAACACTATGAACGAAACTACAGGCTTTATTTGGATTTTAGTTTTTCTGTTGCTTTTAGTTGTCATGTGTCTTTAGTCTCCTCTAGCGTGGACAGTTCCTTAGTCTTTCCATGTCTTTTTATTTTTTAATTATTTATTTATTTATTTTGGCCACACCGCGTGGCCTGTGGGATCTGAGCTCTCTGACCAGGGATTGAACCCAGGCCCACAGCAGTGAGAATGCGGACTCCTAGTCACTGGACCACCAGGAAATTCCCTCCACGTCTTTTGAAAAAGAATTCTTGGGCTTCCCTGGTGGCGCAGTGGTTGAGAGTCCGCCTGCCAATGCAGGGGACACGGGTTCGTGCCCCGGTCCGGGAGGATCCCACATGCCGCGGAGCGGCTGGGCCCGTGAGCCATGGCCGCTGAGCCTGCGCGTCCGGAGCCTGTGCTCCGCAACCCGAGAGGCCACAACAGTGAGAGGCCCGCGTACCGCAAAAAAAAATAAATAAAAAAAATAAAAAAAGAGTTCTTGTTTAGGTATTTTGTAGAATGTCCCTCAATTTGTGTGGTGATTAGACTGCAGTTACAGATTTTGGGGAAGAACTCCACAGAGGTTATGTGCCCTTCTCATGGTCTTATGTCAGGAGCTACATGATATCAGTATGTCTTATTACTGGTAAAATTAACCTTAATTATTTGATTAAAGTAGTGTCTGCCAGGTTTCTCCATAGTAAATTTATTACTTTTCCTTTTTTGCAGTCTGTTCCTTAGAAGCAAATTATTGCTTTTTAAATCCTGGTGTACATCAATGTGCATGGGAACATAGTTTAGCAATTCTCTTAATCTTAATTATAGTAATAGTAATAATATTATCTATCGCATACCCCACCTGCATATTTTCTAAACACAAGTGGATGATCTCATTTAATCCTCAGGATACCTCTTTGAAGTAGATACTTTTTTCATGCCCATTTTATAACTTAGAAGATTGAGGGAGTGTCTTGCCCAAGGTTCAGCAGTTAGCAATGGAGCCAGATGCTGACATAAGCCTAACTTGAGGGCCAGCATTTAACACGTGCCATATGGTTGTTGTTAGAGCTTAGAATGGGGATGCTCTCATTTTTTGCCCGAGAAAACAAATGAACACTTCCTATATTTGACAAATCTCTTTTGTTCTTTAAGAAAAATTTTTTTCTTTTTACTTTCAGTAAGATTCCTTGTGTGACTAAAGATTTTAGTCAGCTGTGCATGGCAGTAACATTACATTAAAATCATGGAGAACTCCAAGATACTTTGGGGAGCACTGCAGATCTATTTTTAGACTTCTTTCAAAAATAGGACTGAAGGTTAGGACAGAGTATTCAGAAGAGAAAACTGCTTTTGGAGGAGTATTTACTTAAAGCATGACCCTGAGCCTTCTCCTCCCTGGATTTTTTTAGCCTCTCTTAACCAGGGTGTCATGTTTATCTGTGTGTCCAAGCCCCACATGTTCACTTTTGTTTACCACACTAAAAACTGCTGTGTTACACAGTCAAATGTGTCTCTGAATGGCCTAAATCGGTGGATGACAACTGTGGTTAAATGATAACTCAGTATCTGTGAGCCTCTCTTCTGGTAGCAACGGAGCCACTGAAGGTCAGGCTGTGTGGGTGGACATTTGCACATCTTCCCTGTGACTCACTCAGCAGCCTGCCTTTCCAAGGGGAAATAGCAGTAGGTGGCTACAAAGCTCTGTTCATCTCCTCCCTTCTGTCTCATGCTGTGTAGATTGGGTATCCCCAAATCCTTGAAATCACATACCTAGATGACTTGAATGTATCTAGTCTGCCAAGCTGTTCAGATACGAGTGCAGTTTTTAAAAATAAAGTTTGTTTCTAAATGTCTGTTGTAAGCCTGGCCGTATATGACAGAGTCCACAGGTTAAACAAGACACTGTTCATCACCCAAAGCCAACCTGGACAGGCACACACATAAAAACTATAGAATTAATTTCCTTAGGAAGGGAGGAGGAAGGCAGCTGTTTAGTATGAGTCTGATGCTTGCATACAATAACTAGAAAATTTTATAAGAATAGAAAATTATTTGGGGTGGTAATAACAGAGGTCAAGTTTATGGGTATCTGGATCTACCTTCAGAAATCAGAGAGGTGAGAATTGGTTTTTTCTCAGATATAGTTTTCTACACATTTGTTATAGAGAAAGTGTTAGGTACAGGAAAATGTAAGGAAGAAAGTGAAAGTAGACCATTCCTATCACCAGAAATACCCACTCTTTTGTTTTGCATAATCTATCTCCTTTCTTCCCTCCCTCTTTTTCTCTCCCTCTCCTATGCTACAAATACATTGGTAATCCTGCATTTTTAATGTAATACCACATCATAAGGATTTTCCCCACCATTTAAAGAAAAAGACTTTGCTAATGTGGTGGGAGAAAAATAACTAGTTTTAATTTGCATGCCATTAATAGTTTAGTTAGGATTAACATTCTTATGTTGACTGTCAATTTACAGGTACCTACAGGGTGTTAGCTTTTCTATTCTTTATCTTACTATAATTGGAAACGTTACTAAAGCAAGCCTCTGATTTCAGATGTCCTAAATGATGCTATATTTGATGAAGATCATGATGAGATGGTGATTGTGAAGGACATAGACATGTTTTCCATGTGTGAACATCATCTAGTTCCATTTGTTGGAAAGGTAAGTTTTTCTATGTTGTCTCCTAACAGTGTTTAAAAGCACAATGACAGTTTTAAAGTTAGGATAATTATATTTTAAATTGTCAACTGCTAACTACTAATATCTCAGATATTTAGAATTACACATAAACATTTACTCTTTATCAACCCTACTAATCTAATAGCTGGAAATTAACAAAATAAAAACAAAGTAGCAGAAGGCCCTCTAGGCAAGCATTTCACAGTAAATACCATGTTAGTAGGTTAAAATAATGAGATTAAAGACCATCTTTTTTTTTTAGGTAGCTGCTGCAGGCTCTGAAAACCTTTGCCCTTTATTTTGACTTGATCCAAGATATACTTTTGTATAATATGACATGAGCAGTAATGATTGCAGAATTTCTTGTGGCAGAGGTTATAGTATTAGTGGGTTTAATTTGTTTCCAACCCTTTCTATTTTAGGAAAAATGAATCTGTGAGCCAGATAATGTTATCTAGTTTGCTGTAGTTAAACATACTTTTGAGAACAAGTGGGTTACCAAGAGTTGCGCTTTTCTCTTCCCTCCCCCCATATCATAATTTTATTTTATTTTGACTTTTTATTAATAATTTTCAAATAGAAGACTTACAGGAAATAGTAGTATGAATATCTAAACACCCATCACCTAAATTTCACGTGTTAACATTTGCTTCATATTTTTTTGTTAAAGTATTTTTTCATTTTTTATAGAAGTGAAACGTAGAAAAATGCACAGATCATTAGGGTACTTCCTGCTACTTCACAGATCAAGAACTAGAACATTATCAGTGTCCTAGAAGCTCACCTTGTGCCCCTTGTTAATCCCTAAGCCATCTTGTCCCCACAGGTAACCAGTATATGGATTTGTAACATTATAGATTGATTAGTTTTGCTTGTTTTTCAATTACTATATATAAATAGGTGGGGTCTATAGAATGTACTCTTCTGTGTTTAGTTTCCTTTGTTCCATATTGAAAGAGTCATTGATGTTATGTTATTGCCTGTCATTATATTTTCATTGCTATATATAATTCCACTGTACAAACATACCACAATTTATTCTGTTCTTGGAGGACATTTGTATCGTTTCCTCTCTCTCTGTTTGGGTTTTTTGGTTGTTGTTGGTGGTGGTTTTTTTGTTTTTGGCTATTACAAACAATACTGCTACCAGCATTCTTTTGGTGCACAGATGCATTTCTTTTTTAAATTTTTATTTATTTTTTAATTTTCTGAAAGAATTTATTTATTATTTATTTATTTATTTACCGAGCCACACAGCATGTGGGATCTCAGTTCCCTGGTCAGGGATTGAACCTGGGCCATGGCAGTGAAAGCCCAGAATCCTAATCACTAGGCCACCAGGGAACTCACTAATTTAATTTTAGTTGATTTACAATATTGTATTAGTGTACAGGTGTACAGTAAAGTGATTCAGCTGTAGGTGTGTGTGTGTGTGTGTGTGTGTGTGTGTGTGTGTGTGTGTGAGTGTGTGTGTGTGTGTGTATTTTTTTTTCAGGTTATTTTCCATTCTAGATTATTATAAGATATAGAATATAGTTCCCTGTGCTATACAGTAAATTCTTATTACCTGTGTATTTTATGTATAGTAGTTTGTATCCTAATTTATCCCTTTCCCCTTTGGTAACCATAAGTTTGTTTTCTATGTCTATTAGTCTGTTTCTGTTTTGTCTATACATTCATTTGTATTAGTTTTAAGGTTCCACATATAAGTGATATCATATGATATTTGTCTCTCTCTGACTTACTTCACTTAGTATTGTATTCTCTGGGTCAACCCACGTTGCTGCAAATGGCAATACTTTATTCTTTTTTATGGCTGAGTCATAGTCCATTGTATACATGTACCATATCTTCTTAAACCAATTGTCTGTTGATGGACACTTGGGTTGTTTCTGTGTCTTGGCTATAGTAAATAGTGCTGCTCTGAACATTGTGGTGCATGTATTTTTTTGAGTTAGAGTTTTAATCTTTTCTGGATATATGCCCAGGAGTGGGACTGCTGGATCATATGGTAACTCTAGTTTTTGAAGGAACCTCCATAGTGGTTGCACCAATTTACATTCCCACCAACAATGTAAGAGGGTTCCCTTTTCCCCACACCCTCTCCAGCATTTATTATTTGTAGACTTTTTGATGATGGTCATTCTGATCAATGTGAAGTGATACCTCATCGTGGTTTTGATTTTCATTTCTCTAATAATTAACATGTTGAACACTGTTCATGTGCCTGTTAGTCATCTGTGTGTCTTCTTTGGAGAAATGTCTGTTTAGACCTTCTGCCCATTTTTTGATTGGTTTTTTTTTTCAATATTGAGTTATATGACTTGCTTGTATATTTTGGATATTAACCTCTTGTTGGTCACATTGTTTGCAAACATTTTCTCCCATTAGGTAGGTTGTCTTTTTGTTTTGTTGATGGTATTCTTTGCTGTGCAAAAGCTTTTAAGTTTGATTAGGTCCCATTTGTTTATTTTTGCTTTTATTTCTTTTGCATTGGGAGACTGATCTAAGAAAATATTGCCATGACTTATGTCAGGGAATGTTTTGCCTATGTTCTCTTCTAGGAGTTTTATGGTGTCATGTCTTATATTTAGGTCTTTAAGCTATTTTGAGTTTATTTTTGTGTACAGTGTGAGGGAGTGTTCTAATTTCATTGATATACATGTAGCTATCCAGCTTTCCCAACACCACATTTGAAGAGCTTGTCTTTTCTCCATTGTATATTCTTGCCTCCTTTGTCGTAGATTAATTGACCATAAGTACATGGGTTTATTTCTGGGCCCTAAGGTTGTGTTTTTATTGTTGTTTGTCACAAGGTATTTTCTGATTTCTTCTTTGATTTCATCACATGAAATCTGGGATTTCTATCCTATTCCATTGATCTTTGTGTCTGTTTTTGTGCCAATACTATGCTGTTTTGATTACTGTAGCTTTGTAGTATTGTCTGAAGTCTGGGAGAGTTATGCCTCCAGCTTTGCTCTTTTCCCTCAGGATTGCTTTGGCAATTCTAGGTCTTTTGTGACTCCATATAAATTTTAGTGTTACTTGTTGCAGTTCTGTGAAAAATGTCATGGGTATTTTGATAGGGATTGCATTAAATCTGTAGATTGCTTGGAGTAGTATGGCCATTTTAACAATATAAATTCTTCTAATCCAAGAGGATGAGATATCTTTCCATTTCTTTGAATCATCTTCAATTTACTTACTTTATCAATGTTTTATAGTTTTTAGTGTATAGGTCTTTCACCTCCTTGGTTAAATATTCCTAGGTATTTTTTTTGTTTTTTAATTGGATGTGATTTTAAACAGAATTTTTTAACTTTCTCTTTCTGATATTTGTTAGTGTAAATAACTGCAACATATTTCTGTATATTAGTCTTGTATCCTGCTACCTTGCTGATTTCTTTTATTCTGATAGTTTTTGTGTGGCGTCATTAGGGTTCTCTATATAGAGAACCGTGTCATCTGCAAATAGTGACAGTTTACCTTTTTACTTCCAATTTGGGTACCTTTTCTTTTTCTTATCTGATTGCTGTGACTCGGACTTCCAATACTATGTTGAATAGGAGTGGTGAGAGTGGGCATCATTGTCTTGTTCCTGAATTTAATAGGAAGGCTTTAAGCTTTACACTGTTGAGTATCATATTGGCTGTGGATTTGTCATAAATGGCTTTTATTATGTTGAGATATGTTCCCTCTACGACCTTGGTGAGAGTTTTTGTCATGAGTGGATGTTGAATTTTGTCAAATAATTTTTCTGCATCTATTGAGATAATCATGTGGTTTTTGTCTTTCCTTTTCTTAATGTGGTGTATCACATTGATTTGTATGTTGAACCATCCTTGAAACTCTGTAATGAATCCAACTTGATCATGGTGTATGATCCTTTCTATGTATTATTGGATTCAGTTTGCTAACATTTTGTTGAGGATTTTTGCATCTATAGTCATCAAAGATATTAGCCTGCAATTTTCTTTTATTTGTAGTGTCTTTGGTGTGAGGGTGATGGTGGATTCCTAGAATGAATTTGAGAGTGTTTCCTCCTCTTCAATCTTTTGGAATAGTTTGGGAAGGATAGGTGTAAGTTCTTTGGATGTTTGGTAGAATTTTCCCAGTGAAGCCTTCAAGTCCTGGACTTTTGTTTGCAGGGAGGTTTTGTTTTTAAATTTTTTATTACAGATTCTGTTTCACTTCTAGTGATTGGTCTGTTCAAATTATCTTTCTTCCTGACTCAGTTTTGGCAGGCCATAGGTTTCTAGAAACTTGTCCTTTGCTTCCAGGTTGTCCAATTTTTTATAGTATTGTCTTACGATTTTTGTTTGTTTGTTTGTATTTCTGCAGTATTGGTTGTTATTTCTCCTCTTTCACGTCTTGTATATTTGGGTCCTCTCTCTTTTCTTCTTGGTGAGCCTGGCTAGAAGTTTGTCTGTTTTATCTTTTCAAAAAACCAGCTCCTGGTTTTATTGATCTTTTCTATTTTTAAAAAAATCTCTATTTTATTTATTTTCTTTCTGATCTTTATGATTTCCTTCCTTCTGCTGACTTTGGGTTTTGTTTGTTCTTCTTTTTCTAATTCTTTAGGTGATAGGTTAGGTTGTTTGAGATTTTTCTTATTTGAGGAAATCCTGTATTGCTATGAACTTCTCTCTTAGAACTGCTTTTACTGCATTCCATAGATTTTTGTAATGTTGTGGGTTTTTTTTTTTTTTTTTTTTTTTTTTTGTGGTATGCGGGCCTCTCACTGTTGTGGCCGCTCCTGTTGCGGAGCACAGGCTCCAGACGCACAGGCTCAGCAGCCATGGCTCACGGGCCCAGCAGCTCCGCAGCATGTGGGATCTTTCCAGACTGGGGCACGAACCTGTGTCCCCTGCATCGGCAGGCGGACTCTCAACCACTGTGCCACCAGGGAAGCCCTAAGGTTGTGTTTTTATTGTTGTTTGTCACAAGGTATTTTCTGATTTCTTCTTTGATTTCATCATTGACCTATTGGGTTTTTAATAGCATATTATTTAGCCTCCATGTGTTTTGTTTTGTTTTTTCCTGTTTTTCTTTGAGGTTGATTTCTCATGTCATACCATTGTGGTCAAAAAAGATGCTTGAAATAATTTCTGTCCTCTTAAATTTGTTGAGGTTTGTTTTATGACCTAGTATATGGTCTATTCTAGAGAATGTTCCATGTGTGCTTGAAAAGAATTTTTTTTTTTTTAATGTAGTGTCCATCCTATAGATATCAGTTAAGGCCAACTGGTCTAGTGTCATTTTAGGACCTCTGTTGCCTTATTGATTTTCTGTCTGGAAGATCTATACATTGATGTCAGTGAGGTGTTAAAAGTCTCCTACTATTATTGTATTCCTGTCACTTTCTCCCTTTGTTAGTATTTTTATATATTTAGGTATTCCAAAATGGGTGCATATATGTTAATGAGTATAATATCCTCTTCCTGTATTGATCCCTTTATTATATAATGTCCTTGTCTTTCTTTATGGACTCTGTTTTAAAGTCTATTTTGTCCAATATGAGTATTGCTACCTCTGTTTTCTTGTCACTTCTATTTGCATGAAATATCTCTTTTCATCCCTTCACTTTCAATCTGTGTGTGTATTTTGCCCTGAAGTGAATCTCTTGTAGGCAGTGCATTTTAGTTTCTTGTCTTTTTATTCAGTCTGCCACTCTGTGTCTTTTGATGGGAGCATTTAGTCCATTGACATTTAAAGTAATTATTGATTGGTATGTACTTATTGCCATTTGAAACCTTGTTTTCCATTTGATTTTGTAGTTCTTCTTTGTTCATCTGTTTATGTTTTTCCTTTTGTGGTTTGATGGTTCTTTTTTATATTATGCTTGAGTTCCTTTCTTTTTGGTTGCTGTGAATCTGTCATGTGTTTTTGATTTGTGGTTATCCTGGTTTTCAAGTATGTTGACCCATAACTATATCTACTTGCTTTAAACTGATAGTCATATCATATAAGTTTGAACATGTTCTAAAAGATCTACATTTTAATACTCTCCTTTCCCATATTTTATGGCTTTGATGTCCCATTTTACATCTTCATGTTTATTCTTTTGCTGTTAATTGTAGTTAAAATTGCATTTACAAATTTTTTTGATTGTTTTGCAGTGTAAATAATGTAAACATTATTTACAATGTCATCTTAGTTTCAGATGTACAGCACAGTGCTTCAGTTATTGTTTTTTAATCTACTGGCTTATTTAAGTGATCTTCAGTCCTTTTATATATTTCCTTTTCTTTTTTTTATATTTTATTTTTGGCTGCATCAGGTCTTAGTTGTAGCATGTGGGATCTTTCATTGCCGCATGCAGGCTCTTCATTGTGGCACTTGGGCTTCTCTGTAGTTGTGGCACACAGTCTCCAGAGCGCATAGGCTCTGTGGCTGTGGCACACAGGCTCATTAGTTGTGGAGCGTGGGCTCAGTTGCTCCATGGCATGTGGGATCTTAGTTCCCTGACTAGGGATTGATCCTACATCCCTTGCATTGGAAGGTGGATTCTTAACCACTGGACCACCAGGGAGGTCCCATATATTTGCTTTTCCTATTGTGATTTTTCCCTATCCTATAGATTCTTTTTTTAAAAATTGAGAACATTTTAAAAAATTAATTAATTTAATTTTGGCTGCATTGGGTCTTCATTGCTGCGCACAGGCTTTCTCTAGTTGAGGTGAGCGGGGGCTACTCCTCGTTGCAGTGCACAAGGCTTCTCATTGCGGTGGCTTCTCTTCATTGCGGAGCATGGGATCTAGGCACACAGGCTTCAGTAGTTGTGGCTCGTGGGCTCTAGAGCACAGGCTCAGTAGTTGTGGCACACAGGCTCAGCTGCTCCACGGTATGTGGGATCTTCTCAGACCAGGGCTCAAACCTGTGTCCCCTGCACTGGCAGGTGGATTCTTAACCACTGCGCCACCAGGGAAGTCCCCCTGTAAATTCTTGCTTCTCTGCTATTTAGAGAAAACCTTTCAATATTTCTTTAAGGGTAGGGTTAATATTGCTGAATTCTTTTAGTTTTTGCTTGTCTGAGAAATTCTTTATCTCTCCTATTCTAAATTATATTCTTGCTGGGTAGTTGCAGGGTTTTCCCTTTCAGGACTTTGAATATATCATGCCACTCCCTTCTGGCCTGCAAAGTTTCTGCAGAGAAATCTGCTGCTAGCCTTATGGGGGTTCCCTTGTAACTGACTGTTTTTCTCCTGCTGCCTTTAGAATCCTTACATTAACTTTGGCACTTTAATTATGATATATCTTGGTCTGGGTCTGTTTGTGTTCATCTTGTTTGGAACCCTCTATCCTTCCTGTACCTGAATGTATTTCATTCTTCAGGTATGGAAAGTTTTCAGCCATAATTTCTGATACATTTTTGATCTCTCTTTTCTCCATCTGAAACCTGTTACGAGTTGGTTGGCACACTTTATATTATCCCATAGTTCTCACATGGTGCTTTCATTTTGTTGTTTGTCTTTCCATCTGCTGTTCTGATTGGATGATTTCCATTATTCTATCTCTCAGATCACTTATTTGTTCTGTTTTATTGCTTCTAGATTGGTTTTTATATTGGGAATTGAGTTATCTAATTTTGATTGGTTCCTCTATAGTTTCTAGTTCCTTGTTACAGTGACCTGCATTTCTATCTATAATCCTTTAGCATTTTTATTACCTATATTTTAAACTTGGGGTCTAGTTGACTGGTAGAGCCTGTTTCATTATTAGTTCTTTCAGGGGATTTCTCTTGTCCTTTTAATTGGGAGTAGTTCCTCTGCTTTTTCATTATACTTAACTGTTTCTCCTAAATTCATAATCTCCTGTGGTCTTGAAGGGGTGTTTTAATGTGGGGTGTCCCTGTGTAGGCTGTGTGAGTCCAGTATTTTTGATACAAGGGCTGTTTTTGGTATGCATGCCAGCCACATCTTTCCTCAAAGTGTACTGGCTGTCATCCTCCTGATAGCGGATGTGATTGGTGGTGTGTCCAGAGCCTGAGCTGGGTGTTGGGTGGGGCCTCCTCTTTGCTCCGTGGCTGTCACACACGGGGTGGGGTGTGCTCCCCAGTTGTTGGAGCAGAAGCCTAGAGGGTCAGGTTCAGTAAGGCTCCATGGCCCTTGAATGCATGCCCCGTCTCAAAGCATGTGGCTGCTGAAGCAGGTGAAGCTCACATGGTCTCAGTGAACCCAGGCACCACCCAAGCAGGTGTCCGCACCTCTGCTCAGCAGCAGCCCAAGGCCATGTCCCTTTCTCCGTTGTGTTCGTCCCAGGCCTAGTTCTAGGCTGTGATGTGCGGTGGGCTGGTGCAGGGGGCCAGGGTGCGATGACTGCAGGAATCCAGCTGGTTGTGCTGCTGCCTGGGACCTGGGCTGCCTCTGTGGTGGACCTCTTCCAGGACCTATCTGCCCCAGATCTGGCACCGAGCTGTAGTGTGGGGTGGGCGGACCTGGAGTGCTCCTGGCAGGTAGTGAGGCACTGTTTACTCCGCCCCAGAGGCTGTCCCCCCAAGACGTTTCTGTGGTGCTACCCAATGTGTGTGCTGACCAAGTCGGCCATGGCTGGACTGCCCCTACCCTGTGAATGCTGACAGTGGACTTTGAGGTTTGGACCAGACCACTCCCCAGGCCCTCAGAACTATCTCTTTGCAGCTAGGCTGGGTCCTCTCTCAGGACTTGTCCATCCAGGATTCAGTGCCTAAGCTCTGTGTGTACTAGCAGCACCCCTCCCGGCCCTGGCAAGCTTTTTGGACTGGAAGTGTGGCCAGGTGGAAGCCAGCGGTGCCCTCTCTCCCGATTGCTGGCCAACCACCTTGCGTATTCCTTGCAAGCAGAGTCCAGGCCCCTCTAGCCCCTCTGTCTATTCCAGCAAACCTCCCAGTAGGCAAGGGGGCCCCTCAGGGCTTGGGCCTGCCCCTGTGGACCTTCCCTCCTTCACAGATCCCTCCCAGGGGCACCGGTCCTGTCCTGATGTCTTTTTTTTTTTTTCTCATCCTGCCTGGTTACACAGAGAACTTTCTTATAGCTTTGGTTATATAAGAAATCTGCCAGTTTCCAGTTGGTTTTCTGTATGAATTGTTCCATGTGTAGATGGATTTTGATGTGCTTGTTGCGGGAGATGAGCTCTACGTCCTTCTGCTCCGCCATCTTGATCCTCCTCTTGCATGCATTTCTATTGGAATGTACCTAGGAGTGGATGTACACAGGGATACAGGGTGTACCTGTGTTCAACTTATTAAATACAGACTTTTAGTTTTCCAAATTGGTTGTACCAGTTAACATTTCCTATACTCTCATGAGTCCTAGTCACTTCACATCCTCATCAACATTTGGCACTTTCAGTCTTTTTAAGTTTAGTATTCTGATGTGTGTGTAGTGGTATCTCTTTTTAAAACCTTTTATTACAGAAAACTTCAAACGTATCTAAGAATAGGTATATTAGTATATAACGTTCCATGTTCCCATCAACCAGTTTCAACAGTTATCAGTAAAGGACCAATCTTGTTCTATATACATCCCCACTGGACTATTTTGAAGCAAATCCTAGATAACATTGTTTTTTTTCTATAATTTCTTCCAGCATATTTCTCTAAAAGATAAGGATTTTTTTAAGAAACATAACTGATTTGATTATCAACCTAAAAAGTTGGCAGTAAATCCTTCAATACATTGAAGTATGTTACCTACATGACTCTTCATTACTAATTATTAATACCTATCTCTAAAATATTCTTACTTATCCTCAGTAGCACTACCATAGACAAAAGTAACAGTAATTCTTAAATAGCATCTAATAACTAACTGATACTTACATGTTTCCAGGTGTCTCAGCTGTCTTGTTGGTTTAAACCAGAATCCAAATAAGGGTTACACATTTGCATTCGCATTGCATTTGGTTGTTACGCATCTTAAGTCTCTTAATCTACAATAATCTCCTCTGCCAGCCCCACCCCGATGACATTCTGTACAAGAGAAACTAGGCCAGTTGTTCTGTAGAGTGTCTCAGTTTCTGGATTTGCTCCATTCAATCTCTGCATTTTTCTATAAACTGGATTAGATCTAAAACTTCCTAAGTTTAAGGTTAAACATAATTGACAAGAGTAGTTTATCGGGGTGCTGAGGATTCAGTATTCCATCACATGAGGAGGCACATGTGGTCTGGTAGTCACACAACTAACGATGCTGGGCCGTGACAGCAGAGCTATGGATTTTCAGAAATGAGGGAACCTTTGAGCTCATGGCTACCTTTCATTTTAAGTGAGAATATCAGGCCCAGGAAGCTGTGAATTGTCCAAGAGGACATAGGGAGTTAGTGACTTGGCTGGGGTCAGACCCAGGAACTTGATCCTGTACTCAGCCTCTCTCCACTATATCCTCCTACCTTCTGCTCTGATTACTTCTGTGTCTGTGTTCTTACTAACTCAGTTTTTAAACATACTGTTCAGTGATGATTGCCTAAAGTGGCCATTTACAGGAATTCCCTGGTGGTCCAGTGGTTAGGACTCCGTGCTTTCACTGCCAAGGGCCCAGGTTCGATCCCTGGTCAAGGAGCTAAGATCCCACAAGCCGCACGGCATGGCCAAAAAAAAAAAGTGACCATTTTAATGACAGGATCTTTGGGAAGACTAAAAATAGAATAAACAAATAAATTATAGCTCTGTATATAAGTGTATAAATTTCAAGGGGTACTTCTGTACCTTGGTTCTATGGGAAAGTTTCAACTCTAATTTTTCTTTGAAATACCCAATGTTCAGGTGCTACTTAACTTTCTCCTTTTGCTGAGCAGGAAGGCAATGAATTGGTATTCTCAGACTCCCAAAGCATAGTGCCTAATAGATGGGAAAAAAAACCACAAATTACTCCTGGATTATTCAAGTGTACAGTAAATATTAGGTGAACAAATGCAACAAATGCTGGCAAACCATGATGCACATGAGTTGATCATTTTATATTAGGTAAATTGATTGCCTATAAGTGACCATTTATTAATCTTTTTACAGAACTAATATTCTCTCATACTTTACACTTAGCTGAAAGACATGTAACTTTTTCATATTAGATATTAATCAGTGCTTTTTAAGATTATAGAAATGGCTTTGCCTTATAGTAGGTCCTACAAGAACTTAGGTCTTAGGATCCAGATTCTCTCTGAGTCACAACTTGTAGCTGTGTCCTGTGTTCTCTAGCAGCTTAGAAATGGGACTGCCTAGGATGACAAAAGAGCACAGAGACCCTCTTTCTGTGCAACAGGGCAAGATTTTTAAGGCCACCATGATGTATAGAATGGCAATATTTATACTTACAGTTTCAGCCATTTAAAGGAGGTTTTCTTAGCTACATTTTAATGTTGCTGTGGGATAATTAGCACTTTCCTGAGAAAGTTTCCCCTCAACAGAGGAAAGAGTTTAAGAATTGTGTCAAGAGTTTAACTTCACCAGGAAATACCACAACTATACTTCAAATTTGTCATTTTATTAATAGTCATTCTTATTTTCCTTTTACTTAATTTATGTGATTTAACTGCTTATGTAAGTGCTTCATTATCTATGTCTTAAAGCTTCTAGATGTTTTAAAAATGTTTTCATTGTGTTGAACTGCACTGTAAGTATACTGTATTATGTTTCCTTTCGTCACAAAGAAGTATTGTGTTTTCACTTAGCTCATGATTTCTGTCTCTTCTCTGAAGGTCCATATCGGTTATCTCCCTAACAAGCAAGTTCTTGGCCTCAGCAAACTTGCTAGGTAAGTATGACTGTGTAGTGAATAAGGTGACAGGTTTATAGGAACTGCCCCTACATGGTGAGAATCTTATCAGGCTTGTCTCTTGATCACTGTGGATCTAACTTGGAAGGTACATTCCAACTTACTTTATAGTTGCAGAGACAATATATAGACAATAAGTATAGTCTAAGACAGACTAAGAGGACCTGAAAACACAAATGCCCTTCCTCTCGCTCCCCTATTGCCTGCCTTCTCCACCTCCCACCTGCACATCCTTGAAGCCTTACCTCACACTTCTCTCAGTAGAGCCTTCACTGACTGGAGAGGACCTGAGGGTGCATTCAGTTCAGCCCCCGTTCTTTAAGGGTGGTTTAGCTAACTGCAGGGGAGAGGAAACTGGCACAGAGGTCTAACGGCACTGCTCTTTGAAGTGGGGGCCTCAACTCTGCCTTCCACTATACCTGGGTACCTCCACACATCTCTGCATCCTGTAGGGCCAGTTGGTTCACATCTGGTTCTGTTGCTTCTACAGACCCAAGACCATGCCTTCCTTGGCTTTTTCAGCTTTCCCCCGCCTCTCTCAGCTCTATTATGAGACGGTACTAACTCTCTCCCTATTTCTTTCTGCTACAGTCATTTTTTCATTCTTGATCCTATGGGTTCTGGCCTTTGCTACCATTTTTGAGTTTTAGGAAAGAGTGGTGATATATACAAGCATGGTCTCCTGTGTTTAACTAGAAGTCAAATTGAGGGTCAGTGTTCATATATCTCTGATAGGGACAAAATATTGGTGACTAGACCTAAATACCCTTTTGTGTAGTTTCCTTGTATAGAGTTAGCAAGTTGTGGGTGATGGGGAAACATTGGGAGGTGTATGTGTTAAAGGAGAGTTAAAATGAAGGAGTAGGTAATGAAATGCCATCAAGAGTCCCCCTCCTTCTAAAAATAAACCAAGCTAAGTTTGGATAACTTGATTGAGGTGAAAGTGACCATATCAAAATTGGAATAAACATACCTTTGTGACCAACTGACTGTCTGTGGCTCTGATATGTTCCTGCTGCTTCTCCACTTAGACAATCCTGAAATGGTGGTCCAGATCTTTTTCAATTCTGTGTTGGACTCTAAACACCATCCCTGCAATCTGATGCCTGCTCTCCACAGCTGTTCTTCTTACTTTGTTTTCACTTCCACTTTCTTACTCATTTCTTCTAGGGATTAAGAAGAAAGTAGGTAGAAGAGAGAAATTTAACTTCCCTAGTTTCTGACTGGTTTCCCTAGTTCCATTCCTACTTGGCAATCTCACTACCAGACAGGACTACTTGGTAGCATGAAAGGATGTTCTTACATCATAAATATAATTGCTTTACTGCAGTCAGGCTCTTAATACAAATACGCAAACATGTTGGTGCCTTTCAGTGATCTGTACCCAATGACGGTGCCAAGGAGTGGCTGAAAAATAGTATTGGTGGTGATGGGGTTAATCAATCTTATTATAATTTCATTAGCAACCTCCTCTCCAATAACTTACTCCCAAGCGATAAAGTTATATATACAAGTGTCTTTGTTATAATTGGTTATTCTTACTGTTATATAATACATAGTCTAAGATCAGCAGGCTTGCTGTGCAAACACAGCTATAGGCTCACTCCCCTGGTTCCTTCCCTCTCTTCCAGCAAGATTGCGAATCTTCCACCTTATATAGAAATCTTGGCACTGCTTCTGCCTGTATCAGACTGCCCATGTGTAAAAGGTGTAGCATAGACAGTTTTCATATTATAAAAAGCTTGGCGGACCACACTAGGCCATGGTCTTAATGTAAGCAGTCTTCTCTAGAAGACCACACTATGTAGGCTGTGGGTAACACTTTATAGAAATGGATTGGAGAGTGATCTAGTGAGATCTTGGAAAAGGTGGTGACTTGGGGGTAGAAGGAATAGTCTTTGGTTATTTCCTTTCCTAGTGAAAGGAAAAGCTCTCCAATAATTAAGCTTTTATGAACAATACAAAGGAGTTAATTATTAGCATGGGGATTTGTCCTTACACTAATAGGATTAAAACATAAGAAAAAAAATGGAGCAGTAAACCAAAGAACTGAACTCAGATATTTTGTAAAAATTTTGAATAAAGGGTCTATTAAATGAAACAGGAGACTAAGATATTATCCAACTGCTTATTCCTTATAAGAAGTTGGAATATTTAGGGAATGAAGAGGAATAAATAAGGCTAAATGTCTTAGCAAAACTTCACTGCTCATTTTAATCTTGTATGTGAAGTTTGTTATATGCTTGCCTTTAAACGAATGACCTTTCAGTGCCAGGGAAGTCAAATATCAAACAGTAAAGCTTTAAGTAACAAGAAAATGCCAAAAGTGAGTTGATCTGGTTTAACTAGTAGAATTCTAGAGTAAATTTAGTTTGAATAGAAATTCCTTCTGTTGCTGAAAATCCACTCAACATGTATTCATTTTCTTGAATTAGAAAATTGAGTGAACACAATTAAATCTTGAATATAGAATTGTAGTGCCTCAGGTAGCCATGGTTCAATGGTTGGGCACTTACTGTGAAAGGACGATGTGCCAGTTATCATGGCTGCTAGAGAGAAGTAGGACAGAGCCACTGCCCTCAAGGAGAGTGGACAGTACTCCGCAGCAGGTGCCACAGATGTGCCTGGTTAGGAGGTCTGAGTTCAGAGAAGCCAAGATGGCTGTGGCCAGGCAGGACTGAGGAGACCCAGAGGTAGAGGGCTGAACAGAATTCTGAACAGAAGAGAAATTCCTGTAGGTACAGTTAATGCATAAACAAAGGCAAATCAGAGGGTAGGAGCAAGGCATCTTCCAGTGGATTGGGAGCAGTTTGATTGATACAGGAGATTGGGAGATAGTTAACAAGGGTAGATTCGATCACAAAGGGAACATTAAATTACAAAGGGAACATTGTTTTCTTGTTTCTCTATGCTATAAAAGTAACATAACATACCAGTTAAACTTAAATACAAGTGAGTGAGTAAAGGGAAAACTTTTCTTTCCTGTTTCTATTCCCCACTAGAGATCTTTCACTATCCTTCTGGAAGATTTCAGTGCAAACACAAACATGTAGCCTTAAAACTACTAGCTAAATGAGGCAAAAGGGGATCATATCCTACATTCTATACTACTTTAAAAAAAAAAACTTAATACCTTGAAATTCCTTGGACATCTTTTAGTCTAAAAAAGTTCCTTTTAATGGCTACATAGTATTTCTTTAATATAATTAATTTAACCAGTCTTTGATGTAAGTATAGCCTACAGTTTGAGACTACTGTCAAAAATGGGAAAAAGAAGAACTTTGGTGAACATGTCCTTATCTATTTCCTTACTTTGAGTCTAAGATTGGAGTAGGATTTGCTGGGTTAAGGGTAGCTAAATTTTTGATATTACCAAATTGCTCTCCAGAAAAGATCATACTGATCTATACTCTAGTAATAGATTAAAGGTGTGTGTTTCTCTACCCTTTTGCCAACACTGGCAAACATTGAAGAGTGTGAAACCCAAACAGGTAAGAAAAAATGGTACCTGTTGCTTTAATTTGCATTTAATCGGGAGAGGCTGAATTTTTTTTCAGGAACCTCTGCTCTTAGTCTTCGCTAATTTTTCCATTGGGTTGCTTGTCTTTTTATTACTGATCTGTATGAGCTCTCTGAATATTAAAGCTGCAAATAATTTTTCCAGGCTTGTCATTTGTCTGTTTTCTAGTAGTATTTTTCATGAAGTTTAAAACCTATGTAACCACCATAAACTCATGTTTTTGGGGGGTATTTTTATGGCTTTATTTTTATATTTAGATATTTGCTTCATCTGGAAATGTATTTAGGGGCAAGGAGTAAGAGGGAATCCATCCATTGCTGTTGTATGCTCACTGACCCCCCGCAACACCTCCACTTTCCTCGCATCATCACCACACTGCCTTCTTGCTATCCTCACTGCCACTCTCTGGGCCTTCATGTTCCTCCTGGGTTATGTGTTAAATTCCTAACTCCTGTCCTCTCATCTCTTAGGATCCTTAAATCTGCTCTCATATGCTGCTAGGATGTTCTTTCTCAAGTGTGGATTTCACAAAAGCTATGGAGCTGCGAAGGGGCAGCATTAATGAAGTTCAAGCTTCTTACCTTAGCTGACAGGTCCCACTGTGATCTGGCTCTGTTCTTGCTCTTCTTTCACTTTTTGCTCTAGCCACTCTTGAGAATTTGCAGCCCAGTGTCAAGTCTAGCTTGTCAAGTTATATGAAGGCATCAGAAATACTTCTAAGGTTTGCAAGGGTTAAGTTATACCATCCATGGGTTCTTCCTGCAAAAGTATCACCAGATTACTTTCCCAGTTGCCAGAGGAGAGAAAGCATAATGCAAGAGAAAACAGAGGATGGAGCACAGATGTTATAAGACCAGTAAGTAGGCTATTTAAATAAGCTGTCCACTGGGTTAAATCTGGTATCCAACTGTGTGCCCCTTTTAAAATAATAAAATGTTAATAAAAATCAAGGCAAAATTTGTCAAAGGGGATAAAGTGAGTCCTTATTTTGAGAAGGTTGTGTAATAAAAGTGGTCATGAATCTTCATCAAATGGGTTCAAAACAAAACATGAACTGGCTGAAATGCATAGAGAAACTGACAAACCTGAAAGGAGTAGGAACACTAATTACCTCTCAGTCTTTGAAGTGGACAAAAAGGATATACCCAGCAGAGTAATAGAATTTTGGCCAAAAGGTAAGCTTAAACTTAAAAAAATTGAACAGGCTGTTGTGTAACAAGAAAACTAGAAATTCAAGATTAAAAACCCAACTATTTAGAAGTCAAAATTTTTAAAACTTCCTTAGACATGATTAAAAAAATCATGATGCTAACACTATATAAATTGTATACAGTCTTTACTACAAAGCCATTCTTTGGAACTAACACCAACGCTCCCCAAAGTCTTCCAAAAGATTTAAGAGGAACCCTTCCAGGGCTTCCCTGGTGGCACAGTGGTTGAGAGTCCGCCTGCCGATGCAGGGGACACAGGTTCGTGCCCCGGTCCAGGAAGATCCCACATGCCGCGGAGTGGCTGGGCCCGTGAGCCATGGCCGCTGAGCCTGCGCGTCCGGAGCCTGTGCTCCGCAACGGGAGAGGCCACAACAGTGAGAGGCCCGCGTACCCCAAAAATAAATAAATAAAGTTACTTTATTAAAAAAAAAAAAAAAAAAAGAGGAACCCTTCCAAACTCATTTCAAGACATTATCCTGATACCAAACCAGACAAGGCCACTACAAGAAGAAAATTACAAGCCAAATACCCCTGATTAATATAGATGCAAAAATCCACAATATAAGCAAACTGAAATCAGTAATTCATTAAGAGTATCACACACTATGATCAAGTGGGATTTATTCCAGGGGTGCAAGGATGGTTCAACATTTGCAAACCAATCAATGTGATACACCACACTAACAAAATGAATGATAAAATCATATCTCATTAGATGTAGATGTAGAAAAGCATTTGACAAAATTCAATATCCATTCATGATAAAAACTCAGAGTAGAAAGGCAACCTACCTCATTGCCTGTGTAATAAAGGCTATATATGACAAGCCCACAGCTAACATCTTACTCAATGGTGACAAGCTGAAAGCATGAAAATATGCTTTCTTATAATATGCAACTTATGATAATAAGTTGCTTATAAGTCTGAGAGAATAATTCTATTTAGAAATGAGAGGTTATGTAACTAAGAATATGCTTTAAAAACTTTTAAAAACAGGTTAAAGAAAAAGATGGACAGGAATGAAGCAAGCATTAGAAAACCTGGATCAGCTAGTAACCATTAGAAAAAGTAAAATTAATGTTGGGAGAGGGGTGGAGGGGAAGGGGCTGGACCCAGTCAATTTCCTAGGCATTCTTTCAAACTTCTAAATAACCACTAGTTTTCATGTTGTGTAAGTAATTCAAGAGCATGGAAAAACCTGAAAAGCTATACAGTTTAATTAGATGAAGCTGTCTGTCCCTGATAACAAAGCCTGATAAAGCTGTTAATTATAGACTACCCTCAATTATGAGTAGTCATAAAAATCCTAAATTTCAAAAAACCTACTTCAGTAGGCTACAAGTACTGTTTTCATCATCCAAGGAGCTTTACTTCAAGAATACAAAAATAGGTTACATTAAAGTTTGAGAACTACTGATTCCAAGAGTATGGTAAACTAGATTGTAATGATATCTTGGTATAGCATACTAAGATATAATGTGTATTAACATTTCACACATTGGGGGAAATATGAAGCAGTTATTGTAAGAAGCCACAGGAATTACCCAGCACTGGGGCCAAAGTCAGGGTTTTGTCCTCCCTATTCTCCCCTAAATATTCTGGGGAGAGCAGGAAGAACCATCCCTAGGCACATAGTCACTTAGGTGTGGGGTCAGAATTCACATTACCTGTGTGGTCCTCAAAAAACCCAAGGCAATTTTTTAAGATGTCACTAAGGAGGTAGCCTTCTAGCACCTAGCAGAAACAAGTGCGTGTTTGGATACTTCTATCCAGGCTTCAAAGAATTCCCACAAATGTTCCTAAGACCATGTGTTCACTGAAAGTAAAAGAAAGTCACCATGAGCCAGATTCAGCTAAAACAATTGGTCAAATAGGGCAGATACCAGAGTTATCAGATACAGAATATACAAGTGTGTGAGAAAAATAAGAGTACTGTAAGTCGGACAAAGGGGCAAGAAACTTTCAGAATTAGCTAGGCAGATTGGAAAAGGAACCAAATATAACTCGTAGGAAGAAAAGCTGTGATAATGGAATCCAAAGTCCAGTACACTCACATCAAACAGATTTGGCACAGCTGAAAATGAGTCAACCCAAAGAAAGGTCTGAAGAAACTGCATGGAATACAACACAGGTGGGAAGTATGAATGAGAGTGTAAGACATGGAAGACTAAGAAGGTATGATATGCCGTTCATTGAAATTCCTGGGGGTAAGAGGCAATGGGGTAGGTGTAGTATTAGAGAAGTTAACAGCTGAGACGTTTCCAGAGCATATGCGGCCTATCAGTCTTCAGATTCAGGAAGCCTAATAGATCCCAAACAGGACAAATGAAATTAAACCCCCATCTAGACACAACATAGGCAAGAGTGCACATACTCAAGTACCATAAAAGCAGCCACACAGAAAAGTGTTACCTACAAGGTAACAGCAATTAGACTCTGACCGTTGATTTGCCTATGGCATTATTGAAAGGCAGATAAATATCAGTGTCAAACTAGAATTCTATTCCCAATAATTACCTCTCAGCAAGTTATCTTGACAGATGAGGGCAAAATAAAGGTTTTTTTTAAGTTCAGGGAAGCTATACGTTGGGCTGCACCTTACTGGCCTGCAAGCCCTGTAGTTGCCCAGCCTCAAAACTGAAGAAAGAACCTAGAAACATCAGCAGTTTAGTGGACAGGGGATCTTCCTAGTCTGAAGAAAAAGGTCCTGGAGCAACGCCTCCCCGCGCTCAGCAACAACCTTCTCTACTCAGTGTAGAAGGCTACCACTTACAGGGGAGATTGATGTCAGGTTGGCTCATCAGTTACCAGGGAAACTAGCAGCTAGGGCAGAGGGCAAGCACAAAGGTGGTAACTGATGAAGCCCTATAACTAGGAGGACTGGATAGTCATGTGAGTGAAACAGGGACTGATCAAGCAAGAGGACAGCCATCTTGAATGGCCTGACCATACCCTCTACCTTTACATACCCTGCATGACCCTTACAATCTTGGTCCACCCCTCTTGCGCAGTGTCCCTAGGGTCAGGTATGTAGAGGGGCGCCACAACCAGATACCACAAATGCAGTACAGACAGCAGCAGCTAAAGAGTAGCAAGAGGAAGCAAGGCGCTTAGCAGGTCCATTTACCATGGAAGTCCAGAGGAGGAGGACAAGGGCATCTCACCGTAGACCCAGCAATCGGACTCATTTTGCGGCGAGCCCACTGTTGTCACCCAGCCCTGGAACAGATTCCTTCCCCTCAGGCAAGGGACAAAATATAAGATGTTTAACAGGCACAATACAGGGGAGGTCAGGACCATTAAGCAAAGCATAAGCAATAATAGCATCCTGAGATAACGTGGTTTTTGTCCTGGCCTGCAGGACCACACCGCCTGTCCACCCTCAGTCCCCACAGCCGTGCCTAGTATTGGAGAGGTGGTGTGACAACCGACCCCAGGGTTAATATAACGCTGCCTTTCCCCAGGAGGGGCCCAGATTAATTACCTCAGCAGTCTTAGATGAGGCTAGGTAGGAGACAGGTGAAATCGCTAAGTCCCTTTCTAATCCTATTCCCCAACAGGGTGGCAAACCCAAACCACCTGGGACTTACTGTCAGTTCCAGGGCCATTTTATAATGTGTTCCCCTTGGGGCTAGATCCTGTGACAAGGGCAAAAACGAGTTATTGTCCTTCTGTGGTCAACAGCTGAACTCAGAGGGTGTTGACTAGTTACCTCTGGGTGAATATGACGTATGCACTGGGACCGCTGATCCTGGGATGTTCAGTTATAGTTTGTAGGGCTTGAGTTAGCCTCCTGGCCCATGCATTGAGAGAGCCGGTTTCCCATCTCAGTTGTTAAGTAGTCCATTCATTCAGCCTTTCAATTAGCCGGCAGCAGTGAGGTTGTAGGGCAGGTGAAAATGCCAGTGTGTCATTTCTATCAGCCCATTCCTGAACTTCACAGCTGGCAAAGTAGATTCCTTGGTCACTATCGATGTCCACGAGGGTCCTGTATGTCACAAGCAGCTGTTCTAGACCCCAAATCATGGTTTTGTGCATTGCTCGATGACTTGGGTAGGCCTTTTGTAGCGTCTTCCACCTACTGTAATGCACTGTAGACTGCATATGGCTGTCGTTCCATGACACTATATGGTTGCTCCGCCCCCTTCCACAGCTGGGACCAGAAGCCCATGCGTACTCGGATTAGTTTGCCGTTGCCACAGACACCAACCAAATCCTCCCAGGTAACTGGCCACATCCAATTCGCAAGCCTGCCCCTGAGTTAGTATCCCTAAAGCCTGTGTCTGTAATTGTTTAGGGATGGTGAGTTGGGGTATGCTTATATATTCTAGATATTCCAGGTCCTTGAGTTTTGTTTGTGTTGACCAGCCGGCCCAGTGCAGTCAGATGAGCTATGAGCGCGGGACTGCTACTTTTTTTTTTTTTTTTTTTTTTTTTTTCGGTATGCGGGCCTGTCATTGCTGTGGCCTCTCCCGTTGTGGAGCACAGGCTCCGGATGCGCAGGCCCAGCGGCCACGGCTCACGGGCCCAGCCGCTCCGCGGCATGTGGGATCTTCCCGGACCGGGGCACGAACCCGTGTCCGCTGCATCGGCAGGCGGACTCTCAACCACTGCGCCACCAGGGAAGCCCGGGACTGCTACTTTTAAATTGGAAAGAGACTCTGAGGATAATAGGCTATCATGAACACAATGGAAGAAGAAGGCATCTCTCATGGTAGTCAGCTGCCACAGGGCCCCGCATGGCTAGTGGACAGCCACCTCGCGATTCCCGCCCCCCTCCCCCCAACTTTCCGTTCCCCACCCGTACTTACCGACATCTCTGCATTCACGGGAGTTTCCTCGGCCTCCTGGCTGGCTCAGCAATTATTGGGCTGCGTCTTGAAGGCCTGCAAGCCTTATGATTGATTGCCCAGCCTCAAGACTGAAGAACGAGCCCTGAAACAGTGACAGAGACATCAACGGTTTAGTGGAGAGGAGGATCTTACTAGTCCAAAGCCAGGTCCTGGAGCAGCTCCTCACCGTGCGTGGCAACAACCTTCACTACCCGCGAGAGAAGGAGGCTACCATTTATAGGGGGAATTGACATCAGGTTGGCTCATCAGTTACCAGGGAAACCAGCAGCTGGGGCAGAGGGCAAGCATGGAGGCAGTTACTGATTAAGCCCTATAATGAAGAGGATTGGCTAGTCATGTGAGTGAATCAGGGACTCATCAAGCAGGAGACGTAGAGAGAGCAAGACAACAGCCATCTTGAATGGCCTTCATACACTATGTGATTATCTTTAATGCTGAGAAGACAGAAATCCGACACCTATTCTTTACTTGAAAAAGAAAAATAAACTAGGAATAAGAAATGATAAACTCTGAGCATAGGGGCCCTGTTCGCCACATAATCATATACACAGTAGGTACTCAATAACGAATGACCCTCTTCTGGCACGGTCGCCAGCAACAGGCAGGCACCCGGGTTGGCAGTGAAATGTTAGAGGCATTCCTGTTAGGGTAGGCAGCCCACCTGTGACTGACTTCATCGGCTGTCGCAGGTATAAAGAAGCAAGTCATCAGTTCTGTCTGAGTGGCACAGTGGGGGAAAGGGCCATAACATACCTCATGGTAAGCTGATCCTTAAATTGAGTCCAAATTCATGATTAAAAGGCCAAATTTTAAAGAAAAGACCCTTCACATGAGTTGCGATCCTCAAATGTGTAATTCTGTAGCCATCTTTACATTTTACAGCCAGAGTAAAAGATGTTGAAAGGGGAAATTCATCACTTGACAGATTGTGTTATGAGCTAAGATCAGGGGCTTTTATTTGGAGGGGGCGGTTAATCCTACTGAGTGCTTATGTAGACCTGTATTATAAAGAGATGTCTGAAGAAGTCTGTTTAGCTCTAATCTAATTATCCTAATAGGTTTAGTTGGTACATAGTTGACATTTGTCTGTTATTAATTAACAAATAGTCTTTATTTTTAACTTGAGCTTTAAGCTCTTATTAAACAATATGCTTAATTAGAACACGTGAGATGTGACCTAAAATTGATGATGTGGGAGCTTGAAAATTACTTACCTCTAATTGTTTTTCCTAAGTGAATGTTACACTTAATTCTCTCTGTCTTTGGGGACTTAGGGAAGCACCACTGTGTCATGGTTGGTGGTCTCCGTTAGACCCTCCCTCTTCTCATTTACTTGTAGTTTTTGTATCTTTCTATCCTCCTATAAGCATTTATCTCCTGACCAGACCCTACAATTACTTCAGTACAGCAATTATTCTTTAGACTTATGGGGAAGCCTTGCCAATTTCACTTCAAACAATTTATAATTAACTGAAACAATTCTTTCTTTTCTAGGATTGTAGAAATCTATAGTAGAAGATTACAAGGTAAACTTTGAAACTACTTTATTTACAGAAAAACATTTTTTATTAAGGAAAAAGTATTTTTTGTTTTACTAGTGTTATACATATGGCTTATAAAAATCAAGGGAATTCCCTGGCGGTCCAGTGGTTAGGGCTCAGTGCATTCGCTGCGGTGGCCAGGGTTCAATACCTTGTTCAGAGAACTAAGATTCCCCCAAGCTGTGTGGTGTGACCAAAAAAAAAAAAAAAAAAAAAAATTAAAACTTTATAGGAATATAAAACAGAAAGTCTGCTGTGTTTCAAGCCTGCAGAACAAATCATTGTATTTGCACATTCCTTCACATTTTATTGCATACACCAACATTTAAAAAATCAATCTACTTTTATTATAGTATTTGAAAATTGGTGTCACCTTCTTTTTCCCCTACTTTTTCACATATCAAATCTTAAACATTTTTTCACATACATGTAACCATCTCATTCATTTTACTGGCTGTTCAGCATTCCATTGTACAGCTACGCTGTGGCTTGACTTAACCAGTTCCTGCTCTGATATTTGGGGATTTTGTTGGTTTTCAAATAGGTGCAGTGCTGAACACTTAATGTTTTCAAAGATGTTGTTTATTCAGCACAGGAACTACATTATTTAGGTTAAATCATTGATTTTCAACATTGCTCTAAGTACAATTCAATAATTGGATTGTAGCTCCTTTGTTAACCCTGCTTCAAGCTATTTATTCGTTTACTTTACTCTGCCTCCATGGGGGTGCTTGTTATCAATATTTGGCCAGTCTTTTTGCACACCTAAAGAGACAGTCGTCATTCTGATCTGGTCCCTCCAGTGTTGCTGGAGGGCACCAGGGGTTCCTTAGTTCCCCTTGGCAGCTGTACTGCAGGTGAGGGGACTGAACAGGGGCATCCTGTGGCCCAGACAGCAGAGCAAGCAAACTGGTAAAAGGTGGTGTGTCTTGGCTCTTAAACCTCACCAAAGTCTTGATTTTTAAGATTTCAAATATTCTAGAGACAACAAAAGCTTCCAGGTCTCTGTTCGTGTCAGACTCTTAAACTGAGCTCCTTGTCACATCCACAGTTCAAGAGCGCCTTACGAAACAAATTGCTGTAGCAATCACAGAGGCCTTGCGACCTGCTGGAGTGGGGGTAGTGGTTGAAGCGACGTAAGTCCATGTTTGCCTTTAATAATGTCCCAGTGGTGTTTTGGGCTGGAGGTGTAGAGAGTCATAGGCTTAGGTGTGGTGAATTTGCACAACAGTGCAAATCAGTCTTCTCTTGATTTCTTCTTTAGCTCTTTGTTGCTAAGAGCAGAGTTTTCCCAATATTTTGTCACACGTTTGAAAAATAAAGAGTTGTACTTAAGAATAGGTACAAAGAGCAACTGAAGACACTTCTTTAAGTTAGAATGAATTATGAGAATTGCGAACATCTTGTGGGCAGTTTTCACCCATTCTTTTGTCATGGCGTGAACTGTGCACTGTGGGTGCCGTCCAGCTTCACCCACTGTGGTCACCGTTCTCTGGATTCTGCCTGGTGAGACCAGCGTGCCGCAGTATTTCTCGGAACACCTAAGCTAGCTTAGTGCTGTCTCGGTCCTGAAGATGGATCAAGTGAGAATCCTGAATTTCTTTTTATCTAGAAGTATCTCTGTAGACACTTTGTATTAGTTTCACTCAGGAAGAAAATTCTATTTTTCCCCCTCCAACTGGATGCCTTAAGGACTCAACCACTGATAAGAATAAGAGCTATAAGGCTTAGGAACTTAAAAAAAAAAAAGTTTTAGACTAAATTTGTCTAAGAAGCGACATTTTGATATACTTGGTAACTGTGAACTCAGTTGAGTCAGATTTAATCTTTCGGGCTGCTTTTATTTTAAAAACCAAACCAGCAACTGTCTACTCCTTGAAGCCACGTTTGTTGCCTTGTTTTGTAGACACATGTGTATGGTAATGCGAGGGGTACAGAAAATGAACAGCAGAACCGTGACCAGCACGATGCTGGGGGTGTTCCGCGAGGACCCGAAGACCCGGGAAGAGTTCCTGACTCTCATTAAGAGCTGAACCTCAGCGTGTGCCACGTGGTTTACAGATTGTGCAGCTAGTAGTATGATTTGGTCTTAACTGTTTGTACATTCCATTTCCAGTTGTTGCTTATCCCTTGTCACTAATTGTATTTAATAATTATTTAAAGCAAGTCAAATAAAGATAATTAATAAAGGGGTAATTAATCTACTTTCTTCTTGCCACCTTTTAGTGGCAACATTCGAGCAAACTGCCAATAGTGTAAGTTACTTGCATAAAACCACTGCCTTTCAGGCAACCTGAGGGTGCTGGGAAGGGAGAAGAATTCATGTGTTTTGTTCAGAGTATGGTAATTTGATTCAGAAGCACAGGTGTGTTGGGAATGGGAGAAAACTATGACCAATATATTTATTTTATTCTCCCCAAACAAAAATGGCATAGTGCTTAAAATAATTTATGTATAGTGTGCAGCATTGCTCTGCAAATTTAAAGTCCAACAGGCTCCACTTTAATCATGTTTATTTAACTGCCAGTGACACTTTATTTTTTATATATTTATTTTTAAACTATCCAGTTGTAACATATGTCACCAAGCGAAGGTGGTGGAATATGTATGTTTTTAAATTTCACTATGAGTTAAAAAGGCAATTTCTACCTTCTGTTCTTTTTAAAATTCAAGTACAGGGAATTAATTCCTGGAGTTGTTTACGAGTATATTCTCATGTCAGTATACAGGGATTTAGATATTTAACTCTCTGTGCCTTGATGAGAATATCACACCATTTAGAGTATAGATACCTTTGCCTTTTCTTAAAAAGCCATTATTTTATAAGACTTAGTGCTGACATTGCAAATAACTAGCTCTCACAGTTCTACCTTTACACATTTCCTGGGAGCTTACTTTGTGAGTTCCTTGTAGATGCCTCAAAACTTTTTTTTTTTCACTTATCAAATATTTTTCTAAGTATTTACAGAAACTTTTGAAAGTGTCCATCATTTTCAGGTCTGCAGGACCATAGCTTCCGTGAATATGAGAGAATGCAGAATTGCACTGTGGCCTGCATTGAGCTATGTCCTATGTCTAATGAAAGCTGTATTGTTGGTGTCTGTAAAAATGCACCGTCATTATCTGGAGTGATTGGAAGCTACTAGAAGCCAGTGTTCTGGTTTCCCTTGTGGTCCATGTGGATCTTGTCTTCTGTGTAACTGTTCAAGTGGGATAGGTCTTTTAGTCCAGGAAGCTGCTGCCTTATTAATGATTATCTTAAAATTTCCTCCACTGGGGCAGTGTGGGCCAAATTAAAACAAACAAATGAAAAAAAACCCAACTCTGCAAAAACAAACACAATTATTCCATGGAGAAGTCTCTTATTTGGTTGATGTTGTCCTCTTCAAATTTATCCTGTTACCTTTACAAGGATTAACTACAATGCTTGCTGTAACTCTGGTAGTCCTGTCTCTGCCACTCTGATGCCATTTGGCTTATCCTAGGGCCAGATGGCAGTTTTTTTGTTTGTTTAATTTTAAATCTTCCCTACTTCTAGTTCCTATATATATATATATATATATATATATATATATATATATATATTTTTGCGGTACGCAGGCCTCTCAATGCTGTGGCCTCTCTCATTGCGGAGCACAGGTTCCGGACGCGCAGGCTCAGCAGCCATGGCTCACGGGCCCAGCTGCTCCGCGGCATGTGGGATCTTCCCGGACTGGGGCACGAACCCGTGTCCCCTGCATCGGCAGGCAGACTCTCAACCACTGTGCCACCAGGGAAGCCCTATATATATATATATTTTTTACTTGGAGTTTCTAAAGTAGAGTGGTGGTTGATTCTGAGTTCCTTTTAAAATCTAACCTGATATAAACATTATCCTGCTTAACATTTAGAGATAGAATTAAACATTCAGCTCACGTTTAGTATTTTAAAGTTTTTACACCTGTGACTTGGAGGACCAAAGAAATTGTTAGCTGTTAATTCATCTTTCTGAGATCAACTGTATTCCTTTTTAAAGATTGTTTATTCTTTTTTTTTTTTTTTTTTCGGTACGCGGGCCTCTCACCATTGTGGCCTCTCCTGTTGCGGAGCACAGGCTCCAGACGCGCAGGCTCAGCAGCCATGGCTCACTGGTCCAGCCGCTCCGTGGCATGTGGGATCTTCCCGGACCGGGGCACGAACCCGCGTCCCCTGCATCGGCAGGCGGACTCTCAACCACTGCGCCACCAGGGAAGCCCTTAATGATTGTTTATTCTAACATTCCTTAGAAGTGTTCTCATAAAGGTCTACAGTATCCACAGTATTGGTCTAGAGTATTGATAAATGCAAAGTAATTACTTGTCTGTTTTACTCTGGTCTGTAGTACTTCAAAATTACCTTTTCATATCCGTGGCCTTGAGTTCATTTTGGGGATTTTTAAGAATTTGATGCATTTAAATACACTGTTCAGTTTAATTGTTCAAATTGTATGTATATTGTATCTGAAGTTGGTTTTATTCAAATTATTAAAGTGTTATGACTGTTCTTGTGAAAGTAGTTTCTTTTTGAACCACTGCTAGAGATATATCAATAAATTCAATTATTTTTACTGCATTCTGTTTTAGCAAAGATACCCTTCATAAGGGCTTCTCTCAGCCATCAAGCTATTAGAATATAAATCCCAGACATAAATTTACCCCAGGCTCTCTGTTTCCCTTTGATATTCAGTTTGGATATTACTGTCCTCACCCTATTGCAGTAATGGGAAAGACAGATCTGGATTAAGAGTAAGGAATCTGAATGGTCCACATGTCCCTGTTCTAAGCCTAACTTTGCATAACTGCAGCCCCTGAGAACTCCACTGCTTTCTGTGTGGGAGCAGCTGAAGAGGGAAGAGCTGGCTGGGGCAGGGAGCTGGGCAGTGCAGGGAGTAGAAGAGTTTCCCTCCCTTTTATAGGGAAGAGCCTGCCTGGGCAAAACTTCCAAGTAGGAGCAAAGGTTTTGCTGCCTCTTTTCTGTCCATGCCTGGTGACCTCATCATTCCCTCTATTGGGTGGACTTCCCATTCCTTGCTCCACCTAGGCAGAGGCCCCAGCAGTCACTGATGTCAGCCTGTCCAGATGCCGGGGCCACTGGAGTGGACTGCTGCTCTTTGAAGGACCCTGTAACCTGTAGGTAGTGAACCTAATCACCTAAACTAGGAATGTAAGAAACATACCTTTTTTTTTTTTTTTTTTTTGGCCCCACCAACCAGGGATCAAACCCATGCTTTCAGCAGTGAAAGTGCAGAGTCCTAGCCACTGGACCACTAGGGAATTCCTAAAACATTCCTGAAACCACAACTCACATGCGTCAATAAAACAATGAGCTACTCAATAAGCCCAAGTTGCTGCTCCTGAGTTTTTTCACTAAAGATTGAATTGGCTGAAAGAAGAACAGAGCTAGAGAAATCACACTCCCTGACTTTGGACTATACTACAAAGCTACAGTAATCAAAACAGTATGGTACTGGCACAAAACCAGAAATAGATCAGTGGAACAGAATAGAGAGCCCAGAAATAAGCCCATGCACTTATGGTCAATTAATTTATGACAAAGGAGGAAAGAATATACAGTAAAGACAATCTCTTCAATAAGTGGTGCTGGGAAAACTGGACAGCTACATGTAAAAGAATGGAATTAGACCATTCTGTAACACCATACACAAAAATAAACTCAAAATGGATTAAAGACCTAAATGTAAGACTGGATACTATAAAACTAGAGGAAAACATAGGCAGAACACTCTGACATAAATCACAGCATATTTTTTTTGGATCTGTCTCCTAGAGTAATAGAAATAAATGCAAAAATGAACACATGGGACCTAATTAACTTAAAAGCTTTTGCATGGCAAAGGAAACTTTAAACAACATGAAAAGACAACCTGTGGAATGGGAGAAAATATTTGCAAACCATGCAACTGAAAAGGGATTAATTTCTAAAATATACAAGCAGCTCATACAGCTCAATATCAAAAAAATAAAAATTAAAAAATGGGCAGAAGACCTAAATAGACATTTTTCCAAAAGACATACAGATGGCCAACAGGCATATGAAAAGATGCTCAATATCGATAATTATTAGAAAAATGCAAATCAAAACTGCAATGAGGTATCGCCTCACACCAGTCAAAATGGCCATCATCAAAAAGTCTGCAAATAATAAATTCTGGAGAGGATGTGGGGAAAAGGGAACCCTCTTACACTGTTGGTGGCAATGTAGATTGGTGTAACCACTATGGAGAACAATATGGAAGTTCCTCAGAAAATAAAAATAGAGTTACCATGTAATCCAGCAATCACACTTCTGGGCATATATATCCAGATAATACGAAAACTCTAATTCTAAAAGATACATGCACTCCTATGTTCATAGCAGCACTATTTACAATAGCCAAGACATGGAAACAACCTAAATGTACATGGACAGATGAATGGATAAAGAAGATGTGGTATATATATTATATATATTATATATACATATAATATATATATTATATATATAATATATATATATAACTAAGCCATACAAAAGAATGAGATGATGCCATTTGCAACAACATGAATGGACCTAGAGATTATTATACGAAGTGAAGTAAGTCAGATGGAGAAAGACAAATATATATCACTTATATGTGGAATCTAAAAAAAATGATACAAATGAACTTATTTACAAAACAGAAATAGACTCACAGACATAGAAAACCTACTTATGGTTACCAAATGGGAAAAGAGGAGGGAGAGATAAAGTAGGAGTTTAGGATTAACATATACACACTACTATATATAAAATAACAAGGACTTACTGTATAGCACAGGGAACTATATTCAATATCTTGTAATAAACTATAATGGAAAAGAATCTGAAATATATATATATGGACACTTTGCTGTACACCTGAAACTAACACAATATTGCAAATTGACTACAATTAAAAAATTTTTTAAAGATTAAATTGGGTGAGTTCCTTGTTTTATCACTTAGTGGAAGAGCAGTTGCAGACACCAAAGGTTTTAGAGAAGGCTGTCCATCAACGCAGAACACCAAGATTCACCATGATGGGCCTGGTCCTGCTGATGGTGAGGAGGAAAGTCTCAGTAGACGAGCTCAGGGGCACAGTGTAAATGCCTGACAGCCCCAACCCTTCCAGGGGCACTTGCTTTGTGTTTTAGTCTTTATTATGGAAAAAACGTACAACAGTAGACAGTACATGAGTACATGAGCCTCGGGTACCCATCATCCAGCTTCAGTAAGTCTCAACTCATGGTCATCATGATTCCTCCATCGGGATTTCAAAGCAAATCACAGACATCCTTTCACCCATAAATATTTCAGATTAACTAAAAGAAGAGGAGGGACTTCCCTGGTGTTCCAGTGGGTAAGACCCTGTGCTCCCAATGCAGGGAGACCGTGTTTGATTCCTGGTTGGGAACTAGATCCCACATGCATGCCACAACTAAGAGTTTGCGTGCCGCAACTAAGAAGCCTGCAAGCCGCAACTGAAAGGTCCCACGTGCCGCAATGAAGATCCCATGTGGCATAATTAAGACCCGGCGCAGCCTAAATAGATAAATATTTTAATTAATTAATTAAAAGAGGAATCACATAACCCAAATACCATTCATTATCACACAAAACAGTGCTTTAATATGAAATATTCAGTTGGCATTCAATTTTTCTCTATTGTCCCATAATTTTAAAAAATAGTTATTTGAGGGCTTCCCTGGTGGCACAGTGGTTGAGAGTCTGCCTGCTGATGCAGGGGACACGGTTCGTGCCCCGGTCCGGGAAAATCCCGCGTGCCGCGGAGCCGGCTGGTCCCGTGAGCCATGGCCACTGAGCCTTCGCGTCCGGAGCCTGTGCACCGCAGCGGGAGAGGCCACAACAGTGAGAGGCCCACGTAGTGGAAAAAAATAATAATTATTATTTGAATCAAAGTACAAATGAGGTCTATACACTGCAATTGCTTGATCTGGGTTTTTTAAACTGCGGTTAAAAACATAAAATTTACCATCTTAACCATTTTTAAGTGTATGGTACAGTAGTAACTATATGCACATTGTACAATAGATCTCTAGAATTTTTCATGTTGCAAAATTGAAACCCACTACCCATTGAACAACTCCCCCCCTTTTCCCCTCCTCCAGACCCTGGTAACTGTTATTCTACTTTTTCTAAGAGTTTGCTTCAGATTCCTCATATAAGTAGAATTAGCAGTATTTGTCTTTTTTGTGACAGGTTTATTTCAGTTAGCACAATGTCCTCAAGAGTCATCCATTTTGTAGTATAAGGATTTCCTTCTTTTTGTTTTTTAAAGAATTTCCTTCTTTTTAAAAGTTGAATAATATTCCACTATATACATGTATACTATATTTTCTTTATCCATTCATTTGCTGTTTGGACATTTAGATTGTTTCCACCTCTTGGCTATTGTGAATAATACTGCAATGAACATAACTATGCAAATATCTCAAGATCCTGTTTTCAATTATTTTGGATATATACCCCAGAAGTGGAATTGCTAGATCATATAGTAATTCTTAAAAATTTTTTGAGGTAATGCCATAATGTTTTCCATAGCTGTTGTACCATTTTACATTCCCACCAACAATGCACGAGAATTCCAATTTCTCCACCTTCTTGCCAAAACTTGTTATTTTCCAGTTTTGTGACAGTGGCCATTGGAATGGGTGTGAAGTAGTATTTCATTGTGGTTTTGATTTGCATTTCCCTGATGATTAGTGATGTTGAGCATCTTTTCATGTGCATATGACCATTTGTGTATCTTCTTTGGAGAAATGTCTATTCAAGTACTTTTTTTTTTTTTTTTTTTTGCGGTACGCGGGCCTCTCACTGCTGCGGCCTCTCGCGTTGCGGAGCACAGGCTCCGGACACGCAGGCTCAGCGGCCACGGCTCACGGGCCCAGCCACTACGCGGCATGTGGGATCTTCCTGGACCGGGGCACGAACCCGCGTCCCCTGCATCGGCAGGCGGACTCTCAACCACTGCGCCACCAGGGAAGCCCTATTCAAGTACTTTTTAAAAATCAGGTTATTTGATGTTTTTGTTGTTGAGTTGTAGGAGTTCTTTATATATTAATTCCTTATCAGATAAATAGTTTGCAAATATTTTTTCTCCAATTTTGTAGGTTTCCTTTTTACTCTGTTGATTGTTTCCTTTGCTGCACAGAAGTTTTAAGGTTTGGTATAGTCCCATTTGTCTTTTTGCCTTTGTTGCCTATACTTTTGGTGTCATATCCAAGAAATCATTGCCCATTCCAATGTCATGAAGTTTCTGCCTCTGTTTTCTCCTGGGAATTTTATAGTTTCAGTTCTTAGGTTTAGGTTTTTAATCCATTTTTAGTTAATTTTTGCATATGCTGTAAGGTAAGGGTCCAACTTCATTCTTTTGTATGTAGCTGTCCAGTTTTCCCAGCACATTTGTTGAAAAGACTGTCTTTCCCCCATTGTGTAGCACTTGTACCTTTGTCAAAGGTCATTTGATCATACACTTGAGGATTTGTTCTGGACTGTTTGATTCTGTTCCATTGGTTTATATGTCTGTGCTTATGCCAGTACTACATTATTTTGATTACTGTAGTTTTATAATATGTTAGGAAACCAGATGAGGCCTCTAGCTTTGTTTTTCTTTCTAAAGATTGTTTTGGCTATTTGGGATCTCAGAGATTTCATATGAATTTTAGGGGTTTTTTTCTATTTCTGCAAAAAAAAAAAAATGCCATTGGGGTTTTGATACAGATTGAAGTAAATCTGTAGATTGCTGGACATTTTAGCAATATTAAGTCTTGCAATTCATGAACATGGGGTATCTTTCAATTTATTAATGTCTTCTTTAATCTCTTTTATCAATGTTTTATAGTTTTTCAGTGTACAAGTATTTCACCTCCTTAGTTAAGTTTATTCCTAAGTATTCTATTCTTTTTTATTAGCAGACTTTATATTCTAAAGCAGTTTTAGATTCACAGTAAAATTGAGTGGAAGGTACAGAGATTTCCCATGTACCTCCTGCCCCCACACATGGCCAGCCTCCCGGTATCAACATTCCACACCACAGTGATACATTTGTTACAACTGATGAACCTACACTGACACATCATAATCACTCAAAGTCCATAGTTTACATTAGGTTTCATCTTGGTGTTGTACATTGTATGGATTCAGACAAATGTATAATGATATGTATCCACCATTATAGTGTCATACAAAGTAGTTTCACTGCCCTAAAAGTCATTCATGTTCCACAATCATCAGCTATTTTATTCTTGCTGATGCTATTGTAAATGAAAGTATTTTCTTAATTTCCTCTTTATTTTTTATTTTATTTATTTATTTATTTGGCGGTATGCGGGCCTCTCAGTGCTGTGGAATCTCCCGTTGCGGAGCACAGGCTCCGGATGCGCAGGCTCAGCAGCCATGGCTCATGGGCCCAGCCGCTCCGCGGCATGTGGGACCTTCCCAGACTGGGGCACGAACCCGTGTCCCCTGCATCGGTAGGCGGACTCTCAACCACTGCGCCACCAGGGAAGCCCTATTTTTAATTTTTTTATGAGTTAACTGCATATTTATTCATAGCAAATTCAAGGACATTCATTTGCAGTTGCCATTCATATAGATGTCAAAAATGCCACTTTTTGTTGTGTATACTGTGAGAGGTTAATTTCCTCTGTAGATTGTTCATTGGTTGATGTGTTTTCAAAGCCTTTAAAAAATATTTTATTTATTTACTTATTTGTTTATTTGGCTGTGTTGGGTCTTAGTTGTGGCACGTGGGATCTTTGTTGCAGCATGCAGGATCTTTTCGTTGCAGTGCACAGGCTTCTCCCTAGTTGTGGTGTGGGCTCCAGGGTGCACAGGCTCAGTAGTTGCGGCATGTGGGCTCTCTAGTCGTGGCGCATAGGCTCTAGAGCACGCGGGCTCAGTAGTTGCAGCACGAGGGCTTAGTTGCCCCATGGCATGTGGGATCTTACTTCCCCTACCAGGGATCGAACCCGCGTCCTCTGCATTGGAAGGTGGATTCTTAACCACTGGACCACCAGGGAAGTTCCTCAAAGCCTTTTTAAAAGCTGTAGATTCACCTCTTGCTCCCTCAGTCCCATAGTCTCCTTTACAATTTATTTGGTCATTTGCTTTTGAGAAGCCCTATGTTTACCCCAAGGAATGTCAAATGCTGGAATGTCCATGGCTGTCCAACTAAGTGAAACTTCAGCTGACCAGAAGACAAAAGGGTTGTTCTCTTCTACAATACTCCTCCATGACCTTGTATTCCTACTCCTGAGGCAGCCCCCCTCAGCCTGGTCCTGCTCAGCCTTTACCTTAGACACAGCTCTCCACTGTTTTGTAACTCAGAGTCACCCTCCGAGGTATGGAACAGAGTTCTCTCCTTTTTTGGGAGGGTCTGTCCTTTCTGGAGAGGCTTCAGTTTTAAAACATCTACCACATGACTTCCTTGGCTTCACTGTGGTGTGTTCCTTGGCTGTCAAGATTTGGGTTAAGGAGGAAGTGTTATTGTAGGACTGGAATTGGTGAATCCCACAAGACTGGACATCACTTTGTGGGCCTATTCCTGGGGAATTCCAAGGTTTGGGTGACAGTCGGAGTGTTTGGGTGCCTGACTTCAGTTACATGTCCATGGCCCTCTGAGTAAGAATACCAGGCTCTGGCTGACTGGGGTGGGGAGGGAAGTGACACACCCAGTCTTGTATTTAAGTAGCTTCTTTTATGCTCTCCATAACAGTGTAGTTATGACTTGCCTGCAAGTCCTGTTGGTATGACTGCTAGCACATGCAGTGCACAGCCCTAATGCGTCCACCTGCTTTTCCTCTTATTTCTACATTCTCCTGTTTAGTTTAAGCAATGTGTCCACAACTCTGACCTTTTGAGAAAGCCTTGAACTTCAGGAACTGACTGTGCTGCCCAGAGAGCCATGGTTTGGCTGTTGATCAGTGTTGAGAAGGCTGTGTTGAGGGAGAACTGTGATGAAATGCCGGGGCGTGTATGAAAACTTCCTCTGAGCCTATCACACTTAGGCTTTGTTGATTTTCTCCTGATTTTAGAATGAGTTTCTTCCTCTTTCTCCTCTTCCTGGATCTTTTCATGTTTGAAAATGTGCCAGATGAATAGACAAATGAGACACTTTTCTTTCTAATTTGTCTTTTCGCGGGGTTTCCAATGTCACCCATGTGATGACACTAATCTTTAAAGTCATACTTGATCTTGACTGGTAAATTTCTTTATGGGGATTTTTCTTTTTTGCAGGGCCATTTCACTTCTAAAACCCAGAGATAAACTGAATAGGAAACAGAAAAGCTAGTAGATAAAAATCAGTTTAGGGCTTCCCTGGTGGTGCAGTGGTTGAGAGTCCGCCTGCCGATGCAGGGGACGCGGGTTCGTGCCCCGGTCCGGGAGGATCCCACATGCCGCGGAGCGGCTGGGCCCGTGAGCCACGGCCGCTGGGCCTGTGCATCCGGAGCCTGTGCTTCGCAACGGGAGAGGCCACAACAGTGAGAGGCCCGCGTACCGCAAAAAAAAAAAAAATTAGTTTAAAACGATCAGGGACCAGAGAATTATTTCATAGTGGCCATTTGGAAAGTACCTTTAACTAAGGACAGCTAGTCTCAGAGAAAAATTTCTCATTTCTGTGTACTTCTGAAAGCTGATTCATCTGTAAGCAAGGAACATGTGAGCTTGAAGTTCTCATCCAAATCTTATCTGACCTTCTCTTGCTTAACAGTTGTCAAAATCACCTCCTAATGAAGGGGTAGGAAAGAGAGACTTCTTATGTCAATGCTTGATTATTTTAACAGAATTTCCATATAAATTTAATATTTAGAAAATAATTAGAACATTAAAAGTATCTGGTGCACTTAAAGTATCGATAGGTCAACAATGAATTCTCGGGATTTCCCTGGTGGCTCAGTGGTTAAGAATCTGCCTGCCAGTGCAGGGGACACAGGTTCGATCCCTGGTCTGGGAAGATCCCACATGCCGTGGAGCAACATGCCCATGCACTACAACTACTGAGCCTGTGCTCTAGAGCCCATAAGCCACAACTACTGAGCCTGCGTGCCACAACTACTGAAGCCTGCGTGCCTACAGCCCGTGCTCCATCCACAACAAGAGAAGACACCGCAAGGAGAAGCCCATGCACCGCAATGAAGAGTAGCCCCTGCTCGCCACAACTAGAGAAAACCTGCGCGTAGCAATGACGACCCAATGCAGCCAAAAATAAATAAATACATACATAAATAAAATTTTAAAAAACCAATGAATTCTCATGGCCTTTTAAACTAGAACACTGTAAAAGAGTGTTAAATTAAAATCAAGGGACTTTCCTGGTGGCACAGTGGTTAAGAATCCACCTGCCAATGCAGGGGACATGGGTTCGACCCCTGGTCTGGGAGGATCCCACATGCCACGGAGCAACTGGGCCCGTGTGCCACAACTGCTGAGTCTGTGCTCTGGAGCCCACGAGGCACAGCTGCTGAGCCCGTGTGCCACAATTGCTGAGGCCCCTGCACCTAGAGCCCGTGCTCCAGGCTCAATGAGAAACCCCTCACACCGCAACAAAGAGTGGCCCCTGCTCGCTGCAACTAGAGAAAGCCTACGTGCAGTAACAAAGACCCAACGCAACCAAAAATAAATAAATTTAAAAAAAAATCAAGGTGAAACCCTGAATCCTGAGAACTGATAATTTATGTTTCCTGCATTTTAGTTTTTTTGAGGATGGAAGAGAAATCTTCCAGATTTAATGTTGTGCATGTGTGTGTACACGTGTGTATTATGTGTGTATGTGTGTACATGTGTACGTGTGTGTTTGTACCCTACATTAAATCTGGAAAAATTGTTATAAAGTGCTACTTCTGGGCTTCCCTGGTGGCTCAGTGTTTGAGAATCTGCCTGCCAATGCAGGGGACACAGGTTCGTGCCCCCATCCGGGAGGTTCCCACATGCCGCAGAGAGGCTGGGCCTGTGAGCCACGGCCGCTGGACCTGCGTGTCTGGAGCCTGTGCTCCGCAACGGGAGAGGCCACAACAGTGAGAGGCCCGCGTACCGCAAAAAAAAAAAAAAAGTGCTATTTCTTTTATGGGATGTATTAAACTTGTAATAGTACTTTCCACAAGTAGTATCTCCTCAACAGCTTTCTTAAGAATATTTCATTTTATCGGTGAGCAAGTTGGGCCTCAGGGAGGATTAAATGACTTGCGTTCCTGCCACTGGGTTAAAGAGTGGAGGTTCCTGTCTTGACTCTATATCCGTTGGTCATCTTGTTAACCAATGGGCCTAAACCATGAGGTCACCTCTAGCTCACCATTGTAGCTGGTTAATCTTTTCCCGTTGACCTCTGTAACTCTGAGGCCCCACTTTTTTGAATTGGTATCAAATTTGTTTTTAAATTTTAGACTTTATGATCATGGCACAGCTACATTTAATTATTGTGCGTTATTTGCTAAAACTGAATTTCCTCCCCACAGAATGTATTGGCCTCAATCTGTGGAATCAGATTTTTGAAGATGTATGCAATTGGCTTTGCCCTTTGAACTCAAAAGTGCTGCTGGGAGTAACTTTAAGATAGAGGCGTGAACTGGCCACCTGTGGTTCCATCTGATCACACAGTCTTAAATGTTCATATTTTAAAAATACTGTGTAGAGATTTTAAACTGGTAATATGTGTACTTAGCACAAGATTCAAACAGCACAAAAGGATGTTAAGGAAACGCTTACCCACCTGCACCCTTGAGTGAGCCAGGCAACTGCTATCACCAGGGATATTTTATGAAATGCTTTACTATTACTGCACAATGAGAACCCTTCCCTTCTCCAGCCAGCAGACTGGATGTTCTTCCCGATGGTAGGCTGCGTGGCTCTAAAGTGGTGAGTGGTCTCCGTAACTGTCAGAATGTAAGATCCACTACATTGATTATTTCTAGTGTTCTTTTTAAGTCAATATTAGGTGCTTTCTCAAAAAAATGTTCAGCAAAAACTTCTGCCCCCAAAACGTGTTCATTTTACAGAACTTTGACTGTTTTAGCAAAAGAAAAATGCTTCTGGTGAACCGAGTGTCTAAAGCAGAGACTCTCTTAAAATTTGGTTTTCTTTCACTTTTCACCCTTTTTTTTGGAATAGGCAATACATTCGTTTGCATAAAATGTGAACGCACAAAAGGATATACAGTAAAAAGTCTCTCTCTTTTCCCAGCTACTGCTGGGGACACCCAAAACCACTATTTTTGTATCATCTTCTTAAATATACTTCCAAAAATATTTAAGGCACATGTAAGCAAAGTCATACACACAACATCATTTCTATATCATATATATTACATATCTGTTTGCTTATTTAAATCAGTGGTGCTTGACCATGTGTGTCCATCAAAATCACATGGGGAACTTTTAGATAATCCATGTGCCTGCACCCTAGGAGGACTTATTCACTATTTGTAATTGTTATTTTGAAATAAATCACAGGACTTCCCTGGTGCACAGTGGTTAAGAATCCACCTGCCGATGCAGGGGACACGGGTTCGAGCCCTGGTCCGGGAAGATCCCACATGCCGCGGAGCAACTAAGCCTGTGCCCCACAACTACTGAGCCTGCACTCTAGAGCCCGCGAGCCACAGCTACTGAGCCCGCGTGCCACAACTACTGAAGGCTGCACACCTAGAGCTCGTGCTCTGCTACAAGAGAAGCCACCGCGGTGAGAAGCCTGCGCACCGCAACGAAGAGTAGCCCCGCTCGCCGCAACTAGAGAAAGCCTGTGCACAGCAACGAAGACCCAACGCAGGCAAAAGTAAATAAATAAATAAATAAATTTATTAAAAATTGCCCTTGATTATTCTGGTGGGCTCCCGCAGTTGTGAACCACCAGCCTAAGATACAACCATTCAGACCTGTGGAACCCACCAGGAAGCTACTGGGCCCATACCCAGGCGATTTGGGCAGGAGAACAGCTGTGTGGATCACTCTGTGAGAGATCGGTTCCACCACCCAGGGTTAAGGGCATCTGCAACCACTCAGTTGATAAGTCTAAAGGTAAATTGCCCCTTAAAAGGGACTGTCTCCAGATTAATATAATCAGTGCTGCAATTACCTGCGTATAAATCACTTAGTTCTCTGGCCTGATTTTTCTAAACATATCCTACTTTTCTTCCTCTGATTTTTAGTTGTTCATCATACAAAACATAGAAAATATAGTAAGGCATAAAGAAAAAGATGAGGTACCCATAATTACATAGCCCAGAAAGAACTACTGTTAACATTTGTTTTAGTTTACTTACTTTTTAAATTGTGCAAATAATATATGGACAATTCTGGAGTATTGAAGCAAATCTATCCAGACATTACCTGTATGTGCTTCAGTATGTAACACTAATGGCTAAAGGGTAAGGAAGGATTTAAAACACACACACACACACACACACACACACACACACACACACACCCCACATTATTACACCCAACAAAAATCTACCATGCTTACTTAATATCATACCCATATTGACTCCCTGAATTGTCTCAAATTTCCTTTTAGCGTTCATTATTAACACTTTGATAGCTACTCTGCCAGTCTTTGCCTCCTGCTTCTCCCCATGTAACTGTCTACAATGCTTGGATACTGTAAAGTACACATAGCCTTTCCCTCTCTTATCTTGGTATCTTACCTTATAGATTTGTTTAAATGGTTACATGACATTCCATGGTAGAAATGTCCTAATGTTGCGATCAATTTCATAATGATGGACTTTTAGGTTGTCTCTCTTTTTTTATTACTATAAATAATGCTACAGTAAACATCTCTATTGCTCAAGAATAAGGCTCTAGATATGGATTTACTGGGACAAGAAGTCACCACCTTTTCTCTCTTCCCCTCCCCTAAGTGACAAGAATAGATGGCTTAGGATGAGCTATTCACTGCTCATCCCCTGCAATGTATAGCTATCCTCTGTCTTATAGCTAAAATTTTTATAGCACACAAATTAATTTCTTTCTTTACCTAGGGGTGCTTTATACCTCATTTATCTTGTCATGTTCACATTTTTAAATGGAATATTTTATCAAAACGATTGTAGATTTACATATAGTTGTAAGAAACACTATGCAGAGATCCCTTGTATACTTTGCCAGGTTTTCTTTCCCCAGTACTAAATTTAGCAAAACTATCATACAATCTCTCACAACCAAGATGTTGACATTGATAGAATTCACCAGTCTTATTCAGTTTTCTCCACTTACACTTGTTCTGACACATGTGTGTATTAAGTTTAATGCAATTTTATTTTTTTATTTATATATTTTTAAATAAATTTATTTATTTATTTTTAGCTGCATTGGGTCTTCATTGCCGTGCGCAGGCTTTCTCTAGTTGCAGTGAGCGGGGGCTACTCTTCGTTGCGGTGCGCGGGCTCCTCATTGCGGTGGCTTCTCTTGTTGTGGAGCATGGGCTCTAGGCACACAGGCTCAGTAATTGTGGCTCGCAGGCTCTAGAGCGCAGGCTCAGTAGTTATGGTGCACGGGCTTAGTTGCTCCGCAGCATATGGGATCTTCCTGGACCAGGGCTTGAACCCACATCCCCTGCACTGGCAGGCAGATTCTTAACCACTGTGCCACCAGGGAAGCCCAAGTTTTATACAATTTTATCACACATATGGGTTGGTGTATCCACCACCATAGTCGATATTGAATGGTTCCAATGCTGCAGTTGCAGAGATAAAGCCACGCACCTATTGTCACCTAATCTATGATAAAGGAGGAAAGAAGATAAATGGAGAAGACAGTCTCTTCAATAAGTGGTGCTGGGAAAACTGGTCAGCCACATGTAAACGAATGAAATTTGGACACTCCCTAACACCTTACAGAAAAATAAACTCAAAATGGATTAAAGACCTAAAGGTAAGGCCGTATACTATAAAACTCTTAGAAGAAAACACAGGCGGAACACTCTATGACATAAGTCGCAGCAAGATCTTTCTCGATCCACCTCCTAGAGTAATGAAAATAAAAACAAAAATAAACAAATAGGACCTAACTAAACTTAAAGACTTTTGCACAGCAAAGTGAACCATAAACAAAACGAAAAGACAACCCTCAGAATAGGAGAAAATATTTGCAAATGAAGCAACCAACAAGGGATTAATCTCCAAAATATACAAACAGTTCGTGCAGCTCATTATCAAAAAAAGACCCCGAACAACCCAATCAAAAAATGAGTGGAAGATCTAAATAGACATTTCTCCAAAGAAGACATACAGATGGTTAAAAAGCACATGAAAAGATGCTCAACATCACTAATTATTAGAGAAATGTAAATCAAAACTACAATGAGGTATCAGCTCACACCGGTCAGAATGGCCATCATCAAAAAATGTACAAACAATAAATGCTGGAGAGGGTGTGGAGAAAAGGGAACCCTCTTGCACTGTTGGTGGGAATGTGAACTGGTACAGCCACTATGGAGAACAGTATGGAGGCTCCTTAAAAAACTAAACATAGATCTACCATACGATCCAGCAATCCTACTCCTGGGCATATATCCAGAGAAAACCATAATTCAAAAAGATACATGCACCCCAATGTTCAATGAAGCACTATTTACAATAGCCAGGACATGGAAGCAACCTAAATGTCCATCAACAGAGGAATGGATAAAGAAGATGTGGTATATATATACAATGGAATATTACTCAGCCATAAAAAAGAATGAAATAATGCCATTTGCAGCAACATGGATGGACCTAGAGATTGTCATACTGAGTGAAGTAAGTCAGACAGAGAAAGACAAATATCATGATATCGCTTATATGTGGAATCTTAAAAAAGGCTACAAATGAACTTATCTACAAAACAAAAATAGAGTTACAGATGTAGAAAATAAACTTATGGTTACCAGCAGGTAAAGGGAGAGGGATAAATTGGAAGATTGGGATTGACAAATACACACTACTATATATAAAATAGATAACTAATAAGGACTTCCTGTAGAGCACAGAGAGCTCTACTCAATGCCCTGTAATGGCTTATATGGGAAAAGAATCTAAAAAAGATTGGATATATGTACAACAGATTCACTTTGCTGTACACCTGAAACTAACACAACATTGTAAATCAACTATATATACCCCAATAAAATTTTTTTTAAAATCCTTTGTATTCGCTTATTGTAATCACACCCCCTCCCTTCACATTTTAAAAAGACTCTCGATAAATATTCCAAATTACTTCCCGACAAGGTATTACCAGAATTGGGTATCATTTAAAAATGTAATATATTACTAGGGGGACAATATTTTCACTGTCCTACCTTTATTTAACATAAAAGACTTTAACAGTCTTTTAATGCATTTATTATCAAATTGGGTCTCAAAGAGTATTACAAATCCTCTCCTAGAGAATATGGGACAGCCGTTTCTTTCATTTCTCTGGTTATCCAATACTCTGAAACATTATTTTCAGCAAAAATCAAATCACTCAAGCTGCCAAATGCAATAAGCATACAGACTTCTACCTTCAACAAAACTGGTACTAACTTTATAGAAACTCTTTTCATGGAGTTGAGACAATAGTATTTTGCTTAATGGGGTTTCCTGGCTAAGGACAGACTGGAAGACTTTGCTAAAATTATTTCGAAAAGGGATTTGATCTAAATCAAAGGATATTTACCTTTTCTAAGTACATCTTAATGAAAAATAATTTTATTTTCTTCGAGTGGGAGGTAATCTCTGGAGGAGGGGCCCTCACAGTCTGTCTCTGAGAAATGAGCATATTCTTTCTGCTTGTTACTGGTCAGGATAATCTAAGTCATCATGGCAGCAGGCTCCTTTTGTGGGGTCAGAATTCTTACTGGTCTAAAGTGAGTCAGTGGGGATCTACTTTGTATTATAAGTTATCATTTCTCCTAAAGGCAGAGCATTGCTGAACTTGGAATTGAGGCTATCATAAACAACAATATAGGGATGAACTTGGACTAGAAGGGATCTAAATAACAGTGTAGGGGGGGGATAGGTGGAATTAGAAGGTACTGTCCTCAAACAAATACATCACGGGGAGTTATGTGGGCCAGAAAGGCAATTTAGGATAAATCATTCCCCAGTTAGCCTGGAAAAATGATCACATACAATGCACAGAGATACAATTTAATTTTAGCCGTGTAGTCTTGTACATTTTAGATCTAGAAATCATATATGGAATATAAGCAAAGAAGATCTGATTCTGAAAGACTCTCTCTCTCTCTCTCTCTCCATATATATATATATTTAAATTTAAAACATTAAATGCATATATCCCTTGTCTCAACAATTCTACTTTTGGGAATTTATCCTTTACATGTATTTGTATACATGTGAAAGTGACATTCGTGTACAAGGTTATTGGTTGAAGCATTGTTTGTAATAAGAAAGCTCTTATTTATAAGTCAGCTCTGAATCCAAAATATGTGAAGTGATCTCATGAAGTTTGGGTTGTGATTTTTAGCATCCTTCTACCCAGAGAGAGATCAGAGTTTGATCCTCTGTCTGTTTTTATCCCTTGGGCTCCCAGGGAAAAAAGTTCTGATGTTGGGCAGGACTCTTGGTTGGTTAGTTAGTTAGCTAACTAAGGAGTTAGTTAGCTTTTCATTATAAGTGTAGCATGTGGCCGAGAGCTGCAGCCTTCTCGACTGTATTTTACACTAGAGATTCGAGCAGGGAGGTTTGGGGGAATTTGTTCTTTGATGAAATGTTCTGTAAGCAGAGGAAGTGAGGGATGCAGAACTGTCTTCATCATCCTTTCCTTCTTACTCTTTTCCCTCAGGATCAGAAGCAAAAGGCCAAAATCTACCTTATATAAATGCCACATGAGATATTACAATTTAGAAGGGAAATTCAGGCCTGGGTTCCTGTAATTTTGAAAAGACTGTTTATTTTTTTAAGCAACATCTGTGTTTCACAGTCTGTTTTAAAGACATGTTAATTGCTCTCATAATTTGCAGTGTCCTGAGTTTGGGGAAGATCATTGTTGGAGGTCTAGAACTTCTGATAGTATTGGGACACAGCGTTCCCCTTCGTAGCTTTTAAATACATGGAACAAAACAAAATGAGGTATAACTTAGAAATATAACCATGGAATACTACTTGTCTCTGTGGTGAGAAATATTTACATACTCATCATGTAAACACTGATTACTGAGGTATCTAAAAATTGTGAGAAAACCTCTCTTAGAGGAAGGAATATGAGTTAAATCCTCATCTGTCATGATACAGCTTAGATAACATCTAAATTGAACAATCAAGAAAGAGCAATTATGCTCAATTTTTAGGTGAGTAAATACAGGAGAAACAGCTAACTTTTCAGCTATTAAGATTTGACAGCGACTTTTAAGGAGTTGTCTGTTTAACTAGGGCTGTGGGGAGGACTTTTGCTTGAATTATAAGCCTGTCACTATTTGACTTTTAAAAAAATCATATGCCTGTACTTAATTAAAAGTTAAAAATATATTTCTATATTTATCTACATATATAGAGCCGAGAGAATAAGGTGACTATAGTGTCTGTAATGATTATTTGAAATATCTTTGAATGTTACAACTGAAGTAAAGTTTTGGGGGAAAAAAGATAGAAGTGAAGTATGTGAATTCTTGGATGAAATAAAGGAATTATTGCTTTCATCTAACCTTAGTTGGCCTGAATTTTCGCATCTTTATTTCTCTGTAATTCATGGGCTTTCTGTGTTCGAGATCAGGGCTTGGCAAACTTTTTCTGCAAAGGGCCTAATAGTAAATATTTCAGGTTTGGCAGGTTACATGGTTTCTGTTGCAGCCACTCATTATAGTATGAAAGATACCCTAGACAATACATATGTGAATGAGTGTGGTTGCGTTTCAGTATAACTTTATCTATGGCCACTGAAATTTGAATCTCATATCATTTTTATGTGAATATCTAATATTCACATATAACTTAGTGTTCTTTTGGTTTTTCTTCATCATTAAAAAATGTGAAAATCATTCTTAGCTCCTGGACCTTACAAAAGCAGGTGGTGGGCAGGATTTGGCCAGCAGGCTGTAATTTGCTGACCTCTGCTCTAGCTGTAACACAATTGTGTGGTTCCCTCCAAGCACAGCAAAGAGCTGTGGCCATCTGGGCTTCAAGGAGGAATGGGCATGGAATAGATCAGCATCGGTTCCCCAGCATTCACAGCTATGGAAATGATCTTTAAATTCCTCACAGGCTGTAAAGAGTTAAACTCTGTTTCTTGTCTCCTCCTCCCTTATTCTCATTTATTTTTAATGTCTACTTATAGAAACATCTCTGTGAATGAAGCTATATTTCAGTGAGTCCATCATTGCTGGAAATTTCATTACCAGAGATAGGAATAATAAGGTGGTCATAGACGTAGAGCCCTGAGTTCCCTTTGCTCCAGGAGAGCTGGATTGGGCCACCTTGGCTCCAGCAGCTTCTGAAGGGTTGGGCAGAAAGGAGGCTTCATGGATGTCAGGCTCTGTCTCCACCCACAGGTGACCAGCCCAGGTGAGTCCTGGGAGTGAGGTCCTGAGTGCCCTGAGAAGACCTCCCTAGGGACAGCACATAGCCCCCTTCCTTGTCACCATAGTTGCCATAAATGGGGAGGACACAGATCTTCCCTACATGGCTTTGTTCCCTTTGGTCTGTGTTGTGTGTTGGAATATAAAGATGAGTGAGACTGCCCTGTCCTTAAACCTAGTGAAGGATGCATGTCAATAAATATTTGAAGCACATAAAGAGCTTATGTTATATAAGAGCTTATGTTATGTTATATATATTCTTCCACATATAAGAATATATGTGGAACCCACAATGGAGAGGGGAGAATGGAGAAAGAAGGTGAAAGAGGTAGGCAGAGGCCCAATCACAGAGGTCCCTGCCTATGTCCTGCCCAGGAACTGATCTGGAAGCTGTGGAAAGCTGGCGGAAGTGTGGGTTGTCATCAGAGTTGGAGGGCAGTGAGGTGAGCTATTGCATTAATTCAGAGAGGATAATGAGACCTCAACTAGATCAGTGGCAGTGGAGGCTGAGAAGGGGATAGCACACAGATTTAGGAGGTAGAACATGAAAGAACTTGTCTGAAAACAGCTGAAGACAATTAATGTGGGACAGCCCCCAGTTTGGGGAGCTTGAGTGTCTGGGAATCACAGCATCACTGATCGCTGAGGTAATGATAGTAAGAGAAATGGGCTTCGGAGGGTACTGGGAGTGGGGTGAAAGGTGGCTGTGGAGCCTTCGCTTAGACATGACCATTGAGATGGACATCCAAGGGCAGATGTCTAGTAAATAAAGTTTAGGAGTGAGGTCTGGGCTGGAGGCAGAGATGTGAAAGTCAAGTGCAGAAGAGTGGAGCCGAGGTCAGCCAGGGAGAGGATACAGAGTAGGGAGGCTGGAGACGTGAGAACTCCCCCAGAGACCATCCACAAAGGGACTCAGGGAACCCTGAGAGATGGGTATGCCCAATGCCAAGGATGGGGTTTCCAAAAAGAGTGAATGTGAGGAAATCAAGATGGATGTGTGCATAGATATGTGTCTGTGAGGATGTTTATTCTGGAGTTGTTCATAATATTGAAAAGTTGACATTGCTTAAATATCCAACAACAGGAACTAACTCATGGCATGACCCTATGGTAGACTACCATGCAGCTGTTAAAATATGAAAATGTATATGTAAGACATCAGTGAGTAATAGAAAATTCTATTTTATTATTTATTTAGTACTCATACAAGTTTTCCTATTTTTCTCTTCTTGTTTTCAAATTGTATACCATGAACTTGTATTGCATTGATAAGCACACCCATGTAAGTAGGCAGGACTGCACTGCAGAAGTGCTCTTTGGGTCTAGTACCAGGGAAATAATTAACCTGGTAGTGCCAACGCTGCTCAAGGAGTGGATGGGAACAGAGGAGGTAGAGGCTGCAAGTGTAGATTCCTTTTTGAAGAGGGTCGGTTTTAAAGCGGGAGTGAGATAAAGGGGCCATATCTAGAGTGGATGAGGAGTTGGGGAACTACTTACTCAGGTAGGAGAGTCTTGACCAGGTTCATAGGTTAAAGAAAAGAATTAGTCTCTAGGGAGATGTTGAGGGTTACAGGTATGAGACGGGATTATTGATGGGCTAGGGGCTCAAGGAGAAGGAAGGAGGAAGGATCTAGAACTTATTTTAGGGATGACGTGGGCAGGATATGGGAAAGAGGATGGAAAGAACGCAAAGACATTTGATGGTGTATGAGTATGGGGAGCAAGGGTGGAGCCGGGTGTCCACTGAAGCATTTCTGGATGAGATGACTTCATGTCCGGGATTTGCTTTTAAATACTCTGTTGGGGGTGGGGTCAGGGTGGGGGGTTGGGATAGATGAGACAAGATTAGCAAATTATCGATAATCGTTGAAGCTGGGTAATGGCAGTTCACCATAGAGTCCTAAATACATTTGTGAACTTTCAAAACGTTCCAAAATTAAATATTTAAAAGCAGTCTTCTTACCCGAGGATAGCTGCTGAGTCTGATCCGACTCCTACCTGTGGCTATTAACCCAACTGTTTCCATTTACCTACCCCCACATCCCAAACAGTAGATGCTTCAGCTTCCTGGCTGCCTCATTCTTGTCCCAGCCCCTCTGGGCAGGAAGGTGCCCAGGGCAAGTCCCTGCTACAAATGGCTGGCTGTTTCTGAAGCAAGGGTTCAGTGGCCAAACTAGACACCTTAAAAAAGAAGGGAATCTTGAATGCAGAACCCCCAAGTAATCTTGGGCCAATAGCATCGAAACATGCAGTAAACAGTGGGCTGTGGCACCACTTGAGCCCCTCTTTTACCACCCCCCCACCCCTGTATTATGCTTTCCAGAGGTTCTGTGGGCCGACGGGTCTCTGGGCTTGAAATCACAGTAGAATGATAATTTGGGGAAGAATCATCACATTTGTGCTTTGCTCAGGTGTCCAATTCTCTGCCCCAGCAGCCGGGCATCATTCTTAGAAACTCATCTTCTCAAGTAATTATAGTACCCAGAATAGAAACTTTAGACCTTTTTTCTTGAGATGATGCTTTTAAAGATTTTGGCACAGAATGAACATTCAGTGAATGCTACCTCATCACCATCATTCCCTGATTGCCTAGAATAGAACTTTCAAGCATCATAACGTTTTAGGGCTGATACCTCAGAGCTCATTCCTTTCAGATCACTCATTTTGTAGATGAAGAAACTGGGGGAGCTTGACTGACTTGTCCCAGGTCACACAACTGTTAGTGGCAGGTCTGATGACAAACTTTTCTCCTTGAACATCCCAGAGTGAGTAAATCTGTTTGTAACCCTTTCAAAGCTTGGGCCCAAGTGAAGAGTGATATGGTAAAATAAACAGTGTCCAGATCCCAAGGCAACTTAAAAACAGCTCAAGTCCATTGCTTAGCCTTCTTTACAACTGTCAAGAGCAATACTACAAAGGTACAGTAATCAAAACAGCGTGGTATTGGCACAAAAACAGACATATGGATCAGTGGAACAGAATAGAAAGCCCAGAAATAAACCCACACACCTACAGTCAATTAAGCTTCAATAAGTGAGGCAAGAATATACAATGGAGAAAAGACAATCTCTTCAGCAAGTGGTTTTGGGATAGCTGGACAGTCGTGTGTAAATCAATGAAGTTAGAACACACCTTCTCACCATACACAAAAATAAAATCAAAATGGCTTAAAGACTTAAATATAAGACATGACATCATAAAACTCCTAGAAGGGAACATAGCCAAAACATTCTCTGACATAAATTGTATCAATGTTTTCTTAGGTCAGTTACCCCAGGCAATAGAAGTAAAAGCAAAAATAAACAAAGGGGACCTAATCAAACATATGCTTTTGCACAGGAAAGGAAATCATAAACAAAACGGAGAGACAACCTACTGAATGGAAGAAAATATTTGCAAATGATAAAATGATAAATCATTTGCAAATGATTAAACCCTTGTTGGTCAACAAGGGTTTAATTTCCAAAATATACAAACAGCTCATATAACTCAATAACAAAAAAACAAAGCAAAACAAAAAACAAACAACCCAATCAACAAATGGGGAGAACACCTAGATAGACATTTCTCCAAAGAAGACATACAGATGACCAACAGGCACATGAAAAGGTGCTCAACATCACTAATTATTAGAGAAATGCAAATCAAAACTATAATGAGATATCACCTCACACCAGTCAGAATGGCCATCATAAAAGTCTACAAATAACAAATGAGGGAGAGGGTGGGGAGAAAAGGGAACCCTCTTACACTATCGATGGGAATGTAAATTGGTGCAGCCACTATGGAATATAGTATGGAGGTACCTCAAAAAAGTAAAAATAGAGTTGCCATATGATCCAGCAATTCCACTCCTGGGCATATATCCAGAGAAAACTATAATCGAAAAAGATACATGCACCCGTATGCATAGTAGTACTATTCACAGTAGCTAAGACATGGAAACAATCTAAATGTCCATCGACGGATGAATGGATAGAGAAGATGTGGTACATATATACAATGGAATACTACTCAGCCATAAAAACGAATGAAATAATGCCATTTGCAACAACATAGATGGACCTAGAGATTATCATACTAAGCGAAGTAAGTCAGAAGAAGAAAGACAAATACTATATGATATCACTTATATGTGGAATCAAAAATATGACACAAATGAACTTATCTATGAAACAGAAACAGACTCACAGACATAGCAAACAGACTTGTGGCTGCCCAGGGGGCTGGGGGCTGGGAGGAGGGAAGGACTGAGAGTTTGGGATTAGCAGATGCAAACTATTATATATAGAATGGATAAACAGCAAGGTCCTACTGAATAGCACAGGGAACTATATTCAATATCCTGTAATAAACCATAATGGAAAAGAATATATATATGTGTATAACTGAATCACTTTGCGGTACAGCAGAAATTAACACAACATTGTAAATCAATTATACTTCAATAAAATAAATTTAAAAAAATAAAACTGTCCAGAGGATTCCATAAATCACATAATAAATCATAAATCACAGAAACAATGATAAAACCTCTTGCCTTCATCTACCACGTGCGCAGAGTTTCCAACTGCCCAAGAACATCCCTCCCTGTAATTCAAACTCTCCCCAAGTACTGCTTCTCTCTCCCTCCTCTCACCCATTCATCCAGAAGAAAGGACCCTCCCTGTTTGGGAGGGGGAGGCAGAGGCGAAGTCTCTTGGCATTTGCAGGCTTCGTTTTTGCAGGCTGGCAGAGGAGGCAAGGCTGTGGACACTTTCATAATAAGATCTTATCATATCCTTTGAAGAGCAGCTGGGGGTGAGAGGGTAATGATGATGGGTGGGGTATACATGCCCAAAGTGGGACCTTTTCAACAAACATTCAAGGAAAAAACATTGACTTGCAAGTTCTGAGACAATGATGAAAAGATGTTGAGAGAGCAAGACCGTTGGGTACAGAAAAGGTAGTCAAATAGAGATGCTTTTTTCACATGCTGGGTCCCTCAGCAAAATGACAAATGGTCCAGTGCATCCCCCACCCATGGCTTAGGACTAAGCTACACATCTGTACACCTTCCTAGATCCTCTTTCATCAGCTTTAGAGTTGGTGCTGCTAGATGAAGCCTTTCCCTGCCACACATGGGTATGTCTTATTGGGCCTCTTGGCTATGCTTCCTTCCCAAGTAAAGTTGAGATTTGGGGCCGGTCATCCTGATGTCCTGGCTTACCTTCTTGTTGAGCTGAAGCATTTAGTGGCCAAGGAAGGATGAATATCCAAGACATCACCTATGGCTAATCAGGGTGGGCCCTGCCCTCTAGGGATCCTGTGGAGGGCTGACCATGCCGTGCTGGTTTCACGGAGGTCCATGGAGGGAACACGTTTTGAATTACTGCAGCTCTGTCCAGGCTTTCCGGAGGATTTGGATGGAGTTGGAATCATTCACTCTATAATTCTCTGTTCTGTCTATGTGAAAGAAATATGAAGGACTGAATCATATCTACCTTCCTAGAATATATGTGCTTTCAAGTAAATATGAAATGAAATGAAGGCCAACAAGCAAATATACACATTCTGCAGATAAATGAGTAAAGAGCTTTTATCTAGTCTTGTAATTAAGGATTAAAATGTTCTACTCTCACGCAAAACCTGCCATGTCTCATCCAGAGTAATTATAAAATTCATCATCATCGTGACTGAGCCGTGGCTCCTTCCATCCAGGGCAAGATGCTCCCGGATCACCAGCTCCTATTCCACATGGCAGGTGGGCGAGAGTGAGGACTGTCTCCTGGTCAATCAATCTGGCACCCTACTGAGCTGGGATTGTTAAGCAGCAGCCGTGGTGGAGACAACAGTCCCCCAGGTGCACGCAGAGTGTAGAGAAGATGGGACCAAGGGGTGTATAGTGATCTGAGAAGGGAGCGTCTCTCATAAGCGCCCACTGTGTTCATTTCTTCATTAATTCAACAAATTTTTTTTTTTTTTTTTTTTTTTTTTGCGGTACGCGGGCCTCTCACCGTTGCGGCCTCTCCCGTCACGGAGCACAGGCTCCGGACGCGCAGGCGCAGCGGCCACGGCTCACGGGCCCAGCCGCTCCGCAGCATGTGGGATCTTCCCGGACCGGGGCTCGAACCCTTGTCCCCTGTATCGGCAGGCGGACTCTCAACAACTGCGCCACCAGGGAAGCCCTCAACAAATCTTTAATGAATGTCTACTATATGCCAGGCACAGTTCTAGACACCACGGGTAGAGCAGAGAAGAAAACAAATTCCCACCTTTTATGAAGGGTGCCTTTTAGTGGGAAGAGAGAAAACAGGAACAGATGATATATGGCATGTCCTAGGGCTGAGTGAGAAGGACAAGAGGAGGGAGAGTGATGGGGAGATTGCTATTTGGGGTAAGTGTCCAGGAAGATCTTTCCAAATAGGTGGCAATTGAACAGAGTGAAAAGAGGATGAGAGATAAGAGGATACCTGTGGGGAGAGACTCCGAGGGAGTAGGAGTGCCAGGGCCTGAGGTGGGAGTGCATTTGCATTTGGTATATTTGAGCTACAGCAAGGAGGAGGCAGTGTATCTTCAGTCCAGGGAGAGAGAGGTGGGAGGTGGGGCCAGTCCTAGAGCTGTTTAGGACTTTCACTGAGTGAGATGGAGCCATTGGAGGGGGATGATCAGAAAAGTGGCCAGATCTGACTTAGGTTTTCCAGGGGCGGGGAAGCTGTTCTGGGGAGAACGGAGTAAGGGGGGAAGCTGGGCGTAGGTGGTGGCTCATTGGCTCATGATTTCCAAGTAAGAGATGATGGTGGGCTTCCCTGGTGGCGCAGTGGTTAAGAATCTGCCTGCCATGCAGGGGACATGGGTTCAAGCCCTGCTCCGGGAAGATCCCACATGCCGCGGAGCAACTAAGCCCGTGCGCCACAACTACTGAGCCTTCACTCTAGAGCCCGCGAGCCACAACTACTGAGCCCATGTGCCACAACTACTAAGCCCACACGCCTAGAGCCTGTGCTCTGCAACAAGAGAAGCCACTGCAATGAGAAGCCCGCGCACCGCAACGAAGAGTAGCCCCCGCTCACTGCAACTAGAGAAAGCCCGCGCACAGCAACGAAGACCCAATGCAGCCAAAAATAAATAAATAAAAATTCTAAAAATAAATAAATAAAAAAATAAAAGCCCCTTTAAAAAAAAAGAGAGAGATGATTGTGACTTGGACCAGGGTGGTTTTGGTGGGGGTGAGAAAAGTGGAAGATTCTGGATAAATTTTAAGGGAGAGCCCGCAAGACCTGTTGACAGATTGCCTGTGAGATGTGAGAAAAGAGAAGGTTCTGAGGGTGACACTAAGACCGTTATCCTGAGCTACTGGAAGAATGGAGCTGAGGTTCCAGAAGGGACACAGCTAAACGAGGCTGATCCAAGGGCTGGGGGGCCAGAGGCACATGGAAGCAAGGCTGAAAAACTGGAGTGTACCTATCTATTTATTTAGTTTTTACATGTACATGTATCTCTTCTTTTTCAAATTCTTTTCCTGGTTAGGTTGTTACAGAATACTGGACAGAGTTCCCTGTGCTCTACAGTAAGTCCTTGTTGGTTATCCATTTTGGAGTGTACTTACTGATGTACAAGGGTACTTGTTCTAATGAGGAAAGAAGTTGCAAACTGGTGGCCCGTGGGCCAAATCTGGCAGGAAGACGTACTTGGTTTGGTTCTCAAAGTATTTATTAAACAGCTGAATTAGCTGGTGAGGTTTAAAACTCATGGCATTTTACATAAAAATCTGGATTTCCTGCTCTTTTAGAAAAGTGGCAGATCTGGCAACCAGGTAACAGCTGATTGGCCCCGAATGACAGCTGTTCCCTGCAGGGCGTGCCCTGTTTAGTGGGCAGTCATGCCACGACTCCCTATTATCTTACAACTGCGGCTACCCTTTCAGTGCCCAGTCTTCTCATTTGAAAATGGGAATAACAGTAGTACCTACCTCTTGGGGTTGTTAGGAAAATTAACGGAGATAACTCATGTAAAACAACTAGAACGGTGTCTATTAATTGTTCAAAACTGTTTGCTCTTATCACTGCCATTACTATTGTTATTATTAGCTGTCTGTTCTTACAGGGCTGTGAGTTTGTAATGCTAGCAATGAGGATTTCAGAAAGCTGGAAGAGGATTCTGACAGGGGTTGAGAGGTGAGTGAAGCTTCCTTAATAAACGATGGCACCAAACCAGAAAGCAGGAGAGGAGGCAGCACAGCTCCCAGACACTTTAGAAAACCGTGACCGCCGGAGCGCCACTGGCCCCACAGATCAGGGTTCATTTCCCTTCTTCTGCAGAGCTCGGCACAGTGGCCTCAATCACCCGGTGACTCATCTAATAGCCCCGTGAGTTTGCCCAGCTTGCGGCGTCACAAATTACATTTGCAGCCTCCTTATCAGGCAAGCTAGGAAATTAAACCTAAACGGCTATGGTGTTGCTAAGTAATATGGCTGCATACACAGACACCCGAGGCTCAGACCATCACAGCCCCATTAAAGCATCATTTCCCACTGTGGCTAATAAGGTTTGAAACCTTCAAAGGAAACCTGCTGTTCTTTTTTAAGGTCAGAAAATGGGGTAACTTGGTTATAAGCAAGAGATAGAATTTCCCTTCCTAGATGCTAGGGGTGTGTGTGTGTGTGTGTGTGTGTGTGTGTGTGTGTGTGTGTGTCTGTGTGTGTGTGTGTCTGTGTGTCTGTGTGTGTCTGTATGTGTCTACGTGTGTGTCTGTGTATGTATGTCTGTGTATGTGTGTCTCTGTGTTTGTCTGTGTCTGTGTATGTATGTGTGTCTCTGTGTATGTCTGCATATGTGTATCTGTGTCTATGTATGTGTCTGTGTGTATGTGTGTGTATGTATGTATGCGTATGTCTCTCTGTGTGTGTGTGTGTGTGTGTGTGTGTGTGCTGGAGATACTAGCTCATGGCTGATGGAGGTGGAGGGCAGGGGTGGGGGGAGATCAGAGACATTCATCTTGCCCTCAGGACCCCTCTGCCCTGGGCCATGAGGGCCTGGTCAAATCTACCTCTGTGTCTGGCACCTGGCCCTCTGGAGGTGTTTGCAGAGTGGCTGTTGGCTTCCTTCTTCCTGGGGATACTTCTCAGTGGGTGTGGCACTAGGTGATGGGAGCATTCCTGGCAATTTCTCCCTCAGGGCAGTTTTTTCTTTAGGGGGCTTTTCTCTTTCTACAGTGGAGCCCTCGAGCCCAGAGTGGGGATCCTGGCCCATGGGATGCTTGGGCAGCTGAGCTGGTCCAGGGGTTTCCTTTTCTCATTTCTCTCCGGTCAAACCGTCTGTGTCCATTTCAGGGTTCGGCGCCTCCTGGATCCACCAAGTTTAGAGCGTGAGGGCACAGCTCCCGAGTGAGGCAGTAGCTCCATGGCCGCCTTAGTTCAGGCCGGTAGGGACTTAGCATCTTAGTATCTTCACCCACCCCACGTAGCTCTTCTGCAACCCCACAGTTACACTGGGTGGGGAAGTTGTCCAACGATTTGGGGCCATGTGGTCAGAGGTTTGGGGCATCTGAAGCCCTCCCCAGCTCCCCTCTCTGGCAGGACTCCCTCCATCTTCTCTGATTTGGACTCCTGGGATGGGGCAGGAGGGTGAAATTCCTCCTCCTTAATTTGTATTTTAAATCATATCTTCTCCACAATGCTGAGGATTATTCTTCAAGACTCATTCAAATAGGCTGGGCCTCACAGGACTTCTGGCTTCTGAAAAGAGGGTGGGGCTCATAGGCCCCCTGGAGGGAGATTCTTGCAGCACAGAGGATGCAGCCAGATCTGAGCTCTTTTATTTATTTATTTTTTTAACATCTTTATTTGAGTATAACTGTTTTACAATAGTGTGTTAGTTTCTCCTTTACAACAAAGTGAATCAGTTATACATATACATATGTTCCCATAACAGATCTGAGCTCTTGATAATCTGGCCTAGCCAGTCTCCATCGTCGCCAAACAGGAGAAAGTGAAAGAGAATTCCCTCTGGCATTTGTTGTATGATATGAAACTTGTCTGTGCCAGAGGGGACAAAGACTTTCAGACTGGGGGTGTCCCCCAATCAAACTTTCCATGAGGACGCATTCTTTCTACTTTTTTGGCCAGCTGCACGCTTGGAGCCATCTCCCTGGGGAAGAGCTGCTCTTGCTCCAACCAGACTGCCCTGCGGAGCTATCTGGGCTGGTCAGTGGTCTGAAGGTTTTTCTGACACCCCCCTGTTCCACCCTCACATATCACACCAGGAATCACTTCACCAAGCAGGGGTCAGATTTCAGTTCAGCCTTTTGTTTTAACAAATAATTGAGTTTAGATATTGACATTCAATCCTTAACTGCTAACGTCCCATTTTGCAGTGCTTTGCAGAGGGCCTTCAAGGCATCACTCTCACCTGTGGATAGCAGCTCCTTGGTGGAGCAGCCTTTCATTCTTGAGACAGTCCCACCTCATTTAGAATTGTTTCCATCACTACTGCTGTTGGAATATCCTGGCCAAGTCTAGGGTACCCACCCTTCCTTCCTTTCCTTCAAAGTGAAGACTGGTAAGAACCCTAGAGATGGTGATGCACCTTTAACAGTGATAACCTTTTACAAAATTCAGGTTATAAACTGTTGCATATTCATGGTGGAAAAATGCTGAAAAAATAGAAAAGCACTATAAAGATGTAAAAATCACCCATAACCCAACGTTAACCCATAGATAACCACTAATAACATTTTGAAACATTTATCTCAGAATATATATATCTATATATACTCATATTTACATAGGTATATATATAATTTTTAAAAATGGGATCATACTATTTTGCACCGGCTTTTCCCATTTAACATTGTACTATAAACATTTTCCCATGTTATCAGATTACACTACATCATCATTTTGATTGCCTAGCGTTCATGATATGAACACGTTCTGATTTATTTAACCAGTTCCCTGTTAGGTGAACTTTAGGTTGATTCCAATATATATATTTTTGGCATTATAATCACTGCTGTAATGAACATCCTTGAGGTTTCTTCTTTATGTCAAAGTTAAGCACATTTTAAAAGATTTTGATTGATATTCCTAAATTATTCTGAAAGTGCATATTCCTGACCAGCTGTGTATAGACACTTTTTATTGCCATTTAAAATATACTGGTTTCCCTGGTGGCGCAGTGGTTGAGAGTCCGCCTACCGATGCAGGGGACATGAGTTCGTGCCCTGGTCCGGGAGGATCCCACATGCCGCGGAGCGGCTGGGCCCGTGAGCCATGGCTGCTGAGCCTGCGCATCCGGAGCCCGTGCTCCGCAACGGGAGAGGCCATGACAGTGAGAGGCCCGCGTAACGCAAAAAAAAAAAAAAAAATTAAATTAAAAAATAAATAAATAAGTAAAATATACTTGTCTGGACTTCCCTGGTGGCACAGTGGTTAGGAATCTACCTGCCTAATGCAGGAGACACAGGTTCGAACCTTGGTCCCGGAAGATCCCACATGCCGTGGAGCAACTAAGCCTGTACACCACGACTACCGAGCCTGCGTTCTGGAGCCCGCGCTCTGGAGCCTGTGAGCCACAACTACTGAGCCCGTGCCCCGCAACAAGAGAAGCTACCTCAAAGAGAAGCCCGCACACTGCAATGAAGAGTAGCCCCCGCTCGCCGCAACTAGAGAAAGCCTGTGCGCAGCAACGAAGACCCAACGCAGCCAAAAATAAATTTATAGAATTAAGTTTAAAAACAATTTTTAAAATAAGAAAATAAAATATACTTGTCAATTTTATAGGTGAAAAATGAGCATCTCCTTGTTAATTTTAATATCTTGGATTCCGCGAGGTTAAACATTCTCCTTGCGGTTAATTGGCTGGCAGAGAGATATCTTGTGCTCCCTTGCTTCCAGACGATGGAATTTAAGTGTCATTAGTTATCACTTAGCAAGATGAAATTGGGGCGTGCTGCCAGGGAGCTGAGGGCAGTTAAAGTAAGTTGCTAGTCGCCTTCAGAGCCTAAAACCAATCTTCCTAAGTGTCTGTTTTCAGTCATCCCTGAGAGGGCCTTCTAACCTGAAGGCAGGACTGGATGGAGCATGATATGGGATGCAAGAGGCTTGGGGTGGCTTTGGGTGCAGGCAGGGTGCCTAGCTAACTAATAGACTGATTTTCTACTCCAGTCCTTCCCCCTTTTCTTCCCCTTGTTCATGCAGAAAATCATATGGCAAAAAATTTTCATTGTGTTTTGTGGTGTCTGTTTCCTTGATGATGGGGAAAATAGAGTGTTTGGGGCCAGGGTTGATGTTTCGAGTCTGAGGTTGGTGGATAATCTGTTGAGTAGGTAGTTTAGGACCAGCTGTGTATGGATGCCAGGCTTCTGGTGTTTCTATGTATGCAGGCCCTCAGGCCTACGATCTGTAATATGTAACCAGCAATGTGTGTGGGGAACTAGCAGTCCTGGGGTGGTGTGGCTGGGCTTTGAGGAAAAGTAGACACTCTGTGCTCTTTTCATGATACAAAAATGACTTTAGTGCAACTCATTCTAGTTAGAAGGTCCAGGGATGGATCTGGATGGCAAAATCGCAAGATGTTTTGCCCCCAGTTCCAATAACTGAGTTTATGAGGAGAAAAGCAATGGCTGTGGCCAAGGCCTGGGAGGCAGGGAAGTCTGAGGGGACGCTGGTTTCCCTCCAGCCGAAGCAGGTGGTGTGAGCTACGCCCTTGAAGCCTGGGCTAGGATGGCCCCTCCATCATCCCAAACTGGCAGGTGATCCCAGAAGAGCTGCCGAGGTGTGAGACAAACTGCATCATTACCCGGAATGTGGGAAAGAGGACGGAGGTTTTATGTATAATTTCCTGTCATCAGAATCCAATATAGTCATAAATAAGCTCGGAGAGGCAACCTGTAGGAGAACTAAACACGAATGCCTCTCGTTTCTGAGGCGCTGGAAACTGAGAGGAATCCAAATTGCATCTTTCACGTTGGGTTCTGACACTCAAGTAACTTTGGCCAAAGCTAACTATAGTCGGCTGACATAAAGGGCCCTGCAAGGTGACATAATGCCACGGGGATGAGGACAATGGAAAAAGCAGGTTTGGCATAGGTAAGCTCTGGACTCTTCTGAGGTGATAATCCTGGACTCCCCGTAGTTCTTTGAGGGTCAGAGACGAAGAATATCAGAGCTTCGTGACGGGGATGTCCGTCAGCCCTCCTTGCTGGGAAGGGACTTGGGGTCTTTTGGTGTTGAGTGCACAGAGAGGCTTTGGGAGGATGGGTGGCACACACAGTTGGCTGCCATGGAGAGGAGAACTGCCTCCTGGAAGGCATTTGGTCAAACGTAGCACTGTGCCAGTATTTCTTATTAATCACCATGAAACTGCTTTGTGTTTTTCATAGGGCTTTCTTGTAGATCTGGTTTCATCTTCCTAATATAGAATATTTTCCACAGGGTTCTTTAATTTCAGTTTTTCAGTCGGTATTTGACCAACTGCTCAGCCTCATAGGATGGGCAGTTTTTTATAACAGGTGTGTTGAGGAAGCTACGTGTGTTTTCCAAGCCATGGCAGTGCATGTTTGAGGAGTCGGGCATGGACCCCCAGTCCTGATGGGGGCTGCGTACGGCAGGGTGAGGATCACAGAGTCAGACCACAGTAGATGCCATTGGAGGCTTAGCTTCCCTCCGCCTTGTAGGCATTGAGACCTTGTTTTCTGCCCCAGGATGTATATGCGACTAGAATAGAGATCATTTCACCTGAGAGCTGTTGTCTTTGCTGTTTCTGGCAGGTTATTTAAGCTCTCCAGCTCTTAGTTCTCATTTGTAAAATGAGATAATAATAGTATCCATCTCAAGGAATTGTGTGAAGATTAACTGAGTTAATACCTTTAAAAAAAGAGCAGTTAGCACAGGGAGTTTGCACTCAATGCATATTAACTATTATAATGACAATGATGATGTGACAATGAATATTGGATTTCACAGATGGAGGCAGCCTAGGATCTTTAGACAGTTTCCCTGTCTCCAAGCAGGGTTCCAACCAATACTTATTTTACACCTTCATGGCCTTGCCAGGGACATGGTGAAGAGCCTAAGGGGAAAGGGCTATGGTTCTATCTACTTCTGGAGGGGGCTGATGGAAAAATAATCAAGTCTGTGAATTCACGAAATAAAAGGTCAAATGGGAAACTTGACCTTGAGAATTTCATTCACCTCTCCAACTACACTGAAGGCAGTAGAGAAGTGACTTCTCACAAGGGACCCCAAGAATTGAAAAAGCAGATGCTGTCCTCAAACTCTTGGCTCTGCTACTTATCAGCTGTGTGACCTTGGGCCAGTTCCTTAACCTCTCTGAGATTCAGTTTCCTCATTTGTAACATAAGAATAACACATTACAGGATTGCTAGAATTACTAAATCAGATGATATCTGTAGAGTTCTTGGAACCTGCTGAGGGCTCAATAAAAGCCAGTTTTCATGTCTGTTGTTGTGTTTATTATAAATGCTTGTTATTATAAGCTACTTTGTAGCTTACAGTTGACAAGTTGGAAACTGGTTACTTTCACAACAGGGATTGTCCTGTGATGGTCCTCTCTCTCACCTTGAAAGATGTTAACACTCAGGGGAGTTACCCCACCTTGGCTGGACCTGACCCTCTGAGCCTGGTGCTTGTGCATGTGAAGATGGGGAGAAGGTACTTCCCACCTGGTTGCACAAGGGCTGGGACCAAGTCATCTTACCTCTGTATGGGTCAAAAATGGGGAATGGCGCTTGGCTCCTATTGGATGATAGGGGCTTCTGAGGCTTTTTTGAGGTGTCCAGACTCAAATCTTCCTCATCCCTGGCTCATTTTGCTGGGCAAATACATAGGAGTAGAATGGAAGGATTACGGGGTAGATGTGTGCTTAACTTTGTAAGAAACCGCCAACTGTTTTCCAGCCTGGCGGTCCCATTCGATGTCCCCACCTGTTCAGTTTCACAGTTGCTTTGGCCACATTTTCTGGTCTTCCTAATATATTAAAGTCAGCTCTTTCAAACTTTAAAAAATAGATATATATTTTTAAGAAGCAGAACCTTAAAAAATAAAAAAGTTCATACCTACACCCTCAATCAATAAAGCAGATAAGGAGATAGAAGTTTGGCTGAAGGGTTGGGGAGGTGCATGGAGCCTGAAGGCCTCTGTTTTCTCCAGGGCCCAGGGGAGCCCAGAGTGATGACCCCACTCTAGGTACAAGTTTGAGTCAGCTTTCATCAGATGTAACTTTCAGTTGAGTTCTGAGTCGACCAGAGGACCAGTGATACTGGCCAGGCCTGGGCTGCCCGCATCTCCGCCCGCCGTACCCAGAGCTCTCCTTGGGGCCCCGCAAGCTGGAGGCAGAGCCGAGGCCCCCGGAGGCTGACCAGGCACAGCAGCCCGGCTGTGGGGATGTTTCCTGCTGGTTGGCATTGGTCTTTCCACCACCATGCTGTGTCACTTAAACTAGCTCCAGCTCCAAGATAAACATCAGAAGCTGTGCGACTCCAGATACCAGGAACAAAGAAACAAATTGGGAACATCGTGAGCAAAAGAGATTTTAATAAAGATTAAACTGGCTCCGTGCATAGATTCTGCCACGCTTCTTATTGTGATCTTGACAGTGATGTGGGGCAAGCAGACAAGGCTGAGTCCGAGGCAGTTCACATTCCCGGCACTGACGCTGAGTGTAGCCTGAGTGACGGCTGACAGCAGATGGGCCTTTGCAGGGGTGCTCCAGGGGCACCCAGCCTCCCAGCCTCGACTGGCTCAGGGCTGCAACCCTGAGCTTTCTCAGGGCGTCTGTGAGGGCAGATGCCTGCGCCCTCAGCTTCACTCAGCAACCCCGGGCAGGGGTCTGAGACGCTGCATTTCACCAAGCTCTCCGCGCGCTCCCTCCTCCTCCTTCTACTTTTTATTATGGAAACATTTAAACATGTACAAAAGTAGATAGAATTGTATCATGAACCCCATCTACCCACAGCCCAGCTTCAGCAGTTACCAATATGACAATCTTGTTTCATCTCTACCCCGACTCATGTCCCTCCAAGTTATTTTGAATCAAGTTGCAGACATCCGATTGTTTCATCTATAGACAGCTCAGTACATATGGCTAAGAGATAACTTTTTTTTTTAAAGGCATAACCATAGTATCATTATTATGCCTAAAAAAATGAGCAATGGTTTCTGGGTGTTTTTTTTGTGTGTGTGTGTGGTACGTGAGCCTCTCACTATTGTGGCCTCTCCCATTGCAGAGCGCAGGCTCCGGACGCGCAGGCTCCGCGGCCTGTGGGATCTTCCCGGACCGGGGCACGAACCCGCGTCCCCCGCATCGGCAGGCGGACTCCCAACCACTGCATCACCAGGGAAGCCCGTTTCTGGGTGTTTCTAATGCAGAGTCAAGGGTGAGGACCACAGGCCAACTGGGAGATCACATCCTCTGGTGGCAGGAACCATGCCTGACGTGTTAGAGGTAGCTTGGCACTTTTAGAGGAAGCTGGCAGGAGCCTGACTTCTAAAAATCCACACTCACAAGACGAAATGGAGCAAAGTCAGGCTGACAACTGCATTGCATAAGGATCCCTGAGTATTAGGCCTAGGAATTTTGTCATCTTGTAGTCGAAGCCTTCTAGTTAGTTTTCAGACAAATTTTGTATTTTAACCTAAAGGGCAGCTGACGTTAGGTTCCATTGGGGATAGTCTCTTGAGGGCCACCGGTCTGATGTCACTCTGCAGGCTCCCTGACATGAGCCTAGGTTTCAAATGTCCAGTCGGAAAACAGGAATTTGATTTGTGGCTCTGCCGTATAAAGGGCTGGGTAGTTTCCTTGTCTGTGCTATGAGGATGACAGCACTGCCCCAGTCAGCAGGCAGGGGTGTGTGCTTGAAGTAATGACAGTAGCTGCTGTGCCAGGTGAGTGTGCCGGGAGAGTGTACCCCTGCCTGGCTGTGTTCACCTCCGGCCCCAGAGCCCAGAGCCCGTCCACGCAGCTTTCCAGGCCTCACCTCTGCTCCCAGATCTCCAGTCATGGCTTCTTCCAGGTGCTGGGTGGGAGCCAGCTGGGCTTCCCTGACACCCAGAGCCCCCAAGGCTGGTGGGCTGCACAGGCCCTGCTGGGACTCTTGCTTCACCTCCCCACCTTCTGGAACCCTCCAAGTGTATGGTGTGGATCTCCTTGGCTGACTGTCTTCTGTGCTGGTGAAGGTGTCTTTGCCCACACCTCCCAGTCCCCTCAGCAGTAAGACTGCTTTGGCCTTGGCTCACCAGGTGTCCCTGGATTCCAGCGGGCGACCGGGAGAGAGAAGAGGGAGCTTTGCTGGTGAAGGAGGCTGCACGAGGGGGCAGCGAGTCGCCAGGACCTTCTCTTGCCGTCTCTCCTCACAGGCGCATGCTGCTTGGTGGTAGAGGCATCCAGCAAGACGGGCTCGTCCATGTGGAAGACAGTACAGTGGGGCCAAAGTCTCAAAGGCTCCCTGGTAACAGAGCCTCTTCCTCTCAGCAGGGGCCAGAGTGTGTGCAGATCCTTGGAGAGTGACCGAGGGAGGGGCTGGTGACTCTGAAGTCCGGGGATAGAGGTCACTTCTCTGCCTCCTTTTAGATGCTTGGGGAGACCAAGGTGCATCCCCAAAGGGCCATGTCTGTCCAGGAGCTACTGCTGGAGGGACATTCTACTTTTAGAGACGGGAAGGCTCCCCTCTCCTCCATGAACTCTGTGCTTCCAAGGTGGTTCACGAGAGCCTCCTGGCACAGCTTTGGCAAAGGCGTTTGGGGCCTGTGCAGCAGGTCCGAGTTGTGACTTTGAGGGTTTGTCGAGGAGGGGCATGCTGTAGGAGAGACAGCCTTGGCTGTGGAGTCAGGAGGCCCTGGGTTCCATTCCCTGCCAGTGGTGGAGGCTGGGGTCAGGTGGTACAGCCATACTGGAGGGAAGATGATGACATCTCTCAAAATCACAAATGCACATATCCTTTGACGCGGCAATTCCACTTGTGTGAAAGGGGCATATGTGCAAGGAGGTTCATTGTGGTGTTTTTTTTTTTTTTTTTTTTAAAGAATGGATGCACTTATATATTTATTTTATTTTTGGCTGTGTTGGGTGTTCGTTGTTGTGCACGGGCTTTCTCTAGTTGAGGCGAGCGTGGGCTTTTCTTCGTTGCGGTGTGCGGGCTTCTCATGGCGGTGGCTTCTCTCGTTGTGGAGCACAGGCTCTAGGCGCGCGGGCTTCAGTAGCTGTGTCACGCATGCTCGGTAGTTGTGGCTCGCAGGCTCTAGAGTGCAGGTTCTTTAGTTGTGGCGCACGGGCTGAGTTGCTTGGCGGCATGTGGGATCTTCCCGGGCCAGGGCTTGAACCCGTGTCCCCTGCATTGGCAGGCAGATTCTCAACCACTGCGCCACCAGAGAAGTCCCCATTGTGGTGTATTTGTAATAGCAGGAGACAGGCAACATCAAAATGCCCATCCATGGGCAATTAAATGACCTGTGGTTATTCCATACAATAGACTCTTGAAAAGAATATGAGTCAGCTCTATACATTTACTGCTACAGAATGACCTTCAGTGATATTGTTGAGTGAAAAAGGCAAGGTTACCTTTCGTGCTTTTTAAAAAGGACTCCTTTGATACGCATAGAACATTTGTGGACAAGTTGCAAGAAACTAAAAACAGAGGTTGTCTCTGGCCATGGTGACCGGGGGGGACAGTGGTGGGGGAGATGTGTTTTTACTGTGAACTCCTTTGTAAGATTTGAGTTTTGCACCATGTGTATGCATTTTAAATAAATACATGTAAATAAAATCTCTGGCATTTCTCTGGTATTTATAGCCTGGCTGTGTGACTCTGGGCAAGTTGCTTACATGCTCTGAGCCTCGACTGTAAAATCAGATAAGATTAAAGTCACAGTGAGAACTGGTGGATGAGAAGAGCCTTGTGCAGGATGTGGACATAATGGGGATTCAGTGAGATGAGCTTCCATGATTGTGGTTATGTTTAAGTTGTTACCATCTGGATGCCGGGGCGGGGAGAACAAGTCAGGCTAGGAGAGACATGATGGGGGAGGCTGTGGGCACCTCAGAAGCGAGCATCGCCTCTTTCTCACCCTCGCTTTCTCTGCAGCACCCCCATCAGGCACAGAAACGTGTGCTGACTTGAGTGGTGCTGTTGATTTGCCCTGTGCTTTTCCCGAGCACATGTACGGGCTGCTGAGCCAAGACTGTCCACCAGAGGGCATCAGCTGCCGCGCTGTCTCCCCTCCCGTTTCTGGAATCACTTCTTCAGCCGCCAGAATGTGACAGGAGGTTTGCCAAGGAAAAGATTTAAGGTGAGCTTTTCTTCCTTTTTACGTCCACTGAATATGCTGATTGGTTTCACTTAGGCCTGCGGGATTCTAGTCACCAAGGTGCTGCAGGAACTGGAGTAACACCCCTGAGGATGGTTGTGTGTGTGTGTGTGTGTGTGTGTGTGCGTGTGTGTGCGCGTGCATGCGTGGGCTCGCAAGGTGTATGACGTGTATGTGTGTGTGTGCATGCATAGGTTTGCAAGGTGTATGACACGTGTGTGTGTGCATGCATGGGCTCGCAAGGTGTATGACACGTGTGTGTGTGTGTGTGTGTGTGCAGGACCCTGGGTTGTGAGTTCCGGGTCAGTTAGCATCTGCCTGGAGGTTGAGTCTGCCCGGAAATGACCAAGCCACCCCACGCCTCTCTGCCCCCAGGAGTCAGAATACCTTACGTTTCCAGATCCCACCATCCCACCCTGGACTGCGACCTTTCCCTGGCTCTGAGTCTCCCTCATTTCTTACCCCCCTGTGGCTTTGTCAACAACCTCTGCCCAGACAGGAGAAGGAAGGAATCCCCAAGGAAATGCCATGTCCTAGGTTCATCATACTCCAAATGTTCTTCTCTCTGCAGGATGACGTCCCCCAGCCCTTGCTGGCCGGGGCACTTAATAGGCTGTGTCAGTGCCCCTTGGCTCCACCTTCCTGCTCACAGGAGACACAGGGGGCTAGAGGGCGTTTTCTCTCAGCAGCGCTGGGTGACATCGCGAGAGCTCACGGTTCCTATGTCTAAGCCTACAGCCGTGGGGAATGAAGGGACGGTCAGTCCATAGGATGCCTGGGTTTGTGGGTTTTTCTAGGCTGGTAAGAGTGCTGGGAACGGCCCTGAGTTCGGACTTTGTAGCTTATGACTCTTGCCATTGACTGGTGAGGCTTGGACTGGACCGCACTTGGGGTTTGTAATAATGATAATAATGTTAGCCACTAACAGTCAATAAGAGTGCAACCCTATGTGACAGGCACTGTTCTAGGTGCTCTGCACACATCAACTCATTTGCTCCTCTGAACAGAGAACTAAATATTTACCTCACTATGTATTTAAAACCCCACTGGGTATTACCCCTATTTCACAGATAAAGAAACTGAAGCACAGAGAGGCAGAGTAATTTCCCCAAGGACACAGAGCTGGTAAGAGGCATAGCTGAGACTTGAACTCAGGAAATTGGGCTCTGAAGCCCCAGGGATTTGAAGCCAGTCTATTCAGTCTTGCAGCACTTTCTTCAAGGTACCCAGACGGGGAGCAATCCCATTTTCAAGGTGAGAGAAACTAGATTCCAAAATGGGCACAAAGCTTCTACGTTCCGAGGGTCTTCTCAGAGTCCTGGTCAAGGAATACCCCCTTCAGAAAAATTATGAAGAGCAAAGTGTCTTGAAAATGTGCCCAAGTTGGGATTTGGGGCCCACCTTGGGGAGCTGGAGGCCCTTTCCGGCTCAGGGCCAGGGCCCTGTGGGCAGCTTCTCTGAAGGGACGGACACCCGAGACCACAGGAGGCACAGGCCCCTTGCACACCTCGGTCGGCGGGCAGAGCGGAAGCAGAAAGCAGCTCGTCCCCCTGGGGCTCCGCTGGCTGCAGGGAGGGTCTGAGCTGAAGCCTCTTCACTCCCGGCACATCCAGTGGAAGTGGGTAGGAGGCGGCTGCAGGCACTTCTGCTCTCTAGCATCTGTTCCTTTTTATTTTATTTTTTGGGTCAGTCCCTCAAATGGTCAGGTTGCTGGCTTCCTGCTGGCTCTCCATTGAACCCAAACTTTGAATGGGAGACTAAGTCAGAGCTGCCTCGAATGTGCCTGGAAGGTGAGAACCACTGCTCATAAAAGCACTTTTCACAGCATTAAATTCCTCTGCTTTGGAGTCTTTGAACCTGGAGCGATCCACAGGTTGCAGCCCAGCTGGAGACGTGTGATAAAAGAAATCGGCCTGCTCAGAGCCCGGGGGGAGCCGACAGAGGAGGAGAGTTTAATAAAGTTGAGGCTGGGTCTGATTCTGAGGTCTGGCGATTCCACAGTGTGCCACGGGTGGGACAGGAGGTCAACCAGCCAGTCAGGATACCACCTGGTCCCATGAGGCCACTTCAAGCTCCTCCAGACTTTGAGAGCTCGAAGAGAGACAGTGAACGTAGATGAAGTGACCAGAGTTTGTCTTGATAATGTGCCCAGTGGGGAAGGACAGTGGCCAATCAGGAAGCCTAGGACCTTACCCACCTGGGCACAGGGGAGGATTATACTTTCCTGTGCCTGTGAGGAGACAGTGACGAGCACTGGGGGTTGAGCAGCTGAGCAGCGACCAAAGTGTTCGTGGCGGAGACGGCAGGAGGCCCAACTACCTCCTGAGGGCAGTTCCAGGCACCCTGGGAATTGGGAGCTGCACTGACCATTGCCTCAATCTCTCTCTCTCTCTTTTTTTTTGGCCGCATCGTGTGGCATACAGAATCTTAGTTCCCTGACCAGGGACAGAACCTGTGCCCCCTGCAGTGGAAGCATGGAGCCCTAACCACTAGACTGCAAGGGACGTCCCCGGTGTTGCCTCAGTCTTAATGAAAGTGTCCCTGACAGCGTGGAGTCAAGGCCCCTTCTCAGCCCACCATGTCCCTGAGTTCTACTTGGTGTCTTTCTCTTGCACCGACTGTATTTTAGTTCCCTAGGGAGCATTCTATTTCACCAAAGCTGGATGCCCCAGAGTGCCCTCCTGATGCCACCTGTCTGGCTTCACCTGCGCTTGCTGCTCTCATTCTGCAGAGGATTCTTTGCAATTCCTCTTGGGGAATTGGGAGGAATGAGTATTTATTAAGCACTGTCATAGTCTGCATTTAAAAATATATTTTAAAATGCCTGAGAACTTATTAACCACCTTTGTGCATGCTGTGGATTTGATATTTGATCTCAGCTACCTCATTAAATATTTTTGGGAAAACAAACCCTCAACAGGAAATCAGCCAACATGGCAAAGTAGAAAGACCCTGAGCTCACCTCCTCTCATGGGCACACCAAAATCATAATAATTTGCAGAACAACCATTGATGAGAAAGACCAGACCCTACCAGAAAAGGTGTTCTACAGCTAAAGACATAGAGAAGGAACCACAGTGAGACAGGTCGGAGGGGTGGACTCATGATATAGTCAATTCTCATATCCCCATGGGTGATCCACAACCTGGAGAATAATTACATTGCAGAGGTTCTCCCACAGGAGTGAGATGTCTGAGTCCTGCATCAGGTTCCCCAGCCTGGAGGTCCTGCACTGAGAAGATGAGCCGCCAGAGCATTAGGCTTTGGAGGCCAGCAGGGCTTACTCTCAGGAGTCCCAGAGGGATGGGCAAAATAGAGACTTCACTCTTAAAGGGTACACACAAAATCTCACATGGTCTGGGACCCAGGGCAGAAGAAATTTGATAGGAGCCTGAGTCAGACCTACCTGCTAATGCTGGAGAGTCTCCTGGAGAGGCAGGAGGCAACTGCAGCTCACCCTGGGGACACAGACACTGGTGGCAGCCATTTTGGGAGCTTGTTCTACCATATGGACACTGATGCTGGCAAGTGCCATTGTAGAATCCTCCCTCTAGCTTATTAACCCCAGGACCCAGCCTTGCCTTGGCCCTACAGCCTGTAGGTGCTGGTGCAGGGACACCTCAGGCAACTAACTGGTGGGGACACAACCCCACTCGTCAGCAGACAGGCTGCCTTAGGACCCCCAGGCCCACAGCCACCTCTGGACATGGCCCGGCCCACCAAAAGGCCCAGGACCCAGCTCCACCCACAGTGGGCAGGCACCAGCCCCAGAATCTCCTGGGCCCTGATCCAGCCCTCCAGGAAGCCTGCTCTAGCCCCTCTACCAGCTTCAACCATCAGGGGGCAGACACCAGACTCAAGAAAATCACTATCCCACAACCTGTGAACCCAGTCTACCCACCAGCAGGCCAGAACCTGCCCTGAGAGCAGCTAGGCCTTGACCCTGCCCACTAGCAGGTCAACACAAGCTTTGAGACACCCCAGACACTGTACCCAACTGTGACAAGAACCACCCCACCCCACCCCCAGAAATCTGACACCAGCTCGGGTACCCTTGGGCCCTGAAACCAGACACCAGGACCTGGCTCTGCCCACCCGTAGGCCAGCACTAACCCCAGGACCTGGCTCTGCTCACCAGTGGGCAGGCAACAACAACAGAGTCTTTTGGACCCTGACTCCATCCATCAGTGAGCAACTAAGCCCATGCGCCACAACTACTGAGCCTGCGTGCCTGGAGCCCGTGCTCCACAACAAGAGAAGCCACCACAACGAGAAGCCTGCACACCACAATGAATAGTAGCCCCTGCTCGCCGCAACTAGAGAAAGCCCACGCGCAGCAATGAAGACCCAATGCAGCCAGAAATAAATAAATAAATTAAAAAAAAAAAAAAAGAAATAGAGACTGAAAAAACAATAGAAAAGATCAATGAAACTAAAAGCTGGTTCTTTGAAAATATAAACAGAATTGATAAACCTTTAGCTAGACTCATCAAGAATAAAAGAGGGCCCACATCAATAAAATCAGAAATGAAAAAAGAGAAGTTACAACCCACGCCACAGAAATACAAAGGATCATAAGAGACTACTATGAACAACTATACACCAATAAAATGGACAACCTAGAAGAAATAGACAAATTCCTAGAAAGGTACAATCTCCCAAGACTGAATCAGGAAGAAATAGAAACTATGAACAGAACAATTACCAGTACTGAAATTGAATCAGTAATTTAAAAACTCCCAACAAACAAAAGAACAAGATTGCTTCACAGGTTAATTTTACCAAACATTTAGAGAATAGTTAACATTTATCCTTTTGAAACTATTCCAAAAATTTGCAGAGGGAGGAACACTTCTGAATGTATTCTATGAGGCCACCATCACCCTGATACCAAACCCAGACAAAGATATCACAAAAAAAGAAAATTATAGGCCAATATCACTGATAAACATTCGTGCAAAAGTCCTCAACAAAATACTAGCAAATCAAATCCAACAATACATTAAAAGGATCATACACATGATCAAGTGGGATTTATCCAAGGATGCAAAGATTCTTCAATATCTGCAAATCAATCAGTGTGAGACACCACATTAACAAATTGAAGAAAAAAATCATATGATCACCTCAATAGATGCAGAAAAAGCTTTTCATAAAATTCAACATTTATTTATGATAAAAAACTCTTCAGAAAGTGGGCATAGGGCTTCCCTGGTGGCGCAGTAGTTGAGAGTCCACCTGCTGATGCAGGGGACACGGGTTTGTGCCCCGGTCCGGGAAGATCCTACATGCCACGGAGCAGCTGGGCCCGTGAGCCATGGTCGCTGAGCCTGCGCGTCCGGAGCCTGTGCTACTCTATGGGAGAGGCCACAATAGTGAGAGGCCCGCGTACCGCAAAAAAAAAAAAAAAAAAAAAGTGGGCATAGAGGGAACAAACCTCAACATAATTAAGGCCGTATATGCCAAAACCACAGCAAACATCCTACTCAATGGTGAAAAAATGAAAGTATACCCTCTAAGATCAAGATCAAGACAAGGATGCCCACTCTCACCACTTTTATTCAACATAGTTTTGGAACTCCTAGCCACAACCATCTGAGAATAAAAACAAATAAAAGGAAACCAAATGGAAAGGAAGAAGTAAAACTGTCACTGTTTGCAGATGACATGATACTATACATAGAAAATCCTAAGGACACCACTAGAAAACTACTAGAGCTCATCAATGAATTCAGTAAAGTTGCACAATACCAAATTAATATATAGAAATCTGATGCATTTCTATACACTAACAGGTACTATTAGAAAGAGAAATTAAGGAAACAATCTCATTTACCATCACCTAGGAATAAACCTACCTAAGGGTAAAAGACCTGTATTCAGAAAACTGTAAGACACTGGTATAAGAAATTGAAGACAACACCATCAGATGGAAAGATATTCTGTGTTCTTGGATTGGAAGAATTAATATTGTTAAAATGGCCATATTACCCAAGGCAACCTATAGATATTGCCTTGGGTAATATGGTCATTTACCATAATATTTCTGTGAAAAATACCAAGGGCATTTTTCACAGAACTAGAACAAATAATTTAAAAATTGTGAGACACGGGCTTCCCTGGTGGCGCAGTGGTTGAGAATCCGCCTGCCGATGCAGGAGACACGGGTTCGTGCCCTGGTCCGGGAAGATCCCACATGCCGCGGAGCAACTAAGCCCGTGAGCCATGGCCGCTGAGCCTGTGCGTCCGGAGCCTGTGCTCCGCAACGGGAGAGGCCACAGCAGTGAGAGGCCCGCGTACCGCAAAAAAAAAAAAAAAAAAAAAAAAAAAAAAAAAAAAAAAAAAAAAAAAAAAAAAAAAATTGTGAGACACAAGAGGGAAGAGACATGGGAACATATGTATATGTATAACTGATTCACTTTGTTGTAAAGCAGAAACTAACACACCATTGTAAAGCAATTATACTCCAATAAAGATGTTTGAAAAATCTGTATGAAAACACAAAAGAACCCAAATAGCCAAAACAATCTTGGGAAAGAACAGAGGTGGAGGAATCATGGTCCCTGGCTTCAGACTATATTACAAAGATACAGTAAGCAAAACTGTGGTACTGGCACAAAAACAGACACATAGATCACTGGAACAGAATAGAGAGCCCAGAAATAAACCCACACACTTATGGTCAATTAATCTATGACAAAGGAGGCAAGAATATACAATGGAGAAAAGATAGTCTCTTCAATAAGCAGCCAGCTACATGTAAAAGAAAGAAATTAGAACATTCTTAATACCATATGCAAAAATAAACTCCAATGGATTAAAGACCTAAATGTAAGACTGGAAACCATAAAACTCCTAGATGAAAACATAGGCAGAACACTCTTTGACATAAATCATAGCTATATGTTTTTGGATCTGTCTCCTAAAGTGAAGGATACAAAAGTGAAAATAAACAAATGGGACCTAACTAAACTTAAAAGCTTTTCACAGCAAAGGAAATCATTGACAAAACAAAAAGACAATCTACTGAATGGGAGAAAATATTTGCAAATGATATGACCAGTGAAGGGTTAACATCCAAAATACATAAACAGCTCATACAACTCAACAACAAAAAAACAAACAACCCAATTAAAAATGGACAAAAGATCTAAGTAGACATTTTTCCAAAGAAGACAAGCAGATGGCCAACAGGCAAATGAAAAGATGCTCAATATCATTAATCAGCAGAGAAATGCAAATTAAAATCACTATGAGATATCACCTCACACCTGTCAGAATGGCTATCATCAAAAAGAACACAAATAACAAATGTTGGGACTTCCGTGGTGGCTCAGCGGTTAAGAATCCACCTGCCAATGCAGGGGACACGGGTTCAATCCCTGGTCTGGGAAGATCCCACATGCCGCGGAGCAACTAAGCCCGTGCACCACAACTACTGAGCCTGCGCTCTAGAGCCCACGAGCCACAACTACGGAGCCCTCGTTCCGTAATTACTGAAGCCCGCATGCCTAGAGCCCGTGCTCCACAACAAGAGAAGCCACCACAATTAGAAACCCACACACCACAACGAAGAGTAGCCCCTGCTCACCGCAACTACAGAAAGCCTGCATGCAGCAACGAAGACCCAACGCAGCCAAAAATAGATAAATTTATAAACAAAATGAAAAACAAACAAATGTTGGCAAGGATGTGGAGAAAAGGGAACCCTCATACACTGTTGGTGGGAATGTAAATTGGTGCAGCCACTGTGGAAAACAGTATGGAGGTTCCTCATAAAAGTAAAAATAGGGACTTCCCTGGTGGCGCAGTGGTTAAGAATCCACCTGCCGATGCAGGGGACACGGGTTTGAGCCCTGGTTTGGGAAGATACCACATGCCATGGAGCAGCTAAGCCCGTGCACCACCACTACTGAGCCTGTGCTCTAGAGTCCACCAGCCACAACTACTGAGCCCACCTGCCACAACTACTGAAGCCTGTGCACCTAGAGCCCATGCTCCGCAACTGGAGAGGCCACTGCACTGAGAAACCCATGTGCCACAACGAAGAGTACCCCCACTCACCTCAACTAGAGAAATCCTGCTTGCAGCAATGAAGACCCAATGCAGTCAAAAATAAATAAATTAATTTTAAAAAACCCCTAAAAATAGAGTTGCCATATGATCCAGCAATTCCACTCCTAAGTATAGGTCCAAAAAATAAAACAAAAACAAAAACAATAATTCAAAAAGATACACACACCCTGATGTTCATAGCAGCATTATTTATAATTGTCAAGACAGGGAAGCAACCTAGGTGTCCATTGGCAGATAAATGGATAAAGAAGATGTGGCATATATATATGTATACACACACAATGGAATACTACTCAGCCATAAAAAGAGTGAAATTTTGCCGTTTGCAACAACATGGATGAATTTGGAGGGTATTACACCAAGTGAAATAAGTCAGAGAAAGACACTGTGTGATATCACTTATATGTGGAATCTAAAAACTACAACCAACTAGTGAATATAACAAACAAGAAACAAACTCACAGATATAAAAAACCAACTAGTAGTTACCAGTGGGGAGAGGAAAGGGTATATTGTACAACACAGGGAATTTAGCCAATATTTTATAATACCTATAAATGGAGTATATAATCTTTAAAAATTGTGAATTACTATGTTGTACACCCGTAACTTACATAATATTGTACGTCAAATATACTTCAATAAAAAAAAATAAAATTCCCCAAAAGTTGGGAATTGGCCAGACAGGGACCCCAGGACCTTACCCACCTGGGTGCAGGGCTGGATGGTGCATCTCAGCTCCCTTGAAGTCAGATGTGGCCGGGTGACTAGCTTTGGCGGGTGAAGTCTGAGCTGCAGCGGTACTTCTGGTGGAAGCCTTATCCTTCTTTTCCTCTGCCGTGGCAAACATCAGCGCTCCAGGTGGTGGCAGTCTTGCAAGCCGCAGTTCCAGAGTGAGCTGTGTGGAGCAGAGGCCCCAGCTGAGCTGGGATGGACGTACTGCTCAGTGAGGAACAAGTCTTTGTGGTTTTAAGCCACTGACATTTTGGGGGGTGTCTGTTACTGCAGCATAATCTAACTTATGCTGGCAGATACGTGGATAATCAGACAGATGAATTCTGGCTGATGGATCCTTCGGCTGACGTGTTATATATCCCAAGAAACAACATGGACTAACCTAATTAAGTACAAGTCATTTCCAAAATTGAGTCTTTGTGGTAGGCATTGCAAGCACAACTGCAAGTTAGTGGCGGGGAGACATTTGGGAAGTGGCTCTCAGCCTGCTGAATCCTCGCTGCTTACTCTGCTGCGCCGACAGGATTCCCATAGGTAGGGCGCCCAAGGACTGGGATGGGTCAGGTGCTTAGTTCTCTAATGAGTGAATGGAGACAGCTGCCCTTTACCCTCATCTATTAAAGAGGCAGAAGCACCGTCACAGACCACTTCGGTAAAAGAGGAGAAGCCGGTCCCTTTAATGGGTGGGTCTCACCCTTGGCTGCGTGTTAGAATTACCTGGGAGCTTAAAATCCCCGCCCCTGGGTCACGCCCCAGACTAAATCAGAGTCTCTGGAGGTGAGAGAAGCATAAGCAGCTGGTGAAGCTCCCTACCTGATCTGGGTGTGTTCCGGGCTGAGCACCACAGCCCTGAAGGCTCCATATTTGAACCCACGTTTGAGGCAGTCATTTTATAGAATTCTCCTGCCTATACCTGTGGCCTGCATCTCAGGCTGCGACAGATGTTGGAAGGAAAAGGCCTGGAGATTCACCGCAGTCTCCTAAGTGCAAGTGCTCATATGGGGAGATCTCGCGGAGCCTGACAGCCAGCCATGGTCCCCTCCTGGCAGGATCTGAGAGTAGACGCACCTGGACTTGAACCCCTGCCCCGCTCTTCCCCATAACAGTTCTGTGACCTCGGACAAGTTGCTCGACATCTCTGAGCATCAGTTTCCTCAGCTGGAGTGTGGGGATAATCTAATACCAACCTAACTGGCTTAGCACAATTGTCTCTGCATAACAACCAGCTAGTTATTATTTCTCCCAGGTGACTTTTCTTGAATGATGAGGTAGGTCCAGTAATATAACAAATTCCATCTGCTGCCCTTACCTGTAGCTCACTTCTTCAGTGGTGAATGGAACCTCGACTCCCCAGCTGCCCCAGTCAGAAACTGGGGAGGATTCTGGACTCTTCAATTTCTCTCTCAATCCCCACATCCAGTCCGTCATTAACCATGATGCTGCTGCCCGCTAAGAATCTCATAGATGCATCCAGTTCTCCCTATCCCTCCCGCCACTCACTCAAGCTTGTGCGTTGTCTGAATGATGCAGTAGCCCCTGGTGGGTCTCCCCAGCGCCACTCTGCCTTCTCCTCCAATCCATTTCCCAGAATGCAGTCAGAGTGATCTTTCTAAAATATAAACCTCCCTATTAGATATTAAAGCAAATTTTTTTAAGCTGTAATAATTAAAACAGTGGGGATGCTGGTAGATGAATGGACAAACTTATCAATGGAAAGAAAAAAAGTAAGTCTAGAAATAGACCTATGTACACAGAGGAAGTTGGTATATTACAAAAGTGACATTTCGGATCAGTGGAGGAAAGATAGATTATTCAATAAACAGCATAGGCACAACTGGGTAGCCATCTTTGCATAGAAATAAAATTGGATCCATACCTCATACTTTACGCAAGGAATGGTTCAAATATATAAATGTAAAAAAGGGAATCCATAAAAGTACTAGAGGAAAACATAGTATATCTCAAAGCAAAAAGGGCCTTTAAAAATAAGATTCAAAATACAGAAGCCAAAAAAGAAAGGATCAAGAAATTCAATTACATTAAAAAAATTCTCAATGGAAACAATCACTATAGACAACATCAAAAGACAAACTGGGAAAAGTATTTTAACTCATATCACAGACCAAAGGTGATTTCCACAATATAAAAAGAGCTTCTACCAATTATTAGAAAAAGACCAACAACCTGATAGAAAATGGGCAAATATATGGACAGACAGTTCAAAGGAAATTACGAATGACTATTAAGCATATAAAAATATGCTCACCCTCACTCAACTAAGTGAAATGCAAATGAAAAGGACATATCTTATTTTTCATCTATTAGATTGGAGAATATTTTTTAAGTTGGTGACACAGGAATTGCTGAGAGGGTAAGAAATAAAGCACTGTCATCCATTGCTGCCAGATGTATAAATCTATGGAAGACCACTTGGGAAAAGTTAGCCAAATGACAAATGATAAGTGTGATGGTTATCAGCTTGGCAAGGCTCTAGTACCAGTTATTTAGTCAAACACTAATCTAGGTGTTGCTGTGAAGGTATTTTGTAGATGTGGTTAACAGCGCCTACAGTCAGGTGACGTCAAGTAAAGGAGAGTGCCCTTGATGATGTAGGTGGGCCTCATGCAATCAGTTAAATGTCTGAAGAGCAAAAACTGGAGTTTCTAGGAGGAGAAATTCTGCATCAAGACTGAAGCATCAGTTCCTGCCTGAGTTTCCAGTCTTCTGGCCTTCCCTACAGATTTCAGACTTACCAGCCCCTACAAATGAGTAACTGCTTACAATAAGTCCCCCATATCTATCTATCTATCTATCTATCCATCCATCTATCTATCTATCTATTATCTATCTATCTTCTATCTCTCTATCATCTATCTATCTGTAATTTATCTATCTGACTGGTGTTTCTCTGGAGAACGCTGATATAATACCCTTTAATCTAGCAATTCCACTTTCCCACTTGTGGGAACACTTGTACATATGTGAAACGACCCATGTACAATGTATTTCATCACAGCAGTGCCTGTAACAGAAAGAATGAAGGCAGCATGAGTGCCCATCAGCACAGGACTGGTGAAATCCCAGTAGCCCAGAGAGTCGAGCTGGGAGCAGTCATCAGAAAGTATGAGGCAATGATGGAGAGTGGTTTCCAAAACCGATCTAAGCGAAAACAAAAGAAAAATAGCACACAATGACAAACACTGTGCACATTGTGCTCTTTTGTGTGTAAAAAGAGAGAAAATATATCAGCGTTGGTAAATGTATAAAATATGTCTTGGTGGCTACGGAAGAAACTAACTCTGAATGCCTGGGGGTGGGGTGTGCTGAGTGCCTGGGGTTAGGAGGGAGGCTTTTCACTTAGCTTCTTTGTTCTACAAAACCAAAAACCTCATATCTGATCCTATTGCTGGCAGGCAAGGGCAGCTTCGGTAGTTAAGGTGGAGTCTGCACTTTTCACCACGGTTAACAAGGCCCTTTATGACTCTGCCACTGGCTCCAGCTAGTCTCCGCCCCTAAACCCACCACTCCCCATTCTCCGTTCCAGTCGTCTGCTTACTTATTTCTGTTCCTCAGATTCACAAGCTCTCTCTTGCCTCCAGATCTGGAATGCTCCCAGGCTCTCTCCAAGAACTACTTTTCATCGGGGTTGCTTCTTCTCTTCAGAGGAAGCTGGGAGGCTTGGTGGGTGTTTGACTTCCGTCTGCTGGGAAGAGAGCAGCAACCCTTATTCCGCTGCTGCCCCCTCGTGGACACCCTGACCCCTGGGCTCATATCATTCAGGCTAAGAGAGTAAAAAGACCCACCAGGGGGCCTGATGGGGCATCTCAGGTTTTCTCTGGGTGACACAGGACAGATGGCTCACTGTCACTGGACTTTACCTACTGGGTCCAGAAGGACCTTGGTGCTGGTCCCCTGCAAAGTATCCTCTGTTTCCAGACATGCAGCTGGTCAGCACCTGGTCCCCAGGAAATCCTGTTGTAGGAGGAAGACAGCAAAACTGGGGTCTGTTTCCTGAAGCCTTTTCTGGGAGAGGGGTTGGATCTGAACACTTTGGAAGCCCCTCTGGATAAATGCAGTGACTGCAGGTGAACGAGGGCTTGGGTTCTGTGTCTCAGGAGAGCTAAATGGACTCTGTTAGGAGATGAAGCCATCTAGACCCCAAAGCACAGAACAGGAGAAAGCACGTAGGGTGTGTTTTCTCTGCCCCGGGTTGGATATGCGCATTTGGTAACAGAGGGAGGGAAATGATGTCATGTATGCATTTTATTTCTCTCATCCACAATTTGCTGTCTTTGGACATATTCCATCTTGGATGAGTAACACAGTTATAGGCCAATGCCAAAAGGGACTCAGTCAGGTAGAGGTACTGGAAATCCATGTTTAGCTTTTTCCCAGTGAACAGATCTGGGATAAGCTTAACAGCAAAGTGGAGAGGTCCAATTGGACAGATTTGATCTTGGGGTTTTGTAGGTTCATCTGACTTCACTCCAAGCCTGTTAGAATTTTACGGCATGGAAAACTGGAACTATCTCCCAAGGATGTTGGCACAAACAGGGACACCCAGTCCTGGCTGTGGTCCCCACAGGGAGGTTTAACTGGAACCTTTCAGCTGTCTTGAGTTCCAATAGCTCTGGTGGAACCATTTCACTCACCAAAGCTCCGATTTTGTTTCTCCTGGATTGGACTTAAAAACATAAAACCTCAAAAAACTGTGGAACACACTATTTAAAAACATGCGCTCTGAGTCAAATGTCAACACAAAGCTGTCTTTTTATAAAGTCTGAGCTTTATAACGTTGCCAAAATATTTCTCCGTGGGTTTTAAAAGTTGAAGTAGAAACCACTGAAGAATGAAAAATATTCCTTGGAGGAAATTCTCAGTCATCAAATGGCCAGGTTCATATCACAGAGAAGTCACTGTCTGTGCACAAGGGCCCCTTGGGCAAGGCTGGTGGGCTGACACCCGGGAGGACAGGGAAAGATCACGCGCTCCAGTGGAGCCCCTTGGTCATAACTGAGATGTCGTGCTGACGTTTGCCAAAGTTTGCAACTTCCCAGGCACCCACATTTCCTACTTTATGTACCTGTGTCCCAAATGTGTGGGCAGACACCCCCGCCCCCTGCCACACACACACACAGAGGCGCCACCCTCCGGTCTCAAGACACTGGGCCAGAAACTGAGAGGAGGAGCGTGAATATCACTGCTCAAAGTTACCATGGAAACGGTGCTCTATCAAGTGACCCATTTCCAAGCCCTTTAGGTTTGGGCTCTAACCTCCCAACACCGGTCCCATTACCTTCTGGACCCTCCCCTTCCTTCCCTGCTGACATGTCCCCTTTCTCAAGGATTGCGTTTTTAGCTCTTAGAAATGCCCAGTGAACAAAACACTTGTCACTTTTGTAAAAGACTTTTTTTTTGACGTGGGCCATTTAAAAAGTCTTTTCTAGAATTTGTTACAATATTGCTTCTGTTTTATGTTTTGTTTTTTTGGCCGTGAGCCATGCGGGATCGTAGTTCCCCAATCAGTGATCGAACCCGCACCCCAGGTATTGGAAGGCAAAGTCTTAACCACTGGACCACCAGGGGAGTCCCAGGACTTTCCGTCCTTGAGCCAATGTCTATGCATCTCTCAGATGTGATGTGATGGTTACTCCTCTTGTATTGCAGGCATTGCTAGCCCAGGGGAGGGAGACGTTGGCGTCAGTATTTCCACCGTCTCATCCTGAGGGCAATCTCTCAGTCTGATTTTGCAGGCTGATCCCAGAACTTAGGGAGCCAGAACAGGACTACTTTTTAGCAATTTGACAAAATAATTTTGTCTTTTGAATCTAGCATGAGATTGGGGGATTGTGATATTTTTTCTTTTATTTTTCTTGTATTTTATTTTATTTTATTTTATTTTTCTTTTTCTTGTATTTTAAAAAAGAATTAGACTATGTGGGTTGGAAATAAACAGCCACCCCCTACAACTAAAATTCACAGGTGGTTTGAGAAGCACCGAGTGAGCTAGGCCATCCTAGAGCTACAGTTAAGCATCCAGAGGCTGAAATGCCCAGGGAAGGGGTGGTTTTCAAGTTTTGTGATGTGTGGATGGAAGATGGAAAATGAGAGTGCTTGTAGAAGCCTGTGGAACCGCATCTGTGAGATCAGTGCCTGAGTTTGATGTGCTAGCACAGCTCACTGGGAAAAGGGGCCTGGACAAAGTGTGGGCTGACACACTGTGCTGCGGGTGGGGCGGGGGGAGATCCACCCTGACTGGTCATCTTTCTAGAGGATTAGGTTCTGGTTCTGGATGAGATTTTCGATACCCCCAGGCCCTCCCCTCAGCCGCTGGGGACAATAGGTCTTGGGCTGATCAGGAGTCAAGGCTACATATAGATGTAGTGACTGTTCAAGGGACAAAACCAAGGTACTTTCACAGGAGTATGGTCCCTTTTTCTGTTACCCTGGGCCGCCATTCTCATTAGCTTGGAGAGTATGAGTTGATTGTACCCATCTGTGCTCCTTCTGGATTCCTGGCTCAAACCCATTGCAGCCTCTTCCGAGCCAGTACGCTATATAGATATTCATCCCCCTTCAATAAATGCAATTAAATCTCTTTCGGGGAGGGGCTGCTAGGGGGAGTCCTGAAAACTTTACTACAGGAGTAACCTTTTCTCTAGGATTGAACATTCCATTACAAAGATGGCTGACAAAGAGCTACAGCTCTACTGATAAAAATTGCTAACTAACCCTGTTTTGGGCACCATGCTGAGCCTTTTATGGTCCCTCTAATCTCACAACTCTCTTATCTCCCCTCATTCCACACATTTAAAGAGTGAGGCTCAACTTTTCTCTTGTACACTATCCCCCCCCTCACAGAATACCTAGATAGAGCTCATTTGGGTTATGGGAATTTAACTGTAGGAGGAATTTCATTTAATGTCTCAGCTTACGAGGCATTTCTTCACTTTTCCAGGGATCATTTTGGATTTTGCCAGTCTCTTGAGCAGCTTGAGCCTGGCGGAAAGGCAGTCACTGGATGGTCACTGTCACAATGTTAAGCTGTGTTTGTTTGCCTCAGAGAAACCTCAGGTTGCTAGGTTTTGGTGGTAATAACCTCTGTATCCTATGTTTTATTTTGTCTTTACCTTTCTTCCTTTTTTTTTTTTTTTTGGACCAGAGTTTTAACTACACAAACATTGAGTGTCATAGGCCAAAACCCAAACCAAACCCAAGGCTCAGAGAGGTTAAGTAACTTGCTCAAGATCACACAGCCAGAGAATGCTGGAGCCAAATTCAAACCTAGGTTTGTCTCTCCAACCATATGCTTAACTGACACATTATTTAGAATTTATATTCATGTATATTATATATCTTACTGGAATTAGAAGTATTAAAGTAAGATTCAAGCCATGTGTATTGAAAACCCCAAGGCTCCAAGGAGGCTACTGTTTATGCTGTGGTTAAGGGGTAAAATATAATTTCAAAGGCACTGAGGGTAGAGAGCAAGCTATAAACAGTACCACCTGCAAGGTTAGAGTTTTTATTTAGAAACATGCCCCTAAGTCAGGTGATACATTTATTGGTTACTCTGGGCACAGATCAAGCTGCATAAAATTTTACACCTCTCTCCCTACCTTTTTGTTAAAAAAAAGTAGCTCATGGTTGGAAGACACAGTTTTCATAGAATGGTCATGGGGGGAGAAGTTTACAGGGATGTCAGGCTTATTCTTCCTGGCTGGTTTATTTCGAAGATTCAGTTCCTGTTTTCTAATCGATCATATTGACAAAAATGAAAAAAGACACACACCAGTGTTACAAAACCTTGTATTAATCATTTCCCTTCACTTTCAATATAACGTTGATATGAAATATAGCCATGATTCTTAGTTACATGGGAGGAAATGAGTAATAAATACATTGTAGCAAGTTTAAACCACAAGGGTGTTTCACTGGTAACATTTGAAAACTGTACACTTGCAAAGAACAGCTTCTTCAAACATTAGTATATCTGTATATCAGTAAAGCTTTTACATGTAACAAACATGCTATTTCCATATATGACAAATTTAAAAAATATGCATTGCTTGGCAACATGAACTAGGCAAAAATAGTTCTTTGTTCACTAACTTTATACAGGAAAACAGGACGAAAGGCATGCATGTACAATAGGGATGCCTGCACGGGGCATGCAACAAAGGAAAGCTTTTTAAAAGTCAGCTTACATTAGGCATAAATACATGAGGGTTATATATTAATAAGGGAGGAAGTCTTCTGTTTGACATTATTAACATTCCTGTTTTCTTCCTATTCCTCCCAGAGGAATACACATTCACCTTTAAGTAAAGATAAAGGAATTACAAAAAAATAAAACTCACTTTGCAAACATCTCTGGTGACTTGTAAAACAAAACATCAACATTAGTGTTATCACAGCCCCATGTGCAAATTATTCTTCCCCAGGGCCTTCTCGTAACAGGCGCACCTGAACGCCTTGATTAGGCTGCTTCCCTGCACCCAAGCTGGGGCCACCTGCCCAAGACATCCCCAGAGGGCCACCGAGATGGGGGCTGCTTTCTCCTCCCCTCTCTGCCCTTCTGGTTGTGCGCCCATGCATTCAACCCAGCTCAGCTCCCCCCGGCCCAGGCTCTCAGGGAGATCCCGGTTCCAGAGGGGGAACGTGCATCTACAAACCTTGCATTAGCAGTAGCTACAAGAGGGGCAGAAGAACAGAAGACCCGGAGAAGGCTCCCATTCCGTAAAAGGCAGCCAACGACACCTCAAAAGAAAACCTTGTTTCCCTCAGTGTCTCTTCAAATGAATGGGGGAGGGGGCCCAGCTCTAGCTCCAATCCTGAGTACCAAAAAGGGACCGTCAATACACAGCATTGGAGAGCTTGGTGCAAACAGCCGCCCTCTTCAGGGCAACTATTTTGCTTGCTGGCCCTTGGTTTAAAAAGTGAAACTCAAAAAGCATGTGGAAAACAAAACAAAACATATCAGCAGCAATGTTTCATTTCTTGTACACAGTTCATGTGTGTCTTCCTACTGTTTCTGGTAAGAAACCACTATGAAAAAAAAGCACCGATAAAACATCATACATGATAACAATATCGTAGAACACCACTGTCCCTGGGACAGTGTAGAGATGTCAAATACACACGGCTTAAATCAGAACAAGGGGAGAAAGAAAACCCATGTAGTGAAATAGATTTTACTCTGAGATTTTTAATGTTTACTATTTACTTAATATAAAACAGTTGCATTTGGGGGTCAATGGGTAAATACAAAAAAAGGCACTGCCGCTTTATTACTAAATATCCGACTTCACAGCCTTATATGCATGCAACTGTTTTTTGTTTTTTTTTTTTTATAAATAAAGTTCTTTTGCTTTAGGATTTTTAGATTGAGCTGTATACCTGCAGTCAACACAGGACTCAAAACAAAGTGGGGACAGGCTCCTAAAATTTATCAGAACACTCAACTTAAAAAAAAATTAAAACACTAAGAGCAAAACACAACTAAGTAGATAAATCTATACACAGTCAATGAAAAATAAGCTTTTCTTTTAAAAAAAGAATTATGTTGTTATTAATAACAGACTTTATCATGGTTACCAGCCATAGCAAGTTAATAAGTAACATATCCAAAATAATATCTCTAATAATCAGATAACCATTGTTTCTATATTCAGTGAAGGAATAAATAGAAATTCAGATTTGCAAATACTTTAAGGTCTTCCTTTTAAAGGATTCATGCTAATGTGATTGTGTTCACAATCTGTTTTCTGAACAACCCGAGTGTTTATGGATATATGTGTTTTGCAGCAGATCTGAATGCTTTTTAATTTCTCCACAAGATGTGTTATACCATTGTTTTTTTCTTTCATTAACGTTCTTGGCATCCAAAAAACACCTTCGCAAACCCTCTGGTCTTGCCTTTGGCCTTCAACATCTTTGACTTGTCCTTCCCGGCTCACACATGATCGTCCATCCCAACACATTCCCCAAGAAACCCTAAGCTTGCTTAGAAAAGGGGAGTGGAGGATGAATGTTAATGGCACTTGGTTAAAAAATATCAACTAAAAAATGCTGCCTCTTTCTGCAAATGAATTTGCATCTTTAGAACATAGTCACCCATGGAGAGCCCCCCTTTTTTAAAAAAAATGCAGTGCAGGATGTTGTGGATTCAAGTGTTCTTTGCTTGCTAAAGGCTCTCTGTGGTTAAGATGTTCCCACATTTTAGACCTTAAGAAGACTTTGCAAGCTTCACAACATCCAAGGCTGTGTTGGGTGTACATTTTCAATCTTGAAGGTAGAAGAAAGCTGTTTGGATTTCATTAAGGCCTTTTAAATTGTATTTACTTCATTATTTTAAAAAATAACCCCAAGCAAACGCAGTGATTTTCATGGTCTGATATCTTTAATTTCGACTCTGACTTTTCTAAAAAACAAACCCCAAAAATGGTACCAGACACCCATTCAATAAACAGACCTCCTACCATCTCCCTGATCTCGCTTCTGGCTGAGCTGTCACACCATCATTTACACAACCCAATTTTCCAGCGCAGAGCACAGCTCCTCTTGGATTTCCTCTAATACCCTCCATTGCATCCAATTCCAAACGTAGTCTTTCTTGCCCTTAAGAAATAGAGCTATTACTTTTTGGTAGCGTAGTTTGTTAATCTCTCACCATGTAAGTAGTAGTTTTGTCTCCCTTCCGTGTGGGTGGATAAATCAGCCGACAACACAGCAAATCCCTGACGTACGTGATAGAATCATCATTTCCATCATGAAGTCGACCTTTCCCACATCATCTTCCACTGCCCACCTGGGACGTCTCGCCGCAGCTCTCTCTGCCACTTGCTGACTGACCGTTTATACACTGTTGCCGGACGTTGCTCTTCTCCTCCTCTTCCTCAGCGGTGAGCAAGCCAAGGGGCTGCAGCCCCCAGGCTGGGGTTCCTGCAAGCAACCCCCCAAAAGCGGCCTTTTGAGCTTCTAATCTGGGTATAAAGCCCTCTTGCTAGGGAAAAATATCCATCCTTGCCTTTTCTCCTCCAGTGAAACTTGTACCCACGTGTGTGTGTGTGTGTGTGTGTGTGTGTGTGTGTGTGTGTGTGTGTGTGTAGCGAGGCCAGGAGTGATGACACCCCATGGGAGGGTGGGGAGAAAGAGGTTCTCCGGGTGAGAAGCAAATCCAGCGTAGAAAGGGCCGCAGGATTCCTTTAGACTCTCTAGGTGACTGCGCGCAATCCCATAACCGATCACATGGTGGCGCCCTTCCCAGCGCTCCGCCCACTCCAGCCACATCCTCAACTCCACCTACACACTTCTCCCACCCACACGTGGGAGACACAACTCAGGCCTACGTGACCGCTCCGCCTTCCCGAGAAGCAGAGCTTGGCAGCCTTTTAAAAAGATAACCCTGCTGCTATTATAAAAATAGAGGGGAAAAAAATGAATCCATAGCAACAAATCCTTTACAAAAACCATAGTATGAAGAAAAGTTCTATCCCAACTCTTTACACATTATGTACCCTTTAAAATTGTTATGTAAACAATACACAAATCAAAGTTTATCTGAAATTTTGTTGGAGGGAATTTCTCCCTTCCTGCCCCCGTTGCCATGTGGACTTCTTCTGCGGCTGGATTTCAAGCAGGGGCCTCAGGGAATCCAATCAGGGGAGACATAAAAGAGCGAGCCGCCGTTGTGCTTTGGTCGCAGGCATCCGTGCCTTCCTCCTGAGGCCTGACTCTGAAGGCAGGCTTCTGAGAAGGCTCCCAAGGGCTGGGGCTTCTGCCTCCCTCCCAAGTCTCTCATCTCTTTCCAAGCGGTACCCTCTTTTTTTTTTCCCCCTCATTTCCATCCAAGAAGCCACTTGCATTCCCTCCACTTACTCCCAGTCCTATGTTTCCCTTAGAGATCCCTCCCCATGCCCCACACCAAGCCATCCCGCGACAGAAACAAATGACAAAATAACCAAATCCCAGGTCTACTGATATGTTTACAAGGACGACCTACGCTCTCACAAAATCAAAATGGGAGAGGGACCAGGGGGAAAAAAAAAGGCTGCAAAGTATCTTGGAGGATCCTGTGCAACCCTGAAGATGGCTAACACTGGACCCGCAGCAGTCGATTTCACGGCCAGCGCGGTCACTCTCATCTTCAGCTCTAGATTGTGGAGGTCCGGTCAACCCCGTCTGGGAGAGAAAGGAGGACACAATGGGCACAGGTGAGCAAAGCAATTCCATTCATGCCCACCGATTCCAGCATCATGCACGTTGGACCTCCCAGTCTCTGAGGACAGATAAGGGTTAAATTCATCCATCCATCCATTCACTCATTCTTCACATACCCACCCACTCAACATAGCTATTTTTGCCAGGAGCCATACTGAGCCTGGAAACCAAGATGAAAAGACCTAACCCTCACGCTTAGTCCAAGTATATATATATATCTTAGGCAGGACACAGACATGTAAACTGACAATGACATATGAGGGATAGTTGCTGTAATGGAGTATGTACCAGGCACAGCAGGAACATGGGGAAAGAAGTGTTTAGGTTGCCCTTGGAAGTCAAGGATGGTTTCACAGAGAAAGAAAATGACTTTGTAGATGGTCTGGTAGGAGAAGAAAAGAGGAGGCAGGAGAGTATTAGGGTGGGGAGGGCATACAGCTCATGTACAGGCGTGATGCTACTCATCAAATGGTGGGCCTGGGGGCGGGTTGGAGGTTTAGGATGGACGGGAGGAGTGGCAGGAGATACGGCAGAGAGCCAGCTAGGTTTTGCAATACACATGCAGGTGGACCTGTCCAGCTCATGTCCCTTCCTTTGGGAGCATCTCCCTTTCCCCCCGAGACCCTGCTGAAAGGCCGGGGATGAGTGGTGGTGACTGTGATCCCTGGTCACAGCTGAGCACACCAGGGTGATGCAGCTGATCCAAACTGATCCAGATTCTCTGTCTCAAGAATCTGATCGGGGGCAGAGACACCAGGGTGAGATTTTTTTTTTTGGCTCCTGGAACTGAAAGATCCAGTGGACGTGGAAGAGCACTGAGGCCACCCAGCATATGCCATGTCGGTGTTATGGAGAATCGGTGAAACCAGGCTATAGAGCAAGTGGGGGACACGCCTGTCAGAGAGGAGAGGCCTTGAGTGAGCCAGACCACAGAGGGAGCCGATGGCTGCCCAACCCCTTTTCACACGGGACTGTGGGAGAGTCCCCAGAATCAGACCATAAGGGTCTTGTGTACTATTAACAGGAGCTTGGACATAGGTAATTGGGGATTTATACGTGGTAAAGTAACCAGATTTGACTTCAGAATGGTTTCTCTGGCATGGCTGGTGGCAGGAGGCCCAGTTAAGAGGTCCCTACAATGGTCCATGCTAGAGTTTCTCCAGTGAGCAGAGAGAGGCATGGATTAGTCATAGGAGGTAGAAATGACTATGTTCAGTGACCACTAAATGAAGGCCAGGATGGGATGCAGGATGTCTCCCTGGTTTCGCTGATGTCCACATGTCAGTAGATGTGTCTTGGTCTAAACCTCCACATCACAAGGCCCGTCTAGCAGAGGTGCGTCTAGATGCAGTGGGCAGAGCTCAGGTGTGAGAGGGGTGTGGCGGACTGTTCCAGGGAAAGCTGGAGGACCTAAGTGATACAGAGGAGCACTGAGCCCAAGGCAGGGGTCTCCTGGCCTCCTCATAGGTGGTGCCAGGCTGGCATCTTGCCAGCAGGGACTTGGAGGAAAAATGTTTCTTTCATTCAGATTTTTAATGAGATCACTGTCGGTCCACATAAGAAATAGCACCCTGTTTCTGAGTTTGCCCCTAAGGTAACATTTTGCAAAAGTATAGTATAGTGTTACCACCAAGATAGAGACATTGATGTAATCTACCCATCTTACAGATTTTCCCAGTTTTACTTGTACTCGTGTGTGTGTGTGTGTGAGAGAGAGTGTGTGTGTGTGTGTGTGTGTAAAGTTCTACATGATTTTTTGAGAGATTTTAAGGAAGGGAAGCAGATGGCCCCTGAGAGCATCTGTTGTTTCAGATTATCAATCCTAGAGGTCCCCAGATGTGAATGAATCGCCTCTCCCCGCCTTCCACGCATGTCAACCTTAGCCTCTTGAGTGGTGGCTCAGCAGTGGTAACAGGCTGTGGGAGAACAGTGAGTGTGTGTATGTGTGCACACACACGTGTGTGGGTGGGGTGAAGGTGCAGAGGCCACTCCCTCGTCTGTAGAAGTGCAGTGCGCACTCTTGCTGGGCCTCACTCGTCCATTCATTAATGTCAACCTTTCATAGTTGTTGAAGTGAGGAGCTGAAAACAAGAATATCTCAACTAACCCAGCCCCCAAGTTGCATTTTCACAGAATTCTCACCCTATACCTCATCCTCCAAGGGTGATGGTCGGTATTCACCTGCAGGGAGATGACCAGTAGGTTAAGTCCAGACTCACCATTTACAGTTGTGTGGGTCGTGCACTGCACAACTCAAAGGGGCACCATTCACATGCAACCATCATAGGTTTTATAATTATTATGGCAAATTTCAAATGAAAGGCAGAATAATATCTTGAGAAAGTGGAGCCTTTCCCCGATTTGCACTTATATTGGCTATAAGTGGAGCTTTAAGTCCCAAGAAGAAGTGAGGAGAGAAGGTGAGAAGGAATTACAATGGGATCAGGGGAAGCACAAACCCCAGAACATCCGAGGATGGACCGTGCATTCCTCTTTATGGTTTGATTCACTAGGGACGCCATTCTGCTGGGCGGAGCCTCGCAGACTCATTCTGCTGGTACTGAGTCTCCCTGATCACCTGGGGCCACCAGTCAGGAGCAAGCCCAGCAGAGCCAGATGAAAGCCTTAAATAAAGACTCACAAACCAAGATGGCAGAGGCAACCCACCCCCTGGGCTTCCTCACTGGTTCTGTCGGAGGGGCCTGGGGAGAGAAAAGAAGAGATGGATAGGGAAGGCTAGGGAAAAGTAGCTTAGACCAACACCGAGAGGGCAGCAGTTACTGGAGGAGACGGAAAGAGCAGAGATGCCAGCACAAAAGGATGGGCCCCAAGGCTTGGGGCCCGGGGAGCAGCCCCACTAGAATGGCCATCCTGGGGTGTGGTGTCCTAGGAACTTGGACACCTCTCCCCCTCTTTTCTTGAGATGCAAGCAGAGGAACATCTTTTACTACTCTGCTTTCCTCTCCCTAGTCATTCGTCCTCGTGTAAGATAACGTCACTCACAGGCAGAAATTCTGTTTCCAGCAAAGTCATCTCCGTTGGCACCTGGCAGGGGTCGGCCAGAAGAAAGGTGCCGTCACAGTGGGAGGGCGCACTGCTGCCACCGCACCCAACTGGGCCACCCTGAACCTAATTTGCATTCCTTCCTCAGGAAACTGCTTACGAGGCTTCCCACCAGAGAGGATTATTGAGAAAAAACACAGCAATAAAAAGGCTTAGGAGATTAACAAGATGAAAACATTAGCAAAAAAAAAAAAAAAAAAAAAAACCAGTTCACAGATGTTTCCTGTAAAAATAGAAGAACAGGCTAAAAATGAAGTCTTTCAATGAAGACTTCCCTTTAATAAAGAGTATTTGGCATTACTGCTATTAATGATGATGATGATGTTAGTACTTAGCAGACTGATAAGAGCTTCCAACACACCAATTACCTGAGATCTGTCAACCCCGGGGGGAGGTCAGTCCTCCTGGCTGACTCTCACAGGCAATGCAGGACTGACTGGAGTCGCCCTGCAAGCCAGCGCCTGTCAGGTGTCAGGTGGGAGGGCACCTGGGCTGCCTACAGGGGGCTGAGCTTGGCCTGAAGGCTCGGGTCCGGAGGCCTTCCGTTTAGGATACAATTGAGATATAATTTGCACACCACAAATTTCACCCTTTTAAAGTGCACCGTTCGGTGGTTTTGAGCATATTCACAAGAGTTGTGCAGCCATCACCACCATCTAATTCCAGAATATTTTGTCACCCCCAAAAGAAATCTGGTGCCCATTAGCAGCCATTCTCCAATCCCTGGCAGCCTCTGATCTGCCTTCTGTCTCTGTAGGTTTGCCTATTCTGGACATGTCACATTAAGGGAATCATACACTGTGTGGCGTTTTGTGTCTGGCTTTTTCACCCATTAGCATAATCCTTTCACAGATCAGCCATGTAACGGTACTTGATTCCTTTTCAAGGCTGAATGACATTCCACTGTGTGGCTATAGTGCATCTTGTCCATCCATATTCATCTGCTGATGCACCTTTGGGTTGTTTCCCATTACTCCTCAGGGGCTGTCAGGGTGCTGACCCAATCTCCTCGGTTACCTGGAGAAGAGGAGCTGGTGGCACCCCCCGCAGAGGTACCAGGAGTGAACCAGTGGTGCTGCAAAGCTTCTGAGATCTGAACGGAATGGCCAAGGGAGAGAGTGGTGTTTGCAAATGGGGTTCCCCAGAACCCCAGCGGGGGGTCACGGAGGGAGCTGTGCACCCCACCATCTGTCTGCTCAGCAGCCCTGGGAGGCCTTCAGCTAGCTCTCTTCTGGTACTGAGCGGAGGCTTTCTCCAGGCTGTGGAGAACCTCACATGGGGGAGGTCAGGTGGGTGCAGTTCCGGCCTGTACTCAGCTCCACACAGAGCATTTACCTTTGTCCTATTTGGTTTCAGGATAAGACTGTGTTTGTAGAGACTGAAAATCTAAACATCCCTGGTCAGGAGGACAAAGCTCTCTGGAGCAGTGGCTTATGACAGCCTTTCTTTCTGCTGCTGCTGGGCTAGCACAAATTATGCCTCTCCGTGTACCCGTCTCCGGCTCTGCGGTGGGTGAGCACGTCCAGACCGGACAGGGCTGTCGGGAAGGGTCACAGGAGGCCTGTCTCAATCTCCATGACTCACAGCCTCCCTGGAGGTTGGCAGGAAGGGGCGGACGTCTCTCCTCTGCCTGCCAAACATCCCCAGGGCTGGCAGTGAGTCCAGGCCAGAGGAAGGCACCCGTTTAGTACCAGGAGGGCACTTGCACAGTGGGACGACCCAGCTGCTTCTGGGAGCTCCTCCAGGGGCTGCAGCCCTGCACTCCACTGGCGCATCCAGCTAGACTGTCCCTGTCACACTGCGAAGGACGCCTTGGACTGCTTGGGGCTCTGGGCATCGTGGAAGCCATTGGAACAGGGAGATGTAAAAACAAGGAGGGATTTTGGTTTCAGAAATTCTATTTTTAGAGCAAGTTGGGATACGCTTGGACCGGACTGGGGGATCTAGTGCCGAGAAGGAAGGAATCCAGTGCTGTGGGGGAATGTTTCCACTAAAAGCCACATCTTGTGTTCCTGGCTCCTCCAGCGCCCACATTGGGCTAGGACAGCTGCGGGGCTGGGACTCCAGTGTGCCCTGGGGGGTGGAGCCTCTGGGGAAAGAGGGCAGCCTCCGTCTCTGGGGCCCCGAGTCACCTCCCAGAGAAGGAGGAGGAGCAGGGCGCTGGGGGCCACTGTGTACGGCGTGGCTTGACAAGGGTCCGACAGCACCCTGCAGCCACTCTCCCTCTCCCTCCCTGTCCCCTGCCTCCTCGGCCTGTGCCCTTCCCTCTCTCCCAAGCTGTGGAGGATGGCACGTGGCTGTGGGTTCTCCCAGGTGTGCAGTGCCATGCGGGAGGATGCACTCACCTCCCAGGGCGTGCTCGGTCATACTGAGGCACAAGGACTCCAGCCTGTTGTTGATGTCAGGTTCAGTCACGGGAAGCTGGAACTCTGCAAGGGACAAAGGGTTCCGTTGGTGACAGGGGCTCTGAGAGCAAGGAGGAAGTAGGCGTGGTGTCGCTGGCTCCACCTGCCAGGGTGAGGGTGTGGAGTGCCTCCCTGGGAGGACTTGGGGGGGGGGGCGGGAGAGACCAACAGGGCCGGCGTGGAGGGTGAGCTGGACTCGGGTTCAACCAACCTCTGAGTCTGTTAGACACACTGAGTCCATTGACGCTGGAAAAAAACTGGTGACTAAAAATAGCTGACATGGTCACAGTCTGCCAGGCCTCTACTCAGACCCCTCCAGCGGCTTCCATCGGAGTAAAAGCCAACCCCTTGCCGTGGCCTGCAAGGCCCCGAAGACCTGGCCTCTTGTTACCTCTCTGCCGTCGTACAGCAACCCCTTCTTTCACTCCCTACCAGGCCCCTTTCTACCCCAGGGCCTTTGCACTGCTGTTTCCTCTGCCCAGAATGCTGGTCCCTGGTCATTTCCATGGCTCACTCTCTGCCTGCTGTCACGTCTCTGGCTCTACTGTCTCCTTGGAAAGGACTTTCTGTTCATTGTATGTGAACAGAAATTTTCCACCCCATCCCTTTTCTCTGCTTTAGTTTTCTTCATAGCCATCACCAACACCTGACATGTATTTGTCACCTCCTCCCAGTTGAATGTTTGCTTCATTGGAGCAGGACTTGGCTTTGCTCCCTGTGCCTAGAACTGGGGCCTGGTGCATTTCTGCTTCATTACAAGGAGCAGGAAAGGGAAACCACAGCCTGGCAAGAGCCTCTTCTGAATCCAAGACCCTGCTGGGTGTCCGGTTCTCAAGTGGGGCTCCCAGAGGCTAAGTGACTTGTCAAGGCTAGCCAGCTGACACGGAGCTGGGACAGGAACCCACATGGGTCTCACCCCAGAGCTGGTGCTCCACTGCACACTGCATGCCTGCCATGCCTGTCAACACTCTCAAACTCCAAGCACTGAGAAGCAAGGGCTGAGACGTCTGCTCTGCGGGTTCCCGCTACCCAGGACAAGACCGTGCCTTCTAACCACAAAGCCCCCTCTACCATGTGGACATTCCCTATCTCTCCAGGCTCTGGTCCCTCCTCCTCCAAGGGGGAGGCACCCCTGAGCCTCCTCTGTCGTGCTAGTAGGGCTCACCATCAGCACCTCCCCCATCCTCCCCATCCTGTGGAACTCTTGAACGTCCTTAACTAGTTTGGAAGTGCCTTGCAGACAGCGACGATGCTCTCCGATTTCTCTGACTCTCCCATGATACCCAGCCATGGCCTTCTGCACACCTCATACCTGTCTATGGAGTGATGAAAAAGATGGAACTAGAAGGAAACTGACAGCTACTGTGAAACTCGGACAGAACTGTGAAATCCTATGGGGGAGGGCAGAGAAAAACAGCAGTGGGATATGTTCTGAGTGCCTGGGGAGTTTCAGCCTTGCCACTGCCTTCCTGTGTGACCCTGGGAAGCTGTTCCCTTCTTTGGGCCTTAGCTCTTCTACCTGTAAAGTAAGGAAAGGATCCTGCGGCCCAAACTGCAGGCCATTTCCTGGCTCCTTCGCATCTCCACTAGGGGGCGCTTGGGGCCAGAGCGGGGAGGGAATGAAAAGTGAGGTTGATGGTTTGGTGGGAGAGGAAGTTGAAACCAATGGCTAAACCAAAGTATTTGTTTTCCTCGAGGAGCTATACATTTCAGCCTTCCCTGCAATGGGTATTCCCCATTACCAGCTAATTCAGAGGCAGATGTTGTTTCCGTTATTTAAAATTCTCAAAGAGAAGATTGGCAAAATGGATCGATATGAAGAACACTGGGAAGCAGATAAGGTTCTTTCTGACACCAGTTCCAGCATCGATGGGTCTGAAAGACAACTGTGCCAGTTCATGAGCAGAGGCGACTGGGCTTCTAGGCAAGCTGGTTTCCCCACACCCCCATCCACCACTGCTCTGAGTAGGGTCGGGCAATTAGACAACCCGGAGGGAAGAGTATTTTAGTATTTTCATCCATTCATGTGAAAATCATATGCATGCAAAAATTAGCAGCCTTCAGGGTGTGAAATCTATAAAATAGAAACACAATGTTATATATAGCCAGTTAGCAAATAAAAAAAAAAAAAAAAACAGCAGTTACAGCCATCCATATGCTCATTGTAAAATTTAGTTTACTCTCTAGCACTCCCCTTTAAACAAACACTGTGGAGAGATTTGGATAAATAAAGATGCTCGACATTTGGAGAGAAGTGTTTCAGCTGCAGGATTTCTTGCCAACACGCAGCAAAATGGCATTTTCCAAGCCTGGGATTGCGTGTTCCAAAAAAAGGGGGGCTGAGAAATGTGGGGCTCTCTGCTCCAGAATCTCCAAACCCTAGTGGCTGCTCTTTTAGGCTGAAAGCCGGCATGCTTGCTTTTTATCCTCCAGCTCTTCCCTCTGTTGCACGGGGGAGTCGTGACTCCCAAACACTCTCAGAGCAGCTTTGAAAAATTCTAAGTCTTGGGAGAAGCCCGTATGTTCACACTCCAGAGTTTCCTAATAGTGTGACTTTTTAATTGTATATTTGATAAAAACAGATCCGTGGCATCTCCCTGCACACATGAGACAGAGGGAGACCAGACGGGTGAAAAGCAGCTTCCATCTCGGCTGCAAGCCCTCAGCCACGGGTGGCTTGGTGGGCAGAGCTCTCAATGCCCCGACTAAGCGTGTGGGCAGCTCCTGCCCACAGGTCCACGTGGACAGACCACAGGCCAACTCTTGTCCCTGCTTGTGCTCAGCCTGGGGGCTCATCGCGTTTATCCTGGGCCCCCAGCTGTAACGGACCAGGCAGGTATAGTTTCGAGTCTTCGGGAGGGCAAAAAGGATAGACTCTGAGCCTTCTGTCCTGTTGCCCTAGCAGGCCTGTTTCCTTAGCTCGGATGGCATCTCCGAGTACGAGGGATTCTTCCCCTCCCCATCAGACCCTTCCAGTATTTAGGATGTGTTTGAGCATCCCCAGTTCCAGGATGCCCAAAGTCTAGGCCGATGTGGGACTTTCAAATTGTGCAGGCCCAGGGTCAAGAGGATTCCGGAAGGAAGCAGCGCCCATCCCTAATGAGGTGTTGCTGCAGGGCCCATCTGGGGGGCCCCCACGTGGCTTTTCCTTGGCCGAAGCTGCCGTTGCCTCTGAGTCTCACGGCTGTGGCACCTGAAGTGTCCTTCTACCGTTCCCTCCAGGTCCCTGAGGCTGAGGTAAAGAGGCCAGTGTTTTTAGGACTTCAGAATAAGAAACAGGTTTGGGGCATTCTAGGAAAAACCTTGAGGATCCCACTTTGCCAATGACAGCTGAGGCCGCTCTGCTGAGTAAAGCAGGAGGCCTTTGAGTCTGGTTGAGTGAGAAGTGGGTTCCTGGAAGGCGAGAAGTGAGGCAAGTCAGGCTCTTGAGGAAGGGGCAGGGAATGCAGAAGTGGGAGCTACACGACTGTGATGAGGGGGGAAGGAAGATAAAGGGAAGGCGGGAACCAGGAGGAAAAGGGGAGAGTGGTGTCAAAAGGAAAAGAGATCAATGCGGGCAGGGAAACGGGCCAATGCGGCCGTGCAGAGCTGCTAGCGGCGGGGAACACAGGTGTGCAGTCGCTCCCTGAATCTGCCGTGGGGAATGGAGCTCTTCTCTGGGGACCTCACTCCTAGACCTGCAGAACTAAGTGCTGCGGAAATCCTATGGGACCCACGTTTTCACAAAAAGTGATGAGGAGACTATGGTACACGACCCTATTGTACCATCTTGCCCCAAGTCGGTCTCTCTGAATTTGGCTCTCAGAAGCAGTGGGGCACAGACCCAGCTGGGTTCTTGGCTGTGATAGAATTGATTCATTTGCCAACCTCCCTGCCCATTCTCTGTCAGTCCTCTCTCCAGGGCTGTTTGCCTTGGATTACTAGAAGGAGGGAGCAGATGTTGATCAGGTACTCTAAGTGGGTCCCTGTTCTGGCCTCTGCTTCTGCAGGGCAGCCCCTTCCATCCCCTCAGTGGAGCCAGTGCACTGACAGCACTCCCCCCTCTCCCCTCTCTTTCTAAAGGCAGTTCTCTGGAAGGAGTCTGAAACTCACTCACACTAAGGAGAAAGGAATGGTAACAGCTTTGTGAACTATGCTCCCAGGTATTCTAATGATGGAAGGATTCCAGTCATGAGCTGCTGCATAGGGGAGGTCTGCGATGGAGAACAGATATGTCACATCACGAAATGCTGCCAGGTAAGGCACTGCCTTACCCATCTCACATCTGGGTGGTCCAGTACCAAATGTAGTTTGCACATGGTTTTGTGCAAGGGAAGGATGAGGTCCCCTGTGAGGCTGCCCCGTCTACCTTTCTCCATGCTTTTCCTTTGACGTCAGCTGCTGGCCCCCTCTGCCCTTTCCCGTCAGGCCCTCTAGGTGGCGAGGAGCCTCCGTGGCCTCCTAGTGTCACGCCAGGGCTGCTCTGAGATCCTCTCTGATCCCAAGGGTGGCAGAGCCCGGGTCAGCAGGGTCTGCTTCCAAGATAAGGTGTCATTCTGCGAGCAGTTTCGAAACTAATTTTCCAGTTGGGAAAACACCCTACCTCTCAGAGAAACATGACCCCTCTCTCGCCAAGCGCCACCCTGATTTTGAGCTCGTCACCCCCCGGGTGATGGTATCAGACCCTGTCCTCTTCTCTCTGGGAGGACCAGCTTCGTGTTTCTTACTCATCCCACAGCCCAGCAAGAGGCAACAATCACTGATGGCTCTCCTGGCTTGTCCTGGGAAACATCTCAAATCTGTCCACATGGGAATGAAGTGAAGAACCACCCCTCCTGCCCTGGCCTCCAAGGGCCCCACGGATTCTGTAGGTCCAGGAAAGAAAGAAGTGTCTCGCAAATTCAAGCAAGGTGACTGATGAATTGATATACAACTTGGAGGCTGGTTCTGGCCCCCAGGCTTTTCTTTATTCTTTGGAGACATTCCATCATCTCGATGGGATTATTTTAAGTTTATAGAATCCAAATTTCCTTAGAATGTATTGTAGTCTTCAAGATTTGCTCAGATGGGTCAAAATGGGTGCTTTGAAGACATCTAATGGCCAGGAGGAAACCCCTATGTTGGAATGTTATCACAGTTTTCTGAGTATTTAATTTTGTGTTGGCCACACATCTCTATTCCACTTTGCGTTCACAATTACTACTGCTTGTGTAAAGATGAAAGCCGCTTTCTGCCTTCTTGATGTGATGCTTATGGTCTAGTCCCTAACCCCTGGCCCTCAGGCCCTAGATGCAAAGGCTGAGGTGAAACTTTCTGCGCCCATGGGGGGACTTTCTGCAGCCTGCTTTCCCTTTAGCCAGGGATCCTGGGTCACAGCTGTGCCCTGCCTTGCCCTTCATGGCCATGTCTCAGGAAGAGCCACCCCACATGGGCCAAGGGTGCTGGGCAGGACTTAGGAGTGGCTTCGGCTGAGCCCTAACCAGGGTATTTGCAATCAGGAAATATGGAGCAGTCCTGTCCCCGTGCCGTGCCGTGGTTACTAGAGATGCCGTGACTCATCAGGGCCTTGCTGGAAGTGGGTTTGTCATGCTCGGGTGAGAGGTTAATTAAAACAACAGCAACAACAATAGCCCAAGGGTTCTGGAGTTCTAAGTCCAGTATGTGAAGAACATTATTGAGAGACTTGCAGATAACTACCAGGAAAACTGAAAACAGTTGGAAGTGCTGCTTCTGGAGATGGGACCAGGGGCTGGGGGTGGGGTGTGGACAGCAGGAGGAGTCACTTTCTCTTACAAGCTGTTTGGTATTATTTGATTCTTTAACTATGGGAACAAGAGGCTTCATGGGAAGAGGGTGGAAACAATCTTAGGGTCATCTCTGACCTGAGCAAAAGCCAACTGTTCAGCATTGCTGTATAACAGCAGAGGGGAAACATGGAGCTGGTGGAGGATTCATATCAACAGACTCAAATGGTTCTTCTCCCAGGGATGGCCCAGCTCTTCCTGGTGGGCCTGGTCTGCCCAGTTAAGATGGGGGGACCAAGAAGATGACTGAGGACTTGGAAGAGAGCTGCAGGGAGGGAAAAAGAGGTAGGAAAGCATGGAGAAGCCTACAAGTATGTTAGGATTGGAAGAGGGAGGTCAGCTACGCGAGGGCTCCCGTGAGGTTGCACGGTGGCTGGGCTGCAGTCCTGGGGCTGAGGTCAGGGTGAACTATTCATTTAAGGTGAAAGGTCTCGTGCCCAGGATGTCTTCAAATCTTGTCCAGATTCTCTTTTTACTGGGAATGGATTATACATAATTCTACATGAAAACAACCCCCAAATTGTATCAAGTATTTCTTCCTGGGAAGAAAAACAGCAAGTATCAAAATGAAGAAAAGGAGCTTTAAAACAAAAATGCACAAATAGGTATAGAGTCCTAGAAGTCAAGAAGCAACTTTAAACCAGCATCTGGACTCTGTGGACGTCCCGTCCTTTCCTGACATAGCTTATGCCCCGGTGGCTCCCGGCTAGCAGCACCCGCCCTTCTCCTTGGTGGCCTCTCCTCCTCCAGCCTGCCTTCCCTTCACTCCTCCATGCTTAGCACTGTCTGACCGCCCCCCCACCTCCCGGCCCCGCTCAAAATCTTTTATCGATTCCCCATGGAGAGCAGCTGGAGTCTGAGCTCCTCGGCCTTGGATTCAGGGTCCCACCTTTGGCTGCAGTCTTTCCAGCTCCCTTGGTCTACTTGCCGCTACTTCAGCCTGACCCCTCTGCCGAGCCGCCGTGGGACTCTCTGTGGGACTTGATACCCTTGCAGTCTTGCTCTCTTAGCTCCTTCTGTTTGCAACTCCACCCTCCTCTTTCCATCTCTTCACCCTCTGCTCCCTGAAGCTCACCTATGACTCTAAGAAGCTTCCTTGCCCATCCAGGTCACAGTGACATATCCCCTCAAACTCCTGTAAGACATGGTACAGAGCACGTCTACCCAGGGTGAGGACCTTCTTCCAGGTGCAACCCATGTAGTAATTGCTTGCAGGGCTTTGTATTACTCATGGAGTCTAAGAGGTCACTGTCTGCATAGAAGAAGGTGCAGGCATCTGTTGGCTGTATGTAACTCTGGCTACTCTGTTTGAGGAGGCGTGGTCAAAGGTGAAATTGACACGAGGTGCGCCAAGCTGCTCTTTAACCAAGTAAAGGGAAGATGGCTGGATCAGCGGTCACGTGTGCAAGGAACTCCCAAACCAGGGGCAGGTCTCTCAGCGTCAGCACTGTCAAGTTTTCTTTCTCTGTCTCACTATCTACACATTCCCCCAAGTATATACCAACGACACACACACACACTACACATGAAACCCCTCCCAACTCCCCCCTGAAAACCCCCCAGTAATATCTCTGGGTTCATCAATCTAGAAATATAGCTAGGATCAAAAACACCCCCAAACAGATCGCAACCAACTCGAGCTCCATGTGCTGGCTCCCAGCCAACCAGCCGCTATTCGTGCTGGCAAGGCACGGTTTAAGAAAGGAAAGGCTTCTATAAGCTCAAAAGAATGCACGGTGACAGTTGAGGCTAAGCCTGGGTTCACTGGGGCATCTATTTTGGCGACCTGGCCTCCCCGAGAGGAGAGCGAGGGATGGAGGGCCGGGCCCTACCTGGCTGCTGGAACATCAGCATATTCTGTGGTGAAGTGTGCACAGGCAGCGAGCGGGTCCTTTGGACTGAGCTGTGGGTGCGGCTTGGCATGCTGTTGCTGCCCCCGGGGTTGGCGAACCAGAGGTTCTAGGGAGAAACACGAAAGCAGAACCCATTAGTCCGGACACCTGGAGGGACCCCCAGCCAGAATCCAGGAGGCAAGTACCCTGGGAGGACTCTCTGCTAACTTCTGGGAAAGGGCTTATAGGCCAGCGCAATCTATCTGCTTATTTAGAGAGAGGGGCTTTAGATTCCGTTCAATTCCACCCCCTCCCCCGAAACGTCCTCAGCCCCAGGCTCCTCTCTAAGCCTCAGCTTAATCTGGACACCAATCTCCCTTGCTAGCTCCAAAACTCTTTTTATCCCTTCTGTTGGCTTTGCTTTTCCTATCACTTTTCTAGGAAATGGGGGGAGTTCTATAAATGTCTGCAACGAAGAGCACAGACTATTTCAGGGCTCTCATTTGATTTTCTCTGTGAGATTCTTACAATTTACTACAAAGCAAGGAGGAGAAAAAAGAACCTCTCAGCTGGCAAAGAGCTGGCACAACTCAGCTTGTGTGTTTATTGTTACGCGGGTGTCCTAGCAGTGATTTCCTCTTGGACCCATCTGGGGGCTTCCCACAGTGGTCAGAGAGTGGGACTTTTTCCTACCGTGTGCTGCTTCCCTGGGGGGAGTGAATCCTGCCTGTCTGCCAGGAACTGTTTCCTGTTTTTTTTTTTTTTTTTTTTTTTTTTTTCCGGTATGCGGGCCTCTCACTGTTGTGGCCTCTCCCGTTGCGGAGCACAGGCTCCGGACGCACAGGCTCAGCGGCCATGGCTCACGGGCTTAGTTGCTCCGCGGCATGTGGGATCTTCCCGGACCAGGGCACGAACCCGTGTCTCCTGCATCGGCAGGCGGATTCTCAACCACTGCGCCACCAGGGAAGCCCTGTTTCCTGTTTTTAAATCAAGCTCTCATCCCTTAGTTTCTCATGACAACCCAGAACCTCAGACTCACTCGGTGTCCCTCTAACCCCAGCCCCGACCTGCAGAGTTCCCACAGAGCAGGGGCTACCCAGGTGGGAGGCACTGGGTGGGAGGGTGGGGCTAATGGGACGAGGAGCCAGGGGACAGAGGTTGGCTCTAAATGCCACGGTGAGAATCTCTGGGCAGCCTGGCCTTGACCAACTGAGAATGTTTCAATTCTCCCTCTGACAGCCTTTCTCAGGCTCCTTCCTGTGGGTTCTCCACCACAGCTGGGACCATGACAAAGGAGCTATTTGCCTCGGATTAAAAGGCTGAGAAAGCCCTTCGATGCTCTGGAAGCCAAATTTGGGAGCTAGTGGGACCTGCTGGGGCAGATCAAGGATCAAGGCAAAGAAGAAATAGGTCTTGCATTTCTTCCTAAAGGCCCCCCGTGTGCAGGGCCCCCAAGCTTAAAGCGGTCGTGGGGCAGCCTAAACAAATCCCCACAAAGCCAGCTGCTGCCGCGGCCTCGCTCGCTTTGTCTTCCCGAGAAACAGTGCAAACAACCTCGGAGCCGCAGGGACAACTGTCCTCAGTCTAGCCCCCCTGGGCCTCTCCTCTCGCCTTGGGGTTGTCTGGGGGGACGTCCGGAGCCTCAGGCCCTGAGCTGGGCCTGCCCACCCTCCTCCCCGGGGCCCGAGCAGACCTGTCTTCCTTGTTTCATGATGGTGGGGTTGGCTGTGGTGTTGCGCTGGGTGGAGCTGACGAATCCGCTGGTGCCCAGGAGGCCAAGGCGGGCGGAAGGGATGTTCCGGGAGGGGATCTGGTACTGGCGTGGGTTCCGTCTGCCCAGGCCACCGCCCACAGAGCCAGCCGTCGGGAGGGAGTTGGACTGCCCGAAGCCGCGGCTGTGAGATCCAAGAGGGAAGAACAGAGGCCATCAGTCACCCCCAGCCCTTCCCAACCCCCGGGCTGCCAGCAGGATGCCTCCTTGGGGTCTGCTCACATTTTGACCATTATGAGGTCTACGGGGGTCAGGGTTCTATGACTAAATGACAGCTAACATCTGAGAGCTAACATCACGTGCACCGCCCTGGGACTTGGATGTTTATTTCTTCAATCCTCACGACAATCCTATGAAGTAGGCACTCTAGCTCCATTTACAGCTGGAGAAGTAAAACAGAGAGCTTAATAATTTCTCACAGGTCACACAGCCATTGGGGGGCAGTGCTGGAATAGGAGCCCAGAAGGTTAACCTGTGTGCTCTACAGCCTTCTTCCACTGTGTCACAGGCCCTGAGCACTCACGTTCCGGTCAAGAGGCCACACAGTAAGAAAGCGGCAGAGCCAGGATCTGTGCCCCTTGCTTCAGACCACAGTCCAGTTCTGATGTCTGTCTGTACAGCAGACTTGGAAGGAGTGGCCTCTGAGCCCCACGAGGACGTAAGCTCCATGAGAAAAAAGATGGTGTCTGTCCTCACCAATCCTGCAGGTCCCTCCTACCTGGATCAGCTCCTGGCAGTAAATGCAGATTGAGCGAACGAATGAATGAGTCTCTGGCATTATAATCACCTCTCCAAATGGGAGAGCTGACCCCATGTCTAGGGCTCTGACTCCAGGTGAAGAGGAGGGATATGAGAATGAAGATGATGACGTTTGCAATCGCTCTGGACCTAGGACACCGACTGTTCCCCACTCCTCAGGCCCTCCCCACAGAAAGACTCGGAGGTCACAGGCTTCGCCTGGGTCCGCGCAGGGAGGCGGCCGCGGACCCGTGGCATCATGCTCAGACACCGTGCTCCCATTGGTCTGGTGACCTCAGCGCTGAAGAACTCATCCTCTCCAGCAGGCCTCAAGTTCTGGGAGGGTGCACAGCAGCCAGCAGGGTTTCAGGAACCAGCACATTCTTTCCAAGAAGAGTCAGCTTTAGTCATTCACTGATGTTTCAGTCAAAATGCTTTACCTCCGATGGCCACAAGATGGAATAGACTTGCTTTCCCAACCACATAGGGGAGGTTTGTACCAAGCCTGTGAGGAGACTCCAGGAGACAGGGCTGACGTAGTTTAACCAGATGATGGGGAGGGGAGGTGCTGCAAAATAGTTATTTCCTGAGGGAGAGAGGTGTGTGTGTGTGTGTGTGTGTGTGTGTGTGTGTGTGTGTGTGTGTGTGTGTGTGTGTGTGTGTGTGGTGGGGTGTAACATCTAAGTCATCAGCACAGTTGATCTCAGAAATTGTTTCTTCTCAGGGAAGAGAATGCCATGGTGAGCTGGTGGCAACTGATTTCTGGGCTGTGTTTTTCCACTTCTAGGCTTTTGTGACCCAAAAGAATGGTTCAGGATTCCAGTCAGAGGCTCATGTACACGTGGTGAGAAGGACACTCCCGGGTTCTAGGTCTCTTGGTTTATCTCATTCTTTCTCCCATTCTCCCCCTTTCTTCCTTCTTTTACTAAGGTTTAAAATGTTTGGTGTGAAAGAAGAAATTCGGGCCCAGAGGAGTAGAAGTGATCTCAAGTGATGGAAGAGACCTCCTCTGGAGTATGGACAGCATGTGACAGGTGGAGACAAGGATCAAGTGGCTGTTTTGGGGGGTTTTGTTTGTGTTTTTGTTTTTGAAACTATGAAAACTAGTCCTTTGGTTTTTGGAGTCAGAATTTTGGCCACCTGGTATGATGATTTAGTATTCTCCTAAGATTTTTTCCTTATTTAGTGCAGACAGCTTTTTTGCTCATCTTCCTTTTTGGTTGGATTTTTAAAAAGTTATTTCATATGCAAAACAGAGCAGTCAGCGAGTGACGCTAAAATGATTTGTGCTTCCAGGCAGGCAAGACTATATTCTTAAGCAATATAATGTAGGCAGAGGATTCTGTAATGGGACATTTAGTCACGGGAGAAACGTGGACTCCTAAAGTTGGCATTCACAGAGCTGGGAGAGCCCAGAACATTTTGGGGATAGGCTGGATGGAGGGGAGAATTTGGTTAGGCCGTCGAATGACGGCGGATCTCACCGTGGTGTCCTAAACTTGGTTATTACAAAGTCAGGCTTATTGAGGGTTGCCACTGCTGGTAACCAGAGTGAAAGCTTAAGTCACTTAAGATCACTAGGCTTAACGAAATAATCATTCTTTCTAGGGAGAGAACGAAGTGACAAACCTAAGTTTTCATTTCTCCTTCTCTTGCTCTGCCCATCTGTGTCTTTCTGTGCTTTCCTAAATCTAACCAACTGAGTTCATTTCCTTGAAATGCATGAAAAGACTGATAAAATAACATTAATAAGAACCAATTAATTGGGGATTTGTGATAATTCAAGGAGGGGCTGGGCTACAGTTACCTTTGTATTATGGGAAAAACAGGTCTTCAAAGCAAATTAATAGCATAAAAATATCCCAGAGGTAGTATTTATGAGAATGAATTATTTTCCTGGAGCTTCAGCAACTTCTAGTTGAACATCCATAATTGATGACTGAATTGATTCTGATCTAATCAATAAAAGGAGGACCAATCTGGCAAACCTTGGGTTAGCCCAATTCAAGCGTCACTTAATAACACCGTAGAGAAGTCAAGGTTAAGGGGAACAGTGATGTGCACCAAGGACAAAGCAGGGCAGACAGAAGCGGTGGATGGCACTTTGGGGAGGAGGAGCAAAGAGCTTGAAAGCTCTGTTTTCATCTTCAACTTCCGAATTCCTTCTTCCTCTTGGAACTTGTCTCCCAAGGGCCTGGTGTTGCAAGAGGGGTCTGGATCTTCCTCCTCTTTCTTGGGGGTTTTGATGACCTTACAAGAAGAGGGAGAGCCTGGGAAGGGGGCAGCCCCAGGGAAGAAGGCTAAGGAGCAGGACTCGCCTTTCATCTGGGCCCCCAGGAATCCTCAGTCTCTCCCTCTTGGTTGGGTCCAGCCCAACCCTCCAGGGAGGCTTGGGGCCAAGGAGCTGGCAATAGAGTATTGTTTTGTCTGACTCTCTTTTCTGCACATCATCCCGGGACCAAGAGAGCTGCCTGGCAACCGCAGTGGTTAAGAGCACTGACTCTGGAGCTGACGCTGGCCTGCCTGGTCCAAATCCCGGATGCCAATGCCTCCCAACACTTCTGTAAATTGGGGTTGATAATAGCACCCCTACCTCATATGGCTGTTGCAAGGATTAACTGTATTAGTCTTTTTAAGTGCTTGGATACCCACTTGGCACAAAACACAAGCTAAATGTTTGTTTAATAAATAACTGTGTTATATATGCTGGACTATGATAACACTTCAATTTTTACATTAATCTTCAATGAAGACTTTTCACAAATTCCAACTGGCCTTGTCTCCCTGAAGTAATTTATAAAACAGTGATGTTTCAAGGCACACTTATGCAAATAAATGCCAAACATTTTAACACAGACAGAGCCTCTACATATGCACTGAGAAATGAATTCAGAACATTCTAGGTGCAAGCGAAAAAAATGAGTATCTGCTCGTGTTGAAAAAAGTAAAATAGAATGTTGATTTTTCAGCATATCTACATCATCATCATTCCCTTGTCTCCCCAAAACTCCCTGTCATTGTTCAAGGCTTCACTCTACCCCTCCCCGTGATTCCTCCCCCAGATTGTCACTGTAATTCACCTTTAATATGCAATTCGATTCCTCAATTTAAAACCAGATTAAGGTAATGGGTTCTAAAGTACAACGAGGCTTCTTTTTAACTGCATCCAAGAAGCTGAAGTACTATGAAAAATCAAGAATGGTACTGCTCCACTCTTAGATTGCAGCTCAGACCAAAATAGACTATAGCACTGGGCTCTTCACCCTGCCACCAACTATAATTAGCTTGTCTGCAGCCAGAAGGGAGAAAAAATTACACTACCACTTAAGGTGAGGGGAGAACAACCCATTTTTATCCTTTCAGAGCCCCCTGTTGTGGATAAACCACCAAGTGTTTTGTGGGAATTCAGTAAATCGTACCCACTGCCCGCTCGATGCCCATCCAGACTAATACCGTCATTTTGACCATGTAAACTGAGTTGCCAAAGATCACATTCAGCTCTTCCTCTGGGAATTCTTTCCCTCTACAGCTTTCTCCCAACCCCACCTGTTTAAGGAATGTGATCTGGACTTGTCATAGGGCTCCCTGATAAACAAGGAATGATGTCCTGTGTAGTCCTGCCCCTAGAACCTAAGCAGACAGTGAGGTACCAGAACCACCATGCAGCACAAAGACTGAAATCCCAACGTACTTTCTTTGCTGTCGATATCCCGATATGTCTAGAAGGGTTTTCCGAGGGAAAGACCGAAAGAGCTTCTGCACCTGCTGTTTCCATGACAACAATCGTTTTTTCTGTGTCTCTGTAAATGCCTGCAAAACAAACAGGACTTTTTAATGGGTGACACAGCCTGGCATTAGAGGGAGACACACGCGATTAATCGGGGAAACATCAGAGTCCTCCAGCTGCCTTTTCTTCACCTTGTTTCCAACCTGCTCCAAACAGCAGTCAGTTTCATTTGGGAGCCGCCTGTACTGAAAATTCAAGTTATTCGACATTGGAGGTGCCTGGTAAGGTACATGCCTTAAGCTTTCGACAGCCCTCGATTTTGGTTGCATTTCTGGCAGATCCATACCCACTTTCCACTTTCCCCTGACTCCACTCTGGACTCTGTTTATTAACCAAGAATGAATTGCAGAATTGATTGTTGACTACGTGGGCTTTTACAGGCATTTTCATAATCCATGGAAATGCTAAACCACTCCAAAAAATCAATCTGCTTGATGGTGTGCGTTCACCCTGGCGTGGTCTGTGGGGCTTCAGAAAAGGGAATGTACTCTCGGTGTGTCTGGCCTCTGCTGAGAAATCTCCAGTTAAAGGGCCTCATGCTCTACACAACCCCAGTGCACCATTCCTCACCTAAATTTTGTCTACGGTTTAGGAAAATGATGCCTTCTCAAGTCTTTTCTAGTAAAATTGATGTTTGGAGATGCTTTGCCTACTGCCCCATACATAATGCACTCTCACCTATATCATGTGTCTTTGTGTGTACAGCCTATGTACTCAAGCGAAGCCCAGGGAAGGACTTCACAGGGGCTATGAGACCCCAAGGCGGGGACCCTCAAATTCATGATATATTAGGATCCCCCCAGGAGACTGTTAAAATGCAGAGATTCTGAACCCCTTCTCCCCACCAGAGCATGATTTCATAGATATGGAGAGGAGTCTAGGGGGTTTGTGTTTGCATCAAGTGCCGTGGGAGTTCTGCTGCAGATAGGCCATGGCCATGTAGTGTTCTAGATGGTGAGGACCACACATGCAATACAGGAACCCCCTGTCAAGCGCCTAGAACTGTGGTCCACGCACTGTCATAAATCCACCGGATCTGACTGATCAGCAGTAACAGTGATGGAGATACCATACCCAAGTAGTTTTGTCAATAAAGCATGAAATACTTTAAGTAGAAATAAATGAATACTTAGAATTACAGACTATATATCTGTTTCCCATAAAGGAAACAGATTCCTTAAACAGACAGAAAAAAATGACAGCTTTATTTTCTTCCAATGACATTTCATCTGCAAGGACCTGAACCCAGGGGAGCTATGTGAACAAAAGCAAGAAGACGTTAGTCATATTGTGGAAAAGGTACTGATGACTTGCAAACCCCTTCCTCCTGGCTGACCTTAACCAGACGCCACTGAGCACAGTCCTCAAGGAGGACTTCCCCAGCACGCACTCAGTGCCCTGTTAGAGAAAAATGTGCTGACACGCCCTAAGGTGCATGGTGGATGGTCTCACGGCTAAGAGGTGAGGATGTGGTTCTCCTCTGTGGTCCCTCTCATTTGCTGGTGATGCTCAGCGAGTGTCCAGCTATACAGGAATAGCTCCCCAAACTGCAAAAGGCAAGCATGTCTGCTAGACTAATAAAGGGATGGGTAGATTCTGCTTTTGACCAGCTTATTCGGCCAAATGTTGAGCGAGGACACAAGGTGCAGGTGCGCTGGTCAAGATGACTTGGGGAGGAGAGGAGAGTCCAGCCCAGTGGGTCAGTGGAAGCCTCTGGATGCAAATGGGCAGGGCTCGAATCCCTGCACGTCTTTATGCAACTTCCTCTACCTGAGACTCAGCTCCTTCTAAAAACTCAAGTTAATACTACCTCATCAAAGGGATGTTGTAAGGATTAAATGAAATTCACACACGAAGGGCACTTAGGACACTCAGAACTCGCCTGGCTCTTCGTCCTGGTTCACTGTGTGCTGCCCACAGACACCCTGACTAGGTTTTTCGGTTGCATGGACCAGCCCTTTGGTGGCGGCATATGAATGTCCATCACGTTCATAAGCTTTGGTATTCCACCATGGCCTTAAACTCCAACCAATGACTTCGAGGTCTCAAAACTACAACACTGAGCTGGTCTGGAGCCCACCTGAGCTTCCAAGTGACAAAGGAGTAAATGGCTCACTTTACAGATGTGCATTCAAAGTGCTTCCAGGGACACTGGTTCATATGTGACATCTCCCACGGTGGCAAAGAGCACCCAAGAAGATGGAAATGTTTATGCCCCCTCAGAGAGGTCAGCTCATCCACTCAGCAGCGGGGCAACAGGCTCACATGGTTGGGGCTGCAGACGGGGACGGGCCCCTTAGGAGTGCTGAGTGTGTGGCTGTTCTTCTCAGTCCTGGGAGCTGTGTCTGGGAGGCTTGGAGAGGAGCTAGACTGTGGCTGGTAACGCGTGATTTCTGAGAGCTGGTTCCCGTGTGTGCCTGCAAACAGCACTCAGTTGTGGGAGCTCTGCTATCGGCTGGGATGCCAGCACCTCACCTCAGTAAGCTCCAGGAAGCTCTGGGTTGCACTGGCAGCAGCTTCCTAGGGGACTGGAGGGGAAGGAAGACTCCACACTCCAGAATGCCCAGACCCAGCCGGTCAGCCACTTCTGAGTTCTCTGTCCCTGTCAGGCCCAGACCCATATGTCTGTCTGGATGAAGATGTGTCCTACAGCTCTTGTGGCTGGATTACAAGGGTCATAAAGGGGTCAAGAGCTCGTCTTCCCAGAACCTTCTCAAGACGGCAAGGAGGCGAGAAGCCTGGGCTTATAATCCAGGAGATGAAGTGACTGGTCTCAGAAATAAGATTCAGAACTTTCCTGTCCTTTTACTCCTCTAGGGAGTTGGCTCCTTTGTCCCTGGGGAGGAAGGAAGGTGTCTCGGCAGTCAACACCCTCCCATCCACTGGCTAAAGAACAGCAAGGTTGGGCTGTGAAAGGGGAGCCCTGTGTCTCGGAGCCCCGGTGAGTCTTCAGCTCAGATGGAGACTGTGCCTCAACAGGGCCTCGCAGGGAGGGTGGGTTCTGCACACACGGAATAACCCGAGGCTGTGGAAAATTATTCAAACGTGTTTCCTCTACTCAAACTCAAATCATAAAAAGCCTCAAACACCATTTTCCCTCCCGAAGCAGAGAGCAGGCCCCTCCATCCTGACACGAATGCAGGCAAGCACACAGGGCACAAGCTCCTTTCTGCCCGTGACTCCCGTCAGTGACGCGCCCCCTCTCCACTGCAGTCAGGGGAGATGAGCCCACACGGGGCCACCTTGGCACCTGTCACTTGGAGCTCCAGGGAGGAAAAGGGGAAAGACACAGAAAGGAGAGCCCAGGATGCCCAGGGAGGGCATGCACGACGGCAGGAAAGGGAGAAGCGCCAGGCCACAGCGTCGGGGCTGGCGTGGACCAATTAGGAAGCTAGTGCACCATCCAACGGAGGCAGCTGGAGGACTCGTTGCTTTGTCTCCTGGGCTCAGCAGACTGGAGGCGAGGTGCAAGGGAACTTGCCTCCAGTATCTTCAAGGCTCAGTGCTGAGTGTGGGCGTGGGAGAGGAAGCAGGGTTCCGGTTTGCTTTTTCAGAAATTTAAATGCTCCCCTGATCAGACCCCGCTGAAGCCTACTCCAAGCATCCTCCTCCCCCACCCCGAGCAATGCTTCCTCTGCTTAACTGCTCTCTTCTGCTTCTTTGGGGACCAAGACTTTCCCACTGAGATTTTTCTCCCTTTCAGGTCTGGCTTGGACGGAGTGCCCCCGGGCTCTGGGTAGGTACCCACCGCACCTCCTGGGCTCCAGTTCCTCGGAGGTGGCCTTGTTGTCACATGTGTGATGACCTGTTTTCCTTTTGTCTCACCCACTCCCCTCCCACAGGAAGCTCCCTAGCCAGGGGCAGGACCTAGGTGCTTAATAAATATTTACAGAATGAATGAGCTCTAAAATCCATCCCCTGTTCTTGCCTTCTCTCCTTCCTATTGTTTTTTTGCTGGCCCAAATGAGAGCAGAGTGTCAGGATTGGACATTGAAAAGGGTGAGTGGGAATTTGGGTGGAGGCTACCTAGAGATTGTCACACTGAGTGAAGTAAGTCAGATAGAGAAAGACAAATATCATATGTTATCCCTTATATGTGGCATCTAAAAAAATGGTACAAATGAACTTATTTATGAAACAGAGTCACAGATGTAAAAAAAAAAAACCAACTTACGGTTACCGAGGGGGAAAGCGGGGTTGGGGGGAGGGATAAATTGGGAGATATTGGGACTGACATAGACACAGTACTCTATATAAAATAGATGACCAATAAGGACCTGCTGCATAGCACAGGGAACTCTATGCAATACTCTGTAATGACCTCTATGGGAAAAGAATCTAAAAAAGAGTGGATATATGTATACATATAGCTGATTCACTTTGCTGTACAGCAGAAACTAATGCAACATTGTAAATCAGCTCTACTTCAATAAAAATTAAAAAAAGTAAAAACAATTCTTATAAGAATCACAAGTCAAAATACAGCAGAATAACCACCAAACCACATACAACATACACACAGACACAAATTATTTCTTCTGAACGCTCTCCTTTTCTCCCCGCCCTCCTCCAATTTTCCTGAGCTCAAAGAGAAAATGTTTCCACACCCCCAGGGCTAGGTGGCAGGACTGTGGTCAGCCACCCCAGGCTCGGTCCCTTGGGCAGTCTTCTGGAGCCCGACGTTTCTCTCAGGCATTTGCCCCCAAGTCAGAGCTCAGTCCAGGTGAATCTTTGGACCCCAGAGTAATACACAAGCTGCATTTAGGTTTGAAGCTACCACAGCCAAGTTCTGCCCCAGCTATTATTAATGACCCCCACCCCCGCCTCAAACACAAGGTGCTGGAGACCCAAATGATCACATCACAGAAACTCTGAGAACCACTTTTAAGCAATGAGAAAAAGCAGTTTCGTGAAACCTGTCACTACTCACCTCATGGATTAGACACTTGTCTATGAGCTGTAAATAGGAACTTATATTCTCCTCGTCGGGTCTGGAGACCAAGAGCTGTGTGCACACTGGGAATTAAAAAAAAAAAAAAAAAAAGGGAAGGTGAATTAGAGAAATGTACACCCATCCTAACCTCTGAGATCTGCCTCTGATTTCCTTTCAGGACCAATATTTTGAGAGGTATGTGTGACTGTGGCTTTATGACACGTTCACAAAAAAGGCCAGGAGGCTCCTCATTCCACTGAAGTCAAAGGCTTGGTCACCACAGGAGCCCTTGCCTCCAGAAGCCCCTTTGGTTAATTCCACGCATACCATTCTATATTAAGCCTTCTGCAACCCCGCCCGAGACAGACACTCTGGGAGAGGAAGAATGCAGAAGCATCCGGAGCCCTGTCTTTGAAAGAGGTTCGTTTTCGGAGGGAGTTCAAAGGCATTAAAGACCATCAGCCCTTATCAGAGAGCAAGAGCCATAATTTTATGAATGAGCCGCACATCTCATTTGGAGGAGTGAGGCTGACACATCTTTTAGGATGTGAGGTGTGTGGGCACGCACACGAGCAGGGAGCCTGCTACTCAATCACAGGAGGGTGATTTTCTCAAAGCGATATCCACATTTATACATGCACAGGCTCACATTCACCTACACACTCAAGTGAGTTCTCATAGAGACAGAGCAGAGCTAGTCTGCAGGTGGAGGACACAACCGCCTTGGACAGGTCATGGCCACGCTAGTGTAGTCCATTCTATTCTCATCCTAGAGGTCTTGATGCTCTGGTTTTGATGGGAATGTTTAGAAGGCCAGGTGGAGATGGTTGGACAAAGACGTCAGTGAGAAGTAAAATGCCTCGTCATGAAGCTTGAAACCAGGCATCAGGATTCCTTTCTCTCCCTAATCCTGCATAACCAATCTGTCATAGAATCCCATTTATACCATTTCACATAGATTTTCAGTATAGCATTGTTGGTAATAACAAAACATGGAAACCATCTCAATGCACATTAATTGTGGCCCTGTTAAATTATGGTTTATGCATACAGGGAAATAGTACGCAGCCTTTAAAAAAGAATGAGGTGGTGCTTTTGTATTGCTAGAAATACTGAAAGCATGCAATGTAAAAAAAAAACAAGCTGCAGAGAAACATGTAAGCAAGACCTGTTTGTGTGTAAAAAGGATGCTCATGTGCTTATATATGATTATAATGTTTCTGAAGGGATATTCCGCACTGTTTAGAGTGGTTACCTCTGAGGAGGAAGATGGCAGGGCCTGGGGTGGAGGTGGGCGTATTTTTCACCTTTCACTATTTTGTTTAGCTTTGATTTTTTATGTAGAGCATGAATTAATTTTACAATTTATTTGAAAGTAGTTAAATTTTAAAAAGACACCATGTCAGAGGACTGTGAGTCCCCTGAGGGCAGAGCCCACATGGGTCTTGTCACAGGGAAGGGGGGGTGACATACCACACTCTCAGATAACCACGCCCACCTGCACCTCCACCCACAGGGCCATCTGCTCTAATCCACACAGCAAAGAGCCCACTTGCGGGTGGGGGAGAGGGAGACGGTGGCGGGAACCACCCTGACCAGGAAGCTACTGGCATTTCAGCTCCAAGGGATGCTACAAACCATCTCCTCTGAGCCAGATTTCTACAGATTTCAGTCTTTTTAAGGACATGCACTATAGGGGAGTCTCTCACTGCGCCTATAAGATTCAGCTGTCCTTTTCCTTAGAACCCAGTTTTAAATGGTCTGAAATATTGCACAATGGAAGAGAAAAAACTTGTTTTCCTTTCCCAAAGGAAAAGTACTGGTATTCACTACATTTTTTAAATAATCGAGATTTTTTGAGAAATAGCCCATCAAGCACGAATTATTCTAGTGTCAGACAGGGTCAAGGATATATGCATAAGGGCCGGGTACAGGGCAGTCACAGGCAGAAGGGGCGCTCTTACCCAAAGGACCACGTGGGAATTCTATGCTGCCTTACAGACACACACAGCGTGGCTGTGGTACCTTCTCTGGCCCGTGGGAAGGCCGCCTTCAGCCTGAGCGTCCAAAGGCCCAATGAGCGCTCCGCCAGCAAGGCCCAGCAGGCCCTGGTCTGAGGAAGCTGGCGAGAAGGGAGCCAGGGTGAAGGAAGATGCCTTTGGGGATCAGAGAGCCTGGAATTCAGATCCGAGTACCTTAACCTCTCCGGGCCTTACTTTCCTCATCTGTAAAATGGGCTAATGACATGTACTCTGGTAGTTCGCCCAGCACCCTGGGGAAGGTCCTCGGGAGCTGGGAGCTCTGGTCAGGGGCGTCGAGAAGAGGAAAGGGGAGGCGGGAGAATCGGGTCCTACCTTTCCCCATGACACGTGTGAACTGCCCAGGGAGATCCCCCTCTGGCAGGGGGGTGACAGCCAGCTCCCCGTCACAGCTGCTCAGCTGGTGCGGTTGGAGCCCGCCACTGGCCCCAGCCGAGGCAGTGGCCGTGGCTCCGGCGGCCACGGCGCTGTCTTTGCAGTCAGGGCTCTGGCTCTCCGGGCCCATCAGCGAAGGCGGGTGTGAGGCCTGGGACTCCCGGCGGCGAGCCTCAGGGGTGGCGCTCGGGGAGCTGTAGGCCTTGATGGGAGTCAGGATCATTTGGTGCAGCTCCTGGAGGGGGATGCGCAGGTTGCCCCCCTCGATGATGTCCTGGATGGTCAGACGGAGAAGACCTCCATGAGGGTCAGGAACTGGGTGACCCTCCTCCATGCCGTCCCGCCTCTTCCCCGAGCTGTTCCCACGCAGGGCTCAGGGCTGCTGAACCCTTCATTAGAATGTTCTTTGGAAGAGCAACCATTTAAAACTGAATCATTCTATTGTTAGCCCAGGTAGAAAACTTGGAAAATACATACAGGTATAGTGAGGAAAATATGATCACTTTAAAATCCCACTATCTAGTGATGATCACTAAAATGATTTTGGTACATTTCCTTCCCTGGCTTCCTCAATGTCTTTCTTTAAAATGCATTTATTTCGGGCTTCCCTGGTGGCGCAGTGGTTGAGAGTCCGCCTGCCGATGCAGGGGACACGGGTTCGTGCCCTGGTCCGGGAGGATCCCACATGCCGCGGAGTAACTAAGCCCGTGAGCCATGGCCGCTGGGCCTGCGCGTCCGGAGCCTGTGCTCCGCAACGGGAGAGGCCACAGCAGTGAGAGGCCCGCATACCGCAAAAAAAAAAAAAAAAAAAAAAAAAAAAAAAAAGCATTTATTTCGTTTACATTCACACACTTTAGAAGCTGTATAACAAAGTTACACAGGGTCACATGGTGGCTTCCTGACCTGCGTGTGATTTGTTTGAGATGAAGGAACATGCTCATTCACACCTTCATTCAGCGCATGATACAGGCAACACAGGCAGTGGTTAAAAGCACAGATTCTAGGACAGATGCCTGGGTTTGAATTCTGACACTGCTGTGTGACCTTGGGTAAATGACTTAACCTCTTTGTACCTCAGTTTCCCTGTGGGTAAAATGAAGGTAACAGTAGGACCTGCCTCATCAGGTAGTTGTGATGATGTTAATATTTGTAAAGCTGCAGGTTTCGGTGTTATGTGCTTCTTTGTTAAATCTATAAGTATGTTTTGGGTGCACTGACCTGCTGTGCACTGGGCTAGGCATGGGGATATGGCAGGAAAGCCAGTAGGGTTCCCTCAGGGAGATTACATCCTGCCATGAGATGAACATTCGTCATGCTAGAGACTAAGGCACAGGGCAGGGCTGCTGGGAGGGGAGGCTCCGTGACGGGGTGACATTGGAGCAGGAACCCAGTTGAGCCTGAGCTGCAGGTTCCCGGGAAAGAGCACTCCAGGCAGAGGGCACAGGCACTGAGGTGGGAGCCTGGAGTGTGTGAGGAACAGCAAGGAGGGCTGGGGTAGAACGGGGTGGGGGAGGGGAGGGCGTGGAAAATGAGGTGCAAGGAGCCATGGGGGCCTGAGTGTAGGAGTCAGCAGTCTGGGGCAGGCATGCAAGAATTTCTTCTACATGAGATGAGAACTGTATATACTATACAGGCAGACCTTGGACATATTCTGGGTTTGGTTCCCAACCACCTCAATAAACCAGTTATCTCAATAAAGCAAGTCACACAATTTTTTTTGTTTTCTGGTGTATATAAAAGTTATGTTTACACTACACTATAGTCTATTAAATATTCGATAGCATTATGTCTAAAAAAGACAATGTACATACCTTAATTAAAAAATACTTATTGGGGCTTCCCTGGTGGCACAGTGGTTAAGAATCTGCCTGCCAATGCAGGGGACACGGGTTCGAGCCCTGGTCCGGGAAGATCCCACATGCCGTGGAGTAACTAAGCCCGTGCGCCACAACTACGGAGCCTGCGTTCTAGAGCCCGCGAGCCACAACTACTGAAGCCCACATGCCTAGAGCCCGTGCTCCGCAGCAAGAGAAGCCACCGCAATAAGAAGCCCGTGCACCGCAACGAAGAGTAGCCCCTGCTCACCGCAACTAGAGAAAGCCCACGCGCAGCAACGAAGACCCAACACAGCCAGAAAATAAATAAATAAAACAGAAATCTTAAAAAAAAAAAAAAAAAAAAGACTTCATTGCTAAATAATGCTAGCCATGACCGGAGTCTTTAACGAGTCATCATTTTTTTGCAAGAGTAACATCAAAGATCACCGATCACAGATCACCATAACAAATATAATAATAATGAAAAAGTTTGAAATATTGTGAGAATTACCAAAATGTGACATAGAGACATGAAGTAATAAGCAAATGCTGTTGGAAAAATGTCTCCAAAAGCCTTGTTCAACTCAGAGCTGCCACAAACCTTCAATTTGCTAAAAAGAAAAAGGGAAAAGGCAGTATGCGCGAAGTGCAATAAAGCGAGGTATGCCTGTAATGTATATAATTGCCTGTAATACATACATGACTTTATATAATAAAATTAGATCCTCCTATACATAGAGTTTTATATCCTGGGCATTATTTATTAGAAAAAGGAGTGAAAGTTGATTCTGATAGACATCTATCTGTTTGCCAGATGCTCACAGAGGTGCAGAACAAGCTCAGATGCTTGGGGCTGGACATCAGGGGTTGGGGGGGGGTCTTCCCTGGTGCGGTGGGTGGACCTGCCCTGCCACAGTGCTGCCCAATGCTTACACAGGAGACCTCTCCCCGGGACCCGGGAAGGACCGTGACTATCAAGTCCCTGATTACTAATGAAGTATTTAATCTTCTGAGAGCCCAGAATAGCAAGGACATAATTTTAAAAGCCTGAAGTATGAGTACCAACCCATTCCTGGGATCCTCTCTTACCAAGAAAAATTGCTTGATGATGTCAAGGAACACAAGCTCATGGAACGTGATCATTTCTACACCCAGACCGCCCATCAATCAGTGAGAAAGGGGAAATCTGAGGACGCAGCCTTGGACAGGCATGTTTCAGTTCTGGGCAGCAAAACACCGACAGCCCGCCCCGTCGCTGGCGGGAACCTGCTTTGTTCGCGGGTTGAAAGCAGAGCCTGAACTGTGCCTCAGCCTAGTTGGCACCCCGGGATTGGGAGGGAAGTGAAATGTTAAGTAGCCACCAGAACTGTCTCAGACCTGTCCAGGGCCACTATCCGGCCTATTTCAGGGGAGAGAATCCCATTTTCCTTTTGAAGCGGCAGGCTTCAGGGAGTCTACCCTCTTCCTTCTAAACCTGGCGGAGACGGCCCTGTGTGGTGAGACCAGCCTGCAGCCTGTGTCTGCCAGCCTGATGCGTGAGTCAGGACGCTCCTGGTCATTCCCAGTTTTCCCACTGCCTGGGCTGGACCAGCCCTTTCCCAGAGTCTGATGCTGTCACGTGACTGGTTCCTTGACCTTGGACCTGGTGATCTATCAGGGCATGACACAGGGAGGCAAGCTAGCTGACTTGTGCCAGGAGAGCCCCTGCCGCCTTTCCTGACCAAACTGTGTGCCAGCTGGGCGACCCCCGCCTCGAGGTCCTCTAGTTTCTGCCAGCCACCCAGCCAGCACCTGGGTGTGGAAGGTCAGCCCTGACTGAGGAGGGGAAGGGAGAGGAGAGAGAAGGGAGGAGGCTTCCCCATGAAAGGGGGCTGCGCAGGCGGAGCTGGCAGGCCCCTCCGGGTGACCACATGTACCCCTGCTGTGCCATCCCACGTGGCAGCTACCACTGAGGGGAGCTAATGCACACTTGTGATACTCTGTCAACTGTCACTGAAACCTTGTCTGCTCTCGTCACGGGGCATGAAGGCTTCTGTAGTTACTCAGTGATGGGGAAGGAGATCTGGGTTATGCTAAGAGCTGAACGCCTTCAAACAGGGAACATATACGTGTCCCAAGTTCAGATCTTATTCTACTGGGCACAACTACACCAAGAAGGAAACCAGAAACATAATGAATAACGTTGGACACTTGCCGAAAATATCGCAATCAGGAATCATGCTTTGTTTGACTTCTGTTTTGACTTCAAAGCCACCGTCTCAAAGACAACACCTGGCCTGTGACCAGTTGGCAATGCTCCTGCTTACGCCAGCCTCCGTGGGGTGGCACTATATGACCATCCGGTTACATTCCTGACTCTTCAGAGTGAAGTCCGGAACTTAGCACTGAGGGCCCAAGTTGAGAAGGAAGCTAGCTCAATCCTGTACCCTCGACTGGCTGTGGGAATGAACTCCCCATGTTGACAGAAACAGGGAATCAGCCCAAGTCTCTACTGATCCTTCATACCATAAATGTAATCCTGTATTTTGAACACAAAGAAGCAAAAAAGCTGCCCGTAGGGGCTTCCCTGGTGGCGCAGTGGTTGAGAGTCCGCCTGCCGATGCAGGGGACACGGGTTCGTGCCCCGGTCCGGGAGGATCCCACGTGCCGCGGAGCCTGCGCGTCCGGAGCCTGTGCTCCGCGGTGGGAGGGGCCACAACAGTGAGAGGCCCGCGTACCGCAAAAAAAAAAAAAAAAAAAAAAAAAAAAAAGCTGCCCGTTAACTCCCGTGCGGAGCCGAGGAGGTCACGCGAGAGCAGAAGTGAGAAGGCTGGTCCTTCCTGCACAGCAGTCCACTCAGGCAGGCACAGCTCAGGGCCGACAAGTGGGAAGGAGGCTACAATCTGACTATCCCAGCCTTCCTGGCCTGGCTTTCTTAGGCCTTGGAGGAAGACTGGTGCAGAGCCTCTCTAGCGGTATGTAACAGCCACAAGGTGCCCATCATCTGGAAGCGAGAGCTTTGGCTGCCAGTGGCGGCCCCAGCACTTATGTAACTTCCCATGGCTCTATCCTTCTCTCTGTGTGAGAAGAACTGGACTCCTCACCCAACAGATAGCACTCCTGCATCTACTTAACTGTATTCTCCCTACAGGCCGGGCACTGTCAGACACTGGGGGTCTAAAAACAAATACGAGAGAATCTTCACCCTAAGATGCTTACGGTTACCGGGACCCGTGCAGCGTGAGGATACTGCCAGAACAGGGGTAGTGGGAACACAGAAGTGTGTGTGTGTGTGTGTGTGTGTGTGTGTGTGTGTGAGAGTGAATGTCTGTGAGTGTGAGTGTGTGTTTGTGAATGTGTGTGAATGTGTGTGAGTGTGTGTCTGTGAGTGTGAGTGTGTGGGTGTGTGAGTGTGTCTGTGAATGTGAGTGTGTCTCTATCAGTGTGGGTGTGTGTCTGTGAGTGTGTGGGTGTGTGTGAGTGTGTCTGTGAATGTGTGTGTGTGAGTGTCTGTGAATGTGTGTGAGTGTGTGTGTGTGTGTGTGTGTGTGTGTGTGTGTCTCCTTTCTCCAGGCCAGGTTCCCAGGCTCAGAGAATGGTTCAGCTTCATCACTGGGGAGTTAGTTGAAAAAAGACAGTAAATAAAAGCACATGGAAACATTTTCATTATTAAAGATAAACGCTGGAAAATCTGCCCTAGTGACCATTCTAATCTTCCCTTTTCCTTTTCTACCAAATACCTTGAGAAGTCTACACTGCCTGACCCCACAGCCTCGATATCCTTTCACACTCCCCGGTTCTTGGGTTTCTGCTTCCCCTCCCATCTCTCTGAAATCCTACTCATCATGGCTACCAGTGAGCTGCTGGTGGCCACTTCCAGGGGCCAGTGACAGTCCTCCTGGGATGTGACCCCTCCACGGTCCCTCCTTCACTCTCTGACCCTCGGGGGTCTGTCGCTGTTTGGTCCCTCCATATCCTCTGCTGTCTCCCACCCAGGGTCTGTTCTCGGCTCTTATCACTCGCCACACACTTCTGGGGGTACCAACCACCATTCACACACAAACGACCCACAGCTGAGCCTTTCAAAGCCTTGTGGACTCTAGACTTGTTCTCCTGGACACTGACTTGCTGTTTCAGCCTGGGTGTCCCACAGGCACCTCAGACTGCATCCGCCAAACTCAACTCCATTTCTCCCACACTATAGCTCCTCCTCTATTTTCAGTTCCCAAATGGCATGACACCCAAGCCCACACCTCCTGCCCATTCCTGGACTCCCGCCAACTGACTCTCTCATCCTTTTCCACCGTCACGGCCCCCGCCCTGGCTCAGGGGCCCACCACTGGCCACGGGCTCCCAGCGAGTCCTCCCGCCAGCACTGGCTCCCCTCTGCTTTCCATCCTCACCGCGGTGGAGTGGTCTGTTTCATCCCAGGAAGACGTCCCCACCAGCCTCAGTGAGGACGCGGATCACTCTGGATTCTGAGAGCACCACTACACATCTAGCTGTGGTACCTCGTGTCCCCAGCTCCCCGAGGGTGGCAACCTCGAGTTCCTCACGGTTAGCCTCACGGTTAGCCTCACGGTTAGTGGACAGGGGAAATCTAGTCCGAGGCAGCTGCTTAGTAAGTGTTCAGTAACTGAGTGGAAGCGCTCTGGACCTGGAGCTTATCTGCAGCGGCTGCTGGTTGTGAACTAGCCACGGGCGGGGTCCCGACCATCTCCTTAGAAATCTCTGGGTTCTATGTGAGGTAAAAATGCCATAGGAGGCAACAGAGCGGGAGAGGCGCAGCTCCCAGAGAAGAGGGAACAGAGCCAGGGGCTGAGTCCTCAATGGATGCTGAGGAGAGCTGCACTCCCACCCCCAGGCCATCAGCTCCTGAAGGGACAAGCTCGCAGGTGTCTGACTCGGGTGTTCTCAAGCAAGCCGAGCGTGGTGGTCCACAGCTTCCCTCCTCCAAGAAGTCACACCCAGTAAACTCATCATGCTTTCCGCTTGGCCAGTAGCTGCTCTCAGACTCTGTATTACATCTGTCATCTTTTTAACATTCCCAGTCCAGTGACCCAGGGAGAAGGTCTTTTTGTGGAGTCAACATTATTCTAGGTGTGAAATATAGGATACAGAAAGTGTCACCGACTTATGACAGGCTAGATAGAAAGTCAGTGGCACGTGAGGGCTGCCCAAGCCACCTTGCTGCCCTTGTGTTTCCACGTGTTGATTTGGTCCAACTTTGCAAGGAGTGGAGCTGACAGCAACTCCATCTCTCTGTCCCCCAGGTGGGTGCATATCCTCAGTGACAAGAGGATATGAATGAGTTCTTGAAGGATGCTCCAGAAATAAGTGCGGAAAACATCTCTCTTTTACCATAATGCTTAGCAATCTAATCCTTATGTAAAATGTTTTCTGTGCTTTTTAACAGATAAGGAAAAAACTGGCCTGTTGAATGTTCCTCCAAAGAGAACAGTTATATAAAAACGGCAGTAATCACTCTGTTAGACAAACTGCCTGGTAAAGGAGTTGATATAAAATTAAGAACAACTTCAAGTTCACTTGGATAGGTTACTTGTCATTTGTGATTCACTTTAATTAAGAACAGGCCTTTCATCAAGGAGGTGCCTATGAGTAGCCTCTATCTATCCATCCAGAGGTTTAAAAACCCACCTTCCTTATAAAGATGCATATTCTATAAATACATATTACTTTAAGTTTTATAAGATACGCATTAAGCAGAATTTTACACGTTGTCACACATCTTTGTGAATAAGGTAAAAAAAAATTCCCACGACATTAAAATGTTTATGTGCTGGGCTTCCCTGGTGGCGCAGCAGCTGAGAGTCTGCCTGCCGATGCAGGGGACGCGGGATCGTGCCCCGGTCCGGGAGGATCCCACATGCCGCGGAGCGGCTGGGCCCGTGAGCCACGGCCGCTGAGCCTGTGCGTCCGGAGCCTGTGCTCCGCAACAGGAGAGGCCGCAACAGTGAGAGGCCCGAGTACCTCAAAAAAAAAAAAGTTTATGTGCTTACAAAACTTGCTTTAGCCTCACCTACCTCAATACTTTGCTCCCTTCCAAAGGTACCCTGGGATTACTGGAAGAGATTACAACTCAAGCTCTGAAGGCAGCAAATATCAGTACCTTCCCACCCACCACTCCCGACGGCCTCCCGACAGCAATATACAAGGATCTCCACACTGGGGCGGAGGCAGCACTGGCTCACAAGGTCTGCTCTCTTTTGGACCTTAGATGGACTCATAAAGTCACCAAACCCTAAAAATGACATCCTTACTATGGTGACATCCAGATACAATGATAGGAAAAGGACGTGCTTAGGCAGCACACAAAAAGGGATGGTAGCAGCGAATAAACTGCTTTTAACAATGGAATAAACTCTTTTTCAGCACTGTGCATTTTTGAGATGGCTCTTATCAGAGTCATAGGGACCCATTCTGGTAAGTTAATGTCTGAAATTTTTCTCTGGAGAGCCTACCGTGCCTGTCTGTCAAATGATTCTGATCCTCTCTGTTGAAGCCTGGGGTTTACTTGGTGTTTGCCACGACGGGGGCAGCTTTTCCCCAAATAAGATCCTTCCCTGGGGGGAGGGCAGGAATGAAGCACATCTGTATGTTCGCTACACTGATGTGTCAAGATTGCAGCCTCTGATTGTGGGCTGAACACTCCTTCATCTCTACAAATGTATAAAAGGCAGAAGGGAATATATATAAAACATTTCCTCAGAGCTCTGAGATGGCCAGTGGTGGGATGCCTGGACGCGGGCAATAAGTACATTTCAGCGGTTAGATTACATAGAAGCATGTATAACCAGGAAACGTCACTTCAAAATCATTTCATTTTTTTCTGACTCTGGTAAGGAAACAGCATGATACTCTCTACAAGACCTGCCGATGACACTTTCAACTGAGAATCTCCCTTGGCCCATTTTCCCACGATGAAGGTGGAAGTGGTCCATCACCCGATAATGACTTACCCTTTCCAAAGACTTCAGGAGGTTTTGTCTCTCTTTGAGCTTCTGAATACTGATGACAATTTTGTGTCTTGCACCTTTGGTAACATTCTATAATGAAGTAAAAGTTATATTTAAAAACATATTTTTAAACCTCAGCTTAGAGATTCTTGGAAGCTATTTAGTACTTTACTGTCTTCTTGGTTCCCACATGTGTTTAGACTACTAAATATCCATTTGTCTCTCTCTTCAACATCCATTATCATCGACCTCTTCTTACTAAATACTTTAACTCCATCTGGCAACACATTTGCCTGTGTCTTTTGGCTGTGGCCTTTAGGAGAATGAGAAATAGCCAATTATCCCATCCAGCATGAAATGTCTTCATAGTCTTAAAAGATCACTTTTAGGTCATACACTCACTCCTTGGGTCCAGGTTTTATCATTTCGGTCCCTTCCAGTTTTCCTGAAGGTTCCAACCCCATACAGAGATACGCATTGCTTTCTCAAACCTTTCCTATGTTTACCCATCTTGAGGAGACATGAAATCCAGTGCAGTTCTCAGCTGGTGTCAGACAACACAGGCTGGTTTTTGTCAGTTTGCAGCCCCTCTTGGTTCTCCATAAGGAAAACTAGAATAGAGAACCTAAACCTATATTTCAGTCATCACTTCAGATAGAGGATTAGGATTCACAGTTAGGATTATATCTTCTTAACTGTGCATCTGTGGTGAGCCCAAAAGGATTCAGTTAAACATTTGTTGACTAGAGAGACTGCAAATTTCCAAATAGAAGATTCTTTCTCAAATCAGGTCTCTGAGGTAAACTTCTGATGACTCTCGCAAATATTCATAAAATTTCTCTTAAAGATGGGAACACCAGAGGTATTGCCTTTACTGAGGAAAATTAAGACTCAAATGGTGAAGCACTGGGGGCATATTTCTGTTTAGCCTTGACTTTGGGTTCACGTGAATTTTTACTCTGAAAAGTCTGTGCTGGTCTCTGGCTTTGCCCTCTGTGTCAATTATTTCATGTTTTTTCTCAAGTCTGTGAACAACTGATGACCGAGATTTTTTTCTCAACTCTGACCCAAACACAAGAATGCTCTTAGAGGAAGTTCTCATCAGTCCTGGGGATCTCAAGGAGTGATGGAGATAAAAAAGCAGTGGGAGAAGTGTTAGGAAGTTGAAATTAGGGCCTTTCATTCTCTGAGAATGTGCAGTGACTCTGGGCTTTGTCTTACAACTCAATACTGGTATTCAGCCAGGCCTGCAGAGGTTAACTGTGGATACTGAATATGCAGTGGGAAACCAGGATCTGCTGGGAGGTCTGCGTCCAGACCAGCCATGCCCCAAATGGTATAATCTCCTCTTCCTGCAGGGGAAATACTATTAGCCCATTCAGACCATTAATTCTCTCAAATCACCGCTCAAAGGAAACTGAGGTCAATTTGAAACATGCAAATAGCATTTTAAACAAGGGAAACAAAGACATTGGTCAGATCTAGTTGCTGGAGCACAGCATGGTAGGAAACATGCTTAGTCTCAGGGGCTCTGCTGACTGGCCTGGGCTTCGGTATCCACAGAGGGAAGGAGGAACTTTGTCCTTTTATGGCACACAGAGGGAACTGACATCTGAGATCTGGGGTAATCCCATTCTCGATGGCTGTCCTATGTTATTTAGGGTGGTTAGAAGAAAATATTTTGTACAACTTTCTCCATTCCAACTAAGATCAGTCTGAATGTGTTTTTGGACAAGTGTTGGGGAAGGTCTGAGACAGGAGCTGGTGCTTCTACTTCCTAACTACTAGAAGTCAGGTGATTTGTAACTGGACTGGACAATACACAACCAATCTGTCATCCTCCAAACCAGCCCTGGCTGGGCAGACAGAGGGAGGGGCCCAGGAAAACAAAAGCAGGGACACAGACTCTTTGAGGTCTTGGTCAATGTTACTTCTTCTGATTCCCTCCTAGCACCCTAGAAGTGTGCACCTAGGTTATTTCTTTTTCATAACACTCCTTCTCACCCTCATTTGCCCTGTGGTTACCTGTTCATCTTCCCATCTCCTACTGGACCCTGAAGGCAAGAACCCAGCCCTACTCACCATGGCCCGCTGGCCAGCACCTGGCAATTCCTAGAACAAGGCAAGCTACTAGGTGAGTACAGGTACAGGTTCAAACAAAGTCTGCCTTGGACTTGAATGTCAGATTCCACCCGGGGTACCTTCTCGAGGATAGCCAGCCAAGCACATACCTGGGCCTCCAGCTGGCACTCAGTGAGGGCCATCATCTCCTCGTAGGTCATCTGGGAGAAGAGAGCAGCATACTTGTGCAGACGGAGGCTTTTTAACCAGGCTGGAACATCTGTGGTGCGAGATGCACAGGAGGTGGGGAGAGAAATTCAGAGGGAAAGAGAAGAGATGACAAGAGATGTGGGAAGAGAGAAAGGAAAAGAAGGTGGTGGTCAGAGAGAAAAAAACGAAAGAAAAAAAACCCTTTATGTTACTACTTGTTTAATTTTGGCAGCAAATTACAGACTTAGAAGTCTTGATCCAGTTCTGATATTCCCACTGTCAGGCTCCCTTACTCTTTACACCAGGGGGTGGCTAACTTGGGGTCCATGGGCTTCAGAGCATACAGCAATTCTCTAAAATTACATCCCAATTTGTGAATATATGGGTGCTTTTCTGGGCAGAGGGTCATCCACAGCTTCTATAAGATTCTCAAAGGGATTCATGACACCAAAAATGTAATGGATTCACTGCTTTAGCCAGACTACTTCATTTTTGATTTCGAAAGAAATGACTTAGAACGTAAACTACATATGATGAGTCTTCATCCTCAAGATAATTTCTTTCTAGGTTTAGTGCAGATCCCCATATGTTGTTTCTGCCACTTCCACAGAGATAGGAAAAAATCCCGACAGCAGCACTTTCCCCAGGGGTGGAGCTGCTATCATTCTTAGCCTGATCTTTCTTCTGACTTCCTATACCCCAGTGGGAATAAGAGCATCCTGGACTCCAAAACCACCACGTGTGTGTGTGTGTGTGTGTGTGTGTGTGTGTGTGTGTGTGTGTGTGTGTGCTGACCATTTCTCCTAGCTAAGTCATGTATCTGGATGTGTCTTTGACCTTCTCCTCGAATGTCAACCACATATCAGGACTGGAAAGGTCCAAAGATTGCCTAGACTATGGGATAATGGGAATTCCAAAGCACACCTGAAATAATTCCTACTTTGGGATTCTAGATTTAGGAAAATTAAACAGTAACTGTATTGAAAATCCACAGGAGAATTATTACCTTGCTAAGTACAACCAAAACAAAGCACTTGCCCATGCTCTTTAAAGTCAGGGTTTTTGAGCTGATAGGATCTTTGAGAAGTCTCTAGAATCATCTTCCCTCACCCCAGCTCATTCTACAGATGGCAAAATTAAGTCATTAAATCTAGATCACAGGGCAAGTATGTGGTGAAATAGGGACTAGAGCCAGGTTGCCAGATTCCCAGATTTTTCCTACATTGTATCAACTTTTTGTAGAATGAGGACCAAATAGCCCCATCAGTGGGAAGCCTGAATCAACAGTGACTGTAAAGTCTTTGAAATGCTGAAGCATTGGGTAAATGTTATTCATGCTTTCTATGAATTATTATCCATTACTAACCATGTTGATTGCAAGATACTATCTATCGCTAAGTGCTTTATTCTGAGGTGCTGACAGAATCCACAAACACTACAAAATAAGTAGGAAACTTCTAATTTTTTAATGTTTAGAGTAGCTAACTGGGATTGATTAAAGAGGCCTGGCCTACTCTAATATCAGGCCCTGCCACCTGGGTGAACCCAACCTAGTTTTAGGGAATGTGGGTATGGGATGATCACCTGAAACTCAAAGATATAACAGGGGAGAGTGGGCCTGGTGAGGTTACTTCTTGATTTGCAGTAATGTGAAGACCAAAGAGGAGGAATTTCTGGAGAAACAGAATTGGATAGCCAATGGCATTTTAAGAACAGACTCAGTAATCTCAGGCAAGAAATCACTTGACTCTGTGCTTGCAGGCCCTTCATTCTACTGCAACAAGTGGAGAGTCCTTTGGGGACCATTGTTAACCACAAGAGACAGGGCTTCCCCATCCACATAGTACCAATCCTCACATCCTCCTCAACTCAAGCTGTGGTTGGATCAAGAGTTCAGGACATCTGCTTCCCTCTGGTGACATCCTGGAACTATTTGACCAGACTTGATTCTCTGTCATGCTTTTGTTGCTGTTAAAACAATGCCAATACTTCCACAGAGTGAGCTCTAATAGAAATATCTCTGGCTTTTAGGCCACTGACATGTTACTGCTTTGTCACCAGGTTTCACATTTGTTGTTTACATCTTTGAAAGGCCCCAAGTAGCTGCTCAGAAAACTCAGTGATCGTGAATCAGAGAAGTCTGGGTAACCCAATGCCACGCTTGGGTACAATCTGTCATAAAAGAATATGGAGCAACTTCATGGGCTATATTTTCACTGGGTGCCCTACAGCTTAATCATGCAAAATCCACTGATGCTAAAACAAATAGAATCCCGAGCTACTAAATCATGATGCAAACTGGGTGCTTTATAAGCCAAGGTGACAATACGGTGTTTTAAGAGTCGGGGAGAGTGGGGTGCAAATCTTGGCGTGGCAAGTCTCAGTCCAATCAGTATTCATTCCTTTCTATAAAAGTATTTTGACAACTAGAATTTCCCTGGTTAGAGGGATGAAGAGCCTGCCTCACTCATTTAATCAAAATGTAGGTCACTGGGAGTTGTTTGCCCAGAAAAGGTTCCTACACAGCTCCAGAACATGGTGAGTTAGGCCTTCCTGAAGAGTTATTTCTGGCTGTGTTCCGGGGAAATGCAAGCTCTTCTTGGCCATATGTGCCTTGGGTAGGCATGTTGAACCTGCTCCTAGAGAGTCAGTTCCTAGCTCAGTGCCATGTGCCATCTCCTCCTGCAACGTGAACTGATGAACAAAGAGGAGGAAATCCCAGTTCTTAAGAACGTAGTTTACTAACCTTTCACCCTCTGGTTGGCGGTGAGGCACCTTCCTTTGCCAGGGATTAAAACAAAACTCCATTAAGAGGGAAACACACCAGAGAACTGAGTGCCTTGACCATTTCACTCCTCTGAAGCCAGGAACTCCAATGACTTGGAGGCTAGATTCTGTAAGATGTTGGCCAGGGACAAATTCTAACTAAAAGCTCAGTTCCTTTCCCATGGTCCAGATACTACATGGTTGGATGCAAAGCTGAGAACCAGCTAACATAACCTCAGGCCTATGGCTGGAAGACACAGACCAACAGGGGTGTTTCCTGGAGTGGCTGATACGTGATTGAAAGCATGCAAGCCGCCTGGGCTCCTGCCTCTGGCTGGTACACAGCCATTTAACTTCATCTAGGCTGTTTCTGATGGACATGCCAGTAGAGGTCCCAGACTCGAAAGTTATTCTCTTATGCAGTGTGAGAAAGATAAAGATGATTTTACTACATGCTGGAACTGACTTCCTTGCCAAGTGTGGGAATCCTGATATTTGCTCACTCAACACTTATTGAATGCCTATTATGGGGGCTTGGCATGTCCCTGCCATCAAGGAATTTTTAATACAAAAAAACAGGTAACTCACAAAAAAATTATAAAAGTTGCAGGACAAGTGCTAAGTCTACTCAAAGTTCTGTGGTGGGGGGATGGGCACAGAACAATGGGCATTTGGGTTTGCCTTGGGGACTGGGATAGCTTCACAGTAGCATTGGTCCTGGAGTCACTGGGCAGATCATAATAAGGAAGCCATCTCAGGAAGCAGGAGCAGTGCATAAGCAAAGCAGAGATGCAGGAGAGCATTCCAGGCCAAGCAAAGGCTTGGGTGAATTCTAGAGAAGAGCTTAAACATAAGATGGGACAAATAGGCAAGGGTCAGATGATTGGGATTTCTAATGCCAAACCAAGGAGAGTCAACCTTGGCTTGGGTGATGAGAAACTGTTGAAATCTGAGCAGTAGAGGCACAATCAGATGAGTATGTAAGAATGATGATGGCTGTTGATGTAAAGGCTGGGCTGGATGAAGTGGGAGTGGAGGCCAGGAGATGAATCCAAGCTCAGGAGGGCAGTGGCAGAGGAGAAGGAAAGTATGTAAATCCACAGCACTTGAAGATTAAGGAAGTACAGGGAATAAGGGAGAGAAAGGAGCCTAAAATGGTTCCTCTGAGTAGGTCTGGTAGGAAAGTACAGGGGAGCATCAGATTGGGGGTGAGAGGAGAGAGATGGTGAACTTCACTTTAGGTCAGCTGAGTGTCATCACCTTTGAGCCATCCAGGTGGAGAAGTCAACTGGTCAAGACCTCTGAAGAGGGGGCTGAGATGGAGAACCACTTTCCTTGTCAGTAGCACATGGTAGTTGTTTTAGCCACGGAAGTGGGTGAGATTACTCAGGGAAGAGGGGAGAGCCAAGGTGGAGCCCTGGGAGCACCAGGCTTTTAGGGGAAGGTGAGGGAAGAGAAGCCCATGAAGGAAACTGACAAGGGCAAAGGGTAGGAAGTTTCTGGGAGAAAGCAGCACCATCCATGTGTGGACAGTGGGCTGCCATGCCACAGGGTCCATCCTTATGAAGCTCCTCTACGTCTTGCTGCAGTCCACGGTGGTTTATCTTCTCATGGGCATTTTTGATAATAGTGCTTCACCCACCTTTTATACGCTAGTATGTCTACCTGTTGGTCTTTACCCATGGGTCAAGTTTCCAATTACGCTTTCTATTTACCTTTTAGAGTTTGGATGAATCAGCCACCGAGAGGCTTTGTGGTGCATATTACAGCTCACACAGAAGCTGGGCTCCAGTTAGAACTTGGGCTGCTTTGCTCAAATGCCTGCTGCTGGAATGGCTGCAAATATCATTCAGGTCAACAGGCCATGCAGCACCTGCCCCACAAACAAGGAGCCCTCACAAGAGAGAAAGATGGAAGCAATGTTGCAGAAGAGCTCAATAAGGGGAGCGATGTAAAGGGTAGGGAGTAAGGCATCCCTGGAAGACAGAACCATGAACAGCCACCTTTTCCACAAGAGGCTTCACTGCGGTGGTCCTGGTACCTGCAAATGGAAGAGCAACTCCCATTCACCACGGAGAGCCAGGCTAATCTCAAACAACTCCTTCTCTCTCTCCAAGATACGACTGCATCCTTGGTCTTTGAGGGAGAAGAGCCAACGTAGGAGCAAGAAGGAACTAACTCTTCAGGGTTGAAGTAAGAAGGAAAACATGTCTTTCGAAAATGAAGACGTCTAGCAGCACCATTAAGATAACTGAAGCCTGTCTATTTTTGGCCAGAGCGGAATGAACAGTCCCATTCTGTACCAGCCTATGAGCAAAAAAAAGAAGGTGCCTTGGTCTCGGGTCCCTGTGGAGCTGGACTGGGCTCCGCCATCCTGGGATGTGTCCACGGTGGCCTCCGGCTTCCACGCTTGTGGGGAGCATGTGTGGGTCTTGGAAGGCTCAGAGATGGTCGAGTTTGGGTAAAATACCCTCTTTGAAGTGTTTGATACAAACAGGACTAAATTTCTCCCAGTTTCCATTGGCTATGACACCCGTAAGTGGTGTTCTACTCTTAGCCTGCTTTGCGTCAACAGCAGCTGGGTTCCACATTGACAGCTGTCCTTAAAGCACTTTAGCTGAAGACACACACTTTGTAAGAAATAGCAGCTGTAAGTCTCACGACCTTTTCAAAGATATCAGGGCCTCTCAGCCTATCTGAAAAGAGGGAGCATAAGTCTGAGCCCATTAGGACCTATCCACACAGGTCGTATGTTGGCATTTGGGAATAAAGAAAGTGAAGTCAGTTTACTAAATCCTGGCCTTTAAGTTAGATGAATTCGAGACAGCATCTAGAAAGTCAACATTCAGAAAATAGTAACTTGTTCCCATGACAGCCATGCTGAAAAGTGTCCCAGCCACACAAGGGGCTGTGTCACTCCCTTTCCATCACTCACCTCCTTATGACCCTCAGAAATTCTGTATTCACAAACTTTCTTACAAAGGTTTCTGATGGGTTCCTTTGTCTTACAAAAATAACACTTCTCAATAGTTTTTTTTCCTCATCTCATTCTAAGACAGGCAGAAGTTCGAAGGTCTACAACTCAAAACCCCAAACCAGCTATTTCAGAATAGGCAATATATTTCCTTTGCTATGGAGATAAAAAGTTTACGTAACTTTCATCTAAGAAAGATTCTTTAGAAAAGAAAACCTGAACCTATTTTCATGGTTCCTTCTGCTCTTAATCGCTATGTTTCTATCAAGGTTACTGGACCCAAAGGTTTCTTTTTTACCTTTATCATGTCTATATGCAAACAATGTAAGTTTAAATTACCCCTATATTTTTATATTAACATAGTGCCATACCTCGTAAGTATACCAGCCAATGTTAAATCATAATGGTGAGGCTGAAGCTCATCTCAAGAGAAACAGACCGCACCCCCCATCTCTACCCCTCTCACACCGACAACTGCAATGAGAAAATCATGGAGCTTCTCAGTCTTAGGAGACTAAATCTACGGGCCTTACTGGCCAGAAGTCTAGTGAATTCCCCACATGAACTTCACCACAGGGAGGCAGGATGCTTACTGCGCAGGTGAGGAGGGGAGCCAGGGCTCTTAGGGAGGCAGAGCCAGGGGAGAGCATGGTGCACTGTGGGCCTGGCTGGCACGCCTCCACTGGAATCTTCTACAGGTGCCCACACTCAACCTACCGCACGCTGTGTTTCTTTTCCAATTTGCTGTCGATGACATCATGGGCTTCCCAGATGTCCCAGGCAAAAAGCTGGGCATCGTCCTAAATTCCTCCTGCTCCATCCCTGTCTATATTCAATCAGTGCAATTCAATTCAGAACTCTCTCAGGTCTATCTTGCGAAGACCCCACGAACACACTACCTTGTCTCCTTTGTTCGGTTTGGTCCAAATTCATTTTCCTCCTCAGGTACTGAAACATCCCCCACCACCCAGCTGGCCTCCAAATCCAGAATCCCCTGCCCCTCCCCTACTTTGATATGTCTCCCACTCTTCTGTTCAGGTCCTATTTCTATTATGTAAATCTAAGCAGGTCATTTCTGATGCTAAATTCCTTCCATGTCAGGATAAAAGCTCCAGTCTTTTGCAATGCCTAGCATCTGGCTCTTCCCTCTCCAGACATTGTTCCCATGTGCCCCTAACACACAAGCCATCGGATGATGCACTTGGTCAAGCTGTCTCATAACCATGCTTTCATGAATAACATTCCCTCTGCATAGAATGCCCTTCTCTCACCATATATATTTGGCTAATTTGTAATCCTGCTCTGAGCTGAAGCTCCAGGCCTCTCCCCCTCCAGGAAATTTCCTTGACTTCCCTCCACTTTGAATTAGGCCCTCCTTGCTGCCTGCCTCGACCCAGGGCAAGTCTCTGAGACAAGATATTTTCACAGATGTGCACATACATCAGGTCTCTGTTTGTTGCTCACATGATAGCGAGTCCCTTGAGGCAGGCACCGTCTCCTTCACCTCTGTCTCCCCAATAACCAGTCCAAAGCCTCTCTCAGCAAGTGCTCAAGAAAGGCAGCTGACTTGCTGAGGACAAAAATGAAACCTATTAATCAGTCTTTCTTCCCTCATCTCTGTTCCCATAGAACAGCCATATTACTCATGAACAGCCCTTGCCTTCGGATAAGTTTTCAGGTGTTGGGTTTATACAAAATTTCTGAAGACGTGATGCTAATAGGAGGGGCAAATGTACTTCTCCCACCAATGAAATTCTGTTCTCTATTTTCTTTTCCTTTCAGGAATTTATGGGAATGTCATTTTTTCCCCTCTTGGCCACCTGGAGGCGTTGTATGAGCAAAGGGGTAAGAGAGCACATTCTACTCATGTGATATGGAGGGGGAGAAGAATATAGTTGCGTGTCAACTTAGAATCAAGAATCTTTCCCCTGGGATAGGTCACAGTGAAGCTTTTTCAAGGAACAAGGACAACTGAATTTAGAAACCACAATCAGCCTATTCAGTCCAAACATGTATAAACAGTAGCCTCCACAGGGCATGTTGAAGGGGAAACTTCCATATTACCATTCAGTGTCCCATTTCTGTTCATTAATTTCTAGTTGAGTAGCTGATCCCATGCTTCCCTGAGCCTGAGATATTAGTTTGAGATCCCTACTGCCAGGGACATCCACTCCGTGCTTCAGAGCTGACTTAAACCTTCAGGATGTGTGTTCACTATAAAAGGAAAAACAAAGCAAAGCAGGCAGATGATGTTAATCCTCTGAGAGCAGGAGCTGGTCTACTTGGGAGAGAACTTAGTGACAATCCCTGGCAGGGAACGCTGACACCAAGACAAAAAGAGGGAGAGATGGATGTTTGTGAAAAATAAAAAGGGCAAGAATGCTGGGCTGTGAGCTTTATTTCCCACTCTGGACCCAAGAGGCACATTCCTAAGGGAGGATGTGTAGCCAAACCTGGCTCATCTGTCTGGGTGAAAAGGAAGCCTCGGATGAACACAGCGTTTCGGCAAAGTATGCACAGCTGCTGTCAAGAAAGATGAATTCACACTAAATTAAGCTCAATTACGGGAATTTGTATTCTTTTCCCAAGGTGTGGGGTGAGGGCTGACATGCATCCCCTAGCGATTTGGAACTCCTCCAAATTCTACTACAGATTCCTTGTTGTTCTCGTAAACGGGGTGTCTAAAAAGTAGGAAAATAGCAATTAGATGATGGCATCCTGAGGTGGACCAGAAAGTAGCTTTAAAAGGCTGACACTCCTGCCAAAGGGCCAGGTCACAGAAAGGAAGAGACATGGATCCAAGAGGAAGGGCTAGCTCTCTTTAAAAGCACTTCATTTGATTTCAGATTTCATTTCTCAGAAAAATTCAAATTAATTTGGAAATTTAAACCGGTGTCTGCTCTTGGACAGGGGAATCGGATGGCACACTCTTAGGACAGGCTTGTTAAGGGTTGCTTCTGCGTTCTCCTGGGAGGGCATCCTGAGCAGCGCTTGATGGTGGGAGTCCTCAGCGGTGGCCTTCGAGGGAAGCTGTTGCCAGGTGCAGCGGGGGAGGGGCATTCGTGTGGCATAAACACTGGCCCCGACACTCTGGAATGATGCTGTTTTCAGGTGTGGATGTTTCTACGGCTTGACCTACGAGCTGAACTGCAAATATACTTTTCCCACACATAGAACCCTCATCGTCTATTATGTTCCTTCCTTCAAATAGGTTTTGCCATTTAATTCACTAAGGACTGTATACGTTGGGAGAAGGACCATTCAATAGGTCAACAGAAGGTGGATATACACAGAAGAGGGTCCTCTGTTTAGTCCTGTCACCAAAGAGCCTGTTTTCTGACCACATGCCTTGGGTCTATAAAGAAAATCTTGGCTATCAGATCTTATCTGCATCATTTTCAGATCGAAGAAGCTCTGAGGGGACAATTCTCACCAATTCTAAAAGAGGAAATTGAAGAAACTGATATATGGGATGTTCCTTGAACTTTGGAATATTTTGGCTTTTATTCTAAAACAGGGATAGGACATTTATTCCATTTTCCTCTCATTCATTTCTCTTTAAAAGCCTGCTCTCATTACTCATTTCTCACCTCGAAAGGCCAGCATGCAATGAACACACATTTACCTGCTTTGGGAGAATGTCTAAGGTATACAGAGGGCTTCACAACCAAAGACAAAGAAAGAAAACCAAGAAAAGAAAGCAAAAGGAAAAAAGAAAGAAAAGATAACGAAGCTCCTATAGGCCGACAGCAGACCCAGCATTCCTCTGGGCGAGGCCTGTGTCCTGGAGAACAACAGGCTTCCTGCAAGACCCTCCAAGCCCTTCAACGTAAAGGCCAGGCCTCCTTCCCACAGTTACCAATTAGAACCGCACGTAGCTTTCTTGGAAACCATCTGTCCAGACACTCCACTTGTCCAGATGCTCCACTTCACTCGGCAAGAAGCTAGTCCTGAGTAACCATGGCTTCTACCCGTCTTGGGCCAAGCATGGCTGAGCCTCCCCTGCTATCCATCCCCCGGAGCTCAGCTGCTTGAATACAGAACCATGTAGCATAAACTCAAAAAATGGGCTTTGGTAGGTCTCCAAAATTATGACACATTTCCCCGAGAACTGTGAAAGAGAAAGGAAAGAGGACACGCATCCCCACCATGCCAAAAGGAGCCATTTGTTTTTGCTGCCTGTTAAACACCTTTAATGACCCATTTGTATCATCAGAGAGAGGAAAACATCAAGATGTGTCCCACCCGCTCTGGGTACTCAGCAGTACCCACCACACATTGCGGTGGGATGGGAGGAGGCTGGCCTGAGCAGCTGGGAGGGAGGAATGCTCCAGGGAAGTGTCTTTGTGTCAGATTCATGTCCCCTGGTGGACAAGCTCCATTTTTCAGCCTGGCGCTCACTTACAGCCAGCACCTGGGCAATGGCGGGCATCTCCCCGCGCCACGCTTCTGTGGTGGGGAGGAAACTCAGTACACAGCCTCCTATGTCAACACTAGTTCTTCTCAAGGGTACGATCAGAAACAGCACAACGTCAGGACTATGCATGCCAGCAACGAGGGCACCCTCAGAGCCTCCCCTCAGCATCGTAGTCCCAGGAGCACGACTAGCTCTTGTTTCTCCATCTAAAATTGTTATTAGTGTGCGTCTGATGAGCATCTTTCCCTAAGGGCTTCCCAGCCCTCGAACGACTTGCATCTAAAAATACGGAATGTGCGTATCCTCTCTGAACCTACCATGGGTAACTTGGAAATCTCTATCTCCCGATGAGTATCTTTAGAAGAGGAGAGATTTACAGGGCAATGTAGGAACATTTATTTATGCTGCACAGAAGGCCTTTATCACCTGTATGCAAATCTGTTATCAGGCTTAAAACACTGTCAGAGACTCTCAGTGGGATTTTTTTCATGTCCCTTAAACAGATGCAGAGAAAAAGGGTTTGCAAGCTTCTTTGGATATCAAAGGAAAAGGGAGAGAGGAGAGAAAGCAACACTACGATTTTACACTAAGAGAGACTTGAAAAAAGATCCTGTGGTTTGTTTTGCTAAATTACTGACGGTTCCCTGGCCAAAGCAGTGAGGTAGAAGGCTGGAGCAGCTCAGCATCTTTACAAACAGGGCAGACGGGGGAACGAGGAACGTGCAAACAGTAGATGCTATCACCGCCAGCTGTGACACATTTAATTGTCTGCAAGTCACTGCATTCAGAAAAAAAGAGGGTGTTGACCTCTCTTGCTCTTCCCAGGTTTTAGCAAGAAGCCCTGGAAGGGGAATCCAAGCCCTTTCCTCCACAGTCAACTCCGTCAGCCTGGGGAGGGGCGGGCTCCTTCCTCCTCGCTGCCTACCTCTCTTCTCACCCTCCTGATTCCAAATAAAGGGATGGACTCTGTCGCCAGTGGTAGTCACTCACCTTTCATACCACTACCTTCTTCTTGGAATGTGTTACGAGCAGTGGTCTGATCTTCTAAGTGTTCACTCCCACCACTTCCTGAAGAGGCTACACTGCTTTGTGGTGACAGGGGGGCATGATCGGATGGGAGGCACTGGGGTCCTCTAGCTCGTAAGTCCTCATGAGACATCCATCCATGTCCTAGAGGCTGGTTTGGCACATTCATGGGTGGGGTAAGGGACACAGATCGTTTCAAAGGGCTGTGGTGTGCCTGGCCTGAGAGAACTGGAAAAAAAAAATAAAATGAAATAGGTTATTCCCCCCCCTTTAGCCTGGGCCGCAGAAGAACCCACAGTACCTCTTCACCCTGAGAGATGGCGCTGTCTCATTACTGCATCAGTGGGCATGGGGTGGCCCTTCCCTTCGGGGTGATTAAAAAGGATGCTGTCTGTACCTCTGGGTGGGTTGGGCTTCTCCAGGGAGGATACATCTATAGTGCCCAGACCTGTGCTTTTGTGGCTTGGGATCTGGGTTTAGTTCCAACTCTAGAAATCAGGATTTGGAGTAGTAGCCCCATAAATCAGGTGAGGCTTGACAGCCTGGCTAAGTGGCCATCTGCCAAGACAGAAAGGAACATGTCCTGGATAATTTTTTTGCAGGGGAGGAAACACACAATACCCGACATTACCCATGTCATTAAGGGTGGACTTCTGGAAGGGCAGGCAGGCCGGTCATCATCATTGGGGATCTTTGCTGGGCTGAGCTAGACGAAGTGGACTAGTCCTTCCAACCAGGAATCGGGGGAACCATCACCTCTGAAGGGGGTGCAGGCTCAGCGAGGGGCCCAGCACTACCAGGGGTACGGGACACAGCAGCTGTGCGTGAAAGGGCCGATTCTTTCTCTTGGCTTCGCAGGTTAATGCCAAACTTTATATTGAAAACACTTCCAGGTAACAAGGCGTTCATTCAGAAGCCAGTGGGGTGCTCTCAGTGAGCCAGGAATGGTTTCTACCAGCGTGCTCAGCCCTTCCGTGCAGTGGGCAACATCCGTGTAGCCCCCATTTTTAATTTCTTTTCCAGAAAACCGGGAAAAAGCAACAACTCACATATAACTAGCCAAATTAAATTGAGGTCATTCAAGGGAGGGATCTAACCAAAATCAACGCCGAGGGAGCCGACGTTACCCTTGGTTGGTTTTTCTGGGCGTGTAAAGTGACAACCTTACAAAATAAGTCTATTCATAACTTTCTCTCTGTGCTGGCTACTGACAGGTCCAGTTTATTTTGACTGCTGCAGTGTTAACATGGAATTGAGCCACATGCACTTTTAAACATTTTTCAGGGAAGCCATTAAGTTCCATCTCAGGCTCTATCCCCTCCAATGAGGTATTTACCCTCCCAAGTCCGGACTAGCAATGCTTTGCTGGCGTTCATCTTTGTGCGTTCTTTAGTCAGCAGACCTGACATCCCAATGTAAGAAGTTCTGCTTTCTGTTAAACCGCCTTCTGGTGGGGCAGCATCCACATAGAGACCTGAACAGCAGGCTCCCTTGCCACCCACTTAAAAAGATAAAGACCAGAGCCAAAAGTCTGAGTGTTTGCAAAAAGTGTGTTTGGGGCAGTAGAGGTGAGGGCAGGCTGCTCATCATGGTCAGCTGGCATTAACCAGGCCCTGAGAGCCAGGGGGCTCACACCTCTGCTGTCAGTGTTTCCGTTTGGCTTCATGTGGCCAGAAGGGCAGTCTTGTGTGTGAAAGAGGGACAATCAGAAGGGCTAGAAACTTCCTTATTAACGAAAATGGGAGGGAAAAAGGGAGCTGCCGAGTTTAGTATCCGTAACCTGAGAAATTTCTAATTTGGGTCGATTCTATCAAAGGCAAGGAATTATCGTCTAACTTCAAAATATGCAAAGGGAACACTGTTAAAAAATTTTTTGGATCCTAACAGGCTGAAACAGCTTGCATTTCCACTAAATAGACTATGGAAGAAACTATTTAAAAAGGCTCCCTGGAAAATGCATTGCTACCTGGTTGGATCCGAATTAGCAAGAGAAAAAGAAAAAGAAAAAAGAAAAAGCAGAAAAAGAAAAAGGAAGCAGCAGCAAAAATGAAGAGAGAAGCCAATAGGAAGAAAAGCCAGACATCCAGAAAATTCATTTCATGCCTGTCTAAGTATTTATACAAAATTGGGCAGACTTGTTCAGGGCTGCCCCAAGTGCTGGGACTTTCCAGCTTAGATGTCTTTGCTTCCTGGTACCTCTGCAACCATTTCAGAATATCTGGTGGATGCTCTGAACGGTGCCAGCCAGGTGTGCCCAGAGTGGAAACGGGGGCTCCTCTTCACAGCCAGGATTAGAGTGAGCCCGAAACCATAAAAACAGGCCTTGCTAAAGAGAGACACACAGCTCAGAGCTGCTGGAACCCTTAGCATTCCACCTGGTTAGAGGCTATAACTGAATCCACAAGTGGTAACACTGCTATGAGAGTCCCCGTTTTTGGATGTGGAGAACAATACCACACACAGGTAGCAGTTGAATTCTGTTATTAGATGAAGCCAATTTGCTTCTTTCCACTGAAAGTTTTCTCAAAATCCATGCTACCTCCCCACTGATGGGTATCCTTGGGGAGGCTGTCAGTGTCCAAGGAATCTACTAAATGTTTACCTAACTTCCCAGGACTTATAGGGATTTGTTCATAGAAACCTACACCCATTTCTTCATATACCCCTGAGCTTGACTGAAGCTACAGGGATTATGGCACGAACTTGGTTGGTCTCGGTCTCCAATAAAAATCAATTATACCTGAGGTACCAGGACCTTTTCCCAGGGACTTTCGACCTAAGGCCCCACCCCGTCTGTATCATAAAGATTCCCACAGCTGGCACCAAACTCAGAAATGTCCCCTTAGGAGCAAACCTGCCATAGCAACCAAGCACAATGCCTCTCGCTAAGCTTCTGGTTTGGTTTGCAGAGAGGGCCGTGGACTGAGAGCCAGAGCGGGCCCACACTTACATGAAAGCCAAGTTGTGCGGGGGCAAACACCTCATTTCTCCAAAGGGAACTGAGGCCTGGAGGCAATACAGGCTCACCTTCCTGTGGGAAGGAGACTGGAGCAGGTGACAGGTCACCTGCCAACAAGGCCACTTTGGGGTGAAGACAAATCTTCAGGTAGAGGTAATGGTGACCGCGGAGCTGAATTTGGTATTATTTCAGGTGCTGGAGTACTTTGTTTGGCATAAAATAGCAGAGGAAAGAATAAACACCATGGACAGAAAGAGTGTGAGAAAACAGGCCACATGGTGGTGGAATGAATGAGGTGGCCCGGGGCAAAGGGTGGACGGCTGTCCCATGGCTCCTTTTTCTTTTCAACTGAAAGAACTCATCTGAAGTGGTGGTAAATAGAGGAAGAATGGATATTCAGGCAAAAATAAATAAATAAAATTCCTTTCCCTATGAGTAGGGAGCGGAGAGCAGTGAAGTCAGGCTTCTGAGAAGCTCTTCACACTGTGTTAGCTGCCCCAGAATAACTCTAGCTAGAGGCAGACCTTTTGAATGTCCTCGCTTAATGACTGCTGCACGCCAGACAACAGCAGCGCTCCATTCAGACTTAAGCTGCCCCAGAGTAATATTCAAATGATGCAGAATTAAGCACACCTTGAAAAAAAATCTCACTATTGATTAGGAGTTGGCAAGTTCCAGCTGAACCGAGGTCCTGAATTTTGTGACTTTATAATAATGAGCGTTGGAGGGACGGCACATTTCAGGGGGGATTCGTTCTAACAATTGCCCAGGGGGGCAAAATTGTAACTCTTGCTCTTGAAAAAATTGAAGCTAAAACTTAATACCGTGTAGAGTATAGAGCCCGTATCGCTTATATTTTTAGGAATAGGAAATCTTAGGTATGTACACATATATAGGTATGTATGTATGTGTACATATGACAGTAGAGTACTATAATAGTTGGAACATTTACAACTTCAAGTGAACTAAAAATAAATAATAAATATTGAGCAAGTCTAGTTGAAATATGGGAAAAGCTGCTAAAAATAATCTTGCTTCAGCAGTGGAGCAGTATGATGTGAGGACAGAGGGTCTTATAATCTGGCAATAAACTCTGTCATACCATTCGGGGCCAGCCGCCATCTCTGACTTCCTTTAACCTTATGATTTCTTTTTCATCTCCAAGCATCTTTCATGAGACTACTTTCATCACATTTTCAGGGGAAAATACAATACCTGGCGCTGGGTTGTGTTCTTTTAAGTATTTTCTTGAAAGCCTGAAAATCAGATTTCTTTTCCCTTTCCTTTGACCAAACTTGACTTTGCCTTGAGTTTTAGCTATTGAAATAAAGTTCAGGAAAAGACTTTCCAAGATAGACTCTTTTAAGAAAATTAGGTATAACTACTTCTCCTGCCTTCTAATATGACAAATAATGGGTTTTGTGGAAAGAGGAAGGTTTGGAATATGGGCCCAGCTTTTCCTTGGTCCACTGTTAGGTTAAGAATTGTACGCCACTGTCAAGGAATGAAGTGATCCTCATACACAAACAGTTCGGACAACTGAAGCTCAACTCTTACACTGAAACTTTATCCTAACAAACGGTAATGGAGATCTTTCAAAGATACATTGCATACTTCTCTGTTCTCCTTAAATTTATACAGTGAATGCAAGTAATGTTTTAAAATTAGTATTATGAGCATAGATTAATAACATTTCAGAGCTGCAAGGCCCTGAAAGGCAATGTAATCCAATAATCCCTATGTTGTGAGCTGGGGGCCCCTGGGTAGTGGAAGGACCTGGGAATCCCTACGTGCACCCGTTAGTAGATGAGACGCTGTGCTATACGTGGTTTTTATACGTATGTAGAGAGTATTAAAATTAATGAAATATAAATCCATTTATATTTGCTGAATTCATAGCTCTTTCTGTCATTTTCTTCATCATCAGATTAAAAGTACAATTATTGTTTTATAGGGATCCCAGCTTTTTGTTAAAAACTGAGGCCCAAACTCAATAAATGATAGAGATGACTGCTATTCTCTGCTGTGTTTGTTGAGTTCCACGGGCACCTAGTGGTCTCGGGAACTCGTATGCTTAAAGTCCTCTGGTGCCTTTCACAGTTACATTACCTCCTCAAGTTCACTCCACCACCAGGTCTCATTGCTACCACTGTGAGTTTCCACCTACCTCCAGACTCAGCATTTTGCCCTGGAGTCTAGAATCTACTCTGATGAAGCTGATTTCCTTTTGAATAAGGGCATTAAGTACACCCATGCTCCTACTGTCATTCTCTTTCATCAAACCCAATAACCTGTCTTCTCAGCCCAAGGTTGGGCTCTGCAGCCTCATCAGGCCCTCATGAGTTCAGCCACATAGACATGATTTGCAATTTCACTCTTCTTTCTTCCTAAACCAGTCTCTCCATTTCTAATTCAAGAAGTTGGCCTTCACAGCAAAACTTAATGCTTTGTTAATTTTTCAAATTCTAGACGCTCATGTGACAGAACTCAATCTAATTGCTAGTATGACTAAACTTTACAAAAACAACTCATTCTAATTTAGGGATTTTAAAAAGTAGAATGAGGAAATCAAACATTTGCGTATTATTTTAAAATATTAACTTAGAATTTCTTTCCTGAATGAAAAGGTCCAGGTCAGTTCCCTACTTGGGTGATACATGTTACGTGTGGCAACAGGCTATGAAAAAGCAAGGGGAATATTCTACTTACGTGTTGCTAATGGTGTACTTTAACAATATTTTCTAGACCTACTCCCCAAAGAAATTCAGAAGTATCAGTAGAACCTTTGCTGAAGACACGAATTTGAGAGTTTTGCTGCAGGAGGTGGTTTGATACTTGTCAAGTTTAAAGGAGAAAAAGCTCAAGCCATTGCCAGCTATAAAATAGCTATGGCTATTGTTTCAGAGTTACTGGGGAGAATGTTTCTGTTCATTCCCTTAGTTTAGGCCTGCTTAACAGGCATCTTTTGGGTGCCATCCCAAGAGTTTCTTCTGAGAACACTGATTTAAGAGCATCTAAGGAACTGTTACTGAAGGCTTTCCATTTTCAAAGAGTAGAGTTCTGCTAACACCACTTGTATGCATAATTCTAGGCATTTGCTTTTTAAAAAAGCCAACATCTTTGAGTAAGGCTCAGTGGTGAAATGACATTAGACCCTGGATTCCTCTTCTTTAGTTGGTTTTGTGGTGCCACAACCAGTAATCTGAGGCCCTGTGGTGGGAATCTTTGGGGAAGAAAAGATTAATAGTACTGCAAGAATACATTCAGAAATAAAAACAAAACTTGGGTATTTAATCAGTGACATCATGCACAAAAAAGACAACACCAGTCACATTCATGGCCAAGAAGAGATTTGTGTCGGGGGTTGGAGGGGGGAGGGAGTATTAATTATTAAGGTTAAAATTAACATGCTCTGTCTCATTGCTTCAGGGAATAGATTAAAAGCAAATCTGAAAGGTTATTTGCCTCAACTCTGCATGCTTATGCTCTGCTTCTTGTCCAAAAGTTTGGAAAACCAGTGCTCACAACATCTGGACACCAGAAGATGATTCCCCCAAACAGCTTTAGACTCCACCTCATCCTGGGGGAAGAAGAAAGAGCATGCTACAAAGCAAAGACGTAGGGGGCGGACCGGGTGTTTCTGACAAGCCCAGGGAGGAAGTCACACGCTCTCTGAAGAGAAAGTATACACTTGCCTATGCAACAAGACAAAACAAATAGAGACTCTAGAAGAAGACAGAGCTGCAAAGAACATGCCAACAAGGCTGAGAGATACACACTGCAGAATCTCTTTTTCCCTGTTCAGTCTCATTTTCATACCATATTGAAGTGAACACGTTCGGACGCAGGGGAAAGCACCTGGAGAGGTTTTTCCATGATGTGAGTCCTTGTCACTGGTGTCAGCCCTTCTTACTCCACAGAAGGCTCGGCCTTTGGGCAGAGCAAAGATGTATGTTTCTGCCTTCACATTATCACTTAAACATTTAGGCTTTTAAGAAGTAAATTAGAATGTTTCTGGCAGACTTTTACTGCTGCATTAATCTTTTGTACATTTCATTTGTCCTCTTTTGTCAGTTTCTATAATGGCAAAACTGGGTGTCATCCAGTAGAAAATCTATTTTAGAAAACTGCTGTTTGACTTTCCACTTTCATTATTTATAAGTTAGACAAGAAGCCAATATATACATTTTATAGAAATCAGTAGAATCTTACAAGTTGAACTTCAAATCAAGTAGTCCTAAAAGGAAACTGCCCAAATCCTCTCATTCCATTCTATCAAAACCAATGACACCAACTCTGGAAGTGACTTGACACCACTGAAGCAGATGTTTCAGCCAATTTGAGGGACTGTGGAATCAACCCAGCCATTTCTAAGGTTCCTGTATATTGGGTTCACTTCTACTTTCCTGAATTATGTTCCTTTTCATATCTATAGTTATATCTATATGTGCTTAACCCTTAGGCTTCTTAGACCTTAGGTTTGTCCGTGGAATTTCTACCCACGTGGTGAGTGAAGAGTTTAGACAGAGTTGTAGAATTTGAATCATTTTGATTATGACACCAAGTAAAGAAAATATTTGAGTCAAGCAAGTGGCCAGGAGCGGACTGAAGCAGCTATTTCCTTTTTTGTTTACCAGTGTGTCCATAAAAATGCTCCAGTCACTGTGTTTAAGGAAGAGAGTGGAGAAACTCAGAAAGTTAGATGTTTGATGACAAAACTACCCTCTTACCCCTTTCTTAAAAGATAACTCTCAAATTGTAATCACTGTTACCTCAGCTCACATGTCCACCCAGGAAGTGCTTCTTAGGTTTACAAAAATGCACTGTCCATCCTGTGTTTAACACTCCCCGGCTACTGACTGAATGCGGGTACCAGCAAAGCAATCCAAGTTTGGAACTGCAATAGCCAGGGTTTCATGATTGAGCAACCAAGCCCCGCCTCAGAGCATCAATCCCAAGGCCACTACCAGAGTCACTGAACAAATCATCAGGGTATCCTTTTGCATCTTGACACCACCAGCAGCACTTGTCCAGAGGAGAAGGGGGTCACACTTAAAAGGGGCTTACAAAGGATATTTTGGAGTCTTGTCTACTAACTCCTGTCTTGAGCTGAACTACTGGCAAAGTCTTCACTGCCATTGGAACTTAAAAGGCTCCCAGATAAGAGGGCTAGGTGGCTCTTAAATGCAACAGCACTGATTAGGCAAGGACTGGCATCATTAGAAGATGTCAAAATCCTACTGCCATCAGGGTCTTAACTCAGCACCAGCCAAACGCAGGACCGCTGCCAGGATTTCAGAGTGTGAAACTCTGAACTTGGCCTTGATTAAGCAGCAATCTTTTTTCTTTTCTTTCTAGTGTTAGGAGACGGGTTATAAATAATTAGAAATGTATTATGCAGTCCTGACTAATTCTTAACTTAGTTCCTTGATAGAAGAATGAGAACTGGAGATTCTCAGCATTTCGGCCGGCAATTTACTGATGAGGGAATTGGTTCTTGTTTTCATTAAGGCATTCAATCTAAATGTCAAGTGTAACAATACACATAAATGACCATTCAAAAAAAAAACACACAATTTGAGCTTACACTGCTAATTAGATTATTTGGGGGGGGTGTTAATTAAGAGAAATTGGATGGTTTGGGTTCTCCTGGTTTCTTAATTATATTTGATTGAATCACCATGTGATTCAAGACAAGCTATTGAGGCTTCACACAACCCGATTCCCACCTTCTCTTCACCTTCAGCCTCTTCTCAAATTCTAAACTGTCACAACCTGACCCTGTGGGTGTTGGGACACAGTGAGATTGGTACTGTGTTTATAAAATTGATTTACTGTGGTCTGTAATTACACATAACGATTTGAATTTTTGACTTGGCACTGCATTTTTCATTTAAACCGGACCGTTCTTCTCTACTCCAGAGAAACAGCGTTTAAGTAATTGCTCTCAACTCATCGACTTGAGTATTATAAATCAGTCCTGCAATAAAAGACTTCCAGAGACACTGCAAGCATGAGGTTCTTGGCATGATTCAGGCCCCAGGACTGTTCTAGTTTAAGGACAGGAATTGAACAGCATTCATTTCTTATTGGATATGAGATGGGGAGGGCTGTCTGGAGCCTTAAGATCCGGGCGGTAAAGAGAACAGGCTGTAGGGCGATCGGGGGGCTGGGCTGACCCCAGACAGCCAACTCAGATCCATAGGTCTCTTTGCTTGTCTACTTCTATGTCCACCTTGACCTGCATACAAACTATACAGTGTGTGTGTGTTCCTCTATTATGTCTTGTATATCACTGATCCTCCGTATTCACAGATTCTGTATTTGCGATTTCACCGATTTGCTAAAAATTTCTTGTAACCAAAAAATCAACATTCGCAGCATTCTCATCGTCATTCACGGACCTGTGCAGACTGGCAAAAAATGGGTCCTTGGAGCACGTGTTCCTGGCTGGAGTCGAACAGGCCTTGTTGCTCAGCCTTCCCATGTCAGTTCTCATACTGTAAACCAGTGTCCTTTACAAGGTTGTTCAGTGCCATGTTTTTCTAACTTCGGTGTTTTTCGTTGGTGATTTACTGTTTAAAATTGCCCCCAAGTGTAGGGTTGGTGTGCTGGCTAGCGTTGCTCATTGCAAGAGGCTGTGATGTGCTTTAGGGAGAAAACACATGTATTGGACAAGTTTTGTTCAGCATGAGTACGAGTGCTGTTGGCCTTGAATGCAGATATTAATGAATCAACAATATGTATTAAATAAGATGTCTTTAAACAAATATAAAATAATGTTATGTATTGATAGGTTCAGGAAAATGTCACGAGGTTTGCAGGAACCTAGCCTGGTATTTCCCCTAGCAGCAGGGGGGGTTCAGTGTTTGCTAATTCAGTGTTCACAGGGAATTCACAGAACATCAGCACTGCAAATAATGAGAACTGACTAATATAGATTTGGATAAAATTCTTCATTCCGTCTTCCAACCTGGAGCATTTTTGTCTTAGGCTAGCAGTTCCCAACCCTGGCTGCATATTCAACCCCTCTGGAGCCTTAAAAAAATTCCCAATGCCCAGGTCCCAGCCCAGACCAAGTAACTGAAAATCCCTGTAGTGGAATCAGAGCATTCATACTTTCTGATGCACGTGAGTGGTTTTAATGGCTAGCCAGGCTGAGAACCACTGTCTTGGGCTGTCTTCTTACCTCAGTGTTCCCCTCAAACTCTGCCCACATCCTGGACATTGCAAACCTCCCCAGGTTGGCCGCCTGGTCTTAATAAAATGCCCCCAAAGAATGGGCATTTTTTTTTTTACTCTTTAAGTCACTTCAACAGAAAACATACACATCATCGCTTTGGCTTCACATGCAGAATTCTGCTCAGGCTCTTCAGCCCAGGATTTTAATCACTCTTTCCTGCCCTCCAAGTAAAATAGATATTTTGGAACCAGAATTCCAATGTGAATGATATCTGGGCAGAAATTTCTACGGACTCCCTATACAATGTTTTGACTCCTGGGCAGTAGTGCCTGCCTCTTGCTGTGGCCATTTCATCCTTGCTAGGCAGGAAGAGAGGGTCAGGGGTCAGCCTCAGGCTTTCTCTGGACATGAATCAGCTGCAGAAAGCTCTGAGTACATTTTCTCTCGGTCTGGAAATTCGGTAGGTGAGAGCCTAACTGATTTAAAAACAGCGAAAAATGTGTTCTAGATCCAGGGACCAGTAGCATCAGCAACATCTGGGAACTTGTTAGAAAGGCTCAGGCCTCACCCCAGACCCAGAATTAGGACCTGCATTTTAAGATCCCAGGAGATTTGTGTGCACATTCAAGGTTAAGATGTACTGGCTACACACCCAGCTCTGACTTACTGGCTTGACACCTGTCCTGTTGACACTGGGGGAGGTATCATATACAGCAAATGCAGGCTGCTGAAGTAAGAATTTGGGATTTGGGTTGGAAGACATATGGCCACTCTGTGTCTCAGTTTTCTCCAGCAGTAGCTATCAAAGGCTCCATCATAAGATTGCTGAAAAATTAAATCATTTACTGTACATGAAAGTGTTTTTTAAACGGTAAAGTCCTACGGAAATATTAGTTATTCACCGTCAGAGTAAGAATAACCCAATATAAACCAACACTGCTAACTGAAAAATCAACTCAAAGTACTAGCTAGTCTAATGATATTCATAGAGCATTTTCAGTGTATTATGTGCAGTATGAAAAATATCTCTGATTGCTTGATAGTGTTTCACAGATTTACAAGAGATGAATTTTCTACCATGGCCTGTCATACCAAAAGAAGTGTCTTCCTTGTTGTTTCAGAATTCTTATCTACAGACAATCTTTTCTCTGCCCTGATCAGAATAACGTTCCTTTGATCCAGACTCAACTTGGTCTTTCCTTTCCGCCCACTCATTTTAAGTGTTCGCAATTCATTTCCATTTTGGAGGGTCAGGGCACGTGAATCACCTTCTTTTCCATTAAAGAAAAGAACTCCTCGTGAGACCTTCTCTTTGTCCTGATAGTGGTAAGCAACACCGATTGCCAGAAGTCCTTATTGAAGATTCTAAGTACTTCCATTATATTTAGAAATTCAAGCTAAGAACGTATAACACAGCTAGGTGACACTGGGTTCCTTATATGCAAAACAAGGAGGTTGGACTAGATGAACTCCTTCCTTCATTCATTCATCAGACATTTGTTGGACGTGTCAAGCTCTAAAAGCTGAGGGTACAACACGGAAAAAGCCATTACAGCCCAGAGGATGATCTCTCAGCCCCTCCCTAAGCCGATCTGCTATGATGCTATTAGCATATTTATGCAGTGCCATTCTCATTTGGACAAGATATTTTCCTCGCATTGTTTATTTCCCCATATTTTTAAAAAAGTCTGCCTTGTAATACTGATAGGACAGCCGGCGAGGGTGTCAGGGTAAAGGAGCTGCCAGCTGCTCACTGCAGACTACATTCTGCACCAGGGAAGGCACTCACTACTGATCTCATGCCTCCCCTTCTTGGATCAGCCCAATGCACTCCTTTCTCCCGCACATTTTAGGCTTTCATGGAAGGGTGACTGGACGAATGAATGCTCTGTCTCTTTAGTCTCTTTCTTTCTTCCTGGCCTTAGGCTGGGGATACTGTACTGTCCTTTCCCCAAACACAACCCCAAAGCACCTCCTTAGGACCACCTTTCCCGAACATTCTCCCTGAAGAGAAGGCCACACGAGGGCAAGCACGACCGCAGCACCAGCTACCATCCCTAAGGCCGGCCGAGTGTCAAGCGCTGCCAAATGCGCCCTCCCATCGTTCCAGTCACTCCTCATTTAATGCCTTATGTGGTGGGTTCTATCATTACTCCTCCCCCACGTACAAACACACAAACACAAGTTTCACCGAGAGGAAGCTGAGGTGCAGAGGGTAAGGGGCTTGGCAAAGATCACACAGCTAGGAAGGGGCGAGGGCCAGGTTTCAAAACCCAAGGTTCTCTGACTTGCAAGCTTGACTTGTGTTCTTCAGCCCAACTCCACACTGTTTCTCATGCAAGAAAGAACTCCAGCCCCGACACTGGGCCTTGACACTGAACACTCAATATCCAAAACCCCGAGCAGGTCCGCTGGCTCCTCATTCAGGGTCTCATAGTACTCATCTGGAAAATAGTTATAACAATGATAATACCTCTCCTACCTACCTCCCAGGGTTGCTGTGGGGTCACATGCTGCCCGTATTATCCATCCATCCATCCATCCATCCATCCATCCATCCATCCATCCAATACTCGCTGAGCATCTGCTCTGTGATGGGCATATGCCGGGTATTAGGAAGGATATCGAAGGCCCACTAAGATGATGTCTGCAAGATCCTTTTGAAATAAATTTTTTACCTTCCTGCAAAAAGAGTTTAAGCTAACTGCCTTATTCACTCACTCATCCAACAAGCACTTAGCTAACGTTTCTATGCACAGGGCACTATGCTAGTGACTAGGGCTACAGGTGCCAAAAAAGAGAATAATAAAAGACAGGGCAGCAGACATGCAAACAGTATCTTCTATCACTTATTAAGCCATCACCTTCTATCATTCAGAAGCACACAGCTGCTAGGAGCTGTAAGGCAGTGTTAATATTTTAAGTAACACTTTGCATGAAGGTGAAGAATTGCTGAAGGAAGTAAAAATTTTAGGTGATTTCAATTTCAATTAATTTGCTACAGTATCTCAAGGACTAATCAGAGTTTCTGAGGAGGTGGTAATGCACCAGGACCAGGATGCCTCTCTGAATCCTGGCTCTCCAGTTTAGAATGACAGTGTCAGGAGAAATGCATAAAAATCAGAAAAGCTCTTCTCTTCTCTCTTGCTTCTACGGTAAATGTGCATGTTGTTTCTTTGGCTATTCCATGCAGTCACTTAAAATCCACGGCTCTGAGTAGCATGAAGATTCCCTATAACTGAATTAGAAATCACCTGCTCAGCTGACTGGGAAGCAACTCTTTTCCACTTGGGCTTTCCCTGACTGGCTCACAAGAGCTTATGGTTTTGGTCTTGTGTGGGTGTTCTGAGGGCAGAGTCAGATGAGCATTTGCATAAAAAAGCCAAACCAAGATCCTTTCATTTTAAATTAAACGCTAGAGGGAATTCCCTGGCAGTCCAGTGGTTAGGAATCCACGCTTCCACTGCAGGGGGCACATGTTCGACCTCTGGTCTGGGAACTAAGATCCTGCATGCTGCACAGCATGGCCAAAACAAACAAACAACAAAAAAATTAAATGCTAGAGGAGCAGCAGACTTAAGAGAAACAACCTAGTTCTTCCCCCCTCCAAAGATGTAAGATAAGCATGAAGTTTCCCTAAACAGAAAGCTGTGCTTCAAGAAGCATCCCCATAAAATGAACACTGACTCACCAGGTGCCCAATAGGGTGGGTATAGAGCTCTTCATTCCTGAGTCAAGCCCTTAAGAGAATTGGTAGAGGCATAAAACAATGCCAATGTTTTATTTTTATTTTTACTTTCATTTTTTAAAAAATATTTTTTGCTTTGTGTACCATTTCTAAAGTCTTTATTGAATTTGTTACAATATTGCTTCTGTTCTTTTATGATTTGTTTGTTTGGCCATGAGGCATGTGGGATCTTAGCTCCCTGACCAGGGATCGAACCTGCACCCCCTGCATTGGAAGGCGAAGTCTTTTTTTTTGTGTGTGTGTGTGTGTCCCCTGCATTGGCAGGCAGACTCTTAACCACTGCGCCACCAGGGAAGCCCGGAAGGCGAAGTCTTAACCACTGGACCGCCAGGGAAGTCCCCCTATGTTTTATTGAAAAGACGTTGTTGTTGTTTAGATACCCAATGCAGTTGGTCCTGATGGGGTTTTAAAGATGGTGTTGCATTTCTTAGGCCCTTCTTCCAGGAATATTATTTTCAGAAGACTTGAAGGTGTCAGGAGCGCCACAATTTGTTTTCCTCATTTATTTACTCTCCTACTATCTCAGAATTCCAGAACTTTAAAACAGGAAGAGGCTTCTTCTTTTTTTTTTTTGCGGTACGCGGGCCTATCACTGTTGTGGCCTCTCCTGCTGCGGAGCACAGGCTCCGGAAGCGCAGGCTCAGCGGCCATGGCTCACGGGCCCAGCCGCGCCACGGCATGTGGGATTTTCCCGGACCGGGGCACAAACCCGCGTCCCCTGCATCGGCAGGCGGATTCTCAACCACTGCGCCACCAGGGGAACCCAGGAAGAGACTTCTTTAAGAATATGATTTAGAAATCATCCAGTCTACCCCCTTGCCATTTTATCACTTAAGGAACCAGAGGCTGAAAGAGATAACAGCAATTGCCAAGGTCACTCAACAAAGTTGATATTGAAGCTAATACTAGAGCCCCTATGTTTTTGGTCTTTATCATTCAAATTTTATCAATGGTCATTAGTCTTTATATCAATGTCATTGATAGAGAGGGGGAGATTAATAGATCTGTGATTTAAAACAGATAATCCCTCGTTTAACACTAGAGTAACACACTGCAGGACCCCAATGTTGAGGCCTATAAACAATGTAACCCAAACACAGCAGGGTCTAGGGTCTCCAAAAACAACAGTATGCCATTGGGTTTTTCCAGAAGCAGAGCTGTTGCATCTTCACAGTGGGTTGGCATTTTCCAGTTCTGGGCACTCTGTGCACCTGATTTTCTCATATTGGCTGCCCACCACTGTTCAGCCATCCGCCACTCCAGACCTGCCACAGGACGCTCTTGTTTTTGCCAAAGTGGTCAGAGAGATTGCCAGCACTGATGTGAAGTCAGGTATTGTCTAGAGATTGGAAAAAGCAACACCTTCTTCGGCCAGAATCTTCACCAGTGGAAGGCTGGTTTCTCTACTACAGTTAATCCTATTAATCAGTTTGGGATGTATTTATTTAATTCTGTGGTTTTTATTGTGACAATATATTTATGCAGATGTTTAAAACTGGGATGTCTATATGTATACCTGGAAGCCATCATTTATATACTTAATTATCTAATGAATTGACCAATCTGCCATTTGAAAAGACTGGGCAATTTCACAGGGATGTCACTATCGTAACACCTGGGCCCTAGAGATGGTTATTTATTGTTTATTGACACTTTGTAATGATCAGAACCACAGAATCTGTCATATTAGAGCCTGCAAAAGCTTCAGGGATCATTTAATCAATCTTTCTGTTCTCCCCAGCCTACTTTCCAGATAAGACAATGGAAACTGAGGGAAGGTAGGTAACAGGCAGAAGGGCACATTATGAATGAGGAGAACTAGTTCAAGGAATGCTTCTGCTTGGAAATGGGATCTTCAGGCAGTCTCTTACCTTTCAAATGCAGACCTTACTTTAACAGAAACAGGTGACATCCTATTAGCAAAGAGAGTTATAGTGGGAAGATCGCTATCAGGAAAATTTGGGCTTGAAGAAGGAGCTCTAGGGGAGGTAAGATATTTCAGATGCTTCTCATTAAAGATTTAACTTAAGAGATAGATTGGTCCCCATTTAAAATCAATGGCTGTGAGTAGCATAAAGTTTGGTTTCAATACTTAATCTTCAAAGATTGAAATAATTATGCTTAAAATAGTTATCATTTATTGGGCTGTAAGCATTGTACAAAGAGATCTATATTACATGTCATTCATTCATGCATACATTCATTAAGTATTTATTCAACATCCATGATACTCCAGGGAGTGTTTTGGACAGTAGGAATACTATAGTGAACAAGGCCAGGTCCCTGGCCTCTTGGAATTTATAATCAAGTGGGAGAGATAGATAATAAACAAATAAACAAGTTAAAATAGACTTCCAACATATGGAGATGTTACCGTTCCTTCTGGAAACTCACTAAAAAGACAGCAAAGGCATAAATGCACAAGGAAAAGGACACAGAGAAATAACAGGAGATGACAATGGGTATCAGCAGACCACTGAAGTCAACAAAATTTTGGAAGCTGGGAAACAGAAGAACATGAAGGTAACTGACTCAGTAGACCAAAGAAAGGGGACACATTTGCCCACAGCAATGGAAGCATGACAGTTTACACTGCAGAATTCCCAAGAAGTTTAGGACTCCAAGATCAGGTACCTCTGAAGGCAGGGGTGCTGGGAGGGGCTGAAGACAGGAGGTTTGGTAGAAAGTATGTCTAAGGTACAGGGACAACCTCAGATTCTCTCTCCCACCCCACAAAATCAGGCAACTATCCTATCATCTTAGCACCTTTTTCCTGACAGCCCCCAGCACCCAGGCAGCCAGGCCTGTATCTTCCAGAAGGAGAAAAGGATTCCTCTAGGGGAAATGGACTAGTTCATGAGAAAAGAATTACAGCTGTGAGTCCCCAGGAAACAGCCTGGCCAGGCCCAAACAGATCTCTCCATGGTGAAATTCATACACACAAGTTCTAGTGCCTTCCTTTTAAATGAAAGGACATTTGCTTGAGATACAGGGTCCAAAACAAACAGAAAAATTAACTCATTAACTCAAGGAAGCACAGACAATGTTGGGAGCTGAAAAAGACTCCAAAACTCAACTGTAACATCTTTAGAGATATTAGAAAAGGTTTGTACTCATGAAACAAGAACAGAATGCAATACGAAAAGGAACATTCAAAGAACAAGAACACTTGCCATTTGAAAATATAATAGCAAAAATTAAAAATTATATAGTAGGCGTAGAAGATAAAGATATCAACCAGAAAGTAGAACAAGAAGACTAAAAGTAGAGCAAAAAGATTGAAAACAAGAAAGGGAAAGTTAAGGAAATTAGATGATCAAAAGAGAAAAGCTATTATCTGATTAAAATCAGAGAGAATTATTTTTTAAAGTTGAGAAAATTTCCTAGAACTGAAGGAGCACAAGTTTTTAAATCAGGAGGTTTGGTGTAAAATCTTTGTCTTCAAAAAAAAAGGACTGTACTTAGGCTCAGAGAGGAATTTCACAATCACTCATGGGTGGGGATTATTACCCCTTTCTTAAATATGAGAAAATAAAGGCCAAGAGAGCTTAAAGCATCTCTCCAAGGTCACACAGCTAGGCATGAGTAGAACTGGGAATCAGCGGAATCAGTCAGACCCAGGTTGGTCTGACTCCAAAGCATGTGCTCTGAAACACAAGTGGATATTGCCTGAGACCTTTCTGGACTCTGATTCTGCCATCAGTGTAAATCAGCAACCCTGCCAGATCCATGCTACCAGCATGTGTTCTTGAATTAGCCAAAGTATAACAGAGGAGGGAACGTTGAGAAATATGGGATTATTTGCCCAAACTCTCCCTTCAATCATAAAAACTAGGCCACCTCCATGGATATATTTGGGTGGTGATGCAAACCAGGGCAATTCTGGAGAGTCAGACTCATATTTGAACTGTGGGACTTGAGGAAAAGCAAACTTCTCCAGCACCAAAGGAAGACCCAACTCTACTTGTGATGGGCTTAGAGATCGGGTTCCCAATGGGATCCTTATGACCATCATGGATTTGTTTGAGGTAGAAATTTCATCAAAGTTCCCATTGGAAAGATGTGGTGTTGGGAGTCTATAGATTCTTTTTCAAAAAAAATATTTAATTTAATTTTATTTATTTTATACAGCAGGTTCTTATTAGTTATCCTTTTTATACATATTAGTGTATACATGTCAATCCCAATCTCCCAGTTCATCCCACCACCACCACCACCACCCCTGTCACTTTCCCCCCTTGGTGTCCATACGTCTGTTCTCTACATCTGTGTCTCTATTTCTGCCCTGCAAACTGGTTCATCTGTACCATTTTTCTAGGTTCTGTTAATATACGATGTTTGTTTTTCTCTTTCTGACTTACTTCACTCTGTATGACAGTCTCTAGGTCCATCCACGTCTCTACAAATGACCCAATTTCGTTCTTTTTATGGCTGAGTAATGTTCCATTGTATATACGTATCACATCTTCTTTATCCATTTGTCTGTCGATGGGCATTTAGGTTGCTTCCATGACCTGGCTATTGTAAACAGTGCTGCAATGAACATTTGGGTGCATGTATCTTTTTGAATTATGGTTTTCTCAGGGTATATGCCCAGTAGTGGGATTGCTGGGTCATATGATAATTCTATTTTTAGTTTTGTTTTGTTTTGTTTAGTTTTTTTTTTTTGCGGTACGCAGGCCTCTCACTGTTGTGGCCTCTCCCGTTGCGGAGCACAGGCTCTGGACGCGCAGGCTCAGCTGCCATGGCTCACGGGCCCAGCCGCTCCGCGGCATGTGGGATCTTGCCAGACCAGGGCACGAACCCGTGTCCCCTGCATCAGCAGGCAGATTCTCAACCACTGCACCACCAGGTAAGCCCTATTTTTAGTTCTTTAAGGAACCTCCATACTGTTCTCCATAGTGGCTGTATCAATTTACATTCCCAACAGTGCAAGAGGGCTCCCTTTTCTCCACACCCTCTCCAGCATTTGTTGTTTGTAGATTTTCTGACGATGCCCGTTCTAACTGGTGGGAGGTGATACCTCATTGTAGTTTTGATTTGCATTTCTCTAATAATTAGTGGGGAGTCTATAGATTCCTGGCTTTCAAGCAGGCTTCTTCTAGAGTTCTAACAGCTCAACCAAGGGCCCCAAGTCTTTGCCAGTCTAGATGATTCCAACAGAATCTAAGCTGATTGATCTAAAAGAGGGAGGGGCAGAGGGGAAAGGTATTTCTCTGTACCCTCTTCCCAAAGTCAGGATTCTTAAGTGTTTCGTATCTCTCAGCCCATGCCATTTAGGTGGCAGAGAGGTCTCACAGGGTCAACATCTCCAGAAGTAAATCAATTACCCGATATGATGAAGTGGAGTTGAAAGAACTGACCTGCGGGCAAAGCAATCTCCTGGGTCAAGGAATTTCAGCAGCCCTTTTGCTCGGAGTCATACCAGTTTGAGAGTTTGACCCCTGAGTGTATAAAGCTTCTTGCTCCTAAGCCAGTGCAGGGGCAGCCAAAAATACAAAACCTGGGTTAAGTATAGGAACATATCTTTGTTCTCGGCCACTTGGTGGCTATTTTTCCGGTGTGAAGACGTAAGAAGTAAACATGAAATCCTTTACTTGCTCTGTCCTTTAAGAAAAAGCACTTGTTTCTCATGTTGACCTTTCTAAAAAGTTTGTTCATGCTACTGCAAAAGGATGGAAGGCAGCTCACAGGCCAACGTGTGGACGTGAATGAGGAGATGGTCACGAGCATGACCCTGGTGTTGAGCTACCCCAGTCGAGCGCTTAAAGAGCTTTTCTCTGAGCAACTGCTTCTCCAGTACCCCATAATTAGCCTGCTCTCTCAACTGCATACAAATGGAGTGGCTGGGGAAGAGGAGCAAGAGAATAGCTCTAGAAGCAAATAAAAATTATGCAGCTGTCTCCAGCTAGAGAGAGATCATCACCAACAGAAAATTAGGGAAAGAACTGTGACCATACAAAGCTTTAAATTCTTTCTCACAAATCGCACAGGTTAAAAAGAAAGCATTCAAGCAACACATCTTTGCTTGCAAGACATCTACTCTCGCTGACTATTGACAAAACTCATTCCTGAACAGCCGTGAGCTATATGACAAGGCTTACCTTGAATTTAGGGTCTGCAGCTCAGATCCCGATTCAGGGACTGGCTGACCTCAGTCACACTGTCAGCCTTATAACCAAATTAGAGACACTCTTGGGAATCAAAACCTCTCAGACTTTGTAGGGGAGCCCACAATGCTTTGAGATTCCAGGTGAATTTGGAGCTACCTTGCCAAAATTTAACAAACGGTCATTTTTAGCCAAAGATGCCATTATTGTACTTGCAGTGAGCTCTGACTTTTAGAACAATATTTATATATAACATTCAGTCAGGATATTGAAATTATCCTGCTAAGCCTGTCAGAGTTAATATCACAGGCACCAAACAATTTCTTGGATAATGATGAACATGTGTGAATAATCCCCTTTCTCACAAACTATCTCCCTGAGGCCTAATGACTACTCCAAAATTCTTCCAACTTTCCAAACATGTTGCAGTCCTGAGCTTCCTCCCAATGCACCCAGTAGATGCAGACCAGGCATCATTCTAGCCAGGCCCTCACATCCACATCGTTTCTCAGCAAGTTCTCTCTCCAGCTCCTGAAAGTATTTGGGAATGCCACCACATTCTGTGTTTAGAAATGCAGCTTGAGGTGGGAATTAGAGACACCTGCCCACTAAGTCTGGAAGCATAGAATGAAAGCACCATACAGGATCCTTAGGGGTCATCCAACCTCATGCCTTGATAAAGAAGAGTTCCTGAGAGTGCAGGATCCCACACTGAGTTGGAGATGGAGTGACTTTCCTAGGCCACTACTCTTTCCTTTCAAACACCCTGCTCTCTCGGGACTGGCCACACTTCCCTAGCCTGCATCTATGTGCATAGCCTCATTTATGTCTATTAAATCTTATTCTGTTACTTAAGGATCATTTTAATAAATGTGAATAATATCCTTACACTTATTGCCAATTTAAAAAGTTATTCCTGTTAGCAATGGATCCCAAAGAAGCAACAATAAAATTTTACCTATTCTTATTCTTTCTTTTTCTTCTGGTCCATTTTAAGCTATTTAGTAAGATACATCACTGCAACAGTCCTTATGGGGATATAGGTATTCGGGGAAGGCAGCTCTCTACAGAGCTGACTCAAAGTATCTTGATTTCAATTGAGCCTATTGGAAGAGCCATGTCATAGAGCTGCCCTAGGAAGCCTATTCCATCCTAGTTTACCTCAGAGCCTGGGCTGGTGGATGAACCACCCCTTACTTGTATCAGCATTAACAACCAGTGCAGAAATAATAATAATGAGGGCTATTATCTGTTGAGTATCTCCTATTGGCAAGTGCTTTACATGCATTTTTCATTTAATCCTCACAACCCTAAAAAGGTCTCTTAACTCATTTTCACTTAACCAACTTACTGGACCAACCAGTACTTTCCATTCCCTTCCAACTATTCACAGATGCCCGTGGCTCACGGACTCTTTACAAACTAGAATTTACTTGTGCACTTCTCCTCCCATCAGCTGACTTATTGGTATACCAAGAGGAGGTTGAATTTGTCATCAAATCTATTTATGCCAGTTGTATTTACTGCTGTAAATGTATCACTTTAAAAAGTGTAACAGAAATAATATATGAATTATAAAGTTAACTGCTTAAAAACTTTGTTACAAGCTTTAGAAATATCCATTGTTTTACTTTAAAAAAAATCTACTGTTGAATTCAGTGTTAGTGAGAAAACTATAAGCTAGATTATAGAATGAGAAAAACCAGAATCTAGAAAGATTCTGTGCTCTGTTTTTGCAAATGTCTTCAAATTCCGGTTCCATTTTAAGGAAATCACAGACAATAATGCATCAAGGATGTGATTTATACAGGAAAAACAAATAGTAGCCTCAGTCAGGAACCCTATCCTCAAAGAAAGGACCACCTCACGATACAAAAGATGGCACATGAAGGTATTTACACTTTAAGTTAAAATAATATGTTTAAGGTCCTAAGCCTTTTTTATGATTTCCTGCTTTAAACAGCTATTGCAATTAACACATCAACCATCCACCCTATCAAGCCAATTAAGAGATCTCCTACCGAAATGTATTCCCATTTTATGGATGAGGAAAGGAGGTTTAGAGGTCAAGTAACTTGTCCATGGTCACATACCCAGTTATTGGTGGGGCTGGAATTTAAAACCAAGACATCTGACTTCAAAGCCACGTTCTTGATTTTGATCAAGACTGCCTCGTCATTTATACCCCAAACTTGAATATCTAAAATGCCATTTATAGCCTTATAATTCCCTTTGCATTTCAATGTCTTACTGTGCAAAGGAGAAGGCTAAAGTATAAAATAATCTGTTATAAATTTTTAGCTCTGTATGGGTTTTGCTGGGCTTTTCCAAAAGGATGCATCTCAGCAAGGTTGGCTGTGAAACAAATCTCTAAAGCAAACTCTGTGCTCTCATTGGCTCTACTCTCTAATTGTAGCCATGGAATTTGTCTATAGGAATGGTCCAGACTTTTGGCAAAGAATGACTATCCCAGGGTATGTTGGGAGTTTTAGCCTTTCTCCAATCCACAAAAATCCTTTATAGCACTTTCCAGATTTTGGAAGCCCCCTGCCTACCTCACTTCCCCATCTGCATATCCCTTCTCTTACTTGACTTACACCTGAGATTTTCTAAGACCGTATTTTACCTAACAGAATGTCGAGGACTGGGGTGGGGGTAGGTGATGGCAGGAATGATACCTACAGTGTTCAAGAGTTAGAAAATATACCTCAGATTAATAGTAATTGCTTCTACTAAAATTTATCCTTACCTGTCACCATGAATTTCAAGGGTTTAATTTGCTTAATGTTAACATCAAAGATAAGCTACACTCATGATACATCTTTCCTCAGTGTAACCTGAGTTTGTCCCCAGAAATCTTAAGAACGAGAAAAGAAAAAAAATAAGTAAATGCAAGATTAAAAGATTTTTTTGGCCCATTGTTCGTGGAGTAGCCACTGTTAGACTATAACTCTAAATCTTGCGGAATAATAGAAATTCTAAGACTACGGGGCTCAGAAAAAGTCTTAAAGAAGCCAGCCTGTTCATCTCCTTCTTCCTTCCCTCTTCCAGGCTAGTCCAATTTAAGCCATTTATTCCAGCCAGAATCCATCCTATTTTCGAAGTACAGTGGGGAATTAGAAACAGTACTGCCTTCCTCTGGAGCTCATCTAGTGTTTAATAACCCTCACTGTCATTAGAGTCTAAAAAACTCCTGGATAGGGGCCGGATGGTACAGCCTCATGACCCAAGGCATGTGTACCATGGAGGTCTTTGACTTTTCCCAAGCAGTGGGATCTCCGATGCGTAATAATCTAGCAGGCTTCTTGCTTACTACAGTGTTTTTTCTGATTGTTCTTCCCCAAGCCCCAGAAAACAAACACTAGACACAGTGAGGAAAAGCACCGTCCTATAAAACCTTTGGACTCTTGGAAACAGGAAGGATCAGGCAGTGGCAATATTGGGTCCTCTGAGATATCACTGAGCCATCTTCACAATGTCATATCAGGAAGGCCAGGGCCATATTTAAAAAAAGGTTCCCCCAAAGGGGAAGGAAGCTGAAGCTAAAAATATATCATGCCAGCTGTTATAAATGCTTCTCAAAGGAAGCAAAGCAACTAGAGTTACCTCTTTGAAGAGCAAATGAGGGGTTAAGGATTTAAGGGAATTTTTCAGTTACATGCCAGGTTGGCTACGTTTTGGGGAGAAAGAAATTTTCCACCAAGAAAGAAAGTCTGTTGGTAAAAGACAAAATAATTCCATGAACATTTTAAAGGAACTCCAAAGGACACCAGTGGCTCCCAAGGCTTAGGATGGGGATAACCTGCAGCCCGCAAGACAGAAGCAAGGTCTCCAAGCCTTGCCCCTCTTTTCAGTTTCCAGGAGACCACTTGCCAAGACCTCTTCTTATCAGGGCTGCCCAAAGTTGAGTGTTCTCTCTCCCCCCCTTGAATATTTGTGTTCTAATGGTTTTTTACAGAATGGCTGGAATGAGCTCGAAGTAGCTGGCAGCCTTGTAAGAAAATGTGAAGGGCAGAGAGAAAAGGACTTCTTGCGCCAAACGGGTATCTTTGAAAGAGCTGGCCTTGGCTGCCTAAGGGGCTGATGGAATTGGTTTTTATTCAGTTGTAGATTCAGGGTTCCCAAAGGAGCCCCATTTCCTGAGATCTGAGATCCACAACATCCCTCCTTTTCACCTTGCCCTGCTGAAGTAGTTTTGTTTCAGCTGTCGGCTCTGTGGGGCCCAGCAGCCATCCTTTCCATGAAGGGATGGACCCTCCACCCCACAGGAAGGCTGAGAAACAAGGATCAAACTCCAAGAAATATCAAGGCACAGGATGCCCCAGTAGTTTTTACATTTTAACTTTCAATTTTGAAATAATTACAGATCTACAAGAAATTGCAAAAATACTACATAGAGAGGTCTCATGTACCCATCCCCCCAGCATCGCCCAAGATGACATCTTACACAACTGTAGTGTATTACCAAAACTAGGAAACTGACATTAACACAACACCCTTAACAAGACTATAGACCTTACTCAGATCTCAGCAGTTTTTGTACACACTATTTTTTTGATATATATTTGTGCATCTTATTACCTACATAAATTCATATAACGACCTCCACAATCAAGATCACAGTATGTTACTAAAAGTCTGTTAGTATTGAGACCAAGTTGGTAACGTAAGTCAGGATGACTGTAAGGATTATGATAGAATGCTAAATGATCAATATTATCAGCAAATATTTGGTGAATTCCCAAGGACACTTTCTTATTTATTTTGGAAATTCATTAATTTCATGAACATCTGCCTAGTGAGCCCAGGAATTTATTAAGTCCCTACTGTTCAGCAAACGTTTCTGGCAGGGCGGGCAGACAGGCTTCAGCTCACATGCCATCTCTTATTGAATTATAGTGGCTGCCTCGAGGGGCATATTGAGGAGGACGCAGAGGCCACATCTGGGCTTAGTAGGAGACAGCCATTATCTAAGAGATGCTCTACAACAGGAGAGTGGCAGCTGAACACGTGCCAGGAATTTGCCATCTCCAACATTTCTGTGACTTTTTGAGGGTGTTCAAGGTGCTGGGAAAGAGGAATAAAGAAGACAAAACCCCTGTCCCCAAAGAGTTCATAATCAGGAAGGGGAGGCATATATGTCAACCAATAACTGGGACACAGAATGCTCAGTATATGAGTCAGTGCAAAGCAAGCATACTTGGGGTACAAGACTTGGATGGTCTGTGACCTTGGTCAAGTTGCTTGGCCTCTCTGTGCCTCGGTTTCCTTATCTGCCAAATGGGAATAACAATAATAGCCACATCGTGGGATTATAAGAATTAAATGAACTAATATTTATGTAAAGCATTTTGAAGAGTACCCAGCATGTAGTAAGCACGATGCAGCGATTACTTTTAATTTACTTTTCATGATCTATGGTATACCCCCAAATTTTTAATGTATTGCTTTTATCATCAGAAAAATCAACTTAGATTAATAAAAGAAATACTAAGGTTCCAAGCTACACCATGAGACTGTAGAAGAAGTGGGCAGTTCAAATGGAGCACTTTGGAATAATTTTTGTAACACAAAGTTTCTGAGTTCTTGCCTCAGTCTAGGCTAGCAAAGGTTGGTATGTTTTCAAATCCAAATGTAAAGAATGCTAAGAAAAATCATGTATTGGCAATGATTTGAATAGAAACAATTTCCTTTCATTTGTAACTGCAGCACATAGTTTTCTCCCAGGTCAAATTCTGCCAGTGAAGAGTAGAAAATGGTTAGAAAGTCAGTCTGGGGCAGTGGAGGTGGCACTGACCTCCCCACAGCGAAATTCTGTGGGCTCTTAAGAAAACCTGGATGGTTCTTTTCCTGGGCAGTTTACTTTTTCTATGGAAGACTTGAGACAGAAAGCAAACCCAAAGGTGCTAAGCCAGGTTCTAGGCATGTTGTATTTGGAATTGCTTGTGATGGTCAATACAAAGGCCATGATTTGTGACAGCCAATACCTTGGTCCTTTCTGGTCCCACAGGCTCATGATGAAGAATCTACACATTCTTGCTCTCAGTCATCAGACCCCTGAGTAGCCTTAAAAGGAGAGCTACGTACTGAACATAGATTCTCCCCTCTCGTCTGAAACACCTTGATGCTCTCCAAAATGGTGCTTCATAGACTCTCGATTGTCCCAACCCATTCTTCTCTTATCTCATGGAAGCAAAGCCCCAGCTCAAAGATCCTGTGAGATCTCATTTGATTTAACTTCTGTAATCAATAAAAGGTACTCTCTCTTCTGTCTAAATGGATGAAAATTGGTTGATTCTTGTTAGATTAGGTCATAGTTTTTGCCCTCTACTCTTAGCCTCACCTTAATCCCTCCCTTCAAAAAATCTGTGTGGTTCTATCATCTATTTTTTAATATATCATTTTCTCCATCTCAATGTGCCAGCACCTTCTCAAAGTCAATATACATCCAAAATCAAGCTTATAGCTAGTTTCTCTCCCTATCTTGTTTCTTATCTCTTTGGAATCACTAACTCAACTTTCTTCATCCCTTAAATGCCTATCATGTGTGAAGCACTTCCAATTGATCTCTAAGATCTCTCTTTGATAAATCCAAGGGTCACTTCCTGTCCTCATCTTATTGGACCTATCAGTAGCATTTGACTCATTTGCCTTTTCTTCATTTGCCTTGACACACACACACACACACACACACACACACACACACACACACACACACACACACTTGAGTTTTCTCCAACTTCAATGGTTTCTCCTTGGTTTGCTGCTTCCTCTGCTTTTCCCCAGCCTTCATGTTGATGTGCTCAGGCTCAGCCCTTGGTTCTCTTCTCTATCTGCATCTCTATTATGGTAATCTCATCTCATAGTTTCATAGCTTTAAATATCACCCATGTGCTGAACTCCCAAATGTCTATCTTAGGTCAGTCTTCTCTCCCAAACTGCATGCTCATATATCTAATTGCTTACTAGACATCTCTGATTGTCTAACAGATGTATAAACTCACCATATATGAAACTGAACTCCCAATCTTACCCCCAAACCTCCTCAATAAATAGAGACTTCCTCATTTCAACTGATGGCAGTACCATCCTTCCAAGTTGTGTAAGCAAAAACCCTGAAGTCATTCTTAAATTTTTCCCCTCACAACTCATTTATTCTGTCAGGAAATCCTGTTGGCTGTACTTTCAAAAATACATCTAGACTTGACCACTTCTCCCCCCTTCTACTGCAGCCATTCTGGTGCAAGTCATCAATGTCTTGCCTGGATTACTGCAATAGTCTCTTAACCAGTCTTCATGTTTCTGTCCTTGTCCTGGTACAATCTATTCTTAACACAGCAGCCAAAACAATCCCTTTAAAACATGAGTCAGATCACATCACTCGTTTGCCAAAAATCCTCCAATGGGATCGCTGAGAGCAAAAGTCAAAGTTCTTGCAATGGCCCACAATACCCTGTAGGATGTCTCCCTCCCTGTTACCTCTGCAACCTCTCCCACTGCTGTCTACCTCACTCACTCTTTTTCAGCCAGCAACCTTCTTTGCTTTTTCTCAAACAAGCTGGTACTCTTCTATCTTGGAATCTGAAGGCTTAAGGCCAAACCATTTCCTATTGCAGTGAAATGGTCACCGCAGACTCAAGTCCCCCTAGACCATGCTGCACGGTCTGGGCTCAGGAAAGATACAATGCAAATGAGGGCACAGAGTCTGGGGGTTAGTGCTAGCACTTTGCTTCTCACTGTCTTGCCCAGTCTCTCTCATTCATTTAGCAGACACTTACTGAGTGCTTACTGTTGCCAGTCCTGGCCAGGGCTGGGCATTTATGTACATAATCTCATTTACCCTCACCACAACCCTTGCAAGCAGGTATCATGAATGTTCCCATTTTACGAGTGGGGACCTTGCTCAGAGAGGTGAAGTAACTCAGCCAAGTTGCCGTTAGCTAAATTCAGGTCTGAGATTTGGATGCAGGAAGCAGTGACACCAAAGTCCTTGTCCTGCCCACTTTGTCAAGCTGCCTTCCAGGTGCTGAGGAGATATTTGATAGAAGCACAAGCGAATGAATGACCCAAAGGATTGCAGTTTTGATAAGCACAATTTAACCAGCATCGACAATGCAGAGGGGTAAAGCAATGACATTAATGTTTTGTTAAAGAGATGTTCTTGAAATACAAGTGCTTATATGACCTAAGTGTTTGAATGAAACTTTCTGGAGGAGAGATCTGAGCTCTTATCTTCTTTACCGATGCTCTGAAAAGGGGCTCTAACCCCTCTCTTCTCAAGATAAGTAATATAGTTACCTTGTTAAACCTCCAAGTCCTTTTCAGCTCAAGTACTACACTGGGCTCAAAGGCCTAGGAGGCCATGACAATCATCTAAGCATTTCCTCCCCTCTGTTGGTCGAGGTAGCCACAGTGAAATAGAAAAGTGTCTGTTGACTACAATCTGATAACCATCTCAAATTGTACTAACCTTATCAAGACCCCGGAATGTGTAAATCAGCAGAGATGGAAATGCGATGACCCAAGACTAATTTCAAGACAAATGCCATTAAACTCAACCCCTTAAAATACAAAAGACCAAGTTTTGAGAGGGTAGGCAGCTCAGAGACTGCATCTCTCCCAGCTATCAAAGAGTTTTGTAACAATTACTGAATTCTGTCACTGACCCAGGAAACTCCGGCCAAGAAGCTCTGTCATCCCAGCCTGCATGTGTCTGCTTGAATAGTTCAAGCCATCACTCTCTGTCACACAGAGGTTAGTGAAACTGTTCCCTGGATTACTAGTCTGTGAAAAAAACTGTCACCAGAACCTCTTACACTAAACTAATGATGCAATAATCACCTAATTCCCCAAATTTGCAAATTATCAATATCTAAATATAAAAATGGACGAAAGAATTTTAAAACCTCATGTTGTGGCATTATCAATGCGGTATCTTAAGTACTTCTTTGATTATTCCACTAAAGTACTGTTTCAATCAATGTAGTAAAAATTCAACACCCTTACGTATAAAAAGGCCCATTAGCCAAAAGATCCGAGTGGAGGTAGAGGCCAAGAAACTGTCACTGACAATCCTTAATCCTCTCAGATCTTTTAATTGGGGGTTCCTGCATGTTGACAGGCACATAAGGTCTAACCGCAAAAGCTTTTCCCCAAGAAAGTTATCTATGCACTGACGCTGTCTTCAGGGACACATGCAAACTAGCATCAGGGAACTCTGTTTAATGGCAGGCCACTCTCCCACATTGCCACTTTACAGAAGCACCAGTGGCATGTTTGTCACTTTGCTCAGCCTAAGTGGGGAGCCATAGAGAGGAGGACTCCTGGCCCTGGTCCCAGCTGTGGGCAGAGTACTTTGCTTTAGTGGTCAAAAGAGGAGGAGGTTGTCCTCTGCTCTCCCCTCCCGCAAAGCCATTCCTGCCCCACCTCTCCTAAGGGGTTAGACGGAGCAAGAGAAGGCCACAGCATCCACACCAGGCCGCAGCACAGAGCAGCATTCTCAGTTAGCAAACCTGCTCCCCCTGGTCAGGAGGAAAAGTGACCCTGACAACTGGGGATTAAATCCAGGAGATGCAAGGGAGGGAACATTCCAGGGTGAAATTTAAAAAAAATAAATAAGGAAAAGAAAGAAAGAAAGAAAAAAAAGAAAGGAAAAGAAACAAAAGAAGTGAAAAGAAAGGAAAATGCACAAAGCCCATGAGGCTGTCTGGTTAACCATGGGTTAGAATCAGGTTTAGAGAATCACACAGGAACTCAGTGTCTCAGCAAATCCAAAAACCCCAGGTGAAAGATAGCGGGTGAAAGGCATTTCTGTTTGTGGAAACAGGAAGTTTCCTTCTTTCACCACTTAATCTGTCTCATTTAATTTTTTCTTTTTTGGGGGTCTGTTTGTAACCCGAATTTGGGCCATCAATCATTTTTAGCTGCCCAGCATTTTTCTCTTTCCAGAGTTGAAAGAACAACAAAGATGGGGTCCAAAGAGCCCTTTCCCACAGCCAATTCCAATCAGCCCTTCTCTCCCAGGGTTACAGGGTGCTCAGAGCAGACATTCCCAGTGGGACACGCCACACACAGCAAGTCGCCAAACCAGACTGCACTAAAGGGCTTCTCGGGGACTTACTTGTACTTGTGCTGGTTCCAATCGTATTGATTGTTGTGGGGACGGATGAAGAGGAGTAGAGGGGCACGTGGCCATTCTCACACCCCAGGCTTTTGTCCTGCCAGTTGGAGGCGTTGATGCAAATCCCAGAATCCCGAGAGTTCTGCCACCCATTAAGCTTGTCGTCGGAGTTCTGTCTTTGGTGATAGTAGTACGTCTGCCCATAATCCACAGAGTCCGAGCGGCCTCGGTTCTGGCCGCCAAAGCTGGTCGACGTGCGGTCCTCCAAGTGGTTCAGCCACATGGCCAAAGCACTGCGGTCTTCCAACGAAGTGGCCGGATGGATCAAAGCGTAGGACAGCAGCTGCCTGCTCTCCTCGATGTGCTGGTTGTGTTCAATGGAGTGCGCCAGGATTTGGGGCAGCAGTTTCATATACTCTACTTTTGCGTCGAGGTTTCCTGGCTTCAGCAAAGGCAGGTGAGTCAACAGGAGGGAAATCACTTTATCCTTGGATTCCTGTTGCCATTGGTTAATGATTCCTGAAAAGGAAAATATGCAGGGCAAATAAGCAATTACACCCACAGTGGCACCAAGCACCACACTGTAAAGAGAATTCCTGGGGATTAGAGTCCCAATCTACGCACCCTGGCTAAATTTTCTCAAAACAGCCTCTGTATTGAGTTGGATAACTGCCCTCAGGTTGTCAGGGGGCAGTGACTCTGAGATGTTTGGGTGCTCAATCTAATTCTCATGCAGGTCTCCAAAGAGGCTATGACCACTTCGGTACAAACAAATACAATTTACAGCCATTTTATTTCTTAGGAAAGTCTAGGCATACCCTCAGATAGGTGAAGAAGGGATAAGAAAATCTCCGTGGAAAAGTGAGTATAATCAAGGGTCCATATAGTGGAGTCCACGAAGGTACGGCTGCTTTCCCTTCCCCAGACATTTGTGGAAAGTGGTTGAAGCCCTGGAAAAGGCATTTGTTTGAAGTTGGTAAAACTTCCTAGATGGAGAAATCTGTCAGGGAAAAGAGGACACCCCTCAGCTCGGTGAAGTACGCCTGCACCTTCCTCATGAGAAGCTGACTCAGAAAATGACTGTGATCTCAAAGCTAGAATGAACAATAGACCCAAGACTTAGCTCCAGTGGCACCTCTGATCACTCATGCTAAGCAAGCTATTTTTCTTTAAATATAGAAGATCTGTTTGGTTATTTTTATTATGATAAAATATACATAATATTTGCCATTTTAACCATGTTTAAGTGTACAGTTCTGTGGCATTAAGTACATTCATATCGTTGCATAGCCATCACCACTATCCATCTCCAGATCTTTATCTTCCCAAACTGAAACTCTGTACCCATGAAACACTGACTCCTCATTCCCTCTCCTATCCCATGATGACCATCATTCTACCTTCTGTCTCTATATATTTGACTACTCTAGTTACTGTATTTAAGTGGAATTATATAGTATTTGCCCTTTTGTGACAAGCTTATTGCACTTAGCATAATGTCTTCAAGGTTCATCCATGAAAAGATTTGTTTTTAACACTCTCCCAAGGAACCCCTCCTATTCCCTACTATTCAAACCACAGATTTTTGGCCGTTAGGTAAACATGGATTAATTGCCTTAACTGGCCTTTGAAAAGTAGCTTGTTTTGGAGACTGATAGTTATCCATGGGGTCTGGGATGATAGGAAAGAAAGCTCCCTCCAGAAAAGTCATTCCGAACACCCGAACACCTCAACTCTGGCCCAGTGATGACCGTAGAAGGGCTAGGGCTTTCACAAAGTATCTGCAGGGTTGAAAAGGCATTTCTGGAATTTAGCAGAAGGGCTTCACAATTCTAGTGAGGCACAAACATACCAGAACAAGCTCAAGAGTCAGTGTTGACCATAAGCTACAAAGGCACCGCACCAGCTTTTGTAGGCACCAGGCACCAGTGTAGGATAAGGCCTCTCAAGACTAAGGGGTGTATTCAATGAAAAGTATCAGGTGAGAAAGACATGGTAAGTAATGAAAGAATGTGGGCGTCAGAGTCAGGAACACATGGGCATGAATCTCAGCTCTGGCACCTAATTGGCAATGGAACTCTGGTAAGTTACTCAACCTCTCGAGCCTCAACTCCCTCATCAGTGAAGAGTGCTACCAAGAGCACCTGTCCCTCCTTGTGTTATAGGATTAAATGATGTAATGTATCAAAAGGACCCGTCAAGTACTTGGTAGTGGAAATAATTTCTTCTATTTGTCTCTGCATTAGTCAGGCCCATGTTAGAGCCATGATGGGTGGTTTCAGATACCAAGTTTAAAAATTATCAGAGTTGATACAAAGCTACAGTAATCAAGACAGCATGGTACTGGCATAAAAACAGACATATGGATCAGTGGAACAGAACAGAGACCCCAGAAATAAACCCACACACCTACGGTCAATTAATCTTCAAGGAAGGAGGTAAGAATATACAATGGAGAAAAGACAGTCTCTTCAGCAAGTGGTGTTGGGAAGTTGGATAGCCAGCCAGATGTAAATAAATCAATGAAGTTAGAACACACCATCACACCATACACAAAAATAAACTTAAAATGGCTTAAAGACTTAAATATAAAACATGATACCATAAAACTCCTAGAAGAGAACACAGGCAAAACATTCTCTGACATAAATCATACCAGTGTTTTCTTAGGTCAGTCTCCCAAGGCAATAGAAATAAAAGCAAAAATAAACAAAATGGAACCTAATCAAACTTGCAAGCTTTTGTATAGCAAAGGAAACCATAAACAAAACGAAAAGACAACCTACAGACTGGGAGAAATATTTGCAAGTGATGTGACCGACAAGGGCTTAATTTCCAAAATATACAAGCAGCACATACAACTCAATTACGAAAAAAAAAACCACAAACAACCCAATCAAAAAATGGGCAGAAGACCTAAATAGACATTTCTCCAAAGATGACATACAGATGGCCAACAGGCACATGAAAAGATGTTCAACATCACTAATTATTAGAGAAATGTGAATCAAAACTACAATGAGGGGTCTTCCCTGGTGGTGCAGTGGTTAAGAATCTGCCTGCTAATGCAAGGCACACAGGTTCAAGCCCTTGTCTGGGAAGATCCCACATGCCGTGGAGCAACTAAGCCTGTGCACCACAACTACTGAGCCTGTGCTCGAGAGCCCACGAGCCACAACTACTGAACCTGCATGCCACAACTACTGAAGCCCATGTGCCTAGAGCCCATGCTCCTCAACAAGAGAAGCCACTGCAATGAGAAGCCTGTGTACCTCAACAAAGAGTAGCCCCCGCTAGCCTCAACTAGAGAAAGCCTGTGCACAGCAACAAAGACCCCACACAGCCAAAAATAATAAATTGTTAAAAAAATTTAAAAACTACAAAGAGGTACCACATCACACCAGTTAGAATCATCATCATTAAAAAGTCTACAAATAACAAATGCTAGAAAGGGTGTAGAGAAAAGGGAACCCTCCTACACTGTTGGTGGGAATGTAAATTGGTGCAGCCACTATGGAAAACCATATGGAGGTTCCTGAGAAAACTAAAAATAGAATTGCCACGTGATCCAGCAATCCTGGGAATATATCTGGACAAAACTGTAATTCAAACAGATACATGCAACTCTATGCATAGCAGCACTATTCACAATAGCCAAGACATGCAAACAACCTAAATGTCCATCAACAGAGGAATGGATAAAGTTGTGGTACATATATACAATAGAATACTACTCAGCCACATAAAAGAATGAAATAATACCATTTGCAGCAACATGGATGGACCTAGAGATTATGACACTAAGTGAAGTAAGTCAGAAAGAGAAAGACAAATACCATATGATATCACTTATATGTGGAATCTAAAATATGACACAAATGAAGTTATCTACAAAACAGACTCACAGACGTAGAGAACAGACTTGTGGTTGCCAAGGGTAGCGGGGGGGGGTTGGACTGGGAGTTTGGGATTAGCAGATGCAAACTATTATATATAGAATGGATAAACAACAAGATCCTACTGTATAGCATAGGGAACTATATTCAATATCCTGTGATAATCCATAATTGAAAAGAATATGAAAAAAATATATATATGTGTGTGTGTGTGTATGTATAACGGAACACTTTGTTGTACAGTGGAAGTTAACATAACACTGCATTAATAAATCAACTATACTTCAATAAAATAAAATATTATCAGAGTTGGAAAAGAGGTAGAAAGGTCAAAGGTAATGGGCTTATAACTGAACAATATGAAGAGATACTTGACTTTTTTCAAGTAGGGATTTCATAAGGAGATGGACAGTCAACTACTTGAAGCCGAAGTCTTCAAATTAAAGCATGAGAGAATAAGATTGGATATGAAGTGCCAGAATGACAAAAGACTCAGAGGAGTCACCAAGGAAGTCTCTACAACCTCCATCCTCGGGGCTTGAAGAATAGAGATAGATGGTCCAGAGAAGCACTGTCAGATAGAAATATAATGTGAGCATACACAATTTAAAATTTTCTAGTATTAAAAGAAAAGTTAAAAGGAGGTAAAATTAATTTTAATGATATATTTTATTTAATCCATTATATTATTATATTATTATTTCAACTTGTAAGCAGTAAAAATTACTGATGAAACATTTTACATTTTCTTTGTATTAAGTCTTCAAAATACAGGGTGCACTTCAGACTACCCAAGGCAAGCTACAGATTCAGTGTAATCTATATCAAAATACTAATGGCATTTTTCACAGAACTAGAACAAATAATTTAAAAATTTGTATGGAAACAAAGAAAATCCCAAATGGACAAATCAATCTTGAGAAAGAAGAACAGAGCTGGAGGAGTCATGCTCCCTGACTTCAGACTATACTACAAAGATACAGTAATCAAAACAGTATGGTACTGGCACAAAAATAGATGCATAGATCAATGGATCAGAATAGAGAGTCCAGAAATAAACCCACACACATATGGTCAATTAATATACAACAAAGGAGGCAAGAATATACAATGCAGAAAAGACAGTCTCTTCAATAAGTGGTGCTGGGAAAACTGGACAGCTACATGTCAAAGAATGAAATTAGAACATTCTTTAATACCATATACAAAAATAAACTCAAAATGGATTAAAGACCAAATGTAAGACCAGAAATGATAAAACTCCTAGAAGAAAATGTAGGCAGAACACTCTTTGACATAAATCACAGCAATACTTTTTTGGATCCATCCCCTAAAGCAAAGGAAATAAAAGTGAAAATAAATAAAAAGGACCTAATTAAACTTAAAAGATTTTGCAGAGCAAAGAAGACCACTGACAAAATTAAAAGACAACCTACTGAATGGGAGAAAATATTTGCAAATGATATGACCAATAAGGGGTTAATTTCCAACATATAAAACAGCTCATACAACTCAACATCAAAAGAACAACCTGATTAAAAAATTGGCAACATTTTTCCAAAGAAGAAATGCAGATGGCCAACGGGCACATGAAAAGATGCTCAACATTGCTAATCAACAGGGAAATGCAAATCAAAACCACAATGAGATATTACCTCACACCTGTCAGAATGGCTATCATCAAAAAGAACACAGATAACAAATGTTGGTGAAGATGTGGAGTAAAGGTAACCCTCTGTTGGTGGGAATGTAAATTGGTGCAGCCACTGTGGAAAACAGTATGGAACTTTCTCAAAATCTAAAAATAGAACTACTATATGACTCAGAAATTCCACTGCTGGTTATATATCTGAAAAAACAAAAATGCTAATTTGAAAAGATACATGCACCCCAATGTTCATAGAAGCATTATTTACAATTGCCAAGGTATGGAAGTAACCTAAGTGTTCATCAACAGAGGAATGGATAAAGAAGATGTGGTACATATATACAACGGAATACTACTCAGCCGTAAAAAAGAAAGAAATTTTGCAACAACATGGATGGACTTGGAGGGTACTATGCTAAGTGAAATAAGCCAGAGAAAGACAAATACTATATGATATTACTTATATGTGGAATCTAAAAAATACAACAAATGAGTGACTATAATAAAAAAGAAACAGGGCTTCCCTGGTGGTGCAGTAGTTAAGAATCCACCTGCCAATCCAAGGGACACGAGTTCAAGCCCTGGTCCGGGAAGATCCCACATGCCACGGAGCAACTAAGCCCATGCGCCACAACTACTGAGCCTGCGCTTTAGAGCCCATGAGCCACAACTACTGAAGCCCATGTGCCTAGAGCCCATGCTCCACAACAAGAGAAGCCACCGCAATGAGAAGCCCGCGCATCGCAACAAAGAGCAGCCCGTGTTCGCTGCAACTAGAGAAAGCCTCCTTGCAGCAACGAAGACCCAACGCAGCCAAAAAATAATAATAAATAAATAAAATTTAAAAAAAGAAGCAGACTCAGATATGTGGAACAAACTAGTAGTTACCAGTGGGGAGAGGGAAGGAGAAGTGGCAGTACAGGGGTAAGGGATTAAGAGGTACAAACTATTATGTATAAAATAAGCTACAAGAATATCTTGTACAACACATGGAATGTAGCCAATATTTTATAATAACTATAAATGGAGTATAACCTTTAAAAATTGTGAATCACTATACTGTACATCTGTAATGTGCACAATATTATACATCAACTATACTTCAATAAATTTATTTCTTTTAATCCGGGGTGTACTTTACCACTGACAGCACATCTCAACTTGGACTAGCCACAGCTGAAATGCTCAGAGGCCATGTGTGGCTGGTGACTACTGAATTGGCTAGCACAGGGCTGGAGACATTCAGATGGGGAAGGCAGGTGGGAGGGCACAGATGACCTCAGCAGGTCCCTCCAAGCTCCCTATATTTAGCAAATTGCCACCTGACACAAGACAACCCTCATACATTCCACTAGGTATACAGCCTTTCTTTTAAAGTTGCTCTGGGAGATGAAGAAAACACCAGTTTTAACTTTCTCATCAATACCTTTTCAGCAAACACCCGGCATGTTTTAAATTATGAACATGCTTAGGATGAAGATAAAATCTATTCATTAAGCCCAAGGAACTAAAGAGGCACTGGCAAGAAGCAAAAGGGCCTGAAGTGAAGATGGATCTATGTCCAACACCAACACTGATCACACATAGCCAGCGTATACCCTGAAAAATGTATGTTTAAAAATAAAATTTGGGAACAACCTTTAATACAAATCCTTGAGGCTGAGGAACTCCCTAGCTTTTTGCGAGGTTACTTTCCTGTTTGGATATTCTACCCTTCCACGAAAGGTTAGCCTAGAAAAAGATTAGGAACAAAAACAAAATTTATCAATAAATAGGACTCAGAGTACAAACGAAACCTGTCATCTCCAGGTAAGCCCTCTCCGACTGGGATTAACCTGGGATCCAGAGGAGAAACAAGCACAGCAAAGAGGCTGCTGACCCTTGGTCCCTTCCAGGCCTGAAAAGGTGTTTTCTCTATCCTCGGGACAGGGCTTGGATGCTGTGGGGCTGTGGCATGGCCATGAAGACAGCTGTGACTTTTGTTTACTGCCTCTGGGAACATGGAAATACAATGGCCTTCTGAGGGCTAACTACACCTACTGGATCAAACTGTTCCTGCCACTGCTCAGCTGCCATGCTGAGGGCTAACAGTACTGGATGTTTTCTGTGTGCCAGGGGCTCTTCTAAGCTCTGTGCATGTAATTCCTCGTTTAATCCTCACACGAAGCTTATGACACAGGTCCTATTACAGCCTTACTTTATGGATGGGGACACAGAGGCACAGAGAGGTCAAGTAACTTGCCCCAGGTCCCCCATCTAGGGAGGTGGAAGAATGGGGGTATGCAAATTAGCATAAAGATACATAATGACTATCATACTAGAAGAGCTTGGCTATAAGCTAAATATATTAATACTTATAATACATACATAATTATATACCACATATATAATTATATACTACACATGTAATTATAGAATACATTAAAATATAATTGTATAATATATAATTACACATAACAATTTCAAAAAAATTTTTTTAATTAAAAAAGAAAAAGTTTGGCTGCACCCCATGGCATGTGGGATCTTAGCTCCCCGACCAGGGATCCACCCCACACCCCCTGCATTGGAAGATGGAGTCTTAACCACTGGACTGCCGGAGAAGTCTCTAAAATGTTTATATGTACATTATATTTACAAATATAATAATGTAAAAAAATTTTAAGAATATATGGATCAGTAGAAGAGTTGGGTCAGCTATGGAAGTGTAGAAAAAAAGAAGGTACAGAGGACAATGTACCTTTTGTGGTTTTAAGATATGTCCACTATGTCTTTGTCAGTCCTCTCCAAAAGGTGGAGCCAATCAACTCTCTCTGAGAGCAGGCTGGGGTTAATGAGTCACTTCTATCAAACAGAATGTAGCAGAAGTGACAGTGCGTGACTTCATGGATTAGAAGAGGCACTGCAGCTTTGATCTTGCTCTCTCTTGGGGTACTCACTCTGGGGGAAGCCAGCTGCCATGCTGTGAGGACTCTCAAGCCACCCAGTAGGGACAGAGGTCTGGATGGTAAGGAACTAAGTCCTGCTGCCCGCAGCACCAACTTGGAAGCAGAACTCTTAGCCTCCGTGAAGGCTTCAGGTGACTACACTCCAGAGAACATCTTGAGGGGCCCTGCGTCGTATTCCTGAGCCAGAGAAACTGTGTGTGATAACATGTTTATTGTTGTATTAAGCTTCTACGTTTGGGGTAAAGATAACTGATACACCTATCTAAGACCCCTCTAGGAAAAAGGAAATTTTAGCCCTTTGGCTTCTAGTTATTCAGTCCTTAGTGCAAGGTCATTCCCATTCTGAGCTGGACTCATGAAGCTAACCTGTTGCCACTAAACATTCCCCTCACTTAGCTTCTCTCATCCTGGTTATCCACTCACTAAACAACCTTTGGACTATGATTTAGCTCCCCAGGTACCTGTAGGGAGAGGATGAACTGATCATACAGACAAGGGATTTCTAGATTCTGTCATGATGATTTTTCAGGGCAACTTAATAAATGGTTTCTGATTATGATTTGGCTTCCTGTGGAGGCCTTCCTGTGCTGATTATATGGACTTTGAGAACATCTAGTCTCTCTGGCTCCTTTGAGGATATAAGGTCCCTCCTTATGGCAAATTAATCAGCTAGCACTGATTGGCTGAATCAGTCTCTCAGGGGGAGTATCCCCAGAGCACGGATGAGAGTGAGAATCTCCACCTTAAAACAGAAGCCAGGCCCTGCATGCGGGGACTTGGTATAGGAATGGCAGGTCCTGCCCAGCTGCCCACTGGCCTTCTTTGTGTCATCCACACCACCTTCCAGGCAGAAGAAGCCTTTACTGAGTTGTGTATTCAAGGAATTCTCCTTACTGGGGAAGACCCAGGAATCCTCAAAATGTTCAACTAATCGATCACTTCTGTGATGCAGTTTCTATCATTATCCACCCCAATATCACTCTAGTCGGTAGATAGCCTAGAGGACGGAAGTCCAAGAACAATAAGGTTCAATGATGCCAACTCACCTCTATTACTTTCTCTGAATGTTTTCCTTATTATTTCTCTGGATAAGCAGTAGAGATAAGACTTTTCTGGATGTTTTATGTGGGTAAAAGCTAATGATTTATAATTTATAAACCAGTGACATAGGAGTAGTAAAAAAAATCTTGAAAGAGCTATAACTAAAGACCATGAGGATTAAGAAGCTGTCCCAGTGATTCTTGGAGTGACAAAGAATGTGTTTAAATACCAAGTCTGGTAGCTAGTGGGAAGCAGCCGCATAGCACAGGGAGATCAGCTCAGTGGTTTGTGACCACCTAGAGGGGTGGGATAGGGAGGGTGGGAGTGAGGGAGACGCAAGAGGGAGGAGATATGTGGATATATGTATATGTATAACTGATTCACTTTGTTGTAAAGCAGAAACTAACACACCATTGTAAAACAGTTATACTTCAATAAAGATGTTTTAAAAATAAATAAATAAATAAATAAATAAATAAATATATTACTACACAATGGTATGTCAATGTTTAAGGGCTCCAGTTGTTAGTAAATTACCTTTAAATTGTTATTTTATTATACCCTTGTTTTCAGTTTAATAACATTTACCATAAAAGTTTCTCACAAGTGTATTTAGGCGATTTGCTCATGCAAGAAATGGCTGGAAATTAAATGCACACATACAAGAAGTACTGGTTAAATAAATACACTAAAAGGCAGGAATACAGTGGGTCTGAAATGGTCAAAAGCTCTCTGAAAGAATTTGTATTACAAACTCAATCCTAGACACATCGTGTAATAAAGGCTTCTAACTGTAGTGCATCTTCGCACAAATCAGGGACTGAAGGACTCTGGGAATACCACACGCCATGCATTTGGTAGGGATGGGAGCTGAGAGGGCACCTAAAAAGTCAGGGGGAAATGGCAAAAACCAACATGGCAAACAGTGGGATTCCTGTGTTGGCACCTGCGTTTGCCTACTCTCTCCCAAGGGATCCTCTTGAGCTAGAGATGGCTAAAGAAACATCCCAGTAATTTGGTGGAGCCCTGCAAGAGATGTGGATTAGACCAGTTGTGATGGGGGACCCCAGATAACATGGAAGTGGTGCTGCAAGCGGTGCTTTGAGTAGATGCAAAGGATTGAGAAGATAGAAACCTCCTCCCTATTTTCAAGGAGGGTGATTGCTGGCTGGCGGTCCCTTCATGCCCTTGTGTACTCTCCCCCAACACCGAATCTGAACAGTTGTATGTGACCAACAGAGTGTGAGGGAGGTGTTCTGAGATTAGGTCATAAAAGGCATAGCAGCTTGCACCTCACTCTCTTGGTTCACTCGCTCTGGCGGAAGCTATAGCCACTCCAGTTATGAAGACACTCAGGCAGCCCCAGGAGAGGCCGCCGTATGGGGAGGAACCCAGGCCTCCTGCTAACAGTCAGCACCAACTTGCCAGCCATGTGAGTAAGCCACCTTGGAAGTGGATTCTCCAGCTCTAGTCAATATCTTGATTGCAACCTTGCCAGAGACTTTAAGCCAGAGCCACCCAGCGAGGCCATCTCAAATTTCTGACCCTCAGAAAACTGTGAGATAAACGTTATTATGTGAAGCCATTAAGTTTTGGGGTAATTTGTCACATAGCAATAGTTAATTAGTACAGGGAGCTTCATGTTACTTGGTAAAAAGAATCACTCAAAAATGCTACTGCCCCTTGAATTCACTAGAAAAGGCAGGGGTCTACGTAGTGGACTCCATAGCCCATTATAACCACCAGCGATTTCTCTGAAAGTACGATGGTGGTTAGGGGCTGGTCATTCATAGGCACCTGACCGTCCTCAAAGAGCAAGAACCAGACACCTCTGGCCCCAACAGATACCTATAATAATCCCTTACTGCTCCCAAGTGATCTTGTCATCTCTTAAATGGGGACTTTCCATCTTGGTCCCTTTTCTCCTGGGTACCAGCATGGCTGGGCAATCCAGGAGGTCTCCTTTGCTCCTGAAGGACCCAGGTCAGCAGTAACTAGTCCTGAAATCTCAAGTTAGGGTTGGGATTCACCTTCAGGCTTCTGACCTCCTCCTGGCAATGGCTAACTCTCATAGGTCTGAGGCTGCCCCACCCCTGAGGGCACATAAGACAGGCACCTCACCCTACCACTTGCCTCAGTTCTGACCTCTGGCCTGACGAGTATGCAGACAACTTCTACAGTTGTATCTCCAGCACAGGTTAACAAGTCCCAAACTGAACTCTTGCTTTCACTCTCACTAGACCTGTGCCTTTGGTCTTCTTTTCTATCTCAGCAAATGGCTTTTCCATCTTCCCAGTAGTTCAGGTGGAAACCTTGGAGTATCCTTGACTACTTTCATCTGTTAGCAAATCCTATGTGCTGGATCTTCAAAATATATCCAGAAGCTAACTATCAATATAATAAGCAGAATAGTCTTTTTATACCAGAAGATAGGTCATGTCACTTCTCTGATCAAACATTCCAATGGTAAAAGCCATAGAACAGACTATTAGCCCCTCTGTGATCTAGCCCACCCCCTACTACTGTCCCTCATTCATGTCAGTCCATCCTGGTTCCCTTGCTGTTCCTTTACATGCCAGACCTGGGCCTACCTCCCAACATTTGCACCTGCCTGGAACACTCTTCCCCCAGACCCACATCCAGCCTCCCTCAGTTCCGTCTTTGCTCACATGTTAACTTCTTAGTGAGACCTTCTCTGTACACACTCTTAAACTGCCCACATCGCCCCCTCACCCTACACTTCCTATCCCCCTGTCCTGCTTTATTGTTCTCCACAGCACTTATCCTGTGACCTGCTGTGTACCACACTCAGTTTCCATCTTTCTCTACTAGAATATAAGCTTCATGAGGGGAGTGATTTGTCTCCATTTTCCCTTGCATTACCATTTCCTTATTAATCATGTTTTTAAATGGCTATATAAAATTGTCCCCAGGCATTTTGTTTGATAGTTTTTTAGACTTTGGGATTTCTTACTCAAAATCTGAGGTTCTTCCTAGAAATTTCCTTTAAACAAAGACTGATGGACTGGGTGACCTGCAAGCAATAGAAGGTACCAACGGTCACCCCAAAACTGTTCAGTCACCTCTTTCTTGTTTGACTGTGTGGAATTCTGATTAATTTTAGCTTTAAAGTCAAATAGAAACAGGAATATGTAAAAAAGTAAAATAAAATGATTAGCTCAGTTTTGAAAATCTTTACTACATCCCCCATTTCAATATTCTATTTAGGATGGAAAATTTCCCCAAGTGCTAGAGAACAAAAGCATAATGGGAGCTTTTCCTGCTTGTAACTGACACCAATTAATCTTCATGATAAAGATTTGTTAGGCTGAGACAGCAGAATTAAATGCATTTAATATGACTCTTTTGCAAACATCTGTTGAAGAAAGAGACAAAACCAATGCCAATAGGGCTGTGTTAAGGCTGTAGCGTGTCCAAATTTTTTTGGCCATAAGTGATTATGTTCTAATGAAACCTCATAGGAACGGGCCTCCTAAGAATCATGTAAATCAGAGATGAAGAAAATGTTACCTTACTCTTGACAAATGCAAGACAAATCTTTGCAAACCACATTCGGCTAGTTTTTTTATACCCAAAAACCCTCTGAGGAGAGGCGTTAAATGTTCCCAAAGCAGGAAGCTTTCCCAGTCGCTAATCTTCAGTGCCCCTCTCACCCTCCCAGACCACCACTGACAAACCCCACATACCACAAAATGACTCTCCAATCGTATTTCAAAATAATGAATTAGCAATCCTCACGGTGACCTTGCAGAAGAAAAAAACAGGCTTTGCACTCCTGCGCTTAGATTCAGCCTAAGCAGCACTGGGAATGAGAGCATGAAAAGAAGTACACTGTGGTCCAGGTACTTCAAATCTGTACAGATTTGAAATGAGATTTGTTACTGAAGAACTCTCATCCAGCAATGACATTTGTTACCGAAGAACTCCAGGACCAAAATCCCTGGCAATGTCCAGACAGAGTCAACCAAGGAGTGTCAGGAGGAATATAAACAAGGCCAAATCACAAAGGAATAGTCTGTGCTCCATCCAGCAGACCCAGCTGAACAACAGCCACTTCACACAATAGGTTTGTAAACCTCACAAGTCTGGCAAGGGCCAGAGTGAATCACCTCTGACCATGTGGAGACGTACTGTGTCTTGAAATGAGTCTGGACTATTGAGTCACCAGGTCCCACACTTTCTAAAATAATGAGGAAGTTGCTCGACAAAATTTCCCATCTTGAGAGATGGGAATCCAAAGTGTGAGTGTGAATGTGGGAACCCTGGGATGCGTGTAAATATTGTCACCAAGGAACAGCACGCACATATGCCCAAAATACCCATGTTGGAAAAGTTGATAGTAACATGTTTGCATCATGCCCTTAGGTAGGAATTCTTTTTTTTTTTTTTTTTTTTTAGCGGTACACGGGCCTCTCACTGTTGTGGCCTCTCCCGTTGCGGAGCACAGGCTCCGGACGTGCAGGCCCAAGCGGCCATGGCTCATGGGCCCAGCCGCTCCGCGGCATGTGGGATCCTCCCGGACCGGGGCACGAACCCGTGTCCCCTACATAGGCAGGCGGACTCTCAACCACTGCGCCACCAGGGAAGCCCAGGAATTCTTAAATACGTGTACAAGTTATTCGGCAGAGGATAGAATGGACACGTTTGTGAAAGCAGGATATTTGAATCCATGGTCACAAATTAACTGTTAATGTATTTGAAAAGAAGGGCCTGGTTAACCACCCAAGGACAGAGTTGGGTGACTAACCCTAGGACGGAGCCAATCTCACCCTCTGGTCCTCACTACCCACAGCCCTGCAGAGGGAGTTAGAAGCACACCTCCCTTACTGGATCTCTTGAGCTATTAGCCAACTCCAGGAATTTATGCAAAGGCAAGCAGAAAAGGCAGGTTATTTTCACCTCTTACTTGTACACTGAACTCACGTTCAGGTTAGTAGGTCTGTCGAAGCAACGACACAGAATAAGACTTTTCAGATTTTTCGAGAAGAAGGGCTACTTTTTAATTTCTGAAGTTCTCCCGGGCAGTGGGGTCTGAAGCAGAAAAGGGTGGTAAAGGATGTAATTCTCTAATCAGAAATGAGAGGCCATTTCCCTCCTCTGGGCATCTCACTATGCAATTAAACAGAGCCACAGGCCAGTGGCTGGGCCAGAATCAGCAGGACTGACCGGATGAGGGCACTCTGCTTTAGGAGACTTTGTGGGACTGCTGCAGGAGAAGACAAGAGCTCAGAGCCCATAGTTATAATGTCTGTGGACAAGGGCCTCTTGCTTCCTGAGCCTCAAACATACCGTCTAGAATTCTAAACCAAAGGAAGACACGAAAACAGTGAGAGGACTTAGGCCACACTAGTCTAGAGCAGGGAGTGACAGCAACGGCCTGTTTTGTTTTAATCTGGCTTTATGCCACCACCTTTAGAGGTGGATGTATTTATCCACTGGATATTTATCTTTGGTCCCTATCAATGCATATGGCCTGGTTCTAGGATCCCTCTTTTTCAATGGGGTGTGCAGGGTCAGAGATAGCCATGAGAAAAGTTTTGTACCACATAGAGAAGACTGTAATACAAAAAATTTGGAAAGAATCAGACCAGAGGGGTAGAGAAATACTTTAAATAGGTACTTTAAATAAATACTTTAAATAAAAATACTTTAAAGAGCTCTCCAAACAGGCAACTCTGTAAGGAGTAGAATCTATTTTCTAAAGTAACTCCAGAACCTCCAGCAGACCTCCAGCCAGCATCTGACACGTTATTTACTGGAAAAACATGAAGAGCTTAATCAGATAAAACTATACCCATAGAGACTTAACCTTGGCTGTTCAAATCCTAAGAGACTATTATTTATCATTAAATATTCTTTGCTGTAGATATGCCCTGTATACAACCACACTCACTCCCTCCTGCCCCTGCCATTCTCCATGACATGGTTTAGGAATTTCCCTCCTTCCTTGAAGCCTGTTGATCTACTCTGGCCCTCACTGCTTCTCTACCACACTGTCTACCTCAGTGACATACGATACTCTTTCTCCTCCATTAGACCATGGGCTCCTTGAGGGCAGGGCCAGTGCCTCCCACTTAAGTCTCTACTGTTTGTTTGCCAAGGACAGTGCTGACCACACATGCTTGCTGGACCAGACTGGAGAAAAGACACATGCACTTTTCTATCACAGCTGAGGACGCAGATCTGGCTTCGTCTGTCTCTGGTTAGGGTGCTAAGTGTCCATAGTAGAAATCTCCGGACCAAGGCAGAATGGTGAGGGGACACTGTGCCCCAACAGAAGGGGAGGGCTGGCCTCTCTTCTGGACCTGGAGGTCTGGACCTATCCACTGAGCCTATCCACTGAGATCCCTTCCCACCCACCCACCCACCTACACACACACACACACACACACACACACACACACACACACACACACACACACACGTGGGGAAGCCGAGCCGCCTGGAGACTCGGACCCCGAGATGCAGATTACAAGTACCTAAGATGGGCTCAGTTGTCTTGGGGCTCCTTTCTGAGGTATTCACTTCCAAGGACTGTAGGAGTACCAGGTGCTCTAAGTAACTTGAGGAAAAGGAAAAGAAAGATAATAAAGCATTGAGAGCACAGATTCCAGCTGTATTGTTTGGGTCTGGATCTCGACCTTCCATTTAGTTAGCTGTGTGACCTGGGGCAATTCTGTACACTTCAGGGCATCATCTGGAAGACGGAACACTTCATAGGATTGCTGTGCTGTTTGAATTATTTAATCTGTGTAAAGCATGGAGACCACTGTCTGGCCCATCGTGAATGTCCTCTAATTGTTAGCAACAGTCCCCATTATCTGAGAAGCGAGGTTAAGGCTCCATGGGCCCCTCCGCTACAGGCTGGGGAAGGGGGGGGAGGGGAGAACAGGAGAGCCAAAAAGACCTAACACACTGGTTCTCCAAAGGTAAGGGGCTGCACACCTGGGAACTTGTTGGAAATGCAAATGTGGGACCCCTCCCTAGATCTACTGAATTGAAAACTTTGTAATTAAAAACCCTTCAGGTGATTCGGATCCAGGCTTAAGTTTGAGAACCCCTGGTCAAAGGAACTAAGAGAAAATCGTAGCCTCCTTGGTTAAGGCAGCTCCAATTTCCAGCTCTGGGATGATCAGCAAGTTAAGGCTGGTGGGAAACCAGGTTGGAAAACTAATTTCTTAACAGGAGAAGGGCTGAGAGGAATCAATTCAAGGGGCAAAAGGAATCTATTTTAAAGAAGAAGTTGCTGGATTAAAAAATTAACCAACAAATTAGCTAGCAAAATGCCATAATATTTCCAGGACAGGGCTGATCTCTCAAGTTTTCTATTCATAGCCATCTAGCCAGATAAAAGGAGTGATAGCGCCTTCTAAGGCTACATGGGGGAGCCACGATTTGGCCCATGTGGGGTTTTTTTTGTTGTTTTTTTTTTTTTTGGTGGTACGCGGGCCTCTCACTGCTGTGGCCTCTCCCGCTGCGGAGCACAGGCTCCGGACGCACAGGCCCAGCGGCCATGGCTCATGGGCCCAGCCGCTCCGCGGCATGTGGGATCTTCCCGGACCGGGGCTCGAACCCATGTCCCCTGCATCTGCAGGCGGACTCTCAACCACTGCGCCACCAGGGAAGCCCCCATGTGGGTTTTAAGAGTGTTGTCAGAACAAGAAACAAAGTTTGACCAGGCCTGGGATGGCTCATGAATACAAAGAAGATGAAAATTCCTGTTTTAAAGCATTGTTACCATAGAATCACACCTTCACAAGCCACCCCCTCATCTTCCCAGAGTTTTGTGCGGTCCCAAGGAGGAGGGTGGAGAGGGGTCTGCAGGAGACCCAGAGGAGCCTGGACCACAAAGCCAGGGCATTACCTCTAAACGGTTGCTCCGGAGAGCCTTTAGTGAAGAAGTTATCAACTCACGGGTCTGACGATGAACCACGAGACACATGTAGCAACAGGAGCAAAATTCTCTTGATTAGAGAACGATGATATTTTGCTGAGTTTGGGAGGGACGGCACAGACGCTGTACAGGTTGTATGGAGCTGAACACATTACACCTGAACCAGATGTTAGGTGAAAAAGTTGTGAGTTGATGGGATTATCACGTAAGGGATTACTCCATCTCCTTCCTCTCCACTTTGTCCTCTGCCTTTTCTTCCCTCCTCTGGTGTCCACTGGGCACAGATCAGCATTATTGAGTGTCCAGCTGGGTATTGTGATGTCAGAGGCATCACCCAGAGTGGATGATGCCTGAGGAGACTAGTAGCCCAGCCCTGTTTGGGGACACAGACCTGATATGAGCTCCCGTGACACCAAGCTCCCTCCATCTACCTGATCACATCTCACATCTCCTACATCTCCGGAAGTCCTTATCTTCCCCTCCCAAAACCAATATGGTGCTTCAGGGAAACTGAGGCACAGAGAAGCTCACCCAAGGTCAGGCAGCCATACCCTAGTATGGCCATGAACAGTGCCAGAGCTTCCTGACCGCTTGTCCACACCAGTCCAGGGGACCTGGCTGCCTTTTATAGAAAGTTTCCACACACCTTCTATTCCTAACCCTGATCACAAGCATCGCCAGTCCACATGCCTCCAAAGCACCAGCAGACTCTGTGTCACAGCCTTAGTAACGTGTCTCATTTAGGACCATGAGCACAACTTGTTTGCACGGGACACTGAATTCCTGATATTCTTCCTGGGCTGCTTTTTTGTTTTTATTTCAAACACGGCTAACTACTCAGGCCTTTTATATATCAAGAACGCTGACTTAATTCTCCAAGAAAAATGAGCAGTTTTACCACACACAACTGTTCTTGGTCAGCCTCAAGGTGCCAAGAATGTCAAGGGTTTGCAGTTTGAGGGTAGGAAGAATACTTCGTTCCTAATGGCCCATGGTGAGGCAGGACCCAACTAACAAGTATTTGTTTTTATTTTGCAGGCTAACAGAAACAGTACTGATAAAATGAAAGATAATCTAATAAGTAGATAATCTAATAAATAAATATAGATGTGTACATATACACGCACACATAAACACACATATATGTATTTTGAAGTTACCAGAATGCCTTGATTGAGATCTAAAATGGGTAGAGCCTTTGGAAGAAAAGGAAGCAAGACCCTCAGAATAAGATCTGCATGTGAAGGTGAAGAACAGATATATAACCTTCAGTACATGGCTTGCTCTACTAATCACTGAACAGATTCCAGTACCTAAATAAAGCCTCAGAAAGCACACATATGGGAAGAACTAGCTCATTTATAAAACAACTGATGGGCCAAGACAGGGAGCGCTCACCAGCCAATAAGGTGACTTGGTTTCTCAACATGACAGAAGTGCATTTTAACTGTGTAGTAAATAAAATAAAACTTCATTGTAAAAGAGCCCCAGTGTCCCCCATGTGATCTGTCTTTGCTGCCTCCTCATGTGACTGGCCTCCCAATTTAGAGCGTAACCAACTCCCAATGACCTGTAATAACACCATTCCCAAATTAGAGCTCTCAATTTGACTTGGCCTCGGTCCCTCCCTCAAAGCAAAATAAAGCATCCGTTTTCTTTTTTTCACATTCATAATACTCTCCTTTTGGAGTTGCCAACTCAAACCCTGTTCCAGTCAGATTGAGCCCTTCCTCTATTTTTTTTTTTTTTTTCTGGTTAGCCAAAGAGCCTGATGGAAAAACACCAAGAGCAAAAACAAAAACAAAATCAGATGAAAATTCCAAGTAAGTGACATTCAGCTGGAAAAGCGATGATTCACATGCAAATAAAAATCTCCCTGAATTCACTGTTATATGACGCAAGCCCCTGGCTTCAACATAAAAAGGGCAGAATGAAATCACCCACAATTAAACTCACTGTGGAATACTGGAATTCTCTGGCTAGGCCTCCCCAATTAATGATAAGAAAACCCCCAACTGTAACAGAATGCAGCTAATTGTGCTGGATCCCAGGGCATCCCCACCTCAGCTGACATTCACTGCCGGATATTCCCCAATCCAGCTTTCTCCACCTTCCTTCAGCCCTGACCTGGACCAGCATAGTCTACATGAAGATGGGGCTCTGGTCTCCCAGCAGCAGCCCTCCTTTCCGGGAAGACATCAGGGGATTGTGCTGAGAACCGTGGCCCTCTCACCCCGACTCACCACCCCCAGATGCTAGTGTGCAAGAGAGCTTTCTTAGGAGCTCTGGGGAGCTCTCCCCAAGACTAAACAGAGCCTTTGTCTGAGCTTCACAGCATCCTCAGCTTCTGATCTCAAGTCCAGCCAGAGATAGTTCAGCAAGTCACCTCCCCTGACTGATAAATAATTTACCATTTCACTTTCCCTTTTTTTTTCCAGGGGAAAGTTGGTCAGACACCACTTTCTTCTTCTCCAGGTGGTTCCCTTAGGATGCACAGTCCATCTGCGTGAGAATCACAGAATTCTGGAGATGGAAGGGCCCTCAGAGATTCTCTGGCCCTTCCTTTACTAGTTTTGGGCCTCCCACCTTTCTTCTTCCCTGATGGTCACCTGGGCTGAACCGAGCCACGGGGATGCCACTTTCACCATCAAAGAGAGCTAGAATTATCGAAGCCCTAATCCATCTCTCTGCAACTTCTTTCCATTCAACAAAGGTCAGTTTTTCTGAAACTGCAAAGAATAAATCTACAGATACTTGTACACTCGTGTTCATAGCAGTGTTATTCACAATGACCAAAAGCAACCCCCAAATCCATCAACAGAGAATAGAGGATGGATAAACAAAATGTGGCCATACATACAATGGAATATCATTCAGCCTCTAAAAGGAAGAAAATTCTGACACATGCTACAACATGAATGTATCTTGAAGACATTATGCTAAGTGTAAGAAGCCCCATACGAAAGACAAATATTGTATGATTCCACTTAGATGAGGTACCTAGAATAGGCAAATTCACAGAGACAGAAAGCAGAATAGTGGTTACCAGGGGTTCAGGGGAGGGAGGATGCTACTGTTTAAACTGTAAAGAGTTTCTGTTTGGGATGATGAAAAAGTTCTGGAAATGGAGAGTAGTGATGGTAGCACAACATTATAAATATAATTCGTGTAATAGAACGGTACACATAAAAACTTTTAAAATGGCACATTACAATGAAAAAATACAATAAAAAAATCAACTTCCCCTTTCACAAGATAGCCATCCCCCTAAATTTTCTTTTTCAGGCTAAAACTCCCCAGTTCCTTCTAATAATCTGTTTTTGGGGGCCGCACGGCACGTGGGATCTTAGTTCCCCCACCAGGGATCGAACCCGCGTCCCCGCTGTAGAAGTGCAGAGTCTCGGCCACTGGACGGCCGGGAAAGTCCCATCATCTTTAGATAATATGATTTCTAGACCCCACGGCCTCCTGACCACCATCCTCTTGGTCCAGGGTCCTCAGGGTCTCCCCAGGGTCTCCCTCAGAGGCACCCAGCTTAACCGCCAATCGAAAGGCTCACAGAACGGGCCCACGGCCTGCCTGTTTTGGCTACCAGGACAGAAAGGTCTAGGTTCAAAACACATGCCCTATCCCACCCCACCCACCCTGCGGCTGCTTCCCCAGGCCCAGATCCATTTCCCAGACAGCTGTGGGCAGCTGCGGCTGAGAAGTGAAACCAGCAGAGGCAACTGGCGGAGGGGTGGGAGTGGGGGCAGTATCCTAGCTGAGCACGCTCTGGCCTTTACACAGATCTCCCTCGTTTCTGTGGGTGTCGGGCAGCTGAAAACGGGGCAGGCACAGGAGGCGTTTCTCTCCAGGCACTCGGGGATGCCTCTTATCAGCCACCCACCAGAACACACCAGCAGCCTGTAGCCAGCATCACAGGGGGCTCAGCCACCCCGGCTTGACCAGCCTCGCTGGGCTTCAAGCACTCGCCCCTATCGGACCATCTGGAAAAGGTTTGAAAGTTTGAGGCAGGGAAAGTTCCCTTTTGCATTTTAAAGGATGTTGAAACTGAGCAGCCTGGGTGTTGGTCTGATTCCACGAGTGAGTAATCCATTTCCTGCAAGTAAACTGCTCACCCTTTGGAAATGGACCAGGGATTTTGGGGTGCCATTTGAAGTGTCACTAGCTGGGTAAATATTTACTGGCACAAGCCATGGAGCTTTTCTAGGAATGTCAGTTAATTTACTAAATTAATGACCCTTAAGGTGGCACCCTTAAAAAAAGTTAATTTGTCTTTTATAATGGGTGAGCAGTTTATGCCTGGGACAGGGTATTGGGGGAAGGGTGCTTCTCTGACTGCTTAGAATAACCACATATAAATTAAAACCAGGCCTGACTTTAAAGTCTCTACCTTCTAACTTTTCTTGACTCCTGATTTTCTATTAAAATCTGAGCCAATGATGGGTTGACTTTGGAAAACTCTGTTTTCTCTGCCAATAATCTGCCTGGAGTTTCAAATGACAGGATTTGAAAAATCCCTTCTCTGTGAGTCTAGTGGCCTCAGGGATTCCATACAGATCTCCTACATCCCCACTTATTCAAAGACTGTGCGCCTCTGGATATACCTGGAGACATGCCTCCTGTGCTCCTGTGTGGAACAATTTAGACTTTAATCAGGTGGCTTGGAAAAGCCTTTTGCGCTGAAGAATAAAAAAGGTGATTTCTTTTTGGCTCAAATGATCACTTAAACAATCCTCTCAAAAAGACTCCTGTGCCTCCTGCTTCATGAAACAGGCAATCTGCAGGAAGTAATCTACATTTTCTGATTAAAACTATGCAGACAGAGGAGTGTTTTTAGAGCTCTGCTGAAAGAGGAAGAGTGTGTGTGTGTGTGTGGTGGCCTCTGAGGTAGGAATAAAGCAAACTGAGAAGCGATTCTCAGTGGAAGAATCATAGACGTTTATGAAGCTGATAGAGAAAAGGTCACTCTGGATTCCCAATCTCATGCTCAGCCTACCGTCAGCACTCTTCAACCTCTCTCAGAATGAGCCCTTTTAGTAACGAATCTAGGATCCATATGTGACTGTGTTGGTGGGCTCAGCCATCACCGCCACCCTCGGGGGTCTTCCTAGACAGAAATGGGGGTTGCTGTGACCCTGCCTGAACCCTGGCGTGGTCCTGCGCTTCCAACTGTGCTCTACCTCACAACCACTTGTGCCCGGGTTTTAGGCCAACCCTACAGTATCCTAGAATCAGATGCCACCTACCTGCTATTCCATCCCCATCAGGGGTACCCTGGGAGGGAGATGGCTGTGACTCCGAGAGACGACAGCTCTCCCCCAGTGTTCTGGAGCCTGAGCCTCTAAAGGCCAGAGCATCAGCACATACTTCCATCCATGGAGAACCAGGCAGGGTGCTCGCTTGGGTACACAGCTTCCCCCAGCAGGGCCCACCTTTAACAGCATTGCACAGCGGCTGGCGACGGAAGAAAACAATATGCTGGCTGCTAAGAACACACGCTTGGTGATCCAGGTAGCCAGCAATGCTGAAAACGGTGTTTTCCCTTGTTCATTCGTTTCCTTCCTTTCCAATAGGCCTATGTACAATGCAGCACGGCTTAAACGGCAGTCACCGAATGCCTGAAAAATAGGGCTGGCCTATCCTGTTAGTAGAGTGGAAATTTGCTCTTACTTTATTTCCTTTTATGCTTTAATTTGGCACACATTTATTCTCCATGGCATTATCTTTCATATTTATCTTTTGAAGAATGCAGCCATAGTCAGAGTACAGATCTGGAACAGAACATCATGGGATGTTGATTGTGTGCTGAGAAACTCCATCTTCAATACTTTTTGGAACAAAAGTCAATGCTTAAAATACAAGTGATGATCAGTAAGCATTAATATCAACAGGGTTACCGGGAGTTGGGAAATGTCAGAGAGATTCACAAGATGAGCCTTCAGTGGGATGTGTGCTGAGATGAGCACTGGATGAGAGTTAGGGGTCCACATATGGTGTGTGTCCCTTGGTTACCATTGGCACAGGCACTCAACAGCCCCCAGGAAACCACCTTATTCTATTTTCTGTGACTCTCTCCTGTACAGACCTGGCCTGGGAGATGGAGAGGTCACAGAAGAGAGCAAATGGACTGACACAGTAGAGACAGGAGGCCGACAGGGAACTGAACAAGCCCCAGCTACTTCTGCTGCTTTCTGAGTCCCAGGAATAGGTAGAACTTACAGATGTCTCCCCCTATAAACTCATACCTCAAGATTCTTCCATGCATGCAGCAGGCTCCCTATGACCTCAGACATTAAAGCCCATGTTGGGGGATGAGAAAAGGGCTCCTTCTTTACCCAGGGATTCCTGAACCACACACCCCTTTAATGGAATACCCACCAAAGGGGTATTCATAATATTCACCCCTGCACTCCCTGTAAGGCCAGTCCTGTGACCAACACTGGATGTCATGATAGCTCTCTTCAAGACCTCTGCATTTCTTCTTAAAGTGGGATATTGCATCAGTCATAAATCTTTTTCCATCATCTGGAGCAGTGGTCCGTCACAACTTACTTCTACTGCTTGTCATTGGGAAGATTTCCAATTCCCAATTTGTTTTTGTGGGGTTTTTTTTTGTGGTACGAAGGCCTCTCACCGCTGCGGCCTCTCCCGCTGCGGGGCACAGGCTCTGGACGCGCAGGCCCAGCGGCCATGGCTGACGGGCCCAGCCGCTCCGTGGCACGTGGGATCCTCTCGGACTGGGGCACGAACCTGTGTCCCCTGTATCGGCAGGCGGACTCTCAACCACTGCGCCACCAGGGAAGCCCTCCCACTTTGTTTAAATGTAAGGGAACTGCTGAACTGGTCTCCCTGAATATTTTTCACTTGGGGCTCCATCAAAAAGTGACTAAAAACTTTTCCAAAATCAGCGGTGCCCCGCACACATAATGATCAACGTGCACACATAATTACATTTACCTCCTCAACCTCTGGTTATGGATATCTAACATCTGTGGAGGACTTTCTTTAAAAGTTGGCAAAATCTCTATCTAAACATTATCACATCTAATTTTCAAGACAAGTGTGACTAGGCAGGCGGTGAGAAGCTGAGGCTGGCGGAGGTGAAGCAATGAGCCCCAGGCCCTCTGTGCAGGCTTAATCCCCGCTCCCCAGCCGGGCGCTGCTGTCCTCTGGCCTCTCACTGTGAGGCTAGGCTAAGGCTTGCTGGAAGAAGGTCTGCACAACTCGGCCTGATCTGTTCACTGTTTTCTTAGCTCTTCTTACGAATGACTCTAAATGTCCTGGATGGACATCAGAAATTTAATAATAGTTTAAGCGCACATCCCAGCATGTCTCCAAAGCAATGGAGAATCAGATTCTAAAAGCAAATAAGACACTGCTTTATTCTCCTTTCTCTGGCTCTGCTGGCAGGGTGTGAGTGAGTTGGGTGTGTCGGGTGAGGGGAAAAAGCCTCCAGAACATACCATTATGATTATCTAACAATAACAACACTCTCACTGGCAGCGTCCACTGAAAAGATTAAGAGCATGAGGTTTCTTTTATTCTACACGGCCACAAGCTTCTGAAGTAAAAAACAAAGTAAAAATATAAACTGCTTCATTAGGTCTCAGTGATGCTGGGTACTTTGAGTTTTCTTTGAACTTTAACGTGATGAACTGAAAAATGTGTTGGAACAGAAGTCTCTGGATCTTGTTTCAACTAAATCACTTTTCAATTTGCCAGAAAAAGATATTTAACAAATGTGGCTAAATTTAAGTAACTTAATTTAGTTAACTTTCCATTAAAATAACCCTATCAAAAAGTAATCGTACACTAAAAAGGCCTCAATACCCGCATTACAACCCTAAATATCACCTCTGCTCACAGGCCAGGGACAAACACAATCCAAGTCTCTCAGCCACAGACCTCAAAATTACACCACCTTTTGGCAAGATGCAACTCCACGGCAGAAGCATTCAAAAGTGAGTGGTGGGGTTTCCCTGGTGGCGCAGTGGTTGAGAGTCCGCCTGCCTATGCAGGGGACACGGGTTCGTGCCCCGGTCCGGGAAGATCCCACATGCCGCGGAGCGGCTGGGCCCGTGAGCCACGGCCGCTGCGCCTGCGCGTCCGGAGCCTGTGCTCCGCAGCGGGAGAGGCCACAACAGTGAGAGGCCCGCGTACCGCAAAAAAAAAAAAAAAAAAAAAAAAAAAAAAAAGTCAGCATGAAGTGTAATGATAAGGCATTCGCTCTGAAAGTCCTTGTCTGAAGATCTTTACTACTATGACCTAAAAGCTTCACTCAGGCTCAGACCTCAGGGTATACTCTGAAATCCAGTCTTTGCCTAGGATCCTGCATCATCTGGAAAGGGAAGAAAGTTTAAATGTTCTTCGTTGCACATTGGTATTTTTAGCACACTTAGAAGAGATTAGACTGTTTTTCATGTAATTCATTTCTCATAATATTAGCGCTTGTGTTTTAAGAGCACGGTAGCAGGGACCTATTGTTAGAGAAGACAAGATCAGAATAAAATGGCTGAGTTATCAGGTATATTGCTCGTTGTCTTCTGTTGCTGAAAATATCTCCTCAATGTCCACCTTCCAATTAGCAGCGCCCAAATAGTCCTGGTCCAGTGGACTGTAGACATATAAGAATCACCAAAAGCCAACTTTACATATTTGACCTTCAGTCCCAGTCTCCAAGAATCATGGGCAGCTGGCTCATCTGTGAGTTTCCACAAAGTCCTACCAGTCGGTCAGACCCAAAATTCAAACCCAAGTCAGTAAAAAATAAGCGTTTGAATATCTGTCTTCCTTGTTTCCCCCACTTCCTCCTGCTGCCTATGTTTTGTATTTTTAACTACTTTTAAATGTTACATAGCACAAAGAACGGGGAATGACACTGGAAAAATGTTTGGGGACAAGTTTAGGTCAAGCAGAGGTAAAATAAAAGGTTGGGATTATCCAGGGTTTCAATCATCCATGCTCTCCCAGTAGACTGTATATTTTATATATATATATGTATATGTATGTATATATGTATATATGTAAATAAATGTGCCACATGCACACACAATTATGGATAGGTAGGTAGACAGAGAGATAGAGGGATAGAGAGAATAAATGAATGATATTTGGCTGCAAGTCATTAGAGACAATTTAAAAAGAATTCAGATACTAGTATAAACCCCAGGAGACTAATTCAGTAGACAAAAATGCCCTTTCAACCAAACAGTTCCAACATATGAGAGAATTTCCTCCTTTCACCAAAGCCAAATATTTTACTGTGCTTTAAAAGACTAATTAAAACAACATTGTGGTATTCAAGCATGCGTGGGTTATGGAGAAGAACCTCCACTTCATGAGCAGACACTGAATCTATGGCAAGAGCTATGCAGGAGGAGCAGAGAGACCATGCTTTGTTTCATTGATATTCACACATCCACTTGGTAAGAACTGGAGCTTGGAACTATGATTTCCATTACAAAGCCCCTGAAATGCCAGGAATGAGTCATGGCATTGTGCCTGCGCAGTGCACTGATTTTCTCCATTAACCAGGCATACATACTGACAATTTCCAGGAGAAAAGCTGAATGAGTCAGTTTCAGGAATAAACCACATCAGAATGCTATGTGCGTGGGGGAGGTAGGGTAATAAGAATGGCGTTTTTTGGTTATTGTTTTATTCTCTTTAAATAGAAGCATTCATAAAATGTATTTCTGCAAAGATTGCTAAAAGCATAGATCCATCCAATTACCAGGATTCTAACACCATGACCCGTTAGTTACCCAAACACTACACAGTGTGGTAAAACTGCTAGGACCAATAATAGCTTCTCAAGGACAATTCCACAGCCCCTTTCACACATACTGCACTACCTTCTGACCACTTCCAAACACCTTCTCTTGTCCTGACTTTCTTCTTCAGGTGTCTTCCACTAGCCGGCTTTCACAGACAAATGGGAAGTCGCTAGAAGATAACAAGTTGGATAACAAAATGGCCAGAATTCAAGCAGGTCATGGGCAGTGATTCAGCAGGTACACACAGGCCTCTGGCTTCAGTGGGAAGCAAAATGCATAACGCAAGGCTCTAGACCATGGGGACCCCTTCTGCATCCTGGCATGCTCCCTCTTGCCATTCTAGCTAAGGAAATTGGAGTCCAGATGTCTTTAGCTGTCATCTTTCTTGAGAATAGCTTCCGAGGTTTAAGAGGTAAAGAACTAGAACACTGTCATCCTGGCTATCTATTAAGAAAATTTTTATTTGAGCGTATTTTGGGAAGCCCAGCAAGGTAGAAATATTGAAACTGAGAAGAATCACAATAAATGGAGAATTGTGAATACGCCAAAAGCACTTGTAAAGCCAAAATGAGCAGTTAACAAACAAGGGTGATTACGAAGAGCCGGCCTATCTCTTTTCTAATAAGGACCTGCTGCAGTATTCAGGGGCTCCTTTGTCCAGGATTATACTCAGTTGTTCTACATCTTTCCTAGGACTGAGCCACAGGCTTGCTTTTTCTTTTTTTGGATTTGGCCTCCAATGTTTAGGCACGAGTCAGTACACAGATGAATAGATTAGCTGAGCTAATTTAAGGGAGCCCTACCATGGAAGGATTCTTTTTTAGCCCTCTATATTTAGGTTAAGGTTTGTGCCTGAGCAAGACACTAACTGAAGTGCTGAATTTTCTAAACCATGCCAGGGAGGAAACACTTTTATGAGAACTTCCTAACAGGCTATTCGCTTGTTCCCTGGGCTCTGATGTCCCCATAGCCACAGAGCCTTAAAATAGGCCAATTAAGGTGACCTCACTGATATTACGGGGTGACTCTAGCCTCGTTTTCATAAATGCAGTGAGCACACACTTGCTGGGGAATCCTGGCTGGTAAATATCCCTGCCAGACAAAACTTGATAAAACTTAATTTGATGAGACAGCTTGATTGAATTGCTACCGGAAGCAATCATTGTGATTAAATCACAGAGTTCCTAAATCTTACAGTTGGTAACAAACTCAAGACTTTGAAGCTCTTCACTGCTGAAACATGAATTCGCATGTTCTCACCCTGTTGCTTAATCAGACCTATTGCGTGGCTAAGGAATAAGTTTAAAGTTTGGCCCTCAAGCAAACACTTCAGAAAGATTCCGTGGCTTCCTGGCTATAAAATAAGCTGCTCTCCATGGTAGAGGATGTTGTGCCTTCTTTTAAAATCTCTTCCAATCCCATTGATTTGGGTGTCATTTGGGGCATGGCTACATCGATGCTAAAGAATATACTGCACTGTGACTATGACAATGTGTCGATGGATTTCCTTCTCATTTAAAGGCATCTGCAGAAAGGTGGACTCCATCTGTGTCCTCCTGCTGGCAGAGACTAAACACCTGTATGGTAGAAACCAAGCCAGGATCCACTCAGTGTCAAATGGGCCTTTGGAGAACAGAATCAATTACCCACTGCCTTTTCTTTTGTTTCTCAAGTTTTAAGCAAGCTGCTGTTGCATTCTTACTTGTTTAGAGAATTTATGTCCAAAAAGCATCTTAGAAGAGCAGCAAAACTCCTGCCCTTCTCTCCCTAAACGTGGACTAGATTGACTTGGCAGCATCTTTGCTGCCACTGAATATATTAACTTCTTACACGAGGCAAACCTCTTACCAGGTTCTTCTCACTCATTCTGCAGGGACATAAGCTTCCTTTGCATAACCTCTTCTTCCCATTGAAAAGAATGAGAACGCCATGCTTTAACATTTTGACATTTCTTTTTGGATGCAAGTGGAATGCTAAAATGGATTTAGGTCCCAGTGGGGAGAAGTAAATGAATTTTTCACACACCTCCCCTCCTTAACTGTATGTGCCCTAAGCATGGCTTTTTAAGACTCAGAGAGTAGGTTGCATGCTCAGATAGCATCAGAGGCTTCGGAAAGCAGGGAAGAGTGGTCCCCGGAGTTAAGGTCTGAAAAAGAAAACAATCCAGATCCATGGGCTGAGGTTTAAAGTTTAACAGTAATGGCTGTGACTGTTTACACAGACAGAAGACAGTTATTTAAGGGTGAAATTTGATCTACCTTTAGCTCAGCCAAAATGATGATCCGAGAGAAGCATTACACTATTTCTTCTTAGACTCAGCTGCTGAAGGGCCCGCACAGCGGCAGGGTTGCCAGGCGAGAGGCCGCTGCTTCTTCCCAAGGGCCACAGAGCCACCCACCCTCACCCCAGGGCCCACGGCCCTACTGTAGAGCTTCCCCCAGTGATGCCTGGGCACCCTGACAGCAGGTGGGGATTCAGTGGACTTCCCAAATGTTCCTTCTAAGTGGGCTGAGAGGGTTAATGAAACCAGTCCAAACTTCAAGTGCTAAAAGCAACAGGCAGCCTGCTTTGCTGACACCATCACAAAACCCACAGTCAAGAACAAGACAGCCATTATTTCTTCACAGATCCTGAGGGAGCGTCTATTGCCTGTATTGTTTTCTAACTTTGGAAGCACTAAATAAGGATAACTTTTGGTTCAAGGTAGGAGACTGAATGTTTCTATGACCTCACTCTTTCTTACATAATATATTAATCAGGATCTTTAGGCTTAAGTTTGAAAGAGCCAAATTCTGCCTCTGGACATGTGTCACTCCCACTGAAGTTGATGTGACTTGGCCATCAGACAGCTGGGGGCAAACTTCACTCTTCATCAAGGATGTGATGGATAAGCAGTGGCTTCCAAGAACAGAATACAATGCTCTGAAAAAGAGCCACCAGTGGAGGATGGAAAAGATGCCTTTAAAGTTCACATCAGCACACACTCCCCACCATTCCTGAATGTACATGTCTACCTTCCTAGCTTGCAAGGGAACCTTTGAGCAATGGCCCCAGGCACCTCCCTGGAGATCATTCTAGATCTCAGGTGCACCATGGCTGCAGGCAGAATGCAGCCTGGGCCAGAAGATCTCTCTTCCAACCATTAATACAGTGATATTTCACTCTCAGTCACTTCATGGGAAGATGCATAGCAGGTTTCAGAGCCACAAATGACTTCATAGTTGCACTTTATCATTTCATTGTCCCCACGTTACAGACAGACTTTTATGGAAATTGATCTTGATTTGGTACATATATAGATTTATCACGCGTTACCTTGTTCCAAAAAGAATTTTAAATGACTTACATGTGGTCTTAGGAACTGCTCCCACATCCCCATAACACTTAAAAAACAATACAGTCGGCACCGCTATCCACAGGTTCTGTATCCTCAGATTGGAATCTGCAGTTCCGGGACCCGAGGACACAGAGGGTTAACTGTATTATCCTCTTGGAACTTGGACGATTCCTTAAAAATTGAATGTAGCCTTTACACAGCGAAAGTTGAAAGCAAATCAAACCTAAGGCATTCCAACCCTCCAATTTTTCACTTAAAAACAAATCCCAAGATGACGGGCATCCTCTCAGGGGCTCTGTGACTTTCTGCAGCCCTTTCTGAAGTCCTGTTGACTCCGCTATGAGTGCGGAGAGAACGGGGCAGAGCGTGACAGATTCCACGCCCGCACAAAGCGCGACACCCCCAGATGACTGAAAACAAAGTCCCCTGTGATTGGTTTGGATCATCCCCACCTCCCCGCCACCCGAGCAAAGAGAGTAAAGATGACTGTGTGCATCCCGAGGCTTAAAAGAAATAAAACAACAACAAAACAGCTGACTATACGCTAAAGAAAAAAAAATCTGTAATCTGAAAAGGAAGCAATAGTTGGGGGCAACGTGTGACGTTTCCTGCCCTCCTCCCCCACCCCTGCCACGCCTCTGCACCTCCCACCTCTTTGTCCCCCGACTTTAACTTCCTGCTGGGGCTCTGCTGCACATCTTCCCTGAGGTGTCAATTCAGGCCTGATAATCCAAACTTCGATTTCACGGCCACTGGCATCTGGTTCATCGCCAGGTTCACTGGAACTGAGATGTGGGGACCTACCCTCAGACAGGTTCAGATTCTGGCTTCATGCATACTGAATTCTGGAAGACTGAGTACATTTCACATTTTCGGTAAAGTCCAAGGTTCCTGGCCTGACACTCAAGACCCCCCATGGTCTCTTCCCAAGCTGCCTTCCCCCTCTCTCACCTTCCCCAAGCCCGTGCCTCAGTGTGGACTCTGCCTTGGCTCATGCAACCCTCCACGTGGAAGAACACCACCCACCTTCCCTTGAAGGGTAAATCCATACCTGTCCTTTGGCAAATTCATTTAACAAACACTAACAGGGGACTCACTGTGTGCCACGCGCTGTGCTAAGCACTTTACCTATCTCACTTAATCCTTGCAACAACCCTGAGAGGTAGGTACTATCGTTATCCCCATTTTAAAGATGAGGAAGCAGAAGCACAGAGATGTGACCTAGCCTAGCACTCAAGGAGCCGCAACCAAGTAGCAAATTGCCAAGGTTCAAACCTGGTGATCCAACTCCAGAATCTGCGTTCTTAATGATGATGCTAGGCTGCTTCTTTCATAAAACCTGCATGTCCCAACTCCAGCTAAAATCTCTCTCTCCTCCTTAATTCCGCAGCCCTTTAGTGCTATTTCTCTTATGGTCCTACCATTTGCTTCCTAACTTTCAAGATGTTTATGGGTGTTTCCTCTTTCCTGGGAGCAGGTAAGCTCCTGGAGGACAGAATCCATGTCTGAATCAACGCTGGCCCCTACAGTTCGCCCCCAAGACCTGCACAGGCTCCGTGGGTGCCTGTCAACATTTGCGTGTTTGTAGGTGGAAGAGAGCAGACAAGGAGGGAAGAAGGGACCTACTTGGCTAAGGGATCCCCTGCTAGAGTGAGGAAACACCTCATTCTTTGTTTTCAGCCCTATGTGGCTGTGACTTTTATGTTTACTTTGGTTGTTCTTTTTCTCCATTTTGGCCGCACCGCGCAGCATGTGGGATTTTAGTTCCCTGACCAGGAATCGAACTCGCACCTCCTGCATTGGAAGCGTGGAGTCTTAACCACTGGACCACCAGGGAAGTCCCTACTTTGGTTGTTTTTGGAGCAACTGTAGCTGCTGTGGTAGGGAAGGCAGGTAGTTTCTGTTTTGTTTTGTTTTTGTTTTTTGGGTTTTTTTTTTTGCGGTATGCGGGCCTCTCACTGCTGTGGCCTCTCGCGTTGCGGAGCACAGGCTCCGGACACGCAGGCTCAGCGGTCATGGCTCACGGGCCCAGCCGCTCCGCAGCATGTGGGATCTTCCCGGACCGGGGCACGAACCCGCGTCCCCTGCATCGGCAGGCGGACTCTCAACCACTGCGCCACCAGGGAAGCCCAGGCAAGTAGTTTTGAAGACTAAAGCTGTGTGCTATGTGCATACGAGGCATCAGCAGTCAAGTTCCCCTTTGTTCTTCCCAAATGCACGAGCTGCTTATAGAGGCAGCGGTAATGACAGTGATGGCAAGATCAGCAATAACAACAACAAAAACTCCTATGGATTATCGCATACCCGTACTAGGAACTTGCTATCCAGTGTTTGCAATCCTTTCAATAACCCTGCATCTAGGCCTTATCATCCTTATTTTACAGATGGGAACCAAGATTCAGAAAGGCTCACTCTTTTGGCCAAGGTCACAAGCTGGTAAAACATACAGTACAGAGTTGTAAACCCAGTTCTGCTTCCCTCAGGGTTGATCTGGGCTCCTGCAGGAGCTAAGAAGAGCAAGTCACCTGGCCTGTTCATTCCTTACTTCCTGGACTCTCTCTGTGGTTTAGTCTTTTAGGTGAAAAGCTACCATCACACATGCACAGTTCTTGCAAGAAACCAGGTGAATAGTAACCTTCTTTCACATTGCTCAGAGAGCCCTTAATTATTAGGAACAGACAGGATCACAGTCACAAAAATGTACCATGACATCTACAAGAGGGGGGTGCAGGTGGGGACGGGGGGGCAAGGGATGGGACCAGACAGATTTGTTTGGAGTAAAAGAGGCAGAGAGAGAACGAAATGTTTTGTTTAGAAGAAATAATAAATCACTTTTCATTAATCTATAAAGTTGTCTTAGTTGGGCCACAACAAACACTCGATGTGTTCAGAACTTCGCCACAAAAACATGTTACTGGTCTGGGGCATAAACAACTATTTTTCCTCCTATAGGAAAAGCAGTGCTTTTCACCTCGCAGGGGTGGGGCAGGAGGGAATCCCTCAAAATACAGCACACGCTTAAACGTGGTTCTGCTCTGATTCATCAAATCTGCAATAGTATTCAATTCACTTTAGGATTCTTGGCGCAAAATGTTCTTTAAATGCTTGCGAAATCATCTTTCCAATCTCCTAAGTGATAGGCTACTTCCCCTAATGTGCTCTTAAGCTCATGACAAGTTTAAGTTAGACTTTTCTGTGTGTGAGAAAAAAGTGGTGCTATCACAAGCAGAAATACTAACAGCTACTGGGGGTCGAGTTAAAAACCAACCACGTTACAGCTCAGTATCAATAAAAACAAACAAGCCAGTCCAAAAATGGGCAGAAGACCTAAATAGACATTTCTCCAAAGAAGATATACAGATTGCCAACAACACACGAAAGGATGCTCAACATCACTAATCATTAGAGAAATGCAAATCGAAACTACAAGGAGGTATCACCTCACACCGTCAGAATGGCCATCATCAAAAAAATCTATAAACAATAAATGCTGGAGCGGGTGTGGAGAAAAGGGAACCCTCTTGCACTGTTGGTGGGAATGTAAATTGATACAGCCACTGTGGAGAACAGTAATGGAAGTTCCTTAAGAAACTAAAAATAGAACTACCATAGGACCCAGCAACCCCACTACTGGGCATATACACTGAGAAAACCATAATTCAAAGAGAGTCAATGTACCACAATGTTCACTGCAGCACTATTTACAATAGCCAGGACAAAGAGGCAACCCAAGTGTCCATCAACAGATAAATGGATAAAGAAGATGTGGCACATATATACAATGGAATATTACTCAGCCATAAAAAGAAACGAAATTGAGTTATTTGTAGTGAGGTAGATGGACCTAGAGTCTGTCATACAGAGTGAAGTAAGTCAGAAAGAGAAAAACAAATAACGTATGCTAATACATATATATGGAACCAAAAAAAAAAAAGGTTCTGATGAACCTAGGGGCAGGACGGGAATAAAGACGCAGACCTATTACAGAATAGACTTGAGGACATGGGGAGGGGGAAGGGGAAGCTGGGACGAAGTGAGAGAGTAGCATTGACATATATACACTACCAAATGTAAAATAGATAGCTAGTGGGAAGCAGCCGCATAGCACAGGGAGATCAGCTCGGTGCTGTGTGACCACCTAGAGGGGTGGGATAGGGAGGGTGGGAGGAAGAAGCAAGAGGGAGGGGATATGGGGATATAAGTGTATTTATAGCTGATTCACTTTGTTATACAGCAGAAACTAATACAACATTGTAAAGCAATTATACTCCAATAAAGATGTTAAAAAAAACCAACCACATTAACGGTGGGCTTAAATAAAAGAGTCAAGGTTGCTTCTAACGATAAAAGCCCCCGTTAAATATTCTTCATCTGCTTGTTTCGCTGAATTTGACATATAAGCTACTCATTTCTAGTCGTGGTGATTTCAAGTCTATTACTTTTCCTTTAAGAAAGCATTCCGCGGAAATCACACGTTCTAGAGCAGCGGTCCCCAACATTTTTGGCACCGGGGACCGGTTTCAGAGAAGACAATTTTTCCATGGACGGGAGCGGTGGGGGGATGGTTTAGGCAGTAATGCGAGCGATGGGGAGCGGCCCAGGGCCCAGGGGTTGGGGACCCCTGTTCTAGAGGGAGCCTCAGAGGAGAAAGTGGCAACCTTCCCCTCTCTAAAGGACTCTGAGTTGGGGGCATGTAGACTCCTTAACAGACCCTGGACTAAGTCTCCTATAATGAACAAGTCCCCTATAAGGAAGAAGATGTGGAGCTGTGTTTGGGGAGTTTCACAGTAATTGCCTTGCAACAGGGATCCAGGCAGCAGCTACAGACTCAGCAGCCTGGCCACTGCTCTAGCTTATAAGTGGTGCTTCTTGTCAGTTTAAATTAAAAGAAGATGAAACACAGCAGCTGAATCTAAATTTCCTCTGCTCAGTCATCTTGGACACTGAACTGAGCTCCCTGCTTCTTTCTGTATCCTTCCCTGTCTGTCAGTCCTCCCTGACCCTACAGGGCAACAGGGTACAGGAGGAGCACAGACTCGGGGGCCAGACTCCCTGGGTTCAGGTCCTGATAAGTGTCACTCACCAGCTCTGTGACCTTGTGCAAGTTACTTACCTCTCTTGCCTGTAAAATGGGGCTGGTGATAACAGTACCTATTTCATAGGGATGTTATAGGGAGTAAACTAGAAAGGGGATTAAATTAAAATAAAATACCTGTATAACTGATTCACTTTGCTGTGTACCTGAAACTAACACAACATTGTAAATCAACTATAACTATACTCCAATAAAAACTTTTAAAAAGAAAACAAAAGAAACTTAAATAAATAAAATTAAAATAGAAGTGCATGTCAGTGCTAGCTATTATTATTTTTTCCTTCCTATCTTCTTTCATTTGCTTTCTTTCAACAAATAGTTACTGACTATCCCCTAGATACAAGCCTCTACACTGGACACTACATGAACTTTAAATATAGACAGGATAAAGTCTGTGCCCTCCAAGGAAGGACAGAAGGTAAAAAGTTATTGCAGGAAAAAAATCACTGGTTTGGGATTTGGGGAAACTGAACTCCAGCCCTAACACTGCCAGTAACTTCTTTATGGCTTTCTCGCCTGTGGACAAGATCCTTCTAGGGATCTTGACCAGAGAAAGGAATAGTATGCAGCCAGGCCTCACGTCATCTACCATGTCATTTGAGTGATTTGTGATTATACAGCCAGTACCACAAAAACTCAGAAGAAAGAGAAATGGTTTCTTGTCCAGCCAGTCTCAGAAGGCAGCACAGGCTGCCAATCTGTGCTCGGCCCTGAAGGCTGGGGCGGAAGTAGGGAGATGGAGATGAGGGCAGGCTGTTCCCGGTGGAGGAAGGCGCACGTGCAGATGCACAAGAGTATTTAGGAACTAGGAATCAGGATATTTCGGCTGTTGCTGAGAACTGGTTTTGGGAAAGCAGGAGCGAAGACACGCGAGGTCAGCTTTTGAAGGGCTGGTGCGTGAAAAAACAAGTGGCAGTTTTTGAAGAGCATGGCGCGGTATGGGGAGATACATCTGCTGGTGGCCACAGGAGGGAGCCGGGTGGAGAGAGAACAGTTGGAGGACAACTGCACCAAGAAGGCACAAGGACACAGGGTGAGGGGTGTCTGCAGCCTCGGGAGAGAGGGGGGCCCCCATGGATCAGCTGTCAGGTCTGGGGGGCTCTCTTAACCTCTCTTATCCACAGTTCTCTCACGTTAACAAAATGATAACACAGTGAAGTGTAAGCACAGTGCCTACACGTGGTAAGGACTCAGTAAACGTTACCTAGAAAATAAAGTGATGGATGTGAGAAAAACAGTCAGTGGAGAATTACTATTCACCTGGAAGTCCCAGTTATTGGTGAAACAAATAGCAGGTGACAGCAAGAAAGAGGGGGACCATGGAGACTTCCTCCAAGTCACCAGCACAGTGGGCTGGGAGAAGATGACCAAGAGAGCAGATCATCCAGGGGGATGTCAGAATGTGGAGGCATGGCATGCACCTTTCCTTGACTCTTCAATCAGAATGACCTGGGGTAGCAATACTGCAGTTGCCATGGAGACTAGGGAGAGAATAAAAGCCAATGCCCTTCCTGGCCCTGGAGCCCTGATCTCCACACATGGTCCCTGAGGAAGAGATGAGGGGTTCTACCCTCATCTCTCAGCACAAAGCCACTAATGGTGCCAGTCACAGATATCACTGCATCCCATAAGAAGACAGTAAGCATTACTGTTTCCATGTTCAAGGTGAGAAAATTGGGCTGAGGTCACTTGGTGAGCTGGTAACAGCTGAACCCAGAGCCTGGACTTTGTCTTGGACTTGAAAGCCTGTTCCTCTCCCAGCTGTTTCTCAGGCTGTTTTTACCCCATTCAGCCTTCACAAACAGATCTAAAACCATACTGCAAAATACAAGAGCATGAAATTGGAAATAAAATAGGTGCTTCTATGTCTATTTAAATCCCATTTATTTTTAATAACTACTAAGGTTAAGCTTTGCGTGATAGGTGAGAAGTTGGTTTAAATCTTGATTTATCTCTTGGTTGACTAGTAAAATATTGTCATTCTGCTCAAGTGAAGAAAAGGCCCATCGAAAATGTCACAATTATTTAGCTTTTCTTAAAACTAAGTGTACACCTCTGGGGCACTTTCTTCCAGGGTCTTAAGCACCTGTGATTTGCCAGCTTTTAGTTTGCTGGTATATTCCATTCCTCCAACATGTGGGGGTACATATGTGTCAGCAGGCCTATGGCAACCAAAAGGTTAATGCTCACTCTGTCAATCACACAGAAATTCTCATCTTAAGTGGGAATCATTTGTCCTTCTAGTTAAGTGTCTTTGACAATATATGCTATTTATAAATCAAAGGCATCTGGCTCTGAATGGAGGCTAATAACAACCACAGTAAAAATAATAAATACAAACTGGTTAGCAGGAGAGTCTCCAGTATGAGCAAAAACAATTACGTCAATAGGCCTACCTTAACATGGAAGTTAATGAGAATATCAGGCCATCGATCAAGGACCTAAATTAAATCCACAAAGCATCACTGTCCCCAGTATTTCCCATAGGTCCCTCCTTTCATTGATCTTGAGGGTCCCCTCTTGACCTCAGTGGCCCAGAACTACACTTCTGGGGTTTTCCCACAATCATCTGCTGTTTCTTATGCCTTATACCACAGTTGGGGTAACCTCTAAATCTCAGTCTTGCTTAGTTACAGGGGACTTTGAGTCTCTCACCAGACTTAATCTAAGAACCCCAAAGTCTCTCTTTTACTAGGTTTTACCTGAACAACAGTGGAAGCAATTTGTCTCTTAAACTCACTCCCTGAGCTTTAGGATTCACACCCTGCCCAGTTGTGTCTTCTTATTACGAGGAAAGAAAATCCACTATTACTCGAAGTAAGGAAAACAAGATTCCAGGTTGAGACAGCCCCTTTCTTCCAAAAGCCTGAAATATCAGGTGAGGAGTTATTTCAATCTGTTCAGAGTTTAGTCAGCACATTTTGGTTATTCTGGACCCAGAAAATCCTCAGAAACCAGGGTCCATTATGTAGGGTCAGAGAGACGGGCATGGATGATGATCAAACAGGAATTAATGAGGATTGAGGAAATCCAATCAATTTCACCTGGAGATCTCTGTGGCCATCCATCTTTTCCACCATCTGCTCCAAATTTGGACCTATGCCCTGAGAGGCAAAAGAAAAATCCATCCATCTTAAAAGTCCACTCAGGTGAAATGCCATTAAATTGCATTATTGTCCAGAACTGCAGAGAGAAACATTTCCTTTCTAGTTTATCTGGCAGCCATCAGTTGTTCCTCATTACCTTGAGAGAAGCATCTGGTTTATGCTCTAGAATAAAATACCTCACAATCTATCAAAATCAAACCCCTAAGAGCTAATACTGAAAGGAAGGACGGCCTCCTACTTGTTGGAGGTGGGTGGATTCATGCTTTCCCATGAAGTTCATATTCTGGCGTACTTATCTTTGGGAGCCGCATTCCCTGGGTGAACAGGAACCCAATCGTCATACCTGTTTTATTATTTTAAGCATTCCACATTAGCATAAATTAAAGCACATTCATATGGCTTCTATTGTTCAAGACGACAACCACTTCACCGTAAAATGTTATTCTTCCTGAGGTTCTCAGATACCTCTGTTAACGTGTCCGGAATCCACAGGCATTCTCACGCCTTTCCTGCAGTTGTTTGTGCTCTGATACAGAGTCTAGACACAGCACAGAAATAGAGGGAGGTCTTTCCACAAGGTTTTTAGACCAAAGAGGATAAAAAATGACTTAAAACACACTGGATTTTAGGACACTTCAAATAAGATTTCTTTCGCTATATCCTGATCTCACTTCATGAGAAATAGGTATATTCCGAAACCAACTAACGTAAGCCACATTGTAATAAATCAAAGCTCGTTATTTAAAGGAATTCCCTCTCCTTCTCTCTCTCTCTCTGCTGAGTTCACATAAATAAACATATATTCAAACCGTTTTAAGCCAAAGATCCTATCTTTCTTGGAACAAGTGCTTTGAAATATATTGTTGTTCAACTCCAAATGGTTTCTCCCCTATTTACTTCAGAGTTCTTTGACCTCAACTACATTTGCATAGGGAGAGAGAAGTAGAAAGAAGAATAGGAGGTGGTAGAGAGGGGAGAGAGGAAGAAGGGGAGAGAGGATGGGAGACAGAAAGTGAGTGTGCTCCAGAGAGCTTGTGCAAAGGGTTCAGCCTACAGTTTCCCTCAATTAGCATGTGTTCTTGGGTGAGTGTGCTAAAGGAGGTGTGTCTGCTCTCTCCTCAGCCTGGCTCAGCTCTCTTGTAAATCACATAGTATAAGCATCTTGATATGCTCAGTAGACATGTATATTTTACACAACATGCCGCAACTAAAAAAGAAACTCTCTAATCCAACACATATAGTAGCTTGGATTGGGTTGACAATCTAAAAAAAAAAACAAAAACTGGTTAAAGCATGGAATCATAAAAATGATACTCTTGTTATATATATCAACTGACATTTATTCATAGATATTTAAATCTATGAGCGTACACTCATTCACAAATTTGGTACAGAAGCAATGCCTTGTCTTTGATGATGGGTCCAACTGTCTGGAATTCCCAATTGTCTTCCCTGTATAAACCAGAGATCTACTATGATTTTCAGGTTTAGTTTCTTTTTTTTTTTTTTTTGCGGTACGTGGGCCTCTCACTGCTGTGGCGTCTCCTGCCACTGAGCACAGGCTCCGGACGCGCAGGCTCAGAGGCCATGGCTCACGGGCCCAGCAGCTCCGCGGCATGTGGGATCTTCCCGGACCAGGGCACAAACCCGTGTCCCCTGCATCGGCAGGCGGACTCTCAACCACTGTGCCACCAGGGAAGCCCCAGGTTTAGTTTCTTAAAGAAGAAAACAACCCCCAAACAACTGAAAAGCAATCTGACTGGGGAAGCTGCCTAGATTTCTATAAATTTCCCCCTAATCTTTTAGAATTATCTTGTTTATACTTAATTTGGCCACAGTGTTTGGTTTTTTTTAAATCAAATTCATCACTGACAAGTCTTTCCAAGACAACAGTATAGTTTTCATAGAAACACCTCTCCTTTTCACACTCATATATATCTGTTTACATAATATTTTGCTACATGTCCTAAATGGAAAACAGTACAACTGGCATAAACAGGTTTGGTAACAAGCAACTCTCAGCTGGCTTCCAGCTGAACTGACTGGAGAAGGAGGAGGGCCCACAAGAGAGCAGCTGACTACCCCAGCATGCCATGGACATCTGGTACTTGCCAGAGGGAAAAGAGCACAGCCTGATGGCTGAGTGGAGCCAATGAGCTTCTCTGTACCTCATCAGAGGCTCAACCAAAGAAATAGCTAATGCTCTATTCCAGTAATGGAGGCGGGAAAATGACCAAGTTGGACCTAGGGAGGAACTGTAGGTCGGTCTCTAACGTGATGCCTTCCTAAGACTTTGAAGGATAATTTGGGTTTAATTTTTTTTTTTTTTTTTTTTTTGCCATTTGGAAGATGTATTTTTTTTTTTTTGGTCTGCTTAATTTTTATCTTACAGACTATTGGATAAACCTCCTCATAAGATGCAATAAGTAACACTGCTGTAAACAGGACAGAAAGAAAAAGTAGCTGTGCTTTTGGCTAAACAGAAAGAAAAATGAAAAGACAGGATATACATTATATAAGTATATAAATATATAAGTCTGTACTATACAGGTACGTATATACTTTTAAATATATAGTATATATATATATAGTATATACAGTATATATATAGTATATATATATAGTATATATATATAGTATAATATGTAAAAGTACATATACTATGTATTTTAAAATATATGTATACTATATACTTTAATATATACTATATACTTAAAAGTAACTATTGTATTTATATAAAAGTATATATGCTATACATTTTAAATACATAGTATCTATTATATAAAAATATATACACTTTAAAATATCTAGTGTTATATGTAAAAGTATATATGCTATATATTTTAAAGTATATATACCTGTCTATATATTATATATAATATACTGCCTTTTAGTTATATATGTGTATATGTTATATATATAAGTGCATATACAGATGTCTATGGCATATAGGTTATGTGTGTATGTATACTTATCTGATGGTGCTTTATGAGGTGTGGAGGTTCACACTGTATCTTAAGATCCTTTGACTAAAAACTTGAATCCCTAAAATTCCAGCTGGATTAAAAAATCGACTTAGTTGCCTTGGTTCAGTACTTCAGATCTCAGTCTATCGTTTTACTCATCATTGCTACTATACAGGGTTTGGATAAAAATATTCTGGATGAAAAGTATCTGAGGCTGAATCCAGTCTCAGTATTGAGGAGTGAAAGCCCTTAATCGTCCATCCTGGCTAATTCCACTTTGCAATAATTGCAGCTGTGAGGGATGGTATATTTAAAGGGGTTTTATTTAGCTCTGGAGTTTTATTTATTTATGACTTATGATTTACATCCTGCCTACTTCCATGAAGGATTTGAGGCAGCGTGGCTCTGCAGTTAAGCCCGTCCTAAATCAGTTCAGTCACTTCTCCGTCATACTGCTACGTCCAACTTCAATAAGTAGTTTTCCCAGTGTGATCAATTAACTCGGACCCCTGTGGTCCGGGCCTTCCACTGAGCAACAAAGGCGGTGCATTTGCAGAGTCTGTGACCTTTGGTTTGCTGCCCAGTGCAGGAAGCCGCCCCAGCAGCACAGGAAATCCTGGACGAACTTCCCAGGGCATCCCCTTTGGTGGCCAAACCTCTTTGGGGGATGCATGGAGTGTGGAGACCTACAGGGCTGTCAGCAGCTCCATATCCCGTATCGAGGGAGCAGAAAAGTGGTCTCAGGATCCTCCCTGGTGAGAATGTAGGGTATCAGTAAGTGTCCCAACCAGTAGGGGTCTCCACCGATATGTTCCATGATCACACACCCTTCTGTGTGAAGCAAGAGAATGGGTAAAGCCTTGACCCTGGCTACTACGGATCTCCACTCTGTCACATCTCTGACTAAATGGAATAAACGCTTACACAAAAATTTTTAAATAGCCATGATAAAAATGGATACCATCAGGGAAGGTGGCAGGTCTCTTGTGAACTGTAAAACAGTTCTCAACCATGACATGTCTCAAATGCATCTCCATAGGCTGTGGAGATATTGATCCCCTCAGCCCTCGAGCAGTCAGGGATGGCCCAGGGTAGCTGGGTGACCCCAGTGTGCTGAACAAATGTTAGCACTTTCTCACATGCCCGGGCACACAAGGGATTGAGAACCAGCCACAGCCATGTGGAACTGCAATCCTAAACATCTCTCTTTTGTACAGAGCCCGAGATAAGATGGATGCTACATTCCCAAGTGTCATTAATGCTTCCTTTGCCTGATTCCTCACCTATGATATCAGGCCTTCACAAGCACCCTGTGAGCAAGGCATCCCCAATTTACAGGTATGCAAACTGAGCCTCAGAAGAGCCAAGCAACTTGCCCAGAGCCATCTTTTTCGAAGCATCAGACTGGCCCAGTTCTGCTCATTCTCTACTTCCTGCACAGTGTGTAGGACATGCCCAGCCATGAGGTGCACCTAATTCCCCAATCTGACCTCTCTTCTAACGAATAATCTTAAAAGATTATTTGTTAAGATTAATCTTTTTTTAAAAATAATATTTATTTATTTATTTATTTTTGGCTGTGTTGGGTCTTCATTGCTGTGCGTGGGCTTTCTCTAGTTGCAGTGTGTGGGCTTCTCATTGCGGTGGCTTCTCCTGTTGTGGAGCATGGGCTCTAGGTGCACGGGCTTCAGTAGTTGTGGCTTGCGGGCCCAGTAGTTGTGGCTCACAAGCTCAGTTGCTCCGCGGCACGTGGGATCTTCCCGGACCGGGGCACGAACCTGTGTCCCCTGCATTGGCAGGCGGATTCTTTTTTTTTTTTTTTTTTTTTTTTTTTTTTTCTTTTTTGGCACGCGGGCTCAGCAGTTGTGGCTCATGAACTTAGTTGCACCGCGGCATGTGGAATCTTCCCAGACCAGGGCTCGAACCCGTGTCCCCTGCACTGGCAGGCGGGTTCTTAACCACTGAGCCACCAGGGAAGTCCTGGCAGGCGGATTCTTAACCACTGCGCCACCAGGGAAGTCCGTTAAGATTAATCTTAACAAATAAAATTAAGAGTGGGAATCAAAAATGAAAAGTAAGGACATTATGCTGGGAAGAGTTCCTTGGAAGAAGCCTGTGAAGATGGACTGACCCTCATTTGGAGACTGAGTGGACACCACAGTGGGAGCATCAAAAATGGCGGAGAGGGCAGGCAATACTGGGTGAGGAGGAGATTCTTCTTGTTGGACAGGCTGTGATAGGGTCATGGCAACCCAGAGCAGGATGTCATACAATCTTTTGGAAATGTGGGTCTGAGGCTTGGGATAGGGGCTATCTAAAGATGGGACTTGGCAGTCATTTGCTTAGAGAAGAAGGCTGAAACTTTGGGGCTGGCTAAGGCCTGGCAGGAGAACACAGCCCAGATCCAGACCATGAGGGGTGTCTCTGAGCCTCTGTGAGAGGTCTGGGAGCTCTGCAGCTCCAGGTTAAAATTTCTAATGAATTAGAAAACAGATAGTTACACCTTCCCTTTAAGCACCTTTCACATCTACTTTGTGGGATTCAATGTAAGAAAATTCTTGACCTCAAGATCCTAGAACCTAAAGCTGAGCTGGGCTGTTAAGGGTATCTTTACCCCGCAGAGCCTCACCTCCTGGGATTAATGGAACAATCTTCAGACTACCCACATCTACCAAATTGCAAAGTAGAACCCAAAGAGGACATTCTCATGCCCAAGGTATAGATGGGAAAAAGGCTGGCTCTTCACTGGCTGATTTCAAGTCTTCATATGAAGTTTCTTGACATTGTCACTTACTACACATGTAGTAAGTGACCTGGCCATGTAGGCCATGTAGGCCATGACCTGGCCTACAGGTGCAGCTGGCCCCTAGGAAGGAGCTGGTGGTCATTTTACATGACTGCACCACTGCAGAGGATGGACAGGTGCCCATGCCTTAGTAGAGAACCCAGCACAACTTTGACAGCAAGATTGCAACACTCTCTACAAAAAATCTGGACCACAAAACTAGAAATAGTACTTCCAGCTGACCTCAACTCCTCCCCTCTGAAAACCTAGCATCTGACTTCTCAACTGGCAATGAACAAGCAAGACCAACAGCCCAATCACATTGCTAATTCTAGCTGCCTTGGAAAATAAGAAAGGGGTCAGGGAGGAAATCTGTGCTTACAGGGATGGGAACACAACAGAGTAGTGAGGAAAAGTATCTATGTGAACCGACAGTGTTACTTACAGAAGGAAAGTTTTACAAACTTGTGGTTACCAAAGGGGAAAGGTGTGGGGGACGGATAAATTAGCAGGTTGGGATTAACATATATACACTACTGTATATAAAATAGATAACCATCAAGGACCTACTGTATAGCACAGGGAACTATACTCGATATTTTATAATAACCTATAAGGGAAAAGAATCTGAAAAAGAATATATACAACTGAATCACTGTGCTGTACACCTGAAACTAACACAACATTGTGAATCAACTATACTTCAAAAAAAAGAGAGAGAAGGATTAGCTGATTATCAGTTTTAGTTTCTCATTATACCACAGATAGGTGGTAAGTGGATTAATTTGCTTCAGTGGCCAATGTACCTGGAATATTTTAGAGTAAAATATTTTAATGGCTAATATTAACTTGTAATTTATCACCGTAAGTTTAGTGAGGAAATTGAAAAATGATCACACTACAGGTGCTAAACACATCCATAGATTAGATGGAATGCATGCATTCCTATAAAAGGCATCCTGAATACCAGTCAATCTGGCACTGACTCCCACTGGAAAATAGTTGTTCAGTTTCTCCAGGGGATGGAGAAATGGAATATAATCAGGTTATTTGTCACCTTGCCCTGTGAACTTAGCAAAATATGAGGAAGCATATAAAAAGCTAGCCACAGAATCAGCTTTACAATTATTTTTGCTAGTTATTTTAAAGCACATCTACACAAGTGTCTCAGCATCACTCGCTATCTTAGCAGACAGGTTCATGCCCGTCTGGTATGGCAAGAGCTACCACCTCCAGATAAGGCAAGTTCAAACTCAAGGGAGAAAGTCTGGGAAACAGTGACCTATGGAAGAGACCCAGACAGGAGTACACCGCACTGAGAACAGAAGCCTCTCCAAAGGTGCACGTTGGGAAGAGAAGACTTGACAGCTTCAGATCAGAGTATCTCTTCATGTCAGCAGGGAAGAGTACACGAAAAGCAATCTAGACAGAGTGACATGAAATGGAAATCTACGGAAATGGTGAAGGGTAAAAACCGAAACCAAAGGTTACCAGAGAGTTGAATTCTACAGTAAGGGAAGTTAAAGGGTAAGAATCTAAGCAATTCTGCCCATCTAATTTGTATTCATTTTTCCATGTCCCCTAGCTTCCTCAATAATATTCATTATAATAATAATACATATGTATTGATCATTTATTATATGCCAAACACTCCTAAGCACTTTCCATGTATCAACTCCTTTCCTCATCAAGACAAACCTGAGGCAAATTCTATTAATATTTCCATTTTACAGATGACATTGAAGCAGAGAGCTCAAATAAATTACCCAATGTCACACACCTAGTAAGAGTTAAAGCCTGGATTTCCAGACATTTTGGCTCCAGAGCCTTTGCATTTAACTGCTCTGCTTTACTGTCTCTCAAAGAGGAGGAATGTCCAAAGGAGAGGAAAAAAAAAAAACAATGGCAGTGAATACAATAGGCTCCCTAAAGCTTGCTGGAATAAATTCAGTCTACCAGTTCCTGCGACTCTGAGTCTGTCGTCCCCAAGGAAAGTGGACGCCATGATTGCCCTCTTCCACACCAGCATCCATTCCACCTCACCCCAACCGTAGGGAGGACATGGGATTTGGGCAGACTGATTCATTGATGTGGTCTCTGAAAAAGCATATCTTCTACATGTAAAGCAACAAGCCAGCTTTTGTGTGTGTGTGTGTGTGTGTGTGTGTGTGTGTGTGGTACGCGCGCCTTTCAGTGTTGTGGCCTCTCCCGTTGCGGAGCACAGGCTCCAGACACGCAGGCTCAGCGGCCATGGCTCACGGGCCCAGCCGCTCCGCGGAATGTGGGATCTTCCCGGACCGGGGCACGAACCCGTGTCCCCTGCATCGGCAGGCGGACTCTCAACCACTGCGCCACCAGGGAAGCCCAAGCCAGCATTTTTGTTTATGGATTAGCCTCCTCTGAACTTGGGAAGTGTAAGTCTTCCCAGATCATCCACGAGGTAAGTGATCAAATCAACCTTCAAATCTACAAAGCTGAAGATCAGACCTCAGTCTACAAAGAAAAGAAGCAAAGAAAAGCAGTGTCCCTTGAAGCCCAACCTGAAATAGTCATTCTAATGAATAGCCTAATTCACTTCTCCAAGTGAGAATAAAAATAAACACCATTTACTGAACACTTCCTATTACGGAGGAGCTATTTCATAGGCCATCTTCCTCGTGCATTTTTCTGTGCTCTCCCCGGAGAGGGGGCAGAGGTCTACTAGCCATGGAGTGAAGGCTGGCGGTTCCCAAGTATCACAGGTCAACACTGCTTCTAGGACAAAATTTATACTGGCCTGTGGTTTAATAAGAAAAATCTGGGCAACCCAATATGAGATTTTCTGGAAGCTCTATGTGTGTGGTATAGAAGACTCTCCTTTATTCTGAGATTATATTCTTCCTACTTCTGGTGTTGAAATATCTTTTCTTTTATGAAAAGATTATAACATTATATGACAATTTTTCTACTGCTGTTTTTAATATCCTTACTTCCCAAGATGAAAGCTAACAACCCTATATTGAGCCTCCTGAATTAAAAAAAAAATTGTTGTTAGATCATAAAATACCAAAGTGTAGGGTTGCTAGCCTGGGGGCTGACATCCTGGGTTTTGCTTGACCTCAACCACAGAGAAAATTTAGAAAACAAGGAGACAATTGGGTGGCTGGAATGTCCCCTGTGCTGATGTCTTCCCTGCTAAGCTCCTAGCTGACCTCCAGTTACTCCCTTAGTCCCCCCCCCCGTGGCTGCTACCAATAGGGTTTCCCTATCCTTCCTGGCCAGGCTGACGTGCTGGGCAGAGTTCAGGACACAGCTTTAACTGTGGTTTCCTGATTAGCAGAGAGACTCCAGTTAGGCAGGAAGGAGTTCAAGCTTGAATATTATATGTCATAGTCATCTACCAGTTCTGATGTATTCTGATGAATACATCAACAGAAATGACCTGGAGCAAAAGAGTATTCCTGAGAAAATCCCCAACAACTCAGAGAGAGACTCTTGTCACTGCACTTCATCTTTTGTGTCTTCTTTTGACAAGAAAGTGACACATTTAAGACTCAGTTACTCTAAAATGTCATTTAAGCCAAACAATATTTGAGAAGGTTAACGGTGATTGAGAGAAATGAGTGCTAACAGGAACCAGACAAAACATCTACACGACTTCCTGGCTAAGGAAGAGCGTGATGAGAAGAGACCCCAAAACAGGAGTCAGGAAATGGGGTGGGTGAGTGGTTCTGCCATTAGATTGCCTTAGAGTCTTAGGAGAAACCATTCTCAGGTCTTCTACTTCATAACCTGCCAAATAAGATGGCTGGTCACTCTGCATCCTAAAATTCCCTGATTCTGTTCATTGTCTGGAGAAAAGAACAAACTACCTTCATGTGTCAAAAAGGATTGTGAGAAATAATACTGAAAAAAACCCTTGAAGGTAAAGCGGAAAGTTCCTCAGGGGTCTCAAGGCCCTGATCAGACACTGATGAAAGATGAGCCCCAGGATCGGAGCCCCGGGAACACCTCCAGAGGGGTTCTCCCCGGAACAAGCTTGCAGCCAGAGCCGAGAAATGAAGAATAGGGCCTGCATTGCTGAGACCAAGAGAGAGAAGGTAAGGAAGAGAGCAGGAAGAAAATAGGAGGGAAGAAACATAGAAAAGGCAAAGGCCTAAAATAAGTGGGATCCTATGAGTATCAAAGAGCAGGTGAGGAGAGAGCACGGATGAGTAGAACTCTGTCAGAGGTTGACAGCATATGGGGGAGGAGTGGAGAGGAAAGAAGAAAAAGCTGAAAAGAGAGACAGGGCAGAAGAGCAAGGGGAAGGCAAAGAAAGAAGGGAAAAAGATAATCAAGACCTCTGCCTCTCATTTTGAATACAAATAGAATTTCTTAACTCTCCCATCACACATTCATCAAAAAAAGTCACCAGATGTGAGGTCCCAAGGCATCCTGCCAAATTAAATAGAGAAAAGCTGCACCCTTAAAGAGAACAAGATACTATCGTTTTCTATCATTCAGTGCATGCAGAGGCACCCCATCTACACACAGATATGGAAGGAAAAAGTCCACAAAGGGTCCATAGCCTTAAAAAAGAAAAAAGAAAGATTCTGGCCTAAGCTATCCAGAAATAGAACATTTTGATTACAAAATAAAAACTAGGTCAATAAGATAATGGAGATGATTTAAATGAAAATCACAGTATTTGTAATGGGCTAAAAATGGTATCAATATTACTGCAGAGAAGGAATATAATTAAATGTATTTTTAAACAGCAGCTCCCCGACCCAGCCCTACAAATCCCAGACCGACACCAGTATTTCTCCACCTCATCGCAGAGGAATGTGCTGGCATGCCACAAGTTGGTCTGAAGAATGCAGAGTTTCCTACTACTTTAGAAGATCCCAAATGACACTGGTGAGCTACATTCTTTCACTCGTAGATCACTGTGATTCATTTATAAAGCAAAGAAATAGAAAGGTTAGAGATCTGACCATTTCATTCTCTTACCATTTTGACTATATGGCCAGGAAATATGCAATGGAGGTCTGACTGACACAGTTCTCTCTGGTCCACTGAAACCAGGAGAATTCCAGACCATCGTATGAGGTGGTTATAGATCCTAAGAGTTTAGCACAGGCTAGGAATTAAGATAAAGGGTAGAAGTGTAAATTTCTGGTTTTCTTTCTACAATTTGCGGTGTGAACTTGCAGAGAACTTTAACTCCTGAGTATAATTTATCTTCTAAACCCTCACACGGAAGGAAGGAGGCAAAAAGGAGCAAGATGAATTAGCCAGAAGGAATAATGTTCTGGACAGTGAAGACAATTACTACAATAAGCACACAAAAGTCCTTGGGCATTTCCTCCAATGTCTATACAGAAGCCAAGTCCTAGGACTCTGTTTATGAGGAAATATCAATGGCCCTTCCAAATTTGGGAGGCCTTCAGAGGTCAAATAAAGATTAAGTTGAATATATTACCACTCTGGAATATATATGTATACACACATACGTATAGTGTTCTTTATTTAAGGATATTGCATCAATATTTATATCACGGATATCTCAAATAAGCTATCAGCATGACTACATATACATATTAATCATCCAGAAGAGATTATTTACAAAATCTCTTTGTGGGTAGTGCATTTCTACTAGTAAGTTTTTAAAAAGAATCAACTCTTTAATATGCTTAAATTCCAACATACCAATTTAGTTGCAAGGCATTCATTCATCCTTAGAAAGCTTAAGCTTACCTCCCATAAGGAAAATCTGTTAAAATGACAACTGAACTTGTCAAACAAAAGAAGAGTAGAGAACTTAGTCATTTTATGTTACAACTCATGTAACTGAACTTCCTCAGGGCAATTAAGTGTGTGTGTAAAATATCATTAAGGTAGTGTCCACTTCACCCCCTCTTTACTTTGAGCATTATAATAAAAGGCATTTCAATAAGCAGTGAGTTGACAGATATCATAGCCATGATATGTCACTTTCTGTAAGTGACATAAGGAGCTCTAAAGGCCTGGTATTCTGAGTCAAGTGAAATAAGTCACTATAATAGGTCTTAAGGAATTCTAAACCAAGAGAAACGCCAATAAGTTAAGGATCATCTGAGCTCATCCTATCATTCTCGAGGTTGTTCTTATTTATAGTTCTTCTCTATCACCAGGGCCTCTAAACCTTGAAATGGAAATAGTGAAGCAAAAGTATGGCAAGGGTTGCTGCAGACAAGGGAAACTTCTGCAATATCCAGAAAGTACGGAGCTCAGTTTTTCAGATGAAAAGCACTCAGTATCGGTTTTAACTCTGACCTTCCACGACCTCAGTCTGGAGATCCTGATAGGGATGAGAGAAAAGATCTAAAAGGCCAAGCAAGTAAAAACCACAGAAAGAATGCTCAGTGCAGGCATACGACATGGGCATGCCTCTCTCTGTTCCGTGAGTCTGGTGGGGGGAAAACGGATTATTTATAGGGGAAGGGAAGGAGGATGACAAAATAAGCTCTTGACAAAGAGGATAAAAGCTTATGCTGGGAAAAGGCATCACAGTCATTTGCACTCTCATGGGATGAACTTGGTCTAGCAGTGACTTGGGCATATTCTGGCTTCTCAGCAGGGAGGAACCAGCTGGGGCCTGGGGAAACTGGTGTTTTGGGAGAAACAGCTGCTTGAGCACGAATGTCAGAAGGAAGTTCTCTTCCCTCCTGCCAGCCCACAAGACACAGAACTGTAATCCAGTCGCAGGAGCTACTATAATAAGACAAAGGGGGACAAGATTGAGTCAGTGCCAATTAGTGCCCCAAGAGTTTGACAATGGGACCATGCCAACAAATGCAAGAAGGGAAAACACCAGCCAATAACAGGGGGATCCTCATCTAACAACAGGACTTGGGGAAGGAATTCTAATTTTATCTATTTAAGCAACTATTAATTACTTATACAGCTTTAGGAACAGGATGGACTGGTGAGTCAATAAGGGATGTAAAGGTTTCTCTATGAACAATATGTAAACCAAGTCTTTTATCTGATAAACGTTGTGAGTCTGACGAATTTGATTCACTTTCATTCACTTCTGTCAACTTGTCAGTGAGCTACTAGAGAGGAGCTAAGTGGGAAGACAAGAAACCTCTCTCTAGAACAATCACCCCCTTAGTAAGTGTTCTCAATAACCCCTACCATTACCCTGTTTGTACGTTATAAGCCAGTAAGCATAATAGAAAACTTTCTCCTCCTTTTTAATAGCTATTCTTTCCAATGGCTAAAAGTCTGAATAGACTAGGAACTAATACCGAGTATATCAACACTGGCCATTTTAATGGGAAAAAATATGAAATATACATCTTCATGTAAATGGAAATCCTACATTATAAAAGGAGGCAAGATGATTATGTGTGACAAATACTTAGAATCAAATGAGAAAAAGTAGAAAAAAGTTCCCCCTTCTAAAATAAACTAACCTTTTTCCAGCGTACAATTCTCCTAAATTCTGACATTTATGCTTGCTTCAAAAAACAATTTAAGTCAACACTTCCCACTCTGTTATTCTACCCTGAGGCATAAAATTTTATTAAATAGCCTAAAAATGCTTTCACACACAAGGAGCAGGCAAAAACTGACTTGCACCATGACAAAGTCAAGTTATAGTCTGACTTCTACCCTGTCCTCCTGCTGGCACCAAACTAACCTTGAGTTCTGCATGCCCACTCTCTCTGCCTCCCTTCCCCCTTCTTTGAGAACCATACCAAATCCTCCCAGTGTGCACTCTCCCAGTAATCATCACCACACTAGGCCAGTGTCTTCAAAAACACCTTCTCTGTTTCAACAACCTCACAGTCAGAATGACATGTTCCTCTCCTGGTCAATGCCTCCATCTCAAAACAGGATCCTGCAAATTCTTAAAACCTCTGTCCCATTCTTTTTATTCTGGTTGATTCTTTTTTTTTTTAAACATCTTTATTGGAGTATAATTGCTTTACATTGTTGTGTTAGTTTCTACTGTATAACAAAGTGAATCAGCTATACGTATACCTAAATCCCCATATCCCCTCGCTCTTGCGTCTCCCTCCCACCCTCCCTATCCCACCCCTCTAGGTGGTCACAAAGCACTGAGCTGATCTCCCTGTGCTATGTGGCTGCTTCCCAATAGCTATCTATTTTACATTTGGTAGTGTATATATGTCCATGCCACTCTCTCACTTCGTCCCAGCTTACCCTTCCCCTGCTGTGTCATCAAGTCCATTCTCTACATCTGCATCTTTATTCCTGTCCTGCCCCTAGGTTAGTCAGAACCATTTAGTTTTTTAGATTCCATATATATGTGTTAGCATACGGTATTTATTTTTCTGACTTACTTCACTCTGTATGACAGTCTCTAGGTCCATCCACCTCACTACAAATAACTCAATTTCATTTCTTTTGATAGCTGAGTAATATTCCATTGTATATACATGCCACATCTTCTTTATCCATTCAGTTGTCGATGGACACTTAGGTTGTTTCCATGTCCTGGCTATTGCAAACAGTGCTGCAATGAACATTGTGGTACACGACTTTCTGAGTTACAGTTTTCTCAGGGTATATGCCCAGTAGTGGGATTGCTGGGTCATATGGTAGCTCTATTTTTAGTTTTTTAAGGAATCTCCATACTGTTCTCCATAGTGGTTGTATCAATTTACATTCCCACCAACAGTGTAAGAGGGTTCCCTTTTCTCCATACCCTCTCCAGCATTTATGGTTTGTAGATTTTTTTGATGATGGCCATTCTGACCGGTGTGAAGTGATACCTCATTGTAGTTTTGATTTGCATTTCTCTAATGATTAGTGATGTTAGGCATCCTTTCATGTGTTTGTTGGCAATCTGTATATCTCCTTTGGAGAAATGTCTATTTAGGTCTTCTGCCCATTTTTGGATTGGGTTGTTTGTTTTTTTCATATTGAGCTGCATAAGCTGTTTGTATATTTTGGAGGTTAATCCTTTGTCAGTTGCTTTGTTTGCAAATATTTTCTCCCATTCTGAGAGTTGTCTTTTCATCTTGTTTATGGTTTCCTTTGCTGTGCAAAAGCTTTTAAGTTGCATTAGGTCCCATTTGTTTATTTTTGTTTTTATTTCCATTTCTCTAGGAGGTGGGTCAAAAAGGATCTTGCTGTGATTTATGTCACAGAGTATTCTGCCTATGTTTTCCTCTAGGAGTTTGATAGTGTCTGGCCTTACAGTTAGGTCTTTAATCCATTTTGAGTTTATTTTTGTGTATGGTGTTAGGGAGTGTTCTAATTTCACTCTTTTACATGTAGCTGTCCAGTTTTCCCAGCACCACTTATTGAAGAGGCTGTCTTTTCTCCACTGTATATTCTTTTTTAAAAAAATAATTTTATTTATTTTTGGCTGTGTTGGGTCTTCATTGCTGTGTGCAGGCTTTCTCCAGTTGTGCGAGCAGGGGGCTACTCTGTGTTGCAGTGAGCGGGCTTCTCATTGCAATGGCTTGTCTTGCTGTGGAGCACTGGATCTAGTCGCGTGGGCTTCAGCAGTTGTGGCTCGCGGGCTCAGTAGTTGTGGCACACCAGAGCATAGGCCCAGTAGCTGTGGCACACGGGCCCAGCTGCTCCAAGGCATGTGGGATATTCCTGGGTCAGGGCTCAAACCAGTGTCCCCTGCATTGGCAGGCGAACCCTCAACCACTGCGCCACCAGGGAAGCCCCTCCACTGTATATTCTTGCCTCTTTTATCAAAGATAAGGTGACCATATATGCGTGGGTTTATCTCTGGGCTTACTATTCTGTTCCATTGATCTATATTTCTGTTTTTGTGACAGTACCATACTGTCTTGATTATTGTAGCTTTGTAGTATAGTCTGAAGTCAGGGAGCCTGATTCCTACAGCTCCATTTTTCTTTCTCAAGATTGCTTTGGCTTTTCGAGGTCTTTTGTGTTTCCATACAAATTGTGAAATTTTTTTGTTCTAGTTCTGTGAAAAATGCCATTGGTAGCTTGATAGGGATTGCTCTGTATCTGTAGATTGCTTTGGGTAGTATAGTCATCTTCACAATGTTGATTCTTCCAATCCAAGAACATGGTATATCTCTCCATCTCTGTGTATCAACTTCAATTTCTTTCATCAGTGCCTTATAGTTTTCTGCATACAGGTCTTTTATCTCCTTAGGTAGGTTTATTCCTAGGTACTGTATTCTTTTTGTTGCAGTGGTAAATGGGAGTGTTTCCTTAATTTCTCTTTCAGATTTTTCATCATTAGTGTATAGGAATGCAAGAGATTTCTGTGCATTAATTTTGTATCCTGCTACTTTATCAACTTCATTGATTAGCTCTAGTAGTTTTCTGGTAGTATCTTTAGGATTCTCTATGTATAGTATCATGTCATCTGCAAACAGTGATAGTTTTACTTCTTCTTTTCTGATTTGGATTCCTTTTATTTCTTCTCTGATTACTGTGGCTAAAACTTCCAAAACTGTATTCAATAATAGTGGTGAGAGTGGGCAACCTTGTCTTGTTCCTGATCTTAGTGGAAATGGTTTCAGTTTTTCACCATTGAGAATGATGTTGGCTGTGGGTTTGTCATATATGGCCTTTATTATGTTGAGGTAAGTTCCCTCTATGCCTACTTTCTGCAGGATTTCTATCATAAATGGGTGTTGAATTTTGTCAAAAGCTTTTTCTGTGTCTATTGAGATGATCAGATGGTTTTTCTCCTTCAATTTGTTAATGTGGTTTATCACATTGATTGATTTGTGTATATTGAAGAATCCTTGCATTCCTGGGATAAACCCCACTTGATCATGGTGTATGATCCTTTTAATGTGCCATTGGATTCTGTTTGCTAGTATTTTGTTGAGGATTTTTGCATCTATGTTCATCAGTGATATTGGCCTGTAGTTCTCATTTTTTGTGACATCTTTGTCTAGTTTTGGTATCAGGGTGATGGTGGCCTCGTAGAATGAATTTGAGAGTGTTCCTCCCTCTGCTGGTGTCAGCTTTTCTGTAAATGTTTGATAGAATTTGCCTGTGAAGCCATCTGGTCCTGGGCTTTTGTTTGTTGGAAGATTTTTAATCACAGTCTCAATTTCAGTGCTTGTGATTGGTCTGTTTATATTTTCTATTTCTTCCTGGTTCAGTCTCAAAACGTTGTCCTTTTCTAAGAATTTGTCCATTTCTTCCAGGTTGTCTGTTTTATTGGCATATAGTTGCTTGTAGTAATCTCTCATGATCCTTTGTATTTCTTCAGTGTCAGTTGTTACTTTTCCTTTTTCATTTCTAATTCTGTTGATTTGAGTCTTCTCCCTTATTTTCTTGATGAGTCTGGCTAATGGTTTATAAATTTTGTTTATCTTCTCAAAGAACAAGCTTTTAGTTTTATTGATATTTGCTATCATTTCCTTCATTTCTTTTTCATTTATTTCTGATCTGATCTTTATGATTTCTTTCCTTCTTCTAACATTGGAGTTTTTTGTTCTTCTTTCTCTAATTGCTTTAGGTGTAACGTTAGGTTGTTTATTTGAGATGTTTCTCGTTTCTTGAGGTAGGATTTTATTGGTATAAACTTCCCTTTTAGAACTGTTTTGGCTGCATCCCATAGGTTATGGGTCCTCTTGTTTTCATTGCCAATTTTTTCTAGGTATTTTTTATTTCCTCTTTGATTTCTTCAGTGATTTCTTAGTTATTTAGTAGCGCATTGTTTAGCCTCCATGTGTTTGTATTTTTTACAGTTTTTTTCCTGTGATTGATACCTAGTCTCATAGCATTGTGGTCGGAAAACATACCTGATATGATTTCAATATTCTTAAATTTACCAAGGCTTGATTTGTGACCCAAGATATGATCTATCCTAGAGAATGTTCCATGAGCACTTGAGAAGAAAGTGTATTCTGTTGTTTTTGGGTGGAATGTCCTATAAATATCAGGTAAATCCATCTTGTTTAATGTGCCATTTATAGGTTGTGTTTCCTTATTTATTTTCATTTTGGTTGATCTGTCCATTGGTGAAAGTGGGGTGTTAAAGTCCCCTACAACGATTGTGTTACTGTCGATTTCCCCTTTTATGGCTGTTAGCCTTACGTATTGAGGTCCTCCTATGTTGGGTGCATAAATATTTACAATTTTTGTATCTTCTTCTTGGATTGATCCCTTGATCATTATGTAATGTCTTTCTTTGTCTCTTGTAATAGTCTTTATTTTAAAGTCTATTTTGTCTGATATGAGAATTGCTACTCTATCTTTCTTTTGATTTCCATTTGCATGGAATAGCTTTTTCCATCCCATCACTTGCAGTCTGTATGTGTCCCTAGGTCTGAAATGGGTGCCTTATAGACAGCATATATACAGATCTTGCTTTTGTATCCATTCAGCCTGTCTATGTCTTTTGGTTGGAGCATTTAATCCATTTACATTTAAGATAATTATTGATATGTATGTTCCTATTACCATTTTCTTAATTGTTTTGGGTTTGTTATTGTAGGTCTTTTCCTTCTCTTGTGTGTCCTGCCTAGAGAAGTTCCTTTAGCATTTGTTGTAAGCTGGTTTGGTGGTGCTGAATTCTCTTAGCTTTTTCTTGTCTGTAAAGGTTTTAATTTCTCCATCGAATCTGAATGAGATCCTTACTGGGTAGAGTAATCTTGGTTGTAGGTTTTTCCCTTTCATCATATAAAATATGTCCTGTCACTCCCTTCTGGCTTGCAGAGTTTCTGCTGAAAGATCAGCTGTTAACATTATGGGGATTCCCTTGTATGTTATTTGTTGCTTTCCCCTTGCTGCTTTCAGTATTTTTTCTTTGTATTTAATTTTTGATAGTTTGATTAATATGTGTCTTGGGCGTTTTTCTCCTTGGATATATCCTGTATGGGACTCTCTTTGCTTCCTGGACTTGATTCACTATCTCCTTTCCCATATTAGGGAAGTTTTCAACTGTAATCTCTTCAAATATTTTCTTCGTCACTTTCTTTTTCTCTTCTTCTTCTGGGACCCCTATAATTCAAATGTTGGTACGTTTAATGTTGTCTCAAAGGTCTCTGCGACTGTCCTCAACTCTTTTCATTCTTTTTCTTTATTCTGCTCTGCAGTAGTTATTTCCACTATTTTATCTTCCAGGTCAATTATCCGTTCTTCTGCCTCAGTTATTCTGCTATTGATTCCTTCTAGAGAATTTTTAATTTCATTTATTGTGTTGTTCATCATTGTTTGTTTGCTCTTTAGTTGTTCTAGGTCCTTGTTAAACATTTCTTGTATTTTCTCCATTCTGTTTCCAAGATTTTGGATCACCTTTACTATCATTACTCTGAATTCTTTTTCAGGTAGACTGCCTATTTCCTCTTCATTTGTTTGGTCTGCTGGGTTTTTACCTTCTCCTTTATCTGCTGCATATTTCTCTGTCTTCTCATTTTGCTTCACTTACTGTGTTTGGGGTCTCCTTTTTGCAGGCTACAGGTTCATAGTTCCTGTTGTTTTTGGTGTCTGCTCCCAGTGGATAAGGTTGGTTCAGTGGGTTGTGCTAGGCTTCCTGGTGGAAGGGACTGGTGCCTGTGTTCTGGTGGATGAGACTGGATCTTGTCTTTCTGGTGGGCAGGACCGCATCCGGTGGTGTGTTTTGGGGTGTCTATAATCTTAGCCTGATTTTCGGCTGCCTCTCTGCTAATGGGTGGGGTTGTGCTCCTGTCTTGCTAGTTGTTTGGAATGCGGTGTCCAGCACTGGAGCTTGCTGCTCGTTGAGTGAAGCTGGGTCTTAGTGTTGAGACAGAGATGTCTGGGAGAGCTCTCACTGATTGATATTATTTGGGACCAGGAGGTCTCTGGTGGTCCAATGTCCTGAACTCTGCTCTCCCACCTCAGAGGCTCAGGCCTGACAGCTGGCCAGAGCACCAAGACCCTTTTGGGAAGTCTGAGGTCTTCCTGCCAGCATTCAGTAGATGTTCTGTAGGAATTGTTCCACATGTAGATGTATTTTTCATGTATTTGTAGGGAGGAAGGTGATCTCCACGTCTTACTCCTCCACCATCTGGAAGGTCCTCCTGGTTAAGTCTTAAAATGTGTGGATTTCTAGCCTCCAAAGAAACTTTTAAAATTCTCGGGCAGCTGTCCTGTCATGGAGTCACCTGAGGGCCAGGCGTCCTGTTGGGGGCTCCTCTCCTTGGTCCCAGAGACGCCTGAGGGGCAGCCTCCTGTCAGGGGTTCCCTGTCAGGTGCAGTCGCCTGAGGTCCGGGCGTCGGGTCTGAGTCATGCGGGGCGCTGGGGTACTCGCCTTCTCTGCTCCACAGCTCAGCGTCAGGGGGTTCGGCCAGCGTCTGAGGCCCAGGTTACAGCTTCCACCCAGATTTACATCTGGGACCCAGGTTTATGACTTGGGGGGGTGTCTACGTCTCCCACTCTTGAATACTCTTGTCAGTAAGCTTCTCTTCCTCTCTTCTGGCTCCTCCCTTCCCCTCAAAACCTTAATAAACCACAACTCATCAAATCATGAGACAACTCCAGGATCACATGTTCAACTGCCCACTTGACAGCCCCACTAGGATGTCTCATAGGCATCTCTAGCTTAATATGTCCAGAACTGAATTCTTGATTTCGGTTGTAAACCCCCAGTATTCCTTCCATGGTCCCCATCTCAATAAACAGTACCACTCACTTACTTAGCACAAAAGCTTAGAATCACCCCCTACTCCTCTCTGTCTCTCACACCACATATTTCCTCCAACAACAAATTTTGTTGATTCTGCCTTGAAAAATTATCTCTGGAACCCACCCACTTGTCTCCACTTCCACCATTGTTATGCTGGTCCAAGCCATCAGCATCCCTCACCTGGAATACTGGAGTAACCTACCTGAGCTCCCCAGTTCCACACTTACTCTTTCACTAAAGTCTATTCTCTGTACCACATTCAGAGTGGTCATTTACAAAGTCCAATGAAACTCATTGTTATCAAACTTTTCCAAAGGCTTCCCATCACACTTAGAATAGAATATAATCCAAAGTTTTACATGGACCGTATGGCTCCTGGTAGCCCCATAGCCTATAACGCTACACCTCTAACTTCATATCCTACCACACTTTGCCTCACTCACTCCACTCCAGTCACTGACTTTGCTACTATTTTTTAAACACTGTACAATAACTCTGAATGTTTTCTATGCACATGGATTAAATATTATCACTATGCAAATGTTAAATCTATTTATCCATCTACCAACCTGCTTCTCAGATATAGCCTCAGGATACATACTCTGTTTATAAGGCATCTCAAGCTAGATGTCCCTCTGCCAACAGAAATTAGTGCAGAAAGGAGCTGTTTTTCCATCACCAGGCTGGAAGCCTTGAAGTAGCTGCCAACCTCCACTGTACTTCAACCCACAATCAGTCAGCTGCCAAATCCTGCCACGTTCCCCACCACAGAAGTCCCGGTTGGCCCATCCCTCTTGTTCCCTCTATTCAGTCTTGTGCCTGCACCACTCATCTCATGTCTGAAATCCCACACCTCCTCCAGTTGCCCCTTTGCTTCCTCATATTGCTGTAACAAGTGTCCTTCCAGAGGGCTGACAAGGGCTTCTCTCTACACTCAAGTTCAGTTCCATGCATCTCAGCCTCCATTCCTGCCTCCTGTGACTTAATCCTTCTACTGCCTTCTACTGTCCCTATGCTATCCAGTATGATAGCCACTAGCCACATGAGGCTATTTATGTTTCAATTAATTCAAATTTAATAAAACTAAAAATTCAGTTCCTCAGCTGAGTTAGTCACAGTTCAGGTGCTCAGTGGCCACATGTGACTGGTGGGTACCCTGTCAAACAGCACAGCTATTCAATTAATTGAATATTAATTCAGTTTATATCTTTTTCAATGCTCGCTTAGCTGTTACGCCCTTACTATCTGCTCAATAAGGTTTACTATTTTAGACTGAATGCTCTTGGGGGCAGGGCCAATATTTAATGATGCTAAGCTTAGAGAGCTCTTTAAAAAGTATGCTTTAATAAGGGTAATAGCATAGTGGGAAAGCACTTAGGCTTTGGAATTACCCTGCATCTGAGTTCCTTTTCTGCCACTTGCTAGCCAGGGACCTTGGGCAAGTTATTTAATCCCTCATCATTCTTGGTTTAAGCATCTGTAAAACAGAGAAAATAAGAACTGCCTTCCTCATAGGGTTGTTGTGATAATCAAATGAGATCAGACCTGTTCATCTCTTAGCAATGTTTGATGCATGATGACCACTCATTTATGTCAGCTGCTGCTGCTGATATCAGTTATTTTCAATAGTTGTAAACAAAATAAACTTCAATACTTGAGGAAGTTGGAAGCAAGATGAAAGAGAAATCCTGAATACAATTGCTCTTCTTAGAGAGTCAAATGAATATCTTCACATACAATGTGATGGATATTACTTAAATCTCAAACTGTGGAAAATATGTATCAGAGTAACATAAATTTGAACATTTCCATTCTGCTTCTTGTATAAAAGCTGCATGGAGTTTCCAGTTCTTTGGAAAATTTATTTCAGGGACAGTGGAACCTTGCTTGGCAGTGAAACAACTTTCCATTAGTTAAGTGCAAGAAGGATGATTTCATTTTAAAAGTGAAAAGTGGAAAGTGGTTAAATGGGCAGTATATAACTAATCATACTAGTCTTTTTAAAAATCTGAAAAACAAAACAATAATAGAGAGAAGAAAGACTTATAATTGAAAGCACATGTGGGTATTATTTTATATTGAGTGCTTAAAGGTTCATCATCCCAGTGAACAAATAAAGTGGGTACACACATTCCACACATTTGGAGCATTAAGATCTCTCTCCCTGTCTTCAGTAGCTGAAATTCAGATGTGGGCCCTGAATCTGGGGTAGCTCAAGCAGAGAAGCCATTCATTAGGCCTCCTCTTGGACAGGTAGTATTAAAAGATCTTCAACTAGCTCTCCCCTGTATAACTGCATGATTTGGATTCAGCCTCCCTCACTAAAACTTGACTCTCTGATGTGAAAATTAATGAAGTCATTAATGATACTGAACAGAACCCAGGAAGCGGGGACTCCTGTGGCTCTAAGGCACCAGCAAACTAAGCTGGGTCATGTAGAGGAAGCTAACCCTGGAACCATGCGTTCTATCTACACAGAGAATGGAGTCAAAATCATACAGCCCAAAATCGCACGATTCAATTTACTTGGACTTTAGAGGAAGAGTTACTGATTTACAATGAGACACAGAGTAACAATACAAAGGATGGAGTATTGCAACTAATTTAGGAAAGCCCCCATCACTTCTTTACTTTTGATCATTGTGAAAAACAAAAGAATCACAGAATTATATAACAAAATCCTACCAGCTATATGAAAAACAAAAAGAAAGATACAGGAAATCCTCTCCAGAGGTTTTTCAAAACATAATACTTCTTAACAGTCAAAACTCATTTAGAGGGAAATGGAGAAGTATCCTGGATTCTCAAAACTTGAATCATCATGCGAAAGTTTTTTTAAGTAAGAATGCCTTAAATGACTTTTGTTGTCATTTTTTAAAAGACCTAAAACAAAAGGAAAGCTTATTTTAATACTCTGATGCTTCCATAATGTTGACAGTTATATTTTCTCAATTCTAATATAATATATTTTCCAGCAGAGTGCCTTATTCATTTTTCAGTAGAAGGAAATAAAATTCAATATGCATTAATTTAAAGCCTTGTGCTTTTTTATATACAAACAGGTTTTGTTCGAAATTTTGTTTTTATCAAGTGCATACAGTCATATATTGTTTTTATAATTAAGATAATTTAAAGAAACTAGCAGAGTCTTTTACAAATTCACATAAAAGATGTGTTGCATAGTTGTATATGTAGAGCTAATTTCTAACACTAGTTATGTCTGGGCAGTGGAACTGGGGGTTCCACTGGGGGTTGGGAGGCAGAGAAATAAGACTATTTCTTTTTTTTCTTCTTTTTAACATCTTTATTGGAGTATAATTGCTTTACAATGGTGTGTTAGTTTCTGTTTTATAACAGAGTGAATCAGCTATATGTATACATATATCCCCATATCTCCTCCCTGTTGTATCTCCCTCCCACCCTCCCTATCCCAGCCTTCTAGGTGGTCACAAAGCATCAGGCTGATCTCCCTGTGCCATGCGGCTGCTTCCCACTAGCTGTCTAGTTTACATTTGGTAAAGGCTATTAACTTTTTCACTTTAAATCCTTGAGGCCTATTCAAATTTATTTTTGTACCTATTTTGTATAGTTCTTTTAACTGTACTAGTTAGAAATCAAATAAGTTAACTTGAAAATAATTAATCCATATTATTGGACAATTAACCTTTTGTATCCATTTCACTGACTGTTACTTAATAACTCTAGGTAGCATTTTCAGCTAACATTTCCTACAATTTGAGTATGGGATCACCAGATGACAGAGGCTCTCAACTGGTACAATTCAGTCAAGTTGCAAATGAAGAAGTTGAGATCCAGAGAGGTTAAAGGATTTGCCCATTGCTTCAAACTGCCTGACTCTGGAGGCAAGGCTCACCCTCAGCTCTTGGGCTTTTTGTTTATGCTCCTTCTTTATCATATTGTGTTGCCCTTCACAGGTTCTACAGCACCACTCATAGGTTAATCGAAGGTCTGAATTATAATCATGAGGTTACTACAGTGTTACAAAAACATAACTCCTCTACAACTAAAGTTGTACACTGTAATTAAACCCTGAGCTTAAGGATGGTCTTATGCAGAGGACCTATATGCAGGCAGTGACGGGAGAACTTAAGATCAGGGATTCAGCAGTTTTCTGCCTGAATCTGACTCCTCCACTTCCTAACTGTGTGACTAACTGCATGTAACCTCTTTTTTTTTTTTCTTAATGAATGGTTCTTTTGTTCATTTGTTTATTTATTTATTTTTTGGCCGCTCCACGCAGCATGAGGGCTCTTAGTTCCCCGACCAGGAATTGAACCCGTGCCCCCTGCAGTGGAAGCGTGGAGTCTTAACCACTGGACTGCCAGGGAAGTCCCTGCATGCAACCTCTTATGCCTTCTTTTTCTCATCTGTAATATCATAATAAAAAACAATATCTGCCTACTTAATGGAATTGTGAGGATTAAATGAAATCATTTATGTCAAGTACCTAGCCAAATGCCTGGTATATAATAGGTGCTCAATAAAAGTTAGTTATCACCAATCAAAATTTAAATTCATAAACTAGGTATAACTTAGAACCTTCCACACTAATTTCTGTTTTCAATCTATTACAAATAGCCTCTTCCCCCAAATTTGATTATAAGTGTTCATCTTTGAGAAGATCTGTGTTTACCACAAGTTAGTAACCTCAGAAAAGGCACATCTCCCTGTCTCATTCTTCCCAGCAGTGGGACAGACAAGCTCGAATTTAATAAATATGTGTGAAAACTCTACGGAATGGAAAGGTTTTCTAAACAGAAGATATACTTTGTTCTTAGCCACCCCTGCATCATGGCTGGTCATTATGGTTTGCTCTCAAGTCTCCAGATCACCCAACTGACCTCTGACTGTGTCCCCAGCTTGCCACCAAAATGAGAGTTTGTCCTAATAGGTCTCTTGTGGGCCTGCCTGCCTTCCCAGCGCTGTGTGAAGCCTCTTCCCTGGGGCCCCCCCACCATCCATTAGAGCCCTTCTTTTCTCCTTCCCACTGGTGGAGAGGGCTCTTTTCTCTAAGCCAAAAGTGAAAAACAAAAAACAAACAAACAAAAAACCTGTGACTCATTTCTTTTCAATTCTGGAGAAGGCAGTTTGCCACTATTCTCTCCAGTAAAGAAGAAGTCAAATCCCTGTGACTTCCTTAACAAAAACACTCTTTGAAGGCACAAGAGAATAAGCAATAACTGACAATTTAAACATACCTGAAATACTTTGCCACACATACTTCTCTGAGTGTCTTATAACACCACAAAACTTCAAACAGCATACCAACCCCTGCCTACCGGCTTAAATGGAAATTAAAACTTTCTAAGCCCTTTGTCAAGGCATTTCAGGGATATTTTTAAATGCTTTCTGGATATGATAACAACAACCTATTGAGAGCTCCGGCTGTAGATCTTCGGGCCTAAGGAAACTTCCTAGCTCCAGGCTGGTACTTCCATTAAAGGGCAGACGTTTGCCAATGTCTGGTTTAGCAACAAAGTCAAAGGAGCAGCTTTGGGTTTTGAAACCAAACAATCATGGGTGTGAGGCATGCACTTGCTGTGACCAACAACTGGGTTGAGAAGGAGGTTCACAGTCAATTCATTTGCGTGGGTTAGACCAGTAATGAGCTTACTCAGTGAGTTTCACAATTAGGGCAAACAATTCTGAAGGGTGTATTCCTTTTTTCCCTTTCCTATTGTTCTTCTTTTTCAAAATCAGATTTGTTGAAGAGGAGTAGAAGTAAAGTCAACAGAGCAAAGGGATGGAGTTCTTTTTTTTAAATTAAGATATAATGGACATATAACATTTTATTCGTTTCATTTATACTACATAATGATTTTGTATGTAGCGTAACTAACACACACAGGGAAATGGTCACCACAATAAGTTTAGTTAATATCCATCACCACACATAGTAACAAATTTTTTCTTGTTCTGAGAACTTTTAAGATCCACTCTTTTAGCATCTTTCCGATAGACAATACAATATTGTTAACTATAGTCACCATGCTGTACACTACACCCTCATTAAGTCCATAGTAAAGGCATTTATCTTGTAACTGGAAGTTTGTAACTTTTGACCACCTTCACCCATTTTACCCACTCCTCCCACCTCTGATAACCACAAATCTGATCTCATTTTCTATGAGTTTGGTTGTTTTTTCTTTGGTTGTTTGTTTGATTTTAGATTCCACATATAAATGAGATCATACTGTATTTGTCTCTCTCTCACTTATCTCACTTAGCATAATGCCCTCAGTATCTATCCATGTTGTTGCAAATGGCAGGCTTTCCTTTCTTAAGGTTGAATAACACTCCATTTTAATATGTACATCTTCCTTAAGGGATGGAGCTCTTGGAGCGAGGTTCTAACTAACTCCCTCGCTCTTGCCTGTTGTCTAAATGATTTTTACCAAGTTGCTTGCTGATTCAATGCCTTATTCTTACTGAACATATGCCTTCCTACCCAGATATTAGAGGAACTAAAGATACAGTTGAATCAGTAAATTGCCTTGAGACCTTTGAGGAAAGGAAGTTATTTTCCTTTACAGTTCAGGGCTTTCCAACTGCATGTTGGATTCACTGCTGGGTTCTCCATCATTCAGAGGTTCTGGTGGGCCAATAACACTGTGTGATATATCTCCTAATATTTATTAGTGCCTACCAGCATATGACACAATGTTCAGAAATGCAGGGTTTGCAGGTATGGTTACAGCAGACTTGCCTCCCCCTTGATTCAGAAAGCTTTTCTCTTCATCTGACTCTCTGCTCTTCCTCCTCCTCCTCCCCTTCTCCCCCAACCTCCCACCCAGGAACCAGGAAGCTGGATCATCCACTCAACAGGATCTTTCATCCCTGTTATTTCAGTGACTAACACAGCACCAGGCACACAGGTGGTATTGAGTGAATGTCTGCTGAATGAATGAATGAATGAACTTTGTATCTATTGCTCCCAGGTAGCAGAGCAAAGATTTTCCTGCATTTGGGGCCAGGTCAGCACCAGATGAATTAAAAAAGGATTCTTCTACAGCCAATGCCAGGCCAATTTGAGGGCAGCAGTTATGTCAGGTTTGCAGACATCTTGTTTTTGTGTCACTTATATCCACCTCCAATTCTCAGAGTATACCTGGTGCCACTCTTGTTGAATGGAGAGCCCTTGTATCATACTCCACTAAGACTACTTTTCAAGCCTAGACCAAGTCTCATCCCTAGTGTCATGACCTCAGTCCTCAGTGTGATGCCAGGAAAGAAACCTGGTAAGTAAGTTCAAGGCATAGTTCTGGGAGAAGACTAGATATATGCATTTTAGAAAGACACTTAGAACTAATAGTTACCTTCCAACAACTTAAAATTTACTGACTTTTTGGGCTTCCCTGGTGGTGCAGTGGTTGAGAGTCCGTCTGCCGATGCAGGGGACACGGGTTCGTGCCCCGGTCCGGGAAGATCCCACATGCCGCGGAGCGGCTGGGCCCGTGAGCCATGGCCGCTGAGCCTGTGCATCCGGAGCCTGTGCTCCGCAACGGGAGAGGCCGCAACAGTGAGAGGCCCGCGTACCGCAAAAGAAAAAAAAAAAATTTACTGACTTTTTAGTTAAAGCCTAGATAGAAAATTTAATGTCTTTGCTCCTCCACACACAATAAATGGCTCCATACGGAAACTACACTGGACTTGGAGTCAGAAGACGTGGGTTTGCATCTTGGGTCTGCCTTTTACTGGCTGGTTATCATAAGCAAAAGATGTACTCTCTCTGATCTGAAATGTTATCACATGTAAAATGGAGATGGTAATGCCCTCATCTCATAGTGCTGTTATATGGATTAAACGCAGTTTAATTTATAGAACAGCTTTGTTAAATCTGATGTAGTAAATGAATGGGTGAGGTGAAAACAGTACAGAAAAGAAGGGTCAAGCAGACTAGTCCTTGAAAATCCAAAATATAAGATAGAAGGGTTAGTACCACATGAAATGAGTTCCAGAGGAGACTTGGGTTGTGATCTGTACGGCCTAACACATAATCATAATATCAAAATTACAATGGGTCCCTGCCTATAGACCCAGAATTGTTGGTGATGTAGGTGATGAAAAAAGAGATGATGCTGCTGCTGATGGCTTTACTGAGTGAAGACCATGTATAGCACTATTCTGAGCACTTTGTATGTTTTATCTTGTTCACACTGACAATAAACCCTAAGAAGTAAGGAATACTATCATCTCCATTTTACAGATGAGAAAAGAAACAAAGACCCAGAGGCTTTAATTCATCATACAGCGCAATTCTCTCCGAGTACATATGTTTCTTTTCAATAGACTGTTGAATGAGAGGAGAAAAGCATCAGGAAGTAAAAGCAGACTTTTATTCATCAGGACTGAAAGGTTGAAACCCAGAGTGGTGAAGTTCAAGAGCAGGGGTGGAATGAAGTTATAGACCCTGAGAGGAAACCTGGGAGAAATCTAGTGGAAAAGACCAGAAGGAAATTCTTTATTATGGAAGACAAAACCTAGTCTGCCTGGAAGGCGAAGGCCAGTAGGAAGCAAGGAGAATGTAACTGTTGGGAAACCAACAGAGATCAGACCGTGGCATTTCCCCCACAGCCTGCCCAATGCACCAGGCACACTCATTAGCAGGTGTTATTCTCCGAGGCATGACCTGCTGCTGTGACAATTGAGGACTCGGGTGAGGGCACACTGATGTAGCTGCTGCCATACCAAAGCCTCATGCCACCTCTGAGTATTCAGCACCATTCCTGTGAGCAATGACCAGGGGAAACAGCTAGAGCTGGCTGTCACCACCAGACTGCTAAGGAAACCAGAAAGTCTGCAAACAAAACCACCAGCTACTTCACGACCACCCGGAACAGTCTAAATTTGGAAAAGGAGCCCCTTCTGCTGGGAACAGTTTCCCTCAGTGGTGAGTCCTCAAACAGGCTTGTCTTAGAGACCATCAACCAAAATGAGATCTATACATCCTGACAATGTCTTTGCTGTTCTGTATTTTTCTCCTTCTAAATCAATAAATAATTGATTCTGTGTCAACTGGGACCTCTTACATCCCAAACACAGGTTAAGAGATTTCAGGGATTAGCTACAGATCTTTTTTTTTTTTTTTTTTTTTTTTTTTTTTGCGGGCCTCTCACTGTTGTGGCCTCTCCCATTGCGGAGCACAGGCTCCGGACGCCCAGGCTCAGCGGCCATGGCTCACGGGCCCAGCCGCTCAGCGGCATGTGGGATCTTCCCGGACCGGGACACGAACCCGTGTCCCCTGCATCGGCAGGCGGACTCTCAACCACTGCGCCACCAGGGAAGCCCCAGCTACAGATCTTTATGGTCATGAAACAAATTTACAAGCCAGAGTAAAACGTGGAAATCCATGGCACAAAAACTGCCAGATACTGTTATGAGAAAGAGAGAAAGAGACACAGAGAGGCAGAGAGAGATTGAGAGGGAGGGAGAAAAGAAGAGAAGGAAAGAGAAAACACTTCTGAGGAAAGGGTATTTGGTCTTGTTTAATTGGGGGAAGGAAACAGAAGCCACTCTCTGCCTTTACTTGCTTGGGTAAAAGGCCTGCACTGGTGATTTGAAGGCACACGGAAAACAAAATACCAAGGTTATTATTATTTTTTTTTTTATCAAACACAAGTACTTTACTCTAATGAGCCAATTTATGCAGACTTTTTGGCCAAACAGATCCAATGAAAATAAACACAATCGCAAGGATTTGGCACTTTTAAAAGGGAGTAGTTTGTCAATAGAAGAATGTTAGACCTCTTTACATCCTCATCAATGAGCCAGATGTATTAGAACTAGAAAGTGGTAGCATGTAAGCACGTGTGTGTGAGTGTGTGTGTGTGTGCGTGTGTGTTCTAATCAATGCCGACTTGACATTCAAAACATCTAATCAACGTAGGCAAGTAGCAGGCACCACTAGCATCCTGAGGAAATGGATGCAGTGATATGAGCTGGCCTGTCTGAAATCCCAAATCAAAGGACAAACAACCTAAAAACCATGGGGTTGAACATGGGGAAGCAGGCTCTGCAGAGAAATGCTGAGAGATTCTGAGAGTGAGAGGAGTCTGTCTGAGGGGAAAGGAGGGAGCCACTGACACCATCACTGACACAGGTCACCCTGGCTGCTGCTGCGTCATGTGGCCCAGCTGGTAGTGGCTGCGAGGAGTGGCCCCACTTGTGAGGCTGGCTGCCCCCCACCTCCTCCTCTGTCCCCTCACTCCCAACCCTGATGCCTCCATTGGAAGAAAAGGTGGGGCTAGATGAGAGCAAGGTGTTTTAGACAAGCATGTAACACACATGGGAGAAACAAAAATGCTGAGATAGTTCACCAAGGCTCAACCACCATGTTTCTTTTCTTATATCTTCAAGACTGCAGGGTAGAGGAGATCACAACAACAATAATAATAGCTGCCATGTATTCCATGCCCCTACACACCAGGCACTGTGCTTAGAACTTCACATAAAATATTTAATCCAGTTCTCACGATAACTCTGATGCTGGTTATTTACCCCATAACAGAGATGAAGAAACAGACTTAGAGAGATTAAAGTCACTGCTGGGATCAATAAGTACCAAGTGGCACAGTCCACAGAGCTGCTAAGCCATGTCCCTTCTTCTAGCGTGCCAACTTGCTCAGCCATTTAGAGAGATAAATGGGATTCTGTGCCCTAATGTTAGTAAACCTAAACTTGGTCAGATTTTAACAAATAATAAATGCCAAAAGGCAAAATCAACCCTGTCTAATATAAGGAGGAATGTTTTTCAACAACAGCATTTATAATAGAACTGGCTACATGTCCACTCTCCTAGAACATCAGTAGACACTGGATCCAAATAATAAAACTAACTTTTCAATTTCTAGCTTAGCTAGAAATTATTACAAATAGTTTTCTCAGGATTCTATTATAACTCAAAGTATAATCTATCCTGAAACAGTAAGCAACTAGCTTAATCTCCTAGAGAAACCTTTCTTGCTGCTCAAAGATAGTAACGGAAACTGTTTTTTTGTTGTTGTTGATGTTGTTTTTTATTGGAGTATAGTTGATTTACAATGTTGTGTTAGTTTCAGGTGTACAGCACAGTGATTCGGTTTTATATATATATATAGTTATAGTTATAGTTAGTAATATATATATATTCTTTTTCAGATTCTTTTCACTTATAGGTTAATACAAAATATTGAGTATAGTTCCCTGTGCTATATAGTAGGTCCTTGTTGGTAGAAACTGTTTTACTTATAGACAAATCTGCTTTTAAATCAGGAGATTTAACAAATAGCTTCTTTGATAATTTATTATAACTCCTCTTCTTCTTTCACGTTTATTCTGCTTAAGAGGGAACACCCATAAGACTAAAAGTTTATAATATCCATCACTAAATATTCACCTTCAGAATGGCAATATTCTAGAATTCTATTACTTAGGTTCAAGGTAAAATATTAATGTACACAGAAATTTGGCTAAGATTAACAGCCATCTTAGCATGACAAATGGGGCAAATTCCACGCACAACATTATGGGAAACATCAGGTTAGACCAGCTGCTCTGTGATGTGGCTCCCTGGTACAGTCACCCATGAGTCACGAGGATCGCAGTTGCCCTAAGCCTGTGGCATTCACCAAGTGGCCTGCTTAAGCAAAGACAAGACTTTGTTTCTGCTCCTGGAGAGTGAAGACTCCATATGTTGTGCCATATTTTCTTTGTAGCAAAAATAGCCTTGAGGATTTACATCCCTTCTGGAAGGAACGATGTACGGATGGTGACCATTTGGCAAAAAGCTACCAGCGTTGGGTCTCTGTGCAATAACCGAGCTGTTCTGTTGCCCAAGACCTTCCTTAAACGTAAGTGCAATGTGTTAGCAGAGAGGCTATTGAGTCTGGGCATTGTTTATTGGTGCATGAGGAATTCTTAATAAAAATTTCAAGAATTCAAGAGATCCTCAGTGGCACATGAAACAAAAGGGAAATAAATTTCATCTGCTGGTGATTCTAAAAGGCCATTTAGAACAAATTTAAGACAACCAGTGTCAAAAAAGGGTCAAGAAGTCATCACTATGTCACTAACAAACCTACCTTCCATCCCTGCTCATTTCTCTTCTTTTTGAGAAGCCAGAACTGCTGGAGGAAGATGCTTCCCTTTTCTTGTGAGGATGCTGTTGACAGCTCTGCGTCCACTAGGTCTCTTCCCAGTCTCCTCTATGCTGACACACAGTGCTGACTGCTAGATCTCTACTCCATGTGGAAGAAGGTTAAGACTCTCACTTGACCTACGAGCAGCTCTGGACGCAGCACATCATTCTCTCTTCCTGATGATCCTTCTTCATTTGGCTTCTAGGCCTCCGCACTCTCCTGGCTTTCAGCCAACCTCACTGTTGGCTCCAATTCATCCTCCTTGGCTAGTTCCTACACTTCTCTCTGACTCTTGATACTGAAAAGACTCAATTCTTAGTCCCTATCACTCCTCTATCTTCCCTCTCTCCCTGGTGATCTCATGCAGTCTCATGCCCTATAGATGATATTTAAGGCAAACAACTTCCAAATTTATATCCCCACCCTTAATCACTCTCTTGAATTCTAGACTTGTATATCCAACTGCTTATTCAACACTGGACTTGGAGATATAATAAACAACTCAAATTCAATATGTCCCAAACTGAAAGCATTTTACACATATTAAGTCATTTATTCATAACCACCAGATGAGAATGCTGAAATTACTCTCATTGTATAAAGAACAGTGAAGTACAGAGAGGTGAGATTACCTCCCCAAGGTCATACCTCTAGTGAGTGACAGAACCAAGAAGCCACCATCATCCTGAGTCTTCTCTCTCCCTGTCTTCCTCCCCTCTGCCCCCCACACCCAAGCTCTTAGTCCTTTGTGTCCAATCCATTAGCAAAGCTGGCAGGCTCCACCGCCCCCATCTCTACCACCACCCCAGTCATCCAAGCACCATGCTCTCTCTTGCCTGGGTCACTGCAGTAGCTCCTAAGTAATATCCCTGCCTCCCTCCACTTGCCCCCAACTGTCTATTTTCAACACCACAACCAGAGTGATCTTATAAAACCAAACTTTATACCCTCTACCGGATTCCCTTGCATGTATCAATAGAACACACTCCTGAGTAGAGTCTATGCGAACCATGTCTTCCTGTCCAACTCACAGCCTGGTACCCTCCTCCTTCCCTGCCAGCTTTCAGCCACACTGGTCTGCTTTCATGCCCTTGGACACACCAGGGCCACTTCTGCCTTGTAGCTTAGCTCCAGCTGTTGTGACCCTAGATCTTATATGGATGGCTCTGTCTTATCATCTAAGATTTAATCTCAATGTCACATCCAAGGAGTGACCTTCCTTGACCACTCAATTTAAAGTAACCCCTCCCTCTATCCCACATACTTTCCCTTATATACTCTAGTTAGGACTGTGGATTGATACAATCTCTTCAGACAGCCAGCTGGCAATATCCATCAATACCTAAAGGCACATACATAGCCATTTGACCCAGCAATTCTACTTCTAAGAATTCATTCTAAATATAAACTTGTACATGTGTGAAGTGATATATATTGCAGGGTTATGTATTGCTGTGCTGCTTCTTATAGACAAACACTGCCAACAACCTTAATGGCCATCCATAGGAGCTCCTTAAATAAACAAGCCTATTACAAAAAATGGGCAAAGGGCTTGAATAGACATTCTCCAAAGACATGCAAATGGCTAATATGCACATGAAAATATGCTCAACATCATTAATCATTAGGTAAATGTAAATCAAAACTACAATGAGGTGTCATCTCATACCCATTAAGACGGCTACTATAAAAAAAAAACCCAAGTGTTGGCAAGGATGTGAAGATATTGGAATCCTTGTCGACTGCTGGTGGGAATGTAAAATGATGCAGCTGCTATGGAAAACAGTATGGCAAGTCCTCAAAAAATTAAAAATAGAATTACCATATGATCTAGCAATTCCACTTCTGGGTATATACCCAGAAGAACTGAAAGCAGTATCTCAGAGATATTTGTACACCCATGTTCATAGCAGCATTATTCACAATAGCCAAAAGGTGGAAGGAACCCAAGTGTCCGTTGACAGATGAATGGATAAACAAAATGTGGTATACACATACAATGGAATATTATTCAGCCTTAAAAGGAAGAAAATTCTGATGCATGCTACAACATGGATGAAACCTGAGGAGATGTCAAGTGAAATAAGCCAGACACAAAAAGACAAATACTGTATTATTCCACTTATATGAGGTACCTAGAGTAGTAAAATTCCTAGAGACAGAAAGTAGAATGGTAGTTGCCCAGCGCTAGGGGTTAGGGGAAAATGGGGAGTTTTTGTTTAATGGACATAGAGTTTCAGTTTTATAAGAGGAAAAGAGCACTGCAGAGGGCTAGTTGTGATGGTTACACAACAATGTGAGTGTACTTAATACCACTGAACTGCACACTTAAGTTTTATGCTACATGTATCTTACAATTAAAAAAAAAGCTAAAGACTTAGAGATCTCTAAGATACATGTGTAAGCTTTAAAAAGAAAAAGTTGCAGTAAAATGCATACAATACAGTCCCATTATATAAAAAAATGAACGTAAATATATATGCATAGAAAGGAGACAAATTGTCATCAGCAGTTGTCAGTAAGATGGGAAGGGGAGATGAAGCAGAATGGGAATGTTCATGCATTACTGTGTGCCTCTGTATCGACTGAACCTGGTACAATAAGAACATATTTGTGTTAGCTTCCTGGGGCGGCAGTAATGAACTGAGTGGGCTTAAATAACGAATTTATTCTCTCCCAGTTCTGGAGGCTAGCAGTTTAAGATCAATGTGTCAGCAGGGCCACACTCCCTCTGAGACTCTGGGTGGAGTCCTTCCTTGTCCCTTCCCAGTTTCTAGTGGTGGCCGTCTATCCTTCCCTGGTGTTCCTTGGCTTGCAGCCGCAATCACCCCAACCCCGCTGCTGTCGTCATACGGTGTTCACCCTGTGTGTCTCTCTTCACTTGGCATTTTCCCTTCTGATAAGGACACCAGTCATATTGGATTAGGCCCACCTTAATGACCTCATCTTAACTTGATTCCATCTGCAAAGACCCTATTTCCAAATAAGGTCACATTCATAGCCACTGGGGGTAAGGACTTCAACGTTTTTGAGGGGACACAGTTCAAACTAGAATAATATTTGTGTTTAAAAAAACTATATTGTGTGTGTGTGTATATATATACCACATCTTCTTTATCCATTCATCTGTCGATGGACATTTAGGTTGTTTCCATGTCTTGGCTATTGTAAATAGTGCTGCTATGAACATTGGGGTGCGTGTACTTTTTCTAGTTAGAATTTTCTCCAGATATATGCCCAGGAGTGGGATTGTTGGATCATATGGCAACTCTATTTTTAGTTTTTAAGGAACCTCCATACTGTTTTCCATAGTGGCTACACGAATTTACATTCCCACCAACAGTGTCGGAGGGTTCCCTTTCCTCTACACCCTCTCCAGCATTTATTGTTTGTGGACTTTTTGATGATGGCCATTCTGACCAGTGTGAGGTGATACTTCACTAGAATTTTGAGTTGCATTTTGCTGATAATTAGCGATGTTGAGCATCTTTTCATGTATCTATCTGCCATCTGCATGTCTTTTTTGGGGAAATGTCTCTTTAGGTCTTCTGCTCATTTTTCAACAAGACATGGAAGCAACCTAAATGTCCATCGACAGATGAATGGATAAAGAAGATGTGGCATGGGCTTCCCTGGTGGCGCAGTGGTTGAGAGTCCGCCTGCCGATGCAGGGGACTTGGGTTCGTGCCCCGGTCCAGGAAGATCTCACATGCTGCGGAGCGGCTGGGCCCATGAGCCATGGCCGCTGAGCCTGCGCGTCCGGAGCCTGTGCTCTGCAACGGGAGAGGCCACAACAGTGAGAGGCCCGCGTACCACAAAAAAAAAAAGATGTGGCATACACACACACACACACACACACACACACACACAATGGAATACAACTCAGCCATAAAAAACAGTGAAATAATGCCATTTGCAGCAACATGGATGGACCTAGAGATTATCAGACTAAGTGAAGTAAGCCAGACAGAGAAAGACAAAGATCATATGATATCACTTACATGTGAAATCTAAAAAAATGACACAAATGAACTTATTTACAAAACAGAAAGAGATTCACAGACATAGAAAACAAATTTATGGTTACCAAAGGGGAAGGGGGTGCAGGAGGGATAAATTAGGAGTTTGGGATTAACAGATACAAACTACTGTATATAAAATGGATAAACAACAAGGTCCTACTGTATAGCACAGGGAACTATATTCAATATCCTGTAATAAACCATAATGGAAAAGAATATGTATATATATGTATATCTGAAGCACTTTGCTGTACACCAGTATCTAATACAACATTGTAAATTAATTATACTTCAATAAAAAAAGATTTAAAAAAATCTAATTAAAAAAAACTACAGTTAAGCTCCCTTGAACACTCTACTTATGAGCCTTCAAGAGGAGAAGTAAAGATCCTTTAGAGCAGCGGTCCCCAACCTTTTTGGCACCGGGGACCTGTTTCATGGAAGACAATTTTTCCACGGACCGGGGTGGGGGGAGGAGGATGGCTCAAGCGGTAATGCGAGCGATGGGGAGGGGCAGATGAAGCTCTGCTGGCCCGCCTGCCGCTCACCTCCTGCCGTGCAGCCCGGTTCCTAACATGTGTCCCCGGGGGTTGGGGACCCCTGCTTTAGAGGCAGTACTTCAACAATTAAGAGCCTGGATTCAGGAGTCACACGGCAAAGGCTCGAATCCCAGTCAGCCATTTACAAACTACGTAACCTTGGGGAAGTTTATTAACTTCTCCTTGCCTCAGTTTCCTTATTTTAAAATAACAGCATCTAGTTCAGATTGTCAGAAGGATTAAACGAGGTACAAAGTGTTTAGGGCATCCTAAGTGCTCAGTCAATATGAGCAATTGTTGTCATGGTTATCACCATTTATAGGATCTCGAAGACCCCTAGAAAGCATTCCTGGGCACAGAGTGCCTTTATTTTTGCAGCACCTACTGAACGCCCTTCTCCACCATTCCTTGCCCAAGAGTCTCATGCCTGACTGCACAGCTCCCAATTTCATTTGATATAGGATTACACTACTGCACTAAATACTCCTCCTCCACACAACTATCCAACTCTCATCCTGGGTGTGATCCCGTCTGCAGTGTGGCAGTTGAGCTCTCCGTGGCTGACAGGGTCTCTGAGCAGTGCCACCTGAGCCATCAGGGCAGAACGCCCATCACATCACGTGCAGCCCACAGAGGGATGCAGAGTGGTCCTTGGCCTCAGACCTCCCACTTTCTGTGACCAGTGCCCTAAATTTGGATTTTGATCTTGGCCTCACTTGCTGCTAAATCTGTATACAGTTAATCTTACAGGGTTGTGGGGGAGGAGTCATGTTGCTATGGCAACCCAACAACTCTGGGCAGAAGAAGAGAAGAAATGGAATCTCAGAATGGAGACCACCAAAGGTTCAGAAACTGCCATTTCTGCCTTTGTTTCACAGAAATGAATCTTGATATGCTAAAATAAACAGACCTCTCTTTTCTTTCTTTTCTTTTTTTTACAAGTTTCCAGCCATTGACAAAAATAAAAGCCTGCTCATACAAGTATTCTATTCACATGTCATTTCCTAACAGGATAGAAACTAAAACTCACACTTCATTCAGCCAGTCAGGAAGTCAGCTGATTTCCTTTAAAGCTCTCTCTCTCTGCATGAAACGAGCAATTGTCCAGTCTGGATTTTATACATAATATTACTTTTTGACCTGAAGTTTACAAATAAACTAACAGAGGGACACAAATAGAACTCGGGCCCTCTCATCTCCCAGTGGTTTAGAGGAGTCAGGGGAGGGCAGAGAAAGATAAAAGAAACTGCCTTGGGATGCTGAGACCTCATCTTCCAGCAACTTCTATGCTGTCCATGCTGTGACAGAGCCGCTCACATACAGCAGAGCTGACTCACTAGATTTTCCTGTCTTTGTTTTCCTGTCTACATTCCAGTGGAGCTTCTAAGGAACAGTAAACGATTGAAAAGGTAAATCTCAGTCAAACAAATACATGAACGCAAACCACGGATTGTGTACCAGATATGCAGGCACTAAGTAATCGAAATTTGACCAAAGGGACTTCCCTCGTGGTCCAGTGGTAAAGAATCTGCCTTACAATGCAGGAGACATGGGTTTGATCCCTGGTCAGGGAACTAAGATCCCACATATCGCGGGGCAACTAAGCCTGCGTACTACAACTACTGAGCTCGCGTGCCTCAACTAGAGCCCATGTGCTGCAAACTACAGAGCCCACGCGCTCTGGAGGCTGTGCGCCACAACTAGAGAAGAGAAAACCCGCAGGCCACAACTAGAGAGAAGCCCGCGCACCCCCAACAAAGAGTCTGAGCGCCCCAACGAAAGATCCTGTGTGCTGCAACTAAAACCTGATGCAGCCAAAAATAAATAAATAATAAATAAATAAATTTTAAAAACCGACCAAATAAAGTTCTGGTACACTAGCTCAGGCTAGGACCAGCCAGAGGACAGCAAATGTAACTAACAGGTTTTGTCTTTGAAAAACTACTCTGGGTTAAACTGAGAACTGACATCTTAGGCAGCAGTTAAAATTTTCTTTAAAAGAATAAAGGGTCAGAAGCACCCCTTGACCTGATTTTCTTTACTTTCTATCATTTTTACCTCCTTTTCCAAGACAGGGTTTTTTTGAGCTTGAGTGAGGAACAGAGTCAGTACTGGAGTAGAATTTGTTAACTCAGGGGTCTGGGAGTGGGAAGGTAAAAAGATGATGAGTTAGCTTGGTTATGATTATGTAACTTTTCTGAATTTCTAAGGGAATGGCAATTGCTTAGAATTACACAATAAGATTTTATGCGTAAACAGCTGAGAAAAGCAGGATGTGATCAGGAAAAAAACTCTGGAGCAGGAGTCACAGACTCAAGTCCTTGGCATGGCTCTATCACTTATCAACAGCCACATAATCACAGATAAGTTAGTTAAACTTCCTGAACCTTGGCTGTTTTAACTATAAAATGGGTATAAAAATACCTGCCTTGACCTCAATAATTCAAATTGAGGAGCAACTGAAACCACATACACGAAATCCTTTTATAAACTATTAGGTACTGCTCAGTGAATGTATTGTTATTTCAACTACAATCTAGATTTACTGGATGTTCTCCTGCTTTGTACATCCTTCAGCCTCCATAGGAGCTCCTTATATCTAGTGGGGACAAAAATGCAACTGAAAACAAAAATATGCCAACCAAACATGCATATAGTTTTTTAGACCAACTTCCCCAAAGTTGGTTTAAAGGTAAGCTGTTCTACTTAGAAAGTCAAAGGAGTCAGCCATCACCCAGAAAACAGCAATGCAGCCACAAGGTACAGAACACCCGTAGGCAAAGCAGTTTTTCTTCCTGAATGGCACTTCCATAATGAGTTCACTCACTGTTGTGCAAGAGATAAAAAGTTTTAGTTCATAAAATTCTAGTTGGTAGCCTGCCATGTCAATTAGCTTCTTACTCTACGTTCATAGCATTAACACTAGTTTAGAACTAATTACCCTCCGATTAACAATTTAGAGGCCATTAAAATATAGATTAGCATGAAAGAAATATAGTATCCTGTGGAAAGTTAAATTCTGATGGAAAGGAGATAAACTCTAACATCTAACATTTAGTGTGTTAATGACCCTGTATCAGGTGCTAAAAGAGGACCTTAATTAAAGTAGAGCTACTACCTTTCCTGACTTCCTGAAACTTGTGTTTAAAAGGACAAAGTAACACACACACACACACAAAAAAAAAAAACCCAAAGAGGGCTTCCCTGGTGGCGCAGTGGTTGAGAATCTCCCTGCCAATGCTGGGGACACGGGTTCGATCCCTGGTCCGGGAAGATTCCACAACGGGAGAGGCCACAACAGTGAGAGGCCCGCGTACTACACACACACACACACACACAAAAAAAAAAACCCCAAAGATAAAAGGACAAAGTAACTCAGACACGGACACACACACGTATGTGTACAAATACCTAGCAGTAGAGCTGCTATCCAAACCTTGGTATTGTTTGAAACAGACTTTGCTTAGCATGTTTCAGAAACAACTAGAAGTTTTTAAGCAGAAGTCAAAGAGAGATCAAATCAGAGTGGGATCATTTAGAGGTGAGATGTATAGAGAAATGATGCAGGAAAGAAAATGAAGAAAGGAAGGCCAGGGAGACCATTAGTCATGATCTGAACAGGCCCAATGAACAATGCAGCACGGCGGAATTCAGCAAATTTATGTTTTAAGTTGTTTTATTATAAAGTTCTATTCCTTAAGTACTTCTTGAGTACTTTACATTTCAAACTGGCAACCACCTAACTATGCGGTCCTTTCTCCAAGAACACTTGCAAATGTGGAAACAGATTTTTAAAGAGGTGTGAAGGGATTTAACATCTCACTGTGTAAACATCATCTGATGATCAGAAGAGTTAACAGTCTGTCAATAAACGAGCCCCACCTGGGTTCACAAACAAATCAAAATCGCTTTTCCAGGTTCTAGAAGGAAACCGTATTCTTGCTATTTTCACCACTGAACTTTGGGGCAGCTAATTACAGAACGGCAGTGTTTACCTTACTTTCCCTACAATCTCACACCTAGTGTAGGGAAGACTAATGACAGTGTGGGGAGACAGAAACGTGGGAGTAATTGCTCAGCAAGTTGGAGCACTTGCACTCTGGTTGCAACAGCAGGAAAGCCCATTATTCCAGTTGCCGAATTATGTCTCACTGGAGTCAGGTTTACAGAAATATTTATAGGATTAGCAGAACACTATCATTGGCAGTTTCTTTGGGTTGCCTGATCTCCTGAAAGCTTTTTTTTTTTTTTTTTTTTTTGCAAGGGATGGAGGGTTGGGGAAGGAGGAACAAGGGAAGCCACCCACCAAAAAATGCTGTGTTAAAAAAGAAATGATTGGGCTTTTTGCTGCGGCACTGTAGTGTTCAGAAAAAGCATGGGGACCCAAACTCACGTCACCATTCATCCTAAAGAACAAACAGACTGACGATGACTGTCAACTCCAGATATGTGTTCCAAAGACTTCGATTAGCCAACAAAATCCTTACATTTGGAATGCCCTCTGAAAAGTTATATTTATTTTTCTGATACTTTTAAAAAAATTATTTATTTTTGGCTGCGTTGGGTCTTCATTGCTGTGTGCGGGCTTTCCCTAGTTGTGGCGAGTGGGGGCTACTCCTTGTCGCGATGTGTGGGCTTCTCATTGCGGTGGCCTCTCCCGTTGTGGAGCACGGGCTCCAGGTGCGTGGGCTTCAGTAGTTGTGGCACACAGGCTCAGTAGTTGTGGCGCATGGGCCCAGTTGCTCCGCGGCATGTGGGATCCTCCCAGACGAGGGCTCAAACCTGTGTCCCCTGTACTGGCAGGCGGGTTCTCAACCACTGCGCCACCAGGGAAGCCTGACTTTTCTGATACTTTTTAAGTAAAACTACTGCATATCTTTCTGTATGCTTCAAGTTTTAGTCATTTGTGGTCACTTTCCCCCACAAAAATAGAATCTCTTTTCCCAGGTTGTCCTACATATTACAAAGTATTGTGGTGCTCATCAATTGAACGCAGTAGTTGAGAGTAACTGTACAGTCATATGAATAAAACTATTTGCTTTCTTGGCAGTTCTGTCAGTTCTCAGTCTATTAAAAGTCACAATTGACTCAGAAGGAAAACAGCATTTACTTTCTAGGCCTCAACTGTAGGCTTTATACCAAACCTCAGTGAGCAAATCATTTGCACTCAGTTAAATTGGTTGTTTCTGAAATTTCCTGCTAGCATTGAAATAGATGTCAAAGCAGGTGGTCTCCAAAAGGTCTTATATCAGTAATGCTTGGGATCCCTGGCTCAGTGAGGGTTTGTGCAATAAGAGTCAATGGAAGTGGTTCTGGAAGAGAAGTATGGAGTCATTCAGTAATATTTGATGTCTTTGTCCTTCACACATTGCACAGTGATGTGTAAGTTACCATGTGACTAGAGAAGACATCATAGAAATTAAATAGGAGTGGATGAAATCAAACCAGTTCCATTAGACTGTCTCTTCACACTAAGTTCTTATGAAGACAGAAATATCCTTCTCATATTTTTCCTGGTTGCAAACTTAGAGGAGAAGGGCCCTGGGCAGCCATAGTCCATTTCCTTCCAACAGTTCAGGGAGAGTAGAAAGAATGAGAATATTCCAGGCCAAGAGATTCTAAAGGAGGTAATGCAGTAACACCTGGGAGCTCCCATCTGTTATCTCCAACTGTGTTCATGACATTTCTACGTTGATACCCTCCCTTAACTCAAATTCAACAAGTTCAAATCAAGCTCATCCTTGTTCCCTTCAAAACAGATCCCTGGGCTTCCCTGGTGGCGCAATGGTTGAGAGTCCGCCTGCCGATGCAGGGGACACGGGTTCATGCCCCGGTCCGGGAAGATCCCACATGACGCGGAGCAACTGGGCCCGTGAGCCATGGCCGCTGAGCCTGCGCGTCCAGAGCCTGTGCTCCGCAACAGGGAGAGGCCACAACAGTGAGAGGCCCGCGTACCGCAAAAAAACCCCACAAAAAACCAAAAAAACCCAGATCCCTATCTTGATTTCTCTATTTCCACCAATGAAATTAGCCATCATTTTCCCAGTGTTCAGTGATTAATACTTTGGAACCATCTTTTACACATTTCCTCCCTTTTCACCAATGGCCAAACTATTTCTGAACAAAGTTGCCATCATAGTTACCAGTAAATATCAACAGATTTGGGCCCCCTGCCCCACGCTCCAATATCCCCTGATACGGACTTGACTTAGCTGTGAATGTAAATGTTCTCCCACCTGCTCAGGGCCTTTAAAAAATGGAAGTGGGCTTTATGATACTAAAAACAATTTGGAAAGTACACAAGGACTACACTGAGGTCCTGCTGAGAAGCTAGAAACAGGAGAAGTAAGATAGCCTCTGAGAGACAAAACACAGGAGCAATACCTGGGACAGGTGTGTAGGTGAGCAAAGACACCTAATGGGACTAAAGAGCAACCAGGCCATCAAGACCTCAAAAGAAAAGAAGCTGGCCAGCCATGGGGTCAGAGCGTATGGAAAGTCACTGGGGGAAGCATTGGCGGAAGTCATGCAAGGCCAGCACGCTCCTGGGAGCTGGGAGAACAGCAGTGAACAGAACAAGTCTCTGCGCTCACAGGGCTGTCAGTCTAGTGGCGGGGACAGAAAACAACCAAACTCAGAACATAATCCTTTCCATCCACCCAATTTCCCTGTTCTGATCCCCTACTCACCAAGCAGCCTTCTGGTATGATCTGCCTTTTCATCTATGTCTGCTTGCAAGGCGAAAAAGCACTGCCCTGTGGCAGTCATATTTCTCACTGTAAATTCTCCGTGGCCTGTTTTCACACTTTACTCTCATGAGTTTGGAGACCGAGTCTGCCCCTAGAGATGGATCTCCTCCAGGTATGTTGACACATCAGACCAAGGACTAGACCCAGGAGTGTGGTTCATTCATGGCAATATCTTGACATATTTTCACTTAACTTTGCCAAGTTCTCAGTCTACAGTAGAATCATGTAACTCCCAATGATCCCAAAAGTACTCAACAAAGTCTGCCTTTTTAGAAATGATCTCAGCAGCAGTGATGTTTCTGTTTTCAAAACAACAAAATCTATTCTAGACACTATCCAAGGGTTCCAACAGTTTCTAAATCAATTCATTATTCAGCTACAGAACGAAACCACTTCCATTTGCAGCTGTCATTCAGACCCATCAGCCTAGGAAGGCTGTAAAAAGTGCTCCTCAGACTTGATGGTACATACCTGGGATGTGGGCTCTGATGCTGTAGTGCTGGCGTTGGGCCTGAGATTCTGATTTGTAACAAGCTCCCAGGCTATGAGATGCTGCTGATCTATGAACCCCGCTTTGAGGAGCAAAAATCCCAATACCCAGGCTGCATGACAGACCAATGAAATCAGAGTCTCAGGGACTGAGAGCAGGAATCAGTAATGCTGAAAGCTCCAGCATGATCCCACGGGCAGCCCAGGCTGAGACAGCCCGGCCTAGATGCTGGTCCAGGGCCAGGAGCCTTCCCACAGCCTGAATCGCTGCTCCTGATACTCAAGAGCAAATCAGCAAAGCCCTGTCTGCAGAGACCTGAGCTGATTCCATTTTTTTTTTTTTTTGCGGTACGCGGACCTCTCATTGTCGCGGCCCCTCCCGTTGCGGAGCACAGGCTCCGGACGCGCAGGCTCAGCGGCCATGGCTCACGGGCCCAGCCGCTCCGCGGCATGTGGGATCCTCCCGGACCGGGGCACGAACCCGTGTCCCCTGCATCGGCAGGCGGACTCCCAACCACTGCGCCACCAGGGAAGCCCTGATTCCATTTTTTGAAGTTCCTAATGCCAAGGCAGAATTACCCAAATTGTGGCATATTGTGAGTGCTTACATTTATCACGCCAAAGCCTTTACACAAAGTACAACTTTACATGTAAGTTCATTTGAAGATAACATCACAAGTGCACATCTGAGGCCCATCATAACCCTACATCTTACCTCCCCTGGCAGACCCTGAACAGTGCCTCCACCAGTTGCCTGGTTATTGGAGAAAATTTTTCTCTGAGAACTAGATAATGAGAATGCAAAGTGGAAGAGAGACATTAGAACTATTCCTTTCTCAGTAAAACATCAAAATTGATGTAACAAAATAACTAACCCTAAATGATTAACTTCTAATTTAAACAAAAACAACAGAATAGTAATATAAAGAAATAAGCTTTTTTCCCCACTAACAAGCTGTATCCTAGTGTCACTACCACAAAACTATTCCCATTAAGGAAAATTAGTTTTCTAAGTCAAAATCACAAAAATTGTACACAGGTAGCACATTCTTATACATGAAAAATCAATGAAATATTTCCCTTCCTCCAGAGGAAAATTTTCATAAAAGAAATACTCATTATTCTATTCCTAAATTCATAGATTATGAGTAACACAGAAGAACCAAATGAATGAATAAAAATAATTCTTAAAAGATTAATTGCTGCAGAATTCCCTCCAAAATATTGTTCTCCTCTGCTTCACTGACATATCAAAAGTGAGTCTGATTGTAGTTGGACACTTTCAAAATCAGAAGATTTCCCCTTTTTTTTTTCTTAGACAATGTGTTAGAAAGCATCAATGTTCTGTACATTTTAGGGAATAGATTTGTTTTTATTTTGTTTGGGGTTTTTTGGGTAGAGGAAACTAGAAAGAAAGAATCTGATCTGGAATCTAGGTGATTCTTCTGTCCCTCAAAAAGGAGATCTGAAAATAAACACAAATTGATCAGCCTTCAGGCATTTTTAACCCTGAGGGTCTTGCTTGGTGATAGCCTTCTTGGGTTCTTTGTGTTGGTGAGTGCTCGCAAGTGGAGGCTATTCTGTAATTGTGCCATTTGGGTTCAAGAGTTGCTATTTTAAAAATTCAAACAGGAAATCTGGGAGTTGAAATGCACCAAACCTTCCCCTAGAGGTCACACCTTCAAAATAGCTCTCAGATTCATCTCTTCCTTTCTCCCTTCGTCACCTGATCTCATATGAAACTTCAGTTGAACATAAGGAAAAAGAAATGGAACACTGATTTTCCCCCCTAGGTTCAATTTTTAAATTACTCCTACATTTGCTCATAAAACCCCATAGGTTTAGCCCGTATTCCTCGAGACTTCTTTCCTACCTGGTTTAATTCCAATTAAAAAAAAAAAAAACCAAAAACACCAGCTCAGATCTAAAAACAGTCAAAATCACTCCACCTTATACCAAGAGAAGCTGTTCCTAAACTGGGAAGGCAGGGCCAATGCCATACAAATCTGCACTACTTATTCGTTGCCTCATTTGGGAATCCTCTGGGTAGACCACAGCCACCATAGCAGAGAGAACGCCACTGACTGTTCTATTCACTTGGCACTTTAGGCAGGGCTGTTAGCCCCAATTTGGGGATCAGATTGACCTAGTTTTGATGATGATGATGATGATGATGATGATGATGATGATGATGATGATGGAGGCGGCACTTAACCAGTGCCTATTCTTGTTTCAGGCACTGTTCTCAGCAGTTTCCATTTGCTAATTATTTTAATCCTCAGACAACCCTATGGGATGGGCACCGATGTGAGGTCCCTTTACAGATCAGTTTGGGTTTGATAGCTGCTAACTGTGACTCCTAGGATGAGTTAGTTAAACTCCCAAACCCTTCATTTCAACAACTGAAAAGTGAGGATTATAATACTGTCAACCTTGTGAGATAATGTATGGAAGGCTCTCCACACTGGCCTGGAGCATATATGGTACCTGCTGAACGGTAGCCATCTATATTAGTTGGATGACTGGAGCAAGAGGTGTTCACCACGGTCCATGGCTATGCATCACCTCACATCACAGGTGAGGCTGAATTAGGGAGATGCTGTCAGTGGTTAGTGTGGCTAAATTTAAGGTCATCCACATGATAGTTCTCCTGAGATCAATGAAAAAAGACAAACATCTCCCAAGTCCAAAGGAGAACAATATTTTTTAAAAGTAATTGACTTGCCTACCTTTGTTTTTGTCTTCCAGCTGAAACAAAAAATGGTTATCCTCTAGCCACAAGCATGATCTCCTTCCTGGTTTCTTAACATGTTCTAGATTAAATTAGTTCGAGTCATTTCTCCAAGTATATGTTATGTAGGGAAAGAACACCTGTTATGTTAAATGCACTGAGTGCTAAGATGTGTCTTGCAGACACAGCCAGAAAAGAAAAATGTAAATGAGAAGGCAGGATCTCAAGACTTATCTCTCCTGCCTTCAAGGAATTAAAGAATTTTAAATATAATTTAGAATGCAGTGGTAAGAAAGTTGTTATCATTTTTAAAGTCTTAATAACAACTATATCTGAATACCAGAAACTGATGTTGGCTAATTAACATTTTGACTTGAAATAATTACCTATTAATTATATCAATAAGTGGATTATCATTCTTAGCAATTTTTCCATTTATAATTCATGCTATTTTAAATCATTAACAGATGATGGCATATGTATTCACGTTGGAAAATATTCTACAAACCTACACTCAAAATATATTTAAAGTGACATATTGATCCATAAAGGGGTGCTTTCTTATCTTCCTATATAAAAACTATATATTTTTTCAGCACTTAAAAAAAAAAGACATGAGGAGGAGCTTCAAGATGGCGGAAGACTAAGACGCGGAGGTCTCCTTTCTCCTCACAGAGACATCAGAAATACATCTACACGTGGAACTGCTCCTATAGAACACCCACCGAACGCTAGCAGAAGACCTCAGACCTCCCAAAAGGCAAGAAACCCCCAACGTACCTGGGTAGGGCAAAAGAAAAAAGAATAAACAGAGACAAAAGAATAGGGACGGGACCTGCACCTCTGGGAGGGAGCTGTGAAGGAGGAAAAAACTTTCCACACATTAGGAGCCTCTTCGCGGGCGGAGACTGCGGGTGGCGGAGGGGAGAAGCTTCGGTGCCGCGAGGAGAGCGCAGTAACAGGGTGCGGAGAGCAAAGCGGAGAGATTCCGCAGAGGATCGGTGCCGACCAGCACTTACCAGGCCAAGAGGCTTGTCTGCTCACCCGCCGGGGCGGGCGGGGGCCGGGAGCTGAGGCTCGGGCTTCAGTCGGATCCCAGAGAGAGGACTGCGGTTGGCGGCGTGAACACAGCCTGAAGGGGGCTAGTGCGCCACAGCTAGCCGGGAGGGAGTCCGGTTGAAGTCTGGAGTTGCCGAAGAGGCAAGAGACAAGAATTTCTTCCCTCTTTGCCTCCTGGGCGCGAGGAGAGGGGATTAAGCGCGCCGCCGCTTAAAGGAGCTCCAGAAACAGGGGCGGAGCTGCCGGAAAGACAAGAGCCTTTTTTTTGCCTCTTTGCTTCCTCGGGTACGAGGAGAGGGGATTAAGAGCACCGCGTAAAGGAGCTCCAGAAACGGGCACGAGCCGCGGCTGTCGGCACGGACAGTAGAGAAGGATGTGGGACGCTAGGGTTGCTGCTGCCGCCACCAAGAGGCCTGTGTGCGAGCACAGGTCACTCTCCACACCGTCCCTTCCGGGAGCCCGTGCAGCCCGCCACTGCCGGGTTCCCGGGATCCAGGGACAGCTTCCCCGGGAGAACGCGCGGCACGCCTCTGGCTGGTGCAGCATCACACCGGCCTCTGCCGCCACGGGCTTGCCCCGCATCCGTACCCCTCCCTCCCCCCGGCCTGTGCCAGAGCCCCCGAATCAGCTGCTCCTTTAACCTCGTCCTGTCTGAGCGAAGGGCAGACGCCGACCTACACGCAGAGGTGGGGCCAAGTCCAAAGCTGAACCCCAGGAGCTGTGCGAACAAAGAGGAGAGGGGGAGGGCTCTCCCAGCAGCCACAGAAGCAGCGGATTAAAGCTCCACAACCAACTTGAAGTGCCCTGCATCTGTAGAAAACCTGAATAGACAACGAATCATCCCAAGTTGAGGAGGTGGACTTTGGGAGCAAGATATACTATTATTTTCCCCTTTTTTCTTTTTGTGAGTGTGTATGTGTGTGCTGCTGTGTGAGATTTTGTCTGTATAGCTTTGCTTTCACCATTTGTCCTAGGGTTAGACCGACCCGTTTTTCTTTTTTTTTTAATAGAAATTTTTCTTCTTAATAATTATTTTTTATTTTAATAACTATACTTTATCCTACTTTATTTTGTCTTCTCCCTTTCTTTCTTTCTTCCCTCCGTCCCTCCTTTCTTACTCCCTTCCCCCCTTCTTTCCTCCCTTCCTTCCTCCCTTCCTTCCTCTCTTCCTTCCTCCCTTTCTTCCTCTCCTCCTTCCTTCCTTTCTTGCTTTCTTCCTTCCTTCATTTCTTCCTTCCTTCCTCCCTTCCTTCCTTCCTTCCTTCCTTTTCTTTCCTTTCTATTTTTTCTGCCTTTTATTTTTGAGCCATATGGATTAAAGGCTCTTGGTGCTCCAGCCAAGCACCAGGGCTGTGTCTCTGAGGTCGGAGAACCAACCTCAGGACACTGGTCCACAAGAGACCTCCCAGCTCCATGCAATATCAAATGGCGAAAATCTCCCAGAGATCTCCATCTCAACACTAAGACCCAGCTTCACTCAAGGACCAGCAACGAACAGTGCTGGACACCCTATCCCCAACAAAGAGCAAGACAGGTCTACAGCTCCATCCATTAGCAGAGAGGCTGCCTAAAATCATAATAAGGCTACCAACATCCCCAAACACGCCACCAGACGTGGACCTGCCCACCAGAAAGACAAGATCCAGTCTCATCCACCAGAACAGAGGCACTAGTCCCCCCAACCAGGAAACCTACTCAACCCACTGAACCAACCTTAGCCACTGGGGACAGCCACCAAAAACAACAGGAACTACGAACCTGCAGCCTGCAAAAAGGAGACCCCAAACACAGTAAGATAAGCAAAATGAGAAGACAGAAAAACACACAGCAGATGAAGGAGCAAGATAAAAACACACCAGACCTAACAAATGAAGAGGAAATAGGCAGTATACCTGAAAAAGAATTCAGAATAATGATAGTAAAGATGATTCAAAATCTTGGAAACAGAATAGACAAATTGCAAGAAACAGTTAACAAGGACCTAGAAGAAATAAAGAGGAAGCAAGCAACGATGAGCAACACAATAAATGAAATGAAAAATACTCTAGATGGGAGCAATAGCAGAATAACTGAGGCAGAAGGACGGATAAGTGACCTGGAAGATAAAATAGTGGAAATAACTACTGCAGAGCAGAATAAAGAAAAAAGAATGAAAAGAACTGAGGACAGTCTCAGAGACCTCTGGGACAACATTAAACGCACCAACATTTGAATCATAGGGGTCCCAGAAGAAGAAGAGAAAAAGAAAGGGACTGAGAAAATATTTGAAGAGATTATAGTTGAAAACTTCCCTAATATAGGAAAGGAAATAGTCAATCAAGTCCAGGAAGCACAGAGAGTCCCATATAGGATAAACCCAAGGATAAACACGCCGAGACACATAATAATCAAACTGTCAAAAATTAAATACAAAGAAAACATATTAAAAGCAGCAAGGGAAAAACAACAAATAACACACAAGGGAATCCCCATAAGGTTAACATCTGATCTTTCAGCAGAAACTCTACAAGCCAGAAGGGAGTGGCAGGACATATTTAAAGTGATGAAGGAAAAAAAACCTACAACCAAGATTACTCTACCCAGCAAGGATTTCGTTCAGATTCGACGGAGGAATTAAAATCTTTACAGACAAGCAAAAACTGAGAGAGTTCAGCACCACCAAACCAGCTTTACAACAAATGCTAAAGGAACTTCTCTAGGCAAGAAACACAAGAGAAGGAAAAGACCTACAAGAACAACCCGAAACAATTAAATAAATGGTAATAGGAACATATATATTGATAATTACCTTAAATGTAAATGGTTTAAATGCTCCCACCAAAAGACACAGACTGGATGAATGAATACAAAAACAAGACCCATATATATGCTGTCTACAAGAGACCCACTTCAGACCTAGGGACACATACAGACTGAAAGTAAGGGGATGGAAAAAGATATTCCATGCAATGGAAATCAGAATAAAGCTGGAGTAGCAATTCTCATATGAGACAAAATAGACTTTAAAATAAAAACTATTACAAGAGACAAAGAAGGACACTACATAATGATCAAGGGATCGATCCATGAAGAAGATATAACAATTGTAAATATTTATGCACCCAACATAGGAGCACCTCAATACATAAGGCAAATACTAACAGCCATAAAAGGGGAAATTGACAGTAACACAATCATAGTAGGGGACTTTAACTCCCAACTTTCACCAATGGACAGATCAACCAAAATGAAAATAAATAAGGAAACACAAGCTTTAAATGATACATTACACAAGATGGACTCAATTGATATTTATAGGACATTCCATCCAAAAACAACAGAATACACATTTTTCTCAAGTGCTCATGGAACATTCTCCAGGATCGATCATATCTTGGGTCACAAATCTAGCCTTGGCAAATTTAAGAAAATTGAAATCGTATCAAGTATCTTTTCTGACCACAACGCTTTTTTCTTGCATGCAGAAAACTATAAGACACTGATGAAAGAAATTAAAGATGATACAAATAGGTGGAGCAATATACCATGTTCTTGGATTGGAAGAATCAACATTGTGAAAATGATTCTACTACCCAAAGCAATCTACAGATTCAATGCGATCCCTATCAAATTACCACTGGCATTTTTTACAGAACTAGAACAAAAAATTTCACAATTTGTATGGAAACACAAAAGACCCCAAATAGTCAAAGCAATCTTGAGAAAGAAAAATGGAGCTGGAGGACTCAGGCTCCCTGACTTCAGACTATACTACAAGGCTACAGTAATCAAGACAGTATGGTACTGGCACAAAAACAGAAATATAGATCAATGGAACAGGATAGAAAGCCCAGAGATTAAACCCACACACATATGGTCACCTTGTCTTTGATAAAGGAGGGAAGGATATACAGTGGAGAAAAGACAGCCTCTTCAATAAGTGGTGCTGGGAAAACTGGACAGCTACATGTAAAAGTATGAAATTAGAACACTCCCTAACACCACACACAAAAATAAACTCAAAATGGATTAAAGACCTAAATGTAAGGCCAGACACTATCAAACTCTTAGAGGAAAACATAGGCAGAACACTCTATGACCCATCTCCTAGAGAAATGGAAATAAAAACAAAAATAAACAAATGGGACCTAATGAAACTTAAAAGCTTTTGCACAGCAAAGGATACCATAAACAAGACCAAAAGACAACACTCAGAATGGGAGAAAATATTTGCAAAATGAAGCAGCTGACAAAGGATTAATATCCAAAATTTATAAGCAACTCATGCAGCTCAATAACAAAAAAAAAAACAACCCAATCCAAAAATGGGCAGAAGACCTAAATAGACATTTCTCCAAAGAAGATATACAGATTGCCAACAAACACATGAAAGAATGCTCAACATCATTAATCATTAGAGAAATGCAAATCAAAACTACAATGAGATATCATCTCACACCGGTCAGATTGGCCATCATCAAAAACTCTAGAAACAATAAATGCTGGAGAGGGTGTGGAGAAAAGGGAACCCTCTTGCACTGCTAGTGGGAATGTAAATTGATACAGCCACTATGGAGAACAGTATGGGGGTTCCTTAAGAAACTAAAAATAGAACTACCATAGAACCCAGCAATCCCACTACTGGGCATATACCCTGAGAAAACCATAATTCAAAAAGAGTCATGTACCAAAATGTTCATTGCAGCTCTATTTATGATAGCCAGGTCATGGAAGCAACCTAGATGTCCATCAACAGATGAATGGATAAAGAAGATGTGACACATATATACAATGGAATATGACTCAGCCATAAAAAGAAATGAAACTGAGTTATTTGTAATGAGGTGGATAGACCTGGAGTCTGTCATACAGAGTGAAGTAAGTCAGAAGGAGAAAAACAAATACCGTATGCTAACACATATATATGGACTCTAAGAAAAAAAAATGTCATGAAGAGATTAGTGGTAGGATGGGAATAAAACACAGACCTACTAGAGCATGGTCTTGAGGATATGGGGAGGGGGAAGGGTAAGCTGTGACGAAGTGAGAGAGTGGCAGGGACATATATACACTACCAAATGTAAATTAGATAGCTAGTGGGAAGCTGCCGCATAGCACAGGGAGATCACCTCTGTGCTTTGTGACCACCTAGAGGGGTGGGATAGGGAGGGTGGAAGAGAGGGTGACGCAGGAGGGAGGAGATATGGGAATATATGTATATGTATAACTGATTCACTTTGTTGTAAAGGAAAAACTAACACTATTGTAAAACAGTTATACTCCAATAAAGATGTTAAAAAAAAAAAAGACATGACTACTTTTTTTTTTTTTTGCGGTATGCGGGCCTCTCACTGTTGTGGCCTCTCCCGTTGCGGAGCACAGGCTCTGGACGCACAGGTTCAGCAGCCATGGCTCACGGGCCCAGCCGCTCCGCGGCATGTGGGATCTTCCCGGACCAGAGCACGAACCCGTGTCCCCTGCATCGGCAGGCGGACTCTCAACCACTGTGCCACCAGGGAAGCCCTACATGACTTTTTTATAGAACGCTAGCCCTATTGTATAGTTAGCCTTAGGAAAAAGTACATTACTTTATAGAGGTTCAATAAATAGTGAAATAAAACATTTTTCTTTCCTGCCCAAGACAACTCTAAGTAATCTTCCAAAGGACAAATGTTAGCTTAAAAATAAAACAAACAAAAGAAAAGGGGAAAAAAAGGAAAGGAAAGCATCTTAGTGATTGGCCAACTTCTGTGAGTACCAGTCAAGATTAGCAGCCCTGAGGGAATATACCTTAGAAACTCTCCCCACTAGAGAGAGATCCCGGAAAGATCTATTAAATCAAATTAACATTTAAAAATATATTTGAAGACATATTTATCTTTCCTAACATAGGCTTAAAATCTCTAGACCATTTTCAAGTTTGAAGGGAGATAAATTTGATAAATGCTTGGGTGGAGGTAGTTTGGCTAAATCTGTGATTTCTCAATGTCAAAAGACTTATTTGATATTTCCTTTATGATTGATTCTTGGTAGATATTGTTTAAAACCTCAAAACTGCAAAATGTACTATCTCTTGGTTTTGAAGCAGTAGTATGTTAGTAAATGTTTTAACAACTGATTCTCTGTGGGGTGAAAGGCAGGATTTATAGCATGTGCCAATTTCCCTGGTATTAAGACGACCAACATGGTGGATTTCAGACTACCTAGGTGATGTCATTGAAAGTGCAGTTGGGAAGAGCTGTTCTCAATCAGCTCATGGGAGATGGTGTGAGCTGACTCTAGTACACCACTGGAAATAAAGTACATCAGCAATACCATATAGCTCTAGGCCAAGTTTATTCTGAGTTGTACCAGAAGCCACCTCATCCAAATTGAAAGCACTGCATTGTTTATTCTTATGATGTCTGTCACCAAAAGACTAATAGTTTGGGGGCACAATCAATTGCACACCCTTGAAAAAAAGCAGGGTAATGAATGGAATGGCTCCTTAGAGAACATATCCTCTCATACTAATCTCCTCCAATAACCCAGGGCCAGGCCTAAAAGGTATCATCTATCTTGATGTCAGGAAGGCTTTATGTCTTTCTCACATCAATAAACTTGTGAAAACATAGTTTACATCGTGCTTAAAATCAGGTACCCAATTTTCAAGAAGTTTCTAAGCAAGGCATAGTTATGAGTTGCAGAGAAAAGAATTGTTTTGGGTACACTTACTGAATGGTGATCCAGGTCCAGTTTAAAGTTACCGTCATTAGTGCCTGACTATTAATTCTATAGATAATGTGCAAGTAGTGTAGTTACAACTCTGATGGAAAAAGAGGTAGGAGGACTTCTTAAAACTAATCATGTAATCCAATGGCTTATCAGAATGACTACATGCAGTATGGGATACCAGACATTTGCTCATTTTCTCAACTTCAAAGAAGACCAAAATGTGAATCCACCAGGGAACGGGCTACACCTAAACTATCTTCCTATACCACTTTTCTCTGAATTGTGAGGTTCTTCTTCCTCACATAATTTTAACAAACCAAGCCTGAACTCATGTCTTTAAGAAAATGGTTTATTGCTTTCAGTAAAATTACTGACACAGTAATTCATATTTGCATGTTCTTATATTATAACTTATTGATCATTTATGTATTTTTATGCACAGTTGTATTTCTTTCCGATTGAAAGAGCCTACTGTGTTTGAGGAGCCACAATCTTTCCATGTACAATTGAGAAAGAAATACCTATGGAGAAATATCCTATGGAATATATTACCTCAAGGAAATGAATGACCTTTTCACCTTCCCTCCTTTATTCTCAGAGAACTGCAAAAAATGGTACCATATTTAAACACCTCCACTTTATTAAATACATAACTTCAGTACCTTTAAAAAACCCTTTGGTTTGTAAATATATATTTTGTTACTCACAAGGGTTTTGAATAACTTGTTTGACACATAAGTAAATCAAGGATAAATTTTACTCGAGTAAGTTGACTGGAAACAAATTGCAGTTCTGGCCTCAGCTTTCACTAGCTCACATTCAAAATTCTCCTTTCTCAGTTAAAGAGAATTATTTCTTGGGCTTCCCTGGTGGCGCAGTGGTTGAGAGTCCGCCTGCCGATGCAGGGGACGCGGGTTCGTGCCCCGGTCTGGGAAGATCCCACATACCGCGGAGCAGCTGGGCCCGTGAGCCATGGCCGCTGAGCCTGTGCATCCGGAGCCTGTGCTCCGCAACGGGAGAGGCCACAACAGTGAGAGGCCCGCGTACCGCAAAAAAAAAAAAAAAAAAAAAAAGAGAATTATTTCTTTATTGCTACCTTATAAAATACAATTTCACATTTTTTTGAAAATTCAGAATTCTTGAAGTATGCATTGTTACTTCAGGAAAAATAAACAAGGTTGGTGACAAGATAGGCATTAAAAGGCTCTGAATTTGTCAAAACAAAATAATTACATCCATTTAGCAATATTAAATAAAATAGTAAGTTTTAATTCTATAAAAGCTTAGTTTAATCAAAGGAATTCACAAGTCAAGTTTCCATATTATTAAATTCTGGAATAAGCTGATGAGAGATATTATGCTGACTATATCCAGTTATCTAAGGATGGGGCGATTTGTTTTGGATGATTTGAGATATCACCTTGCCTCAATCAGCAAGCTTGGGACCTCAACCAGAGCCTTCCCACGCGCAGATCCTACGCTTTAAAGAGTACTGACACAACCACCAAGACACATGCAGCTTTATACAATGGCACAAAGCTCTAACCAGCAGAATAGGCTGCTAATGGGATAAGAAGGGCAAAACATCATGATAGATTAGTATGTAATCTTTCTGGGAGATGTGTCTGTTCATGAAAGACTTAAGTTCTAAAGAGTCAAAAACAAAAACTAGGCCTTGCCACATAATTCAATAGAGTTATGGAAAAAAATTTTCCCCAGAATATAAGAAAGTGTGGAGTAACTCTGAATAGTTTTAAAGAGAACAATAGAGACACGTATAAAATGTGCAGACCAGGGGGAGCAAGGCAGTTTATAACCTTTCCTATGGGAAGCTTTATATTTTCATTCTCTACACTTAAATAGAGGCAGCTATTTAATGGTGGTTATCTTCTCTAGAAATAATGTGTGGTTGACACAGAGTCTCACGGGATATACTGTAAATTGTATAGCCAACTATAAATACAAGTAAATTTTATTTGATAGAGGATGGAGTACAACGAAATTTTATTTTTACACAGGAAATTTCTGATGAGAGAATTTTTTCCCCACTCACTTCTATTATATAATTAAATCTGCCTTCCATATGGGCAAAAAAGTTCCTGTAATTATTAATAATGTTTTATGTAATGTTATATAATAATGTAGTATAATAAAATAATGGAGTAAAGCTTTTTGAAATAGTATATATAGATATATATTTTTTAAAATTTTATTTATTTATTTTTTGTGTGTGTTACGCGGGCCTCTCACTGTTGTGGCCTCTCCCGCTGCGGAGCACAGGCTCCGGACGCGCAGGTTCAGCGGCCATGGCTCACGGGCCCAGCCACTGCGCGGCATGCGGGATCTTCCCGGACCGGGGCACGAACCCGTGTCCCCTGCATCGGCAGGCGGACTCTCAACCACTGTGCCACCAGGGAAGCTCAGAAATAGTATATTTTTAAGACTATCACTTTGAGATAAAATATTCTTACTTATTAGTAATACCATATTGTGTTTTCAAATAAGTCACAAAATAAAAATGATAAACATTAAAATAGAGAACAGACAGTACCTAGCTGCAGAATTTTTTTGTATTCTAAAAGCTTATTTATATACAGGTTATACAGAACTTGCAACACCTTTTTCAAGAAACAATGCTATAAGAGGTGATGAGGGTCCTAGCTCAACCCACAAATATCTATGTAGCCCAGGATGTTCCTGAAATGTAGTACTTAAAGCATCCAGTCCTGAAGAACCACAGGTAACAATATTTCTATATGAAATAATTCAGAGTTCCAACTTGAAAAGTCCAATACATCTCCTGTGCTCTGAACAGGTGTTTCTCAAGGGTCAAGAGACTGGTTCATGTTTTTGTATTGTTAGGAAAAAGAATAAAGTGTCATCATTTACTAATCATATAATCTCAGGTATTTCCTCAACTGCAAAATGAAAGTAATGACACCTGCCCTAGTTACTTCAGAGGTTTGCTGTGAGCATTCAATGAGATAGAGTACCAGAAAATTACATTCTAAAACTACCTCCCTCCTCTCCTGGCAGGTAAGTCCTCATTTGACAGATGACCCAGAGCACACGGGAGGCTGGGTGACTTGTCCAAGGTTGCAAGGTGAGCTTGTGAGAAGCCTAGAGAAGCAGCCAGGGCCCTTGACTTCTGGTCCATCTCCCTCTGCACTAGACGTGGCATCTAACTTACACTCTTGGCAGTTAATCTTTATGGAACACACACTGGGCAGAGTACCAAAGAAAGGTGACAGTAATAAGGGTACATTTTGAGATGACTGAGCTGAACTCGGGAGAACCACATCCTGACCCTGACCTCACCTCTGACTCTAGGACTTAATTAGACAATCACACAGCCACTTCCCACTTCACAAGCTCTCTCTCTTTAAATTGGGGGAAATAATGTGGCTTCTCCAGTCTTCCTCTTAGGAGGCTGTCCTCTGGCTCTTATTTTAACGGGTAAATAACTGAAAAATCAATGAAATTTTGTTGTAAAGCTCTATGTCCCCTAGGCAAAAAGGGCAAAAACTGCTTGCTTTCATTAAAGTATCACTGGCAGCTAGAAACATTTTATGAAAAGAGAATAAATAGTAACTGTTTCCCACATATTTATACAAGGCCTACATCAGGTTTTACAGCTAAGGGGATTCAGTTGGTGTGTAAGGGGAAGAATGAAGAGGGAAACACACTAACCACTGGCACAGAAGACAAGAGAGATCCAGACCAAGTGCCTTTTAAAAGTCACTTCTATTATCAATATCTGATTTTATGGTATATATTTATGTCATTTAACAACCAAATTTTTGCATTATCCATAAAATGCTTATTTTAAAGCTGAGGTTCTCAAACTTTTTAGTTTAGGATCCAGTTCCACCCTTAAAAATTATTGAAAACCCCAAAGAACTTTTGTTTATATAGATTATATTTATCCAGATATACTATATTATAAATCCAGATTAACTATATTATAAATTTAAATGAAGAAACTTTAAAAATATTTATTCATTAATTTATTTTAAAATAAGTAAACCCATTATACATTAAAGCAAATCATATATTTTTATGAAAAATGACTGATTTCCAGAAAAAAAATTTAGTGAGAAAGGCCACAGTATTTACATTTTTGCAAATCTCTTTGATGTCTGTCTTTTTTTTTTTTTTTTTTTTTTTTGCGGTATACGGGCCTCTCACTGCTATGGCCTCTCCCGTTGCGGAGCACAGGCTCCGGACACACAGGCTCGGCGGCCATGGCTCACGGGCCCAGCCTCTCCGCGGCATGTGGGATCCTCCCGGACCGGGGCACGAACCCGTGTCCCCTGCATCGGCAGGCGGACTCTCAACCACTGCGCCACCAGGGAAGCCCTGATGTCTGTCTTAACTGAAGTCAGCTTGATGTTCATATCTCCTTCTGCACTCAATCTGTTGTGATGTTCTTTCAGTTAAAGTATATGAAGAAAATCTAGCCTCACAGAAATGTAGCTGGAAGAGGAAGGAGTATTTTAATAGCCTTTTCAGATAACTGTGATATTCTTCTTTGATAAAGACTAAAACGTCACAACTGGTCGTTTCCTTAAAGATTACTTGCAACATGGAATCTGAATCTTTATTGATGAACTTGTACTCTAAATAGTCATGAGATAATGAGAGCGAAAAGGCAAGTAATGTCTTAGTATTATTGCAAAAGTGTGTCTGACCTTGCAGATCTTCTGAAAAGGTCTTAGGGATCTTAGGGTTCCCCAGACCACACTTTGAGAACCTCCACTTTAAAGATACAAACTGTCTTATGATGTGTAACTGGTAGAATGAGGGATATATTATATGAAACGTAAGAAACACGGTGTGGAAGAAAGATCAAGTGCAAACAAATCAGTCACCCCCTGGTCCACCTTCATGTGGACGTGGGAACTGGAAAGCAGGCGTTATAAGGCAGGAGCCCCAGCTGGAACCCAGCAACAGTAGTTGCACCGTAATGGTCCAAACATCTCAGACCTTTTCAACAATGTGAGAACCCTTGGGCACATTGTAAAGACATTTTTATTGCATCATGACTGCTCACAACCAGCCATAGACCTTTAAACCAGCCTTGTATACATACACCAAAACCTACTACCAACAGAGGCAAACCAGAAACACCCAGTCCTGGTCATAGCAATGCCTGCTACCTACTTCATGTCATCCCAACCTGTTCTCACCTCCCTCCAATCTCCACCCAGCTCCCAAGCCAAGCCTTCTGCCCCTGGTATGCATCCCGTTCTTGCTATTAGAATCAGCGAGTATATTTTCTTTCCTTGGCTCTTCCTCTTTACGAGGACTGTGTCTCTTTCCACTACTGACTGTCTCAGGTAGCAGCCCATTCCAACCTCCACACTGGTTTTAGCCCCTCACACTCAAGTCCTGACATCCAGGTAGATGAGTGGGTGCAGCTCCCTCAAAAGGGCCATTCAAGAAAACTGGTATTTTTCAGTCTTCTTGTACAAATTTTTCTTTTTGTCTGTTTCTTAGCATAGTGTGACAGAGAACATGGAAATAAGTCATTTTCATGCTATTAGCACATTTAGGAAACAGGCTTCCACAGTAATTAATCTAATGAAGATGACCCTAGACTGAAGAAACAGCAATTAGAGTTGCCGGAATAGACATTAGGGAAAATGAAGACACTTACATTCAAAGAAAGATAAGATTTTTAAATAAGAGGTAAAATTAATAACAGCCCAAATTCTATGGAGCAGGAAAGAGCTTCTAATGATTCAAAGAAGGCTGGGAGACATGCAGATTACACTGTCATATTCAAGGGAATACAAAAGTGATGGTATCCTATCATGAAAATATGGACATTAAGGGATAGGCTAAAAGAAAAGGAAAATTAGAAGAAACTGACTAGCTATATGCAATCTAATGGAAAGGATTTTCTCTGAATAAAAATTTTTTCCAGGTAAATTTTCAGTTGTTATTTTCCAAACATAAATAACCTACAGTTTAAGTAATAATTCAAATTCTGTGCTATTCAGAGATGCAATTTGGAAACCAACAGATACCCTGTTCCAGTGGTGTAAGGAACCCACTACTACCTACCCAGCTGACCTCAGCAAGGGGTCTGCACATCTGGGGGAATCTATCAAGGGAAGGCCCATCTGGGGGTTTCCACCCAGGTTGAGGAGATCTGTTGACACTAATTATTAGCAATAACAACAGCTCTTGCTGGTTTATTTCCCATCAAACTCAGTATGTTACTAGAATCTAGTATGTCAGGCTCTCTTTTTGACCTTATAGGAAGCCAGGGGAAAAAACCAGAGGGGAAAAGCCTAACATATGGAAGAGTTTCTTCAAATGCCTTCTCTATGCTGATTTCTATGTAAAGGTTGATCAAATGGTTTGCTGGGACCTGGGGCTACCTAGGGAATTTCAGCCCACTCTGGAAGGCAACCAGTGTTCTGAGCACTGCACACTCACTGAACAGAATGAAGAGCTCTGTGAAACTTCAAAGGCCACTTGTAGGGCAGAGAAGGAATATGCTCATTATTGTTGATGCTGTTACTATTAATAAATGGGGCTTTATGAATAAAAAGGTAAGTGAGCTATGACATTATTAACATTAATTTTCCCTTATTACTTCTTTAGTTTTTAGGCTTTTTAGGTTTTTTTTCTTCTTTAAGACCCATATGCCCAGCAAAGAGTCAAAGGCTTCCTTTTGGCTAAAGTACTATATTTCTATGCCATTATTATATATAGCCTTGAATAATCACAATTAATATGATTTTTAATGTACAAATTCAATGTGCTATAAATTCTAGATATCATCATGCTGGTTTTTAATCATTATTATTAGGTGAAACCTTAGAAAAAATTTAAGCCTATCATGGGCCCTATCAGCTTCTTATTTTAATTCTGAAGATTTGGGCATATCTGCTGTTCATAGAGAGAAAGAATCAAAACTTCCTCTTTTTCCATCTGGCTACAAGTGCTTTTCATAGCTTATTTTTTCCACACTCATTCCTAAGACATGCACTAGAGCTGAGCTATCGTGAGATTGTGTCAGAGTCAAACTATTATATCATTGACTATTAGCTATTTCACAGGAGAATCAAACTGCCTGACTTTTTTAAAAAATCAGAAGGGACTTTTATAGTAGTAAGACTTTGTCAACAGAGACTGAGTGCTACATGCAACTTGGCTCAAAAAAAATTGAAAGCTTCAGAAATTAACTTTATCACAGAAAACATTTAGCTGTAAGCAATATCCAGCTGTGGAGGCATAGAACCAAAGGTCAGAGAAATGTACTAAAAAAATAAATACTTTTCAGACACCGAGTGGAGAGAATAGTAAGAGCTAGTGTCAGCCTGTTGCTGTGCCAGGCTGAGCTAGCTGGTAAGTTCTCCGGTAAAGAAAACGCTTTTCTGGAATGATTATAATGGGTACTCTGTGAGCTCTGGGGCCTGGACTTGCTTTTCTATAGATGACTTTGTTCCTTCTTTACATTGTAAAGTTCAGTTTATACTTTTGTAGAAATACATTCTCATCACTTCAAATGACGATGCTGATTCGGCCACATTTAAGTTTCATTCTCATTTGAAGAACTGAGCCCTAGCTTGTTTGGAAGAGAAAATGCTACAAAAACTCTTGCTTCCTTCTGAAACTCTTATTAAATATTCAGAACTGAATGAAAGTAATCTAGCTCTGGAAGGGGTGGTTCATATTTATAGAGAAAAACAAAAACCAGGTTGTGGAAAGATGGAAAGACAAAAGGAATTCGCTAACCAGCTGAAAGTTAGAAACACACCATACGTAGTCGAATCACCTGTGATACTCCAACTAAAAATCAGCAGTGCCAACAAAAGAGGTTTCTGAAAGTCATAATAGGCTCCCATTTTTCAGAGAGTAAATAAATTCCTTACTGGGGAAAGAAATCCACAAAGAGATGGTAATTTTACTTTTATTTCAAAGACTAAACAATACAAGATCCCACAAGCAAGTTTAAACACTCCAAGAAGATATTCTGAATGATTTTGCTAACTTTTGCTGTCAATCTGACTCATGAAGGACTTAACTAACTGCACTTTCTTTGATAGCCAAGAAAGGTCCACTCAGAATAATCATGTGGCAGACAAAAGAAGTGCAGTGTGGCCAAGAGGAACCTGTGATGATTTATTAGTCAATTACAGCTATTTCTTTCAAACTGTGTCCTATTAAATTCACCTTCCTCTCCAGATGCATAAATTAACCCTGCACAAAAGCATCTGAATACCAAAAAGCACATTATTCTCCAGAGGTGAAACATCAGGGGCAGACAGAGCCTCCCTTTGGTGACCATATTGGAACTGTATTAGTTTCCTGTTGGTGACTGTAACGTATCATCATAAACTTAGTGGCTTAAAAAAAATGATACTTTTACTGTCTTATAGTCCTGGAGGTCCGAAGTCCAAAATGGGTCTCACTGGGCTAAAATCAAGGTGTCAGCAGGGCTGTGTTCCTTCTGAAGGTTCTGGGGGAGAATCCATTTCCTTGCCATTTCCACCTTCCAGAGGCCGCCCACATTCCTGGGCTCACGGCCCCCTTCCATCCACAAGGTCCGTAAGTGGCTGATCAAGTTTTTCTCCCATCACATCTCTCTGGCATTGACTCTTCTCCCACCTCTCACTTCCCATTAAGGACCCTTGTGATTACATGGAGCCCACTCGGAGAGTCCAAAAGCATCTTCCAGTTTTAAGCTTAAACTAAGAACCTTAATTCCATCTGCACGTGTGCCATGTAACATGAGATTTTCGCACGTCCCTGGGATTAGGATGCAGACATTTTCTGGAGGCCGTTATTCTGCCTCCTACAGGTACAAAGAATAAGACAAACATTTTACCTTCCTCTGCCTCTCTTCTGTTACAAACTGTCCAGCCAGAGTTACTCCACATCCTTGGGTACAGGCACCTCACCTTTAAAAAAGTGGTAATAATAAATCTTGCTTCTCCTGCTGTCCTCCCTACCTCTAAATCTGTGACTCTATGACTAACAATTCTTTCCATGTTTTCACCTAATAAAATCATAGCCTTCATCTCCCACTAAAAAGACGTCGGGTGGCTCTGAGTACGATTCCCTTCTTCCAGCTAGCTTAAATGCAAAATTCACAGCTCAGAGAATTTGGCAAGACATTTGTTCATTCATTTACATATATTAACTCAACACCTACTGTGTGCCAGGCACAGCAAGTCCAGCATGAAACAAAAGAGACATACTCCATGCCCTAACTGGGCTTAGCTTAGCATTTTCCTATATTTGCTGGCAGGATATAGAGGAAAGCTATTTTCTTCTATTTATGCCCCACTTCTTTTCAATACATATCTGAGATCATATGATAAAAACACAGGTGCAATGCGAATCTATAAAATCAGGCAGGGTGTAACAAAAATTAATAGTTATCATGACAGGTGAGACATTGGGACTCAAAGCAGATTTTCGAAGTTTTGTATGAGACACCTCAGTATACTAAGTGCTTTCCAATACATTATCTCCTCTGATCCACACTACAACTTGGTCAGGTATGGAAAGTGTTCTAAGCATCCCCAATTGGCTGGTGTGAAATTCCCCAGAAAGCTTTAGTAACTTGACTAAGGCTACACAGTAAATGGCAAAGTCCAGGACTCAGATTCAGGTCTTAATTCAAATGATTTGCACTCTGTCATTTTTATGCTATTAACTGAGAGCCCTTCTCCTTGCCTGGCTTTGCAGGATGCCCTGCTGCTTCTCCTAACTTCGAAGCCCTCCTTCTTCCTACACACTTCTTACTGTCTCCTACCATGGGCACTGCCCAATACCCCATTCTCTTCTCAGAGCTTGAACCAGCTGCTCTTCGTAAATGGAAACTATGTCTACCTCCCATGGCTGCCTATCCCCGTGAGTAACTTCCCTCTGACACAGCGCTCTCTGAGCTCCACCGCCAGCTCTCTTCACCTGCCCTTCAGGAATGTCCCCTGGCATGACATAACCCAGGCCCTCTGCTCCATTCCCTGGCCTTAGCTCTATTACCTATTTCCATCACTGACATCACTAAACTCCTGTCTCTCCTTTCTATCTTGTTCTGTCAAGGCCTCGTGTTCTCACGACTCCAGTGGTAACCCAGCTCGGGTAAGAGTCATCGCCTCAGACTCTGTGGAATCTCCACTGGCCAGGCTACCCTCTGACCCCCACATCCCACCAGGCAAGAAGGAATATACAGCCCAGAGAGGAATTTCCCCCGAAAGTAGGCTCAAATGTTCTCTCTTCTTGGGTAGCACAAAAGACAGCGTTGGCAAATACATGAAGATGCGTCAACCGCCCTTACACCTTCTTCAGCATTTCCAACAGTGAGGAAGAAACCCAACTGAAGATTCTCTTCAGCCACCAAACTAAAGGACTACAGGAGGCGGGTATCAAAAACATGGTGCCAGGTATTATGAAGCTTGTTGAAAGAAGGAATTTCTGAGTCGCTAAATCTCTCTGGACTTTGAAAACAGCCTTTCAAACAGACATTATGAAAAGACATTTTACAGAAAACCCTCAAGAAATGTGCTGAATGGATGCTGACGGACTAGTGATGATTTCTAGAGCACGGAGACCAAAGCGGTCCTGTGCCCTTTACCTTTCAGAGGTTACTGTGCCTGCCTCAGAGAAGCAGCCTTGCGCCAGCCTGACTGTGCAGGAGCCATACTCCCTGCCAGGGCTCAGCTCTGCCTCCCACAAAGGGACATGTTAGAAGCAGACACGTGCCACGGGTTAAGCAGCACCAAGCAACATTCCGCAAGCAGCTTGTAAACAGTAATGTCCTATCAGTCTGTGATGGACAACCAGGACTGCAAGGTGCTCTCCAGTCTTGAGCTCTCACTATTGGAAACTACGTTGTGAGCCTGCCTGAGGCATGGAAGCAATGTTGCAAAAGCATGTGCGAACACACACACACACACACACACACACACACACACACACACACCAGAACTAAGCCATGTAGAGGTCTGAGCTCTTTTTCTTACAGTAGAAAGGACACGCTTTCTAGCTCCTGAAAGGTGGGGCTGATCCTTAAACTTATCTTTACGATTTCCTCTCCCTCCTAGTACTGGGCTGGCCAAAAAGTTCGTTTGGGATTTTGTAACATCTTATGGAAAAACCCGAATGAACTTTTGGCCCAACCCAGTACTTAGAACAGTCCTAAGGTAAAAATGGGCACACCTAGTAAACACCGAACTGAGTTCATTATTGCTTTATTCTAAGTTAAGCTCTACTCTTTCTCTACCAGAGAGTCAGAAGAATGAGGATAACTTGCTTTTAACTATTTAACAAGGATGTTTCAAAGACACGAATTCCTTAAGAAGTCTACTTGTAAAGTCAGTCATGGTGGAAAGTGATTACTGTGAAAATTAGATTTTTAAAGTTATATATATATGTGTGTGTTCTTAATGGCCCAATCTATTTTTTAACCATTTTTTACTGAAATATAGTTATTTTAGGAAAATATAGTTTATTCACAAAGATTTTTATGAAAAAAATTAATTATAATAGTCAAATACCAAGCAATGGAGCAGTATAGAAATTACAGAGCCATTAAAATTACATTTGTAAAGATATTACAATGATAATACTCATCATCATGTTATCATTTTAAATGTAAAAGGGTGCAAAATTGTTTATAGAGTATGATTATGATCACGACGATATTAAAAACAGCACAGAAGAAAACAGAGCAAAGTATTAACAGAAGTTGTGTTTGGATAGTGGTATAAAGTGTTTTCCCTATTTTATTTCTACATATTTTCTAACCGTTCTATTATAAACATTATTGCTTATAATAAAAAGTGAGTTATTTTCTAAAATGTTAAAATATCTGAATAGTCTCAGGCTTCAAGAAATGCTCAACACTGACTCTCCATGTTCTGCAAATTAGCTCTTCTTTCCTAAGCATGCACTATATGCCAGGCCTGACCAAGTGCTTTACAGTCTTTACTTCTTAGTCCTAAGCACCACCCTAGGAGGAAGGAAAGGCTATTATCCCTGTTTTACAGATGAAGAAACTGAGGCACACAGCAGTTAAATGAACTTGCCCAAGGTCACAGAGCTAGTAAGTGGCTGAGTGCAGTGTGAGCCCAGATGGTCTGCCCCAGAACCCATCCTTGTAACCCTGTGCAATGCTCTCTCTACAAGACTCTAGCAGAGACACTGATTAAAGTAATGCAACCCTGGCAGGTGCTGCAGCTTCTCTGGGCCTCAATTTCCCCATTTATAATGGCATCTACTCAATAGAGTTGTTGTGAGATGATACATGTAAACAGTGCTGAACACGATGCCTGGCACACGGCAAGCACTCACTTAATGTCAACTCTGGTCATTTCTAAAAAGGAACCAGGGGCTTCCCTGATGGAGCAGTGGTTAAGAATTCGCCTGCCAATGCAGGGGACACAGGTTCGAGCCCTGGTCCCGGAAGATCCCATATGCCGCGGAGCAACTAAGCCCATGCGCCACAACTACTGAGCCTGCGCTCTAGAGCCCGCAAGCCACAACTACTGAAGCCCATGCACCTAGAGCCCGTGCCCCGCAACAAGAGAAGCCACCGCAATGAGAAGCCCACATACCACAACAAAGAGTAGCCCTCGTTCGCCGCAACTAGAGAAAGGCCGCACACAGCAACAAAGACCCAACACAGCCGAAAATAAATAAAATAAAATAAATTAAAAAAAAAAAAGAACCAGCACCTTTGGCCATGGGCCCAAACTTGCAGCAGGATAGGCAATCCACAGGGCCTCCTGAGAACTGTCCTGTGAGACATCTGCATCACTATGGGGCTTTCCTTCCTATTTTAAGTGACACAGTGTAATAGCAACGTGATAGCTACTTCACTGCAATGTGATAGTATCCTTCACTCTCCTTTTTTCAAAACTCTGCTTTTCACCAAAGCACATATTTTTAAAAATATATGCATCCAATCTTGCCTCCTTGGAATTATAGATGGCAACGAAAATCCAGGTCACAAATGACAGTGTGACTGACTTCAGTGCCGCTGGCATGCACCTAGGAAATAATGCCAACTTATCTGGATTTAATGTTGATGAGTTAAAGATAGTTTCCATTAGACATGCTCTCCTGGTCTTTCGCTTTCTCCAGGGTGGATTTTCAGCATCCCTGCTCCTTGCTTTCTTTGCAGCAGAACCTCAAGCTGACAGATATTCACCCTGTGCTCAGGGAAGCTACCGCCACTGTAACTGTCATATGAGCAGGAAAATTAAAATCACAAACAATGCTATTATTTTTCAGCAGGCTACTTAGCTTATCAAAGATCAGTTTCTAAGTGGTAAAACTGAACTGTTCTTACGTCCAGAATCAGACAGATTGCAAAGCTGAAAAGGTCTGGGCATGAGGAAAAATGGCTGGCCCACTGTCACGGGGTACCCACTGATGCTACTGGTCACAAATAAGACACTGCAGTGCACGGGTCTGAGACAGTAAAGCAGCCTAGAAATGCACATTAGCAGAGACAGCTTCAAAGACTGTGATGCTCTATTTCTCAGTTGAGGAACAGGGGCGGTTATTAATCTTTAATGGCACATAAATATGATATACTCTTTTGTATGAGTGACAGATTTCATGATTTAAAAGAAGATCAGAAGTGCAATGGAAACTCAAACTTTAAAAGTGCATATTAGATAGAATATAAATTTAAGGCAGGGAGCTCTTTTTCTCTTCATTTAGGATTGATAAACAACGTTTGTAAGAGTTCATAAAATTTCAGACTACAAGAGATTGAAGACCACCTAACCTAATGGGTTTCCAACGGTGTTCCCAAAATAAAATTCCGTCTTGTGCAGACACACCGTAAACTCCTTACTCAGAACTGGGAGGTTTTTTTTAAGAAAAATGATTTTTATTAATAGTTTACTGTATTTTCAGAGAACTGGGAGTTTTCTTAGCACTGGAACTTCACTTTGTACATCAGAAGAGTGGCCTAAGTCTCTCCATTACCTGCCACCAGCCCTGGTTCTTCCTTTCCTTCTTGATCCGGGAGACTCTTTCCCATCACCTGAATCGCTTCAATAAAGATACAGATTTAATTTATGTGTCTTCAAGAAGTTCAGAGAGAAATGTACCATGTGCCTTACAGAGACATATTCTCTTTAAAAGGCATTATGGAAATCTACCATTCTTGCTGAAACAGTTACTAAAGAGGGAGAAATCAGCAACTTCAAATACCAAAAACTGGAACAGCCAAGCAAGGAGCAAACGGCTAACCATACCTTAAACAACTGTGGTCAGCAAGGGTGAGCTAAGGGAATAAAGAACTCAAAAAATAATAATAATAGTAATATTGCATATGGGCAGGGGGCCTACAGAAAATCTTTGTACCATCCCCTCAATTTTCCTGAGAACCTTAAAGTGCTCTTAAAAAATTGTCAATAAAAAATTAAAATAAATTTTTAAGAAAGCAAAAAATTCTTTAAAATAATGGAAGTAGAAAAGATCTCCCTTTTTTAAGAAGATGCCTTCTATGTACCAAATGTACCAAATTACAAAAGAATCCTGTGTCCCTGGGAATGACTAATCCACATACACCAGTCCTTGAATAGTCCAACTACTTACTCATAGAGTAATACTAAAACAGGACTCACTTGCTCCATCATACAGTTGGCTATAGGCCAAATGCCCATACAACCATTAAAAAAAAATCAATTTCACAGGCTAATGGGCATTATGGGAGCCAAGCTATGCACACTGGACTCCAGACAGAGCTAGGCACCACCAGCTTTGTAAACACTAGCCCTGATTAGTTTCTGCTAGCTCAAAGCAAAAGGTAGCTATTGTTAAATTAGCCGAGAGCTCATTTATGTCAGAGTTCAAAACTCATATTCGTACAACTAAATTATGCATACTCTACAGTGTTCTCAGGTTTAATTATCTTTGGGCTAATGAAAGTAAGATAAATAAAACAATGACACTTTAAAGTAGTAATGGCACTACAACCCGTTTCATTTCTTTTTAAGTAAATCGCTAGATTTCTCTATCAACTTCGTCTTTGCAGTTGGGAACCACCATGGCCCTGACAGAGATGCTAAAAGTTAAAGGAAAGTCCAAGAGTCTTGGGCACTGTATACAATGTGCCTGCCCTGGGCTCTCCCTCCTACAAGCCCCGGTGGTGTTCATGCTTGTCACATGGCCCTGCCCACCCCCTCATCTGGAATGATGACATTAGGGTGGGCACTCGATGAAAAGAAACTACTCTGTAAGTAGCCAGTGACCTACACCAGTGTTCCTCAAACTCTAATGGGCAACGAATCACCAGGGGGTCTTGTTAAAATGCATATTCAGATGGGGAGGGTTGCACTGCTGTCAAGATCACAGATGAGGTCCATACTGCTGGTTCCCAGTCTGCACATGAAGTAACAAGGACCTAGACATTTGGACTGACAGACATGATGCCCTGAGACAGAAATCCAGCAAGTAGCTGTCTTGAGGGCCCAGATCATCTCAATTCCAGCCCCTCTTGAGGCTGGAAAGGCTCCTGTTCATGGAGTCTCATGCCACTCCCCTGAGAACTTATTTGTAAGCTTGCAATAGAGCCCCATTTCCTCAAGCCAGCTCATGCTGGCTTCTGTTTTATGTAACCAGAGGAGCCTTGACTAGGACAGACACAAAGGGACGTACCTTCAACCCTGAAGCTACTGTTGGTGCCATTCTGGTTTAAAAGGGGGGTGGGTATCTTCTAGCAATAGGTAAATACATTATTTGAGTTGAAAATAACGCAGCAGTACATGGATGTGCTTCCCCGTTGAACAGCGATTTTCCACTTAATCCTAAGGGAATTGTCCAGACCTGGAAAGATGTTCCAAGTAAAGGGGTTGCTGATTCCATGGTTACCTAAGCTATGACCACTCACTCCCACATCCCCCTTCTAAACCACAAGCTTCCCTGGGTCCAGCTGAGACTCTGAAGGAAGAAGAGAAGAAGTTTCTGGTACCACCTGGATCCCCGGGATCCTGCTGTCTCTGTCTTGCTTTCCCCTTTGTTTTTATATTGTTTTCCTTGATATTCTCTCCATCATTCTTGCCAGATGCCTTTGGAGTTTTCTCCTTTTTCCAATGACCTAGAATCATCATCTTATCCTAAAGTCTTTAAGTCACTCTAGCCAGACTGTAGCCTTATAACCCCAGCACCCATATCAGTTCTTATGGAAAGTGACATAAGGGTGTCTGAGTTCTTTCTCCAAGTCATCACCCTTGGTTTCTGCTTAAAATAACAACTCTGCACCCAGACATGCGATTCAACTAAAAAATGCTTTACAAATTCTAACCCTAAAGGCTCCAGGGGAGCCCTGGGCTGTGAGATCCACTATTTAACCTCAACAAGGTCTACTAGCCAATTACTCTAACCCTTATACTGTACCTAAGACAAGTGATGGCTCTTTGATTTACATGAAAATAAAAATATTTGCACAGTAGCCTTTATAACTTTATACTTTAAACTATAAAAATGTTGTCCAGCTTCAGTTGAGGATTGTATTCCTTTTTTGCCCCTATTCCGGTTTTTCATCTCTATACAAATGTGAATGAATCAAAAAGGATAAAGAAGTTCAGAGAGAAGCAGACTAACACCAAAGACCAGTCAATAATGTGACTGTGACAATAATGCAAGCGATGCCATTTTATTTATAATCTGAACTACCTACTTCCATAAAGGATTTTAAATGCCTTAAAATAAACACATGTACAGGATAATTGGAGTAAAGGAAAGAAGAGCTAATCCACATGGAAGAAAGGGGAGATAACTACCAGGAAATAGAGATGAGAGTTATTGTAACGAAGCACTAATTTTGGCTCTCAGCTTAGGAAATCACAGCTACAAAAGAAACATGATAGGTTGGGAATTCTCAATTTTGTAAACGTGGAGGCAGATGGATTTGTTAGAAGGGACAGTCCATTTTCTACTGCTGAGCTCAAAGAGGAATTTATGGCATAGTCCCTCCATAAAATAAGGAAGGGGGACTTCAGCTGAAGCCAGGTGGCCATTTCCTCCTTGAACTGTTGGAAGAAGCCAAAGCCCAGATGCTGAAACCCGGATCTGTGCACAGCTGAGTTAGCACAGTCTAAGCAAGCTGGTCTCTGGTGCTAACTTGGTAAAATGGTAGCTCTTGGAGAACTGGAGTAACTGATGACCAAGCTGCCCTGCAGACTGTTTCCTCAAGGAAGGATTAAGGTTGTGATGAGCATTTCAAGTGCAGTGTGTGGATATTGATGGCTGATGTTCTGCTAAGAAAATGAAGGACACTGCCTTGAAATCTTACGAGGAAAAGGGCTCTACAATAGCTCCTCCAGGCAAGACCCATATTGTCTGTCAGTACCATGCTTTTAATAAGCTTCACATGCTAAACCAGTTACTTGAGAGATACCAGCCCAAAGTTCTGGGCAACAGAGAGAAATCATGTTAGTCTAGAAAGTAAAGAGCAGGGGTTCTCTGGTGGCTAACTCAAGTCACAAAAACACCACAGAACAGTTCCAGCAGAATAACAAATTCTGAGAGAAATCACATCCTGTTGATAGTTCACCAGATTCCAAGCAGCTAGGTCAATGTAAGTACTGGGTGAACTTAATAAAGATTTTTTTAGGAACAAACAGAAAAACGAAACCCGTAATAAGAGCAACAACATCCTGGAAAATGTCTTCCAAAGATCCTAATTTCAGGTGTGGGTACTTAATGCTGCAATATTATTTCATAAGTAGCTGCCTCACCAGATTGCCTGGGTTTATGACAGTGATGTGTACAGAGGAGGTGCCTGGCTCCCCTTTGGTCTGGCAGAAACCAGGCATCTCACTTGCCTAAAAACAGAAAAGGAACATTTGGCTATAATTTAAAAAGAAGAAAGGCCAGGACACGGCTTTGCTTCCTGGATTTTAAAATTGAAATCTGATCTGCCAAAAGGTTGTTATTACTCACTCCAGTCTGGCATTAGGAAATGATGTGGTACAAGGTTTGGAGTAGAATAAAAGTAGGATTAATGATCTCGGAGTATGAAGGAGTACATGTCTCTTCTCTCCAAGATCTAAGACTACAAGTCCATAAATTCTCCTGAAATTTTTAGTTCGAATGGAGAAACCCCAGTGTTTTAAGAAGAAAAGAGGCACAGAGTTTTAATGGGATGTCCACTGAACTAATTAACCTGTAATTTGAGGACTAATCAGAAGGAACACTACCTGGAAATTTTAGGAATAGTATTACTGCTGTTATTGATGATATTGGTATATTTGTATATTGCTTTGTAGTTTACAAAGTACTCTATATTTTCACCTAGGTATTAATTCATTTGATTTTTATGATAATACTGGGAGTCAATTATGGCATTCTTCATCACTGAATAGATGAGAAAATTAAGACAAGCCAAGTAACCTGTCGAAGATCATATAGACAGAGAAATACCTGGTCCAGAATTAGAACTCAATTCTTCTAATTCTAAATCTTTTATCATAGAAATTGGAGCCCGTTTCTCTTGATACAACCCAAGCACTACAATGTTTTTAAAAAATCTGCTTGTACTACAAAGAAAAAAAAATTTTTACGCAAAATTTTTGGGCTCCACATCAACTGATGAATGGATAAACAAGAGGTGATATTTCCGTACAACGGGATATTATTCAGCCATTAAAAAAGAATGGAGTACTGATATATGCTACAACATGGATGAACCTTGAAAACATTACGCTAAGTGAAACAAACCAGACCAAATATAGTAGGATTCCATTTATATTAAAAGCCATTTATATTAAAAACAGAACAATAGAGTCAGAAAGTAGATTAGTGGTTGCCTGGAATTAACGGTGGGCACAAAGAATCTTTTACAGGGTGATGAAAATGTTCTATAATTGGACTGTGGTAATGATTACACAACTGTAAATTTGCTAAAAATCATTGAATTGTACACTTCAAATGGGTGAATTTTACGTCATGTAAATTTTACTTCGAAGAATCTGTAAAACTAAAGATTAAACATTTTAAAAATTATGGGCTCCAATGTTCCCACCTATAGTTTAAAAAAGATAATTCAAGGTGCTAAGATTATTTATAATGATGGCGCTAGTAGATAAAAATGCAGTGTGTTCCTGTCACACTACAGGTTGACCTACGTAACAGGTTGACTTTATGTTGGCTTATGTATGTCCATATCTGAGACCTCACTTCTTTGAATAGTGGCTATTACTCCAGAAATATAGGTTAATATGACAATAGAAATTAAACATCTTAAAAATAGGCATATTACTTTGGAGTATCTATCAAAAATGTAAATGTGCATTACCCCAGGGGCTTCCCTGGTGGCGCAGTGGTTAAGAATCCGCCTGCCAATGCAGGGAACACGAGTTCGAGCCCTTGTCTGGGAAAATCCCACATCCCGCGGAGCAGCTAAGCCCGTGCGCCACAACTACTGAGCCCATGTGCCACAACTACTGAAGGCTGCACACCTAGAGCTCGTGCTCTGCAATGAGAAGCCACAGCGATGAGAAGCACATGCACTGCAACAGAGTAGCCCCCACTCACCACAACTAGAGAAAGCCTGCATGCAGGAACGAAGACCCAACGCAGCCAAAAATAAATAAATAAATTTTTTTAAAAAAATGTGCATTACCTCAGCAATTCCTCTCCTAGGAATTTATGCTAAAGAAATCAGGGTAAGTACACAAGTGTGAGTAACAGGATGTTCCTGACAGTGTTGTTTGTATTAATAAACAGGTTGTTTATCTCCTTCTCTGCTTTGTCTTGATTTACTTATTTTTTGCCATGAGCTTGTGTTTCTTTTAACATCAGAAAAATAAAGCAATTTTTATAAAGAGAGAGAGAGATAAAAAATAACCTTTGACATAGTAAATCTATTTTTTCTAAGGAAAAGATTTGGATCAGTGTTTGAAAATATGTGCATAAAAAAAGTACAGCACCGTATTTTATAATAGTGAAAAACTGAGAAAAAACTAAATTTTTTTCTATCATAACAATATTTAACAATCATGATATCTTCATAAGATTGGCCATTACATAGTCATTAAAGATGTTGATGTTTGCCTTTATTACTGAATACAGAAAGCCAATTATAAAAGAGGATGTATACAGTATTACCTCATTGTGTGTATGCACATAGCTATATGCATATATTTGCAGAGGAAAACTTTAGAAGGCTGTGGCTATGTTGCAATTAGCCTTGGTGGACAGGATAACATAATGGTTATATTAGGCAAAGACTCCAGAACCAAACTGCCTGAGTTTGAATACTGGATGTGCCATTTTCTGTGTATAATCTTCAACATTTTAACCTTCTTTGTGCTTCACTTTTCTCATTTGTAATGAGAAGAACAATCATGACTACCTCATAGGCCATTATGAGGAATAAAAAGGTAAAGCACTTATTTAGCAGAGTGCCTTGCACACAGCAAGGGTCACACACATGCTATCATCATCATCCTTGATGATGCTGGGGTCATCCATGGTTGCTTTTATATTTTATCTGTATCTTCCAAGTTTTCTACAGTTTGTGCGGGTTTTACATGGATTACTTATGTAATGTTTAAAATAACCAATAGTTGGGGCTTCCCTGGCGGTCCAGTGGTTAAGACTCCATGCTTCCACTGGAGGGGGCACGGGTTCGATCCCTGGTCAGGGAACTAAGATCTCGCACGCTGCATGGCGTGGCCAAATAAATAAATAAGTTTAATTAAATGTTTAAAAATATAAAATAACTGATTGCAGGGATTTGAACAGATGTATGTACACCTATGTTCACAGCAACATTATTCACAATAGCCAAAGGTGGAAACAACTTAAATGTCCATCAACAGATGGGTGGATTAAACAAACTGCACTATGTACATACAAATGGAATGTTATTCAGCCTTAAAAAGGAAGGAAATCCTGATACATGTATACATCTTGAAAATATTGTGCTAAATAAAAGAAGCCAGACACAAAAGAACAAATATTGGATGATTCAACTTATATGAGGTACTTAGAGCAATCAAATTCATAGAGACAAAGTAGGATGCTGGTTGCTAGGGGCTGGGGGAGGGGGGATTGGGGAGTTAGGGTTTCATGCACACAGAGTTTCCCTTTGGGAAAGAAGAAGAGTTCTGGAGATGGCTGGTGGTGATGGTTGTACAACAACGTGAATGTACTTAATTCCATAGAACTAGACACTTAAAAATGGTTAAAATGGTAAATTTTGTTATGTATGTTTTACCACAATTTTAAAAATTACATAGACAATCTTTAGGCTTAAGGAGAGGGGAACTCTGAATCCATTCATTCGGGTCCCAGCATGTACCCAGCTCTCGTGAAGGGACAGAGCAGCAGTTAGGAGAAAAGAATGGACCAAAGAGCAAAAAGGCTCCTCTCCCCATTTCCAGAGTCTCCTCATCTTCCTCCTGGTTCAAGGTCCCCTGGGCCCCACCTCAGCCTTTCTCTTTCCCTCGCATGCCCTTGTTCTGAAATAAGGGATGAGCTGGGAACACATGCCGTTCAACAACCATTGCTCTATGGAAAAGAATGAAAAGTTTAAAAGAAAACGTAGAGACCGACCTAAAAGAGTAAAACTGAACTTCATTCATCTATGAAAAACCTTCTCCTAGTTAGTCTAACACTCAGACTGTGTCTCTAGTGACAAGATTGGTCTCCCTGTCTCTCTATTTCCTTTGTAGAGAAGTGTGTCTTCCAAGACAGAGTTCATTCTCTTTCTAGATCGTGTGACTCATCTGTCCTTCCTTCTCTAAATTGCTTTGTTGTAGGCAGGTTCATGAACTCAGATGTCTACAGGGACCAGGCAGAAGCAATGTGGGTTTAGGACCACAATAGGTAATGGTGGGGATTGAGGCAAAGTGAAGAGTTCCTACCTGTCTAAAGGGGTAGCTACTACTAGGCTTAGCAGATTGTTTCCATACAGGACTGCATGTTCAATGCTCCCAAATTTTCCACTTGCCAAAAGAAGTACAAAACTCAGATTTTGATGTGAATCTCCCCAAAGACAATACAGACTTTTTTTTCTTTAAAGAAAATACTGTGACCCAAACAAAACTCTCCCACATGGGGCTCCCTTTCATGACATCTGATTTAGAGGTTAGTCTGCAAGCAATAAAATCCTAACAAATGAAGCACACCAGTTAACCCTTCAAATGAACACAGGTATGCTATGAACAGGGAAGGCTACTTTTTATAACTTAAAGACTTTTCTCCCCGGCTGGATATTCTCCATTTGCCCCTCCAGATGCACGGCCCCCTCCTTCTTACCTTGCTCTGTGACCAAGGAGGCCACCCTCCTCAGACTACATCTCTTGGCTCCCTGATCTCTGGGGTTTACTTGGGTCATCCAGTGGAATGGCCAGCAGGAAACCAAAGGGAGGGAAGAGAGAAAGGCTGGGGTATTTATCCCCCAGTTCCTGCTGCTGTAATCTTCCCCTGACAGCCCACAGCTCCTGTCAGGCAGCATTTGCCTGCAGCTAAACCTCTTACAAGTTACAAGAGATTCTCTCTGTCCTTGTCTCCTTAGGACCAAGGAGTGGCAATGGCTTTCTATTGTTAACTCTAGGATGCTTCGCCAATTTTTGTTGATTTCCCTGACCTCTGCCTAGATTTTGTTAGGAGTCCCTCTATTTCCTCCATTACCCTTTTTGAGGGAGCCAGTCTCTTTCCTGCCAGGACCTGACTGGCACATCTTCCCATATCACATACCACGATGTACTTATGATATTAAACAGACAAGATCAAGATCCCTCCCTTCCACACCTACAAGTCTGATTCCACAGGGGAAAGAGGTGAGGCTACCTTGACTCTATTTGTTCTAGCTTTAAAAGATATTAATTCTTGAACCCTACATGAACTCTAATTTCTAAATCACAGTTCTGAATTACTAAAATCCTTAGATTACCAGTCCCACTCTGGAACAGATAACAGGAAAGGCAAAAAATGGTATCCTCCCACTAAAAAAATTTAGAAATCATACATGCTCCATAGGGCAAAGAACTTTTTCTTATATTTTCTTGAAATGCCCACATAAGATGGTTAATAATTTTTAAATAATTTTGAAAGAGATGTGTCATTAAGACATGTTATATTGAACCTTTTTTTCCCATTTAACCTCATTAAACACTTTTAGGAGCAGGGAATTCCCTGGTGGTCCAGTGGTTAGGACTCCACGCTTCCACTGCAGGGGGCGCAGCTTTGATCCCTGGTCGGGGAACCAAGATCCCTGCAAAAACACTTTTAGGAGCAATGCTTAATCCAATTATCTTAATATTCAAGTATCAATATCATACACTAGAGAACAAATGTATGGGTGGGGGGAGGAATTGGGAGATTGGGATTGACACATATACACTATTGATGCTATGTATAAAATAGATAATTTATGAGAATATACTGTATAGCACAGGGAACTCTACTTAATGCACTGTGGTGACCTAAGTGGGAAGGAAATCCAAAAAAGAGGGGATATATGTATATGTATAGCTGATTCATTTTGCTGTACAGCAGAAACTAACAATATTGTAAAGCAATTATACTCCAATAAAAATTAATTTTAAAAAGTATCATACACTAAAGATCTGCATTAAGAGGGACACTACTCCTCTATTCCCCTCAAGACTGTGTCTTGACCCTTTGTATTGTAGTTAGGAATGTAAAGATTTTAGTCAACATTACTAGATTTTTCATTTCATTTTTAGAGAACTTTTCAGTCATTTATTCAGTAACTATGTATTAATCTATATACATTTAGCACCAACTATGTATCCATTCTGACTCTGAGGCCATGAGATAGGAGGTCCCTGACCTCAGAGAACTCAGTATCTATGTTATTTACAAGACAATGAGATAATGCTTTAGTAGGATGTGTCCAAATGTGAGAACATCAATGAGGAATCTGCTAAGTCAGTCTGTAGAGCTAAAAGGGTTGGACATCATAGGTGGCCTCTGTGTTGGGACATGAAGGATGAGTGAGATGTTGTCAGATGGAAGAGAAGAAGGTATTTTGGATGGGAAAGCGTGTGCAAGACACCAAAGAGTGACAGGGGCAAGTCTTACAAGTTTCTCTCTCTAATACTGAGTATAGTTCATGGCACAGAGTAGGCTTTTTTTTTAATGAATGAACAAAGTGGTATTTCACATACAGATATTCTACTGTTTTCATTATTTAAACACCTGTTAGAGTAGCAATATAATTAACCATTCATGGTTGGCCCTAAACTGGAAATAGACCTTGTGAAATTCATTATTTGCAGTGTTCCCAAAATTAAAAGTCCTAATGTTGGCAATGTACATTCCTGTCACTTAAACTGCAATTCACAAATTAAGCTCCAACAAGTTGCTGATATGTTAGTATGACTGAGACTAGCTTAATATTTTCCATTCATTCATGATTTAGTCATCTTGTCATAGTGACTATTTTAATGTGTTCCCAAGGGAAAAAGTACAACCACGAATTAAATCTGATTCAGCAATAAAAATCTAACATCTGAATAATCATATTGAGCTCTTAACTCCTTCCTTTTCTCAAGTTCTCCTTCTGCTATAGTTTTCTATACCTAACAAGTTCTGTCCTGTTATTTGTACTTAGCATTTTACCTCTAACCAGGAGAAACTGCCTGTGCTCTCTATACTTCAAAGGTCTGGACAGTTACTGATTACCAAATTAACACAAGCATTTTAAAAGGTAGCATTTCTTTTCTGTACATTATTCATACAATATATGCTCATATGGGCATGGAGAAATCAAGATGAGCATACTCAGCACTGCTAACATGGTCATTCAGTGGCGAAGGGGTATGGGTTATGGGAGACTTTTGCTTTCTATGTTATACATATCTATTATAAAAATCTGAAAATCTACTTTTTGTTTTACAGCAACCGTATTTTACTTTGTAATACAAGAAACAGTCATTTTCTTCGAGTAGGTGGGTACATGAGTCATCTTCCTGTATATGACCTGGTCTAGAAATTTCAGCAGATACTGCAGAAGAAATCCCATCAGAACTTGGGCAACAGTAATCCTTCCTTCATTTTCACAGGGAACTAGTAATCCTACTACCCATCCAACTCTCTCCCACTTGCTCATTCTCCCACAGCTCACAATGGGCCAGATCTAAGAAAACCATCTCTCTCCACTGCCTGAGAAACTACCTTTTTAAAGAGAAGCTGTATGTAGGATGTAGGTCTTTTACATTTAAAGATGCTGGGGTTTTTTGTTGTTGTTGTTTGTTTGTTTGCGGTACGCGGGCCTCTCACTGTTGTGGCCTCTCCCGTTGCGGAGCACAGGCTCCGTACGCGCAGGCTCAGCGGCCATGGCTCACGGGCCCAGCCGCTCTGTGGCATGTGAGAGCCTCCCGGACCGGGGCACGAACCCATGTCCCCTGCACCGGCAGGCGGACTCCCAACCACTGCACCACCAGGGAAGCCCGGGGGGCTACTCTTCGTTGCAGTGTGCGGGCTTCTCAGCGCGGTGGCTTCTCTCGTTGTGGAGCACGGGCTCTAGGTGCGTGGGCTTCAGTAGTTGCAGCACGTGGGCTCAATAGTTGTGGCTCGCGGGCTCTAGAGTGCAGGCTCAGTAGTCGTGGCTCACAGGCTTAGTTGCTCCGTGGGATCTTCCTGGACCAGGGCTCGAACCCGTGTCCCCTGCCTTGGCAGGCGGATTCTTAACAAACGCGCCACCAGGGAAGCCTGATGCAGGGTTTTTAAATTAATACCAAATATACTTGTTAAAATACAAATTTAAATCAGCTGGATAAAAACACTTATACATACTGGTTCAAGTGCACCTTAGTTTAGGTAGATGGTCATTATTCCAGCCTATAAGAGGGGGCCATTTTTCAATCAAAACTAAGCAAAATTAAGTATTTGTAAAATAAATTTCCATTGGGCAAAGACTATAATTTACCAGATATTGTTTCTCCTGAAACCATTTTCTCTTTCCTTCTTGTGATTGTCTCTTAAATTATCTAGCAAGTAAATACCATTCTTTTATATTGCCAGTTTTCAGGAGTTTTTTTCTCTAAAAAAAAAAAAATGAATAGAGAAACATAACTTGTTACAGTAATTCATTTGAGACTCGTTCTGGCTAGAACAAGAAATATTTGATGGATGGAGAAAAGAAAAATGACAATGAAACCAGCCACAGATATGAAATATAATAAAAATCCCAGAATACAAAACTAATAATAATCATAGTTACTTAATCATGAAGAAATTAATTAGGTTAACCAGGAAGCACAAATAATAATTCTGACAAGAAAAAGAAAAACGTAAGCCTCTATAATTATAGAAAACTAGAAATCATCTAAATTTACAATAACAGAGAAATGCTTAAATTATGTATCATCCAAACAATGGAATGGTATGCATCCGTTAAAAACCACATATTCAGGGCTTCCCTGGTGGTGCAGTGGTTGAGAATCCGCCTGCCGATGTAGGGGACACGGGTTCGTGCCCCGGTCCGGGAGGATCCCACGTGCCGCGGAGCGGCTGGGCCCGTGAGCCATGGCCGCTGAGCCTGCGCGTCCGGAGCCTGTGCCCCGCAACGGGAGAGGCCACAACAGTGAGAGGCCCGCGTACCACAAAAACAAACAAACAAACAAACAAAAAAAACCCCCACATATTCAGAATGGCAGAATGCTGATGTTACTGACGCTGAATGCTGGGTATCTAGGAATTTATCATACTGTTCTATTTTTGTGTACGTCTAAAATTTTCAGTAAAACCTGTTTTATATAAATATGTTTCCTAAGACTATTTAGTAACGAAGGAAAATTCTCTTGCTATAACATTAAGTGAAGTAAGCAGGGGGTAAGCCAAATACAAACCATATAAAGTACATGATTCTAATTTTGTTAAAAACATAGATATACACAGAGAAAACAGCTTGAAAGGAAATGCTCTAAAATGATAGGCAGTGAGTGGCTCTGGGTGGCAGATCAGTAATGATGATTATTTTCTTCTTTTACTTTTCCATAAATGTCTTAACGATGAACATGCTTTACTTTTGTAATGAGCAAAATGACAGACAGGAAAGAATTCATATTTGGGAAAGGAAAGAAGACAAGAGAGTGCAGCCCATGAGCGAGAGCTGGCGAAACATCAAGCATTCCTAGGGCCACTGGGCTGCAGACAAGTGTTGAATGAGGAGTTCTTACAAGTGCTACAGTAGTTAAGAAAAATAGAAAGTCACTGAGCTGCGGTAGTTGAGGAATGACGACTTCACAAGGCTGCCCAGGGAACTGGGCTCTTATGGGTGGGTGCAGTTTATAGAGGAGGAGATGGAAGGAACTTGGAGGAGAAGGGGTGGTTTGAGGCACACGTGGAGGGAAAGAATATGTGGGACTCAGAGCGAATAACTTTGCCTGAAACAGGGTTCATGTAGAGGAGTAGTAAGAAATATAACCTCTGTCAGGTTAGAGTGAAGGTTTCCAAGCTCATCAGACTCCATGCTCCCTTTATAAACTGTAATGAAAATCACAGGTAATATAATGTAATCCACAGGCAAGTCTAATAAATCAGTGTTACGACCTAGCTGCAATATAAAGGAGAAATAAAATGAAAATAATTTATAATGGTATAATATACATTACAATATGTACATTTTCAGACACGAGACCTCCAGAAGACAAAATGAAGTGGTCAGATCCTTGCCCCTATCCTACAATCACTATGAACGCAACAGCTATGCACACCAACTGATAGCCAGTTACAAACCACAAGTAATGGTGCCAGTGTGGAAGGTGAGTCTAGGTGAAGTCCAGAAGAAAAAAAAAATACAGACCTCCAGCCAAGTTGTGCAAAAGTACCTTTTGTTTATAGAGTTGGTTGTAGGCTCTGATAATTATCAGTAGGGTGTTTCACTTCCCTGTTGCCTGGTGGACAGTGGAAAGTCAAGTGGGAAGCAGGGAAATTCTCCAAGGTGGACATCTGCCCCATGCATTGCAGGACTTCTAGCCTCCTTGGCCACGCCCATTAAATGTCACTAGAGTACCACCCCCTAATGTTGTGAAAACCAACACCATCTCACAGGTTTCTAAAAGTACCCCATAGAGGCCATGACCACCCTTATTGAGAAGGACTGGGAAAGAATCAGCATTTACGCTAGGGGCACCTGGGCAGGACATTTTTCTCACGGGCACAACTGTCTCCTGTCTTGCAGGATGTTGGGTATCCCTATCATGGGTGCTAAAATCCTGTCATGGTGATAACCAAAGAACAGCCCTCATCCATCCTCTTTGGGTGCTACCACTTCGCCTTTGAGAGACACTAGCTGAGATCTTAGAAGGTTTGAATGACAAGCTACAGAAGCAACTGGGGAAAGGGAAGGTCTGAGATATGGAACTCTGACTTAAAACTTACAAGTCGTTCTATCATGCATCTCTCAAAGAACTTAAGTTCAGAATCACATGATTATTATGCAAAACATGAAAACTATAACAAAAGAACCCTTGAACACTTACTAACATTTAACTTTCTCTCAAAACCTAAGGCAACCTTTGGCTACTTCTAAGCTAGCTGCTGGAAAGCATGTCACCTGAGGGTCTGGGAAATACAAACTCAAGAGCTGACCACATTTGGGTTTTCATGTTACTCAAGTGGGAAGGCCCACTTGGAGTGAGGCATGAAAAGAATGTAATGTCACGCCTTAGAAAGACTCGGCACAACTAACAGAGTGGCCATGACACAGCTGGGAGAGGGGAGGATGCAAAGATGTTCAAGAGAAAGAAAAGGGAAGATAATCCTGTCTAATCAGCATCTTCCTACCTTTTATAACCCAGACCCTTTTAAGATAGACATTTTTAAGATCTCTCTGTCTCTTTACCCTGCTTTATTTTTCTTCATAGCGTTTATCACCACTTACAGTGCCAGCACATCACAGGCATATTCAGTGAATTAATTTATTCAACAAATATTTATTGTGTCCCTGCTATATTCCATGTCCTGTTTCTGATGCTGGGGTGGGAAAGCAGTCAACAAAACTCACAACGCCCTTCTTTCATGGACTTTACATTCTAGAGGGGGTTTAGATGATAAACAGATACATAATTTAATATGTCATATGGTGATGAACATTGTGAATAAAAGAAACCAGGGTAAGAGATTTAGAGAAGGTGGTCAGGAAGGTTTCTCTGAGAAGGAGACATATGAGCAGAGACCATGAAGAAATGAGCCACACAGACATCTAGGGAAAGAGGGAATTCCTGCCTTTGAAAATTAAAATGAAGCTATCATGATTAAAACAAATCAAAGCAATGGACCTTGCTTTCAAATTAAGGAAAGGGCTATGTCTTGTATACTGCGGGATCTCAGCTTCTAACACCGCAGGTGTCACTTCTTACCAAAAGTATAGTTTTGAATAGGCACAAAATAAAATTAGTGAATGAATGAACGACACCAGTCACCTTATTACCTTCTGGAAGGACACGCATACTCCCCACATTGAGAATCACTAGCTTAACTGATGTTAATATCGCTTGGCTTCTGAAATAATTTCACATAGAGTCTTGCTACTTAATATGGCAGCACAAATCTGATTCAGAATGGACAGAAAAATATCAACATGGAAAATCTAACCAAAGTATTCATACCACATATGGCTACAAAATTCCATCCCTGAAGTGAAAAGCATGAGGCTTTTTGACCCAGTAGGTGTCTATGAATCAGAAAGTCATCAGCTGTGACAGGCCTATAGCAGTCGTTGTTACCATCCCCAAGTCTGGGCATTCCTGATAGATGAGTATGTAAATTACTCTGTCTTCAGAAAATTTCACACACAATGAATCACTTACCCATTTTAACTCTTGTCCCACCCCTAATGTGCCTTGATATAAAATGGACCAAACTCCAAAATGAGAACTCTCTAGGATGAAAGTACTAATTTGAGCTTTTGGGTATACTATTCAAACAACGCAAATACAGACATATCTTCATTCTTAATATATAAGTTGTATACATTTTAGTAACTTAAAACTCTTCTGAAGGAATTAAACTAAAACTGAGCAGCTACCTCTCCCTTCCTTCTGGAAAACTAAATGATACCACACAGGAGGAGAAAATAAGCTTTTGATAGAAATATCACTTGCTCTCAAAAATCCTCTTCCTACCAATAGACTGACTGCATCAAAATCTTAAACTTCCAGACATCAAATCATGTTATACAAACTGGAAAGAAAAAAATATATATATGTGATAGTGATCATAAATTAGTAAGTAAAAACAAATGCCCTAATGGAAAAAGAGACAGAAAGAAAGGATTAAAAACTATAATTGAACCATAAACATAAAAAAAAATCATCAAAGAAATGTACCTGAAAATAAGAACCTAACAAAAATAGGTTTCTTTTGCTTGCTTTTAATTATATCCATTGTAGAAAAAAGTGTACAAGAATTAAATAATTAAATGTTCACAGGAACAGTCATTTGCCCAAACCTTCAGAAGGACAATATGGTTAATATACTATAAACAAAATTATAAGGATGTGTGACCCAGAACTTGCATTTCTGGGCATGGATCCCAAAGTAATAACCATGCTTTAAAGGCTGCTTATCACAGCATTGTAAAAAACTGGAAATAACCTAAATGACCAAGTATAAGGCTTTGGTTTAATAAATTATGGCACAGCCATACCATGAAATCCTATAGTCATTAAAAATACTGTTGTAAAAAAACTAATGGTGATGCATTAAAATATGAATGGTATATTAAGTTTTAAAAGGCAGTCTAAATATATTTTTTCAGAGAACAGCATGTAAACACATGTATACACTACATATAAACACTACAATATGTTCATACGGTCCTAATTTTGTGTATGTGTGTAAAAAAAAACTGTGTACTGATGGTAGGAAAGAAGACTCAAATATATTTGATAAAATGAGAAATAAGATTACAGGGGTTATTTATGTGATCTCTCTTTTTCAGTTTTTCCCCATAGAAATGCAATTCTTATAAGAACGTTGTTTTGTAAAAAAAAAAAAAAACTCTTCTACCCAATTTGCTAGGACCTGATTTGCACAAAGTGATAAATCTTTTCAGACACAGGAGAAAGTACGCTTACTAAAATAGACTTCTCAGAAATAGCTTTTGTGACAAATTCCATTTCATCCATTTAATGCCTCTAATTCCTTATATTATAATATTATCTAGAATAAACTTAGATTGGAACATTTATTTTAATCAGAAAACATGTTAACAAGTGTGTTGCCAAGCAATTGAGTAAAGGGCAGTAACGGAAAGATCTAATTCAAGTAATTAAATCATATAAAAAGTTAAATAATAACCTAAACAAAACTATCTATTTCATTCTATTGAACAAATTTTACTGTGAGTGCCTACTATGTGCTAACCACTGCACTGATAATTAATTTGACAGAGCCCTCTCCTAAAACCAAAGAACATTTAAGTCTAAAGAGTTCAACTGAACAGTTGCCCCTAAAGCCCCGTAGAACAACAGCTCCTCTGGTAAAAATTCCTCTGCTTCATAAAGAAGATCCTGGATATTTCATCCCTCAGCTGCTATGTCTCATCTGCAAAGCTCTCCTGTTTCTGCACACGCAAGACAGCTTACCCTAAACCCAAACCTCAACACTGACATGCGATTTGCCAAAAATGAAGTCAGTCTAGCACATAATCACAATTCCAATGGTAAAATAATGCAATGCTTTATTTGAATCACATTTCAGTGAACGCAGGCCAACTGAAGCCACCTGTTACTTGCATAGACCCCTCTTTTAGTAGCTCAACAAGAAAATACTATAAATATTCATTCTTTATAAATTGCTCAAAGGTCACTTTTAAAGGGAAGGTTATCAATGGGACAGCTGGCAATAGACTCGCTGTATTTTAAAGACTCTACACCTGCATTTTAAAAGGCACTGATAATAGAGATCATTGTAATGTACTATTACTACATTGGTGGGGAAAATTAATGGAAAATATTACTACATCTGTAATCCCTAGGAGCATTATATTTGATAATTTAACCGTGAACATCAAAATCATTTAAATTCTATAAAATACTATTTGCCTTAACAGGGTGCACATCTTTTCAGAAGGTTCACTGAATAATACCAGTGTTACAATAATGCCAGTGTTACAAATAACCTCTTTAACCTGCTGTAGCAACAGTCTAGGTTTTCAACAGCTGTCAAAACAGATTCCAGCATCCATTCTACTCAAGTGTGTTAGAAGAAGATCTTAAAGCTGTCAGGAGTGTCAGGATGTGGGTAACTTAGTATAAAATGTAACCCAGCTGACTCCACCAACTACAGAGAAAGGGAGAAAGCCCGCATCAGCTCAAAGAGAAAAGATCCATCAAAGGGAGTAGGACGAGGAGGAGATCAAGTCCAAGAACAGGTAAAGTCCCAGCTCCGTGCTCAGACATGATGGGTTTTACCTAATAGGAGCCTTCAGATAAGGATTCTGAAAAGCCATGTCATTCATTCCCTGTAACAGGGGGAACATTTCCTAGATACATCCCTGCCGCTACTGGGGGCACTGCTGGCTCAGGATAGGGTTGCCAGAATCAGCAAATAAAAATACAGGAACCCCAGTTAACTCTGAATTGCAGATACACCAAACAGGTTGTGTGTGTGTGTGTGTGTTTTGTATAAGTGCTGTAAGTATGTCCCATTATTCATGGTGCATCTGCAAGTCAAAGTTACCTGGGCATCCTGTATTTTATCTGGCAACCTCCATGAGGGTGATAAAAAAAACACAGGCCCTTCCTTCCTGGAGCCAACGTTTCAGTGAAGGATATCAAGAGCTAAGAAAGATAAACATGTTGAACTTTTTATTTTTAAAAATGTGTTCTTGGGCTTCCCTGGTGGCGCAGTGGTTGAGAGTCCGCCTGCCGATGCAGGGGACACGGGTTCGTGCCCCGGTCCGGGAGGATCCCGCGTGCCGCGGAGCGTCTGGGCCCGTGAGCCATGGCCGCTGAGCCTGCGCATCCGGAGCCTGTGCCCTGCGACGGGAGAGGCCCGCGTACCACAAAAAAAAAAAAAATGTGTTCTTTATACATTTCACCAAGATTCACCATTTCTTAATCTTTGTCACCTTACATATGACAACCATATGACAATAAGTTGCAGAAATCATGTCCCTTCACCCCTAAAGACTTCAGCATGCATCTCTTAATAATAAGGACATTTTCTGATGTGACAAAGGCATCAGGATAATATTAAGAAGATTTAAAATTGGTATAGTATTATCCTCTATAGTAGATAGAGCCCACATTTAAATTTCACCAATTGTCCTAATACTGTCCTTCATGGCAATATTTATTTTCCCAATCCAGGATCCAATCCAGAACCCCATGTTGCATTTCGTTGTCATCTCTTTGTAGCTTCCTTTACCCTGGAACCATTCCTTAGCTAACACAGTAATTGCAACCCAATGTGCTAAGTGCCAAGCTGGTCGTGTGCAGAGGGGGATGTGGGAGCACCAGGGACGGCAAGGCACCTCCTGATTTGTCTTCACACAGACACACACATCTGCTCTATCCAAGGACTGAGAAGCCCATGAACACCACTCACCCTTTGACTTCCTGTGGAGTTCAACAAAACACTCCAGCATTTCCTATTTTAACTCTGGGAATCCTTCTCTCGCAATGAAAAGGCGGGGAGCATCTTAAAGAAAACCAGCAGCAGCAACAGTAGCAGCAATTCTTGTCCAGATTATTCCTACTGAAAATACTGCCAACTAAACCTATATGCACCGCAGTGATTTTCATGTAACTCATCAGCACCTTAATATCAGAATCACACACGAAATCCAACTTTGATCTCACAGCTCACAGTTTCAATATTTTAACTGTGCTCAGATCATCTGCAAATACCACAATAATCTGGAAAATTTGCTAACACTGAAATTCTGCCACTAAAAGAAAAATGTGAGAATAGCAAGTTTTGTTTAAAAAAAATAACAAACAAGAACAACGGCAAAAGACTGTTCTCCTTTTCCAACTAACGTTTGTTCAGTGAAAGGTAAAGGTGAAGATAATATTAAAGAATAAAAAGCAGAGCGTAATTATTTTCTTGTTTCGCAGAGGTATACAAAACTACTCAAAGGTTTCCCACTGCATGTTTTAAGTTGCATAATAACTTTTATGAAAAAGTTACCTCTTTAATAATAAAGCGTAAATAAAAACTTAACTATCACAAGTTCTTAAAGAATCCAGACCTGCCAATTAATGTATAGAATACCTGTGGCATGCTTTCAATGGCTCTACGAACTCTCATACCAGAATTTTGCAGGCAGGGATATAGTGGTCACCACACAGCATTTCATGTAACTTTCCCCAAAAGAAATTCTTTTTTTAAAAAAATTAATTTAATTTAATTTATTTATTTATCTATTTTATAAATCTATTTATTTATTTTTGGCTGCCTTGGGTCTTCATCACTGCACGTGGGCTTTCTCTAGTTGCAGTGAGTGGGGGCTTCTCTTCATTGTGGTGTGAGTGCTTCTCACTGCAGTGGCTTCTCTTGTTGTGCAGCACAGGCTCTAGGCACACGGGCTTCAGTAGTTGTGGCACGTAGTCTCAGTAGTTGTGTCTCGTGGGCTCTAGAGCGCAGGCTCAGTAGTTGTGGCACATGGGCTTAGTTGCTCCGTGGCATACGGGACCTTCCCAGACCAGGGCTTGAACCTGTGTCCCCTGCATTGGCAGGCCGACTCCTAACCACTGCACCACCAGGGAAGTCCCCCCCAAAAGAAATTCTTTAGCACTGACATCTGAAGTCCTTCAAACTGGAAGAGAGTACACTCAATGATCTAATCAATTAAAAGGATAAAAGTGGACACAAATCGAACTTTGACAAGTTACAGCCAGGCCAGCCTGTGGGGACTCCGGGCCATTAGCTTCAAGTCCCAGTTGAATCATCAGATCCAGGCCTTGGTCCAGGCCCAGAGGTGGCTGGTATTCATTACTAGAACTGTGTGTTTATTTCAGCTCTTGCTAACAAGCAGAAGTCCTGAAAAAGAACCCATGGTTATCTTTCCCTGGACCTCTTAAACACCCACATTCCCAAACTTTTATCCCATTGTTTCAGTTGGTCATTTGAAAATAATGTCACCCCGCATTTATATAACATGATTCAGCTTACAAAGTACTTTACACATAGGTGATCCCACCTCATCCTGGTAACGGCCCTGTGACTCTTGTAGAGGTAACTCCATTTCACAGATGAGGAAACTGAGGCTCAGAGAATTTAAATCATTTTTACACTTAGAAATGTGATCCATTTCTAAGTGATGATGCTAAGCTGACCCACGTCTTCTGTAAGGGACTGAAAAGTAACACATCTATTTCTCTCATCTGGCCTTTATCACATACCTGTTGGTAACAGCACTAGGATTATCACCTTGTCCTGTTTTATTACGCAGTCTTTATGCAATTAGGTTTTTCTCACCTCCAAGATGTAAGCCCCATCTGGACAAGAGCCATGAGTTAAATTACTTTGTATTCACCCATCCATTCTTTCAACAAAAATGCACCAAAACCACTTGAGTCCAGGCACAATATTCACTGCTGGGGGACAAAAGTGACTAAGACATGGACTAGTCTGGAAGATGAACAATGACAAGGTCTTGCGACAGATGCTGTAAAGGAGGTGCCTGCAGGGTGCCAGTGAGTCCTGAGGGGTCAGGGGACGTTCTCAGGAGGAGTCTTAGCTGCTCCACCACACCGCCATGCAAAGGAACTGTTTCACCCACCAGTGAATGAAATCCCTCCCTTAGGGGCCATACGGGCAGTCAGGAACGACACCCAGTTCTCTGCTGGGATTGAGGGTAACTCCAGTGGCTGAGTCAGATCCTGCGTAAACCAAGAGGACGTAACTGGAACTGTGATTAAAACATGCCAAAATAAAGCCAAACCTTACTACGCTGTAACTCTCTGTCATTTCAGAATATGAGTGCTAATCATTCTCTAATGAAAACGAATCTGTGCTTTTTTGTGGGTAAAGAAACAAAAAAGAGGAGGGGGTCTGGAAACAACTTCGAGGAAGGAGACCATCTTGATGAATGCTTTGACAATCAGGTAAACAGAACATCTCCCATACCCAGCACAGTCATTCAATGTGGTGACCATGGTGGCCGAGTCAGCCGTGGGAAAGTTGTGGGAGATCAAGGTCTAAGACGTAGGTGGCCGAGAAGCAACTGGGTGTAACACCAGCCCTTCCCTACTAGCAGGTACCCTTAGTGGATCTCAGTCTTCTCAAATCTTCAAAAGAGGGGCTGGAGTAGATAAGGCCTCTTCCACCTCCTTAATTTTTATGTTGCTAGAAAATGAAATAAGTAGAATTCACTCTTAGACCAACTATGTTTTCCTAAGCTAACCTTCAGAAATTTTCCACCATTTACAAACAACGGGAGAGCTTGTTTTAATTTACAGCCCTCAAGTTGGTGCTTTGCCCAATTCCAAATCCTAAGGAGACCCTGACCCAGGATCATCAATTGCTAGTTTGTCAAAGTCAAGGATACCACCAGCTATTAGATAACACATTCCTCATTCCTTCCTCTCTGCAGCTTGCCGAGCCTGTTTCCTTCACCAAGTCCTGCCTGTTCAGGCAGAGACGGCAAAAGCCTCCTGTCCCATGAATCTCCCTAATAGGAAGGGACATGTTTGAATCAATGCTTTTCATTTAATTTTTTTTTTAATGCTAGAGGAAAAAAGAAGCCAAGCCATGTCAAGCTACGGATTAAAATGTGATCATTAAGAGGGACATTAAAATAGACAAGCTGAAAAGAATTCTTCCAAGATTGAATTTATAAAATGTTATTCAAACTACCATTAAATATCCTTGAGTACTTTTCTTTTAAAGACCAACATTTTATTTACCCAAGAACTGGAAGAGATCTGCAGCATTCTACAGTGACGAAGATTCAATATGGGCTTTTAGATCACAAACACCTCAGTGACCTCAGCACATTTACAACCACTCTCAACCTAAGTTTCCTCATCTGTAAAATGGAGGCAATATATAGTTTTTGTTATATACACAGTATTTATTATACTACTTTGTATTATGCACATATTATTATACTATTTGTATCACCTACATAGTATTATGCTACCTTACTTTATATATATATATAATATATACACACAAAATACATAATTCATAAACCAGTTATTAATCACTTACTATGTGCTAGACTCTAGGTAATAACAAGCACATTATCTAATTATTGCAATATATTGTATTAATTGTTACAACCATTAGTTCTGCCTCTTCGTATCACTCATCTATTCAATAATTGAAGATAATTGTGTGTGTGTAGCTATCTGCACAGTGCCCGACACTACAAAATGCTAAAAAAGGGGGGAGGAGAGAAAAGGTATCTATTACCATATATAAAGAATATCCTATAGTCACTTTATTTTTTTGGTTGTGCCACGTGGCTGGCGGGATCTCAGTTCCCCAACCAGGGATTGAACCAGGGCCAAGGCAGTGAAAGCCCAGAATCCTAACCACTAGGACACCACGGAACTCCTCTATAGTCACTTTTAGAACTACACAGAGGGAAGAGAAAAGATTTGGAGGCACAGATAGCAATTATGATTTACCTTTGCTAATAAATGACTGATACACTCAGAGCTTATCACTGCTATTGTGTGACTCAAAAGAAACAAGACTGCATTCGGTTCGTTACATCTCTTCTTAAACGTGGTGGCCCTAGTCTTCATGGTGACTTAGCCTCACCACACTGCCAACTTCAAAAAAAAGCACAGAAAATCACTCTACTTTGTATTTCCTAAACAAAGTGCCACAAACCTGGGCCCAAACAGGCTAAGAAGCACAGGAGGAATACGCTGGAAATAATTTGAAGAAGACTTTTAAGACCCCCTCCTTATGCATTCACTCCTTCATTCATTTATTCATATTCTCTCTCTCGTTCTTTCTCCTCTGCTCTGGACAGTTCCGGATAAGTTTTATCTTTGTTCCTGATTCACAGAAATCAGAATCTTAAGGTTAGAAGGGACCTTGGAGGTCACTAAGAGGTCACGCTTCTTTCCTAGAGAAATACATACTGTCTGCCTGCAGTGGAGAAGCACATGGAGGCATTCTGAGGTCGAGCTGCTTGTTTCCTCCCGGACCAACAGAAAAATGACAGTTCCTACCTCATCTCAAAGGACTGCTGGGGTGAATATACCCAAATGATAATGTATGCAAAGAATTCAGTAAGGTGCCTGGCACAGGGCAGGTGCTCAATAAATAGGGGCCAACCTTATTTAGAAGTTATTCTGTGCCCTGCATGATGTTGAATGCTTGTCCACCTCTGGTGAAACTCAAGCCTCTGCCTCCTAAAGCAGCTTGTGCTGATGTTTGGGAGCTCTCACCATTGCCAGGTTTTTCTTTACTTTGAGCTAAATGACCTTTGGCTTCCACACACTGCCCTCTACACAGATATGGAATGGAACCACTCAACCCCAAGCTAACTTTTCAGGGAACCAATGACAGTTGTCCTGTTCTCTGCTCATTTTTTTTTTTCCAGCCTGAATGTTCCCCCTGGTTCTCAAGTGCCTCACCATCCTCCAAACTGCCAGCCACATCCTTACTCATTCATCTTCCTCAAAGTGTGCAGTTCCTCAGAACTGCACCCCACACTCCAGGAACAAGATGGCTTGCCGAGAAGACCTGTTCTGAATAAAATATTATTATACATTGCATTGTATATACAATGTATCGTTAAAAGCTTAGTGGCTTTGGGGGGCAACCCCCTTGTGGCATTATTCATACTGAGTTCCAAGTCCACTAAAAGCCCAAGGTCCTTTTCGTGCACGCTACTGATGAGCCATGTCTCCCCCAGAGAAGGTCTAGGGGATGCAAATGTAGAGGCTACACTTTTAGTGGTTTACTAGTCATCTTGTTATATTGAAATATTTTGGATCGTGATTCTGTCATCAAGCTCTCAGCTATCCCTCTGGGTTCACCCACAGATTTGATCATTACACCTTCTCAGTCCAGTTTTACACCCCCTTCCTTGCCGTGGCCACCAGCTTCAGGCAGGTGTAACCTGACAGCACCCCACCTCCATCACGCCACTTCTCTCTAGCTCTCTGCCTTGGGGCTTCTCCAACACCATGCCTGGGACACTGTGGAAAGGATTAGCACGTGCACATGTGCAAACCTGGAAGTATGGGGACTTAGCACCCTGGGGCAACGCTTGCCTAAGAGGAGAGGGGAGCCCGTGGATAAATGCCCACCGTGTCTGTCCCTTCTGAGGCACAGGGTCCCATGGGACCGAGTCCCAGTGCCCATGACAGGGACCAGTTCAACCACATAGGCTTATGTTGGCTTCCCCTCCTTGCCTGTTTCTCTCCTCCCCAGCCCCCTTTCCTGTTCTCCAGGATCACTGCCAAAAATAAACTGCCTGCAAGCCAGCCCTTGCCTCACGCTCTGCTTTCTTGGGGACCCCAGGCTAAGTCGCAGTCAACATGAATAATGATGTAGGACGTGTGAGCCCCAAGGCACAGCACCAAAGACCTCCCTTAAGGCTGACAGCAGCAGAAGTCACTCTAATGCCACCCAGCCCTCTTACGGGTGGGTGACTCTCACCCAGCCCTCCCATGTCTCCATTTTACTCATCAAGAAATAAGAGGCTTTGTCAAAGGCTGTGCTGAAACTTAGATAGGGAATGCCTACCAGAATTCCTGTAATCTGCCCAGAATACAGAAGACTCTCCGTAAATGTCAATGCTATCTCCCTTCCTTTCCTATTCCCCCATCAAAAGGGAAATGACATTAGTTCTCCATGATCCAGTCTTCCCATTCTTAGGAAAAGCAGGCTGCTTCCTATTTCCTCATCCAAATGCTCATATATCAAGTTTCAGATACTCTTCTGGTATCTTGCACAGGATCACTGTTGACCTCACATATCCTTACAAGGTACAGAACTTACTTTTTCCCTCCTTTTTTTAAAAATAAAAAATTTTAAATTTTTATTTATTTATTTTTGGCTGCATTGTGTCTTCGCTTCTGTGCACGGGTCTTCTCCGCTCGCGGCGAGCGGGGGCCACTCTTCATCACGGTGCGCAGGCCTCTCACTATCGCGGCCTCTCTTGTTGCGGAGCACAGGCTCCAGACGCGCAGGCTCAGTAGTTGTGGCCCACGGGCCTAGCCGCTCCGCAGCATGTGGGATCCTCCCAGACCAGGGCTCGAACCCGTGTCCCCCGCATTGGCAGGCAGACTCTCAACCACTGCGCCATCAGGGAGGCCCTTTCCCTCCTTTTTGCCTTCTCAGAGACATTATTATTTATGGAGGCTTCTGATGATTTCTCTATTATTCCTTCACAACTCTTGAGAAATTCAAACGTGGTTTCGCATCGCCATTCTAGTCACGTATTTAAATCACATATTTGGTGCACATACTCACTAAGATATAAACGTATACAATGAAAGTATGGATTCTATATGTATTTATGCTGCACACACACTTGAACTCTACTGACAAATCAGGATAAGCTGCTTCAGAAGTTCCGATGTTGCATTTTATGGGAGGACGCTGGGGAAGTAGGAAAAGATCTCTCCCATCCGGTCTCTGGAGTTAACATTCCTGCTCTTACCAGCTCAACTTTACAGTCCATAGCGTCAGCACACACACACACACACACACGCAGAAATCTTTCCTGGAACCTCATTTTCCATGGGACGCTGATCATTAGAATGCCTGGAAATTCCAGCAGCGGCACTGCCAAAAAGCTTGGAAAATGCTACAACGTAGCCCAGATCTGCCTTCCTCAATCCCAGCCTCCATTCAGGCTGTGACGATCTCCAAGCCTGGGGCAATCACAGAGATTTCAAACTGCTCTCCTTGGAAAGTTAGTGTTGGGGGGTGGAGATGGGGTTTGGTGGGAGGGAGACCATCCACTTACCACTAAGCTTTTATCTAAGTTTTCATTCGTAAACAAAAACCTTGCGATACTCATCCATAAAACTTGAAAGCCAATGCACCAATTACCTCTAAATTACCTTCCACCTCTAATAGCCTATGATCTTTCTACTCAAAGTGTGGTCCACAGACCTGCAGCAGCAGCATCACCAGGGAGTTTATGAGAAATGCAGGAACTCTGGACCCCCCACAGGCGTCCTCAATAAGAATTTTCGGTTTAACAAGATCCCCAAGCGATCTGTATGCATATTAAATTTGGAAAACTAGTTTAAGACACTTTTATCTTTTTCTGTAAGTCAGCAGTCCCCAACCTTTTTGGCACCAGGGACCGGTTTCGTGGAAGATCCACAGACGGGGTTGGGGGGAGGGGAAGTGGGGGGAGGGGGATGGTCAGGCGGTAATGCGAGCGATGGGGAGCTGCAGATGAAGCTTCGCTGGCCCGCCCGCCGCTCACCTCCCGCTGTGCGGCCCGGTGCCTAACAGACCTCAGACTGGTATCAGTCCACGGCCCAGGGGTTGGGGATCCCTGCTGTAAGTGTTTAACATGTTTCTTCTTAACACTAGTTCTAATCAAAGTAACATATGGACGGACGTATTCTACTAAAAGGAACCAAGAGAACTAAGTCTCATAATTTTAATGGGTAATTTTAGGGAAAAAAATTTGGCGTGAGCTGATATGCTGTTTTCCTCCTTTAAACATGTTAGAAATCAGAGGAGTGTTTGGATGGCTCCTTCTTCCATTCAAGAATTCATTCCTGATGCACAATATGCACCATGCTCCCCTCTGTCTAATGTACCCATACTCATCTTTCAAAGGCCCAGGAAGGACTTCCCTGGTGGCGCCGTGGTTAAGATTCCACCTGCCAATTCAGGGGACACAGGTTCGAGCTCTGGTCCGGGAAGATCCCACATGCCGCGGAGCAACTAAGCCCGTACGCCACAACTACCGAGCCTGCGTTCTGGAGCCTGCCAGACACAACTACTGAAGCCCATGGGCCTAGAGCCCGTGCTCCACAATGAAGAGTAGCCCCTGCTCGCCACAACTAGAGAAAGTCCACGCACAGCAACGAAGACCCAATGCAGCCAAAAATAAATAAATAAATAAATTTTTTTTTTTTTTTTAAAAAGGGCCTGGAAGCCTGCCCCTTACATGGTTCAACAGACTCCCCCCTATATGTGTGGTTTTCTTGACACAACTTTCATTAAAGGTACTAAAAAGGCAAGAATCTTGTAAGCTCTAAAGCACTTGTTGCAAATGACCCACTCAAGTTTACTTCTTCCATTCGTTACTTCTTGGACGACCCAACCCATCCTGTTCTCTCCCCTTCACTCAAGTCCAGTTTTGTTCTCTCACTGGAAACACAGCATTTAGCAACTTTTTGTGGTCTAATTATTACATATATAGATCATCCTTAGCTTACAACAGGATTGCCTCCTGATAAACCCATTATGAGTTGAAAATGCATTTAATACACTTAACCCACCTAGCTTAGCCTTGTGCAGTTAAATGTGGTCAAACACTTTCATTAGCCTACAACTGGGCAAAACCATCCAACACAAAGCCTGTTTTATAATAAAGTGTTGAATATCTCATGTAATTTATTGAATACTGTACTGAAAGTGAAAAACAGAATGGTTATATGGGTCCAGAATGCTTCTAAGAGTATCGATTGTTTTCCCTCGTGATTCTGTGGCTGACTGGGGGCTGCCACTGCCCAGCATCACAAGAGAGGACCGCAGGGCTTCCCTGGTGGCGCAGTGGTTGAAAGTCCGCCTGCCGATGAAGGGGACACGGGTTCGTGCCCCAGTCCGGGAGTATCCCACATGCCGCGGAGCGGCTGGGCCCGTGAGCCATGGCCGCTGAGCCTGCGCATTCGGAGCCTGAGCTCCACACCGGGAGAGGCCACAACAGTGAAAGGCCCGCGTACTGCAAAAAAAAAAAAAAAGAGAGAGAGAGAAAGAGAGAGAGGACCATGGGGCAGATTGCTAACCTGGGAGATCAAAATTCAAAATTCCAGGAACGACTTCTACAGCATACATATTGCTTTTGGAATCGTAAAGTCAAAAAATTGTCTAATGCAAACTACCGTAAGTCAGGGATCACCTGTATATATGTTGTTTTACCTCCACAACTCGAGTGTAAGCTCCTTGAGAGGAATCATCACACCTCCTTTGCCTTTGGACACAGCTCGCAGCTCTCGGCTGCAGGACTCAGTGAATTAATAAGTAGTGAGGAACTTGATCACACGTTTTCTTACCACATACTCTTCTCCAGGTACCACTTAACAGTATTATCTATTGCATAAAAGAAACCACTGAATCGTTTGATTGATTTTTTTCTCCCTGCTAAACCAAGACAAGAAAAACTGTATTAAAATGATGATACCTAGGTGAGAACAAAACCCTAGAACTAGCTTGTGAGTCCCAAGGAGTGAAATGCTCCTACATATAAAAGCAGCAGGTTCCTCTGAACTCCAGTTGGCTCCTGGAGTGCAGGCTTCAGGGCAAAGCCCAAGCCTTGACTAGCTAACCTTGAGAGAAAGCTTCGCTCCTCTTCTGAAAGTTCTGCTTTCCTTGGGAGATTCCTGCCTCAGGCGGCTTCCACAGAAGCAAAAAATAGCTCAGAGGAGACGACTGATTCTGCATCTTAATCTATGTGAACTGGATGAACTCAGTAAGGCCTTGGAAAGAATGATTAGAATAGATGGAAAGAAAGGAACAGGCTAAAAATTCAAAGTAGTAATTATATTTTTAAAAGAAAAAAGGGATTTTTATTAGCACCACAGCTTTCCTAGCAAATGACTTATGTAAGGCACTTCCCTCGTGGATGAAAACCTCCAAATTTTCCTCAGGTCAAGGAGGAGAGTATTTTCTCTTCTCTGGTGTTGTCAATTCTTATTATAATTAAGCTTCTGCAGGATATACTGGGAAGTTTTCAGTTACTTCTCAGCCCTTCTGACCCTCATTTCACTCTCAGTTTGTTTATTTAAACACAAACAAACCAATTTGACTGCTATAAGTTTGTCTGCCTTCTACTTGCTTTGATGGGACCTATTTATAACACATACTCAGTTGCTAAAGCCTTTGAGCGTCCAAGCTAAACAACCAAATGCAATTTATTTGCAACGAAGATCGCAAATGTGTGTGACCTGCTCCCTGTCATCCCAGACCAACCCAAAGAAAATTACAACACCCAAAGTGAAAAGTGTTTCAGTTATAAAGTTCCTAGATATTTAATTCCTCCAAATGATTTCTTTTTTTCACATTCACCAACTAAAGGTAAGAAGTGTTGACAAGTTATTTGGGAAAACTGGGTCAGGGCTGTGTTTTTTAGGACTCAACATGATATAAAATAGAGTAATCCAGCTAAAATATAGAAGGTGGAGCAAAGTAGACTCATATCTTTTCAGGTTCCAAGTCATCTTCAATCTCTTCCAGATAATCCTTTAAATAAAAGATGCCCTATCAGGACTTCCCTGGTGGTGCAGTGGTTAAGAATCTGCCTGCCAATGCAGGGGACATGGGTTCGAGCCCTGGTCCAGGAAGATCCGACATGCCGTGGAGCAAGTAAGCCTGTGCTCCACAACTGCTGAACCTGTGCTCTAGAGCCCACGAGCCACAACTACCGAGCCCCCGTGCCACAACTACTGAAGCCCGCGTGCCTAGAGCCCATACTCCGCAACAAGCGAAGCCACTTCAATGAGAAGGCTGAGCACTGCAACGAAGAGTAGCCCCCACTCACTGCAACTAGAGAAAGCCCACTCGTGGCAACACAACAAAGACCCAACGCAACCAAAAATAAATAAATAAAATTTTTTAAAAAGATGCCCTATCATTTAGGAAAACATTATTTATATGAATTTCATATTAATTAGAGGCAAATTTAAACCTGGGGGACAGAATAGGTCCTTACTGGATTGTTAACAAGTAGCTTCCAGCCAATAACCAGGTTTCATTAGTCCCATTCTACAGATGAGAAAACTATGGCTCAGAAATTAAGTGACTAGCCCAATTCAAAATCTATACTCTAAGAATCCTCTAGACATATCCCCTCCTATGGATATAAATAAATGGTCACTTGGTAATACCTTCTTTTCCTCTCTATCGCAGTCCTTCCTTCTCCCCCATACAGCAATGCTGAGAGCAACAAAGCTGCCTCTGGCTGATGATGCCACCATGTGGCCAAAATGGAAATTGTCTGAACCAAACTTTGCCTCACTTCTCCCATTTTTGCCTCTCAGAGAATCATGTATATATTACAAAGCTTTCCCAAAAGTGTACACAGACACACACACACACACACCCCTTTCATCTTTTAACTTCCTTCTTCTTCCCTCTTCATTCTCAGCCCACCCCTGCCTAAAAGTCTTCTTGGGTTCTCTATCATCTCTGCAGGATTAAGTCAAATTCCTTAGCTGGAAAAGTCCTGCACACACATGACTTCTGTTTTAACTTCTCTCTCTTAGATCCCAGCATTCTACACCCTTTGAGCCACTCTGAACTCATTATTTCTTGCACACAACAAGGCCCTTTCATAAGAACGTTTTTATAAATGCTATCTCTTCTGCTTGGAAAACACCTTCAAACCTGCTCTCTACAATCCTTTTTACATACTGAACCAACTCCTATTCACCCTTCAAAACTCAAACATATCTCCTCTGCAGTGGAGGTTTCCCTGACTCCTCCAGGCAATTAGCTGTACATTCACAATGCTCCCAGAACCTCTCCCTTACCCTTTTTATTCCTATGTCTATGCTTCTGTACCTGTGATATGGTATTAGTCATTTACTCAACACTCGGTATCTATACAACAGGCATTGGAATACAGGAAATTACCTTTGTATTCTCACTGCATAACACAGGGCCAGGAAAGTAGTAGGCAGTCAGTAAACGTTCCTTGAATGAAAAAGTGAAAGGAGACTGGGCCGGACTGAAGCTAGACTGGACCCAGCGTGAGGCATCAGGTGAATAAATTTTGTTTTAAGGCCGAACAAGTGTGTTAAACTTACCCAAGATAATCGTGAATTACAGTGGCCACAGCAAGAACTTTTAACCTGGATAAGCTTTTCCACTTATGAGGTGCCCTAGAGAAAATGGGTTCTTGGCCAAGTACTCACTAAAAATAGAAGAAAGAAAACTATTTTTCTGCCTATTCATGAGCTTCTGGTGCCTAGGATAAGACGAGCTGGGACATCCCACTCGCACCAGAGCCTGCAGGATCCTGGGGAAAACTGGCAGAAGAAAGCAAAGGCCGTGTGGCTGACAGGGTCTTGGTGCTCCGGCTGGGTGTCAAGCCTATGCCTCTGAGGTGGGAGAGCCGAGTTCAGGACATTGGACCACCAGAGACCTCCCAGCTCCACGTAATATCAAATGGCGAAAGCTCCCCCAGAGATCTCCATCTAAACACAAAGACCGAGCTCCACTCAATGACCAGCAAGATATAGTGCTGAACACTCTATGCCAAACAACTAGCAAGACAGGAACACACCCTACCCATTAGCAGAGAGGCTGCTTAAAATCATAATAAGGTCACAGACACCCCAAAACACACCACTGGATGCGGCCCTGCCCACCAGAAAGACAAGATCCAGCCTCATCCACCAGAATACAGGCACTAGTTCCCCTCCACCAGGAAGGCTACACAATTCACTGAACCAATCTTAGCCACTGGGGGCAGACACCAAAAACAATGGGAACTATGAACCTGCAGCCTGTGAAAAGGAGACCCCAAACACAGTAAGAGATGCAAAATGAGAAGAAAGAGCAACACACAGCAGATGAAGGAGCAAGGCAAAATCCACCAGATCAAACAAATCAAGAGGAAATAGGCAGTCTACCTGAAAAGGAATTCAGAGTAATGATAGGAAAGATGGTCCAAAATCTTGGAAATAGAATGGAAAAAACACAAGAAACGTTTAACAAGGACCTAGAAGAACTAAAGAGCAAACAAACAATGAGGAACAACACAATATATGAAATTTAAAATTCTCTAGAAGGAATCAATAGCAGAATAACTGAGGCAGAAGAATGGATAAGTGACATGGAGGATAAAATAGTGGAAATAACTACCGCAGAGAAGACTAAAGAAAAAAGAATGAAAAGAATTGAGGACAGTCTCAGAGACTTCTGGGACAACATTAAATGCACCAACATTCAACTTACAGGGGTCCCAGAAGAAGAGAAAAAGGAAGGGACTGAGAAAATACTTGAAGAGATTATAGTTGAAAACTTCCCTAATATAGGAAAGGAAATAATCAATCTAGTCAGGAAGCACAGAGAGTCCCATACAGGATAAATCCAAGGAGAAACACACCAAGACACATATCAAACTATCAAAAATTAAATAAAAAGAAAAAATATTAAAAGCAGCAATGGAAAAACAATAAGTAACATACCAGGGAATCCCCATAAGGTTAACAGCTGATCTTGCAGCAGAAACTGCAAGCCAAAAGGGAGTGGCAGGACATATTTAAAGTGATGAAAGGGAAAAAACTACAGCCAAGATTACTCTACCCAGCAAGGATCTCATTCAGATTCAACGGAGGAATTAAAACCTTTACAGACAAGTAAAAGCTAAGAGAATTCAGCACCACCAAACCACCTTTACGACAAATGCTAAAGGAGCTTCTCTAGGCAGGAAACACAAGAGAAGGAAAAGACCTACAGTAACAAACCCAAAGACCCATATATATACTGTCTACAAGAGACCCACTTCAGACTTAGGGACACACACAGATTGAAAGTGAGGGGATGGAAAAAGATATTCCATGCAAATTGAAATCAAAAGAAAGCTGGAGTAGCAATTCTCATATCAGACAAAATAGACTTTAAAATAAAGACTATTACAAGAGACAAAGAAGGACACTACATAATGATCAAGGGGTCAATCCAAGAAGAAGATATAACAATTGTAAACATTTATGCACCCAACATAGGAGCACCTCAATATATAAGGCAAATGCTAACAGCCATAAATGGGGAAATTGACAGTAACACAATCATAGAAGAAGATTTTAACACCCCACTTTCACCAATGGACAGATCATCCAAAATGAATATAAATAAGGAAACACAAACTTTAAATGATACATTAAACAAGATGGACTTCCTTGATATTTATAGCACATTCCATCCAAAAAGAACAGAATATACTTTCTTCTCAAGGGTTTATGGAACATTCTCCAGGATAGATCGTATCTTGGGTCACAAATCAAGCCTTGGTAAATTTAAGAAAATTGAAATCGTATCAAGTATCTTTTCTGACCACAATGCTATGAGACTAGATATCAATTACAGGAGAGACTCTGTAAAAAATAAAAAACATGGAGCCTAAACAATACACTACTTAATAACCAAGGGATCACTGAAGAAATCAAAGAGGAAATCAAAAAATACCTAGAAACAAATGAGAATGAAAACATGAGGACCCAAAACCTATGGGATGCAGCAAAAGCAGTTCTAAGAGAGAAGTTTATAGCAATACAATCCTACCTCAAGAAACAAGAAACATCTGAAATAAACAACCTAACCTTACACCTAAAGGAACTAGAGAAAGAAAAACAAAACCCCCAAAGTTAGCTGAATGAAAGAAACCATAAAGATCAGACCAGAAATAAATGAAAAAGAAATGAAGGAAACAATAGCAAAGATCAATAAAACTAAAAGCTGGTTCTTTGAGAAGATAAACAAAATTGATAAACCATTAGTCAGACTCATTAAGAAAATAAGGGAGAAGACTCAAATCAGTAGAATTAGAAATGAAAAAGAAGTAACAACTGACACTGCAGAAATACCAAAGATCATGAACGATTACCATAAGCAACTATATGCCAATAAAATGGACAACCAAGAAGAAATGGACAAATTCTTAGAAAAGCACAACCTTCTGAGACTGAACCAGGAAGAAAGAGAAAATATAAACAGACCAATCACAAGCACTGAAATTGAGACTGTGATTAAAAATCTTCCAACAAACAAAAGCCCAGGACCAGATAGCTTCACAGGCAAATTCTATCAAACATTTAGAGAAGAGCTAACACCTATCGTTCTCAAACTCTTCCAAAAGATAGCAGAGGGAGGAACATTCCCAAACTCATTCTATGAGGCCACCATCACCCTGATACCAAAACGAGACAAAGGTGTCACAAAGAAAGAAAACTACATGCTAATATCACTGATGAACATAGACGCAAATATCCTCAACAAAATACTAGCAACAGAATCCAACAGCACTGTAAAAGGATCAAACACCATGATCAAGTGGAGTTTATTCCAGGAATGCAAGGATTCTTCAATATATGCAAATCAATCAATGCGATAAACCATATTAACAAATTGAAGGAGAAAAACCATATGATCATCTCAACAGATGCAGAAAACGCTTTCGACAAAATTCAACACCCATTTATGATAAAAACCCTGCAGAAAGTAGGCATAGAGGGAACTTACCTCAACATAATAAAGGCCATATATGACAAACCCACAGTCAACATCAATCTCAATGATGAAAAACTGAAGCCATTTCCTCTAAGATCAGGAACAAGACAAGGTTGCCCACTCTCACCACTATTATTCAAAATAGTTTTGGAAGTTTTAGCCACAGTAATCAGAGTAGAAAAAGAAATAAAAGGAATCCTAATCAGAAAAGAAAAATTAAAGCTGTCACTGTTTGCAGATGACATGATACTATACATAGAGAATCCTAAAGATGTTACCAGAAAACTAGTAGAGCTAATCAATGAATTTCGTAAAGTTGCAGGATACAAAATTAATACACAAAAATCTTTGGCATTCCTATAAACTAAAGATGAAAAATATAAAAGAGAAATTAAGGAAACACTTCCATTTACCATTGCAACAAAAAGAATAAAATACCTAGAAATAAACCTACCTAAGGAGACAAAAGACCTGTATGCAGAAAACTAAAAGACACTGATGAGGGCTTCCCTGGTGGCGCAGTGGTTGAGAGTCCGCCTGCCGATGCAGGGGACGCGGGTTCGTGCCCCGGTCTGGGAGGATCCCACATGCCGCGGAGCGGGTGGGCCCGTGAGCCATGGCCGCTGGGCCTGCGCGTCCGGAGCCTGTGCTTCACAACGGGAGAGGCCACAACAGTGAGAGGCCCGCATATCACCAAAAAAAACAAAACAAAACAAAAAGACACTGATGAAAGAAATTAAATATGATACAAATCGGTGGAGAGATATACCATGTTCTTGGATTGGAAGAATCAACCTTGTGAAAATGACTATACTACCCAAAGCTATCTACAGATTCAATGCAATCCATATCAAACTACCAATGGCATTTTTCACAGACCTAGAACAAAAAATTGCACAATTTGTATGGAAGCACAAAAGACACCAAATAGCCAAAGCAATCCTGAGAAAGAAAAATGGAGCTGGAGGAATCAGGCTCCCTGACTTCAGACTATAATACAAAGTTACAGTAATCAAAACAGTATGGTACTGGCACAAAAACAGAAATACAGATCAACGGAACTGGATAGAAAGCCCAGGGATAAACCCACACACATATGGTCACCTTATCTTTGATAAAGGAGGCAAGAATATACAATGGAGAAAAGACAGCCTCTTCAATAAGTGGTGCTGGGAAAACACCATACACAAAAATAAACTCAAAATGGATTAAAGACAAAATGTAAGGACAGACACTATAAAACTCTTAGATGAAAACATAGGCAGAACACTCTATGACATAAATCACAGGAAGGTCCTTTTTGACCCACCTCCTAGAGAAATGGAAATAAAACAAAAATAAACAAATGGGGCCTACATCGACAGACTAGTAGATAAAGAAGATGTGATACATATATACAATGGAATATTACTCAGCCATAGAAAGGAACAAAATGGGTCATTTGTAGAGATGTGGATGGATCTAGAGACTGTCATACAGAGTGAAGTAAGTCAGAAAGAAAAAAAAATATTGTATATTAACACATATATGTGGAACCTAGAGAAAAGGAATGGATGAACCAGTATGCAGGACAGAAATTGAGACAGAGATGTAGAGAACAAATGTATGGACACTAAGGGGGGAAAGCAGTGGGGGGTGGGGAAGGTGTGATGAATTGGGAGATTGGGATTGACATGTATACACTGATGTGTATAAAATGGATGACAGGATAAGAACCTGTTGTATAAAAAAATAAGTTAAATTCAAAAACAAAAAAAAACAAATGGGGCCTCATGAAACTTAAAAGCTTTTGCACAGCAAAGGAAAACATAAACAAGATGAAAAGACAGCCCTCAGAATGGGAGAAAATATTTGCAAATGAAGCACTGACAAAGGATTAATCTCCAAAATTTACATACAGCTCGTGCAGCTCAATATCAAAAAAAACAAACAACTCAATCCAAAAACAGGCAGAAGACCTACACAGACATTTCTCCAAAGAAGATATACAGATTGCCAACAAACACATGAAAGGCTGCTCAACATCACTAATCATTACAGAAATGCAAATCAAAACTACAATGAGGTATCACCTCACATAGTCAGAATGGCCATCATCAAAAAATCTACAAACCATAAATGCTGGAGAGTGTGTGGAGAAAAGGGAACCCACTTGCACTGTTGGTGGGAATGTAAATTGATACAGCCACTATGGAGAACAGTATGGAGGTTCCTTAAGAAACTAAAAATAGAACTACCATAGGACCCAGCAATCCCACTAGTGGGAATATACCCTGAGAAAACCATAATTCAAAAAGAGTCATGTACCACAATGTTCACTGCAGCTTTATTTACAATAGCCAGGACATGGAAGCAACCTAAGTGTCCACTGACAGATGAATGGATAAAGAAGATGTGGCACATATATACAGTGGAATATTACTCAGCCATAAAAAGAAACAAAATTGAGTTATCTGTAGTGAGGTGGATGGACCTGGAGTCTGTCATACAGAGTGAAGTATGTCAGAAAGAGAAAAACAAATACAGTATGCTAACACATACATATGGAATCTAGGGGGAAAAAATGGTTCTGTAGAACCTAGGGGCAGGAGAGGAATAAAGACGCAGAAGTAGAGAATGGACTTGAGGACTTGGGGAGGGAGAAGGGTAAGGTGGGACAAAGTGAGAGAGTGGCATGGACTTATATATAGTACCAAATGTAAAATAGATAGCTAGTGGGAAGCAGCCGCATAGCACAGGGAGATCAGTTCGGTGCTTTGTGAACACCTAGAGGAGTGGGATAGTGAGGGTAGGAGGGAGACACAAGAGGGAGGAGATATGGGGATATATGTATATGTATAGCTGATTCACTTTGTTATAAAGCAGAAATTAACACCCCATTGTAAAGCAATTATACTACAATAAAGATGTTTTTAAAAAGAAAAAGAAAAAGAAAGAACTACAAACAAAATCTTATCCAGGAAATATCATCAGGAAAGCCTATACTCTTCTGCTTTCCTTTTACTCAATTTATGACCTAAAATATCAACTAAGGTATGGCATACCTATACCATGGAAAACAAAAACCATAAAAACATAGGACCCACATCTTTGCCCTCTAATGAGAGTACATACACCCACAAGCCCTTTTCAATCTCCGCAATTAATTTTGTCTTTTACACTACCATTTCAGATAATCCTTTCCCTTGTATTTAATTATAAGTACAGTAACAATCTCTTTGCCATTTATTTACTACAAACATACGCAACTTCCCCACAAAATATGCACTCTTTTGTGAATTAATAAATTTGTGGATTCACTTGTGAATCTCCATTTATTACACTATCTCCATTGGAAGAAATATTTCAAGTTCAAATGACAAAAGTCCTAAACTAGTGTCACACAATCCATTTTTCTTTGAAGATTTCCAAGTAAACTTGGCGGGTTCCATTTTTAGGTATCAAATGACATTTTAGCTCCAAAAACAGACAGCTACAAACTGAGACTGGCCAGAAATCTCAATGTTAACCTGGGCTGGTGGCTGAAGGGCACATATCTAAGGTTATGAGCGTTCTGGAAACAAGCCTCTACTTTAGAGAGCTGATCATGATCAGTACCCACTGACCAAATCTGGAGTGAAACACACACACACACAACACACAAACAAATCCATAAGGACTAACTCAACCATGTTCTTTGGATCTCAGATGACCATGAACCTGAGGCAAAGGATGAACCAGTGAACCACTAGAATCTCCATAAATGCTAAATTTAAGAGAACAAAAAGTTAGTATCAAAACACATCCCAAGGATCTCAAATAAACCATGTTTAATGTGAAGGATTATCTATTTAAAGTTAGTCCTGTAGAAAACAGAGCCAAGTTTGTACTATTAGTATTTTTGTTGTTGTTATACTGAGGTCATGCCCCAGATGTGAATTTCATTCTCATGCACCAAGTTTTAAAATCTCTGAACACCAGAAGAAATATGTGTTTGTTTAATTGATGATTACAAAATAAAGTAAGTCACACATGATGATTTTCGTATAGGAAACCTCAGCCAGCCAATAAATGAGTCATTCTAAACAGCCATTTCTGAATGGGTAATAGCTTCACATGCCAAAAGAGCTCTGGAGGTTAATTACCTTGAGTGTTAATATTTCCAACATTTTTTTTTTTTTTTTTTTTTTTGCTGTACGCGGGCCTCTCACTGTTGTGGCCTCTCCCGTTGAGGAGCACAGGCTCCGGACGCGCAGGCTCAGTGGCCATGGCTCACGGACCTAGCCGCTCCGCGGGCATGCGGGATCTTCCCAGACCGGGGCACGAACCCGTGTCCCCTGCATCGGCAGGAGGATTCTCAACCACTGCACCACCAGGGAAGCCCTATTTCCAAAATGTATGGCATATTTCCCTCTCTTCTCAAAGAGTGTATTTAAAAATTTATCTTTTTTGGTAGTTCACTCTCATTAATGGTAAATAGCAATTATGGATTTATGTTATTACAAAGTAATGGCTGCAAGTCCGATTGAGGGTTGCTACCTTAATATTCCCAAACCTTCAGGGCTTTTGTTCCCAACGCTAGTATCTAAAGTTATAATTTTTCTGTTTCTTTCCTAGTTGTCAAGCTGTCAGGGGTCACTTTTCACCATTGGTTACAGCAACTCCTCACCCTATTCTAAATGTGCTACCCCATATATTCTATGGATCATTTTTCAAATAAAAAAAAAGTTAGGATTGTTATCTAAAATAAGAGTAAGTTCTGAAAGAGCATCTGAAGTATTATCCCAGACTTTACACCATCTATTCCAATGCTGAGTAGGCATTTTTGCCCCTTGCCTGGTTCTTGGCTAGGTTCCAGATACGTAAGAGAGCTGTGCTCCAGTCAGGCATTCTACAACAAATCTTGATGTTCCTTATGATCCCTTAATGCAGAAGTAAACCAAACCATCACATGACCTCACTAATAAATTTCTGTCCTGGCCACATAACAAAACAAGTGCAAAGTTTCCAAGGAAGCAAAATATCCAGGTTGAAAGATTAATCCAGAAACTGGAAAATGGTCCCTATCTTACATAATGGTTATGGTTTCATATATATACAGCATTTAACATCATGAATAGGTAGGCAGCTTAGACAAATAAGTATGGTTTAAAAAGTTTTTTTGAGGGGAAAAATAACCAAATTATGTTTTTAAACTCACAGAAGTTCAATTCTTTTCTTGGTTTATTAAAGTAAAAGATTTTTAAACTAAGCAACTTCTTTTTAATTCCATACATCTAATGGCTTCACTTACTAAACGGATGGCTGCTATGCTGGGAAAAGTCTTCTCCTTTACTCAAAGGGAAAAAACGTTCCTCTAACATTTGAGTAACCTAAGGATTAATTATCATTGTTTTAAACAGCCCCTATAAGCACTGAGGTCAAGCATTCAACATAAATCACTGTGCTTAAATTCTGTGCATTCTATAAAATGCAAACGTTTACATAACCTTGCTTGTCAAACCTGAAAAAGCAAAATCAAGCAGGTTTAGATCCAGGCTACCCTGTCACATTAAGAATGGAAGTAAAGAAGGACTTCCTGATGGTCCAGCAGTTAAGACTCCAAGCTCCCAGTGCAGGGGGCCGGGGTTCGATCCCTGGTCAGGGAACTAGATCCCGCACGCCACAACTAAATAAGATCCCACACACGGCAACAAAGATCCCCTGTGAGGCAACTAAGACCGGCGCGGCCAAATAAATAAATAAGTAAATAAATAAATTAAAAAAAAAAAAAAAGAATGGAAGAGAGCAGGTCATCAGTTATCCTAGTTATGTTTCCACACCCTTATGAAGGAGACTGGCCCTTCAGCTATTTATAAACACAGAACTGAAAGGGAAGGGGGCCCTGCCACTGCCACCCTTGTGAGTAACCAACAGGGTGGGCTGTTAGGCTCAGGCTGAATCCCAGTGGGACCTGTGGGATCTCCCTCAGGATGGCCCACCGTACTAGGCAGCACCAGATTCTCTGGGTGCAGTCCTGTCTGGTCAGGAAAAGGGCTGTGAGGATTTCCAGCAGTCACTGCCAGCCTATGATTCTATATATGGAAACATCCCATCCTAGTGTTTCCAGCACCATGGGCACCACACCAGGGAGGAGGAGGGAGGAGCAGGCCAGCCCTCCTCTTGCTGCCCTGCCGGCACACTCACTTTCGTTGTCTCCCAGGCCCTGCTGCCCTGGACTGGACCCTGTCATGAAATGGCAGCCCAGCCCTCTGCTGAGTCTTGCAGGCTGGCGGCTCTAACATGGAACAGCTGGAAGAGGACCCTGCATTCTTTTCTCTGTGTAAACACTGGGGGCTCTGTTCACCCTCCTGCTGCAGCATGAACTAAAGAATTTTCCCCATGAACATTACAACCAACAGACCTTTCCCCATCCCCCATCCTCACCTCCCACCCCCAGGCCCGGATATAATTTCAGTCTGTCACCACCCATGCTAGCAAACAGCAAACTGCTGAACCTTTCAGTACATTCACTTTCTATGCTAGTCGAGGTGTCTGTAAATACACTAGCAGGGTAATAGGAAACAATTCTGTTATGTTCAGTAAAGTTTCCTGACAAAAGCATTCAGGACCCTGATTCATGCCTGCTCCCTATGAGACCCTTTCTACAAGATGTATATCAATATAAATAATGTGATAGTTAAGTATAACCACATAGTATACGAACTGCAAATATTTTAATAGTCTATAGCATCACCTACAAATTATTCTGAAGACAGAGCTCTAAAATTGGAATATCCGTGAGGAAAAATGAATAATAAAATTGGATTTTCATGTATTCCTCATACAGCCTCATCAAAGCTTGTCTTCTGAAGGGCAGTCCCAGGCTTCTTCATGTGTTGCTGAAATCCAGAGAGCCACGTTGCCCAAAAGAAGAAGAAAGGGGCGGGGGGGGGGAAGAGCCCAGAAAATCCAGACTCTACGTGACCTGACTTACTTATTTCCCAGGAAACTGCATGAGAGAAAAATCAATCACTCAACCGTAGCTACCACATGGAATGAACTGAGGGAGTTGACAGTGGGCAAAAAAACGAAGCGGCCAGCGGATGTTAGTGGGTGGCAGGGCCTGGGGCGGGGGCCGGTGGCGGGAGACGCCAAGGACCCGGGGGCCTCGAGGTTCTGTCGCCACGGACCAGCGGTCGGGGGGCGGGGCCAGGCCCGAGGCTGAGAAGGGGGGCGGGGCGTGGACAGGACAGCGGGACGGCGGCGGCCGCGCACTTACCGGGACTGTTGGCCTCGCCTTCGAGGACGTGCAGCTCGGTGCAGTCGGCCAGCGAGTGCTCAAGGCAGAGCTGGAGGAAGCGGGCCTGGGTCTGGCTCACGCGCTTGAGCAGCGACAGCAGCGCAACAGTCTGCTCGCACTCGTTCCAGCCTTTAAACCAGCCCGCCAGCACCCCGACCTGGTCGCGAAACATCATGGTTAGGGGGCGGCCCTCGGTCTACAAAGCCCCCTCCGAGCCCCAGCCCGCCCCGCCCGCCCCAAAGTTTGGCGGAGCCGCAGCCCAGTGGCCGCCGGAGACACGTTCCCGTTGCAAGGTGGCTCTGGTGCCCGGACGCTGCAGGTACTGCCTCGGCTCCTGCCTCTCTCGTCTGGTTTCAGTTACGTTCTGGTGGTTCTGGCTGATTTCCCCAGAGATGATGACAGACAGTAGCACGGAAATGTTTTTGTTGTTTTTTTAAAAAATAACGATTAAAAAAAATTTTTCCCCACAAGGCACACAAACTGAAGAATGCTCTCTTCCCCCCCGCCTTCTTCTCGCAGCTTCGGGATGGTGATTTCCGGCGTCCCGGGGTCTCTCCCCCGCTGGGCGGCAGCTCGGACCCTTCACACCCGCATTCCCGAGTGGCGATCACCACTGGAAGGAGAGAAAAGGCTGCAGTGAGACCTCGGCCGGCGAGGGAGCGCGCGCGGGAAACGAGTGCATTAGAGGGGGTGGAGGGGGGCGCCCCGTGGGGGGTTTGGTCCCCCAAATTCCGGCCGCCCCCTCCGCACCCGGATGCTGGAGAGGAGCTATTCCCGTTCTGGGAAAGGCAAGAAGCCTCCTTCCCAGGTGCGTGAGGAGACCGCCCGGCTTCCTGTTGCTGCCGCTGCGAACGGCTAGTGCTCCCCACACACCCCACCCGGGGTGGCCTCGGAGACTGTGCCTGCAAACGCCCGCACCAGCAACAGATCTTTCTCGCGCAGAAAACTTGCAATGCGGCTGCGGAGGGGCGCGTGGGTGGGGGTGGGGGCTAATGCAAAGCAGAGGCGGAGGCAGCAGCAGTCCGAGTTCCTTCCTCCTCCTCCTCCTCTCCCTCCTCCTCCTCCGCCACCTCCTCCTCCCGGAGAAGCAGCCGAACGGCTGCAGCTCCATCTACAGCAACAGCCAGCATCTCCACCGCCAGGCGCCCCTCTGGATTTAGGCCGTGAGCAGCCGCGGCAACAGCTCGAGACAAAAATAAACTCTCCCCACCCAAAGCTCAGCGTCCAGCGGGCGGAGGCGCAGCCGGAGCCCCGGCTACTCCGCGCTGCGCCGCTCCAGCCCACCCGGGAGGTCTCTGAGGGCCTGCTTCGCCCTGAGCGATTAGATGTGTGCGTGCGTGTGCGTATGTGTGTGTGTACTCGTGTATGTGCTGTAGGCATCCTGCCCCCGCTGCCGCCGCCTACGGGCGGGTCTGTCCGGCCCACCGCCTCGCCCGCGCGTCCCAGGCCGAAGGCAGCACGGCTACGGGCGAACGCCGAGCGCGGAGACAGCCGAGCCTACAGCACTGCCTCTCCCGGCAGGCAGGGCGGCTCCGCGGGAACTGCGGCTCCGTGCTGCCCGCACACGCCCCCGAAGGACCGCAAAGAAGAAAAGTTCGGTTTCGGGGGCTCCCCCAGTCCTAACCCTGTTCGGGTGTTAGCCAGCGGACGGCGAAGAGAGCCCAGCGACTCAGCCAGCCCTCGAGGGGCGGCTCGCTCCCAGCACCCCGTTTCCCAGCTCCCAGAACTTCCCGGCTCCCAGAACTTCTCTCCTCCGGGAAGGGGACCCAGTGACCCACGGGCCCCCTGCCTGGGGCAAAAGAGAGAGAGGGCGCTCACCTGGGAAAGGCTCATCCTGGCGGCTCGCGGCCCCAAGCGCGGGTCCGGGACCGCAGCGGCTCTCAGCGAGGTTGGGGGCGCCCGGAGCGCGGGCTGCGGGCCATGCCGTCGGGGCGGGCGGCGCTGAGACAGTGCGGCGCTGCGGGTCCGGGCCGCCGCCGCCGCCGCTCCTGCTGCCTCCAGTGTCGGCTCGCGGAGGACTGAGCCGCCGGAGCCGGAGCTCCCCACATGCTACTGATTAACATACACCATTACATCATGGGCTTGGCAGGGAGCGCCCGAGAGGGGGGGAGAGGAACCCGGGCGGCGGCGGCAGAGGCGGCAAGCGGGGGGAGTCGGGGGAGGATCCCCGGGCCCGGCCTGCGGCGGGGGTGTGGGGGGGGCGCGGATTCCTAAGTGGGGACCAGAAAAGGGGAGGGGAGCGGAGAGGGAGGAGTCGGATGGCGCAGAGGGGTCGGGTTGGAGGAACGGCCTGGCGGAGGGAAGAAGTTTTGGGAAGGGGAGGGGTCCAAGTGAATGCCTGCCCTCTGCTGCTTGCGTGTTCCGGAGGGGCCGGGGCGCTCGAGACGCCGGAGTGCGGGCCGGAGGGGACCCAGAGGGCGCTTGAGCGGGGACGGTGCTGCTACCGGCTGCTCGTCCTTGGGAATGTGGTTCGCCGACTCGGGTGACCCCTCGGCCCAACTGGGGCCCGGGGGTGACAGAGACCTGGGGTCAAGGGCGCTGGAGGCGTGGACGGGTTCCGGGGGTCGAGGACGCGAAGGGCGGAGGAGGCCGAGGGGCAGCACGCAGTGCTGGAAGAGCCTGGACGCCGGACGGCCCGGGTCCGAGGAGCGCGAGAAGTTCCCCGGCTGCTCACCCCTCGCCCGGGTCGGACCTTGGATGCCCTTTGCTCCTGTGGGCGGCCTCGCGGCTAGCCCCACACCCCTCTCCGGCCTTGCTCTCCCCTGGGGAAGCCGCCTGACTTCTGGGGCCAGCCGGGGAGCTACGCCCGGCGCGCGGGCTGCGGCTGCGGCTCCGGCTGCGGGCCTGGAACGGAGAGGAGCGCCGCCCCAGGCGGCAGGGAGGCGGGCGAGGCCACCTGTCAGTGCGTCTGAGTCGCCGGGCTGGGAAGCCTTTATCTGGCCCTAAAGAGTGCACGAGGCCGAGGCCGGGCAGGGGGCTTCAGAGGTCCTCGCCGCGCACAAGAGGATGGGGTGGAGGTGCAGCGCCGAGGCCAAGTAGTTCAGGGAGGGCTGGGAAAGTGCCCTCAGGTAGTCTCAAAAGTAGAGGATTGGTTAAAAATACCCTAAAACCTGACAATCGCTGTGCCTTCTAATAGTAATCGAATATTCACAGGAGGACTTGAAGACCAAATCCAGGCTGTCTCTATGTTTTCAGTGAAAACAGTGAGCCCTGGAACATTTCTCCAGCAACTTGAGGCTTTCTTTATAAGAGTACTTCTGATAAATTAGTGAAGCCTATGCTTCAAATCCTGCCTCCCCTACTCTGGCTAATACAGTATTTCTGAAGATAAAGTACCTGAGATATTATTCCACTGATTTACCACTTCCTTCTTTAACTCCAGCATATGTTCCTGGATTTTCAATCATTTCTTCCTTCCGTCCTCAAACCTAGTTTCTGCACCACTTAGTTCCTGTGAGACATGTGACAGCACCTAACCATCTGTTGGGGTATTGAAAGGTCTTGTGGAGCTGCAAAAATATAGGTGTTCCCATTAAAATAGGGTGTGTGGATAATTTTCTTAAGCTCATCATTAACCAGCCAGGAGGGGTATCTGCATAATGTAATGAATATTTTGCCCTAAAAACAATTCTAGATTCAGTGTTTTAATTTTGTTTTGTTTTATTATTACAGAGGCAGGAAATCTTGAAATATTTTCTCCAAAGCATTATTATGATTAGCTAGTACTTAGTAATAACTTCTATTAAGAAATGGGGAGAAGGTTTAGAGCATGGTCTATCTCAATATATACCTTGCTATCATCTGCAGCCAAAGCAGAAGTTCCCCACCTGGGGATTTTGGAAGACTCCAAGAGTGATTTTTTTAAAGAAAGTGGAAACAAATCAGTTTCATTAACTTATTTATTGTCACCTGCAGTTTACTAAGCGAATAGTAAAACTAAGAAACAAAAACAACAAAACCTTGAGGCAAATTGAGTTCTGCTTAAACTGAAGAAAGAAAATACTGCCACCTACTGGAAAAGTGTACTTCTTACAGCAGCCTGTGAACTAAGAAAAGATCTTGATTTAGCTAATTTTTGAGCTGTTTTTTAAAAAATACAAAGACGAGCATGACTCATGAGTTGCCAGCCTGCCTTGTTTTTGTGGGTTCACAATACTTGTGATTTCCCTCACCTCTTATCCTTTTCCCTGACTGGAAAGGGAGTGGAGATAAAATCCAGTGATGCTGTTTCACTATTCCTCACAGAGTGAAGTCAGGACTGAAGGAAGGAAAGTAATATTATCAACTAAATATATATTTTTGTCTAAATATGGACTTTCCTATTTGAACCTTTACCCAGTTTTCATGGATAATTAAGAAGTGGCTTTGGGATTGACATGTACACACTGCTATATTTTTTAAATGGATAACCAATAAATTTTTTTGTTAAAAAAAAAGTGGGGGCCTCCCTGGTGGCGCAGTGGTTGAGAATCCACCTGCCGATGCAGGGGATGCGGGTTCGTGTCCCGGTCCGGGAGGATCCCACATGCCGCTGAGCGGCTGGGCCCGTGAGCCATGGCTGCTGAGCCTGGGCGTCTGGAGCCTGTGCTCCGCAATGGGAGAGGCCACAACAGTGAGAGGCCCGCAAAAACAAAAACAAAAACAAAACAAACAAAAAAAAAAGTGGCTAACAAGCACTAAATATCCACATGACTTGGAGTTTTAGAGCAAATTCTAACTTCCAAAGAACAGTTGATTAGGTGGTAATCTGGGGGAAATGGGATTTAGGTGAGCTAGAAACATGGCTGGCAGGCAGGGAAACCATTTCTTGGTTAATGGAGACAAGCCCAGGTGCTTCTCCGTACTCTGTACACAGGAAAGGTGCAGAACCACTGATGAGCGTGGAGGCAAGAGTAGGCTACTCAGACCAAGATGTAGAGAAGGAATTGACTATGAAAATATTAGACTTGCGGACTTCCCTGGTGGCTCAGTGGTTAAGAATCTGCCTGCCAATGCAGGGGACACAGGGTCGAGCCCTGGTCCGGGAAGATCCTATACGCCGGGGAGCAACTAAGCCCGTGCACCACAACTACTGAGCCTGAGAGCCACAGCTTCTAAAGCCCACGCGCCTAGAGCCCATGCTCTGCAACAAGAGAAGCCAGTGCATTGAGAAGCCTGCACACCGCAACGAAGAGTAGCCCGTGCTCACCGCAACTAGAGAAAGCCCATGTGCAGCAATGGAGACCCAACACAGCTATTAATTAATTAATTAATTAATTAATTTTAAAAAAGAAAAGGTTAGACTTGGGTGACTGAACCGAAGTGCCCAGGAGTGAGGAAATTTGAAGACTGATTGAAAGTGAGCCAAACTGGCATCTGCATCAGATAGAACTCTATCTGTGTAATATTTGCCACTGGGATCTAGTGTGCTTCCTGAAGAGCAGGCACAGCTACAGTAAAGTAGTTTCTGTGTTAAGAATATTATTTAAAAATAATTGTAATGCTCTCATAAGGCCTGAAAATAACTGGCACATTACTTGGCACATAGGAGGTACCTGATAAGTATTAGTTTTCCTTCTTTGTAGGTACAAATTAGAGTATGTTAATTTGCCTAATTTACATCTTGGGTCTGTCTCACATAGAAGCATGCTTTTTCATTCTTCAAAGACATGCCCTCTCAAAAGCCATGGAAAAAGGCCGAGGGCAGGATTACCAGGGCTTGAATCAGGATTCAAGGGGATGAAGAGAGAGATGTGGAGGAAGAAACTGCAGGACTGGTGACAGATGGAATGTGGGAAGGCTAAATCAGGAGTCAGGTCTGCTAAGATAGCAACAGTGAAAGGCAAGCTGGGTGAGGCCCAGGAGCCGTGGCTTAGGGAGACTAAAGTTGAGTTCAGATCTCATTAGAAGAAGTTCAGAAATATCTGTGTTGGGAGGGGCACACATTCAGATAGGAAGCTGGTGTTCTGTTAGCCCAGGGCAGAGTGCTAATGGCCAGCACCAATTTCCTATACCCCTAGCACGTTTTTTATACTGATGGGATCGTGGCTGATAACTGGCCCAGGGTAAACCTGGCTGGGCGAGCCTCAGGTAAAGCACTGGGACTCTTGAGGAATCTGCTTTCACTTTTCACTGAAGTTCTTACCACTCTAAGGATAGTTTTCAAATTTTCTTCAGTTCCTCAATTTAGAGAATTTTTCCAGAAAAAAAAAGACTTCTTAAACACAGTTTTAGGTAAATAGAATGCCACTACCCAAAGGCCATAACAGGTGTGATTAGTTACTCTTCAGGAGTCAAACAAGAATATGAATTGGATGGACATGTTGAATCCATAAGGAAAAGGTCTTTTTTTTAAATTTTGGTAAAATATGTATAACATAAAGTTTACCCTTTTAACCACTCTTAAGTATAAAATTCAGTTGCATTAAGTACATTCACATTGTTTGTGCAACCATCACTAACTATCCATTTCCAGATCTTTTCCATCTTCCCAAACTGAACTTCTGGGCTTGTTAAACAATAAACCCCCATTCTTCCCTCCCCTCAGTCTCTGCTAACCACTATTCTACTTTTTGTCTCTATGAATTTGTCTGCTCTAGGTACCTCATATAAGTGGACTCATACAGTATGTATTGTCCTTTTGCACCTGGCTTCTTTCACTTAGCATAATGTTTTCAGGGTTCATCCATATTACAGCATGTATCAGAATTTTGTTCCTTTTTAAGACTGATTAATATTACATGAAGAAAACTTTTGAGACAGCTTTCTCTAGAATGGAGTTAGATAAGAACGGTGAACTCTAGTTTTTAGAACATTTAGTCAGGTACACTGTCATTTTGACTGATTTATAAAGAGTATAATCCAAACCAATTAACTGGTACTTAAATAAAATATAAATTCAAGCAATTGAACCACAATTTCAAACAGAAATGCAGATGGGTTCACACTTTTAAAAAATAAACAAATGTGTGAAATTATAGTTTTTTACAGTAAAACATCTTATAAGGCGTCATAGATAAATTTTCAAATAAATACAGTCAAAAGTATAAATGTAAGTGCTGCAAAACTACTCCTATTTATAGGATTAGTATAGGTCAGGATTACAAAAGTAGGAGCTTAGACCTTTTAGAGGGATAAGTTGTCCCAGATTGGCATGAGAGGAAGAAAATAAAAATTACTCATTGTAGAAATCATCAAATCCTAATTCTGATCTTTGTTGTTGATTAAAGAATTGCCAGTATCTTTTCCAACTGAAAGTGAAATTGAAATGTGTCCACAGTTTTAAATAGCTGAAAATTTTAAATGTAGAAGTCTAAAGTCATATTTCTATAATCTAAACAAAGATCAGACTCCCCTTCTCCAATATTCTTTAAAGCAACCTCTGTGATGAGAATATTCCAAGACTGCTGGCACCAACCACCTTCTCTTTACCAGGTACTATTGTTGCATAGGATACATTAAATATTAATTAATCCCACATTTTTCCACATCCTTGGAATATCCCCATTCAGAAAATTTATGAGAAACTGCCTGGTTATACATTTAAATTTTATTGCAACATTCCTCAGAGCCTTCATTATGCTAACGTTCATTGTGCTCTTTTGGAGAGTACAGTATATGGCAGGTCCTAAAGTTACTTGAGCCCAGAACACATTCTTCCTAGGTCTTGTAGTATAGTGTTGCCTGGGATATGTTTTGGGAAATGCTGGGTCTGATAATGGGTTCAAGAAAAGCAATAAAAATGATGAAAGAATTTAAAATTGTACCCACAGTTCAACGTTGAAAAACTATGTGCTTTTCATACAATGTAGGAAGGTGACTAGTAATTAAGAGCACAAGCTTCAGGCAAAATAAAACAAAGCAGAACTGGATTCAAATCCTAACTCAACCACCTAGTAGATGTGTGATATGGGCTATTTAACCTCAGTTGGTCTCAGTTTTCTGTCTACCATAGTAAATTGAGCCAGGTATATAGGAGGTAAGATCTAATTGCTATCAATTAGAGTAGCCAGGAGAGAGACAACACCAATTTATTTTATCAGAGATCATGAATATAAAGAGTTGGTAACTGAAGAGTCGAAAGGAAAACATGAAGGTATCTCACAGGTAGCAACTGCAAGAAGCAGCTACCATCCACAGGGCAAGGGAAACAAAATGAAATTGGAATTATAAAAACTTAGAAGTTTGGAAGACGGGCACTCAGAGCTGGAACGCTCAGCCCTCTGAGGAGGGGGCATTGCTAGGCTGGGGCTGGCGTCCTGAGGTGGGGGTGAGGAGGCAGGTTTGGCAAATGTTGGGAGAACTGCAATCTGGATTCAACTGCTTCTCCTGGACGCAACCACCATTGCCAAGGTAAAGAAGCGAGGCTCTGGTGATGCTCACAGGAAAAGGAAGCCAACATGAAGCCCACAGGAAACAGTCAGGAAGGAGCAAATCCCTCCTTCCTCCTGTCTTCCAGTTTCCCTCTATTGCTCCATTTTGCAAAGCCTCATAGGGAGCCCACTGGCAAAGCATCAATGTGCTTTGCAGAGGATTACCCCAGCATCACAAAGCCGGTTGTAGAAGGGTGGGTTTGCAGCAGAGACGCAATAGCTTAACTGTTAGCACAAATACAAAGTGCTCAGAGCAAGGAAAGTATCTGATAGCTATTCCTCCTCCCCCAACCTGACTAATTGACTCAGTCCTATGCCTGGGGAGGATTTGCAGAGTTTCCATAGTACCTAGCTACAGTACAGAGAGAGGAGAGTAAATGCCTGGAGGTACAACTAAATAAATAAAACAAATAAGTAGGCTTAACATCACAGCTCAAACTTTTAACAACTAAAACTGAACTCCTGGTTCTGCCCCCTTCCTCCCTCTCCAAGATACATTCCCCCTCAGTCTTTGAAAATTGCAACATGGACAAGTTCACCTCCCTTCTTTGGCTCTCCAAGGTCTTCCCACTGCACAAAAGACTATCCTGACTCCTGCCCATGACAACACTTGCCCTCTCTCCAACCCCATCCACATTGCTCCTTCGCATTTATTCACTTCCAGGCACATAGGCCTTTTCTCTCCCTCTACTACCCAAGCTCTTTTTCACTTTGTGTTTTTTGTTCCTTCCATCCAATATACTGTGCCCAGCCTTTTTTTTTTTTAACATCTTTATTGGAGTATAATTGCTTTAAAATGGTGTGTTAGTTTCTGTTGTATAACAAAGTGAATCAGCTATACATATACATATATCCCCATATCTCCTCCCTCTTGCATCTCCCTCGCACCCTCCCTATCCCACCCTTCTAGGTGGTCACAAAGCATCGGGCTGATCTCCCTGTGCTATGCTGCTGCTTCCCATTAGCTATCTGTTTTACATTTGGTAGTGTATTTATGTCCAAGCCACTCTCTCACTTCCTCCCAGTGTCCTAAAGTTCATTCTCTACTTCTGCATCTTTATTCCTGTCCTGCCCCTAGGTTCTTCAGAACAAAATTTTTTTTTTAGATTCCATATAAGTGCATTAGCATATTTGTTTTTCTCTTTCTGACTTACTTCACTCTGTATGACAGACTCTAGGTCCATCCACCTCTCTACAAATAACTCAATTTCATTTCTTTTATGGCTGAGTAATATTCCATTGTATATATGTGCCACATCTTCTTTATCCATTCATCTGTCAATGGACACTGAGTTTGCTTCCATGTCTTGGCTATTGTAAATAGAGCTGCAATGAACAATGTGGTACATGACTCTTTTTGAATTATGGATGTCTCAGGGTATATGCCCAGTAGTGGGATTGCTGGATTGTATGGTAGTTCTATTTTTTGTTTTTTAAGGAACCTCCATACTGTTCTCCATAGTGGCTGTATCAATTTACATTCTCACCAACAGTGCAAGAGGGTTCCTTTTTCTCCATACTCTCTCCAACATCTATGGTTTGTAGATTTTTTGATGATGGCCATTCTGACTGGTGTGAGGTGATATTCACTGTAGTTTTGATTTGCATTTCTGTAATGATTAGTGATGTTGAGCATCCTTTCATGTGTTTGTTGGCAAACTGTATATCTTCTTTGGAGAAATCTCTATTTAGGTCTTCTGCCCATTTTTGGATTGGGTTGTTTGTTTTTTTGATAATGAGCTACATGAGCTGCTTGTAAATTTTGGAGGTTAATCCTTTGTCAGTTACTTCATTTGCAAATATTTTCTTCCATTCTGAGGGTGTCTTTTCATCTTGTTTATGTTTTCTTTGCTGTGCAAAAGCTTTTAAGTTTCATTAGGTCCCATTTGTTTATTTTTGTTTTTATTTACCTTTCTCTAGGAGGTGGGTCAAAAAGGATCTTGCTGTGATTTAAAGTGTTCTGCCTATGTTTTCCTCTAAGAGTTTTATAGTGTCTGGCCTTACATTTAGGTCTTTAACCCATTTGGAGGTTTCTTTTGTGTATGGTGTTAGGAAGTGTTCTAATTTCATTCCTTTACATGTAGCTGTCCAGTTTACCCAGCACCACTTATTGAAGAGACGGTCTTTGCTACATTGTATATTCTTGCCTCCTTTATCAAAAATAAGGTGACCATATGTGTGTGGGTTTATCCCTGGGCTTTCTATCCTGTTCCATTTATCTATATTTCTGTTTTTGTGCTAGGACCATACTGTCTTGATTACTGCAGCTTTGTCATATACTCTGAAGTCAGGGAGCCTGATTCCTCCAGCTCCATTTTTCTTTCTCAAGATTTTTTTGGCTATTCGGGGTCTTTTGTGTTTCCATACAAATTGTGAAATTTTCTATTCTAGTTCTGTGAAAAATGCCATTGGTAGTTTGATTCAGATTGCATTGAATTTGTAGATTGCTTTGGGTAATATACTCATTTTCACATTGTTGATTCTTCCAATCCAAGAACATGGTATATCTCTCCATCTCTTTGGATCATCTTTAATTTTTTTCATCAGTGTCTATAGTTTTCTGCATACAGGTCTTTTGTCTCCTTAGGTAGGTTTATTTCAAGGTATTTATTCTTTTTGTTGCAGTGGTGTTTAAGGAGTGTTTCCTTAATTTCTCTTTCAGATTCTTCATCATTAGTGTATAGGAATGCAAGAGATTTCTGTGCATTAATTTTGTATCCTTCAACTTTACCAAATTCATTGATTAGCTCTATGACTTTTCTGGTAGCAACTTTAGGATTCTCTATGTATAGTATCATGTCATCTGCAAACAGTGACAGCTTTCATTTTTCTTTTCTGATTAGGATTTCTTTTACTTCTTTTTCTTCTCTGATTGCTGTGGCTAAAACTTCCAAAACTATGTTTAATAATGGTGAGAGTGGACAACCTTGTCTTGTTCCTGATCTTAGAGGAAAAGGTTTCTGTTTTTCACCATTGAGAATGATGTTGGCTGTGGGTTTGTCATATATGGCCTTTATTATGTTGAGGTAAGTTCCCTCTATGCCTACTTTCTGCAGGGTTTCTATCATAAATGGGTGTTGAATTTTGTCAAAAGCTTTTTCTGTGTCTATTGAGATGATCATATGGTTTTTCTCCTTCAATTTGTTAATGTGGTTTCTCACATTGATTGATTTGCATATATTGAAGAATCCTTTCATTCCTGGGATAAGCCCCACTTGATCATGGTGTATGATCCTTTTATTGTGCTTTTGGATTCTGTTTGCTACTATTTTGTTGAGGATTTTTGCATCTATGTTCATCAGTAATATTGGCCTGTAATTTTCTTTCTTTATAACATCTTTGTCTGGTTTTGGTATCAGGGTGATGGTGGCCTCGTAGAATGAGTTTGAGAGTGTTCCTCCCTCTGCTATATTTTGGAATATTTTGAGAAGGACAGGTGTTAGCTGTTCTCTAAATGTTTGATAGAATTCGCCTGTGAAGTCCTCTGGTCCTGGGCTTTTGTTTGTTGGAAGATTTTTAATCACAGTCTCAATTTCAGTGCTTGTGATTGGTCTGTTTATATTTTCCATTTCTTCCTGGTTCAGTCTCAGAAGGTTATGCTTTGCTAAGAATTTTCCATTTCTTCCAGGCTGTCCACTTTATTGGCATATAGTTGCTTGTAGTAATCTCTCATGATCCTTTGTATTTCTGCAGTGTCCATTGTTACTTCTCCTTTTTCATTTCTAATTCTATTAATTTGAGTCTTCTCCCTTTTTTTCTTGATTAGTCTGGCTAATGGTTTATAAATTTTGTTTATCTTCTCAAAGAACAAGCTTTTAGTTTTATTGATATTTGCTATCATTTCCTTCATTTCTTTTTCATTTATTTCTGATCTGATCTTTATGATTTCCTTCCTCCTGCTAACTTTGGGGGTTTTTTGTTCTTCTTTCTCTAGTTGATTTAGGTGTAAGGTTAGGTTGTTTATTTGAGATGTTTCTTGTTTCTTGAGGTAGGATTGTATTTCTATAAACTTCCCTCTAAGAACTGCTTTTGCTGCATCCCATAGGTTTTGGGTCGTCATGCTTTCATTGTCATTTCTTTCTAGGTATTTTTTGATTTCCTTTTTCATTTCTTCAGTGATCTCTTGGTTATTAAGTAGTGTATTGTTTAGGCTCCATGTTTTTGTGTTTTTTACAGATTCTTTCCTGTAACTGATATCTAGTCTCATAGCATTTGGTCGGAAAAGATACTTGATACGATTTCAATTTTCTTAAATTTGCCAAGGCTAGATTTGTGACCCAAGATATGATCTATCCTGGAGAATGTTCCATGAGCACTTGAGAAGAAAGTGTATTCTGTTGTTTTTGGATAGAATGTGCTATAAATGTCAATTAAGTCCATCTTGTTTAATGTATCATTTAAAGCATTTGTCCTTATTTATATTCATCTTGGATGATCTGTCCATTGGTGAAAGTGGGGTGTTAAAGTCTCCTACTATGATTGTGTTACTGTCGATTTCCCCTTTTATGGCTGTTAGCATTTACCTTATATATTGAGGTGCTCCTATGTTGAGTGCATAAATATTTACAATTCTTTTATCTTCTTCTTGGATTGATCCCTTGATCATTATGTAATGTCTTTCTTTTTCTCTTGTAATAGTCTTTATTTTAAGCTCTATTTTGTCTGATATGAGAATTGCTACTCTATCTTTCTTTTGATTTCCATTTGCATGGAATATCTTTTTCCATCCCCTCACTTTCAGTCTGTATGTGTCCCTAGGTCTGAAGTGGGTCTCTTGTAGACAGCATAGATACGGATCTTGTTTTTGTATCCATTCAGCCAGTCAATATCTTTTGGTTGGAGCATTTAATCCATTTACATTTAAGGTAATTATCGATATGTATGTTCCTATTGCCATTTTCTTAATTGTTTTGGGTTTGTTATAGTAGGTCTTTTCCTTCTCTTGTGTTTCCTGCCTAAAGAAGTTCCTTTAGCATTTGTTGTAAAGCTGGTTTGGTGGTGCTGAATTCTCTTAGCTTTTGCTTTTCTGTAAAGGTTTTAATTCCTCCGTCGAATCTGAATGAGATCCTTGCTGGGTAGAGTAATCATGGTTGTAGATTTTTCCCTTTCATCACTTTAAATATGTCCTGCCACTCCCTTCTGGCTTGTAGAGTTTCTGCTGAAAGGTCAGCTGTTAACCTTATGGGGATTCACTTGTATGTTATTTGTTGCTTTTCCCTTGCTGCTTTTAATACTTTTTCTTGTATTTAATTTTGATAGTTTGATTAATATGTGTCTTGGCATGTTTATCCTTGGATTTATCCTGTATGGGACTCTCTGTCCTTCCTGGACTTGATTGACTATTTCCTTTCCTATATCAGGGAAGTTTTCAACTATAAACTCTTCAAATATTTTCTCAGTCCCTTTCTTTTTCTCTTTTCTTCTGGCACCCCTATAATTCAGATGTTGGTGCATTTAATGTTGTCCCAGAGGTCTCTGAGACGGTCCTCAATTCTTTTCATTCTTTTTTCTTTATTCTGCTCTGCAGTAGTTATTTCCACTATTTTGTCTTCCTGGTCACTTATCCAATCTTCTGCCTGAGTTATTCTGCTATTGATTCCTTCTAGAGAATTTTTAATTTCATTTATTGTGTTGTTCATCATTTTTTGTTTGCTCTTTAGTTCTTCTAGGTCCTTGTTAAATGTTTCTTGTATTTTCTCCATTCTATTTCCAAGATTTTGGATCATCTTTACTATAATTATTCTGAATTCCTTTTCAGGTAGACTGCCTATTTCCTCTTCATTTGTTTGGTCTTCTGGTTTTTACATTGCTCCTTCATCTGCTGTGTGCTTCTCTGTCTTCTCATTTTGCTTCACTTACTGTGTTTGGGGTCTCCTTTTCACAGGCTGCAGGTTCACAGTTCCCGTTGTTTCTGGTGTCTGCCCCCAGTGGCTAAGGTTGGTTCAGTGGGTTGTGTGTTCAGGCTTCCTGGTGGAGGGGACTGGTGCCTGTGTTCTGGTGGATGAGGCTGGATCTTGTCTTTCTGGTGGGCAGGACCATGTCTGGTGGTGTGTTTTGGGGTGTCTGTGACCATAGTATGATTTCAGGCAGCCTCTCTGCTAGTGGTTGGGGTTGTGTTTCTGTCTTGTTAGTTGTTTGGCATAGGGTGTCCAGCACTGTAGCTTGCTGGTCGTTGAGTGGAGCTGGGTCTTAGTGTTGAGATGGAGATCTCTGGGAGAGCTTTCACCATTTGATATTACATGGAGCTGGGAGGTCTCTGGTGGACCAATATCCTGAACTCGGCTCTCTCACCTCAGAGGCACAGGCTGACACCCAGCCTAGCACCAAGACTCTGCAATCCACATGGCTTAGAATAAAAGGAAGAAAATAAATAAATAAAATAAGCTATTAAAAATAATTATTAAAAATTAAAAAAATTTTAAAGTAATAAAAAAAGATAAAAGAAAGAACAAAAGAAAAAAGCGAGCAACCAAACCAAAAAACAAGTCCACTAATGATAATAGGTGCTAAAAACTATACTCAAACAAACAAACGAAAATGGACAGACAGAACCCTACAACAAATGGTAAAAGCAAAGCTATACAGACAAAATCACAAAAAGAAGCATACACATACACACTCACAAAAAGAGAAAAAGGAAAAAAATATATTTATCTATATATAAAAAAAGAGGAAGAGAGCAACCAAATCAATAAACAAATTACCAATGATAATAAACTCTAATTACTAAACTAAGATAAACATAAAGCCAGTAACAAATTAGATGCAGAAAGCAAACCCCAAGTCTACAGTTGCTCCCAAAGTCCACTGCCTCAATTTTGGAATGATTCGTTGTCTATTCAATTCCACAGATGCAGGGTATATCAGGTTGATTGTGGGGATTTAATCCTCTGCTCCTTGGGCTGCTGGGAGAGATTTCCCTTTCTCTTCTTTGTTTGCACAGCTCCTGGGGTTCAGCTTTGGATTGGGCCCTGCCTCTGCATGTAGGTCGCCTGAGGGCGTCTGTTCCCCACTCAGACAGGACGGGGTTAAAGGAGCCGCTGATTCGGGGGCTCTGGCTCACTCAGGCTGGGGGGAGGGAGGGGTGCAGGGCGAGCCTGCAGCGGCAGAGGCCAGAATGACATTGCAGCAGCCTGAGGTGCGCCGTGCGTTTTCCCGGGGAAGTTGTCACTGGATCACGGGACCCTGGCAGTGGCGAGCTGCACAGGCTCCCGGGAGGGGAGGTGTGGAGGGTGACCTGTGCTTGCACACAGGCTTCTTGGTGGCGGCAGCAGCAGCCTTAGCGTTTCATGCCCGTCTCTGGTGTCTGTGCTGATAGCCATGGCTCGTGCCAGTCTCTGGAGCTCGTTTAGGCAGTGCTCTGAATCCCCTCTCCTCGTGCACCCCGAAACAACAGTCTCTGGCCTCTTAGGCAGGTCCAGACTTTTTCCCAGACTCCCCCCCGACTAGCTGTGGTGCACTAGCCCACTTCAGGCTGTGTTCATGCAGCCAACCCCAGTCCTCTCCCTGGGATCTGACCTCCAAAGCCAGAGCCTCAGCTCCCAGCCCCTGTCCGCCCCGGAGGGTGAGCAGACAAGCCTCTTGGGCTGGTGAGTGCTGGTCGGCACAGATCCTCCATGCAGGAATCTCTCCACTTTGCCCTCTGCACCCCTGTTGCTGTGCTCTCCTCTGTGGCTCTGAAGCTTCCCCCTCAGTCACCCGCAGTCTCTGCCCGTGAAGGGGTTTCCACTGTGTGTGGAAACCTTTCCTCCTTCACAGCTCCCTCCCATTGGTGCAGGTCCCGTCCCTATTCTTTTGTCTCTGTTTATTCTTTTTTCTTTTGCCCTACCCAGGTACGTGGGGAGTTTCTTGCCTTTGGGGAGGTCTGAGGTCTTCTGCCAGTGTTCAGTGTGTTCTGTAGGAGTTGTTCCACATGTAGATCTATTTCTGATGTATTTGTGGTGAGGAAGGTGATCTCCATGTCTTACTCCTTCACCATCTTGAAGGTCTCCCTGTGCCCAGGCTTTTGACAAGGCTTTTTTCCTTGACCCTCAGGGCTCAGCTCAATTGTAGGCTCTTCAGAGAGACCTCCACAGACACCGTCCTATCTAGTTACCTGCTAACTTGCTTTTTTTCTTCAGAGTATGCAGCATAAGCAGTATCATCTTATTTTTTTAAATTTACTATTTATTGTTAGTCTCCTCCATTCATCCAAATGAGTTCCACGAGCTCAAAGATCTCACATGCCTTGTTCATCCTTCACCTCTAGCACCAAGCACAGCAGCTGATCCATGTAAGAACTTCTAAGTATTTGTTGAATGAATGGATGGTGTTCTGGGGGTACAAACATGAATAAGACAGAGTCTTACCAGTTTTCCTGACTCACTTTACCCAAGCCAGAAGCCTAAGAGCTATCCTGGACTCCTCTCCATGATCCAATTTGATGAAGTCCTTTGGTCCTTATTGTTTCTCAGCTGGATTACTGTAATAGTATCTTGATCCTGATTTTTCCACATTTAGTCTTCCTCACATTTCAAACTCCAGACCATCTTCCAAACTTATATATTTATTTATAAGTGATTGGCATGTTCTCCAGTTAATCCAAGATTAGTAAAATGTGATTTATCATGCATATAAAAATAAACATGAGTTCCAATATTTTCCCCACATTCCACTTTGTAGACTGCTACATTCAAAGCACCTCCAATAGTGACATTTCCAAAATGCATATCTGATTGTATTGCTCTGTTTTAAATTATTGCAGCAATTCTTCAGTACCTTTAAGATTTGATTGTATGAATTTTATCCTTTGTTTTGTTAATATGGTGTAGCATATTGATAGATGTGCATCAGTTGAACCATCCTTGCATCCCTGGAAAAATTCCACCTGATCATGGTGCATGATTCTTTTAATGTATTGTTGAATTTGGTTTGCTAATATTTTGTTGAGGATTTCCACATGTAAAAGAATGAAGTTGAATCCCCTTCCTCACACCATATACAACATTTAACTCAAAATTGACTATAGACCTAAATGATAAAACCGTTAGAAAAAACATAAGAGTAAATCTTTGTGACCTTGAGTTAGGCAAAGCCTTCTTATGCATGACAACAAAAGTGCAGTAATGAAGAAAAAATAGGTAAGTTGGACTTCGTCAATATTAAAAACTTTTATGCTTCAAAGGCACCACCAAGAAAGTGAAAAGACAGCCCACAGAATGGGAGCAAATATTTGTAAGTCATATATCTGCTAAAGGCTTTGTATCTAGAATACAAACACAAATCAATAACAAAAAGTCAACTCAATTTTAAAATGGGTCAAAGATCTGAATAAATATACAAATGGTTAATAAGCACATGAAAAGATGCTCAACATCATTAGCCATTAGGCAAGTGCAAATTAAAACCACAGTTACACTGTAGAATAGTAGTTGCCAGGGACTGGGGTGAGGGGGAAATAGGGAGTTGTTATTTAATGAGAGTAGAGTTTCAGTTTTGCAAGATGAAAAATTCTGGAGATCTATTGTGTGACAATGTGATGTACTTAATGCTACTAAACTATACATTTTTAAAGGGTTAGGATGGTAAATTTTATGTTATGTATTTTTTACCCAGTTAAAAAATTTTTATACCACTTCATATCCACTAGGATGGCAATAATAAAAAACATAATAACAAGTGTTGGTGAGGATGTGAGAAAACTGGAACACTATACATTGCTGGTAAGAATGTAAAATGGTGCAGCTGCTTTGAAAACAGTTGGGAAGTTCCTCAAAATGTTCATTGTAGAATTCTGATATGAACCAGCACTTCCACTTGTAGGTATATACCTAAGATTAATTAAAACATATGTCCACATGAAAACTTGTAGCCAATGTCCACAGCAGCATTTTTCATAATAGCCAAAAAGTGAAGAAAATCTAAATGTCCATAAACTGATGAACGGATAAACACAGTGTGGTATATCTATGCAATGGAATATTATTTGGCAATAAAAAGAAATAAAATACTGATTTATGCTATAACATGGATGAACCTTAAAAACATTATGCTAAGTAATGTTCTGTGGCCAGTCACAAAAGGCCACATATTGTGTGTGATTCCATTTGTGATTCTACATGTGATTCCATTCCATGTAATGTCCAGGACAGGCAAATCTATACTATAAAGAAAGTAAATCAGTATTTGCGTAGGGTTGGGGAAACACGGCAGGGAGTGGGGGTGATGGCTAATGCACACAGGGTTTTTCGTGTGGGTAATCAAAATGTTCAAAAATTGACTGTAGGGGTGGTTGGAAAGCTTTGTGAGTACATTAAACCCTTGAATGGGGGAACTGTATTGATATGGTATTTAAACTATATCTCTATTAAGCTATTAAAAAGAAAAAAAAGGCAAAAACAAAAAAAAAGGCCATGCAGCTTTTGCCTTGTTCACTAAAAACACTTACTCTTGGAATCCTGAGCCCCCATTTAAGAAATGACTATCCTGAGGCCACCTGGCTGTGACAAAGTCCAAGCCACATGGAGAGGCCACAAGTTGTCCTAGCTTGGCCCGTCTTTCAAGTCATCACAGTCCAGTCACCAAATACGTAAATGAAGAGCCTTCAGATGATTTTAGTTCTCTGGACTTTGAGTCACTTTAGTCATTTGGGTCTTCCCAACTAAGTTCCCAGACAGGCCCATCCCTGCCATATCCTGTCCCAATACCTGACTACACAATCTGTGAGTATAATAAAATGGTGATGGTTTTATACAACTCCATTTTGGGATGGTTTGTAAAGCCCACGCTTCTGCTTTTCCTCCTACCTCAGCATCTACTTCTCAGTGTACTTGTTCCTCCCAATCTCCCTGAATGCTGGAGTATCCCCTCAGTCCATGGACCACTTCTATTCCTGTGCTCATGTCGTCGGTGATCTCATGCAGACTCATGACTTTAAATGCCATGCTGATGACATGGCATCAAGAAAACATGAAATCTATCAGCCGGATCTTTCCCCTGAACTTCAGAGTACTATATTCACCTGTTTATTGGAGATCCCTACTTGGATTTCCAACTGGCATCCAAAATGGAACAAAACCAAAATTGCTCTTTTCCTCCAAATCTACCTTTTCCCAATTGTTTCCATCTCAGTAAATTGCACCTCTCAGCCTTGCAGTGGTTAAGGTGTCTTTGTCTAGATATACATAGCTCACTTCCTGGCCTTCTAAAGGTCTCTATTACGCTGGTGAGGCCTTCCTTGACCATTGTATTTGAAGTAGAATCCTCACTTCCATCCTTCACGTTCCCGACTCATTCATGCCAGCTTTGATTTTCTCCATAGCACTTAATCTCCACCTGATATTTGATACTGCTTACTAATTTGTCTCCCTCTCTACTAGAATGTAAGGCCTATGAAGGCATGGGTTTTTGCCTATTTTTTTTTACTGCCGTATTCTCATGCCTAAGGTCTTTGGCACTCGGTAATTTTTCAATTACTGAATGAATAATTAAATGAGTTCAGGGAGCAAAGAGAGATGAGATCAGTAACACAAGCAGTGTTGGCCTCAGAAGTATCAATAGAAGAGGCTGAAATCACCTCCACCGACCCTTCCTAAACCCCAGATTACCTATATTGATGCTACAAATTCCCACAAGCCAAGACAAAATTTCATTCCACAATTAATGAGAAGGCTTAAAAAGTACAGTAGTCCCAGTGGGAGATAATTCACGATTATCTGTGATGTGATGAGATGATCTGTGTTGTGTCCTTAAGCAATAGTTTTTAAGTTCCTCCACTAGAGCTGGTTTTGACATTAAGAACCCTCATAGGTACCAAGTTGGGAACAAAGGGTCACTGAAGGAGGAGGAGGCTACTCACCTATCAGGTCTGCTTAATGTATCCCTGGTTGAGATTTTTGGAAAGTACCAACTACTCTACATAAAGCAAATGTTTTATCTAATGATCCATAAAATAAATAAAATAAAATGCTTTTGTAGATGTTCTCACAAGATGTCCCTTATTCACTGCTATTGGCAAATTCTGCCATAAGCCTCTATGAGACACTGTACTTGTTTTTACTTGATTACTTAGCGAATTCCTCATATTTATTACTACTGAGGTCAGGAAAAACAATTCCTTTAGTTGCAGCAAGGGGACCTAAGGGCAAATCATCTTTAAGAGTTATGAAAAATAATGGGTGAATGGATAAACAAAATGTGGTATATACATATAATGGAATATTATTCAGTCTTAAAAAGACAGGAAATTCTGGTACATGCTGCAACACAGAGGAACCCTGAAAACATTATACTCAATGAAATAAGCCAGACACAAAAGGACAAATATTGTATGATTCCATGTATATGAAGTACCTAGAATAGTCAAATTCATAGAGACAGGAAGTAGAATGGTGGTTGCCCAGGGCTGAAGGGAGGGGTAATGGGGAGTTACTGTTTGATGGGTACAGAGTTTCAGTCTGGGATGATGGAAAAATTCTGAAGACGGATACTGGTGGTGGTCACATAAAAATGTGAAAGTACTTAATGCCACCAAATTGTATACTTAAGAATGGTTAAAATGGTAAATTTTATGTTATGTATATTTTACTACAATAAAAATTATGAAAAATGGAATTAGACTGCAGGTGGAAGCTATCTCAGATGAGAAAGCAACCGTGGATCTAGGACAGTTTAGGTACAAACAGATCTGTAAAGGGAAGCAGGATGGACAGGATGGGCAAAATGATCCCTGAGTATTCCCCCAACTGCCCTACAAAGTGAATTTCCCAGATGAACTGCTATACAGCTAGCCAACTGCAGCATGGACTGTAGCTTTTGACCGCCCTGCTTCCGCGGATAGAATTAGAACAGGGCCTTAGGAATTACTAAGATAGGTATGTGCTTCTAATAAGGCATCAATGCTTCTGTTAGGGACAAATACTTTGAGGTCAGGAGCCTTGTCTGATTCTTGGTAGCCCAGACTCCCAAAAGGTATCTGGCCCCTAGAAGGTATTTATTACATAGCTATTGAACATAGATGAAATTTGATTTGGTTTATAAAATGGAGAATAGGTAATGTCTTTTTGAGAGTGCTATATTTGATGGGAATGAAATAATATTACGTAAACACACTGATACAAAGATAAGGCATTATTCTTAATACAAACAGGACAAATGCGGCTTGGAAATCTCCCTGCATGTCACAGTTTATTTGCCATAATCTAATTTCTTAGTAAGTTAAAGGTAATTTCCACTGAAGAAACAGGAAGCTCTGATTTAGTTTTTTCTTCTTAGTCATCTTGGGAAAAGTGGGGAATGGGGCTTTTTTGACTATCAGGTTACTCAACTATTAAGAGGATGTAACAAGGGATGAACAAAGTGATTTACTATTAAGAAGGACATGGGGTTTACTTAGAATAAAAAACACCCTAGGAAAAAAAGAGTCACTTGTTTCTTTTAGTGATTTTTCTGGCCCTAAACCCCTTCAGTTTTGGATGGGTTCGTGTGCAGGAGGAACTCTAAGCTAAGGCATTGAGAGCCTCACAGATCTTCCCTGGTAGGTCACATCCAGCTACTCTAATCATATTGGACAATACATTTAATTATCCAATAAATTTTATTATCCATGTTTTATATATCTGCTTCCTATAAATGAGTATCATTTAAGTCTATGATACACTGAGAACAGTCAAGAATTGTTTCTTGCATTTATGATTTAAGAAGCTATATTTTAAAATTAAGACTTGTGTTTATGTGACTATAATTATAAGGAAAATTAGAAACCAAACAGCTGGATATTTATAAAAATGGATATTTCAGGAAAGGATTTAAAGTTAGAAGCCCTTTCCAACTCTTTTGTAAACCAGCGAACATACAATTATTTTAAGAAGGATTTCATTTTTACCCAACTGCATTCTAGAATCTGTCAAAGGAAAAACATTCAGAAATCTTAAGACTTTTACTTCCTCAAATTTTAGATGGATTGCTTTTCAGAATTTTTCTAATCAACATTACGTGAAATCCTCTAGCTGATAAAGGACAAATGTTTACATTCTTCTCAAGAGGTTGAATGAATTTTTATGCATTGACCCAGAATGGGATTCCAGTATTTGCCATACTGAACAGCAAGGAATAATTAATTTTCACCATCCATGTACCATACAAATATGAAGTCAAAATAGAATTTTCACTGACAGTTAACACTGTAGATTCCCTGTTATGATTAATTCCAAGAACACAAGAACACTGCATCTTCAGTGGGAAGTGTACTTCTCAGTTGTAACAACATCCTCAGAGACTTTTCAATTTGTCTTTACCTTGCTCTTTTTGACTGCAAAGTGCAAAAGATTCCCGAACAAATTGCCTGCACATTGGGCACTGCTGAAAATACTTAACACAGCCATCACACAAGCACGTGTGTCTACATGGCAAGAGCACCCAGTTCACAGTCCCATTCTGGCAAACCACGCAGTCCTTGCTATTCTCTTCTGGAGGCTCCATTTCACTTTCAGATAGTCCAGCCTTTTCCAGCAAACTTCGGTCTGTGTTTTTTTCCTCTGGAGAGGAACTTCTGGAGGGAGTGGAATTATTATTTGCCGACATGAAAAGTTGCTGAAAATCAAAGAAACAAATGTAAAGATATTACAAATGACAATTACGCTTCAAATCTGGGGGTCATAAGACATGCTAAAAATTTATGAGCTAGCAAATCCAATAACAAATAATAGCTAACTTCTATGATAACTAACTGAAAGATATTATCTCTTTATAGATAGTCATTCTTTGAAACTCTTCAAACAAAAAGACAGAGGATAAAGACTAGAGGGTACAACGTACCTTAAGATCATGAAATTGACCTTGAGCCAGGAGTAAATATTGATATAATATTCTACAGGAGAGTTTATAAGTCTTATCAGGAATATGAATTACTGACACCATGGAAATCTAAGATAAAAATTGAACAACAGTCAGTACATACCTCCTTACATTATTTCAAAGATATGTGAAAAACACTTCTCAAATAAAAATAAGAGGTTGATAAATTAGAAAACTTACAATAAGTTCCTTAAATCACAATCACAAAAGAGGACCCAGTTACATATTTTTGCCAGAATTATTTTATTTATACTCAAATTTATAAATTCAATGTCATCTCAACAAAAATAGCAATTAGTTTTTATACAGCTGTATAAGTTGACTAAAATTTTCATATGGAAAAATAAAACATAAGAACAGCTAGGAAAGGGGCTTCCCTGGTGGCACAGTGGTTAAGAATCCTCCTGCTAACGCGGGGGACATGGGTTCAAGCCCTGGTCCAGGAAGATCTCACATGCCACAGAGCAGCTAAGCCCATGCGCCACAACTACTGAGCCCACGAGCCACAACTACTGAGCCTGAGCTCTAGAGCCCATGAGCCACAACTACTGAGGCCGCACATCACAACTACTGCAGCCCACGCACTTAGAGACTGTGCTCTGCAACAAGAGAAGCCACCGCGATGAAAAGCCCACACACCGCAATGAAGAGTAGCCCCCACTCGTTTCAACTAGAGAAAGCCCACGTGCAGCAACGAAGACCCAACGCAGCCAAAAATGAATAAATAAAATAAATTTTAAAAAAAACGAATAGCTAGGGAAATATTGAAAAGAAAGCTATGAGAGGGACTAAGCTGAGTCAGATATTAAAGCATACTACAAAGCCTCTAAAATTAAAACAGTGTGGTACTGGCACATGAATAGATGGATGGAACAGAATAAACAGTCCAGAAACAGACATAACTATATATACAAATATGACAAAGGTAGCCTCTCAAGTCATTAAACAAAGAGAGCCTTCTTAATAATAAAAAGTATTGGGGCAACTGGATAGCTGTTTGGAAAAATATAAAATTAGATGCATTCCTCATTCCATACATAAGAATAAACTCCAAAACCATAAGAGATCTAATTGTGAAAAATAAAACTATACAAGTACTAGGAAAAACGTGTGAATTTCTTTATAGTTTCAGTGTAGAGAAAAAGACTTTCGGACTATGACCCAAACCCAGAGGCAGATAAATTTGACAAACCTAACTACATAAAAATATAAAATTTGCATGACAAAAAATTTGCGTGACAGAAAACACTATAAGTAAAGTCAAAAGACATATGACAAGCTGAAATATATATTCACAATGTATATCACAGACTAGGGGTTAATATCTCTAATTTATAAAGAACTTTTAAAAATTGAAGAAAAAGTGAATTAAAATCCTATAGAGAAATGGGCAAAAGACACGAACAGATAATATACAGGAAGATAAAAACATGGTCCTTAGCCATATTAAAAGATGTTCAATTTCACTCACAATATGATAAATGCAAATTAAAACTTGACTGAGATATAATTTCTTTCTCATCAGGTTAACAAAAATTGAAAAGCTTGTCAGTACACTCTATGGAGAAATCATCACTCTCATATACTGCCAGTGGAAATGTGTTAAAAAATAAAAAATACAACTCCAAAGGTACAATTCCAATGGAGGGGAATTTGGCAGTATGCAACAGAAAGAAATGTATTTACTTAGCCTTCAACCACATAACCTCAACAATGTTAAAATACGGACACACAGGTTTTTCAGTGCAAGATTATCTGTTATTGCAGAATACTGGAAACTACCTGAATGTCCAGCCACAGGAAACTGGCTGAATAACTGTCATACATAAATACCCTACATACAATAAAGTGCTAGGCAGCTATAAGTGAAAAAAGCAAGAACATGTATAGTATATATAGGGTGCTACGTTTTGTGTAAGAAAGAAGGAAAAATAAGAAGAAATAGAAAGATATCTGTATTTTCTTATCATTACAATAAGAAACATAGGAAGGATAAACCAGAAAACAATGAACTTGAGTATCTGTACAAGAATTGGGATGTCTGAGAATGGGGGTAAGGGATGAAAGCAACATCTGAGTATAGCACTTTATATAGTTTTTTGACTTTTGAGAGAACTAATCTTAGTAATTTATGGACACAGTTTTTGACTATAAATCCTCAGTTTGGGGCAGGAAATAAGGAAAGCACAGTTTGAGGACCAAAATAATCATATTCAGTAATGAATTATAAACCACTAGGGGAAAAAGGAATTCATGAGGCCATGAGGATAACAAATAGATAAACAAAGAGGTAAAACGGAGGACTCTTGCTTGTAATAGGAAAATAATCATTTTGCAATCATCACGGTAAAGATGAAATCTCGTAAGAATCATTAATGGATATTAAATTCAGGGGGAAATTTTACTAAAGAACAGGATATTTGTATGGTATTAAAGTGCCTCCCCACACACTGCTTATTACTCGCAAGGGAGGGGAAAAAAAGGAAACAGTGGAAAATTGGATAACACCTTGACTGAGAGATCAAAGTTTACATCACCAATGAAGGAAAAGAACCTCCCATTCTTCTATAGGCGATGCCCTGAAATACATACATTATCACCTGCGTGGTACACTGGCTGAGAACGCTCAACTCCAATCTAAACACGATGAAACATCAGACAAAATGAGAAATGTTCTATTTTACAAAAACAGTGTGTGCATGTGATTCTATTCTTCAAAAATGCTAATGTCATAAAAGACAAAAGAAAGGCTATGGAAATGTTTCAGATTAAAGGAGGCTAAAGATACATGACAAATACAACAGCTGACGCTAGACTAGAATCTGTACTGGAGGGGAAAACATGTTGTAAAGAATACTGTTAGACAGACTGACAAATTGGAATATATATTATAATAGATTAGATAAAATATTATACCAATGTTAGATTTATAAAGTAGATAACCATATTGTAGTTATACAAGAGAATATCCCTATTATTAGGAAATACACACTTAAGTATTTGGGTGTAAAAAATCATCATGTATACAACTTATTCTCAATTCATTAAAAAATATATATACACATACACCCATAAATATATATGTGGGCAAATAGTGAAAATGGTGCAAATGTTAACAATGAACAATAGGAGATCAGGGTAAAGGGTATATGGATGTTCTTCTACTTTTTTATTTTTGCAAGTTTTTGAAATTATGTCCACAAAGAAAGTTAAAAAAAACAACAACCCTATTATGGTTGTAAACATACAATATCTTTTACAGCCTCATAAGGATTTATTAATTTGGCAGTGACTTCAGAGGCTTTTAATACTAAATCAAAACGACAGGATTGGTAAAAGATAGTAATGTTATCACCTACGACTAACAATCCTGCCATTTAATTTAACATTAAAAGCCTCCGAAGCTACTATCATGCTAGTTATGAATATATATATAGTTGTAGATTTACATTTGATATGGAAAAGATGTTTAAAACATACTATTAAATGAAAGCAGATCCCCAAATAGTATGGACAATTTGATCCCATTTTTGTTTCAAAATTACATACGTAAAGGTCTAGAAAGATACAAATATTCACAGTGGTTATCTCTGGATGATAGAATACAGGTGATTTTCCTTTTTTCCCTTTTGGCTTATCTAGATTTTCTACTTCTATTTCCTGCCACAAACATGTATCATTTGAGTAGTACAGAAAACAAACTAGTATAATTTAGTAAAAATGAAAAAAAAATTTAAGTCAAGATCTTGCAGTGACAATCCCTACTTTCCTTATCTACCTAAAATAACAGACTGGCTCCTAACTACACAATCTGAATGTAATTTATTACTGTCACAATAGGAGTGAGAGAGTTAAAAAATTTCTTTTTTAGATTTAGAATTTCGGACCCCAGATAAAATACTGAAAAACCAAATGCCCAATTTGCTTTTAAAATTAAGAACAGAGAACATTCAAACAAAATATACTAATATGCTTTAGTGCCAGTGTTAGGCCCCACCTGAGAGATAAGAGAGCGAGAAGCAAGGATTAACAGGAAAAAAAGAAGGGAACCTACTGATAAGAACAGAAGATACAGAGAAGGACCCAGGCAGGGAGGTGTACACAAAGGACCTGAGAGCCAGGTACTTTGTCTGCCCTGTGGGAATAAGCCTCCCCCAACCACAGCTGGGCCAGTAGACTTCATTCCAGTTGCATCAGAGACCTGAGAGCAAATCTTTCCCTGTTTAGAATGCCACTGAACCGTACACTGAAAAGTGGTTAAAATGGTCAACTTTATGTTAATTTTACACCTCCCAACACCAAACACACACACACACACACACTCTCTCTCTCTCTCTCTCTCTCTCTCTCTCTCTCTCTCTCTCTCTCTCACTCACTCCTTCTCTGTTTAGATTGAGGAGGAAAGTTAGAAAATAAGGAAGAGTCTGAGTACTCAAGTTGACAAAGAGCACCAGCAGGGAGAGGGAAAGGAACCACAGGGGAAGCTGAGAGGAAGGTGACAGATCTGACCCTTTCTGTTTTGAATGAAAGGAAAGAAGTAGGGGAGCTTAGAAGAGATGGGGGACACAGTGATGAGAGAAGGGCTATCTTGCCCCGGTAGGCAGAGTGAAGGAAGGAAAGGCTGGACATATCAAACACCAACTTAATAGGTCTTATTTATCTTCAGTTGAAAGGAGTGGGAGGGCCAAAGGAAGGGAGGGGTAGACAACCAGAAGAGCTCTCCTATGGACTATTCAGGAGCTTGGCTGTGAGGCTCTCTGTGGCTCACTAACATTGCTTGGTATGACTTTTTTTTTTCACTTATCAAATTTACTGAGCACCTATTGTGTTTCAGGCACTCCATTAGGTTCTGGAAATACACTGCTGTTAGTATGACTTTTATTTGGAAAAAACAAACTGACTTCAGCTCAATGGAACTTCAATTTGATAAAATTAACCCCGCTCCCCAAAAAACTACAGAGGCATAACTTATTTAGCAGGGTCTAGATCTCCCAATTAGGGTGTGCACCTTCCAAAGCTCAATGTGTGCTGGTTTTGGTGAGATACTCCTCTTAAAAACAAAGCATACTGCCACAGGACTACAAAGGCTCAGAATCGAACCCTGGTTCCATCTCTTATTTCCTGAATTCCTGGGAGTTTTCTTTAGTCTCTTTCAGTGTTTATAAGACAGATGCCCTAACACACAAAGTTGTTGGAAGGAATTAATATGTTAATGGGAGCGAATGTACTTTGTATATTACAAAGTGTCATAAAAATGTTACCATATCTTTATTCATCAACATATCTATTTCATGCACTTCAGAAAAGTAGTAAATTGTGTATAAAGCCATTCTTATCATGATAGGATTTCACCAAAAGTTTATTTCACGTACAAGCTTCTACCATACTTATAGGAACGTCAGGCTCAGGACCTTTCAGATCTCTAACGTGCTTTTATCTTCCTAATTGGGATAAACTACCAGACTAAAGAAATAATTAGCACATAATGAGAAAAGGAGATTACAATAATTACTGAAAATATAGGGACCAAACACATGTAAGATGTAGGTGCAGCAGGGGCTATGATGGAAACAAGATGACTGCAAAAGCATGCAAAGAAAAGAGTGGATACTGTCTTAAAATCAAGCCCTTCAGATCATTACAATGCTTATTTATTCAGTGCTAAAAATGCTAGGAATAAACATGCTTCCTAACAGACCTTTTTCTATGTGGCAAAAATGACAGAATATAGGATGATGAAATTAATGTAATTCAACTCTATCTTTCATTTTCTAAATAAAATCATATTCTCGCAAGCCATATGGAAAAAAACAAGTCATTCTCTGAAGGAGCATTACACATATAAAACACATACAAGTGTACTTCCCATGTATTCATTTTCCAAAAAAAAATGTGTCCAGGCCGAATGTATATCCTCAGAAATTAAAATAAACCTTTTTCTATTTCACCAAATAATTAAGACCCATCATCCAAATCACTTAAAAGTTAATGTTTCCAGAACTTTAAAATTACTTACAATATCATAAATTTCTCGGTTATCTTCATCAGCTAGGGTCAACAGCGCTACCAATGGATAGCGAGATCTGGGCACTGTACCAAAGTCTTCAATTTTAGTATCTTTTGGTAACTGGCAATATATTTCTTCTTTGCTGTCCTTTTTAATACTTTTTGAAGATGTAAAGATAAATTGCCACTATAAGCAAAAATACAACAATATACCAAAGGGGTAAGTAATAACTTAGCAACACTATTTTATCCATAAAAAGTCTAATGTCTAAAATTTTGATGTGCTAATGGATATATCAGATAAAAGGATACAAATACTGCTCTTGATAGAGATATTCACTATACAGAGCATCTTCTAATGCTTGAGGAGTGTTTATTCGGAAGCAATAAAAGTGCTTCTGCAGAGCTTCATATAATTTTTGAACACTGCACCCCCAGTAGCAAGTAAGGAGGCTATCTTCAAGGCAATCTGTTGTCAAAGTTATGCCAGCTGTGGAAAACAAACAAGACAAAGAGAGGAAAATTACCTAATGCTATTTCTACTACAATTATACATAGCCGGTAACAAAAGCTTCCTTTTGGATGCTGGCCAGGCTGACGGCAGTTAAATGAACTCATTAAAGGGTATGTGCCTTTAAATGAAGAAAATGGTCTCTAAAACAAAAGATATAAAAACTTCAATGTCTACACAGTTTTGAAGCACTGTCAGTAAACTCTAATTTACATTATTTTATATTTATTCTTGGAAGTTATAAAGATTTTTTTTGATGACTTCAAGACTCTTCCCACATAAATTTAAAAAACTGAAATACAGTTCACTATTGATAACCTACCACTCTAATAGTGTATATAATCCTAACTACAAGAAGTAATAGAGGGGCTTCCCCGGTGGCGCAGTGGTTGAGAGTCCACCTGCTGATGCAGGGGACACAGGTTCATGCCCTGGTCCGGGAGGATCCCACATGCCGCGGAGCGGCTGGGCCCGTGAGCCGTGGCCGCTGAGCCTGTGCATCGGAGCCTGTGCTCCGCAACGGGAGAGGCCACAACAGTGAGAGGCCCGCGTACTGGAAAAAAAAAAAAAAAAGAAGTAATAGAGCTGTCTCTAAAAGTGGACGCATACAACCCATGTGGTCCAGAAGATGATCAGTGGAGTAGGAAAAATATTAAAAAGAAATTGAGCCTTACTAACATTAAGATACTAATTGACAACACTGATATACTCTTGTCACACAGTTAATGTCCCATGTAATATGCAAAATATCCTAAGGAAAGAGTGGAGATTCTAAAACATGGAGGGTTTAAGAGTGATGCCCTCATTCATTTGTTTGCTTTCAGCATAATAAAATATATTACAATTTAAGTAAACCTGATTAAGTGGATATATGTTATAAGTGGACATTCAAATTATCTTATATAGTTTTGCCTATTTACCTAACACTTACATAGGACTTACTATGTGCCACCTATATGATTTTTTCCCTTGCTCATTGCAGCTGTAGCAATATTAAGTTCAAGGGCAGCAGCATCCAATGTCTCACACTGCTGGCAGTGCAAGCTGCAACATCTAGTGCTCAGTGGCCATGGCATACTTACCAGAGCAAAAGGGCATGTTTTTGGTCATTGCTCCTGGCTGAACAGCCTTGGTCTCTGATTCTGGCTCTCCAAACCTACTGGCAATTCTGTAAGCTACTCAATGTCCTTGGAGTCATTTCTGTTGTTTGCAAATAGGAATTTTTATTGATACATTATGTATTTTTTAAAAGGTAATCAAGAGTATGAGTTGGAAGGAGATACACAAACACAAGCAGATGCTCTACAGCAGGGGTCCCCAACCCCCGGCTGCAGACCGGTAGTGATCCACCATAGCCTCTTAGGAACCAGGCCGCATAGCCAGAGGTGAGTAGCAGGCGAGAGACAGAAGCTTCATCTGCCTCTCCCTATCGCTCGCATTACTGCCTGACCCACCCTCCACCCAACCCTGCCCCGTGGAAAAACTGTCTTCCATGAAACAGGTCCCTGGTGCCAAAAAGGTTGGGGACCGCTGCTCTACAGGACACCAAAAATTGAGCTTTTCACTTTTCTTCTCACTATTCAGTAGTATGTACACAGAGTCTCAGATTCTGAACATGTACAGTAGCAGCAACATAGAGCAATTTCTAATCATTGTTAAGCAAAAATCTTAATTGGCAGGAATTTCACAGGTAATTGGAACAGAATTTGATTTCAAATTTTTAAATAATGCCCAATATCAGGTATTAATTCAAGAATGAAAAATTCAGTTAGCTATTTTTCTTGATTAACTATTGAATAGCTGAAGAGGAACACTCTATTAATACAAATTTTATATATATATGTATATGTATACATATATATTAAAATCACACATACTTTCCTCTATGTCACTAAAGAACCACAAAACATGAGGCAAGGAAAAAAAGTTGGAATTAGATAGGACAGGAAAAAATATTAAAGGCATATTAAAAAAGTAGAAAAAGAAAAAAAAAGGAACCCAGAAAATGATTTCTTAATATTATTGTATTACCGGTAAAAATGCAAAGAAAATGTGAAAAGATCTATGTTTAGTGCACTAGTTATATCAAAATACTGGAACCCACCCAAATATCTATCAATAAGGGATTAAATGAATAAAATATGGAATACTTTACTTTTTTTAACATCTTTACTGGAGAATAACTGCTTTACAATGGTGTGTTAGTTTCAGCTTTATAACAAAGTGAATCAGCTATACATATACATATATTCCCATATCCCCTCCCTCTTGTGTCTCCTTCTCACCCTCCCTATCCCACCCCTCTAGGTGTTCTCAAAGCACCGAGCTGATCTCCCTGTGCTATGTGGCTGCTTCCCACTCTCTATTTTACATTTGGTAGTGTATATAAGTCCATGCCACTCTCTCACTTCGTCCCAGCTTACCCTTCCCCCTGCCTGTGTCCTCAAGTCCATTCTCTATGTCTGCGTCTTTATTCCTGTCCTGCTCCTAGGTTCTTCAGAAGCATTTTTTTTTAAGATTCCATATATATGTGTTAGCATACGGTATTTGTTTTTCTCTTTCTGACTTATTTCACTCTGTATGACAGTCTCTAGGTCCATCCACCTTGCTACAAATAACTCAATTTCGTTTCTTTTTATGGCTGAGTAATATTCCATTGTATATATGTACCACATCTTCTTTATCCATTCATCTGTCGATGGACACTTAGGTTGCTTCCAAGTCCTGGCTATTGTAAGTACTGCTGCAATGAACATTGTGGTACATGACTTTTTTTTTTTTTGCAGTATGCGGGCCTCTCACTGTTGTGGCCTCTCCCATTGCGGAGCACAGGCTCCGGATGTGCAGGGTCAGAGGCCATGGCTCACAGGCCTAGCCGCTCTGCAACATGTGGGATCTTCCCGGACCAGGGCACGAACCTGTGTCCCCTGCATCGGCAGGCGGACTCTCAACCACTGCGCCACCAGGGAAGCCCTACATGACTCTTTTTGAATTATGGTTTTCTCAGAGTATATGCCCAGTAGTGGGACTGCTGTGTCATATGGTAGTTCTATTTCTAGTTTTTTAAGGAACCTCCATACTGTTCTCCATGGTGGCTGTATAAATTTACATTCCCACCAATGGTGCAAGAGGGTTCCCTTTTCTCCACACCCTCTCCAGCATTTACTGTTTGTAGATTTTTTGATGATGGCCATTCTGGAATACTTTATAATAAAGAACTGTGACTCTTAAAAAAAGAATTGAGCCATATCAAAACATCTGCATGCACTATCGTGGAACAATCTTCAGAATATATTGTTAAATGAAAAAAGCAAGGTGGAGGGAAGTATATAGAGTATGTTACTGCTTATCCCACAGGAGAGAATATCTATATATATGGGTTTACTTACACTAAAAAAAGAACAATGGAAGGATAAACGTTAAAAAAAAATAAAAAAACTCAACTTACAGAACATAGAAACCTACCCAGTGTGTTTGCTTTGTAAAAAGAATCAGAGTTCCAGGGATTCAGAGCTGCATACAAGACTTGTGTACACTTTGTACATCTGACTACAACAGGGAGTGTCAGAGTCTACTCACCACTGGATATTACTCATACCTTAACATAATATGTCTCTGAAATTAATAAGTTAACAAAAGAACTATAGAATCTATAAAATTCTACTCCCTACAATCTTTCATAAACTTTTCCATTAATAGACTGACAAGAGAATGTCTCCCTTTAGTTCTTCCCACTTCTTTGCAAATAGAATTGCCATTCTTACATTTTCTTAATCTTCTATAATTCAGTGTGAACACAATGGCATCTTAGATCTATTGATCTAACAGATCAATAACAGATCATTAACAAAACTGGGACACAGCCATAAACCAGAAAATTCAGAAGCCAAATTAAGCGAGGCAGCATGGATGTGTTTTCTATCAACCTGCCCTTACGTGCCTAGCTGTAACAGCCAAGTAAAGCACTGCACAAGAGATAGCCTTGCAAAAAACTGGAAAAAAAAAAAAGGACTACAGTCAAATGAGTTGAGCGTTGAGCCATTAAAAAAGGAGAAACCCTAGGGCAGAAAAGCCACAAACCCTGAAGAAGAAGCGCTGAGAAAGAAGAACTATATACAAGGAGATCATGCATGAGGATAATAAAACTGGAGGGGGTACTGGGAGCTGAAAATTTTAGGTTGTAGGGAAGAGAGGTTCACAAATTCCTCCAAATATGCTGTGTGTGTCATCTTGCACAAGGCAGCTGTTTACAAAAGGACAGCAGAATTCCTGAACCACCACGGTTCTGCACATTTTAATCAGGAATGTTTTCTAAACAAGTTAGTTTTCTCTGTCTTATCTTGAAATTTGTTCTTCCTAAGTGCAAAATGTCAGAATGAACCCCTTATCCATCACTGGGGGAAAAAAAGGTCCTTAGTTCCCTTTAAGTCAATTCAACTCAACTAATATATCCTGAGTACTTACTTTTAAAAAAAAAAAATAAATTTATTTATTTAATTAATTTATTTGCCTGTGTGGGGTATCTGTTGCTGTGCACAGGCTTTATCTAGTTGCGGTGAGCGGGGGCTAGTCTTCATTGTGGTGCGCGGGCTTCTCACTGCAGTGGCTTATCTTGTTGCAGAGCACGGGCTCTAGGCACACAGGCTTCAGTAGTTGTGGCACATGGGATTCGTAGTTGTGGCTCGTGGGCTCTAGAGCACAGGCTCAGTAGTTGTGGCGCACAGGCTTAGCTGCTCCACGCCATGTTATATCTTCCCAGACCAGGGCTCGAACCCGTGTCCCCTGCATTGGCAGGCAGATTCTTTTTTTTTCTTTTTGTTGTTTTGTTTTTGTTTTTCAGCAGTTTTATTATGATGTGCTTATAATGATTTTCTTTGTATTTATTATACTTGGGGTTTGTAGTGTTTCTTGAATCTGTGGCATCAGATCCTTTATCTGTTTTGGAAAATTCTTGGTTACTGTATTTTAAAGTATTACAACATTCTCTCTCAGCTTTCCTTCTGGAACTAATGGTGTGTGTGTGTGTGTGTGTGTGTGTGTGTGTGTGTGTGTGTGTGTGTGTGTGTGTGTGTGTGTGTGTAATGCTCTTTTTTATCATTATTCCTGAAGTAATAGTTCTTCAGAAATCCCTAATAAAAATCATCTGATACTTGTCAAATTCTCTATTCTTTGGAAGAATGGGACTCAGTATTTTGGTTCCACCTGTCCTAAGAAATTTCAAAAGCTCTGTTTAACTTCTCAACTTCTCAGCTACGGTTTTCTGCTCAGCTTCTCAGCCTCTTAATTACTCAATTATAGACAAAGAAAAATACCAAGCGTCAGGCTAACAGCAGGTGGACTCTTAACCACTGAGCCAACAGGGAAGTCCCTGAGTACTTACTTTTAATGTCATTAAAGTTCTACCCTGGGGACATGGAAGCATCATAAACCCACATACATTAAATAACAACAAGGTAATCCCAACAACCCACTCCTAGTAAACAGAGCTATAAACAACTAAGATTAAAACTGATTCTCTGCTTTATTTTCAAGTAAATCAGGTCTCCAGATGTTCATCCTTACTCTTCTATGTGCCAGGCATCTTAGGTACAGCAGTGAAAATAAAGACTTGCATTTTTAATCTACCTATCTACACATCAAATGAAATAACCTTTTACAATCTCACAATTATTGCTCAGAATATTATTTCAATGTTTTGGTTAGACACCTTTAATGACATCTGCCATTCCACAGTTTAAACAAATGAATTTTATTCTACTGAGTACAATTCCCAGCAAAACGTTCTTCTTATTTCCCCACAGAAGATAGATAAAGAATGACATGCATTGCAAAACTACAGTGAGGTACCACCTCACACCAGTCAGAATGGGCATCATTAAAAAGTCTACAAATAACAAATGCTAGAGAGGGTGTGAAGAAAAGGGAACCCTCTTACACTGTTGGTGGGAATGTAAGTTGCTGCAAGCACCATGGAAAACAGCATGGAGGTTCCTCAGAAAACTAAAAACAGAATTACCATATGATCCAGCAATCCCTCTTCTGGGCATATATCCAGACAAACCTATAACTCAAAAAGATACATGCAACCTTATGTTCACAGCAGCACTATTCACAATAGCTAAGACATGGAAACAACCTAAATGTCCATCAACAGATGAATGGATGAAGAAGATGTACATATATATGACGGAATACTACTCAGCCATAAAAAAGAACAAAATAATGCCATTTGCAGCAACATGGATGGATCTAGAGATTACGATACTAAGTGAAGTAAGTCAGAAACAGAAAGACAAATACTGGGCTTCCCTGGTGGCGCAGTGGTTGGGAATCTGCCTGCCAATGCAGGGGACACGGGTTCGAGCCCTGGTCTGGGAAGATCCCACATGCCACGGAGCAACTAAGCCCGTGAGCCACAACTACTGAGCCTGCGCTCCGCAACAAGAGAGGCCACGATAGTGAAAGGCCTGCGCACCACAATGAAGAGTGGCCCCCGCTCACCGCAACTGGAGAAAGCCCTCGTACAGCAACAAAGACCCAACACAGCCAAAAATAAATAAATAAATTTATTTTAAAAAAAGAAAGACAAATACCATATGATATCACATATATGTGGAATCTAAAATACGACACACAAATGAACCTATCTATGAAACAGAATCATGGACATAGAGAACAGACTGGTGATTGCCAAGGGGGAAGGGGTTGGGGGAGGGATGGAGTGGGAGGTTGCAGTTAGCAGATGTAAGCTTTTATACATAGAATGGATAAACCTACTGTGTAGCACAGAGAACTATATTCAATATCTTATGATAAACCATAATGGAAAAAAATATTTTAAAAAATGTATATATATGTATAACTGAATCACCTTGCTGTACAGCAGTAATTAATACAACATGGTAAATCAACTATACTTCAATTTAAAAAAGAGGGACTTCCATGGTGGTGCAGTGGTTAAGAATCCACCTGCCAATGCAGGGGACACGGGTTCAATCCCTGTTCTGGGAAGATCCCACATGCCGCGGAGCAACTAAGCCACAAGCCACAACTACTGAGCCCACGTGCTGCAACTACTGAAGCCCTCACGCTTAGAGCCCGTGCTCCACAACAAGAGAAGCCAACACAACGAGAAGCCTGCGTGTCACCACAAAGAGTAGCCCCCACTCGCTGCAATGAGAGAAAGCCTGCGCACAGCAACGAAGACCCAATGCAGCCAAAAATAAATAAAACAAATTTTTTTAAAAAGAATGATATGCATTAGTATTTGAAAAATTAAAATACATCAATAAGCATGCTACAAGTCTTCACACTTAAAATATTTTTCACGTACTTTAGTAATGCTACTGTTAGCATCTAGTGTGTTGGACATAGCAGAGAGGTCTTCTACTTACTGGGTATCTTCTCATTTGCTTCTAACATTTACAGGGTGGGCTCTATTTGAGACTTTCTGCATGAAAGACAGACTGATGGATTTCCTCACACATTCTAGCTCACAAGTGTCCTGTATTTGTTTGCTCACGATGTAACAGTTCTTCTTTTTCAGTGTTTCCAGGCTTGTGGAACTGTGCTGCAGGAAGGACAGCTTTGTGCTGGTGGATTTTTTTTTATTGGCAGTCCTGCTCAAGAGCCAGATGTGACATTATAGCAGGTCTAAGTACGTGTCCATAGAGGTTAGCGATCAGAAAGCCACCACAGTTCTGCACATCTTAGTCAGGCATGTTTTCTAAACAAGTTAGTTTTCTCTGTCCTATCTTGAAATTTGTTATTCCTAAGTGCAAAATGTCAGAATGAACCCCTTATCCACCATGAGGGGGAAAAGAGGTCCTTAGTTCCCTTTAAGTCATAGGGTAATCATACAATATTTATAGGAATAAGAAAAAGAAATTTTGTACTTTTTCAACGTAAATCAAGATTTACTTAAGGTTGGACTTCCCTGATGGCACAGTGGTTAAGAATCCGCCTGCCAATGCAGGGGACACGGGTTCAAGCCCTGGTCTGGGAAGATCCCGTATGCTGCGGAGCAACTAAGCCCGTGTGCCACAACTACTGAGCCTGAGCTCTAGAGTCCGCGAGCCACAACTACTAAGCCCGCATGCCACAACTCTGAAGCCTGCGTGCCTAGAGCCCGTGCTCCACAGCAAGAGAAGCCACAGCAATGAGAAGCCCGCGCACCACAACGAAGAGTAGCCCCTGCTCACTGCAACTAGAGAAAGCCCCCTCACAGCAATGAAGACTCAATGCAGCCAAAAATAAAAAACAAATTAATTAATTAATTAATTACTTTTAAAAAAAGATTTACTTAAGGTTGATAATCCCTGTTGACTATGTACACTGATGACAACTGATTTTAGAAGTTGAAGGCTGGAAGATGACTAGACAAGAAGGTCACAGGGGCCAAGGGAGAGGATGTCAAGAAGGAAGGCCCAGCCAACTCTGCTAAACACTGCAGAAAGAGCACTAACTCAGGCCGGAAATACGTCCCCTGGATTTTACGACTGGGGGGGACCAGAGGTGGGGGTTGAAGCGGTAATTAGTGACCTTGGAGAAGGCTATCTCAGTACAGGGATACAGGCAAAAATCAGACTGCAATCATCTGAGGCGTAAAAGGGAACGAGCTAAGAGGAGAAGGCAAACGCAAACCACTTTTAGGAAGCCTGGCTGCAAAGGGAGGAAGAGAAGGAGGACAGTGGCTAGAATAAGATGACAAGTTGAAGAAGTTTGGGGTTGTTTGTTTAGAAGGTACCAGAAATGTGAGCAAGTGTGAAAAATGATAGGGTCTTAGCCCAGAAATCCTTGTAGAGCTACAGAACTGTGTGGAGAACTGCCTACTCTATATCTCTACTTAACTGTCACAGAAGCATTTCAAAGTCCACAATTTCAAAACTGAATTCATTACCTTTCTTCCAAAACCTGTTGTTCCTCCTGCACTCCTTACCTTGGCAATAGGATCTGTCTATGGAGGACCCACGCAAAGAACTTGAATTTTCCTTGACTCTTCTCTCTTACCTGTCCCACCCTATGTTTTATACATAACAAGCTACTTATTGTTTCTCTAATGTATTATTCTGTTTATATCTCATTGCTGTGCTCATGCTTCTCTCTCTACCTAGAATTTCTCCCAATCCCAAAAGATAAACACCTACTTATCTCAAAACTCTACTCACCAAAAAAAAGGGGGGGGGGATAAGAGAGAGACACACACACACAGCACACTCTTCTTTACGAAGCTTTTCCTGTGTATGCTTCCCCAAACTTAACCCTTTTCCTTCTTTCTATTACTCCAGTGATTCCTAGATAATCTTGCAGACAATTTATTTCCCCAAGTACAGAAATAAACAACCACTATTTATTATTACCATTTAATACCAAAATACCATAATTTCAGATGAAAAGATAGCTGTTCTTCAGAAGGGTAGCAACCTTACATTAGCTATACTTATACTACACTGCCTTACTTTTCTCACTGCACTGAAGAACAATGAAAATGGCACAGTGTCCTAATAGACTTCTCTTATTAACACCTGTGATACTTTATTTTTCTCATACAAATGCCTCTATTTACTAGTTGATAAGCTCCTTAGGAGCAAGGTTTGTGAATTATCAGTCTTTGTATCTCTGGTATGTAGCATAGCTCCTGGAACAGAATAGGGGCTCAATAAATGTTTGTTAAGTCTGAGGAAGAGAAAGAAAATTAAAGGGCTAATTAAAGGGCTACAGAAAGAGAGAAAAATCTTTGGAAAATAGCCACCAACTTGTAATTGAAGCTGAAGATGGATTGGTGATCTCTAAGCCAAAAGGATTCTTTACTTGTCTCATTTGCTTTTTGAAAACTCTTGTGTTGAACTGGGTCTCTTCCGAATTTCTCAGAATTACTGGAACATCCCAACCAAACCTGAAGAAAGGTAAAAATAAAATAAGACATAATTTTAATAAATATTGAAACTTTATATGTAAAGAATCTTGTGCTTTATTAGTTATTCCTCTTAACATAAGTATCAGAAAAATAAATTCAGTTACTCGAAATTTTACATTATATTGCAGAATTAATCCAAGATTAAGAGATATTAGAGGTCCCATAGAATTGCAATATATTGTTTGGCTGGCTGAATCAACATACTCTTAAAAACAGAGTTCTACTGTTAATTATTGTTGATTACAAAAGAGTGCCATAATTATAGATAAAATGAACCTAATACAGTAGCAAAAAGATAGAATTATTGAATTTTTTAAATGAAATGAAAAGCAAATACATATTTAATGTGCAGACTATTTGATATTATTTATGGGACAAGAGAACTTTTAAACACCAAATATAGCCCTTCATTAATATAACATATTCTCTACTTTTAAATTTCATGTAAAAATGTGATAATGAACAGACTTAGAGGGAAAATGGAAGCGATAAAACTCAATTCCTTATAAAAGTAGAAAGCAGCTGAGTTTACTCAGTTTAAACAAAACAACTTAAAATGAAAACACGTTAGTTAAACCAGGGGACTTTAGGTTAAGATAGCACAGTTAGATTCATACTTTAATGCACTGTCTTCTCTCCACACACTTAGCAGTGATAGATGAAAAAAAATAAAAAAAGAAATCAGAAGAACCGCACTGAAATAAGTAAACAAACAGCAGGTGTGTTTAAACAAAGCAATAGTACTGCTCAGCAATGAGAAGGAGTAAATTACTACCACAACCACATGGCTAAATCTCAAAAACAACATACTGTGCAAAAGAAGCCTTACATAAAAGAGTACATGCTCTATGACTCCACAACAGGAAATTCTAGAGCAAGCAAAACTAATTTATGGTAGAAATAAAATACAGAAAAATGGTTCTTCTAGGGATGCAGGAGTATGGACTGACTGGGAAAGGGCATAAAGAAACTTTCTCTGGTGATGGTTATGTTCTTACCTTGACTGAGGTTTGAGGTGTATATGTTGGTAACACTTAAGATTTGTACATTTCACTGTATATAAATCTTACTTCAAAAGAAAAAACAATAACTACAAAGAAAAACAAATATTCAACTCTAGCTAAAAATATGCAATGCTTTAGTACTTATGGATGAAGAGTATAACTTACTTCGAAGTAATAAAGAAATTAACATGGACTGATGGGTAGATAGAGGAATGGATGGACAGATATGTAATAAAGACATTATAGTGAAATGTTGATTGTAGAACTTAAGTGATGGGCATATGTATGTTCACTATGTAATTCTTTTAAGTTTTCTGTATGTTTGAAAATTTTAATAATAAATTGTAATAAAAAAGAGACAACTGGGTTAAAAGACAAATCTTTATGGATCTGAAAAGGAAAAGAAATACAAAGTAATGAGTAAGGCTGATGCCATGGTTTGATGGGTTCTGAGCCTGGCAGGAGGCAGTGGCAACTAAGCCTTCACACGGTAAGAGGCCTTACAGGTTGTCCACTCAAGACAAGGGCCAGAGCCAGGTTCACAACTTGAATCCAGGAGCTGGGTTATTAGGCTTATATCAATATGGGACAGAACTTTCATTATAAGACCTACTCCCTGATGAGGGGGTCTAGAAATCTGGTTAAACAGCAAGGATGAGGACAAAGGAGGGGGGCAGGGGACTTCCACTAAAATTTAAGTTGCAAACTAAAATTTCAAAACACATGAATAAATCTAATGCCAAGAGAAAGCCAATAAAATTAACAAATGACATACAATTTCACTGTAAATGATTTTAATTTTATAGAACAGTTGGATAAGGCTGTTCTGTTCCTGCTTTAAAAAGCTGAAAAGCAAGCTTCTAACAGATCAAAGCATTCCAGGTAAGTTAACTGAATCCCAAAACAAAGTTCAGGAATATTTGTATGAATACAAAAACATCCAGCACCCAATAAGGTAAAATTCACAATGTTTAGCATCCGATAAAAAATTAACAGGCATGCAAAGAAGCAGGAAAATATAACCCCAAGAGCAGAGAAATGGTACAGATACTAGAATTAGTAGATAAGGATATCAAAATAATTTTTATAACTATATGCCATATGTCAAGAAAATAAGTAAAGATCAAGCATATAATATAGAGACATGGATCATATAAAAAAGACCCCAATCCACTTCTGAAGATGTTAAATACAATGTTTTGGGTGAAAAGTACACTGGATGGGATTAGCAGCAGGTTAGATATTACAGAACAAAAGATTAGTAGATTTGAAGACATAGCAGCAGAAAGTATCCAATATGAAACACAAAGGAAAAAAAGGCTGCACAAAAAAACAAAACATCAGTGAGCTGAGGGACAAGTTCAAGCAGTCTAACATACATGTGACTTAAGTCTGCAGCAGAGGGGAAGAGACAATACAAGAAAATTACAATACCACTCAAGAACATAAATGTAAAAATTCTTAACAAAATTTTGGCAAATTAAATCTAACAGTATATAAAAATATGTCAAGACCCAGCAAAGTTTATCTCGGGAATGCAAGGATGGCTTAACATTACATTAAAAATGTAATGTAATTCACCATATTAACAAACTGAAAAAGAAAAACCATACAATCTTCTCAATACATGCAGAAAAACTGCTTGCTAAAATCCAATGTCTAGTCCTGATAAAAACTGTTGGAAAACTAGGAATGTAAAAAAAGAACTTACTCAACCTGATAAAGGGAGGCATTTTTTAAAAAAAGTATAGCTAACATCATACTTAATTAAAAACTGCTTTCTTCCTAAAGTCAGAAACAAGATACTTAATAGCCATGTATCCTTAAGCAATCACTCAACCTCTATGTAACTGTTTACCCACCTGTAAATGTCTATAACAGGGCTTGGTACTATGTAAGTGCTTATAATGATAATGATGATGGAGTGGACTTAGGGGTTGGAAGAGAGAAAACACAAATCTAGTAACTTATCCTCTTTGATTCTCAGAATCAATTACCCCACAGCTTTTGTCTCCGCTGCTCACCATTGTCCCAGTGCCCTTTAGAGGTCAAGTCAGGCATACGGAGTGGTGGGACACAGATATAACCTTCCTGTTACAGCCATAACACCTTTCCTTTCTTTCCTTCGTCCCTTGGAGTGAAAAAAAAAGCAAAGAAAAAAACACCACTCTATGCATACTCCTCATTATATTCCCTGGCCCTTTCCTCATTATTTAATTCTCCTTACCTCGCCCCACCCTTTTCTTTCTTTACCCATATTGCCTTACTCTTTATACCCACAGTACCGGCAGTAAAAGCTACAAGTTAGATCTCATGGTGTTCATTTCTACTGTAGGTTCAAGTACTGTATTTCAGGTACTTCATAATGTTGTACCTAAAAATTTCAATTAAAGAATCCTTTAAGGCAGGGGTCCCCAACTCCTGGTACCGGTCAGAGGCCTGTTAGGAACTGGGCCGCACAGCGGGAGGTGAGCGGCAGGTGAGTGAAAGAAACTTCATCTGCCACTCCCCATCGCTCACATTATCGCCTGAGCCATCCCCCCACACCCCCGCTTCCGTGGAAAAATTGTCTTCCACAAAACCCGTCCCTGGTGCCAAAATGGTTGGGGACTGCTGCTTTAAGGTACGAGCCAGAATACCACAATAGGCTACCACAATACCACAGAATACAAGCCAGAAACCACAAAAGGCAAGGCTTTGAGGAAATATCTGGAAGCAGCTCATTGTGAGCATAAAATTCCTTTGTAAAATGCTTTTTATACTCCATAATATATTTGGTTTTAATATAAAAATATTATTTTTCCAAATCCTTACATAAAATCAATATTGTAGGAGGATATATCATACCTGCTCTGTGGCTTTGGATACACCTCAGAGTGAAACAAATAATTTGACATGTGAAGTGCTGCTTCTCTTTAAGCATGCTTATCCAACACTGCTTGGCCCAGCATCACATCAACAGTTGGCAAAGCACATCTATTATTAAAAGAAATTCCTCTCTCTTGATTTTTAATTTCTCTGCCTCATGCTTAATCTTGGGTCTACATTTTCTAATATCCTAAGGTCCTTGATTTAACATCTTTGAAAGTTGTTGTTATGAATCTTGCTCAATCTTTGGCCTTTTTATATTATATAACCTTTTTACTGTGACGGATAACATACATATAAAAAAGTACACAAAGTACTTTTCTGAATAACAAAATAATTGTTATTCAGGTTAAGAACCAAAATAATACCCTCAGAAAGTCTCCTTGTGTCACCTCCCACGTACTACCCCTTCCTTCTCTATCTTGATTTCAATTACTATAATTTAGTTTACCTGCTTTTGAACTTTCATATAAGTGGAAGCATGCTGTGTATACTTTTATTTCCTATTTTATCACATTATGTTGAAGTCATTCTTGTGTCTATACTTAGAGAATTTTTGTGGCTGTATAGTATTCTATTGTACAAACGTGCCATAATCTGCTTACTCATTCTACTCTTCATGGACATTTAAGTTGTCCTCACAACTCGGCCATTATGAATAATGCTTATATGGACATTTTCATAAGAGGCTCTCAACGCACATACATGTACATGCATTTCTGTTAGGAATGGAATTTCTCGGCCATAAGGTCTGTGCTTCTTCAACTTTGGTGGATAATCTTAACAACTGCTCTACGTGGTAGTTATCAATTTACACTCCACCAGCAATGAATGAGGGTTCCCCTTGCTCCATATCCTTGTCAAAACACTATTAACCATCCTGGTAGGTGTGTGGTGGCACTGCATTATGGTTCTAATTTCTACTTTCCTGAATACTAATGAGGTTGAGCACTTTTTATGTTTATTGCTACTTGGATATCCTCTTTTGTGAAAGCCCTTTGAAATCCCTTCCCTGTTTTTCTACTGGTCTATTTTTCTTATTTATAGAAAATTCTTTATATGTTCTGAATACAAGCCCTTTATTGGATATATGTTCGGCTCTTCTACACCTTGCCTTTTCACGTACATAATAGTATGTTTTTGTTTGTTTGTTTTTTACATAAATGGAGAATGCTTTTTTTGTGTGTGATTTATTTTTGGCTATGTTGGGTCTTCGCTGCAGTGCGTGGGCTTCTCATTGCAGTGGCTTCTCTTTGTTTCGGAGCATGGGCTCTAGGCACACGGGCTTCAGTAGTTGTGGCACGAGGGCTTAGTAGTTGTGGCTTGCAGGCTCTAGAGCATAGGCTCAGTAGTTGTGGCACATGGGCTTAGTTGCTCCGAGGCATGTGGGATCTTCCCAGACCAGGGCTCGAACCCGTGTCCCCTGCAATGGCAGGCAGATTCTTAACCACTGCGCTACCAGGGAAGTCCCATAATGGTATCTTTTGATGAACAGGGTTCTTAATTTTAACACAAAAGTTATTAACCTTTTCCTTTAAGGTTAATGTTTTTGCTCTTTGGCTTTTCATTACTGCCTTATGTGAATTATGGCCTAACACTGCTACACTTCTGAATTACCATCTCAGACATTTTTGTATTCTTGTCTTCTTAGAGGAGTCAGCCAAGCATGGCTAGTGCAGCCAACACTCAGTCAAGGCTCTGGGTCCTTATTTGACTTTGCCAGCCTTGCTCCCTTGATATCCTCATGCTTTGAAGGGAAAACAGGGGGTGAGGGGGATAGAGTTCACTGTGTAGCAGAGTGACATCATAGCCTGACCACACCTCTTGTCCTAAACATCACACTTAATGTAGTCTAAGATCATGTCAGCTGACACACTGATGACTCACCTTGAGCTTTCAGCCTAGAATAACCCTAAACCTTTTCACATACCTGACCCATTGTGAACTTGCTCTTTTGCACAAAAATCCACAACTTTCACAGTTTAAACGTATTTGATGTGGACCAATATTTCTATCTTTATAATGTATTACTCAAAAGCCAATATGCAGAAATGATTTGGAATAAGGTTAAATGTTAGAGACTGTCTAAAGAGCAATCCATAATTGGCGCTGCCAAATGGTTCTATAAAATGTTAGTAAGTAGACTCTGTGATGTTCTTCTGGCCACCATCCTACATCTGGCCATTTTCACATTTTTAGTCAAAAGCGTGAATAAAGACACTGATGCCCTGTGTATCAAATCATGGCTGATATGACATTAGAAGAAACAGTAAAATAGAAAATTGAGCAATTTTCTTTTCAATCAAATTCCATTTTAATCTTTTTCTACTCAAAGTCATTTTGGCAACTGTTAGCAATAGAATACCAACTAAATAAATGTTTAACATTCATTACTTTCTCTTTTATATAAACTCAGCCTCCCACCTCTTCCTTTTCCATTAAGAGAATTTTCAGTTCTCTTTACTGTTAAAATTTCATACTTAATCCTCCTGGAATTTTCTATAATTCTGTTTTTTTCCCATTTCTAAAGTGTTTGTTGCACTTGTTCATACTGCTTAAACTTCTAGCACAGCAGTAACCTGGGGGCTTCCAACTCTGTCCACACTTTTTCATATTGCTTGTTCACTGTCTTACCCTGCACACACTTCCTAAACTTCCACCCAGCAGCTGAATCAGGAACTGACCTCCTTTCCTTGTTGGAGTCTCACCCAGTCCCTCCTGAAAAAAATTTACTTTGAGGCTGAAGTGTCAAGCTCAGCAGTAAACAACTTTTATCACCCCTTCAGCCTTGAGTTCTAAAGCCAATTAGAAAACAAACACACAGGCAGCTGTTAATCTGGGTGGGGGGGGGGGATTGGGGGAAGCTCCTCTCCTGAGCAGTCTCCCAATGTTGGCCTCACTTGGCTAGTTGGATACTGAGACTGGATCAGGATATAAAAAACATTCTTGGGGGAATCCTTGGTAGAGGAGGAGGGTTGTTTCTGCGCAAACTGATGTGCTAACAGACTTCGAGTAAATTACTCAATCTCTAAAATTCTGTGCCTTTAATTGTAAAAAGAAGGGTCAGAATAAGTTATCTTAAGGCCCTATTGAGGTTTGAAATGCCATTTCTAAGAGCTTTGTGTTTTCTTCTAGATTGTTCCAAGAAATTTCTTGCCAATAGAAGGGTCATATATTTTGTACCCTAAGCAAATACAAAATAACACTATATTCTTTCCCTAAGAAGGAATCTGTACCTCATCACACACACACAACCTACTGCATTAGACAAGTAAGGTGAGAAACAGTCAAGGTCAGTGTATCGGGAAGGGTTGGCAGGAGACAGCTATTTTGACACAAAGATTTTAATATAAAGAACTATTAAAGTACTGGAGGACTGAAAAGGCAAGAAGGGGACACTGAGGTACCCTAGCAAGAAGCAGTTATCCCTCCGAAGGCGAAGGAAACAAAAGGAAGAGTGGGGATTATTACAGTTTAGAAGCTGGGAGAAGGAATCCCCCAGAGCTGGACCCAGACTTTTCCAGTAGGAGTGCTGGCCAGCTGGTGCTCATATTTCTGAAGGAGTGCAATAAGGCTGTTTCTAGGTATGAGGAAAAACTGTAAACTAAAATAAAATGCTGCTACTCAGGCCAACTGTCACTGCCAGGGTGATGCCACTGCTGCACGAATGTAGACCAGGAAAAGGAAGCAAACGGTTAACAGGAAGTGCAACCTTATTAAATATAGAGCACCTCTGAGTCCAAGTTTCAGGAGTTAATACTTTAGAGTCAGAAATATTTTGAGAATACACCCAGATAAATAAATGTAATCCGCTCTATTGTTACATTCTATCCTCCTTGGCCTAACCTACTTACACTCCATTCTCACACATACTACCCAAATTCGCAATGACATAAATTAGTAAACTTTTGTAATTCTTTTAGAGGCTAGGCTATTTCTGACTAGGTCAGATTTTTGTCCCTGTCCTGAGGAACATGAAGAGATCTGGGCCTCATGGCAAAAGGTAATAGAGGTAGGTCTTGAGTATAAACACCCTTTGCAAAGCAACTGCCCTGGGAGAGGTTATTACAGGATCTTCAGGCAAGAGAAGGCTAGTTTTCTCAGACACGGAAAGCAGGCTTCCACCAAGAAGGAAAGCTCAGAATGACTGGGGTTTTAAGATTCTCAGCTCTGTCCATTTAGATGTTGCCATTCCTAGTTTCAGGGCGCTACTCTTTTCTAGTCCGTGTCCTAAATGAGACATTGACAAGGTTATGTAATTCTAATACCAGCACAAATAAAACTGTGTTCAATTTTTAGCTTTGTGGCATGAAGTAAAGTGCTATGAAACCATAAAAACTCTTGATTCTTTAAGACTTGATCTGAGAGTTTAAAGACATGAGCTTGTCATTTCCTTTCTGTAAATGTTAAGGAGCTTGGTCCCCCAAGGCACTTACTTCAGAAATCGTTTAATCACAATCACACAAAGTGTGATAGTAAGTTGATTAATTATGAGGCCAACACATGCCATGGATTACTAGAATCTTACTTCCCATTGGCAAGGAGCTGAAGAAATGACCAAACCCAAATCCCATCTTTGAAGGTTCCCCCCACCCAGGATCCCATTCTGAGTAACGATTTCTTATATATCAGTCCAATCAAGAGACCAAAACCACACCAGTATTTTAACAGATAATTTAATGGAAAAAAATTGCTAACCAGATGTTGAAGAACTGAAAAGGCAAAAAGGGGACCCTGAGCATCAAAGAAGTAGTAACAATGGGAAGCAACTATCACACCTAGGACAAGGAATAGAGCAAAGAGGATTACTACAGATTAGAAATTTGGAGGAAAGACCCCCATGCACGTGGGACTCAGATCTGAGGAAGGGATTGAAATCTTTGAGGGGGTACAATGAGGCTGGTTCTAAGAGAGTAGGAAACTATAAACTGCGACCAACTGTTAATGCCAGGGTGAGGCACCATCACTATGGTGAGACAGAGGAGGACAAGAATCAAACAGGAAGCAGCAAGTCCTTTTGCCCTCCTCTAGCCTTCTACTCCCCTTCCCCTATAGGCAAAGCCTCATTGAGGCAGCAAGCTAGTAAAGAAGAAACGTGGTTTAGAGGTTCTGCCCCAGATTCACAAAGCAGAGTATATAAGGGTGGTATGAAGTCTAGAGATGACAGCTTAATAATCTGCAGTCCATAGGAAGCAGAGGGTAGCTGCAGAGTCAGGTTCACTGATTATTTGAAACTATTAAAGGATGTATATGGCATTTTGGTCTCCTTTCTGCACAGTGCCTGGTAAATAGCAAGAGCTTAATAAATGTGAGCTATTAGAGCTCACAGAAACCATCACATAGTTAAATAGAGATACCATACTTCCAGTTGCATGATTCTCTGCTATTGCCACTGGGATTCCAACAACCAGGTGCTCCTGTTCTTTCTCCATTCCCACACAGTGCAAGTGGACAGGGGAAAAGTGGAAAAAAATGCAGAGCAGTACCGAGGTAAGAAGCATGACAGAGAAAACAGATGACCAATTGAAATTATAATTGGGGAGGTTAAAAAAAAAGACAAGCATAGTGAAAAAGCACAGTGGATTAACGGGTTTACCTTCTGCCTAGAGAACTATTAGATAGCTGACTTGATGAGATCTAGATGGTTTTCACTGTTTCTATACAATGAATCTGTAGCCGTGGCTTAGGGCAGCAAGTAAACTAGTAAAAAGGTTATCTAGATGGGCAAAGCTAACCCAGATGGAGAGAATGGGTGGGTTAAGCTCAAGATAACTGGTTAGGCACAAATCAGGATGGAAGTGCGTGGCACTTACATGGTCTTGTGTCCTCAGCAGTGCTTAGTTCAGAGTTTTGAAAGTTCTACAATTACCTGGGTTTCTACCCTTGTAAAAGTCATACTTAAATGGAGTGTTTAGAGAATCATTAAGTTTTCAAACCAAGCCAAATTTGGCAGAGCCATGATCTGAGCCTAAGTCTATCTGACCCCAAAGTCTGCCTCTTAACCACCACAAACATGAGGTTCCTAACTACCCTTCACCCACAGATGCCACCATCATTATCAATATGGTCTTCACTCATTTTCCTCTAACCAGTACTAAAGACGGACACATCTGAGATACCTAATTAGTTGAATTAGGCCAACTGCAAATTAATTTTAAAATAATTAGGCCTATTGAAAATTAAAATTTAAGGATATAATGTAATTATCAACTAGCTACTTATTTTCCTTAAAGGAGGAAAATTACACTCTTGAAGACAATAACACTAACATAATAGTCAATAAAAATCCTGTGTTAAGACAGCTTTTCTCACTTAGGCAACATCTTCCTAACTCCAACTACAAACTTTCTTGAAATGAACAATAGCAAGAAAGTCTGATGGGTCAAGAATAACAAATTGTGTAAAACTGGTCTTATTCTTCCCCCACCAACCAACAAGGAATTTTATGCTCTACTGCTGATAGGGTGGAAAGCAGTGTGAAAACATTAAAACTTTACTTAGTTCCTAAAGACGGCATATTTTCAGAAGTTGACCAGGGCTTGTGTCCTTTATATATGTGCTCAAAGGGTATTTTTATTTTTATTTTATTTTATTATTATTATTTTTTTTGCGGTACGCGGGCTTCTCACTATTGTGGCCTCTCCCGTTGCGGAGCGCAGGCTCCAGACGCGCAGGCTCAGAGGCCATGGCTCACGGGCCCAGCCGCTCCGCGGCATGTGGGATCCTCCCGGACCGGGGCACGAACCCGTGTCCCCTGAAACGGCAGGCGGATTCTCAACCACTGCGCCACCAGGGAAGCCCTCAAAGGGTATTTTTAAACTCATTTTACACAGCCTGCTCTATTCACTAGCATGTCTTCTCTGACCCTCTGCTCATGTATTCTCTGAAATGCTTTCTATTCTCTATTATACACCTTTAACTCCATTTATTTTTCAAAATACTCATTCTTCAAAATCCAGCTCGTGTCTCTCTCCTCAATGGATGGAGCCTGTAAGACGGTTTCAAATAGCTGTGTTTTTAAGGAGTCCCTAAACATGATACAATGGCATCTCCTCAAGAGAGAAATTTTAGAATTTCTGAGCTAGAATTGCTCAGGAATGAGCTAACAGTCTACTCTCCTTGTCTCCAATAGGTAAAGTGCCCTTACCCCTTAGTGTAACTTATCTCTAAGATCTCTTCCAGCTCTAAAATTATGTCTTTATGGTTCTATCGATCTAAATATTCCTTCAAACGGTGCGAAATATGTGTATAAACCATTAAATTCTCAAACGGTAACAGAGTTCAGTCAGAACTTACACTGGAAGATCTGAGGCCAAGTGCTCACCTCAGTTCAGGTCAGAACAACAACGACCAACTCGGTTTACTGTCCACGTCTGTGGACTGTACCGCGGATGATGGGTTCACTCCGGGCACACAGTAGGCCCCAATTCCGGACAGAAGCCTGTTGTACAACCTTTCTATCCTAACACCAAGACCTGGCCCTTACTGGTTGCTTTACCGTCTAGAAACAAAGCTGGGTAAAATACCTCAATCCGGCATCACCCCCAGATGCGCGCCGCGACGGGGACCGGACGATGATGCGGAGCAGTGATGCAGGTGCGGTGTCCACCTTGTTTTCCTCCCGGAGCCAGTCGGAGTCCTCGGCACCGGCTCTCCGACAGCCCCAGGTGCCCCAATTCAGCAGCCACCCAGCTCCTCTGCCCCCAGTTGCCCGCCGCGACCCCATTCCCTGGCTGTCCGCCCCGTCGTCCCTTGCCCCTGGCCCTAGGGCACTCACCATCCCAACACCAGGCCGGTGGTCACGATGAAGCAAGTAAAGACCACCGCGATGTAGAAAAGCGGCGAGTACTCGTAGAGCGTTACTAGAAACACCGCAGCCATCAGGGTCTCCTAAGCTAAGCCGGGCTCCAGCCGCTGAGCCCAGTCTAGCCCAGCCGGGCCCTCTCGGCCAGGGTAAAAGCCACCTACGGTGCCCCGGAGCGGACAAACTTTGTAGATCCGCACTAGCCTGGAGCTCCTGCAGACTAGATAGGGGTAGCCTCGCGGGCTGCGGGAGCCTACGTGCCAATCACGAGGCGGCCAGCGGGGCTCGCCCCGCCCCTCCCACTCCTGTCCCGAGTTATTGGCTTCGCAGCGGGGCGGGGCCCCGACTCGCACCACCCCTGGTGTACAGCTAGCGTCTTATTCCGTGGTCTGTCCCAGCGGTCCGCGCTTGTCTGCGGCAAAGTCTGAATGGATGTTGGTGCCAACCCCGCCCAAGACTCAGGTAGTGTTTTCTGATGCCAGAGACAGGAGGCACAGTCCGAAATCCACGTCACAGAGTCAAAATCCTGAGATCCTGCCTATTACATCTGAGGCGGTTGTGGGAGGAAGAGGGCGGCCGGCATCTCAAGTTCTACAAAGTAAAATAACCCCACACCTACTCTTGTTTTATCTACAAAACTTACAAATAGGCACTGTACGAAACACCAAAAAGAGTCTCACAAGCAGTTTATAGGAGCCTTGTCAGCCTTTTCAAGTTCGATTTAATGCTAGAGGAAAATTAGCATTGGGTGTCAGGATTCTCAGAAATAAATCAACTGTCCTCCCATATCCCTTTCTTTTTTTCTCCCCTATACCCCGCAAATTAGAATTAGATATTTGAATGTTTTTTGTATTAATTTTCACCTTAATAATAATTTTAAATATGTATTATGTGTATGTGTATATATGTGCATATATATACATATATACAGTTGACCCTTGAACAACGCAGCTTTGACCTGCACAAGGTCCATTTATAGGTGGATATTTTTCAATAGTAAATACTATAGTACTACACGGTCTGTGGTTGGTTGAATCTGTGGTTGAAGTATCACAGATACCAACTAAAGTTATACCCGTCTCTCTCAACATTTCTACTGAGATCTCATCGGTTTGCGTTTGGTCCCAAGGCCACACCTAGCTGCCACTGAGTCAGGGAAACGCAGCATCCCCGCTACAGATCAGGGATTTGTTACCACGGAAGAAAGGGACATATGTCAAACGTTGTATCAATTTATGTTCCCTCCCTTTTATCCTCGGTTTTGTCATAATTTGATATTGTCACTTAACAAAATCTTGGCTAATGTGAAAGGCAATTTTATTTCAATAAACAATAAAGAATTTTCATAATGAAAACAAAAATATAAGGAGTTCCAAGTTAAAGTGGTATATTAAACATATGCCTGTAAGTTTGCTCTCTCCCAAAACTCCACTAAAACTACATCGAAGGGATTTAAAAAATAAGTCAACAAAAACAAGAAGAACAGGAAATAAAATAACAGCAGCAACATATTGGAAGATGGAAAACAGATGAACAAGGATAATTCACTAGCCAGGCTATTAAAGACAAATCCCAAACCAGCAGTGGAGAAATAGACCCAACCTGACTCACACCAAAGAATTCTCAGAAAAAAGAACAGGAACTGACACAAATTTAACACAAGCCCTTATTTTTCACTTGGATAACTGCTACAACCATTGAAACCTGTAATTTTATTTCCAACATAGATTCATTCTAGTACATTCTACACAGTGCTGGCAAACATTTTCTTAAACACACATATATATTTTTAAACAGATGTCTTATTTCACTCCACTGCCAAAAATTCTTGGTTGTCATGCTGTATGTCCTTGAGAATGAAGTTCCAAGTTCCTTATTTAGCATACCCATCTCTCTATGACCCAGCTCCCACTTACCTCTTACTTATTCATTCAGAAAATGTTTATTGAGGGTCAAATATGTGCCAGACACTGTAGAAAGCAATAGGGATACAATAATAAGCAAAAAGTGACACATCTCTGTTCTCATGGAGTTTATCATCTAATGGAAAAGACAAACATTAACCAAAGAATCTTGAACAAAATATAAAGGCAAAATTATAAGTGCTATTAAAAATAGGTACATGGAGCTATGAGAGTAAATAATGGGGAAATGGGGAATATAAGGAAGATCAAGGAAGGCTTCCCTAAAGAACAGATGGTTGACCTGAGAGCTGATGGAAAGAGGTTTACCAGGCAAAGGGACAGGATGGGACAAAAAGAATTTAGGACAGAAGCTACAGCTTATGCAAAGGCCCTGTGGTGGGAAAATCATAGCATACCTGAGACAATGAAAGGCCAGCATGGAGAGGGAGGAGGAACATGCTATGAGATGAAAACGGAGACATAGGTAGGGCCCAGATCATACATGAGTCTTGCCATTTTAACTACTCAAATAACCTAAGAGCAATGAGAAGCCACTGATATGACTGAAGAAGAGAGTTTTATGGACTGAATTGTGTCCCCCCCCCCACCAAAATTCATATGTTGAGGCCTTAACCCTGAAATGTGACTGTATTTGAAGATAGGGCCTTTAAGTAATGAAGGTTAAGTGAAGTCATAAGGGTGGGATCCGAATCTAATGGGACTGGTGTACTTATTAAAAAAAAAAAAAAAAGACAACACCAGAGATTGCTCTCTGTGTGCACGTGTGTACAGAGAAAAGGCCATAGGAGGACACAGCAAGAAAGCAGCTGTCTAAAAACCACAGAAGAGAATTCTCTCCAGAAAGACTGCTGGCATCTTGATGTTGGGCTTCTGACCTCCACAACTATGAGAAAATTTCTATTGTTTTAGCCACCCAGTCTGTGGTATTCTATTATGGCAGCCCAGGCAGACTAATATAGGGAGCGACATTCTATTTGCATTTTAAATCAATCACTTTAGCTACTGCGTAGAAAACTTATTGGTAGGAGGCTGGGATGGATATAAGTGAATATGGAGATACCAACTAATAGATTCTTTCAAAAGTCCAGAGAAGGGCTTCCCTGGTGGTGCAGTGGTAGAGAATCCATCTGCCGATGCAGGGGACACAGGTTCGTGCCCCGGTCGGGGAAGATCCCACATGCCGCAGAGCGGCTGGGCCCGTGAGCCATGGCCGCTGAGCCTGCGCGTGTGGAGCCTGTGCTCCACAACGGGAGAGGCCACAACAGTGAGAGGCCCGCGTACCACAAAAAAAAAAAAAAAAAAAAAAAAAAGTCCAGAGAAGAAATATTGGTAACTCTGATTAGGAAAGTGATGAGGACTTGCAGTGAAGTGGATTATTAGTTAGAAGTGATTTCAACTGTGAGTGACTAAATAAATAAATAAATAAATAACAGTATCTTACTTGAGATAGAAGTTTATTTCTCTTTCAGGTGAAAGTCCAGAAATAGGTAATGCAGGACTGATTTAGTGCTTCACAGTGCAAGGGACCCAGGCTTCTCTTTTGCTCCACTATGTATAGCCCCCATTCCTAAGGTCACCTCATGGTCCAAGATAGCTGCTGCAGCTCCAGCCACCATGTCCAGATTCCTGCTAGCAAGAGGGAGGAAAAAGAGGAAGAATAAGACACCATTTCAATTTAAGGAAACTCAAAGGATATACGACACATTCTGTTGGCCAAAATTTAACTGGAAGAGAGGCTGGAAAATACAGTCTTTGCTCAGGGTGGCTGTGTGTCCAGTTAAAACTAGAAGGCTCTATTACTTACAGAAGGAGGAAACAGAGTTTGAAGGAGAGAACTCTTGTCACAGAAGAAGTATACAGGACCTAATGATGCATTGGACATGGGGCATGAGAGTAGCAGGAGTTGAAGTTTCTGGCTTCTTCTACCAGGTGAGTGGATGTAGCTGTCATTCACTGAAATTAGACCTTAAATCTCCAATCTCTCACCACTCATCCCTGTTCCCCTTCCCTCATTCCCTCCAAATACAAATCTTAGACCTATTGAATTACCAGTCTTCTAAAATACATTAGAGATGCAGGTATGTGAGGCCTGAAGCACATACCATTTGGGGGGCCCATTCTAGGAGAGTGAATACAAAATCACAAATACAAAATTAACTGTAAGGCCTTGGAAGGGGCCTATGCAAGCAAGTGGCCCCCAAACTTAAACTTCATTCACTTTAGGGTGCTTTAAGCCTCACCTTTACTTTATGTATCACCAAGAACAAAATTGTAAGATACCACGATTGCTAGGTGCATCCTGATTTCAGAGAAGTTAAAGTGTTGGGAGGAAATGAATTTTGAAATCAGTGAAAGAAACTATTTGCAGATTTCAGAATTGGCCATTGTATTAGTTAGGGTTTTCCAGAGAGGGAGGGAGAGAGGGATTCCCACAGTCAGCTCAGCCGTCTATAAGCTGGAGGGCCATTGAAGCTGGTGGAGCAATTCCTGTCCAAGACTGAAGGCCTGAGAACCAGGGGAGTCAGTGATATAAATCCCAGTGCAACTGCGGAAGACCGCTGTGCCAGCTTAAGCAGGCAATCAGGAAGAAAAAGGGGGCGGGATGGGGGCGATATCCTTCCTCTGCCTTTTGTTCTCTTCAGGCCCTCAACGGATTGGATGATACCCACCCACATTGGGGAGGGATATCTACTTTGCCAAGTGCACTGATTCAGCGCTCTCCTCATCCAGAGACACCCTCACAGACACACCCAGAAGTAATGTTTAATCTGAGCAATACGTGGAGAAGTCAACACATCATAGTCGTCACAGCTCTGTACATATATGCTCTTCCCTTTGCCTGAAAGCCCTTCTTCTTTCCTCTTCCCTCTCCTGGCGAACTTTTAGCCATTCTTAAGACTCAGCTGTGAAGTTCCTTTCTCTGGGAAGTCTTCCTAGACACTTCCCAACTCTTGGAGAGATGCCTCTCCCACAGCACCCAGTGTGGATCTATATAGGATCCCCCTGGCCCTGGTGAAAGCATCTGCTCACTAGTCCATATGGCCTACAGATCCCCAGCTCTCCGCGGGCAAGAGTGACACCTAATTGATGTGTGTGCCACCAGCACCTAGCTTATGTCTTGTAGCCACTCAACACCTGTTTACAGAAGAAGGAGAGGGATAGTGGGAGGGGGTTCTTCTCCAGAAGGTAACCTGGCAGCACAAAATACCTATATTAGGCTAAAAAAAGTATAACTCTCACATAAAAGGAAAGAATGGCTCTTCTTTATTATCTATAACTGATGTAATTTTGCTCTAGATAACCACCCCACTAAATAGTGGAAGGGTGAGAGGACAATGGGAGCTTAAACTTATCAGTTAAAGTTATCTTAGTCTCTTCAAGTTTAACTGCCCCTTTTGAGTAGCTGGTCTCTTTCAGGAAAATTCTTAGTCTCTCCTCCTTCTTCTCTTGTTTCTCCCTAAGATGGTATTCAATTGTACAGGGTATTCGTGTGATCTCACGGTAGGGTTGGGAAAACAAGCCCTCACTCTGCACACCTTTGAGTCCTCAGTAAGGTGATGCAGGTTTCATCTGGCCTTTTGTGGCCATGGGCTAGCAACCACTCCTGAGATCCAGGGTTCTAGACATTTATCTCTGGTTGTAAAGCCCTCAAGCACTAGCTTAGCTGGTTCACCAGACTGTTCACCATTTCCAGTGGTACTTCTTTAGGGAACTATGAATGTGTAGCTCCTCCAGCTTGTACCCTGCAGGCCACTGAGAACCTCAAGATACCAAATTAGGCCCCCTCTGCTATTGAACACTGTTGCTCCTGAGTCATATTCAAGGATGCGCAGAGCTAAATGAAAGGCCTCTCCTCCTTTCTCATAGGAAAAGTGGACTGCCTATTCCAATCTCCTCCTGCTTTCCTACAACCCCTCCCCACCCCCCATTCTGAAACTTCAGCCGGGGAGCCCTGCCAGAACAGGCTGGCTATGGCTGCCTGTCATACTTCGCCAAGCCCCTTCTTCTTTTTTTTTTTTTTTTAATTTACTTATTTATTTATTTTTGGCTGCGTTGGGTCTTCGTTGCTGTGCACAGGCTTTCTCTAGTTGCAGCGAGCGGGGGCTACTCTTTGGTGCAGTGCGCGGGCTTCTCATTGCAGTGGCTTCTCTTGTTGCGGAGCACAGGCTCTAGGCACGCGGGCTTCAGTAGTTGTGGCTTGTGGGCTCAGTAGTTGCGGCTCACGGGCTTCAGTAGTTGTGACATGAGGGCTCAGTAGTTGTGGCTTGCAGGCTCTAGAGCACAGGCTCAGTAGTTGTGGCACACGGGCTTAGTTGCTCCATGGCATGTGGGATCTTCCCGGACCAGGGCTCGAACCCGTGTCCCCTGCATTGGCAGGCAGATTCTTAACCACTGCGCCACCAGGGAAGCCACCCCCAAGCCCCTTCTTCTTCCCACGCTGCTCCAGATCAGAAGCGAGACTTTCTCTGCTTCCTACCCTCAGCAGGTACTTTCCTTATGTCATAGCCTCAGTTTTCTCTACCATATGGCGTATATCAAATGCCACTTTTAATTTTGCCAAGGTCTGGATTTTCAAATGTTAATGGAGCTTTACAATTTTATAAAACCTTTCTCCCTTGGTAGTGTCCGGCTTTTTCAAGACTACTGTGTTTCTTCGGATTCAAAAATCCTATTTTAGTAGTCAAAAGCTGCTTGCTTTCTTTTGCATTCCTGACATCACGGTTCTGTTTATCCTTTGAGGCTAATAAATACTTCTGAGTGACCAAAGAGAAGGTCTCATTAGAAATGCTAAAATTACTAACATGTTTTAAAAAATTATTTCTTTTATACATTTTTCTTGGAGCTGCCAATCCCTTCATTCATTTTATATGGACTTTCTATCTCCCATATTATCTCCTGGAAGGTCAAATTTATCTCTGTTTTGGAGACACCAAGAAGAATATGATAAGCATCATGACTTTGAGTTTCAAACTTTGAAACAATCACTGCACAACAGAATTGAATGAATGTGCAATTTGGGTGTGATCTCATAGATGACAGGAATTGTGAAAAATCTTATAGTCCTCTGGCAGAACCTAACCTCTTGTAGCCCATCGAACTTCCATGTCCCTCTAGTAAAAAAAATTTTCATGGTCTTTGATGTTGGGCTTTTGTCATCTGTAAGTACTAAGTGTTAGGAGCCCACCTGAAGCCTGCTCCAACTGAGCTGACACTGATGACTAATGTGGTGTTTAGTCTGTGGCCCAAAGCTTAAGGCATTCACCTAGAACAGCCATTCTCAACTGGGGGTGAATCCTCACCTTTGGGCCCTGACACCATTTGACAATGTCTGGCCACAGTTTGGTTGAGGGGCTACTAGTGTCTAGTGGGTAGAGGACAGGGTTGCTGCCAAATGCTCCCCAATGCCCAGCACAGCCTACCCACCACAGGGAATTATCCAACTCCATATGTCAATATTTCTGAAGTTGAGAAACCCTTATACAGAAAATTCTTAGTAGTTCTGGGCACTTCTCACCAAATCACTGTTTCCACCTTGGTCCAGGCCATGTATTCCCTGGATTACTACAATAGTCTCCTGGCTGGTTTCCTTGCTTCTCTATTTCCCAGTTGGTTCTTCTTTTTTATTATTATTATTATTATTATTTTATTATTATTATTATTATTTATTTTTATTTATTATTATTTTTATTATTTAAAATTTTAATTTTTAATTTAAATACAGAAAAATTCATTATGTCCAGTGTACAGTTCCTATCACCACAACCAGGATACAGAATGGCAGCTCAATTTTCAATGTCTGTATTATGCTGTTTGGGTCTGTTTGTCGCATGAGCCCCTCTGGGCTTAATCTGAGTCTTGGCAGTGGTTTATATTGTAGTTAAGCTCTCAAAGTCTTTGCCATGCTCCTGTGGGTGTGTTCTGCACATGTAGAACTTGGGTATGTGCTCAGTGTCAATCCAGTCTCTTCTCTTCAGGATTTCCTCTATACCCTCTGACTCCCAGAGGCCCCTTTCCCCGTTCTTCTGGCCTGAAAGATGGGGAGCTTCCAGAATATTTGCCCTCTACACTGCTGTGTCAGTCTGCATGACTGAGCCTGTCTTTCAGGTAAAGTGACACGAGAAAAGGGAGAAAAAAAAATAACTGGGATACTGCCATCAATTTTTGTATAACAGGGACCTTTTTCCAAATTCCTCTATGCAGAAAAATGGATTTTCTCTCACGGTTTTAGGTGCTTGAGCCCCTGCCCTGCTGTAACAGTGCCAACTTGATTGGTGTTGCCCTCAGGGCAGGGCTAGGAGAAAAAAAAGGGAGTTTCCTTCCACACTCTCCTTTCCCAGGGGCCCCTTTTCGCCATCCCCAGGCTAGAAGGAAGGGTTCCTTTTGGAGGTTTTGCTGTTGCTGCTTCGCTGATTCAGACCACTCTCAAGTCAGGCAGTAAAGGAGGAAAAAGAACTAGAAAACTTACCAGCACAATAACAGTCATTTGTCAAGTTCTGAGTTCCTGCTGTGTAAGGCCTAAAATGAAGGTGTAATATTATGTGTTGCCTTGATATCTGGTGAAATTGGGAATGACCTAATGGTGAGTTTCTATCCCCACTCCTCTCCCACGGACAAGGTCCCCTAGCCAAACAATCCTCCTTATCAAGGGGACCAGGCACAGTGCCTGCTTATCCCTGAGTACCGGGTTTCAGTTTCCTTCCAGCTCGTGGAATTATTCAAATAAGCCAGTCACATCCTCCCGCAGGACCAGGGGGCACCTCACCCTCTTGATGCTACAAAGCCTGCCTCCCACAGCCTCTAGCTGTTCACTCTGTTTCCCAGGGCATGGCATTTGGTGTTCCCCTCCCCCAGACTGTGAGTGTATGTGACTAAAAAACTGCTGTCAATTTCACCTGTCCAGTACTGGGTGTTGTGTGTTCAGCCATCTCCATAATCCTAGGGAGAGGATCCCTTCCTCACAAACAGGATGAAGAAGAGGTGATCAAAACACTTCCTTTCTCAATCCACTAGCTATTTTGCTATTATTCACTCTTCAGAGTACTCTGGTAGTTGTTTTTCATATTCTCTCCAGAGCTTTTAGTTGTAATCAATGGGAGAGAAAGACTGCAACTTACTTACTCCATCTTGGCTGGCTCTGGAAGTCACTTTATCCCTACAGTCTAACACAACAGAAGGATCCTTTTAGAAGGACACTGAAGTCAGAATGATTCTGCTAGGGGCTTCTCTGGTGGCGCAGTGCTTAAGAATCCGCCTGCCAATGCAGGGGACATGGGTTTGAGCTCTGGTCCGGGAAGATCCCATATGCCACGGAGCAACTAAGCCCGCGTGCCACAACTACTGAGCCCGCGTGCCACAACTACTGAGCCCACGTGCCACACCTACTGAAGCCCGCGCGCCTCGAGGCCGTGCTCTGCAACAAGAGAAGCCACCGCAATGAATAGTAGCCCCAGCTCACCGCAACTAGAGAAAGCCTGCGCTTAGCAACGAAGACCCAAAGCAGCCAAAAATAAATAGATTAAAAATATAAATTAATTTTAAAAAATTGTTTAAAAGAATGATTCCGCTAAAATGCCTAACAGGTCACATCACTGCCCTGCTCAGTCTCTCCAATGGCACGTCCTTGCGATGATTTACAAGGCTGTACGGAATCCAGCCCTCTAATCGCTCTGACCACACCTACAACTCACTCCAGTCCTTTGACTGCTGTTTTGTCCCCTATAACAACATGCATGCTTCTGCCTCAGGGCCTGTACAGTGCTATTCCCTCTGTGTGGGATGTTCCTCTAGATATCAACATGCTTAATCCCCACAGTTTCAAATCTTTGTTCAGACATGACCTTCCTAGTGAAGACTAGGATGACCTCCCTATTTAAAATAAAAATCCCTCCTACCCTGCACTCCCAATCTCCCTTTTCCAATTCTTTCCCCCAGCACAGATCCCCTTCTAACTTATAATATTTACTAATTTACTGTGCTATTGTCTGTTACCTCCTCCCCCCCATTAGAATGTTAGTTCTAGGATGGTAGGGATTTTAGTCTGTTTTGGATCTTGGCACCAGGACAGAGTCAATGGGTCCTCAATAACTATTTGTTGCATGAATGAATATGGAAATAATAGAAACACTTTAGCATGGCTGCCAATACAGAGAATGGAAGACTTAGAAAAATTCAGGCCAGAAAAGATTATTCTAATTCTGATCTTCCCTCGATTTTTAATTAGAATACTCCTTTCCTTTCGACCCTGATCTTGTCTTGACGTCAAATGCTTTCCTGAGATAAAACACATTTCAGTGACCTCAACACAGCTTAGTATTTATAGGTTCTTGAGTTTTTAATAGGGGCTACCCAGGCAGAAAAGTGCTAGAAAACAGTTTGAACTTTTCCCCCTCAGAATAACCCAAGCCTGAACAGCATTCCCAAACCTCATTTAAAATGAATGTAATTTTTTTTCCTGGTTCAAAGGATATTCTACAGACTGAGTTGAAGTAAAATTTCTGTACATAGTCTATATTCATTTTACACCCTCCACATAATATAATAAATCACATTTTCATCATTGTCCTTTTCTTGTCAGTGTACTACTCTGCCCAACCTCTCTGGGTCTAACATGAGACCAGCCCATTTCATAGCCATTAGCATTTAGGAAACATTAAAAGAACATGAAAACAACATTAAAACCAACATGAAAATTAAATAAAAATTAAAAACATAAACATTAAAAACATTAAACATAAACATTAAAAACATTAAAACAACATGAAAAAGGAAAATAATGGCTTTACTATTTACCAGGCGAAATGTCATGTATCTAAATGTTAATTTTCTCACTTTTTCCTCCAATTCCTCCTGTAGGTGGAGAGAAGAGATGGGAAAAGATGGGGGTGGGACAGAATCTTTGATAAGTCTAATATAACTGTTCATGGACCAGTAAAAATCATTTTCTCTTCCACCATTTCTTATATGGTACTACATGTCAAATTTACCAGTTCCCTTGTCATAGTAAAAAGTACTGGGGTGGGGGGGCAGATCACTAAGAGAATGTAGTTGAGCTGTGGAATTTCTTATAGCTAATCCTTCTAGTTTTATAATTTATTAGAAAACATAGGTATTGTATCAAATTAATTTAGATATTTTGAACTCTGATTTAATGCTACTTATTAACATGCTAACAATTCATTAAATTTAATATTAAACACAAACTTTAAAAATTCTAATAATTCAGTCTAATACTAATGAAGAAGGATGGAAGTAGGAGCATGTTCTGGAATTTTCTTTTTCTTTGCTTCTTTCACGCTTTCGGCAAATATGAATTGAGCATCTACTATGGACGGGGCATCATCCTAGAAGTTGGGGATAAGCTGTAAAAACCGTGAGATATTGCCTCAGGCAGCTTCTTTCATTGAAGGCACCTGTATGAATTCTGAGTTCGAACCTTACTTCTTCTAAACTACTTTCCCCACTACATTCAAAAGTAAACTTGCTCCAGTAAGTCGGCACCTCCTACAGAAACGTCTTAATGCGCGATTAGACAACGGCTCTAGATGAGAGCACTCATCTAGACATCAATCATCATTCAATCATACTTCAATAAATAAACACCATTGAGAAAAGAAATGTATTAACCAAGTCCCAGAAGCTGGTAGGAGTCGCGGGTAGGGTTCCGGAAAGGGTGGGAGGGAAGCCAGGGTTAACGCACACATCTACCACTGAAATCGTTGACTTAATCATGTCACCAGGAAATTGATCTCAGAGCTTGAGGAAAGTTAAAAGGAAGCAAAAACTGGCTTGAGTTTTAAGAGTGTAATTTGGCACGGTCGCCCATTCCCAATCAGACAGGGCATCCATCACTACAGAGATTGAAGAGCAAGCAGGCGCTCGCGTTTCGGCTAATTTTGAGCCGCGCAGCCCGCCGTCCACCATCACGTGCCGGCCTGCCGCTGCCGCGTAGCTTGGTGGGGGCGGATCTGCCAGGCGCCGGGCAGGAAGGGAGGCGGCTGTCGTGCCATTCTTAAAGGGACCCGAGGGAAGGCGAAAGGCTGCTGACGCCCGGAAGGAAAATGGTGAGTTGCTCCCGGGGAGGGTGGGGGCCGGCCGGAGGTCTGGGCCAGCCCGCCGGGCTTTCCTGTTTGCCAGAACCGGTCTCGGCGGGCAGCGCCTGGGGTGGGTCGGCGGCCGCTTCCGGCTCGGCTGCTGGTGGGTACCCACCGTCAGAGTCTTGGCCTCCGCCCGCGGACGCAGCCGCCTCTCCTAAGGGTAGCATCCTCCTGCCGCGCCCGGGGTCGAATCACCCAGCGGGCTTGGCGACTAGGGTGCGGCCAGAGGGGGTGGGTGATTCTCACCGGGTCCTTCTGGATGGAGGGCTCTAGCTGCTGCTGCGCTGAAGGGTCGGAGGGGCCGGGGGTCTAGCCTAGCCGAGGGCTGCCCCAAACGCCGGCATTTTTCCCAGGGCCCGGGCCAGGCCCAAAGGGCTGGCGGAAGCCGAGCACTTTCGGCCTGGCCGCCTTTGCGGGGGAGGGCTCGAATTCTGACTCCATTCTCTCGGTCTCGCCTTAGTTTCCTTTTCCTCCTTCCCCTGGCCTTCCTCTAAGGATTTCTCCTTATCCTTGCTTTTTTCGAGTTATGGCAGTTGGAAATTTTTTGACCCAGTGCTTTGGCCCTTGGCCTTAAAGTAACTGTCAAAAGCTTAGTTTTGCATGGTCTGGGGGTTCTGGCTTCCGTCTCGTATGGGTTCGACCCCGCGCTCAAAAATAAAGTGTAGAATTAAATTAATTACCCAACGAGGATCTCCTGGATCTTTCCCATCGGGTTTTAAAGTATGCTTCTCGTGTCTTTAATTACAAGCAAAAAACAAAACTCCCACTGTTCTATTCTCTGACCTCCCACTCATTGCTCAACCCACTTACATCGAATAGATCTTGTCTTGGTCACTAAATCCAAGGGGCTCACTCTTCAATTCTCATGTTTCCTGACCTTTCAGCTGCATTCTGGGTGTTGATCACGCTCCCCTCTTTGAAGCATTTTCTTCCCTCGTGCTTCCCCCTTGACTTCTAGGATACAGAACTGGTTTTTCTCCTACATCGTCTCCTGTTGTTGGTCTGTCTGTGTCCCATGCATTGCTCCTATGCTGTACATCACAAGTAGGAGTCCTAGGCTCCATCCTAATGCTTCATTTAACATTCTGTATTTTTTTTCTCCTTCGTTTCTTACCTACACTCATAACTTCAATTACCACTTACCTATATGTAGATGACTTGTGAATTTGTAGTGCAGACCTTGCTTCTGAGATCCAGCACAGATATTTATATTCCCACTATTTAGTTAACATCTCCTGGGAAGCTTTTCCCCACTTGAGTGCCTCAAAGCCCCCTCAGTTTGTCCAAAATAGAACTCATCTCTTTCCCCTCAAACCTGGTGTTCCTCGGTGTTCCTTAACTTAGTGAAAGGTAGCACTGTTTAAGTCTTACACAAGCCAAAAAGCTTAGGAGTCACCATTTTTACTGATCCACCCCCTCCCAGTATTGTCTGTCACCAGCTCCTTTGTGGTGGTTAAGTGTGGGCTAAAGTCAGGCTGTCTGGCTTGAGTCCTGGCTCCCCTAGTTGCATAACTTTGGGGAATATACTTAACCTCTCTAAATCTTAGTTTCTTGCAAATTGGGTATAATATAATACCCATCTAATGGGATTGTTTTGATGATGAAGAGAGATCCATGTAAAGTACATAGCACAGTGTTTTCTCATAGCGTTTAATACACGTTAACAATTGATTAACGGAATTCACCTGCTTCTCTTTATCCTCATCAGTCTGTCTAAGCTACTTTTCATCTCTCACCTGGACTAGGCTTGTCAGTTAACTAGTCTTGGTCTATTTATCCAGTTGCTCTGCCTGTTTCCTGCATGCAGTCTGATCACTTTCCCTGTCACCACCTACTTAAAACACCTTAGTGGCTGCCTTTGCTCATAGGATAGAGACCAAAATACTTAGTATGACCCACTGGGCCCTATGTGGTCCAGCCCCTGCCAGCCTCCTCTTGTACGTGTTACAGCTCGTTCTCTGTGCTTGAGTCACACTGGCCTTTCGTTATCTTAGATGTGCTGTGTTCACTTTAATCAAAGGGTCTTTACATAGGCAGTTTGGGTCCTTTAGATGCCTTTTTCAGGCAAGTCTCCTGTAACCATGCCGTTGTCACTAGTCATAAGTTCTCATAGCATCAAGTTTCTCTCCTTTCTAGCTCTTATCCTAGATACAAACAAGTGTGTATTTTTTCACCTGATGATTTTGATGTACGTCTGTTTTCTAATAGACTTAATAAGCTCCTTGAGGGGCCCATAGTTTTTACTTACTTTATATCATTGTATCCCTAGTACTTAGCACGTGCTGACACTCATTAAATGTTCATTGTGTGGATTATCCAATAAATGACCACTTGAGTTCAACTCTCCACTTTGTATGTTAATATTTACCATATAGTGTTGTTTTCAGGGTTATACTGATTTTCAAATGCTTCTGTTGACTGGAAGCATTAGAGTTGGCTGAGCCGTGGTCCTTTTTCTTGTAGGAAGGAATTTTTGGCCTTATTAAGGTATTGGGAGGGGTGAAAATGGAAACAAAAAAGCAATATAGATTAAATCACAGCATGTTTTTCACTTGGTTTACTATTCTTAGAGTGTCAGGATTGCACAAGCAGCTCTGAGTATCAGAACTGTAAGATAAGACTCATGACAAATTGCTCTTTGCCTACAAAAATCTAAAGTATTTATTAGTTTCTACTAAAGGGTTCTATCTTTGGTTGATGAAAGATTGGAAATTCTAGTTTTCTGATTTATATCTCTTTCTTGAAAGATAGGAAAAAATAGACTAGGCTTGAATACTGCTTTCAGGAAGCTCCATATGACTTAGCATTTCTTTCTCTAAAGAGAAGTAAAAGGATGGACATATATGACTCCTACAGGAGCCTAATTTATTGGATAATATGTATTGGTGGGATGTACCTTCTAATTGTATAAATAGCACATCCTATGGTATATCATAACTTATATGTTACCAGTGTTATGAATTTAAAGGACAACTTAAAATTGATAGCTATTTACTGTTGTAACATATGCTCTTATTTACCCAACACAGGATGAAAAAGCAGACTTTTATTAAATTTTCCTTTTAACTTAAAATTTGAAGCCTTAATTCTTTCAGATTGTAATGAGACATGTATTTGGCATTGGTCTCAAAACTCTTAATTTTCTGAAGAAGTGGGTGGTGGGGGGAGACCCATATATGAAGAGACCAAAGAATGTGGACCTTGTTTGGAACCTGACTCAATCAAACTCACTGTTAAAAAAGAAAAAAAAGGGGGGGGGGATTTGAACTTAGAACTCTACTTGAATAATTCACTGGAATTATTATTAGGTTTTTTTTTAGGTGAGATAATGTTATTGTCCTTATGTTTTTAATGGCACATACTGTCATTTTATTAATACATATTAAAATATTTATAGTTAAAATGATTTGGGGCCTTTCCTATATGACGGTCCATGGGGGCAGTATTGAGGGTTTTGGATGAAATAAGATTAGCTATGTGTTGATAATGGTTGAAGCTGAGTGTTAAGTGCATAGGATTTCACTATACTATTCTCTGCTTTTGTATGTGTTCAAAGTTTACACATTAAAGAAAAAGATTTCCATCCACATGCTTGCAATCAGTAGTGCATTTGTACCACTAAAAGAATAGTGCTTTTGATAATTTCCTTGCCAGATTTCTGGAGAGGAGTTTCTAATATTTTTTCATAATTTATAAAAGGTTCTTTGAGTGTTTATATTTGTTTCATCTGGTTTTGCTTTCATAATTCTTAATAGCTCCTTTTTTTGATCCCTGTAGTCATTTAATTAAGATATAAAATGTAATCGTTCTTTACTCTTATGGTTTATTGTTCATACTTTTGCTTCTTTTTATTTTTTTCATAGTTGTGAGACTCAAAAATGAACTAAGGCCTTATTAACTCTAAGTGTAATAAGATGATTTTCCTGTTCTTGCTGCATAGTGCAAAAATATTATACTTTCTAACAGCAATGGTCCTTGACTTTTCCCTTATTCTTCCCTTCCTCTACAGTTCTGATGAAATTGCACATTATTATGTGTCTAGTTCTTTGAGATATTTAGTATCCAAAGAGAAAGTATACCCTACATATAAGATGAACAAATGTGTATAATTTAATAATGTAGATACAAAGCTTGGTAGATTTAAAAGCTCTTTAAGTGTTCATGTGTTTCACGTTAATACTTTCACATAATTATGACATTTGTAGGTGTCAGTATACCTTCTTAAATGTATTAGGTTTTATAACTTTAACATGTACATATGTATATTGAAGTCATGGCATTTGATAACATGATTTTTTTCTTTTCTAGAGTGAGTCTTTGGTAGTCTGTGATGTTGCTGAAGATTTGGTGGAAAAGCTGAGAAAGTTTCGTTTTCGCAAAGAGACGAACAATGCTGCCATTATAAGTAAGCTAAAAGCGATTGTCTCCGTTACATGGTCTTAGTTTGGAGTTTGGCTTTATCCTATAGCTACATCGAATAACCTGAACCTTTAGAAAGTTACCTCCTCCAGTTTTAATTCCCCCCTCACCAGCCCCCACCTGTTAGGTCACTTTAAAAAGTAACAGCTACTGTCACAGAACAGAGGCAGAGTGTCCTACCTCTGCCCTCAGCTGCCTACACAGCTCTGGAGAAGATGATCATCTTCTTGGTCACTTGGTTATTTGTAGTGACCCATCCAACTCCATCCTTTAACTTCTCAGGGGACTAAAAATAGCCTGGCCATTCATCCTCAAACAGACACCTTTGCCTACACCTAAAGTGGTACAGTTCAGCATTATGTTCAAAGTGATTTGAGGTCTTAATTAAATTGTAGACTTGAATTCTAGTTTCATGGAGAGTACTTTTTTTTTTTTTACGGTACGTGGGCCTCTCACTGTCGTGACCTCTCCCGTTGCGGAGCACAGGCTCCGGACGCGCAGGCTCAGCGGCCATGGCTCACGGGCCCAGCTGCTCCGCGGCATGTGGGATCTTCCCAGACCGGGGCACGAACCCATGTCCCCTGCATCGGCAGGTGGACTCTCAACCACTGCGCCACCAGGGAAGCCCTGGAGAGTACTTTTAAGTGTCACTGACTTTTGACAGTAGAAAGAATGATTTGTATATTGCCTCTTCCACTGTGAACTGTATGTGATGTTATGCAGATTTCTTTTATATTCTTAGGTAATATTTAATATGTGGGTAGTGATTTAGAAAGATGAAGGATGAGGGGGTGAGAATGTAAAACTCTATATACTGTTAACAGAGATGCACTGGCAGATGTGAATTAATGAGGTGGTGACAGCTTGTTGAATTATGGTTCTTTTACAAACAAATACTACAACATAGGCATATAGTTCTTAAAAGTGACAATGTGTGTCAGTGCCATTTTGCCACAAAGAGTAAAGCTATTTGAGATCTATTGTGTCTCACAGGATTTATTATGAAATTAGTGCAAAATAAAAAATTGGATAACTTTTCAGAGTAATGGAAAAGAATACAGGCATAGATTATCTAAAAATATTTCAGTTTGGCTTTGGGGTCTGTTGCATGTAGAGATATCACTACTATTTGGTAATTCACTTTCTCAGAATACTCATACTGCACCATGAAATCCTGACTCTGGAGAAGCTGGGAATCTGGAGGTTGTCTGTCCTAACCCTTGCAACCCTTTCACTTGCAATTCTAACCATGTGCAATAAACCAGTCTCAGTCACAATGACCTTTTCAGACCTTTTCTTATCATCTAGGAAGTGCATTTGAGTTATGAAGTTCTTCATATACACAGTAAATGTAAGGAGTTGACATAAAGTTCTAAATTAACAAATTAGGTGCTGGGAATTCTGGGTTTAAAAGATTTAAATGCTGACTGCATGTAGAATCAAGCTTGTGTTTTATGCTTGTGTTTCTTCCTGTTTTAATTTTGAATGCCAAAAAAAAGGGCTAGGACTCTGCGGGTTGGGTAGATCAAGTCACATTAGAATCACAGTTTACTCATACTATATTTTTATTTTAGTGAAAATTGATAAGGATAAACGCCTGGTGGTGCTGGATGAAGAGCTTGAGGTTTGTTGGATCAGCTAAATATAGTTTTATCATTAAGCAATTATTGCCCAAAAGATGCTATATTAGTTACAGTTACTTCTAAAGCGAGTTCTAAACCTTTAGACATGATCATTATGCTTGAAAAGCATGTTCTAATCATTGTGTAGTGCATTGTCTTGCTAATATAATCACCTTCTATAAAACATTAATGAAATCCAGGGTAATAAGTAGTAGAAGTTAGGGCTATATGTCTGGTAAAAACTGAATCAAGTTTATAACTTGCTTCTAAATTGGTTGGCCAGTAATTAAAAACTAAAGCCCTTTAACCTAAGTATTTAGTTTGTCGAGTTAAGTAACTAATTTAGAGTGAAAAGAAATTAGCTTTTTTCCCCTAAATCAGATATTGTTGTTGCTCTGAGGAGTTGGCTTATCTCACTATTTCCTGACAATTGGAACATGAGCGTAGACTACTCTGCCTCTCAGCCCCATGTTTAGTTGATACACAGAGCTAAGCTGAGTGGGCTGGAGTAGGCTTTCATTGCACTGAGGTTTTAATAACCTCAGCTTATGTACAATTTAGTAAAATAAAATTTTATGTTGTGATATAAGGTTATGAATTTATACCTATTAGTAGAATATGTGCTTGGTATATCTCTTAAGAATTTATGGGTAAGAAAATGTTTAAAAGTTGTTTTCTTTATGGTTCCAGGGCGTTTCACCAGATGAACTTAAAGATGAACTACCTGAACGACAACCTCGATATCCTTTTCTTAGTGCTTTAGAAAGATTTGTTTTTTTAAGTGGTCACTGTTTTATTTATGGAGTTCATTTGTTCAACTTTTAAAAGACATATTTTACAAAATTTTCTTCTACACCATGATCATGACCAAGGAAGAGAACCAAAAAATTAATATTATTTTTTAAAAGTTCCTTTTATTTTTACATGTTTATAATAAAAATTGAGAAAGAGAAAAAAATCCATATTAAATCTATACTTTTAATAAATTTATTTGTGAGAGAGTATAAGATGTTATAACTTTTGGGGGGGGCCCATTTATAATTTTGTGGAAGGATAATGAATAATGAAGGTGTGGCCTAAACGGATAGGATAGAAATTTGCCACCCACTAGCTCCCCTGGTGCGTGTTTCCTTTCAGAACTTTGTTGATAAGTACTTGTCTCAAACAGAGCAGTAATTTTAGTTTCCTTAACTTGAGAAAAACCTTCATTGTATATAGTTATAAGTATCAACATGATGATGGAAGAGTTTCATACCCTCTGTGCTTTATTTTCTCCAGTCCGGTTGGTAGGTGAATTTCTTTAAATAGTGCATATTTGGTTCTGATCAAATTAAACCATTTGTATACTAGACAAATTTTATGCTCGTTTTAAGGAGGAGAAGTATTAAATAACCTAAATTGCAGTATATGTGCATGCACATACACACATGAATGCATCCCTAAAAAGAAGTTACTATAAAGCATCATCTCTTAGAACTTGCTTTTCTTAGGATAGATTCCTAGAAGTGTAGTTAGGTCAAATTGTACAGACGTTTTAAGGAATTAGAAATGTAATGACATTTTAAAATATCCAAAGTACAGTTTCTTTATCTTTATTTATAAGTATGTGAACTATGTGTATGATTATGATATATATTGGGTGTTTATCTTTAAAATAGTAGTTACCAGTGATATGCCTATAATCTTGAGAATAGTCCCAGAGTAGCTTACATTGGATATTAAAATGGCTTATTGGTATTTAAAGTATCCATTATCACCAGGACTCCCACTTCTCCCACCGTTCAGGCCCACAATGAAGTCTCTGCACACTGAACTCCTCCCTGAACTTTATTATTTGTATCATTTATGTAGCCCTTAAAATATACTGCAGTCTGTTTTTTAATTAATATGTAAACAGACCGTAACCTTTCTTCAGAGTCAATCTCCTGACACTGCTGACCCAACAGCATCCCCAAACCTATATATATTAGGCCTCTGTAAAATTGATCTTGATATTTACCATCAGAACTAAATGCTGAAAAGTTTTAAAGTATTTGCAAGGCTCTAAAAGTCAAGGTCTTGAGAGATCTAGCCTCATTTATTTTTGCTGACCTAAAGCCTTGTTCATTAGTAATATAGCTGTTTCTCTTTGTGCAGGCAGTATGCAGTGTAAGACTCAAAATACAGCCTTTACACATTTAGACAGAAGTTGTTGTAAACTTGATAGCATAGGAAATCCTAAATGTGTCATTTTTATAAAGTAAATAATGAAAATTCATCACTCTTTCAAAATTTAAGTCTCATTTCTACTCTGATCGCTCTCTTCCAGGATGTAAGCCTGAACAACAGATGATGTATGCTGGGAGTAAGAATAAGCTAGTCCAAACAGCTGAACTCACCAAGGTGGTATTTATATTTGACTAACTTGTTGAGAGAATTTTTTCCCTTTGTAAATAGAGCAATACCCAAGTAATCTGAAGAGTTAAGTATTTCTTTATGTAGGTGAAAGTTATTTAGAACAGAGCAGTAAACTAGAGCTTTTCATTAGTTGGAAATAGAATGATAGAAGTCTTTAACCAAAAGTGTGTTTTTGGAATGAAAATTATAAGTTGATTACAAGAACTCATATTCAAAAAATAACATATTCAAAATATAGGTGGCTTTAGAAAACTACTCAATCTATTGAGAATTTTTCATCTTCCATAATGTAATTTCTAGTAGATAAATGCAGCATTTGAAGCTTCTCTGGGCCCTTTACCATAGACTAAGTGAACCAAATTCTGTGCAGGAATTCCATGCTATGCAGTTAACTGTATTGTTTCCAAATCTAAAATTAAATTTTTAAGAATACATATTAGCTTTATTAAGTTAGAACATTCTGTTTCATATGGGACACCTGCTTCAAGATTTAACATGTTCCCATTGTTTTATGGCATTTTTGAAGGTTAAAGGTAAGAGTGGTACTTGCTTTCAAACTTTATTTAACTTCCATGTATTAGTTTGAGTTGAAAATGTATATACATTTAACGTTTTGAAATAGAATTTTACATCACTGGAATGGTATTAAATAATATTTCCAGTTTTATTTTAAGGAGAGCATCAGGGTATTCCCCTTGGGTGCTTAATTATCAACCCAGGTGATGTTTTTAAGTGCCCTCTGCTTTTTCCCCTTAGCCCACCTGATTGTCATTGATACCACCAACTTATCAACACTACTTATCCTCATTTGTACCACGGGAATATGCTGGAGTTGCTCTAAGGGGATTGGGTGATTAGGAAGGAGCTCTGTTAACAGGCTCATGTCTGTTCTAATCCTAGGCATGCCCTAAAATGCTGGAATTAAGGCATTACAATTTACAAGTTACTTTTACAAATAATCTGATTGAATCCTCACCACAACTCTGTAAGTTGATGGTGAAACTCCTGTTCTTAGCTGGGAAAATTGAGGTTCAGAGGTTGAATGACTTGCGTAGGGTTGTATATTAGTACATTTCAGAGCTAGGATTCAAACTTTCATCTGGCCTCAGTCCCATCCTTTGTGCTCTATTGCACTGTCTTTTTATAGCCGTTATTCTTTCTGGGCCTGTGTGTGTTCAGATTCTGGCTAGAGATTTGTGGCTGTGGACCCCTACTCTATCCTTATAAAAACAGCTGGTATTTCCTCCACCTGTGGAGGATCAGCACCAGTTCTTCCAGTTCCTAACTGGATTGATTTTTAAGTGTATACTTGGTTCTCTCTTTTAGTGGGTAATATTTACAAAACTACTCTTTTAGAACATTTGTAGATTTGTGCTTTTAAGAGTTTTGATTTTATGCTGTCTTGATTGCTAAACTTTGGTAACTGAGGCCCTAGCACTTAGAGAAACATAAAGGTATATCTAATTTACACAGATAAGTCATGACCAACATGAAAGGAAGGAGAATTTGGTATTTAATACTCAAATATACAAAATATTTGATTTTTTTCTTAAGGTATTTGAAATAAGAAATACTGAAGACCTAACTGAAGAATGGTTACGTGAGAAACTTGGATTTTTCCACTAATGTGAACTTCTGTGTTTCTAAAGTATTTATGTATTAACCTGACCATACTGGAACCAGACATAAATACTTATTTATGCCTAAAAATGCACTGTTATTTACAGTTTGTTACCTGCAGTAAAGAAAAATTCTTCATTTGTTCAAAGTTTGAACAAAGGGGAAATCATCTTCATAGTAATGAAACTTTGTAAAGTGTTTCCTTATATTTGTAATTGTTAGGTGGACTACTTCTCTCCAGGGACTTTTTGCACTCTTGTGACTAATTTCTATAACTTATGGTTCAGAATTTGTTACTATTTACAGACACCATTGGAAAGTGGGTATTAGATTGTGATAGACAACAGTTGCCTCCTTTTGACAAATACTGGATATTAGCAGTTTATATATGAAAATAGCATATTATCACTTGTCAAATCTTTGAAATCAATTTGGGATAAAAGACTTGAGTGACCCAATTTTGAGCCATGAATAATAACTTACTATAGTATAATCTGCATTACAAGCATTTTTTCATCAATTCCATGCCTTCTTAATTTTCTATATCCTTTTAATTAAGTCCAGAAACTTTTCATCAATCGCTTGTTCTTAAGGTCTGTAAGTTAGATTTTATAGTAAAGTTATGACTATTAGGTTCTCTTCTTATGGAAAATAGTATTTTAGTCTTAGAAATTGGTGGATTGTAACTAATCAAGGGCCTCATTCCTGGTTGTGTCATTTCTATATCGTTTGGAATCTAGGTTAATAACACTTTATTTATAAAGCACCTTTTAATGTTGTCCTGTGAATACTAGTTATTTTACATGTGTTAATACTATGCCTTTGATTTGTTAGCTTTAAATTTAGTTTAAGACTTTTACACTGCCAGTATTCCAGATTTTGTGAAATTAATACTTTTGTAAAGGGTCCAAGTAAAACAATTTTCTAATATGTGTATCTGAAATTTGTAATAAAATCAACGTGATATTTTAAATTCCAACTATCTACTTGCATTGGTGAATATATGGCAGTTGAGAGTTATAATTTGGGGCATATTTGTGATTAGTTTTGTGCCATAGGAAAAAAAATGGTTATCTTAAAACTTTGGCCATAGTTAATAACATTAACACATCAATAGAAATCTCATCTTACATCCTAAATGTCAGAATATATTCTAAACTGGACACCTGTCTTGTTAGATGATGGCATCCTTGGCATTTTTAAAGCAAGGATTATGATATATAGTGTACTTTAAAAACATATGAGTGACTGTTTAAGATTATCTTGACATTAATTTGACAAAAGGTCTTGAGACTCTAAAGACTACCCAGATTTGGTGAGTGAATTCTGATATTAAGAATATCTTAATAATTTCAAAACTAGCAAAGGCTTTTTTTTAATGTTGGTGTATCTCCCATTCATATGTGCTTTGCATTTTTTTAAGGTTTCTGTGCCAACTTTAATAAAGAGGTAAAGATAGTTGGAATTTTCACAATATTGAATCTTCTATTCCAACACTGTTTGGCTTCACTAATCTAAAAAACAGGAAGCAATAGGAAGTTAGTTGGAGGTGAGGAAGTGCTAGAGGGGCTATTTGTTTTGGTTAATGAATGGGAAGGGTTCTTTATTCCAATTTCCAGAGAGAGAGAACTTCACCCAGGAAGTTTAAGAATTCTTTAAACAGCTATTTTGATATTGGAGAATAATGCTTATAATTCTGCAGAAGTGCAAATGTAATCCAAGTGACTGGACACTTCTTCTAATGTTTGTGAATGAAGGAAATGAGATTTTGTTTCATCAGGTTCGCAGCAATAAGAGAATCTAGGGCTGCAAGAATGTATTTTTTAGTGAGGTTCCTTATTTTGTCTTGCATGTTTTAGGTGTTTTTTTTTTTATTTTTTTATTGGAAGGTCCTCCATAATGTCTGATAATATTGACCTCCATACACAGAACTCTTAGCTCCCCTGTTCTCTAACAGGGACAGAGAGCTGTGATAAACCATGCTTTTTTGAGCTTGTCTGACTCCTTATTGATAACATGTATTTTTGCAAGACAATAGATGAGGTTAGGGGGATCAGTGGAACATTTTTTTCACTTCCTTGGTCCTATAGGGAGAGTTATAGGTTCCTTGACCTACAGTGTTTTTTGTTTTTTATATATATTTCCCTTTCATCTAACCAAATTTTGCATTGTTCTTTTAAAGTATATTTCCTATTTAATCTCTTTTTCTGCCTTCTCCCTAATAGTAACTCCAGATTTTGTAATTCCGGTTTTTACATTCCATTTATGGTACAGCCATTCCCATTCAGCCTTCAAACTTGTCTTTCCTTTTTGGCAGCAGCTTTTTTCCTGGGAACCTCCTTCATGGTCTTCTAAGTCACCATTAGTTTTGAAATTGTTGGCCTTGTATAAGCTCTGCATAGCATCTAATGTTGTCAAAATAGAACTGATTCGTAATGACAGCATGTTTTTTAGTATGGTTTTTGTGGCAACATAAATGACATATGAAGAAAACTGTTCTCAGGTGACTATGCTGAAATTCCAAAATGTCAAAGAGTTTTGAATAGTATTCACTTTGTTCTGGTATTGAAGCAGTTATGTTAGGAAAAAAGTTGTTTGACTGGCTGTTCTTGTTTAATTGACTTCTAAAATAAATGTTCAAATTGTCTATTTCTAAAAAGTTTACTAAATGCCTAGTGCAGTTAAACATACTCTTGTTTAAGAGGGTGTTGCTGAATTTTGTATTGTCATTACTAAATGATCTTTGTAGCAAAATGTCAGCACTTTTCTCTCCCTTTTTGTCTCCTATTTTCAGGAGTCGAACGTAGCCATAAACTGTATCCTGGTCTGACACTTTAAAAATTTTCCAGTTAAAGGAGTTTATTGCCAAATTAAATTTGGCTGTCTTTGTTCCCCACTCATATAGATAGTAAGGAAGGGGTTCTTAAAAATATGTCTGGACTACCTTAAAACACTAGCAATGTCATTAATCCATAATGTGGACTAGTGATGAAAAGATATTTTCATAAGAGTTTAAATGCTGATATTTGGTGGAAGTAGAGAGTAACTCGTAATCTATCAATTCAAATATTCTTAGTATGGTTGCTTTCCCTGTTTGTTCAATAGACTGATAATACTGGAATCTACAGAATTTGAGCCTTTACAACTTATGTGAAGAAGTGTCTCAAACATTTCTGGACGAATCTTATTTTGTATTTCTGGAAAAATGTAAGTCTTTCAGGCCACTTAACATCAGTGCTCCCAAGTTGAATATTCTTGAGAAACTTGTTTCTTATTATGCCATTTGACATTTCAAATCAGTGATCATCTTCCTATGATATTTAAAACAACTACATTAAGGTTGTGATAGAAATTGTGTTTTCTTGCTTTTTGGAGTATAGTTCATACACGTGTAATTACTTGAATATTGTTTGAGATCACTAACATGCCAGGGTAGTTCCCACTGATTTAGGTGGTCCAATGTAATCTCATTCAGGAGGCTTGAAACATTAATGGTTTAGTCTTGTGAATTTTAACAGTTTCCTGTCATCGTTTAACAAAATCAACAGCTGGCACAACTTCTGAAGCTGTGGTTTCAGTCTGTGCGAGTTCATATTGCATGTTTATTTTGGACAGTCTTCTGTTAAGCATGGTGCTTGTACTGGTTTAAATAAAATGTTAACATGAAAGGACTTCTAGCTTTTCATTGTTTACTTGCCTCCTTTTCCCTTTTGAAGTTACTGCTACCTGCCTGGCTCAATTGTGGCATCTGTGCGAACCACACAGATTCAGTTGTTTACTTTATCTGGAAAAAGCGAGAGGCAAAATAAGTGGATCACTTGGCAAAAGAAGGAAGGGGGGAGGGAAAATATAACGAGATTATAAAAATTTCTAAAACTTGGTCTGATACTAAAATGGTTTGTTTGTAGGGGCAGAGGGCATTATTTCAAATGATGAACCCTTGCTTTCAAAGGGAAGACTGTAAGAGGGTCTGTGTATTTTGTAAGAAATCAAATTAAAGTGAAGGATCTTTTATTGAATATAGTTTATCACCATTTATTAAACGTCCGTTAAGGACCCATTCTGCCTATATCACAGACTTGTCCGGGTTTGTGTGTCGTGGGTATCTATTGAATGACTACAAGTCAACAGTACTTAACATAGTATTTAGACTTTACCATATACTTCTTGTGATTGACTGTGTAGTTGTCACAGTTTGTTTACAGTTATGAAAGGAGCTGTTTTTGCCTTCCTATATTCAAGAATCTCACGAGGAGAATTGGCCAGAGGAAACATCTTCCTTATTTCTCAAATTTAACCATTTAGCTACTCACAAGGCCAGCTCCTAAATTTTTTCACCTTCATTGTCTTTTTGTCCTTTTCAGTTTTCAGCATCAAAAAGCATTTCTAATCACTTACCCTCACAGTGAGGGCCCACCCTCATTTGCATGAGGGCGCACCCTTAGTGGATACTCTCGTGTGGTATATTTTTAGCTATGTTGGGAAGCCAGTTAGATGAAAGATCTTATCGCTGAGCATCAGGGAGTTCTCTCATCCTTTGCTTGAGATCTGCCCCTAGGCTACATGAAAGCTCCCTGCTGAGGTAACCCTCTTTTCCATTTACAGGAAAGAAAGAGAATATTTAGGTTGCATCCCAAAGCCACCTTGTGGTGCCCCGACAAAGCAGGGGGAAGGCTGCGCGCGCGTGTGCGTGTGTGTGTGTGTGAGCGAGGGGGGGTAGGAGTGGGGATGGGGACGGGGCAGGGGGGCGGTGGTTTCTAGACACTGTTACCTACACAGTTGAGTATAAATTCTGTTACCCTGGAGTTAAGTCCTGCCGTATTGTGACCTATTCCTTACCTGTAATGGATGGCGGATCCCAATACACCATAGAATTTGTTAGGTAGAAATACCCCTGCCACTGCTCCTTGCTGAAGGGGCAAGCCTTTAGGCAGCCATGGTTTGTCCCACATGGCTGTACTCCTGTCTGCAGCTCCCTCCCCATCGTCAGTACACACAGGATCTCTCCCAAGGGCCACCAGCCTCTAAGATGTTGCCTAACTGGTACCAAACACTGAGCTGGGCCAATTGCTTTCCCAGTGTCAGTCTTGTTACTTTATACAGAGGTACAATTATAGTTCAATTCCTGATATTGGGAGGATGATCTCATTCTCTTGAATGAGGCCATTAGCAGTGGGAACTGAACTTGGAAGAACGCTATTAGATGGAGAAGAGGCCAAGTGCAACCTACAGAGCAGAGGGAAAGAAGATGCCAGCTGGGGAGGTATAGAATGAAGCAGGTGTGCAGTAAGCAGCTGAATCATGTTAAAGGTGGAGCCCTGAATGGAAGGGCCACCCTCCTGGCTTCTAGGTTCCTAGAGCCTCCTTTGATCCAGGGCCACTCTTCACAGAGTCCCCCTCTTTCTGAGGCCTGGTTGGTTGGTCAGCTTTTTCTGGATTCCTCTGCGTGTCTGTCCTTACTAGAAACCCTCCATTACTTAAGTCAATATGGACATGTCTGTTCACTTGCATAAAGTACCTAACCCCAGTGCTACCTCTGGTTTCATCTGCCCCTATTCCCTACATTTACACTATCTCCAGCCCAAACTTGTATACAGACATGCCCTGGCCCTGTTCCCCACCAACAGAAACACCTCTTCCCCATTCTCTTTGGCTGCTGCCTGCCAAAATCAGTGATCTTCAAAAAGCATCTCAAATAACATTTAAACCACGAAGTCTGCTGTTTGTTGGACTAAATATAGCATCTTCTTAAAACACACACACACACACACACACACACACACACACACACACACACACACACACACACACACACACACACACACACACACACACACCCCCGCAGTCCCCATGGGGCCAGCTCCTTCCAGCCCTGTGGCTGTCTCCATCCCTTGAGACCTGGTAACTGGCTTTGACGGAAACAATCTCTCCTTGATGGCAGTATGGCTCCATAAATGCTAACTAAGCACCTAACCCTAAGCAAAAGGTAGGAAATGTCTACACTCAGAGAAATCCAGTGACATTTTTGGTTATCTCTTTTCTTGTGTCTGGAGGAATTCTCTGGCTCCATAGCTTTTCTGGTCGCTCTTAAGAATTATGGGGGCTTCCCTGGTGGCGCAGTGGTTGAGAATCCGCCTGCCGATGCAGGGGACACGGGTTCGTGCCCCGGTCCGGGAGGATCCCACATGCCGCGGAGCGGCTGGGCCCGTAAGCCATGGCCTCTGAGCCTCAGCGTCCGGAGCCTGTGCTCCGCAACGGGGGAGGTCACAACAGTGACAGGCCCGCGTACCACAAGAAAAAAAAAAAAAAGAATTATGGAATTATGCTCAGTTTTTCAGGTAATACAAATTCCAGTCTAGTCTAATGTCAGAACTTCAACATCTTATTTTCTTTAAAGCTCCCTCCCATCTCCCTTTCCTCTACTCCACCTCCTTCAAGCTTGTTCCAGGCTGGGAAACCCACCGTGTGACGTGGGGTGTGGCCTGTCCCGCATTATTACCCTGCTTTGCTCCTCCATTCACTAGTTGTCTTTAGGCCCTTGGGGATTGGAGGAAAGGGGCAACATAAGGGAGCAGGAAAAGACTTACTAACCTGGTACAGATGTAACCTGGAGTCGTTGCCCTCTGGCGTGGCCAGTGTCAAATACCAACTTCTTTCCCCCATGGAATGATTTCGTGGGTTTCTTGCCAATTCCCCCAGTGGGGGCTTTGGCTGCAAGACCCTTGACTCGGGTCATGCCCCCTATGGCTGGTGACTTTACAACCATCCCTCCCAGATCTTGGCTTCTGGCAGTCAACTCTGGTACCCTCCCTTTGTTTCTCCAGTCTGGCATTTTGAGCAGGGCCTGCAAGAAACACGTGTCTTTGCCTTGCTGCCGTCAGGGACGGTACAACTCTCTCGTTCTGCCATCTACATCTAGCCCTGCATACCTCTGTGATCTCGTTTTGTCCTATTCTAGCCCACTACACCTGAGCCAAGCTTGCCTTATTTTTGTTCCTCCAAAAGCAAGCTCAGTCTTTCTCACTAGCTGTAGCTTCTTCCTGGGAAGATTGCCCACTCTCTCCTCTGCACACCCTTCATCCATCCCCTGCAATATTCCTGTGGCTGGCTCCTTCATTCTGAACTGAGCTTAAACGGTGCCGCTCAGAGGCTTTCCTATCATCCTTCCTAAGGTGGCAACACATTGATACTCACATCCCATCTGTTCTCATTCTCTGCACAGCACTTAACCACCATCTGATATTTTTCTAATTTACGTAACTGGTCTGATGAAGGATTCTTAAACGGAATATTATAACAAATTTTTGGTTGTTTTTAAAAAAAACTGTTACCTCTGTTCCTTGTCAAGCCTCTCTTTTTCACTCTGGTTAGAAAGCTTCCTTAATGATCGATTTCCATAACATGTCAGTCGCTTAGTTGTTAAAAGTGCCTTTTCTGTTACTAAGATTCAGTTCTGTTCCTTTTCAAAATTCCGTCTCAGATTTGATTCAGACCTTTTCTCCCCATCAGCACAGGCTGAACTTGGGGCTGGCGGTGGTGGGGAGCACCCGTGCTCATCCCTCTGGCGTGGGGATGGGGAAGGAGGAGACAGGAAAGGTGTTAGCTAATGCACCTGCCCAGGGCAGGCTGACTCTGTTCTCCTGGAGGGTTTTCTTTCTCTGAGCATCCACCCCGTGTTGCTGGTGAGTAGGTTGCTTGCTTCTGGATGTCATTGCTTCTTTATTTAACACCAACTGGATGTGGTTCCAAGAGTGGGACAAGTATTCAAACAATGATTCTTTCCTAGGGGTCATCTTTTGGATTTTTAGATGTCTTTTGGGGGGTTCTTCATGATTACTCTTTCTACAAATTTTGTTTTACTGGATGAATAAGTATCATTTCCCCCCATTTTATTAGTTTTTAGTGTATTCATTGTTATTTTTTGCCCAAATACCCCAAGAGATTAATAAAATGCCTAGAGCAATTCTTCCCAATACTTCAGCATATAGGAAAAGCTGTCAGTTCCCTTCTTCTCCTTGGAGCCCTACTTCCCTGCCTCCCATCTTCCCTCTAAATCTGCACACACACTGGATGCTCTATAGGTATGAGGCCAGATGTCATCCTGAAGTTTCCCCCTCTTGCTCCTTAGTTGGAGCCCCTCGGTTGGATCCCATGTATTCCCTGTCTTGTTAACTCATTATGTTGAGGCTCATGGCACATGGGAGGAGAGCTTTTGTGTTTCTGAAAATGATTTTCCTCCATACTCACAGTTAATTTGTGGTTTGGCTTGTGTGCCAGATATTTTTGGTTTGCTTCTCCAGACCCACTCTCTGCCCTTCTCCGCACTGGTCTCTGCACTCAAGGAGGCTGATGTTGAGAAACTATATCAACTGGCTCCTTTGCCTTCTGGTTTCTTTTTGATTTCAGCCAATCTCTAAGAAGGATAGGGGGTGAGGACAGGGTATTTACTCCCTCCATCACTCCATTAGGGCTTCCTCCACAGGCTGTGGCCCTCCACTGAAAGTCATTCCTGCACTCAAGGTAGTTCTCTCTATATGATCTGCTTTTTCTGAATCCTGGTAACCACCACCTCCTCTTCATCCTTGGGCCTGGTGATGGGAACAGCAAAGCTTTGAGGACTCCAGCATCCCTTCCCACTCTTTAGTAATAGCCCTTTTTCAAAACCCCCTCAAATTATTTGAATTTAGAGTGCCATCTCTTTTCTGGGTATTAAATTCTAGGATGGAAATCAATTTCCCTCAGAATTTTAAGGTCATTACTCCTCTACCTTCTGCCTTCAATGTACTGTTAAGAAGTCTGATGCCTGTTGGACTCCAATTCTTTCATAAATTACATTCTTCTCTCAGGAAGCTTTTGGGATCTTCTTATTTCTGGTGTTGTGAAATGTCTCTGTGATGAAACTTGGTATGGATCTGGTTTCATTCATTGTGCTAGGTATCTGATGGACCATTTGAATCTGGAGATTCATATTCTTCAGTTTGAGGAAAATTATTTCCCATTATTTATTTGGTACAAATTAGGTACAGGCTTAATTTATATGATACATACACAAATCATAGTTGTCAGCAATATTTGTATTTGTATACATATTGATATTTTCTCTTTAAACCTGTTTTCTATTCTAGAGAAGAATCTCCAAACAAAATTTCACCATGACTTAATTTCAGTACTAGCTCTTCATGTAGTTTGTATATATGAGCTTTTATTTTATTTTACTTATTTATTTTTTGGGTACGTTGGGTCTTCTCTGGGTGAGCAGGCTTTCTCTAGTTGCGGTGTGCAGGGGCTACTCTTTGTTTCGATGCACGGGCTTCTCATTGTGGTGGCTTCTCTTGTTGTGGAGCATGGGCTCTAGGCGTGCGGGCTTCAGTAGTTGTGGCATGTGGGCTCAGTAGTTGTGGCACACGGGCTTAGTTGCTCCGTGGCATGTGGGATCTTCCCAGACCAGGGATCAAACCCATGTTCCCTGCATTGGCAGGCGGATTCTTAACCACTGCGCCACCAGGGTAGTCCCTAGATATGAGCTTTTAAATTGTTAATGTTCTGTTCCGTGTGGCATGTTTTACTTATATAGATGTAATAGGAGGTGTTGATTAATAGGAGGTTGTTGTCCTTGCTCTATGATCAACTAAACTAGAGCTATAAGACTACAAATGCCAATGGGTTAACTTCTATCTGGAGATTTCCTAAAAGGTGGCAAGGCTATTCTAATGCTTTCTTTCTCCCTTGAATTGCCCTTATCATCTCATCTAAGCCTAGGAACCAAGGATTGGTGGCTCTTCTCCAGTTTCATCTGCATTATCTCTTAACGTGCAAGTACCTCTCTTTTTCTGAGATCTCCAAAGTTTGCCATTGTTCCAAGGCTGCCTGGAAGTGATATCCTTGACCACCTGTAAACCTGGAACCCTGTAAGTCTAGAACAAACTCCAGATCAGTTCCCAGTGAGGAATATGAAGTGGATTCCATATTCCCATTAAAAGATAAACAGAGGCACATTAAAATTGACAAGAGTTTATTTGAGCAAACAGTGATTCAAATCAGGCAGCACCAACTGGAAGTGATTAGGAGCTTTCTAAGGGAAAGGCTTTTATAGAATAGATGCTGAAGCAAAGCAAGGAAATTATTTGACTGGTTATACGTAGTTAAGCAATTGCCTTATTTGGAAGAGCCTAGCTAACTGTTTGAGACTGGTTGTTCTAGCCAGAGCAATTAGGCAAGAAGAAGAAATAAAAGGCATCCAAATTGGAAAGGAAGAAGTAAAATTGTCTCTGTTTGCAGATGATATGAACTTAAACATAGAAAACCCTAAAGACTCTACAAAAAAACTGTTAGAACTAATGAAGGAATTCAGTAAAATTGCAGGATACAAAACCAAGATACAAAATTCAGTTGTATTTCAATTCACTAAAAACAAACTATCTAAAAAAAAGAAAACAACCCCATTTACAGTAGCATCAAAAACAATAAAATAATTAGGAATAAATTTAACCAAGGGGGTAAAAGATCTGTCCACTGAAAACTATTATGACATTGATGAAAGAAATTGAAGAAGACACAAGTAAATGGAAACATATCCCATGTTCATGGATCAGAAGAATTAATATTGTTAAAATGTCCATACTACCCAAAGACATCTATGGATTTAATGCAATCTCTATCAAAATTCCAACGGTATTTTTCATAGAAATAGAAATGAAAACATCCTAAAACTCATATAGAACTACAAAAGACTCCAAATAGCCAAAGCAATCCTGAGAAAGAACAAAGTGGGTGACATCACATTCCTTATTTCAAACTTTATCACTAAGCCATAGTATTCAAAATAGTATTGTACCAGCATAAAAACAGACACATAGACCAATGGAACAGAATCAAGAGCCCAGAAATAAACCCATGCATATACAGTCAACTAATATTTGACAAGGGAGCCAAAAATACTCAGTGAGGACAGGATAGTTTCTTCAATAAATTGTGTTGGGAAAACTGGATATTCACATGCAAAAGAATGAAACTGGACCCCTATCTTACACCACTCACAAAATTAACTCGAAATGGATTAAAGACTTAAATGTAAGACCTGAAACTATAAAACTCCTCAAAGAAAACATAGAGAAAAAGCTCCTTGACATTGGCTCTCAGCAACAATTTTTTGGATATGACACCAAAAGTGCAAGCAACAAAAGCAAAAATAAACAAGAGGAACTACATCAAGCTAAAAGCTTCTGCACAGCAAAAGAAACAATCAGCAAAATGAAATGGCAACCTACAGAATGGGAGAAAATATTTGCAAACCATCTATCTGAGAAGGGATTAATAACCAATATATATATCAATAACCAATATAAGGAACTCATACAACCAAGTAGCAAAAAACCTCAAACAATTCTATTAAAAATTGGGCAAAGGACTTGAAAGACATTTCTCCAAAGAAGACACTCAAATGGCCAATAGGTATAAGAAAAGATGCTCAACATTACTAATCATCTGGGAAATGTAGATCAAAACCACAATGAGATATGACCTTGTACCTGTTAGAATGGCTATCATCAAAAAGACAGAGATAACAAGCATTGTCAAGGAAGTGGAAAAAAGGGAACCCTTGTGTAGTGGTGGTGGAAATGTAAATGGATATAGCTACTATGGAAAACAGTATGGACGTTCCTCAAAAAATTAAAAGTAGAACTACTGTAAGATTCAGCAATCCTACTTCTGTGTATTTATCCAAAGGGAATGAAACTACTTTCCTAAAGAGATATCTACATCACCCTGTTCATTGCAGCATTATTTATAATAGCCAAGACATGGAAACCACCTAAGTGTCCATTGATGGATGAAAGGATAAAGAAAATTGTCATGCACACACAAACACATACACAGAGTAATATTATTCAGCCATAAAAAAGAAGGAAATTCTATCTTTTGCAACAATAGGAATGGCCCTTGAGGGCATTATGCTAAGTGAAGCAAGTCAGACAGAGAAAGACAAATACTGTATGATCTCACTTATGTGTGGAATCTAAAACAGCTGAATTCATAGAAATAGAGAGTAGAAAGGTAGTTGCCAAGGGCTGGGGGTGGGGTGGTGGTGGAGGGAACTGGGAGATGCTGATCAAGGATACCAGCTACCAGCTATAAGATGACTAAGTTCTGGGGATCTAATGTACAGCACGGGGACTGTAAGCAACAGTACTGTATTATGTACTTGAATGTATTGATATATTGTTGTACTGTTAAGAGAGTAAATCTTAAATGTTATCACCACACCAAAAAAATGGTAATTATGTGAGGTGATAAAGGTGTTAGCTAACCTTACTGTGATAATCACTTTGCAATATATGTGTATCAAGTCATCATGTTGTACACCTTAAACTTACATATAAGTCAATAATATCTCAATAAAGCTGGAAAAAGCATTTTAATATATATTAGTTTCCTTTCAATCATTTCCCATGTATTTAAAAAAGATAATTGTATATGGTATATATCCAATTTCATGAGTAATGTAATTATATATTCTCCATTTAAAAATGAACTATTTATAAACATAATTAGATAATTTTATAATATTTTTCTTAGTGCATATGTCACGGTTATATAACAATTCTTTTATTGTTGGGTATTTTGGTGGTTTCCAATACTATTGCTAGAGATATTTTTGTGCAAAAGGCTTTTCCATGTTTTGGATGATTTTCAAGAGGATTATTATACTGAGAAGCTATGGACAAGGGAGCCTTGCTGATACCAAATACTTTCATTTACTTAAAGTACTACCTAATTTGATTTACCAAAATGGTAATCTTTATTTTTAAATTGGCTTTTTCTTTGACTACTAGAGAAAGTTTATTTTCTCATACATTTGTTAATCAACTACAACTGTAAACCGTGTGACCCTACCCTTTGTCCATTTATCAACTGGGGGTTTAGAGTTCATTTTTAGAGAGTTTTCAGTGTACTTATTCATCCTTTGTCATTTTTAAAAATTGAGAGTATTTCAGTTTTCTTCTTTATTTTGGTGTTTTCTTATATATTAAAAATTTTATTTATTTTGTAATTGACTCTGTTGATTGGGTGGGTTTTTGTTTGTGTGCGTGTAAGATGTAATAGACTGGTTTTAGTTTAAAAAGTACACCCATGCCTGGAGATCTGACAACGCTATGTGTTCCTCCATTTTAAATGGCTAACCTTGAATTTACCTAATTATATGGTATCAAGAGAGAATTTAAATTATTAATGTACCTCGACAAAGGTTTTAACATCACAAAAAATATTTTTTCCAATAATTTGGGATGCCTTCTTTAAAAAGCATTCAAATATTATGTGGAATTGTGTCTTTTTCTGGAATAATTATTCTAAGATATTGATATGTTTGTTGATTTTTGTGCCTCAATCACACTTATAATTATTACTGCTTTGTAAAATGTTTTCAAATCTCATAAAGCTAATTTCTTTTCATCTTTCTTTGTTTTCAAATGTTTATTTGGTATTTTCAAGTATTCTTTAAGGTGAATTTTAAAATAATGTTTGAAATCTCATTTTGATTACAATCATGGTAACATAAATTAATTTGGGAGAAAATGACATCTGTTAAAACTTCAATCAAGGAAAATCTTTCCATTAGTTCTTTTATTTTTCTCAGTGAAGTGGTATCAAATTTTTTTTTTCCATATTGGTGGCACACATTCCTTGTTGAAACTGCTGGGTATTCATTTTAATCCATCTCTAGTCATGGGATTAATGGTGAGATTCCTCCCAACTGCTCCCAGTCAGAAGTACCTGACCCAGGGATGGTTGAAGAGGTGATTGTCATTGAGACTGGAATATGGCCCAGGAACTGAAAGCACCTAGCTTGACCTGCAAGACCGAATTTTCTGGTTTTCACGTCAAATGCAGAAGTTTGTTGATCCTCTTCCATTAGGGTAATAAAGCACCTATCTGTCTATTCCACTGTTGCTGCAGTTGAACTGCCTGACCATGGACTCTATTAGCCTTTTCTCAATCTCACCACTTTGGCTTGCTCAAAACCAGTTAGACTTCCCTTTACTCATGGATGATCTTAGTCCTTCCTGCCTCATAGCCATTCTCATTATGAATTCAGATTCAGTTCCTATAACAACCTTTTTGGCCTGGGGGTGGTAGCGGCTCCTGGCTATTTCGGGCTGCAGTGTACTGCATGCCCCCTTGTTAGTTTCCTTCAGCCTTGCCCACAGCACTGCAAACAGCCCGGTGCACTGCAATGTGGTACGTGTCCAGGCTGGCACCTGCCCCGGCCTGGCCTGGCCAGGATGCGGCCCAGCTTCCAAAGGAGAGTCCTTATAACCTTGGATGTGAGAGGTGGAATCTCATTACTGTTCTACTCACCTGGGGCTCTCTCTGAGAAACAAATGAAGCTGGTCCAATAGAACTGGAGGAAAATGAGTTCTTTTAAAGTTGTAAACTTGGGACTTCCCTGGTGGCGCGGTGGTTAAGAATCGCCTGCCAATGCAGGGGACACGGGTTCGAGCCATGGTCCGGTAAGATCCCACATGCCGTGGAGCAACTAAGCCCGTGCGCCACAACTACTGAGCCTGCGAGCCACAACTACTAAAGCCCGCATGCCTAGAGCCCGTGCTCCGCAACAAGAGAAGCCACCGTAATGAGAAGACCGCACACTGCAACAAAGAGCAGCCCCCGTTCTCCTCAACTAGAGAAAGCCTGCGCGCAGCCCGCGTGCAGCAACGAAGAGCCAACGCAGCCAAAAATAAACTTTAAAAAAAGACACATTTTAAAATAAATAAAGTGTGTACTTGTTACTTAAAAAAAAAAAATTAAAGGGACTTCTCTGGTGGTCCAGTGGTAAAGATTCCGCCCTCCAGTGTAGGGGACACAGGGTCGATCCCTGGTCAGGGAACTAAGATCCCACATGCCGCAGGGCAACTAAGCCCGTGTGCCACAACTACTGAGCTCCCAGGCCTCAACGAGAGAGAAAACCTGCACACCACAACTAGAGAGAAGCCCGTGCACCACGACGAATGATCCTGCATGCGTCAATGAAGATCCCAGGTACTGCAACTAAGACCGGATGCAGCCAAAAAAAAAAAAAAAAAAAAGCCAAAAAAAAAAAAATTAAAAATGTTTCTAATGACAAAAGCATATAAAGATCTTAAGAGGGTACAGTTTAAAGATTAACCACAAAAGAACATAAAATTCAAAGATTAACAAATGATAAAGCAGATACACATGCACTCATTATCCAGCCTAATCACCACATGTAGAAGCCCTGAGAATGATGCTCCACGCTAGCTAGAAAGCACTCGCATGCACCACAACTTGCTGTGTTATATCTGCAAGTTTGCTTTTTTTTTTTTTTTTTCCTGTTTTCTGAGCCAGTGGAGTTACTAGACTCCCAACGTCAGGTTCTGTGATGTTTCAGGGTCTAATGAGGTTGGCTTAGGATGACATGAACAATAGATACAACAGCAGCCAAGCAGTGAACATATTGAACTTTTGACTGTTATTGAGTTTGAATAACTTCCCATTCTTGTTTAGGAAGAGAAGCAGGCTACTGTGGGGAAACCAGCTTCTTTACTTCTGCTTAGACATGGTTTTGATCAACTCCTTCTTGTGTTGTTTATGCTTCCAGCTTACCCTGGGATTCTGCTTACTCCTGGGTTCTGTTGACTGCTTTCTCTTTAGTGTCTCTCCACTTGTGGCCTTGCCCTCGGTTGCTGAGTGTCCTTGTATATCTCATATTCAAACTCCCAGAGACACAGGGTCTGTGTGATACCCTTGGGGATGTGGTTCTGGGTGGGCGGAACAGCTCCCAGGCAGCAGTACCTGGCTCCTCTACTTCTCAGTCTATCCTTAGGATAAACTTCCCTAAATCCATGCCACCTGGGCATGACTCTGTTCCTTGCAACCCCAGTGGGCCTGAATAACCCCTCACAGATCCAATTGGCAGAACATCCAGTAAAGGAAATTTGAAAGCAGTATGTCCTGTAAGGAGACTGAAACACAGGGGGTGTTCCAATTACAACCTCAGGAAGTCACATCTAAAGAAGATCAAGCGCTCCCTGGTACTAAAAGGTGGCTAAATAATTTCTTGAAATAATTATGGCGTTTTTCTCTTGTATTTCCTTCTCCTCCTACGCTGTGAAGGTGGCTAGGTGGTTTGGGCTTCCACGCCTTGGGGATTTTTGCAGACAGGACAGAAAGAAGAAAGCCATTTGAAGCCAACCACTCTCCTTGCCCTTTATGAGAGCCCTAATTGCACTGAAGAGACTCTGCCAGGTGTCCCAGATGGGGAGGGTGATGTGTGAAGGTTTTGGGGGTCCAGGAGAGAAAGAAGAGAGGATAGCTAATCAGTCTCCTAAAGTAGAAAGGGATGAGAAGCCTGTGGATCTTGCACAGCTGTGGGTAGCCAGCATCTAGGCACTGCTCTGCTCAACCAGGACAACATCCCCAAGTGGACCACACAGACCCTATCTCTCAGGGAGTTTGAATGTGAGATATACAAGGACACTTGGCAACAGATGGCAAGGCCACAAATGGAGAGACACTAGGGAGAAAGTAGTCAACAGAACGTAGGAGTGGAGATCTGTGCCCTGCTCCGTGGGCCCTGGGGAGGTGCTGACATAATAGAAAGGGTGACCCCAGGGTGCCTGTGGGGGGACCAGAGTTTCCAAACTTGGCAATGATTCTAATACCTGCCAGTTCTGCCTCTGTGACCACATACATTTCCAAGACTCTAGTGTGACACTGGGAAAGAGGATCCCCAATAATACCTGGTACACAATCTTTCACGAATTCAGTGGAAGCAGAACTGGAGTTAGAATTAAGTGTTTTAAAAACAATAAAGAACATAGCACCTTCTCTATGACCCAGCCATTTCATTAATATTTACCTAAGAGAAATAAAATATATGGCCACAAAAAAAGACTTGTATAAGAATGTATATAGCATATTTATCTGTAATAGCTCCAGAATGGAAATAACCCAGATGTCCTTCAATAAGAGGATGGATAAACAAATTGTGATGTATTCATATGATGGAATATTACAGAGCAATAAAAAGGAATGAACTACTAATACAGCAAGAACATGGATGAATCTCAGAAACATGCTGAAAGAATCCAGATGTAAGAATACATACTATGTAATTTTAATGATAAGGTGCTCTAGGTAAGACAAATCTAATCTGTAGACAGAAAACAGATCAGTGGTGGCCTTGGGCTAGGCATTGGGAAGGGACACAGTGGAACTTTCTTGGGGTGTTGTAAATGTGGAATGCACTGATTATGGGTGGTTACCTGAGTGTGTAATTTTGTCTAAATTCATTGACTGTGCACTTAAAATGGGGATATTTTATTTTATGTAAATCATACTTCAATGAAGTTGATTTTAAAAATGAATGAGGGACTTCCCTGGTGGTGCAGTTGTTAAGAATCTGCCTGCCAATGCAGGGGACACGGGTTTGACTCCTGGTCCGGGAAGATCCCACATGCCACAGAGCAATGAAGCCCGTGTGCCACAACTACTGAGCCTATGCTCTAGAGCCTGCATGCCACAACTACTGAGCCCATGTGCAACAACTACTGAAGCCCACGCACCTAGAGCATGTGCTCTGCAACAAAAGAAGCCACTGCAATGAGAAGCCTGTGCACCGCAACAAAGAGTAGCCCCCGCTCGCCACAGCTACAGAAAGCCCGCGCACAGCAATGAAGACCCAATGCCGCCAAAAAAAAAAAGGAACTCCACGGAAGAGTCTCAAAGAAAACCCCCAAATGTTATGCTGAGCCCAAACAGCCAGACACAAAGAATACATATCATAGGATTCCATTTAATGAAGTTCAAGAACAGATGAAGCTAATCTATGTTACTAGGAAGCAGGACGGTTGTTGCCTATGGGGGTGGGCCGTGAGGGAACTTTGTGGGATGATGGCCAAGTTCTCTATCTTGTTTGCAGGTGGTCATTACATGCGTGCGTGCATGTACTGAAACTCCTTATACACTTAAGATCTGTGTTTTTCACCATTTAAAAATTTTACCTTCATGTGGCTTTATAAAAAAATGCACACATTAAAAAAAGAATACCAGTAAAGAGATATTTTGCACACATGAGATTGTTGAGTAATTTTTGTACATTGATTCCTCTCATAATGGTTGTATAACAGGCACTCCTAGGGCAAAGGGCAAGGTGGATAACACAGCCACCTGATGTGAGAAACCACACAGGCTGCTGGACAGCCTGATGCTGTCTATTTGTATATAGGGACTTCCCTGGCGGTCCAGTGGTTAAGACTCCGGGCTTCCACTGCAGGGGGTGTGGGTTCGATCCCTGGTCAGGGAACTAAGATGTGGAGCAGTAAAAAAAAAAAAAAAAAAAAAAAATTGTATGCAGCCTTAACCCAATGATTTAGAAATGTATGTGGTAAACAGAAAATAACACGAACAGCCATCAGCTCTGCCCCATACAGAGCAGCTGGGAGTCAGACATCACTCTGGAGGGCAGGAGCTGCCTTCTCCTAAAACCCTGGGCTGGGGAAGGGCTCCTCCTTGAAGCACATGGGATGAGGGTCATGAACCCTTGAACAAACTCTGAACTCTGCCAACAAGAAAGAAGTGGGAGTGGCTTGAGGGGCAACCAATACTTTCTGCTATACCTCCCATTCTTCTTAGCTCCACAGCTATTCTTTCCAAGGCTTACATCTCAGACACATGTCCAGATCCAGGTGCCACCCCACAATCACCGGGTGAAATTGATTTTCCCCCGAATATGCAAACCTCTTCTGGAACATTGGGAACCGCTGGCCTACCACTTCCCATGCTCGGTATTCAACGTAAGGGCCTAGGTCCTCCCCAAACATCATAGGTTCCTTATGGTATATGTCATCTGGATGACGTGTTCCCCTCTTGTTCCATGCCTGTGGGAGACCTTGAGTTGGTTGAGGACACGTTCACAGTAGTGTTGGGACTCTCCCTTTATGTTACCACGTGTCTTTGAGGAGCCTATTCATTCCCTCTCCATGGAGAGGGTGCCTGGTTTACCAGCCTCCTGGGCCAAAGAAAGAGGAACGTCTCCTCGGCAGGGGCTGAATGTGGTGCTGAACGGAGTGGTGAGCATCACTCCCCCTTGGAAGATGGGTGTGTGAAGACGACCTGCTGTCGAACGGCAGTTCTCAACAGACACCAACGGAAAGGAAAACTGAGCTCAGCTGCCAGGCGCTCGCTGGAGTTTGGCAAGGCGGTGCTGGTTCCCAGGGAAGCTTGCAGCTTGCTTGAGCTCACGTTCTCCTGACTGCTCAGCACCTCCTCTCTTCCCTTTTCCTCAGCACTGGCTTTCTTCATCTAGTCTAAGGGGCTGGAAAGTTCTCTCAGGTGTGTATCTGAACTTTTTGGATCCAATTCGTAGACTACAGGCTTTGTATTTGTGGGCTTTGCTTTCCAGCTCTCTGGTGGCTGACCTCCGCCTAGCTGTCTGGGCTGAGGGCGCGCGAGTAGAGGCAAACTGATGGGAAGACAACTTGAACAAAGGAAATTTGAGTGGGGGAAGAAAAGGAGGGGGGGAGAGGGAGTGAGTGAGCGAGCATAAGATTGATATTTCTTTGCAATATCATCCAGCCCCATCCATGTATGTAACTAGAAGAAGGAACTCAATTCACCATCTACTACAAGATTACTACCATGGGCTAAAAAGGGTTAATGCAACTTTTTAAAAATACTGAGAATTGTTTGCACTTTCTGCTCATAATGGTCCTCCAAAATATAAAGTAAACCCATTCTTTTCCTCGACGACGGCCTTGTCTATGGTTGGTTCATCTAATTAGCTATTTGCCCTCATTAAAATCGGTGTATTTTCTAACCGATTACCGTTGTGTAATATTGTCTGAAGCAGTGCTGTCCAACAGAACTTTCCGCGATGATGGAAATAGTCTTTATCTACGTTGTCCAAGAGGGTAGCCAGAAGCCACATGAGACTATTGAGCACTGGAAATATGGCTAGTGTAGCTGAGGGACCAAATTTTTAATTTAATTTAATTTTAATCAATTTAAACAGCCACGTGTGACTAATGGCTCCTGTATTAGACTACACAGGTCTAAAATTTACCTGTGTGCTCTGGTAAAATGTAAAGGGGGCTTCACACTGTCCCAACCTCTGAGCGAATCAGTCAGCATTCTATCTGATGTAGAATAAACCCTTGTCGAGACACCTAAAATGCTACCCTTGAATGAAGTTCAAAATTTCTCTTGCCCATTTTTTTCTACTTTCTTAGGTGAGTTGTCCCTTGTAGAACTGAGGGTGGGTCCTCGGGAGACAGTTCCCCTTTGTGTGATAAGGTGCTGGACATAGTTACCAGGCAAGGGAAAGATACATTTCAAGTATTGACCTGAAATAGATTGCCAGATGTTTCTCCAGCAAAGATGGGTTTATTCCAGATCAGTAGAGAACTGTGATTCGGGATCTGCATCCACATGCAAGTCCCCCAAATGGCAAGGAAGGAAAAAGAACACTTTTATAGAGGGGAAAAGGAAGTTGGGAGGACTATGGCAAACAAAGAGCCCACGGCTTTTAATTGACTGAGTCCTTGCCAGGAAAGAGGAGGAGTCTTTCATTTTCCTTTTGGGCTCTGCTGTTATCACAGGGTGTGAGAGCTCCCTTGCTGGTCTCCCAACCCTATTTAATTCAGGTTTCTATTAATTTTTTGCACAAATGAAGCTGGAGAGGAGCTTGTTGCCAAAAGGTAGGACCTCAAGGTATATGGTGATGAAACATTATTTTCCAAAGTGTAGATGGGATTCATTTATAAGAAGGTGGCTGGAGCTCATGGTCTGGCTTGGACAATTCCATGTAAACTCTTTTTTCCCCCGACCTTAGGAAACTGCCTCTGCCCTCATTAGATCATGAGTTCCCCTGGACAAATATTGCCCAATGCTGTATTTTGTCATGCTTCTGTGGCCTGTAGTACTGTTTATGTCTTCTTTGACGCCTTCCTTTCTCTCACCACTGCATACAGTCAACCAAGTCCTACTGAGCTTATCTCCTAAGTATTATCAAATATATTCACTCCTTTCTCTCCCAGGTTCCACAGCTTTAGTCAGAGCCACAGCAACTTTTACCTGGATCATTGCTATGGGCTCCTTGCTTCCAGTCTCATGCTTCTCTAATGGGGGTCATCGTGTCCAGTTGAGCAGTTTGTATACTGCAAAAGGTGGCTGGCCAAGGAGGTTAGTAGGGCTGAAGCATCGCCTGCATTCTTGTGCACGGGTACAGGAGCTCTGTTTATCTGGAGAGAGTACCTTTGTAATTTGCACAAAAGTGCCACATAATCCTCATGGCTATCCAATATGGTAGCCACTAGCCACATGTGGCTCTTTAAATTTTTTAAATAATAAATTTATTTATTTTATTTATTTTCATTTTTGGCTGCATTGGGTCTTCGTGCTGTGTGCGGGCTTTCTCTGGTTGCGGTGAGTGGGTCTACTCTTTGTTGCGGTGCGTGGGCTTCTCATTGCAGTGGCTTCTCTTGTTGCACAGCACGGGCTCTAGGCATGCAGGCTTCAGTAGTTGCGGCAAGTGGGCTCAGTAGTTGTGGCGCATGGGCTTAGTTGTTCCGCGGCATGTGGGATCTTCCTGGGCCAGGGCTCGAACCCGTGTCCCCTGCATTAGTAGGCAGATTCTTAATCACTGCACCACCAGGGAAGCCCTGGCTCTTTACATTTTAATTAATTAAAATAAGTAGAATTTAAAGTTCAGTTTCACAGTCATACTAGCCACATTGCAAGTTCTCAATAGCCACAAGTGGCTATTGGCTACTATATTGAACAGTGCTGATAAAGAAAATTTCCACCATTGCAGAAAGTTCTGTCAGACAGCACTGGATAGACTGCGTCTAAACCATTCTCTATACAGTTCGCTGGTGTGAGCGATCTTTAGCACAAAGCTAAACATGTCCCTCTCTTGCTTAAAAGCCTTCAGTGATATCCATTTTCATCAGCATTGATCATTTAGCAGGTGGTGAGCCAATTCTGTGGGTGACAACCAACATTAAAAACAAGATAGCAGGGAAAAGCAACAAATAACATACAAGGGAATCACCACAATGTTAACAGCTGATCTTTCAGCAGAAACTCTGCAAGCCAGAAGGGAGTGGCAGGACATATTTAAAGTGATGAAAGGGAAAAACCTACAACCAAGATTACTCTACCCAGAAAGGATCTCATTCAGATTTGATGGAGGAATTAAAACCTTTACAGACAAGCAAAAGCTAAGAGAATTCAGCACCACCAAACCAGCTTTACAACAAATGCTAAAGGAACTTCTTTAGGCAGGAAACACAAGAGAAGGAGAAGACCTACAATAACAAACTCAAAGCAATTAAGAAAATGGTAATAGGAACATACATATTGATAGCTACCTTAAATGTAAATGGATTAAATGCTCCAACCAAAAGACATAAACTGGCTGAATGGATACAAAAACAAGATCCGTATCTATGCTGTCTACAATAGACCACTTCAGACGTAGGGACATGTACAAACTGAAAGTGAGGGGATGGAAAAAGAGATTCCTTGCAAATGGAAATCAAAAGAAAGCTGGAGTAGCAACTCTCATATCAGACAAAAGAGACTTTAAAATAAAGACTATTACAAGAGACAAAGAAGGACACTACATAATGATCAAGGGATCAATCCAAGAAGAAGATATAACAATTATAAATATTTATGCACCCAACATAGGAGAGCCTCAAAACATAAGGCAAATGCTAACAGCCATAAAAAGGGAAATGGACAGTAACACAATCATAGTAGGGGACTTTAACACCCACTTTAACCAATGGACAGATCATCCAAAATGAAAATAAATAAGGACAAATGCTTTAAATGATACATTAAACAAGATGGACTTAATTGATATTTATAGCACATTCCATCCAAAAACAACAGAATACACTTTCTTCTCAAGTGCTCATGAAACATTCTCCAGGATAGATCATATCTTGGGTCACAAATCAAGCCTTGGTAAATTTAAGAAAACTGAAATCGTATCAAGTATCTTTTCCGACCACAATGCTATGAGACAAGATATCAATTACACGAAAAAAATCTGTAAAAAATACAAACACATGGATGTTAAACAATACACTACTAAATAACCAAGAGATCACTGAAGAAACCAAAGAGGAAATCAAACAATACCTAGAAACAAATGACAATGAAAACATGATGACCCAAAGCCTATGGAATGCAGCAAAAGCAGTTCTAAGAGAGAAGTGTATAGCAATACAATCCTACCTCAAGAAACAAGAAACATCTCAAATAAACAACTGAACCTTACACCTAAAGCAACTAGAGAAAGAAGAACAAAAAACCCCCAAAGTTAGCAGAAGGAAAGAAATCATAAAGATCACATCAGAAATAAATGAAAAAGAAATGAAGGAAACAATAGCAAAGATCAATACAACTAAAAGCTGGTTCTTTGAGAAGATAAATAAAATTGATAAACCATTAGCCAGACTCATCAGGAAAACAAGGGAGAAGACTCAAATCAATAGAATTAGAAATGAAAAAGGAGAAGTAACAATGGGCACTGCAGAAATACAAAGGATCATGAGAGATTACTACAAGCAACTATATGCCAATAAAATGGATAACCTGGAAGAAATGCACAAATTCTTAGAAAAGCACAACTTTCCGAGGCTGAGCCAGGAAGAACTAGAAAATATAAAGAGATCAATCACAAGCACTGAAATTGAAACTGTGATTAAAAGTCTTCCAACAAACAAAAGCCCAGGACCATATGGCTTCACAGGCAAATTCTATCAAACATTTAGAGAAGAGCTAACACCTATCCTTCTCAAACTCTTCCAAAATATAGCAGAAGGAGGAACACTCCCAAACTCATTCTACGAGGCCACAATCACTCTGGTCCCAAAACCAGACAAAGATGTCACAACGAAAGAAAACTACAGGCCAATATCACTAATGAACATAGATGCAAAAATCCTGAACAAAATACTAGCAAACAGAATCCAACAGCACATTAAAAGGATCATACACCATGATGAAGTGGGGTTTATCCCAGGAATGCAAGGATTCTTCAATATACACAAATCAATCAATGTGATACACCACATTAACAAATTGAAGGAGAAAAACCATGTGATTATCTCAGTAGATGCAGAAAAAGCTTTTGATAAAATTCAACACCCAGTTTTGATAAAAACCCTCCAGAAAGTAGGCATAGAGGGAACTTACCTCAACATAATAAAGGCCATATATGACAAACCCACAGCCAACATCGTTCTCAATGCTGAAAATGGAAACCATTTCCACTAAAATCAGGTTCAAGACAAAGTTGTCCACTCTCACCACTATTATTAAACATAGTTTTGGAAGTTTTAACCACAGCAATCAGAGAAGAAGAAGTAATAAAAGGAATTCAAATCAGAAAAGAGGAAGTAAAACTGTCACTGTTTGCAGATGACATGATACTATACATAGAGAATCCTAAAGATGCTACCAGAAAACTATAAGAGCTAATCAATGAAATTTGTAAAGTAGCAGGATACAAATATAATGCACAGAAATCTCTTGCATTCCTATACACTAATGATGAAAAATATGAAAGAGAAATTAAGGAAACACTCCCATTTACCACTGCAACAAAAAGAATAAAGTACGTAGGAATAAACCTACCTAAGGAGACAAAATACCTGTATGCAGAAAACTTTAAGACACTGATGAAAGAAATTAAAGATGATACAAACAGATGGAGAGATATATCATGTTCTTGGATTGGAAGAATCAACCTTATGAAAATGACTATACTACCCAAAGCAATCTACAGAATAATGCAATCCTTATGAAACTACCAATGGCATTTTTCACAGAACTAGAATAAAAAATTTCACAATTTGTATGGAAACACAAAAGACCCCGAATAGCCAACGCAATCTTGAGAAAGGAAAATGGACTGGAGGAATCAGGCTCCCTGACTTCAGACAATACTGCAAAGCTATAGTAATCAAGACAATATGATACTAGCACAAAAACAGAAATATAGATCAATGGAACAGGATAGAAAGCCCAGAGATAAACCCATGCACATATGGTCACTTTATCTTTGATAAAGGAGGCAAATATACAATGGAGAAAAGACAGCCTCTTCAATAAGTGGTGCTGGGAAAACTGGACAGCTACATGTAAAAGAATGAAATTAGAACACTCCTTAACACCATACACAAAAAAACCCTCAAAATGGATTAAATACAAAATGTAAGGACAGACACTATAAAACCCTTAGAGGAAAACATAGGCAGAACACTCTATGACATAAATCACAGCAAGATCCTTTTTGACCCACCTCCTAGAGAAATGGAAATAAAAACAAAAATAAACAAATGGGACCTAATGCAACTTAAAAGCTTTTGCACAGCAAAGGAAACCATAAACAAGATGAAAAGACAACCCTCAGAATGGGAGAAAATATTTGCAAATGAAGTAACTGACAAAGGATCAATCTCCAAAATATATAAGCAGCTCATGCAGCTCAATATCAAAAACCCAAACAACCGAATCCAAAAATGGGCAGAAGACCTAAATAGACATTTCTCCAAAGAAGATATACAGATTGCCAACAAACACATGAAAGGATGCTGAACATCACTAATCATTAGAGAAATGCAAATCAAAACTACAGTGAGGTTTCACCTCACAGCAGTCAGAATGGCCATCGCAAAAAATCTACAAACAATAAATGCAGGAGAGCGTGTGGAGAAAAGGGAACCCGCTTGCACTGTTGGTGGGAATGTAAATTGATACAGCCACTATGGAGAACAGTATGGAGGTTCCTTAAGAAACTAAAAATAGAACTACCATACGACCCAGCAATCCCACTACTGGGCATATACCCTGAGAAAACCATAATTCAAAAAGAGTCATGTACCACAATGTTCATTGTAGCTCTGTTTACAATAGCCAGGACATGGAAGCAACCTAAGTGTCCATCCTCAGATGAATGGAGCAATAAGATGTGGCACATATATACAATGGACTATTACTTAGCCATAAAAGAAATGAAATTGAGTTATTTGTAGTGAGGTGGATGGACATAGAGTCTGTCATACAGAGTGAAGTAATTCAGAAAGAGAAAAACAAATACTGTATGCTAAAACATATATATAGAATCTAAAAAAAAAAAAAAGTTTCTGAAGAACCTAGGGCCAGGACAGGAATAATGACGCTGATGTAGAGAATGGATATGAGGACACCCGGAGGGGGAAGGGTAAGCTGGGACAAGTGAGAGAGTGGCATGCACATATATACACTACCAAATGTAAAACAGATAGCTAGTGGGAAGCAGCAGCATAGCACAGGGAGATCAGCTTGGTGCTTTGTGTCCACCTAGAGGGGTGGGATAGGGAGGGTGGGAGGGAGACGCAAGAGGGAGGAGATATGGGGAGATATGTACATGTACAGCTGATTCACTTTGTTATAAAGCAGAAACTAACACCGCATTGTAAAGCAATTATACTCAATAAAGATATTTTAAAAACAAATAAAAACCACCTAAGAATAAAAGAAAAGAAACAAACAAAAAAAGAAAACAAAAAACTCTCCAAAAACAAGACAGCAAAAAAGAATAGAAGGTCAAGTACTCGTGGATATTTAGTTTTGTGAAATCTTTGTTTGTTATATCTGTATTTCTTTGTCTCTGTATCCAGATTTCCATGTCTCTATAATTCCACGTGTGTATGATGTTCTGTTGTGTTGCAATGAAGAAGTCTAATTGTGTGTGGTGAGCAAAAGAGGTTGAAAAACATGGGCTTATGGGATATGAAGTCTGAGCTCCTTAACCAGGCATATAAGGCCCTCTGTGATCTAAACCCTTGATGACCCCTAACTCTCAGCACTGCCTTGTCCACTAATTTAGAACTGCTTAGGAGGTTTCACCTAAAACACCGAAATTTTTTTTTCTTTCATCTCTGTGCCTTTGCTCACGTTGAACCCTCTCCTTGGACGGCTGATTCTACCGTCTCTTTGCCTGGACAACTTCTACTCATTATGTACGCCTCAGTTTAAGAGACATCTATTCCAGGAATCCTGTCCTGAACGCTCCAGGGTGGGCTTGGCGCCTGCTCTGACCTTTCATAACATGCTGCAGACTTCCATTAACAGGGTAATAATGCTGTAATGATTTATTTACGTATTCATTTCCGGTACTATACTAACTTCTTTCCGTGCTAGTACTATTTTACTCACCTTTGTATCTCAAAGGAGAAGCACAGTACCTGGAACATACTGGCACTCAGTCAGTGAATATTTGTTCAAAGAATAAAGGAGCGAAGTATGCAAAATAAATTAATCCTCTAGGCAGACAATACAAGTGCATGGCGGACTCCGGCCACCGGAGGGCGCCTTGCACCGGGGTTGGTGCGCAGGCGTGCTGGGAGGGCTGGCGCCCCGGCGGCGGCGGAGGCGGCGGTGTGGGTTTGTGGTCGCGGGAAGTGAATGGTTTTACCCATAGAGCCCTGCGCCGCCTTTCTCCGCTGGCACCGGCGCTGCTCCCTGCTCCTCCTCCCCGGCCATGGCGTTCACGTTCGCGGCCTTCTGCTACATGCTGGCGCTGCTGCTCACCGCCGCACTCATCTTCTTCGCCATTTGGCATGTGAGTAGCCGGGGCTGGGGAAAGAAGGGCGAGGTGGCGGCGCAGCCTCTTTTCGTCCCGGGCCTGTGGTCGGGGCGGCCACGGCCCTCGAAGGTCCGCACAACGGGGAATGGGGCCAGGCCGGGGCGGTGCCGGCCGCGCGGCCAGGGCCCTGCGCGCCCTCGGTCCGCGAACCGGGGGCTGCAGGTCCAGGAGGAGCCCAGGCGTCCGGCGGCTGGCTGGCTGCGCCCGCTGTGTCCTGCCGCAGGCCGCGCGCGCCGCTACTCCTCCCTCGCCGGGTGGGGCGGCCGCGGTCCTAGCGGGCCCTGCGGGCCAGCGCTTAGCTGGCCGGCGCCGCATCCCCGCGTTCCCTCGTCCCTCGGGAGGATGTCAGGGGCGCAGAGGGGAGTGCTACGTGCTGAGCCGGAATGAAGTTTGCCGAAATATTATTATTTAATGCAGATTGCCTTTGTTTTCTGGTGTCCACAGGAGTGTGGCCCAAATGAGGTAGTTATAATCTACTTTAGATAAATTTCCAGCTCTACTTTTCAGGCACTTGTTGGGTGCTCTTCAAGAAGAATCACACACACACCCCGCCCCCGGCATTGTCTCCTGGTGAACTTTGATGCCGGTTGAATTGATTACTTTGTTGACCACTATCTCCGAACTTTCCCCCTAAATCATACTTTGACCGACAGGTTTCTCGAGAGACTTCCTAGCCACCTCTGTGCTCGGAGTAGCTTGATTTAGTAGAGGTAGTTTTAATTTGATTTTGAAAATGCTCAGAAACCTTACGCTTCTCTAGGATATATATATATATTTTTCTCTTACTCACATCATGTTGCAGGACAGAAGCACATCCTTACTGGTCCCTGTAAGGAACAAGTTAAGTTCCCTGTGAAATACAAGAGATTTTTAAGGATTCCTGTTTCTCTAACACAAAATTAGAAGCAGCCTTTTGGACATAAGCATTCATTAAAAATTTTTCTTATTTTTGCTCTGCCCTCCATATTCTAGTACCTTCTGGAATATTGGTTTTAGTTTGAATGATTGGGCATGTTCACGCTCGTGTAAACTTTCAGTCAGGTTTCATCATGCCCATAGCAGGGATTTGTTATGGAACATACAGGGGCAGAGTGGTTTACGTGGTAGCAGTGTCTTGTGAAAAAAAAAAAAAATTCTCAAATCCATTCCCTTTTGCTAAGGAGTGTAATTACCTTTATAATTATTTGAAACCCAACTGCTTGTGTAGTGGGGGAATGCTTATGTAGGCTGCTCCCTCAAAATGCTTTGTCAGTAGGAACCCATAACTTGAAGAGCATTTTGGGCTCTTCTTTGGTGGAATAAAGACAATAAGTAAAGATAATTTGGGATGCAAACTAGTTCTGCCTTAGTAAGCCTCTGATGAAACTGAAATGTGTGATTCCCTGCCATTTGTAGATGAGGATTTAATCACTTCCTGCTTGATGGGCACTCTGTTTTCTGAGCTGATGAGGATTCTTAGAAGAGAGCTGTAGATGGCTTACATTTAGAACTAGATTGTGTTTTGCTAAGAAAACCTGAACTGCACTTTAAAGAAAAAAATGGGTAATTTAAATGAATATGTGTTTGGGTGAAGTAGATGATTTTAAGTCCTGTTACAGAATTAAAAATTTGTTTGTACTGCACAGATTAGTGGAGAGCTTATATCCTTAGGATTTCCAGTAGTTCAGAGAATTGTGCATCCTTTGGGAAAAAATAGAAAATTCTAATAAAATAAATAAAATAAAGATATAGTTTTAATTTTTCTGTTAACTATGTAACCTTCAGTTTCTTTTCTTTAAAAAAATTTTTTTTTATTTTTAATTTTTAAAAAATAATTTATTTTTGGCTGCATTGGGTCTTCGTTACTGCACGCGGGCTTTCTCTAGTTGCAGCGAGCGGGGGCTACTCTCCGTTGCGGTGCGCGGGCTTCTCACTGCAGTGGCTTCTCTTGTTGCAGAGCATGGGTTCTAGGCACGTGGGCTCAGTAGTCGTGGAGCACAGGCTTAGTTGCTCCGCAGCATGTGGGATCTTCCCAGACCAGGGCTTGAACCTGTGTCCCCTGCATTAGGCAGGTGGATTCTTTACCACTGCGCCACCAGGGAGGTCCCCGGTTTATTTTCTTAGGTCATTTTAAGTATCTGTCAGAAGACTCATCTGGAAATTTCAAGTATAAATTCAAAAAAACCAGTTTATGTTAATTGTTGTATGGAGGATTTTTTTTATGCTAATGGTTACGTCTGTCAGCTTAGTCCTAATTCATGTGACTGATGCTTTTTGGAGAATAGAGTTGGGAGTATAGATTTGTTTGAAAGCTAAAAATGCAGAAGTCATTCCCCAAAGATGTGCATCGAATTTGAAGGTATCCTGAATTGTGTAGTTTGCTATCTTTAGGGATTTTTGTTTGTTTGTTTTGTTTTTGCACTTTTGTGGAAAACTTTGTGAACGTCCTTGTCCAGACCGACAGGCACAGCATTGAAAACCACTAGTTTAAGAATCTTTTCAGAAGAGTTTTGACAACTCTAGCTTATAGCACTCAAACAGAAACCCATTCAGCAACATACGCATTAAAAGATCCTTTGAAATCACCTGAAGAAACCGTTCAGTGGGAAAAAAGTTAAAGCACAAGTTTCATACTCTGCTAGTAAATTGGATCTTGTTATAGGGAAGTAATTGTATTTGCGATCACAGTCCTTGTCTTAAACGTTATTACTAAAATGCATTGGGGACTTACCTGGTGGCTCAGTGGTTGAGAGTCCGCCTGCTGATGCAGGGGGCGCTGAGCCTGTGTGTCCGGAGCGTGTGCTCCTCAGCGGGAGAGGCCACAACAGTGAGAGGCCCGCATACCGCAAAAGAAAAAAAAAAAGCATTGGGAATATATCACAGCTAATGTCAGGTAATTGACTAATTATATCCATAAATAATCAGAAATTAGTATCTTCTATTTGTATATTTATAGTTTTAACATTTATATGTGTTAGGGGTCATTAGCAAAGGAAAATGCCTTTTGGTGAGTTCCGTACTTTTTTTTTGAAGCATAGGACTATTTTTTCCTTTTTCCTCCTTTCATTCAGTAAGTATATTTTTTTAATATTTATTTGGCTGAGTCAGGTCTTAGTTGCAGCAGGCGGGATCTTCGTTTCGGCATTTGGGGTCTTTCGTTGAAGCTTGCGGGCTCAGTAGTTGTGGCACATGGGCTCTAGAGCATGCAGGCTCAGTAGTTGAAGCCTGGGGCACGTGGGATCTTAGTTCACTGACCAGGGATCGAACCCACATTCCGTGCATTGGAAGGTGGATTCTTAACCACTGGACCACTGGGGAAGTCCCATTCAGTACATATTGATTGAACACTTATATAGGTGCCAGGCACTATTTTAAGCCCTTCGACATAGCAGTGAACACAGCAAAAATCTTTGCTCTCATGGAACTTACATTTTAATGTTTAATTATTTTCCTTCTATTTCTACCTTCATTAAAATTTTTATTAGGCCAGGTTGGTAATTTTATAAAATTCTAGAAATTAAAATAACTCATCTTTTTATGAAGCTAAGAATTTCAACAGGGTAAGCCAGTATATTAAAAGCTAGAAATATATGACTTCAGTGATTACTGGTAATATTGAGTAGCACTGTCTCACATCTAAAAATACTAGTCCTAACCCACCAGAGGAAGGGAAGATTAAATTCTTTGTCCCCTGGGTGACTGGTGGCAGCAACAAAATAGCTCCCCCATAAACTTGGGGCCTTTGGCTTCTTATTTTGACACAAAGTGGTGTGTCACCCCTATTTGATTTTTAGTGCATTTTGCCTTTGAAGTTCTGTGTTCAGTGACCTTAAATGTTAAAGCCACATTTCTTCTCAGAGTGTGGACAGGAACATTCTTGCTGTTTTTTTAATGGTATGATATAAAATTTTTATTTACTTATATTAAAGTATAGTTGATTTACTCTTGCAATGCATTTTATTTATTTATTATTTATTGGCCACGCCACAAGGCATGCGGGATCTTAGTTCCCCGACCAGGGATGGAATCTGTGTCCCCTGCAGTGGAAGCACGGAGTCTTAACCCCTGGACCGCCAGGGAAGTCCTTGCAGTGCATTTTAAGTGGATGAGATCTTTCTCCCCTTATCATGTTTATAACTGTTTCACTCACCACACCATGAGAAGCTGGCCTTATCTGGACTTTACCCTTCTTCAGTCTTTAGTTTGGTGACCAAATGAAAGGACCTGCATGTGGTAGGAATATACAGAGGACATGAAAGGAGGTCAGATTGATCATTTTTGCAGTGCCCTTAAACAGGCCTGCTCTTGCCTATGTGGTGCCTTAAGGTGAATTAGAATAAGATGCCTCTTGAGGCAGAGGATTAGAAAAGTCCTCCCTCCTGAATAGCCCCTGGTGCAGAGCCCATGCCAGGGTGCTTGGCAGCAGAAGCGTGCGTGGCATTGTGTCCCCACCTGGCCTTTTGTTCTGTGCAGAAACTGCAGTACTGTATGTGGTGGTCCTGGCTGTGAAGTTTAATATTCTCTTAGTGTTCCTCTATTCTGAGGCTATTTCTTGAATTTCCACATCAAAGCAGGACCGTGAAATGTATGTGTTTAGGTACAAATGGGAACAAATTGAAGCATACAAGTTCATTTCTAGTGTCCCGCTGAACACTGTGACAAGGGAGGGACATGCACAGATGACTAAAAACACTTCACCCTGAGGGGCACACAGTCTAGTGGGGGGGGACACAAACCTGAACTTAAATCCTCTCCTCCAGTATGAGAAATGCCAGCCTGATAGCGTTATAAAGCCTTGTACTATGTGGAGATTAGACAGGCGTGCAATTATTTCTGCCCAAGGGAGTTAGGGAGACCTCCATGGAGGAGTTGACATAGGAAAAATGTTTTTTTAGGATAAAGCGGAGCTTCTGTAAATAGTTATGGCTGAGGGAAAGACTATTTCAAGCAGAGAAAATAACTTTAGTGGAGGCATTGAAAAAATTGAAAATTGAAGATATTTATCACAGTGATACCAGATCATTTTAATGATAACAATATACAAGTGTTTTCAGTTCTTTGAATGTGATTCTAGTTATTTATTAATTACCATATATTGAGTTTACTGTAAACTGGTACATATAAAGTTGCTACACTTCTGCTTTTGTCCTATCAACTTTATTCAGTTATTGTTTGATGGGCAGGTTTATTGCTGCTTTTTATTAAAGTGAGAGATCCTAACTATTTTATTTTTATTTTAGATTATAGCATTTGATGAGCTGAAGACCGATTACAAGAATCCTATAGACCAGTGTAATACCCTGAATCCTGTAAGTTATAATATAGGCTATTTCTCTAGATTTTTAAACTGTTTTTGCTTTTAACTTGATATAACTTGAAAATGGCCAATATTCTCAGTAGCATGATAAATTTGTACTTTTTGAAGTAGGCAGAATTTTAAAAAATATTCTTTTTCCTGTCCTGCTTGACTATTCTATTATTAATCTGCTGGTGATCTTGTCAGCTGTCATACTAACATTCTTCCAATCTGCTTTTTACATTGTCGGCCAAAGACAGTTGAAAAGGTCAAAAAGATTAAAAGAGTCAAAATTGCATTAAAGGTGTGTACTGCTTTTTAGTTTAATGTTTTAATGCTACATTCATTTCATGGGGAGGGTTAGGGCATTTGTATTTGTAAACTGTTCTGTTCAGTGTGCTTGTTCATATGCCTGTTGAGGTTTATGATTTCATGAAATTTCATATTTTATGCAAATGTTTGCTTGCTGGCCCAGTCAAGTAGGGAAAGCTGTTAAATGCTCATGCATTTAAAAAAATGTTATAGCCATAGGCACTTCGATATTAAATTATTAGGTTCAGTGTTTGAAAGTTGGTTAACATGAAATGACTTTAATAGGTGAGATTTCTTTTGTTGTAACTTACTCTGAGGTAGTCTGTAGGTGGAGTCTTTAGTACCATACTATTTTTATCTTTGGTTTTGTCTATTCTGGAATTTATTTATTCTTTCAGCAGCTGTTTATTCAGTGCCTTTTAGGTGGATAGCTCTGTTCTTAGGCTCTGGAATCTTGCAGTAAGGCTTAGCTTTGGATTCATGCTGTCAGAATTTTGTGGATAACAATTTGTATACAAATGTCTACATAGTTATTTCTAGTATATATCCACTCTAAGTTTCTAAAACAGACCTGTCTTACACTAAGTTCTGAGCTCTTCTGGACTTAGTTATAATGTGGCCCCATTGTGCTTAGGGGTTTTATATGTATATTTGACTTCATTTAGTTTACAGGAAGATTCTCCTTTAGCCTGTAGGTTTGATTTTTGCCTAACTGGTCAGAAACTGAAAGGTTTTTTGTAAGAAAGCAGTGAGTATGTCTTCAAGAAATAGAATGTAATAATTCATCTTTAAAAATTACTTAATGAAGATGAAAACATGTATAGACTTATAGTTGCGTAAAACTGTAAAGCACTAGCATGCTAGAGGGATTTTATTTGGAAAGGGTCTATAAAGTTGGTTTGCTACTTTTTTTTTTTTTTTTTTTTGGCGGTAAGTGGGCCTCTCACTGTTGTGGCCTCTCCCGTTGCGGAGCACAGGCTCCAGACGCACAGGCTCAGCAGCTATGGCTCACGGGCCCAGCTGCTCCGCGGCATGTGGCATCTTCCTGGACCAGGGCACGAACCTGTGTCCCCTGCATCGGCAGGCGGACTCTCAACCACTGCGCCACCAGGGAAGCCCGGTTTGCTACTTTTATCATTATTTCCTAGATAAATAGCCATGATGGAATAGATTCCTGGTTTGTCTCTAAAGAACTGCTACAGTAAGACTTGATGTAGGTACAATTAAAAGTATTAACTTACTGTTTCTCTACTCTTATGAAGCAAAATATGAGATGAATCTGCTTTCTCACTGGAAAGTAATAATGTTCATTGTAAAACAACTTACTGTTTAAACTAATTGTTACCAAGAAATTAAGAAACTGAAATTTCTCCTTTTGATGGCTGTTTATTAATAGTATTCTATCTTCTTTGGCTTTTCATTACTTCAAATAACCAAATGATGATGAAGATGATAATAGCTGAAATCAGATGAGGGCTTTCCTGGGTGCCAGGCTCTGTGCTAAGCATCTTTACCTGGGTTTTTTCATTCAGTTTTCATGACAGTCCTGAGAGGTGAGTATATTATACGCATGAATAGGAGAGTAAACTGAGGCTTAGTGAGGTTCAGGCACTTTGCCCAGAGTCACACAGCTAACATAGAGTCAGAATTCAAACCCAGACAGCCTGATTTTATTAGGTTTAGATTCTTGTATTTTCCTAATTTACTATAAACTTAAGAGGGACTAATTTCATTTTAAAATATAGAATGTGATTTTTGGCTTTTTTTTAATGGAAGGAAATTCTCACTTTGTGCTTGGGACATCCTAATGCTGCAGTGGATTGGAAGGAAGTTTCTACACCAGCACAAGTTGTGTTTTGGATAGGGTGCCGATAATTGGCTTAATAGCAGTGCATCTGACAGTTTTCCCTATTGAAAATTTGTTTTGACAATTCTGCCAAAGTATGGGGGAAGACAAATACCACTATATTTAAAAATGTGAACCTTAACTATAGAATATTATGATTTGCATGTTTAAGTACTATCATTTCAGCCATATTTGCATGAGGTGTTTATGGATACTAGTTTTTGTGTAAATGTGGGTTCCTAAATGGAATCACTTTGTGCCACTAATGGGGAAATTTCGTCATTAAAGAATGATTGAAGAGGACTGGTCTTCATGAGAGATGCGTAGAAAAAGTATCTGGACTGTGTGAGGAGAAGGGAGGGAGTGTGGCATTTGTTTCATATTAAAACTGGTAGAGTTGCAGATTATCTTTATTATCACTCTTATTAAAGAATATTGTTTAAGAGCAGTAGGGATCATGCTTTCAAAATCATTTTCTCCCCATACCCTAGTCTGGAAAACTTGGATGATGATTTGTATTGTTAGATCACTTGGTTTTAGAGGGCTGAAATAGGCTCATTATATTTTAAAGAAAAATCTTTTAATTTAAACTAGTATTATAAACAGCAGCTTTAGTGGAACTCCTAATAAATGTATTATGTATTTTTCTTGGTTTGTCCTGGTTGTAGTCTTTGTGTTCCAAAGATTTTCCTATGGATATTTTCTTGCAGATGTTTAACTTTGATCTTAATTAAATGCTGGCTTAACGGTCCATGTTATTTACATGTCTCTATATACGTGCAGAGTTTATCTTCTTATTATATTACTTAAATTTGTAGAAAATATCTGGTTAGTGGTATAGATTAATTGGTTTTACTGGAATTTTATTTAAAATAGTATTAATTTAAAACTTTGCTTTACAGCTTTGAACGGGAAAAGTAATTTGGGAGTACTAGAAAATGGACTTGAATAAGTAATATATTATTTCTACAGCTATAGTTTCCCCTCAGGAAAGATCTGATGGGACAGTGCAGCACATTTGAGAAACTGGCTTTGCAGCTGTGACTTGTAGGAAGCTCTTTGGCTGAAACTTGAAATGAAAGGTTTTGGTATTTATATTTAACAGGGTCATTAGGCTGAAATCTATAGGATGAGAAAGATAATTTAAAGTAAAGCATGAACTCCTGGTTATTTTATAAAAAGCATTTTGCTTGAACTAATTTTTCCTCACTTAATACTCCCTGCTGTCAAAAGATGTATTTTGTTTTTGAGTTCTGAGCTTCTACTGGTCTGCTGTGTTTGTAGCACTTCATTGGAGAAAGCAGGCTGAAAGAAATAGGAAGGCCTTGTAGGGATGGGAGCTCAGGAACCGGGAGAATTCCAATTTCATGGTTCAGATCTTAGTCTTTTCCCTCCTACATTGCAGAAAGCACATCGTTTGCATCTGTGCATATTAATGTTCTTTCCCCCCCAACTGTGCTGAGATTATTGGCTGTTGGCTTTCCATTGAAAAATTACTTTTGTGGTAATGTGATGTGGTTTGCTAAATATTGTATATGTAACACCCCTGGTTTCTGTTTAAAGGCTTAAAAACACTAATGTGTAAACTTCTAAAGGGGAGTTTTGTTTTTGTGGATTTTTTTATATCATGTTGCATGTGATCAGATATTTCATTTTTGTATTTTCATCATTCTTGAATGGTGGAAAGAAAAAATATTCTGAGTGATTAGCAAATAACTGTGTTTGAACAATCTGGGTGGTAACTTTGTATAATTTAACCTGTTGCTCTAAGAGTATGGATTTTAAATTTTAAGTTATATCTTATTCTTTTAGTGCAAGCTATATCCTCTGGTCAGTTGGCATATAATCCTGCTTTTGTTCAAAAGCTTAATATGGAAGTAAAGCTCAGTAGCATCTTTCATTTCTGATTCTAGGAAAACAGTGATTTTTCATTATTGAAACTTAGTTGCCACCTGCTTTCCAAATTAGCAGTTGATTTAATGCTGAGGCATTTTGATAACTGGCTTGTGTTTTTCTTCCAGCTTGTCCTTCCAGAGTACCTCATCCATGCTTTCTTCTGTGTCATGTTTCTTTGTGCAGCAGAGTGGCTTACACTGGGTCTCAATATGCCCCTCTTGGCATATCATATTTGGAGGTAATATTTAGATACACTTCTAATACTTTTCCTAATTAAATTTTAATTATACTATGGTTGATATGGTTATCTTACGTGCTAGTCACCTAAATGAAATTATTTGGCATTTATTTTTAAAAACACAGATGGATGCACAAATAACTGTGTTAATACCTCTTATGGAGCTTGTTATTATTCTTTAAAGGGTTTTTTTTAAAGTGAGGTATAACTTACATACGATAATGTGTGCACGTCTAAAGTGTACAGCTCAATGGATTTTTACATATGTATACACTTGTGAAACTACCGCCCAGATCAAGATATACAGCACTTCCAGCCCCCAGAAGAGTCCATTGTGTCCCATTCCAATCAGTTAGCCCTGTACTTTCACAGGAGAACCAGTGATCTCTTGCAGCTTAGATTAGTTTTGTCCATCTTTGAACTTCATATAAATCAAATTGTACAGTGTGTGTCTAACTTCTTTCTCCATGTTTACTTTATGACTTTAAATTTGGTTATTTACAAAAGATTCAGATTTCATAACTTCTAAATGTTATATCTGATCTATGTAGCATTAGAGTGTTTTGTTTTAGATAGGCATGTCAAAATCTGATTGCCCTTGATTTTAGGAAGCACATACGGAAGAAGTATTTAGGAGTAAAGTGGTTTCACATCTGTAACTGGCTCTGAAATGGCTCAGAAAAAAATGTACGTGTATTTAGAGAGAGAACAGAAAAGAGAAGGACAAAGCTGTGTGGTAAATGTGAACGTTTGGAATATCTTGGTGAAGTGTTCTTTATGTTAAAATAAAAAGTTGAAAGAAAAAATTGTATTTCCTTTTTACAGTTATTCTTAATTTTCTTGGATTTCTGAAAGTGTAGAGGAGACCAGATATGACTTGTTTAACCACCTTGTTCTCTGTAGGGGCTCCAGTTTTATTTTTATTTTTTATTTTTTTTAACATCTTTATTGGAGTAAAATTGCTTTACAATGCTGTGTTAGTTTCTGCTTTACAACAAAGTGAATCAGTTATACATATACATATGTTCCCATATCTCTTCCCTCTTGCGTCTTCCTCCCTCCCACCCTCCCTAGGGGCTCCAGTTTTAAAATTAAGATGATAAAAGGAAAGAACTCCACCTAGAACTAAAAGTATGCTTCCCAATGTGGACCACCTCTCATTGTAACAAATATTAATTTGAGAAGAAGAATGCTCCTTTCCATCCTGAAGGTTAGCTTCCTTTCTGAGTGGCTAATCAACTGTGTTTATTACAGGTATATGAGTAGACCAGTGATGAGTGGACCAGGACTCTATGACCCTACAACCATCATGAATGCAGATATTCTAGCATATTGTCAGAAAGAAGGATGGTGCAAATTAGCTTTTTATCTTCTAGCATTTTTTTACTACCTATATGGGTAAGTTTAAAAAACAAAACGAAAATATGATTTCACTTTGCTGCTGGAAACATTTGCAGGCTTTATGGTCTGAACACCTTAAAATCCACTTAAAGAATAACTCATGTCTTGAACGGTGGTACGGATAACGGCACAGTGCATACTATCAAATTCATACACATTGAATAAACTGGTACTTGTCAAGGCAACCAGCGGATATGCAATCAGAGGCAGAAAGTTGGGTCAGGGATGCTGCTTCCAAAGTCTCAGACAAGTCAGTGAAGGACAGTCCTCATTCTCCATGGCAGAGCAAGAGGACATGGCTGTGTGCGTTTGCAAAAAAGTTTCTGCTTGGCTTCAGTGTCTGTCTCAAGATTATGTTTAATTTTTTCTTTATCATTCTTCATAAACTGTATGCTCTACCCTTTATTTTCTGGTTTGCATGACCCAAATGGGATGAAGGAAAGAAAAGTTCTATCACATAGGATGCTACAGTTATTTATTTTTTAAATTTTTAATTTATTTTTTTGGCTGCATCGGGTCTTAGTTGTGGCATGCAGGATCTTCATTATGGCATGTGGGCTTCTCTCTAGCTGTGGCGCGTGGGCTCCAGAGTGCAAGGGCTCTGTAGTTTGTGGCAAGCGGGCTCTCTATTTGAGGCACGCAGGCTTAGTAGTTGTGGTGTGCGGGCTTAGTTGCCCCAAGGCATGTGGGATCTTAGTTCCCCGACCAGGGATTGAACCCACATCCCCTGCATTGGAAGGCAGATTCTTAACCACTGGACCACCAGGGAAGTCCTGATGCTGCAGTTATTGATTTTCCTCCCTTTATACTGTGATGGACTCATATCATCATTCCTCTAGGTCAGGGTTTCTTGACCTTGGCACTGTTGATATTTTGGGCAGGATAAATCTTTGTTGTGAGGAGCTGTCCTGTGCATTGTAGGATGTTTAGTAGCATCCCTGGCCTCTGCCCACTAGATGCCAGTAGCTTCCCCCTGCCCCAGTCATAATAACCAGAAATGTCTCTAGACGTTTGCCAGATGCCCTCTGTGGGGCAAAATCAGCCCTGCTTGAGAGGCACTGTTCTAGGTGTACTGTAGGTGGAGGAAAACGGCTGCTTATTAAAACTAGAAACGGACACGGGTGAGTATGGAGTTATAATTTTTCTTTAAGCTTTATAAATACACTTTTCCCATTTTTTATTGATAAATATTCAACTGGAGAGGAATTTCTACCTGATTGTCAAAATATGAAGAAAATTAGTTGTATTAGATGAAATTTTGGCAGTAGTTAAGTTTCTCTTCCCTCTCCTTTTTGTTACTTGAAAACTTGCTTATTTCTTGTTTATATCATTACTAATTTCCATTATGGAAAAGGGTGAAGTGCTAGACTTAAATTTATGGAAAATGTATTTTTACGATTTTAGACGTTGTATTTGTGAAAAATGAGTGTCCGTTAGTACACCTAGAGACGTTCATACATGAAACAAAGATAGTGAAAAAGTTCTGAGAAGTGAAATTCCATGTGTCCTTTTAATTTCTGTTAATTTTCAGTTTTTAGTTTCTATAGTAAGTGTCTAGAACAGTTCTGGCATGTAGTAGGCACTTAAAACATATTTGTTGAAAGAAGGAAAATAAATGAATGCTTGAATAAATGATAAAATTGGACATGTAGAGTTGTGGGAAAATGTTCACCAGGAGATGGTGGCGCATCATTCATTTGTTTTAAATTGTCTATCAACACACATGCACATACACACGTGTCCAGGCGGGAGGCCCAGCCAACACAGTGCCTTGATTGAGGAGAAAGAGAAGGGCAGACACCCAGTCTGGGGGTCATATCAGCCACGAGCCCCCACAAGAGCAGCAAACTAAGTCCCAGGCCTATCGATGGAGTAGGGTATCACCCCCACCTGAAAGGCCTTTCTGAGAAAAGCCTGGGACAGCCAGCTGTCTGCACGAGTAGAATGGAAACAATCGCCCGGATCGCGAGAGCCCACAAGTCCACTCTGTCTCCATCATCTGCCCTCAGGCCAGGCACCAAGACCATTGACCCATTGGGCCCCCTGCCAGGCTGTCTGTGAACCTCTGTGAGCCCAGCCCTTACAATGAAGCCTATTGTCTTTCTTTAAAAAGCAATAGTAGGGACTTCCCTGGCAGTCCAGTGGTTAAGCCTGTGCTTCCACTGCAGGGAGTACAGGTTTGATCCCTGGTCGGGGAACTAAGATCCCGCATGCCAGGCAACGGGGCCAGAAAAAAAAAAAAAAAGCAATAGTAATGGATAAACATCATATTTAATCTGTGGTCCATCCAGACAGTGGAATATTATTCAGAGATTAAGAGAAATGGTCTATCAAGTCATGAAAATACATGAAAGAAACTTAAATGCATGTTGCTAAGTGAAAGAAGCCAGTCTGAAAAGGCTACAGACTGTCTGATTCCAAACATATGATATTCTGGAAAAGGCAACACTATGGAGACAGTAAAAATATCAGTGGTCACCAGGGATTAGCAGGGGGGGAGGGATGAATAGACAGAGCACAGATAATTTTTAGGGCAGTGAAACTATTCTGTATGATACTGTAAGGGTGGGTACGTTTGCCAAGCAAATACACGTTTGTCAAAACCTGTAGAATGTCTAACAGCCAGTGAACCTTAATGTAAACACTGGACTCTAGTTAATAATGATGTATCAATATTGGTTCAGTTGTAACAAGCATACCACACTAAGGTAAGATGCCAATAATAAGGGAAACTGTGTGTGTGTGTCTGTCTGTCTGTGTGCTGGGAGCGGGAGGTCCATGAGAGGTCTCTTTACTTGCAGTTCAATTTTTCTGTAAACCTAAAACTGCTCTTTTAAAAAGTCTATTAATTAAATAATGATAACAAAAAATAAATAGTCTATCAAGTTTGCTCACCTCCTTGCTTTGTATTTCCGTTTAGACACACATGCTTTTGAACCATGCCTCTCCCACCTTGCCCTTCATGTAGGATCAAATGGTTATTGCTTTTTATTTTGCTTGTTGGTCCCCTTTTCTGTTTTAACCTTGCTGCTATTGTCTAGAGCCTTTCTCTAATGGGAAAGTTCCTTGATCATTCCTGTCTGTACAATGGGGATAATGGTACCTACCCTACCTTCTAGGACCTAACAGAAGGCCTGGCATGAAGTGAGCCCTTGGAGATGCTCACTCCTATTCTTAGACATAGCTCTGGAGCAGTGTGCTGTTTGGATTGCTTCTCTAAGCTCTGATCCCCATTAAGCTTTCAGCTGTGCTGTTCTGCTTGCTAAAATTGGAAAGGAAATAGGGGACAACTACAGCACATGCACTGAGCCAATCCTACCTTAGGCAAAAGTCCATAAATGCAGATTAAAATCATACTGTGAACTTGTCATTCATTGGTCTTTCCATTTCTATTTTCTGTGATGGTGTGATATCACAAACTAGTTTGCTATATAAAACAGACTCAACTTTTTGGTGCTCTTAGTTTTTATAATTAGGAATGTTTGAGTTAACAATAGCCTTTTTCTTCTTTTCAGCATGATCTATGTTTTGGTGAGCTCTTAGAACAACACTCAGAAGAACTGGTCCAGTTAAGTGCATGCAAAAAGCCACCAAACGAAGGGATTCTATCCAGCAAGATCCTGTTTCCAAGAGTAGCCTATGGAATCTGATCAGTTACTTTAAAAAATGACTCCTTATTTTTTAAATGTTTCCACATTTTTTGCTTGTGGAAAGACTGTTTTCATATGTTATACTCGGATAAAGAATTTAAATGGAATTACGTATAAATTAATATAAAATGATACCTCTGGTGTTGACAGGTTTGAACTTGCACTCCTTAAGGAACAGCCGTAATCCCTTGAATGACTGCATTAATTATTGACTATCCTTAGTCCATTGGAAGCTCTTGTTTATAGAAGTTGTAGGGCTCATTTTGGTTTTATTGAAATGCCATTTAATTATAAATTAGCTGTAGATATCAGGTGCTTCTGATGACTTGAAAATATATATCTGACCTGTGGAAACTTCATGGGTTTCCTCAGCTATCATGTAGGTGATTATATATGGATGCATTAAAAAAATGAGTGGGATTTTTTTCCCTTTGACTTGAAATATTACCCCTGTATATTGCATGAATGAGAGATTTCCCATATTTCCACCAGAGTAATATACTTGCTTTAATTCTTAAGCATAAGTGAACATGATACAAAAATATATGCTGACTTACTTGTGAAGAATGCATTTAAAGCTATTTTAAATGTGTTTTAATTTGTGAGATGTTACTTATTAAGAAATTGGTTATTATACTTAGTGTTCTAATCTGGTGGTAAAGATATTCTTAAGAGTTTGCAAGTACTTTAGATTTTCAAAACTGAATGAGAGAGAACATTGTATAACCATCCTGCTGTTCCTTTAGTGCAATACAATAAAACTCTGAAATTAAGACTTATTTTCAGTGCATTGTTTTAAAGATTACAAATAGCTATTCTTAAACTTGCTTATTCCAAATAAAGACATATCACTGTCAATTTTTTAAAAAGATAGTAGAGTATTAAATTTTTTTTTTAAATACCATGCTTGGATCTAAAAAGGAAGATTTTTAAATGGTTAAGCATATTACCTTTTTTTGTCACTTGACAAGATTCATAAACACTGATGGCACAGCATCATCATTTTTTTTACCAATTAAAAAATTATTGTGAAACTTAAAATGTTTGAAATTTTTTTTTTCCTTTTTGAAACAGCATGTTTTAAGGTAAAAAGACTTATAAGTTTGGTTTTTTTGCTGCTGCTTATAAGGCAGGTAAATTATAATTATGGCTTGCATGTTTCCGTAAGCATTCTTGTGCTTTATTTGGGCTGAGGAAGTTAAGGCAACTGAAAATAGTTTAAGTGGTTCAAAGTTTCTTCAAGGATCAAAGAAAGAAAACCATAGGCAGAAATTCCACATAATGATCAAGGGAGGTAGGTTATGGATGTGTTTGTGGAAGTCTTACTCTAAGTACCCCTTGAATTAGACGCTGCACTGTTTTATTTTCTACTAGTGAAAAAAACGCCTCTCCATCTTTGGGAGAGTGGCTGTTACTGTTTTGAGTTTGGGCAATGGGGGTGAATATGTTGAAGAAGAGGATGTAGAACTAGAAGAGTGAGGAGAGTCCAACCATTTCATAATGAGAGACGCTTTAAAGACCTTGCCTTTTGTAGTCTGGATCACGCTTCGAGGGATCATCAGTTCATGCAGTAAATTGTTTACTGAGCCCTTGCTAGGCACTGAAGACTCATGATCTGAGTATAAGCAATAATTCAGTTTCTAATCCACCCAGTTGTACCAGCTTGCACTCATTTTTCTTTCTTGTTCACAAGAACTTTTGATCATGAGAGACTTGGCCAAGTCTTCTGTACTTCACATAGGTTTCCTGGGGCAGTTACTTTTGTATTCTTGTCAAAGCACTTTCATGAGCCCTTGCTGTCTCTTAGCAAACACCACTTTAAGTTAACATACTTTTAGTAATGTATTCCATAATACTCTCCAGGATTAATGCAAGGTTTGCTGGTTGTAATTTGTGGAAGCCACCTTCTTATGCTTCAAAAATTAGATATGTAGTCCTTAGCTGATTCCTCAAAGATGATTGACAGTTGAGGTTCACCCATCTCAGTGGTAGATTATTAGTTCCTAGGCATGTGATTGGGTACCTGGATGCTCTCATAATATCTACTCATCTTTACCTTTTCCAGTGTTTTATGAAATTAAGTCACTTACCAAGAGAAAGCAGAAACATAATATTTGCATTTGACAGTATCCCACTTGCTCTTTCCCTTGCTCTGAGTTTGCTTTGTTCTCCCCATTAATCTGGTTTGGGTGGCCCTAGCCATATTGCTATTTTTCCTGCATGCCCAGCTGAAACGTAGTTAGCCTGGGTTTGTAATCCTTTCCAACTTTAGTCAGACTGCACCCTGTGTAGCCACAGCTGTTTATTTAGGAATTCTTTTCTCCCTTGTTAAAATTACTTTTGCTATTGTGTGTTTTGATTTGTCTTTAAGAGCATTCCAACTCTGTGAAACCATTAGTGTAACACACTGTGGTTTTTATCTGTATCAGCAACCCCTTGCTGTTGGTACAGATTCTCCTGCATTAAAAATCTTATATAACAAATGTAGTCTATTTAGCAGTTATTCTACTTAGTAATAATACTATATCATGCCAACATGTCCTATTAGTGTTAAGGAGGTACAGGGGTAGAAACTCAACTTGAATGTCTGAATCTGAATTTAATTAATAATGTTTGATGATTTTCACAGTATTCAACTGATAGTACCCACTCCCTATCCCAGGATAGAGGAGAGTTGGGTGTACATAAACTGCTAATTTGTTTGAAGTTTGAATTACTTTTCATGGGAAGGGGGTAGTGATAGGAAATGACCAGATGATCCACTTTTGACACATACCAGGTATTACTGAAGCATTTGAGAAGCCTCATGGATTACACCATGAAATGCCAGACCTACCAGTCAAGTGTAGATACCCAGGTAATGGTCTTACACAAAGCAACAGAATGCATGGCAGTTTGTAGTATGTGTCTTTTAAAGCCTGTTCAGTATTTTCCAACTTGAGGACCACTTATGTTAATAGCTGTCATCTTCTCTGCAGATCAACAACATATTGAAAATATTTCAGATAATTGCATAGCAAGGAAATAAGAGATATAGATATACTTTGAAACTAGCAAATTATTTTCCTTGATACAACACTTCTCTTCTCCTCCAATTATATATATTTCTGAACAGTGTGCATGGAATATTATTACCATAGTACAAAGAATGACTTCTGTGGATTTCTTCTTACACCCTGGAGGAGGGTGGGCTTTCATTTCAGGTATGGCAATAGCATAGCAGCATCAAGCCCATTAAAATAATCTATTTAAAAGTTTTCATCTAAGTTACTTATTTAAAATGTGCATCTCTCAATAATCAGTTGTACAGTATAATTGGAAATCAGAAGTTTTGACAGCCGAAATATTTTAAAACAACACTTTTTAAAGGGGAAAGAAAGTAATGTCGAATAATTTAAGCTCTTTTGTTCAAACCAGTCATTGATCTGTGGTGGTCAGACCAGCAGCTAATGAGTCTCCGGCACTAGTATTGTAGCTTAGCAGATGGTTCTGAACTAACACTCTGGGGCGATGCTAAGAGAGAAAATGGGGTTGTTTCTGGATATGTTGAATAGCTTTCTTAGAACAATTTTACTTTGATTAAAATTAATGGTTTTAAAGCTAAATGTCTAAAAGGAGTAAACAACTGTGCTGCTTGTTCTTGGAAAATAGTATTAACCACCTAAGGTGATCTGTGGGATTGGAGTGAAGGTTTTACCCTACTTTAGTTTCATTAATGCACATTGTGGAAGATGTAGAGAACATCTTGACATGGAAAAGAATGAATACGTTAACGTTCATCGTACAGTGCTTTCCTAAATTTCTTTGGTTATCATGTTCTTATATTCTGGAGAAGAAAAATTTCTTAAATAATAACTTGATGACTAGGTAGATCTTAAAACTACTAAGGGAAACACCGAATATAGTTAGCCATCTGTGCTCATGGTTTGTTAGATTTAAAATCTAAGTTAACCTTAATGGTGCTGTACACCATCCAAAGACAGTGCCCTTATGTCGTCCTGCCTTCTTAGAGCTTGCTTGCTTGATTTTGCTTTTGTATATTTAATTAAAACTGTCTCAAATGTTTCCTTGTGTAGTTTGGGGATAACAGTTGAGTTTGTGTTGATTCTATTTCAGCAACTAACTGGCTTGTGTGTGACCAGGATTCTAGCTGGTCTCTCTGTCTGCCCTCCCCCATTGTTTTGAGGGCTGTCCTGCAGATTAACCAGAGAAAATGCTTTTCCAAGAATGTTGGAATTACAGTTATTAAACTTAATTGGATAATTATATTTTAGTGACATCCCATGTTTCTTTGTTATGGAATAATTGATGTTTTTCCTTTTACCTAGTATTAAAATAGTTTAGTCAAGCATTTTAAATGCAGAACGCTTAACAAGCCCTTGCAGTGGAAATTAAGAGATGCATGCACTTTGAAAATTCAGTTGCTTATTAAAGGATTTGATTAGTCCATGCCAATATTTATCTTCCATTTTCTTAAGTATTCATGAGTAAGCTATGTTTATATTGGGAGAAAGCTAATATAAGATTTGGTAATGTCAATTTCAATGACTGTTTAAAGTTTAATGGAATATTGTGATTTTTAAACTGTGTTTGGTTATAATACCAAAATCATGAGGAGGAAGGTCAGTCTATTATTGCAGCCTGTACTTTAAAAAAAAATAAATAACTTTCTAGCTCTAAGTTTTGGCATTTATTACCTTGGGTAAGAAATCCCTAGGGATATGCGATTCTCCCACCTTCCTTAATAGTCTTATAAAACCTTAGGTTCTAGAAGCACTGTGTATACAAAAGTATTAAAACATTGATTTTATATTATGATACATGCTGGCTCTCTGGTCTGAAGTTCCCAAACAGCATTAGTAATTGTTTTATTCTCTAATGAAATTAAAGTAGTCCATCAGAGCAAGAAGAGTGAGAGACAGAGTAAGACTTTTGGTAATTATATGATTATTTAAAAGTAAGGGTTGATGTAGTGAAATTTGCTTTGTCTTGTGTGGAAATGCCTCTGGCTGTTGGCCACGCTTGTGACTACCAGTAGCCAAGAGAGCCAGGGCACTCTGCCGCAGTGACACCACTGAGGTCTCTTAACTTTGACTCACTGTATGATCCTTGTCTACAAATGACTACTTTCAGTAGCTCAACATGGAATTTAAAGACAAAAAGACATGTTCATTAGCATAGAGTGAAGTGAAGGAGTGAGAGAACTGGAGACTTAATCTGTAGGTAAGTGCTTTTATAAAATAACTGTGGAGGAGGGATTAAATTCATCCTGTGTAGTTCCTAGGGTGAAAAAATGAATGCTGTAAAAACAGAGCAGCTGTCTGAACCAATTGGAAAATTCCAGCAAATGCTGGATAAACACCTGTTGGGATGATCTGGTATTGGGAGGGAGGTGATGAGATGATTCATAGGATCCCTCACAATTCTGTATGTCTATGAAGTAGAGAAAACAGTGGGAGAAATTTTCAGAGGAATAGAGGGTAAGAGTTATTTAAATAATTTTAGCATGGCTGCTCATACCAATTTTCATATATATTACTATGTCATATGCTACCCAGTAGTTACCGATAATATGAGGTAAGAGTGTGGTTAAAAAATAAAAATATTTTTTTCCATATGCTTTTTTTCAGCATTGCCTCCAGGTAAAATACAACAGAGCAGCTAGTGCATTTTTAAAAGGAAAATTGTATACCAGTTTTTCTATCTCCTATAAGAGATGAAAGAGACACAGTGAAATTTGTCAATAAAAGCTTTAAGAATATCTGCACATATACATCTACATTCATTACATTCAATTTGATAACAATAGTAGTTTCATCTCAATACAAATGTTAGAGAGCTCAAATTTCTGCCATGGTCATGTATATATGCTATTTGAAATTCTTTTATCTAGATACAGATCTTGATAGTGACTCTCTTGATGATAGGTGTGCAGCTAGTTTCTCCCGGAACTCATGAAGATAATTATATTGCTGAAAAAAGTAAAGATATATTGAAATACATTATAGAAAGCTGATTACCAGAGTAGTCATACTAGTCAGAATCAGGAATCAAAAAAATACTTGATAAAAACAGTTCTACGTCCTTTTGCGTAAGGAGGTATTTCTATCTTGAGGAAGTTTTATCTTTCAATAAAACTACATATAGTGTGAAAAACTTGTTTTAAAAATCTCTAAAAATTAGGAGGTAGCATGAAATAACAGCAGTGTTTTATAAATCTTTAAAATCCTTTCTCCCTTTACTGGCAGGAGGAAATAAGATTAAAAACACAAAGATATTCTTTTTGCTAATGCATTATCCCCTGGGGAGTAAGTACAGGGGAGAGGGCACTTTCTGCAACGATTAATGGCAGCATATTCAAGAAAATCTATTTCTTAATTTACAGAAGCCTTAGTTTTCTGCTTTTGGTGATGATAAAATCCATTTGGAACAATTTTCATAGTAGATAATATTAAAATAAAATCACTAATCTTAACAGATAAGCAAAATAAAATCTTTAAATAATTCATTTGGGGCTTCCCTGGTGGCGTAGTGGTTGAAAGTCCGCCTGCCGATGCAGGGGACACGGGTTTGTGCCCCGGTCCGGGAGGATCCCACATGCCGCGGAGCGGCTGGGCCCGTGAGCCGTGGCCGCTGAGCCTGCACGTCCGGAGCCTGTGCTCCGCAACGGGAGAGGCCACAACAGTGAGAGGCCTGCGTACCGCAAAATAATAATAATAATAATTCATTTGGAGTTTTAATAGCTGCCCAGAGGATATTCTCACTCTGCCAATAATCTCATTTTGTATTACTGTTCAGAAATTGAAATTGCATACTGCTAACTTACATCAGCACAGAGATGGAGAAAGCACGTTTGCCCCAGAATGCTGAGGTGATAAATTGACAGCCCATATTAATGTGGGGTTAACTCTCTACGATTAAAGATGTAAAACATGCATATACATGTTTGACCGTGTATTTTGTTTTGTGTCAACAGACACTTGGGAACATGTTGAATATGAAGCATCGTTTGTTAAAAACCAATAATAAAGGGAGCTTCTGTTTTCAGAACCCGCTCCTCCTCAGGCTTAGTCCTAAAGTTGAGACTGGGTAATTGGGAAAGGAAGGCAAGTTAGCTTTACAGGTCTACAAATCAATAATATCCTTGGGGCTTTGCTACTGCAGTGTTTTGGTGTTAAATAGAAAGTAAATGGGAAAGATGTCACTTAGGTTATCCACAGCAAAGGGTAATTAGCATGGTTTTACATTTTTTTCTATTATAGTCATTCGTCTATCTTTGTTAAATGTTTTGGTGATACAGTAATAGGATCTTCATGAGATCTTTTTGGTCAAAAATATACCCAGGAAACTACCAAGTTTACAGTAACTGCCTCATTTTTCCAGGTGAGAGGATCCATTCCCAGAACAGAACGGGCAAAAACTGAACAGTAGTGGATCTTGAAAGAGTAAACTGGAAAGTTCAAATTTTTCATTATTTTGTTTGAAAAACTGAACTTTTTCAGACATCCAGGTTATATTTAAATAAAAATCAAAATATAAACAGGTGATACATGAATAATAGAATGCTTTGGATTTTCATTACCCTTTTGATAAGGTGTTACACTGTGACGGTCTGCCCCTGACCACAGCCTCCGGAGAACAGTCACCCTCCTTACCTTTATGGTCTGTATTGCTCCAGACCCTCTCAGGTCCCTCAGGCTGTCGATGGCTTGCTGCGGTGATACTGTGTCAGACAGGTATAGGAGGAGACAAGCGGCTACTAAATAGAACATGAGACAAAGATTGTATACTACGTGTTATATTTTTATAGTATATTATAAATTAATGATATGCTTATACTTAATTCAGACTTCTATTGGTGCAGAAGACTGAGTTTGGGAAATGAATTAAAAGGCTTTTAATATGTGCTTTTGACAAATTTTGATTTTAAATGACTGTGGCTGAATTAAAATTTAACACTGGCTTCATTTTTTTTAAACAGCTTTATTGAGTTATGATAATTCACATCCCATACAATTCATTCATTTAAAGTGCATAATTTAGTGGATTTTAGTGTATTCACAGTTAAATGCAGCCATCACCACAGTCAGTTTTAGAACATTTTCATCACCTCAGAAAGAAACCCTGTATACTTTTGTTATCATCCCTCTATCACCCATCTCCCCTCCCTTAAGCAACCACTAATTTACTTTGTCTTTATGGGTTTGCCTGTTCTAGACATTTCATATATATGGAATCATACGTGGTCTTTTGCGACTAGCTTCTTTCACTTAGCATAATGTGTTCAACATTTGTACATATTGTGGCACATATCAGTACTTCATTTTTATGGGTGAATAATATTCCATTGTATGGCTGTACATTTTGTTTTGTTTCTCCATTTGTCAGCTGATGGACATTTAGGTTGTTTCCATTTTTTGGCTATTATGAATAATGTGGCTATAAGTGTTAGTGCACAGGTTTTGTCTGGACCTGTTTTCATTTATTTGGGGTATATGCCTAGGAGTGAAATTGCTGGGTTGTATGGTCACTCTTATGTGTAACTGTTTGAGGAAGTACTGCCTGGCTGTTTTCCAAAGCAGTTGCACCTTTTTCACTCCCACCAGCAGTGTATTTAGGTTCCAGTTTCTCTACATCCTCTCCGAAGCTTGTTCTCCACTTTTTGGATAACAGCCATCCTAATGGGTGTTAGGTGGTATCTCACTGTGGTTTTGATTTGCATTTTTCTGAGGACGAAGATGTTGAGCATTTTTCCATGCGCTTATTGGTCATTTGTATATTTTGTTTGGAGAAATGTCTATTCATATCCTTTGCTCATTTTTAAATTTTTTAATTGTCTTTTTACTATTGAGTTGTAAGAGTTCCTTTATAGAGTCTGGGTAAGTCCTTTATCAGATATATGGTTTTGCAAATATTTTTTTTCCCATTCTGTGGGTTGTCTTTTCATTTTGATAATGTCTTTGAAACACAAAACTTTGTAATTTTGATATTGTCCAACACTAAAAGGAATAACTGTTACTCCCACTGTGGTATTTCATTAGCTGTTTCCCCCCACGAATACATTTTTTTAAAGTTTAAAGTTAACATATATAACTTTGTTTTTATGCTTATGTTACCCATGGATATTATTTAGAAGTTACTGTCCATATCTTAACACCTGCAAAGGGAGAACATTAGAAAACAAAACACAAGAATGCAGGTGCTAAGACCTGTAAATTATGTTTTGTAGAATCCTGCAAAACGATGCTGAAAATACCTCTGACTCCCACCCAGGCTTTCTAGGGAACACCAAATTTAGGGCCTTAAATAATCCTTTGGGTCTTAGCAGATATATATTGTGTTTCATCTCATTTTCATACAAAGTGAGCATATATATGGCCCAGAAACACAAGTTTTCGTACTTCGAGGTAAAAAAAAAAAACAAACTGAATAATAGAAATATATTTCTTACCAAGACAAGATCTCCCAAGTCCTCCATAACAGCTGAAAGGGAAGTACAGTTTTGAAGTTTGTACATTTTCATTCCATGCCAACAATTACAACCAGAGACTTGCTCTTTCTGCCTTCTATTTCTACTCTAATGCCTAGCACAGTGCCTTGTACCCAGAGATTAATAAATATTTTTGAATAAATCAATCAAGAGCAAAGTGTGCTTATTTGTTTGTTGGGAGGTATTCTGTACACCTATAAGGGACAAAGAAGGCAGGGGCTTTTTATTGACCTCTTTAAACATCTGAGGAGTGGAACATGTTACTAAATTGATAGAAATCAGACTTTTACCAACTGCCACTTAATTTTTCTCTAAACAAAACCTTAGTGGTTATGGGACAGGTCCATATGATAATTCTTCATTCATCTAGAAAGAGTAAAGAGGCAGTGTATCCTAGAGGTTTAAAGCTTGCGCTCTGGAGCCCTACCGCCTGCGGTTGAATCCTGAATCTGTCACTTATTAGATGTGTGAACCTAAGTTATTTAACCTCTCTGGGCCTCAGCCTTTTCACCTATAAGATGGGGCCGGCAACGGTACCTATGTCACAGTGAGGACTGAATGAGATAACATTTGTAAAGCTCGCAACAGAGCCTGGCATAGAGTAAGAGGTAAATGAACGTTAGCTGCTATTATGTGGCATTGTGAAGAAATGAGCAGTTCTGTATAACTGGATTTTCTAGAAAAACAAGGACTGATTATTAAGCAATAAAACCATTCACTTTAATCAGTTTCAAAGATCCTAAAAAAGTGTATTCCATACTTCCTAACTTTTTCAGAGGTTGTACTGATCCTAATTCACTGCTGACAACTCATCATGAGCATCAGTTACTGTGGTGTATTTGTAGATGGAGCTTAAGATACATGTCTTGTGATAGGATGTGAAACAGAGGACCAAACATGTACTGACCCCTCGATAACTGATGAACCTGCTTTCTACAAAGTGTCCCAGCTGTAGGCCTGTTTCAGGGACAAGGCTCAACTGTATAAAGGTAGAGAGAGGTAGAACATTTTAGTGGCTTTCTGCAAGATTAAGATGTACCACTTTTGGGACTTCCCTGGTGGCGCAGTGGTTGAGAATCCACCTGCCAATGCAGGGGACATAGGTTCGATCCCTGGTCTGGGAAGATCCCACATGGCGCGGAGCAACTAAGCCCGTGCAGCACAACTACTGAGCCTGCACTCTAGAGCCCGTGAGCCACAACTAATGAAGCCCGTGCGCCTAGAGCCAGTGCTCTGCAGCAAGAGAAGCCACCGCAATGAGAAGCCCACACACCGCAACAAAGAGTAGTCCCCGCTCACCACAACTAGAGAAAGCCCATGCGCAGCAACAAAGACCCAACGCAGCCAAAAAAAAAGAAAAAGATTACTTTATATCTTGCTAGCTTTTATCTTTCCTCTCGTTTGATTGATTCCTACTCATCCTTCAAAACTTAGCTCAAATTTCAACTTCTGAAATTTCTTTGCGCCCCCATAGAAACCACTGCCATCCTGTGTACTGCCTCATATACACCTGTTTTGAGTATTATTACACTTACATGATAGTGTCGTTGGCTGTGGGTTCCTTGAGGGTGGGGACTGTGTCTAGAGTGTGTGTTTTATATTCACAATGTTTCATACACAGTAGGTTCTATGGGTTGAACTGTGCCCCGCTCAAAAGATATGTTGTACCTAATCACTGGTACTGTGCATGTGACCTTATTTGAAAATAGGGCCTTTGCAGATATAATCAAGATGAGGTCATTAGGGTGGGTCCTAATCCAATATGACTGGTGTCCTTATAATAGGAAACACCATATGAAAACAGACACACAGGGAGAATCATGTAATGACAGAGGCAGAGGGGAGTGATGCAGCCGTAAGCCAAAGAATGCCAAGGATTGCCAGCCACCACCAGAAGCTAGGAAGAAGTGAGGAAGGACTCTATCCATGGTTTCTGACTGAAGATAGCCCTGCTGACACCTTGATTTTGGACTTCTAGCCACTAGAACTGGGTGGGAATAAACTTCTGTTTTTTAAGCGACCCGGTTCGTGGTCCTTTGTTACAACAGCTGCAGAAATGATGTAACAAAATAGGCGAGCAGTGTTCACTGACTTTATAAAGGAACAAAAATGTCCAGGGAGGACAGACAACAGAACAGGGAAAAAAAAAAAACCCTCTTTCTGAGGGATAAACTCTAGAGCTGTCTAGCAGTGTGGGCACCCAAAGGTAGCAGAAAGGATAGAAAATCATCTTTGTCCAAACAAACATTAGTCGCTGTAGGGACACCTTTGAAAGCTCTAGGCCAATGAAAATTTCCAGTCATCAGACGTTTCATTTTATGGGAGCCTGAAGCATCTGACATATGCAAGATTGCCCATCCACCTTTCCATTCTGTTTGTATTCAAACACTAGAGCATTTGGTTTGCTAGAACTTGCTGGAGTAGATTTTGTTAAGCTTTTCTAAAATGAGCTGGTTTGATCTCTAGTATAATCTTTCAGTAGAGGCTGCTTTCAAAGATTCGTTTGAAAAAAAAAATATCTCAGAATTGGTTTGAAAATGGGTTCAAAAATTGTAAAATATTTTTCACTAGCTCCATCTAACCACCTAATGCTATTTTACTTAGATTTATCAGAAAATTTAGCACAGGCAACTGTATTTATTCTAAAATTTTGCTTCTACAATTAGTACTAGATGAGAGATTATGTGTTTCTATAAAGTTTGGAAAACTGTAGGATGTAGGATGGTTTCTAGTTCTTTTTCCCCTACTTTGCAGGTGATAGTTCTCTATATCAGAGTTTAGTTTGGTCACAAACAGATATGTGTCCCCAAAGACGCTTGTACTGGTTGTTTGCTTTCAGAACATGAGCTACTGGCATGAAGCCCTGGGGCTCTTGGTCTAAGGAGAGAGAAGCTGGCTGGGCTTGCCCTTTTCCTAGGTGCCTGAGACTACTCAGTTATTTGCTATAGTCTGTGTACTTTCTAGCTCAAAGCAATGACCTTAGAGCTTTTGAGGTATTACACTACTTAATGCTCTATCTTGCTCCAGAAAGGATTAAGAAGATTAGGATGCAAAAAACAAACAAACAAACAAAATCCCCAAAACCAAAAAAACAAACAAACAAAAACCCAATAAGCACAAACACCTATGTTTAGTGAATGATGAGTTCTCTTTGCTCTTCACAAATACCTCCTCACATATTAGAATAAGTCTATAGTTTTCTCTTTGTGGCTGGCTCCCCTCTGCTCTGTGGGTCTCACTTCTGGTATAACTAATGTTCCTTTCCATGGCACCACTTAGAGTCTTTCCAATGCTACTGTCTACTGCTGATTGTCACTTTCTTCTTCCTTTCTCCAAGCTACTTTTTTCTCATTTTTTTCCCTTTAATCCATTTTCTTTTGTTTTAAACTTTCACACCAGCAGCTTATTTACAGCCACTGACAAACGATGAGAGTCCCTCTTTCATTCAGGTAGCAAATTCATATCATCAAATATAGTTTTCAAGTCTGTTCTTAGGATTGCTCATTGCTTAGGGATAATTCCTTTGCTGCTAATTTTTAAAAACTGGACCTTCTTTCTGTTGGAAGAACTAAACAACTGAAAGGCCGAACAGTAGGTATGGTGTTACATAAAAAGAATGATGCCCTCACCTTTTTTGGGAAGGAGAGGGTCCCAAAATTATAAGTAAAGGTCTAAGACAAAAGGAAAGAAAGAAAGAAAAAAAACCCTGTTACCCTATCCTAAAAATTTCCTAATCTACTCATTTATTGTCCTTACTCTTCAAAAGTAATAATGGCAAATATCTGAGTGCTTGCTCTGTGCCAGGCATGGTGCTAGTACTTTTCATGTATTATCTCCTTTTGATCCTTGCAACAAACTATAAGGTAGGTAATAACTGCATAAGGATGCAATAATTTGAGAAATCATTTTGACTGGGACATTTTTCATGTAATATATGGAGAAAAGGAAAACATACTGTATTAAAGTTTTTCGGTTATTTTTAAGGCAGATTTCAAGCTCCTCCATTATATCACAGCAGCTGGCTATGTCAGGAGTCCCTCCATCTGGAATCGGATGATGATGAGTGATAATTCCATACTGATGGTAGAGGTCCACAAGGTTTGGAACTCTATATTTTGACAGTTCCCCTCTGGTGCAGAAAACAAATATGTCTTGTATACCATAGCTCTTTAGTTCTTCTGCCAATAGACCAGGATACACAAGGACACACATGGACAAAACATTACAAATTTAAATACAGTCAGGAGGGAAAATATGGAGTTAAGTTCCTTAAGCCAAACAAACTAAGTAAATAACAAATGATAACCTATGAAGTGCTCATTAATAATCTAAAACAATACTGATCTGTCTTCAAACTAGGGTAAAAACCAAGTCACTAAGCACAAAATAGTAATTAGAAACATCTGAACCAAAAGGTTATTAAAATGAAACCTGACTTTATAAGTCAAAATGTTTTTTTATTGGATTGTAAGACATCCATTATATTGCTGTTTTGAAAAAAAATTTTTTTACAATAAATACTGCTTTAAAATAAATTGTAAAACACCTAATATTTCAAAATAAGAAGGAATGATAGCACATTTTTTTCCCATTTTCTTCTCACCAAATCAATGGTGTTTGCTGTGTACAAGTCTCTGTTATTTGTTTTACCCTAAGCACTGTATATAAAATCTCCAGCATAGCCATGGTGCCAGAGCTCTTGTATTCTCACCTATATTTGCACTGTACCACACCATTATGTATTTAATTTTATGGACTAGGTTTCTAGGAAATAAAGCATTAGCTGTATGAAAATTATGTGACTTAGCGAATTTCAGTATAATGATATGAACCAAGCGAGAGTACTGCAGGCCATTCTGTTCACTGGAGCTTCTTTAGGGCAATATTCACTACAGAGCATTTGGTTCATAATGAATAATTCTGACTCATCTGATTCCCCTTGTTCTCTCCCCACCCACTAAATCCTAGGACATTTAGCTATTTAAGTACAAAGTACTTTTTATCATGAAACTCTAAACCTGTACTTGAAATATGGCTTAGTCCAAATTGAGATGTATTGTAAATGTAAAATACGTATCTGATTTCAAAGACCAAGTACCAAAAAACTCCTATCTCAATAATTTGTTTTATATTTAAAGCCCATTGAAACGATACTATTTAGCCTATATGAGGTTAAATCAAGTATGTTACTAAAATTAATTTTACCTGTTTTTACTTTTTTAATGTGGCCCCTAGAAAATGTCAAAAGTACATATACGGCTTCTATTTGTGGCTCCCAATGTTTCTGTTGGACAGTGCTGCTCTAGATAATACTATTATGCTTTTGTACTTGTAAAAGGGTTTAACTTGTAGTTGACATCCGTAACCATTTTTAAGAGAGTAGGTAAATTTCCTATTTGCCTCTTGCACGCATTGAATAATTTCTATTACATAGTAGATTTCAACTTTCCCAGAAAGGACTCTGAGGATGGACACAGGAAGTGCTGCCAGGAGAGTCTAGGTCTTCCCCTTCAGACACTGTCGTCTGTTTTGTATATTGGATTCCATTTAAGATTTCATTGGAAGAAAAAAAGGTTTGGTAAAAAATTGGAAACTCCTTTTACAGAAGAGACTAAATGAACAGGGCTTTCCAAAATGTGCAAGATTGGTTCTTGAACCAATGATTTAAAGGATATTTTGCTCATAACTGAATGTTCTCCAAATGGAAATTTCCTACCATGGTGGGTATCTCTAGAGTAGAAAATCTTTACAAATACTGCAAGGGGGTCAACTAATCTATTAGTCTTTTCTGGTAGGTAAATTAAAGAAAGTATATTAGCAAATTGATATTCTAGGGTAACTAGGAAGAATTTTAAGATTTATAAAATCTATACTGGTCAGAATCAAACAATATATACATTTTTGTATTGGTTTATTATAAGGACATTGGTAGGACTATCAGGCTTGAGATATTCCAGGCCAACCAGAATAAAATATTCTGGAAGTCTAATTTGTTAGTATCATACAATATATAAATTACAAATTGGGACAGATTATTGGGATATTTGTAGGATTATTAGACTTGAGGCTAAGAACATCCTTGGGCATGTAGAGATCAGACCCTATTCCATCTTTTCCACCTAGACACTGGTTCTGTAAATTTTCTATGTGGGATGGACAATTTCAATACTACCTCTGGGTTCCCAGCTCAGGCTTAATTTCCAGTATCACAGTCAAGTCTGCAAAGAACAGTATGTTCAAAGATCTGGGCAGTGCAATGTCAGCTTTCTATTTACATACTTTTCCCCCTCCAACTTATACATTATAACTCAAATGCAGTTTTTATGTACAGAACTACAACAATCAGTGAAAAGCAACACTATGTTTAGTAAATGATGAGTCTTCTTTGCCCTTCACAAATACCTCTTCACATATTAGAATAAGTCTATAGCTTGAAACTTTATGAAATACCAAACATTTTTTTGGAAAATTCAGAAGAGACTACAGCTTGTTCTTTTTGACAAAGAGATTTTTAGTATTATTTTTTAAGAACCTATTAAGATGGTTCTGTCATATTACACCTACCTGTATCTTTTTGGATATTTCTTCTAACATCTTTAAATTTACAACCTGTAAGTAGTAACAAGGCAAGTGAAAGAGTCAGTTTCTGGTCATAAATAACAAGTATATTAAACACATATATAGGGCTTCCCTGGTGGCGCAGTGGTTGAGAGTCCGCCTGCCGATGCAGGGGAAATGGGTTCGTGCCCCGGCCCGGGAAGATCCCACATGCCGAGGAGCGGCTGGGCCCGCGAGCCATGGCCGCTGAGCCTGCGTGTCCAGAGCCTGTGCCCCGCAACTGGAGAGGCCACAACATGAGAGGCCCGCATACCACAAAAAAAAAAAAAAAAAAAAAAAAACACGTATATAGCTACTGTAGAAAGTCATTACACATGATCATTTATATGCTTCAACTCCATTCTGAATGGGAATTTAAATTTCTTATATTCTTAGGAATATAATTCCAGGGATTCATAGATCCCAGCTGAAGGAACTCTTAATCCAAGGATTCTTTATTCTGTGTCCTTTCTGTAACAAGTACCTCGCTATAGTCCTTAGCCTCACATTGTACCCCTGTGTTACATTTTATAAGATAGGTAAATCAGAAATGTAGAACTATGAATGTGAATGTGGAAGGGTTGAAGAGTGGGTCTATGTTCCTTTATCTGTAGCCCACCAAGAGGGTTTCCAGAACTGAGTTCCTAGGCTGATAGTCTGTGAAATTCTCTTACTGCTCAGTACAGAGAATTATATAAAAAATAATTTCTAATATATCAATAGTGTCACCTACCTGGAAGAGCACATAAACCAAGAAATTGAGAACAGTTCACTCGTGACAGGGGTAGCCTGAAAGGAATAACACTTTATCAAGTTTAGTTCAATTTAAAGTTATAGATGGACATTTATACAAACGTGTGTGCCTGCCACTAAATGAAGGTGTTTTGAAGTTTTACAGCAGTCACAAAACAAAAATTCATAGTTAAATATCAATGTATTGGTCACAGAAAGGCTTAGAAAGACTAGGAGTTTTAAAATAGGAACTTATCATTTGCTTTGTTGCAATTTAAGTCTTAAAAGTGGCAAGCTAAGTTAAACTAACTTAAAGATAGTAATGCCTAGGTTGCTTACAGCTGGTATAAAGTGTACTTAAGTTATCCTGTGGTTTGTTACCTGAGACATTTTGTGTTAGTAACCTTAGAAAAATAAGCTGGAAAATGACCATCTGACAATTTCATCTCCAGAATTCATTCAAAATTACTATTTTAAGATTTCTTTATAGGACTTCCTTAAACAGATACAATTTCATAGAATAAAAACCACAGGCTACCTCTTCTTTGTTGTAATGGATTTTGGTTAAAATGAAATAATTTCAAGAAATCCTATTCCCAGTTTGCAGTGCCTGGGGACAAAGCGGGCAGAGGCTCACCTTGTCTGCAAAACAGAAGATGAATTTAGAGGAAAATATGGGGCATTGTATAAATACCACCTGACTCTGAAAATTAGATGAGTTTTTGAGTTCAAAGGTGGCTTAGAAGGGGAAACGAAAGTTAATTGCTATTTGATGGCATAACAAAAGAACTATAGGGACAACCCTTTTTTTCTCTTCCTACAGCAGGGTCAGTGCTTAAAGAGAGATTATTACACTTACAGGGATTGTAGAGAATCTGCTGTAACCGTTAAGTCACTGCCAAAATTCAGAAGTTGATTTTATATAAAAACATTTGTTTTTGTTATTGTATCTATGGTGATGTGGCTTTTATCTTAATCAGGGTCTGCTGATAGATGCATTATTGTGGCAAGTAGTTCTAGGACTGGAATAATTGATAACATAGGGTATCTCATCCTATGTTTGGTACACTATTCTTTTGTTGTAAAAGAATAAGAAGGTTTTGGTACTAAATGGGAACTCATTCAAATCTTAACTCCTTGTTTCTACTATGGTTTTCTCAATGTATAAGGAAGGAACTCCCACCACTCCCCTTACCCCCCCCCCCCCCCCCCGCAAAAGCTTTATTTTACCATAGATAAGAAAGATAAGAATTATATAATCAGAAGAGAATCATTTTCAATATGTAGACTAAATTCTACAAAGATTATTATGTACACATCAAATATTTTAGCTCATCATTGAACAGAAAGTATCATACCATGATATCTGAATTGGAGTCTGTTCGTCTTCAATAGGCTCTTCGTCTGATGAGTCAAACTCACTTGTTTGCACTGAAGTAGGCTTCAAAAGAAATCAGTTATGTTAAACAACTGTAAAGAATATTTACATATAGATTTAGTATAGCTGATCCTTGCTTAAAGACAAACTGATGCATATTTGCAATTTACTTAACCTGGAATATCAGAGAGATCAGCGATATCAATAAGCTATTGCTGTTTACTGTTCTATTAATAATTACAGCCCCATGTAGTGGAAAGAGTGTTGGATTGGGAACCAAGAAACCTGTCTTCTGGTCTTGGCTCTGCCACTTACTGTATAAACTTGGACAAGTGATGTCAGTTTCTACTGGATCTCAGTTTTCCAAAACTATAAAGTGAGATTTATTCATTCATTCATTCACAAACATTTCTTGGATACCTTCATTTGCCAAGCTCTGAAGATGCAAAGATCCATAAAATAAATAGCCTGCCTTCAGTATAACTGGAGAGACAATGTGTAAATAGATTCAAAAAATTAGAAGTGCTAAAATGGCACTATGCCCTTCAGAGCAGACAGGGGAGTGACTGACTGCTTAGGGAGCTGGAGAAAGCTTCACAGAGGAGAGATCCATTAGTTGGGTTTTGACGGATGAGCACGAAGTTTTTAAGCAGATAGAGAAGTTAAGGCAATTAAGGCAAAAAGAGAAAGGGCTTTGTACAGTATAGTCCCTTGGTGTCCGTGGGGGGTGGGGTGGATTGGATTGGATTGGATTGCAGGACCTCTCCCCCACCGCGGGTTCCAAAATCCCCAGATGCTCAAGTCCCTTACATAAAACGGACCAACATGGGACAGTTGGTCCTCCACATCCACGGACACCGAGAGCTGACTGTATCCAGGAACTGTGACATCAGAGCAGAGAAGAGGAAGCTAAAGAAGTAGTTTTCTCTACCCCATTTCTCAATAAATAACCCCCAAACAGCCTAGCAATTTGGTTGGTGGGTGGGTGGGAGTATAGGTGGAATAACATGTCCCTAACTTTGTGAATCACTGGACTAGAGAGACTGAGATGAACTTTGTGTGCTGATCTAAGGAGTTGAAAATCACGTGGGAAGCATTTCTACATGGAAGATGTGTTATAGGACCAATAAAAAACACACCTTTCTTCTGCTTCCTAGTTGGAACCAACTGAGGGATTAGACACTGGAGAGGCAAATGGAGATCAATATATCAGTTTTATTACTGAGTGTCAGATGGAGGATGGAGGATGTGGCTTTAAAGCTGAGGTCAAGTGGGCTTGTCAATTCTTCACTCCAGAATTGGACTTATCCACCCAGGCACAGGCAGTGATGGACAACCCATGGCTCCCCTGTGGCAGAGAGCACCCCAGAGAGTACTCTCTGCAAAGAGAAGGGAAGGAAGGGTTGAGCTACTTGTGTTCAGTTCCTCCCAAACTCAGGGATCAGCTCACTCACTCTTCCCCTTCTAGGAACAAGTGTAGAAAGAGGCCAGGAGTGAAGGACAGCTGATGTCCCTCCACATGGAATTATGGGGATCAGCAAGTGTAAATGCCTAATGTCTTTTCTAGCTCTGAAGCTATATTCTATTCTATGATGGTCTTATTCGTAACTACCAGATCACTTTACAGAGCCAATTTAGGCCATGGATTTGAGTTGCTTTGGATCTGTCTGTATTATTATTATCAACTCAACTCAAATGGAGCCCCTTCAACAGGTTGTCAGCTGTGGTGGTAGGTGATGTGAGTCAGGTGGGGCTTCAGCTCCTTAAGCCTGTTTTTTCTTTCTTTAAGGCAGTTCTGATGATTCAAGAGTTTCAGTTTGCGTGGCCCATTCACTCAGGCTCTCCCAGCCAGCTTTACAAATCCTAACAGAGTTGGATGTTTCCGCTTCCCCAAGCCCAGAGATTCTTAACTCCAGGGAAAGGGCCGCAGTGCCAGGTGGCCCCGTGGAATGGTGGCCATGGTGACACACCCACAAGCTGGGGGGTGTTAATCATCTTTCAGGAAGTTTTCCCTGTCCGCCGAGAGGACTGCTCCCCAGGCCCAGGGCATCCCAGGATATGCTTTGGGGCTGGGGTGTCAGGCTGAATGATGCACGGAGACACTTAAGCTCTCTATGCCTCAGTTCCTTCGTAAAACGGGGCTCAGCCCTCTCTGGCAGGGCTGTTGTGAGGCTTACGACACCCCGCATGCGACAGCTCACAGCCCACAACAGGAGCACAGCGAATATCTGTCTTCCCCTCGCCCGCCTCCGACCCTACTCCTTCGCTGCTATCCTTCTCGCAGGTCCCGGGAAGCGCCACCTCCCCTTCCCTGGACGGTTACTGCGCGAGTCGTGTCGCGACCAGGCTGGGGCTGTCCCCGGGCTCAATAAATGGCCTCGGGACCGCTCCCATCCCTGCGGCTCGGTTCCTCCAATACCCGGCCCCACTCACCGGCTTCATAGCTGGCTGCCAGACATCTAAGGAGGACTCCTCCTGCCTCGGGCAGCACCGGCGTCTCAGCTTCCGCCCCGCGCCGTCTGCCCCTCCGCTCAGCTCATTGGTACCTCCTTCTGTGAGGTGGGGCGAGGCTTCTTCTTGGAACCAATCGGACACTCTCTTTGTTTCTTACTCCGCCCCCGGTGCCCAGGCTCGGCCTCTAACCGCTCATTGGTTCCTACGGGGCCTTTGAAACACGCGCCGGAGGAGGGCCCTGCTGAGTGTTGATTGGCTGGGAGGGCTTCCTCCTCCCCGCGGTTGGGAGCGGGGTGGGGCGGGGAGAGGGGCGGAGCGATATCTTCTAAAGGCCGCCTCAGCGCTGTGGGGATGCTGGGAAGCTGTACTTTCTCGAGGCAGGATCCGAAGTGGTACCAGGGTAGGGAACTTTATTTGTTTTTTTAAATTATTTTTTATTTTTTAAGGGCATGATGGGAAGCATTGACCTGGAGCATCTTGTGAAAACACACCACATCCTGTAGACTTTATAATTGTGGTCATATCTAGTCATATAAATACTATGGGAACCGCGAAAAATCCAGAATATAAACATACCTAATGTGTTTGATATTTTATGTTCCTCACCATTCCAGGATATATACAGGTTAGGATGTAGATCAACCTTCCTGTTAACAAAATATCAATGAAATAGTATGTTATGAAGAGGAGATAAAGTCTCCAGATGGTTTTAAGTGCCAGTTTCTAAGTAATTGGCTATTATCTTTAAAAAATATGTTTGGGGCTTTCCTGGTGGCGCAGTGGTTGAGAGTCCGCCTGCCAATGTAGGAAACGCGGGTTCGTGCCCCGGTCCGGGAGGATCCCACGTGCCGCGGAGCGGCTGGGCCCGTGAGCCATGGCCGCTGGGCCTGCGCGTCCGGGGCCTGTGCTCCGCGACGGGAGAGGCCACGGCAGTGAGAGGCCCGCGTACCACAAAAAAAAAAAAAAAAAAAAAAAAAGTTTGATTATTCTCTCCTCCATTCTCCAGTCCCTGTTTAGTTGGCCATGGGGAAGAAGGTCACCTGGAGCAATATTACCTGCTGATCTGACAAAAATATGCAGAGCTTTCAGCTCCCTGACTCACGTTGTGGAAACCAGTGGGTAGAGAGCTAATGGGAAGGATTCTTTAGCAAAGAAGAAGATAGCACAGTTTGACTTAGAGACTGTATTAGTCAGGGTTCTCCAGAGAAAAGAACCAATAGGATATGTACATGAAGAGATTTATTTTAAGCTTGGCAAGTCAAAAGCTGATAGGGCAGTCTAGGGGGAGCTGGAGACTCAGGAAAAAGTTATAGTTGTAGTTCAAAGGCAGTCCGCTGTAGAACCAGGACTACCTGATATTGCAGGTGAAGTTCAAAGGCCATCTGCTCCAAAATGCCCGCTTGCCTTTTTGTTCAGGCCTTCAATTGATTCAGTCAGGACCACCCACATTACAGAGGGGAGTCTGCTTTCCTCAAAATCCACCAACTGAAATGTTAATCTCATCCAAAAACACCCTCACAGAAACATCTAGAATACATTTTGAGCAAATATCTGGGCACCATAGCCCAGCTAAGTTTGCACATAAAATTAGCCATCAGGTCCAATCATCACTGAACTTGATTCATTAATTTATTCAGAAAATATTTATTGAGCATCATCTGTGTCTTAGGTACTATTCAAGGTGCAAGGAATATCTGAGTGAACTAAACAAAGTCCCTGCCTTTATGGGGCTCACATGCTGCTGGGGGAGACTGTCAGGTAGTGATATGTGCTGTGAAGAAAAATTAAGACAAGTGGAGTCTGATGAGGATGCTATTCTAGATAGAAAAGTCAGGGAAGGCATCTTTGAGCTGTCACTTGAGAAACACCCAAATGAAGAGAGAGAGTGAACCATTTGAATATTTAGAGGAAGAGTTTTCAGTCTGCCTGAAGAGTAAGGAGATGCAAAGCCCCTGGGGTGGGAATATGCTAGGTGTGTTCAAGGAACAGCAGGGAGGCCAGTATGGGAGAAGCTGATTGAGTGAGGCTGAGAGAGGTAGGGCAATGAAGCAGGGCCTTGTGGGAGGCTTAAGAGCCTCTTTTCTGAAGCATTGAGAGAGGGTCCAAGGAAAGACTGGATCTGGGCTCCAGGTACATACTTTCTGGGTGGGCTTCAGGATGTTTGATACTCCCTCATTCCCTAACTCTCTCCTTCTTTCCACTTCTCCCAGTGTTGTCTCCACAAATCTCTTTAATCTTCAATATCAGACGTCCCTTCCATTTCCTCAGAACATACCTGCCCCCCTTGGAATTAATGATATCCCAGCCTCTTAGCGTATGGTACAAATTCTGCCACCTCTGGCCTCAGCTGGATGTGAACATAGTCTCAATCTGTTCTAGCTCCTGCTGATTCTGCAGAGAGGGGAGGATGAGCTCCAGTCCCATGGTAGGAAGAGGGTAGAAGGTGGAGGGCTGGAGTAAACTGGGAGCATTACAATTTCTGTTTGTTCTCTCCACCAGCAGGGCCGGTCTAGGCTTTCTCTCTACCCAGAGACAAATACATCTCACCTCTGTGATATAGGGTTTTATTTTTTGTCTAGTCCAGGGTTTGGCAAACTATGGCTCATGGACCAAATCTCACAGGCCTGTTTTTATAAATAAAGTTTTATTAGAAGACAGCCACACTCATTGTTTAAGTATTTTTAAAAATTAATTAATTATTTAATGTTTGGCTGCATTGGGTCTTCGTTGCTGTGCATGGGCTTCTCATTGTGGTGGCTTCTCTTGTTGCGAAGCACGGGCCCTAGGCATGTGGGCTTCAGTAGTTGTGGCAGGAGGGCTCAGTAGTTGTGGCTCACGGGCTCTAGAGTGCAGGCTCAGTAGTTGGGGTGCAGGGGTTTAGTTGCTCCACGGCATGTGGGATCTTCTGGACCAGGGCTTGAACCCGTGTCCCCTGCATTGGCAGGAGGATTCTTAACCACTGTGCCACCAGGTAAGTCCCCTGATTGTTGAAGTGTTATCTGTGGCTACTTTTGCATTACAGTGGTAGAGTTGAGTAGTTGCATCAGGGACTGTATGGCCTGCAAAACCTCAAATATTTACTCTCTGGTCCTTTACAGAAAAAGTTTGCCCACCCCTGTGATATATATGAGAGAAATATATATTTCTTCTAGTAACATGATTTTAACTCTGTTTCTTGCAAAGGAAGAATCCTGGCCTTATTATGCTAAAACATTCTCCTCTGCTCAGCTTGGTCCCTTCATTATGGGGGTCCCACATAAACTGACAAGGGCTATGGCTGAACTATCTGGTTAAATGGCATCATAGTAACCTAGTTTCTCTCTAATCCCCAATATTCTCCCTGGAGAGGAGGAGTGGGGGCTGAAGTTCAGCCTGCCACACCTGTAGTCTTCAGTTAATTTTTTGGTGTGTGACTCATGGCTGTTAACAGAAATGTGTGTGGTCAAAACAATGTGGAGGATTTATCCAAACCATCAGAGGGAAAAGTGTTAACATATGTTCACAGACAGATGAGTATCTTTAGAGATGCTCAAAGAGAAATGAAACATGATTGCCATCAGAGGTTGTACTTGGATGTATGTTTTACAAATAGATCCATATTTTAAAAATATTTTAGTATTAATGCTAATGGATTTGACATGTGTGTTAGGGAGAGAACACTGGAATCTTAGAGTTGACTGCAACTTGGAGAGATCATACCTCCCCATTCTTGACATGCCAAGTTTAAAAATTTCTCTTGTGCTGACCATTGGTTACAGTATATAACATCTGCAGTAGGCAAATGTTGTTTTCCAATTACTTCTTCCTTTGGTGAGTTGCTCCTGTCTCATTTCATGCAGTCTTTTTGGGCATGTGACTGGGACTGATCCATAAATGTACCCTATTCCTCTGGTCACAGTTAATGGTCCAGGGAATGCATGTGACCTCAACTGGAGCATCCTTCCTTGTCTTGTGTACTTTGGTTGCTGGTATTCTTATTTTCTTCTTTACCTTCCTAAGGTCTCTGTTTTACCCCAGAATGATGATGAGTTCTAATTTGCACTGGATAACTGGAGTAGATTGTAAAATATATTTAAAATATTATTTAAAATTTAAAATGCTATTGTATTTTGTAGTGGGAATGGATGTAACAACTTCGCTCATTCCACAGACTCTTCTGTCCTGTGATTTTGCCATGCTTTGTCACGAGGTGGAGTATAATACTCCTCTTAAATATGGGCTGGCCTTAGTGACTAGTTTGACTGATAGAATATTTCAAAGTGATCAATGATAAGCTTGATAAAATTGCATCCTCATGTATCCAGCACCCAGATCAAGTAATGGAACATTACCAGCCCGCAAAAGTCTCCGTCCACTAGCCACCCCAAAGGTTAGCTCTGGTTTGATTACTGAAACCATTGCTTAATTTTGCTTGCTTACAAGTTGTATATAAATGGTGTCTTTTGTGTCTGGCTTCTGTTGCCCAACTTTGTGTTTGTGAGATTCATTCATGCTGTTGTGTGGGGTTGTACTTGTTCATTCTCATGGCAGTATTCTGTTGTATGAATGCGCTATGATTTATTCATCTCATCTATTGTTGATAGGCACTGGGTAGTTACCAGGGCTGGGCTTTTATGAATAGTGCTGCTAAAAATATCCTTGTCCACATCTTTTGGTAAACATATGTACACAATACTGTTGAGTATATACTAGGAGTGGAAGTGCATATTTTCATCCTTCATCAGTGCGGCCAGTTTTCCAGAGAGGTTGTACCAATTCACACTCCCATGGGCTGTGTTAGAATTCTAGGTCAACATTTTGGCCAACACTTAGTATTGCCTGTCTTTTTCATTTTAGCCATTCAGTGGGTACTAATTTCAAATTGTCAAGAGACTAACACTAATCAGTTGGATATCAGAGAGAATCAGTAGATGCCATTCTTTAAGAGGTAGAAAAAGTGCCATAATTTTTAGGAAGTTTTGGAAAATGTTTTTGTACTATGTTATCATGTGTAAATGTTTTATACATTATTTTATAAATGTCCATATCATTGCAGTGTCCATATTTTGAGGGTACATGCCTACTTTAGACCGTAAAACTACTGATATGAACAGAGTGGCCCTCAATTTAGGAATCTTCCCAAATTTAGGCCTCATCAGTGAGCACCTCGCACTGTGATGGGAGAAATATTATTTAAGTTTCCCAGGCATCCCCAGCTTGGGGCTAAAATTAAAGTCACAATAACCATCCTTTATGAAATAATATTTCTCTGGTTCCTAGTCTATCTACGCTGAAATTGCAGCCCCTGTTTTAGTGTCCAGTGCATACTCATGGATGACATCCCATATGCTTGGAAAGGCAAGAGCAAGGCACCTGTCTTTGGCTCTCCTGCTCTCCCTTGCTTGTCAGGTCACTGCCCAAACCTGGAGCAGCAACCATGCTGACACCCGCCGAAGGTGCTGGGACCACTGCTGACCACTGACGTCACACCCATCTGCAGTGCTAACTGCACCTTCTCTGTCGCTGCTGAAATTGCTGGCACAGGATTTGCTAACACTTGCATCTTCAATGTCCCCTGGAGATTTTAATGAAATAGCTCTTTTTAGTTTCACTGGCTGTTTACAGCCATGGAACTTGGGTCACAGCATGTTGGGGGTGGCCAACACTGGGCAGTACTGAGAATTGTCCCTCCCCTCTGGCTCTGTCTTGTTGTCATGGAACCCAATTTGTGTACTTTGACTTTCTCTTCCTTTAGGGTGAGTTTCTTCCCAGGAGTCCTCTGGCCTCTCTGGGAAACAATCCTGACAAGATTATCTCACCCTCTGCCAGCTGTGCTCAGGTATGTCTGAGTCCCGAGTGCTTAGTCTCAAGCTGGGGTGACCTCATGTCCGGCTTAAACCTTAGTCCTGGTTTATGACTGTTGGTTGCCCTGGAGTAATTATTAACAGCTCTCTCTTTTACTTTCAAAAGTGTCCAGGGTGGGGTAGTAAATTATATGGACATTCTCTCTCCAGCCATCTTTAGGAAAGTTTTCCAGAGGTAAAACAGAATCAACAGCACATTTTAGAACAGTCACGAAATAGAATATATTGGAAAGGGTTTTGAATGCCGAAGGCTGGGTGTGGCATTGCAGCTACGGCCTCGTTTGCTGCCCCTGCTTTTCCTCTCAGCCCCACGGCTGGCAGCCGCTTGGCTCCACCTACAGCCTGGTTTCTGCTCTGGTTTTACACGGTTTCTTCTTCTCACAGGGAGATAGAAGGAGTAGGAGTAAAAGACTCTGAAACTCAGTTGGAGGCTAATACTTGCGGTGGAGGGCCTACCTGGCGTGGCCTGGGCCCAATTTTGCTAATCTGGCTTTTGCTGTCTTCCTGACACAGTTTCTATTTCGATCATATCTTAGTTCTGAATGGAGCCCTGATGATCTCTTATGATTTCCCCCGTCCCTGGCCTGCCCTGGACCTGAATTCTGGCTCCTGACCCTCAGTCACATGGGTTCTGCTGTCCACGGCCAGCTTTCTCAACACGGCCTGTCCTACCCTGTTGCCTGCTTGCACCCCATCAGTGTCCTCTGCTCTTTGGAGGCCGTTTTGTAACCTCTGGTTGCCCTTGCATCCTGGGTTCCCACCAGGAAGGTGGGGTGCTCTAGCAGGAAGGGAGAGGGCCTTGAAGTCAAAAGACCTGGATTCAAGTCCTAGTTCTGCAATGAGCTGTGGGACCTTGGATTAATCACCTAATCAGCTGACCTGAATTGCAATCTCCTCATCTGTAGCATGTGGAATGGAATCGCTACTTGAAAATGAATGAATTCTGAGCTCAGAGAGTTTCCTAGTGAGTTTGTTTGGTTATGAATCAGTTATCTGGGGCTGGAATAATCCTTGAGAAGTCAGATATCTGAACTTGAGCAATCAAGCCTCTACAAAAAAGAAGCTGGGGTAGAGAGGCTGGAACAGTTGGCTGGATTTTCCATTGTCATCTTAGGAGAAAGTTTGGCCAGCTCCTGAAGCTGGGCTATTCACCTGTCCCAATTGCTTTCAGCCCAGAGAGGCTTTTAATCAGACAGCTTCTCACAGAGGAGTGTCACTAGCACCTTTCCCCCATCTTCTCTCATTGGTTTTGGGAAACCAGTTTGAGAAATTTTCCAGGAATGGAGAAGAGTCTTAAATTTCTGTCTTTCAGTAATACTTAGTTTATTTTCAATAGAATCTAAAATAGGGACTTCCCTGGTGGCCTAGTGGTTAGGAATCCGCCTGCCAATGCAGGAGACACGAGTTTGTTCCCTGGTCTGGGAAGATCCCACATGCCACGGAGCTACTAAGTCCGTGAGCCACAACTACTTAGCCTGCACTCTAGAGCCCACGAGCCACAACTACTGAGCTCGTGTGCTACAACTACTGAAGCCTGCACACCTAGAGCCCGTGCTCCACAACAAGAGAAACCACTGCAATGAGAAGCCCATGCACCACTGCTCGCCGCAACCAGAGAAAGCCCGCGTGCAGCAACAAAGACCCAACACAGCCAAAAATAAATAAATTTAAAAAGAATGAGAAAAAAGGGTCCAAAAAAATAGAATCTAAAATAAGGAGAAAGAGCATTATTTTCATCACATCGAAGTGAATTCAAAATAAGTTGGAAACAGGTATGTTATAAGCATCCATATTAATGATCTAAAATATAAAACTGAAATTGGCAAGGCCAACCTGATTATAGTTCTGTTCTTCCTGGAATGGGAGATAGCAGGCGAGAAAAGTAGGATTTCAGAAAACATCTTCCTCCCATGCAGAAATCCCCAGTGGGACTCAGATCTGATTAAATGAGTCAGGCTTACTTTCATTACGGTGTATTACAAACATTTTTCAGCATTCAGAAGAGACTGGTGTCTCTGTGGATTTGGCCAGTTCCTGGCAATTATGCACTTGGATGCTAGTGTAAACCAGTGTGCCAGGCTCCTGGAATGACGATCCATGTCTGAACAACTTTCAGTCTGGGAAGGATGTTGTTCAAACACCATGCTCCTTCCCAAGATGGCCAAATCCTGGTTACAGTTCTATCCTTTAAATCTATTTATCCTGAAACCTGACCGGGAAGGATATGGCCACATCCCTTGCCCCTTTCAGCTTCTGCAGCAAACACCTGGGGGACCTTGCATGTGCTTTACAGCGTCTGTCTGCAGAGTTATCAAGAAGTAGTTCTGTGCCTAGCGCCTTAATTGGAAAATCACATTCTGAACATAACGTGTCAGATGGATTATTAGAAAACGCTAATTTGTTCAGAGACTGTTAAATTGGAGTCCTGGCCAAATCCTGAACTGAGTCATGGTGTTCTTTTTCTGAAATGTCCTTCCACTTTAATTTGTATGAGTATTAACCAACCTGTCCTTCACTGTAGCTGATTCACACTTGTTCTTTGTGCTGCAGCCCTTTATTAGGAAGAGAGGCTGTCGCGTGGCATGTTCTGTATAGCAGTGGAAGCTGGTGCAAAAACTTAACACTTTTTAGGAATTTGATCTAGGACTACCTTGGCATACCTGGAGAGGAAGAGAATGTGTGCTCTCTGAGGCAGGAATTTTTGTCTCTCAATGACTGTGAACAGCATCTAGACCAACATCTGGCTCGAAAGAGCCACCCGGTAAATATTTGTTGAATGAATAAATAAGTGAATAAATACTTATAAGCCCACCCTCTTCTTTTTTTAAATTAATTTATTTATTCTTGGCTGTGTTGTGTCTTCGTTGCTGCGCGCAGGGTTTCTCTAGTTGCGGCGAGCGGGGCTACTCTTAGTTGCAGTGCGCAGGCTTCTCCTTGCAGTGGCTTCTCTTGTTGCGGAGCATGGGCTCTAGGTGCATGGGCTTCAGTAGTTGTGGCTCGCGGGCGCTAGAGTGCAGGCTCAGTAGTTGTGGCTCATGGACTTAGCTCCTCCACGGCATATGGTATCTTCCCGGACCAGGGCTCGAACCCGTGTCCCTTGCATTGGCAAGCGGATTCTTAACCACTGTGCCACCAGGGAAGTCCACCCACCCTCTTCTTAATTGCACAGTAAATATCATCTTGTCCATTCCTTACTCTCTTTTGTTTTCTCACTCTGTTTTTATTCAGTTTACACAGAAGGCATTTAAAAGCATTTCTCTACCAAATGGGGCAAGTTGAAAGCAAATATGGCCACCTTGATGGGGACCTTGTGTGCACTTGTCAGTCTTTTCACTCTTCCCTCTTGCCTCCCTTCCTCGCCCAGCCTTCACCCCTCTCCTCTAGAAGTAGCCCTGCTTCCCGGCTCGGCACATGGCCTGGCCTTCCTTTGTCTGCACCTGTAACATTATGTGGCCATGGCAATGCTCGCCTCTTTTCCCCTAGTTTGAATCCCTTCTATGTAGGACAGACTCCTTCCCTTCTGTGGAATCTTGTAGCACCAGTTATTTCCTCTCTTGCGCCAGCTCCTCACTATTGACTTCCGCAGAGCCCATAGAAGAGCTCAAGTCATGCCAGTGTTAAAACACACACAATACACACACACACATACACACACACAAACACACACACCCATACCCCAAAACAAATACCCCTCCCCAACCCCTCCAAACGTGCTCCATATCACTTTTACCCTTAGAGCCTAGTTTTTCAATAGAAAGGTCCGTATTCAGAGATTCTACCTTCTCACTTCTTTTAAATCGATTTTCCTTTGCAAAATTCAGTAAGAAAAAAATGTTGTTTCAGAAGGAAAATACAAAATCAGAAAATATGTCTCTCCTTTAAGAATGGAACCAGACATTTTTCTTCCTTGCTAGGTAGATTTCTTAGGATAAGAGCATGAATCCCAAGTCGCCTTGCATTTTGTCATCACAGAACTTTCCATGGGCAAAATCCCTTGACAACAAAAGAGAAAAATACAATCTTTTATTGTAAAACTTGTTTATAACCCAAGAGGAAATACACATCTGGAGCCCTTGTACTGAAGTTTGTTTTCAGGTTGAGGGACTGACTTGGTGAAAAGAAATGATGGTTCTTCAGATGAACCAGTTGATGAAGAATAGAGTTTGCTAATCTTTCTTAACGAGCATTATTGAAAAAGGTATTGAAAGCCATGCAAACTCCTCCTGGTTAAAGGGAACAATTCTAAATGCTCTCTTCCTCCCATGACAGAGTCCTTATAAAGGAATTTCTGGTTTTTTTTCCCCCGAATCCTAAACACAACACAGTATCTCGTTGGAGAATTACCTTCCCGTCAGCCACACTCAGAATGCCAGCCTGTACCTCTGGAGTTCTTCTGATGTGCTCTGCGCAGGTTCCCTCCTGACGACATCCTCCTGTCACATGCAGTGGACATTGCAGGTGACTTCTCTGTGGTCTTTGATTATGATGACCCATCCCCTTGTGAAAGTTCCCCTTCCCTCAGTTCAGCAGCTGTCAGTTCTCCTAGATCCTCTTTTCCAATTCCTCCTCCTCTGTCCTGGAAACTCGGCCTTCCTCAGGGTCCTTTCCTTGGCTTTCTTCTAACCGCCCCCATACTCACCGTTGCCTGCTTTAGTGGTCCTTCCACTGCCAATAAGCCCATGAATTCCTAATAACCACCTCTGGCCCTTACCTCTTCTGAGTTCAGACTCATGTGCACAGTTGCCTTCCACCTTGATGGCCCTCAGGCAGTAAAGCTTATCCATATACCCTCAAGACTTGCACAGTGATTGGCACAGAGTAGCCACTTAATAAAAATTTGTTGAGTGAATAAACTAGACAGTAGTTAGTTGCCAAGATGTATACTTTCTAAAATTGACATTCACTTTAATTCTTATCAAAAAGTGCCAAAAAGTTATTTTATAGTTGAAAACTTAATATCATTCCCAAATCCTCATAAATACTGATGCCTCTTCTTCAAGTCAGTCTCCAAAGATGGCCACCAATGAACATGCCTCCCAGTATTCATGCCCTTGTGTGGTTCCCCCCACCCCGCCCCCCACTGCTTGAACCTGGGTTGGCCCTTTGACTTGCTTTCTGATCAGTAGAATGAGGTGGAAAGGACACTGTATGACTTCCAAGCCTGGGTCAGAAGAGGTCTTACTGCTTCTGCCTGAGTTTCTTGGAATTCTTGCTCTTTTTTACTCTCTCTGGGAACCCAGCTGCTGTGCTGTGTGGAGCTCAAGTCACATGAAGAGGCCATGTGTAGACCCCTGCTGGGCTCCCAGCCAACAGGTAGCATGAACCACCAGCATGGGAGTGGGGCATATTGGACATCTAGCCCAATAGTCTGCAGGTGGAAGGCATAGCCAATTTTGCAGTGCAACTGTGTGACATCCCAAGTGAGAACTGCCCAGCTGAGCCCATTCAACACACAATCTGTGTGAGATACAATTAGGTTATAAGCCAATTAAGTTTTGCTGTGGTTGTACAGCGATGAATAGCCAGAGCATCTTAGAAGTGAATAAAATCTTCTGCTTGAAATAATTATGTTAAGGATAGTTTAACCCAACTTGCTACAACTGACCTTGGAGTTCTGTGCTACATTATTTCACAGAAAACCTACTAGACCTCATGCTTCAATGAGAGTTTTTAAATGTGCAGTGTCCTTCATTTGGAGAGTTATATACTCCCGATACATTTACATATTTATTTAAAAATCTTAGTAAAGTTTTCTGACAGGCTCATACACATCAAATTCTTACACAGCGAATAACGTGCTGATGAAAAATTGCCAGTATAAATTCCATCCTGTAGTAGCCAGTGCATTTTTCATTTCATTAGAATGAAATTGTAGAAAAGATTTCCTATGGTCCTTTCTATAGAGGAGTCATTCTTTAGCAAAATAATATATGGCAGATTTCAGTAAACAATATTTATTTAGCTTTTATATGTTAGATAGCTCTCTTGACCCATTAAAAAAATTAAGCTATAATTTGTAGACAGTAAAACGCACCATTTTTAGTATACATTTCTGCAAGTTTTGACAAATGTAGGCAGCTGTGCAACCACCATAACACTCAATACAGAACAGTTCTATAGCCCCCTTGCCCCCCCAATTTCCCTGGGCTCCTTGGTAGTCAAGCCTCCCCCTTGACCACTGATCTTTTTTTAAAACAATTTATTGTGATATAATATAAACATAACTATTTTAAAGTGAACAATGTAGTGACATTTAGTATATTCATAATACTGTACAACCACCATCTCTGTTTAGTTCCAAAAATATTTCCATTATTCCAAAGCAAAACTCTTTGCAGTGTTCTCTCCCATTCGCTCCTTCCCCCGTCCCCTGGCAACTACCAGTCTGCATTCTGTTTCTATGGATTTATCTCTTCTGGATATTTCATATAAATGGAGTCATACAGTATTTGACCTTTTGCTTCTTTCACTTAACCTAATGTTTTGGAGGTTGATGCCCTTTGTAGCATGCATCAGTACTCCATTCCTTTTTATGGCTGAATAATGTTCCATTGTATGGATACGATCCATTTCTTTGTCCTTATAGTTTTGCCTTTACAAGAATGTCATGTAAATGAAATCATATAGTCTGTAGCCTTTTGATTTCAATGAGATGTTTTGATCTTTGCTTTTAGAGTGTATGGGTGCCTTCAATAGTCCCTATCACTTATGAAACGGTTTTCCTAATGGTTCTTTGGGGGTATGATATTTTGGGGTCCTAACTTGTGTGTACCCGTCTCCCTCTGCTTCATTGAACCTCCTCAGTATCACACTGAGGCCCTGCCCAGGGCCTGGGCACACAACATATTAGTTGCTATCGATGTAGGGAAAGGTTGTTGATGTGAAATCAGAGGACACAAGAGTCTGATCCGTCACTTTATATTCAAAAGCCATTTTATGGGTATAAGTAAGATTTGCGAAGCATATATAAGGAGTCAGGTTTTTTCCCCTATGAGCTGATAGTTAGGGGCGGAAATGAGAGGATCAGATGCCACTGTGTTCCCAGAGAAAGGAGCAGCGGCTGCCTCCCACTCGCTTTATGTGCTGGGGGAGGGTCAGCAATACTAGGACATTCAGATGTGTAAGGGGATATGAGGAAGGAGGGAACTTGTGACTATGTACAGGGTTGGGCCTGAGAAAGCAAGGATTTCCTACTGCACCGGTGAGATGTCCCTGAGGATATGTAGATAAGGCAACAGAATGTGTCAACACAGAGAAGGCCTCCACAGCCTGCCTGGCTGACTTCCTGGCCGAGCATGCCTTAGGAGAGCAGACAGGGTTTCACATCTCTCTAGAAGGGCTTGGAGGATCGCCAAGAAGCAGAGGGAGAGCAGGTGGGCCTGAAGGGGTCTCTTGGTCAGGAGACCAGCCGTGGTGAGAGTATGTGCCGTGTGGCTGGGGACCAGATGGGATTTCAGCCGCCTCAGCAAACGCTGGCCTGCAGGGTCATCCATCTGAGCTGAGGACCAGACGGGGCTGAACATCTCAGCAGAAGCCGTTGTGCGGCAGATAATGGCAACAAGGGACAGGATGCCTTCTCCAGGTGTCATGATACTGCACGAGCCCCAGGAGCTTGAAAGCCACCCAGGGAAAAGGAGGGGGAGGAGAAACTCCAGACTGATTTTAAACTTGAAATAGCTAAATGTCCTTGGGAGCCAGGAGTGTAATTTCTGCCAGCAGGTGGAACTGGAACTTGAGATAGAGAATATGAGGAGTAGACTTATTAGTCTCTCTGGAGCTCAGTCTTTTCATCTGGCAAAGAGAGGGGTCATTCAGAGTCCCTCCTTTATACGGTTATTGTGAGCGTTAAATGAATCGATGTGTGCACAGCATTTAGGATGGTGCCTGGCACACAGCGAACAATAAATGTTAGCTCTCATTATCTGCAAAATGCATACATATGTACATATGAATACATACCTCAAGCAAACAAGCTGAAAAACAGAAAGTGATGGGAAAATAAAGACAATGCTTGAAAACCTCATCTGTTGCAGTTCTGTGTTACCGGACAAGCGAACCAGGAAATCAGACTTCCTGCCCTTTGGAGCTTTCAATGTAAGAAACAATGAAACTTCTGACAGTTCCTACTGTTGCTGCTAAAGCTGAATTATCAGTAAATACTGACTGCCTGCTAAGTGAATTAAGACAACGGCAACCACAAGGCTGGCTGGTATTTCAGGCGTGGCTATGGGTCTTTGCACGTGGCGGGTTGCTTGGATCTCCCCCTCAACTTTGTGCCTTTATGGGCTTAACTTTATCAACTTACCCTCAGTGAGTAGTCTTCCTGTGACCCCCCTCTCTCACCTTTTCTTCCTCTATATATATTACACATAAAAATATTTCCTATTCAGTCACCTTTCCTGTTCAGTAAACCTTTTGAGTAGTTTCAAAGATTTATTGGTCAATTTGATAATACTATATCATTGCAAGTGTTATTGCTCGGAATTAGTAGTCAAAATATTATATGTGATAAGGTTTTCCTTGTGGCTTCCTTATTCATTCTTATTTTGCCCATTCTAACATTTTTAGGATTGTTAACCATATTATTTTTTTTACTGTTCACAATTCTGTAGTTACGGTTAGTGTCTATCAATGTTTACTATAATCCTGTACCATTGGCTTTTAGCCAGTTAATTACTGTCAGAGTGATTTTTAGAGAATTGGCTGCCTTCCTGAGTACTGGCTGCAGCCCTTCTCTCTCTCTCTCTCTTTTTTTCTATTCAAACAGAAAGTCACAAAAATTATAATCATCCTCATCAGTTCACTCAGTCCCATGTAATTAATTTTTTAAATCTTGATCTTTTGTTAGCACTTTTATGAATTCATCAGTTTTCCATTACAGTTCTGAAAATGCTTATTCATTCAGTTCAGCAGTATAGTCAGTTACCAGAAACCTGTACTTGTCAGAGTCTTTTCCATGAATTCCTTGAAGATGAAACCCTTTTATAGGAACATTTTTGCAAAAGCATCAGAGTACACCCAGAACTGTCTGTAAATGACAAAAGACTTGAAAATGACCACGGTTAAAGATTTGATGAAAGTTCATAATAATGCAATTGACAAGGAAATTTAATTATTTCTGAGATACACATTTTAAAGTAATAACTAGAATTATGACATAACATTATCCCAGAACATATAAGATTTTTAGGAATTTCATGTAATATCTGAAACATTTATATTAACATACTTCCATATAAATAACCCAAAGAAAGTTTATTTAAAATTTGTATTTTATTTACTTTTTTATACAGCAGGTTCTTATTAGTCATCCATTGTATACACATCAGTGTATACATATCAATCCCAATTGCTCAATTCATCACACCAACCCCCCAGCCCCCCGCGGCTTTCCCCACTTGGTGTCCATACATTTGTTCTCTACATCTGTGTCTCAACTTCTGCCCTGCAAACCAGTTCACCTGTACCATTTTTCTAGGTTCCGCATACATGTGTTAATATATGATATTTGTTTTTCTCTCTGACTTACTTCACTCTGTATGACAGGCTCTAGCTCCATCCATATCTCAACAAATGACTCAATTTCGTTCCTTTTTATGGCTGAGTAATATTCCATTGTATATATGTACCACAACTTCTTTATCCATTTGTCTGTCGATGGGCATTTAGGTTGCTTCTATGACCTGGCTATTGTAAATAGTGCTGCAGTGAACAATGGTGCAGCTCTTCTCTTGATCATCCTACTTTCCTGTTCTTCACGATTTTCAGGCAGTCATGGTTCTCTTATTGCATTCATTATGCAAAAGTTCAAAACTTAGCTCTGGGGCTTCCCTGGTGGCGCAGTGGTTGAGAATCCGCCTGCCGATGCAGGGGATACGGGTTCATGCCCCGGTCCGGGAAGATCCCACATGCCGCGGAGCAGCTGGGTCCGTGAGCCATAGCCGCTGAGCCTGTGCATCCGGAGCCTGTGCTCTGCAGTGGGAGAAGCCACAACAGTGAGAGGCCTGCGTACTGAAAAAAAGAAAGAAAAAAAGAAACTTAGCCCTGTGCAAAGAGCTGAGTCCCTGGTCTGTTTTCCAGCACCAAAACCAAGTAAACCATTAAAAAAAAAAAAGTCCATTTAAAAAAAATCCACATTACATTGGGAAAAAGCTTTTTTTATGATACTAAATCTCCAGGAAATCACCAGACCAGAGGGTCCTGCCGAGCTTGATTTAGGCCCTTATTTGTTTAAGTGGTATTACGTTGATTTTGGATAGTGTATTACAGAGCTCAGATGCTGCTTCTTTCTGTTTTAATGGGGGTTGGGGGGAGGATCATCTTTTCTTCCAAAATACTCATGTTTTTCTCACATGTCAAAATTCATTTGTGACTAAATCACTATAGTGAAGCACTTGGAAACCTTTTTATTCTGGAGAGTTCTGGGTACAAACACATCCTCCAATGGCGATGAATATCAGGCTCCTGCGTCCTCCATGGGAGAAGGATGTGCTGGGTGATAAACCAAAAGGTGGCACTCCAGCAGGCTCTTTTAGCTCAAACAGAAGCAAACGCAAGGACAGGAAAGAAGCACTCCAAAGGCCATGGCACGTTGCTCTCAGGAAAAGAAAATCAGTCATTTATTTTTAAGCCATCTATCAACCAGCCTCTACATGATCTTCACTTTTTTTCCCCCCAGCTTTATTGAGATATGATTGTATATATTTTTAAAAGCTGCTTCTGACCCCCTCCGCACTGGGGCAATGTAAGTGTAAGCTACAGACAATCCAGCTTCCTAAGAAATTGTAGGAGCCGATGAGGAGAAATTGATGTCCTTTTTAAGCGCTTTCCTTCCTCTGCTTCCCAAATTGCTTTCACTTCGTCTGGAGAGCGCACTGCAGCAAGGTCCCTCCCCGCGGCTTGCTGGCCGGGGAGCCGAGCGCCACTGGAATGTGGGGCTGTGAAAACCCGGGATGGGAAGCCCCGAACAGCTTGCTGAATTATTACTCCATTCTCTGCCAAAGCAGCGGGAGGCAAGATGATGAGTGAGGGAAAGAGCTCGTGGACTCCAGTGTGGGCTGAGGGAACCAAAACAAACACGGAGAAGACAGGCCAATATTTAAATCTGCTTAAAGGATGGAGCACGCAGGAATGTTTGACTCTATTTTGTCTAGGGAACAGATTTCATTTTTTAAAGGCCGTGCTGGTCAGCGGAAAGCAGCGCTGGGAAGGGGTCTGTTTTTCTGCCCCCTTGCCCACGTCTCTACAGGCTCCTAGGGACATCTCCCCCTTTCTTTCTTGGTACTTACCGTGTCCTGGAAGCTTTATAAACTGAGTTGGGTTCTGAACTCGCATGCCCTGTTTAGATGCCCAGTACATCTCCCCGTTCTTTCTCCTTCCTGAATAAACTTTGCCTAAGAATATTGGGGGTGAGGAGTAGACCGTGGAGGGAGCAATCAAAGCCTTTCACAAATTCTGATTTCCCGCTTTCCATGTTGCTCAGCCCCGGTTGAACAGCATTAATCTGGACAGAGAGCCTCTCCTCACGCCCTCTCCAGCTGTTGCATGGTGCCTCTCTCTGGGTGTGTTTTTTTTTTTTAATCCCTTCCTTGGATATTCTTATTTTTAAAAAATTCAAAAAAATTTTTATATGTGTTTTTTATGGCCGCACGGCTTGTGGAATCTTAGTTCCCCGACCAGGGATCGAACCCGGCAGTGAAAGCGCAGAGTCCTAACCACTGGACCACCAGGGAATTCCCTGGGTATTATTTTTTACCACCTTACACAAATCTTTGTTCTCCACTCATCTCTCCACTTCCCCACTCAAGGCCACCCTCTCAGACTTCCATTGCATTTTCAAACATGTCCATACCATGTTCAACTGGTGGTTGCCAGCTCTCCCCTTGGCCTCCTGCCACTGTCACTGGCCAGGGGAAGTCAGTCCCTTACCTCCTTGATCTGTTGTTTTATGGCAAGTACTTTTCATTGACTTGCTACCAAGTATTTTGATGAACACGAGACGATCATTCAAACACATGTTCTGTCCTTGCAATTACATAATGAGATGGAATGTTGGCAGTGAGAATATATGTGCATATGTGTACACACACACACAGACAAACCCTCCTTTTGGTCTGTGGAGGGAGCTTATTACCCCAAAGGGCAGAGAGTCGAATCTCTGTTTACACTATGACTGTCCAAGAAAGCTGCCAATTTCACTTCCTTTTTATATTTTTCACTTTCAGGAAAATGTTGGAGGAACTAGCTTATCACGGGTGGTATGGGCTTTGGGGATGGTAATCTTTCAGTCACAGTATTAATAAAAGAAGACATTTTTCCACGCTTAGTCCGTTCAATAGTAAAATGCAATCTAGGCTCATACCTGTAGGGGGCGCTCATGTCTTAATAATAGTACTGCCATTGCTGCTAGAAGCAGCAGTGAGGTGGTGGGAAGAGAGTAACCTTTTATTACTAGATTATTTTATGGGAAAGGATATAAGGTGCATTTAATTTTCATATTACCTCTCTAACTTCTTTCTTCTTATGAATAAACTCATCTAATTTGTATCCTTTGGTTACAGTTTTGTTAAAAGTGTACCAGCCCTGCCCAGTGAGAATTCTCCTCTTTAATATATTATACCTTGTGTTGGTCCTGCCCCTGGATAACTGATACTGTGTGTGCAGAGCTATAGGTGATCTTCCAAAAATGGCAACTGGAGCAGGACACTCTTTGCATAAAAACCTTTAGTGGTTTTTGATCTCATTTGGAGTGAACCGCCCCCCCCCCCAACCCCCTTCTTACTGTGCTGACCAAGGCCTTGTAGGATATAGCCTCTTTCGACTTGTCAACCTTCTCTCTCTCTCTCTTCCTTCCCTGCCGTCCAGGCCGAATCTGGGACAGTTTATGTACCGTGCTCAGTGGTCCACACTCAATGTCCTCCTCAGTTGCTGCTCTATCTGCTCATTGAGCCTATCCACCCGTCTTCCCATGGCTGGCTTCTTTCCACTTCTCAGTCCCTTGCTTCATATAAATTCCTCAGAGAGGTTTTCTTCTTTGTCTGCCCTACCTAAAATAGGTCCTTCCACACCCAGCTTTTTTTTTTTATTAGAAAAATTTGAATTGCATTATGATTCACATAACAGTTTACGTAGTGTAGAATTCACCATTTAAAGTATACAATCCAGTAGGTTTTAGTCTATTCACAAGATTGTACAATTATCATAACTACCTAACTTCAGAACGTTTCCATTACCCTAAGAAGAAATCGCATACCATTAGGAAGTCACTCCTCACCCCCCATTCCTCCCAGGCCCTCATATTCACTAATCTACCTACTGTCCCTATGGATTTGCCTACTCTGGACATTTCACACCCACTTCGTTTGAACTGTTAAAGCACCCTGTTTGTTTCCTTTCTGGCACACATGCTTTTTTTTTTTTTTTCACATCTTTATTGGAGTATAAATGCTTCACAATGTTGTGTTAGTTTCTGCTGTACAACAAAGCTATATGTATACGTTGTTATCCCCATATCCCCTCCCTCTTGAGCCTCTTTCCCACCCTCCCTATCCCACCCCTCTAGGTGGTCACAAAGCATTGAGTTGATCTTGTGCTATGCGGCAACTTCCCACTAGCCACCCATTTTACATTTGGTAGTATATATATGTCGATGCTACTCTCTCACTTCATCCCATCTTCCCCTTCCCCCTGTGCCCTCAAGTCTGTTCTCTATGTCTGCACCTTTATTCCTGCCCTGCCCCTAGGTTTATCAGTACTGCTTTTTAAAATTCCATATCTATGTGTTAGCATATGGTATTTGTTTTTCTCTTTTTGACTTACTTCACTCTGTATGACAGACTCTAGGTCCATCCACCTCACTCAAATAACTCAATTTCATTCCTTTTTATGGCTGAGTAATATTCCCTTGTATATATGTGGCCCACATGCATTTGTTTCCTTGTTTATCATATATTCTCAGGCTCCATGAATATGAGTAGAGTTTTTTTCCTATGCAATCAGCCTAGCAATGCAGTGAGCTCAGCCTCTTGTTGTGGGAGTGAATCAATGTGGTGGTGTGATCACCCCTGGGACTCTTGCAGAAGAGAGTCCTCCTGGGGCAGGATGACCTATAAGAGGTCTTCTAGTCCACAGCTCCTACACTTTTGGGCAACATCCTTTTACTCATTACATTTCCAGGAGCAGCTCTTTGAGGCTCCAGGCCTTCCCCAAGTATTTTCTGTTCTTCACTTGCAACCCACAGGTCATAACTGATTTAATCCCATTCAACAAAGTGCCACACTGGGCTTCTCGATGATTCTGAGGGCTGGGATCATGCCGGAGCAATAATAACAGTAACATTCACGAAGCATGGGTCACGGGCCAGGCATGGAAATGCGTGTGCTGTTTGAACTTTTTTCCCCTTATTTCAATGGTCTTATAACAACCTTGTGAGATAGGTATTGCTATTATCATCCCATTTTGAAGATGGGAGCACTGAGGCCTAGGGAGCAGACACATTTTTACTCAGCCGGCTCTTGGCAGAGAAGGGACTAGAGTCTTGCAGTGAGACTCCAGGGCCCACTTTCTTCACCGCTTTACTCTCCGTTCAGCTTCTTAGGTTATAGCTATGTGTTTGCTCAAAGTTCAGTGTCATGTTTGCATGAAATGTGAATATTATTGCATTGTTAAGATTGTTCACAACAACGATACCATAAATAAAGAAATATTCCTTGCAGTTCTTAGCAGAGCAGCAGAGCAGCAGTCTTTATTCAATGGGATTCTCTGCTGCCCTCTGGGCTAGGGATGTGACCAGCTAGTGTTGTTTGGAATGCCTTGGGGCTGTGTTAGCTTTTGTGCATGGATGGAGGGAAGGATTCCTGTCAGGGACAGCAGTTCATGCTTCTGAACAGCTTAGGCAGTATATGAGTCAGGGTTCTCTCCATATATATACATGGAGAGAGAGATTGAGAGAAAGGGAGAGAGGGTTTTTTTTTTTTTTTTTTTTTTTTTTGCGGTATGCGGGCCTCTCACTGCTGTGGCCTCTCCCGTTGCGGAGCACAGGCTCCGGACGCACAGGCTCAGCGGCCATGGCTCACGGGCTTAGTTGCTCCGCGGCATGTGGGATCTTCCCGGACCAGGGCACGAACCCGTGTCCCCTGCATCGGCAGGCGGATTCTCAACCACTGCGCCACCAGGGAAGCCCTGTTTTGTTTTTTAATATGCAAAGTGGGCTGGTTGGCTGGAGACCCAGGCATGAGCCGAATAGTAGTTCAAGTCTGAATATGCCATTTGTGCAAAATTCCGTCTTGCTCAGGGAAAGTCAGTCTTCTGGTCTAGTCGGGTCTTCAACTGATTGGATGAGGCCCACCCGCATTACCACAGGGAGAGTAACCTGCTTTATTCAAAGTCCACCAATTTAAATGTTAATCACATCCAAAATACCCTCACAGAAATATCTAGAAAAATGTTTGACCACATGTCCGAGCCCTGTGGCCCAGGCAAGTTATCACATAAAATTAACCATCAAAGCCTGTACTTGATGCTTGGGTCCAACCTGGGCTAGGCTGGAATGCAAAGAGGGCAGTATTGCTGGAGAACTTTCTATTTCTCATTTGGTGAGGGGAGTCCAGCTCCCATCTACTGTAAGTTACTACCAGTCGGCTCCCCAAGGGAAGTGCTTGTGGTTAAGAATGTGTGGTTTGTCCAGAGAACAAACATTTGCCTGAGACCCATCTTTTGGTTGGGGAGGGGGTACGTGAGCACCCCACTTTTTAGTGACTCTAAAAAAAAGGCCCACTTTTTTAGCTGGGTGGGCCTCAGGAACCTAATAATCACTCACCCAAAGAGGACTCACTTGGTGCTGGCTTGAGCCATCTCTGGATTGCATTCATTTATTCATTCAACAAACATTTGTTAAATGGTTATTATGTGCCAGGCTCTTTCTAATTCTGAGGAAACAGCAGTGAACACAGGCGGACAAAAATTGCTATTCTCAAGAAACTTACGTTCTGGGAAGTGAAGAGAGACAGATGTTTAAAGAAAACAAATAGATTTAAAAAGTGTCATAGACCATCTGGTGTTAACTGCAGAGGAGGAAAATAAAGGTGAGATAAAAAATAGGGAATGCCATGGTTGGCAGTGTGAGTGGGAGGCTGGTGGTTTGCATTATGGAGTAGAGTGGTCAGGGAAGCCCTCAATGGGAGAAAAGTTACCTTTTGAATAAAGAGCAAGTCATGCAGATAACAGGAAGAGAACTCCGGGAAGAGAGAACAGCCAGTGCAAAGGCCCTGAGGAAGGAGTGTGCCTGGAATAGAATGAAAGGGGAGAGAGTAATGGGTGGTGCAGGTGGAGAAGTAGGAGAAGGCCAGGAGGAGTGGGGCCTTGAGGGCCACAGCGAGGACTCCACCTTCTTCTCTGAGTGAGCAGGAAACCACGGGAAGGTTTTGTGTCCAGGAGTGACGTGGTCTGACTGCTCTTAGGAGGTGTGTGTTTGCACTGGGGGGGCGGGAGGAGTGTCTTCGTCCATTTGGGCTTATATAACAAAGTACCACCAGACCGGGTGGCTGGTAGACAACAGAAATTTATTTCTCGCAGTTCTGGAGGCTGGAAAGTCCTACATCCAGGCACTGGCAGATTTGGTATCTGGGGAGACCCACCTTCTGGTTCATAGATGGCCAACTTCTCACTGTGTCCTCACATGGTGGAAGGGACGAGGGAGCTCTCTGGGGCCTCTCGTATAAGAGCACTAATCCCATTCATGAGGGCTCTGCCTTCATGACCTTATCACCTCCTAAATGCCCCACCTCCAAATACCATCACCTTAGAGGTCAGTATATCAACATATGGATTTTGGGGGGACACAGACTTTCAGACCATCGCAGGGAGTGTGAAGCAGGAGGGAGACTTTTTGTTTTGTTTTTTTTTGTTTGTTTTTTTATACAGCAGTTTCTTATTAGTCATCCATTTTATACACATCAGTGTATACGTGTCAATCCCAGTCGCCCAATTCAGAACACCACCATCCCCCACCCCCTGCCCACGGTTTTAGGAGGGAGACTCTTGCTGGAATTCAGGGAAGAGTTGGTGGCACCATGGACCAGGTGGTGGTGAGAAGTGGCCTGATCCTAGGTCTGTTTTGAAGGCCAGGCCAACAGGATTTGCTACACAGAGTGTGGCCCCTGCGGAGCGTGTGTGCAGGTTGGGGCGGGACTGGGGGGGTAGGGTTAACATTTACGTTCCCATCCAGCCCTCTTGCACCTTTACAGTTGAGGTGAGAAGAAGATGGCCTTAGATTTTTAGGATTCTTGCCCTCAACAAGAGTGTCCAAGGACTGCCTTTGGGGCTGTTTTAGGATGTGTGACCAGGTCTCAAGGGGATAGAGACCCATCCAGGGGCCGGTGGCTGTGGCCAAGAGTGGATTCACCCAACCACCCACCCTCCAGGCTCTCATGCGCTGTGGACATGCGTGGCCCCGTGGCCATTCAAAGGAAGTGACCTCCTCAGTGTGCCTTTCAAGCCACACAGGATGGGTCCTTGTGCGACATTCAGCCATCGCTCTGGTTTACACCAAATCCAACAACTTGTGGCCTGCAGCTCCTCAGTATAAATAGCTGGAAAAGCCTGACCTTGACAACCTCATTTCTCATTCCTTTCTTGTTACAGGTAATAGAGCTGAAAATGTGGTTTTAATTATAGCACTAATGAAAACTGAAAATCCAGACAGACACTTGACGAACTCTGCTGTGCTTTATATTACATTTGTGCTAACTACAAAGTGCCCAGCTGGGTGTAACATTATCCCCCTTTCCTCGAGCATCCGCCTGACTGAAGCTGTATAATTGATGTGTACTTTGGCAGGAGGTCAGCTTAAAGGGTTTTTTTTTTTTTAAGGTTTTTTTTTTTTAAAGCATCTTTAACGGTATTTTGGGGGAAAGGAATACGTTTATTACCTGGGCTGGGAAAACATTTCTCTAGGTTGCCTGACACTCCCCACCCCCATTCCAAACTTCTTCTAGAGCATTCCACACATTACCTTCAGGAACTTCCAGGACCAGAAATGAGCAGAGACTTTAACTTGAAGCCACGTACCTTTGTCCTTGGCCAGTAACGCTGACTGGGTGAAGCGATGCCTTACCATGCAAACCTGTTCAGCTCTCTGTGCCTTCCTGTCAGAAGGGTGTGTGCTGTGTCTATGAAAGGGTGAGTGGCGGTGGCCGGGAGAGGGGGCTGCATCCATGTCATGCGCCCGTCTGTCCTCACCTGCTGGTCCATGGCCATCATGGGGCCTCTAAGGAAGTTTAGAGGTAGTGTTGTCAAATAAATTACAGGATGCACAGGTAAATCTGAATTTCAGAGAAATAGCAAATGATTAAAAATTTAAAAATATTTCTCCTATTAAAAAATCTTAATATTTAACTGTTGTTTATCTGAAACTCAAATTTACACTGGGTGTCCTGTAGTTTTATTTGTTGAATCTGGCAACCCTACTCGACAGGGTTTCTGAGACTGCATAAGGTTTCTGTAAGGACTTCTAAAGAATTCTCGCCCATGGCTTAAAGCAAATATAGATCCTCATTTGGAGACAAGGTAAGGTTACCTCTGTTATAGCTCACCGCGGACTCCATTCACATCCCACCTGATTATGAAATCCCTCTCTCATCCTGCTCCTTACGTCACAGAGAATACCATGAATCCACCCCCAAAGGTCCTAGAATGATTGGAATTCAGGGCATTGCCTACCTCAAAAATAACAGAAGTTTCTTCAGAGACCCACTGATTGTAATGGCATCTTTACTGACTTGGTTGGTGACCTGGTCAAGCTGCAAAATCTCTTCCTTGTTTAATTTATGCTCTTTCTGTTTTTATTTAAATTTTGGAATAAGTAGTATCTATTCATATTACATATGCTGATTTCAACAAAATATAAAATGTATATAATAAGAAGTCTCCTGTTCCCTTCTAATGTCCAGCCATCCAGTTCTGTTCCCCACTGGCAACAAATACTATTAATTATTTAGTCTTCCAGACATATTTATGTGTATATATGCAAATTAGTATATGTCTTCCCTCCTCCCCATTTCTATATAATTGTTGGCATACTGTACCCACTGTACTTGTTATACTGAAAGCATCCTCCTTTTTAAATTTACTATATCTTAGAGATCTTGTAGTATCATGACATAAAGACCTTTCTTATTCATTTTTTATGGCTGCATAATATTACATTGTGTGGCTTCATCATATTATTTAATCAACCTCCTTTTGTTGGCCATTTACATGAATTCTAGTTGTTTGCTGTTACAAACAACAATACGGACCATGCATCATTTTGCACGTATGTGAATGTATCTTCAGTTAAATTCCTAGATGTGGTTTGTTGAGCCAAAGAGTGTATACATTTATAGTTTGCCAAATTTCTCTATTAGTTGCCTATTACTGCTGTAACCAATGACCACCAAGGTGGTGGTGTAAAACGACACAAAATTGTTATCTTACAGTTCTGGAGGTCAGAAGTTTTTTGTGTTTTTTTTTTAATTAATTAATTAATTTATTTATTTTTGGCTGCTTTGGGTCTTCGTTGCTGTGCGTGGGCTTTCTCTAGTTGGAGCAAGCGGGGGCTACTCTTTGTTGTGGAGCACGGGCTCTAGGTGCACGGGCTTCAGTAGTTGTGGCGCATGGGCTTAGTTGCTCTGCAGCATGTGGGATCTTCCCAGACCAGGGCTCGAACCCCTGTCCCCTGCATTGCAAGGCAGATTCCTAACTACTGTGCCACCAGGGAAGTCCCCAGAAGTCTTAAAATCAGGGTGTCAGCAGGGCTGTGTTCGTTCTGGAGGCTCTACAAGAAGAGTTCATTTCCTTGCCTCTTTCAATTCTAGAGGCTGTCTGCATTCCTTGGCTTGTGACCTCTTCCTCCATCTTCAAGGCCAGAAGTGTAGAATCTTCAAATCTCCTTCTTTGACCTCTGCTTCCAACATCACATCTTCTCTGACTCTGATTCTCCTGCTTCCCTTTTATAAGGACTCTTGTGATTATATTAAGCCTGTTTGGATAATCCAGGATAACCTCCCATTTCAAGATCCATGACTTTAATCACATCTGCAAAGTCCCTTTTGCCATGTAAGGTAACATATTCACAAGTTGCAGGTTGGCATGTGACCATCTTTGTGGGTCATTATTCAGGCTACCACACTCAGAGAATTTGTACCAATTTAAACTCCCATCACAGAATGTACATTCAAACTGTTTGCAACTTTACCAATCTGGCAGGTTAAGTAAATGGTAACTCAGCGTTAAACTTTAAGTTGCATTTCTCTCGTTGATGAGTAGGTGGATGGGGAATGTATCTGGGAGCCATATCTTTCTTTCCTTTCTTCTTGAACTGTTCAAATCATTACTTATTTTTCTATCAGGTTTTCAGTTGGGAAATGACTGTATGTTGGAGTTTCTGAGAAACAAACTGCACATATTTTTTTCTAGTTTGTCATTTCTATTTCAGCTTTCCTTATAAAAGCTTTTTTTTTGCCACACAAAAGGTTATTTTATTTTTTTTTTTTGCGGTACTCGGGCCGCTCACTGCTGTGGGCTCTCCCGTTGCCGAGCACAGGCTCCGGACGCGCAGGCTCAGCGGCCACGGCTCACGAGCCCAGCCGCTCCGCGGCATGTGGGATCTTCCCGGACCGGGGCACGAACCCGTGTCCCCTGCATCATCAGGCGGACTCTCAACCACTGCGCCACCAGGGAAGCCCCAAAAGGTTATTTTTTTAACTCTTTATTTTATATCAGAGTATAGTTGATTAACAATGTTGTGTTAGTTTCAGGTGTATAGCAAAGTGATTCAGTTATGCATATACATGTATCTATTCTTTTTGAAATTCTTTTCCCATTTAGGTTGTTACATAATATTGAGGAGAGTTCCCTGTGCTATACAGTAGGTCCTTGTTGGTTAGTTAGGTCTTTATTTGATTTTTATGCAGTGAAATTGATGAAATTTATTTATGGCTTCTAGGTTTTATGTCATGGTTACAAAGATCTTCACTTCAAGGTAATGAAAGAGACACAATTTCTTTCTTTTTTTTTTTTTTTTTTTTTTGTGGTACGCGGGCCTCTCACTGTTGTGGCCTCTCCCATCGCGGAGCGCAGGCTCCGGACGCGCAGGCTCAGCGGCCATGGCTCACAGGCCCAGCCGCTCTGCGGCATGTGGGATCTTCCCGGACCGGGGCACGAACACGTGTCCCCTGCATCAGCAGGCGGACTCTCAACCACTGCGCCACCAGGGAAGCCCCACAATTTCTTTTTAAATTTAAATAAGTAAAAACCAACACAGGAAACATGCTCTTTCTTTAAACGGCAGAAAATAGAGGTTGATAACAAGAAAGAAAGAAAACCACTTAAAACATGCATTCTGCTGTTTATTCTGTATAAGAGTGGCCTACAGATTATAGTATGTTTGCAAATGGGGCATGGGCAGTGGGTTGCTGAAGCTGGCCACGTGGCTTTGCCAGAGCAGTTGAGCCTATTCTGAGCATCTCTTCCCAGCACCACGTTCAGGAAAATCAAGTTGGTAGCTTAAAACTGATCATACTGAGACTATTTACACTACGGAAATTGGTAAATGCCACAAATCAGGACTTTCCTCCTGGGGAACCAGTGGTTAAACATTTACCAGCACACAACTAGAGGACTTGTCTAAAAGCCTTTTAAAAAAATCCAAGAACTGATTTTATTTAGATTTTTTTGTTTATTTGGGAGAAAAGAGGGAGGAGGGGGGAGGGCTCATGGGGATTTTCTGTGTGTGGAGGGGGCAGCTTTATTTTTTATTATTTTATTTTATTATTATGTTTTTATTGGAGTATAATTGCTTTACAATGTGTTAGTTTCTGCTGTACAATGAAGTAAATCAGCTATATGTATATATATGTCCCCTCCCTCTTGGACCTCCCTCCCCACCCCCCCATCCCGCCCATCTAGGTCATTACAGAGCACCGAGCTGAGCTTCCTGTGCTTTATAGCATGTTCCCACTAGCTATCTATTTTATGCATGGTAGTGTATATATGTCAATCCTAATCTCCCAGTACGTCCCACCCTCCCCTTCTTGCCCTGTACCCACACGTCCATTCTCTATGTCTGAATCTCAATTGGGGGGGCAGTTTTAGATCAGTGGTGTCTCTGTACACACACACACACACACACACACACACACACACACACACACACTAAAGCATCATATTTTATATTCAATCTGGTAACCTGCCTCTTTGTCTCCTTACCGGTATATTGTTGCCACCATCTTTCTATCTCAGTAAACATTTACCCAAATCATTATTTTAATAATTGCATAGTATGCCACAGAATGACTTACTGCATTTGACCAATCCTCTCATATGAGACATTTATGAAACTTCTGTCTGTGTCAGTTGCCTCCTCTGGTTGATATGATATTAGGCTACTCAACTCTCTCTCAAGGATGTAGAATTTATCAGTGAGAACACTTTTAAGAAGTGCTTTGATGCCTTCAGATATATAAAACCTTTACAATGTTGGCATTACTCTTCTAATTACCCCTAAATGGGCAGGCCTTTTGGGAGATACCTTGGTTTCTTTTGGTGTAACCTGCTCAGATCCCTTGGAAACATAAATTCTGGAGCAATTTATGTGGCAACAACAACTTAGGAAGAAAGAATGCTAGAACTAGAGATGTGGATTCCAAGAGACAGAAGCCCTGCAGTGAGACAGACAGGGAAGGTGACAATTAAGCCATAGATAAAAATAATGAGGATAAATCCCATCAACTCACTGAGAGGTTTCAGACAGGCCAGCAGGTATGGAGGATTCAGAGTGGGAATAACTAGAGAAGATAAATTTGGGCTAGGAGACAAAGTGAGAATGACACTTCCTAGTTAGCACAGACTTTTAAAAAGTGCAATACAATAATTATTTCTCAAGGATCCAAAATATCCTTAATCCTGCAGTAGGTGTTTTGGGGAATTTAAGAGAAGTATAAGGGGGCTTCCCTGGTGGCGCAGTGGTTGAGAGTCCGCCTGCCGATGCAGGGGACACGGGTTCGTGCCCCGGTCTGGGAAGATCCCACATGCCGCGGAGCGGCTGGGCCCGTGAGCCGTGGCCGCTGGGCCTGCGCATCCGGAGCCTCTGCTCCGCGATGGGAGAGGCCACAACAGTGAGAGGCCCGCGTACCACAAAAAAAACAAAAACAAACAAAAAAAGAGAAGTATAAGGAATGAATGGGTGGACTGGTTTCAATCAAGGAAAAGTTGGAATTTTCATAAGTTCATAAGCACCTTTGAACAACCACTTTGCAAAGCATCACTTTGATTTTTCTGTGTCTGGAACCACTGGCTGCTACTGAGTATGCTTTTGATGATGACATACAGGATTACCACACTCAAGTCAGTTCAGAGTTATCCTGTGACTTTATTTGAATAACATAATTGCTCTGAGTGGGATTCATCTACAAAAGGGAGGTAGGTGCTCTAAATTTTTTCAACAAGTAGTACTGAGAAAAAGTATTACTAATGGTGGAATTTTAATTAGTGCCTGCACCAAAGCTTTGAAAAGAATCTTTTGGTGTTTCTTTGGGTCTAAGAGTAAACAGACACTATCTAGTTGAAATACTATATACTCTCTGTGGTTTCTGTTTCTTAAAACATATTGTTGCCACTGGAAGGCAGTGTTGCCCAGTCACCGTGTTCAGCCAAGAACTTGGGTGGATTTGAAGATTTGGCCTGAATTTGCAAGGAATTCAAATGAGTCCAGAGAAGTGCTTTTATCTCTGCCTCTTTTCTGAAACTGGCAGAGATCCTGGGCTCCCCATCGATGTGCCATCCCTGTTGGATGTTTCCTCGCATCAGGTGTGCTGGCATTAATTATGTGAAATCAGTCGGAGTGTATTAAACTTGTGAGACTTGATTCCCTTTGGTCTCCACTTTTCTTACACGTACAATGGGACCATTGGCTCTGGCAATCTTATAGCTTCATTGAAAAAAAAAAGCAGATGGTGGGATATCCAAACAATCTGATAGAAACAACTTGATCAATGAATTATACAGGTATCCTTTCAGAAATCTCACTTTGACTATTAATTTTCATTAGACCAAGTTGTTGCATGATTATCCTAGATATTTTTTTTTCCTTATCACCTATTGCACCTGGTAGAATTCTAGGTCAGTAATGAGCAAAGAAAATTTGTTCAACAATTAAGTAGTCTTTTGGCATTTTTTTCTTCTTATCAACAAATATTCAGGTAATGTTTTGATTTAGAAGCATACTTTAAGTTAGGGAGTATTCTCTGTTGATTTTTTTAATAGTAGATATCTCCTCTTTAGACTATTAATAATAATCCCTTATCTTTGTACAGTGCTTTAACAATGTAAAACCTTTGTATATATCTTCTCATTGGAGTCTCATAACAGTCTGGTGAATTTGGTAAAGGAGGAATCATGATTTCCATTCTGATGCATAGGAAACAAGTTCAAGTTGAGTCATGCACCCAAAGACACTTAATCACCTTCCGGTTCTAAACTGTGCTTTCCCCTTCCTCATACACACAGCGTATAAACAAAGGCCCCTTCATCTTGCAGGCCATGGTAGAAAGGCTGGAATTGTAGCCTTTTATTCATGGCAATTTTTTTGTCCCATCTTTCCTCCCTTGTTTCATAGACAAACATACCTGTTTTTGGTTGTGTCCATAAATGATCAGCAGAGCATGATTTTTCATGGACTTTTAGAGTGAATAAGAGGCTCTATACATTAAAAGCTTTCGGCTTCTTAGGGAGCTTTATTCTAAAGAGTGTTTCTGTAGAAACGTTTTTTACTTGAGAGACTATGGATCACTTTTCAAATGCTGAATTGTCTTATCTGAAATACATTCCTACCTGTGCTGAAAGACACAGGTATAATCAATGCCTTGATCATAAGGACAATCTTTATCAAATGTGCCTTAGATCCCCAAGACCCTGAGGGGACGAGAGAAGGCCTTTACTAGTGTCAGAATGTGATCCTCCCCCTTGTGGACCAGGCACGAAGGAAGGTTTCAGCAAACTGCCTCAGAATCCCCCTAATCCCTTCTGTGTTTTCAGCATCAGATAATTAACATATTTCTAGATGTAAGTCACTTTAGTTCAGTTGATGCCTTTATGTCCTGCAACTTCTTAGGTTTAGCGTCCTTGTGAAGATGCAAAGCTAGAACATACCAGGCGGTAAATTAGTTAATGAGGATTCCTTTATCTAGTATACTGGCTATCAAAATGGATTGGAAATTGAATTCACCTTCTTCACTGCCCTCCAGCAAGATTCTTCAATGAGGAATAGTCTCTCAGAAGTTGCTTAGAAAAATCAAAGTCAGATTTACCAGTGGTATTCAGACACAGTTTGTACATACCATAAGGTAGGGTTGTTGTGTCCTTGAGGAATCCAGCTCTGTGCAGGTATGCTTTTAAGGAGACTAGAGAGATCGTAGTTGGTGTGCTTCTTTTTACGTTAACGTGCTGTGTGATAGTGAAGGGGCTCACATTGTGCCCATATCATTTAATAATATATCACAAACATGTAGTTTTAATTTAAACTATTTTTCAAAAATTTAAAAGCTTTTCCTGAGATAATTGGAGATTCGTGTGCAGCTGTAAGAAATAGCACGGAGAGAGCTGCTGTGCACCTTGCCCAGTTTCCCCCAGTAGTAACACTTTGGAAGACCCTAGTGTAATATCACCACCAGGATATTGACACTGATACCACCCACGGATCTTGTTCAGATTTCCCCAGTTTTTACTTGTACTTGTATGTGCAAGCATGCGTGTGTGCATGTATTTAGTTCTCTACAGCTTTATCACTTGTGTAGGTTCATGTATCCACCAGCGCAATCAAGACACTGGAGAGCTCCATCACCACCAGCATCCCTTGTGTTGCTCTTTTAGAGCCATACCTGCCTCCTTCCCACCCTGTTCCCTTCCCTATCCCCTGGCAACCATTAATCTGTCCTCCATTTCTACAATTTTGTCATTTAAAAAATGTCATATAAATGGAATCATACAGTACGTAGCCTTTTATGACTGCCTTTTCCCACTCAGCATAATTCCCTGGAGATTCCTCCAAGTTGTTGTGTGTGTGTCAATAGTTGGCTCCTTTTCTTTCTTTTTTTTTGCGGTACGGGGGCCTCTCACTGTTGTGGCCTCTCCCGCTGCGGAGCACAGGCTCCGGACGCGCAGGCTCAGCGGCCATGGCTCACGGGCCCAGCCGCTCCGCGGCATGTGGGATCTTCCCGGACCGGGGCACGAACCCGTGTCCCCTGCATCGGCAGGTGGACTCTCAACCACTGCGCCACCAGGGAAGCCCCAGTTGGCTCCTTTTCATTGCTGAGTCATATTCCATGGTATTGTTTAACTGTTCACTCGTTGAAGAACATCTGAGTTTTTCTAGTTTTTGGCTATTATGAATAAAGCATCTCTGAACATTTGTGTGCAGGTTGTGTGTGAATGTAAGGTTTCATATCTCTGGAGTCAATGCCCAACTCATAAAAATTTTTAGGAGTAACAGAAGTAGTAGAATTTTCATTCTGCCTTCCAGAAGATACTTTCTTCTAAAAGATGACCCATTTCAGTTTGTGTAGAGACTCAGACTTACAAACATGTCTTGTAGACATGTCTATTATTTTCATCTTGTCATAGGTGAACAGAGAATCGTTTTCTATGAAAATAATTTGAATTTCAGTTCATTATATAATGTTTCACTCATTATATGGATGAGGTATAAGTATTTCAAAAAGAACAAAAAAGATGTACAGGCAGAGTTATCACGTCCTGCCTTGCCTTCTCACCTGTAAACTCTCCAGTTATTTGAAGTATCTCTATTGTTGCCGTGTTGCATTATAATCATCTATTTATACACCAGACTCCCCCCCAACCCAGTGATCTCTCCATTCCTTGAGAGCAGGGTTCCCGTCTTAATCATCTCAGTAATGCAGGGTAGATATTTAATACACACTTCTTAAAGAATCTATTTCTTTTTTGCATATGACAGTTTATAAGTCATCTAATATGTTTAATTTTCGTACAGCTAATTTGATTTAAAAAATAGCAAAAATGTAGCCTAATATCTTCCAACTATGCTATTACAATCTTATATATAGAAAAACTCCTGATTAAGACCGTGCTTTGGAGAAAATTGGAGAGTGGTTTAGGATGAAGTGAATTTATTAAGGACAAAAGTAATATAATCTACTATTTCACATGAGAGAAAATAGATTAAGAATTCAGCTTTTCCCTGGGTAATGTCAAAAAATGACATAACCCAGCATTTAAGCCCAAACCTACATTTTGTAGTGGGATTAGCATGTGTGACATTTTTTAATACTTTACATTTTGACAGTTGGGAGATATTTAATATTACTTAAATTTAGGTTTATACAGGGTATGATTTCTGCAACACTCTTTGGAGGCGATAACCGTCATGGCAGGAAGAGTATCAAAAGTCTAGGATAACTTTATTTTACCATTAGTGGTTTGAGTTTGATATTTTATTTTAAACTTCATGATGCATTTCTGGTATTAATACCATAGCCTTTGTATATTACATTCCTTTGGTCCTCACTTAAGATGGTAAGGCCCAAGGGTCCTGGAGCCCAGGGTTGGCTTTATTTATAAAAATAAATTTAACTTTATTATTATTTTTATTATTATTTTCCAGCTGTGCCACACGGCTTGCGGGATCTCAGTTCCCTGACCAGGGACTGAACCCGGGCCATGGCAGTGAAAGCCCAGAATCCTAACCACTAGGCCACAAGGGAACTCTAAGTTTAACTTTAAAATATCTATATCATAAGGAAATTATTAACATAGAACAATGAAATAATTATACAACTATTTAAAACTATAAACGTGAACTTCTCCCATAACTCTTTTATTTCTAAAAGTAACAATATTTTATAATTGTCTTATGCTCTCTCCTTTTGCTACTTCTACTAGGCATACATATTGATACCTAAAGCTGCCAAATGACGGAAAGGTTAGAAAAATTACATTTTGAATAATATAAAAAATTAATTTTCTGAAGTAGTCCACACATTCCGATGTGCTCTGACATGTAACATTGTCCTTTTCTTTAAAATTTGACAAATGTTATATCAAGGAGATTATAGATATCCCGCCTACGTGAAGATTAGAGAGAAATGATAAACTCTTCCATTCTTGACATCTTTTCTATTATATTTTGGAGAGTTTAAATTGGTAGGCTAATACGTGATATTGTTTTAGAAGCAGCAGCAATTTATAGTTAGGTTGAAGCAAGTTCTGGTAATAATGACAGGTGAGGTTCAGGACTAATCCTTGGGGATCTATGCAACATGGCAAACAATACACTTTCCAAGACGTGTATGAATTATGAATCCAGTGGTGGGCAGTCTCTCAGTTCTGTGCAGAATAGCTTTGGTGTGAGTTGATGGAGCATTTTGTACCTGCGATTCAGAACTTTTATGAAGGCCAATACCCTGAAACTCATTCAAGCAATAAATTCACTTGTCTTTGAGTTTACAAGGCAATAAACAGTGAAGGCCTTTGACCTTAACATTTACTGAATACATTTGCAGCAGTTGTGTTTATTGACAACTATTTATAGGGAAGCGTTGGGCACTGAATTTCTTAAGGGGAGGGGAAGACAGATCTTGCGGGTTGTTTTTTAAAAATAAAAACTCTGAATTTAATTTTTGGCTGTTGGACAGATTTTCAGTTTTGGAGTTGGTATCTGATTCTAACTGCATGCAAATCATGCTTCAGGAAAGACATGAGGGAGAGGACCAACAGTGGAGTAAGTGCCTGCTTGTTCAATTCATTGCATTCGCCACTCTTTGAAAGTAGGACAGAGAGAATGGTAAAGATATTTAAAGAGTCTCTCCGTGAATTCATTGTATGTCATGGGGTAAATAACTTCTCTTCTGTATAAACATACTGGGTCTCCCTAAGATGTTGGGGGAATTTATTCATCCCAAGGACATTATGCATTTTGAGTTGCATGCGTTAAAAACATGAAAGTAAAAGAGGAATCCTTATTATTGAAATCATTGCTATGCCATGGAAAGGGCAGCCTGTAGTTCTTCTTTATTCCTGAGAGTTGGGAGGGATTACTATTGCTCCACATTGCAGATGGGGAATTAGGTGCAAAGTGATTAGGAGTTTTGTTTCTTAGAGGGAGAGTCCTAGTGATGGGTGAATTAGAAAAGATGCTGCAGACACCTGGGATACAGGGCAAGAAGCAACCATCATGGGAAGAAGGGCCACTTTTATTCAAGGAGATTCCTCTGAGCCAACTTTTCACTGTAGACTCAACCACAGTTACATCCCACCAAGAGGAAGCATGTACTTACAATGGCCGAGGAAAGCAGGTAACCTCTTATGATCATGCTATTTGAACATGTTTGAAATAGGGAGAAATCCCTTGCTGATTTTGGTGGGGCTCATGCCTTGGAGAACATGATGTGCTGATCATTATCTTAACATCTGGTGGTGGTGGGAGTACTTGAGAGGGCAGTTAACAGAATCCATCCCTCCTAGATTCCACAGTAACACTGACACCACACTCTTAGATGAATTCTGCAATAACAGCGCTTGGCAGCCTTGCAGTTAGCTTAAAAAACTTCAGCTCACAAAATTCTTTGCAAGCTTTCTTCTCACAGAAGGAGTGAACTGCAAGCAAAACAAAAGAAGTATGTGTTCTTTGGGTCATGTTGTCACTTTGTGTTAGATGGTGTATCTGTGGACCCCCTCCATTGAGGCTTCGGCTGCATTTATGCCCATTGGCTTCGATCTGGGCTTATGTCTGTTTTAACAGGTTGTGAAAGAAAAGTTGAGGGGAGTGGGGGTAATACTGGGTTGGTTTAGCTAGCTAAATCTGATGTTATGGTGTCAGTGGTTAATGGTTCTAGTTAGCTCTGCCTAGAGAAAAATAAGTGTTTCAACGACACAGGCCACCCTCCTATAAACATGGTCATTGTTTGGGGAGAAGAGGAATGGTGTGAGTGACGCAGGACAGTTCATTCATTAAGACTGGAAAATAATGGAGTATAATTATAAAATATAAAATAATGGAGTATAATCTGCAAAAATACTGAATCAGTGTGCTATATATCTGAAACTAATATTTTAAATCAAATGTCCTTCAGTTTAAAAAAAAGACTGCAAAGGCAAAAAAAAAAAAAATTATGCATTTCAACTTGAAAAAAAAAGACTGGAAAGGTGATTGCCAGAGCAGGTGCTACTGTTAGAAATCAGTTAGTGAGGTTAAGGACCCATAACTGGAGTCACTTGTTATTTCATAGAAATCAGAGTTTTGCACTATCCTTTTCATAATTATCCTATACTCATTAAGTGTTTGATAGTTATTCCAACTTTCTACTCACCCTCAGTACAACATTTCAATATGGTCATGTCCCATTGCAGTCAATTTCATCCCTTAGTCATTTAAATAACTTAGTCATTTTTGGTGGCATGGCTCTGGCCAGTAACTGAAGGCAACGCTGCACACGGAGCCACGGTTTTGTGCGATGATATTAGTTGGGCATAGCAAGTAGCTGCTTTCTAAGGTTATCATGTGTAATTCCTTTTTCCAGTTCAAGAACATAGCTTGTTTTAAACAACTTTTTGAAAGGCAGCCAAAGAAAAGGTTGGCTCAGATATGCCCTTACCAGCCTTGTTTACGGGATATAGCATTCCACTTCTTGGAGGAAGAAGATAAAGGAAGGCTGGCTTTGGCAGGTGTGTAGGGATATGTGTTCGTGTATTTAAATTCCGTGTGTAAGAGTAAAGCCCAAAGAGAAAGACTGAAATAGAAAACCGTTACAGTGGCATTATTGATTACTATCTTATGTTCAGCTACAGGTAAGAGTGAAGTTCTAATAGTTGTTAATGAGAAGTGTACATTAGTGAGAGCTACCTTACAGAGGACTAAGTGGCATCACTTTAAAAAAAATTTTTGTTTATTTTTGGCTGCATTGGTTCTTTGTTGCTGTGCAGCAGGCTCTCTCTAGTTGCAGCGAGCGGGGGCTACTCTGCATTGCAGTGCGTGGGCTTCTCCTTGCGGTGGCTTCTCTTGTTGTGGAGCAGAGGTTCTAGGCGCATGGGCTTCAGTAGTTGTGGCTCACGGGCTCCGTAGTTATGGCACACGGGCTTAGTTGCTCCGCGGCATGTGGGATCTTCCCGGACCAGGGCTCGAACCCGTGTCCCCTGCATTGGCAGGTGGATTCTTATCCACTGCACCACCAGGGAAATCCCACCACTTCTGATGGACTGAGGTTGAGGCAAGAATATAAAAAATAACATGAAGAGGTTTTGCAGGACTTCTATTTTCTTTCCTGATCATGCTTATCAAATGTACAGGCAAACAAGAAAATTTTCTTTGAAAGTCTGTTTCTCAAGGGATGCAGAATTGTTTTTGTGATTCAGCTGATCTTACATTAACTCTGGGGGCACTCACCTCGAAAAATGAAAAACGGGAAGCTCAGCTCCCTGAAAAAACCAGGAACTCCCTGAAACAACTCGAAACTTCCCAGAAAGTGGTGCACTCAGCCTACTGTCAGAAACAAACAAAAAACAAACCGAAAGACTGTGGAAACCTGTTCGTTAAGCATCGAGGGGGAAATGCCCTCGGCCAGACAGTCTAAACAGAAATGCTGGGCAGGAGATCAGATCCACAGTCGGAAGGGGAGAAGAGGCCGATAAGGCTGCAAAGAAAGCAGCGTCAGTCACCAAAATTGGTTTCAGAGGTAAAGTGAGGAGGGCCAGGATGTTCATGATACGATCACATTGTGCCGCTGAATCCTGGCACACACCACATCACAGGAGCTGTGACTAAGAGGCACAGTTTAAATAACCCCACATGTGCATGGGCCAATGTGGAGCCTACCAAGTTGTGCTTCGGTGCGAAATGAAACACGTTCTCATTCTCATTGAATGTGAAGCAGTGTTCCTCCTTTGCAACAGGGCGTCTCACCTCTGTAGTCACTGCCAACAGGTCAGTTGTATAACTAGGGTTATGGATGATCCACATTTTGAACTCAAGTTTCAAGACATACGAGGCTCATATCCAGATGTTAATAGGGAGATCGTATTCTGTGAAACGGGGATTTTATATGGCATTACTTACCCTTTCATTGAACGAAGGTGTACTTCAGTGTGCTTCAAGACGAGATCTTTTCATGCTTCTCTTTCTCCTCTTGGTTTCTTGGAAATGTAACCTTTTGGGGGGAAGATGGCAACTTTGAACGTTTCCTGTGCATTTATGAGTTTCTAGGATGTCAGTTTCAGGCCCCAGTTCCTACTGTGTCCATAAGGATAAGAGGTGAACACCGGGGAGTCTCCAGGTGCCAGAGTCAGTGGTGTGAGCGGGCCTCGCCCCTCTATGCGGCCAGACGTTTGAGAATCGCCCTTCATTACCTCTGATTCTGCCCACGGAGGACACAGATTCGAAACACCACACGCCGGGGGTTCAGTCGAAGCTAAAATGGATTTCAAGGTGTTCTGAGGCTTTGTTTTTGGCCAATCTCAGCGTAGCGTTGCTGACAGGGAAGTGTTCAGGTGTCCACATGTGGAAGCCGAACACTGCTGCTGAGTGGGAATTGTCAGTAAGTGGAAATCAGTGGCGGATACCTTAGCTTTTCTTCTTGTTCAACATTAATCTCAGGACTACGTTTATAGGCTGATTCCAGATGTGCTTGACTCCAAGGCTGAGTTTTCAGAGGTGACAGGTGGTGTGTTTACTTCAGCAGAAAGAAGGTCAGATTGTATTATAGATCTCCGGGTAAATGTCTGACTATCCCAGGGGAGTGCCTGACGGCTCATTTGGCTGCAATCTGGCCCAGAAGCTGGAGGACAATGCTCACCCCTGGGAGTGGGGAAGAAGTGTCGTTCTCAACGGCTGCGATAGAGGTCGCAGCTTGAAAGGAAAGTGCTTCATTGGGGAATGAAATACGAGCTTTTAACGTGGTGTCCCCCGGGGTCATTCCTCTCCATGCACCACTCTAAGCTTCTGGCTGGCTCTTGGTGTTGTTATTCTGCAGCCATGGTATTTGGTGAGCTCTGTTTTTAGGAACACTTAATTGGTTTGACCTGCCCTACTACTTCTTACATGAGGGGGAGCATTCCAGGAATAGAGCTCCAGACTCTGCCCTGCAAACTCGAGAAACGTACAGACCTCCTTTAAAGGGACAACACTGTCTTCCTGCATCTCTGGTGTTGACTCCCATCCTTTCTATTATAATCTATATACACATAAAGTCAGACATATATTCCTAATGCTTACAAAACCAATACTATTCAAAATAACAATATTAATCAAATAGCGTGGATGGTATCATTTAGCTAAAGTCCACATCTCTGATTCACGGTAGAAATGCAAACTTGAGATCCAGCCCGATACTTAATTTGTCATTTTAACGTCAATGATGCTAGTTCAGAGAATTTCTGTACATTCAAGTGAGCTGTAGGAAAAATATTGGTAACTTCAAGACATTGATAGTTTAGAAAAGTCAGACTTCATATTAAACCTAAGATTTACTGAAAATAAATATTCAAATACCAATTTTAATGAGGCATCAGTTAACTGTGAGGTGTTTTCTGCACTAGAAAGTAAGAGTAGCATCACAGCAGATTGGTGTCTGCATCAAATTGGTGTCTGGTTCAATGATTGTTGAAACTGGGACTAGAAATATTCTTTATGGGTTATTTGCTATTATGGTAACAAAGTGGTACAGATAGTTATGTACAAAGGCAGGGACCACCCAACATTTTAGCTTGCATTGCAAATGGAATACAGACTGTTATGGCAAAGATTCTTTTGAGCACCTTATACCTATATTGCTATGTGCCTTGTGATGACTCAGACCAGCAAGATGATTCAGAGTTTGCTTATGTTACAAATCTGAGATTTTGTCATGTGAAAAAAAAATAAGTTAAAAATTCTAGTAGAGCACAATGACCAAAAGGTGGAAACAACCCACATGTCCGTTAACAGATGAATGGATAAATAAAATGTAGTATATCCATACAATGGAATATTATTCAGCATCGAAAAGGAAGGAAATTCTGACACATGGATCAACATGCATGATCCTTGAAGACATGCTAAGTGAAACGAGCCGGTCACAAAAGGACAAAATACTGTACGAGGTACCGAGAGTAGTCAGATTCATAGAGACAGACAGTAGAATGATGGTTGCTGGGGGCTGGGAGGAGAGGGCATGGGCAGTTAGTGTTTAATGGGTCTAGAGTTGCAGTTTGGGAAGATGGAAAAGCTCTGGAGGTGGATGGTGGCGCTGGTTGAACAACGTGAATGTACTTAATGCCACTGAGCTGTACACTTAAAAATGGTTAAAATGGTAAATTTTATGTTATCTATATTTTACCAGAATAGAAAGATTCTAACAGAGCAGGTTCAGACACCCAGGAGCACTGCAGTCTGAGAAAGACTGCTCTGGACTGTGAGTCTGGGCACTGGGGCCATTCCACTGTTCTTGGGGAAAAGAGGAAAAGATAGGCGGTAGTCCTAGGGTTTCATAAAGCTAAGTTTATCAATTTAAAAAGTTTTCATTTATTCTAGGCTTATGTTTATGCCACTTTTTTTTTTTTTTTTTTTTTTTTTTTTTGAGGAGTGGGGATGCTTAAAATCTTCTTCCTTTTGAGGAATGAGGAGAGGAGCAGCTGGTGATGATGATGTTTTCTCTAAGGTACCAACTTAGCAAAGGAAGTAGCTGGGAACACCATGTTGCTTCCCCCAATTAAAAGGTTATTGAAAACACTGATTAGTGAAATCCCGAAGTCTTGGTACTGCTGCTTTTAAAAACTGGCATGTGGTCCTGTTATTCCTCCCCATATTGATGGCTACACTTACTCAAGGTGCATTGAATAGGAGAAAAATTATAGCTTAGCATTCTAGAGCCAGATTCCACCATTTCCCTCAGCGGCCTTTGCAAAACATAAGGACCTATACAGATGTAATCTGTTGTTAACTCTCTTTCAATATTTATTGAACACCTATGGTAGGCTTGGGGAAACAAAGATGAATAAGGTTTGGTCCCTGCCCCGGAGGAGCCCATGGCCCAGCAGGGGGGGCAGTCACATAACCAACTATAACACACGTGATAAATTCTGTCACAAAGAGATGGACAAAGTGCTATGGGAGCACAAAGGAGGGGGTAGTAAAACCGTAACATTATCCCAATGTTTTACAACTTTTGTAGTAAGGAAATATATTGTCTAAGACTTGAAGTCAAACCTTTTGGCTGAGGGGTGGGCCCAGTTCCCCTCATTTTGACCCCAGATTAGAAAACAAATCATCCCCGCAGGACGTGGGCAGCAGTGGATCGTGAATTCAGGGTGAGGATCTGTGACGAAAGGCAAGTTTGAGGGAGATGGCATATTTCGAGGCTCAAGCATGTCAGAGGGGGGACTTAGGGGCTCATGAGTTGAGTGGACCAGACAAGAATCAGGGTGGCCCAGACCCCAGAGAACAGAGCAAGGCAGGAGGGCTGCACGCCAAGCCCGTATAAGGACCCCGAGTGGCAAAGGGGCAGGAGGACAGCTGGGGTACATTATTAAGAACTGAGTTGATCACTGAAACAAAGGGAACGACTCTGTAGGAAAAATAACAAAAGACAGTGTTTACTGAAGCTTACTGTGTTCTAGGCTCTGTGCTAACATCTTTTATTTAATCTTCATGGGAACACCGGGGATATTAACATGGTTGTTATGCCCATTTTACAGGTGAGATAACTGAGACTTAGGTCACTAACTTGCCCCAAGTCACAAAAATAGGACACTGTAGCGGTAGAGCCGGGGCTTGACCCCAGACCTGCAGGACCCCAAAACTCGTCGTCTCTAGACTTACCTCTCACACCAGTGCCAGCACTCTTCCGCCTTCCAGCTGAGTGTCTCTAGCTGGATATTCCACAAGCACCTCACATTTAATGTGTGAAAGTAAAATTCACGCCTCTGCCGTCCACTCTGGCCAGCTTCCCTGTTACTCTTCTCCCAGGCTTAAAGCCCCAGCTTGTTCTTCCTTTCTACTTCTTGCTTGCCACATCCAGAGGCTGGCTGGCCTTGGCGTCTGACCCAAACTTTCCATTCCTATTGCCACAGCTGCAGTCCAGCCCCACAGGGCCTCTCACCTGCTAATTTGTCCTGGGCTATTAGTCTCCACCATCACCAATTAATGAGAACTCTGCTGCCAGATAAAGCTGCTTTTAAAGCCCAGCTCTGATTACATCACTCTCTGCTCAAAATTTAATATATGAATAATAACAATAGATTTCTTCCCGTGGTCTTAAAAGAGTGTTCAGCCTCCTTAGTTAGGCAATCAAGGCCTTAAACGATATTTCTCAGCCCAACTTTCCAGAGTTAAATTGCATTGATTACCTTCACATCCTTTTTTTTTTTTTTTTTTTTTTTTTTTTTTGCGGTATGCGGGCCTCTCACTGTTGTGGCCTCTCCCGTTGCGGAGCACAGGCTCCGGACGCACAGGCTCAGCGGCCATGGCTCACGGGCTTAGTTGCTCCGCGGCATGTGGGATCTTCCCGGACCAGGGCACGAACCCGTGTCTCCTGCATCGGCAGGCGGATTCTCAACCACTGCGCCACCAGGGAAGCCCCCACATCCTTTTTTGTCCCTTATATTCTTTTATTCCAAGCAAACTCTTCCTGATGCCTCACCTTTTACTCTGTGCCTTTATTCGTGTGCTACTTACTATGTGACTGAAATGTGCTCTCCATCATCTCTACCTGCTCACATTCTAACTGTTGTTCTGGGTCAGTTTCAGATGCCAATTCTTCCCTGAAGACACCCCTCTCGTTCCTATTGGGAGTGACCTCTCTTTCCTTAGGATGCTGGTGACATTTTATACAGTGTAAGGCAGTAGTCCCATGCTGTCTTTACTTCATATATACTTGCCCATTAGATTTTGACTTCCTGAAGACAGGGATCTTGTCTTATTCCTATTTTGGTTCTCCTTAGGGCCTAGCCCGAAACTCAGATATGCACTGAAGGAATGAACGGGGTTGGAAGAGGTTGGCAGATGAAAAATTGGGGAGCTGAGAGAAAACTGGGTTCTAGCTGCATCGTCCATACTTTAGATGCCCCTAGAGTTTTTCCTGAAGAAATAACTCCAACTTCTTCCATATAATTTTGTCTTAGGTTTTGCTTTGCTGCTGTCAAGTCACATTGTCTTTCTTCTGCATCCAATCATTCTCTTCACTCTCAGGAACGGTTCCACCTTTTAGAATTAAATCAACTCTCTTCAATCATTCCAGAAACTCGTGAATACTTATTTCAAGGATTTGTGTGTTATATATTCTCAAAATACTCTTACCACCTGGTGTCACTTACAGTGGGGGCAATTTAAATATGTGGTTATGCGTCCTTGTCCTATATCCTGTAGTTATCTCTTTACTGAGGTCTGGGCCATTGTATGGCACAATATCAGGGTCACAACGTCACTAGCCTGTATGGATGGTGTTCTCTGGAGTTGATCAGTACTCAGCCTGCTCAAGCGTATGTGGCAGCCCTGATTATGGACCATGAAAGTCAGGTACACGTTTGACTGGTTTCTGGTCACTTCATAAGTCATCATGGGCTCATTTGGATCCTGGGTAGCTCCAGAGGGGTTGAATGGGAAGCCAACTGCATGCTGATTTCTTTAGCCACTCACAGAGTTTCAGGGAAGCAGGCGCCTGTTTGGACATCCAGCCCTTGTCTGGTCTGTTACAGTGCATGCAAAGACACCGCAGACTGCTGATGTGAGATCTGGGAGCCCAAGAAACCACTTGCAGGTGCTAAATTTCCCATTTGGGCATTCAGATTGGCATCAAGAGGAGAAAATACTAGGAATCCAACAGCATTGCCAATTATGAGAAGTTAGTTGTGGCCTTTTGTGTCAAAACTATGTGCTTGTTTAAGCCCTGGGTACTATGGTGATCGATCCTGTGTAAACACAAAGACAAATAACACTTTATATTAGTCTACCACCTGTGCCTGTCAAGTTACCTAATCGCCCCTTCATAAGCCTACTTCTCGTGGAATAAATGTACCAGGCAGTGTAATGAGATGTTTTCTCTTCGAGCACTGGGACTGCTTACTCCCACTTGGGATGCCCAGCCCTCCGAATTCCACGGCAACTAGGCACGGGGCTTTTCTGAAGAGGAGTCATAGTGTGCAATTTTCTTGGAACTCAATGTGAGTTTGAAAGGAAAAATGACCCAGAGGAGGACAAGCAAGAATAGACAGCCCATTAGCAGCCGAACCATATGACAAAGTAAAAAGCAGCTTCAGAGCTGTCAGCACAACAGCTGGGGGATCATGCCAAGAAGCCAGATGCTGCTGCTAAAATACTATTTTCCACAAAGTTTGGGCCTGTGATGTTCATCTCAGCCCCACGTGTGGCCCTGGGCATGGGGCTTTATTGCTGGATGAAATAACAAAGGCGAGGAGAAGGGGCTGGGCATTGTGTGTATGCCTGGGGGCTGACATAAAGTTGAAGCAGACAATAAGATGTGGAAGTCCTGTTCATTATAACCTACCAACATTATTAGAATTTGAACTCCATACATACCCCCCCTACAAGGGATTTATTTGGAAAACTACCTAATAAGTGGCATATTTTAATTTGGAGCTACATATTAGGTTGGTGAGAACCCACTGCTAGCTCATCCTATCCAACTTTCTAGCTTTTTGTGTGTGTGGTGTGTGGTTCCAGGAATATTCATATGTGTGAAGTCTTCTGGTATTGATCTTTGTCCCAGATGAGTGGAATTTGTTCTCATTTTACAGGTGAGTGCACTGAAAAGAATCTTAAAGGAATTCAAAGTGACTTGCTTAAAGTTCCATCTGACATCTGCAGGCATAGAACTTCCTGAGTGCTGAAGCCTTTTTCTCAGCACTTACCACAAGACAGCATTTTCCTGCTCTTTCCCTCTACTTGTTTTACTCCCCCAAATTCACCTGTTTCCATCATGTGATCTCTCCTCTTTCCCCACCGCTCTGGACTCATGATATATGAAACCAGTGTATTTTCTTTCATACCCAAAAAGCTACTAGAGGACTCATTTCTTGACTTTTTGGAAGAGAAAAGCAGTTTTTAAAAAAGATTATTTGTACTGGAGAGAAGTTGTGGAAACAGGCTGAACAGATACTTAAAAAAAAATCTCAGGCTGTGAGGGAATGATTCTTTCTGTGTCGGGCAAATAGAGCAGTCTGAAGATAAATTGTAGAAATCACGTTTTATGCATTTCCGAAAGATCTGGGGGGATGAGAGTACTTTGCCTCCATGTAGGGGAGCTGGGTTGATGGAATTTCTAGGATATCTGCTCTTGGTTTATTCTCCCCACTGACAGCAGATATGCGACTAACGTAAACTATTGGGTCACCTAAAACTCAGATGCCCTGTAGCTGGTAAGGAGTGTGGTTCTGCCTTGGCACATTTTTATGTGATTGGGATAGTTTGAAGATCCTGGGGCTTGCTGGTCAGGCCATTGAGCACCTGGGGGTGAATTTCATACAGGCATAAGGAGGCATTTTCCTCATTGTTTGTCTCCCATTTCTGAGCTTTTCTTCTGTTATGGAGCAGCAAGGAGATCTCACTGCCTAGCTTAGCTTGGGTTTTCTTTAGAAAGCAGAGCCAACAAGAAGAGCTTATGTGAAGGTAGTTTATTTCATGAAGTATCCTAAGGGATAGGAGTGTGTGTGTGTGTGTGTGTGTGTGTGTGTGTGTGTGTGTGTGTGTGTGTGTGTAGGAAGGGTTGGGAATAGTGAGACAAGGAGAGAGGAAAGCCAGGGCAAGGGTACATATTAAGATGGATACCACTGGGGGCAACTGGGGCTCAATCCCACTGGGAATCCTCTGAGGAGCCATATAAAATGCACCCCAGAATTATTCACCCGAGGGACAGAAGACAGTAGCCTTTGTCCACTGCCTCCCCTGCTCCATAGGTCAAGGGTTGTCCCATGAGATTAACTTCCTCACCCTTCCACGTTTCTGCATGTGTGAGTGCCAATGTGTTTTGCGCCACCACTGTGGCAGAGACACCCTGGGCAGAACAGGAGTGATCCTGGGTGCAGCTGAGGCAAGGTCGCCGCTGGGCGCACCTGGGTGCAGCTGGTTGCTATGGCAATGGCTGGAGTCAAAGGTGGGCTGAGAGGATCTGAGGTGGAACACGAAGGTGTCTGACAGTCCATGCCTCAATGGAGGTGTGGCCCCGGGCATCTCAGGTTGGCCTTGAGATTCAGGGCAAAGCACATTTCTTAGGTGATAGGCCCTCCACAAGACTGTGTTGACTTCCATCTGTTTCACTGATTTTTTTCTGAAGTTCTTCTGCTGTAGGACTATAGGATGCTGCATTTTCTCCCCAATGGTTTTAGACACAGGGCTTCAGCTGGTCACTTCTTACATTGCCCTGTGTATGAGTCAGGGTCCCAGGGGCACACTCAAGAGGGCGAGCCAAGAGAAGAACATAATCACAGAGGTCTGGGTACAGTTCAGGGAAACCAGGACTGGTGGGAAGTCCTACCACCTTTAGGCTGCATGAGGGAAGCCATGGCCTGGAGACCAGTGGGAAAGGAGCTGGGAAAAGAAATACCTTGATTTCACTCTCCTCTTGGCCTCTGATCTCCTGCTGGTGCCCCCCCATTGGCTGATCCCAACTAGAAGCCAGAGGACAAGGAGCCCAAGATAAGGACCATGTGGGTCAGCCTTTCTGGGCACAGAGCAGAGTGTAGAAGGGTAGAGGGTGGATCTGGAGGGACAAATGGAAGATATCCAGTGAGGCTGGCGCACACTGTATGTTGGCAGTTTATGGTCCAGTGCTATCTTATCGGTTTTTTGGGTGCTATTCATACCTACTTAAAGGTGGCTAGCTTTAGCACACAGATAAGGAATCTTTAGCTCTGAGAAATGACTGGCTAAGTATCGATCTAACTTGGGAAGATGTGGCTCACAGTGTGGCTAGACAGATCACTGTGGGATTTTAATATATTCAAATTTCCTTAGAAAATATTTTTTAACAATGAGATTAGAGAGACACTTATTTACTGTGTAAAAATCATGTTGGCCCATAAACAAGGTATAGAAGGGGAAAGATGAGATTCAAAAGCAAGTTCATGGTTTACAGTGTTGATAAGGGGAACTTTTCCTTCTCCTATTTCCTTTGTTGCTATTTTAATGTAGTTTTTGCAATAAATTAAAAATAAAGAGAAGCCACTAGTTACTAGATGAGCTTGTTTGGACTTCTGGACAACCATGCTGGTTTTTCCAAGTATCTTGGATAAGGAAGGCTTTCAACATGAATATTTCTTGCCCGAGTCTTGGAAACTTAAACTAGCATCCATGTGAGGTTCATTTAACAGAGCCCTCTAGGTTTTTAAGCATTTTTTTCCCATAATGACTTCTGTTTTCTTTATAAGCAGTTTTATGGGGAGTGGAGGGGAGGTATTTTCCTTTACCCCTTCAAGTGGCTTTGTGCCCAGTTCTCAGGTCACTGTGGATGCAAGAGTGAGAGGCAGGCTCTTACACAACTTTAGTTCAGTGGGATATCCAATGTTCTGCGGCCTGTCCTTTCTTTGGGGAGGCACGGGGACAAAAGTTACATGTTGTGGGGAGCCAGGGCTGTTTCAGTCCACTGCAAAGAGCAGGAGCTTTCCCATCTCACCTCTTCCCTGCTGGGGTGGCTGCCGCACTCAGCAGTTAAAACTGGGTGTCACTAACATTTATCAGCACACACAGCCCAAATGCCGGACCGTGTTTCTAGGACATGACCCTGAGAAGTGGGGCTGGGTGGCTTTAATACGTCTCCTTCTAACCACAACTGCAAACCTGACTCCAACATCTTTGGACTGTCATGAGAACTGGCCCTGAGAAAAATGCTCTGGTTGAAAGGCATTGTTTCTGATCTCATAGACTATGACCCGTTGACAAGTGATCTGAGCTGAACTGGCTCAGTGGCCTGGCTTCCAGATGTGAACTCGTAGTTTGGTTTTCCAGCCCTCTCATCTCCATCTGCCCAATAAGGACACTTGAAGCTTTTTTTTAAAAAAAAAAATAATAAATTTATTTATTTTTTATTTTTGGCTGTGTTGGGTCTTCATTGCTGTGAGGGGGCTTTCTGTAGTTGCAATGAGCGGGGGCTACTCTTCGTTGCTCTGTGCAGGTTTCTCATTGCGGTGGCTTCTCTTGTTGCAGAGCATGGGCTCTAGGTGCACAGGCTTCAGTAGTTGTGTCTCGCGGGCTCTAGAGTGCAGGCTCAGTAGTTGTGGCGCACAGGCTTAGTTGCTCTGCGGCATGTGGGATCTTCCCGGACCAGGGCTTGAACCTGTGTCCCCTGCATTGGCAGGTGGATTCTTAATCACTGTGCCACCAGGGAAGCCCAACACTTTTTTTAAGGGGAAATAAGTAGTTGGCTGGTTCCTGGCATGTATCTGATATCATCAGGTGGGGACTGCATCTGAAGAGAATTTTGTTTGTATGAAATAGAGATGCCTACTATTCTATCTAAACTGTAACAAGACAGTTTTCTGTCTTAGCTCAGTGTCAGGAACCAGTAGAGGCTTAAGGCAGAATTTACCTGCAGTTGATTATGGCCTCTGGATTTATAGCAACATTAAAAAGGCTACCTGGTAAAGTTTCTTTGCCTAAGCATGGTTGCTCAATATTCTTATCCTGGGTAAGACATTTAATGTTGAGTTGTCTGAAATGTCTTGAAGTTCAGCTGTGCATTTGAGATGGAGTCCAATTAGACAAGGCATGGACCTGTGTCCTGTAGGAGGAGAGTGATGTGGAATAGAATTGAAGGCCTGGGTTCTGTAGACATGCCCACAGACTGTTTTGCTTCAGTGCCAATTTTCCTGCCTTTGGAAAACTGGAGTTGTGTTTGTGTGTACAGTCTTCAAGCAACAGGCCATGTGTCATAGTGGAGATCTTGGTAGCTTTGGAGTTGGATGGCCTGGGTTCAAAGCTTTACCTGTAAGTAGTCCCGGGGACTAACAGCAAGATAATGGACTTTTATGTGCCTTCTTTTGCTAATTTCCGAAACAGAATACTAATTGCTCACCTTGTGGGATTCTTGTGATACTTGAATGAAACAGCACATCTAATTATTGTATACTAAGTTTGCTTTTATTTAAATTATTGTAAACTAGATTTTTTCCTGCCTGACTCTTATCTCACTTCCCAAAACCTCAAATACAAAAAATGGGAAATAATGGGAGAGAAGGTGCTAAATCCCAGAGAGAGAGAGTGTCTGAGGCTGGTGATCAGGAAAGGTACATAACTCAGCATCCCAATTAGGAGGGGATGCATGGTATCAGCCATGTCTGCAAAGCATCCTTTAACAAGCACAGGTGGATCTCCAGGCTGTTTAAAGGAGCTCCTTAAGCCCACACATCAGAGGTGGGAGTCCAATTTCCCCAGGGAAAATTGGACTCCCATCCACCCTCCAAGGCAGAGTCACTGGACAAGTGATTCCCAGACCCAGCCTTTTCTCAGGCCCTGAGTCTCTGACCGAGAACTCCCTTGGGCTCTGCTTTGTAACTGTAGCCGGGCCCCACGCGAGACCAAGTGTAAGTGCAAGGACAAGACAAAAACATTAAGAGTTGTTTCAAAATCGGAGACAAATGTAAACTAATATAAAAATAATAGCACTCCCTTGACCCTGTATCTTTGAGGTTTTCAGGGCCTCAGAGCTCTCTAATGGATTGCTTCATGGTTTAATCTGCCTTGTGTTTCTCTGAATTTAGCGATGCTGGGAGAGCAGAGCACAGGACTCTAGGAACTGAAACAAAGAACAGAAAAACAAGGAATGCTTGGCAACAGTAAATTTTTAAAATATTTTTTGTTCTCTTCTCAGAATATATCACATCATACTCTTGAAAAACAATTCATACAGAAAGGTTTTTCAGAGAAATTAGTATGTGTGTGTATGTACAAAATATCTATGCATCTGTAAATTATTTATATTTACCATTGATAGACTTTGCTTATCACATTAGAATAATAAGGAAAATATTAGTTTAAAAAAAAGCAGATTTAAGTGTTTTCCTCCTCACTCTCTCTCCCTCCCTCTTTCTTTGAAGATTTCTAAAATACATCTGCAAGATAAAATTCGGGGATGGTAAAAAAAAAAAAAAAATCATGCTTTCATGGTTGATACTTAACAATTTGGAAATGAGATATTTATTTGTTGTAACTTTAAAATTCAATGCGTTGTGTTTATCAAGCACCTACTAAGTGCCTAGAAAAAAATCAGTACACAACTCAGTTCTTATTCCTAAGGAGTGTAGCATCATCATGTCAGAGGTAGTTGGAGGAACTGGACTCACAGTAACTAGAGACAGCAGGAGAAGGTGGGCAGAGAAGTGTTATGATAACATGAATGCGTGTGTGCAGATGCTAAAGAACTTTCGAGGTGGTCAGGAGAAAATGAACCCGTGATGCCTAGAAGACCAGAAATGTCAGAGGTAGAGTTGGAGATGGAACGTATGGGGCTTTTGAGAGATTTTCTTCTCCTTACAATTAGGCCTTGTAAGCAACTGTAAATAAAGCCGTTGTTTGTGTCCACACAGAGCTTGGCACACACGGAGGCCAAAGATTGGAGCAAATGATATATGCCACATTTCCTTCCTCCCCTGAGTGGAGGATGGAAAGCCCTTCTCACTTTGCTCCAGGAGACAACAGACGTAACTGATTTTCAATGAACGCATTGTCCAGCTGCCAGAAACAATGGCCGGATCTTAGCCCCGGCCATCTTTGGAGTTGCGGCTCTGGAAGTGCAACGGCTCCAGGTTTTGCTTATTCTCTCCGGATGCCCAGAGTGGGGCTTTTGCCCGTCGTGGTCTGTGCCTGATTTCGGTGGGTTGCACAGTATTCGTTCTGATGCTCTGTTTTCATCTGAGGCCCCTGGGATCCTTCCTGTCTTCCCGTTTAAATGTCACCACTCAGGGAGGTCTGTCTGGATTGCCTCTATTATTCTTTGGCTCAGCATCCTGTTTATTTCGTCTGAGGCACTTTTCACAAACGAATTATTTTGCTTGTTAGTTTTGATGAAGAGAGCATTCCCTGTATAATAAGACAGTGTTATGTGCCAGTAGTTTTGGAGAAAGAGAGGTTGAAGTCTCAGTAGGTTTTCAGCTCTCCTTTCGAATAGCCTTCTGGAAGTTTACTTAGGACCATACTTTTGTCTCTCCTTCCCTTGCTGAGCATCACAAAGTTTCCTCTTTTCCACCTGAGCGTCACGACTCCATGGCCTTCCTCTGAGAGGTGCTTAGGCCCCTCTGGAGTAGTTTCGAGGCAGCCAGGCACTGGGTCCAGTCTCTGGGCGGTGAACGTACTTGTCCTGTCTGTGCGACGTACTTCTTATCAATGACAAAAACGTATTTCAAGTTCCAAGTCTGTGGTCTCTTTACTGCCTCATATAGCTGGTCTTTTTGTGTCTGTCTCCCCTACTGGATTATTCACACCAAGAGGAGAGGGCCCAGGTCTGTCTTGTTGTTTGTTATATTCCTAGGCTGTTGCATAGTATGGGTCTGACCCATGCGTGCTGGGTTCTCGGTCAAGGGAGATCATTGCTTCTTCCCTTCCCTCTAGCCACATTTTACCTCCGAAGCGCTTATCTCCCAACAGCTGTGTAGCCCACCTGAGCCAGCCAAATTTGCAGGGTGAAGAAGAATGTAGAAAAATTGCTTCTAGTTCTTCCTCTAATTGGTTTCAAGCTCTCTTCTGGGGAGTTTGGGGAAGGAGTGAGAAATACAAAGAGTCCCAAGACATTCCCTCTGAGCCCCCAACCCCCCATTCCAACTTTCCTGTGCAGGCTGGTGGCAGTTTGTTTCTCCTTGGACCCTCCTTTCCTCTCGCCCTCTCTCAGGCCGGCTCCCTATGTGGGCTGTTCTTCTTGTTCTTGGATGCTTGGATCGCTCTTTATCTACTCGCCATCTGTGTAAGGGGATCCTGCCAAGATGATCAGATGTGAACTCAGCACCAGAAACATTTTAATTAATTTATGGTGATAAAATGCGAAAAGAAAACCATTGAGAAAAGCCTGGGCCAAAGAAAATTAAACATAAGAGGAAACAAAGAAACCAGAGCCATGTGGCCTTGGAAGGAAGGGCCCGGTTGGCAAAGGAGCCAGCAAACACTTTCTTTCTCTTGCCCTCTTTGCTTTTTTAATAACACCCAGGTGGAAAAGCCACAGAGGGCCCAGGGACTCGAGGGGGTGTGGGAGAAAACTGAGTAGCCTGCTGTTGGCCTAGACTTCTCGATCAGGGCAATTAACCATGGGTATGTAGAAGACACAGTGCAAGGCTGCGGGATTGCAGGCCCCCATGGTAAGCAGGGATGGCCAATTTTTTCAGGTAAGCAGAAGACGGAAGTTTCTTAAGCTGCAGCTCTGAAACACTTCAGTGGATGTAAATAGTGGTTCTCAGGGGATGGGGATGAAGTGATAAGATAGATGTTTAAGGTACAAACTTGCAACGAGTAGTAAATAAGCCACAGAGGTCAATTGCACAGTATAATGAATATAGACAGTATTGTGCTATAATTATGTAATGTAATAAGTATTGCTAAAATGGCAATCATGCTACAATACATAAATGTATCTAAGTAAAAACAAACCCTTCAGTGGATGTTTAAAGAAGTCTGTATTTAAAGTAAGTATGGCTTCACTGCAGCTTAGCAAACAGTATTTGGGTAGAATAATGCCTATATTGGGAAAATCCTAAAGAAAACCAGTATTAGCTAGCTTTACCCCTCCTAAGACAAAAACAGACCAGCAGTACCTATGTGTAGGCTGCTGGGTCATTTGAGTGATTTGCCAGGTTGATTTGATTTAGTATCTCTTCCTTTTTCCTCTTTTTTATGTGAAGCACCTACTGAGTGCTGAGTAAAGACAAATTTCCCAGTCACTCCTTCTAACTGAACTTTAGATGAAGATAAGAGAAAAAGGGAAAACACTTGTGAACCAGAGGGTAGGAGTTGTATCCAAATAAGAAATTACTTTGTTTCTAATTTATGCAGATATTATATCTTTGTAGATTTGATGGTCTCAATCCAACTGGTGTAATTCAAGGAAAAAAACAAACTCTTAAAAGCAAGTAGGAGAAAAATGTAGCAGTGAAGGGGAAAGATGGGGACTCATTAATTGCAGACAGGGAAAGAAGTTAGACTTCTCAGGGATTTAGAGGAATTGAGAGAACGTATGGCCTGATTGTCCTAATTAGCAGGGAACTGTATAAAATTGATTAAATAAATTCATGTTGAACTTAGTAAGGGATAATTTATACAGCTGATTTAACAGAATAATAGAATTTTAGAGTTGTGACGTCATACTATGGATCCGAATCATAACTACCTAGAGAGGTTTTTTTTTTTCCCTTTAAAAGAAAACCAGCATTTATGGGGTGGGGCCTTGGCATGGGCATTTTGGGAGTCTGATGTGTAAGAGAGAGAGTTTGTTAAGAGAGTCTGATGTGGATTCCCATGAATTTATTCTTCCATTCATTCCACATGTATTGAGTACTTGTTATTGGCCAGACACTATGGTTGGTGCTGGGAACACTACGGTCAGGAGAAAAGGACATGGTCCCTGCTCTCATGGAGGTGTGGTCTGTGGGGAATGCATGACTCTTTCATTTTCAGTTAAAGACACTGTTATTCTGAAAGCTTAAGTGACCTTCCCTGGATAACCAAATTAGGTGGTAGTAAACTGGAATGGAACTATACCCAGATCTCCCAATTCTTATTTCCATGTTCTTTCCACTAACTACCCTTGTTGATTTTTTGATGATCTTTTATTTAGGCTAATATTAAAATGTTTGAGGTTTCAGCTGTACTCGAAAAGCAGCTAGGTTTGGATCTTGTTTGCTATCCTTGCTCTACCCTGTGTTAGCTTTATGACAGTGGGCACGTGTGTAACCTATAACAATCTCCAATAGAACAGAACTTAGAACCATGGCTACCATACTGGTGGAGGGAGTGGATGGGACTATTGAGGAGACAGCATAAGCGGAAACACCTGTCCAGAAGCTGGGACTTCGGGAGAACTCATTTACTGCAAGCTCAGGCCAGTTCTTTGCAGGAAGTCCCAAATCTTATTGGGTATTGCTGGGGGTGAGGTGCGTGGGGAGTTAGCTTGAGTACTGGCAGAGTGACCAAGTCTACCTCACTCTTTGGAACATGCCAAGTCAGTGTTGGGCGTGTTGGCATCAGGTGAATCCTGCCATCCAAGCAGCGGTGGTGCACTTAGGATGCCAGTGGTTAGTCTCTGGGGCTCATGACAAGGCACTGGCAGCCTTTCCAGAGCAAGCCAGAAATTCACTGGAGTGACAGTGAGCAGGCAGCCCTGGAGACAGAGCCAGGGGTGCAGTGGCGGTGATTACAGAAGCTCCCACTGAATGGCTTCTTGGTTTCCTGTGCAGACTTGTCAGCCTGCCCCAGGGCATGTCATGGTTACTTCCCCGGCTGCCTGCTACTGACCAGCTCGACAACCTTGGCCACGGCCTGAATCTTGAGTGACTTTCCCTGTCAGGATAGAAGTCACCACCCAAACTTGCTGCAGGTATCAGCACCAAATCTTGGTACCAACTTAGAAAGGAAGAGATGAGAAGATACTGGTTGGATCAAGGTGGAGCCATTTGTACCTCCAGCAGCAAGAATCTGATTTAAAATGTATCTCTCCGCAAGAGGGAAGAGATATGGGAACATGTGTATATGTATAACTGATTCACTTTGTTATACAGCAGAAACTAACACACCATTGTAAAGCAATTATACCCCAATAAAGATGTTAAAAAAAATAAAATAGGGCTTCCCTGGTGGCGCAGTGGTTGAGAATCCGCCTGCCGATGCAGGGGACACGGGTTCGTGCCCCGGTCCGGGAAGATCCCACATACCGTGGAGCAGCTGGGCCCGTTAGCCATGGCCGCTGAGCCTGTGCATCCGGAGCCTGTGCTCCGCAACGGGAGAGGCCACAACAGTGAGAGGCCCGCGTACCACAAAAAAAAAAATAAAAATAAAAAAAAATAAAATGTAGCTCTCAAAGCTTTTTCAGATCTTTATTGTTTAAGAGAACATATCACCTCTCCTAGGTATATGGACAAAGAGAAATCATACACATGTTGACCAGAAGACACATAAAAGAATGTCTATAGCTACATTATATGTAATGCTGGACACGACTCAAAAGCTCATCAGCAGTAAGAAGAATAAAGTCATGGTGGTATAATATAATCACACAATGGAATGTATAGCAATGAGGATGAACAAACCATAAATACATGAAACAACAAGATTGACTCTCACAAACAAAATATTAGCACAGGAAGCCAGATGTAAAAAAGTACCCACACTGATTCTACTTATATGATGTTTAAAACAGGCAAAACTTATTTATGATGTTAGAAGTCAGGACAGTGGATACTTTTTGTTTGTTTGTTTTGGTTTGGGTTTTTGCATTATGCGGGCCTCTCACTGTTGTGGCTTCTCCCGTTGCAGAGCACAGGCTCCAGACGTGCAGGCTCAGCGGCCATGGCTCACGGGCCCAGCCGCTCCGCGGCATGTGGGATCCTCCAGGACCGGGGCACGAACCCGTGTCCCCTGCATCGGCAGGCGGACTCTCAACTGCTGCGCCACCAGGGAAGCCCTAGTGGATACTTTTGATGAAGGGCAGTGACTGGTGGGCTATGCAAAGTAAGTTTCTGGGGTGCTGATGATGTGCTGTTTCTTGATCTGGGTGTTGGTTGCATGGGATTATTGAGTTTGTGAAAGTTCATTGAGTTGCATACTTAGGATTAGTGCCCTTTGTATCTGTACATTGAGCTTCAGTGAAAAGTTTACAAAAAAGAGGAGCATGTTAATATTTCTGCACCATTATGGTCATAGATTGCTGCCTGGACTGGAAGTCTGCATTGTGGTTTTTCCACCCGTAAAATAATAAAGTAAAACACGGCATTTTCTTCTGTCTGGGAGAGTAGGCACTCATTACAGTTGTTGAATAAATGAAGAATGGGTCATAGTTTTCCTGTGGGACAGATAAGCTATTAGGTAAGAGTGCCAGGGAATTTAAAAAGCCCCCCTAGGGAAATTTCTATTATCACAGATTTTTATTATCTAAACCATGGTGTCAGACCTTGAGGAGGGAAGCCTCACACCTGTCCATGCCATCTGTCTTAAATGCACATGTGCAAGCTCCAGGTCCTCCTTGTTGCTGTGGAGAGCAGCCCAGATTCGGGATGATGTACCTCCCAGTAAGGAGCATTTCCTCTGTTCCACAGCCCCTGGAGCCCTTCACTAGGCCCAGTTCAGCTGGATCTTTGAGGTCCTCTCTCTGTAAATGGTGCCTGGTCCTCTTCTCTTGGTCTTTGATGAGTAAAACGTGAGTAGGAGATGTTTGACCTAGGGGGCATGGCTTGTGGCAAGGCAGGAAATACCTCATCTTGCTGGGGTACAAGAAAGGGAAATTAGAAGGCACCATTAACCAGTACAGGCTGACTGCGTCCAGGTCTGCCAAACATCTTCCAGGAAGTGTGATGGGGCAGGGACACAGACCTGCAAAGAGGGGCAGATCTGTGGTGGCAGCAATTCAAGTCACCCTAACTCCAGCCCAGGTGGAATCTCTTTCAGTCCCACGCACCTTCTAGTCAAACTTGTTAGGAGGGCAAAAGTGTCAAGGGTTGGAGAGCTGGTTCAAGCCACATAAAAGGCCTGTTGCAGTCATTTTCCATTAGAAGTTTGCAAGTGGTGAACATGAAATGTGCATTCACACAGAGACTCTGTCCTATCCGTAAAGCCTGGATTTTGCTCCCTTTTTTGAAGGCTCAAAAAACATATTATGCAACTCAAATCCAACAAACAGCACAATATCAAGAAACCTTTGAAACCGGGTGACTCCTTTGTCTCTGAAGGTAGCTGTGCTTCCCTTGGCCCTGGTGAGACGGACCAAGAAGTCTTGGTTTTCAGAGCACAACCCCAGAACTGGGTTCTTAACGGCTGTGTTGAGTGAAGGGAGCTACATGTTGATAAACTGTGATCTGGGCTCTCTTGGAGATTAGCTTTTTTCTGATGATGAAGTTGCTTAATCAGCTTGTGTAACAGGAGTATGTCTGTGTCTTGCCCAAATGTCAGATAATGATGACATTTGCACAGAGATGAAGTCAAAGGGGGAATCCTGCCTTCCAAGGGCAGTCTGGTTCACAGGGTCTCGTGAAGCCCGTCCGGAGGCCCAGATACCCCAGCTCTGATGCTCAGGTCTTACTTTTGGCCCTGGGTGTTATCCTCAGAGGACGGCCGTCTTTAGGGTAGGTGAGGTGGTGACCTCTTCCTTTGCATTGCTGGGGACTGAGGGGAGCGGGGTGGATGCAGGGCTGGGTGCGGGAGGAGAATGGAGAAGAGTTGGTGGGGCATAGTCTTTGGAACCACTAGAATAGGCTGAGAGGCTCTAGGCGTTGAAAGACAAAGCAACAAACATATCATTAGCACTAAGCCCTGGGTCTGCCACTGACAGTTCTTCCCCCTCTGCTTGTAACACTACCTCCGAGAGATCCAATTTTGGAGTGACAAAAAGTTTTCCCTTTTATTCATTTGAGAGAGAGAATGAGGAAAATTGATTGTAAAGATCCCTGCAAATCTGGCTGTGTCAACGTGGGAAGGTCTGTGGTCATGTCCCCCGCGGGCCTCAGTTTTCTTCTCTGCTGTAAAGCAAGAGTATTGGACTCTCCCGTCTCTCAGGTCCCTTTCAGCCTGAAAGTTCTGCATTCCAAAGTTTCTTTCAAACAGCTTCCCTGGGAGGTGCTATCACCAGAGGCTTCAGTTAAAATCCAAAAGTGTCTCCTATGAAGGATAACGTTGTAAGCCTCATTTACACAAATACCTCAGCTCAAGTGTGTTTGCCAAATATACTCGATACTTTGAGGATCCAGGACACAGGCTTGGTTCATTTATGTTGGAGGAGAAGAGAGGAACATTCTGCAGAGAGGGGAGCTGACCAACAAGCTCAGGATTGGGTGATGTTCCGTGACAGGCACTCTGCCCACCATTGTACATGAAAGGTTATTTGAGGCAAATGGCAAGATTTCTTTATAACCCTTTTAACTGGCATCAGGAATCTGAAATCCTTCATGACCCATCGCTGGGAAGAGAAGGCACCCAGCCTTTGAGATGGACCCCAATGATGCCTCTCCTTGTATTCACACCCATGTGTTGTCTCCTCCCCTTGGGTGTGGGCTGGACCTGGAATCTTATGACCTAATTCATTGTAAGCGTACTGGGGGGGGGAGGATCTATTACATATTTGTCATCAATATACACATATACTGAATTTCTAATTTTACCGATGAGAACCAATTTCTTACAGTCGTTATCCTTGTAAACAAGCCACTGTATTCATTTAAAAAAAGCAATGAGGGCCTGCTTCTGACATTGAGCGTATTCATTTGCAAGCCTTGAGTTTGACTGAGATATGGATTTGAAGCATTTGTAGTAGCTGCCTCTGGATTATGGGTTTCCTGAAGAGAACTCTAGCTGACCGCTGCAGGTCTGTGCATACTTGAGTTAAATGTTTTCTGAGCTTGGGCAGCTCAACCCCAGACTTACAGCTTAAACCGAGGTACACGCTCAATGTCCCTTTGCACGGGCTGAAGGGTATTAAAGCAAATTAGAGACAAGTGATAAATAAGGGTAGATTTGCAGAAGGGTTTTTGTTTCTTGTTCATATTGATGGCCTAACCTTTAGTCTCCTGTTTTTCTTTCCACTTACTTCTTGCTTTCTCATTCTTCATTTAGTACCCTGGGGTCTTTCTGACACGTGATGGGAATAAAAGAGATGTTCTTGAGCCAAAGGTTACAGTTTCGTACTACTCCAAGCAGGGTTCAGAAGAAGAGGTGCAGAATAGAGGGAGAGTTTGAGGTGGAAGAATTGCTCTGGCTGTCTTTGGATTGCCAAGGAGTCTGAGTCCCTGGCTGTCAGAAGTTGCACAGGTGTAAGAGTCATGGCTCAGACTGGGTGGGTGTCCCAAGGCTCCATCTGCAATGGACATCTGGTCACTGGGCCCCTGCTTTTGTGAAGATACATTTAGACTGGGCTGCCTGAGCACATCAAAAATGGCCAGACACTGTGGGGCTGGGCTGCCTAGGCTCAATATTGTAAAGAAGTATAGCTCAAAACAAAGGACAGTGTTGGGACCTACATTCTAAACACTGTTCTTTTAGGCACTCTGCGCAGCACCTTTGGCGAAGAATCAGCCCATTTTACACTGAAGATCTATAGGCTTCAGGGTCCTTGGAGGGCAGCTGGGTGACCTAAGGCAGCAAGCTTCATTACTAGATAGAATTTTGGGATTCCAGGCCCCAGGGAACACGTACTCTTATCAAAATACTCCTAAACTGGTAAACAATGGGAATCAAACATCTTAGATAAAGATTTTTATTTACCAAAAACAAACAAAAAAATTGATCATAAAGCTGCTTCCTGTTGTCAGAAAGGTTTCTCTTTCCTGTTTTTTTTTTTTTTTTTTCTTTTTTTTGCGGTACGCAGGCCTCTCACTGCTGTGACCTCTCCCGTTGCGGAGCACAGGCTCCGGATGCGCAGGCTCAGCGGCCATGGCTCACGGGCCCAGCCGCTCCGCGGCATGTGGGATCCTCCCGGAGCGGGGCACGAACACGTGTCCCCTGCATCGGCAGGCGGACTCTCAACCACTGCACCACCAGGGAAGCCCTCTTTCCTGTTTTGAAGGAAGCAACTGGTGATAGGCAATGGGCTTGTACCTGCCTTCTCTCAGGTATCCATCCACTTTAGAGGATCACATGGGCTTCAGCCACACGTTAGTGTTCTACGTTTGCTGGTGGTGACTGATTCCCTTTCCTCCTGCAGACGAGAGTTTTCAAAGTAACCGTGAGTTGGCTGAGGAATTGACTTCCAGCCCGTGTACACATCAGTTTGGTGGCGGTGGCTGGCATACGTGCATTGCAGCGGCTCACGCGCTTCCTGAGAGCGCCGGCACCTGTTAGACATGATTTGTGTGATAAGCGGAAATGGCATCACCCTCTGGGAGCCCCCAGCCTCTGCGTCCCTCAGCTGGTTGGGACTGCTTGGACTGGGCCGGTGGAAAGACCTGCCCCTTCCTGGCTCGTCTCCTCGGGGCTGAGTTTGCGCTGACCAAGCTCCGATTGTGTTTTGCTTTCTAGCCTGCCTGGGTGGGTGAGAAAGGAGCAGGTTTCTTTTGGGTGGGGAGGAACATTCCTTTCTTCCTGTGGGGAAGGTGGTATTTATGTTTCTCAGAAAAGAGGTTCCTAGAGAATAACATATTGCTATATGCTTTGGATGTTTGGGATAAAAAGAGAACAATTTAAGCCATCTATTTCTCTTCTGAAGTGCTGTCAGAAGGGTCAAGAGGGAGTACAACCTAGGAGAGCCCTTCTTCAGATTTAGTGTGTGAGGAAAGCAGTGGTGCTGAACTCTGCTTAAAATCACCTTGGAGCTATTTTTTTTTTAAAAAAAAAAAAACAACAAAAAAACCCACCAATGCTGAATTCCACCCCAGACTGATTAAATCTGACTCTCTGGGCTGTGAGGTTTGAGTCTTGGTATTTTTAAAAATCTCCCCAGCTGATTTTTATGTGTGGCCAATGTTGAGAGCCACAGCAGTAGAGTATTGTATAGCTTATATTAGAGTATGAGGGAGTTGGAATCTTGATTACCTGGGATTAATGGAAAAAAGAGAAAAATACCTTCTTTGAATCACTCATTGTGCTGGGCACTTGCCTTATATTATCCCATAGTCTCCACAACGACACTGCAAGGTAGGTGATGTGTCACTCTCTCCGTCTTACAGGAAAGGAACTGAAGCTTAGAAGGGTGAGCCGATTTGCATAAGTTCAGCCAGCTAGGAAGTAGTGGAGCTAGAATTTGTGTAAGTTATGTCTGATTCCAGAGCCACTAAGCCATGTGCCCCTGCAGAGGACCTACCTAGGGGCTGATGGAAGGGAGGACCCAGGCTTCGGGGGGATGGTGTGTTTATGGTTATGGTAATGGGACAGTCAATAAAGACAGGTAATTTCAAGATGGTTTCAAGGTTCATTGCTGTGCAGCTTTCACTGGCCCTTCACACATTGCCTGCTGCTGTTGTTTCCCCTTTTCCCTTTCATTTAGTCCTGCTTCTTCTGGCTTTCCAGAAGATAAGCTGGGCAGGAACACAGTACATATCAAAACCGGAATTCATTTTCTTTCTGTCCAAATCTGTTTCTTCCCCTGTGAGCTGTGTCCTGCAGAGGTTCACCTTCATCCTACCAGGCACTTCAGCCTGAAAACTGGGACTTGTCCTTAACCCTTTACACATCATGATAGTCCCCCTTTCCCACACATGGTGATGATGGATGAAATCAATTGATAATTCATTACAGGAAAAAGAATGCTGTTCATTTAGAAACAAGTTTACAGTGTAAACTTTTCTGAGTGTGCCTTTTCATACAGTTTTGAGGTTTGTAAGCATGTTACTGTTCTACCTATTCAAAAAATGAAATAAAGTCAGCAATGATGGAAGGTAAAAAAGCATCCTGAAACTGGATGAAAACTGAAGCAAATGAACTCAGCTGTATTTCAAATGAATAACATTACCAAAATAAATGGGGGAAAAAATAACCAATTGAAGTAATTTATGAACACATTATATTGGACTAAATACATCCAGTCTTGGCAGGTTGGGGAGATGGAGAGAACAGCAAACAAGTCCTGAACTCTTTCTAGTAGATTTGTTTTGGGGAGAAGCCCTTCTGAAACTCTTTTAGGTATGTTATAGGATTGAATAATGAGTAAATTAGTTCATATTAGTAGGAACAATAATTAGTTGTAACTGTGGAATAGGAGAGGTACAAATGTGGAATGGGGAAGTCAAGAAAAGAACTCTGTGGGGATGGATTTGAATTTGAGGCACTGGTGTGGACTCAGAATTATGTGTGTATGTGTTCTCTATGGGTACATACATGTATATATCCTAGCTTTGTCCACTGAAAAGGCCAAGAAGTAATGACACCCTAGTAACAATAAGCACACTTAGTACCCAAATCTTGGTCCCTAATGCCATTCCCCAATAAAAGGAACCAGAGATCCTTGAAGAAATGGCTGATTCCAAGTCTGAGGCAGGGTAGGTATGGATGAACCTGGTATATTTTATGTCAGAAAGTATGAAAATGCTAAAAAAAAAAACCAAAACCCGAAAACCCAAAACCCAAAACCCAATGGGGTATATCACTAGGACACTGAAGTCAGTTTGAAGGGATGTCCGGTGGTCAAATCAAAGATAATCTGAGCACTAATGTTAAAGACAGTAAGTGAATTATAAAGCATTGAAGAAAAAGGAATCCGTGAGTACCTACTGATAATAAAGAGATAAATACTAAAAAACAAAAACAAACCCAAGAACTATGGAGGAGAAGGGAGGGCTTTTGCTTATAATGGAATGTCAACTACCTACTGGTAATCATGGAAGGAGTGCTAAAGTTGAAAAATCATCATTTTTACCTAATCTAAAAATGTATCCCCTCAAATTGCTTATTAATAGCAAAGTAAAAAAAATAGCCACTATACATGGAATGGAGAAGTTGAAAAAACTTCGACTGGAGATCAAAATTCATATCACAAATTAGGGATGGAAGGACATCCTATGTGGTTGTAGAGTGGATCCTGTACTGGAGGGGGGAAGTGCTATAAATGACAGTTTTGGAATAACTGACAAAATTGGAATTAGGGCAGAAGAGTGAAGTATTGAATAAAGGTTAAATTTATTGAAATTGATAGCTATACTGTAGTTATAGGAGAGAATATGTATTTCTATTCTTAGGAAATATATCCTGAGGTCTTCAGGGGTAAAAGTCCATGAGGTATGTAATGTATTCTCAAATGGCTCAGAAAAATAAGTATACACACATACATACACATACACATATGTACGTACTTTTGAAAAGAGCAAGAGTAATAAAGCAAATGATAAAGCAAACGGCAAAATATTAACAATAGGCAGGTCTGGGTAAAGTATGGGTGTACTTTATACTATGCTTGCAGCTTTAAGTTTGAAATTGTTTCAGAAACAATTATTTAAAAATCTAAGTAATGTGAACTCTCTCAAATGTGCTATATACTGTATACCAAATTTTAACACTCAGGGCACCACCAGTTTACAAACGGGTATTCTCAGCAAATGTAACACAGTTATTTTTAGTACAATGAGTATGCACTAAGAATATAAGAAATTTATTTGTTTTATAAGCTGAGATCACACCTAACATTTCATAGCAAAAGGGTTCCCCCTACTAGAAACAGGTTGAATACCACTGATGGATGGGCTAAAGAGCTGAATTCCTTAGAAGGCATCCAAAGTCCTCATGACTCGTCTCTGATTTACTCCCCACAGCCCCCAGCCTGGCCCGTGTCTCTCAGCTTCTTGTACTTTCCCTCCAACCACTCTCACAGTCTCTTCACCCCCTTCCGTTGCATTCCTGTGGGTCACTGTGCCCGGTGTTTCCTCTGCACACCCTTCCCCTCCACACTTCCAAGTGGTGAACATGTTCTCCACCATAAAGGCATCTCCAATGAAGCCTCCCCTGAGGCCCCAACTCCAGCCCAGGCAGAGGGGATCACCCCTGCTTGGGGCCATCTCTGTATCATGTGTGTGCCTGTATTGTAGCAATTACCTCACTGTTCTGTAATTATTTACTTCCTTCTCTGTCTTCTTTGAAATACCCCTTGAAAGCGGGGACCAGATCTAGCTGGGTTTTCCGTAGGTGTGTATAGAGAGGGGATTGCAGTATGGTGGAAATCAGTGGCATGATGGAGCTGGCTTGCACCTGCTTAGCCAGGCTCAAGACAGCATCTCTTCCCTGCTCCCCATTTGGTGACCTCAGGGTGGTAGCTTGAAGCTGGCCAGGGTGGGAGTATTTACACCACGGAAACGTGCACCCCTTCATAGAACCAGTGGGGAAGGGTCCTTTTCATTCTGGTGCCAAAGTGGTCAAGATGTGAATCTGGAGGTTGCCAGAGTTGTGCTTTCTGGAAAACCGAGTCTGAGAAGATGATGCTGAAGCACAGAGAGAAGCACAGGAGCAAGACGTAAAAACAAAGCACTCGGGCTTCCCTGGTGGCTCAGTGGTTGAGAGTCCGCCTGCCGATGCAGGGGACACGGGTTCGTGCCCCGGTCTGGGAAGATCCCACGTGCCGCGGAGCGGCTGGGCCCGTGAGCCATAGCCACTGAGCCTGAGCGTCCTGAGCCTGTGCTCCGCAGCCACAACAGTGAGAGGCCTGCGTACCGCAAAAAAAAAAAAAAAAAAAAGCACTCAAGAATTTCATCCCTCTACACTTCCCTCTACAGGCTAGGTCTACACTTGCCCCATAATTCAGTCAGGTGAGCCAATAAATTCCCACCGTCCTCCACTTTTTCTGTGTTTGAGTTGAGCTAGATCAAGTTGCATTTCTGTCATTTGTACCCAACAGAGATCCACTGAATCTTCAATTGTTTTGAGGAGTTTGAGAACAGAAATAGTCACATGTATTTTTTATTTCTCATGGTACCTAACGCTGTCCTAAGTGCATAGAAGATGCTCAGTAAATCCATCAGATCCACTTTATGGAACATCCACAGTGGCCTGAGCATGTGGTCTGGCTAACTGAGTCTGCTTGTATTTGTTATGCCGTGGAACACATCACTTGGTGTGTTTCAATACTTAACTTTCATTTGTATAATATTGCAAAAACCAGCCCTTTTTTTTAAACATCTTTGTTGGAGTATAATTGCTTTACAATGGTGTGTTAGTTTCTGCTTTATAACAAAGTGAATCAGGTATACATATACATATGTTCCCATATCTCGTCCCTCCTGCGTCTCCCTCCCTCCCACCCTCCCTATCCCACCCCTCTAGGTGGTCACAAAGCACTGAGCTGATCTCCCTGTGCTATGCACCTGCTTCCCACTAGCTATCTATTTTACATTTGGTACTGTATATATGTCCATGCCACTCTCTCACTTTGTCACAGCTTACCCTTCACCCTCCCTGTATCCTCAAGTCCATTCTCTAGTAGGTCTGTGTCTTTATTCCTGTCTTACCCCTAGGTTCTTCATGACTTTTTTTTTCTTAGGTTCCATATATATGTGTTAGCATAAACCAGCCCTTTTTATCCTACTGATATCCATAGAGAACATAGATTTTGAACCCCAAATCAACACACATGCATAGACAGAAAGCAGTTTGAAAGACATAGTTTAGAAGCTGAAATTGTGACATTCCTGGGATGTTTTGCTTGTTTGTGGGGACAGTTAACTCAGAGATAGCCACATGTATTATATGTTTATTTAAAAATTTGTTCTAAGAATATTTTTAAAGAATTTCACAACACCATTGGGTTAGATGCTCCCAAACAGGAGAGGCAACCAGAGGCACCCAAAACATAGGTGATACCTCTGAATCAGATGCCCAAAAAACTCTTATCACTTAACACCCATGCCATAAAAAACGGCGTAGTTTAGTTCCAAAGTTCTATTTTAGATTTGGTTTCTCAATGACTTTAAACCTAAAAATAGAAGTGTACCAAGCAGACACCTCATTTTTCAATACAGAATTAAGTTCTGCCTGATAACGGATGGATACTTTCCACATTAATGTAGAATGTGAGCATGCATTGCGAGATAGTGTAATGCACTCCAGGAACCGACGGTGATATATTTAGATGCTGATTAGAAGTAAAACTGATACATCATTCCTTATAATGTACATGAATAGTACCAGTGCATAACAGTGCCTCTTGGGACTGAGGTCATTTATTTTTCCTCCTGGATATATTGTTTAAATCATGTTCTCTCCCTCATGTTATATATTAAATTGTTTAATGTAAGCCATAAGAGAGCAAATGTCACTAAAGGTCTCCTCCCCTTAAAATCTGAAGAATCAAATCTTCTAAAGCAGGTGACCTGTCAGTTTTCATTCCTGAATGTCATTGGTATGAACAAATTTTCTTATCAGTTCATTTCACATTTCCAAATCAAGTGACTATTAACCTACAACATCTGAGCTGAGAGACTGGGGGCTTCCTGACTTTTATGCAGGCTGCTTTCTGGGTCCCAACTGTGTGTCCACGTGAATGAAAGCTTCTCTGAAGTTACTAGGAAAATCAGTTCATCATTAGAAAGTTTCCTAAGAGGTGAAGACCATTTAAAGTTAAGTTGATAAGAAACACTACGATTATTTTTGGAAAATATCTTTGTGTGCATGTGTGTGTGTGAACAGTGGTGTAAGAGTGAAGCAACAATATATCTTGGAAAATAGGATGGGCCAAAATTAGGCTGTTCTGTTCTGTTATCATAAGTACCTCTTCAGTCTCGAACTACGACGATAATAATCACCATCATTGAGGTTTACAACGTGTCTGGCATTGTGCAAAAATTTCACATATATCATCTAATTTAATCTTCAACAAAATAAATCCACTGTGAGGTGGTTATGATTATGCCACATCTAATCCATCAGCAAATTTTATTTTTGTCTCTGCCTTCAGAATATCTTCTGCATCTGTTTCCTAACACCTCTCCTGCCACTGCCTGGTGTAAGCCGTTCTCCTCTCTTGCCTGGATTACTGTAAAAGCCTCCTAATCAGTCTCCCTGTTTCCCTCTGGTCTCTGTGGTATTCGTTAGTGCTGTTCCTCCAATTTTCCATCTTGCAGGCATGTGGTAGGATTGTACTTTCCCACTGCCCTTGAAGTTAGATGCGTTCACACAATTTGCGTGAAATATGAGTGGAAGTGATGCGTTATCACTCCCAGGCTGGCATTGCAGAGCCTGTGCATGAGTCACCGTGCTCCCTTTTGCCTCTGTTGTGGTGATCTGCAGTGATCCAGATAGAGGCTGCTCCATCCTTGGGTCCCAGATGAGAAGGGGTGGAACAGAACCCCAGCTAACTTACAATGGACATGAAGTATGAGTGAGAAGTAACCTTTGCTTCTATAAAGCACAACAGTTTTGTGGTTGTTGATTACCTTCTCATTTTATAGGCTTCCCAGGGACTTGATTCTTGTGGAAAAGATTATGTCAGATTGCAACAAGGAAAGATGACTTCACCTGTCTTGATGGATGCACTTCCCTTATATTCTTGTCTACAAACAGCAGCTGGAACCATCCTTTCAAACATCCATCAGTTAATGCTACTCAGAACTTCTAAAAGCGCCTCATCAAAACAGAATGAGACCCAAAGTACTCACTTTCAGACCCTTTATGATCTGGCTTCTTCTTTGACCTAATTTTCCACTACTCTCCCCTCACTCCTTTTCCTTAAGCCACACTTGTCGCCTTGCTGCCACCTGACCATTCCTCAAATGTTCCTGCCTCAGGGCCTTTGCCCCTGCACTTTCCTTCTGCCTGGTTGGCTTTTACACAGATATTATGAGATTCCTTCCTCACTTTATTATGGCCTCTGTTCAAACGGTCCCCCCTCAGAGAGGTTTTCTTTGACCTTCTTATCTGAAATAGCAACCCAAAACTCTAACTCCTTACCCTGCTTTATTTTTCATCGTATCACTGACTGACATAATAGTTTCAATTTCTTTGTCTCTTGTCTGTGTTCTTCCTGAGGGTAGGGATTGTCGCCTGTTTTGTCCTCTGCTTGAGATTACTGTACGTCACTGGCCCTCTCCAGGCACTCCGTAGATATGTATTGAATAACTGTGAGCCCCATTTTACACATTCTGAGAAGTGAAGTAACTTGGCCAAGGTCACACAAGTAGTAAGGGAGTTGTGATCAAGCCTTGGCCTCTGATTTCCACGTGCTCATAAACTGAAATCTTGTCCTCACAGCATCCTGTAAATTCCGTAAGCATGCATGAGCACTGGTCTTTGGGTTATACCAGCCGTGTACTTCTCTGGTTTTCATTCATGAGCCTTGAGGTTAGGATAAATGGTTTTGAAAAGTTGCACACTTCGTTGTGGGTTGTAATCAGTTTTCTAATTTCATCCCTACAAAATTCTCTCATTGTGCTAATGGAGAAGACTTGTCCGATAATAAGTAACAAATCATGGGTGATCCCAGAGTCACTACTTGCAAAATGAAAGGTTTCTGTACTTTTCCTTGAAAATGCAAGTGTCTGCTGTTTTGGAAACCTACCTTGAACACCAAAGCGATGCAGCATTTTGAAGAGCCTTATGTCTCTGAGGCCAGGAGGAGCCCGTGGGCTGGGCTGGGCTGGGCTGGGCTGATGTGTTAGGTTCCTGGAGTGTAGGCTTGCCACCCGCACCCTGCTCAGACTCAAAGTCCCCCTGGAGCCAGACTTGCCCTGCTCACAAAGTAGACCCGGGGAGATACCACTGAAGCCAGTGCCCGCTGGATAGATTTGTCAATAAATGTTAGATTTGCTCAGATGATCAGCTAATAGCTGCGGTTGAGGTTTTTATGGAATCACAGACTTTTGAAAGAGGAAGTGCCCTATGGAGTTCATCAGACCAGTATTCCCAGAGCGTGGTCCATGGACCGTCTGCATTAGATTCACCAATGGTGAGTTGAAAATGGAATATTCCTGGGTGCCACTTCAACACTACTGAATCAGGGTGGAGCTCAGATATGCATACTGAACCAGCTCCCCAGGTGTTCCTCATGAACAGTCAACTTGGGGTCTAGTGCAACCTTCTTTTTTTTTTTTCTTTTTTTTTTTTGCGGTACGTGGGCCTCTCACTGTTGTGGCCTCTCCCGCTGCGGAGCACAGGCTCTGGACGCGCAGGCGCAGCGGCCGTGCCTCACGGCCGCTCCGCGGCACGTGGGATCCTCCCGGACCCGGGCACGAACCCATGTCCCCTGCAGCGTCAGGCGGACTCTCAACCACTGCGCCACCAGGGGAGCCCAACCTTCTTATTTTATAGGTTTAGAGAACTTGAGGCCTAGGGATTGGAGTCTTGTGGAAATGTTTATGATAAATTGCAACGAAGGAAGGTGAAAGTAATTTTCAGGGTAAAATAAAAATTTGTCATCATTCATCTCTTTTTTTGATGAGAATCTCCTTAATAAAAAAATATAGACAGAAAAACGTAGGTCCACATAGGAGGCATGAGGCAAATAGAGGTTTTCTCTAATATTCCTTGACGTTGGTGTTCAGATTCTCTGCACACTCCATTCTAGAGCTGTTGACTCTTGTCTGAAACAACAGCCTCCCATGAATCTGGTTCTTGTGTTTACCAGCAGAACTGAGGCTTCTAGGAGAGTCAGCAGCTGGAGAAAGTGAGAGGAACAGTGAGAGATTAGAGAAGAAAAAGAAAAATGAGTCCATCCCAGCAGATTATTCATCAAAATAAATATTGTGAAGAGCTTTTTCAGAGGTCCTCATGCCATTAGGCAAGGGAATAAATGTAGAGCATGTTAGAGAACCTCCTGTATCTATGTGGACTACCTAATTATTTTTTTCACTGGTGTGAAATAAGGCTTAGGCCCTATCAATCAGCCCAGGAATGACTAATGATTGGAGAACAGAAGATTCTCTGTAGTTTATCCTTTGTATCAATACATGAAAAACAACCCCTAGAATTTTGTGGTCAACTGTGGCTTTAAATGAACAGATAAGAGCCCAAGTAAATGGAAGCACTCCTCCATTCCTAAGGGAAGTTGGTGAACTGCCCACATAATTTGCTGATAAAGGCCCATCTGTTAAAACAAAGTAGAGTTGCATTGGCAATACATTTCAGCCGGTGACCATAAGTGGTTATTTTTTCTTGACAGTCTTGTTGGCTTTTTTTTTTAAGCCCCAGAAAACTATTTGAGAATGAAATATAGATGATGATATTGGCCTTAGGTTACTGTTACGCTTTCTGCTGGGAGAGAGAAAAACCCGTCGGCCCAAGTCCTCTGGTAAACACCATTGCGTGATAAATTGTTATGAGAATAAAGTCATAAGGAAAACTCAGCTTCGCAAATGACACACGTAGAAAAACAGCAGATGTCTGATGAAGTAAAGAACCGACTTATTGCCAAGACCTTGAAAAACAAAATTAATTTCCTTTCGTCTTTGATAATGGTGAGGTAATGTAGTTAATAGGAAGAGCCTGCCACGCTCAAGTAGTTATAAAAGGAGAAATGTTCGCCAGGCACCAGGTCAGAATCGTCAGTTTTAGTTGCTATTACTCTCACCACGTTGGTTGCTAGATGAGGCCAGTGAAAGAAGGGAAATTGTTTCGTGTTATTTGCAATGTAAATAGGCTTGGGCTCTATTAGTATTTTAAGGAGATATTTCCTAACTAGGGGAAAAATGCAGTTAAATCAGAGTTTTGCCTCTCACAGTGATTTCAGATATTTGAAGCCTTTGAAAATCATTGTTGGCGAAAAGGATACTCACTCCACAAGAATAAAAGTCTTATTTTACAGAATAATTAAATTTCCGTATGGAGGAGACCGCTTGGTTTTTAGGTCAGTGAGGCACATGGCTGGTGTCGTTTTCCATCCAGGTGAAATTTTAAAGCACACACTAGGGAAAATAATTTATCTACTACTTAAGCCGTGCACAATTCCTAGGTGGGTGCAACTGTCTCCTTTCAGCACCATCTAAAAATAATCAATGCAAAAGCTTATTTTAAAGAACATCCAACTCTTGCTGGCATCTTGAGTTTCAGAATGTGGTTGTTACTCAGTTTTCTGGTTCCAATAAACTAGGTTTGAAGTAAGCAGTGTGGTAGGCAGCCTTACTCTGGTCTCAGCATCAGAACTGGCCCCATTCTACTGCACATCTGCGTTTGTTTTGTCTTCTCTGAACTGCATGCCTTTTGAACAACCTCTTGGTGAGGTTACTCAGAGTCTCAGAAAGGGATATAGCCCTCTTATGACAGCCGGTGGCCAGAAAGTCAGAGTATCAGCCACTAGAAGTAACAGTTTGATGGGGTTGATCAAGTGCCCCTCCCCACCGCCTTTGGTGCGTTACCTGGAATGTGTGTGCATTTGGGATTGACAGTGTGCACGTGTGTACCCTTGGGGGTCCCTCTTTCAGTGGCTCCACCAGCAGAAATTGCAGACAGGTCAACACCCCTGACCTGGAGACTGTTACCTCAATGTGAAGGCCAGAGTTCTGAACTTTCTTTTGGTATTTTGAGGCCAGTCTCTCTTCTCTGGGTGGGATTCTTCTCCCTTGAGAAAGGAACTTTGAAGAACTAATGTATGGGTCTTTTCCAAAGCCATGATAGTTTATGTTGAAATCTGGGAGAGATGCAAGCTTTATCTGTTTTGTCTGTCCTTTTCCTTTTACTTTCTCTTTTCTGCTTCTAGACCATTTATATTGGAAACACATTTAAAAGGTCCTTTGTTTATTATTTTTCCTTTTTTCCACTTAATTCATCTGGTATAAATTTGGGTTATCTAGGAGGGTAAACCTGACATTATACCTGTTGGCCTAAACTCCTTTGCTATCATGAGAAGCTGCCTGCTCCATGATGTAATAGCAAATAAAAACTATGTTCATGATAGGAACCACTTACGGAGCATGGTATCGTAAGAGTGTTAAGTGCTTTTTGTACAGTCTTGTCAAATTGTGACTATCTTGTCACAGCAAAGAGACAAATTAGGTACTGAGAATAGCCCCATTTTACAGATGAGGTAACTGAGGCTTGGAGAAGTTAATTTGCCCAAGATCACAAAAAACTGTTCTGTGACAAAACTGGGATCCCAAGGCCTTTACTTTTCACCACCAGGCCACACTACTTCCAAGTGCTCTTCAACATTGTATTTTCTTTGCCTTTCTTTTTTTCTTTACCCATTATCCCCTGTTACCCAGGAGTGGAGAGATGTCTGGTGACTTGGACACTTGCTCTAGTAAACTGGACTGAGAGAGAAGGTCCACATGCACACAGGCTCTCCCTATTGTGAAAAGGCTCCTATTAAATTCAGTCATTTGGTTAATACACCATGGAGGCTGCTGAAAGTTTCCTGTTAGAAAGACGGGTCAGGCTGTGGAAAATCCTTCCCCACCATAATGTAACAAGTTTGAAAGCTGTTGCTTTTTTGGTTGAACTGGGAGATTTGAATATGTCTTCAAAACCTTCCATCTGTTGCTATTTCAGCTGGGGGATTTTTAGCTCAGTAGTTAAGCCCCAGAAGAAGTGGAAAGAGAGCCTGTGAAGCAGAGTTGTAAATCTTAAACACTTGCATTTTCATACAAATTCAAGCAGAAAGGAGTAAGAACTTGGAAGCTCATCTTACAGAAGAAAAAATTAAGGGAGGAACTGGTAAACTTCATGTAGAAATTGGGGTGGGGGTGTTAAAAGGCAAGTGGAAGGGACAAGAGCTTAATAGGTAGATATTCTTATGATGATTTCTGGGAAAGAAGAAAGAAAAAAAAAGAAAGAGACTCAGAATGATTTACATGATGGACAGATTAAGAAAGAAAAGTCAGGTATGCAGAGAAAAGAATCATAACGGTCTGAGGGTTGGAAGACAGTAAATTATTTCCTTTTCTGTTTTTCTCTGAAATATTATCCTAATGTTTTTATAGCTTTGTTTGAATGGTGTTGATGCTGAGATAGCTATTATTATAGAAAAATTAGGAATTGTAAACTTCTGTATACATTTTACTCTTAGGAACATTAAGTTTTCAGCCCTTCACATTACTTTTGGTAGAAATTTACCACAAAGAAGGCGGAATTCAGCTTATATCTTCCATAAATGTGAGCTGTTTGTCACTTGGAACAAAGAGCAACAGTTTCTGCAGGTGCTAAATCTCAAATAATTCTGCTTTCTTTCCTTGGAATTGATGAGAGCAGTATTTGAAAACCCAGGAAAACTCATGAACAACCTGAAGTAGTTGTACTGTTACAAATAAGCACTGGTCTAGAATAGATAGGAAGGGGTTGGAAGCTATAACTACAGATCACATGACACAAATGCTTGCACACCTTTCAGGGACATCACACGCTTGTTCACCACGAGCTGATTCTCTTTACCACATTGATGTTTCGGCTTCTCAAAACAAAGAAGTGGTTAAAAGCATGGGCCTTTAAGATAGATGAGACAGACAAGCTTCAGATACCAGCTCTGATACTTATACGTTCCATGTGTTTTTGCAAATCACTTGAGACTCAATCTCCTAGTATATGAAGTAGGGATAACACCCCCTCCGGCATAGGTTGGCCAAGCAGACTAATGTGAGAATGTCTTATGCACATTCCTGGCAGGGAAGGTACTCACTAAATGGTAACTATTATCATTATCTAGAGGCTAAATATCTCTAAGCATTTTAATCTGTGGGCAACTTTGTGTTTGGAAACTAGAGAAGCCCCCTGAAGTCAGGCAGGTCCCACAGCAACCAGAGGCTAAGCAGAGTGTCAGGGGTTTGAAGTCGTTAATGCTCGTCAAACTCCTTAAATAACAAGTCAGATATTCCATAGTTCCTCTGGAGAAGCTGTGCCTTTCCTCTGAGGAACACTGGACAATTCATTCATTCATTCATTCATCTATTGTTTATTTAGCTCCTACTGTGTGCCAGCCATTGCTTAGGTGCTGGGTGTTTGAGAGTGCAAAAAGTAGGTGAAGTTCACCCTTCATGAAACTTATATTCTAGAGAGAGGGGAGGGCTAACAGTGAATAAACAAACACAGAATATTGCTCGATGATTATAAGTACTCTCAAGACAAGTCTCAGGGGAATGTGATGGAGAGTAACTGGGTGGAGGCGGAGGACTGACTCAGGTGGGGAGGTCCGGGAAGTGTCTCTGAGCAAGTGATTATTGAAGTAAGAAATGAAAGATGAGAAGGAGACAGGGACAAGTCTTCCAGGTAGAGCGGACAGCAAGTGCAAGCACATGGGAGCAGGCAGGAGCTTGGCATGCTCAAGACAGAAGGCCATCATGTCAGGAATGTGGTAAGGAAAAGGGACAGTGGTGGAGGCTGAGCTCCTGGGGAGAAGGCAGAGACAAGGAGCAAAGGATGAGGGAGGCGAAGAGGGGGCACTGAAGGAAACAGTTCCATGAGCAGATTCCAGTGAAGTCCCCCAAAGCAGAGGCTTCCGTTGTAGCAGACTCCTTGCTCCTCAGGCACATGAGAAAAAGACCAAGAGACTGATACCAAGGGGACTTGCCAGGAAAAGGAACACTAGAATTTCAGTGGTAATTTTACTTTGAAAAACAAACAAAAAAAGATCCTTATTTTATTAGTCTTCCTGGTGGGCCCAGGTGAAATGCGGCCACTGGAAAGCTTCTGAAACACCTATTTCAATTTCTCCTCAAGAAGGTTCTAAAATATTTTATATATATATATATATGTATTATATAAAATTATATATATAATTTATATATATAATTTTAATATATAAACATAAATTTTATATATATATCTGATATTTATATCTGTATTTTTATATATAATGTATATGTAATTTAATATATAAATATATATAATATGTTATATATACATAATATCTACCTACCTGTTATATACATAGTCATATTTCTATTAAAGGCTCAAAATCAACCATTTTCAGTATGTAGCAATTTTGATATTTTTGAAAATAGGAACATGTTATATGAAGTACACCACTTCCTAGAAATAGATGTGTAGGCAGTATTTCAGCCTTAATTTCTCCAGACTTTCCTTGCCCACACAGGACTCACATGCTTGAGGGTTTCCTGCCAGGTGACATGACCACAGATCACACAGCTCTTTAACTCTGTTGGGGAAGGCATGGTGCTAAAGAGGCCAAGGTCATGGGGTCAAACACCAGTGGCTGGTTATCCTTGTTTTGTTACAAGGCCAAGAATTCATTTAGCCTGTTTAGGCACATGTGCCTTTGGCTGTGAGGAGTCCAGGTGACAGGTGTGTCAGTGGACAAGGCAGATCTATTGTGGCCACAGGCGCATGGGAGAGCTGGAGATTGATTCATAGCGGCCTCCACAGAGACACTTTGAGCTGAGGCTTCTCCTTTGTCAGCAAAATCCTGTGATATTTGAGAAATCTGGTGGAAAGTCATATTCTGGGAAATGTTACTTTTCATGGAGTCTTGCTCATTGGGCAAGTTAGTTCTCGCTGTGTTTGCTACACGACTGTGGCCTATCCACTGTTTCCTTGACTCTACTCAACAACTTGGTTTAATTAACATTTTAACATAAATCTCAGCACATTGCAAGACCTTCTTCCAATTATATATTATTGAGGACAGGGAACTAATTTGATTTTCTTTTCCTTTTTTCATAGGAAGCAGAAAAATAGGTTATTCCAAAAGAGGGCAGAAATAAGATTCATCCTGAGAATATACTTTTGTGTATCTGTTGGGTCAGATCTTCCCTTTGAACATGTTCCCTTATTGACTGTCCCACTGGAGCCTTAACTTGTCTTGTAGCAGTTTTTATTTTTTAATTTTATTTGTTTATTTATTTATTTATTTAGTGGTAGACGGGCCTCTCACTGTTGTGGTCTCTCCCTTTGCGGAGCACAGGCTCCGGACGCGCAGGCTCAGCAGCCATGGCTCACGGGCCCAGCCGCTCCGCAGCATGCGGGATCTTCCCGGACCGGGGCACGAACCCGTGTCCCCTGAATTGGCAGGCGGATTCTCAACCACTGCGCCACCAGGGAAGCCCTTGTAGCAGTTTTTAAACACCTCACTGATTCCCATGTTGTGAGCAGGCAGGAGCCATCTTCAAATCCATAGATTCCAAGGAGAGAGTAACATATTTCTCAGAGGAATAGCACTTTCTACCTCAGAAGAGTGTGTAAACATTTTACGGAGTCGGCACAGTTTAGGTTAAGTAGGGTACATAATTTTTCAAAGTGTAAAAAAGACGGTAGGAAAAAATACTTCATTGTAGAATAAGATATTCAAATATGGTGTGAATGTTTAAGGCAACTGATGGCCAAAATAGGTGAGTCCAAAAAGGTGGTCTGGGTTTAGAGGTGCTTTTGCATCTAGAGGAATTCTCTTCATGACTTCAGTGACTGAGCACTGGAGAGGGAGTCTTGTCCCTCAAGGCCAAAGATGCTTGAGATACCAAATGGTTTCATTTTTCACCTCTGGTCCAAAGAGAGGGTTGACTTGGGCCAGAAGAGATAGCAGCAAACTGAACAGGTCACTACCATGGTAATAATCACTGTTTAGTGATGAACCAGGGCACCAAGAAGCCGGCGAAGCCCAGACATATTCATCAAGATGAGGGGCTCCGTGAGGCTGTTATCTGCCATGGGTGCCACTGGAGCTTCTAGCCCCTGCCCCGTTGTCCCACTTTGGCCTCACCTGGCTGATTTCCTTGACAGGGGAACATTTTTTTCCTTTTGGCTGGCTTGGTCTTCCTCCCCTAGCCCCTACCACTTTGGCTTTGTATAGTTTGGCTCAGAGACATTTTTCCCACAAGGTGGACCAGTGGTGCTGGTCCCCTTTAGGCCAAGGATGCCAAGTTCTGTGTTCAGGCAGGCCGGCCATTCTGGTGAGTTTGCTGAGAGGTGCAGTATATGTGCATCCAAAGGCTGTTTGACCCTGAACTTTTATGGTAAACGACTTGAGAGGGCTGGCAAAGTAGCCATTGAACACAGGGTCTGGACAGTTGCACATTACCTTAATAGAACAAAAGACTTACCCACCGCCCCTCTAAAGGATTAGTGCAAATCATTGTGCTAAGAGGAGAAAGAAGAATACTCCTGTGCAGGGACAGACATCAATAAATCATGCCCGGCTTCTTTAAAATGTTACACTTGAAAACTAATGAAATTAATAGAAATGATGTGTTTCTTGAAGGTCACAAGACTAAGGGGGAAGGTACATGGAATCGGTAGACCTGTTTCTAGGTCCCCACCAATGTACTTTATGATCCTTTCTCTCCTCCATGCAATGTTGATTTTCTCCTGACTTAATGGGCAGAAATGCAAGAATAAGGGGAAAGTGTTTCAGAAATAATGTACTTGGAGATAGGCAATGTAAACATATCCATGAATAAAATAAACACTGTTTGATCATATAAAAGTTTGGATGGAGAAGACTGAGGACAATTTTATAGAAGAGAAAGGCTACTACTGCCTCTTGACTGAAATTCATAGTGCTGGGCTGGGAGGGAAGTTGCAGACATTTTTGTCTCAGGTTGGCAGTTCACGTGGCAGCTCTGAAGTCAGATGCCCCCATTCAAATATCAGCATTTCCAGTCGCTTCCATGTGACCCTGGGGAAGACAATTAACCTCTTTAGGACCATATACCTCATCTGTCAAATGGTACCTATTTCATAGGACTCTTGTGAGGAATAAAGGAAATAATGTAGAGCTTGTCAAGTGCCTCGCTCTTTGCCTGGTAAATGTGAGAGCTCAGTAAATGGTAGTTATCAATCTGAAGTCATGCCGTAGGAGGAAATATACAAACAGGTTGGCAAGGAGTCTCTATTCTTCCTGTGGGCTATAAATGGAAAGCTGACACACCTTGTTGTCTATATTCTGGGCTTAAGCTGTAACTGTCATTGTGTCACAAGACACCATTTTCCCCCTCTTTCTCATCTTCTGGCCTATGTTGCTGATCTACTTTGCTTTCTCTTATCTGGATCCTAAGTTAGAGTAGTTTAATATGCCTCAGTGATCTTTGTGGAACATTTTCCGTACTAACTAATGAAAAGCTCGTATTGATCTAAGTATACGTTTATATATCTTACAAAGGAGGAAGATGCAAGACTTTATTTCTAAAAATTGTAATATACATGTGCTATATATGAAAGCATGTGTGAGTAAACATAACATGGTAGTGAATGGGGCAATCTAGATAGCTAGATTCCAAATGAGTTCCCTGGACTATTTTAGCAACTCAGCTGAAATTCTCTCTCCTTCAGTTTCGTGGGTTAAGGATTTCAGTATCAAAGAAACAGTCATAGGAGAGTGATACAGGAATCAATGAATTGATTTTTTAAATAAACATTCTCAAGAGTTTTAAAACAATTGGTATGTCCCAAATGCACAGCGTCCTGGATTCAACTTTTTGGGGGTTTGCTGTACTTTTTCATCCATAGTTTCAGATCGTTGTCTGTGAAGTACTTTTGAATTCTTTAGGACGAACAGTGAGAGATGCATATTAATTTTTATTATACTTCCTAAATTGCAAAGTTAATTATTAAAATGAGATTGCCTTGCTAAGGTAGCTCTACAGTAAACTTTTGCAAACCGAGTTGGAGTGGAAGGAAAGTTTGCTTTTGGAAGATCTAGTCTTCCCCTTACAGTTTGTATGTTTAAGGCCAGCAAAGACTGAAAAAGTGTTTTCAGGCTATCTGGGCATTTTTGATCTTTCATTCAGGAGTAAACTATTTTGAGCTTTAGCACCGAATCTCCATGGTTCTCAAAAGGAAAGGCATAGCAAGCCACTGCTACTCCATGGACAAAATAAATCCTGAAGGAAAATATTGTATCCTTCTGTTTATTCCCATGTCAAGAGTTTATTGATCAAGTGAGCTCTCCTGTAGCTTGGGCGGCCTTTGATCTGCCAGGGAGAAATTGGGTTTGGGATTTTGGCGGAAGGGAGGGGAGGAGGTTGGGGAAGGATTTGGAACGTAATGGCCCTTGTTATCTGTAGTGGCCAGAGATACCCTGACACGGGCCAGCTTAGAGCTGCTGCCTGTGAGGAGCGGAGGCCAGGGGATGGCCGGCCGGAGCTGAAGGCAGGGCTTTGGCCTTTTCAGCAGGGGAAGCACTTAGTTGAAGCCGCTGGAGTGATTTCTTTGCTGCTAATAGATTTGTTTCTTTAGAGGCAGATAAGTAAAGGAAACGATGACTTTTAAGTGAATAGTTCCCCTGCGCAGGGCTGGTTAGTGTCAGCTAGTCCGGTGGCAGGAAATACCAATGGGGTTTTTTTGTAGCCCAGTGACAAAAGGCTTTGCTGTCTCCCCTCCCCCGTCCCCACCTTCCCACCCTCGGCTCCTTCTCGCCTACAAAACGCAGACGCCGGCCCCTGTGCCCGCTGGTGGAGGGCCAAGGCTTGTCTGAAAGCCGTTTAAGTAATTGCTCATAATTGCACATGTTTCCCCGACTGGGCTTTTACCTCTCCACCCCTGAAATTAAAAGGGGCCAAAGATGTGTGACCTTTTTCTAATGGGATGGGTTCTGGAACAAAGGAATTCAAGGAGGAGGCCCAGGGCCTTTATCAGGGCTCATCTCTGACAGCTGGCCCAGGCCTGGGGGAGCGAGAGCTTGTCCTTTTTCACTTTGGAGGGGAGCAGGGGGGGGAGGGAATTCCTCCTCCCCAAACCTCACAGTTTGGTGTGGTGTGTCTTGAAGTTCTCACTTCTCTTTCTTCCAACACGCTGCCTGAACATAAAATCTTTGCCGGATGCTGAACACCCTTTAATTCTGAAAAGGAATTGACTGACAACACCCCACAGCAGCTGAGGAGGTCAGCCTCTTCCTGGATAACTCCTTATCTCTGGATGATTCACTTTGCTTCTCTGAACCCCAGGTTCCTCATCTGAAAAACAGGGAAGCTGTGGTAAGGCCACCTGTCAGAGGGGTTGGAGATAATAATATGTAATACACAGTGCCTAGCACCAAGGAGTCCAATAAATGGTCATTATTTCCTAAATATAATTTCTCAATGTCATTTCACTCCTGTTCCTTTTACCTCTCTGAGCTCAGGAGAGACAAATTCTAGGCCTCGAATTTCATGACCCAAATTAGTTAGAATTAAAAACACAGAAAGGAATTTTAGGATCATCTAGTCTACATTAGAACCACCTGGGGTGTTTTTCAAACTATTGCTGCTCAAGCCACATGTCTAGAGATTCTGACTTATTTGGTCGGGGGTAGGGTCCAGGTGTTAGTATGTTTGTAAAGTGATTTAGCAGTTATTCCAGTGTGCAGCCAGAGTCGAGAACCACTGTTGGTATTGAACCCCCCTCATTTCACACATAAGGAACCTGAGTGAGGCCGAAAGAGACCTGTTAATTCCTTCATTAGCTCATGGATCCATCCAGTTATGCGTGCAGTACCAAATATGCTTTGAGCGTCTACTATGTGTCAGGCAATGTTCTAAGCATTGGTGGTAAGTTGGTGGATGCATCTCCTCCTAGGAGAGCACAAAAACTAGAATGGAGACCTTGCTGGGGGTAGTTTCCATCTATCAGCTAACTAGCTAGTTCCTCTAAATTGCTTCTTTATATCAGTAAAAGTCATGCCTGGGGCAAGGAGCAATTGGTCATTGGAGATGAGTGGCTGACAGGGATTTAAGCTTCCAGACCAGACGGTTGTCTTCTCCATGCTGAGATTCCTGTGATCATTTCTGAATCCAAACATCACAGAATATTCTGCACCTGAAGACTCTGCACGTCCTGAGCCATTTTCTCCGGGCTGTCCTCTTGCCCTGAGATTTGCCTCACACGTTTGGGTACAGCTCATGAGCTCCAACCAGATAGATTCTGGGCCTGGAAATCCTGCTGACACAAACGAAATGGAGACAACGTGAAAATGCTGTGCCTCGGTTTATGCTATTATAGTTAATGATCTGTCAGTGTTTCCATTATAAACCCCTATTTTCGGGGATGTATAACCCAGTCATAAACGTTCTCTCCAGGCTGAGCTTTGGCACTTGTGATTTCAGCCTGGGAGCCATGTGTGTGTTGGTGTGTGCATGTGTTTTTACAAGGATGTGAGGGAAAAAAATAAGTTAGCCATTTTTAAGCAACGGATGGTGAGAAACGGGGGGAAAAAGGTGGTAATTGATTGCAGATGCTCTTTTGATGCTGCCAGGACTTGAAAACTGCTGAGTTGCTTTTCCCCCCAATTGGGGATATGAAGGATTGAGATGCTATTCTGTGCCTTAATTCTGTGCAAGAAATGTTAATTGACAAAGTAAAAATCCACATACGAAGGGGGAAAGTATGAACCTGGGTAGCTTCCACAAGAACAGGAATTGACTCAAGTCCAAAGGCTGTAGGGGCCAGAAGCCAAAGAATCAAAACAATATGCTTCAAAGACAAGTTCGTTTCACCTGGGGCTGGCTGTTTCTCTCCATCACACCCTTTTACTCTATCCCTACTTAGTAGAGGTTGGAGAAGGTACAGCAGGGGCTTCCAAGAACCTGCTTCGCCTAGTTTTTGATGGTAGCCACAGCTGTCATGGTATGTGGTTGATGGATGGAGTTGTCCATTTTCCCTTTGCATACACAATTCCAGAAGACTTCCGATAATTTGTATTTAATGAGATTATGTCCATACACTCATGTGAAGGGCACCAGGATGACTGATGTTGGTTAGAATCCAGGAATCAATCCATAACACTCAAAAAGTTGTAAACCCTGTATGAAACAAAACAAAACAAACAAGCACAACCTCATTTTGTGAGCTGCTTCTCCCACAAATTTTCCAGAAAGATACTGTTGCTTAAAAATCTAATGACTAATCTTGAACAATGAGGAAATATGCAGAAGAGAAACCAGGGCCAGTAAAGTCAGAATCTGTTTTGTCCAGAGACATGCCAGTCCATCAACGTGTGAAGCTGCACATCTGGCTGATGAGCACAGAGACCGGATTGCCTTCATCCCCAAATCATGGTCAGGTGGGGACACAGACGTTTCTAGATCCGTTTTTTCTCACCACTATTCAACAACTGTCTGTGGTGGCTAGTACTGTGGATGTGTGTTTGTGTGTATGTATACACGCACGCACCTTTGCACCATGCCTCCTTGTGCCTGGAATGTTCTTCCCTCCTCTTTGCGTGGCTGGTTCTTTCTCCCCATGCTAGACTAAGCTCAAATGTCACCTTCCCAGCAGACCCTCCCACCCCGTCACTTTATTCCAGGGGTCTGCAAACTACGTCCTGGGGGCCAGATCTGGCCATCAATCTGTTTTTATATGGCCTGAGAGCCAAGAATAGTTTCTACATTTTTACATGGTTGAAAAAAAACGTGTTTGCGACATAAAAGTTATGTGAAATTCGAATTTCAGTGTCCATAAAGATTTATTTGAACATAGCCATGCTTGTCATTTACATATGGTCCACAGGGGCCTTCAGGCTACAATGGCAGAGTTGAATTGTTTTAAGAGAGAGTATTTGGCCCACAAAACCTAAAGTATTTTCTCTCTAGCCCTTGACAGAAAAAGTTTGCTGACCTCTGCTCTAGTCTAACACTACATTTTAGTTTCTCTATAGCACTTGCCTTTGCTTATAAATTATCTTATTATATATTTGCTTGTGTATTTATTTGTCTCTGTCTCCCCACTAGAAGCTTTGGAGGGCAGACCTTTTCTATCTTGAACTGCTGCATAGTTCAAGACATAGAGGGGACACTCAAAATATATGTACTGCATGAACTAATGAATGAATCAATGCAGTTCCTGGACCAAATGATTGGCTCTGAAGCTTACATTGGCTCATCCACCCACTATTCATTCATTCAGTAACTATTTACTTAGTGCCTATTATGTGGCAGGCACTTGTGCCCTTGACTTATCCATTCATTTGCTTTCATGGGGGTTGACCCATCAAGACGGCTGCCTAGCCTGAGCTACTGTGGAGGTGGCCCCAGTGGGCTTGGCAGACTTTCTAAAAGCCATCAGACAATTCTGACTCTCAGTGTCTGCTGAAGCCGTCTCCGGCTTTGTTTTATCCTTCCCTGACAGCAGCACTGAGGTTGTACAGCTCAGAGCCCTCAAGTTTCCTCTTGGGACGACCCATCTACCCTCCCTCAAGAAGAGGCGTCTGTCCTATTTTTGCTCATTCAAGCACAACCTTTGCTTCTGCTTCTGTCCCAGAAACCCTCCTCTCCCCACGTTCCCATTCATCCGGGTTTGCCCCGGCAGCCTCCCACTCACACCTGCAAATCTCATTCACGTGGCGTCAGATTCATCATTACTGGCCAGGAGCGTTCTCCTGAATTGGAGCAGGAGACTCCAAGACAGAGGAGGGCAAGAGTCTGCTGGCGCACAAGCTTCCCCTCACTCCTCCTCCTTCCTGCCTGCTTTGCAGATGGGTTTCTGTGAAGGAGTCTCTGTGCTTTCCTGGAGTGGATGCTTTTCGAGTAGGAGGATGTTACAGTCTACTTTCGTATGTTACATATCCCAGTTCCTGGTGATGATAGGAAGGTAATTATCCACCCTGAGTTTACATAGCAATTGGGACGCCGAACAAGATGTTGAAAGATTGCAGGTTTGGACACAAAATAAAGGACACAATTCATCTTTAAAGAAGCGTATCGGGGCTTCCCTGGTGGCGCAGTGGTTGAGAGTCCGCCTGCCGATACAGGGGACGCGGGTTCGTGCCCCGGTTCCGGAAGATCCCCCATGCCGCGGAGCGGCTGGGCCCGTGAGCCATGGCCGCTGAGCCTGCACATCCGCGAGCCTGTGCTCGGCAACGGGCGAGGCCACAGCAGTGAGAGGGCCGCGTACCGGAAAAAAAAAAAAAAAGCGCGTATCTCTTTTCCTCGTGTTAGGATAAAATGCCCATATTTATATTTACCTGGTTAGCAGTTGTAGTGACCATATGATCTGGATTTTCAGGATAGCTCTGGTGTAAGATGCACTTTCCCACGGTAAAATCATGAACCCCGATATCTAGTCAGTGTGTCTGGTCCCTCCATCTGTGAGATTTTCATAGGAAAAGTTGATCTATTTTGATACCCTTTCGACACTTGATGGGTTGTCAAATCTTCCTCTGGACGGTAAGGAGCAGGCAGGGCTCAGGCAGGGTGGAGGATGACCAGAGAAGTTGAGAACAGCAGTTGGACAGCACTGATAAGGTGAAACTGACCAGGCACGGCCCACTGATTTACCTGATTGAGAATCGGGACTACTTCTCATCTGTCGTGTCTATCCCGCTTCTTGATTCTCACTTTAAATTTGAGTCTGCTCTGTTCCTGCAGGGCCTCCAAGAACACCAGAGTAGAGAGTTCAAATAAAGGGTAATGCCATTTATGTTGACCACCTGGCAACCTTAAGCACTGAGAAAAGCTCCAGGCCCATGTGGGTGCTTCATAAACATCATTTAACATTTAATGGAGGGAAGAGACTAGTAAATGTGCTCTTGGTTGGCAAGAGGATGGGGAATCTGATCCCTTCCTTCTGACATTTAAGCTTTGCTTTTTCCACACACAAAAACACACACAGCCAGGGAGAATAGATGAAACACATATAGGAGATTCAGGAAAGCAATTCATAAGGAAAAAAAGAATTCCTGTTTTTCTTGTTAAATGGGCATTCAGAATACCAACCCTACAGTGCAGAGGTGGATACATCCTGACATCATTAAAAAAAAAAAGGGCTGAAACATACACTGGCCAGTCAGGTTTGGACTAGGTTAAAATAAGAGATGGTCTGGTCCTGCTTCTCTTCCTTATCTGCATCCCTTATTCCAAAGACCCAGGTCTCCTTAGAGCAGAGCATCTTGGAATTCTAAGTACCTGTGTGTCACCTGTGGGTCTTGTAAAATACACGTGTGGCTTTGCTGACTCAGGTGGGGCTGCGATCCTGCACATTGAGCAAGCCTCCGGCTGATGCCGGTGCTGCTGGGCCACAGTCCACACTTTGAGTTGCGAGGCCTTTGAGAACAAATTCTTGAGTCTAAACTGCTTGCTTCCTCTTGGCCCGAGGTCTAATTCAATCCTTGGGACAGAACTCTGAAGTGGGAGACATTTTTCTTGGGCTGGAACGTTGGAAATGTGTGTGTGTGTGTGTGTGTGTGTGTGTGTGTGTGTGTGTGTGTGTGTGTAGCTTGGGCTCCTCATCAGCTGGGTGTCCTCCTCAGCTTCCAGTGGGACTGTGATGCTCTTCTGCCTTCTCTGCCACTCCTCTATGCTCTGTCCCCTCCAGGGTCCCCTGTCCTAGGCTGACAATGGGAGTGGCTCACCCAGGAGAAGGCTCTGCCATCTTGGCTGTGAAAGCTGATCAGAGGACCCTAGCTCCAGGCCTGCTTCCTCATCTATAAAATAGAAAAAAGAATACTGCCTACATCACAGTGTTTATAAGATTCAGTGAGTTAACCCATGTAAGGGACTTAATACGGTGCTGGGTTCAGAGTTGGCCCTCAGAGAACCCCGGTTTGTTCTGTCACATGCTCTGGTCTCTGCCCTTCTCAGGGAGCTGTCGGTGTTTGGGAGGGTGAAGTTGTTGCTGTATTTGTGACCAAGTTTTCATGGTGCACTTTGGCCTTCAGGGGCACAATCATGTGTACTGTGGTTAGAGGACAGTGCAGTGATAGAGCTCCGGGGGCCAAGGACAGGGCTAGTTCTGGTCACCTCAGGTAATCCCAGTGACAGGTTCTGTGTACGGATGCTTGGGGAAATAAAAAAGACTGGCAGGGTTTCCCTGGTGACACAGTGGTTGAGAATCTGCCTGCTCATGCAGGGGACATGGGTTCGAGCCCTGGTCTGGGAAGATCCCACATGCCGCGGAGCAACTGGGCCCGTGAGCCACAACTACTGAGCCTGCGCGTCTGGAGCCTGTGCTCCGCAACGAGAGAGGCCGTGAAAGTGAGAGGCTCGCGCACCGCGATGAAGAGTGCCCCCCCCCACTTGCCGCAACTAGAGAAAGCCCTCGCACAGAAACGAAGACCCAACACAGCAAAAATAAATAAATTAATTAATAAACTCCTACCCCCAACATCTTCTTTTTTTTTTTTTTTTAACTGCAGCTGTGGCAGTGGCATCTTACCCTCTCCTGGAAGTGATGGCATCTGATGACTGAGTCGTACAGAGGGTTCTGCTAATCTCTGCTGCTGCTTCTGTCATCCCTCTGGATCACTGTCTCACTCTGACATGGCACTCCTCTACTCTCCTTGCCTCATCCTTTCTGCTTGAGTTCTCTGTGTCTGTCTCCGGATTCTGCTGCCCTTCTTCTTTTACTTACTGTCTCGTTCCCTCTGTCTTGAGCTCAAACTCTCCCAGAGACTATGTGATTGGTTCTGCCAGATCTAGAGGGGAGCACCTCAGTAAGCCTCTTGTGGGCCATTGACCAGCCTGTGGTCCAATCAGCTGTGGCCAGGACCCCAAGGTTACCAGGTAGAAGTCATGGCAGTCCCCCTCTGATGGGTAAAACTGCTGCAGGCAGCCACACATGGGGCATTCAGGGTGCTTTCAGCAGAAAATCTGATTCAAGTGGCTTTCAAAATAAGGAATTAATTATCTAATGCAAGAAGTCCAGAGTTAGGGTGTTTCTTGGGTGGGTCACCACTGACCACTGGCGCAAACCTATTTTTCTCTTTTTTCCTGCTGGAAGAGACTGGATTTTGCTTCCACAGGAAGCTATATGACCAGGGGTGATTGTCCTTCCTCTATAGCCATGAGAGAGGATTTTGATCCATTTCTTTCTGTTCCTTCTCCCCAAGATTGGTTTAGGCAGGGGCTCAGGACCCAACAAACACAGAGGAACTTCTGGGGAAAGTTTTCTCACTCTTAAAAGATGATGTGTGTTAACTTCCCAACCCAGCCATCCCACTCCTAAGAATTTACTCGAGGGAAATGAAAACATACATCCACACAGACCTGTCTGTAAATGTTTAGAGCATCTTTATTCATTATAGATAAAATTGGAAACAGCCCAAATGTCCATTGTTTGTCCATGAACGGGTAAACAAATCATGGTATATCTATACGATGGAGTACCACTCAGTAATAGAACAAACTACTGAGATATGCAACAACACGGATGGACCACAAATGCATTGTGCTTAAGTGTAAGAAGCCGGACATAGATGGCTACTCTCATGTATGATTCCATTTATCTGACATCCTTGCAAAGGCAAATTATAGGGACTGAATTCAGATTAGTGGTTGCCAGGTGCTGGGGTAGAGGGAGAAGACTGAGTACAAGCAGACATGACGGAGCTTTTTGGCATGATGGAAATGTTCTACACCTTGATTGCTACATGACTGTATACATTTGTCAAACTCATCAAAACATACACTTTAAAATGGTGAATTTTACTGTATGTAACTTATGTATTCATAAACCTGACTTTTTAAAAAGCCACATGTGAGAGGAAGCAGGCCCTTTCTGCCTTCCAGACAAGGCCTTTGACATGTATTATATGAAGCTGCAGTAGCATCTTGACACCATAAGGGGGAGCTGAGCTGGAAGGTCACACCACACGGAGGATGGTAGAGTGGAAGAAAATCTTTGAGCGGCTGAATTACTCAGCTCTAGAATCACCCCATCTTTGACTTGTTGTGTGAGGTAATTAGTTCCTTATTGTTTAAGCTAATCGAATCAGATTTTCTGCCCAAAGCATCCCATCCCAAGTGACACTGATCTGTGTGTAAAGAACTGCCTGCAGTAGCATTGTCCATCAGATTGGGACTGAAGATGTGGTAGAAACTCCATCAAGCATCATGATCCGTCTAGGACAATAATCTACAGAGACTGATGATTTTATGCTTTTTATGTCTCGAGTCTCCTAGACTGTACTTCACACTTATTACTCCAAAAGCTTCTAGGTTGTGTTTCCCTTAGACCTCTGAAGCATATACATTATAGCTACATGAATCACATTTTCCCACTATGAGTAAGGGAGCCTGCAGCTGTTGGCTGGTGGTGCTCTGGAAGCCCAAGGTACTTGAGGCACAGATGTACTAAACTTTCCGGAGTAGCCTGGAAACTTGGTATTGCCATTTGGTGAGCCTAGTTTATCTTCTGATGGAGAGGGCTCCAGGCTGGAACTGAGCGGAGGACTATGTATTAATGTATCCTGAACAGGAAGGTAGATGCCTCTGGGGCAGGCAGAGGCAGGTACTTTGTCAGTAAGACTGTAGACACACTTTCAGAGATTCACTCGTGAAAGTAAGCTCTGGAATTGAGGTCAGAGACTTTTTTTTCTGGTTTCAGAGCCAAGGAAGTAAGACACTTGTATAAATAACTCAAAGCTGCAGATACAAATGATGACCAAGGTAGGATCTGACAGTCTGGTGTATTACTCTGTATTCATGTGGCTTCAACTACTGGGCATAATTTTGTGTCGTGAATCCTATTTTAGGACCAAAGAGAACCCTACACACCAAGGCTACATTGTGTCACTTAGTTCAGCAAATCATACAGTTCTTCCAGGTGACAAAGCCATCTTTTCCTGTCTGTCTCCACCCCCTCGCCATTCAATGCTTCCTTCCTTTCTTTTACTGAGGCCCACATTACCCCTGGCTTTCTAGCACTCCCAGGGTAGGCCAAGCATACCTAGGTAGTGATTCATCCTGTGGACCTTTCTGTGTCTCCTCCCCAGCCAAAAAGTTGGGGTCCCCAACCAAAGGACCCAGTTTTACACATCTGATGACTGGAAAAGTCAGACTAACTTCTGGCTCCTTCCATGTCAAACCTTGTTTCTCCTGTTACCCACATATTTGGGTACAGGGTTCAGTAGGACACATTCAGATCGTGATGTGACCTTTGGCCCTGTACCTTGGTCCTGATGCAGGGCAAGTCAGCACAGTGGATGGAAGAGCATTCCTGGGATTAGGTCCTGTACAGGGATGGTTAATATTGACTTAACTATCCATGGTAAATGACTGTGATACACATACATACATCCTGCTAAACACAAATGTACCCCCAATTTAACTTCTTAGCCAGAACCCCAAAATGCCTGTAGCCACTCCAAAGCCATCCAACTCTAGGGGAAGTATGGCTGAAGGAAGGCCAAAATGGAAATATAAAATGGGGCTTAAGCCAATGCAGTTAAAATATTATACATTTGCATGTTTCATAAAACACACAACTATGTAAACTCTTTGCTAAGTCCTCTCCCAGGGTCTTGGAAAATACCTGTTCAAGGGAGGGGCCTGGAAACTTAAGCATTATTAATTTAGGGAAAAATCCATCTCTGACTTATAAATTAAACTGTGTCATATGAACACTACCTGTCATATGAACACTATAGCCATGAGAGTGGATTTTGATTCATTTCTGGGCCTGATGCTGAATCACTGTGTGAAACACATGTGCTGCCTACACATTAAGGGCTCACAGATTGTTTGCTGAGTGAATGAATAAGAGAATGGAGCAGCCCATTGTAATTGAAGCTGGCTTGAAGAGCTAGGAAGCATGCAGTTTACAATTCACAGATATTTATTTTCTTTCTTTCCTATAGCTTCCCCTCTGCTCCCAGGTTATAGGTTGGGCATTAGGAGTTAGACTAGATCCTTCTGAGTCTATCCGTGAATATTTAAAGAAAGTGGAGGATGTTTACCCTTTTACCACAAATATAAATACAACTTAATCAGCTCTGGTTGAAAAAGGGCCCAGAAAGGGGGTTTGTTTAATCCATAACGAGTGGAGCAAAGGGGCCCCTTTGTGAAATCAAAACTGAGCTCTGAGTCTGCCCCCTGTTCGCCAAGAAACCAAACAGGAATCGTAATGTGGAATGACATAGTGTTGAACGCTGTCCACTGCTGGGTGAGATCGTCCATCAGCGGCTGGAAGGGAAAGAGGTGAAACCCGCTTCATTTACTTTGAGACAGTTCTGACAAACAGAGCCCACGGGGCTCGGTTGCAGCACAGAGGTGGAGGTGAAGTGGGCCTCCGCTGAGCAGCACCCCTCCTGCTCCCCGGACGCCACTGGCCTCCCTACTCACCTGACCTGCAACGCATTCGATTTTCACCACTCAGCAACCCGGGCTGTGATGCCCAGAGCCTCTACCACCTCCACTGGGACCGCAAGGTCCCAGTCCTGGCTGGGACCCCGAGTCCACATGCAGCCCTCAAAGGAGGGCTATGCAGCCTATCTCCTCCTCAGCGTTGTCCAGCTCCAGCTTGATGTAGACCTTCCACCTGCTGGCCTGCCTGTGCCCTCTCCAGCCCCATCTTCCGTGCACCCGTTCCTGCACGTGGCACATGATGTTCTAGTTTTCCGCAGGCATCAGGCTGGGTGACTCTTAAGTACATTTGTTTGGTCATTCCTCTTCTGTCTGGAAGGCCCAAACCCTCTGCTTCCCCAGGGCAGGTCCCACCCAGCTTTTAAGTCTTACTTCACAGAGCAACACCTCCAGGGTGTCTTTGCTGCCCATGTCCCCACGTGCTCACTCTCTGCCTTTACTTTCTTTTTTTTTTTTTTTTTTTTTTGCGTTACGCGGGCCTCTCACTGTGTGGCCTCTCCCGTTGCGGAGCACAGGCTCCGGACGCACAGGCTCAGCGGCTATGGCTCACGGGCCCAGCCGCTCCGCGGCATGTGGGATCTTCCCGGACCAGGGCACGAACCCGTGTCCCCTGCATCGGCAGGCGGACTCTCAACCACTGCGCCACCAGGGAAGCCCATCTGCCTTTACTTTCTGCTCTGTGCATCTTTTTCCTGCCCCCAGACCTTGGGACACAGTAGCTGTTCCTAATGTACATTTTGCTATGTTGTTTGAGAATGTTCAGTTCTGCTATAGGAGAAAACAAATGGAATGGATGAAACTCATTAATATGTTAAGCCTGTTCGACAAATAAATTAATTAGAGCATATGTGTATGAATATCGAGAGGAGTTGAAGGACCAAGTAGCTACTACATATTCATAACACACTAAATATACACAAAGTGCCGAATATTTATGAAGTCTTAATTTGGGTATTCATTGACATGCCGCTTTGGGCCTGTGTGTCCTTAACCAACGAAGTGCAATATAATCCATGGCAGCTCAATAGGCTAATTGCCAAACTACAGCTATGGCCTGATGGAACTGCTCTGATAGAGCAAGTGTGTGCCCCTGACCCCAGGGACCTTCATCTGTTGGGCCCTCTTGCCCATCCCTAACTCTGGTCCTTACAACAATAGCGTCTATGGGGAAAGCTGAACCCAGAATTCCGGCTGTGTGGTTTCTTCCACCTGCTTGCACTCTAGGCTAAGTGTGATAACTGACACCATATCTTTTCACCTTGCTTCTCACTGCATGCTTTAAATTCACTTGATGAACCACGTGATTCAAGCATAAGGTAGTCTGAGAGCCTTTCTGTTCCGTGACCCCTGGGAGGGCTTGCCTGTTAGTATACTTGGAGGCTACCATGTGTCGAGGTAATTTATCACCCAACACGGCTCAGTAAGTAAGTATTTACTTAATGAGTGATTCTGTGAATGAACGTACTGCAGAATTCAGAATTGTCTTTCAGGGCGCCACAGGCTCATTCATAGTCTTAACTACTATAGGCAAAAAAGCCATGAAGAGGGCTTCCCTGGTGGCGCAGTGGTTGAGAGTCCGCCTGCCGATGCAGGGGTCACGGGTTCGTGCTCTGGTCCGGGAAGATCCCACATGCCGCGGAGCACCTAAGCCCGTGAGCCATGGCCGCTGGGCCTGCGCGTCCGGAGCCTGTGCTCCGCAACGGGAGAGGCCACAGCAGTGAGAGGCCCGCATACAGCAAAAAAAAAAAAAAAAAAAAAGCCATGAAGACCTGACTGTTGCTGCCTTTTACGCATCCAAGATGATCTCTACCTTTCTTGGGTAGGTCAGGGAAACTCTTGCAAGCCTATGAGCAGGGTAAGTACATTAGAGGCAGGTGGGTACGCTGTGAAGAGTAAGGACAGAAGTACTAGGTGGGAATACATGGGAGCTGGGGATGTCGTTTCCCAGAAACTGGTGGTGATGGGAAGAGGATAAGAATAGTCGTCCAAACATCCCATCATGTAGCAGAACAATTCAGGGAGAATACAGAGAAATACGGGATTTGGAAACATGAGTGGGAGTGTGATGTGTAGAGTGTGGTGTGTGGTGGTTAAAGCAGTGGAATCTTGGGGCACCGGAATCTTGTGGGCACTGACCCACACTGGGTCAGTGTGGAAATGAATTCTGCATTAGTACAAACCCAGGAGGGGTCTTGGGGGGGGGGCGGTTCAAGATTCTTTGCTTCATGAATGTACAAGAGCAGACAGTTTCCACTTCATTGGTGTTTTGTTTCTGTTTGTGATAGGTTAATTCTCCACGTACACTTCACTTTTTTTTTTTGAATCGTAGGTTCCTTCTATGTTGTTTGATATATATTTTAATAATACAGATCACCTCTGTCTCCTTTCTTAAATTGGTTTCTCCACGTATAAATAAGCAAATAAATACTCAAACAATTAACTGAGATTTCCTTGTATTGATGGTCTGTGACCATTCTGAAAAATAACATCTGCCCCCTACTTGGCTTCAGGGAATTTTATGAGCGTTAATGACATGTCTGAAAAGCGTTTCATTTCCTTGGAAACAAGCTTAACAAAGTGCTTTTCTCTCCGCAGTGATATAACAAGCCACTCATGCTGTGCTACTGATTTATAATAATTGAAACTTTGGTTACTCAAAAATTTAAGTGGTTTGACGGCAGTTCAAAATAAAAATTTCAGTATATATATATATATATTTTATCCCTACATGTTTTTAGGTGATAGATAGGTAAATGGCCTTTTCATGACTTAAAAAAAAAAATCCATGATATTTATTCTCCCATCATATTTTAACCAGTCCTTACATCAGTTCACGAGGTCATGGACTTGGCCTGTTTTTCATTTTGCAAACATCTGGATTTATAGTAAATGATTCATGCAGCCTGATACATAACTGCCCTCCTTTTGCTCTTTCTTATTATCACTTGTGGAATCCGATTTACCTCCTACCCTGTGAGCTATTCTTTCATTTAGAACAATTTCCTCGGTTATACAAGTCTCCAGTTTATGGTATAATCATGATTAATTTGTCCACTGTAATGGAAAATGCTATCCGGAATGGGTTTTCTCATTTTGAGATGGGAAAATTCATGTCCTCCTTTGCAAAGAACACAACGAAGGGCTGATGTGACAACAAAAACAAGGCCCCAGAGCAGAAGGTCACATACAGGGTAGAACGGAGGGAACAAAGTCGGAACTTTTAGATACACTGTTCCTTTTCTTCTTATCATCAGTCACCGTCTGACAGGTTATATGATTATTTATAGATTTGTTGCTCTCCCTCTCTGCTCCCTTAGCATGTAACTTTCATGAGAGCAGGGACCGTAACGCCAGCACCTATAACTGTGCCTGGCACATAGTAGACATTCAATACTATTTGTTGAGTTGTTGAATGAAAGGTCCATCCATACAGCCATCAGTCAGTAAAATAATAAAATAGTAGATACTAATAGCTACTATTTATTAAATGTCCCTGCTTTGAGTTGAATAGTGTCTCCCAAAATTCATGTCCACCAGAATCTCAGAATATGATCTTATTTAGAAATAGGGTCTTTGCAGATGATGATTAAGATGAGGTCATACTGGATTAGGGTGGACACAGAGAGACACACAGGGAAGGAGGCCTACATGTGACCATGTAGGCAGAGACTGGATTTAAGTAGCTGCAAGCTTAGAAATGCCAAGGGTTGCCAGCAGCCAGGAGAGAGGCATGGAACAGATTCGCCCTCAGAGATCCCAGAAGGAACAAACTCTTGCCGACACATTGATTTCTGACTTCTGGTCTCCGGAACTGTGGAAGAATAAATTTTGGTTGTTTAAACCACCCAGTTTGTGGTACTTGTTATGGCAGCTCTAGGTAACTAATATAATCTCCTTAGTGACAAGTGTGGACAAGTGCCTTTATACGACAATTGCCAGTTTACAGATAAGGAAGCTGGTTCAGAGAAGCTAAATGTCTTGCTGTAGGTGACGGAGCCCAACCCAACTCTGTGTATTTAGAAAGTGTGTTCCAAACTGTTGCCATGCTTGGCCAGCTTGGAGCCAGGAGATTTACAGAGGTTGTAGCTTGAAAATCAGGGTCCCTACCCCATGGTCATTCCATGGCTGCTTTTACCAAGTTAAGGTTAGTGAAAGGGGTACAGAAAAAAGGGGATGTGCCTTCTTTATTAAGAGCTTTGTGCCCATTGGAGTCAGTGGGAGTGCAAGTCAGCCAGAAACCAGGGAATGTGCTCACTGGATTTCCAGAATTTCTTCTAAATCTGCGCTCTCATTATCAATTGTTCTCTCCTTGGAAATGGCTAAGGCTTTGAAGACCGTTTGGCGATATCTTCTGAAGTTGAACATTTGCATGCATATCCCATGACCCTGTGATTTTATCCCTAAGTGTATATTACCAACTGAAATGCATACGTATGTTCACCAAAAGGCATGTATAATCAAGTTCATAGAGGCACTATTTGTAGTCACCTCAAGGTAGAAACTACAAATGGCCATTAACACTAGAATGGAAAATAAGTCGTGTTATATTCATTCAAAGGCAGGTTTTACAGCAATGAGAAAGAACAAATGAGTGCCCCATGCCGCAACATCTCACAAAGATAATACTGAGTGAAAGAAGCCAGCCAGAAAAGAATACAAAGCAAAGGATTTCATTTGTATGGTTTATCTCTGGATGGGTAGGGAAGGACTGGTAATACGTATTTTGTTTCTTGATCTGGGTGCTGATTACATGAGTGTTCAGTTTTTTAAAAATATGAGCTGTGTATTTGTGATTTGTGTACTTCTCTACACAATAGGTAATACCTCAATAAAAAGTTTAAAAAAACGTAATATGAAGAAAACTGCAAAAACCCTCTGCTATGCTATTCTACCTCCTTCACTTGAATGATTTTTCAGTGAACCGTCAAAAGAGAGATATCTCCCGGATTCAGGGAACAACTTTTAAAAAACTCTTTTACTATTCTAATTCTGGGAAAAAAATAAGTTAGGTAAATAAAGTTTCAAAAGAGGACAAGCCTTACCCATTTTTTTCAACCAGGTGCTTGTAGTTCTGAATTAGATTTACTTGTCCAATGTCAACTCCATGGACTGTGGTAGTGGCAGAGGTTAGGGAGAGGCGTCTGTTCCTCTCCACACACCCCAACAACTATCCCATGTCCTCTTTGGTGCTGTAAGGAGAGCCAGTCACTCCACAGCTGGAGATGTAGGATAAAATAAGGTGAAAATACCCTGGGGAAAAGTCCGCTTTGGCTTAAATTCACCCCAGTGGGTTCAATGAATGATTGCAGAGCCTTTCTAGATTTTAATAAGATGGACAAAATTCAGAATGCTGGTTGTCTAAAAAGAGAGGGGTAAAAACACTAAAGAGAGCGTCAGTGCTTAGGGTGAGGAGAGAAGCCAGGGTTCAAAGACCTCAATTTCAAAATTATGTTCTGTAGGTGGATGTGAGGCAAAGGGCTTGGGAAAAAACCCTTTGTTCAGACCAAACTGGTAGAATTAGATGTTCATCAGGGCAGTTCTGGTGCTGTAAGAGTATTTTTTAAATCCAGAGAGATTCTTAGCCTAGTGTAAGAGAAACATCATCTTATGTGGGCTGTTTTCCCAAGACTGGCTCCTGAATTCCTAGAACTCCAACTCCATCTCATTGTCTTCTTGTTTGTCCCCTACTGCGCCTGCTAGCCCATCCTGGCACCCTGCTACTTGGCTGCCATGCTAAGGCCATCTCTGCGTGGAACTAGTAACCCCATGGTGGATAGATCCCTCTTTGGCTGAGCCATTGAGTTCTCCCATCAGTATCTGCCTGGAATTGGCTTGATTTCAGCACTCAAAGTCCCATATCCTGAGCAATGCTTCAGAGCTGGGGAAACCAGGATGGTTGGTCACCCTAACCCTGCTGGACAAGGCAGCTCTGATAGCTTGTCGTGTATTCTTGACCTCCTCCTGGACTGGTTCTTGAGATTTGGTCAGACAGATCTGAACAAAACCCAACAGAAATAAGAGAATGAAGGTAATTTGTGTTTGAAGAATGGCCTTTGGAGTCCCTGACTTCAGGTCACAAGATGTGGATTTGATTCCCAGCTATGTATTTACTTGCTGTGTGACTTGGAGATGTCACTTTCCTTTTCTGAGGCTCATCTTGTCTGTGGACAAAAACGTCCTACCAAGCAAAGTGGTTGCATGACTTAAATACGGTAAGGCACGTAAAAGTGCTTGGCTCACAGCAGTTGAATTAATAAATATCACTTTCCTTTTCCTATCAGTTTGTTTCTTTCTTTCTTCCCCATGCGGTTCTCATTCTTCCAAACCCTCAAACACATTGTTTACATTTTCTTCGTGCTGCTTCTCTCCGCTGCAGGATGGTATGGAAGAAGCTTTAGAATTAGATATCTACGTCTAAATTCAAATTCTGGTTCGGTCACTTTCTCTTTGTGGACCTCAGGGAAATTAAGTAACTTCTGAGAACCTTGATTTTCTCATCTCTAAAATGGGAATAATAAATTCTTCTTTAAAATATGCAGTAAATACAGACATTACCGTTGCTTTTGGTACCCTGCATCATCCCTCCTCAGCCCGTCTCTCGTTTCTACTTTAGCTCTGGTTCCCTGGGAACTGAGACTCATACTGCCAGTACCCCATCATGTGTGTCTCTGCTTTTTAGCCTCTAGTCTTATTTAGGCTATGCTAATACAAACAGAAAATGGGATATATGGAATTTCAGAGTCAGATACTAAGTTATCATATGTGATGGTCTAGGATGAATAGCATATGAGTTTGACCAAAATTTCAAAAACAGAATATGAATTTAAAAGAGGAGGGAGTCTAATGAATCTACCATGACTTGCATCTCCCATAGTAATTTGGGCTATATTTTCAGTATACTTAGGAATAGAATGCAAGGTACTATTAACCTGTGAAGTACCCATCAGTATTTATCTCTGCAGGATTTGGTGTCTTAGCAGATTATGAAAATCTATTGCACAGGTTCAGACATTGGCTCCAAAGATTGTAGCTTGATTCATTCCTGTCAGTAAACCTGAGAGCATTACACTATTGTGTGAAGTCTTAATGATGCTCTAGTTCTTTCACCCCTAAACAGATTAGTTAAGTGTGCAAGGCATATGTGATATAAAGTTGGAGAAGATACAGTTTTGTGCCTTTAAAGAACTATAGCTTATTTGAGATAAAAAGCTAAGTGCAGACACACTTTTGTTGAGTGTCTAGGTGGCATTCACATTATAAGCACCATCTCTAATCACCCCCCAAAAAACTTATATAGAGCTTGGGTTCCTCCTAAAGTAGACATTAAGAATTTGAGGTGGTTTACAATTTTATTTAAACCTTGAGGTGGATTATAAAAATATGCAAAGTATAAACTATATGGTTAAGGGAATCCAGGGAAAGGCAAATAGAGCTAATCTGGGATAAAATAGCACACAGGAATGTGTCCCATATGGTTCTGTGCAGCTGCTTGAGGTGGATTGTGTATTCGACTTTGAGTTTCCTAAAGACCAAAGGAAAAAGAAAAACAGTCATGGTTTCAAGAGCTGCAGTATCCTTGAGATAAAAGTGAATCAGTTTAGGAGAAGCAGTTTTTCTCTGGAGACTTGAAAGCAAATTCTCCCTCAGGTCTTCATTAAGAGCACACCATAGGGTAGTGACATTATCCCAGATGGTATTCTTACAGTGAAAACTGTGGAGGGCTGGTAGATGGCTGTTTCTTATATTGTCCCCCAATATAAGTCTAAGACAAAAGCCCATTTTAGCAATGTCAACATAAATATTTGTAGTCCCTCAAGCAATTCTCTTTAAATATAATTTCTTAACAATATTTTAGATTTTGTTTATTTGAATCAGGATCCTCACATTGCATTTGGTTGAGGTCTTTTATATCTCTTTTAATCTATAACAGTTCCATTTCATCTGTTTTCATCCTTGCCATCTAGTTGTTGAAGAAACAGGTCATTTGTCCTGTGGAATTTCCCACATTCAGGATTTGGCTGATGGTATCCTTGTGGTTTCACTGAGTTTTAAATTACAATTATTTTATTTCCACTACTACAGTGTCCTTTTATTTTTTTTTCAGATTTGTCCAGTCATTTTTTTTTCCATTTTAGTCTCTTCCTCCCTATTCATTAAGAGGTCTTCGTAGCTTCAATTACTCCATTTGTTTAAAAATATTAAGTGTACTTATCTTTCATTTAGAATCGGATGCTGCCATTTTCTGAAGCCTTTATAGTTCTGGTTCTATTGTTTATTGTTTCTGATGACTCTTGTTCACGGGTGCTTGTCTCCTGGTGGATTTTGTAATTTTTGATTGTGAGTTCGTGTGAGTTCATATTTGTTGGCGTTATCTCTGAGGGGGTGCTGTGAGACCTGGGTTGAGGGTTTGTTTCTCTGGGTAGATTTCCAATTCTCTTTGCCAGGTACCTGGGGGCACCACAGACCTGGGTCCACTTTAAATGAAGTTCTCGTCTAAGTTTTCTGGGCCACACAGGTAGTGTGATTTCTAGCCCTGAACCCTGTGTGTGGCCAATTTGGGTTTTTTGAAACCTCAGAGGACGATTTGTTGTTGTTGTTTTGTTTTTTTCAACCTCGATCCAGAGCCAGGGTTTCCTTTGTGCTTGCCATTGCTGGACAGTCTCTCTTCTGATTCACAGTTTTCCTGAGGTGAATCCTAATCCTAGCTCTGTATAAATGGGTCTCCAACCTGGCTTCTTGTCTTTCACAATGGCTGCATTCGAACTCTTTCACCTCTCTGATCTCAGCCTTAGCTTCTTAGCAGGTTTGCCGGTATTTCACTTATTAAAAAAAAAAAAAACTGATTAATATATGTCTATATAATTATACAGCTTATATATATTATAAATATATAACATGATATATGATTATTATCTATGTGTAGTATAATGGATAATATACCGTATAATATTATATATATGTGTATGTGTGTATGTATGTGTGTGTATATATATATATATATATATTTTTTTTTTAATTCTTTTTATAGCTGGTGGATTTCAGAATCTCTAGTCTGGCATTTTTCCAAAAGAGAAGCCCCTGGTTCTCTGTCTTCAGTCAGATATATCCAGTATGCCTGTGTCAGGTAAAACCAAAGAACCTTTTAGGACTCTTCTGCGCTCCTGAAGACATGGGACCCATTGCACCCTCCTATGCTGACCCAAAACATGTTGCTGTGCTTCTCCGTTATCTTGATTAGAACTCATCTCACTTAACTACCCTTGGCTTATTCTCACGACTAGTGAACTCTGTGATAGACGGGTGGCCTGCTATGAGTAAATAGATCTGCAGTTGCCTTCCCTGATTCTCAAGTTGCTCCCTGGAATCCTCTGATGTTTGAGCTGCCATATTAGACTTCTTGATTCTGACAACTGCTTGCATTGAAGCTTGCTATGATCTTTAGATACCATATTTGAAGAGCTCCACTGTCTTCAATAAGGACCAGCTTCTGTCACCTCATTTATTGCCCCAGCTACCCCTGCTCTTGGCCCACCCAAATCTCAATCATCCAGCTCCATTTTGGGTACCAGTCACTAGGTATAGCCCAGGCTCCTGGGCTAGCCTGGGGTTTCTGGGGTAACAACATGCTTGTGGCCAAACCCCCTTGAGCTGTGACAGAAGAGGTATTTGTGGAAAATAAAAGTATTAACATGAAGCACCTCCTTGAACAGTCTAGTCAAAGGAATCTCTCTGTCTTGAATTATGACAGAACTTTTTTTGTACCATTCTTAAGGTACTCATTCACCTTCTCCTTACGCTGTAGTTATTTACATTGATGTATTATCTTCCTTGCTAGAAAATCAGCTGCTTAAGAGTAGAAAATGACATTGGGGTCAAAAGACGTGTATTCACATCCTACCTTATCATGTTCTAGTCATGTGACTTTGGGCAAATTACTGTCATATGTAAGCTTCAACATCCTCCTCCATAAAATTGAGGATAATACTCAATTTAATTTTAGGGCCAGATGTGTTTAGGAACTTAGAGTTTTTTCAGATTTTATTTGAATAAAAGTAATACTGTGCATGTATTATATATTATGTAATACCCCAGCGGTTCCCTATAATCAAATACCTTCCTATTTCTGTGGCAACACATACACATTCATAGCAAATGGATTAAATGACGATGGTAGTTACACTCACATCACTTCATTCAGGCCAGTTTTTGCTGCCAAATGAGTTTTTAAAATAACTTTCAGTTTTTAAAGGTTTTTGGCTTTTTAAATTGTAGATAAAGGATTGTGGGCTTTTATTACCTACCTCACAGAGGTGTTGCAAGGATTAAATAAGATAATATAAATTAAGCCTCCTAGCACTGAGTCCAGCACACACATAGTAAACTCTTGACATTTTAAGTGAAGCTGATTTTTAATCACTGAATGAATGTTTGTGTAGTTCATGTGGAGGCTGGTTATGGGGATTTTTTCTGTGAATGATAAAAATTTTCTAGTCCCTGGCTTGCTTTCTTTGGAGATTTACTTGAAGGTACCAGATGCCAACTGGTTCTTCTGGCCATAGCAAGAAACTTCCTATTACCTGCATAAGTCAAGAGTGGGTGATCTGAGAACCAGAATGATCTGGAATGTTAGAACTGGAGACCAGTTGGCCCATGAATGTGAACTGCTTTAGATGCTGGTTATCAGTATTGTCATTCACTCTCTTACTTTTATAACTAAGGGAATTGAATTCTTAAGTGGAGAGAGATGTGACTTCATTTGCCCAACACAGAAAGGTGGAGAAAGTCTGAATGCCACATTAAGGAGTCCTTTCCACAGATGCTCTATGATGACTGTCCCTCTTCATTGAGAACTACTTTCAAGAAAAAAAAAAAGAAAATTGTCCCAGTTTTTGAGATACTCATTTGTATTCAAATGTAGAAGTATTACATTTATGATTTTAAATGTGTCCAGTCTTTCAATACTGTGCACCTAGTTCTATTATTAACCTAAATACTTGGTAGTTGTAGTACATTTGTTCATTCGACAAATATTTGAACTCCTACTGTGCAGCAGATCTTGTTCTAGCTCTTAGGAGAAAGTGTGAACAAAAACACAGGATTTGCTCTCATAGACCTTACCTGAGTGGAGAGGGGGAAATAGAAAAAAGTCAGGTGAACAAATAAATAGACCAGGTTATGTCAGCTCCTACCTGGTAAGTGGCATGGAGAACATATATCGGGATGCAAAAAAGAGACTGCCTGGGACTGAGGGGGCTTTTCTTTGGATTGAACTGTTGTCTGTCACCCAAAGAAGGATTCAGCCATTTGGAAAGAGAGCATTGAAGGATGAAGGGACAGAAAAGCACAAAATCCTGAAGCCAAAGGGAGCTCGGGGTGCACAGAAACATGGAAACACAAAGGCCATGGAGGTAGCCACACATGCGTCTGGAGACAGTGGTTCAGAGGGAAATGTGGTCCAGTTACCTAGGCCCGTAGGCCAAGAGAAGGAAGAAGGAGTTTTTCCTAAGTGCACAGGAGGTGTTTGGAAGAATTTGGGGCCTAGGAGCAATGTCAGGAAAGTAAGGGTCACAGTTCAGGCGGGCACCAAAAAACTCAATAATCAAGACAAATTATATTTTTAAAATATAGATGAATGAAAAATCCACGATGAGCAAAATATCACAGTTTGAACTAAAGCCAGGGCTCCAGAGGGAGAGCAGGACAAAGCCTGCATTGGAGTCCAGGGGACAGAGGGGACAGAGGGTGTAGTAAGAGATAGGATGAGAGAGAGGCAGACGGGTTTCAGATATTTTTGAGGTAGACACCTCTGGACTTGGGGTTGAACTGACCTATAATACCAAGATCCATTATTGCCACTACTTTTCAAGTTCCCCTTTGTGCTTTTACAGTCTGCTTCCCTGTTTTGGCTCATGATGTTGGGAGTTGACAGAGCATGAGGGCTGGAGGGCCAAAAGCGGTTTCCTCACTTTTGCCTGCTTTGTCCACACCCATGTCCACTGTTTGTGTCTTGGTCTTCAGCACGGCTGCCAGGGCCTGTGCTGACACTGGGTTGTCCCTTCAGACTAGGCAGTACAGTGGTTTCTCCTTCAGGCCTCAGTCTACCTGGGGCCCCAGGTGGGGGTCATGGTAAAGCCACCTGATGCCAGAGTGTGCTTGGAGCTTTGGGGCCGATTCTCTCTTGTTTCATGCTCCTCCCATCCTTCTTCACAAGGCAGCAGGTGAGTGCCTCGGCTTGGACACCTCCTCCTAGCCCTTTCTTGGACTCTCCCTCCTCGGAAATAAGGCCTGTTGTTCCTTCAGCCTCTCTTGGAGGCTCCTCTACTCCCGTCAGGAGTCCTGGCTGCCCTCGAGAGATGCCTGGTGTAGTATTTGTATACAATTTCGCTATCCAATGCATTTGCTTAAGTGTCTGCCTTTGCCGCTCAATTGTGGGTGTCAAAATCCTCTCCTGAAACCATCGTTATAAACACCTCCCCCCAAACTTGTTCTGCCTCTGGTATCTTTCTTTTTTAAAAAAATAAATTTATTTATTTATTTTTGGCTGTGTTGGGTCTTCGTTTCTGTGCGAGGTCTTTCTCCAGTTGTGGCAAGCGGAGGCCACTCTTCATAGCCGTGCGCGGGCCTCTCACTGTCGCGGCCACTCCCGTTGCGGAGCACAGGCTCCAGACGCGCAGGCTCAGCAGTTGTGGCTCACGGGCCTAGTTGCTCCGCAGCATGTGGGATCCTCCCAGACCAGGGCTCGAACCCGTGTCCCCTGCATTGGCAGGCAGACTCTCAACCACTGCGCCACCAGGGAAGCCCTGGTGTCTTTCTTTTTTCAGTTGGTTAGACTTCCACCCACCTGGTCTCCCAAGCTAGAAACTTGAGAGTTATGCCTGACTCTGTCCTCCTCCACACCCTGAGCCTCACTGGATGCTGATCCACATCTCGATCCCTGCTCTCCAACTGGTCCAGGCCCTCTCTGCACCTCCCCTGGATTATTGCAACAGTCTCTGAGCAGGTTTCTTGCTTTGTCTCAGGTCCCACAAACCCACCCTCCACACAGCCATCACAATTTCAGTTGCAAGTCTGACCAAGGCTCTGCATAAAACCCTTCCATGGATGGAGCCTGGCCTCCTCTTTGCTTCCGGTTTTGCAGACTTGCTCTCCAGCCCCCATCTCCTGCCACGCATTGGACACTGGAGACGTGGTTCAGCAACACTGACTGTTTAGTGCCTCCATCTTGAACCAGGCTGTCTTTCTCTTTGGTGCCTTACCCTTGGGGGTCTCCTTTGCCTGAATTACCCCTGCTGCCCCTCTTTGCAGGAGAAAGTCCCAGCCACCTCTGAGATTCAGCGCCTGTCTTCGTCCCTTCAGCGACTCTTCTCCAACCTCCCTGCCACCCCTCTCCCAGCCTCCCAGCTCCACACCTCCAAAATAGCCCGTGGATACGCTGTCCTTGCCCTGCCCACTGTGAAGTCTTCTTTTCCCATCTCCCACTGGCACAGCAAACCCAATGCCTGTCTATCTCTAAGCCCCTTGGGGTCTAGGACTGTACCACGCTCATCTTTGTATTTGCTGCCCTTAACATTTCTGTCAACATTTAGTAGGTTCTCATTACATTTCTTTGTTCAATGCAGAGATCATTCTTGTCTTTACTACTAACAACACTGTAATTTGGGATGATTTTCTTCATCTAATTGAGCCTTAAAATTTTCAGCTGTAAACATGGATAGTAATGTATAACTACCTTACAGGGTTGCTTTGAGGATGGCTCGCAGAATAAATGATTATAAGTGTTAGTTCCTATTTCCCTTGTTTTCTATTAAAACATCTGTTGAGGATACAATGCCGACATGTTAATAATAGTAATAATAATAATAATTCTTAATTCTATTCATATATAGTAGTAACAATGATAGCTACAGCTTATTTAGCTTACCATCTGCCAGACAATATTCTAAGTGCTCTACATAGATGAACTCATGCATCATCATGACAAGCTTGTGAGCAAGGAGGTATTACTACCTTACCTTACAGGAAACCGAGGCATAGAGGTTGTGTAACTTCCCCAAGGCCCTCAGGCGTTAGTGGTAGAGCTGGGGTTTGAACCTGGGCTGTCTGGTTCTGGAGTGTGCTTAACCAGCTCCTTACTCTGCTTACCTTTCCCATGAAAGTAGTTTGAAGCTTTTTTTAAAAAATTTATTTACTTATTTATTTATTTTTGCGGCACGCGGGCCTCTCACTGCTGTGGCCTCTTCCGTTGCAGAGCACAGGCTCCGGACACGCAGGCTCAGTGGCCATGGCTCACGGGCCCAGCCACTCCACGGCATGTGGGATCTTCCCGGACCGGGGCACGAACCCGTGTCCCCTGCATCGGCAGGCGGACTCTCAACCGCTGTGCCACCAGGGAGCTCGAGGCTTTAAAAATATATATATATATTTATTTATTTTTGGCTGCGTTGGGTCTTCGTTGCTGCGCACGGGCTTCCTCTAGTTGTGGCGAGTGGGGGCTACTCCTTGCTGTGTTGTGTGGGTTTCTCATTGCTGTGGCTTTTCTTGTTGTGGAGCACAGGGTCTAGGCACGTGGGCTTCAGTGGTTGCAGCATGTGGGCTTCAGTAGTTGTGGTGCACGGGCTTAGTTGCTCCGTGACATGTGGGGTCTTCCTGGACCAGGGATCGAACCTGTATCCCCTGCCTTGACAGGCAGATTCTCAACCACTGCACCACCAGGGAAGCCCCGCCCCTAGTTTGAGGTTTTATCTTTCTTTCAAAGAGGGAGAAATTGGGGCTTCCCTGGTGGCGCAGTGGTTGAGAGTCCGCCTGCTGATGCAGGGGACACGGGTTCGTGCCCCGGTCTGGGAAGATCCCACATGCTGCGGAGCGGCTGGGCCCGTGAGCCACAACTACTGAGCCTGCGCATCTGGAGCCTGTGCTCCGCAACAAGAGAGGCTGCAACAGTGAGAGGCCCGCGTACCGCAAAAACAAACAAACAAAGAGGGAGAAATTGAGGTTCAAAGAGAGTAGGAGACTTAGCCAAAGTCACTGGACTCAGACGTGTCAGAGTGGGGATTTCCACAAGTTCTCCACTGCAGCAAAACCTTCACTTTTGGGTGGTCGCTTTGCTTGAAACGTTGCCAATATTAAAATGAACTCTTAAAACAGACTATTGATAATACTTTTAATGATAATGTATCATAGTAACAGTAATGGAGCAGTTCTCTTTTTTGGTAGAGTTAGGAAATGAGGCCCATCCTTTTGGGGCTGACAATGTCTGAAGTGGAGTAAAATGAAAGTAGAGTGTTTTACATTGTTATTTAAATTTTAAGTAACATTTCTAGCTCCCAGTTAGCTCAAAATCATAGGCCTGGTAGCCTTCACCATTTTCTTCTAGGACATTCCTGCTTCCTGAAGGAGAGAGAGGACCAGCAAAGGCCCCACCTAGCTGCAGGCGGATGTGTTTTCCAGCCCACTGTCCGGGATGCATTCTGGGGATGAGTTCCTGATATTTATGTGAAGAGGAGTATGACTGGGTCGCTCTGTCTTCTCACTGAGTTTTGCTAGAGGTTGCCCTCACCAAAGTTGGAAGAAATGGGTTGTGTAGGAATTTGGGGCTGGTAAGTTATTTATTTACTTAGCCATATTTTAAAGGCTGAAAAGCCATCATGAAGTCTGTGGAATGCATTGTCCTGAGAGGTCAGCAAGTCAAGTTCTGCGGGTGTGTTTTCCAAAGGGCCAGATCATCTCGTGACCAGTGCTGATATTTGTACTTACAATTAAACTCAGGCTTGGGTAGGGCTTGAGTTTGGGGCATGGGGTGGGGAAGAAATGGTTACTACCCTTCTCTCCTTAATCCCAATCTCTGAATTCCAAACTACATGCCTAGCCCCGTAGACACTTTGGAGTAGAGACATTTCTGGAATAGAAAACCGTCGCAGAAGAGTTGTGAAGAGAAATATCAGAGGACATTTAGGGGATGATTCCTCTAGTCTCCAGAGTAGAATCCAACGTGGTCCTCAGCACGGGACCTGGAACATGCCAGGCACACAGGAAGAACGGTTGTAGTTGTAATGATGGGATCCTTGTACTGACAGGATAGTAGAGATGATTTGGTACAATCCCCTCATTAAAAAAAAAAAAAAACATGAGTAACTTGACATATTTTCATTTTTTGTAGACATAACGTATTCTCTGGGTATCCACTCTGTAATTTCACCCACACGGGATGTTCATCCTGTTTAACCCTTACTGCCAGCCAGTGAGGAAGGGACTGTCATTACCCACGTTTTGTGTGTGTGTGTGTGTGTGGTACGCGGGCCTCTCACTGACGTGGCCTCTCCCGCTGCGGAGCACAGGCTCCGGACGCGCAGGCTCAGCGGCCATGGCTCACGGGCCCAGCCACTCCCTGGCATGTGGGATCTTCCCGGACCAGGGCACGAACCTGCGTCCCCTGCATCGGCAGGCGGACTCTCAACCACTGTGCCACCAGGGAAGCCCCATTACCCACGTTTTAGAGCACGGAAACCAAGGCTCAGAGAGTTTAAGTAAATTGCTCAAGATCAGATAGCTGGTTTACCTTCACACCTGTGGTCTGAATTATTAAATTATCTAGCTCCCAAGGAAAAATGCATAAAGAGACAGTAGTAAAATAAGCCACTCCATGATCCTACCACCTAGGAGTAACTCCTGTTAGCACTTGGCATTGAACAGATATGGAAAAGAACAGCCCGCCCGCCTGCTCAAGTGACTTGCTTTGCACTCTGGTTTTGTTGTTGTTCCATAGAGCACTTTTCAGAATTAAGTGCGTAATGATATGTGTTTCCCCCAGTAGGCAATAAATTCTATGAGTGAAGTGATTGTTTCTATTTGTTCATCTCTGCATCCCCAGGGCCTGGCTCGAAGTGGACTTGCATCAACATTTTCAAATGAATAAATGAGTGCACAGAGCTAGGTTTTGGCAAGTCCAGCATTTTCCCTGCCCTCTTCTAAGTTTTGTGACAGGAATTGGTTTTCCTTTGATCACTGGGAGTAGAGAAGTGTCATAATCTTGTCCCCCCGGGGAGCTTGACCTCTTGATGACATTTTCAAGGCTGCAGTGAAATGTTGCTGGAACATCAGGTGTGTCGTGCCCTCTTTCCCCCCTTTTATCTCCTCCCATCCTCATCACAGTGCAAAAAAAAAAAAAAAAAAAAAGCCTCTCTAGGTGGACGCCCCAGGAGGCAGGATGTGGACCCTCTCTTGGAGCCCCAAGAGTAACTAAGGGCTGTAGCAGCCCTGGGCCGGCTGTGAAGGGGCCTGCGGGCTGCAGGAGTGCACAGTGAATGTGGACACATGGTGGAAACAGTTGTATTCAGGACTTCTCATTTTGAACGGCTCCCGTGCTGTGATATTTCTTATTGCAATGGGCCTTGGGCCACACATTGGAATTTTCCAGAGAAGCCAAGAAAAACAGAAGGGGAAATAAAGTGTTCCTAGTAGGAATTCTCTCTAGAAGAGAAGAATAGATGTGATTCTCTGCTTTCTAGAAAAATAATTCGGTGTGATGGTATTTTATGGAAGAGCATCTATCTCCCAGAGCAAAAAGAATGGAAAAGTGTCCTCTCATAAATCTATTGAGCCCCAGTTAACATGCAGCCAGACTTCATGGGAACCCTGTGCTGAGGATTTCAGTGCACTTAATTACATAAATACCAAGACATGTAGTCTCCCCCCCAGACTAAAAGGTCTCTGGAACAATTAGGAGACTATGGCCCCCTTGCCCCCTTGTCATACACATTCATGTCACAGGCCTCAGCAGAGGACTTGGGGTGCTTTGATGCCCAATGTGCTCAATTTGGTGTCAGAGATTTCCAATTCCTTGCACCTAAGCACATGTCCTCAACAAACAAATAGCACTGGGACAGAATTCTCTAGCAGGCTGTGGAGACTTAATTACCTCAACTCAGTGGTCTTCCTGCTGTTGAGAGCATCCCGGATACTTGGCAGCATTAACATTCCTGGAATTGTATTTGGCCGGCCTTTGTGAAGGAGTTGAATACTGCCTCATTAGCTCAGGCTCGTGGGGCATTTGTGTCTCTGACAACAGTTTAATTATGGACATTGTTTACTGATCAGTATTACATTGACAGACTAGAGGGCTAATCTGAAGATTAACACAATAGCTTGTTTTCGTTTTATTCCTTCAGCCAGTGAATGTAAGAGTTAAACAAACCTGTTTTTGTAGCCCTTGTTTTCCATAATAAGATTGGGGGACATATTCTGAAGCATTTAAGGGTGTCTACATCTTTCTTCTTTAGTTTAATTTAGCCTGGAAGGATCCAAAGAAAGAAATGACAGCTTTTGGAGATACTAAGGTTGGAAAACCAAAAGATCCAAGGGACAGGCTAGTTAAGACAACTGAACTTAGGAAACTGTACTGAGCCTTTGTCAGTTCCTGTAAAAACCTTTTCCCAGAGGTCAATAGTTATTTGAGATTCTTAGGGGTGAATGTGACAGAACTCTGAAGAACAGAATTTAAAATTTCCCTTTATGTATATTTGCATAAATTACATTTGTAATTGAAGATTCAGCGTGCTTCTACTTAGCGCTTTGAGAACTGTGAGTACAAAGCATTGTGAAAACATTCTTTGTTGAGGAGAAAAAACGGGTCATTTTCAGACTCTGGAACGTCAGGGCTGATTCTGAGATACCTGTATGAAAGTGTTTCTGTGATTACAAGTTTTGTTGAATTAAGGAAATAGCCTTGAACATTTAAAGGCTTAATCCCTCCAACCTCTCAAATAATGGTGCAGAGTAGCAGTTGGAAAATTCAACTTTGCAAAGTCAAATTTGTCCTCAGAACAGAAGATGAGGGTGGAACATGGGAGAATGGCACTGAGTGTAGCCCAGATCTTGGAGCCAGAGCTGGGATTGTCTTGACTGTCACGTTGGCTGGGTGGCAAGCTTCTGGAGGTGGATGAAAAAGTCAAGAAGAAGCAGATGGGCTTCACCCCATAGGTGCAGTCAGAACCCCTGGGCCCCAAGTCCCCTGGGAACAGGCTTGTGTTGCAAAAAAGCCTTGACCACACTGTCCCTTGGAGACAGGGATCCCCGACTCCACTGACTGAAACAGGAAGAGGCGTGAAAATCCCTTTGGTCCTCACTACCATTAGTGACCAGGAGGGTTCCACCTGGTGCTGGAGACCCTGAATATTTGCTTGACTGGGCAAAAGGTGAGAAAGCTGGCACCCTGGGGGCCATACCAGCTGGTTGATGAGGGTTGTTTGCCCTGGTAAGCTTTGCTGTCATGTTTTTCAACAGAATTAGTAGACACCCTGAAAATGATTTCACATGAAAAATCTAGATTTCTGGTGAATCATTGGAGGCTCTGAAAGCAGGGCCAGCATTTTCACAAGGAGGTAAGGGTCTCCCCTCCCCACTCTCCCGGGGGTTGGATATGTGCTCTCCCATCCCCACAGCCCACCCCAGCCATTCAGCCTTGGAGCCCCAGGAGCGGGCCTCTGGTGGGTGATTAGGTCACTCAGGTCCCTGCCTGGCCCCAGGCACATATTGTACACTGGGGGATTTGTGGAACCCAGGAGGCCCCTCTCACACAGGTACTGTCTGTTGACAATTAGAGGATGTTCTTTAGGTAAGAGTTTTCTTCTCTCTTTCAGAATGTAATAATACTTTGGTGTAGATGTCCATTAAGTCACTCATACTCTTGTGACTAGTGTGAATTAACTTGTCAGACGGCACCCAAGAGTAGGAGAAGGGTGTCTGTAAGGAGGAAAAGAGGAGGAATGAGCCTCAAGGAACAGTCCTGTCATCTTTCTGCCATTTGGTTGAGGACAAGGTCTGGGCAGAAAGCACAACAGAACTGACTCCCCCAAATCCATTAGTTTGAAGCCTTGTTCCAGGCAAGTGAGTGAGAGGAAAGTGTCTTGAGGCCTGCTATAGACTGAATGTTTGTGTCCCCTCAAAATCCATATGTTGAAACATAACCCCCAAGGTGATGGTATTTGGACGTGGGGTCTTTGGGAGGAGATTAGGTCATGGGAGCATGAATGGGATTAGTGCCTCTATAAAAGAGACCCCAGAGAGCTCCCTCACCCCTTCCACTGTGTGAAGAGCTAAAAGATGGTCATCCGTGAACCAGGAAGCAGGTTCTCTCACCAGACACCAAATATGCTGGCATTTTGAGCTTGAACTTCCCATCCTCCAGAACTGTGGAAATAAATTTCTATTGTTTATAAGCCACCCAGTTTATGGTATTTTGGTTATAGCAGCCCTAACAGACTAAGCTAAGGCCCATGGAAGTCTTACTGCCTCCTGTTAATAGAGATATTAGAACTGTTCTACTTTCTTAGGTTTCTGGAGTATTTCAAGAGGAGGGAGAGAGTTATAGGGTAAGTATAAAGGAAATAATTGTGCAGATATTTTGAGCAATGTCATTATATATCACCTCTATTCAGCCACTTAAGAGCCAAGATGACTATTTTAACTTCATCTCCTCTTAACTCTCCATCCGGGAGAGGTACTAAAGGTGGTAGGCCAGAGGCAGGGACCTAGAGTAAGGAGGGGAAAGAAAAGGACTTGGGTGGTCCCCACCTCTGAATCCTTGAGTGCTGGCCCCAACAGCAGCCACCCAGGCCTTGCCCCAGCATCTCCTGGAACAGTGTTTTTCTCACTTAGAATAAGGAGTCTCAGAATCCCTTATTTCATGCAGCCAATCCACACGGTGTGATTCAGTTTCTAAGAAGAATAAATCAACATTTTAAAGCAGGCCTGGATTTATTGTAAACAGCCTCTTCCCACTAAAAATGGCCTGCAGTGTGATTTGGCCTAGGGCTAGGATGGTGGCTCCATTTTGGAGATACATTTGCCTTTGAAATAACACAGCCTCGAAGAAGCGCACCTCATTGTTGGCCGAAGGAATGTTTTCTTTCTCTGAGTCACCTTAGCTGCTCCCTCTGAGTCATTTCTGAGACTCAGCTTGAGGAGGAGCAGGACAGAGAAGCAGGTGATGGAAAAGCTGGGACAGACTGCAGCTGCTGTGACCCAGTCACGCAGCTCTGCCTGCCTTGACCTGGTGCCGTGGACCCAGACCTTCTTCTCTGGCCTCCGGGAGACTCCTGGAAGGCACTCACCCTATCTACCGGCAGGGAGTAGACAGATTTCCTTACAATGCAAGCTTGTGTGGTGTATATACTGCACGTGGCACTGTAGCTTTTCCAAGATCGCCAGGCCTGATCCTTTGTCTTTGAGGCTGGTCTCAGGCAGATGGGGCCTTTATCTGCAGCACCCGTGTCCTCTGTCACCAGCACGGGGGGCTGCCTGCATCCCCCTGCTTGTCCATTAGGTGTACATGGATTTGGGGCTCCTAGAGTCCTAGTGAAACCGGTGCCCTGACCCTCTTTCCTCTTTGCTGGTGAACCGGAAGGCTCCATAGGCCTAGCCTCTACTTGACAACTGCTCAGGCATGTTTCAAAGGTGTCACCTACCTGGTGAGGTTTCTCACTGGAAATGTGTATTTGTAGCTTTATGGTCCCCTGGAGTAAGAATAGGTACATTCTAAGTTTTGCTTCACTATTTGCTAATTTGGTGAACTTTGGCAAATTAACTGAACTGTTCTAAACCTCACTTTGCCCGACTGTGTAGTGGAGATTGTAATTGTGGTAACTATGGCTTGCTTCACTCACTGACAGGACCTCCCTCGTTTCATAGGGTTGTTGTGAGGATTAAATGAAAGAAATTTCTGTGAAGTACTTGTCAGGGTACCTAAAACCCCTTGAGTGTTTAGTAAATGCTACTATTGTTATGTCGTCTATGGGTGTGGTGGGCTAAGAATATGCACTTTTAAGCATACTGGGGTGTGAGTTATTGAAAAACCTAATAGCTGCCGTGAGCATCCGAGCCTTTAAAATTGGACCTGGCCTCAAGTCCTCCTGGCAGGTCTCTTACGCTGACCTCATGCTGGTCTGAGCAGGAAGTTTGTTGCTGGCAAAGGGAAGGGCTTGCGTCCCAGAGGCTCATGGGTATCTCTGGAGGGAGTTTCCAAATTCACCAGGCAGTCTTCAGCCAGCTTGCTGGACACAGGCTGCAGCAGTATTTTGACTTCTTAAACTATCTGGATCACTGCTACCTTCTGCACCCTTGGACAAATTAGAAGCAGTGTATACACAGAACTCTTTGGACCATGTTCTCAAGCTGAGCCAAATTCAGAGTTGAAGGTTAGACATGAAATAGCAGACAGAAGGAAGGCAGACAGGCACTCACACCTGGCTGCTAGGAATGAACAAAACAGATGCCCGGAAAGTCAGGAAGAATTCGTATGTGAACGCAGTCTTATGGATTTACCATTTTGACTCCAGCAGCTCCTAGAAGACTTTCAAAGTGAGGGAGTGCCCCCTTAGGAGTGCTGGAGCAGTCGGGCACCTGCGTGGGAAGCCACACCCGGTCATTCCTGGGAGGGAGGACTCTGATTTATGGAGAGAGGGATTCTGAGCTCAGCTGCATTTTTGTGGCTGGGATCAAAAGAGCTTTCTCAGTGACCACAGATCACATCCTGGGAATCCTCCCTAGACAGAACATTCTTAAGAATGAATGCAGCCTTGGCCACAGCCCATGGGGTGAAGTAAGTCCGGGAGGGCACATATCCAGGAGGATGGCATTTTTGATACCCTAAAACAAAGGTTTTATGTACCTCCAAACAAGAGACCTGCAGATTTGGGGAAAGTTATAATCTTCCTTCCTTGCCTAAGGGAAACCTGTTTGGTGGAAAGTGGGCTAAACTGAAGTTTTATCCTGACAAATTACTTCACTTTTTGGGGATGAGTTTATTCATCTGTGAAATGGGAATGTTGGGTTAGAATCAGAGGGACTGTTTTTAGGCAGTTTGTTACAGTCCTCACCACTCCCTATTGCCTCATATGTGGCTTGCTGCTCTCATTTACAGTACCTCTCCAACCCCATTAAAATTTTGAATTTACAGTTTCTGGACTAGAAAATCTCTAAGCCCCGCCCCACTCCCCCACTCCCCAGCTATAAAATTCCTGAAAATCAAAGTTGTGCATAGATTTTAGAATATTGGATTATCTGGCAGGATGCTTATATGTCTTTTGGAGCAGTAGGAGGAGACAACGGACACTAGGGTCAGGCATGGGGTGCCTGTTGATGGATGGAATTGCCTGTCTGGCAATTCCAAAGCAGAGAGGAGCATCAGTGCTAAGTGGGAAAACGTGTGTACAGGGTTGACACACCCAAGATATTTCACTGTTTGCTTTTCCAGAGTATTTTCAAGAGTTGGCTTGCTCACTTGTTCCAGGGCAACTTGTCCTTGAAAGGGTCAGCAAAGTCGTGCTTTCTCCTCTGGTGGGATGTGTAAGCCTGGAGGAGAGAAGAAAGGGATGAGGAATGCTAGGATTCTTTCTGCCAGCCAATACCATTTATGTAATTCTCAGTTGCCTATATCTGTATTGAGAAAAAAAACCAAACTGCTCATTATAACTGGAGTGCCAAATCCCCTTCTGGAAGATAGAAGACATACTATACCCAAAATGAGCTAGTGTAAGGCAGAGGGGGCTGCACAGACCTCCCTTTGTTTTTATTCCATTCTTGACAAAGTCACAGCCAAGAATTTTGTTTGATGAAGAAATAATTGTGTCATACAGGTAAGTATATAGAGATAGCACCAGCGTATTTAAAGGACTATTAGCACAAATGCAAATATTTATATCTGCTTTGTGGGTTCTATATATGGCACAATAGCTTGAAGTGGTACTTAGGTAAGAATCCTGCACATAAGAGCAAAGCTGATGCTTTGCTTAATTAGAGATTTCTCTCCTGTCCTTCCAAATGGACTGAGCATTTGATAATTATGGGGTGCTGATAACTTGGCTTTACTTCCAAGCATGGGGCCAAGAGAAGAGGTGTCGGGGAGAGGACTGGGCTGATGGGGAAGAGCATTGTAGAGTAATGAGAGTATGATATGATAAATGGCTCCTAGCTCACAGTATTGTATCCAAAACCCAAGGAAAAATAATACTCTGAATACCAAACCGCTAGCTGAGAGATAGGATCTCTGTCATAGACTAGGAACATTGGAAAAAAGAATAAGTATGTCTCTACATTTAACCTTATTTGTATCAGTACATTTGTCTTACAGCCTTCTTTCTGCAAAGAGAACTCAAGGAAGAATCAAGGAGAACTCAAAGAAAATCAAGGAAGGTGGGCTATCCATTTGGAAAGTGGGCTCTGATAAATACCAGAATAGAGCTACAAGGTCCCTTAGAGATTCTAGCAATCCAGTGTATTAGAAAAGACTCTTCCAAAGTATGCGGCCCATAATACAGCTAAGTGTCTATATTATTCCTGGGGCTTAGAGAGACTCTGAATGTGGAGGAAACTTTTACTTTTCTGATGAAAAGGTCTTTAAAAAAAATAGTAAAATGGTTATATTAACTTATAAGGATTTAGATAAATTAGTCACTCATCTAACTTATATATACAGCTTATTAATGTAGTTTTACATACATATACAAAAATCACATATCATATAAAATGAGTTAAATTAGAAATATTGCATTTTTCGCTCTCACAGTTTATGAAACAAATTTATTAAAAGTTTTCACCTGTGTATGTGGCATCCAGGCCTTTTTTCTGAGTCCTCTTCTAACACCATTGGACATAGCAAGTAATCCTCACCTCTGTTTCAAACACATCTGTGTTTGAATCTGTTTATCTTAAGCCACAGTTAGTCATTTACACAACATTAGGGATTTATTTTGTTTTTCATTCATTTTTTTACTGGTATAGTTGTGATCGCCACAGTGTAACTTTTACTCCATGACTTTTTCTTTACTCATAAGTTTAAGGCTTTACTCTATGAGATTTAAAAGTTTTTTTTTTTCAAAGTTCCTTTTCAGTGACACATATTTGCAATTAATCTGGGCTAAATTTCTTTCTCTCTCTTTTTTTTTTTAAAAAAGAGCTAACCCTTATCTGTAAGTTTTGAATTTATATTGTTTCTCGCCATGTACAAAACCATTTTTTTCCTACGGGGGGAAAAAAAAAAGCAGCTTTATCAGTTGACCTCCATAAATATCCCAGATTAGTTCTGATTGTATTCTATTAAATCTAATCATTTATTTTTTGATTAAATAATGTAATTGAGAGCATGCTCTATAATATAAATGTTCCCTGCTTCTACACACACATGGCCTCCCCCCTTATCAACATCCCCACCAGAGTTGTACATTTGTTACAGTTGATGAATCTATATTGACACGTCATAATCATCCAAACTCCATAGTTTACATTATGGATCATTCTTGGTGTTGCACATTCCATGGGTTTGACAAATGTATAATGACACCATCATTATGCTATCATAAAGTATATTTTCACCTCCTTAAAAATCCTCTGTGCTCCACCAATTCATTTCTCCCTATCAATCCTTGGCAACCACTGATCTTTTTATTGTCTCCTTAATTTTACCTTTTTCTAGAATGTCACTAGCTGGAATCATATAATACATAGACTTTTCAGATTGGTGCCTTTCATTTAATAATAAGCATTTAAGGTTTCTCCATGTCTTTTCATGGCTTGATAGTTCATTTCTTTTTAACACTGAATAATATTCCATTGTTTGGATATACCACAGTTTATCCATTCACCTACCAAAGGACGTCTTGGTTGCTTCCAAGTCTTGGCCATTATGAATAAAGCTACTGTAAACATTTGTGTACAGGTTTTTTTGTGGACATAAGTTTTCAATTCATTTGGGTAAATACCAAGGAACGTGATTGCTAGGTCATATGGTAAGAGTATGTTTAGTTTTGTAAGACCTGCCAAACTGTCTTCTAGAATGACTACACCATTTTGCATTCCCACCAGTGATGAGCATTCATGTTGCGCCACATTCTTGCCAGCATTTGGTGTTGTCAGTGTTCCAGATTTTGCCCATTCTAATAGGTGTATAGTGGTGTGTCATTGTTGTTTAATTTGCATTTCCCTGATGACATATAATGAGGAATATCTTTTCATATGCTCGTTTGCCATCTGTACATCTTCTTTGGTGAGGTATCTGTTAAGGTCTTTGGCCCATTTGTTAATCAGACTGCTTACTTTCTTTTGCTGAGTTTTAATAGTTCTTTGGATAACAGTTCTTTATCAGATGGTACTTTTGTAAATATTTTCTCCCAGTTTATGGCTTGTCTTCTCATTCTCTTGACATTATCTTTCACTGAGCAAAAGTTTTTAATTTTGATGAAGTCTAGCTTATCAATTATTTCTTTCATGGATCATGCCTTTGCTGTTGTATCTAAAAAGTCATTGAACATCCCAAGGCTATCTAGGTTTTCTCCTACGTTATCTTCTAGAAGTTTTATAGTTTTGTGTTTTACATTTAGGTCTTTAACTTTGAGTTAATTTTTGTGAAGGGTGTAATGTTTGTGTCTAGATTCATTTTTTTTTGTATGAAAAAGAAAAGACTATCATCTCTGCTCCACTGTATTGCCTTCACTCCTTTATTAAAGATCAGTTGATTACATTTATGTGGATCTATTCTGGTCTCTCTAATCTGTTCCATTGATCTAATTGTCTATTCTTTCACTAATACCACCGTGTCTTGATTACTGTGGCTTTGTAGTAAGTCCTGAAGTCAGATAATGTCAGTCCTCCAACTTTGTTCTGCTCTTTCAATACTGAATTGTAATTCTGGGTCTTTTGCTCCTCTGCATAAACTTAAGAATTAGTTTGTTGGTATCCACAAAATAACTTGCTGGGATTTTGATTGGGATTGCATGGAATCTATAGGTCAAGTTGGGAAGAACTAATATCTTGGAAATATAGTCTTCCTATACATGCAAATAAAATATTTCTCCATTTATTTAGTTCTCCTTTGATTTTGTTCATTAAAGTTTTGAAGTTTTCCTCATATATATCGTATACATATTTTGTTAAAGTTATACCTAAGTATTTCATATTCTGAGTGCTAATGTAAATGGTAATGTATTTTTAATTTTAAATTTTATTTGTTCATGGCTGGCATATAGGAAAGTGGTTTACTTTTGTATATTACTTCTCAATCTGTATGACTTTTATTTCCTTTCCTTGTCTTGTTACATTAGCCAGAACTTTCAGTAAAATGTTGAAAAGGAGTGTTGAGAGACAACATCCTTGCCTTGCTCCTGATCTTAGTGGGAAAGCTTCAAGTTTTTCATCATTAAGTATGATGTTAGCTGTAGGTTTTCTTTGTAGATATTTTTTATCAAGTTGAGGAAGTTCCCCTATATTCCTAGTTTACTGAGAGTTTTTTATCATGAATGGGTGTTGGATTTTGTCAAATGCTTTTTCTGTATCTATTGTTATATACAATCTATATAATATTGTATATAATCATATAATTTTTCTTTTTAACCTGTAGATGTGATGGATTATATTAATTGATTTTTGTACATTGCATACCTGGGATAAATCTATACTTGGTTGTGGTGTATAATTATTTTTATACGTTGTTGCATTTGAGTAACTTGTTTTTAATCCAGTGTTTCCCAAATTGATTTCTTTCGGAATGCTTTACACAAAGCAACTATTAACATTTTGTGTAGCAATGGTTCTCTGGTACTCACTTACCTCTCTCTCTCTCTCAAGAAAAAATGCAGAGAAAGGAATGGGAAGGAGAGATATTTCATAGAACCTGGGAAGGTCCTCAAGGTCTTCAGGGCAATTTCAGAGACAGCTAAGAAGAAGAACAATGTACAAAATCAAGCATCAGCGGAAATTTCCCTGGTAAAGGGGGCTCTTATTATTTTGTATGCTCCTCTAGGGCATTTGGATATGCCAGGGGTGTATGTCCATGAGGTCTATGGAGCCACATAAGAGAGCCCTGGATCTCTATCCTGATGAGACCTCATTACTCATGAGAAGGCAGGGGCAAAGGTGATAAGTGAGGGAGGGTTCCAAGTGTTGTGGGTTGACATCACTCAAATTATCTATTATTTTTGAACCAAGATTCTCCCCACTCCCAAACCCTAGTTTCAACAGAACTGGTACCCAATTCCTGGAGAAAGGGAATTTTGGAAACATTATTCAAGTGCATGGCTGCCTTTTTTGTGTGTGTGTGACTTGATGAAAAATTTTACACCTTGTGGGAGGAAAGCCCTTTCCCTAGCATGGCCCAGCCACCAACCATGGCAGAAGAGTGACTGGCGTTACACAACCCCGGGTGACTTCACCAGGCAGGGAGTACTAGGAGTACACCTTCAGCCAGGAAGGATTAACATCCCCAGCCAGCCATGTGGAGAGCACAGGATGACAAGAAGGAGAATGGATTCCAGAGGACAGCCAAGAGGAGGGCTAAAATGATAGACAAGGAGCCCTGGTGAGACATCAGGAAGATCCTTCGCCAGGAAGGAGGGTGCTGTGGACTGTATAAGCCAGACCCGTAGCTACACATGTTTCTTCAGGTCACCCTGAAACTGGCATGTCTATGATAGAAGTCCCCAAATCTGTGACCAAGAAACCTTGGGTAACCGTTGAAAAAAATGCCATGGGCAGCACCCCATGGATATTCAGAATCAGTAGAGAAGATGTCCTGAATCCATTTTTAACAAGCTCCCTAGGTGATTTTGATGGGCATCTGGGTTGAGGGACCACTAATGTGGGGAAACACAGGTTTTATTTTGAAAATATTTCTTGAATTTAATTCTCTGTTGTGAAATAAACTTAGAGAAAATAAAATACCCTCTCCTAAACTCATAGCACTGTTTATTCAATGCAGAAGAAGTCATCTTAAAAGCAATTAAACAATTGCACTAGTGAGTGAGTGGTTTAAAGAGTCTCTTATTTATCCATTTGCCTACAGACCTGGGTCCTCCCCTGTTCTCCTCCATTCCCATCCTGTTCCTCATTTGAGGACTTTTCTCTGTGCTCACCCATGCAAGCTGGGATCCTGCTCTAATGTGTGCAGAATCTCTGCATGTTTGAATCCTTTCTGCCAGATCCTCAGAAATAAAACAATTTCTAATTTGTGATTTTAATTTTTCACTCTTGCTTGGATTGCCTACCCTTTGATACTTAACATATAATCCTACTCCTCATTTCTGAGTCATTGAACTAGAAATGGCCAGGGGGCATTTTTCTGTTTTTCATGATAACATTCATGATACCAGAGAGCTGAACTCTGTCCTCAGAGGTCAATTTCATGCATGTCTCACCAGGCAAATCCATCTGAAAGAAGATTCTAGATAAGTGGGAATGCACTGCAAACTCCATACCTCCAATCGGGTATCTCTGGTTTAGATTTTGTCACTTGCTATGGACAAGTCTTAGTGTCTCAGTTTCTCCATCTGTAAAACGGAGGCAATAATGTAATATTACACGATGTAAACTTTTTGCAAAGAATTTTGTGATGCAATTGTGGCTGGTTCAAGTGTAACTAATCCAAAATGTGTTCATCATTTTAAAATGAAAATCTGCAAAGAACCATTTGATAGGAACTGCATTTTCAATGAGCGGCTTGAGGTCACAGTTCATAAAATAGTCCTGCACCACTTGGGTCGTTTTCTGCAGAATTTGTAAACTGAAGGGATGGAATGCTCTCTGCTGTGTAAATTCTGCATCTGCTATTTCTTACAACTGCTTTCCCTAGGGCATAAGTGACCGAAGCAGTGGTTAGTAGAGAAACCAGGTGTGCCTGTTCAAAGGAGGAAAGTATATTTATGAAAATCATCTCCCCAGCACCCCGGCCCCTCTTCAGGAGAGATTCACAATCCAGGCATCCCTGTGGGCAGAGCCGACTGATGCAGAGCTGGCTCCTTGCATGGATTTTCCAACCTGTAGCTTGGCAAGTTCGGGATGGAGGATTGACCCCTGCCTGCGGCATAAGAGATGCGTGCTTGTTCTCTGTGGTACAGCAGAGTTCCTTTGGTTTTAGCTTATTGAGATTTTTTCCAGAGTAAGATAACTGTGCTTGCCTTGGCACATGCTGTTAAAACTTGAACCCTAGAACTTCTCATTGGTAAGTAAGGCAGATGAGGGAAACTGTGTTTTCATTTCATTTGGAAGCTATTTCTTCAAGAACCTAGGGCTATAGAGGATGGCAAGTCAGAGCTAAAGCATAAAGGATCGAAATGTTTAATCTTTCAGGAGCATAACAAACCGTCACAGGGATGCCCAGGCAATGCCTGAAGGTCACATTACCTTGGTAAAGATGACAGGACCTGGGTTCTATATGGTTTTAACATTTGCAGGATGGAAACTGGATTTTGTCAGTACCTAGGAACTCTTAAAGACTATCTCATTCCCACCAAACTTGAAAGAGATTGTATAAAGTAATGATGGTTTAACTTACACTGAGAAATTATCTGTCTAATTGAGTGAATACTCTTATTGTCTGGATGGAATATTTATATTAACTTACAACAAGAAATATAACTACCAATTGTACCAGGCATTTATACCAGCTTGCCTAGCACTTCTCTCTGTAGGGTGGCTACAGGGGAAATTAAAATACAATCAGAGAGCTTCCCTGGTGGTGCAGCGGTTAAGAATCCGCCTGCCAATGCAGGGGACACAGGTTCGAGCCCTGGTCCGGGAAGATCCCACATGCCGCGGAGCAACTAAGCCCGTGCACCACAATCACTGAGCCTGTGCTCTAGAGCCCGTGCTCCACAACAAGAGAAGCCACAGCAATGAGAAGCCCGCGCAAAGAATAGTCCCCACTCACTGCAACTAGAGAAAGCCTGCGCACAGCAATGAAGATCCAATGTAGCCAAAAATAAATAAAAATAAAATAAAATAATTCATACAAAAAATATAATGAGAAGATTTCATGTTGAACATGGAGAGTGACCTTGTCAATATTCATATCGAGTGCATCAAGCCATATAACCTGGTGCTTGCCACCTACAGTATCAGATATGCCAGGCAAACTGGATGTTTGAGCCAGGGGTCAGAACCCTTTCTTCCCTCGGTGGTGCTAGAAGTTTCCTGTCACATTTGAATTATCTCATTTTCTTTTTCTGTATTCTGATGACAAACTCCTTTCCTCACCCAGTGTCTCTCAAATGTGCCCTATGATTCACTAGTCCTACCTGATTCTTTGGGGAGAAAAAGGACTCTCTGGGTGACAAATTCAATGCTGCATGCCATATCCTCATTTTGTGGGTTCACTATGCTCATTAGCACATTAAAAGTTCTGAGCAAACCTGTTTAACTTTGTCTAACCCTATATTTTCCAAACTTACTTGACCAAGGACACTTTTTTTGTGAAGTATCTACTAGCATCCTGAGAAACTAGGTGTTCCAGGGCATATTCTTTGGGAAATGCTCATATAGCCACGAGTGCCACCAATTGGGAGACAGTCAAGTTCTCTCTCTTCTTGCATTTAGCCTGGATAACACTCAGAGTTTTGTGGCTGCCTTTCTGTTGTCTCCAGGTTCTCCCTGTAATGATAGAAGACAAAAGAAACAAAGGGAAGCAGGGTAAATCTAAAGAAAGGTAAAATGGTCCTAGGGTGAATTAAGTACAGGAGGCTAGAATTGCTGGCTTCTAAATTTCCCTCTAGTCCTAAATATTTAGGGGATCTAAAGATTCTGGGGAAAGAACATTCCATTATTGGACTTCTATACTTTTTTTTTTTTTTTCTCTAACAAATGGAGAAAACTACAACAACTTTGCTTTGTAGGACAGAGAAGATTTTCTGAGAACCTACATGAGTCACTGTGAGATCTTATTTGTAATGGCTTTTAAGTCTTAGCAGGTAGAGTAGTGGAAAAGGCCAGGCTTGACATTAGAAAATCTGGGTTCAAATCCCAACGCTACTCCAGTGTTACTGGGTAAGTGACTCCAGATTCATCTTTTGTCAATTTAAATGGAGATAACAAAGTGAGTTCATAATGTCATTGTACGGATTAAATAATGGTTGGATAATATCCAATAGTGCTAAGCATGGTACTAAGTCTTCTACATGCTTGCTTCTTTTTAATCTTCCTAAACAATTATATGTGGTAGGTATAGCAGAAGCAGAAACTAAGGTGTAGGGAAGTAAAAATCCTGCTCAAGGACACACAGCTGGTAATGGTGGAGCAGGCGTTTGAATCCACAAGTCCATTTTCTTTGCTATAGTATTACATGCAGAAGTCTAGAGTCTAACACATAAGTATTTAGTCCATGTTTTAAAATATAATTGATTTTCTTTTCATCTAACATAATTAGCCCATAGCCAAATGGCTGGACTGATTCATGTTAAGTATGAGATTATAGGAAAAGGCAGAGAAAATGATCCTCTAGGGAATAAAAATCTCAAGCCAGATAAACCTTATATATTGTTAATGTAAAATTTTTACTAGATTATATTTAAGAAGGTCTGCATGATACTTGGAAGTCCTTGCATACAGAGATTTTTGGTTTTGTTCATGTATTATTATACTGGACTGAATGCTCCATATTGGCACACTGCGTCATAATTTATAGTAGACATTTGTGGTCACCCAACCTTTTGGTGATTTCCCACATTATGAGACCTACCTTTCAAAGGTAAAAGCCAGAACACAGATCTCTCAGATTCCTTTGTGGCCAGGGGTCAGGACTATGATCTGGGCTCTGTGACATGGTCCATGCAAGGTGGATTTGGAAGTGAGTCACGGAAGAAGACCGCTACATGGAAGGGAATCAGTCTTCTGCTAAGGTTGATGATGGAGATACTCAGGGGAGGTAACAGTGGCAGAGTTCCTGGCCTTCAGTCCTAAGGATCGCAGGCACTGAGTATGGGTGCAGCGGTGTTTTTCTTAGCGAAGTCCATACGCTGTACACTGTTCCTGGCTGTGTAGCTTCAGGGTTTGGCTGTCTGGCCCCTTCTGAGCTACCTAATACCTAATCAATTTCTTTTTTCACTTAAACTTGCCAGAGTGGATTCTGTTGTTTGATACCACAAATCGTCACTGATACGTTATTTAACTGTAATACCTGACACTCTACCAGGCGTATAATAGACACTCAATGAGGGCTCGACGAATGCTTGCTGATTGCATAAATGGAGGGTAATTATGAAACTGGTGACGTGTGTATGAATCCTGCTATATCTATTAATTTTTTACCTTCGATCTTGATCCCTTGGAAACTTTGCCCAGGGATTTGGTATTTGGACAATTTTGTTTCTGCCAGTGACTTTGTAGGACATTGTAAATATGAATAAGTCCTTTCTTTACTTGGTTTTGAAGGGTTGTTACTGAAGGTATATGGATAAGTTTATACCAGGTTTCCCTCCTCTATAATTATGTGAAGAAGTTTTCCTCATTTCTGCTTGTAAGAAGGAAATTGGAACATATGAGGTCTGGAGTTAACTTCTGATTTAAAGCTGACATTTTTCTAGTGAATATTCTACCTGCAAATTGCTTTATCCTTTGAGGGATGTTTAACTATGAGTCTCTAAGAGTCCCAGAATGGTGTTTTAATTTGTCATTTTTGTTTCATATTTTAAAATATATTTTACTATTTATAAGGGATTATTCAGAAATTTGTCCAATTTAGTGTTGTTTTGTGATAGTTCAGGGATAGCAGATCCTAGCTTGCCACCCATACTTTAGACCCTGGGAAGCCCCAAATAACAAAGTTTTATGTCCAGATAACATATAAGATTTATCCCAGAAGCTATATAAAGTAGGACATTTATATGTTAGGACAAACTTTCCTTTAGTTTCCTTAACAATTTTATAGTTCTGTTTGAGCATCTGTTGGTTTCTTGGGGACATCCTTGAAGAAGAGGACCTGAACAGAAAAGTCATACTAAATTTTAGATTTGGAATTCAACTTGGAAAGAGGTAGAAGGAGGCCAATGAGTAGCTGAGAAGGAGACTGAAAGATCACATCCCCACCTCCTGTCTCTCTCAGGCCAAAAGGAAGCCAAACTTCCCCGGGAGAACCCACCCACTCCTGTTCTGGTTTCTTTATTTTTATTTTATTATTATTATTTTTAAAATAAATTTATTTATTTATTTTTGGCTGTGTTGGGTCTTCGTTTCTGTGCGAGGGCTTTCTCTAGTTGCGGCGAGCGGGGGCCACTCTTCATCGCGGTGCGCGGGCCTCTCACTGTGGCAGCCTCTCCCATTGCGGAGCACAGGCTCCAGACGCGCAGGCTCAGTAGCTGTGGCTCACGGGCCTAGTTGCTCCGCAGCATGTGGGATCCTCCCAGACCAGGGCTCGAGCCCGTGTCCCCTGCATTGGCAGGCAGATTCTCAACCACTGTGCCACCAGGGAAGTCCCTGGTTTCCTTATTAAAGCACGACACCTATGACCTTCTCCAAGAGAAATATCTATCTCCTGGAATTTTAAGGTACCTTCTTTATAATTTGTTTTTTGATTCAAATAGATGTTAACTATGCGAAATTTTACCAAAAAGAAGTTGTTTTGTGAAGGTTATTTTTCCCCTAAAGACAAAAAAGAACGGATGGCCTCATACTCACTCACACATTAGGATACTCTTAAGGGTCTGGCTTATCTTCAAACAGGACATTTAAAAGATAAAGTTGACACTCCATTTTAATCCCACCCCCAGCAATGTCTCATTTTTGTGGCACTTCTCTTTGTCAAGAATCAAGGATAAAATGTGCAAGAAACAGGTTTTTGTTTTTAAAACAACTGCTAAGCAACCACTATCATCCACCGTCTGTTACCAAATTTTGGCCAGATAGTAGCCGGGTGGGTACTTCCAGAAGCTCTCTCCGGATTTTGGTGCTTTGATCACACAATTATCTTTCAACATCTGTTTATATACTCACTGAGCTGTTTCGCCTCTCATGTTTAAATCTGTTAGTATAACCACAATTTTGTAATTCTGCAAGGGAAGTGTTATGGGAAATAGTGTATCACTGTGCTTATAAAAGAAGTGCAATGGAAATAAATACTAATGCATAATACTTCTTTCTTGGCATATCTGAATTAGACTCTTGCTAATTATTAGTCATTTCTTTGGGTTTCACCCCCGGAAGACGCCTCTACTGGCCAATGGTTGCCATGGAAATCATTTTGTGCTTAACTTAAAACTAGGCAGCTGATATGTAGGGCTGGCATGGACAAACGGTGTTAACTTCATCCACCAGGGCTATAGAAACGTAAGAGCAATTGCCTCACCCTCACACAATCTTTGTTTCACATAAGTGTGTTCACTTAGCAAGGATGAGTATTTTGCCCTGTGGGAAGGGAAAAAGTAGAAATATCCTTTTAATTTTGAGGCATTGAGCATTGACACTTATACTCTATATTGTAGGACACACTTGCTTTAAGGCATCAGAGTGTTTATACCGCATAGTGTTTGACATGATGTATATAAGTATTTAAATTTTCAACCTTGCTGTTCTTCATCAGGATTCCACTTTGGGCTTTCCCTTAAAACCAGAGGTCAGATTTTTAAATATGTGTATGTATATATTATCATCACAGGTGATATGATATTCATTGTATCATATAATGCACATATATAACACTAATATTTTAGTATATATGTTCAATCTATTTTTTGTGCTTGGGTATATTTACATGAGTACACTTGTATATATTGAAAAATCATTATACTATACTTGCTGTTTTGTAATTTTTGTTTTTCCATCATATCTCAAACATTTTCTGTTTTGTTAAATATCTTTTTAAAAATATAATACTCTAATATAAGCATGTACCACATTTTATTTAGCCAGTCCCTAAGTGTTGGACATTTAGTTGTTTTTTAGGCATATTAAAAGTGCACACTCCTTATGTGTAAATCTTTGGATTCATCTCTGGTTAGGTTCTTGGGATAAATTCCTAGAAATGTAATTAGAAGTCAAATGGTATACACGTTTTGACACATATTGCTAAACTGCCTCTAAAAGGTTGAACCAAACTGCACTCTTACTCATATTTTTATATATGTTGGTTTCTCTCTGCTTGTATATATACTGGTTATTATTATTTTTAAATCCTTATTCATTTCATAGGCAAAAAAGAAAGTATCTCATTATTTTCAGACTTGTATTTTGAGGTGTGATAGTCTTATCTTCTGTTATGATTCCTAGAAACTCTTTTTAAAATATTTTTATTTATTTTTTAATATTTATTTTTATTTATTTATTTGGCTGCATCCAGAGTGCATGGGCTCCGTAGTTTGTGGTACGCGGGCTCTCTAGTTGAGGCACGTGAGCTCACTAGTTGTGGCATGCGGGCTTAGCTGCCCTGCAGCATGTGGGAACCTAGTTCCCCAACCAGGGATTGAACCTGCGTCCCCCACATTGGAAGGTGGATTCTTTACCACTGGACCACCGAGGGAAGTCCCCCTAGAAACTCTTAGTTCCTCTTACTTAACTTGTTTTAAAATGGACAGACACTAGCATTTGAAATACAGTAAAAGTTGTGTATGGAAATTTAAAGCTATGGTTGAGTAGAGAATTCACAGTTCCGTGGATGTCCAACTATTGTAATAAATACAGGCTGCTTCTTTGGTAATATAAAATGGACCACTTTATCTAATATTGTTCTTAACGCGGATCTTAGAAATGTGCTGTATAATCAGATAGGCTCCATGGGAAATTATGTGGAGATTTACTGGGTTACCACTTGAGAAGATATATCTGTGAATTCAAGGATATATTAAAATTGGCTAAATCCAGGTACCAGGTAAGCAGCGTTCGAAAGGAACATAACACCCATCAGAACACATTTCTTTGTTCCTCCTTTCATCATTAAGACTTTGGAACTTACATATGTGCACAGGCTTTTTTGAAGTAAAACTATGGTGTTTCTGAACAATATGTAAAGCAGAGGCACTTGGGGGTCAGGTCTTCATCTCCTACTGTTTCTACTGTGGCCTGAAGGACAGGAAGATAAATCATTATCCAGTCTTGTCAAATATTGAAATCATTGAAAGGTAGCTAGAGAATGCAAACAGATTCTCTAAAAGCCAGGGGTATGCTTTTGTTAGAGCTCTGAGAGATCAACCTGCAGACTTCTGTTAGGAATCAAACAGATGGCTAGTGGATAAGCGGCCACCACATTTGGACAAAAAGGGAGCAATTCTTGCCCTTATCATAACATACCACCTCTGGCTTCTTTCCTTGACCAGCCCCTACTTCTCCATCAAAAGAAAAAAATAAAAAAGCAGAGTTAGTCCCTTCTCTGTGCTCTCTTGTGCATAGCTTTATGTTGGCATTGGCTTACCATGTATACTTTGTAATTCTATTTTCATCTGCCCAGATATTATATGTACATCTTACCCATTTTTCGACCTCAAGTCCCTAACACCGTACTTGGTACATACAGGCACCAGTATTTGCATGATCTTTCAGTGATAAGGTTATCAGTCTTGGGCTCCTTTGTATATTGACCAGGAAGGCAGCATAGAGCACCAAGGAGGCACAGGCTCTGCTAGGCCTGAGTAGCTCTGGGAATCTGCTGTCTTTCAACTTAGACTCAAGTCCTGCATCATCCTTTGGGACTTTGACTTTTTGCGACCAGTTTTCCCTGCTACTATTGAAATCACAGGGGTTGTGGCTTTTAAACAATCCTTATTGATACCTGTTTGATACTAACAATAGGAAAGGAGCAGATGTTTTGAGAATTTATTTAAATCTAGCATGAGGTGATGGCTTTTGGGTTATCTGTAACTTCAAAGGTTGGGGTAGGGACTATCGCAAGGAATTGCGAGCATTTCTGTTATTCTTTTAAGGTGTCTGCTGTGTTCGAAATCGTCTGTGGAGTCTAAGTGATCTATGCAGCACAGAGTTCTCAGTTCCTGTGAGAAGTGCAAGATGGCTTTTATGTAAAGCCTAAATTTTTGACTTTACCTGGGAAATGCCACTGATAGCTCAAATAAGCAGCAAAGAGACTAAAACAAAATGCATGGATTTGTTATTTCAAAACAGACATGCATTTTCAGTTTAAAATAGTTTGTTCCAACAATACTTTGCTACATTCCATAAGGCTTTCAGATGCTGATTATTCTCTACTAAAAATTGTTTTCTATTAAAAATAATCAAAGATGACTATTCTGTGTAAGTGGGTACATAGAAAAGATTCAGTAGATACATATATTTATTTCCAAGTCTCAAACCTGCAGGTAAAGAATCATTAAAGTTTAATTTTGGTTAGAAAGACAGATAAAACAATAGGCTGTTATTAGGCTTTGGTTTACTTCTCAGTAATGAATATGTACCAGATAAATATGATCCTCTTGAAAACTATATGTAAGCATTTCTCTACTTTTGTATTTACTGTAGCCCAGTAGAAAAAAATCACCAGTTTAGGGATTTTCATATAATTTGAATAGGAAGAAAAGAACCATGGGAAATGGGCAAATTTTGTCTCAGTGTCTATTTTTTATTTGAGCAGAATTCTTGCCTCACATCAAATTACATAGGTAAAAGTTATGTTCCTCTGAGAATAGCAATTGTTATTCTCCGTGTGTGTCTCTTATTTTGGCTGACAGACTATTTTTTAAAAATTCTAGTTCCTTTCCACTTTTGCATGTGCTTTGATTTTTGGCTCAAGTGTACACTATAGTTACTAAGTTGTAACTGTGACTTGGCCCCAAAGTCTGTCAGCTTTACCCATATGAACAGCATCACTTTGGAGGAAGAAGTTTTGAACTTTTAGGATTGCTGTCCCATTTTCACAGTTGCAAACCCCTGTGATGGGAACTTTATATGCTCTTAGAGATTTTTTTGAGCCAGGGGTATAAGAAAAAGGAGAATGAGAACAGAGACAGATGCTGAAAAAGACCAAAGAAGACCTTAATTATTCAGCAGGTCTTTGTCACTTTTAAGCCAGAGACATACTTTCTTAAAAAGTGAAAAATTCTGATTTAACTAAATAACACAAAGAACCCACCCCAATGAGCTTCTGGTTGAGTTTTCTTTATCTTTTAGAATGTTCTCATTCTCTCTCCATCCCCGGACCTCTGGTCTCTCAGTTACAATATCATTTTTCAAAGGGAAAAATATTGAACAATCCTTTGTATTTTTGTAAAGTTTTGTAAGGCATCATCCATTATAGATTCAGGCTTTTCACAACAATCCTTTGCGTTTTGGGGAAGTTTTCCAAGGCATTATTAGTTATGGATTCAGGATCTTCACAAACTCTAGGAAAAAATAAAAGCAAAAAAGGGGGGGTTCATTTCTGAATATGGGATTTAGTTCTACTCTACAGCATGAAACCTGAACATTAAAAATGTGATATAAATAGGGAAATGGTTAAATAAATTATGGTGCATCTGTCTTATGGGATATAATGCAGACTTTTTTTGATATTTTAAAAATTGAAGTACAGTTGATGCATAATATTACATAAGTTACAGGTATATGACATAGTGATTCAAAATTTTTAAATGTTATATTCCATTTATAGTTACTACAAAATACTGGCTATATTCGCTGTGTTGTACAATACATCCTTGTAATATAATGCAGCATTTTAAAAGAACAATGTAGATATATCTAAGCAGGGGTAGCAAATTTGGAGATTTAAAAGGTCAGCCTGGACATGGGACTGGGGGTTGCAGGAGCTTGTGGTGTACTGAGAGTGTGGGTCCCATTGGAAAGATTCCTATTTCCGATCGGTTCCTGGTGAGAATTTGGCACAATGTTGCTGGATCTTTTCATTTAAAAGAAGAAATGGAAAATACAGACTTTCTATGTTGAAACAAATTAAAACATTTTTTAAAGATTTGTGAACTGTGGACTTCTACTTTGCAACTTCTAGTCTATACGTAGTGACCTGGAATGACGTCTGAGACAAATTGTTAAAGGAAGAAAAACCACGTACAGAACACTACTACATATAGCATAAGCTTATTTATTTAAAAAACACTCTCCTCCATGACATGTGTATGTGTACGTATATGTTTGTAAATGCATAGAAAAAAGTCTGTAAAATACTCTCCACATTTGCTAACTGCTGTTACTGGTCAGGGGGGAGGTGTGATGTGTATTTTGGGGGAGAGGGTCGGGGTATTTGAGGGAGGCTTTTGTTTTCATACTATACGCTTTTTGTATTTGTTGGCATTTAAAAATAATCAAAATGTTTTTATGTATTGCTTTTGTAATTAAAAACTCTTTAAAACTGGGTCTTAATGTTCAGTTACCGAAGTTTTCTACTTTTTGTGTAATGTCCTTTTTACAGAATGGAGATGAAAAAAATAGAAAGGATAAGAGTATTTTGGAAGGTATTTGTCTCATATGGATACTGCATAGTCTCATTCATGCTAACAGCACAACATTGACAGGCTGTTGAAAGTAATTGCTGAAATGTTATCATTTTCATATCTGCTGTAGCTGACTCAATTTTATGACTCTAAGAAACATCAAACCCCATTTTAAAATATATTTATTTATTTATTTGGCTGCACTGGGTCTTAGGTGCGGCACGCAGGATCTTTAGTTGCAGTATGCAGGATCTTTTAGTTGCGGCATGCAGGATCTTTTAGTTGCGGCGTGCAGGATCTTTTAGTTGTGGCGTGCAGGATCTTTTAGTTGCGGCATGCAGGATCTAATTCGTTGACCAGGGATCAAACCCAGGCCCTCTGCATTGGGAGCACAGAGTCTTAACCACTGGACTACCAGGGAAGTTCCTCAAAGCCCATTTTTATTGTAAATATATATTGGTTTTATCTTTTCATTGAAAAATTGATAACTCCCAAGTCATTAAGTGTGTGCTTGGTTACCTTGATTGGTGACGTAATGCCACAACCCTTATTCTTGCTATTCTGTCAATGGTCAGACACTTCCCTAAACTGCAGCTGTCTTGGGAATGTGTTTTATTGATCAAGTATTATCTGGATGAAACACTGTCAATCCATCCCTTCTACTGGAATGACAACACAAAGTCAATAACCTACTAGTTGTTGATCACTCCATACATGTACAAATAATACAAAGGTCTGTACATTGAAAAATTATTTAGCTACAAGTTAGAACAAGTTAATAGCTATTTACTTGAAATTGCTAAAAACAAAAAGAGGTAAAGAAAAGAGAAAAAGAAAATGAAAGAGCCCTTATCATTTAGACAAAAAATTGTTGGGAAAACAAAACCATTTATTTCCAATATGAGGTGTATAAAATGGAAATACCAAATGTGTTTTCTTACCTCTGCATTTTGCAATTGTCCATATGCTGCAGAGCTTAAATTTGAATGATTCATAGACAACATGGTGAAATGCTATGTAAGTTCATGCTGTATGTGAACTCTTGTAAATTGTAGTGCTGACATGAACTCAGAAACTTCACCATTCCAAATCACTGTTTGAAAACACATGTTTCAGTACCAGAGTGGCACAGACTTCCTAGGCAAGAGTTGCTGCTCTGAATCTGCAATACTACTGGTGATTTTAAAAATCGTCTAACAATTAAATACTTAAATAATGTTACAATCACTACTCCTATTTCTTATATCAAGTTGTACTGTGGAATTCCATTTAGATCTTTCCTCAGTGAGAAGGAAAGAAAAGCGAATGAAAGTGTACCATTCAAAATATTAAAAATGACCTGGGAGAGAGCTGGAAGGCTGTTTCCTTACCTAGGGTTACTGAATAAGGGGGAATAAAAGAATGTTGTTGCAGCATTTTATTATCCACTCTCCAGCTTAATGCAGTTGGGGGACTCTTCGGTAAAACTGCTGCTTTATCTTAAATGAACTGCAGTATGTTGCAGTACTGAAGTGTTTCGGAGGAACAGTCACTCCATTATTTTTGCAGAGATTACCTGCTCCAAGTGAAACCTATACGGAATCCTTTCTGACCTGTTTGGTATTGTGATATTGATAACCAGCCACACTTTCCAGCCCCTTATCTTGCCTTCTACGGGATAATCTTTTCTTCTGGATCTTAATTCTGCTAATAGCACCCTTGACTGGCTGCCAGACAACAAACACAGGCAGGTGAAAAATGAATGGCTCCAGCCTGACCGCTGATAACTTCCAAAGGCTTTTTATTTTCAGAATTCCCTCCAAAAAATACAAGATGACAGGATGCCTGTCAATCGCATTCCTCTTGCTCTGTTCTGCAGGCACCCACCCTCCCCCGCCAGCCACCTCCCTTCTTATGATTTATGCTTGTAAGGGAATGGCTAATTGATCTCTGTTCTATTTGCTTCTTTTCCTCAATGCATTTTTCCTTTTCTTTTTAAAATTTAGAACGTAACATATGTGTGTTCAGAAAAGCTAGAAAACCCACAGGGGTTTATAAAATGTTCTCTTCCCTCCTTATTCCAAACAGTTAATCACTGAAAACAGTTTGATACAAATTCTTCCAGACCTCTTCTACAGACACATCAACATTATATGTTTCTTTATCTTTTTTCTCTTCAATGACAAACTGTTGTTGTTGTGTTGCTCTTAATATATCATGAAGATCATTCCTTGGTGCATACACATATCCTTTATCCTTATTTACTGGCTGTAAGGTATTCCATATTATGCATATAGCATAATTCATTTACTCAGTCCCCTTTTTATAAGTCTTTTTATTTTTTCTCATTTTTCTATATTTTATGTGCAATATATTTCCAATTTCTTTTTCTACTGTAATGTACACCCTTGTATTTTCAAAATTATCCAAGAATTAATTATGCTTGAATTTTTTAACCCCTATAATTTTTGTGTTTTGGTTTCCGTGCTTTAACAAAAAACTCAGGAACACATGATATTACCAGATTAAAGGTGGGTGTTAGAGAAAGTCATTTCCCATGTAACTGGTTAAGGCATAGACTTACCTTCTGTGATTCTGAGCCTTGATGTAGTTTACACTGAACAAAATGACTGTGCACCACAGGTATGCAGAATAGTTTTAGAGAAAATACTTTCCTGATTTATTATCTGTGGAAATAAGTTATACAATTCTGAAAAAAAAAAACAAACCCATAAGTTTTTATTCTGTGAAATCAACATACTACATTGTATAGGACTTGAACTCTGAAAAGTGCTAAAAACAGCTTACTGCCTTCCCCTTGCACGGGGCTCTGGAAAGCCCATAGTACAGCCCGGCGGGGTCGGGGGAACAATGGCCTCTTTGCTCCAGAGTAAAATTTTGCACTCCTAAAAGATTCTTGATTGTTCTGTGACTCTCAGACCTGGGCACTATATTTAACAATCTAGTGAAATCAATCTCAGAATAAGACTCATTTGGTACCAAAGCAGTGATTTAGGTGGAACATTTGAACATATGATTATAAGGTAAGTCCTACTAAGGGGGCCTGGCATGATTAGCTTTGCTCGAATATATAAAAGTATCAACTGTTCCTTCAGGGAAATCATTTTAATAGATAACAGCATGTTGTACAATGTTTCATCAGTGATATTTAGATCTAAATTAAGAGCAGTTGTGAGATGGGTTGCCGATTTTTCTTGTGATAAAAGGGAAATAGTTCAAGAAATATAGACCAGATGTTATCTTAATCCAGACCTCATGTAAAAAAGCACACTATGGGACAGTAATAATAGTCCATTCTACCTGTTTTTAATTTTCCTACTCTCAGACACCCCCTGTGAAAAATAGATTAAACCAACACATCATTTATGCATCAGCACTAGACTGGGGTTTACTTTGTATGGAATGTACAGACTGAAGTTTGCAGCCATTGGTTTTTGATAAATGTTTTAAAACGCTCATTTGACAGTAGCATTTAAGAGGAAAAAAACCCTTAGACAGTTAATGGCTTAGAAGGAAAGTTGACAGTTTGGGGATAATCCAGACTTCAATAAAGATTCTTAAATTCATTGCCCCTTGACTCTGAGCTACAAGATCTGTAATATATTTATATAAAGTCAGTATCAGAAAAATGGGTAATAGGAAACTTCTCCTGATCCTGAAAAGTGCCTCTAGTTCTTTTGTAAGCATCTACCTGTGGCCCACTTTGCAGCTGTCCAGTAAGAGGCATGGCTCAGTAGGTCTCTAGGGCATGACATCCAATGTTCTCTCTCCCAGGTGGGTAGGTAGAGGATGGCGCTAAGGGTTCATTTTGCAGAAGGGGGGCTTCTTAGTCACGTTTCTATCATGGATGCTGGCTCATGCGTCTTGCCGTACCTCCTCTGTCGGGGATAGATGGAGTGAATTGTGGTGTTATAGGATAAAATCCCATTCTAGGCAAGTCTTGGAAAGTTGTATGTACATGCGAGAGCTATTCACCTACGTGGGTGATGTGGAGTGGGTGGAAGACCAGAGGGAGAAGGGGGGCTGTGGAGACCCGATGGGTCCGTTAAGGATGCAAGAGCTACTCAGTTTTAATCTTAGGTATCATTCAGGTATGCTGGCTAATGATAATATTTACTTGGATTTCTTTGTTTCTAGATAAATTGGAAATCTCTATTTTAATGTAAAGAAATCTCGATTTTTATCGTGGCAAAATATACATGGCATAAAATTTATTATTTTAACCATTTTGAAGTGTACAGTTCAGAGGCATTAGGTACATTCACATTGTTGTGAAACCATGTACAGGACTTTTTTCATCTTCCCAAATTGAAACTCTGTACCTGTTAAACAATAACTCCCATTGCACCCTCCGCTAGTCCTTGGCAACCTCCTTTCTACTTTCTGCCTTTATGATTTTGAATACTCTAGGTATTTCATGTAAGAGAAATCATACAATATTTGTCCTTTTATGACTGGCTTATTTCACTTAGCATAATGTCTTCGAGGATCACCCATGTTGTAGCATGTGTCAGAATTTCCTTCCTTTTTAAGGCTGAACAATATTTCATTGTGTGTATACACCACACTTTGTTTATCCATTCATCCGTCTCTGGACACCGGGGTTGCTTTTAACTTTTGGCTACTGTGAATAATGCTGCTATGTATCACTTGGTTTTTAGAATGTGCTGGCCACACGGGCACGTCTTCAGGCTGGGTTGAGCCTTGGGTGGCCAGTTTGTGACCTCTCCCTAAGAACAAGTGTGTGACAGCTAAATCTTACTCTTCCTCCAAGGGAAAGTAGCCCTGTATAGAAAAGGACACTAAAGCAGTCATTTAATAGAGTCCCCAGGGGCTTCCCTGGTGGCGCAGTGGTTGAGAGTCCGCCTGCCGATGCAGGGGACGTGGGTTCGTGCCCCGGTCCGGGAAGATCCCACATGCCGCAGAGCGGCTGGGCCCGTGAGACGTGGCCGCTGAGCCTGTGCGTCCGGGAGAGGCCACAACAGTGAGAGGCCCGCATACCACACACACACAAAAAAAAAAAAAAAAAAAAAAAAAAAAGCTAGGAATAGAGTCCCCAGAGGCCCAAAAGAGTTAAAAAAAAAAAAAAAAAAAAGGCTGGAATTCTCTTCCTGGGCATACTTTCACAGAGAGAGAACTCAGTTCATTGTGATTACTGCTGTCTCTAGGCCTTGCCTTCCTTCTCTTGTCTGGTGCCAATGGCAGTTACTGTGCTAAACAGAACAATCAGGACAACCTCCGTGAAAGCAGCATGTACCCTGTGGAAGAGCCCTTCAACAGCTGGCAAAACTCTTCATTATTTTTTCTAAGAGAATCCACGCTCTTTTCAAAATGTGTTATTTCCATTTTTATTTCGTGACAGAAGAGCAAGACTGTGTAATAAGAAAAATGAGCCTTTAGGGGCTGCCCACACAGCTCGACCTCTGCAGGGGGAGTTGTTCCAAACCGCTTCAATAGGGATTACAATTCAGGATTTACATTTTTAAATAATTAACCTTCTGATCACCAGTGACAGTCTGAGGGCATTTTAATGATCATTGTTGTTTTAATTGGAGTAACAGCAAAAGCGCTACTTTTTCTTATCAGAATCTAGGGGAAAATGCTGTCGTTGTCATTCTGAAGAAATTACTTCAAGTTTTCCTAACTCTAAGTTACCTACATAGATATATCTTACTCAGCACTGCATTGCCAGTGCTGAGCACAGAGCCATACACACTGCGAGTGCTTGATAAATATTTGTAAATACTGAACTTTTTGACAACTGTATGCAATTAGGAGAGGAAGCTCTTAGAAGGGTTTCAAGAATGCTGAAAACCATAAAATGTGGGATGAAAAGTACATCTTAATTTATGTGTTTTGAATATTCTTTCTGAAATCTCTATTTACTTTTAAAACAAAGACTTAACAAAAATGAGCGCTTAATGTAAAAAAGATCCTGTCAGTAGTTGCTGCAGGACATATAGGTTAATACTGAAAGCGTGTTATTAGTAATGACCAAAGACCTTTAGCCTCCTGTCCAAAATTCTGTTTTACTGTATAGAATGAGAATGTAAACTCTATCATGTTGGGCTATTTAGTAACTTATTAGTGCATTCATCTTTTCATCATTTGACAGGTGGAAGTAGTAGTTCAGTTTTTAGTTTTAATTATAAGGGATTCCAGATGTAGAATGCTACACAAATTAAAACCAGAGCCGCTCATATGTCTTTTCAAAGCAGGCTGACTTCAAGGTATCTGCTTTTCATTTCAAAATGTTATTAAAGCTATTACTAAGAAATTCATAGTCTTAGCCTGTTCCAATAATTGACACCTTTAAAGTGACTAAACAGATTTAGAGTGTGCAGAAAAGTAAATTTGTCTTAGAGAATGACCCTAATCATCTATTTCCATATAATGGACAAATCACTGCCCTTGGTATTAGCCTGGGATTTGATGAATTAAGCTGAAGGGGTCCCCTCTTCCCTGACTCTTTCTCAGTTTTCCTTTTGTCTTCCTAATTAAACTTTACTTACAGAAATTTTCAATTTAGAAGTGAAGACTGAACGATTTTGCTGGCTTACCTGAACTTGCAGTTCCTCAATTTTTTTTTTTTTTGCCCGTTGTAACAAGCAAAACCATCTTCATGGAAACAAAACAACTGAAACCAGAAACTTTCTGTTTTTCAGTTATTTTGATAAGCAGTCTTGGGGAAGTGCTGTCCACAAACATTTTACAAAACCCATTTCCTAGCTCGCTGTTCATTGTACACCTACAAAAGTCGCTTCATAAAGAGCAGAGATTTTCAGTAATTAGAAGGATAGCTGGCCGGGCTGATAAATGAGAGAAGTAACTTGTTTGGTGTAAACCGAGCCTGTTTCTGAGGCAGAAATGTTAGGCTTTTATCCTCTGGAGTGTGATTGAAAGGGTGAGAAGTTAATTTGGCAGCCTCACTTCTATGGTTTCATAACGTTTCTCCCCACGCCCTCCCTCCAGCCTCGCGAAGAAGCCCTGGGACTGCAGCGCTCTGCGCCTGCCCTCATACAAGGCAGGACCATGACCCGAAACGGAACCCCTCTCCCCAGGGCACTTTCTGAGCAGCAACAGCTTGGCTCAAGTGTTTCTTATGAACAGCCGTCTTGAGCACTTGATCTAAATCATGCCATTTCCTTCACAGCATGGCACAGTTAACAAGTCAGTGCACCAACACAATCTACAGATGGCAGTTCAAAAGGTGCGGGTCCCCCCAGCAAGATAAAGGGCAGGCGGTTCCAGGGGGATGCTCATTACCGGGATGCAGCCGGGGGCTGGGGAGGGGTGTGAGTGCAGAGCTGGGCTGAGGGTGGGAGCGGGCTCGGGGAGGGGGCGCGGCAGTGCAGCTCCGAAAACGCACGCGTGTCTACGCAAATCAAGGCAGTGTTCGGAGAGATAAGTGATTGAAGTAAAGTGCAAACAGCTTGCGGAGAAAGGCTGCATTCAGCCTGGGCTGCCTCCTTCCAGAGCCTGGAGAGGAGAGAGGGTGGTGACAGGGTACAGCACTTACCTTGCTCCATTTATCTGCAGACCCTGGCAAGTATAAGGCAATCTCCTGAGCAAAGCCCCCAGCATCAAGAGCGGTGGGTGTGGGCTGGGCGAGCGCTCGAGTCACCCTGGCCCTGGGAAGGGGCCCTGATCCGCAGAGGCCCAGCCGCCTTCTGCATCTCGGCCCGCTCTCCTCCGCAAATTACATTAGCGCTAATGTCCAGCGAAGAATCTATGAGACATATTGGGCCTTTAGACTTCAAAACAGGCCTAAATTGGAACCATATTGCGGGAATACTTCTTAGCTAACATTTATATTACTTCAGTTACCAAATCCAGACTGAGTCCCCGGACTCGGCAGGGGAGGACATAATATATTAGGAAGTAAGAGGAGGGTGTTCTCTTCGGGCCTCCTTTTATAAAAATGTACAAAAACTTGCCTCTCACTAGCAAGGAAATGACTACAAGGCCCTAAAATGTGGATTTCCAGAGGCAGATGGGGGGGGCCGCTCCCCGCCCAGGCCGGCCCCCCCAGCTGCGTGTCTGCTGAGCCTCGGGGCGAGTTTGCGCACTGGACTCGGGCTAAGGGAGAAAGGCTCAGGTATCAGGCAGGTAATTAGACGCGTAGAGCGAGGTTCAGCGGGGCCTCGGTGAGTTGTCAGAGGATGAGATCTATCTCAGGAGACCCAATCAGCCTCCCATATACTGATCTTTGTAAGCGAATCTCTTTGGGAACGTGCGGGCGGGGGCTTTACCACGCATTTCAGCGCTCTGGAGAAAGGAACTCTGCAGTTGATTTCTGAGTTCCGTCAAAGCAGCCGGTGAAGATTTTTCCTTTCTGCACTTATTTTAATGTGAACATACTGAAATGAATAACATTCCTACAGCTCATAAATTTCACCAGCAGAGCTGCCTAAGAGGGGCTAGATTGTGAGAGAGATACTACTTTTAAAGACTGTACAGGAAGAAGAATGCAAATTTACAAAGAGTGCTTCTGAGGTAATTCTGTTACCCAGATTGGCCTGAAGTTTACACTGGTGTTAATAATCTTACCCCATCGTGAGTTCCCCTGTTCTCCTGTACTTATCACCCCACCCCCCCTACGCCCACCATAAGGGTGAGAAGTAGAGAGGAAGAAAAGGGAAATAAAGCTGCAGGGCGATAAGCTGGCAGATGTGAAGTTCAGTCTGGGCAGAGGGGGTTTAGTTCCAGCTGTGCCCCAGTAGGACAGAGATCTCACAATGGTCTATCCTATTAAGTCCCCAGCACCATAATCCAGGGGCTGCCACCATTGTCCTTATCAGGTTCCTGAATATCCTTTCACACAATGAGAGCTTGAAAATCTCTCACTGATTTTCAGAAGGAGAGTCAATTTTCAGAATGATTTTCAGAATGGAAATCAGTGGGTTACAATGCTCTGCTATGTGCTTTAGGTATTCCCTCTCTAAAGCTTATTTCTTTTTGACATTTCCAAGACTTGGGTATGACTTTGGAGAGAAAGAAATAGTCATGTATACCTGTAGTTGAACGGTGTTTGTTTTGTCAGAGACCCACATTGCATCATGTACCTTAGATCTGTTATCATTAGGGAAGGTTTCATATGCCATCTCCCATCTTAATTTTATTTGGAATTTCCATTGGGACATACATGGAAATGATCAGTTTCTCTTTGCTTAGTGTTGAAGAGGCTATCAGCTTAAAGTACATGTGTGGACTGCTAGATGATATCTAACATGCAAGTTTTGAAAATTGGTCAAGGATTAGAACTGACTTTGTAGCTCCATAGAAATGAGCATAATGCAGTGATCTCGGAATTCTTGTTGGAAGTTCGAATAACACATGTTGGCTTGCTGTGGAAGACAGAAACAAATACTAAATATATTTACTGTAAATCATCACTCTGAAATACATGTAGGGAAGACTAGAAAATGAGAATGTAAAAGACAAAACAAGATAACAAAAATCAGATCTCGAATCAATCAAATGTTTTACTTTTTAAAGTATCACCTTAAGAGATTTTGCATTTATACTGATGATGCTACGTTGTTGTTAAAAACATTCTTGAAAATGCTCATCTGAAATTACCAGTATGCAAGCTACTCAAGAAATCTGCTAATTTCTTTATGCTGGCACTTTGCTTTTGTCCACCCCCAACTCTGTTACTCACCTGGACCATTTATTTACCTGATTCATAAGACTTGATACCAAGTGAACCCTTCAAATATCTAAATCCAGCCCCCAAGAGTGAACTTCTTTTTTTCTGTGAGACCATTCATGAGAAAGAGTAACTTTTGAAGGCAAGTACAGAGGAGAACATAGGAAAATGTTTTGAGTAAGGGAAGCTCTATATACTTGATGCTATTAAAGAGCCAATTCTTTATCTGTTGATCATACTTTTTAGTTAATGGAAAAGCAAAGAATGAATCAAATGGGAGAATTGGAATAAAAACTTTCAGCAACCCCTGACTTCCTCCTTTCAGGGCCTTGTAGTACTTACTACACTGAACATGTCAGATTTGATGTGACTTCAAAGTACAGTTTTTGTTAATGATCATCAATTTACATTTTTTTGGTCGCTTTTCTACCATTGGCCAAAGGAACTTTGAGAAACTTTGCTGTTTACCATGCTTCACTCCCTCCCTGTAATAAGTTTCTACATTCCTCTTCGTAAGGTGTGTGATTTGCCCCTCTTCCAGTATACTGGCCTGATTCCTGACTTTGAGCTTGATCATGTGACAGGCTCTGGCCAGTGGAGATGAGTGCCTGCGGAGCTGGGCAGACACCAGAAGAACTGTAGCCAACACACAGCCCTCATGAACAAAATAGATATGGTCATTGTAAGCCATTGATGTGTTGAGGTTGTTTGTTACTGTAGCAAAATACAGATATATTAGCGATAATGTCATAATTTATCTATATAAGGCAGATAAAACTTAAGTTAGTGAGCCCATAAAGAAAATTTCCAAATTTCAGTCATCTAGGGAGAGAAATATCTAAGGAATTATGCCCAGGACTCCAGAACAAGTAAAATGTTTAAAGAACTCTGCAAGAATCCAAGTTTGTGCATTGTGTTTATTGGGGCAATATTTATTGGTGGAGGGTGGTCAGGGCATTTCCAATCATTAAAAATGAACTTCAAGCATCCAGATATCATATTTGATAACTGGGTGTTGGCATTTTAATGATACAGTAAGCTGCAAGCACTGTCAATAGTGTTTATAAGGCAGGTGGTGTGTATTTATTGTAGGTGCACAAGTTACATCGTAATTTCTAGTGTGGCCCTCCAGAGTGTAAATACCAAGTCACCTATAGGAATCACATGTACACTTGAGCCAGCAAATGTCAGCCCATCTGATCTTGTGTTAAGACACAAACTTTTAGTCCTTGAGTTCAGAAATTGGAATGATACAAGAATCTCTACATTTTCCTTTGCTCCTCTCCCACCCCTCTGTATCTTTTCTGGTTCTAGTTAGGAAAAGAGTATAACTGTGGATAATTTGTGGTTCCAAATATCCCCTTGGGCTGCTTCTTAAAGACAAGCTCAAACTTCATTGAACCAATCTCCTAGAATAGTGTACCAAGTTTTTTCAGTCATCCGTGATGTTTTAACCTTGGGGAATAGTGAAAATTGGGGGGTTGAAATGAAGCAAAGCATTATCTCCAAGGTTTGGTAGATGACAGAGCTACATGGAAACTTCCAGGTTCTTCCTCTTTGTCCAACCCTTCTCTCTTGTAGGTAGGAGACCTATTTTCTCTATGGAATAAACTGTATGAACTGAGTATTCAAGACTTGGGTGTTGGTTACAAAAGGATTTTAGAAAACCATCTCTCAAAATGTGGCTATAGCGGGTTGAGCCAAAGATGTTTATACCCTATCAACTGGCACTTTAACCTCTAGGTGTATAAGAAGGTGAGCAATATGAATTTGTCATTTTGTAAGTCAAAATGGTTGAATATTGACCATTTCAAATGATTCAATCTAAACATTGAAGGGAAACTTTCACACACATTTAAAGGAGGCAAAAATGTTTATTGCAGTATTGTTTGAATAATGAGAAACTGTAAACAACCTACCTGTCCATCAGTAGGGGAATGAGTAAATTAGAATATGTTATAAAGCTGAAAAATTGAATGAAAATAGCTATATCTATCAATTAATCTATCATTAATTGCAGAGGGATAATGATTAGTGAATTAAAGAAACTCACAGCCTTTGGTTGAAATTGTACATGGTGATATAATTTATATAATGCTTAAAGGCACACAAAGTAATAACATATATTGGTGTGGGAATATACAAAGAATACAAACATTCAGGGGAAAGATCCATTGGTGAGAGAAGAAAGAAATGGTCTTGGGGAGGTAACTATTATGTTTTGTTAAAAAAAAAGATCCAAAGCAAATATGGAAACATGTTAAGACTTTTTTATTTTGGATATGGATATAAAGGTGTTCGTAATGTTATTATCTTGTCTGTACGTTTAAAATATTTTACAATAAAACATCCATGAAACAAATGCCCTCTTAATGAAACCTGACTTACAAACCTATTGCCTTATTTTGTCCTATTATGAGAGTTAGAAGTTGGGGAGTAACTCTTTATTTCTCTTTACTTTCCTGCCAGAACAATCCTACTACTTTACCACAAGAGCAGGTGGATGTTTGGAACTTACTAAAGAGAAGTCCAATACATGGAAATACGAAATAAAATAAGCACTTGGTATTTTTCAAAATATTACCCCAGTTACTCCTGTTACATCAGTTTTCTTTTAATGCAGGAGCCAGCTGCTCTCACTGACTGACTTTGATTCTCTCTGTTGCCATTTTGTACTTTTCTTACTGTAAGTAGGCCTATGAATAGCAAACATCTCAAAAAGATAAAGAAACATTTCAGCTTGGAACTGATGCAGAAAGTAAGTTGCCATTTCTATAACAATCAGACTGTATTTTTTATTCTTGAAGTTTTGGTACAGTGTCAGCAAGAGAGCAAATCTGGTAAATTAAGCCAAAGCGAGTGCTCCGTGAAAATTTAGTGTAACATTCCACAATTAGTCTCTTCTGAATAAGCAGGTCTTGGGTCTTACATAAGATAGGAGGCTATGGCTCCTGTCTCTAAATTCTGGGTGGACGCCTCGAAGCCAGTGTCTATGTCATAGGATGGTGGCAGGGGAGGGAGGTGGAGTGTGGCTATATATCTCTAGGGTTGTTTTAGCCACAAGCATCAGAAAACCCTGAGTCAGTTGGCTTCAACAATATGGAGATTTATTGCTTCACATTATAAGAAGTCCAGAGATAGGATGGTCTCTTGGGTGTGTTGCTTCAGAGGCTCAGTGATGTTGTCAATAACCCAGGTTCTTTGCATCTCCATCCTCAGCCAGGATGGCAGCGTTGACTGCATCCTCAGGCTGCTGGGAAGACGACTGTGGCACTGCCAGGAGTCACATCCACTCGGGTCAGTGTTCATGGTAGAGGAGACCGACCACCTTGCTTAGGAATGAGAAAATTGTTGCCAGAATCCTCCAGCAGACTTTTCCTCACCTCTTATTGGTCAGAGTTAGGGTGTATGCTTATTCTTAAAACATTCCTGAAAATGCTCTTGGGATTATCTTAGACCAGTTGGCTTTGGTCCTGAACTGTGTTCCCCTAAGGACCATGGCTGTATAGAGCATTAGTGGCTGGTCACAATTAGGGTTCTGTCTGGGAGAAAGAAAGGAGGAACGGTTGCTGGGTAGACACCCAACAGTGTTTACTATTGTGGCTTGGAGCATATATGGGGGTTATTAGTTTCACCATAATCTTCATTAGCTCCCTCTCCAAGTAACCCCTGCCAATAATTATAGTATCTAATAAAATCCATGCACTGCTAGATGGTCTTCAAGTTCCCAGCCTCCCCTTAATCCAGATAGTCTCCTGTAAGCCCCTTCTGTATAGACATTCTGCAACCATCACCACCGCCTGCCTGGCAGGGGACTTCTTAAGCAGCAGCTCAAGTGTTAAAAGCAAACAACGTTAGAAAAAGGAAAAAAGGTTCATTTACAAATGTATCAGCATATTCATTTCCATGATTTTAACACTTAAAAATTCTTTTACCTCGTTTATATTTTGAGAAATTCCAAGTTTTTCCTCAGGGTATAGTCACTTGCCTGATTTGAGATTTTAGGAATATTTTCAAGAATTTTCCAGAAAGCGTTTCCATCTTGGCAGCAGCCACCTTTTCTTTTTTCTTTCTGTGAGTCAGATGAGAGACTTGTCACATTCCAAATTACTCATTTGCTTTGTGAATCTGCTTGTTGTTGTGGTGACCAGAAAATTTGTTGGCTGAGAGAAAAAAGTTTTATTTTGGGGTGAGAGGTAGGTAGAGGGAGGGGAAAGGAAGTGGCTTTAAGGAAAGGAGTGGAAATCCATTGACTATTTTGAGTCTTCTACAAAAGAGATGGAGGAGATGAATGCTTTATCTTGGCTCCCAGAGAAAATTTCCCAGGACTTGTGCAATGAAGATAGGTTCACTAATTGTGTTTCCTTTGTCAGTCATACACGCTTTTCCTGTTTCTTTCTCCAAACACACATCCAAATGAAAATCCAAGATCTGTGATCTTTTTTCACTGGATATGGTGAGTCTCTCCTGCCATAGGGAAGTCTTCTGTTCTGAGGCAGGGAGAGCCTCAGATGGGTTTTTCTTTAACAGGAGAGGCCACTGTAATAATAATTACATAAGGCATCTCCCCAAGTCAGCAATTAGGAGGGATATTTTAGGTACTTGTTTGAAGGATAGAGGAGAAGCAAGATTTGTTTCCCTCTAGTTTCATCAGGGATTCTTATAAAATATAATTTAATTGGGAAAAAAAAACCCCAAAACGACTTGAGTTCTTTCCCCTGAAGTGTCATTCCTTCCCCTTAACTGAATTAAGGTTAACAAAACAAAATTCTAGCTCTCGCATTGTTACACCAGCCACAGAACTCCAGCACTCCCTCTCTGCTTTACGGGACCCAGTGAGAAGTGTGAGCTGACAGATGAGGCCTGGGCTCCTATGGGCCTCTTCAAATTCTGCCTTTTCCACTTGCTTCCAGTGTAATTTATCTGAAATTCAGACTCCTCATTTGGAGGTAGTACTAATACCCACCTCCCTGGGTCCTTCTGAGATGCAAGCACACAGTGTCTATGACATAAAATGTGTTCGACCAAAGTAAGATATATACAGGAACCTCTATGTTCTCACTATTGTTTGCGTTTCATTAGGAGGGTTTTCACAGATTGGCTGTACTCTATGTCCCAAGAGAGTAGAACTTTAACTGCAAAACTTGCCTCAATTTCAGTTCAAGAAATCATACTCATGGACAGCTGTCTGCAAGATGTGGAATCTCTACTTTCATTCAAATATTCTAAATTCTACAGCTAGATCAAGCCAGACTATAGAGGAGTACTTAACCAAAGTTAGTTATGTACTTTTAAATTTTTATTTTTATTTTTAATTGAAGTATAGTTGACTTACAACATTATATTAGTTTCAGGTGTACAACATAGGAATTCAATATTTTTATTGCTTATACTCTGTACAAAGTTATTGTAAAATATTGACTATATTCCCCATGTTGCACATGACATCCTTGTAACTGATTTATTTTATACCTAATAGTTTATACCTGTTAATCTTTTTAACTTATGTTACCTCTCTCCTACCCCTTCCCCTCTGGTAACCACTACTTTATTTTCTGTATCTGTGAGTCTGTTTCTTTTTTGTTATATTTGTTCATTAAAAAAATATATTTTTAGATTCCACATAAAAGTGAAAACATACAGTATTTGTCTTTCTCTGTCTGACTTATTTGCACTAAGTGTAATACCCTCCAGGTCCATCCATGTTGTCATAATTGGCAACATTTCATTCTTTTTATGGCTTAAGTAATATTCCATTTTGTGTTTGTGTGTGAATATATATATGTATACACATATATACATACATATATGTATATATATCACATATCACATCTTCTTTATTCATTCATCGTTGATAGACACTTAGGTTACTTTCATTTCTTGGCTATTGTGACTAGTTCTGCTGTGACCATTGGGGTAGTTATATACTATTTTGAGCAGATCAAAAAGAGAGTGGAAGGAGCTTTGTCTGAGGTAGGCAGGCAAAAGGTAGAGGAGTCTAGTAGAGAAACAAGGGGATCAATGATATTTCAACTTCTCAGTGTTTGAGAATCTATTATAAGGAAGGATGTGTGCTTATCTGAGAGAGTCTGATATGGGAGTGACTGAGAGGTAAGAGGTAGAAGACAGAAGAAAACAGACTTATAGGGGACAGTCAGCTATTCCAAAAAGGAGGAAAGAGAGGGTATGAAAGAGACCTTAGTGGCATAATACACTGAGCCACTGAGCAAGTGGTGTTCATCCGGAACAAGAAGTAAACTGATAAATAAATAGATAATTTTACATCCTTACCAATTGCGTCCCATGGTACCTGATATCCACTTTCCACAAGTGGTTGTATGACACAAGAATTCCTGCTATAGAATCACTAGCATTTAAAAGGTAAGGTTTTGAGAAGAGACTGCTTTATTTTTATCTGTCTTATCTTTACCTTTTTTTTTTTTTCCGGTACGCGGGCCTCTCACTGCTGTGGCCTCTCCCGCTGCGGAGCACAGGCTCCAGACGCACAGGCTCAGCGGCCACGGCTCACGGGCCCAGCCGCTCCGCGGCACGTGGGATCCCCCCAGACCGGGGCACGAACCCGCGTCCCCTGCATCGGCAGGCGGACTCTCAACCACTGCGCCACCAGGGAAGCTCCTGTCTTATCTTTTAGGTTTGTTAATCTTGTGCCTAGCATTGAGTGTAGAACTTTGAATTCTACCATTTATACTAGAGGCCATTAGGATTATAATTTTGTCATTGTGATATTGGTCTCAGCTATCTTTGATCACATTGGATCAAGAATTTAATATTTAAAAAAACAAAAGCAATTTTCTGTGTAAGGTGAAGCAGATCTAGACTGGCAGCTGTATATATATCACTAGGCAGAACATTGGGTTTGGAAGAAAGAACTCAGCTGAATCTTAATTGAATGAATTCAAACTCATTAAAAATGTTTTAGCTTCTGCAATGCCAAAATGTCCTTTGCCTCAAGTGCTTTTTTCTCTTGGCCTTTAAACTCTGGTGCAGTTTAGAAGAAATTTAATCTGCTTGTTTGTGATTCAGTTACACTTAACTCATCCCTGTGTGGTTTCTTAAGAGCAAGTTGGTGTTCAGTAATCTTTGGGGCCAATTTTTCCCCTTGGTACTTGGAAGGTGAATTTTGCCCAAACTAAATGAACTCAAACCCCAAAAGGTTCAGGATAATCAAGAAACTCAGAATCTGTAAAGTTCAGGTTGGTTCCACACTTACCAAAAATGTGTCTTCCTCCTCTTCCTGTGGGTTTCATACAACCCTTTGCTTTGGACTTTGAAGAAGTTCTCATACACAGGTCCCTGGATTGATATTTGGCTATGCATGCTTGCATATCTCCCTTTTCAGCTGCTCTACACCCTCCAGAAACAGGAGATTCTTGCTCTCAAAGGCTCTGACTCTACCATTGCATTCTTTAATTCAGAATTTAAAATTTCCCTTTCCAGGCTTCATCTGCCAAGAGCCAAAATCCTTGATCCCAAACATACTTTCCTCCCATTTTTAAATATGTTTAATTTCACGCTAAAATGAGGCCCAAATTCAGCTCCCCTGACCACCTCTTCCTAACAAGCCCTTATACTTAGAAATTCTTATTTTCTTTCTCAGTGTAGGAGATTTTTTTTTCCATTATGGTCTTCCTAAATTCTAAACAATTAATCTTAATTGTACAGGTAATGATGTACTGGATGTATTCTATTCCTCCTGGCGTCAACAGCTGCAGTGTCCATTTTGTATTACTTTTGCATGAGACTTGTGGGTTGACATCAGTCACCACTGTTTCCTTTTCGTTGCGGGCAAAGCTTTGATTTGGGTGCCTACCTTTCTCTTATGTGACTTAAAAGTACATCTTGATTGGTCTGAACCAATCATGCTGATCCATCTTTGGTCTAGAAAGGGACTAGACTCCAGTCCTGGCCAAAGAGACGCAAGGGCTAAGTCTGCTGGGGCGTTCTGGGAAGGATTTCCTCACTCTACAAAGGGGACTTGCTGGGCAAACAGCCTCCTTCTTCTGTTGCTTCCTATTGTTGTGTTTAGATGTTGCTGTATCTAGGTGTGATGCTTGGAACTGCATTAGCCGTCCTGTGACCTGGGAAATTGCAGTTCTGAGAACAAATCTGACCCATGGAGGGCTTCAGAGTAGAACGAGGGTGAGAGTCTGGGACTTGGATGACATTGTTGGGCCACTGAGTTAACCAGGCCCCCTTGTTATGTGAGATAATAACATTTCCTTGTTGTTCAAGTCATTTTGGGTTGGGTGTTCTGTTCTTTGGTCTCAAAGGCTTTCCAACGATTCACTTACTTTCCTGAATGAAATCCAAATCACCTTTGGTTGTGAAAGTATCAGTAGTTTCTCAGAATGCCAGCTGCTTTCCTACCCTTACATGTTCTTTTCCCCCAGACTCAGCCACTTCTCTCCACCCACGGTTTACCACAGTGGGGGTTGTTCTTTCGCTTCTCCTAACCCATCTATCTGAAATTTCTTTTCTGCCCCCTGAGCCACTAAATCAGTTCCTCCCTTTAAATCTTATCCTGCAGCAGACCCTTTCTCGTCAGCGTTTGATTAGCTCCCTGTGATAGCTCACATGAAGGATGCTCTATAAAAGTGAATTATGCTGCACTATGTTATACTGCTCCGCCCTGGGGCCCAGTAGGAATCATGGGAAACAGATGAGCACAGAGGTCAGAGGCACAGACTGCAGAGGAAGCCTGCGGAGGGACTGCAACAGTGTGACCCTCTCAGGGACATATGTAAAAGCTCCAGTAGTCTCCAGACTCTCTAAGGTATAAGCTAGAAGTAAAACACTAGTTTATGTGACAGCCTGGGAGCCCCAGGGGTGAACTGAAGAGTTTCATCACTATAGATCATAGAATTTTAAATAAGTGTGATATTCCAGAAGCTGAAATATTCTTTGAAAACGAAACACGCCATAAAAGGCCAAGAATGAGGTCTCCCCTGGATGTTTGCCAGGATGAGCCTTTGTTTCCAGTGACTCCAAGAGAGTCCTGTGTATAATTTAGGGCAAGTTAAGGAGCCTTGATTCCTGTCCTGAAAATTAGGTACGAGCTTTAATTTGTCCTGCAATGATTTACTTGATAGGACTCTTCAGAGTGGCTGTAGAACACATAGGTAGCACAAAGATGACACATGGATCTGTGTGGAAGCATTTTCAGGCTCTGATCATGACTTCTACTTACACTTCTTTTCTCCGTGGCTCTTCTTGTTGCTCCCTCGTTTCCAACTAACTCAGTCCTCTGCATTTTTCTGACAATATCTGCATTTCCTATCTGTCTGCGTTTGCTGACTTTGTTTCTTCTTCTGGAATGCTCACTTCTGGCAACTCCCTTTTAGCTTCTCTTAGCCAACTTACAAGCTTCAGACCACATGCCAATTTCCTGACATGAACCTTCCCTGGTTCTCTCAAGAGGAAGCTTTGGAATCATATCTGGCCTTGCATCTGTCTCTCCTGGATTATCTGGCGATGGACCTCTTCAGTCTGAATTTCCTCATAGAAAGATTGGGACTAATAATATTTCAGGATTGTGGTGAGAAGCCATGCCTTGTACATATCAGGTGCTCAGAAACAGTAGTACATTTTCTTCTTTTCTCCTTCTAACTGGAAGTGATTTTTCTTCTTTGGAACCTCCCCTGCAACTTATTTGAAACTGTTTGAGATTATGTTTTTAAATTTATTTGTGTAGAAAGAAGACGCCTGTCTACATTTGGCAATAATTTGTCTCCTATACATTTTGTGGATGAGAAGTAAGATCAATAGTTGAGATAGTTGAGGATGGAGATAGAAAGGCCGGAATTTTCCTGACATTTATTTTCTCTTGAGTCATCCTATTTTACTCTTATCTGTTCCTTTAAGCCAGGGTGACCATTCCAGCCCATGTGGCCAGACCCAGTAGGAGAAACTTCTGGGCACCTGATCTTAATACACAATAAACTTTCTGAACTCTACTACCTTGGATCCTACCTTCCCCACTCTCCTTCCTTCATTCTCCTGGCTTCTTTTCCTGTTTCTGGCCTGCAGCCAGCCCCTTGATCTTATGTTGTTCTCAACTTTTCTGGTCTGATCTCCATATCATCTCTTGAATATGGTTTTGTGTTTTCACTCAGACTCTCCCTCCTGCTCCCCTGGACTCTGATGTTCCTACCTGATCCTGATTAAGACTCTGGAACCTAACTGTGGTATAAGCCTCACTCCCAAGCCCATCCCAGGAACCAGAACATTCCTTTGGGGATAACTGTAGGTACTTAAAGGAAGTCCCACCTTTAAAGTTAATTTACAAATATTAGAGAACCTTGCTCTAGACCACGCCATAGTTAGTGCCTGCCTCCCTGCCCCATTTTTCAGAATGGACATTTTCAAAATGACAGTAGTAACCATTTCCCATTTCCCTCAACCTTTCACTGGGTGGCCCTGAAGTGTGATTTTATTTTAGGAGATTTAGGAAGGTGAAAAGATTAAGTTAGAGGGCTTTGCTAATTTTGTCACTAATTTTTTGTCCTATCAGACTGCTTTGAAATCTCATCTTGATGACTTCATGTTGCTTCCTCCTTGCTCTGTTCAGTGGATTCTGGATCGTTGGAAACAAATCCACTGAATTCTGTTCCAGGTTTAGGCAAATATGGGTTTTGACCTTCCAGTTTTTCTTTTGGTAAGGCCCGTCGAGGCCAAGTAGGAGAAACGGTATGCTGCTTCTCACGACTTTGGGTCTCTGAAGCCACACACACACACACACACACACACACACACACACACACATGCACACACACACGCACGCACACACACACACACGCGCGCGCGCGCGCCATGCCCTGGGGTTAGAATCAACAACGAAAGCAGATTTGGGAACACAACTACTCAGAATATAGTTTCAGCACAGATTCTAAGTGAATCTTGGGAGGCTTAATTCTTCTAGTTTCATAGTCACTGTTCAATTGTCCCGAAGTTCTACAATTTAAAATCCTCTATGATTGAATCTCAGTAATGCTTCCCTTTTAATTTTATCTGACTCAAAATGTTAAAGTTTCAGGCAGTGATTCCTGTTACCAGAATTATCTGAAGGCTGATCTGGTTAGTGGACTCTTGTCCTCTCAATATGTTACCCTTATCTCTCTCCTCGGCTATGATCCTGCTTGGATAGACTCAAAGCAAAATTTCTCAAAAAGGGCAGTTTCATGTTCTATCTAAACTTCTGATCTATTACTTTGCTGGAATTTCCATCAAAATATTATGTTAGCTCCTTTCCTAATGGGGCACGAAAGCTTTCTTTTTTCTCAGTCGCTTTCGTCTTAGCCACCTGTGGGTATGGATGAAGTGAGAAAGAGCAATCACTCAAATTTCCTTTGCCTTTGCTCCCACCTGTCGGCTCAGGGTCCTTGGTTCCCAGTTTCCAGCAATATTCTCCTAAGTATCTCTGGGAAACCCAGAGACAGTCTCACATGTGCTCACCATCAAACCCCATCCATCCTGCCAGTGCTGTGACGCTGGGCTCTGAGGGCTCCTGACAGGTTCCACTGCTTCACTTTGGGACGCCACATCTGGCACTGGGAATGCTGGGGGACTTCTACCACCTCCCCAGGCCCTGCAGGCTCCATGGACACCACTTTCACCCTGAATGCTGTTTCTGGTGCATATTCACTGAGCACCAATTTCTCTCACTGCAGTGAGGCAGTGAAGCCCTACAGCTTCCCAAGCTGTGAGATGTTTAGTTTTAAACTAGGGAAACATCTTCCTCTATGACATACTCTGTCAAAGTGGGTCCTGAGGGCGGAGGGAGGATGCCGCTTATGGAATTTTAAAAACTAAATAGTTCTTTCAATATTTATTCATGATCCCCAAATCCAATGTGTGGCTGGACCAGAAGGCAAAATCAAATGGCAGGCATTATACTGAATCCAGAATTGCTCCTTCCTTGACAAAGAAATCTTTCCATGCCTGGCTTCTTTTTTTTAAAATTAATTAATTGATTGATTGATTTTTGGCTTTATTGGGTTTTCATTGCTGCGCGCGGGCTTTCTCTAGTTGCGGCGAGCGGGGGCTACTCCTCATTACAGTGCACGGGCTTCTCATTGCGGTGGCTTCTCTTGTTGCGGAGCACGGGCTCTAGGCTCTCAGGCTTCAGAAGTTGTGGCACGTGGGCTCAGTAGTCGTGGCTTGCGGGCTCTAGAGTGCAGGCTCAGTAGTTGTGGCACACGGGCTTAGTTGCTCCGCGGCACGTGGGATCTTCCTGGACCAGGGCTGGAACCCGTGTCCCCTGCACTGGCAGGAGGATCCTTAACCACTGTGCCACCAGGGAAGCCCCCATGACTGGCTTCTTGCTATTGCATACTAGTAAGTTTATTGTCTCACTCATCAGTTCTGCAGCAGGCCACGACATTTTCAAGTACATGGAAGGCTGACTCAAAATGACTTAAATGATGAGGAAAACTTCTTACTTCACATAAGAAGCCCTGTAGTCAGGCATCGCCAGGGTTAGTAAAGTCAAAGACCCAGGTTCTTTCCATCTTCTTGCTCTACTACCTTGAGCAGTCAGATTCTGTTCTCAGAATCTCATGATTCCCTTCATCACTGCAAGATGGTGAGGATGCTTTTAGTTACCAAACCTAGAGGAAGAAGAGGCTGCTTCCTCCTAGGTGAGGTGCCTTTTTTTTTTTTTTTTGAGCAAGGAAATCTTTTTCAGACTTCCCCCTTCCCCACCAGCAGATGTCTCTCATCTCATTAGCCAGAACTGCAGCAAACGCTCACTGCAAAGATCAGTTTCCAGCAATGGGAATGGAATTAGCACAGCTAGTTTAATAAAGCACAGACTGTGTGTAGTATGTGGGCCCAAGGAAAATCTGAGGTTAGAAATTCTGAATAAGTAGCCAGCAGTCTGCTAAACTTGGGTGTGAGCAGATATGACTGAATACTATGCTTCAAACAAAAGCAAACCAAAAGAACAAAAAAGATGCTCAGTCTTTCCTGGACTCAGTGGTTGTAGCTAACTTATAGAGTACAGTGGGTGTCTTATTTTATTTTTTATTTTTTGGTGGTATGCGGGCCTCTCACTGTTGTGGCCTCTCCCTTTGCGGAGCACAGGCTCCGGATGCGCAGGCTCAGCGGCCATGGCTCACGGGCCCAGCAGCTCCGCGGCATGTGGGATCTTCCCGGACCTGGGCACGAACCCGTGTCTCCTGCATAGGCAGGCGGATTCTCAACCACTGCGCCACCAGGGAAGCCCAATAGTGGGTGTCTTATTTTAGAAGAGATAGATCTTCAGGGGCTTGAAAAGAAAGTGCCCCACCTCCCGTGAGTCCCGTAAGGGGCTGAGCTCCAGGACAGGAAGCAGGGAACTCTGGAAGTTCTGGGGGTGGTCACTGGGGACCAGGAAGTACAGGGAGGCTGCCAGGCTCCTGCAGGCCTTGTAAACCCCCAGGCTTGCTGAGTGAGGGCTGGGATTCCTGGGGAGGGGACAGAAGCCAATGTGCCAGGAGGAGAGGAAGTGCTAAGTGAACGGAGCAGGAATGGGCTCTGAGGCCTGAGGTGGTTTTAATTATTTATTTTTGGTTTATTTTCAGGAAGCTCAGGGAATTCTTATACTTGAAAGCAGCATTTCTTGTACTGGAAAACAACTTTCTAGGAAGTGCTAAACATTCTTCAAGTTTTGACTCTCTCCTCACCGCCAGTGTATTTCTATTCCAAAGAAAATACTACCTTCTCATTACCTGAAACTCTCACTTTCAGTATTTGACTGAACTTGAGTTCTATTTTCTAGAAAATCACAGCAGAATTTTGAGATGCCCATGGTCTCTGAACATAGGAGTTTTGCAATTTATCAAAAATAGGACATGCTTACACAGTCAATAAGTATGTTGAGTCAACCAGCTGATACCCATGAGTCAGTTTTTTATTAGTCTTCTAAGAGCTCAAGGTTAGTGGTCACTATATTATAAATATGCTTTGAGACATAAAAGTATGGGTTTTGATGTACAACAAACAAAAAATCACATGTGGATCTTGGCTACGTTCTCACTGAGTGACAGTTAGAATTAACTGAATTTGGGACTTAGGATTCATCATCTGTCAAGTGAGCATTATTAATAGGTATCCCGCCCCCTTTGCCTTCAGTATGCTTAAAACATGTTGGCTCTCTTTCCTTCCTCACCAAATGTTTCTGTGTCTGAACATACAACAAGGAAAAGAACCCACTCAATTTACTGAACACTTGCAAAAGAAACTGTAAACCAAAGATATCATATATATGAAAAAGGATACAATTATATATTCACATATAATGTAAATGTTAACATGGAGTTTTTATAATTTATTATATCCTGAGTTTTAAATCATGGAGTTATAATTTTATAGCTGAAAGGGTCTTATCCTTGTCCAAGCCATGCCTACTCTGCAGTCAGTGTGGTCTTTCTAAAACTCTGATTATGTCATTTCCCTGCTTTAACCCTTGAATGGATTCGTATTTCGCTCTGTAAAAACAGGAACCTATCTCTCTTGTTTGCTATTCTGGTAACCCCAGAACCTAGAAGGATGTCTGGTCCTTACTAAGGTCAATTAATAGTTTCCGAAGGAATGAATCAACTCCAGACTCCTTTTGGTGATATGCAAGACACCTGATGATGGGTCCAGCCACTGCCTCCTTTTCCTCCTCTCTGCTAACTCTCCAGCTGCCTTTTCACAAACCAGTCATACTAAGCTAGTTGTGCTTTCACAAGGCAGCATCCCTCAGGCTTTCCCCTCGCAGTCCTATCTGCCTGCCTGGGATGCAATTCCACCCTCTGCCTGTGCCTGCTTTGCTTGCTAACTCCTATCGATCCTTTATGCCTCTGCTTTAGAGGTCACTCCCTCTACTGTGCACACTTTCCTGTACCCCCCAAAATGAATTGGAAGCCCCTCCATGCGCTCCCATAGCATCCTCTATTTAGCTTTTTTTTTTTAAAAAAAAATTATTTTTTATTTATTCATTTTTTGGTTGAGTTGGGTCTTTGTTGTTGGGCTTTCTCTAGTTGCGACAAGCAGCGGGGCTACTCTTCATTGCGCTGTGTGGGCTTCTCATTGCGGTGGCTTCTCTTGTTGTGGAGCATGGGCTCTAGGCGCGCAGGCTTCAGTAGTTGTGGTTCACGGGCTCTAGAGCACAGGCTCAGTAGTTGTGGCGCATGGGCTTAGTTGCTCCGCAACATGTGGAATCTTCCTGGACCAGGGCTCTAACCCATGTCCCCTGCATTGGCAGGCAGATTCTTAACCACTGTGCCACCAGGGAAGCCCTATTTAGCTTTTTATAACAATTATCACACTATTGACATTGTCAGGCCATCTTGTTTGTCTCTTCACTAGACTGTAAACATCATGAGGGCTAAGACATATTGATAACTGATACTAAATATTTACTGACTAAATAAATAAATATTCTAGATCAATCCCTTCATTTTCTTCTTGAGGAAACTGGGGGGCCAGACAAGTTAGTGATGTGTCCGATGCCACCTGCACTTTGGCATCATAGAAGCTGGGCCCTGAATTAAGTTTCTCTGCTTTCCAGTGTTTTCTTGGCTGACTTGCTCGGGTACTCAGCTAACATTGTTCCAGAAACTGCAGAATAATTGTAATTTAACATTTGAAAAATGTGGTTAGGAACTCAAATAAATAATAATCATATAATTAAGTCAAAGCTCAGACACAAAGGATTGTTTTAAAAAATACTCTATTATTTTAAATTACCCATGTCATTGTTTTCCTCTATCCTCCTGGAGCTGTTGAAAGAATGTGACATAATAGCATGCTCACTGTTGGAGGCCTGGGTTTCTGTATGACAGCCAGGATGTAACTCCATTCTGGCAAAATCTGATGTTATCGCTCAGGTTTTTGTTGCACTAAAGTTAGGACATCTTCTTCTGGGAGGATCCTGGTGGGAAAAACATACAGATATCAAATCCTTCTCTTCAGCAGTGCCAACTAACAGGGACCACAATTAAAATGAGAACAAGGCAAACCCTGGATGGTTAAAAGGAGCAGAGGCTCTGAAACCCTGAAAACCCTGGTTTAATTCTAGATTACCACTTTGCAACCTTGCTCAGAATACTTTCTCAGAGCATTTGTTTCCTCATCTGTAAAATGGGGCTAAATGGGAAGCTAATTGAAGGCTTAGCCTGTATAAAGAGCCTCATTTAGTGTCTGGCTAGGGGCCCTATTGCAGTCACTCTCCCAATTCAAGTATTCCTGCAGGGCAAAAATCTTCACCATGGCGCCTGGTCAGGGAACCTAGTAGGTGCTCAGTAATGCAGGAAGATTAATGACTGTAAGGGAGATGTCTTATGACAGAATAGCTAAATTCTTGCTTCAAAGAACCTGAAGTTACTCTGTCTCTTCCTGTCTATTTTCTACTGGGACACAGGCTGGGATGTGTTTACGCATGTCTTTTAGACACCATCTTTACATACATATACCTCAGAAAGAACTGCAGTCTGTGCTTGTTACAATGATAGTGGAAGACAGCGCTTTGTAAAAAAAGGATCAAAGAATCTCAAAAGAATGTAGATTTTCCCATCTTTGCTTGCTCAGGTGATTGAACTGGGTTAAACTAAGAAAAAAAAAAAAAATCTTAGGTCTTTCATGAAGTGCCTGAGTCACTTAGGGCCTGCATCCAAAATCTGAAAAAGTTCTGTTGAACATCGATCCATGGAGACCTTGGAGAAGTGGCTGTATACCCTTCAGATAATTTTCTTGAGTTGTTTGGGGTGCCCCTTGGGAAAAAGTATTACAACTGACTTGCTTGCTTACTGCTCCAACTTACAGCACCTTCTCCTAAGGCTAACACACACTGCTTTCACTGTTGTGGCCTCTCCCGTTGCGGAGCACAGGCTCCGGACGCGCAGGCTCAGCGGCCATGGCTCACGGGCCCAGCCGTTCCGCGGCATGTGGGATCTTCCCGGACCGGGGCACGAACCCGTGTCCCCTGCATCGGCAGGCAGACTCTCAACCACTGAGCCACCAGGGAAGCCCCACACTGCTTTCTGAACCCATACTTTTAGTGTTTAGTTATGTGCTATCTTGAGTGTGTCGTTTGGAACAAGATTTTAAGTTTTCTGAGAACAAGGACCAGGTCTTTGTTGAGGCAGTACTGGAACTTATAAGGAGAGAAAAATACAATTGTTCATCATTTGTGTGAGTCGCATCTTCTGTTTTTCAGCAACTCAAGAGCAGGTCTTCTCCCCATATTATAGACGGAGGAAAAGATTTACATATACTCAAAGGCTTGAGTTGGAATTACCATGAAAATCTTACCTCTTACCTTTTGGCAAATTGCTATTGTTCTCGGCCATTACTTTGGCAGGATTCCTTTGGGAAATGTAGGAGGCATTATAATTTTAAGCCAAAAAAAAGTGAATTCTAATTTGTTTCTTCTCATTTTTTAAAATGCATGTGGAAAGGAACACTTCTGATAGGCAATGAGACAAAGATATAATATCAGGTGAGGGAATGAGGTGTAGAAAAACCAAAATGATTTCGCAAATGGATTGAAGCTAGCCAGAATTTCACTACATTTTAACACTTGAGCCCGGCAGAACACAAAGGGATGAGTGTCTTACTGTGTCTTTAGCGAAGGCCATTTAACACTGGGAATTTTTCCAGCAGTGTATTTCAATAACAGCAGTCCTTCTTACAACATTTGGGGCTTGCCATGTTGAAAATCAATACCGCTCAGTGTCTACTGAAATTGCACATTTGTTCTCTGTGAGATGTATATAGGATGGCCACATAAATTAGCCTCCACACTGGGACTTCTTTTTGAGGGAAAGGGAGAGCCATTAATTGCACCAGGACAATTGGTATACATTGGGACTATCCCAAGAAAACTATGATGACAGAAAATGTCAATTATAGAAACATAGATTTGTATAGTCTCTTTCTAAGGAAGGTTGTTTTATAGATTTGTATGAATATATTTATGTAGGCTTACAAGAACAGGTAATTAAGGTATTTAACTCACAATGGTGATGGAATTGAACTGAATCATTTACACACCCTTAACTATTCCCATTTGAAACTTAGGTCCTATTTGCCAGTCTGTTGCATGCCTTCACACATTCCAATGCAAGCATCACAACTGGCCACTTGGAAATTGAACATACAATCTTGCTCTCATCAGTTTAGTTTGTAACCAGTTTTAGATTCTGCAGGGCCCTATCAGCGGGTCATATGCTAGACTACAAGATCAAAGCAAAAACACAGGGGGTTCTGGGCTTTTCTGTAAGGCCCCAGATTCTAGTCCTTTGTTTATCAGTAACTAACTGTGATTTTTGGCAAGTCACACAACCTGTGTTTTGGTCTCCTTATCTTTAAAATGTGGGGTAATGCTATCTGATATGCAGACCTCAAAGGTTTATTGGGAGGATCCAGTGAGGTGATGTATGGGGAGGCCTTCTGGAAAGTGCTATCCATATGTGAAGTATTATCATTCTAGGAGAGAAGGGGGACATAAAATGTGAAGGGAAAACAGGGCTTTCAACTCTAGCTGGCCTTGCAGATTAGGCTTGTGCAAACAAATGATGAAAATAAGGCCACAGGAAAGACATTATACTCTCTTTTATGAATAAGGGTAGGGAGAAAGAGAAAAGTGAGGACAGGGAATGCAGCCAGTAAAGACTCAGGGGATGATACGGTGGTATGGCTTCATTTTTTCTGTATCACTGTTGTCCCCAAGGCCTGGCAAGACTGCATCAAATATGAACATGCTGCAGAAGAAGAAATGTTAGGGCTTCCCTGGTGGCGCAGTGGTTAAGAATCCGCCTGCCAATGCAGGGGACACGGGTTTGGGCCCTGGTCCGGGAAGATCCCACATGCCGCGGAGCAACTACTAAGCCTGTGTGCCACAACTACTGAGCCTGTGCACTAGAGCCTGCGAGCCACAACTGCTGAGCCCGTGTGCCTAGAGCCCATGTTTCGCAAGAGAAACCACCGCAATGAGAAGCCCGTGCACTGCAATGAAGAGTAGTCCCCGCTCGCCGCAACTAGAGAAAGCCTGTGTGCAGCAACGAAGACCCAATGCAGCCAAAAATAAAAATAAATAAAATTTTTAAAAATAAATAAAATCTATCAAAAAAAAAAAAAAAGAAGAAGAAATGTTAGACAGCTGGGTTCCAAGGCTGTGAGGGTACATTAACTTATTCCTGATTGAAGGGGTTGGTTTTATCTATTGCCCAGTAGGAATCAGAATATCATACTTGCCTTTCTTCTCCTGTTGACTTTTTGTCAAGATTAAACAAAATCATTTACATAAAACTGCTCTATGGAGTATAAATTCCAGTAAAAAATAACTTCAAGGAATGAGTCTGTTGATACTAGTTATTATTATAGTAAGAGTCATGTTTTTTTATTCAAAATGATTATCACTTTAAAAAATGTTTCTAAAAGTCACATGTGCTTGGAAAGGTGTAATAAAGGAAATTCAAACCACACATAATACTGCCACCAAGGGATAACAATTGACAATGTTTTCGTGAATAGTCTTTCTGACTTTTTGTTATTTGTGTAAAATTTTTAAGAAATAAAAATGGAGTCTTTAATTTGTCCTTCATTCTTTAATTTGTTCATGATTATTTGAATATTGGTAGATAGAAGGCTAGTAAGATAGACACCAGGTCCTTTTTCATGTGGTTTATACCTTCCTGGGGGAATACAGACCCATAAACAGATGATTATAATATAATGTGAAGCATGCCACAATGAGGAAGCAACAGGTGCTTTGTAGCAGCATCTTCTAGGTTTAGGGAGTTAGGAGAGGCTTCCTGGAGGAAGAGATATTTAGGTCAAGGCTGGAAAGATGACTAGAGTTAACCAGACTGTCATGTATGTTGTGGTGTGTCACCCAGATCCTCCTTAAGGGCTGAAACACTCATTCCCCTGCTGGCGGTAGTGTTGTCTTTTGATGATTCTCAGCTGAGGTCTTTCCCTGGGAATCACCCTCTGCTGAAGGAATCTGCCTTGCTCACAGTTCTCTCTATCTCTAGGAGCAGCTGAGGTAAAAGGGCCACCTTCTTACCTTAATTCAGACATCTCTGAAGGGCCATCTCAGTTCCAGAGCTCCTCAGAAGATGAGCTGAGGCTTCAGTTGCACCTGCGCTGCAGATAAGTTTTTCTTTTTGCCCAACCAATACTGCTTCCCTCCCCATTCATGGGTATTGTTTCTAGGAGCACTACCCAGTAAAAATCCTGCATGCAAATAAACCATCCTCTCAACACAGGCAAAGAGTGCGAGTGATGGTGGGGAGTGCAGGGGGAGTGTTACTAAAAGATGGAACATTCTATCTAAGGCCTAGAGGTGCTGGAGGAGTTAAATGTTTTTTATAAAGTCTGCAAAGTAGTGAGTGTAGTCAGTAGAAGAGACATGATTCCAAAGAGGGAGTCAAGCTCTTGTCATCCACGTCAAGAAGATGGAAAGACTGGCCTCTATTCCAAGGCCAATAGGAAGCCCTAGGAGGTTATAAATCATGGGTGAGACATGAGCTGGTTTTCTAATTTGTATTTTAGAAAGATCATTTTGGCTGCAATATGGCACCATTAATTAAAGCTCATTATTGACATCACTGTATTTTTTATTTTAATATTGGAATGATTTGTGACCTCTTTCTGCACTCTACATCTTTACAGAATAAATGGTAAACCATATGTCCCCCAGCAAAGTCATGTAATGATCATCAGTATTGTAGCAGTATTGTGGAACTTTTAAGACTCTGAAGGGATTCAATTATAGTTCTTGAGGTTTTTTTTTTTTTAAACCTGATTCACACTTTTTAAGTATTTATTGAGCACCAACTACATGTCACAATGCACTCTGCTATTGCTATCGAGGATCAAAGACAGAAGCTCCAAGAAGGAGGCCATGACTGTCTCGTTCATCACTCTGTCACTGCAGTGCCTGGCAAATAGTGAGCGCTCAATAAACAAATAAATGGAAGGAGGAGTCTCTGAGACATGGGAGAATGACTTAGTCCTCATGAGCACAAAATGGGGATAATAGTATATTACTTCCCAAGGTTACTGTGAGAATATGTAGGTAAAACACGTAGTCCAGAGGCTTAATATATAGTAAAAATTGTATTTATTCAAATAGTTCAAATACTGTTTGCTATTCTCAGTATTGATAGAAATAAACTAAGACCTTAAACGGTTGCAACCAAACTTCTGATATCTATTTCTCTCTTGTCCTCTTTACCCTGTAATATCACTTCAAAAGAAAAATGTGATTTGCCAACTACGTTAAAAGATTCAGTCGCTCATTAATTTATTCAACAGCTATTTTTTGAGGTCATCTAAAATGCCAGGCATGGGTTATGCAGTGGTGAACAGAACAGACACAGTTCCTGTTCTTGTGGAGCTTATAATCTAGAAGGGAGACATTAAACAAAGAAAATCTCATGAATTATTACCAAAACAGTCTGTCATTAGAATATTAATAGAAGCTAATTTAGTAATAGAAATGTAAGTCTTCTCTGAAGAAGTAATCTTTAAACTGGGAACTAAGAGTAGGAGTTTCATTAAGCATAGGGGATAAAGCAGCCCAGGAAGCAGGAAAATCCTGTGCAAAGACCCTGCGGTAGGAAAAAAGCTTGGCCTATTGGAAGGATGGAGGGAAAGCCAGCGTGGCAGAGTGAAGGGAGATGAAGCTGGAAAAAAGTCAAATTCTGAAGGGTCTTGGTTGCCACATGGTCTTCTTTTATCCAGACCAAAGGATACACAAATTGCCTGAAATCTGACTGTTCTCTGGCTGTATCAGAGAAGTCCATGATACCTGTGAAACAGGAGGACCGGTAAACTGAAGTCTTAATAGCCACATCTAAGCCTTGGGAAAAGCTGGTTATTTTTTCCCCCCCTGGTTATCATGATAAATGAAGAAACATAACAAAGGCACCTAGCTGTTTGTTGAGAGCGCTTGTCTATTTAAAAGAAAATACATTTTTACCCCTAGGCAAAGTGGAACTATTAGAAAGCCTTTTTTTCTGCTTACCCCTTTTTTTCTTCCATGTGGTTCTTCCAAGGGAAACAACCAGTGGGAGCAGGGGACAATTTAGAATAGAGATGCTGTGGTAGTTCCCCAGGAGAAATAGGGCAATTCTGGGTGTCATCAGTGTTTGAGTGGTGGCTTATACACTGGATTTGCTCAGAGAGGCCTCCATTTCCCTCTCAGTGATTAGAACAACCTGTGTTCTGGAATACAGTATTTAAACAGCAAGATTGGCATTGCTATCTTTCAGGATGGTGAAGGCTTAATTAACATTTGAAAATGCTTCGAGATCTTTGGATAAAAGTGTTCTGGAAGCATGAAGTGTTATTATCTTTGGAGTGATACAGGTCATGTGACACAGGAAGTGGCTTTGAAGGAAAGGAAAACCTTTCATCAAGCAAACTCCTTGGGGTGGTTTGAGCCTGTTTTGAGTGACTCAACATGCCCGTGTCATCTCTCCCTAGACTGTGAATGAAAGGAATAACTTGGCCTATAGCTTAGCAACTGTAACCATCATTAACTGAAAGAATTGTGAGCTTGTACATGAAACATACTACAAATTTGCAGAATCCTAAAGCATTTAGCACAGCTGTCCCTTATAAGCACTAAGTAAATATTAGCTGTTACTATTACCTTTCTCATCAATATAGTTTAAAATCTCTGGACTTGTTTTTTTTGTCTGATCTTAATGCCTTTTAACCAGAGTTCAATGTTCTTCAGTGATAAACTAGCCTTACTTTCATTTTAAAGACTTGGTAAAGAGCAAAATAAATGAACACTATTACTGTTGAGGCTCTAATGTGAGAGCTACAGCTAAAGAACATTCAGTGTCTAACGCCCTTCCTGGCAGGTAACATTAGCTCAAAGCTTGGTACCTAGTCGTTCCCTTTCCCAACAAGAAGGACTCAAAATAGAAACTGTGTTTCCTAACTTCTACTTTCCTGATGATTCCTCGGGGTCTTCAGTGGACAGGATTTCAAAAGAACACTTTAAAGTATTTCCAATTTCTTTAAGGGCAAAAGTGCAGAAAGATTTCATCCTGTTCCTTCCATTAACTTATACGTCTTCATAATACTTCCTGGAAAAGTAGAAGTCAGGACAGGGGTGGGGAGGGGAGAACAGGAATATGGTTCAGTTGAGAAAAGTATATTTTTGAGCCATATATATATGTATCTCTCTCAAATCAAACCTGCGCATGTGTGTTGTTTGTTAAATTAATTTTGCTGGCTGGATGACTAGAAGTTTCTTTTTCTTTTTTAATACACACCTGCCTCAAATATGATATTTTGAGCAAGGGAAAGGTATTTTGGTAAGTGGTACAGGAGGGAGAGAGAGAATAAGCGAAGGATGTAGGAAAGAAGATATAAACCAAGTAGGAAAGAGGCGAGGTTGGAGGCGAGGGCAGCCCTGGGGCATGCTGGGATAGCGAGGCCGCCCAGGGCATGCTGGGATAGCGAGGCCGCCCAGGGCATGCCGGGAAGAGTTCCAGCCCTGTTATCTGCACCTGTGGGTGGAAAGGTCCCTCAGACGCGGGCCCACAGGACGGTGGGGTGAAGCACCGAGCTGACCTAATTAAAAGTTCGTTACACCAACACATCCTCATTAACAGGCAGACCCACATACAAATCCCTTAGCGCCGGAGCCCTTTCCTGCTTCCCAGACGGGATTCCAGCCCCAACCCGGGGGCCTGGAAACTATGGCCAGTTAAGTGACCTCCTCGTCTGTGACCCTCAGGTACAGTTTCTTTCTGGCTTATTTCACATTCCAGTAAATTAGTTTTATTCGCTCTGAACCACTGTAACAAAGAAAGCTCTCTGGGCATCATGGGTAAAATAACAAGGGATAAAAGAACGCGTACTTCACCTAATCAGAAACAAATAACTAAATCTCCCTTGAAAATCAAGCCTTTCCTGTCCCGCCCTTTTCTTTTCATTTATCTTTCACTGGTGGGATTTTGAAATTACCATTCTATAGGCAGACTGTGGTACCGGCCTTCCTCGCATTGTATTTTGTATAACTGTTGCTGACCCTGACAGAAGATCTCAAAACTTGTTTAGGTATGAAGTTGGTAAATGATCCTATTGTTTGGGTGGTGGGGGTGGAGATGGGGTGGGAGCAGAGGGTTTATCTAGCCAAAAAAAAAAAAAAAAAAAAAAGAGGAAAATGCACCTTAACCAGGCTCAAATTAACTGAAATGGATCAAAGTAAACAGAGACATCTAAAAGCTTTTGTAAGTTAAAAGTGGCTATCTGTTGCAGGTCTTGCCTCATTAACTGCTGATTGAAGCTCTGCTTGGCCCTCTGGGATACCTAACACCCCAGGCCTATCACCAGATGAACCCCGGTTAGGTGCTTTTGCCTTTCCCTGCGTTGCTTTGCACAGCTCCTTGACCTCAACCTTCATGCAAATGTTTATCCTTCCTACCAGGCAAAGGGAGTAAAGGGAGAATCTTGCTGGGAATGTCACTTCTAGCCAATGAGGACTTGCTGGAAAAGAGAAATGGAAGGCAGAGTTGTGGTATCTCTGCAGATCTGTATTCTGAAAGGTAGACTTGCAGTTCTGCTGTTTTAAATAGAGCTTCTGCACAAGAATATGTAGGGGAAAGAGAGTCCACAGTTTGCTTTTCCCTTAGGTGTTGGCCTCATTTCCATATGTGAATGGTGAAAGGTGACGATTAGGCCATATGCTTTAAGATACAGATATCTCTTGGCTCCCATGGTCCCATCCCTTCAGCAGGCCATTCAGCTGGGACAGGGAGCTGAAACTGAGAGGGTTGTCTAGGGGAGGAAGAAAGAATCGTGCTGGGGGTGACTTGTGGGGGGAGGGAGGAGCGGGGCTCTTTGAGTAGGACCAGATAGGTCTCTGTGTAGAGTAATATTACAGCTCTTTCTCTCATAAACAAGCTGCATGCCTGCTTCTAAAGACCCATCTGGCATAGCTTTGAGAATGGCAATAATTACAAGCTGATGATGGACATGGAAAAAAAGCCCTGCTGAGCTAACTCATAAGGAAGTACAGGCCAGGACTGCAGGGAAATTACAGGCTGAAAACCTTTCTAGTTTAGGCCTTTTGGTGTTCTTAATCACAGACTTTAAATGTTGTAATAAACACTGTTGCATTTTATTGACCAACTCCCATGACAGGCAAATCTTTTTCATTTTATTTTATTTTTACCATTTGCTCTTTGGAAAGCTGCTGAGCAGTGTCTGTCTAGGCCATGACAATAGGTCTTTAATTTTTTTGCTTATAGGAAAATTAGGAAAATGGGTTGACTTTTATTTAGTTAATAGAAATATATAAACTTTTTCCTTAAATTGCTCTCTGCATTCTATGGATCAGATGGACTCTCAGACTCAGTGCTTGGACTTTAGCTGTATAAGATATGGTTTGGCTGTTTCAATCAAGAAAATTGAAGGGGTAAAAAGAACAAACTTGGGAAGAATAATCTATAATTCTGTACAATCAAATAGTGTTTATTATATAGAAACAAGTAAAAATCCAAGTTAAATAATATACTGTTAGGTTCTGGACTTGTTTGTGGAGATGATCTTTATTTCAGGGATGAATTTGACATTGAAAGGATAATCCTTCTCAAAGTTTTAGAGCCTAATATTTTACAAGTGGATCTAAGACATTTTGTCCTCTCAGACATTTTAGATCATTTGATGGAGCAAATGTTTTCAGGAAATCTTCCTAGGAAGAACAAAATAGAAACACTAGAAATTTCCTTTCCTCAGAAGTATGATTAACCTCAAAATCTATAGGTTAAATGTCATGGCAAAATTAGTCTTGAATATAATGTTACCAATTGCTGTTATAATGAGATTGTGATACCTAATGTGGAGTTTATTCTACCTCAACACGTTACCAGTTTCCATGAAAATAATTTGATCTTCATTTTATACATTTTAAAAGTCTGAGGTTAGAAATGCTGAATAATGGTATGAATTGGGATTTTTTTGTGATCTAATTAACTTACACAAATAAGTCCTTGTTCATAAGATACCTTTATGGATTTTACACCAGAGCATGTAAAGTTCATTATTCTTTAAGCACTAGATACTGCTTTTGTAACTTATTTTCAAATCCTTTTCTTCTTTGCCACAGTTTCTCATTCATACTCCTTAAAGCCTTGTATTTTATTCTTTGTGTTTTGCATACAGTCTTGGCTATCCCAGATGGATTATTTAGTTCTGTCCTTTTGCATTTGATTACTTGTTCAAGGACATAAAGTTTTGGGGTCTATGAAGTTAAAGCAATGAAATGGTTGTGCAATGGAAATTTACCAATATAAACTCACTCTCTTGTCCTTTCATAAGCATTGCTTTACCTGAAGCTCCCTTGTCAATGAGAAATTATTTCTTTATATCTAACTGTCTCTTTTCCTATACAGGCTGGAATTGTTCCTAACAAAAGAAGCATGAATTGGTGGAAACTATATATTAAATGCAAGACTATTTGTCTAGTTTTCATTAGGTTGCTGAGTGAAAAGCCTTAATTCCTCTCTTTTCCCAAGGTACTCAGATATCCATGAAGGCCCCCTCATCTCACACTATCATTTCTCTCACTGGGCACAATCCAGCTTTAAAGAATTCAACACTTACTGGTCTTTAGAGAACTGTCAGCAATGACAGCAACCAGGGACACTGACATGTCTTATTGTTTACAAAGGATGAGCACAACAGGGCCTCTCGGATGACTTGATAAAGCCTTGCAACTTCTCTCTCCCTGATTCTGGCCTCTCTGGGCCAGCTGCCTTTTCATGGTCAGCTAAAGACACAAGTATCAAAACTTGATCTAAACACCCACAAGTCAGCAAACACAGCCTGCCAAAGATAAACTAGGGCTGCTCAAGGTTGCTTTGTAAACAGTGAAAACAGAAAACAAGAATATCTCAGTCCCTGATTCCTTAATGCATACAGTTTTCTTACGTACTTAAAATTTGATGGAAAAAAATCCTGAAATACCAGTAAAGTAAGTTCATGGATTATTATTATGGTCTTGAATATTTAATCTCTTTTTCTCACTTTAGCATCCCTCCATTCCTCTAGAAATACCAGCCAATGTTGTAGTTAAATTAAGTTCAACTTTTATTTGTCGTTGTTTTGTTTTGTTTTTAGGTATTCTGAACATACTCTTTTCTGTTTAGGGAATCCTGAAATGTCTTAGAAATTGTATAAATGCACATGCTTTTCTTCATTCCTACTTTGTGAAGAACTTTCTTATCAGGAGAGGGATGACCCCGGGAAGTTGAAACTCCTTTCCTCCTTTCCTTTTGCTGCCATTCAGCACTGAACAAATGGAGGAAGAAAGGAAAGTTTCATGTGTTTATGTTTCCCTTGTGTCAATGCTTTTGTTAAATGGTATATATCCTAACTCCACCAGCTGGTGGAATTTAGTAGTATTGTCTTCCTTAACTTCTTTGTAACTGATTGGGACAATGCTGTTACCTTCTAAAGGTGCTAGGCCAGTCCCAGAAATGAGCTCTTCCAAGGTGATTGGACAAAAGATTTTACAAGAGGGCTTTTTTCCCCCTTGTTTCTCCTTTCTTACAGAAATGACATTGTTGAAAATAATGTACGCCACGGTCAGTAGAGCAGAGCACCTTTTTTAATTTTAGTAATATGAAGGCCACATCAGTCACAAACACTGTAGCTTGGTGTTGTCATAGAAAGGGATTTAATCTTGATTATGAGGCAGAATCTTCCTGGTCTCTGCTAACAATCTTCTCGGCTATTTCTGAACAGTTCTTGTAAAATGTATGCCTAATTTTTACCAAAGCATTTGTCTGTAGAATTGGCTGCTTATATTATAAATTACTGCTTCATAGCTCTTGAGTCTCAGAGTGCAAGTAAAAGTGGCTACTCCCTTTTTACAGATGGTGAAACTACAGTTTTTGGAACCATCTTGCTCTATGGGATACAGTATGAGTGATATCATGAACCCAGGGCTATGTGCTTTCAACTTTGCTGTTTTCTCCTATGAGCCCACTTTGAAGATGGAGGCACAGTTCTAACTGGGACACTCAGAACAGAAGGCGCATTGGTAGAGGCTCTGACAGTGATAAGCAGTGGAATGCAAAACTGCAAACTTAACCGCTATCTGCAAGCAATAACACCATCTGAAAACACTGGAAACAATAGAGCAATGTGGCTAGGAAATGATACAGAAGAAGACCGTTCACTCCAGGTCTGTGTTTGAGCCTATGGAATTATTGAATACTATTGATTCTGATGGTGACTGTACCTTTCTGTACCACCTTGATCTGCTGGGGCAATTTCCATCCTAAACAAGTTAAGTGCATTTTTGTGATTTGATAGGCTAAAGTGTTAACTCTTGTTGAAATATCTATATTTGGAGTTACTTGTAGATATGGCACAAATACAGTCTTTTCTATACACAAAGATTAACTTTCTTGAAAAATTATCCAAATAATTTATTCTCTCATCAGACCATCATTTTAGAAATAATTTTTCACTGGTACCAGGTACAGAGTAGATAAAGATTTGTGCTCATATGGGATGCATTCTGTAGAGGTCTCCATGTATAGATGGGACCTACCAATGCTACTTCTAGCAAAATAATAATGCTACTAGTAATCATCAGAAAGAGGACTTCGTGGTAAATCAAGGCTCAGAAAGTGATATGCCATGCAAGGGATGTAGTATTGTATTGTTAGCCTTTCTTCTCAAGCTCAACTACACTAGCTTCCTGTTGCTTCTTCTCTGGTCTGGCTGTGGCATTCAGATATTTGTTCAGTCCCAGGTTTTGTTTGTGTGTTTTTGGCTTGAGTAATTGTGTAGCTTGAGGTCCTTCAACTATCAGCTCATCTTAAGTCCTTGTGTCATTTTCAAGGCTGGGTTTCTTTCTTTCTCAAATAGATTCATTGGCCTGCCTGCTTAGCTTTAGCACAGTCCAGGAGTCTATCTGCAGAGGTACGAGACCGTGAGATCTGCTAACATGCAAAACGAAGATAAAAGCATTTAAAAAAATGTCTTCCTGTGTATGGGCCTGCTTTATAATAAACCAGAACAGTGCATGAATTAAGATGTTGTTGAAATGCCTGAGTGTCTCTGCCCTTTTATTACATCCAGGGTGATGAGGTCATGGCTTACTGTTTAGCTTATATGGTGCAATTAAGAGATTCATTTCTTAACGTGATTCATCTCAGGAAGAGTTGACTTAAAAGTTTTAGGGTAGAGACAGAAAGATGTTGGAAAATTATGATTTTCTTTTGGAAGTTTGAGTTCGTTTTTTCATTCCAGGCAAGAATAAGAACTGTAATTAGTCTGTCTCAGATTTCTTAGTAGCAGGGAATTTGATTACTTAATGCCAATAGGCTAAGGAGACGGTTTTACTTCTTGGCTTTTTTTTCCCTTTTTGGAATGAAGGCAAAAATGTGAACTAAATATTTGTTTTATTATGATATCATTAGATCTCTGTGTGTAGAGCTATTTAAATGAAACAGTATCTCAGATGCGTGTGTATATATATAACATGTATTATACTTATATATTTATTATATTTGTATTTTATATATTATATATATCATTTTTTTATTGTGGTGTTTATCTGTTGAGCCTTGAATGAACCCTTTTAAATGTGGCACTTAAGTCTCTACTGCTGAAAAAGATGTGGTCTCTCCATTTGGTCAGGATGGTAGTTCTCAATCAGAGTCAAACCCTTCACAAGTATGTGTGAATTTAGAAATGTTGAGAAGCAATGGATTAGGTCATCTCTATTCTTTTATGAAAGATGTATTCATTGTCCTCAGTTTGGGTGACATTTATTGAGGTTCCCTCCTTCCCACCAAGTCTTCTTGATTGTTATTCTCAACTTAATCTTTCATCCATGCTTGGGACCCAGGACCATCTTTAGAGGGATTAACTACTGTCTCTGTTCTTTCGGAAAAGATGGAAAATTCCACAATAGTGAATACAAGTCAGATTGGGACAAACATTATAACAAAGGGGTAAACAAAGTGTTATGTGTGCTTTGAGGAGGAAGCAATCTGCTTTGCCTTGGAATCAGATAAGGCTTCCTCGAGGTGTGACATTTGAATTAGTCTTTAGAAGAGAAGCAAGATTTGAATAGATGAAGCTAGAAGAAAAATACAGAGTTCTAGAAGTGTGAAAGTCCATGACATGATCTGAGAAAGGAGGTGAGTCTGTTTTGGGTAGAGCATTAGCTGTGTGTGAAGAGAAGATGGCAGGTAAGTCTTGAAGTATAGAACAATTTCAGTTTATTAGTAGCCTTGAATACTATGCTAAGAAATTTGGCCTTTATTCTAAAAATATCCCAGAAAGCTAGTAAAAACTTTTGGACTAACAGGGTGTGCCATGATTATGACTGTACCTAAGAAAGGTAACTGTTAGGTATGTGAAAGAAGACTTGGGGCAGAGAGAAAGCAAGTGGTGACAGTGGATTCATTGGGAGCTATTACAATAACCCAAGTATAGATGACATGACATAGGGCAGTGACAGTAGAAGCGGAAGTGAGAGTGTAATCCAAGAGACATTCAGAATCTAGAATTGGATGTGGCGGGATACACAAATGACTCTGAAGTTTCTACTTCAGGTGGTTGGTAAATAGAGAAATCATGAGCTGAGATAAGCAAATTTAGGAGAAGGTTTGAAGGAGAAAACAATGAATGCTTAAAGTGATATTTTTAATACTTTGATTATATATAACATTTCTTTCTTTTTTTGAAGACAAGCTTGTTACAGTTATTTGTTCTAAATTCCATTATTAGAATTATACCCTATTTTGCTTTTGATCTAGGATCTTGACACTTTCTGATTCCTCAGAGGAGGAGAAGAAAAGGTATATTTTCTTTTTGTCACTTCTGAACATATTTCTGTTTTACCCTAATCTCAAGGTATTTCTGAAGAGTATCTTGAGCCTTTCTTGAGATAGACTCTTTGACCTAAATCCCCTTCCTCCGGCCATACTCTTGAGGATGAGGTAATTTGAAATCCTTAAAAATGCTTATAGTATTCTCACAGTTAGACAGAACTGGCCTTTATAAGGCTAAACTTGGAGCCAAAATGGATTGTTGGATCACATATCTCCTGCCAGTTATGAAGCTGCCAAATTCCAATCCAGTGGGTGGAAATGGACACCAGCCCTGGAGGAAGTGTTGGCTACACATGGGCATCTGCTACCTCTGCTGCTTCCTCTCCTTGAGAAGGAAGGAAACCGTGGGCTTTCCTAGACATTTTTCTTGTTCTTTTAACACAGGGGAACTGAAGAGTCTTGGAGTTTGGATAGTGAACCTAAAGCTGGAGGGGTTTCCAGAGAGCAGACAGTTCCCATCTCCGAACTGTTGTGACTTTCTTTCTCCACCGCTTTTCCTGTGCTGTACAACTTATTCCATCTCCAGAATTCTGGTGCACAGTGTTAGAAAGTCTTAGCCGAGAGCCTGGAGTTCAAAGACAATGCAAGGCTTCAAGGTGGAGACACCAAAATGGAAGACAGGGACTGTACCACTGTGCTTTCTTCCTGTAAATGAGATGTAATTTATATAAATATTCAAACTCTTTCCTAACTCATTTCTTTATTATATTTGCATATCACATATCCAATGACTGGTCCTTTTCAAAGGTAGTGAAAAGTGTTACCAAAATTCCAAATATCTACTTTTCATCTGATAAAGCCATTCTGAAGTTTGCCATATGAATTTGGTTTGGTTATAATTCCCCGAATTAAATATTTAAAAATCCCAGGCAGCAAATTCAGCTCTGAATCTCTGGAAAACAGTGTATAATGGGTGGATCTAATTAGATTGTGAACTTAAGGCACCATGTGGTTTGTATAAGCATATTAACAATTTATTCAGGACACTTTGGGTCCCAATTCCCACCCAAGAAAATGGAGGATATTATGCTTCCTTTTTTTCCCCAAGTTGTGGCACAAAATTGCTTCTCCAGTTTTGATCCCTTTGATTATTTCAGCAGGAATGGATAAGAGAAAATAACTCTTCCAAAAGTACATAAATATGAGTCTTTCCTGCTGATAGTAGCCAAAAAGGATGTATTAAACGCCTACCGTATACCCTGTACATTGATGGGTGCTGTGTGGAACAGAAAGAAGAAACAGGGCCCATAGAAGATCATTTCTGAACAGGGAGGAAAGGGCTGGAGCTGAGGAAGGGTGAGAACTGCTCACCATAATTTCTTTGCTAGGCTCTGATCCCTTGAAGACCAAGTGGAGGGGAAAAGCTCAGAAGAAAATCACATTGTCAGCCACCCTCCCCTTTTAGAGATGGAGATAGCAGGGGTGGGGAAAGGATAGACATGGGGTGGCAGACTTATTTTCAATAGACTGGCTTTAATTCTCCACAGTCGTGAGTTTGAGGGCAGCAATGCAAAGGGTGGCTTATTATTTTTTGATGTTAGCTTATAAGCAACTTTGACAGCAAAGTCCTCCTCCTTTCCGTCTTTTTAACTCTCCATGGTATCCCCTCTAAAGGCAGCAGTTAAGTTCTGGGGTCCAGCCCTCGAAGAGGCTGATAATCTCCAGACATGTCCACAGACACTTGTAAATTGAGAGCCGAATCCTCTGTCAGACACATTTTCCTGGTCAAATCATGCCTGTCCCACCTAACTGATACTGATAGTCCTGGGAGCGGTTCTGATGCCAGCCTGTACTGAACTCCTAGATGTGAGCAAACTTTCTTAAAGGGCAGTTTGGGCTAAAACTTGACCTTTCGGAGCTTTGGAAGGGGGGCAGGGGAGCAGAGGGTTGCTGGGGAAAGAGAGATTTCCTGGTTATTGCTACAGGGAGTCTGTTTACTTGCCTTCAAGGGTCACAGCCATCTGAATGGGCTTTTCTGGCTCTGCTCTTGGGTTTGGTTTCAGAGGACCTGGTCCTGTGGAATTCCGCTCCCGGTTGGCCCTCCCCTTACTCTGTTAGGCATGGGACTTTTATGGTTCAAGCCTTCCCCAGGAACACTGCAGCTTGCTTGCAAGAGCAGCAATTGGAAAGGCCGTTTTAAGTGGAGTTTACTGTTGTTGTATAAACCTTCATTTAAAATTGACTATAAAATGTTTCTGAACCTGCCAAACACACATTAAAATATTTTGCTCCATTTATGCCTATGTGTAACATTTGGTTTCTAAAGAGCTTTAATCAAGTAATCTTCAAGTAGGAAGTTATTCATCTTTATTGCCAGTCGGTTCTCAGTGGTGGTCGTGGCAACAATCTTTTTATTGCTTCTGTGTTTAGTTGTTCTTTGACATGATAGAAGTCAGCTGCAGTTCAATGAGCTAACTATTTGTGCAACTTAATTGCTTGCTTCCTTCAATACATACTCAATTTTTCCTTTTATGAGCAGGGCTGTTGGAAAAATTAAGCTTAGGGATATAGCCATCCACTGTTAATTAACCTCCTTCCCAAACACATTAGTAAAATAGGTCAAATAACTGCTGAGCGCTGAGTGTGCTGTTCCCAAGGTCCTCCTCGACTGAGAAGTGAATCCTGTATTAAGTGAACAAATGTTGGAACTTTGAACATTTTCTGGAAATAGTGATGACGTAAGAGTAATGCTTTATAACCATTCCCTGTTGCACCAGCTTCCCGAAGTTGAATATATTGTTTGACTTTGTCTAGTTCTACTGTAGGTTTAGCTTGTTTTGTGTTACATCAACATTAAGAGAAATAAAAGGCAGTGGCAGCCTCCTTTTTTGCTTTCTAGGTTATTGCTTGCTTTTAAAGGGGCATCCTAAATTCAGCTTTCCCTTTACATAGTGACCATCACTGTTATTTTGACTCACAATTCCTAGAACAATCTGAATCTTGTGAGGACATATAAACATTTGTGATGAGTATAAAAATATGCTCAGTGAGGTAACTAATCTATCAAAATAGATTTATATAGAGCTCTTATAATTCCTCTCCATGTCAGGTTATATTCAGATGGAAAAATCACGTTAATTGCAGTGGTGAAGGGCCGACTGGAGCTTTGCCAACTTGACAGAAAATATTTTGAAGTTTATAGACTTAAAAAGAAAAAACAAACAAAAAAAGGAAAATGTAACAGTTCCTGAATTTGTTAGAAGGCAGAAAAATGTCAGGGTTCAGTTTATACTTTTAGAAAGAGGAAAGCAAATACAAATAAAATTAAAATGGGAGGATATGCCAGTTCGAGCTCAAGGCTAAAGATCACATTTGTGATCTTTATCCTTTCTGTAGTTTCCGTGTTTAGCCTTTAATTGGGAAGGACTGGGGAAAAAGAAAGAAACCTAACCAAGTCCCCAAATAAATCCTAAACGGTTAAATACAGAAGCTTCTTTTCTTTGAAATTATTACTCAGTTGCAATCTAAATCTTGCAAGTATTTTTTATTTAGGTAGAGAATCTATATTTCTGAAATCATATGCTCTGATAAAATCATTACCGAATAATGGTTGGTTCAGTACTCATCCAAGCTTTTAGTGCCTCCTGACTTGGGCGTGTTTTCTGTTTTGCACTTACAGTCAATGAGAAGCTTCTTGCAGCATCTTTTTTCCAATGTCACTTCAGAATATCTATGACATGGAATTGATGTTGAAATGGTAACCTTTGGGTGTCTTAGTTTGCCTACCAACTAGAGGGATAATGACCTTTTGCCAGTCTAGACTCCAGGGGCTAGTTAGGAGACTTGATTAGCTAATACTTCTCAGGAGCCTTGAAGCAAAAATGTTTTCCCTGTGTGCTACTTTGTCCTACAGTAAAGCTTGCAAGAATGACCTCATTCATATTCATTAGTTTTGGGTTTCTAAAGGTTCTCCTCTCTTATCTTTTGCCTGGCTGAGGCCTGAGATGCAAATGGCACATTGTTGACACATGGAAAATAGCTGAACCATCTGAAAGGTTGAGAATGGGAGGAGGGGCATTGTATTCACACATGCTTGTAGATGCTTTTGTGACTATCATTTGTGTGCTGGCTCTTAGATTCCAGGTTAAGGGAGGTGGGGCTGTAACTTTTGGTGGAGAAGGAACTGCTATGAATCAAAGTCAAGGGATTGAGTTAAAGCTTTATTCTCATCTAACCAATTATGATAGGGAAAAAGTAGAATCCTGGATTGGTGGGTACAAGAAAATAAAGAAATTTGGAAAAATTTTAATCGTTTATTTAGCCTTGCTCATCATTTTCTTTCTTCCTTCCTTTCCTTTCCATTCTCCTTCCTTCCTCCATCCTCCCCTCCCTCCTTCCCTCCCTCCCTTCCTCCCTCCCTCCCTTCCTTTCTTCCTTTTTTAAAAAATATTCTCTTTTTTAAAAAATATTCTCTTTTTTAAAAAATATTTGCCAGCCTGCATGAAGCAAATTGCAAATATTCAGTTTAACTTTTAAAATATTGTCTTTAAAATAGCCAGACTTTTGTCTCAGGTGAATATATTGGATCATATTAAACCTCCATGAATTGGTATCTCACTCATCTCGTTGATTCTTTTATTATTTCTTAAGCGTATGTTCCTGTGGCTTTTCTAGCAGTCATTGATTGACTTTAATTAAGTAAATTCCAGAAAGGAGAGCTGGGAGCCATGGAGATACTTCCTATAACCAGCAGGTGGCATTGTGGATACTACAGTGGTAAAGAAACGGATTTAGGAGGCAAAGATGAAAGGGGGAAAACTGGGATAATGAGATAACTTAAGCTTGTCTAAAGATCTTTGGGAGGTTAACAGGGCATCTCGGAAAGCTATAAACCAGTTTCTGAATGTGGAAGGTTGCCATGGATCGGCCTTATAAGAATATTTTCTCTGATCTTTAAAGTCTTTTTTCCAGCTGTATCAATTGATATCTGTTTAAATTCTATATATGTGTTATTGCCCAGAGTTAAAAAACAAACTTGAAGGGAAGATTTTTAGGGAATTTTAGAAATCAATATTTACTCATATTCTAAAACTGCAGAATGTATTGAATAAAATGGAACTCAAGCTTTATGTGTTTGTAATATAAAACTACGTTTCATGCTCATAGAATATTAACTAGGGAAACAGGTTAATTTGAATTAGTTATATTAAAAAGGCAGTGAGGAGGACATTTTCCTGACCTCCCATTAGCCTCTGCATTCTCAGTCATCTATGACTCACTTTTCTTTAAAAAAATTATTTGGAAAAGAATTCTGTAAATCAGTTTTTAGAAGATACTTTGCTGTGTGTGGGTAAATTTTTGCTTCTTTGGAAGTTTATATAGTGCTGCATTTAGGTAATCAAGTTGAGTAAAGAGATAGCAACAATTATTTACTTCCAGATGAAGCCTTCCTGAGATAGCAGGGATTCTCCAAACTTCCGGGGCTCTCTTGTGAGGGTAGAGGCTTGTCTCTTTTTTCCTAAATCAGAAGGGAACTCCTTTTGTAGCTTAGACCAGAGGCAGATGGAGGGCCTGGGAGGAAGTGTAACTTCTCTCAATGAACATTTCCTAAGCTGAGGCCTCTTGGGAACATGAGCCTTTCTACCAGAAATGTAGACTTCTCTCCCTGATAAGTTTCTGCTCTCTGGGGTTCAAGTTAGGGATATTTGGAATACTTTTTCTCTCTGACCCCAGGGCTAGAACGCATGGGTATCCCAATGGTGGTAGAGACCATCTTCTAAGGGGAGAGCCGAAGGGGTTGTGAGCATGTGGGTGCCGGGCCAGAAATCAGTATTGGGTGGATCATCACATCCTATGTGAGGACAAGGAACCAGGGGTGGAGGCGGCAAGAAGAAGAGTGAAGCTAGATTTAGGACAAGGTGGCAGAAATCAGTACCCAGGAGTGGCAGGATGGGATCTTAGGGGCCAGTTTTAGTGGCTTTGACCTCTTGTCCAAGTCCAGGACCTTACATGTCCAGTCTCCCCAGTGCAGCGGGAGCTGAGGCAGGCAGCTGGCTGAGTTGCTGAGGGAGGATGTCATGAGTGGTCTCTCCACATGACTGGAAAGTCTGACCAACTGAGGGGACCTGGGAATGGAAACCAGTTTACTGTATATTCAGAAACAGGGATATTTCTGATTCACCAGGGCAGGCTCCTCTCTTATTTCTTGGAACAGATTGCTCTCTTCTGAGCCTGGAGCCTGGGCAGTGCTTGAGCAGCAACGAGGAGCATAAGTTTCCTGTCACTTCCTCTTTGGCAGGTTGTGTCTGCAGACACTGGCTCCCATACCCCATAATTACTTTTTCACATTTTTTAATATAGTAACACATGGTTGGGCTTGTGGTGGGGGAACCGAGTGATGCCTCCAGGCCATGAACACTATAAATAACTTCAGGGATCCGTTTTATATGGTTAGGGAAGGAAGCAGCTTCTTTCTTAAGAAATAGCTCCAAGCAAAGAAGCAGGGCTTAGGAACAAATAACTTATTTTCAGGAGCCCCTTTGCCTTTTTCTCTATAGGTTAGAAATTTTATTGGTATTAATTTTTTTTCTCACCATCTGTTATACCATTTTTTATCTTAGAGTGGTTATTGCAGCCATCTTGTCATGTAGAGAAAAGTATACATGTTTTGTTTATGAATGTGAAATGTAAAGCTATCAAGTCCATTATCCAGGGTTAGCTTCTGACTGTGAACTCCTTAACAGGCAGCCATCTGCTTGTGTACGTGTTGACTGAAGACCCATATTGTCAGACGGGACTACAATAAGCAATCTAAAATCATTCCTTATGACTCTGACAAAATTTTTAAACCATCTAAGACAGCCCAAACTTAGAGCTTCCTGGGAATAGAAAATTAGGACATTTGTTGTAGAATCCAGTATTTACCATTCTACGTTGGCAAGAATTCTTCCTTTCATCTAAACTTCCAATGTATTTTAAATTTTTTGCTTCCTGTTTATTGACTGGGAGGTTGACAACAGCTGATTAAGATTACCTTTCAATAATTGCCTTTTATATATTTCAATGGCCTGGTCTCTAAAATTGAACATAACTTAGTAATTAACACTTAAATAAAATAAACACTGTTTTCTATTAAGTAGAAATCTAATAGAAAAATTCCTAGATATAGCAGAAATATTGCAAAAACACTTTGTAGGTTTCACTATAGTCTATCTGCTGTAGTTTAACTCGTACTTGTACAAATCTAATTCTCACAATTCTCTTCTGAAGCAGAGCAGGTAGTTTGGATTTTCTTTGCATTGTGTATAATGTCTTTATATAATCTGTTTACATTACAGAAAGGCAAAGACACTAGCTCAATAAAGGAGATATAAAAGTGACCACCACTGTCCTAGGCATTAAAATGCTTTGTTTCACTCTTAGCAACATTAAGTCACTGAAATAAAACGATGTCTGTAGGTAAATGGGGCTCATTTTACCTCGTGGAGCCTTTGTAAGTATCGCACAGTCAGTTTGGGACCAGGGACTCAGATTGTGGTGAGAGGCAAGTCTGTGGGACTGGGCAAGGGGCAGTGAGACCATTCCCAGGGGAAAAGTAGGAGGAAAACCAAACTTCGTAGTGCTTCATTGTTCTGGGTCAGTATTTGCTAAACTCACAGGGCACCTGGCACTGTGTTCCAGGTTTCCAATCTGACAAGCAAAGATGGAAATTTCTCTGTTGCAAAAGGAAACTTCATTTTACTTCTCTCCTGGAAATGTGTCTTGTAGACATCAGAGGGCTTAACCTGCAGGGCCCCTAGCTCATGTGTACAACCAGTGCTGTGGTGTTTGTGTGCGTGATGAGTCACAAAGTGACTGTGGTTGGATTGTCATCCTCAATAAATGATGCCGTTTGATAATTTTATTTTAGAGACTTCTCTAGTGCTGAGACTCTGATAGAGCATATGTTTTGATGTGGTGTGCTGACAGCCACAATATCTGTCAAAAGGAACTATGATGGATTAAATAGCAGAGTGCTTTTCTCTGATGATTAGCAGCACGTATAAGGGAAAAATGCTTGTATTGTTTCTTGGGCCCTATCCCCTGAACCTCTGCACAAGGCCCTATTGGATAAAGTGGGCTGGCACCAGAACTGCAAGTTCTTGTTAATCATACCTGCCTAAAAGGTCCTAACACAAACAATACCTATTATAAAGTCTGCCCTTTACAAACATATTTCCAGAAAATACTTGTACCTGTTCTCTGCCATGCTACATTTTTTGAGATGATTACATGCTTATGCTAGGGAATGGCATTTCGCCAAAAACAGAGTCGACTTGCTGGAGTTTCAATAGTGCTCATTATGAAGGAGAAGAAGTTTCTATTCCTACCCCTGGAAGGAAAAAGCCACTCACAGATAAAGTGTATGATATGATTACCATTGCTTTAGATAACCACAAGTATTACTTCCGACATGATAAGGGATTGTTTTCTGTCTCGATCATACAGAGCTTGGCTCAGCCCTTTTAAAAAGTGGAGGCATTTTTGAAGGCCACTTGATCAGTTTGGAAGCTGTGGGAGTGTGAGGTTGCCATGCAGATAAAAATCAACCCTGGTTTCGGCTACCACAGCAATTGCAGTGAGGGGCGGTAGACGGTGGGGGTGGGGGGGCTTAGGAGGTTTGGAAACGGGAGCAGAAGGCCCTAGTGCCTCTGGCAAAGTGATTTAGAGGCCTTGTGAGCAAACATCATGCAGATCAGGTTCTGTTAGCTGGTTCCTTTCATTGTGCCAACATCGTTCGGATTAAGTTCATCGAGAGAGCTGGAATGCTCAGCTTCTCAGAAAGGTGTAGCAACGAGGCAAATTTACCTTTAAACAGTCAAGCAGGAGTGTTAGCTCTCAGTACCTGATTTGGTGGAGGGGATGTGAACATGGAAGTTATAGGACTGATGAGAATTTAATGAATTAAGTTGCAGCAAGGGAATTATGGGTATGTTCCTGACAACTGGGGTGCTATGCAAGCACAAGTATTGTTTTCCTCTTTCAGTAGCCTTTGGTGGGGAAACCAGACTAGAGGATAAAACTCTAAGTTGAAGAACATTGTAATTATCAAAAGGTAAGAAATGGTAGTTACTCCTTCCTGATACTTTGACAAGTAGCTAATGGATGGATTGTTGACTACAACTTAGTATTCAGAGGGGGAAGATCAGAGTAAAATCTGAGGATTTAAATTAAGTCCAAAGGCTGGGATGGTGTTTGTATGTATACATGTAAGCATGTATGTATGTGTGCATGTAGTCAAAAAGAAAAGCTCCAATTTGAATATTTAGTCATTTCCAAGAAGCATCCAGAGATCAAAAGAGACCAGATGTATAGAAGAGGCTCCTTCAAATGGAACGGGATGGGTATTTTGATGCATTTTGTAAGTATAAGAAAAAAGTTTAAGCATAAGTATGCCTACACAGTATACTTATACCGTGTAAGTATAAGAAAAAAGAACAGGGGATTTAATTTCTCCAGCTTTTCCACTTTTGTTCCTATGGTTGCTGATACTACACCCTGTGGAATTGCATTTTTATGATCTCCTGGTACTACCATTGGTAGACAAGGGTGGAGAGCAGGGGAATTTTGCCTATATGAACACTTGTTCTGGCTCATTTTTAATACTCAGGATGGCACTCAAGAGGTTAGTTCTCCAAGAGGAGAAAACTCTGTTTGAGTGGTAATGGGGGAAAGCTATGCATCCCCCGTAACTTGGTATCTTCAATTTTCTGTCCTTTATGGGAGACTTCCCTTTAAGTTTGGGAACTTTTCTCTTTGATAAGTAGGGATGTGATTATTTCACTTTTGGCAAAGTGCTTGGGGATTATCCAGATGGAAACGCTATTTAAGGGCCAGGTATTAGGGTTTAGCCTTTTAAAAATGAAAATATCCGCAAATGAGCTTTAGTTGTGTTTCTCTTACAGTCCTTGGTATAGGAATTGCCAGTGGTGGAAATATGGGCTCAGAGGTTTCTGGGTATGGGCCAGAAACCATGGGTAGCAGAGTCTCCAGTCAAGGGCTTGGCCAACAAAGCTGCTATATACCTTTTTTCATTGTTAGCCCTCTCTTTGGTGCCTAGACTGAAGCCTGTATTCCTAGGTTTGTATTGGAATTAGGGCTCCCCCAGCATCCTACCTGCCTGTCACATGCCAAGTTTCCTGAGGGTTTTTGTATTGGGAGACCCTCTGACCTTAGGGAATCAGGAATTTGAGAAGACCCTTGGTTGTGTGGCTACCTAAATGCCATTATGAAGTGGGTATAACCCCCATGGAGTTAGTCTTAACTAGTCAGCTCTCAAGTTCTTTGTAAGTTATATTTCATCTGTCTATTTCAAAAAAGGGATCTTGCTGGACATCATTCTTGTCACTTTCCATTGTATCTTTAAACTTCAGCTCCTGGAGTTTTCCCAGCTAGAGACAGGGACTCCCTCACTTTCTTGGGAGGGGTTCAAGAGCTCACCCTACTCCAGGGTTAAGGCAGATTTGCTGTTGTTGCCGTTGCTGCTTTCTTTTCAAAGTACCGCAGGTCACATGATGACTTCCAGGCCCAGATGGGGAGATGATGTGGATAAAAGTATTTAGTAAGAGATCAAAAACTGGGCTGCACTTCTAAATGGCTTCCCTTTTAGAAAAAGCACATTAGCCTCTCACCCAGATGCGGTTGTGGGTAACTGTCAATACGGCACACAGGTGGCACAGTTATCTGGCCATTTACTGCCTGATGCCTTGGCGACTGCTGCCAGCCCTTCAGAAATAGGAAATGACTAATGATGTGGTGGAAATTATGAACCAGGATTAATAAAACTTGAAAAGAAACAGCCTTCAGTTTTTGATCCCCCTTAGAGGAAGTTAAGTCTAAGCCCTAGATTCTTTTCCCTGAGGTGTTCTTCTGATTTCTTCTGATTACTTGGCTGTAGTGGGAGTCTAGGCTAGAGCTGGGAACAATGAACCAGATGGTGCAGGAAGCAAAGCACTGCTCCCCATCACTGAAGGTCCAGACACATGCACGGCTCTGCACCCCATCTGTGAAGAGTTCAGTTAAAGGAGCCACAAGCACAGAATAAAGATTTAATTTTTAAAGATTGAAATTTTGTGCCTGCTCATGAAGAACATTCTGGAAAAAACTTCATTCACAACCTGAGTGATTTCTATACTTTGTCATTAAAGATAGTTGTGGGAGTCTGACAAGGTTTCAGGAATTTGACATTTTTCTTTTTAGTTTGGGAATCAGAATGCCTTTTCCTTATGACCCATGGTCAGGCGTTTTCAGCAATACTCTAGGCCCGTGTTCTATCCCTCTTCTTTCTTGCCCTCACATTCTCAGGCTCCTCTGTTCCACGTGGGAAAATGCCAAATAGGCAAAGGGAGAAGTGTACATTTTTTGTTTTACAGATGATGAAGTAGGTTAAGCCGGTGTGAGGTATAGTGAAAAGAAAACCAAACTCTGCATAAGGAGACCTCAGCTCTAAGCCCCTTTTGGTTGCATGACCTCTGGGAAGCCCCTTCAAGCTCTCTGAGCCCAAAGGTGTCACTTTTATGATGATGGGTCTTAACCAGGTATCTGCTAAGGTCTCCTCCCGCTCTCATTAAAACACATCTGTGTGTGCTCTTCTGCTCTGAACCAGTCTCAGTTCCCTTGTCTGAAGATACTGCAGTTTTCCCAAGAGCCTACCCTCTCAGCACCCGATGAGGAGTATCATGGGCAGGGCTGAGGGTAGGGCTGAAACACGACCATTTGCTGCAACAGAGTGTTGACACTTGGGTGACTCCTGTAGTAGAAAGTCTTAATATTGCTGCAGGTCCTCTGGTTAATAAGAAAACCCCCAGAAAGTATTTCTAAGACCTCTAAAGTCAAAATAGCTCTTGAATTTGCTCATTAAGGCCAACGGGGCCACAAAAAAAATCAAGCTAAACTGGCCACCAAAAGTTTTTGGTGAATCGAAGCATCCTTAAATCTCAAGCTATGTCAGGGTTGCCAGGATGTCTCTTGTGGCTTGGCAGGATATTGGGCAAATGTGGTGAACCTGAGTGCATGTGGATGAGAAAGTGTGTGTGTGTGTGTGTGTGTGTGTGTGTGTGCATGTGCGCGCGTGTGTGCCTGACAAATAAGAGAGAGACTTAGTAAAGAAGGTGCTGGTTTATAGCAAATTCATGTGAAGCTAAAAAGAGAGAAATAGCGTATGATCTTGCTTTATCCACCCAGCATCTCCTTCTGACCTGCTTAAGGTTTTATGAACTCCTTAATGCTAATACCAATAACTAACATTTCTTGAGTACTTACTATGTGCAAGGCAATCTTATAATGAGGTACTTAACTTCTTTGTGTCTCAGTTTCCCCATCTGTAAAATGGGGATAACCATAGAACCTACCTCCTCTGGTTGTTATAAGGATCAAATGGGTTAATATGGGTAAAAGGCTTACGGTTGTTGACAAAGACTAATGAGTTATAATAGGGAAAGTGTCAAAACAGAGCCTGGCGCATAGTATGTGCTCAGTAAGCGGTAACTTATTATCTCCATTTATGCACAGGGAAATGGAAGCTTAGAGGGGTTAATTAACTTCCCTGAAGTCCACAGCTGGAGGGAGTTGAACTCAGCGGCCTGACTCTGGAGGTTGACCCTCCATGTTCCTATTCTAGCCTTCATCAGCAATACTGGCCCTTGTTGCTAAACTTTGTCAAGTTAATGCTAGCTGGATCCTTGAGGGCCTTTGGAAAACAAGTTCCTTTAGAACCTGGTCCTCTAGGAGGAGGAATTAAAAATACTTTCTCCCACTCTATTTCTATCTCAAGGCCTTTTCTCTGGTGCCACCCTAGGACTGCGCTGGACCTGTGGCAGTTGTCCATCTCCAGGTCCTTGGGACTGGTGTGAGAGAAAGGATATATGTTTAAAATAAATCCTTAAGCTTCTTTTGGCTCTTGCTCCCAACTTCACATTCCTGTCAGTCAGCTTTGTGCAATAATGAAAACAAACGCTTTTAAGCAGATTTAATGGATATACAGTAGTTAAAATAAAGAGTATATTTTCCTCTTGCCTTATCTTAGCGATGCCATTACAAAATCAGAAGGTTAAAAAAAAAGTGGAACAAGAGGTGAGTGCCCAAATGTCAGTGAAAATACATTTCTTTGAATACATGCTTTATTTTGTTATCTAATGGCTGAGTCTTTACATTAGAAAGGCAGATGGATAGACCTGTAAGAGTTTTCTCAAATTGAAGACCTCCCTCCCTGGTTCCTGGGAAACTGCTGGCCATGAGGCTAGTGCTTCCTGCATTGATCAAGGCAATGAGAGATGGGAAAAGAGCAGGGGCAGATCTTTAAGCTTCCCTCATACTGTATGTCAGCTTACAAATGGTGGACGTTGCTGGGAGGGAAGATTGGGTCTCATGTAGCTGCTCAGAAGGGGAGTCCAGGCACCCTTCCCGGGCTGAGGGGGGACCATGCCTAAGGTGGGGGCCAAGTGGGGGTGAGGTGCCGAACAGCAGGGAAATTGCACTGTGGTCAGTCTCTCCTTTTATCCCTCTTCTCGTCTCTCCAGGAAGTCTTGAGAAATTTTACTCAGGGGAAATAGGATCAAGTGGGCTCTGAGGACAGCCTTGAAAGAGAAAGGATATACAGGATGGAAGAGAGAGCTTAGATGGCCAGTTGTTGCTAGACAGCCAGATCTTTGCCTTACGCTATGCTGGATGTGTGCACACAAACCACAGGTCTTCTTCAAGACCTTCTGGCAGTGCTTGCTGCCTCTAGTTCTCTGATGCCTGCCAAGGATTCTGATTTCCTTCGTAGCCCCAAATCCAGCTCTGGGCACAACTGGCTCAATTGCTGAACCTTCGGCCCAGTTCTGTGCTGAGGCCATGTGCTACTCTGGCTCTGCCCTCGGGTGCCTGTCCATCCTGCCCTTGGTTCTGGAATCCTGCTTCAGCATTTAGCTAAAAGGCCAGCCACCAAGTTTGTGGAACTGGACCTGCAGTGGCCCTGGTCTGCTGCTTTGCAGAGGTTTGCTTTTTTCCTGTTTGCCATCCCGGAGACATCCATGGTTGTCTCCAGGATGGCACTTGAAGGAGCCCAACAGGTCATTACAGTCACACAGGCAAACAAAGATCTTTTAAGAGAACAATCGTCGTTTGTTTCCCAGTTGGCATTTCTGGAGATTTAGCAGGATAATCTTGAATGTACGTCAGCAAGCATGAGCAGGAATCATCTTAATCCTTAACAGGGCATACAAATGAATTGGGAACTCGTGAAAAGTGTACAAAGAATTTCTCTTTCTCCTCCTGAGTTCCAGCTGTATGGGTGTTGGGGGAGGGGCACTTTTCCTTTGATGGAGCTACCTGCTACAGAGCGGGGGGGGTTCCGCTTTAGGGATGTTCTGGCCAAATGCACATGCCCTTTTCCTGAAGAGAGCTTCTGTCCCAACCCCCTGTCACATGCACATCCCCTGAGGTCTTAGCTGGGAAGCATAGTTCAGACTCTTCCAGCTCTTCTTTTTTTGTTTTTTTGTTTTTTTGTTTTTTTGTTTTTTTGGTTTTTTTGCGGTACGTGGGCCTCTCACTGTCGTGGCCTCTCCTGTTGTGGAGCACAGGCTCCGGACGCGCAGGCTCAGCGGCCATGGCTCACGGGCGCAGCCGCTCCGCGGCACGCGGGATCCTCCCGGACCGGGGCACCAACCCGCGCCTCCTGCATCGGCAGGTGGACCCCCAACCACTGCGCCACCAGGGAAGCCCCCAACTCTTCTTTTAAAGTCCTGACTGGAGTTAGCCTCAAAGAAGTGACTCTTGGATTCCTGATCCCATTTGGTTTTACAGAGACAGAAAAATCCCCAAACCCAACAACAGCAACAGCAACAATACCCCACAAAAACCACTACAAGTAGAAGGACACCTTCAGCTTTTTCTTCCAAAAGGAGGGAGAATAGCAAGGGTGTTTAAGAGTGTCCTCTCCAGAGTTCCTCCGTCTTCCAGCACCACCAGCACCTTCCAGCTGAGTCAGACCTGTCTGTGGAGAGACCAGTTGGTGGGGGGAGTGAGTATCTGTTACCTCGTCCACCCCCAGAGTGAGACTCCACCCTGCCCATGATGCCAGCAGATCCTTCCTTGAGGAAGTTGGGCCAGAGAAGAACGGAGTATGTGGAGCCAGCATTTTTCTCTCAATAGTGCAAGAGTTATTGGGAACCTTTCCTTTTCTTATTTGTTGTATGATACACTGTGCTTGTTGTGGTTATTGTTAGACTCAGTTGCCCTAATTTTATCCAAGTGGAAAATTTCTATCAAATTTGCATTCTCCAGGTTTTTTTTTTCCTCCCCATATTTAGGCAAATTATTTTATCAAATAAAAGGAAAACTTTTGTTTAAGTGGCACTTGCCTCTAAGCAGTTATCCTTTGATGACTTGCTTTTTTTTGTTTGTTTTCAAAGAATTAAATGAACATTAAATCTAAACATTTATGTGATTAGCAAAACCTGGGATATAATCATTTTTTAATTCTTAAATTTGAAATCACTTTAGGTTTCATTATGCATTCTGTGGACCCCTAACCCATGCACTCCCTCAGGTGGCAAACCTGTGGTATTTTCTGTGGATGAGGTAAAGACCCTAGAGAGTCCTCATTTTGTAATTCTTCCTCTGCTATTGTTGAGTGGGAAGTGAGAAACTCTGTAAACTACACTTCCTTCTACATGTCCCTCTAACTCTTCTTAACTCCTAGTACAACTCCTACTACTCCTAACACTAGTTGAAAAAAGTTAATGAATTAACAACTTTTTTTCTAAAACTTCATTTAATTACCAGTTATAACTTTGACACTTAGCAAACTTCTATTGTAATTATTTCCAATTAGCTATAATAACTTATCTAATTTTTTACTGCATCTTCTAACATCTAACCAGAATCACATAAAATATTAGAATTGAAAGGCACTCTAACATCTAGTCCTAGGATGTCAAATGCGTTTCAACTTGTTAACTCCAATCGTTTGGTCAGGGCTGTCTGTCTAAAGTGCTATCTGAGGATGACTCTGAGGCCAGGTCAGGGCTTGGTAGAAAAGGTCTCTGTGAGGAGTTAAGACAATAGTCAATAATGCCTAAAACATATAAATCAAGAAATATTAGCATAAGCCTTTTGTTTAGAAATATGGAATTGAACATCCATTTATAGCCATGATATAATAACAGGGATCAGATTTACCCTCCTGCTAAAACAAAAAACCAGACACAGTATATGAAAAAATATGTTTCAGAACACTGGGAATCAGGCAGAAAAGGACAGTGATCTGTGAGAAACAGGAATCAAATGAGATGAGTCCTACCTATAGTTGCCCCACCTTACTGCCTTGAGAGGGTTGTAAGGTCACAGTGTGGGGAGGAGGAACCCAAGTGGAGCCTGGTGGACTCCCTGAGTTGAGAAAATGTTGCTGGGGAGAGAGAGTAAGTTATCCAGAATTCTCAGGACAAGGTACTAAAGATGAGAAAGCAGCACAAAAAGAGAGCTCCAGAGATCTGCAGAGGGTCTGCCTGACTCTTCATCTTGGTACTGATGAGAATTTTCATGTGAGAAAACTAATCAAGTTTGGGGATAGAACCATCGGAATGGATTAGAGGGAGCAATATTCAGAGCCCATGCAGGGCCAGGAGTAGTTCCTGTTTCTACCAGCCAAAGTGGGGAACCTCATAATTCACAGAACATTAGGTAGACAATTCAGAAGTGTTTTGCCTTAGTAGCGGAGAAACAATTAGCTCTAGACCAAATATTGCTCCTAACAAAGCTTACAAGCAACACCTGAGGGCTTCCCTGGTGGCTCAGTGGTTGAGAGTCTGCCTGCCGATGCAGGGGACATGGGTTCGTGCCCCAGTCCGGGAAGATACCACATGCCGCGGGGCGGCTGGGCCTGTGAGCCATGGCCACTGAGCCTGTGAGTCTGGAGCCTGTGCTCTGCAACGGGAGAGGCCACAACAGTGAGAGGCCCGCGTACCACAAAAAAAAAAAAAAAAAAAAGACCTGAAAAGATTAAATTGTTTTCGTGTATGAAACTTAACCATAGTTCAGAACAAAACTTAAGAATATTATAGGAATATAAAAATATCCAACATCCAGCAATGCAATATTCACAAAATTTGGAATCCATTTAGAAATTACCAGGCATGCAAAGAAGTGAGAGAATGTGACCCATAATGAAGAGAAAAGTGAGTAAAAATAAGTCCAGAAATGACACAGATGATCTAATTAGTAGACCAGAATACGAAAATAGTTATTATAACTGGATTCCCTTTGTTCAAGAAGCTAGAGGGAAAATTGAGCATGTTAGACAAATGTAAGATACAGAAGACTGAAAGTGAACTTCCAAAGATGAAGACTATAAAGTCTGAGATGAAAAATGCACTGGATAGGATAAACAGAAGTATAAATATTACAGAATAAAAAATTAGTGAACCTGAAGACATAGAGATCAAACTATCCAAAATGAAACACAGATAAAACAGACTAAAAAAAAAGAAACCCAAATGAACAGTGTGTCTGCTAGCTGTGGAAAGCCTCAAGCAAGCTTGTGTAAGTATAATTATAGTCTCTGAAGGTAGGGGGAAAATATATGAAGATATAATGGCTAAAATTTTTCCAGTTTGGTTGAAAACTATAAACTCACAGATCCAAGAAGCTCAATAAAACCCCAAGCACAAAAAAACATGAAAAAAACTGTAGCAAGGCACAGCATAATCAAATTATGTAAAACCTGTGATTAAGAGAAAATTTTAGAAATAAGGACTAAAGTACTAGAAGAAACAACTAAAATAGTAAAAAGCAGTTGTCTGTGGAGAGTGGGACTGGGGTACATGGAGGGGGAGAGTGGAGAGTGCTGATATTCTTCATTATAAACCTGTTAATACTATTAGCTTAGTTTTAAAAATATGTGTACACATTATTTGTGAAAATAAAAATCAGTAACAGTGGACAAGCAAGCAAAACACTACTGTCATTGAAATTCTACCAACAAGAGTCAAACTGAAAGACAGAGATGCAGCCTAAAGGCCTGGTCGTCAACCACGAGCATTACTACTGCAGAACAGGGTACAAATGCAATAGGGATTTTCATCAGCTGTTTGAGGAGTAAGCAGTATGAACTTCGCACTTGTGCTTTTTGATGGTCGTCTTTTAGCACTGTCACAACTCATTTTCCCTTCTATTACCCTTTTCCAGGACTGTGGGGGAGTGAAGAGGTGGAGAAGAGGCCAAGCATGGCATCAAGGAGAAGTTAGAGGCCCTGTCCTGGCAATGATTTCAGGACCATTGTTTCTGAATAGAGGTTATAGAAGTAGTAAGTGGGGGCTTCCCTGGTGGCGCAGTGGTTGAGAGTCCGCCTGCCGATGCAGGGGACACGGGTTCGTGCCCCAGTCCAGGAGGATCCCACATGCCGCGGAGCGGCTGGGCCCGTGAGCCATGGCCGCTGAGCCTGCGTGTCCGGAGCCTGTGCTCCACAACGGGAGAGGCCACAACAGTGAGAGGCCCACGTACTGCAAAAAAAAAAAAAAAAAAAAGTAGTAAGCAACAGAGTCATCATCATTGTTTTCTTCATATCTTTTGCCTGGATAGTGTCAGTAGTGTTTAAGTGTACTCTTTGGCTGGAGACTTGCCCTCCTACAGTTCATCCTCCCAAGTGATCTTTCTGAAGTGAATCTGATTGTGTCACTCCCCTGCTTAAGACCCATTATCTTTGGAACAGGTTTGTACTAGATGATCAGCCTTGTTGCTTATCTCCCATCCCTTCCCACTGGACTCTTTGATCCAAACTTACTGAACTGTTTTCATACACTAATTGTGTGTGAGTGCATGTGCGTGTGTGTGTCTGTGTATCTCTGTCTATGTGGCTATTCACCATCCATCCATCCATATTTTGAGGCAGAGTCACATTCTCTTCTATCCCATGGACTACTGATTCTCAAGGGAAAACTATATCCAAGCTCCACAAAGTATTCAATGGATGGGTGGAGTGAAATGTGGGATCTTAGCTATTTGGGTTGCTTCCAAGTCAACCTCCTCGTACTAGTTTTCTATTTCTGTGTAACAAACAAGTTACCGTAAACTTTAGCAGCTTCAAACAACAGCCATTTATTATGCCATAGTTCCTGTAGATCAGAAGTCCAGGCATGGCTTAGCTGGGTTCTCTGCTCAGAATCTCACAAGGCTAAAATCAAGATGTCAACCAGGCTGTGTTCTTATCTGGGGACTTGACTGGGGAAGAATCTGCTTCCAAGCTCATTCAATTTGTTTGCGGTATTCATTTCCTTGCAGCTGTATAGTTGAGGTCCCTGTTTTCTTGCTACCTGTTGGCCAAGGAGCACTTTCAACTCCTAGAGGCTGCCCTCAGGTCCTTGCCATGTGGCCCTATCACAAATCCTCTCACCACATGGGAGCTTACTTCTCCCAAGCCAGAAAGAGGATCTTTCTTGCTTGTGTTGTCCAACTCTAGACCCTCTTTTATTTTTATTTATTTTTTTTGCGATACGCGGGCCTCTCACTGTTGTGGCCTCTCCCATTGCGGAGCACAGGCTCCGACGCGCAGGCTCAGCGGCCATGGCTCACGGGCCCAGCCACTCCGCGGCATGTGGGCTTTCCCCGGACCGGGGCATGAACCCGTGTCCCCTGCATTGGCAGGCGGATTCTCAACCACTGCGCCACCAGGGAAGCCCTAGACCCTCTTTTAAAGGGCTCACCTGATTAGTTTAGGTTCACTCCCACTCTAGGTGATCTCCTTTTATTAACTTAAAGTCAACTGATCTGGAATCTTAATTACATCTGAAAATTTCTTTACCTTTGCCATACAGCATAATATAATCATGGAAATGATATCCCATCATCTTTGCCATATTCTGTTGATTAGTTCCATGTGCTTTCAGAAGAGGGAATTATACAAGGAAGTGAGTCATTGGAGTGCCTACCACCCCCCTTCACACTGGTTTGTGCAGTGCTTATCTCCCTGCCCTTGCTGGCCACTTGGACAGCAGAACTTTCATGAAGATGAATGAATGAGAGGGTGATAGATTCTAAGCTCTTTGGAAATAGCAGCCATACAGCAATGTGGTAAATATTACAAGGTAGCCTCATGGTTACCTTGTTTGTACTAAAGTCCTGAGTAGATTGAGAAGATTTCTGCCTCTCTACAGGTAGTTGTGTAGATGTTGCTGCCTACTGGTAAGAGGAGATCTTGAGACACAGTGTTGGAGATCAAAACTCTTTATCTAGTTGAAGTAACTAATTCTCATTGACCTGCTTACTACTTTTGAAAGCTTTTCAGGAATCTTGGGGAAAATCCCTAATTTTAAAAAACACCATTGTTCAAATGTAGGCTGTCTGAATTTCTGCTCTAGTTCACAAGACTCCTTGAAGTTTTCTCTAGGTCCACATTGAGAGGAGCCTCTTACTAAGCCCCATGAAGTGTGTGCTTGTGTGTATATGTAGAGCGAGAGTGGGGATGAGAGGAGAGAGAGGGCTTGCTTTTCTCAGCAACAGATTCTATTCTCTATTACTTCAGAGTTTTAAGAGAGAGGACCCTGATGGAGAGAAAGAAAACATGTTAAGAAATTACTTAGAATGAAGTATAGATTTGTCAGTACAACTTCAAAAAAATACCAAGGACTTGGTTTTTTCTTCTACTCCCTACCTCTAGGTATTTCTTTATACAAGAACTTCTGGGGTTTTATATTCGAAGATTGCCTCCAGATGGTTTGAAGTGTTCTCTCTCAGCCATTTCCTAGTGGCATTTCTTTTCTTACCTGGGGAGAGGTACCACAGAGATCAATGCCAGAGGGCATTATTGAAAACATTGACCCAGAAGGCACACTCCAGGCCACTGGAAGCATCTGCTTCACAAATGTCAGGCTGGGGGACATCACCAGATGTTAGTGTTGAAATACCGTTTAGAAGACAAACATTGACTCCAGGGGCCAAAGGTCACCTAAACAAAAAGCCAGACCGGCAATGAGGCTCAAAGTGAGGGTACAAAAACTAGATTCATGTGGCCATGACTCTTTCTGTGTTCTAGCTCACAGCTCATCAGACTTGCGAGGAGTGTAGAAACTTTCTGCGTTGTTTTCTGAGGCTTGGATTCTGAGTCCTATCTGGTATAATATTGGCTGGGAGGAGGGACAGGGGATAGGGTAGGCACAAATTTAACATGCAGATAGATATGAAAATAGTTTCTTTTTCATGTGGGATCTGGGGGGTGGGGGTCCATAATGCATAATTTAAAAACCACTACACTAGAGGATTTTTAGGGTGTCTCACCCATGCCATAGGGTTAAGTGAGGTCATTCCTTTTCTTTGTGTTGAGGAGGATTCTCAAATAGCCTTTCTGAGATAGAAAGAATGATCCTTCCTTTGCCCTTTTCGTCTACTGCTCTTGTCCATATTCTTACTTCTATCCAGTTTGGAGGCCAGGGGATTATGAGCAGGTAGGCAGAGTATGTTTCTCACTGATCCTTCTTTTTATTCTGCTCCAGTCACACATTCTTTTATGCTTATGAGTTTGAGACTTGTTCACAAATCATAACAACATGTAATAGTTATCTTGTTGGATTCAGATTGAGAGTGGGAGTTGGGTCAAAATGGAGACTAGGATAGAAGGAGAAGAATGAAGAAAGGACTGGCTTCCTCCTTCTTCAACTAAATACATTAAGACAGTATGAGAAACCAACAAGGTTCTAGCTTGACTATGAAATACCTTGACCACCATGCTGGGAATTTGGAGGCTTTTATTTTATTTTATTTTTATTTATTTTTTAACATCTTTATTTGAGTATAACTGTTTTACAATAGTGTGTTAGTTTCTCCTTTACAACAAAGTGAATCAGTTATACATATACATATGTTCCCATATCTCTTCCCTCTTGCGTCACCCTCCCTCCCACCCCCCCATCCCACCCCTCTAGGTGGTCACAAAGCACAGAGGTGATCTCCCTGTGCTATGCGGCAGCTTCCCACTAGCTATCTAATTTACATTTTTTTTTTTTTTTTTGCGGTACGCGGGCCTCTCACTGTTGTGGCCTCTCCCTTTGCGGAGCACAGGCTCCGGACGCGCAGGCTCAGCGGCCATGGCTCACGGGCCCAGCCGCTCCACGGCATGTGGGATCTTCCCGGACCGGGGCACAAACCCGTGTCCCCTGCATCGGCAGGCGGATTCTCAACCACTGCGCCACCAGGGAAGCCCTAATTTACATTTGATAGTGTGTATATGTCCCTGCCACTCTCTCACTTCGTCACAGCTTACCCTTCCCCCTCCCCATATCCTCAAGTCCATGCTCCAGTAGGTCTGTGTTTTATTCCCATCCTACCACTAATCTCTTCATGACATTTTTTTTTTCTTAGATTCCATATATATGTGTTAGCATACGGTATTTGTTTTTCTCCTTTTGACTTACTTCACTCTGTATGACAGACTCTAGGTCTATCCACCTCATTACAAATAACTCAGTTTCATTTCCTTTTATGGCTGAGTAATATTCCATTGTATATACGTGCCACATCTTTATCCATTCATCTGTTGATGGACACTTAGGTTGCTTCCATGTCCTGGCTATCGTAAATAGAGCTGCAATGAACATTTTGGTACATGTCTCTTTTTGAATTATGGTTTTCTCAGGGTATATGCCCAGTAGTGGGATTGCTGGGTTGTATGGTAGTTCTATTTTTAGTTTTGTAAGGAACCCCCATACTGTTCTCCATAGTGGCTGTATCAATTTACATTCCCACTAGCAGTGCAAGAGTGTTCCCTATCCTCCACACCCTCTCCAGCATTTATTGTTTCTAGAGTTTTTGATGATGGCCATTCTGACCGGTGTGAGATGATATCTCATTGTAGTTTTGATTTGCATTTCTCTAATGATTAATGATGTTGAGCATTCTTTCATGTGTTTGTTGGCAATCTGTATATCTTCTTTGGAGAAATGTCTATTTAGTTCTTCTGCCCATTTTTGGATTGGGTTGTTTGTTTTTTTGTTATTGAGCTGCATGAGTTGCTTATAAATTTTGGAGATTAATCCTTTGTCAGTTGCTTCATTTGCAAATATTTTCTCCCGTTCTGAGAGTTGTCTTTTGGTCTTGTTTATGGTACCCTTTGCTGTGCAAAAGCTTTTAAGTTTCATTAGGTCCCATTTGTTTATTTTTGTTTTTATTTCCATTTCTCTAGGAGATGGGTCAAAAAGGATCTTGCTGTGATTGATGTCATAGAGTGTTCTGCCTATGTTTTCCTCTAAGAGTTTGATAGTGTCTGGCCTTACATTTAGGTCATTAACCCATTTTGAGTTTATTTTTATGTGTGGTGTTAGGGATGTTACTTTTACAGGTAGCTGTCCAGTTTTCCCAGCACCACTTATTGAAGAGACTCTTTTCTCCATTGTATATTCTTGCCTACTTTATCAAAGATAAGGTGACCATATGTGTGTGGGTTTATCCCTGGGCTTTCTATCCTGTTCCATTGATCTATATTTCTGTTTTTGTGCCAGTACCATACTGTCTTGATTACTGTAGCCTTGTAGTATAGTCTGAAGTCAGGGAGCCTGATTCCTCCAGCTCCATTCTTCGTTCTCAAGATTGCTTTGGCTATTTGGGGTCTTTTGTGTTTCCATACAAATTGTGAAATTTTTTGTTCTAGTTCTGTAAAAAATGCCAGTGGTAATTTGATACGGATTGCATTGAATCTGTAGATTGCTTTGGGTAGTAGAGTCATTTTCACAATGTTGATTCTTCCAATCCAAGAACATGGTATATTTCTCCACCTATTTGTATCATCTTTAATTTCTTTCATCAGTGTCTTATAGTTTTCTGCATACAAGTCTTTTGTCTCCTTAGGTAGGTTTATTCCTAGAGATTTTATTCTTTTTGTTGCAATGGTAAATGGGAGTGTTTTCTTAATTTCACTCTCAGATTTTTCATCATTAGTGTATAAGAATGCCAGAGATTTCTGTGCATTAATTTTGTATCCTGCTACTTTACCAAATTCATTGATTAGCTCTAGTAGTTTTCTGGTAGCATCCTTAGGATTCTCTATGTATAGTATCATGTCATCTGCAAACAGTGACAGCTTTACTTCTTCTTTTCCTATTTGGATTCCTTTTATTTCTTTTTTTTCTCTGATTGCTGTGGCTAGAACTTCCAAAACTAGGTTGAATAAGAGTGGTGAGAGTGGGCAACCTTGTCTTGTTCCTGATCTTAGTGGAAATGGTTTCAGTTTTTCACCATTGAGAACGATGCTGGCTGTGGGTTTGTCATATATGGCCTTTATTATGTTGAGGAAAGTTCCCTCTATGCCTACTTTCTGCAGGGTTTTTATCATAAATGGGTGTTGAATTTTGTCAAAAGCTTTTTCTGCATCTATTGAGATGATCATATGGTTTTTCTCCTTCAGTTTGTTGATATGGTGTATCACGTTGATTGATTTGCATATATTGAAGAATCCTTGCATTCCTGGAATAAACCCCACTTGATCATGGTGTATGATCCTTTTAATGTGCTGTTGGATTCTGTTTGCTAGTATTTTGTTGAGGATTTTTGCATCTATGTTCATCAGCGATATTGGCCTGTAGTTTTCTTTCTTTGTGACGTCTTTGTGTGGTTTTGTTATCAGGGTGATGGTGGCCTCATAGAATGAGTTTGGGAGTGTTCCTCCCTCTGCTATCTTTTGGAAGAGTTTGAGAAGGATAGGTGTTAGCTCTTCTCTAAATGTTTGATTGAATTCGCCTGTGTAGCCATCTGGTCCTGGGCTTTTGTTTGTTGGAAGATTTTTAATCACAGTTTCAATTTCAGTGCTTGTGATTGGTCTGTTCATATTTTCTATTTCTTCCTGGTTCAGTCTCGGCAGCTTGTGCATTTCTAAGAATTTGTGCATTTCTTCCAGGTTATCCATTTTATTGGCATACAGTTGCTTGTAGTAATCTCTAATAATCTTTTGTATTTCTACAGTGTCAGTTGTTACATCTCCTTTTTCATTCCTAATTCTATTGATTTGAGTCTTCTCCCTTTTTTTCTTGATGAGTCTGGCTAATGGCTTATCAATTTTATTTATCTTCTCAAAGAACCAGCTTTTAGTTTTATTGATCTTTGCTATTGTTTCCTTCATTTCTTTTTCATTTATTTCTGATCTGATCTTTATGATTTCTTTCCTTCTGATAAATTTGGGGGTTTTTTGTTCTTCTTTCTCTAATTGCTTTAGGTGCAAAGTTAGGTTGTTTATTCGAGATGTTTCCTGTTTTTTAAGTATGATTGTATTGCTATAAACTTCCCTCTTAGAACTGCTTTTGCAGTTTTGCTGTATCCCATAGGTTTTGGGTCATCGTGTCTCCATTGTCATTTGTTTCTAAGTATTTTTTGATTTCCTCTTTGATTTCTTCAGTGATCACTTCGTTATTAAGTAGTGTATTGTTTAGCCTCCATGTGTTTGTATTTTTTTTTTTTTTTTTTTTGCTGTACGCGGGCCTCTCCCTGTTGTGGCCTCTCACGTTGCGGAGCACAGGCTCCGGACGCGCAGGCCCAGCGGCCACGGCTCGTGGGATCCTCCCGGACCGGGGCACGAACCCGCGCCCCCTGCATCGGCAGGCGGACTCTCAACCACCGCGCCACCAGGGAAGCCCCCATGTGTTTGTATTTTTTACAGATCTTTTCCTGTAATTGATATCTAGTCTCATAGCATTGTGGTTGGAAAAGATACTTGATATGATTTCAATTTTCTTAAATTTGCCAAGGCTAGATTTGTGACCCAATATATGATCTATCCTGGAGAATGTTCCATGAGCACTTGAGAAAAATGTGTATTCTGTTGTTTTTGGATGGAATGTCCTATAAATATCAAGTAAGTCCATCTTGTGTAATGTATCATTTAAAGCTTGTGTTTCCTTATTTATTTTCATTTTGGATGATCTGTCCATTGGTGAAAGTGGGGTGTTAAAGTCCCCTACTATGATTATGTTACTGTCAATTTCCCCTTTTATGGGTGTTAGTATTTGCCTTATGTATTGAGGTGCTCCTATGTTGGGTGCATAAATATTTACAATTGTTATATCTTCTTCATGGATCGATCCCTTGATCATTATGTAGTGTCCTTCTTTGTCTCTTGTAATAGTTTTTATTTTAAAGTCTATTTTGTCTGATATGAGAATTGCTACTCCAGCTTTCTTCTGATTTCCATTTGCATGGAATATCTTTTTCCATCCCCTCACTTTCAGTCTGTATGTGTCCCTAGGTCTGAAGTGGGTCTCTTGTAGACAGCATGTATATGGGTCTTGTTTTTGTATCCATTCAGCCAGTCTGTGTCTTTTGGTGGGAGCATTTAATCCATTTACATTTAAGGTAATTATCAATATGTATGTTCCTATTACCATTTACTTAATTGTTTAGGGTTGTTCTTGTAGATCTTTTCCTTCTCATGTGTTTCTTGCCTAGAAAAGTTCCTTTAGCATTTGTTGTAAAGCTGGTTTGGTGGTGCTGAACTCTCTCAGATTTTGCTTGTCTGTAAAGGTTTTAATTTCTCCATCAAATCTGAATGAGATCCTTGCTGGGTAGAGTAATCTTGGTTGTAGGTTTTTTTCCTTCATCACTTTAAGTATGTCCTGCCACTCCCTTCTGGCATGTAGAGTTTCTGCTGAAAGATCAGATGTTAACCTTATGGGGATTCCCTTGTGTGTTATTTGTTGTTTTTCCCTTGCTGCTTTTAATATGTTTTCTTTGTATTTAATTTTTGACAGTTTGATTATTATGTGTCTTGGCATGTTTATCCTTGGGTTTATCCTGTATGGGACTCTCTGTGCTTCCTGGACTTGATTGACTATTTCCTTTCCTATATTAGGGAAGTTTTCAACTATAATCTCTTCAAATATTTTCTCAGTCCCTTTCTTTTTCTCTTCTTTTTCTGGGACCCCTATAATTCGAATGTTGGTGCGTTTAATGTTGTCCCAGAGATCTCTGAGACTGTCCTCAGTTCTTTTCATTCTTTTTTCTTTATTCTGCTCTGCAGTAGTTATTTCCACTATTTTATCTTCCAGGTCACTTATCCGTCCTTCTGCCTCAATTACTCTGCTATTGATCCCATCTAGAGTATTTTTCATTTCATTTATTGTGTTACTCATCGTTGCTTGCTTCTGCTTTATTTCTTCTCGGTCCTTGTTAACTGTTTCTTGCAATTTGTCTATTCTATTTCCAAGATTTTGAATCATCTTTACTATCATTATTCTGAATTGTTTTTCAGGTAGACTGCCTATTACCTCTTCATTTTTAGGTCTGGTGTGTTTTTATCTCGCTCCTTCATCTGCTGTGTGTTTTTCTGTCTTCACATTTTGTTTATCTTACTGTGTTTGGGGTCTCCTTTTTGCAGGCTGCACGTTCGTAGTTCCCGCTGTTTTTGGTGGCTGTCCCCAGTGGCTGAGGTTGGTTCAGTGGGTTGAGTAGGTTTCCTGGTTGGGGGGACTAGTGCCTCTGTTCTGGTGGATGAGGCTGGATCTTGTCTTTCTGGTGGGCAGGTCCACGTCTGGTGGTGTGTTTGGGGATGCTGGTAGCCTTATTATGATTTTAGGTAGCCTCTCTGCTAATGGATGGGGCTGTAGACCTGTCTTGCTCTTTGTTGGGCATAGGGTGTCCAGCACTGTTTGTTGCTGGTCCTTGAGTGAATCTGGGTCTTGGTGTTGAGATGGAGATCTCTGGGAGATTTTCGCCGTTTGATATTGCATGTAGCTGGGAGGTCTCTTGTGGACCAGTGTCCTGAGGTTGGTTCTCCCACTTCAGAGACACAGCCTTGACACTTGGCTGGAGCGCCAAGAGCCTTTAATCCACATGGCTCAAAATAAAAGGGGGAAAAAATAGAAAGGAAAGAAAGGAAGGAAGGAAGGAGGGAGGAAGGAAGGAAGGAAGGAAGAGAGGAAGGAAGGGAGGAAGAAAGGAAATAAGGAAGGAAGAAAGGAGAGAAGTAGGGAAGAAAGGAGGGAAGAAAGGAAAAAAGAAAGGGAGAAGACAAAATGAAGTAGGATAAATATAGTTATTAAAATAAAAATAATTATTAAGAAGAAACATTTCTATTAAAAAAAAAAACGGGTCAGTCTAACCCTAGGACAAATGGTGAAAACAAAGCTATACAGACAAAATCTCACACAGCAGCACACACATACACACTCAGAAAAAGGAAAAAGGGAAAATAATAGTATATCTTGCTCCCAAAGTCCACCTCCTCAACTTGGGATATTTTGCTGTCTATTCAGGTTTTCCACAGATGCAGGGCACTTCAAGTTGACTGTGGAGCTTTAATCCGCTGCTTCTGAGGCTGCTGGGAGAGACCTCCCCCTCTCCTCTTTGTTTGCACAGCTCCTGGGGTTCAGCTTTGGACTTGGTCCCGCCTCTGCATGTAGGTTGTCCGAGGGCATCTGCCCTTCGCTCAGACAGGACGGGGTTAAAGGAGCAGCTGATTCGGGTGCTCTGGCACAGGCCGGGGGGAGGGAGGGGCACGGATGCGGGGCGAGCCTGCGGCGGCAGAGGCCAGCGTGATGCTGCACCGGCCCGAGGCGCGCCACGCGTTCTCCCGGGGAAGCTGTCCCTGGATCCCGGGACCCCAGCAGTGGCGGGCTGCACGAGCTTCCGGGAGGGGCGGTGTGGAGAGTGACCTGTGCTCGCACACAGGCCTCTTGGTGGCGGCAGCAGCAACCCTAGCGTCCCACACCCGTGTTTGCTGTCCGCGCCGACATCCGCAGCTCGTGCCCGTTTCTGGAGCTCCTTTACGCGGTGCGCTTAATCCCCTTTCCTCGCGCCCCAGGAAACAGAGGCAAGAAAAAGTCTCTTGCCTCTTCGGCAGCTCCAGACTTCAACCGGACTCCCTCCCGGCTAGCCGTGGTGTACTAACCCCTTCAGGCTGTTTTTCCGAGGCTTTTATTTATAACACCCCCAAATACATTATTATACCAGGAACAGTGAAGATCAGTCAAACTATCACAGTTCAAGTATTCTGTTCTGTATCTGGGCAACTTCCTCCCCCAAAACAATCTTTGATGTAGAGCCGATTTGTAGAGAATTATAAAAAAAAATTACTCACCCGTTAAATATTTTTCACAGACCTGAAAAGAGTATGAGGTGGTAAAATCAATAAAGTTGGCATTCTTCGTTTTTACTCATCTGGCACACATTGTTTCTTAGCCCAGGTGAGAAGACTTGTAAGAGTGATGACAGTATCTTTGAAATGTTTTTCATTTCAATAGAATGTCTTTTTGAAGAATTTTGGATTTTCAGTCTTTTTTTTTTTTTTTTTTTTCTTTTTTACTTGAGAGAAAGCTGAAGGATTTAACAGTTGTTTAACCTTCTAGGCACATAGTAACAAGCCAGCAAAAGAGCTCAAAGAGCTGAGACCAAGACTCCTCAAGTTTTGACTGACTGACTTCACCAGAAGAAAAAAAGTTAGAGTTGGGCTGCTGTGTTCTGGGCCTTTAAAGATGAGGCTGATTGAGTATCATGACTCCAGTCAACTTCGGATGACTAGCGGGTACTGGAGAAAGAGCAAGAACTGTTTACCACGGAGGCTACAGAGCTGGCATCTGTGGGCCATCGGGCTTGCAAGGCCTGCAAGGTCACTACTTCAAAACACAGAACTGCCTCTTTAAATGAATGAGTTGTTCTCCTGGAGGCCCAATTCTCTGCTTTCAGCCAGAGAATTTACCTGGACAGCATCCATTCACCCGCTTCTGGAAAACATACTCTGAGTTTTTGTGGGAAGCTGCCCCTCCTCCACTGTCAGACCATATTACTTGGGTAAAACTAGACTCCACTTCATGCTCCAGGGTTGTAGCCACCCCAGGAGATTACGTTCTTCTAGCCACTGTGACTGGCGGAAGATGGGCATATGGGACTCAAGTATTGTGAAGGAGACTCAGTTCTTGGAAACAGTTGGAAAAAGAGAAACTTTCCATAGAGGGTTGTTGAGAGGATAGAAAAATGGCCTGGAGCTCCTGGCTTCTGTCTTGACACTGTAGTGGGGGATCTTGCCAGAGAATGGAGCCAGCATAGAGGAAGGCTGAGTCAAGGCACAAAGAGGCAGCTTCATGAAAAATTGTTTGAGCACCTGGATCTACCCATGGCTGAGGCCAGAATATCCTTAGACTTTTGTTTTAATGAGCCAGTAACTCCCCATCTATGTTTAAGGTAGTTTGAGTTGTTTTCATTTACTTGCAGCAAAGAGAGCCTTGAATAACACATGTCCAAGCAGGGAGGAGAAATGAGATATCCTTTTACTCTTTCCTATGTTTTCAAATATATTAATCTATTTTATTTTTAAGGAAATCCTTTACCTCCCTTAATAAAGCCAAACCCAGATTGTCTAAAATTATCATTGGGGAAGGGTCTTCACATTGGGAGGGAACCTTGATCCGCAAGGTTCACCTTCCCTTTGGAGATTTCTTACTCACCCTACTGCTACAATCCACATAAAAACCTTTCTCTTCTCTTAATAAACATATGTCCAGGTTCTGCAAGATTGGCAATGGGGGGAGAATTTCCCTGTTGGAGGAACCAGCTGGACCTCATAGCCTCAATGCCTGTTCCCCTGATGTTTGTCTTTCATTGATATTATTAAAACAGTCAGCATGTTTTCTCACAGGCTTATGTTGAGCAGATGAGGAAAATGGGCCACCCCCGCCTCTCGCTTCCCCTGACCTGCCTCATCCTCACCCAGGATTTATATATACAGTTGCACAACCTCTCCCTTTCCTCTGACCATAGTGAAGCCAGGGCAGACAGAAGGAGCAGTTGTTGCAACGACACACTCCATGCTGCCTTGCTTCCTCTCCTCTGCCCTCCCCTCCCCTCTCCTCTTCTCTCATCTCCTCTCCTCTCCTCTCCCCTCCCCTCCCCTCTCCTCCCCCTCCTCTCCTCTCCTCTCCCCTCCCCTCCCCTCCCCTCTCCTCTCCCCTCCCCTCTCCTCTCCTCTCCTCTCCTCTCCCCTCCCCTCCCCTCTCCCCTCCCCTCCCCTCTCCTCCCACTCCTCTCCTCTCCCCTCCCCTCTCCTCTCATCTCCTCTCCTCTCCTCTCCTCTCCCCTCCCCTCCCCTCTCCTCTCCTCTCCTCTCCTCTCCTCTCCCCTCCCCTCTCCTCTCCTCTCCTCTCCTCTCCTCTCCTCTCCTCTCCCCTCTCCTCTCCTCTCCTCTCCTTTCTTCTCCTCTCCCCTCTCCTCTCTTCTCCCCTCTCCTCTCCCCTCTCCTCTCCTTTCCTCTCCTCTCCCCTCCCCTCTCTTCTCCCCTCCCCTCCCCTCTCCTCTCCTCTCCTCTCCCCTCTCCTCTCCTCCCCTCCCCTCGCCTCCTGTTAGGAAACCTCTCTCTTCAACTTCTTATTTGAGATATATGTGCTCAGTTCGACCTTGAAAACTTAGTGACTAAAGTGTATAGAGTTGACATTTTTTTTTCCAACAAAGGTTTGGAAACGTATTTCAGCACTGCTTCATTTTTCTTATAGAGTCCCTGAGCACTGCATTTTTAAAAAAAATTAATTAATTTATTTATTTTTGGCTGTGTTGGGTCTTTGTTGCTGCATGTGGGCTTTCTCTGGTTGCAGCGAGCGGGGGGCTACTCTTCATTGTTCATGGGCTTCTTATTGTGGTGGCTTCTCTTGTTGCGGAGCATGGGTTCTAGGTGCGCGGACTTCAGTAGTTGTAGCATGCGGGCTCACTAATTGTGGCTCATGGGCTCTAGAGTGCAGGCTCAGTAGTTGTGGGACACGGGCTTAGTTGCTCTGTGGCATGTGGGATCTTCCCAGACCAGGGATTGAACCCGTATCCCCTGCATTGGCAGGCAGATTCTTAACCACTGTGCCACCAGGGAAGTCCCCTGAGTGCTGTATTGCTCCGTAAAATAGACTGATTACAACAGATTCTTGATGAGATGCCATTCTCTGTGTTGAGTTGCATGTAAGCTTCTATGTGATATTGTCCACTTTGAAACAACTGGCCATATCAGTACAGATGCTTCTGACAGTTCTAACACTGGTGTTCTAACACAGCCATGGAGCCTTTTACACAGAAGTTGCCTTTTCTACAGATTATTCCGGAATCAGAATTTCTGTGGTGAGCCCAGTTATGTGCACTTTGAAAAGGCTCTGAAGGTAGTCATGAGGCACAGCCAGGTTAAAAATCACTAGACCACATACTCAGGTCTTGAGGGATTCAGAGTCAAAATTATTTGAAGCTGGTTTTGAGTTCATTAAATAAAATATAGTGTCTTGCTTTCACGTTCTACTTGTTTTGGTTGCTGATTGATGCATGACAAACAACCCCAGTGGCTTTAAACAACAGTGATTTATAATTTCTCAAGAATCTACAGATGGTCTGGCAGTTCTGCTGTACAGGGTATCTATAGGGACGCTGCAACAGGTGGAAGATGCCAAAGGGCCTATGGCCATGGCTGGCATTTCCTACTGGCCTCTAGCTGGGAGTTCAGTGGTGGCTGTGAACTAGGGTTCTTGAGTCTTCTCCGTGTGGGCCTCTCCACATGGTGGCTGGGTTCCCAGAAGGTGCATTCTAGGAGGATAAGAATAAATGTGCAGGGACTAATCAAGCTTTGCTAAAACTCATCACATGGCCAAGCCTAGAGTCAGTGTCAGATGGAATGACACAGGGGCATGAATTCTGGAAGTTTGGTCATTAGAGGCACCACATTTCAGCCTGCCACACCACCTTCCCATGACTTCATGGAAAGATTCTGATAGAACCTAGTAGAATGCCTTGCACATAGTAATTCTCAAAGGTGCTGAGTGAATTAACACACTTTTCCAGCTGTATAGTCCCTTTCCTCCCTTTATAATTCTATGATCCAATCAAACTGTGTGTGTGAATGCATATGTTGTGTGTATGTGTGTATTTATTTATATGTATATATTTTTATTGAGGTATAGTTGATTTGTATTAGTTTCATGTGTACAACATAGTGATTCCAAATTTTTATAGATTATACTTCATTTATACTTATAAAATATTGACTATATTCTCTGTGCTGTACAATATATATTTGTAACTTATTTATTTTATACATAGTAGTTTGTACTTCTTAGTCGCCTACCCCTCTCTTGGCCCTCCCCTCTTCCTTCTCCCACTGGTAACCACTAGTTTGTTCTCTGTATCTGTGAGTCTGCTTCTTTTTTGTTATATTCACTAGTTTGTTGTATTTTTTAGATTCCATGTATATGTGATATCATACAGTATTTGTCTGACATATTTCATTAAGCATAATACCCTCCAGGTCCATCAATGTTGTTGCAAATGGAAATTTTTCATTCTTTTTGATGGCTGAGTAGTATTTCATTGTGTGTGTGCATGTATATGTATATATATATGTGTGTGTGTATATATCTCTGTGTGTGTGTATACACACACACACACACACATACACCTACCACATCTTCTTTATTCTTATTCATTTATCTGTTGATGGACACTTAGCTTGCTTCCATATCTTGGCTATTAAAAATGCTGCTATGAACATTGTGGTGCATGTATCTTTCTGAATTAGTGTTTTCGTTTTCTCCAGATATACACCCAGGAGTGGAATTGCTGGATCATATATATAGTAGTCCTATTTTTAGTTTTTTGAGGAGACTCCATACTGTTTTCCACAGTGGCTGCACCAACTTGCATTCTCACCAACAGTGTACAGGGGTTTCCTTTTCTCCATATCCTCACCAACATTTATGATTTGTGGTCTTTTTGATGATAGTCATTCTTACAGGTGTGAGGTAATATCTCATTATAGTTTTGATTTGCATTTCTCTGATGATTAGTAGTGTTGAGCATCTTTTCATGTGCTTGTTGGCCATCTGTATGTCTTATTTGGAAAAGTGTCTATGCAGGTGTTCTGCCCATTTTAAAATTGGGTCTTTTTTTGATATTGAATTGTATGGGCTGTTTATATATTTTGGATATTACCCCCTTATTGGCCATATCATTTGCAAATAGGCTGTCTTTTTGTTTTGTCAATGGTTTCCTTTGCTGTGCAAAAGTTTTCAAATTTAGTTAGGTCCCATTTGTTTATTTTTGCTTTTATTTCCTTTGCTTTAAGAGACAGATCCAAAAAAATATTGCTACTATTTATGTCAGAGTGTTCTGCCTATGTTTTCTTCTAGGAGTTTAATGGTTTCCAGTCCTACATTTAGGTCTTTAATCCATTTTGACTTGATTTTTATATGTGGTGTGAGAAAATTTCCTGATTTTATTCTTTTGCAAATAGCTGTCTAGTTTTTTCCAGCACCACTTATTGAAGAGACTGTCTTTTCTCCATTGTATTTTCTTGCCTTCTTTGTCATAGATTAATTGATCATAAGTACATGGGTTTATTTCTGGGCTGTCTATTCTATTCCATTGATCTATGTGTCTGTTTTTATGCCAGTACCATACTGTTTTGTTACTCTAGCTTTGTATGGATAGTATCATCTGAAGTCAGGGGGTGTGATTCCTCCTCTGTTCTTCTTTCCCAAGATTGTTTTGCTTATTTGGAGTCTTTTGTGTTTCCATACAAATTTTTAAATTATTTGCTCTAGTTCTATGGAAAATGCCCTTTGTATTTTGATAGGGATTGCATTGAATACGTAGATTGCCTTGGGTAGTATGATCATTTTAACAGTATTAATTCTTCCAATCCAAGAACATGGTATATCTTTCCATCTGTTTGTGTCATCTTCAGTTTCTTTCATTAGTGACTTACAGCTTTCTGAGTACAGGTCTTCTACCTCCTTAGGTAGGTTTATTCCTAGGTATTTTATTCTTTTTGATATTATGGTAAATGGGATTATTTCCTTAATTTGTTTCTGATAGCTTGTTGTTAGTGTATAGAAATGCAACAGATTTCTGTATATTAATTTTGTATCTTGCAACTTTACCAAATTCATTGATGAGCTGTAGTAGTTTTCTGGTAGAGTCTTTAGGATTTTCTATATATAGATCATGTTATCTGAAAACTGTGATAGTTTTACTACTTCTTTCCTGATTTGAATTTCTTTTATTTATTTTTCTTCTCTGATTGCTGTGTCTAGGACTTCCAAAAGCATGTTGAATAAAAGTGGCGAGAGTGGGCATCCTTGTCTTGTTCCTGATCTTAGAGGAAATGCTTTCAGCTTTTCACCATTGAGTATGATGTTAGCTGTGAGTTTGTTATATATGGCCTTTATTATGTTGAGGTATGTTCCCTTTGTGCCCACTTTCTGGAGAGTTTTTATCATAAATGGATGTTGAATTGTTTTTTCAAAGTGTATTTTTATTTATTTATTTGTTTGTTTATTTATGGCTGTGTTGGGTCTTCGTTTCTATGTGAGGGCTTTCTCTAGTTGTGGTGAGTGGGGGACACTCTTCATCGTGGTGCGCAGGCCTCTCACTGTCACAGCCTCTCTTGTTGTGGAGCACAAGCTCCAGATGTGCAGGCTCAGTAGTGTGGGTCACGGGCCTAGTTGCTCCGTGGCATGTGGGACCTTCCCAGACCAGGGCTCGAACCCGTGTCCCCTGCATTGGCAGGCAGATTCTCAACCACTGCACCACCAGGGAAGCCCCTGGATGTTGAATTTTATGAAAAGCTTTGTCTGCATCTATTGAGATGATCATATGGTTTTTATTCTTCAGTTTGTTAATGTGATATATCACATTGATTGATTTGCGAATATTGAACCATCCTTGTATCCCTGGGATAAATCCCACTTGATTATGGTGTATGATCCTTTTAATGTCTCATTAGATTCAATTTGCTAATATTTTGCTGAGGAGTTTTGCATCTTTATTCATCAGTGATATCAACCTATAATTTTCTTTTTTTGTGTGATATATGTCTGTTTTTGGTATCAGGGTGATGCTGGCCTCATAGAATGAGTTCAGAAGTGTTCCTTCCTCTGCAATTTTGGGGTCTAGCTTAAGAAGGACATGCACTAACTCTCCTCTGTTAGTTAGAACTCACCTGTGAAGCCATCTGATCCTGGACTTTTGTTGGTTGGGAGTTTTTTTTTCCTATTACTGATTTAACTTCATTACTGGTAATTGGTCTGTCCATACTCTCTATTTCTTCCTGGTTCAGTCTTGGGAAGTTGTACATTTCTTGGAATTTGTTTATTTCTTCTAGGTTGTCCATTTTATTGCCATAGAGTGGTAGTAGTAGTAGTAGTAATAGTAATAGTAACGGTAATAGTAATCTCTTCTGATCCTTTGTATTTCTGTGGTGTCAGTTGTAGCTTCTCATTTTTCATTTCTTATTTTATTGATTTGGGCCCTCTTTCTTGATGAGTGTGGCTAAAGGTTTATCAATTTTGTTTATCTTTTCAAAGAACCAGCTCTTAGTTTCATTGATCTTTTCTATTATTTTTTTTTTTTTAGTCTCTGTTTCATTTATTTCTGCTCTGATTTTTATGATTTCTTTTCTTCTACTAGCTTTGGCTTTTGCTTGTTTTTCTTTTTTGGTTTTTTTTAGGTGTAAGGTTAGTTTGTTTATTTGAGACTTTTCTTGTTTACTGAGGTAAGCTTGTATTGCTATAAACTTTTCTCTTAGAACTGCTTTTGCTGCATCCCATAGGTTTTGGATCATTGTGGTTTTGTTTTCATTTGTCTCCAGTTATTTTCTGATTTCTTCTTTGATTTCTTCAGTGGTCCATTGGTTGTTTAGTAGTATATTAGCCTCTATGTGTTTGTGTTTTTTGCAGTTTTCTTCTTGTAGTTGATTTCTAATCTCATAGCATTATAGTCAGAAAAGATGCTTGATATGATTTCAGTTTTCTTAAATTTAATAAAGCTTGTTTTGTGGCCTAGCATGTGATCTATCATGGGGAATGTTCCATGTGCACTTGAAAAAAATGTGTATTCTGCTGCTTTCAGGTGGAATGTTCTATATATCTATACATATCTATGAACTTCATCTGGTCTGATGTGTCATATAAGGCCAATGTTGTCTTATTAATTTTCTGTCTGGGTGATCTGTCCATTGATGTAAGTAGGGCATTAAAGTCCCCTAATATTATTGTGTTACTGTCAGTTTCTCCCTTTGTGCCTGTTAATATTTGCTTTTTGTATTTAGGTGGTCTTACGTTGGGTGCATATATATTTACAATTTCTTCTTGGATTGATCCCTTGCTCATTATGCAGTGCCCTTCTTTGTCTCTTATAACAGTAATTGTTGTAAAGCCTATTTTGTCTGATATAAGTATTGTTACCCCGGCTTTATTTTTATTTCCATTTGCATGGAATACCTTTTTCTATCCCCTCACTTTCAGTGTGTGTGTCTTTAGAACTGAAGTGAGTCTCTTATAGGCAGCATATAGGTCTTGATTTTGTATCCATTCAGCTGCTCTATGTCTTTTGATTGGAGCATTTAATCCATTTATTTTTAAAGTAATTATTGATATGTATGTACTTATTGTCATTTTGTTAATCATTTTATGGTGTTTTTATAGTTTTTTTTTGTTGTTGTTCCCTTTTTCTTCTTTTATTCTCTTCCCTGGTGATTTGATGACTATCTTTAGTGTTATGTTTGGATTCATTTCTCTTTTTCCTGTATCTGTTATAGATTTTTGGTTTGTGGTTACCATGAGGTTTATATATGGCAAACTATATATATATATATATATATATATATATATATATGAGATTATTTAAGTTGCTGATCTCTTAATTTCAAATGCATTTTAACAACCTTGTGTATTTATTCTCCTCCCCTCATAATTACTGGTTTTGACATCGTATTTTATGTCTGTCTCTTTTGCGTATCCCTTAACTGCTTATTGCGGATATAGATGATTTTACTACCTTTGTTTTTTAACCTTCCTACTAGCTTAGTACATGGTTGATTTACTACCTTTACTATATATTTGCCTTTACTGATGAGCTTTTTCCTTTCATAATTTTCATGTTTCTAGTTGTGGTCTTCTCTTTTTTGCTTAGAGAAGTCCCTTTAACAATTCTTGTAAAGCTAGTTTGGTGGTGCTGAACTCTTTTAGCTTTTGTTTGTCTGTAAAACTTTGGATCTTTTCATAAAATCTGAATGAGAGTCTTGCTGGTAAAGTATTCTTGGTTGTAGGTTTTTCCCTTTTATCACTTTAAATATATCATGCCACTCCCTTCTTGCCCACAGAGTTTCTGCTGAAAAATCAGCTGATAGTCTTATAGGAATTTCCTTGTATGTTATATCACTTTTCCCTTGCTGCTTTTAATATTGTCTCTTTATCTTTAATTTTGCCATTTTAATTACAGTGTTTATTGGTGTGGTCCTCTTTGGGTTGATCCTGTTTGGGACTCTCTGTGCTTCCTGGATGTGGATGTCTGTTTCCTTTCCCAGGTTAGGGAGGTTTTCAGCAATTATGTTTTCAAATATGTTCCCAGCTCATTTCTCTCTCTCTTCTCTCTCTGGAACCCCTATAATGTGAATATTAGTGCACTTGATGTTGTCCCAGAGGTCTCTTCAACTGTCTTCATTTCATTTTTTTTTCTTTTTTCTGTTCAGCATCAGTGATTTCCACTACTTTGTCTTCCAGCTCACTGATCCCTTCCCCTGTATCATTTAGTCTACTATTGATTCCTTCTAGTAGGTTTTTCATTTCAGTTATTGTATTCTTCATCTCTGTTTAGTTGTTCTTTTTATTTTCTAACTCTTTGTTAAAAACTTCTGACTTCTCACTCTGTTCATCCTTTCTTCTCCTGAGTTCTTTGGTCATCTTCATGATCATTACCTTGAACTCTTTGCTGGGTAGATTGCCTGTCTCCACTTCACTTAGTTCTTCTTTTGGGGTTTTATCTTGTTCCTTACTTTGGAATATGTTCTTCTGTTGCCTCATTTTGCCTTACTTACTGTTTTTATTTCTACATATCTGATAGTTTGGTTATGTTTTCCAACCTTGGAGAACTGGTCTTTTGTAGTAGACATCCTAAGTGTCCCAAGGGCACACTCCCCTCTGGTCACCAGAGATATATGCTCTAGGGGTGCCCCCCTGTGGGCTGCATGGATCCTTCTGTTGTGACGGGCTGACTATAGTGGGGTCTCTGCTAGGTGTGGCTAGGGTCCGGTCTGGTTCATTGCCAGGCCTTGACTTATGTGGAGGCTGCTGGCTGCTGGTTGGTGGAGTCAGATCACAAGGTGAGTGGCTGCAGAACCCCTGGGGGCCATGGGGCTTTCTTGCTGTTTTGTGGGGTTGCGGTCTAAGAGATCCCAGGATTAGTGCCTGCCCACCAGTGGGTAAAACCAGGTCCTGGGGCTAGTGTCTGCCCCGTGGCCAACAGAGCCAGACCCTGGCATCTGGCTGCAGGACCCAAGGGGGTCCCAGAGCTGTGGTTGTCCTGGGACTGGTGTCTGCCTGCTGGTAGATAGTGCTGGTCCTGAGGTTAGAGTAGGCTCATTGGTGGTTGGGGCTGGAGCCCTAGGGATTCTGGGGCTGGTGCCTGTGCACTTGTGGGTGGAGCCATGTCCAGGGGAGGCTGTGAGCTCAAGGGGCTTAAGGCAGCCTGTCTGCTGGTAGGTGTGGCTGTGTCCCTGCCCAGTTAGTTGCTTGGCCTGAGGCATCCCAGTACTGGTGCCTACAGGTTGGGGAGGGGAGCTAGTTCCCAAGGCTAATAATCTAAAGGGAGGATTTCAAAATGGCTCTTGCCCGGCTTCCCTGGTGACACAGTGGTTGAGAGTCCGCCTGCCGATGCAGGGGACACGGGTTCGTGCCCCGGTCTGGGGCACATGCCGCGGAGTGGCTGGGCCCATGGACCATGGCCGCTGAGCCTGTGTGTCCAGAGCCTGTGCTCCACAATGGGAGAGGCCACAGCAGTGAGAGGCTTGCATACCACAAAAAAAAAAAACAAAAAAACACACAAAAAATGGCTCTTGCCAGCACCAGAGTCCACATGGTAGACTGAGCTCCCCAAAATGGCTGCTGTCAATGTCTGTGTCCCCGGGGTGAACTTCAGTTGCCTCCTGCCTCTCCAGGAGACTCTCCAAGATCAGCAGGTAGGTCTGACCCAGGCTCCTTTCAAATGACTGCTGCCATGCGTCCTGGAGTGTGTGATTTTATATGAGCCCTTTAAGAGTGGAGTCTCTATTTCCCATAGTCCTTTGAGTCTCCCAAAAGTAATCCCCATTGGCCTTCAAAGCCAAACATCCTGGGGGCTTGTCTTCCTGGTGCAGGAACCCTAGGGCTAGGGAGCCTGATATAGGGCTCAGACCCCTTGCTCCTTGGGGAAAACCTCTGCAATTGTAATTATTCTCCCATTTGTGGGTCACCCACTCAGGGGTATGAGTCTTGACTATACCACAACTGTGTCCCTCCTACCTGTCTCATTGTGGTTCCTTCTTTACATCATTAGTTGTAGTAGATCTTTGCTGGTAGATTCCGGTCTTTTTTGTTGATAATTGTCCTGCAAATAGTTGTAATTTTGTTGTGCCTGTGAGAGGAAGTTAGCTCAGGGCCTTTCTACTCTGCCATCTTGGGGACTCAATGTGTGTGTGTGTGTGTGTGTGTGTGTGTGTGTGTGTGTGTGTGTGTGTGTGTGTGTTTAAAACCACCATCTCTGCTAGCTTCAAGGTTTGTCCAAATGCAGTCTTCTCTATAATGTCATCTTTGGTCTTTTCCTGTTCCTAAACTGCAAGCTATCCCCCTTTCTTAAGTACTCCCATAGTATTTTAATTTGTACCTTTCTCTTTGGCATTTATCATTATTATTTTTGTATTTATAATTAGTAATTCTCCATATGTACTTCTATTTTTGATGACAAAATTCTTATCTAAGCCATCTTTCTCTCTTCTTAACATTGGGTGAATGGATGACTGAAGGGGTGGATGGATGTATGAGTTGGCACATTGTTAACTGAGTCCCCAGATCCTTCTCAGTTCCTTACTGCTGCCCTGTCTGAAGTTCTCAGGAAGGTAAGACACAGGCCACTCCAAGCAAATGGGTGTTATTTATTCCTAGCTGGAAATTTTGCCTAAATTCTTCTTAGGTTTTCTACTCTATTGAGGTAAGATAGACAAAGTAGAGACCTCAAGGATTCTCTTCATCATTCTCCCCTAATGCCAAAGATAGAACAGACTGAATGCAGTCCCTCTCCATGTTCTCTTTCTTATTCTGGCCTCTCACTCAGAGCTCTCTCCCTAAAGCAGTAGGCGTCTTTAATCTCCAGCAAAGAGAACTCATCTTGATAAAGAAGCTATCACTCTGTTCTTTATAACAAATATCTTACCAACCTTGATGAGATATTTCTTGACTTTGGGGACATGTGTATATTTGTGTGTGTGTGTGTATTTCCATGTGTTTTGACATGGAGAGTGATACAGTGTAGTTCTAGACTTCTTTAGCACATCATTTATCTTTTTCAAAGAACAGTAGTATACATCTTTTATATACATTATACATATGTATAAGCCACAGGAACTCCTTTGGATGGTTGCCTGAGCTGCCCATTGCCCAATCTTATTCTTAGTATAAAACAACCTTCAGGGTAAAAGCTGTCATCTGTTTCAGTGGACATGTGGGAATATTGTGATGCCTGGAGCTTTTTAGCTGAAGGAGACTTTGGGCCAAATCCATTCCTGGGGCATTCATGTGTAGATCCTATGTATATGGTCCATAGTGAGTAACCTGTTTACAATTTCTTTGTAAAAATCACGTGGCAGCCAATTGTCTTTTGCCTTTTTCAGTTGGAAAGGTATACGGTAACTAGCTCTTTGGATTTACTGATGTAGATTAGCTGAAATAGTAATGTACAAATGTGGTGTTTTCCCATATATGCTGGTGTGTGGTAGTTCTGCTCATGGCCAGTGCTGTTTTTTTGTGTTTTTTTTTAACTTTTCTCTACTCACGTTAATTACTATTACTTGTATATTATTTATTCAGAGCAAAGGTCTAAAGAGGCTATTTTGTAAAATGACTTTGATGTACAATTTATTAAAAGTATTAAGGGAACTTTGTTTTAGGGCATTAAAAGAGTAATTCTAATTCTAATTCAAGGAAAACCTGGTAACTGAGAAACTCATCCATTTGCTTAAAAGATAATGAGGGGCCAATTAACTGTGAACTTAATTATCTTAAGAAACATTGCTAGTTGCTAGTTACAGGCCTTCAATAGCAAGTTAGCTGTTCCAGAACCAGTATCTGGGTAGTGGGTCAATCAAAAGTTGGCAGTCTTGATTGTAATCTAGTGGTTTAGTCTTTCTAATGGCTGGCATTCAGGTAGTACTAATTCCCATTCTGTAACTCATCAAATACTTCTCTATCTGACTGATGAATCAGTCACAGGGTATCAAAATATCATTAAAGATGCTGATTTTTTAAAAAAGAGAGGCTTGTGAAGTAATGCAGGATCTAAAGCAATAGTGAAGTCATAGGAATTGGGTTAGAGCCTGCTATTTTATTGCCCACTTTTGAAAAAAAGAGCAAATCTATTGACAAAGAGTGAATTGGAAGAACATGAAACATATTCTTACAGGTTTGTGTCTGCTAATAGCCAATCTAGGGGAAAGTTATTTTCTGGGCTTTAATTATTCCATTTATAAATAACATTTAATCAATGAAAGAAAAAGTAAACAACTAGGGTGATATGTAATCATTAAACTCTGTCCCAAAGATAATCAACTTGGTTTCTTTATCCTGAATAAACCAAATGTCAGAATAGTATTTTTGGTACCTCAGAATATGAAAAGGGTCTTCAACATGAAAGCAATTAAACTAATGTCTGAAAGTATTCGATAATACAACTGTGTTAAACAGATACGGTTATTGCTGTCTAAATGTTGTTTATCTAAAATGAATAACACAGATGCAAACAAGCAATGGAACAGAAACAGCAGCAGGCAAGTTGAAGAGAGTTTTATATTCTGTTTAAGAATGAAAATGAGTCTGATTTATAGACATAGTAATGAAATGCAAAAATAAGGAGTTGAGAAAACCACCCCCTCACTAATTGGATAAAGAAAGCTGGACTTTTATACACTTACTCTGGAAAAAAACATTTTCAGGGTCCTCTTATTGCACAACTTTCATTTTGTTTTATGGGAAGAGGTGTGTGTGTGTGTGTGTGTGTGTGTGTGTGTGTGTGTGTGTGTGTGTGTATACACACACAATTATATGTCTTAAATATATAATACAATTTCTGTATGTTTATATTATATATAAATATATCTTCAAGCTAGACTATTGAACTAGACTATGTTGCACAGATCCCCTGCCTTCACTTATGTTTATATATAAATATGTATGTTCCGCTGAAACTATAGACATTTCTTTGGTGAAAATCTCCTTCATTCTTTACTCACCTGGTACTTTTTCTTCACTCTGACAACTTCCACTTGGGGTGGGAATAGAGCCTGATCTAATACAGCAGAAGGGAATAGCAGATTTTATCTCATTCCAATTTTTCAGAGGCTGCAGAAGGTTAGCAAAAGACAGTAACCTGAAGTATGGTGTCAGAATTCATTAATTCATTTAGGAATTGGCCCTTCGATAATAATCCGTGTTGACTGTACCTGGAAACAAAGTGATCATTCTGTAGAACACTGGGAAATGATCCAGTGGTCTGGCAGACTTCCAGAATAATCCTTCAAGGACAGAGCTTGGTTCTCCTTATCACTCTGGTGATATGGAACACCTAGATTCTAGGGTGCAAAGAAGGTGATGGATGAATGGGCGTTTGCTACCTGAGAAAAGAAATGTAGGAAACCACTTTCTGGGCAGTCCTTACTCTTCCAAAAGAAGACAGTACCTGCCGATGGAGATAGTTCTCGTCTGCACTTTATTATGAAGAAGTCCCTTTCCAGAACATTTACTTAGAAGCTCACTATTGTAGTCTTGCATTCTTTCTCAGAGATAAAAATGAAATTTATACCTCAGCTAATGGTTTGACATATCATTTGACTGTATTTGGGACCAGAGTTGTCTTTTTCCTTAATGATGGAGAAAGCCTGGGCCTTGTTGACTCATCTCCTTTCACTTTCCCCTTGTTCACTGTAGTCCAGCCACTTGGGCATTCTTTCAGTTGTTTGAACAAACTGAGCTTGTTTCTATATCAGGTCCTTGGTACTTGTTATTTTCTCTTTCTGAAACACTCTGACCTAGATCTACAGAAGGCGGCTGTTCCTTGGCATTCTTGCCTTTGTTCACATATCACCTTCACATATCACTCACTCTAAATTAGCCTCCTCCCCATCTTCCACCAGTCATTTTCTGTCATATCACCCTATTTTTAAAATGACTTTCTATAATTAACTTGCTTACCTCTTTGATTACATGTTTGTTGGCTGTCTCTACTAATACGGGGTGCCCACCATGCACATGTCTGTATCCACAGTGCCTAGAATAGTGAATGGCATACAGTGGTCATCAGTAAATATCAATGACTAGACTGAATTTTAATTTACTTTTTCTTCTAGCTTTATTGAGTTATAATTGACATAAAACATTGTGTAAGACAAAACTGGATTTTAGATTTGTCTCCAGCTCCCAGAGTTCATCTCTTACTGAGGAAACTTGCTTTCTTATAGCTAGAGACTGCCTTTTAAGCATTCCAGATTAAAATATTGGTGGTGGAGCAAATAAAACAGTGTTTGGGCTGTTTTTCAGTAATGTTGAGGATGGTTGTTGAAAGAGTAGGAGAGGGGTAAAAGAAAGAAAAATGTATTTAAGTATGAGGTACTATGGATTTTCTCATTCCTACCTTCCTGGCTGGCTTAGGACAGATGTTTGTTGGAACTGAAATTGCTTTTTATATTCCCAAGATGTTTGGTCTTCTCTTTTATCATGAGTGGGCCTTTGTGTTGGGAGGGAACTGTAAGACTTCCTGCTTACTCCAGCATAGACATCTGTTAGTCAAACAGACATCTCTCCATAGACTTCAAATGACTACTTTCTTCTTGTACGAACGGAAATATACTGACTATAAGAGGGCCAAGGACAAAAAAATTTTCCATCGGATATCCTTATAAGGAAAACGTGAGATGTGCTCATAATGTGCAAACAGCTATTACTCTGAAAAAGAATTATTAACATGTATTAACTTTGATAAAAATAAAAACTAAATCATTTCCATTGATATAAACCATTTGTTTTTCAACTGGGATATTCATAAAGTTCAATTATAAAATTAATGACAGATGCACAAGAAGTAATATAGCTGGCTTCCACATGCATGCTCTGGAGTTAGCTTTTAAATGCCCATTTAAAAACTCTCTTTTTAAGAACTGAAGTAATTTTAAAATGATAAGCTTATTCTTTTTACCTGTGCTATTTAATAATAATGTAGATAGCTCATTTAATCTGAACTGTTTGACCTTTGAATTTTCAATTGTTCATCTTATACCTGTCCCAAAGTATTTAATTTTCCTAGTGACGCCAGGGCTTGGATTATGAAGCATCCTTTTGTAAAAAATCAAGGAGGGGCTTCTCCTCCTCCAAGGTCATGTCTTCATAAGCATTGAAATTTCCTGAAGATGTGTATAGTGAAATAAGGACAGTACTCACATTTAGTTTTTTAGACTTTTTTGTTAGAAAAAAACTTCAATTTACCTTTAAAATAATGTGAAACAGCTTTCAACTATCTCTTCATTAATCAAGTTAAATAGGACTTTTTTGGGGAAGAACCTTAAAATTGAATGAGAGTCCAACCGAGGGAAGATAATCAAAGTCAGCAGGAGTCATGCCTTCTTTCAGATGGTACAAACCAAAGGATAGCACTAAGGCATATCCAGGAGAACTGTGTAAAACTCACACATGCAATGCAATAAGGAATGTTTGTGCCTCTATCTTATGAGGCTTTGGGGGATGTATGAATTAAGAGAAAATTACTTAGAAAATTAGGTTATTTAGGATAGGGATTTATCACCTGAAAATTTCCAGGAAAACCTGAAAAATCCATGGACAAGTCAGCATATTCTATGACCTCCTGAAGTTATGTGCAAAATTTGGTGTGCATGTATGCATTTTTCATTGTTGGTGAGGGGAGTGGTCAGTAGCTTTTGTTTGGTTCTCAAAAGGGTGTGTGACTCAAAAAAAGTGAAGAATCGTGGCAACAGAGCTAGGCCAGCATGTCTCAAATTCTGTTTCATGGAACTTAATGGACTAAGTGATGTTGTTAAGTCCTCTTGTGGTCAGATAGGCTTGGGAAACATTGTTTAATATATCTCACCTGTTAGAGATTCATAAAACCTTAACTTATTAAAGGCTCTGAGATATCCTGCAGTAAATAAGCTTGTTTTGCTTTATTTAAACTAGCATTTTATTTGACATGGAAGCCCTGTTTTTGTAAAATACATGTAAACATCCCATGTGCACTAGAGTTCCATGCAAACAAGTTTGAGAAATGTTGAACCAACATGTGTTGCCCAGATTCCCTGCCTCTCAATATTAAGACCTCTTCTTCAGGGCCTGTTGTTGAAAAATTCTTTATTGTGTATTCTAAGATGGGACTCAGCAGATTAAAACAATCATACAATTTGAGGGTTGGGAGGCCACCTAATTGCAGGTCTCTGTGTAAATACAGATCCTCTAATTAATCTTCCATTGGGTGCTTAAATTATCTCCATGAACATCACATAAATGGTGTTTCCATGATTTTGCAATCCCTTCCCTAATAGAGAATTCACTAACTCTAAGGCCATCACACCCATATCTAGGCTGTCCCATCTCTGGTCTGGTTCTTTCTCCTGGAGATGCATCTGTCTTCAAAATGATAGCCCATCTGGCATTTGAAAAGAGGCAGCAGCAACCAATCTTCTTTAAGTCTGCTTCTCTAGAAGAGCAGCTGCAGCTTCTTCCATTGTTCCTCATGGCTTGGGGCGACTCACACCCTTGGCACTGATGTTCGGTTTCTCCTTTACTGAGCCTCACATGAGGAATTCTGCCCACCCAGATGCTTTGCCAAGGTGATTGGAACATTTCATTGAAAGGGTGTATCCTCTTCAGTCCCCTTTTCAGGAAAATTCACACATGCATGTTCCCACCTAGTGTCCATTGCCACAGTCACGTGTTCTCTGAAAATGAGCCCACGCACCCACAGCTGGGTTGTAGAGCCGCTTTTACATTACCTAACCCTGCCCGGCCATGGTTGATGGACTGGGGCTGGAGATCTGATCTCATCTGGGCCAAATGAATGATCTGTCCTGATGATTGGAATTGGGTTATGTTGATGCTACCTACTCCCTCCTGGGACCAGAGGTTTGTATGATCAGGAACCGCTCCGGCAACCAAATGTATAGAGAAACTGAGAAACAACTGTAAGAGAGAAGGATGAAGTCAGATGGGCAGGGAGAAGCAGAGATGTGTGTGTGTCGGGGGTGAGGGTGGCAAGGGTAGGTGTGGAGAAGAGCCATTTTCCACTCTTTGTTTCTTATGAGGACCTCCTGCTTTTAGGTTCACTGAAAACTCCTGCTTCTTTATAAAAATCTCCTTTTTTTTCTTGAGCAAAAATGTAGATATCTATTGTTTATAATTAAAAGATCCTTGACAAAAGGAAACTCCAAGATCTTGGAAGAAATGAATATCCTCTGGGGAGGAATTGGATTATTGAGAGTTCTCACCTGTCTCCTTCCATTCAGCACCTTACCCCACCTTCACTCAATTTACTAATTTGTCCTACTTCCATGTCTCTGCTTATGCTATTCTCTCTCTTACTGTGCCATCCCCTGTCCTGTCATTCTGTCTAAATTCTACCTCTCCTTTAAGGATACAATTATTCCTCGTCTCTGAAGCTTTCCCTGACCACTCTGTTAATAATTGTTGAATAAGAAGAGCTAATCTGATTAAAGGAATAAGAGAATGGTCTCAAAAGTAAAGACGGAAGTATTATAGACTTTTTTAGCTAGATAAGAAGGAGAATTGGTAACTCAATGGCAACGAGTAAACAGAGGACTGTCTTACAAATTGTGCTTAAGCTCAGTCTCCATTTTTACTCAAGCCAAGGAGGCAACTGTTCTTGCATCAAGAACAATTTTGGACCATAGAAAGAATTTCTCAGTCTTTTGGGGATTCACTTCCAGAGCAGTTTTTCAAGAGACTGTGGATTTTCTTGTAAAGATTTAAAATAGCAAACATTTTGGGGGGACCCTTCTAAAGAAGTGACTTCTTAGGGCTCTATCTAGCTTTTGGAATCTCTTCTTTAGCACTTGGTGCATAGAAGATGTTTAATAAACATTTGTTGAATAAGGAAGGGAATGAATGAATACAGCTTTCATCCCTGAAGTTCAACCACTACACAAGCAAAAGGCTGGCAATTTGTTTTGAAGAAATGCTTTGTCTAGTGGTTAGAAAAGGAACCAAACATAATCGGACATATACAGAAATGCACAAAGTTCTTTAATATCCAGAGTTAGGCAACTACAGTAGTTTTAGAGTTGATATAGGGACAAGCAGGCCTGATGCTTAAATGCATGAGCCACTAAGAACAGCCACCACATTCCTGAATTCTTGTGCTCCTTGGCTAGGGAACCAGCATTCCAAAATCCCCAGAACACATCTCCACCATTGTCCAGGGAGCCAGAGTCTCTGCTATCCACTGTGGTATTATATCATACTGAATATTTGAAAGGGGGAGTGGAGCAACTACCTATTTATCTTTCTAGCTCATTTGGGGCCACCGACACAGTTCAAAGAGCAGGCCCATCTGAGATTAGCAAGAATCCAGCCCTGTCGCCAAATCTCTTAAGAAAGTCTAACAGAAGGAAATGGAAGCTCACTTCCATTCACCAGTTTAGAGTTGCTTTATCTACAGAAAATGAGAGGAAATGATGCCAACAACAACAAAACCCCCTTTGGCGTGTGAAGTGGTGCATACCCCAGAGTTGAGGGAAAAATGCTAGTCTAGACCCCTAGCTCAGGCTCCTCAGATCCCCCACCCCAACCCCGTGGGCAGGAGAGGATCAGTGTTGCTGGACTCTGTGTTCAGGTCATCAGGTGGGGGCAGGATGCCAAAGAGTGTGGGCATCTACCCACCCCATTTTGATTCTTATGGGTGCTGAGATTGAGAGTCGTGCTTTAATTAAGTTCTCAATTGCTGAACATCCTGTAGTGAGAAAAGCAACAAATTCAGACAGTTAGGCCAGCAGACTAAGTTGATTTTTATGAGAGAAAAGATTTTTTTTCCATCTCAATTGGTGTTTACACTTAGTTGTTTGAATTAAGTTAAATCCTGGCAAAGCAATTGGGATACACAGTTGAATGATTTATATGTGACTCGGGAAAGGAGATGATTGAAAAGCTATTTCTAATCTTCAGTTACGAAATAAACTTTATTACTTTTTTTATTGGAGTATAATTGTTTTACAATGTTGCGTTAGATTCTACTGTACAGTGAAGTGAATCAGCTATATGTATACATATATCCCCTCCCTGTTGGACCTCCCCACCCACCCCTCTAGGTCATCACAGAGCACCGAGCTGAGCTCCCTGTGCTATATAACAGCTTCCCATTAGCTATCTATTTTACACATGGTAGTGTATATATGTCAATCCCAATCTTCCAATTCATCCCACCCTCCCCTTCCCTCCTGTGTCCACATGTCCGTTCTCTATATCTCTGTCTCTACTCCTGCCCTGGAAATAGGTTCATTTGTACTGTTTTTCTAGATTCCACATACATGCATTAATATATGATATTTGTTTTTCTGTTTCTGACTTACTTCACTCTGTATGACAGACTTTAGGTCCATCCACATCTCTAAAAATGACCCAATTTCGTTCCTTTTATGGCTGAGTAATATTCCATTGTATATATGTACCACATCTTCTTTAGCCATTCATCTGTCAATGGACACTTAGGTTGCTTCCATGTCCTGGCGACTGTAAATAGAGCTGCAATGAACATTTTGGTACATGACTCTTTTTGAATTATGGTTTCTCAGGGTATATGCCCAGTAGTGGGATCGCTGGGTCATATGGTAGTTCTACTTTTAGTTTTTTAAGGAACCTCCATACTGTTCTCCACAGTGGCTGTATCAATTTACATTCCCACCAACAGTGCAAGAGGGTTCCCTTTTCTCCACACTCTCTCCAGCATTTTTTGTCTGTAGATTTTTTTTTTTGATGGTGGCCATTCTGACCGGTGTGAGGTGATACCTCATTGTAGTATTGATTTGCATTTCTCTAATAATTAATGATATTGAGCATCTTTTCATGTGCCTCCTGGCCATCTGTATGTCTTCTTTGGTGAGTTGTCTATTTGGGTGTTCCCCATTTTTTGATTGGGTTGTTTGTTTTTTTTAATATTGAGCTGCATGAGCTGCTTGTATATTTTGGAGATTGCTTTGTTTGCAAATATTTTCTCCCATTCTAAGGGTTGTCTTTTTGTCTTGTTTATGGTTTCCTTTGCTGCGCAAAAGCTTTTAAGTTTCATTAGGTCCCATTTGCTTATTTTTAAAAAATTTTCAGGGCTTCCCTGGTGGCGCAATGGTTGAGAATCCACCTGCCGATGCAGGGGATATGGGTTCGTCCCCCGGTCCGGGAAGATCCCACATGCCGCGGAGCGGCTGGGCCTGTGAGCCATGGCCGCTGAGCCTGCGCGTCCGGAGCCTGTGCCCCGCAACGGGAGAGGCCACAACAGTGAGAGGCCCGCGTACCACAAAAAAAAAAAAAAAAAAAAAAAAAAAAAAAATTTTCATTACTCTAGGAGGTGGGTCAAAAAAGATCTTGCTGTGGTTTTTGTCAAAGAGTGTTTTTCCTATGTTTTCCTCTAAGAGTTTTATAGTATCTGGTCTTACATTTAGGTCTTTAATCCATTTTGAGTTTATTTTTGTGTGTAGTGTTAGGTAGTGTTTTAATTTCATTCTTTTACTTGTAGTTGTCCAGTTTTCCCAGCACCACTTATCGAAGAGGCTGTCTTTTCTCCATTGTATATTCTTGCCTCCTCTGTCATAGATTAGGTGACCATAGGTGCGTGTCTAGGACTGTGTCTAGGACTTCCAGTACTATGTTGAGAGTGGACATCCTTGTCTTGTTCATGATCTTAGAGGAAATGCTTTCAGTTTTTCACCATTGAGAATGATCTTTGCTGTGGGTTTGTCGCATATGGCCCTTATTATGTTGAGGTAGGTTCCCTCTATGCCCACTTTCTGGAGAGTTTTTATCAAAAATGGGTGGTGAATTTTGTTGATAGCTTTTTCTGTATCTATTGAGATGATCATATGGTTTTTATTCTTTATTTTGTTAATATGGTGTGTCACATTGATTGATTTGCATATATTGAAGAATCCTTGTATCCCTGGGATAAATCATGGTGTATGATCTTTTTAATGTGTTGTTGGATTCTGTTTGCTACTATTTTGTTGAGGATTTTTGTGTCTATGTTCATCAGTGATATTGGTCTGTAATTTTTGTGTGTGTGATATATTTGTCTGGTTTGGGGATCAGGGTGATGGTGGTCTCGTTGAATGAGTATGGGAGTGTTCCTCCCTCTGCAATTTTTTGGAAGAATTTGAGAAGGATAGGTGTTAGCTCTTCTCTAAATGTTTGATAGGATTCACCTGTGAAGCCATTTGGTCCTGGACTTTTGCTTGTTGGAAGATTTTTAATTACTGTTTCAATCTCATTACTTGTGATTGGTCTATTTATATTTTCTAGTTCTTCTTGGCTCACTCTTAGAAAGTTGTACCTTTCCAAGAATTTGTCCGTTTCTTCCAGGTTGTCCATTTTATTGGCATAGAGTTGCTTGTAGTAGTCTTATGATCCTTTGTATTTCTGTGGTGTCTGTTGTAATTTCTCCTTTTTCATTTCTAATTTTACTGATTTGAGTCCTCTCCCTTTTTTCTTGATGAGTCTGGCTAAAAGTTTATCAATTATATTTATCATCTCAAAGAACCAACTTTTAGTTTTATTGATCTTTGCTGTTGTGGTCTTCATTTCTATTTCATTTACTTCTGCTCTGATCTTTATGACTTCTTTCCTTCTACTAACTTTGGCTTTTCTTTGTTCTTCTTTTTCTAGTTGCTTTAGGTATAAGGTTAGATTGTTTATTTGAGATTTTTCTTGTTTCTTCAGGTAAGATTGAATTGCTATAAACTTCCCTCTTAGAACTGCTTTGGTTGCCTCCCATAGGTTTTGGGTCATCATGTTTTCATTGTCATTTGTTTCTAGGTATTTTTAAATTTTCTCTTTGATTTCTTCAGTGATCTCTTGGTTACTTAGCAGCACACTGTTTAGCCTCCATGAGTTTGTGTTTTTTTACAGCTTTTTTCCTATAATTGATTTCTAATCTCATAGTGTTGTTGTTGGAAAAGTTACTTGATACAATTTCAATTTTTAAAAATTTTCCGAGGCTTGATTTGTGACCCAAGATGTGATCTATCCTGGAGAATGTTCTGTGTGCACTTGAGAAGAAAGTATATTCTTCCACTCTCAGGTGGAATGTCCTATAAATATCAATTAAATCTATCTGGTCTATTGTGTCATTTAAAGCTTGTGTTTCTTTATTTTGTTTAGATAATCTGTCCATTCATGTAAGTGGGATGTTAAAGTTAACACTTACTGTGTTACTGTAGATTTTCCCTTTTATGGCTGTTAGCATTTGCCTTATGTATTGAGGTGTTCCTATGTTGGGTGCATAAATATTTATCATTGTTACGTTTTCTTCTTGGATTGATCCCTTGACCATTATGTAGTGTCCTTCCTTATCTCTTGTAACAGTATTTATTTTAAAGTCTATTTTATCTGATATGAGTATTGCTACTCCAGCTCTCTTGTGATTTCCATTTGCAAGGAGTATCTTTTTCCATCCCCTCCCTTTCAGTCTGTATGTGTCCCAGGTCTTAATTGGGTCTCTTGTAGACAGCATATATACAAGTCTTGTTTTTGTATCCATTCAGCTAGTTTGTGGTTTTTGGTTGGAGCATTTAATCCATTTACATTCAAGATTCCTATTACCATTTTCTTAATTGATTTGGGTTTGTTTTTGTGGGTCTTTTTCTTCTTTTGTGTTTCCCACCTAGAGAAGTTCCTTTAGCATTTGTTGTAAAGCTAGTTTGGTGGTGCTGAATTCTCTTAGCTTTTGCTTGTCTGTAAAGCTTTTGATTTTTCCCTCGAATCTGAATGAGATCGTTGCTGGGTGGGTAGAGTAATTTTGGTTGTAGGTTTTTCCCTTTCATCACTTTAAATATATCCTGCCACTCCCTTCTGGCCTGCAGAGTTTCTGCTGAAAAATCAGCTGATAACCTAATGGAGATTCCCTTGTATGTTATTTGTTGCTTTTTGCTTGCTGCTTTTAATATTTTTTTCTTTGAATTTAATTTTTGTTAGTTTGATTAATATGTGTTTTGCTGTGTTTCTCCTAGGGTTTATCCTGTATGGGACTCTCCACGCTTCCTGGACTTGGATGGCTATTTCCTTTCCCATGTTAGGTAAGTTTTCGATTATAATCTCTTCAAATATTTTCTCAGACCCTTTCTCTTCTTCTTCATGGACCCCTATAATTTGAATGTTGGTGCATTTAATGTTGTCTCAGAGGTCTCTGAGACTGTCTTTAGTTCTTTTCATTCTTTTTTCTTTATTCTACTGCTTGGCAGTTATTTCCACCATTCTGTCTTCCAGCTCACTTATTTGGTCCTTTGCCTCAGTTATTCTGCTGTTGATTCCTTCTAGTGTATTTTTCATTTTAGTTATTGTGCTGTTCATCACTGTTTGTTTGTTCTTTAGTTCTTCTAGGTCTTTGTTAAACATTTCTTGTATTTTCTTGTTCTGTGCCTCCATTCTATTTCTGAGATTTTGGATCATTTTTACTATCATTACTCTGAATTCTTTTTCAGGTAGGTTGCCTATTTCCTCTTCATTTATTTGGTCTTGTAGGTTTTTACCTTGCTCCCTTGTCTGTAACATATTTTTTTGTCATTTCATTTTTTTTTTGATGAGTGGGGCTGTGTTCCTATCTTACTGGTTGTTTGGCTTGAAGTGTCCAAGACTGGAGTTTGCAGGCAGTTGGGTAGAGACAGTTCTTGGCGCCGAGGTGAGGACCTCTGGGAGACCTCACTCCGATTAATATTTCTTGGGGTCTGAGGTTCTCTGTTAGTTCAGCAGTTTGGACTTGACACTCCCACCACAGGAGCTCAGGCCTGAACCCTGGCCTGGGAATCAAGATCCCACAAGCTGCAAAGCACAGCAAAAGAAAAGAAAAGAAAAGAAAAAAAAAAAAAAGGATCAATACAATAACAAAGAATAAAAAATAAAATAAAATTAGAAAAATAAAAAATATATTAGGAAAAATAAAAATATAAGTGAAACAACTACAAGGTAAAACAGAACCACAACAGAAGAAAAAAGGGGGGGTGGGGAACAAGCCAAAAGTAGCAGAACAATAACAAAGTATAAAAAATTAGAAAAATAAAAAATTTATTAGAAAAAATAAAAATGTAAATGAAACAATAACAACAAAGTAAAACACAACTACAACCTAAAAAAAAAAAAAAGTCCAGAAAAAGCCTGGCTGTGGGGTTGGAGCTTAGGTGGGGGCAGGGCTTAGGCAGGGTGGGGTTTAGGGTGGGGAAGGGCCTAGGCTCAGGGCCCCTGTGGCTGGAAAAGGCAGCACAGCTGGAGGGGGCCTGGGAGTGCAAAGTTCAGAGGTAAGGCCCTGGGTGGGAGTGCAGGGGTGGGGCTTAGGCTCAGTGCAGCTGGAGGGAGCCTCAGAGGGTGGAGGATCAGGCCCTGGACCTCAGCAGGCTCTTTGGGGTCCAAGCGGGCAATGGAAACGCTGGCCACATTCCCGTTCAATCCTCTGCTCTCCCGAGGGTCTCTCCCTGTCCTGTTGATACCCTAACTGTGGGTGGGTCCATTGGGGTGTGGGAACTCCTCCCCTCCCCCAGTAGACCCTCAGGGGCCCCAGTCCCATCCTGCCTCCACTTCTCCTTCCACTTCCCTCCCACCCATGTCTTACCCAGTCATTCGGGGGCTCCTCCCATCCCATGAGGTGTCTGTGGTCCCCCGCCAGTGCCTCGTAGGTGCCCTAGTTGTGAGGAGATGCAAACTCCATGTCCTCCTAATCTGCCATCTTGACTCCTAAACTTTAATCCTTTTATTCCTCTCACTCAGAGGTACTCTGGTCTGAGCAGTGATGCCAACTTCCAAAGTGGTGGTGATAAGGAGCCATATGATTAAAAACTTTCCCTTTAGAATTCTCTGCAGGCCCAGCTCAGATCCTGAAAGCCATTCCAGCCTTTCTTTGTATGAATTCAGTCTGCAACCTCTCTTCAGTTTGCACTGTGGTCTTTACTGTTATCATCCTAGGACTTCTTGTTCTGCTTCCTATTTGAAGAAAAATCTGAATTTCCATTAATGCTAATGAGAAACTTTGGCACTTTAATGGTATAGAAACATGATTCTTATGCTTCTCTGGTTAGAGTTGTATTTAATTTTAATTGTTAACTGAAATACATTCCAAGTACAATCTGGCTTCTTAGTTAGGTCAAGTGCATAAAATTAATGAAATACCAATGAGGAGGTTGATGCCCAGACACAGCAGGAATGCTCCTGACAATTGAGAAAGAAAAAACCCATTCCAAGGGATGATTTATCAAGGGAACATAATGGGGAGTAGAGACAGGTGAGGGGTGAGGGAGGATTGAATTTTAAAGATGATGTCATTTACACTACAGGAAAATGTGAAAAAGTTTTTTTTGTTTGTTTGTTTTGTTCCACTTCTTTGTTTGAAGAGTGAGGACTTCTTCCTATGGATCATCTCTCTGGTGTCATGAAAACCTCATGTATAAAGCTGTAAGTAATGTCTCCATTTTGAAGAAACAAAATTGAGAATATCTAAGCATGAAAGTTATTGGTGGCTTTCTCTTTCTTTAAAAGAGATGTTATTTTGTGGTTATTTTCATGGAGGCAAAATTGAAAAGGAATTTTTTTTGCTTAGAACCTGCAGAATTCCTAGTCCTATGAAGGCAGAGAGAATGTCTGTTTTGTTTGGAATTATACCATCAGGGCCTAGTATAATGCCCATAGCATATCTTCAAAATATATTTATTAAAAATAATGTCTGAAGTAATGTTTCATAAAGCTATAAGCACTACCAGATTAAAGACATCACAGCAGATTTATTATGGCTGGTTACTAATAGATATTTGGTAGATTCATTCCTGGTTAGTGAATATATGTGGTATCCACATTGGTTTTAGTATATATTCCTGAGAATTCATTGCACAAATACCAGGAAAACCTAACCAACAGCTGCTTTTGTCATTTCAAAAGATTCTCTTTATTGTGTAGTATTATTTCTTTGAAATGTGAATTTAATTTGTTTCTACCTATGATAATTTTAAGGATCAATCTATAAAATCTGGTTACATGAAATGAAGAGAGTTTGGATGTTGATCAAAAAGTAAATAAGGCAAAGCCTTGTAGAATTTACCTCCAGTTTTAACAATTTTTTTTTTGTGTGTGTGTGTGTGTGTGGTACGTGGGCCTCTCACTGCTGTGGCCTCTCCCGTTGCGGAGCACAGGCTCCGGACGCGCAGGCTCGGCAGCCATGGCTCACGGGCCCAGCTGCACTGCGGCATGTGGGATCTTCCCGGACCGGGGCACGAACCCGTGTTCCCTGCATCGGCAGGCGGACTCTTAACCACTGCACCACCAGGGAAGCCCTACCTCCAGTTTTATAATAACCTTCATGGAGTCTATGTTGAGACCAAGTTTGAGAAAAATAAGCCTTTTTATTTCTAATAGGTCAGAGCTCCATTGTGTGAAGTGCAACATTGTCTTTCTAACAAGGTTTTATAAGTAGATCTTGATTTTGAATAATTCCTTGAAAATGTTTCTGGATAGTAGATATATCTTATATATTTACTGAATGACTGGACGGATACATGAATATGAAACACTTCTGCGAATCAGAGAATGCACTGATTGGTTCCACAATGCTATCAGAAGGCAAGGAGCTTTTTTAACCAAATTCATAAATCAAATTTATATACTTAATATAAATGACAAAGAAAAATCCTGCTTCTTTTAAGTCTCATTAACTTCTAAAGTTGAGGCTAGTCACTTCTGTTAATTTTCAGTGCAGTAAATACCAAGAAGTAGTAATATTATGCAGCAAAGACAACCTGGATATGTTTAGCAAAGTAATTCCTAAAAGGAAAGTTGAATGAGAAATTAAAGTGCCACACTAAGCCTCAAATGAAATCCATAAGCCTTGGCCAATACTTTAGCTCACTTTTACTCATAACTCTTATTATTAATGTCATTGCAATTGTAAGTGTGGACCCACTTGCTGGATACAGGGATTTGCAAAAGGGACTGACCTTCAGGAGTGCAACATACTAATAAGAGAACAACATCTCACAGTTCTCTGAATATAGAGCTGTAATGCAAGACTATTATATAAGGGACAGATTTTTCTTTCAAGAGAAAGATAAACCAGCTCAAAACCATACCCTGGCACATGGGAGAACAACACTGCATGCTGATGGCGCCATGCCAGCTCTTAACAGTACCCCCAGGATTGCCCTGCATCCCAACTCAGGTTTGAATTCAGGTTTAGGTGGAAGAAGTAGTATTCAGCAATGATAAGGGATCAGACAAAATAGGCATGAACCATCATTCCACTTGCTCACTTCTGGAAGAGATATAGCTACATGCACTGTAGGCAAAAGGAAGCGAACATAGCACTGTTAAGCTCTCAAGCCAGGTTTTTTTTGTTTTTTTATTTTGTGGTACGCGGGCCTCACTGTTGTGGCCTCTCCCGTTGCGGAGCACAGGCTCTGGACGCTCAGGCTCAGCGGCCATGGCTCATGGGCCCAGCCGCTCTGCGTGGCATGTGGGATCTTCCCGGACCAGGGCACAAACCCGCATCCCCTGCATCGGCAGGCGGACTCTCAACCACTGCGCCACCAGGGAAGCCCTCAAGCCAGGTTTTTATAATTCATTTCCGTTACTGGCAATTACTGAGATACTTACTTAGAAATATTCCCCTTTGAAATAGATTTCTTAACAGCAAAGGTCAGAAATCAGTAATGCTGGATTTTTTTTTTTTTAATGAGGTGGTTTGGTGATGTGGAGTGTTGATTTCTTGATGTTTTACATTTTTAAGTACCTTTTTCTACCTGTGATTCCAAGTTGGACTTTCACTGAGAAATGGGTCATATGTAGGGCCCCTGATTTCCTGTGATTCCCTGACCACAAAAGTGTACTCTGCAGGGCTAGAACCCATAGCCATGGCCTTTTCTTACATAGCCACCCTCTCCCAAATAGGGGAAGCTATAGTTTATTTAGAAATAGCAGTCAAACTGTAAAATGCCACACATTTTGACAAAGGCATGGGATTTGGTACCTAGGATTCATTATTTTTCCCATTAATGGGATTTGTATGAAGCACTTGCCCTACCCTCTCTTACCCCTGCAGCACTACCTCTGCCTAGGCCAGCTTTGAACGCTTTCATTAGTCTGAGGCTGATAATCAAAACTCAAAGCCAGTTTCCTTTGAGCACATAGGCATGGCAAGAATGGCTTTCCCAAGCAATAGCTTAGGAAAACAAATGCTTATAATATTTAAATTGTTGCTGTTTTTCATAATTTATTTGTTTTTCCTCCCACCCTAGCCAGACTTGCTAATCCCCAGCATTTCTACTTTCCCGTAACGGACAATCATAAATTTCTAGAAAAGTAAGGGTCCTTGGGTCTGAAACACTGTGACATTGTTTGTTCAAGATATTTGGAGACATTGCCAAATGCATAACAAAACACAGTTTACGGTCTTCATTTGGCATTGATTTGTGCTGCAAAGCTCGGAGTATCATTTCCTCCAGAAGGTTTTTCCTTTTTACTGAGAGAAAATATTATCAACAACAGAGTTCTTAAAGAACTTTATAATGTTTAATTTTTGAAAACCAAAACCCTTCAAAATAAAGCAGCTTTAAAATGTTCTTATTTTAAATTCTTACTTTTAAATGGTCTCTTCAAAGTGATCTTTCTAAGGAATGTTCCTTACCAACAGTCACTGGTGTTGTATCCTGGGGGACACAAACTGACTTGAAGTACTGGCCATGTTGTTACCAGTACATACATTACAAGAAACTGGCGGCAAGAAACTACTTTCCAGCGTGTACCCTGCCACTGGGCAGAGTTCTGCCCAGTTCTGAGTCAGAGTTCTGAGTCAGAACTCTTCCAGTGACCTTAGAGCCTCAAAATGGATGGAGAGGGATGAATAATCCAGATTTCCAACAAAAATAGCTTCACTCAAGTGTGAGCAGACCAGCAGACTCATTAAGTCCAATAAAAAGGTGGTATAATGTTTCAGGAAATCCATTGCAAGTGAATTAGAATGAAAAATAAATTAAAAAGCAAGTCAGGGGCTTCCCTGGTGGTGCAGTGGTTGAGAGTCCGCCTGCCGATGCAGGGGACACGAGTTCGTGCCCCGGTCCGGGAAGATCCCACATGCCGTGGAGCGGCTGGGCCCGTGAGCCGCTGAGCCTGCGCGTCCAGAGCCTGTGCTCCGCAATGGGAGAGGCCACAAGAGTGAGAGGCCCGCGTACCACAAAAAAAAAAAAAAAAAAAAAAAAAAGCAAGTCAGTTTCTCAGATAAGAATAGAAATGCCTGTTACCCACTGGAATAGAAAGGGTGAAACAAAGGGGAAAACTGGAGGGGCCTAGCAACCCCCAGAAGGTCAGATGTCCTCCATAATGTCGACTTCCCTTACTCAGATCCTTCCTTTGCTAGGAGAAACAAAACAAAGCTAAGGAACAAAACTATTAGGTAGGCCCAGCACAAATGTTAGTCAACTTTGAAAGAAAAAGCATTGTTATACGTGATGCTAGGCCCAGTCTGTCACTGGCTTGTCTGCAGGCTCCATAAACCAGATTCCTGGTCACACCCCCAGAGTTTCTCATTCTGTAAGTTTAGGGTGGTGGGGGGAGTTCCAGAGTTGGCAATTTTGACAAATTCCCAGGTGATATGATACTGCTTATGTGGTATCACACTTTGAGAATCATTGTTCTAGCATAAATCGTTAGCTTTGTGATCCAAGGAAATTGAAGCACATGAGTTTAAGGTAACTTTGTGATAGTTTGGATTCATTCTCATGTAGGTGTCTGCCTCTGCAAATTACAATACAGAAGGCATTTACTTGGATAATTCAGGCTCAAGAACTGCATTAAAATATTTTCATTGAAATATTTTAAGTATAAGTAGTTTTTTTTCCCCAGGGGAGTAGAAGGGGAATGTTTCTAAATCACCCTGTGACTTGCTTTATTGCCCTTTCTTGTTTTGCATAGGGATAGCAAGGTACTGTTTGCTCTAGGAAGCATCTATTGACCTGTTCTCTAATAATGGCTTTAGTCTGATTTCCTGTTTGTACAAGGTCTGGAAAAAACTGTGTTAGGAAATGGAGCAAGTGAATGGGCATGGAGTTTTCTAGATAAGCTAGTTGCAAGATACATTCTTTTCGTATCATGTCAGTGGGAAAGGTTACTGGCAGTCTGATGGTGAGTTTATGATGTGTCATTACATCATAACTGGATGAACCAAAGAAGTGCCTCCTGTTTTCCTTCAGGCCAGGCTCTAACTAGGAAGACCCTGGAAGAGGTCATGGAAGAACCTCAGAATCTCTAGGAGCGATGTTGGGGCAATTGATAAGTATTTTATCCCACAAAACTGCACAATGACAAGGGATCAGAATAATCTTAGTGTTAACCTAAACCAACTCTTGGTTTAAGTTAATGCCAGTATAAAATTCGTAACTCCTATTTTGCCTGCATTTCCAACCTTTGTTTTTGTAGGCCTACCTAATTTTCTCCACGTGGATATCACTTGTGTTTGTCTTAGTTATAGTGCCAATGAGATTACGATCAATTAACCCTAAACTGTTAGAATGTGTAATAATTCTTTAAAGACAACTGCTCATTTGCAAAATAAAAGCCCTGGTGAACGCTCTTTAAAACTCACAGCTCAACATAAAAGTCTGGGTCTCATACTGGTGGCAAAGGGCAGCTTTTAGAGTCATCTCTCACATCTCCTAAAACAGACTTCCAAAGCAGGTACTTCAGGTGGAGCGTCAGGTGTTCAGTTTAATCACATGGAAAGCCACCTTCATTGTGGGCAAGAAACATCTCTGCAGTGATCATTGTTATTCTGATGCTTTTTGAGTCAAGTTTCTGACACTTGTACCTAAGAGTCCTATGATCACAGAACCCTTTGGATTGTAGAAATGGGGGCAGAACCCAGAATCACTGAGACTTCTCCAAACAGAAATAATACTCGTCAGAATGAAGGCTTTGGACACAACCAGCACTGACCCTACTTGTCCTCTCTACATATCTAGATGTATCTAATGAACTTCACAATTCCAGGCCTTAGACACATACCACCTCATCCTTGGGGTCTATCCCTATGAGTCTGGCTAAGTAAGGATCCACTGTTCTCTTCTGCATTATTTTGCTGCTGGAAAACTTAGGTCTTAGGGCCACTTGGGTGTCTACATTAAGAAGCAGAAGTTCCTCTTTGCCTCTGGGAAATCTAGATGAGTGGACAATCAAAGGCAACCAGAGGACACATATGGAAGTAGCTCCAAAGGTGGACTCTTGTAAATTCAGGAAGTAGGAAAAACATCTATTGGCACTTACCCAGTTTCCCTTTTGGTGTACTCCTCTCTGTCTAAGATGTACCTAGCACCCTTAAGCTGTGATCTGGCTCTCCAGTGGGCCTTTGGGCCTTGTAGGTTTGCCTACAGTGGCAAGTAGGAGTGTGCTAAGAGGACCATGAAGGAGAGTATGTAAAATTGAAATGGTCCCAAAGAACCACACTGGAAGATAGGATCTATGAGGGGAGGGATCTTGTCTGTCCGGTTCACCCCACAGTCCTTAGCATCTGGCCAAGTGTGTGGCACATAGTAGGTACTGCACAAATACTTGTGGACTAACTTAGTGAATGAACATATAAAGTCAGGATGTATGGTTCAGTATCGATGGCATTTGGCTAGGTACCTGCTCTTATCCCAGTGGGCTATGAGTTAGAAAAGAGTAGATCATCTAATGCAGATGATTTCGGAGACTGATAAGAACTGAAGTGCCTCAGGCCAGACTTGGAGGTACTCAGGAGACAGCCACTGATGGAAAAGGAGGTGACTAAGGACCTTAGGAAAGGAAAACACATGTTTATTGAATGACTGTGTTGCTAGGTGCTTTACACACATTATCACTTTTGCTTCTTGCAATAGCCTTGAGCAGTAAGTCTTAGTCTGTGTGATTTATTGATGGGGAAACTAAGATCAGACAGGCAAACTTGTAAGCTAGGATTTGTACCCAGGTCTTTTGGATCCAAAACTAATCTGGATTAGATAAATTGGTAATGGAGAAAGGGTTGTGGGGGCTCTTTCCCCGAAAGTTTGATTGGAACATGACATGAATTTGGTATAACATCTCCAGTTCCCCCACTGTGACTCTACAAGACATTACCCCGAGCTATTCACAGCTCCCTGACTCAGCTTTTCAGTGAATCTTAGTTCAGAATTCCTAATGAGAACCAACTGACCCAACTTGGAGAGAATATAAAACAACCAGGTACGAATGTAGCTTCATGTACTCATCTCCTCATTAGGTATGAAAGTGGTACAAGATTGTTTTAGAAGAGAGTGGTGTGAGAAGACAGTGCAGCATTTTGAGGACAGACAGATGTAGCCAATATTCACCTGCAACCCTCTTCCTTCTTTTGTTCTTCCATGAATATCCATCCCTATTTCCTTGCCAAGATGAAATGCTTCTACTCTTTTTACTTCTTGCCCAAGTACATTGGACACATTATATTTGAGTCTGTTGTCAGCTGAGTCATAGGTGACTGATGCATGTTAAATATTATATATATATATATATAAACTGTGCTAACATCTGCTGCCAAAGTAAAGAAATGATGCCTTGTGGCAGTTACTGACAAAACAGGACAAAGTCTTTCTTCATTCATCTTGCCCTCTACTGAAGTAAAGGCCACTGGCTTACGAATGAGGAGGCCTGAGTTCTGGAGTTGGCCTTCACTTTTACTATAGCTGTGCTGGGTCAGTCACTGCAAGGAACATGATAAAGGTAAAGGATGTGAGGGAGACCCCCCACTCAGATTTCCCTTCAACAGAGAAGCTGCTGTGAGGATCCTAGTGAGCCAACAGTCTCCAGCTGCCACACCTTTGCGACCCACTCTAGCACCTCCTCACGCCAAATTCATGATGTTGCCAAGCTGCTTCCAGCCAATGGCCAAACGTGCTGAGGGTATTCGAGCTGGGCTCCTTCACAGCATTGACTCTTCTCAGTCTTTGCTCTGGGTCTTCTCACTGGCCTGACTAAAATATCTGAGAGCTGTGTTACATAGAGTCTTAGGCTTTTCCTACCCAATCCTCCTTCATTCCTTCTTTCCTTTCGTAGTGTCCCACCTACTCCATGGTCTGAAGTTGTCCCCTGCCTGCTTCTTCTCACTCTCACTTCTATCTTTCATAGGCATTTCTCTCAATAAATCTCTTGCGTGTCTAATTCTGTCTTGACATCTTCTTCTTAGAGGATCTGAACTGACAGAGGATGTTAACATTCAGGGGAATTTCATGGTGCCCAATTGTAGGAAGTAGAGCTGGGACTCCCCGGGTAAAGACATTTTCTTCAAACAGCAATAGAGATGGTTTCTCAGATTCATCCTAGTCCCTAATCTTGAACTGTCATTAGCACAGGCTAAGTGACTCTAATTTGTAGAGGTTAGAATGACTCCAATATATACAGTAGAGTTTTAGAATTCCTGCCCAGTTGAACAATTATGGGACTAATTACATTTACAAACTAAATAATTACATTATACATGAAAGAGTTAATTCAACTTCAAAGGTGCCTAAATGTAAAATGGAGTAACCAAGATGCTGAGAGAACAAGACACTTAAAAATTACGTCTCCATATCCTTGACTTAATAAGTTCCTCCAGTCTTGAATGAAAAGCCCCTTTCTAGTAATTTCAGAGGAATTTCTTCTGTTGTGGGGAAAAAAGTCCTTGGGATGTTTAGGCCCAATACAACACTTTGCAAAGGGAGCCCTAAGCAGCTTTGCCATACCTTCTCCCACGAGACTGAAAATTTCTTCTATTTTTTGCCCACTCATAGTTAAGATAGAGGTTGAAGGAAAGTCAGTGTGCTATCAACTTGTGGATTTTAGTATAGGATGATCTGACTTTCATTAGGGAACACCTAACTGTCAGAATTTTCTCTTGGGATGGTGTTTTTGTGTGTTCATGACATTGTAAGCTTTTTCTAGTATGCACATTCTTTCAGCCTCTACCCGTACCGAGTTCCAAAGCTACTTCACATTTTTAGGTATTTGTTATAGCAGCACCCTACTTCTTAGTTCCAATTTCTGTCTTAGTCTGTTGGATCTGCTACAACAAAAATAACATAGACTGGGTGGCTTATAAACAACAGAAATTTATTTCTCACAGTTCTGGAGGCTGGGATTCCAAGATTGAGGTACTGGCAGATTCTGTTTTTAGTGAAGGCCCACTTCCCACTTCCTGGTTCATAAATGGTTGACTTCTCACTGTATTCTCACATGGGGAAAGGGACAAGGGAACTCTTTTTGATAAGGGCACTAATCCCATTCATGCCCTCATGACCTAATCAACTCCCAAATGCCCCACCTACAAATACCATCTCACTGGGTTTAGAATTTGAATTATGGAGGGACACAAACATTCAGTCTATAGCAGATGTTCTATTTTCCCAAAGATGAATCTCAGATTTTTTTACTGGGGCATATTCTGAGAGTCATGTGGGGAGAGGTTGTATGTTTGGGTATGTGGAGGTGGGGGGAAATTTTCTCATTTCAGTAGTTTCACTTAATCCCCTGTTTTGAATACCGGGCACCCTCTCTCAGCTTTGTCTGACATTCCTGATTCTGTGTCTCTTTGGTTCATTTTCCCTAATAAAGTGTAGAGAAGAAAGTTCTCTGTTCTAGTTTGCTGCTCAGATAGGGAAGAGACTGATGTCTGTAGTAAAGAATGGAAGAAGAGGACCTGTGAGTCTAATTTCGCCATAGAGAAACTTTCAATGAATCCTCTTTTCAAGCCCACTGTCCACCTCCAATTTCAGAGACATTGAGATCTCCCATTCCTTCTAAAATTTTGTTGCAGTTAAATCCCCTCTTATTCTCTGTCTATATTTACGCCTTCTCTCTCCCCTCACGCCCATTTTATTTGAGGTTTGAGATGGAACAGGAGGTAAACGCATGTGTTCAGTCTTTCACGTTTAATTGGAACACCCCTCCAGAGGAGCTCTGGAGGGTGTGCTTGGCAGCGGTTATTCCTTTTGGCAGGGAGGGGGAGTTATAGAGAAGAATAAGCTTTTAAACTTTATAAACTATGGTAGGCTTGGGAAATCATACCTCACTCTATGATTTGACCTTGAAGAGAATGGGGAACCTATGGAATCTGCTGAGTATGAGTAGAATAAGCTCCAGACAGCTTAGACTTCAAAGTGATTAACCTTTTGTACTGTCACTGAGTTAATTTTCTGAGTTGCCTAAGATGAGATTACATGGGATATACTGTGGTAAAATGATCAAGAAGCCACCCCAAAATTGGTTTTCTTTGGGTATACAAAAATCTGAAAATTCAGTTATCCTTTAATAATTAGTAACTTATTGATCTGGTTGAGCTGGGAGATTGGTTACATGCAGGGGATTAATCAAATAAGTAACAAATATTGAGAATTATGAAAGGAGTTACAAATATAGAGAGGAGGAAAGCTAGATTGAATCTTGTGATGTTGGATTGGAATTGGAGGTACAGGCATTAATTCATCATTATCAATATATAGAGCTAAATATAGGTATATAGATGCAAATCTGTGCACATTGCAGTAATATAAATAGAGAACTAAATTTAGATGTAATTCTATGGTGTGTGTGCATGTGCGTGTGTATATATATACATATATTTACTAGCTCTGTCTAATGAAAGGGCCTGGGAGCAGCAACAGCCCAGTAGCAAGGGATACATCTTGGGGACATAGATCTTGGCTTTTAAATACCATTCTCTATTAAAAGCAACCAAGTCTCTTTGAGTAAATGGTTGATTACTCATCAGGGCAGAGGAAGTAAAAAAGTAGCCTGGAACATTTTTTGACATCAGAAAGTAAAGAATGTTCAAGAAATACTGGGACATACAGAAAGGACATGGAAGCCAGCTTGAAAGGTCTCTCACTGGCCAACTCTGGGACAATTTGAGCGTGAAAATAAAAATAATAATGGATTATAACCAATTAAATAAAACATGAATCTTCATGTTACACTAATGAATATATATATAGGGAGAAGAGAAAATTCTTACAGTAGAATGGCAACTAATAAATATAGAAGGAATGACAGAATTAGAAAAACACCATTTGGCACTATCATAGTAATAGTCAGTTCAGGCAAGAAACATTAGTGGATGCTCGAACTAGTGGATAAAAATTTGATGAGAGAGAGGATGTTTACTTAGTGTCAGAGTATCTCCCCACAAAATAATTTTTAATTACAAAAGGAAAAAGAATAACTTTAAGTGAAGAATCCTGGCAAGGACTGCCTTAATTAAGTAATCAGTTAATATCACAAGTAATGAGACAATTTAAATTATGTACCACCCAATACGATACAACAAGATGAACATTTTTGTGATATATTCCTGCTAAAAGTCATAACCTGAATCTGATCACGAAGAAACATGGGGAAAACCCATATGGATGGATGGTCTATAGAATAACTGGCCTGTACTCTTCTAAAATTTCAAGATCATGTAAGTCAAGGAAAACCTGAAAAATAGTCTCTATATTAAAGAAGACTAAACAGACATGATAATTAAATACTACATATGATCTTAGATTGTATATTTTTAACTATAAAGCAGTGGTTCTCAAAGTGTGATCCCAGGACCAGACCTTCAGCACCACCTGGGAACATGGTTAGAAATACAAAACTTTGGACCCCATGCCAAACCCACTGAATCAGAAACCTTGGGTTTGGGAGCCAGTAATCTGTGTTTAATGAGACTTTCCACTGATTCTGATGCACACTAAAAGTTTGAGATCCATTGCTATAAATCAGATTGTTGGGGCAATTGTTAAAACTGTAGAGTAGATGGAAATAATAAATCAGTGTTAATTTCCTGCTTTCATGTCATTGTAGGGAATACATTACTAAACTTACTCTTATATGGTTCAAGAATAAAAAGTTCTTGTTAATATATATGCAACTTTTCTGTATGTTTTTTAAAATCTCAAAATTTAAAAAATGGGAGGGGCTAAGCTATGTACTTATCATACTAGGAAAAAAGTCTGACTCATTTTCATTCCAACTGCCTTTATGTAATCAAATGTGGCACTAAATACAAAGGATGTATATTCCATTACATGTATGGTTAAATCTGCTATGGAAAATAGTTTGTTCTCCCAAGAACCATCTGTGTTTATTTTCAGGTTGAACCAACCCTAAGGTTGCTAACATTCTTTAAAACCATGTTGATGAATGACACAATCTCTGAATCACATCAAAGCCAATATGGTTTCTTTGGGGATTCCATATCAGTGGAAAAACATTTCTGCTGAATAGCATCTGCCTATCCATATGTAGAAAGAGTCAATACACAAAACTGAAAAATAATTGTTTTCAAATAATTGGCTAATGACATACACAGCCCCTTTTTCTCAGCTGCATTACTAATTGCCTGAATATGATCCATGATCTGATATTTTTCCCTTGGTGTAGTTCTTTGCAAGACTTTTCCATTGTACACAACTAAAATACAGCAAGAGCAAAATATAGCCTGAGACAAGTACGTATGTTGGATTAGATTCAAATATGCAGGGTTTTATCTAGAAGGAAAAATCCTTTTAGAGTTAGAAAGGAAGTGAATCAGGCCCATGGACCTTGGCTAACTGACCAATACACAAACATTGGTGGTTGGTGGTTGTTTTTCTACTTTTGGTTGTCTACTTTGAAGCCATTGTTCAACATCCAAATCCCCAGCTCTGTTCTTCCTGGCATTTTGGTGGTTATGCATTTGTTTTGAGACTGTAAATGGAGAGTTCTCTTCCAACTAAAAAGTGTTCCTTCCCCAGCCATAATCCTTCAGAAGAACTGAATCTGATCAGTTATGTCACAAGTGAAGAAGACTACATTTGTTTTAACGGAGTTTATTTAGAACATCCTGCTGCTAATGTCAGCACACAGATTGGGCAAGTTCCACCAAAATAACTTTCAGACTATTTGTACTCAATTAAATGTTTATTTAAAATTTCCTTTTGGTTTTTACTGCTGAAAATGTATTGTTCATTTTTCACATACCAGGCACTCTTGTTTAGTCTCAAGGGCATTACTTGTTACAAATTTAACAACTGTGACATATTAAAAACAACATTTAGGGAAGAAATTAGGGCTGAGAGGATGTGACCAGATGTTTCCGTGGTGTTTCGCCAAAATGTCACTTAAATGCCAACAAGATTTTAAAAGGAATTTTTTCCCAAAGTCTCTGTACCCACTTGACTGACCCCAAAAGATGTTGCTATCATAGTTGTATTAGAAAACCCATTTAATTTTCTTTTTAATCACAGTTTTATTGAGGATACTTAAAGTCTTTTCACTGTCATTTTTTTTTCTTTTATGATTTTGCTATGGCAATAAAGATAATCCTGGCTATGCCACGTGCTACCTTTGTGACCCAAATTTTCTTATGACCAAAATAGGGATGCTGGTACCTACCTATGAGTATTATGGAAATTAAGTGAGATAATGTATGTGACACTCTTAGCCCAGTACTTGGCACATAATAATGGCGTATTAGTTTGTTATTATTATTACAAACAGTGCTAATTATTGATACAAGCAAAAACCCCCACTAAGTGCCCTGCTGCTGAATTTCTTTAAAAGAAAGGCAGTCTTCCCTGCAAGTATCCCTTAAGTTCCAGTCTTCTTTTGAGACTGTCAAATCACACTAGGAAAAAGATCCTACCAAGAGGCAACTTCAAAAGAAAGTCATTATTTTTTAGATAAATCTTCCAGTAATTAGATTAGACCTCTCTGAGCTGATTTCTAAATTCAGGAGCATTTAGAGAAGGAGCATGCAGGTAAATACAACAGAATAAAGAGATTGTATGCACCCCAAGTGGAGGATTCTAGGTTTGCTGTCCTTCTGTGGGTATTCTGTTGATGTCAGAGGGTTAATAGAGCTTTAGAATGGGGCTCTAGAGTTTCATGGTATACAAAAATATAAAAGTCAGTGAAGCAAATGCTGTACAACGGAGGGAAAAGGGATAAGCTTGATCCAGAAATATTTTGGAGGGTGGAGACATTCCAAGCATACCATTCCATGACTATGCCAATGGAATGTGGGCACAGCACAGGAACAATGTCCAAGGCTGGAGAGCTTTAGAGGACCAGGGAAATTCTGAGTGAAAAACACAAAGCAGTGAAGAACATCACCCTCTGCTCCCAACCAAGTTTCCCTGTTTACAGATTGAATTGTGAATTCTGAGTGAATTTTAGGTCCATGAACTATGGATTCCAAAATTTGGTGCCAAATAATTATAGATACATTTTTCAAATGTACAGCTCTCCTCTGGCATCTCTCTCTCTCTCTTTCAGACACACACACACACACACACACAAACTTATTACATTTAAATCCCAAACTAGAAATTTTGTCTCTTTCCATTATCTTTGACTCCAGGTGGGTAAGCTACCATAATGAAAATTTACCAATTAAAAAAATAAACATTTATATGGACTGATTTTCCATATTAATCATGGAAATTTGTTCCCAAATTCCTTGAATAAAGTTTATCTGCTTGCTGTAATGGTTGTTGGTTTTTCTTCGTTAGTGTTTGTGATCATTCAAGACATGAAAAGATTTTGGGGTTTTTTTGGATTTTATTCTTTTTTTTTAAAATTGAAGTACAGATTTACTGCTGTACAGCAAAGTGATTCAGCTATACATATACATGCATTCTTTTTTCTTTACATTTATTTCCATTATGGTTTATCATAGGATATTGAATATAGTTCTTTGCTATACAGTAGGACCTTGCTCTTTACCCATTCTGTATATAAAAGCTTACATCTGCTAACCCCACCCTCCCACTCCATCCCTCTTCCAAACCCCTCCCCCTTGGCAACCACCAGTCTGTTCTCTATATCCATGATTCTGTTTCTGTTTCATAGATAGGTTCATTTGTGTCATATTTTAGATTCCACATATAAGTGATATCATATGGTATTTGTCTTTCTCTTTCTGACTTACTTCACTTAGCATGATAATCACTAGTAGCATCCATGTTGCTGCAAATGGTATTATTTCATTCTTTTTATGGCTGGTAGTATTCTATTGTATATATATGTACGACATCTTAGGTTGTTTCCCTGTCTTGGCTGTTGTAAATAGTGCTGCTATGAACATAGGGGTGCATGTATTTTTTTGAATTATAGTTTTGTCCGTATATATACCCAGGAGTGGGATTTCTGGATCATATGGTAATTCTATTTTTAGTTTTCTGAGGAACCTCTGTACTGTTTTCCACAGTGGCTGTACCAACTTACATTCCCACCAACAGTGGGAATGTAACAGTGGGAACCAACAGTTCCCTTTTCTCCACACCCTCTCCAGCATTTGTTATTTGTAGACTTTTAATGATGGCCATTCTGATTGGTGTGAGGTGGAACCTCATTGTAGTTTTGATTGCATTTCAAGACATGAGAAGATTTTAATTTGAAAGACCCCTGTCATGCCCAAGAACTATATTGGCCTATAGTTTGTGGATATGGTTGTGTCTGTTTGCAGTAGTTTATCTTCATTCTGCTCTATAGATAAACTGAACAAATGAGGAGACACTTGGATGTCCAAAAAGGACTGAAGATTTTTCAATAAAAAGTTCAGTCAAATGTCTTTCAAAAAATACTTTGCAGACTATTTTACTACAGAAGCATTCCTTTTTTCTTTTTTAACCTGATAATCTATTTAACTGAAGAAGAGCAGTGCAGTTTATGGCAAAGAACCATTCAGGAGGTTGCCTGGAGGTGGGAAGACTCAGTGTTTCTCAAAGGTGGGGTGTAGCTCACCTCTATCAGAATGCACTGGGGAGCTTTTAAAACTTCAGATTCTTAGGCCCCCCCCAGCCCTACTGAGTCCAGATCTCTGGGTGGGACTCAGAAGATGCATATTTAATGAGCTCTGCAGGTGATTCTTATGCATCTTAAAAAGTACAGGGTCTCTTCAAAGTGGAAATTAGTAGTTATGTCATAGAAGCCAGGAGTGCCTTCTGCCCTGGCACTTTTCTAGCTTTGAAGAAGGGGTCAATGGTACATTGCCTTTGAAAAAATTCCAGTTTGAACCAAAGAGCAAGTCATTTTTCCTCTTCTCAATGTTTTTTCCTAGCTCTGTTTTCCTCCAGGGGCTCAATTGTCCAGCCTTCTTCACAGAGAATAGCATTTGGAGTTGAGCAGCTCCCAAAACATTGTTATTATTATTTTTGGTCCTTGTTTGTTCCTAATATCTCTGCATTGCTGATCAGTGACCATGATCTGCACTTTCAGGCAAGAAAAAAACACATTCTAGCAGCTGAGTCACCTGACAGTTACCAGGTATGAAGTAGATCTCAGTCTCTGACAACACCTTCTACTGGGCAGTGGTTCTTAAACTTGTGTGCACATTGGAACTTCCTAGGAAGGTTTAAAACTCCCAGTACCTAGGCCATACCCCTGACCAATGTCATCAGAATCTCTGAAGTAGGACCCAGGCATTAGTACTTTGATAAACACCCCTGGTGATGCCAAGGTGCAACCTAGGCCAAGAACCATGGTTCTGGGGACATCTGTAGAAAGTGCATTGAGGCCTTTAGACCACCTTAGGATAATCATCAATATTCTTCTTTACAGATGGCACTTTTCCTATTTGTGGTACACCCTAGAAGGACGAGAAAGCTTAGGAGATACTTCTTACAGAAATTTCTTCCTGGAAGAGAATTTTAAATTTTCTTTCGAGTGTTCAGCCACCATTACAGGAGATCCAGTACACATGTGTAGTCTTAACCACAGTGTGTACTACCCCTGCACACCTATGAAACTACCCTACACCAACCCTTCACTTTGTCTGTTTCAAGATAATCTATGAAATTTATCAGCTTTTGGCTCTTTGCTGTCTTCTCAAGAGCCAGTAACAGATCTCCAGTGAGCTGAAACAGGGAAAGTTGTTTTAAACCATTGACTGCTTAATAAATTAGCACTAGACGGCTCTTTGCCTAATTTATCTCTGAAAGCCAGTTTCCCAGGGTATCAGAGCAATACCACAAGAAAAATTATTTCCATTAAACACCACAAAAATGTCTTTCCTGTGATACTTCACTGAAAGGGTGACATGTACGAGATTCTCAGTCACAAAACAGGAAAGAAATGTTTGAAAGTTAAATTAAAAAGTAAAGCACAGTTAGGATTTTATTGAGCTTAAGCCCCGTTCCTACCCCCTAAACATATAAATCTGTTCTGTGTTCTGTGTCTCCCACTCAGATGGGTGATAAATTTTGGATGCTGAATTCTTATGTCTCTAAAAATAACGTTTACCTAAAGTGAAGTGCAACATCTGGGTCCATTGAAGGAGCATGAAGTGGCCTTTCAGGTTAATTATTTGTGTGGCCAGGTTAGGTTTCCCAGCCCTGAAAATGATACTGGTTTTGTTTCTCTTGGCCCCTGCCCACCACAGGTAAAGAATACTGTCCCAGTGACTTTCCCATAGACCTATTCCTTCATGCAGAATGTTGCCATCAGTGCCCTGACACTGAGGATATGGAATATTTTCCATCTGCTCCCTGAGCTGAGGACCTGCTGTGCCTGGAGGTCTCTTGGTTATTTGGTTAGAAATAGACTGAAGAGTCCCCCCAGTGCTGTCATAGTGGATGCCATCAGAACAGATCATGGGTCTCTAGTATCCTCAAAGGAGTGTTTCTCTCTGCGGTTCTCATCAAAGCGCATGTCTACTTGTCTACTCCAGAAGGAGGATTGAGATGGTCCATATGCATCTTTAGACACTGCCTGAGTAGGCTGGCATTAGATTTATCAAAATAAGAACTCTTCATCCCCTTTTATAACTCTCAAGTCCATATCCCCAAACAGGCTGATACCGTGGAAAAAGAAGCCTTATGAAGGAGTGGGGCGAGAGCAACCAGCTGTGCAGGGTGATCCTGGGAAATTATGGTCTTTTTTTCCTTTTTTTATGGATAACATCACAGACAGTCTTGAAATAAATTTTTTAAATCTCTAGATCTTTGTATAAATTTGAGTCCAAACATTTGTATCCACAACATAAATTTTTCCAGGCACTGACTCAAGACCCAGGAGTTATCTTTTCATTTTTCCCCTCTTCCCTACCAAATTCTGTTTGTTATTTCTTCTCTTCTTTTCCATTTTCTTGGCCACTAACTCACTTTAAGTCTTAATGCTTCATTTTAGTCTATTATAAAAGGCTTCTAACTCATCCTCAAACTTTTAGCCTTTCAAAATTAAAGGCCATTTAAAAAAAGTTATTTAATTTGTTTATTTATATTTTGGCTGCGTTGGGTCTTCACTGCTGCACATGGGCTTTCTCTAGTTGCGTCGAGTGGGAGCTACTCTTCATTGCGGTGTGTGGGCTTCTCATTGTGGTGGCTTCTCTTGTAGTGGAGGATGGGCTCTAGGTGTGCAGGCTTCAGTAGTTGTGGAACGGGGGCTCAGTAGTTGTGGCTTGCAGTCTCTAGAGTGCAGGCTCAATAGTTGTAGTTCACGGGCGTAGTTGCTCCGTGGCATGTGGGATCTTCCCAGACCAGGGCTCGAACCCGTGTCCCCTGCATTGGCAGGCGGATTCTTAACCACTGCGCCACCAGGGAAGTCCCTAAAGGCCATTCTATACACCACCACCAGAGCAAGCTTCCTGGATTATTGCTTTGCTCAAATCACTTCTGTATTTAAACTTTTGTAATGATTCTCCCATTGACTACTGAATAAAATCATGGCAATTTATCCTGGTGTTCAAGGTCTTTTAAAGTTTGGTTCCAAATTATGTTTCCCCTGTTCCAGGCAAATGACACCTCCACACCCCCTCATTTTTTAACCTCATCTTGTTCTTGCTTACTTCTGGCTCGTATCATCTGAACTGTCACTTCCCCTCATCTGTCCTTAATGAAATCTTGCTTTTCCTCCAAAATCCAACTCAGAAGCTCCCTCTTTCTTTCTTAAAGCCTTTCATGGCCACTTTACTCAGAAGTTTTCTTTGCTATCCTGTCCTCAAACATTTGATTAGGGCTACTCTCAGGTCCCATAACAGGCATTGTCTTGTACTGTGGTTATTTGGGTACCTAGTTTAGCTTTCTCATTGGGTTTCACTTTATGGAAGACGTGAATATGCCTTGTACATGTTGGATGATGAATGAGTAAATGAAAAGAATCAGTTAAATACTACCTCATTTCCTTCCTAATCCTTATACTGAAAAACTGTGGTTTAGAGAACAGGCACTGGAGAAGTCTCTAGTACATCTAGTTTGAAGACAGTCACTGGGCCTAAGGATGTAGATTAATGGTAAGGAGACCTTAGCACATCTGAGTTTAGACCAGTTTCCACAGACCATCTATGTGTTCAGAGGCTTATCTGAATGAATAGATCCTCCCAGATCTTTGGAATTTCAGGGATGGAAGGGGGCAGAGGGGTGGGCCTTTTAAGTCATAAAATATGTATATACAAATATTTAACCAGAAATTGCATAACTTTCTGAAATTTTGAGGCTCAAAGCTGGCAAGTGAGTGGTGTAGATGGCCTAGGAACTACTGAGTGGGTTCACCTTTGGCATGCTTCCTCCAGAAACCTGGCTACAAGACTTGGGCAAATCATGAGTTTACAGGCTGAAAGGCAAAAGACACTTAAAAAAATAATTTGAAGGATTAAAATGGTGCAACAAATGCCCAGTCCTGGTCAGCCTATTTGCATCACAAGATGGCTTAATACCCGAGAATAGTAGGCCCTTAAAAAAAAACTCCTCTTTACTCAAATTATTTTTGCAGGCTGAGATTCTGGGTAAATGCAAGCCATCACATTTTGTATATATTGTTATGTATAATTGTTTATACATAATAGCAACATAAATCTGGCCCTCTGTTTCTCTTATTTGCCACAGTATTATGACTGTGTTAGCATTAACAAAGTGAAGAAGTCATTCAAAGAGTGAAGGTGAAGGTGAATTAACTGGATAATACCAGCCCCCAAGTTTTTCCCTTTCTTTTTTTTTTTTTTTTTTTTTGTGGTACGCGGGCCTCTCACTGCTGTGGCCTCTCCCGTTGCGGAGCACGCGCAGGCTCAGTGGCCATGGCTCACGGGCCCAGCCGCTCCGCGGCATGCGGGATCTTCGCGGACCCGGGCATGAACCCGTGTCTCCTGCATTGGCAGGTGGATTCTCAACCACTGCGCCACCAGGGAAGCCCTCCCCTTTCTTTAATAGCAGGTATTGAGATCTGAACTTGTCAATAATTATCTGTATTGTCTCTTAATTTCACTTTGCTTAGATAGTCTCAATTTTTGATTTGTAACATGAGAGTAATAGTAATTTTAACTATTCCATGGGATTATAATGAGGATTAAATTACAAAGATGAAAAGTATATTTAGAAAGTACTTTGTACCTTCTGAAGCACTGCACATGTGTTTGCCTGTTATAGATATATATGTGTTATTCAGATAAGGCAGTTGATTACGCTCTGGCCTGTATTTGATCCACTGAGCCATATTCCTCTTCAGATCATTTTAAGTTTGGATGGGTGGATAGGTAGACAGATGGACAATGAATGGATAGATGGATAGATGGCTGGATGTATAAATATATGTATTAATATATATTCTATTTTAAATATACATAATTAACAATTATACTTAATCGGATAATAAACAACTTAGAAGTAAATCCAAAGTAGGAGATTAGGTTGAATTGATTTTACAAATACTGTTTGTGTAGTTTTAAACATAATTTTAGATTCTTTCTGTACTTTGAAAAATGTCGTCTAATGCAGTGCTTTCTAAAAATCCATGAACCCATGCTGGTACATAAACTATTTGTTCCCAGTAGCAATGATAATAAACCTACAGGCTAGTTCACTACTATTTTTTTTCTCCCTAAAATTTTCTTGGTTTCTGTTCTGGCACAAGCTCTTTAAGTTCTCATGCACTGGCAAGTTGACTAATAATACAGTATAGTACAGTAATAGTACAGTAATACTACTGTCAACTGTAGTAGCACTGTTCTGATGGCAGGTTTACTATTTGTTCATTCACTCAGCAGGCATTTATTGAGCACCATATTAGTTAACATAATGGTAGAGGTTATAACAAATAAGTCCTGAAGTTAACATAATAGAAACCCATTTTTCAGACATATCACAGTCTGCACAGTCTGTTCTTGGTCTGGTGCTCTTCTATGTGGCTTTTGGGAAAATGGCTCTTTCTGTTTTGTGGCTCATTCTCTTATAGTCTGCAGAGTCCTCTTCATTTAGCTAGCAATTGAAAAAGAGATGGCAGGGAAGGCGTAGCCCCTTATTAGCCATTTCAAGAGTGACATGCATCACTTCTGCTCACATTCTCTTGGGACAAGTGCCCTCCCTTTCCTTGAGGCAGAGGGACTGGAAAATATAATCCCTGGCTTTGTGGATACTTCCCAGCATTAACACTTCATTAGGGAAGGGGAGCAAAAAATTTCAGTGGTCACCTAAACTAGTGCTTCTCAAACCATCTGAGGTGAAGGACCAATTCTGTTTTTTAAAATGTTAAATCTATCACAACCTGATAATTGGGGGAAAAAAACCTATAAAAATAAATTACTAGTGAAATAAAATAAACCAAAGATATACAAAATACAAGTCCAGTTTTTAAATTATTAGATTCAGCAGACGTAAAATTAGCATACAGTTTCTCTACTTAGCTAGTAGAGGACTGGTAGCACCACACATAGACTGGCACTATCCTTACCACACTTGAGTTGCACTGTTCTAGACTCTGGAGTTAAAATCAATAGGGAACATTTTTTTCATGTAGGGAAATTTAATAAACAAATTAATAAATAAGATAATTTTAGGTAGTGATAAGCATTATGAAGATATGTTACCAGCAAATGTGACACAGCATCTTCCGGAGAGGACTTCTTGAGGAAAATCTTTATCATGATCAAGATAGAACATCAGATTCAGGAAAATGTATTTAGAACAAAAAGATGCAACCATGTTTAAATGTGTGTGTTATGCTTCATATTCATTTCTGATTTCAAAATTTTCATAAGGATTCAGGATGTAGCCCCTTTAAAAACACAGGAGGTAAAGAAATATTTTAAACTTCCTATCCTCTTTTCCTAAAATAACATACACATTAATGATTTTTATAACAGTTTTATTGAGATATAATTCACAAACCATACAATTAAGTAATTTAAAGCATGCAATTAATGGTTTATAGTATATTTACAGATGTGTACAATGATCACCATATCCAATTTTAGAATGTTATCATTATCTCAAAAAAAAAAAAAAACAACCCAACTCTGTACCCTTTAGCTATCAAACTCTTGTTACCCATTGCCCCCAGCCCTAAGCAACTATTAATCTAGTTTCTGTCTTTATATATTTGCATATTCTTGACATTTTATATAAATTAAATCATATAATGTCTGATCTTCTGTGACTGACTTCTTTCACTTAATGTTTTCAAGGTTCAGTTATGTTGTAGCACGTATCACTACTTCATTCCTTTATATGGGGGAATAATATTTCATTGTATGGATATACCATATTGTGTTTATCCATTCATCAATTAATGGACATTTGGGTTGTTTTTTCCCCTTTTGGCTATTATGAATAATGCTGCTATAAATGTTTGTGTGAGTCCTCCAACTATGTTCTTCTTTTTCAAGATTGTTTTGGTTATTATGGATCCTTTGCAATTCCATATGAATTTTAGGAATATCTTATTAATTTCTACAGAGAAGTCAGATAGGATTTTTATAGGGATTGAGTTGAATGTACAGATTAAATTAGGGAATATTGGCTTCATAACACAGTTAAGTGTTCTGATCCATGAACCTGGGATATTTCAATTTATTTATGTTTTCTTTAACAGTGATTCATAATTTTCAGAATATAAGTTTTACACTTTTGTTAAATTTATTCCTAAATGTTTTACTCTTTTTGATGCTTTGTAAATGGAATTTTTTAACTTCATTTTTGGATTGTTCATTACAAGTATATAGAAATACAATTGATTTTTGTATATTGATCTTATATCTTATAATCTTGATGAACTTACTTATTATTCAAATAGTTGTTAGTGGATTCCTTAAGATTTTCCATGTACAGGTTCATATCATCTGCAAATAGAGATAGTTTTACTTTTTCTTTTCTAGTCTAGATGCCTTTTATATCTTTTACTTGCCTAATTACCCTGGTTTGAACCTCCAGTATAATGCTGAACAGAAGTGGCAAAGGTGGACATCCTTGTCTTATTCCTGAACTTCGGGAGAAAGCATCCAGTCTTCTACTATTAAGTATGATGTTTGCTATGGGATTTTGTAGATTACCTTTATAAAGTTAAGAGTTTCCTTCAATTCCTAGTTTGTTAAGTGTTTTTATCATGAAAGGGTTTTGGATTTGGTCAGATGCTTTTTACTTCATCTATTGAGATGATAAAGCGGTTTTTGTTTTTTATCTTACTGATATGGTGTGTTACATAAATTGATTTTCAGATGTTAAACCAACCTTGCATCCTGGGATAAGTCCCAATTGGTCATGGTTTATAATTCTTTTTATATGGTGCTGGATTTGGTTTGCTAGTATTTGGTTGAGGATTTTTGTGTCCATATTCATAAGAGATACTGGTATGTAGTTGTCTTTTCTGTGATATTTCTGTCTGGTTTTGGTTTCAGAGTAATACTGGCTTCATAGAGTAAGTTGGAAAATGTTCCCTTCTTTTGTACTTTTTGAAGAATTGATATTAATTCTTCTTCAAATGTTTTGAAGAAATCACCAGTGAAGCTCTCTGGGGCATGGCTTTTCTTTGTGCATACTTTTGATTATTAATTTAATCTCTTTTCTTGCTATAAGTATATTCAGATTTTCTATTTTTTCTTGAGTCAGTTGCAGTAGTTTGTGTCTTTCTAGGAGTTTGTCCATTTCATCTAAGTTGTCTAATTTATTGGCATACAGTTGTTCATATGGGGTTGTTTATAATCCTTTTTATTACTGTATGTTGAGTAGTAATGCCCTTTCTTTCATTTCTGAATCTAGTAATTTGACTCTTCTCCCATTTCTTCCTCAATAAATCTCGCTAAAGGTTTTTCAATTTTGTTAGTCTTTTCAAAGAACCAGTTTTTCGTATCATTGATTTTCTCTATTGCTTTTCTGTTCCCCATTTCATTAATTTTCACACTAATCTTTATTATTTCCTTCCTTCTGCTTGCTTTGGGTATAGTTTGCTCAACTTTTTCCAGTGTCATAAGATAGAAGTTTAAGTTATTGATTTGAGATCTTTCTTGTTTTTTAATTTAGGTATTTACAGCTATAAAGTTCCCTTTTAGCACTGATTTCTCTGCATCCCATACATTTTGATATGTTGTGTCTCCATTTTCATTCATCCCAAAGTATTCTGTATTTTCTATTTTGAATTCCTCCTTGAACCATCAATAATTTGGAGTTTGTTGATTAGTTTTCACATATTTGTGAATTTCCAATTTTTTTCTGTTTTTGATTGGTAATTTCATTCTATTATAGTCAGAGAACATATTAGTACTATTTTCACTCATTTAAATGTATCAAGGTTTGTTTTATGGACTAACATATGGTCTATCTGGGAAAATGTTCCATGTGCACTCAAGAAGAATCTATATTCTGACATTATTGGGTGGAGTGTTCTACAGATGTATGTTGGATATCATTGACTTACAGTGTTGTTCAAATCTTCTATTTCCTCGATCTGCTTCTGTTATCCATTATTTAAATGGAATACTGACATCTCTGACTACTCTTGTTGAATTGTCTTTCTCCCTTTATTTGTTTGCTTTATGATTTTGGTACTCTGTTTTTAGGGTCATATATGTTTATAATTGTAATATCTTCCTGATGGATTTTTCTTCTTATACAATGTCTCTCTTTATTGCTGGTAATGTTTTTTCGTTTTAAGGTCTCTTTTGTCTATTAGTATAGTCATCCCAGTTTTCCTGTGGTTGCTGTTTGCATGATATATTGTTTTATATCCTTTCAATTTATTTGTATCTTTGAATATATACTATGTCTCCCACAGAGAGCGTATAGTGGGATTCTATTTTTTTAATCCAGTATGGCAGTTTCTACCTTTTGCATGGGTTGTTATACCATTCACATTTAATGTTATTATTGATGTAGTTGGATTTGTGTCTGCCATTTTACTTTCTTCTTTATATTTTGTTTATTGTTCCTTTGTTCCTCCTTTACTGCTTTCTTTTGCATTAAATGAATATTTTCTAATGTAGCATTTAAATTCTTTCATGATTTTTTCACTATTTTTGAGTTGTTTCCTTAGAGGTTGCTTTAGTGCTTATCATATACATCTTAGCTTATCAGAATCAACTTCATGTTGCCACAAACTTAATCTTAGTGAGATATAGAAGCATTATTTCTATAGAGCTGATTCTGTTTTCCCTTTTTTGTTGTACATATATATTTGTACTTGTTATATATGTTATTGTTGGACATATACTTCTGTAAATATTACAGACCCAACAGTACACTGTTAGAGCTCTCACTTTATATAATTTTATGACTTTTAAAGAAGCTGAGAGGAGAAAGGAGAGCAGGTATATATTTACAGCTTTTGTTATATTAACCTTATTTATCATTTTTGGTTTTCTTCATTTGTTTGCATGGATCTGAGTTAACATCTGGAGTCATTTACTTAGGCCAGTAGAGCTTTGCTTTCACTCACCTCCTTTGTGCTGTTATTGGGAAATACATTATATTTCTATATGCTTTGGTCCAAAATTATATTATACACATTTTATACAGTTGATTTTTAAATCAATTAAGAGAGAGAGAAAGTATGCATTTTACTGTCTTTTGTAATTACATAATTACCTTTAATGGTGCCCTTTTTTCTTTTTTTTTTTCTGGTGTGGATTTGAACTACTGTCTGGAACTTTCAGCCTGAAGAACTTTTAAAAAATATTTCTTGTAGGACATGTCTGCTAGCAACAAATTTTCTCAGTTTTTGTGTATCTGGAAATTTATTCCATGTCGATTTTTAAAGATAGCTTTGCAGGATACAGGATTCTTAGGTGACATTTTTTTTCTTCGAGCATTTTAAATAACATTCTCTCCTAGAATCCACTGTTTCTGATTGTAAGTCAGTCGTTAATCTTATTGGAGTTCCCTTGTAACTGATGAGTTATTTTTCATTTTCTGCTTGTAGGATTTTCTCCCTGTCTTTCATCATTTTTACTGTATTGTGTCTGTTTTTTGTTTAATATTTATTTATTTATTTATTTATTTGGCTGTGCCAGGTCTTAGTTGCAGCACAGGGACATCTTTGTTGCCACATGCAGGATCTTCATTGTGGCATGAGGGATCTTTAGTTGCGGCATGTGGGATCTTTTAGTTGTAGCATGTGGGCTCTTAATTGCAGCATGCGGGATCTAGTTCCCCAACCAGGGATTGAACCTGGGCCCCCTGCATTGGGAGCATGGAGTCTTAACCACTGGACCACCAGGGAAGTCCCAATGTGTCTATTTGTGAGTCTCATTGTGTTTATCTTACTTGGAATTTGCTGAGCTACCTGGATGTGTAGCTTAATGTTTTTCAATAAATTTGGGAACTTTTCAGCCATTATTTCTTTGAATATTTCTCTGCCCTTTCTATCTCTCCTTTCTTTCTAATACTCACATATGCATATATTGGTATTTTAAATGCTTTCTCACAGTTCTCTGAGGATCTTTTCATTTGTCTTTATTATTTTTTCTCTCTGTTCCTTAGGTTGTATAATAATCTCCATCAATTATCTCGTTTGCTAATTACTTCTTCTGTCAGTTTGAATCTACTGTTGAACTCCTCTAGTGTATTTTTAATTTCAGTTGTACTTTTCATCTCCAGAATTTCCATTTTTCCCTATAATTTTTATCTTTATTGATATTCTCTATTTGATACAATGATGTCATTGTGTCTTCCTTTACTTCTTTAATTATGATTGCCTTTAGTTCTTTGAACATATTTATAATGGGTACTTTGATGTCATTGTCTGTTAAATCCAACATCTGGTCACTCTCATAGGCAGTTTATGTTTTTCCTGCTTTTTTTCTGGTGTAGAGAACATACTTTCATGTTTTTTTGTTTCATAAATTTTTAAATAGAAACTAGATGTTTTAGATAACAAAATATTATAGCATCCCTGGATATTGGTTTCCCATTCTGGGGCTTATTTTTGTTATTTGTTTATTTGTTTGGTTAACTCTCTGGATTACTTTAGGGAAGTCTGTTTTCTCCTGACACTGTGAAATCACTGACTTTACTACTTAGGAGGCACAGCCTTGGGTATGCCCAGTCACCCTGGGATGAAAATAGTTTTGGCAGGGCTCTCTTAGGTGGTCTCTTTCTCTGACCACACTCATCCACTAAGTGCCACTAATTGTCATCTGATTACTATATTGTTTTAAGCAAGGTACTAGGGGCATACATTGCTTTATAAACTAATCCAATCAAATCCAGGCTCCTTTGAAGATATAATTGCAGAGGTCAGTATTTGAGATTTGTTCTGACCCCAGTTGTTTTCCCAAGTTGTCCCTTTTCCCAGTTCTCTCCAGCAAATTAACCAGCCTACAGCTTAGCATATATCTCCAATGAATCTATCAGTACCCTCCCAATTTCCTTTCACTACAACTTCCACTGTTTTTGAGAGTTTCCTTAGGATGGAACTTCTCCACTTAGCACTGGTCTAATTCTGTGCTGAGCAAGTAAGCAGATTATGATTTAGCTTGTCATATATATATATATGTCTACAGATAAAAACAAACAAATGAAAATGGACTAATTAGAATAATTGAGAATCTAGTCTGTTGACAAGTTATAATTCTTACTATAAAGGAAGTAACTGACATTTGACCTTTGTGGGTTTAGTTAGAATGAGCTGACCTCCCTAGGTCTTATCACCTCTAGACATCCTGACAAAACTGGTCTGGTCTGCAGAGCTAAACTCAGACCTGGAGCAGGTTCTCTCCTTGCCACCTGGTCATGTAGGCTACCTGTCCCAAACCCAAGCCACACCTTATGTTCTTTCTGGGACTTGCTAACTAAAGCATTTACATTATGTTTTCATCAAAGAACTTAGCAGGAAAGACTTGGGCTCATTTGAATTTTACCTAATATTATATAATGGGGTTACCTATGATCTCTTTGGCAGACATTTTCAGATAGAAGAAGATTGGAACTTCTCTAGCTGTTGTTATTGTTGAGAATAAGCCCTCCTAAAGTTAGAAAGAAATGTGAAAAGAAGTTGAAAGGATAATGAAGGATGGGAATAATTAGACATGTGAAGGCCAGAATGTAAAGTTACTATCTTAGCTATTAGGCAGTGGGTTAAAGGTAGCTAAAGACAATAATGGCCAAAAGAGTATAGAGATCCTAAGAGGAAGAGGAGAATAAATCGGGATAAAGAGGAATTACAAGAAAAGACAGAATCGGTACTCCTTTCCCTATTTTCCCCCAGTTAACAAAGTGTGTTCTCTGAGCCCTAACAAATATTGAAGGTCAGGGTTTTTTTGTTTTTTTTGTATTTTTTTGCGGTACGCGGGCCTCTCACTGCTGTGGCCTCTCCCATTGCGGAGCACAGGCTCCGGACGCGCAGGCTCAGCGGCCATGGCTCACGGGCCCAGCCGCTCCACGGCATGTGGGATCTTCCCGGACTGGGGCACAAACCCATGTTCCCTGCATCAGCAGGCAGACTGTCAACCACTGTGCCACCAGGGAAGCCTTGAAGGTCAGTTTTGATAAGGGAGCATTTCTGCTAATAGCATCACACTGGGCAATATAGCTAAGGCACTTTTTCTCATTAATTTGGGTTTCTAACCCAGCATGAAAGAAGGTTGATTTATTTATTCAAATGTTTATCGAACTTACTGTTTGTAAGTCAGGGTGCCAGGAGCTAGGGACATGACCATAAGCAAGATGGACAGGAAGGTGGATGATATCAAGTTAACAGTCAGTTATTATTCAAGGTGGTAAGTGTGAAGAAATGCAATATGCACAGGGTGTTATGGGAGCAAAGAGGAGGGGCATCTAATCCAGACTTGGCAGCTAAGAAAGGCTCCACAAGCAAGGCTCCTATTAGGCTGGAATCTCTAGAACAGGACCTTATCTCTCTTGTTCACTTGAACATGCCTAGAACCTAGCACAGTGCCCAGTATGTGATAGAAGCTCAATAGAAATAGAATGAATGATTGAATTAATCAAAACGTATCCATACTTCATTTGGTATAGAAATTGTCCCAATGGGTGATACCATCCCAAATCCTGTTCTTTGATTCTTAGAGTTTCCTTATGAGAAGAGAAAAAACATTTCTGGGAACACTGATCTGACATTTACTTGCCATTAAACTACCATGAATATCAAAATTTTAGTCTGAACCCTCAAATAAGAAAGATAATGAAATGTCAAGATGATATCAAATATATCTTTAAAAAAATCAGGGGAAAAAGTCAATATGTAATGCCAATGGAAACATTGCAGTACAACATAATTTGAGCCTTAACAACTCAATGAAGCAAGTACATGTTCCTATTCAAGCTCTTTCAGAATGTGTCTGTAGTGTTTTAACTGGATATTTACAGACAGCTGAAATACCTAAGAATCACTTGATTATTATTTGCAGCTACTTCTGTGTACCACAAAGAAATTAGCTGCCAACTCTATTTTAGTGGCTAACATTTGGAAAACAGACCAAAAAAATGGCTTCAAAGGAATATCCTCATATTAAAACTCATGCAAATAGTCTAATATAGGGCAAGGAACATGAATTTCAAATGAGAAGATTTACCACTTAGTAGCTTTGTGATCTGGGATAGGTTAATCTTTCTGAGCTTGGTTCCTAATCTGTGAAATGCAGATATCATGATGTTGCCTAACCTCATGGAAGATCAAAGGAGATCATGTAAATGAAGGAACTTTGAAAACTGTAAAAAGCAATATGTGTCAATTATTAAAATAATATTATGAATGGAAAATTGAATTCAAGTTGCTAACCATGAATGTGGCCTATGAGGGAGAATCTTTAATGTTCCATATTCAGCTCCAGAGCCCTTGACCTGTCAGCAGTCCATCACTTAAGATATGGAAAAAAATCTCATGCTGGGTGAAAGATTTAGGAATTGGGTAAAAGAGTTGAAAAAACAAAAAAGTCCTCTGATCAATCTCACAACCCAAATTGTGAGCATCTGCACATATCCTTTAAAAGAATATCCTTTTAATCATTTGGGAAGCATTTTAGGCTCCCTCGAGTTCTCACTGCGGCTGATATGGAAAACTCACTTACCCAAGTGGCTTGAGTGACTAACTAGACAATCTTTATTAATTTGATGGTTCTGTTTAAATAAAACCTGCCTTGATGGTGGAAGGCTCAGAGAAAGGCTGGAAGGGGCAGGATCTGGGACAAATCGCATCCAGGGAAGACAGCTGAGACAGCTGCTTTGCTAAGGGAGTGTTTGAGAAGCAACATCTTTATAAGACTAAAAGGGTTTATTTTCACTATAACTAAAAGAAACTAAGTATCAGTCACCACTAGCAAGGGTGATCTTTATCTATCTTTGTTGGCTTGAGAGAAAGGGAAGGAATCTTAAAAGGCTCCAGCAGCTGCAGGCTCCTCACAGAGGACATCTCCCTCACATTGCTGACATGTCTTGGATTTTTCCAACCTTACATTGTGTTAGAAGAAATTACCTCAGAGGTTGAATGTCCTCCTACACGTGTGACCCCATGTGGGTGTTATCAAGTACCCCTCTCGCAGAATAATCAGGATTTCCTAGTCTGTTTCTCGGAAAGGCCAGCGATTGCCTTGCGAAAGGTTTTGTGATCCCCTCCTGGCTTGGAAGTCTCTCTCTCAGCACCTGTGAGCCCTCACCCTGGAGAGATGGCTAATGTGCTAATTACCCCAAACCCAAAAATGTAAGCTGTAAACAAAGGAGAGCTGTGTTTATAATCAATCAGTTTTATGACCTTCTGATGGTGATGATATCAGTGGCGTTTACACTGGGAGACCGCACAGCGTTCTCCAGCAGCTGGCCGCTTCTGTTGCTTGAGACCAGAGAATGATGTGGCCCATTAATTGTAGTCTTTGCATTGAAGGGCATGTTACCTTGGCCAATTGGCCAATCTGGCTCTTGGAATTGCCAAATAAATTATTTTCAAAAATCTCAAAGTCAGCTTGGATGGTTTTCAAATAATCTGTGGTTTGGAGCCTACACTCCTTCTTGTACCGCCCCCCTCACTCCCCACTGCCGTCCCATGAAAAACTAAAAATGCATTCTTTCTGAGCTGTAACTTGATATATACATGATTTGAAGACAGCAGGGAGACACTTTAATCCCAAAGAGAGAGAGGCTTGGCCTGGATGCAGGAAGAGCTCACCCCCTCTGATTTAGGACTGACCTTTGCTAGTCACTCTCCCTGCCCTGAAGCTGTTTCTCCACCTGAAGGCTGAGGTGAGGATGACTCCGCAGCAGATGCCTGCAGAACACTTTTCAATCATCAGACCAGGAAGATCCATACAAAGTATAAATACCATAAAATGTGGCAAGAGAAATGTTTACACCAACCTGTGGTTTCTTATCAAGGCCAAAATTTCTGGGTTCTTGAACGAAAACTTCTGGCTGCACATGTGAGATTTGCAACTGCCTTTGGCACCAATGAAATATGATTTTTAAGGTGCCCAACAATGTCCTGGGGGTCTCTCAAACCTCCTTTGTATCCATTTCCTTTCATATTGAGTCTTTCCTACTTGTGGAAATGAGGCAGGAGAACTTTGGCTGCATTTTGGATTTGTTAACAATGCAGAGTACTTGGCCATGAAGTCCCACATGCATCTTGCCCCCAGGTGCCTTGCCCTTCATTTATAGACCCCTGGGAAAACCCAAGCCCATCTGCTTCTCATTCATTTACACTTTACTCATCAAAATGTTGGTTTTGGTTGGATTCCTTTGTTTTTGTTTCAAGAAACCCTTAAGAAAAGATGGGTGGGTAATTAGCAAGGAGTGCTGATGACCCTGAGCTCTCTGTCCTTTTTCTAGCATAACTTTTGGTCCATTGTATTGTGACAAGAAGTATTTTTTCCCCATTTATCCCACTTACTAGGCTCCCTAAATTATTATTATTTTTTTTTAAAGAATAGAGTGTTTTGCTTCTGTCCCACAACCAGAGATTTGAAAACAAGCTGGAATCTGCAAGGGTTTTATGAGGGGAAACTCATGGGATCTCAGACTTTTCCTTTTCTTTCTTCTGTTTTAAAGGAGCCAACTGCTTTTTCTTACATTCATGAAAGTGAGTGAGCGGCTGGGAACTGTTTATCTCACTGACTTTAGGGAAAAGGAAAAGGAGTCTAGTATTGTATTCTTCCCTCCCCACCCCCTCCCCTTTTCTTTGTCAAATACTCTTAAAACTATGAAATTTGTGAGCTGCAAGAAAAATAAATGCAGTATTTTCTGGTCTTACTGTTTTTTGTTTGTTTGTTTGTTTTGTTTTGTTTTGCTTTATCCCCTCAAAGCAGCTTCTTTTCCCTAGCTTTTAGTCAAAATCAGTAGTTGCAGCATCTTAAGTGAGGCCAGATCCCTTCCTTGCTTGCAGTTGTAAACTTGCTGATATTTGGAAGTAGAAATAAAGTTAGATTACATCCTGTTTCCCCCACCAGCAGAAATAGAATAGATAGCTCCCTCCGCAATCCTTAGTTTACACATTCCTGAATAACAACCATAATCTAAACTTTGTAGGAACAAGATGAGAAATATCTCATTTAAAGGATGCATTACTGTTGCTTATGTATTGTATTGACTACAACCTTAAACAAGGTTCTTATTTAAAGATTAAGGGATTTACATGCTTGGGTTAAGTTATCAAGTTTTGATAGCAGTGAGCCTATTATGAAGTATCTCAGTAACACCTTACGACACATATTGATTTTAATGATGTGACAATCAGGCACCTATACAATTTGGCAAATTCATTTCCATTTTATGTAGTAATGGTTTTACTTTCTGTTATGTGTACCAGATAGTTGAAGACCAATATAATCTGAAAAACTGAAGTAATTGGGCAAAGGAGACCTAGCTGCTATTATGGGACTTAAGAAGTTCCAGAATTACCACTGCAGCTATGGCTTTATGTTAAATGCTGTTCAGGTGGGTGGCAGCCTAGGACAAGCATTGAGAACCTGTGCTGTGGAACTAGATAAACCCAAGTTGAAATCTGAGATCTGCTACTTAGCATTAGCTAGGGCAAGTTACTGAGCCTTTCTGTTTCCTCATCGATATTATAGGAACAATAATAGTGCCCTGTCCAGTGGTGTGTTGGTAATAGCTCGTTTCCGCAGTATGAATATTCCCACTTGGTTGATTTCAAATTGTCAGCTGGAGTTGGGAGAGATCAGCACAATCAGTTTTCGTGAGCTGGTGCAAGCCATTGTTAGCACTCCACTAACAGTACCCAAACCTTAGGGTTGTTGGGAACATTAAATGACATACAGCATGTGAAGTACTTAATTTTGTGCTTGTATATATTTTACTTCCTTGATTCTAAGATGCCATCAATTGTAAGAAAAACCACAATTTAAAAATAGATTTTAATGAAAAATGTTTATCGGTTGTATATATCCTATATCAGAAATGAAAAAAATAAAAAGCTTGTCATAGAATTGAGTAAATTGTGTTTACTCTTCACTACACACTGTGTTAAGCATTTATCATAGGTAAGAAACCCTCATCACACATGTTCTTGGCTTAATGACTAAATTTGTTTGCTTATTGAATTAGAAGTACTCTATCAAATGCTAATACTCTGGGCCTTCTAATTCTTTCATGAGAATTTTTACCTGTAGAAGTCTTTGTGTCACACCTTGTATTAACCTACGAGTACTACCACAATAAAATATCACAGACTGGGTAGCTTAAACACAGAAATTTCTCACAGTTCCAGAGGCATTTTTCAAGTTCAAGATTAAGGTGTCAGTAGGGTTGGTTTCTCCTGAGGCCTCTCTCTTTGGCTTGCAGCTGGCCATCTTCTTGTTGTGTCCTCACATGGCATTTCCTTTGATCATAGGCATTCCTGGTATCCTTCCTTTTATAAGGACACTAGTCCTATTCAGTTAGGGCTTCAACATACAAATGTGGTGGTGGGAGGGACACGGTTCTGTCCATACACACCTCTTTAGGCTGTGTATTAGTTTCCTAGAGTTGCCATAACAAATGACCACACACTTTGTGGCTTAAAACAACAGAAGTTTAGTCTCTCACAGATCTGGAGACCAGAAGTCCAAAATTGAGGTGTCAGCAGGGCCATGTTCCCTCAGAAGGCTCTTGGGGAGAATCTTCTCTTGCCTCTTCTAACTTGTAGTAGCTCCAGGCATTTCTTGGCTTTATGTGGCCTAACTCCAATTTCTGCCTTCATCTTCACATGGTCATCTTCTTTTCGCTCTTCTTCATCTGTCTTTTATAATGACAAGTGTCATTGGATTTAGAGTCCACCCAGTTAATCCAGGTTGATGTCATCTCAAGATCCTTAGCTCAGTTACACCTATAAAGACACATTTTCAAATGAGGTCACATTCACAGATTCCAGGTGGACATACGTTTTTTGGTAGGGTGAACGACATTCAACCTACTGCAGACAGATTAATTTATCTAATCAAATGCATGGGACAAAATATTGATTTATATCATAGGTAGATATGGTAACAGTGTCCAGTAAAGAAACTATCTGAGAAATCTTATTTTTTAAAAGCTTTTCACTCTACTCAATGCTCTGTGGTGACCTAAATGGGAAGGAAATCTAAAAATGAGCGGATATATGTACATATGTAACTGATTCAGTTTGCTGTACAGTAGAAACTAACACAACATTTTAAAGCAACTATACTCCAATAAAAATTAATTAAAATAAATAAATAAAAGCTTTTCACAAGCCCAAACCAGCTGACATCAGCTGTGGCAGAAAGAGCTACCTGACTAACCAAAGGCATGAGATCTCCTTCTACAATGTAGAGTTGTGGCTAAGTTGCAGCTGCCTAACTGGGAACTCCACTTTCCAGCTCCTCTGAATTTTAGTGTGTCCCTCTGACAAGTTCTGGCCAATGTCCTGTGAATAGAAATGATGTATAACGCTTCCAGAGTAAGGTGGTTAAGTATTCTATGTGCCTGGCCCACATTTTCTTTGCCTTTCATGTCAACCTTAACAAGGCTGCATGAAGATGACACCTTCACAAGATTAAAGTAGATTAAATACTTGAGTCATCGTTTGGAGGATAGCTGCTCAGGAGAGATGCCCATCAAGAAATACCCTCATAAAAAGTTACATGAGTAAGAGATAAACTTTTACTTTGTTAAGCCACTGAGATTTGGGGATTATTTGTTATAGCAGTTAGCTTATCCTAATACTATGGCTGGCACTCTATAATATATGCACAATAAAGTCCATTTTATAGTGAAATTCTAGCGCTGGTTCATACAACATCCACCACATTATCTAAGACAGCAACCACATTATCTTGACATGCTAGGAATTAGTCACAAAATAACACTGACTGCAAGAAAGGTTTGGCTGTCTAAAATAGATTCTGATCTGGAAATGCTATTAAAAATGTTAAACATTCCATATAACTTAATCTAACTTTCTAAATTACTTGTTTTCCCTGGGAGATAACCAAGAATCAATAGCAATATTGAAGGATTATTTCATGGGGAGAACATTATGATACAATAGGAAAGAACCCAGCTTTTAGAGTCAGATGAATTTGTGTTTAAATGCCTGATATGCCACTTTTACTTTATGAATTTGGAAAATTATTTAATATTTCTCTGTCTTATTCCTTATTTATGAGAATGAGAAAATTATACCTACTTCACATGGCATCATTGTGAGCATTAGATAAAAACAATTTTTTGTGTGTTTAGAACATGGCTCAATTAATGTTTATGGCTATTTTATTGCTAGTATTGCCCTCATTGTTATTGATTATAATCTATACTTTCTGAAAATATATCAGAATACTTCTGTTTCCACCACCAACTTCTGTTTTGCCTTGATGTTTGCAATGTCTAGATTGCCAGACATCATCACTTCCACTGCTGTGTGATTGAGTTTAAACCATCTGGAAGTAGCTCATTAAATTAACCACCCCCAATCCTTTTCACTCTCAAGAAAATGGTCAGCCTGTATGGTGTAGACACCTAGCCATGTTCTGAAGTACATGGTGTTAGAGACTGATCAGTAAGACTTCCAGGGTTCTCAGAACTTGGTATATTATAACAGATAGAACCATGAGAATCAGGCTGAATTTCTGATTGGGTAATGTTTTAGGTTTGCTTTCAACATTTCTATTTGACTCTATTTGAAACTTTGAAATGAGTAGAGACCTCTATGGATCCTGCTTGGTGGTAGAATGACTGCAAACTGATGAGGATAGAGACTGTGCATGTTTTATCCACTGCTGTATTTCCAATGCCAACCACAGTGTCTGGCACATGGTAGGTATTCAATGAAAATATGAAGAAGTAATAGATAACAATAGAGAATACAGAGCTGGACCAAAGACTGCTGCGGGGTGTTCTTAGGAGCTTTATCATATACATTAGAGTCCACATGGGTTTGATATGACCTTGCCATATTAATCAGCTGAAAGATATTTCTCCTAGCATGACTTGATACCCCCAGAACTATGCAAAGCACCTTTCCCTCAGCATCATCTGTCATTTTAAAACTCTGTATCTTGAGAACTCATTCAAGCAAATAATTCTTTTCTGGTCATCAGAATTACTGAAATGGAGTCAACAGTTTTGTCTGTATATTGTAGAGGAATGCAAAGCCTAAACATAAAGGTATTACTTCTCTAGTAAAAGAGTGAGTTAAATTCAACAGCTATTTCTTGATTAACTTTTATTCAGGAAAGGGTAAGTGATATGCACTAAGATATTAAAATGGAGAATTGCTATATAGAGAGTTCTGTGTTTTGGGGATTTTGAGGTTGTCTGTAACTACAGAGATTTCAGGGAGGAGGGAGCATTTTTCTAGATTAGGATTAAATAGAATTAGACATTTGAACAAATAGACTGGGGCCTGGCACAATATAATGCCCAAAGAGTGTTGTGTTTGTGTTCTTATTAGAGCTATTAATATCATTGCTGTTGTTCATGCGGTAGTGTTCCACACAGATCTTCCTTTAAGGGTGAGGACACGAATTCCCCTAAGTGCCAGGAGTTTTGACCGATGATAGCTCAGAGATGAATCTGTCTCCGGAAATTGCCTTTGGCTGAAAGGAGCTTGTTATGGACTTTCTTGTGTCCCCTCCCCCCAAATTCAAATGTTGAAACCTTAACCTCCATAACCTCAGAATGTGACTATATTTGGAGACAGGGGTCTTAAAGAGGTAGTGAGGTTAAAATGAGGCCATTAGTATGGGCCCTAATCCAATGTGCCTTTATAAAAAGTGATTAGGACATATAGAGAGACACCAAGGGCATGCATGCATGCACAGAGGGACAGGAGGGTTGCCTGAGACTGGATCCTGTGAGTGCTGTGAAGAGGCAGAAAGAGAGCGGCCATCTACGAGTCACAGAGAGTGAGCTCAGGAGTAACCAACCCTGCTGACACCTTGATCTTGGACTTCTGGCTTCTAGAATGTAAGAAATAAATTTATGTTGTTTAAGCCACCCAGTCTGTGTGTTTGTTGTGACAGCCCTTGCAAAGTAATGCAGAGTTGCTTCACTGAAGTTACATCCCAAGAGGGGCAGACTGCATCCAACGACTGGTCACTGTGGTAGTATAATGCCTAGAACCCTAGCCTCAATTTGGGATAGCTCTGAAGGCCATCCCAGCTCAGAGCACCCCAGTACTTGCCAAGGCCCCAGATGTTCAACTTCTTTCCCTGCTCAGTCCTCACTCCCTTAGAGGTGTTGTCATTGAGAGAGTTCTGCAGAAAACTTACTGCACAAAGATCTCAGAGTCCATTTCCTAGGGAACGTAATCTATGACAATTAGTATTAGGGATGGCTTTAGGAAGCAAACTCTAAAATGGGATTTGGGAGTGAGATCACTCCTGGCTAGTTAACAATTAGGACCCATTCATTGGTGGTAGGGAGTATGCTGGCATGCTGTTGCAGTACAATTATTATAACTTTCCCTAGTACTAAACTGGGATGAAATGAGGAAAAGGAAAGCAATGGTGGTGTGATATCTTAAGCATTTAAGAAGTTTAGAGGAAATATTAATTATAAGAGCAATGGCATTGCATGTCTCTTGCTGAGGGCTATCAATGCACTGAAGAAAAAGAGTGAAAGGCTGAGGGGAATTAGCCATCCATTTAAGAGTGAAAGTCAGAGAGCCTCTTCGTAGAATATAAATAGGCTCATCTTCTGCAGCCAGAGGACAGACAAACCTGAGGATCAAGCTCAGGACTTAATTATCAGGACAACAGAGCTCCAAAGAAGGTTGGATTATCAACCTTGGCAAGTCTGCTATACCAAGGTCAAGGTTCTGGCTGGGAAGGAGTAGCATTCTAGGTTGACACTCAAGAATCTTGAAAACTGAGGTCCTTTTGAGCCCTCTGGGCCTGCAAATATGGCTCACCCTGCACTATTAAGTCTAGAACTATTCCATTGCTTGAAGCTGAGCCAGAGGTCTCTGCAGTGAAAGATTTGTATCCCTACTTGGTATCTATACATACCTCTACTCCTGGCCACTGTGATTAGGTCATAATCCAATCTCGCCAGGAAAATGCTGGGCTTGTAAAGGAAGGAAACAGCTGTAGGAACTAATCAACATGCATGGATTAGTTCAGGAGCCAGGGGAGTTGCCTGGGACTGGATGTTGAGGGTGTTGAGTCAGATGGACATAAGAGAGCTTGTCAATATGGGAGCACCCCCACCCCGTGATACAAGATTTATCACTTGGTCAAGGATTCTAGGAAATGGAATATTTGCAGACAATGATGGCCTAAGTGAGTTAGAAAAAAGAAAGGGTCAAGGGCTTAGAGAAGGGGTTATTCTAGAATAGATATATTACATAATGTTGGCAAATGAACCAGCAAACTATGTTACACAGGAGGGAGTCTAAAACCCTCCACAAACCAAAATGAGATGGAATGTGCTGGTGAGAAGGGTACCAGCTATTGAGCTCAGTGATGGTTGTCTTTTGTAGGTTGGGTCTGACAATAGAAGTTGTCATTCCAGAACTACGCTCACTGATAGCAATGGGGGTAATAGGGCCCTTAGATAAATAGACACCAGGTGGTGGTACTTACCTATCAGAAGCAGGTGAGTACGATTACCATAATGAGTGCCTGCCCAGTGAACCTGACCCACAAAGAACTATGGACATGGTGAATGGACACAGCATCCCATAGAGGGAGTTGGGCAGTTAAAAGGGGGTATTGCTCAATTTATAAAATTAAAACAAATAAAAGATGGAGAATCAGAAAGTTGAGGGTAGCCTACCTCAATAAAATTCACAATTCTTTTAAAGAAATCATGCTGGAACAACTGAATAGTCATATGAAAAAGAAAATGAAACTTGACCCTTATTTCACACCATATACAAAATTAGCTTGAAATGGATTATAGACCTAAACATTAAAGCAAAAACTATGAAATTTCTAGACAAAAAATACATAAAAGCAAACCTCTGTGACCTTGAATCAGGCAAAGATTTTTCAGGTAGAACACACAAAACATGAACCATAAAAGAAAAAAATTGGTGACTTGGCTTTATCAAATTAAAAGCTCTTGCTTTTCAAAAAAATGCTATTGAGAAATTATAGAAGGCCAGATTGGGAGAAAATATTTGCAAAACACATATGTGATAAAGGACTTATATCCAGAATATAGAAAGTACTCTTGCAACTCAAAAGGAAGACAGAACTCAAGTTAACGCACACTTATGTAGGCAATTAATCTATGACAAAGTAGGCAAGAATATACAATGGGGAAAAGACAGCCTCTTCAGTAAATGGTGTTGGGAAAATTGTACAGTTCCATGTAAAAGAATCAAACTGGACTACTTTCTCACACAGTGCACACAAATAAATTCAAAATGGATTAAAGGCTTAAATGTAAGACTTGAAACCATAAAATTTCTAGAAGAAAACATAGGCAGTACACTCTTTGACATTGGTCTTAGTAATTTTTTTGGATATGTCACCTCAGACAAGGAAAACAAAAGCAAAAATAAATAAATGGGACTACATCAAACTAAAAAGCTTTTGCACAGCAAAGGAGACTATCAACAAAGCAAAAAGGCTGCCTACTGAATGGGAGGAGATATTTGCAAATGATTTATCTGATAAGGAGTTAATATCCAAAATACACAAAGAACTCAGACAACTCAATATCAGAAAAACAAATAACCCGACTAAAAAATGTGCAGAAGACCTGAATGGGCATTTTTCCAAAGAAGACATAGAGATGGCCAACAAGCACATGAAAAGATGCTCAACATCACTAATCATCAGGGAAATGCAAATCAAAACCACAATGAGATATATCACCTCATACCTGTCAGAATGGCTATTATCAAAAAGACAGCAAATAACAAATAAGTGTTGGCAAGGATGTGGAGGAAAGGGAACCCTCATGCACTGTTGGTGGGAATGTAAATTAGTGTAGCGGTTATAAGAAACAGTATGGGGATTTTTCAGAAAATTTAAAAATTAAGGTTAGAACTACCACACTATCCAGCAGTTCTACTCCTGGGTATTTATCCGAAGAAAATGAAAATACTAATTTGAAAAGATATACACACCCCTGTGTTCATTGCAACATTATTTTACAATAGCCAAGATATGGAAGCAGCCTAAGTGCCTGTCAATAGATGAATAGATAAAGAAGATAAGATAAATGAATAAAGATGAATAGATGAAGAAGATGTGATATACTTGAGATATATATATTTACTATATGTGTGTGTGTGTGTGTGTGTGTGTGTGTGTATATATATAAAATGGAATGTTACTGAGTCATAGAAAAGAAATCTTGCCATTTGTGACAACATGGATGGACCTAGAGGGTATGTCATGCTAAGTGAAATAAGTCAGACAGGGAAAGACAAACACTGTATGATTTCACTTACATATGGAATCTGAAAAACAAAACAAATGAACAAACATAACAAAACAGAAACAGAATGGTAGATATAGAAAGCAAACAGGTGTTTGCCAGAGGGGAGGAGGGAGGAGGGAGAAGAGAAATAGGTGAGGGAGAGTTAAAGGTACATACTGACAGTTGCAAAATAAATGTCATGGGTATGAGTTATAAAGTGTGGGGGAGGGCTTCCCTCGTGGCACAGTGGTTGAGAATCTGCCTGCCAATGCAGGGGACACAGGTTCGAGCCCTGGTCTGGGAAGGTCCCACATGCCGCGGAGCAACTAGGCCCGTGAGCCACAGCTACTGAGCCTGCGCGTCTGGAGCTTGTGCTCCACAACAAGAGAGGCCACAACAGTGAGAGGCCTGTGCACTGCGATGAAGAGTGGCCCCCACTCACCGCAACTAGAGAAAGCCCTCACATAGAAACTAAGACCCAACACAACAAAAAATAAATAAATAAAAATACAATTTAAAAAAAAGTGTGGGGGAAATAGTAAAAAATTTTGTAACAACTTTGTATGGTGGCAGTCCATAACTAGACCTATCATGGTGATCATTTTGAAATGTATAGAAATGTCAAATCACTGTGGTGTAACAGGAACTGAAATAATGTTGTAGATAATAAAAAAGGAAAAACTGTAATAAAAATGGACAAGAGATTGAAAAGACATTTCATCAAAGAACATATTCAAATGACAAATAAGCACATGAAAATGTGCTTAACATCATTAGTCATTAGGGAAACAGATTAAAATCATAATAAATAGCTACTATACATTGTTAAAATATCTAAAATTTAGAAAAGATTGATACGAAGTGCTGTCAAGGATGTGGCACAACTGAAACTCTCATGCATTCCTGGTCGGAAAATAACATGGTACAACCACTTTGGAAAACAATTGGGAGTTTCTATTACAGTGAAACATATACTTACTATAAACTCGGTAATCCCACTGTTAAGTATTTACCAAACAGAAATAAAGACATCTGTCCACACAAAGACCTGCATGCCAATGATCATAGAAAGAATATTCATAATAACCCCAAACTGGAAACAACCTAAATGCCTACCAACTGGTGAATTGGTAAACATGTTGCAGGATGTCTGTATAATAGAACACTACTCTGCAATAAAATGAAGTACTGATACACACAACATGGAATTATTATGTTAAGAGGACACAAAAAGATTACTTAATGTGCAATTCCATTTAAATGACATTCTAGACAGAAAGCAGACAAGCGGTCAACAGGAGATGGGGAAGAGGAGGAGGGAATTGGCTACAAAGGGCACAAGGGAACTTTTGGGGAGGATAGAAATTTTCTGTATTTTCATTGCAGTGATGGTTATATGACTATATACATTTGTCACATCTCATTGAATTGCACACTGAAAATGGGTGAACTTTAATAAAATTTCTCTCAATTAAAGCTGATTTAAAATGCTACGTTAGAAAATGTGAACTTTATAAAGTCATGCTCCCTCTCCTGTTTCCAGATCTGAGCCAGTGTGTAGACCTAGCATTTACAGCCAGAAGGAATTTCCAGGACGAAGAACCCTGTAGCCCGTATCCTCACAAGCGTAAATGGTATGATTCCTGTAGTCCTTCTCCAAAGGGATCTGTGGCTATTTCATTGAGCAACTGTACAGTGGGGAAAGGACAGTTCATGGACATTGGAGGACTGTTGAACAAAGGATTTAAGTTGAAGCTGATAGCTGGGGCTTGAAGGGTCATCACAGTCCCTGTGTTAGAGAGGTGGCATATGAAGACCAGTGGAGCTCTGACCCATATTTGGCTCACAGTGGGTTCACTGGGACTGTGGACTCACTCACTAGCCATTCCCCCAACCCCTGAATGCATAACTGGAGTGTACATACATGGTAGTTGGCTGAACCCCATATTGGTTCCTTGACTTCTGGGTAAGAACTGTTGCAATGGGGGAAGACCAAGAGGAAGCCTCTAAAACCCCAGCTCCCAGTCAAGGCGGTAAGTAAAAGCAATTGCATACCAGAGGGAATAGTAGAGATTAGTGCCAATCTTAAAGATCTAAAGGATGCAGGGGTCATGGTCTCCACATACCTCTGCTTAGTTTACCAGTCCAGTCCTTTACAAAGCCAGACTGATCCTGGAGGATAAGGGTAAGCTATCACAAGCTCAACCAAGTAGTAGCCCCAATTACAGCTGCTGTGCCAGATGTGGTATTTTTGCTAGAACAGATTAACATGGTCTCAAGTACTTGGCATGCAACCACTTATCTGGCAAATGTATTTGTTTCATCTTCATCAGGAAGGAAGACCAGAAGCAGTTTGCATTCACGTGGGATTAGCATAGTATACACTCACAGACTTGTCCCATGGCTGTGTTAACTCTGCCATCAGTCGTCTGTCATAATATAGTCTGAAGAGCGTTGGACTCTAGATATTCCATAGGACATTATATTGGTCCATGATATTGTTGACATTGTGTTAATCAGACTGGATGATTATGAAGTAGAGAGTATGTTGAAGGACTTGGTAGGGCACACATACTATGAAGGGTGAGAGATAAGCCTTATGAATATTCAGGGGCCTGGCATATTAGTAGCGTTCTCAGGAATCCAGTGATCTAGACAAATTATTGTATTTTTCACTTGCTACCACCAATAAGGAAGCAGAATGCCTGGTAGGGTCTTCAGATTGTGGAGATAAGTATATTCCATGAATGGGAACCAGGTGACATGAAAGGTTTCCAGCTTTGAGTAGGGCCCAATGCAGGAAAGGGATGTGTAGCACATCTAAGCTGTGTTGCAAACAGCCCTGCCTCTTTGGCCGCATGATCTGGGAGACCCTGAGGTATTATCTGCAGTGAAGAATGATGTTGTGTGGAGTTTATGGCAAGCCGCAGTAGGAGAATCACGATGTAGACACCTAAAGTAATGCCATGCCATCTACAGTGGAGAATTATGTGTTAATTGAAAATCAGGTGATGATGGTATGTTCCTGGGTTCTGGTAGAGACAGAGCACCTAGTCATGGAACTTAAGTGGCTCTGTGGCACAACCGTCCACCATTACCTGGGTTCTGTCAGACCCACCACGTCATAAATTGGGGTATCCCAATAGCAATCCATCATAAAAGAGAAGTGGTACATCTGGGATTGGGCATGGCCATGACCAGAGGGCACAAATAGACTGCATGAGCAAGTGGCCCAGACTCACATGTCATCCACTGCTGTGGCAGTTTCCTCTCCCTCATCTTATACCTATGGCCACATACATAGTCTCTTATGACCAGCTGACAAAGGAGGCTAAAGGCCAAGCTTAGTTGTGGATGTATTGGTTTGGTATGTGGATATATGAGGAGAAATTCTCCCTGTGAGCACAGCTTTGAGTAGTATAGCACATCGTCCACCTTATGTGGTAGGAAAAGTGGCCAAAGGAAGAATATATACCAACTTGTGGGCATTTGTAAATAGCTTGGCTGAATGGTTGGGGGTCTGAAGGAGAACAATTAGAATATTAAGGATAAGCAGATATGGATAAGAGTAATGTGGATGGACCTATGCAAGTGAGCACTAAGTGTGAAGATCTTTGTATTACCTGTTAATACTCCTCAATGACAGGGTTACTTGACTCTAGTCAGTAGGGGGAGTGGGTGCAGGGAAGAGTACCTCTGGATCCTCTGCGTTGTCTATTGGTACTCCCTGCCCAATTTTGTTAGTAGATGTACAAATTCTGCCATCATGGCCTGGAAGGGCATGGTGACTAAGACCTCCAGGGTTGATTATACAGGCTCTCTGCCTGGTAAGCCACTTAAATCAGCAGAGGTGGTAGCTGAGAGTGAGGGGAAACTAAGTTGGGAAATAGAGGAAGAAGGTGATGAATATGTCACACCCCCATGACCAGCTGCAGTAGCTAGGGCTTATGTTTGTCTGGTTAACGTTAATACTAAATGTTTCCCTAGGAATAGAAAGGAGTTGTTCCCAGATGGGGTAAATTTAATAGAGAAAGTGAGCACAAACTGTACTATAGTAGATTCTGTAATGTGCCACCCCAATTTTTTACACCCACTTAAAGATTTAGACACTCATTTTCCCAGCTGCTCCAGTGCTACCTGCAAATGGCTTACAGCTGAGTTCTTCACCAGGCATTGCTCTCAGCTTAAGGGAGATGCCTTTCGTAGGTTACACTCCTCCCTGGGGTAGCACACATTCAATGGCTTGTCAAAAGAGAAGTACAAAAGCACAGCTTTCTAGCCTCAATTCAGGGCCTCTCTAAAGGGTCATCCCAATTTTATAGTCCCTATGGAATTTGTTGGGTCTCTTTTGCAACTACAGCTCAACTTCCCCCTGTGCCTGGCCCTGCTTCCCTCACTCCTTATAGGTGTTGTTTCTGAGAGAACTCCCTATGGATGTTGTTACCAAGGGCATGAAAATCTCTACCTCAGAAACAGTTTTCTAAAGGAACTCAATCTATGACAGTGATAATCATAGGAAAGATAAAACTGAGATAAACAAAAGAAGACAAAAAATTTTCTGTCACTGATCCATTAATACCTTAGTGCATTTCCCTCGACTCTCTTTTCTATGAATATATATAGATATATATATATATAATTTGCATATACTTTATAAGTTCTTTTTTACTGTGCATACTATTTTTATACCTTTTAAACTTAATACATTATGAATGTCTTATATCTTTCTTCTATAATACCATTCTTAGTTGCTGCATAATTCATAATATGGATGTACCAATATTTTATTGTGTGGTTTCTAATTTTCATTATTATAAATAATGCTGAAATCATCATCTCTATAGCTAAATCTTTTCCTACCCATGGTTGTTTTCCTTATTTATAAATGTAGAATTGTTGATCAAAAGCTATGGATAACTATATAAAAACAAAACTATTCTCCAAGTAGATTACATGATTGATTCTTTAAAATATGCTGTGTCTTGAACCTCAGTCCTCTAGTACTGGCATGCATTTGTGTTTACAAAGATGATTTTGTCACAGATTTATCCTTTTAAATCTTTTTAAGGGTATGTAGGCCCTGTTTTATATATGTAGGTTTACTTCGGGGATTTTATTCCTAATATGTCATCCAGCACGTGGGAGGATACAAAAGTGCATAGATTTCTCCCCATTTTTCCATTGTGTGTTTTAACCAGAAGAAGGGAGGACAGATTTAAGACCCTATCCTTTTGTAACATGTTAACTCCCAGTCCCCTTCGATACACTTTACCTCTGTATTTAAATACTTTCTAAATATGAAAAGAATTGCCTGAAACTATACTACTGTTCCCCAGAAGGGACATTGTGAGACATTAAAGAGTGGAGAGGGTACCCTCAGCAGAGGCAGAGCCCTCGTTCCAATTAATGAACTTCTTGGAGGAGAGCATAAGTAATTGGTTTTGAGGTTGTTTCCACTGCCTTTAAAGGACAATTGAAGGGCTCATCAAGATGTGCCAAATGTTTATAGAGTGCCTCTTTGGATGAGTATCTGTTTTAAATAAGTGAATTTAAAGGGGCCTGTAACTCACTTAAATTACACCAAGATGGGAGACTGGAGACAGGATATAACTTCCAGTTGAAATTCCTTGATCTCTGGTTTAGTCTTAATTTTATAGATAACAAAAGCCATCATTGGAAGAACTTTAACCAGTTATGTTCAAATGGTATTCAGATGGGGCACAGGTTGCAGGCTATCCCCAGGCTTGTTGGTTCAGATCTGTTTTCTTCTTAATGCAAAAGCTTGGTATTTGTTGGTCCAATGAGCACATACAGTTTGTAGCTTGAAAGGTCTCTAGAGCTCCTCCTTGGACAGAAGGAAAGCAGGGCTAAGAGAATGCCATACCCTTCTCACTGGCACCTGAAAACCATGGTGCCATCTGGTGAGTCTGAGGAAATCAGCTGCAGGATTTGAGAGAGGCTCATCCTATAATTCCCCTTCCTTCCTCCCAGGTGAAGCTCCATCTTATAGTTTCCCGAGGCTGGGCTCTTGATCCAGCCTAGTGCACTGGGTTTGAAAGCTTCAATGAAGTACACACTTGGCTGAGGCACTGGGAGGAGCTGGGTGACTCAGAGATAGCAAAAGGGACTCGTTATAGAAGATGGGACTCATGGAACAGGGCTCAGAGATACTCAGAGAAAGGCAGGCCTGGACATGCAAAGAGAAAAAGGGACCAGCCTGAAATTTCACCGTACCCTGCCAGTAAATGAGGACGGGAAGACTAGTGGATGAAGATGGAGAACTGACATCTAGATTTGTCTCTGCCTCTAACTAGCTGTGTGGTCTTGGGAGAGTCATTTAATTTTCCAGGGCCTTGGTTTCAAATGTTATAAAATGAAGGATTCAGAGAAGAAAATCACTAGGGTCATTTTCATTTTAAGCTCTAAAGGTCTCTGATTTTATTTCTAAGAATATGTTCAAATTATATCTAATGGTCTTTAAGATTCCAGGCACTTCTCATATTTGAACTGTGTACCTGTCTGCTTCTCTATCTTAAATCTTTTGAGTTAGCTGACTTTAAAATTACCGCTCACTTCTCTCCTCTTTACTCCGAACCCCTATGGACATCACCCTCTTCACCACGGTGCTCAAAATGCACAGCATGAAGATGACTCTTGACCTCATATGGGCTCTCGGTGCTGCCCAGGGGTCCTATTGCATTTCCCTACTCTGATCTTTCCCCTACTTTCTTAGGTAACTATTTCACATCTTTTCATCTTCCTTCAAACCATTCAAACTTTTTCCCTCCTTTTGACTCTCAGCTGATAAATCTGCATCCTATTTTCCTGAGAAAATAGAAGCAGTAGAGGATTTATACAGGATCCCATTTGGCTCATCTACCCAGTTATCTGTGCCTTTGCTTTTATATTCTGCCACTCCTCCAGTTAGGGTGCATGAATGATCTGTATGTTAATCTAAGACTAACTCCTATGCTTGTGACTAGACCCCATCTCCTCTTGCCCACTCAAGAACATTGCTCCAGCAATTGTCCCCCTGCCCACTCACATCATCAGTTTTTCTGTCTGTAATGGATCATTTCCATAGCATACAAACATGCTGAAACACCGTCCAACTTAAATGAAATTTCTCTCGTTTCCACATTTCTCCCAAATGTTACTCCAATTTTCTATTGCTATATACAGTAAAATCCTTGAAAAAAGTTGTCTCTAATCACTGTTTATAATTTATTCCCTCCTGTTCTTTTTTGTACCCACTCCAGTGACTTCTGTGTAGCTATATCCAGTAGTCAGTTATTAGTCCTCATCTTACTTGACTTATCTCAGCATTTGATATAATTAGCCACTCTCTGTTTTCAAAAATATTTTTCCACTTAGCTTCCACCTTTTGGTTCTCATCCTACCTTACTAGCTATTCATCTTTCTCTCAGCAGTGGACTGCTCAAAGGTATAGTCCTTAGAACTCTTTTCTTCTGTATGGACCCACTTCCTAGGTGGTCTCACAGAGCCTCTTGACTTTAAATTCATGTGTACTCTGATGGCTCCCAAATATTTGTCTCCAGCCCAGAAATTTCCTTTTACCTTCAGACTCATTTAGCTAACTACCTCTTCTATATAGGTATCTGATAGGCATCTCAAACTTAATATATCTAAACCACACTCCTGATTATTCCCCCATTCTAAATCTGTGCTTTTCATACAACCATTGCCTCAAAGTACCTAGCATCTCTGTCTCTATAGTTGCTTAGACCAAAACCCTTGGAGACATTTATGAAAACTTCTGTTTACATTCCATTCTGTTGGTGGCTCTACCTTCAAAATATATTCAGAATTCAACCATTTCTTAACCACCTTCACTCCTGTTTTCATGGTCTCCCTGATTGGCCTCCTTGCTTCTGTTCTAACCATCAATTATATTCTCAACATGGAAGATAGAACAGTCATTGAAACTTTAAGTCAGATTGTGTGACTCCTTTGCTCACAACCACCCTGGGGGTTCTTATCTGGTTCGTAAGATAAAACCCAGAGTTCTTACAACGGCCTATGAAGTCTCTAAATTTTCTCCATCACACCTTCCCCCTCTAATAACTTCTCTCACCTCATCTCCTACCACACTGCCCCTCATTCCCTCCACTTCAGCCACATTGGCCTACTGCCTATTCCTGCTTCAGTGCCTTGCACATGCTGTTGCCTTGGCTTGGCAATGTCTTCCTACAGACAACCACAAGGCTCACTATTTCGTCACATATGAAATAGACACCCACCCTGCACTCCTATCTTCTTTACCCTATTTAATCTTTCACCATAACATTTTATCATTATGTGGCATATATCTACTTTAAAATGCTTCTGTTGTCTGTCTTCCCTCACTAGAATGGAAGCTTCACAAGGTCAGGGCTTTGTTCTCTTTTCATTGCCAAGTTCCTGGTGCCTACACCTGGGCTTGGCACATAGTGAGTGCCCACTACTGATATATTGAGTAAATATGTGAATGAATGGGGAGGTTCATGTCGGTCCCATGCACTTGCCAAAAGATTGCGTTATGCAGGTGCTTCTCTGTTAGCTTATGTGTGTGCACATGTTCCCAATAGTATGCCAGATGACAGAAATTCAGAAACCGCCATCCCAGTTGAAATCCATGGTCCATTCAACACAGTATTCTCTGGCCAACAACAATCCAAGGGAATTAGGTCAAAGCAGATATGTACACTTGATAGCACATTGTCATTTGTAAAGCTAGATCTGCAATTCAAACTAGCTTGAACAAACAAACAAAAAAAGGATATATTGGGTCCAGTAACTTGGAAGTTTAATGGGTATTTATAGGTACAGCTGGATTGTGAGACTCCAATGAAATAATAACGTTGTATATATCTCTTGGATTCTTCTTTCCTGGGTTGGCTTCATTATCAAATGGGCTCTCTACAAATGATGGCAAAGATAGCCTTAGGCAGTTAGTTCCAAACTTATGTGGTCCCCAGCCCTACCACAATTCCATGAAGTTGGCAAGGGACAGACTATAGAAGGAAGCAGATCAGAGCAAATCAAAAAGTAACATTGCTCTCTTCTCCTAATGGCCATTTGTGAAGTTGATTGATTCAAAAGTTTTAAATGTATTTTCATTGCCTTGAAGTCATTGACATAGATTTGTCACTTTAGATTCAGCTGTCTTTGATTATCATGTTTCTTAGAACCCCATATTTGTTTCCTCTGCAACTCTTTCTGGCATAGTGTTATTGTTCCTAAAGCATTGATGAGGCTTTGGAAACTTTAGACCAAACACAATTGAAGTGCTAATTAGCCTCTTTGGTGCTGCTGTCATGACCTGATGAAAATTAAACAGACTGGGGCAACGTCTATGCGATCTGATGCAAGCGGTGTGGTCCTTGCCACCAAAACAGGCCTCACACCACCCTTGGCCAGAGGCCAAGGCCAAAGCCAAGTCAAATTCTGCTCCAAAGTGAGATGCAGCTTGAGAACAAACTCATAGCTTAGGAAATCAATAGATTCTGCAGGCATTTCAGTCATGAGGTTTGGGACTGGTCAGTCTGAGTCCTTCTTTTAACATGGACCTGGGCTGTCCTTTCTTCAATCTGCTTGATCCAGGGAGTGGAATGGGAATCTTACCTTGTTCCTAAGACAGATTGTCTTTGCCATTAAAAGGTCACTGTTGCACTCATCCCTAGAGAGCTCTTGGTGGATACTTTCAGATGGGGGGTGAGGGAAATAGAGGGAGGGATAAAACAGGTCAAGGTTTAAAGTTGGAAGCTGCAAAACTAATTCTGCTGATTTAAATAGGAAAAGAGTTTGTAAGAAAATATTGGGTGGCCCACAACATCACTGGAGTGGCTGTAGATCCATCCCAGAAAATCAACAGGAATGTAGATTTTGTGAGTTGAATTGTGTCCCCATAAAAGACATGTTGAAGTCTTAATCCTCAATACTTGTGAAGGTGACCTTAATTGGAAATAGGGTCGTTGTAGATGTAATCAAGTTTAAAATGTGGTCATACTGGATTAAGATGGTGTCTGACCCAGTGACTGGAATTTTTTTATGAGAAAGGAATGGGAGATTGATACAAAGAGACATAAGGGAAGACACAGGCAAGAAGGCCATGGAGGATAGATGCAGAGATTGGAATGATGCCACTACAAGCCAAGAAACACCAAGGATTGCCAGCAACTACCAGAAGCTAGAAGAGGCCAAGAAGGGTTCTTCCCTAGAGCTTTCAGAGAGAGCATGCCAATAACTTGATTTTAGACTTCTAGCCCATAGAACTGTGAGAGAATAAATTTATATTGTTTCAAGCTACCCTGTTTGTGGTACTTTGTTATGGCAGCCCTAGGAAACTAACACAATAAGGAAGCATTGCAGTGGGAGCCCCAGCCAAAATCATGCTGAGTCTGCAGATGTAATGCAACAGCTGCTGCTGGTTACTGATGCTGGTGCCACTGGCAGTATTGCCCTCTCCTCTGGCCCAGGATGAATCCTCCACTCTGCTTATTTCCTTATATTCAAGTTCTAGGTAGGACTGTAAGTTCTAGGTATGACTGGGTAAAGTCGGGGTCACATGTGCCTACCCAGGCTGACAAGAGGAGAGAGAAAACAAGAATCTGGGAATTTGGAAAGTTACACCGTGGGTCTTTCCCAAAGATAGGAAGGAGCTTCAGATGCCGGGCAACCAAAAAAAGTCACTGTGACATGTATATGTAAGAAAGCAGCTGTTTTAAAATGTAATAAGTTGCAAATAATAATAATAATACTGACGTTTGTGAATAATTTGCATTTTGGCATAAACTGGAGGGATTGCAAGTTTATCTTTTAATATCCTTTTAGGTTCCTGCTAGAAGTGTGGATATATTGTATATATCTCCATGACATATACTTGAGAATGCCAGATCTGAAAATGCCATTTGTAGGCATCTCTGCAAAAAACAAGGTAGGTATATGTTAATGTAGAGGTCGTGCCACCACAAGTCTGGGCAGATTCCGAAGAAGGCCAGAGGAATTGCACTCTGTAGAGAGAGTGTAGGCTCTGGAGCAGGCCCCTGGCTCTGCCGCTTACTAGCTGTGTGATTTAGCTTTGTTTTAACCTCTTAAAGCCTTAGTTTCCCTGTTTGCCGTGAGGATTAAATGAGTTAAGCCACATAAAGTACTTAGAACATTGGGGCTTCCCTGGTGGCACAGTCGTTGGGAATCTGCCCGCCAATGCAGGGGGACATGGGTTCGAGCCCTGGTCTGGGAAGATCCCACATGCTGCGGAGCAGCTAGACCCATGAGCCACAAATACTGAGCCTGCGCGTCTGGAGCCTGTGCTCCGCAACAAGAGAGGCTGCAACAGTGAGAGGCCTGCGCACCTCGATGAAGAGTGGCCCACACTCGCCGCAACTAGAGAAAGCCCTCGCACAGAAATGAAGACCCAACACAGCCAAATAAATAAATAAATAAGTACTTAGAACAGTGCTAGTATGTAGTAAGCACTAAAGGTTAGCTACTATCTCCTTACCAAGTTCTGAGCTTTGGATAGATTGTCTTTGTCCTTTTTGGGGTAGCATGTCTGAGCACAAAATTAATCAAAAACCTAAAACAGTATTCAAAGAGCAAAAAATTAGTATTTCCAAAATGTGCAGATGGTCCCAGGCCTCCAGGTACAGGGGCCACAATGTATGCTTTGCACTTACTAGATGTTCAATAAATGTTTGCTAAGTGTGCTGGGCAAGGCAAGCAAGGTGCTTGGCAGTTTTACTATCCGTCCTAGAAAGCCTCATTGCCTGCCGTATCCCCATCTCTTTCTGAAGGTTTCTTATATTTAGCTTGTCTTACACTGTAGCCTAGTCTAAGTCAAATCTTGGCCATGGAAGCCAATCCATAAGTTTCCCTGATCTACCTCAGAGGAGGCTTTGTGCAAACAGAGTCCTCCTTGAAGAGGTCTAGTGGATGGTGACTGACTGAACCAATCACATCCACTCTTGGGACCCCCTAACTGGAACTTGTAGAGAGAGCCAGGAGTTGGTAGTGGCAGCAGAGTTCAAAAAGTACACAGAGCAATGAGCCCTACCAGGAGAAGTCTGGGAAGGAGGCGTCTCGGCACGAGTGGCGATCCTGCTCCAGCAGTGGGTCTTGAGACAAGCATGGGGGCAAAGTTCCAGCAGCGTCCATCTGCAACAGCTCAGCAGCGTGGAGTCGGATCCTCTAACCAAGAGACTTCAGGTCATTTCAGTGTTCTTTTTAAGGAGTCAGCCAGTAGGAACCCCTTGGTTCCGGCCCAAGGGGTCTTGTCTCCCTCAGTTGCTCCTTCTGTTTCAGTGATGTCTTTCCTCAGACTTTACCAACAAATTCCTTAACACTCTTAATTTATCACACTTTAAGACGCTGGGAGTCCACATTGGCCGCTGTGACTCCATCTTGACTTACTGAACATACCTTAACTCCTGTGCGTTTCACACAAGGTGAGTGGGAATCCTAACACAAGAGAAATCACAACATAACAACACTCCTGAGGCTGATGTATATGCTTCCGGTTTACGTTTTTAAACTACGTCTGTGTGTATCAATGAGAATATATACTAACATTTGGTGTGTACATAAATGCTGTACATATATGCTGTCTGCCTGAAAAAATCCTTTTGCAAATTGCAAGGAAAAAAAAAGTACACAGAGGAAAACCATGAGTTAGCTGAATCCAGAAGCAGACGCTTAAAGCAGAGAGAGAGAATTAGTGAGTTGGTTCTCGTTGGCAGCAGAAATAAAGACAGGCATGCATAATGGCAGGCATACCAGTGCTGTACATGATTATCTCATTTAAAACTCATGATAACCAAATGAGATAGTCGACATGCTTATGCCCCATTTTACACATGAGGCCACTGAGGCTTAGGGAATTGAGTGTCTTGTTAAAGATCCTGAAGTTAGAGGGGCTAAGTTGGATTGATACCTAGACCTATAAGTGGAGGCAGAGCAGCTGAAGCCACACAGGGCAGAGTAATGAACTCCTGCCTTTGAGGCTACCACAATTGTGTCCCAAGTCATCTTCCAGGCCTGTTCCTTTGGGAGACCCAGTTGTGACCTCACCTTCACTGACTGTGTATATAATAAATGCTCCACTAAGGAAGGAGAGAAGGAAACTTGAAAAGTTCTTGTTCCCTAAAGCCTCACTACTCAAGGTGGGGTGTGGGAACAGCAGATTTTGCATTACCCTGACTTGTTAGAAATGCAGTATCCTGGGGCTTCCTCCAGCCCTACTGAATCAGAATTAGATCTTCTAACATAATTAACATAATCTCCACTTAATTGGTATGTCCATTTAAGTTAGAGAAGCACTTCTCTGAAACATTGGTTGTCACATGTAGCACTTTGGGAGTTTAAAAAAATACAGTTGCCTGGGTCCCCAGCCCTAGGTCCTACTGATTTAGTTGGTGTGGGCTGTGGCCTGGGCATGAGGACCTTCAGCTCCCCAGGTGATTCTACTGTACAGCAAAAGTTGAGAACTCCTGGCTCTAAAACCTCTAATCATTGTGTAAACACATGATATGCAAAGGGCTGAGACATGATCTGAATGAAGACTGTGAAATCATGAATGTCAGTTAAAGTCAATACAGATTTGTTCAACAAATCATAGGTGACTAGAAATACTTGAAGCTAGAGAAGGATTAAGTATAAAATAAACTTAGTGTGATGAAATTAAAATTACTATGAATGACTACTTCTAGCCTTTCCCCTTCTCCTGCCCACTACAGAGGACCTTGCTTGCTCATGTTTTTTCCTCTTCCTGCCCCAAAATGAGAGTTCTGTCTCTTGAGTCCTTAAATGATATGGGCTCATGAGGAAAAGGAGAAGAGGTAGAAGACAGAAGGTAGTGGCCAGGGTAGGGTTTTAAGAAGTTTGGAGGTGGATTTGGAATAGAGTGATGTTGATGAGTGTGGGATTTGAGAAAACTGGGGAAAGGATTTAAAAATATATGGTAAATGTGGAAATTTTATGAATTATAGTCTCATTAGCATTTTTAAGAGATGTAAGGAAAGCACTGAATATCTTTTATAAAAAGTTCTTGTGGTGAAGAATCCTAAAGATGCTACCAGAAAACTACTAGAGCTAATCAATGAATTTGGTAGAGTAGCAGGATACAAAATTAATGCACAGAAATCTCTTGCATTCCTATACACTAATGATGACAAATCTGAAAGAGAAATTAAGGAAATACTCCCATTTACCATTGCAACCAAAAGAATAAAATACCTAGGAATAAACCTACCTGAGGAAACAAAAGACCTGTATGCAGAAAACTATAAGATGCTGATGAAAGAAATTAAACATGATACAAACTGATGAAGAGGTATACCATGTTCTTGGATTGGAAGAATCAACATTGTGAAAATGACTCTACTACCCAAAGCAATCTGTAGATTCCATGCAATCCCTATCAAACTACCAATGGCATTTTTCACAGAACTAGAGCAAAAAAAATTGCACAATTTGTATGGAAACACAAAAGGCCACAAATAGCCAAAGCAATCTTGAAAAAGAAAAACAGGGCTGGAGGAATCAGGCTCTGGGATTTCAGACTATACTACAAAGCTACAGTAATCAAGACAGTACGGTACTGGCACAAAAACAGAAATATAGATCAATGGAACAGGATAGAAAGCCCAGAGATAAACCCACACACGTATGGTCACTTTATCCTTAATAAAGGAGGCAAGAGTGTACAATGGAGAAAAGACAGCCTCTTCAATAAGTGGTGCTGGGAAAACTGGACAGCTACATGTAAAAGAATGAAATTAGAACACTTCCTAACATCATACACAAAAATAAACTCAAAATGGATTAAAGACCTAAATGTAAGGGCAGACAATATAAAACTCTTAGAGGAAAACATAGGCAGAACACTCTATGACATAAATCACAGCAAGATCCTTTTTGACCCACCTCCCAGAGAAATGGAAATAAAAACAAAAATAGACAAATGGGACCTAATGCAACTTAAAAAGCTTTTGCACAGCAAAGGAAACCATAAACAAGACGAAAAGACAACCCTCAGGATGGGAGAAAATATTTGCAAAAGAAGCAGCTGACAAAGGATTAATCTCCAAAATATACAAGCAGCTCATGCAGCTCAATATCAAAAAAACAAATAACCCAATCCAAAAATGGGCAGAAGACCTAAATAGACATTTCTCCAAAGAAGATATACAGATTGCCAACAAGCACATGAAAGGATGCTCAACATCATTAATCATTAGAGAAATGCAAATCAAAACTACAATGAGGTATCACCTCACACCAGTCAGAATGGCCATCATCAAAAAATCTACAAACAATAAATGCTGGAGAGGGTGTAGGGAAAAGGGAACCCGCTTGCACTGTTGGTGGGAATGTAAATTGATACAGCCACTCTGGAAAACAGCATGGAGGTTCCTTAAAAAACTAAAAATAGAAATATCATACGACCCAGCAATCCCACTACTGGGCATATACCCTGAGAAAACCATAGTTCAAAAAGAGACATGTACAATATTCACTGCAGCACTATTTAGAATAGCCAGGACAGGGGAGCAACCTAAGTGTCCATCGACATGAATGGATAAAGATGTGACACATATATACAATGGGATATTAGCCATAAAGAGAAATGAAATTGAGTTATTTGCAGTGAGGTGGATGGACCTAGAGTCTGTCATACAGAGTGAAGTAAGTCAGAAAGAGAAAAACAAATATTGTATGTTAATGCATATATATGGAAGCTAAAAAAAAAAAGTGGTTCTGATGAACCTAGCCACAGGACAGGAATAAAGACACCGATGTAGAGAATGGACTTGAGGACATGGGGAAAGGGAAGAGTAAGCTGGGACGAAGTGAGAGAGTAACATTGACATATATACACTGTCAAATGTAAAATAAATAGCTAGAGGGAAGCAGCTGCGTAGCACAGGGAGATCAGCTCAGTGCTTTGCGACCACCTAGAGGGGTGATATAAGGAGGGTGGGAGGGAGACACAAGAGGGAGGGGATATGGGGATATGCGTATGTATATAGCTGATTCATTTTGTTATACAGCAGAAACTAACACAACATTGTAAAGCAATTATACTCCAATAAAGATGTTAAAAAAAAAAGTTCTTGTGGTGAAATATACATAATGAAATTTACCATTTTAATTTTTTTAAAGTATACTGTTCAGTGGCATTAAGAATATTCACACTGTTGTGCAACCATCACCACTATCCATTTCCAGAACGTTTTCATCATCCAAACAGAAACTTGACCCATTAAACAATAACTCCCCATTTCCCCTCCTCCCCCACCAGCCCCTGGTAACTACTACAATTCTTCCTGTCTCTATGAATTTGATTATTCTGGATACCTTATACAAGTGTAATCATGCAATATTTGTCCTTTTGTGTCTGGTTTATTTCACTTAGCATATGATTTTCTTTTATAATTATTTTTTTTACCTCTTAGACTATGCTTTATAAATTATGATTTATTTGGGGACCGAACCATGTGTGACTTAGCTTTTTTAGGGCTGCATTAGTGTAGTGCTGCTTTTCTTGATGGGAATTGAACTTAGGAGATAATTACACTAAGAGGTAAACCAGGCTAAAAATAAAAATAGGTTCAGGAAAGGTTGAGATAACCTTGTTGATGACAGATCATGTGGGCTTTTAAGGAAGACAGATATCTGAGGTTGACAGCCTGTGATGCTGCTTATAATTGCTTCATCCAGTTCCCTATCAAAGGCTTTTTGGTATTTCTGGTTGAGAGTGGGTCACGTGCTCTTTACCTACTCCCATTTTCAACTTCTTCCAAAACTAAAATGCTGTTTTAACAATCATTGACCCCTCTTTTTGGCTATGGAGAGGTTGGTTGATTTGGTTTTTGTAAACACAGAAGTTAATGTGATGAGGCCAGGGTGTTTTTTGTTTGTTTGTTTTTTATTTTTGTTTTTATAAAAATCTGTTTTAGATCTCATGGGTAAGCCTTAAACATATCAGTCATTTCTGAAGTGACCACTTGGGCTTTATCCCACAACTATTGAAGAACAGGAAGTTAGAGGGACATCACCATTTTCTTTTGGAGTATTTTAGAACGTTTATGGTCAGCCTGTGAGACCTTTCAGGAAATAATCAAAATAAATTGTCATGTACTAGTTATCTGCCTTTGCACAGATTGTTTTAACATTGGTGACTCAACTTTTTTTTTTTATTTTGGAAGTGCAAGTGGTTATGCCTACCTAAAAGATTGTGAAAAGAATTCAAGGAGCTAGCATCTACATACAAAGCTCTCAGTAAATTATAGTTGTCTGTGTTGGTTCTATACAATCATATTATATCCTTTGCAGGCATCCACACATTTGGTAGAATTTGAAATTTCATTGACAAAGAAATCCATAGGTATTATATAATACTTCTAGTAAGATAATAGCATATTGTTGTCTTCAGTTGGGTTCAATAGAAGCAAAGCCTGAGATAGGGATTCAGCTGCTCTTTGCTAAGAATCTATAAGGTAATAAGGAAAACAGGATAGGGAGGGGAAGGAGCCAATAAAAGGTGTGGTTTAAGGTAAAGTCAAGCCTTCTAGGTTGATGTTGGGACAAGAGGGGGAACCGCTGTAGTATAAATCCTACCATAGGATCATCCCAGGCAGCAGTTCAGGCTTTCATTCTATAATGGGACCATTTTAGGACTCTGACACTTTTATGGGAAGTTTGTGGAATCATCAAAAATAGCTATTTGCTGTGAAATCTGTGTCCACTAACTTTAAAATGGCTATGCAGTAGATTCTCTTCAACCAATTCTCAGTGACGAAGCAAACCAAAATAGCTTCACGGGCTTCCCTGGTGGCGCAGTGATTGAGAATCCGCCTGCCGATGCAGGGGACACGGGTTCGTGCCCCGGTCCGGGAAGATCCCACGTGCCGCGGAGCGGCTGGGCCCGTGAGCCATGGCCGCTGAGCCTGTGCGTCCGGAGCCTGTTTTCCGCAACGGGAGAGGCCACAACAGTGAGAGGCCCGCGTACCACAAAAAAAAAAAAAAAAAAAAAAAAAAAAAAAAAAAAAAAAGGCTAACAAAATAGCTTCACAATGAAAGACAAAACATTTAGTAGTTCACGAATTTAACTACTATTTCTTAAACACCTGTTAGGTGCTTAGAACTGTACTGGGCACAAAAATCATGGCCCAAACAATAAGAATTATCAATGGAGGTTTTTTAATTGCTTAAAAAATAACCAGTTGAAAACAAGATAGCAATAATCATTTCCTCCAGGCTTTTCAATAAAGTACCTAGGCTGCTAAATGAAACCTGGTGTTTAAATTGTATTTTTGAAAAAGGATGCTAGAACTTGTTTAAATGAGTTCTTTACATAGCTAAACTTGGAAAGTTGAAACATTAGCAGCGAAAGTGGTATCCTGTTCCTGCTTCAAGCTATTCCTGATTGCACGTGAAAATCAGGGGAAATTTGTGGTAGCTGAGGTAGGGCTTTGGAAAATGGTATATTGAAAATGCTCCCTTTGAAATTAATCTAGAAATAAATGGTTTCTTAACATAAAAACATGTAGCTCTGGCTAACATCTATTGAACAATAGATACTTTTAGATACAGTAATAAAAGGTTCTTGCAGGAGAAGGCAAAGAACTGAATTTCCTTATTTAGACCTGAGTTCCTGCCCTTAAGTATATTTGGTGAGCTCAACCAGACACATGGAAACAAAAGTAGAAAAAAATCCACAAACTTCCTCTAACCTTCTTATTACCAAGCCCATATTTGGGAATAATAATTGGTGTACTCCATATGGGTGAGCTGGGAAATGTGTGTCTGTCATGGTTCTTCTTTCATAAGCAGCAGAAATGAGCTTTGGATAACTTAAGCAGAGGGAGAGTTTACCAGAAGGATATATAATAGTTCTTAGAATAAAAGAGAAAGCTTAGGCACCTGGCTTGAAAAGGACAGGAATCATGATGAAGGAATCCCAGCATCTAGGCAATAAAAATGGATGGTCTCTCTTTAGAACATCTCTGCTAGGTTGAGTCTGCTTCTGGCATATTTTAGTCTACGACATTTTACTTAAGATCCAGATATCTGGGAGAAAGATATTGCATTGACTCATAGAGTAAGTCTAGCCAGAGGAGGGCTGGACTCATTCATTCATTCAACAAATGTACCTATTGATCTCTATTACTATACATGGGGCACCTGAAATGCACAACTTGGCTGACAGTGCATTCGGTGGGGTGGGGTGGGGGAGATCATCTCTCCAATGTAAAATCAAAGTGTTGTTAGCAGAGGAATGGGAAAGGTTGCTGGGTGTTCAGTATGGCTGATAAACCCGGTAGAATGATTTGCCTTAGGTGCATAGACATTTATATGCTTGTTCTTTTTCGAGAAACATTAACAATTCTCTGAACGTTTTTTTGCTATTGGAGCAAATTTCCAAATGTCTCAAATCACTGGGGTAGAGAATATTAACTTCCACCATGCTCACACCACTCTAGAGCTAGGCAGAACCTGGTTGTGAATCCTCACCTGGAACCTGCAGCCTCCCTCATCCGTACCTTGGCTTCCTCCTGCATCCCAGGCAGGAGGGTAATCCCAAGGGCCTAATGAGTTTTGCCTTAGCTTCCTTTTTCTCTGTCAAGCTGAATTACAGATTCTGCTTTGCCCAACATTTTATTTTCTTTGCCTGATCATTGTCAATTTCTGCTCCCCACTCTTCACATGCACATTTATCTTAAGGTTTCATTTGAGTGTAAAATTCTTATAGTTTTCTTATAAGTTTAATTTTCCATTTTCATCCACCTGATAGGAAGGCCAGCAATGAGTACCTTTGTGTTTCTATGTCTCCTTTAAAGGATTTTTTTCTCCTTTTTACTCTGTTACAGTCAATATATTCCCAGACTTAACATTGGTTCAAATACAGGGGTATTTACATTTAGAAGCAAACACAGGGAAATGACTATGTTACTTAAGCACAGCTAGCAAGAGCTAAGGTTAGAAAAAACACATTTTCTTTTTGTTATTCCTGCACAAACGATACTAGTAGTCTTCATTATCAGAGCATTACTCAAATAACTTCACTGTTTATTTGTTCATTCATTCACTTGATTATTCATTTTTACTAATTTGCCAAGCAAATATTAGCTATCTGCATTTGTCGTGCCCTATTCTTTCCTTAGATAGAGTTTGTTTGGCTTTTAAATGGACTTAGGAAAAAGGAAGGTAAGAGGAAGGTTTCAGTGAGATTAGCACAAGCTGGTCAGAGAGGACCAGAAAGAAATTTGTGAGGTATTGACAGTTTCTCACTTTTGGGTCTGTATCATTGACATAGTCTAAAATTCCGGGTCTTGAAGCAAAACTTAAAATAGCCCTCATTCCTGCTGCAGGAACAACCTACCTGGCATTGGACCTTTCCCATCCTCTACTTACCTGGGCAAAGAAGTAGCTTTGTGGACAAAGGCTTAAGTGCTCCCGAAGGGCATGGGCACTCAGAGGTCCCAGGTAAGAGCGGGGCTGGTAGCGTTTGGTCTTATAGAAGCAGAAGTATCAATCCTACAGCTGACTTTATCTACTCTACTGTTTGTATTCCCATTCTGTCAGGTGATATAATAATCTTCTTCTATGATACTTTTTCTTCTTCAAGTCTAAGGTCTGGTATTGCATTTGGATGTCATGTCTCTTTAGCCTTATTTAATCTGTAACATTTCCACACTCTTTCTGTCTTTTATGACATTGGCACTTTTGAAGAATATAGTCCTCACTACAACTCCTTTCCTGACCTCTTTTTCCCCGCTTCGGCCGTGCTGCGCGGCCTGTGGGATCCAGCAGTGGAAGCAAGGAGTCTTAACCACTGGACTGCAAGGGAATTCCTGACCCGTGGCCTTTTTAAAAATAGAATGTTCCTCATTTTCGGTTTGTCTGATATTTCCTTGTGATTAGGTTGAAGTGATGCCTTCTAGGCCAGGGTACCGCATAGGTGATATTGTGTCCTTCTCAGGGTACCATGTCTATTCGCACTGGTAAAGTTAATTTTGATGACTTGGTCAAGGTGTTTTCCAGAGTCTCCATTATATAATTAGTGGGGGTTTTTCTCTTCACTTTTGCAACTAATAAAAGCATTCGGTGGGGAAACACTTTAAGATGATGCAAATATTCTGGTCCTCATCAGAATTTTCTCCTAGGTGTAGCATCCATCGATGAGTCTTGTCTGATCCAATCTTCATTATAATGGTTGCAAAAAAATGGTCCTCCAGGTCCAATACTCCTTCCTCACTCACCAATAAGCCATTGAATTTCACTATAGCTGAGGACTCCCTTTTCCCTCATTTAATTTTTATTTACTATCTATTTATTATTGGTATGGACTTGTGAATTCCCATTTTTTTAGTGGTTTATAATTGGTTGCTGTACTTCTTTTGGTACTCAAATTTATATATTTTTACTTATGTAAGTTACTAGGCAAATGTAGCTTTAGGCAGTTTATCCATAGCCAGTTGGATTATAGCCCCTCAGCCCCTCCTACGTAGAAATTTGGGAGCTACCACTGTGTGTATGTGGCATACCTATACGTACTTAAATATGAATAGATTATAGCACACAAAAAACTAATAGCAGGGGCTACTTTGAGAGAAGGAGACTGGGGGGGACAGGGGTTTGACGTTGGAAAGAAATGTTCACTTTTGTAATATTTGCATTTTTTAAAATTCAGGTACATGTAATAAATTATCAGTTCTTTAAAAAAGTTTGTTTTCTTACTGAATCATTATCAGCAAAGTCAGATCAACTTGGTTCTGCTACTGGGGAACACTTTTTGTTTTCCCAGTTATTAAACTTCTCAGCTCTATGTGAAAGCTTTCTAGGCAGACAATCTTTACTGTCTATGTGGAATTGGTTGGCAATTAGCCTTAGTTTGGGTCTGTTTTTGAAAGCAGGCTTTGGATATCAGCACTGCAAATTTTGACCCCTGGCCCTCAGTTCTCAGACTCAGAGTGTGATTTCCAGTGCCAATGTTAATGCAGTGTAATTGTCATGGCAATGCAGTGCTGCTTCCACCCTAAGCTTCTTCTAGAAAGTTTCGCAAGCTGGTAGAGGGGAGACTGTATGTGAAGTTATTAGATCAAGTGCTCATTTCAGCTAATTTCTCAATCATTCGGCTGCATGTGTCCTAAGTAAATAACAATGGCTGATTTGGTTCATGATAGTGCTTTGGAATCTAAATAATTGTCAGGGTGCCTGCTATTGAGTAGTTCTCCTTTTTGCATTTTGGACAATTAAAACAATTTTTTTCTATAAATCCACACACAATGTATCCTAAAATTTCTTCTTCACTCAAAATAAACCAGTACATTCAAAACACTCGATGTCAGAGTTCTGGAATATGCCTTTAGCCAAGAATTCTATCCACTTAAATATGTTTATAACTTATATAAAGCAAAAAAGAATGTGTGTAACTATAGTGAGCAATAAAATTTTGTTCATATTATCTGATGTTTGCTAAAAGAAAAATGAATGAATTAAAAAAAAACAAAAAACAAAAAAGTAACACTCTATCTCCCTCTGCTAAGAAATCTCTGAATGCTGCAAAACTCTAGATGCTCTGGCTCAGCACATAGAAGTTTGTAACACACAACCCAGAAGGGAAGCTCCTTTAGCCCCTCACAAGCAGCCTTGTGTAATTACTCCTCCATTAAGTCTGCATGCAGACCACACTGAGCTCAGCCATAGTCGTCCTTCTTTGAAAAAAAATGAAATAAAGTGGCCTTATTATAAACATAGGCAAGCTGGATTTTTTTGAGGGGTTTTTGCATTTTGGAGCCTTGTGGTTTTCTTCATCTATTTGATAATCATTAACATGCACAACAGTTAACCTTCCAGCAATGTGAAACTTTATATCTGAGCTTTGCAGCATCTGTCTTGAAATGCAGACTGAGGTTTGCTGAGGCTGTTTTTATAATCACTGGTGGTAAAATCAGGAAGATGCAAAATGGGTGTGTATTGAAGTGTAGTTCATCCAACATTCTAGACCTTAAATTAGAGTGATGAGCATAAACACTGCAAACAGAGTTTTTTTTTTTTTCAACTAAATTGCAATTATATTTTAAATTACCTACAATTACCAGAAACCATCTCAGAGCTAGAAATTAACTTCTTAGGCACTGGTCCCAGCAGATCAGCTGTTAAATGGACCATCTTGTGTAGCTGACCTCCCACTCTAGTTTCACCCGCATGCAGCCTCACACAAACCAAGCAAGGGAGAGCCCAAGGGCCAAGTCTGAGTTTCACAGTCACGTGACAGGCATGACAGGCCATCAGGATTGTGCGGCCATATTTTTACAACTTCCTAAATTACAGTTTCATGCAGGTTCATGACATTTTGCTGAAATACTGTGCTGTTTACTTTTTGAGAGCAAGAGCCCCTTTTATTTTAGATTTTAATTGAACTATTTTTATGCAGCAGGTTTTGTCATATGGAATTTAGGGTGTGGAATTGGGTCCAGGAGCCACTGGGACTATTTCTGGCTGGTCACTGTGTGACCTTGGTTAAAGTTCTTACCTTCTGGGCTTCAGAATGGTAGAAACAGTAAGGGATGAACAGTTGGGACAGCACCAGGTGGCCTCCCCTCAGAGCACTAGGGCAGGTGGCCTAGACACAGAGGTAGGTTCTTCCCCATCTTGCAGTCAGTCCACTCCCTAGTCCTTTGTTGCCACCTCCCTTTCAATGAGAGGATGGGGGCCTTGAGGTCAGCCTTTGGTTATACTTCCTGGCTGGTATCCAACTCAGCACGTGGTGGACTTGACTTCAACATGGTAGAGTACCTTGAAATGTTGAAATTTAGACTTAATACATTTGGGAATGGATTAACTAGTTTAAACCTCATGGCCTCTTGTTTCTCCAGGAACTCATAATGATCCTCTTTTCCTTGAATCCAGATTCTTGTCTTGAATTCACTCCCCTAACTGTCCCCAAAGTGATTTTTCTGAAATGCAAAGCAATGCCAATTTCCTTCTTAAAACCTTTCAAATTTCCCTTTTGCCAAGAGCCATGCTGATTCAATCCCTGCCAACTTCTCTGCTTCACACTCCATTTCTACAGCTTGAAATTATTTCTACTTCTCCCCCGTGCACTACTTTTGTATGCATGTAAAACACTTTGTTTCATGCTGTCAATTCTTTCTGGCTTGCTCTCCCTATCACCTCTCCACTTGGCTAACTCTTAAAACAATGTTTAAGGCTGTTTAGACCATGTTTGAACTGAATGTTTGTGTCCCCTCAAAATTCATATGTTGAAATCTTAATCCTCAAGGTCATGGTATCAGGAGGTACCTTTGGGACGTGATCAGGTCATGAGGCAGAGCCTGCATGAATGGGATTAGTGCCCTTAAAAAAGAGGCCCCAGATGGGATTTCCTTGGTAGTCCAGTGGTTAAGACGCTGCACTTCCAGTGCAGGGGGCACAGGTTCGATCCCTGGTCAGGGAGCTAAGATCCCACATGCCGCATGCCATGGCCAAAATAACCAAAAAGGCCCCAGAGAGATCCCTTGTCCCTTCTGCCACATGAGGTTGCAGTGAGAAGACAACCATCAATGAGGAAGTGGATTTGCACTAGACACCAGATCTGCCAGTGCTGTGATCTTGGACTTCCTCATCTCCAGAACTGGGAGAAATAAATTTTTATTATTTATATGCCCCCCGGTTTATGGTATTTTGTTATAGCTGCCCAAACTAAGACAGACCATATTGCCCAGAAAGCTTCTCTGAAAGCCCCTACAGTCTAGTAGATACTACTTTTTATCCACTTAATTAATAAAAAAATGGAGTGGTTGTTATGCACTCAATGGTATTAATTGATGGGGGTCATTTTTCCCCATGAGTTCCCTCTGCTCATCTCTAGGTGTCAGGGAAGAGAGGAGAGGGTCCAAAGAGGAGGAGCTAGATTTCTTGGTGCCCATGAGGGGGTGGCCACATGGGTGATCTTTAGGGCATATTTGGGAGGCCTTATCTGAGAGCTAGAGAAGCCTGAGGTAGAACAAATAACTACAACCGTTTCTCTCAACCATGAACTCTATAAAGTTGAAATATGCAACGTGAGCCTAAAGTAAAAGATGGTTTTTATTGGACTGAATTACAGTAAGTTTGGTTAATAATGCACTAGACCATCCTTCCTTATACTATTAATGATGTGATATTGGAGTTTCCTTAAAATAGTTATTATGATGAGGGGATAAACTAGAAAGAGGACTCACTTTGATTATACTGTGCCCTATAAGTCGTATCAGTGATTTGATTAAATAATGCTTCTTAACCCAACTTCTGGAGGATTTTTGAGGGATAGACAAATTGGTTAGAATTAAAAGCTGATAAATGACTGGGTTAATATATCTGCAATCACATTATATCAATAGGAATGCTTTCAGCATCAAGAGAAAACCTAACCAAAGTGACTTAAACTATTTTACTCATATAACAAGCATTCTGGAGGTAAACAGCTGCTGGTGATTGGTAATCGTGCAAAAAATACCAAAGCCAGTGTTTCTCCAATTCTGTTGGCCCTTCTCTGGTGGTTGCAAGATGGCTGCCATAGCTCTAGGCACGAGTCTGTTTCCAAGACAGGAAGAAGGGGGTGTGTGACAGTGACATTTCTACTTTGTATCAGGAAAGCAAAGATTTGCCAGAAGCTCTTGGAGACTTCTACTTATACCTCATTGAGGCCAAAACTGTCTCAATGGCCAACCCTAGCTTCAGGAGAGCAGGAAAGCAAATATTTGGCCTTTCTAGCCTCTGTAATGCAGGATGCCAAAGAAGGTAGATTTGAGAATGGGAGTTGGGCTAACCAACCAATGACTTCTGCCACATGTACATTGTTTAATTCTCTTAGAAGTCATCAAACTTCACCACTCTTTATCAGTGTCTTGGTCTTTAAGACTCTTTTAAAGTAAAGCTGGCAGAAATATGAGGTTGTACATCGTTTATAAATTTCCTCAGTTACCACAGCAATATGCCTGCGTTGTCTTCGACAGGCCATTCCACGCCTGGGGAAGAAGCATTTGCCTGTGGTGCCAGGGAAAGTTTTTGAATCCAGATCTGAAAAAAATGCAAACAAAAATGTCTGTCCTTGGTTTAATTTTTCACTCGTGTTTATCCATGGGTGCTTCTAAGAGCTTTTGCAAGTAAACCTTCCAAATCTTAAACCTTCCAAATCTTAAAGTGTGGTAGGCAGACTATCTCAGAGTTTACAGCTGATCAAGAAGAATAACAATCCATTACTTCTGGTGAGGTAACCTCATGAAAGGGGGCGTGTGGAGTAAACCAGGGGAATTCGAGCAAGTGTGAAAGCTTGAAGCCACACTGTCTCCTCTCTGTGGTGTATGTCCATAGACACCTCTCTGGTTCAGGAACACATGTGGCAGGATATGCTATGATACAGTTGGCCGAAGGGCAATACAGAGTAATGTGTAAGATATAAGCCCTGGAGTAAGTCTGTCTAGGTTCAAGTCCTACTTCTATAGCTTACTAGCTGTGTGACCTAGGACAGGTTACTTAAACTCTCTGTGCCTCCAAATGGGACAGTAATAGTACTCAGCTAATATATATATAAATATATATGAAGCACTGAGAAAATTTCCCATCACATTATACACAATAATTGATAACTATTAGCTCTCGTTATTGTATAGTGGTTATTATATAATGGTAATGCCCACCAGGCCAAGTAGATTCTTTGCTTCTTCACCTTTCCCTTCCCGCTGGTGTGTGTCCCTTTTGGACAGTTCCCTGTTACACAGGAAACACTGATAAATGCTTCGTAATGTTTAAGAGCTTCAGAGATAGTAGTACTCCATCACTCTGTGTATGCTGTACTATGCAATATGTATTATTATCGCAATTTCACAGAAAGAAAAGGAAGTTGAGCAGAGAGGTGAAGGAACTTGTCCAAGCCACACAGCTAGTAAACTTGTTGGAGTTAGAATTAGAACTCAGGTATTTTGGGCTCCAGGGTCTGCACGTATTCCCAATGTGGCATTATTGAATTGAGTTATAAAGCTTAAATTAGCTTTTTATGTGCATATCAACCTCTCTGCATGTAATTTTCTCATGCTCTGAGGGAAAGATTTGAGTTATATAGACATCTTTTAGGACATCTGCACAACTCACAGTCATCTTCTCTTTCTGAAAACTCTTTCAGAGTCCTGATAAAGGAGGCTCCAAAGGCTATGTAAAGGCCATGTTTATAAAGTTCATGCAGCACCCAGTAAATTTTAGCAGCTGTTGTATTTTTACCCACCTTCTCTGGCCAAGGTTGAATGGACACCTGACCCAAGGTGGGTCAGTTGGATTCTCTCAAGAATTTGAAATTTTGATTCTGAGATAGCCCAGTAGATACAGCATGCCATTGGAACCGAGTTGTTCTCAAGAACGGTGAAGTGTCCATCTCTCTGCAAGGGTTGGGAAAGGTGTGGAATGTTGCCCTGCAGAGAGGAGACTGGAGGAGATAAGAAAAGCGAAGCAGAGATAAGAAGTGAGAGGTGGGAAACGTGTGGCTTCTCGGGTCTTGGTTCTAGTCCCCTTTGAAATTCCTGCTTTAGGTGTTTGTGAGAAACCCTGCGTCCTTATAATAATTTACTCATATCTTGTTTTCTTTGTTAGCTAGTTTAAGTTGGTTTTTGTCACTAGCTACCAAAACAGTCTCAATGAAGACCATTTGATTGGGGTGGACATTGTATTTACTGACTGAAATAAGTGTTTTAAATTAGTTGGGGACTTTATATATCATGCTCTCTCCTTTTCTGCTATAGATTAAGAGTTGACCTATCCCATGTCATGAATTTAATTCAGGTACCCTAACACACACTTGAGGAAGTTCCCACTTTCCCTTGTCAGTTGCTAAATCTCAGCAAAGTTAAGAATGCACAACATTGTGTCTCCACACAAAATGTCTAGATCTGGGGTGTGTGTGTGTGTGTGTGTGTGTGTGTGTGTGTGTGTGTGTGTGTTGTGTATGTGTTTAAATACCTAGGGTTGTATCTTATTCTTGTGGAAATCTCTTTTCCAGAAAGTTCTGAATGTGTCCAGCCTTGCCTGTGCCATCACTGAGCAGTCAGAATCATACTGTAACTCCCAGCCCAGAGAAAAGTCCAGATAAAGAGAAGATTCATCCTGTAGTCCCTGAGTTGCATCTCTATGTGGCTTCCATGGCCAGAGAGTCTGATGCAGGTGACAGAAGGAAGGCCTTGGAATATTCATCCAAAGTCCTGCAGGCCCCCCAGTTTTCAATACCAGGAGTAGGCTATAGAGAGATTTAAATGGATATGATCCCTAGAACTTAGGTCATATGACTTCTTATTCCAAGAGGTGTCTTAAGACTTCAAAATAATCCTAAAACGTATCACATAACAGGGTTTTTTTGTTTTTTGCTTGTTTGCTTTTTAAAGAAACAACCTTCAAGCACAGTGGTTCTTAATCAGGAATATGTTTCAAGGTGAACTGGGAAGCTTTCTTTGAAATACACTTGCCATCTGAGAGTAGGGAAGGCAGATGTTGTCATACAGTGTGGGTGGGTGTATAAATTGGTGTAATCTTTTTGGAGGGCAATTCAATAGGGTCCATTAAAAAATGTACAGATGTAGTAATCTGACTTAAGTAGGAATTTATTTCATATGTGTACTTACACAGATGCACAAATATATATTTAAAAGAATGTTTGCTGAAGCATTGTTAGTAAATGGGAAAAAATACTTGGACTACTATTAAAAGCCACTAAGAGGTATATTTTATGTAATATAGGTAGATCCTATGGAAAGGAAGCCAAAATAATTAAGTTAATAAAGCAAGTTGCAGAACAGAATATGTATAATAATATAATTCCATTTATGTTTAAAATATTAATAAAAGGAGAGATATGCATATGCTTATGGGTTTGTGCCTCCTTTGTCATATAGATATATGGTTATATTCATAGAAAGCTTCTGGAAGAATGTATAGCTGTCATGAGTGTTACCTCAGGAGAGTAGGAATATCATGTTATCTCAAAAAGAACTTTTAAAAGTATTTTATGCTGTTTTTGTCACTTACAACCAAAATAGTCTCAGTGAAGACAATTTGGCTGAGATGGATTTTGTAGTTACTGACCGAAATAAATGTTTTCGATTATCAGGCTCATTGTAAAATACAAAACCAATTGCGGTTCATTGTAAAAAAGCATTTCAAACAATATAGATATTTATATAAGACCAAGATTTCCCCTTTCCCCATTTCCCACCCAGATTTCTCTTTCAGGAGGGACTTTTTACTTTCCATGTTATACCCCTCTGTCCTGATTTGTTTATTTGTTTTTACCTTGAGCATGTATAACTTTCATGTATAATAATCATATTTCACTTTTCTAGGCCCTTACTAAAACCTATTGAATCAGAAAGTTTGGGGAAAGAGGTTAGGCATATATATTTTAAAGTTACTGCCTATGTGATTCTGAGGTACATTCCTTTTTAAAAACCACTGCTACCTAGATTATATTCTGGGTCCTAAATGACAACATGACCTCAAATAAAATTTAAAATTTTCTGTCATGGAAGGGATTCCTCATGTCTAAGAATCTGGGAAGCTTTATAAGCATGAATAAATGGAAGTTTTCAAAAGAAGGGCCTCTGCACATGATATTCTAAAGAGTTAGTGGTTGAATTGACTGTACTTAGCAGGAACTGAATCATGGTTTCACACTAGGCAGGTATGACAACTATATAGTTTGCATATCTCTCGTCTACTGTAGTGTCCATTGCAGACATTGCTAATCAATCTTCACACTTTCTTAGCTTTCACGTAGCTTAGAATCATTTTTATCAGGACCCATCATTTGAAGTAACTACCATCCATCCTTGAGTTGACATGCCAGATGAAATCTATTGAATCTATTGTAGTGGCCTTCTGTTTGTGATTTTTTTAGCACCTTTTCCCCGCTTTCAGAATAGAAAACCCTTCTTTCCTATGAGCAACCCATTCCATATGAGCTTCACAGGCCTGACTACAGTCTCTCCTCCAGCACCAGAAGTGGCAGCATCACCAAGGTTACCTACCCCAGTAAATCAGAGAACCCATCCCATAAGCTACCCTGATTGGTACAGGGATTGTACATGATCAACTCAGATCAGTAAATTATTCTTTCCTGGGACTTTTTCCTGGAGTTATTTGGGAAAACAAAACAACACAAAACAAAACAAAAAAACAAAACATGTTTTCTCTTTTTGGGGGGTTATTAAGCTTATAAAGAATTTGAGTCTTCAGCTTCCAGCTGTCATTTGTTGGTGGAGAGGGCCTGTTGAAGAATTAGAGTGTGAGACAGAGCCCTGATATTGTCATTTATGATCCTTGATCTAGGTGTACTTGAGGCCAGATGAATCTCCTAACCTTCTATTTATGAGAGTTATAAATTCCCTTAATTTGCTTACATTTTTTTGAGTTAAGTTAATGCCACCTGCAATAAAGAATCTTTATTAATATGCTTATTCCCCTTCCTTATTCATGGGCATGAAAATCTTTTTCTTTTAATTCAGAAACTTTGTATTAAGGATTTTACTCTAAATTGAGACATGTCAGATAAGCATGAGGTAAAGAATTGTATTTGCATGGAATCAAATCCAGAGGATACAAATCTTCATTCATCCTGAAGATTTTCTCTGGGTATTCCTTCCTTGGCTGTCGTCGTGCAACTGCAGTTGATACATAGATGACGTATCCCCAGGAGAGCAATATGACCGCAAGGAGTAATGCTGAATAAATCCGGTCCAGGTTGCGGCGACTCTGGCTTCATGGTAAGGAGACAGCAGAGGTCTGCGACATGGGTAGAAGATGCAGGCCCTAGAGTAACCTCCCAGGCGGTGAAAAATCTGTTCTTGAGCTTTTCTTTTTCTAATTCTCTATCCTTTCTTTCTATTTATGAGACTTCATATTTTTGGATTTAGCTCCTGTATTTGAGAATGGGACATTCAAAAGCCAGAAAAGGTAGGGAATGATGCTTTGTTATTATTGTCGTTATTAAGGGGAAAGCAAGAAATTCCAGATGTAAATCAATGCTATTAGAATCAGGGGTGAATTTGAATCTTGATAGGCAATGAGAAGAACTGTTGGCCAGATCATTCATAGAACCATAGGACTATAGAATATTAAAGGAGGAGGAGACCTAAGCAATTCAATGTTCTCCTTTTACAAAAGAGAAAACTGAGACCCAGAAGGTTAATCCATTTGTCCAAGGTCACAGAGTCAAACCTATAATCCAGGACTCCCTGGCTTTATCTGGTGTTCTTTCACTGCATTGTGTTACCTTTATTCTGGGTCTAAAACAAACTGGGTCATAAAACAACTACATGTAATTTTCAAAATTCATTAGCATCATGGAGAGGAAGAAAATCAATGAATGAGCAGTTTCATTAATTCAGCATTGAAAACAACGGCATTACATTAAAGCAGCAGAAGAAAATAAGCAGACTACATTAGACATAACCTCATACTTGACCGAATTGAAGTTTTTCCATCCATGATTCAAAGTCCAGATTTCCCCAATCTTCCAAACTTGTTGTCCTTATGCTTTCCAGTGTTGAAGAAAATTTATGAAAGTTTCCTCCCAACCCTGCCACGCTAAATACATACAGATAGAATAGAGATTTCCTCTTAAATTGAAGCTCTTGTAGAAATAACTACACCAATAAACTATCTCTGGAGTATTTGCAAGTAAATAAAAGATTATTGGCAATTCACAAAAAATTCATTTTTATACCTTGAGGGTTTTTTTTGTTGTTGTTAACTCCTTGCATTCCTCAGAGAGATATCTGACCTGTAGAGCAATGAATCATTTCATTCTAAATACATAGAATCATGGAATTTGGGGTGAGATGGTTATTTAGAAACTGCCTGGTTCAACATTTATTGATGAGGAACCCAAGACCCAGGGAGATTAATTAAATGTATGTAACCTTGGGCAGGGAGCTCTTATGAATCCTTCTGTAACATCATGTAAAATTAATTTTTTCTTGAAAATCTGAAATTTCATGAAAAATTTGAAACTTGATGGCAGGTAAGGAAGTATATCAAAATATTTTATACATTAATATTAATTTAAATATGTAAATGAAATGAAAATATTGTTATTTGAGTGCTTAGTTAAGCTAAAATATATTTTCTTATCTTTTCATTTCCCTTCCTAACCACATTCCTTTTTTTTTTTTTGGCTGCATTGGGTCTTTGTTGCTATGTGCAGGCTTTCTCTAGTGCAGCAAATGGGGGCTACTCTTCATTGTGGTGCACGGGCTTCTCATTGCAGTGGTTTCTCTTGTTGCAGAGCACAGGCTCTAGGTGCACGGGCTTCAGTAGTTGTGGCTCACGGGCTCTAGAGCGCAGGCTCAGTAGTTGTGGCACGCGTGCTTAGTTGCTCCGCGGCATGTGGGATCTTCCCAGACCAGGGCTTGAACCCATGTCCCCTGCATTGGCAGGCGGATTCTTCACCATTGTGCCACCAGGGAAGTCCCCCCACCACATTCCAAAAAGCCACAGTAATCATTCCAACAGCATTTTTCCCCTATATTTTATATTTTACAATCTGATGTTAGGGGAGTACAAACAACATATTCTCATAAAATATTTGTTTAATATGCACTTAACTTTAAAATGTTGTGTATGTGTAATAAAGAAATTGGTCTGATAGTACCCCATATTGACATATGCAGAATTCCGTAACAGTCTGAATACCTCCTCAGAATCTTTGTGGTCTGACTGATGAAATTAAGCATGTCAAACACAAAAAGCTCATGGCAAAGGTAACCTCCAGGTGCAGCAAGCACATTGGGTCACCAGGCCTCAGAAGCAAAGATAAAAAAGGTCTCCTCCCTGCTCTGCCTCACAAGGGGAGGCAGCTCTTGGAAGGGAGAAAAGCAATTAGAAATACAGTAAGAATTTCAATCCAAGGAAAGCCAAATAGAAGAAACAGATGTTCATTACCGAATTCTGTATTTTCCATGCTTTCAGGTGAAAAAGAAAGTGAGACTTGTGGGTACTTGCAAAGCCTTGTGTGTACTTGCAAAGCCTTGTGTGTCCCAAGTTATTGTCTCCCAAACCATAGATAGGGGAGTCTCAGACACAAGTCAGTAGAGTTTTCCCAGAAGCTTCTAGCTGCTGCAAATCTAGGTCTAGAGGTTTGTGGTTTTTTTAGAAGTTAAGTTGCATTTTTATTCTTAAGGAAACTTAAATAAGAACTTAGAAAGTCTGTGGAACCAAAAAGCTTTTTCTTTGAACAGTGTCAGTTCATTATAATATTTATTCTGCTCTGGCTTCTGCTAGATACTAGGGCTACAAAAATAAAATTTCACTTAACTTTATTTAAAAAGACAAATAGCATAAGAGTGCAATAATGGATATAGAGAGGTGTTCACTGTGACATTTATTATAATAGCAAAACATTGGCATCAACCTAAGCAACTGTCAGTATGGGATTTGCTGAATTATGTTGTAACCATACAGAAAAAAAGTTATATATCCATTTTAAAAAGTGTCCTATGGAAACTTGCTTTTGTTCTAATTTTCAATTGGATGAGATGGCATAGGTAAGAAACTCCAAAATATGTGCTTTTAGAAAGTGATTTTATTGGTAAAGGAGTTAACCATGAAATGCTTTCTTTCTTTCTTGTTTAAACACCTTCTGGGTAAAGAAATTCTATGCTGCAACAAGGCCAGCTGGTGTCCCCATATGAGAGATTGTTTCTCTAATATTTGTAAGACTGCCCAACCTAAGTCATTAAATCAGGGAGTACTCGAGCTGGACATAATTAGTCTGCTGGGATGGGGGCCTGGTAGACTGAATTATCTTCAGTGTCTGCCAGGGCATCTTGCTGGTGACTGTATGATATGGGATACTTGATTCAGGACATTGAAAACAGGAGGCATTGGTTTAGAGACAAAAAGAACCTCTCTACATAGGCTTATTTAAAGTTATCTTTGCCCATATATCAATTATTACAACATGTATAATGTAGATAAGGCTTAATTAAATCACCAGTAGTTTACAAATGACACTTAATAAGCTAGTCAAATCTTGGCTACCTACAGAGGCAAAGTCTTACATTGGATTCAGACCCCTTTTTGTTTGGTTTCTTCCTATCACCAACATTTGCCGTCTGTTTCTTAGGCTTTATCCTTGGTTTTCATCCTTTGACTACAGGATTTCTCACATCCTTTCTATACTTTCTCAAGATCCAGTTGTTACAGAACAAGAACTTTGCACTCTCAACTGTAGAAAAGTTATATGATGCTGCCACCATCATGATTTCACTACTCTCTTTTGACCTCTATAATTTGCGCATAACTTTATCTGTGTGGGTGTGGCAACTCTTCATTCATTTATTTATTCATCAAATGTTTATGGAGTGCCCACTTTGTACCATGTCCTAGTGTACAAAGAATAGATTTGGTCTGTGCCCTGCAGATAAAACAAGTCTCATAAGTTACAGAGGCTTCAAAATGATTCAGAATACATTCTCTAAAAACAGTTAAAGTCAAAATCAATAATACAAAACTGTCTAAAAAATCCTGAAATATGTGGAAATTAAACAATGCACTTATAAATAAGTTATGGATTAAAGAGGAAATTACAATGGAAATTAGAAAATATTTTAAACTGAATGATAATGAAGATATTTCAAATTAGAAGGATACCACTAAAGCAGTGCATAGAGGGAAGGTTATGCTTTTAAATGTTTATATTAGAAAAGGAGAAAGGCTTAAAATCAATAATCCACATTTCCACCTTAATATGACAGAATAAGAAGAGGAAATTGAAACAAAAGTAAGTAGAAAAATTAAACTGATATAAGAATGGAAATCAATGATATAGAAAATGGACACACAACAGAGGAAAGTAAAAAATTGGTTCTTTGAACAATTAATACAATTGATAAAATATATAGTAAGACAATGAGAATATAGAGAAAATACAAATCATGGTCATCAGGAATGAAAGAGAGGTCATTACTATAGATTGTAGAGGCATTAAAAGTATAGTAAAGAATGTTACGAACAATTTTATGTAAATAATTTCAAGAACATAGAGGAATAGCAAATCAAAAACAATGCATTTTCCTGGAGATAAATTCAAACCACAGACTTAAAAGATACTTGAATAGGGTGTTATGTTATCTATCAAGCCATAAAGTTGAGTGTGCCCAGTAGCACTTCTTCAACACAGGTAAGTGGAACACATGAGACTGAGCTCAAGCAGGCCTAAAGGTAACAGTTAGTTGTGTGAGCAGGTGATGCACACTCTCAGTGTTCCCAACCCTTGAGGCATAGTCACATATCCTTCAATCTACTGAATTCCAGCCACATGGATGGGAGGAGTGCCCTTGATCAGTTTAATAAGGAAGGAAAACATTAAACCTGATTTATGGATGATTATGCACTGTATGCAGACTGCTGTACTCATTAACCTCAATTGTATCTTATAATAGGACAATGATGAAGAGAAATTCTCACTGTGGGCAGAATTATAAGTGGTACATTTTGTTCACATTTCCTGGAAAAAGAGATGTTCTGTGTTATGAATCTAGATTGATTCATAGTCAGTAGCTAATGGTTGTCTGGATGGGCAGAGCCTAGAAAAGAGTAATACTGGAGGATTGGCAATAAGAAGGTCTGGGTAAGTGGATGGAAACTTTTGACATACCAAGGGTGGGTGTTAGGAGTAGGCCACCCAAGTGCAAGCAATTTTTAGAACGTAAACCAACAAAAGATTTTTTGGAGAGGAATATTGCATCACTGACATTGTTTAGAATGGCTAGCACATGATGCTAATAAAAAGACTAATTTATAGTTGGCTTTATTAATATTTTTAAATTCTCTACAAACAATGCACCTTCTTATCACCTGCACCTGGTGAGCCACTCCGGTTGTTCTGCCTTTGACCCAGAGAGCAACAATATTTGTACTCCTGAATGCTCACCAAGGGCCCTCACAACTAGGACTTTCTCAGTAATCAGATGGGCAAAGGATGGACCAAATGACCCATTCTATAGATGTCAGTCAGCAGCCACTTTCCTTGGTTACTCCAGTGATTGCTCAGTGATCTCATTGAAAGTGTGGTGGTAGGGATGGAAGCTATGTATGGGATCTGACCCCTGCCACTGCAGAGTACCCAGTGTGCCAACAGCAGATATGAACACTGAGCCATTACTGAGGTGTGGTGACCTATCACTAGCCAGCCTCCTGGTGACAGAATAATGATACTGGACTCCTATTGTTGGTGGGGGCAAGAATGTATTCTTACTGGAATAGACAGTCGTGTATGAATTTGTCTTTCTTGAAGTGTTAAACTTATAAAACTAGAAAATAAGTTAAAAATTGAAGAAATGTGTAATAAAGATGAAAGCAGAAACACTTTTAAATTATAAATACCACAAAAAGATTTTAGTGACAAAATCAGAAGGACATAAATTGAAAAGACATGAAATAGAGAAAAGCATTTGCTACCACTTACAGTTTAACAGAAAAAAAGAGAACACCAAATATATTATTTGGAGTGAGAAAGGCAACAAAATAACAGAAGGGAAAGAATTATTTGAGAACTCTATTTACATATGTTATAAACTTGAAAATCTTAATGAAATGTATAATTCTCTAGGTAATTATAAATTACAAAATTGACCAATGGTGGTAGAAAGTCTGAAATGGGCTAATAAAAGAATAAAATTGTTCTCAGTGAAAACCACAAAAGGTAGAAAAAGTGTAGAAGACAAAGATAAGAATAAAAAACAAGGGCAGTGAATTGAAAACAGAAACAAATATGGTAGATGTTAACCCAACTATATCAGTAATCACTTTATTTTTTCCCCCCTCAGGATCTTTTTTTTAAATTGAAGTATAGTTGATTTACAATATTGTGTGAGTTTCAGGTATATGGCAAAGTGATTCAGGTATATATTTTTTCAGTTTCTTTTCCATTATAAGTTATTACAAGATATTGAATATAGTTCCCTATGCTATACAAGTAAGTCCTTTTGTTTATCTATTTTATATATAGTTGTGTGTGTATCTGTTAATATCATACTCCTAATTTTCCCCTCCCCTTCTCAATAATCACTTAAATGTCAATGGTCTAAATATACCAATTCAAAGATAGACATTGTCAGAGTAGATCAAAAACAAGGCCCAAGTATATACTGTCTATAAGAAACCCACTTTAAATATGAAGACACATAAAGATGAAAAGTAAAGGGATGGAGAAATATATACCATGGTAACACTAATCAAAAGAAAATGGGAATAACTATATTTTAATTTCAGACAGAACAAACATCAGAGAAAAGAAAGTTAACAGGAATAAAGAGGAGCATTATATAATTAATGATAAAGAGGTCAGTACTCCAATAAGACATACAGTCTTTAATGTGTATGCATCTAACAACAGAGCATCAAAGTACATGAGGCAAAAACTGATAGCAATGCAAGGAGAAATAGAGGAAGAAATGGATAGATCCAGCAGGCAGCAAATCAGTAAGGGTATAGTTGAACTCAACAGCACCAACAATCAACTGGAAATAATTAACATCTACAGACTACTTCATCCAACAACAGCAGATTACACATTCCTCTCAAGCTCATATGGAACATTCACCAAGATACACTTCGTTTTGGGCCAAAAAATACATCTTAACAAGTGTAAATAATAGAAATCATACAATGTCTGCTTTCAGATCATATGGAATTAAACTAGAAATCATTAATAGAAAGATAGCTGGAAAATTCAAAAATACTTAGAGATTAAACAACATGCTTCTAAATAACACATAAGTCAAAGAAGAAATCTCAAGATAAACTTTAAAATATCTTGCACTAAATTAAAATGAAAATGCAACTTATCAAAATTTGTGGGATGCAGTGAAAATAGTGCTTACAAGGAAATTTATAACAGCTAATGCATATATTAGAAAGAAGAAATATCTAAAATTAATAATCTAAGCTTCCACATTAGACAACTAGACAAAGAAGAGCAAATTAGGTCAAATGTAAGCACAAGAAAAGAAATAACAAAAATTAGAGCAGAAATCAATGAAATTAAAAACAGATCAATAGAGAAAATCAATAAAACCAAAAGCTGGCTCTTTGGAAAGATCAATATAATCAATAAGCCTCTAGCCAAGATGACAAGCAAATGAACAAAAATGGGGGGGGGGACCCAAATTACTAGTATCAGAGATGAAAGAGGGGATATCACTATAGAGCTCATGGAAATTCAAATGAAAAGAAAGGAATATTATGACTAACTCTATGCCCATAAACTTAAAAACCAAAATGAATTGAATCAATTCCTTGAAAGACACAATCTGCCAAACTCACTTATGAAGAAATAGACAATCTGAATAGGCCTATATCTATTTAAAGAAATGGGATCAACAACTAATAATCTTTCAAAAGAGAAAGCACCAGACCCAGATGAGTTCACCTGTGAATTCTACCAAATATTTAAGGGAGAAACACTTCTCTACAATTTCTTCCAGAAGATAGAAGGGGAAGTGATACTTCCTAACTCATTCTATGAGGCCAGCATTAACACCAAAACCAGACAAAGGCATTACAAGAAAACGACAGACCAGTATCTCTCATGAAAGGAGATGCAGAAATCCTCAAACTGTTAGCATATTGATTACAACAATGTGTAAAAAGAATTATACACCACAATCAGGTGGGATTTATTGCAGTATACAAGGCTTGTTCAACAATCAAAGCTCAATTACTGCAATCCATCAGATCAACAGACTGAAAAAGAAAAATCATATGATTATATCGGTATATGCAGAAGAAGCAGTTGACGGAATCCAAAATCCATTCATGATTTAAAAAAAAATACTCTCAGCAAAGTGTAATTGAGGGGAACCTCTTCAACTTGATAAGGTACATCTACAAAAATCCTCCAGTTAACATCATACTTAACAGTAAGAAACTCAAAGCTTTTCTGCTAAGATGGGAACAAGGCAAGGATGTCTTCTCCCACCTTGTTTTTAAAAATCATACTAGAAGTCCTAGCTAATGCAATGAGACAAGAAAAGGAAACAAAAGATTAACAGATTGGGAAGGAAGCCATAAAACTGTCTCTGTTTACAGATAACATGATCTCCTATGTAAAACATACAAAAGAATTTACAAAAAAATTCCTGGAACTAATAAGCAGTTATAGGAGAGTTGCAGGATACAAGGTTAATATGCAAAGGTAAATCACTTTTCTGTATACCAACAATGAAAAAATAGAATTTGAAATTACAGACACTTTACAATTTACATTAGCACTCCTACCCCCAAATACTCAGGTATAAATCTCACAAAATTTGGACAAGATCTATATGAAGAAAACTACAAACCTCTGATACCAAAGAAGAACTAAAGAAATTGAGAAATATTCCATATTCATGGATAGGAAGGCTCAATTTTGTCAAGATGTCAGTTCTTCCCAGCTTGATCTATAGGTTAATAAAATTCCAATCAAAACTCTAGCAAGTCATTTTGTGGATGTCAACAAACTGATTCTAAATTTTATATGGAGAGGCAAAAGACCCCAGAAAGTCAACTGAAATTGAAGGAGAAAAAATTCAGAGGACTAACATTACCTGACTTCAAAACTTAATGTAAAGCTACACTAATCAAGACAGTGTGGTATTGGTGAAAGAATGGACAAATAAAACAATGGAAGAGACCAAAATAGATCTGCATAAATGTAATCTACTTATCTTTGACAAAGGAGCATAGGCAATACAGTGGAGCAAAGAGTCTTTTCCACAAATGGTGCTGGACATCCACATACAAAAAAAATGTTGACACAGACTTTATACCTTTCACAAGAATAACTCAAACATATCATAGACCTAAATGTAAAACATAGTGGGCATAGAGGGAACCTGCCTCAACATAATAAAGGCCATATACGGAAAACACACAGAAAACATTATTCTTAGTGGTGAAAAACTGAAAGCATTTCCTCTAAGATCAGGAACAAGACAAGGATGTCCACTCTCGCCACTGTTATTCAACATACTCTTGGAAGTCCTAGCCACAGATATCAGAGAAGAAAAAGAAATAAAAGGAATCCAAATTGGAAAAGAAGAAGTAAAACTGTCAGTTTGCAGATGACATGATACTATACATACAAAATCCTAAAGATGCCACCAGAAAACTACTAGAGCTAATCAATGAATTTAGTAAAGTCAGAGGATACAAAATTAATGCACAGAAATCTCTTGCATTCCTATGCACTAACAATGAAAGATCAGAAAGAGAAATTAAGGAAACAATCGCATTTACCACTGAAACAAAAAGAATAAAATGCCTAGGAATAAACCTACCTAACGAGACAAAAGAGCTGTGCTCAGAAAACTATAAGATACTGATGAAATAAATCAAAGATAACACAAACAGATGGAGAGATATACCACGCTCCTGGATTGGAAGAATCATTATTGTGAAAATGACTATACTACCCAAAGCAATCTACAGATTTAATGCAATCCCTATCAAACTACCACTGACATTTTTCACAGAACTAGAACAAAAAATTTCACAATTTGTATAGAAACGCAAAAGACCCTGAATAGCCAAAGCAATCTTGAGAAAGAAAAATGGAGCTGGAGGAATCAGGCTCCCTGACTTCAGACTATACAAAAAGCTACTGTAATCAAGACAGTATGGTATTGGCACAAAAAAAGAAATATAGACCAATGGAACAGGATAGAAATCCCAGAGATAAACCCATGTACCTGTGGTCACCTAATCTATGACAAAGGAGGCAAGAATATACAATGGAGAAAAGACAGCCTGTTCAATAAGTGGTGCTGGGAAAATTAGACAGCTACATATAAAAGAATGAATGAAATTAGAACACTCCCTAACACCATACACAAAATATAAACTCAAAATGGATTAAAGACCTGAATGTAAGGCCAGACACTATAAAACTCTTAGACGAAAACAGGCAGGACACTCTTTGACTTAAATCACACCAAGATCTTTTCTGACCCACTCCTAGAGTAATGAAAATAAAAACAAAGAGAAACAAATGGGACATAATGAAACAAAAGTTTTTGCATAGCAAAGGAAACCATAAATAAGATGAAAGAGTGCCCTCAGAATGTGAGAAAATATTTGCAAATGAAGCAACTGACAAAGGATTAATCTCCAACATACACAAGCAGCTCATGTAGCTCAATATCAAAAAAACAAACAACCCAATCCAAAAATGGGCAGAAGATCTAAACAGACATTTCTCCAAAGAAGACATACAGATGGCCAACAAACACATGAAAAGATGCTCAACATCACTAATTATTAGAGAAATGCAAATCAGAACTATAATGAGGTATCACCTCACACTGGTCAGAATGGCCATTATCAAAAAGTCTGCAAACAATAAATGCTAGAGAAGGTGTGGAGAAAAGGGAACCCTCTTGCACTGTTGGTGGGAATGTAAATTGATACAGCTACTATGGAGAACAGTATAGAGGTTCCTTAAAAAACTAAAAACAGAACTACCAAATGACCCAGCAATCCCACTACTAGGCATATACCCAGAGAAAACCATAATTCAAAAAGACACATGCACCCCAGTGATCATTGCAGCACTATTTACAATAGCCAGGACATGGAAGCAACATAAATATCCATCAGCAGAGGAATGGATAAAGAACATGTGGTACATGTATACAATGGAATATTATTCAGACATAAAAAGGAAAGAAATTGGGTCATTTGTAGAGATGTGGATGGACCTAGAGATTGTCATACAGAGTGAAGTAAGTCAGAAAGAGAAAAATAAATATCATATATTAATGCATATATGTGGAATCTAGAAAAATGGTATAGATGATCTTATTTGCAAAGCAGAAATGTAGACACAGACATAGAGAACAAACGTATTGACACCAAGGGGGGAAAAGTGGTGGGATGAATTGGGAGATTGGGATTGACATATATACACTATTGATACTATGTATAAAATAGATAATTAATGAGAACCTACTGTATAGCTCAGGAAACTCCACTCAGTGCTCTATGGTGACCTAAATGGGAAGGGAATCCAAAAAAGAGGGGATATATGTATACGTATAGCTGATTCACTTTGCTGTACAGTAGAAACTAACACAACACTGTAAAGCAACTATACTCCAATAAAAATTAATTTAAAAAATAAATATAAAACACAAAACTATAAAACTCCTAGAAGATAATACAGAAAAAATCTAGGTGACCTTGGGTGGGCAATGACTTTTTAGGAAAAAAAAAAAACCAAAGGCACAATCTGTGAAGAAATCATTGATATGCTGGACATTATTAAAATTAAAAAGTTTTGCTCTGAGTAAGACAATGTAAACAGAAGACAGGCCACAGACTAGGAGAAAATATTTGCAAAAGACACATCTGATAAAAGATTGTTACCCCAAATATACAATGAACTCTTAAAACTCAACAATAAGACAATGAACAACCCAATTAAAAAATGGGCAAAAGACCTGAACAGACCTCACACTAAAGAAGATATACAGTTGGCAAAATAAATGCATGAAAAGATGTTCAACGTCATATGTCATTAGGGAATTACAAATTGAAGCAATAATGAGATATCACTAATAGAATTAGGTGAGATCACACCTAATAGAATTGCCGAAATCCAAAATACTGACAACATCAAATGCTGATGAGAATATGTGCAGGAACAGGAAATCTCATTCATTGCTGGTGGGAATACAAAATGGTATAGCCACTTTGGAAGACAGTTGGGCAGTTTCTCATAAAACTAAACATACTCTTGCCATATGATCCAGAAATTGTACTCCTTGGTATTTACTCAAATGAATTGAACACTTATGTCCACACAAAACCCTGCACACTGATGTTTATAGCAGCTTTATTCATAATTGCCAAAACTTGGAAGCAACCAGGATGTCCTTCAGTAGGTGAGTAGACAAACTGGTACATACAGACAATTAAATAGTCGTTGGCATTAAAAAACAAAGAAGCCAATCTGAAAAAACTATGTTCTACATGAGTCCAACTATATGATATTCTGGAAAAGGCAAAATTGAAGAGATAGTTAAAAGTCCGTGGTTGATAGGGGCTGTGGGGCAAGGGGAGGGATGAATAGGTAGAACACAGAGGAGTTTTAGGGGAGGCAACATACTTTGTGCGATACCATAATGATGGATACATGCCATTATACATATGTCCAAACACACAGAACGTACAACACCAAGAGTGAACCCTAATGTAAACTACAGACTTTGGGCGATAATTATGTGTCAGTGCCAGCTCATCAAAATCATAACAAATGTAGCACTGTGATGTGGGATGTTCATAGTGGGGGAACTTGTATGGGTTGGGAAAGAGGGTATATGGAAATTCTCTATACCTTCCACTCAATTTTGCTGTGAAACTAAAACTGCTCTAAAAATAAAGTTTATTAAAAATGAAAAAAATAAAAATACATGATATAATCATAGACCAATTTCATTTATGAATATGAATATAAAAATCTTTAAGAATTTTAACCAAGTAAAATGTGATAGTTAATATTTCATGACGAATTAGGATTTACCATAGTAATGCAAGAAAGTTTTGATATTAGGAAATATATTAATGTAATTCTCTATGTTATCAGATTAAAGTGAAAAAGCTCATGCCCTTTTCACAAACTGAAAAAAGTGACAAAATTCAATACCCACTTATTAAAAATTAATTAGAGATTTAAAAAATCTTTTATGCTAGGAATAGGAGGAAATATCTTGATGAGGTGCAAGTTATATTCAAGAACTGACAGCAAGCCTTATACGTAATGGTGAAGTATTTCCATATAATATGGAAGAATAGGAACAAAACAGAGAGTCACCATCTCCACTAAGGTTTGAGCCAATGTATAAAAAAGAAAGAGGAATAAAAGGTATAAATACAGAGAAAGTGACAAAACTGACATTATTTCCAATTATATGATTACCTCAAAAATGTAAGTAACTAATCAGCCTGAGTTTAGTGATGGCCAAGGGCAACTTTTGTAAACAGAAAAACAAATTAGTGTATTTAAAAATGAATATTCAATTTACTAAGGTAAGAAACTTTAAAATTTAATTCTCTCTAAGCCTTTAAATTCAGCTTACAATACTGGTTCTTTTTATAAGTATAGTTAAATAAGAATAATCACCTTTAAAAAAATTAATATCTGAGTAGCTTGAGTTTTATAGACTAAATTCTTTAAAACCTAGTCCTAATTACAACTTACATTTTCTTAAAGGAAATAAAATGCACTGAAAACTTTGATAAATTTAATTTTCTTCCAAGCTTTAAAAATGTCTATCCTAATAAGGAAAACCTTCCCAAGTACTTACACAACTCTTACACAGCTAATAAATTGAACCTGTAAGTATAGCATAGCTCACATTATTTAGCATTCCGATACTGTTTACAAATTTGGTCAAATTCTCTTACATGTTTCAAAATAAAGCCCTAATTCTGAAGTCAGTTTATTCAGCTGAAAATTTCAAGTTGAAATCATTAGGCTAATCTGTCAGATAACCTAGTGCCAAATCAAAGTCCAAATTTACCCAAATTATCCTAAATATCACATAAAAGTATCAAGAATTTGAGTTTGATTTCCTTTAGAGTATGTTAAATTCTATACTTCCATGAGATTGGAAACACACTATTTGCAAGGGGACGGTTTACCACTGCTAAGCAAAATGGGTTTTATCCTAAGTGAGCCTAGGTTAAGAGATCAGAACCTGTATATCCAGCGTGATTCTCCCCTCATCACCAATAGACACCATGAGCTCCTTTCATTGTTGCTATGACAACAGGGACTCCAAGTATAACTCTTCAAATGGGATTCATTTAGCTTGGGTTCAAGTTACAGGTTACCCAATTCTTCTGATTTAAGTCTACAGCCTCCCACTGAGGCTGCTGATAACTCTGATCATCTAATCTCTTTACTGGCTGATTGAATTCTCTGTTCTTTACATATTCTTTCCCTCTGGTTGGATGCAAAATCTTATACAGTAAGTCCCCTACATATGAACCTTCAAGCTGCAGACTTTCAAAGATGGGAACGTGTGTTCCATCAACGTCAGGCACGGGTGAAATGGCAGCTTGCCCTTTATCTCTTATTGCTGATGATCCTTCAGCTCTACCACCTCCCACCTTCTCTCCCTCCTCTAGTCAGTAACTGTCTTGCCTGTTCACTCGATGGCAGCCCCTGTATGCCAGCTGTTGTACTGTACTACTGTACTTTTCAAGGTACTATACTGTAAGGTTAAAAATGTTTTATTTTTTGTTTGTTTTTTATGTATTGTTTGTGTGAAAAGTATTATAAACCTATTGCAGTACAGTACTATATAGCCAGTTGTGTTAGTTGGGTATCTAGGCTAACTTTGTTGGACTTAAGAACAAATTGGACTTATGAACAAGCTCTCGGAACGGAACTTGCTCATACGTAGGGGACTTACTATAGATATTAAAGGATATTTGAATACATTTCACACCTGAGGTCAAAACATCAAAGTCATGCTAATGAGAGTCTCCAGGGAGGAGCAAAGAGAATCAACTAAAGGAATGTTTAATAAAATGTCTGGATATAAGATATTTCTAGAATCTCTATACCAGCAACTAGGAAATGTAATAGCAAAAGCAACAAAACTATAAAATACCAGGAATAAATCAATCAAGAAATGTGTAAAACCTATATAAAAAATACTTTAGGGAATTCCCTGGCGGTCCAGTGGTTAGGGCTCCATGCTTCCACTGCAGTGGGCATGGGTTCGATCACTGGTTGGGGAACTAAGATCCCGCATGTCACATGGTTCAGACAAAAAAAAAAAAAACCAAAAAAACTTTATTTGAGGGCATAAAAGAATATCTCAATAAATGAAGATGGAAATTGTGTTTCTGGTTGGGAACGTTTAACACTGTAAAGCTGTCACATCAGTCCCTAATTAATAAATTCAGTGACATTCAAATTTTTATGAAATTTGAAAAGTGATTCTCAAACACACCAGGTTGAAAAAATACGGATAAAAAAGAGGTGGAACTTGACTATCCAATATCAAAGTATTCTATAAAGCTGTGGTAATTAAAGTAAATATGGTATCCTATAATATAAAGAGAACAATTGAACAGAATAGAAAATCTCCAGACTAATAAATGAATTGGAATTTAGTTTATAATATAAATGCTATTTCTAAGGAAGGAAGAGTGAACTGTCAATGGTGTTAGAACAATTTGGAAAAATAAATATAGATATCTACTTCATACTATAATATTTCCAAATGAATTAAAAAACTTCAACTTGAAAAACAAAATTGCAATAGTATTAGAAGGAAAGATGGAGTAAGGTCTTCTAAAGCAACACAGAATCCATAAAGGAAAAAATGTCACTTTTTTCCCATAAAAATATAAAGTTCTCCTCAATCAAAGACACTATTTTAAAAGTTAAAAATAAAACACAAATGATAGACTGAGATGAAGATGTTTGTCAAACATGTAATTAACAAATAGTATCCACAACATAAAAATGTCCTATCCACAAATACAAAAAAACAACCCAATTGAAAAATGGGGAAGAATATGAATAGGCCATTAACAGCAGAAAATACAAATGGTCTACACAAACATAAAAAGATGGTCAGTCTTGCTCCTCATGAGGGAAATGAAAAGAAAAACAATGCTGAGGTATCATGTTTTACTCAGCAGATTGGAAAAAATTTACAGCTTGATAATATCCAGCATTACCAAGTATGTGGGGAACAAAGTGCCATCAGACAGTCTTGGTAGAAATGTAAATTGATAATGTCTTTTTGGCAGTATCTGTTTACATTTAAAATGAGTCTTTGACTCAGTAATTCCATTTCTAGGATTCTATGTTGAAGAAATATTTGCACATGCAAACAGAGATGTTAAAAAATTCCTTTGTATCACTTTGGTAAAAATTAAGTACGTTTAAATGTCCATCAGTAGAAATGTGATAAATTATGAGATATCATGATTATGTGCACTCATTAAAAAGCAAAACACATTGCTCAGTGGAAACAAATGCTATTGAATAACATATGTATTATGAACCCATTAAAAAAGCAAACAAACTTCAAAATATATATGGCTACATGTCATGTACTTTTTTTTTTTTTTTTTTTTGCTGTACGCAGGCCCGGGCCGGGGCACGAACACGTGTCCCCTGTATCGGCAGGCAGAGTCTCAACCACTGCGCCACCAGGGAAGCCCCATGTCATGTACTTTTGCCAGTGTAAAAAGAAAGGACTAGAGAATTACAGACCAAATTGCTAACTTCAGGTCATCCTTTGGGAGGGGAGGTTGGTTAGAATTTTTGGAGAAGACAGTTTTTATTGTTACCTGGCTCCTTTAATTCAAAAGCTTTTCAGCTGTCATAGCTTTTGGTTAAATAATCATCTCATTGTTTCTCTTGGATTTTCTCCTGGATTTACCTCTGAGTTCCTTCAGTAGGTGCCACAGATGAGGGGTCTGAAAGGACATGCTGCATTTGGAATTGTCTCCCTATCTTGGATAGGTTAACGCTAGGGATTCTCATGCTTTGTTTTATTTATTCATGTATTTGTCATTCTTTCATTCTGTTAATAGTATGTTAGTTAAGCTGGACTCATGGAGTGTTAGCATTTATTTATCAGACCTATCCTCAGTGCCATACTCTGGATGAAAATCTGCGCTGATCCTAGTACTTCAGTGATCACTCAGGAAAAAAAGAAATCCTACAGTCACTTGTGTCATAAATACGGCCTTCATTTAGTAATTAATTTTTCAGTTCTATATAATAGTTGAACTTCGAATTTGTGTAGTGTTAAATCATCCCTCCTCCTCTGGTTGAGTCCTGTGGGTGCCTTAGAGGCTCCCCTGCAGGACCTCTTCAAGTGCAGCTCCCTTCATGTGATCAGTTTAAATAATCCCAGGACAACATTTTTCTGTGGGTTTCACACAGTTCAGGGGCTCTCATAGCACTGACTTGTTCTCAGAGGGACTTGAAGGTATTTCTCCGCTCCACTGGCTGTTAGCCAGCCACTTGCCTTTTCTGTCTCACAACTTGGATAAACACATGCCAAGCTCTCCAGATGTTCCCTTTGGAGTCTCTCTCACTAGAATTAGGATAAGGAGCAGGCACTCTTCTACACCTCCACTGTTTGGAGGAGGGCTAAGCATTGGGAGCCACGGACAAAAGTGGACCCAAGAAATTCACTTCCTAAAAGCTCCCCTTTAGGGTACTTTAAAGTGATGTATCCCAAATCCCAATGAGTCAGACCCTCATGGAGGCCTTGTCTCTGCCCATTTAAATGCCCATTAAGGGTGAACATATTCCGAGTTGAGAAGTTAGTTCTCATCATTTTCTTTAAGTGCTTAATTTTTGGTCTGCATCTTCTCTTGGAATTTCCTTTTTATTGTATCTTAGTGCCTCAGTAGAAATTTTCAAATTAACATCCTGTTTCCATTCATTTGCTTGTTTATTGACTTGCAAACAATTACTGAGCACCTTTATACGCCAGATGTAGCTACAGTGATGAATCATTTGCAGGCTCTAACTTTTATGAGCAACGGAGCAAACAAATGCAAAGGATAGTTTATCTTCAGTCTGATTAGGGACCCAAGTTCAGAAATGTCATTTGTTTTCCTTTACCCCTACTGTTGCTTTCTCTTGTTTTCTTGGAGCAGAAGCTCTAGTACCACAAAGTGCATTTGGATTAGCCTTGATAAAAACATTCACCCCTAGACAAAGGAAGAAATGAAGAACTGGCATCTTCTCTTGTTGCACACACTAAGCTTGGGAATCATGAGTAAAAATTTTATTAATTGAGCAGCAACACCTATAGTATGAAGTTTTGGAGTGAGATAAACATCGATTTGAATCCTAGTTTCACTATAGGGCAACTTTCTTAATCTTTCTAAGTTTTATTAGTAAGGTGGTATGATACTTAATTTTATGTGTCAACTTGACCAGGCCACGAGTACCCAGACATTTGGTCAAACGTTACTGTGGGTGTGACTGTGAGGGTGTTTCTGGATGAGATTAACATTTGAATCAGTAGACTGAGTAAAGCAGATTGCTCTCCCTATGGTGGGTGGGCCTCATCCAATCAGTTGAAGGCCCGGGTAGAACAAAAAGGCTGACCCTCCTATGAGCAAGAGGGAATTTCTCCTGCCGATAGGCTTTGAATTGAATCATTAACTTTTTCCTGCCTTTGTACTTGAAACATTGCCTATTCCCAAGTCTCGAGCCTACCAGCCTTTGGACTAGAATTATACTATCAGATCTTCTGAGTTTTTAGCTTGCTGACTGCAGATCTTGGGACATATCAATCTGCATAATCACATGAGCCAAGTGGGAATTAAGTATTTACCTCATAATTTTATTATGATGATTAAACAAAAACAAAAGGAAAACAAAGTTTACCATGCCCAGCTCAGAGGCTGACATAAAGAAGATGATGTAATACTACTTTTCCCCTTCATATTTTAGCAGTTATAGCCTAGATGTCCAGATAGAAATCACAGAATTGTTATCATTTATTGATTATCCACAATATGCTAAACTAAGTGCTTTACATGCTTTATCTCATTTAATCTTAATCAGAACACTTCTTTCCTGAGGTTTGGCAAAGTTAATTTGTCCAGCATCACACATCTGGCAAATTATGGAACCAAAAAAGGAACCTGTCTCAAAGACTATACTCCTCACTACACACAGCATAATGCTTCTCCCCCACAGTTGACCATGTGCTTGGAGACTATTCCATGGCGAAAGAAAGGAGGCTTCCTATCTAGACTAGTGACCCTGATTTCTCACTTTAAGAATGGATAAAATTATGCCCTTAAGCAAAACAAAACATGTACTTAATAGAATAACAGAAAGATTTATGTATCTTGTGCCCATGAGAAGCTCACAATGAACAAATTACCATAAACCAGAAGCCCACACTTCCTTCAAAGGCTTTTCTCCAGTTCACAGCATTTCTCACCTATCCTATTGCCCTGTCATCTTTCCTGTCCCCAGATTTCCATGGTATGTAGATTTTGAGCCAATCTCATCCTTGATTACACATCTTCATTTGTTCAGTGTTTACATACATATACCACTCACCTTGCATCTAGATGAATGCATCCACTCCTGAGGGCAGTGGCTGCCTCCTGCTAGCTCAGGGCCGGTACACAAGAACACAAGGTCTGCAGGAGGTTTACTACTCCTTGTGACTTAGGATCCAGCACCTGGGAGCTCTGAAAGACCTGATATAGTGGTTTTCGCACCTCCTAAGTACCTAGCTCCTGTCCACATGCAATAATCAGCAACATCAGCAACTACCTGCCCTGTGCCAGTCATTACCAGACACTGACAGTGATGAACAAAGATGAACCCCATCCTTTGTCAGTTTACATTCAGGGTGGTGGGGTGAGTGGAACAGAGAAAAGCAAAATAGAAGCAATATCAAGTGAGTAGATGACTGAATAGAAACCTAACAAACTTTGGACATGCTAGGAAGGAAATAACAAGGTGATGAGAGAATAATAATGGGCTGTGGAGAGGACTTTAAATAGATGGTACAGAAAGGACACAAAGGGCAGTGACATTTAACCTGAGACAGGAGCATAAGAAGGGCCAGCCACTCACAGAGTGAGGAGAAAGATTCCAGACAGAAGAACATAGTCCTTGAGGTAGAAAGGCGTTGGCCTGTTCAGGGAACGGAGAGAAAACCAGTGAGTCTGGGACACAGTAGGGAGGGAGAGAATGTCAGTAGGTGAGGTTAATAGAGAGGTGGGTATGAATCAAGTCAGGCAGGACCTTGGAAACATACTATAGAGTTTGGATTTTATTCTAGGTCAAAGTGAAAACCACTGAAAATGTCTTAGGATGGAGAACATCATGAGCCAAGTTCCATTTTAAGAAGAACTTGCTTTCTTGCTGCAGCATGGAGAATGGGTTGGATGGGTCAAGAGTAGGAGCAGGTAAAAATGTTACATCAGTCCTGCTTGAATGAGCAGGATTTGGTGGTAGTCCCAGTTATGGTGGTGGTGATGGAAATATGGAGAAACTAGCCCATTTGTGGTATAATTTGAAAAGAGACTTAGTGGTATTTGCTAATAGATTACATGTGGGCTGAGGAAGTTGGGAGAAAGGAAGGACAGAATGACGACTTCTTGATTTCCAGGTTTAGCAACTGAGTGGAAGATAGTGCCATTTTATTAGTGAGCAATTCTGAGGACATGGTAGGTGGGCAGAATTGAAGGGGAATTGGGGAATGGAGAGTTTTGTGTTGGATGTGTTAATTTTGATATTTCTATGAGACATGTAAGTAGAGATGTAAATAAGGCCATTACAGATGTTAGTCTGGACTAGTGGTTCCCAAACTCCAGTAAGCATCAGAAGTAGCAACAGGGCTTGCTAAAACAGATTGTTGGGCTCACCTCCAGAGTTTCCAATTAAGAAGGTTGGGGTGGGACCTGTGAATTTGCATTTCTAACAAGTTCTCAGGTGATGCTGATGCTCCTGGTCCAGGGTTCTCGCTTTAAGAACCACTGGTCTAGACAAAGGATAATTCTAGGGGTCTGGAAGTCATCAACAAGAAGATAACATTTAAATCCATGGGACTAGTTGAGATTGCCTAGTGAGGCTGTGCAGAGAAACAGGAGGAGATTAAGTTTTGAGGAGGGGTAGAGAAGACAAGACTCAGTAAAGGCAGGATCAGAGGAGGGGAAAGAAAACCAAGAGAGTGTGGAGTTTCAGTAGCCAGAGTGGTTGAGAGTTTCAGGTCCAGATTGATTGAACATGACAAATACTGTTGAGAAAAAGAATAAGAAGAGGGCAGTGAAGCGTCCATCAATTTATCAATATTAGAACCACTGTCAAGAGCAAGTACATTATCTTACTGAATCCTTCACAAGTCCCATCAGAGGAATACTGTTAGCTCTACTCTAGAGCTAAGGCAAGTGAGACTCAGAGATTATACAGTTCGTGAGGGCAACAAAGGATGTAAAACCCAGATTTCTTTCTGCTAACACCTTAGGGAATGCAAAGCTTGCTGCATCCTCTACTTGCTGCTAAAATCTACAAGGCCAGCCAACCTTTGGCAAAACCTTGCAGTGGGCATCCTGCTCATTCCCCCACTAAGGCATCCAGTACCCTCTCGCTGCTCCCAGACAACTCGCAACCATGCTCCCTTCCCTCCATGTTCACCTGCCATTGGTTAACTCCCCATATGCCTCTCAACCTTCTCATCTGCTTTCCATACTCAAGGCCCACCTGGACCTCATTCCTTGGTAATGGCGTAAACCTGCCTATGGCCAAATGATAATGGTTACATATGGGTGCTAATTGGTGGTGTGCAGTAGAGGTTTAATAACCAGCTTTCTGAAGGGAGAAGAAATCTTGGTTTGCAGTGTTTGGTGATTTCCAGGCAATAAACAGCTGATTTCAAGCTATCAATGTGATGTGAACATTGAGTTGGGAGAGATGCACATAGTTGGCTCTCTCGAGCCACTGGACCTGGTTCCAGCACACCACTGGAATGATTTAAAATGTTGATTTTCATGTTGCATATTTCCATTCTACACACAACCTTCTGGAGACAATGTCTTAACCACAAGTTGTGGGAACTTCAGGCCATCTGCCCAGCCAGTGCTGGGAGTTGTTAGGAGCAGAGAGGCCTGGATGCAGCCTTTAACCCATACCTCGGAGGCCATCACCTGCTTCCTTGATGTCCGATCTAGCCTAGAAGCAGACAGGATGTCAGTTTAAAAACTGGCAATTGAATCCTTCTTTGGTTTCCAGGGTTCAAGAATGTTCTTTTATGAGGATTACAGGCTTGTTCTTCTTTAGTGTCAGCAGGCATTTATGATGGCTGTAGCAGGAATAAGAATTTGGGTCTGGAATAAGCCTTGCTGTTTCTTGCCAGGCTGCAAAGGTTTATGGTGGAGACCAGACATATGTCTTGCTCACGCTCATATGCTACTCTATTTTGGGAATCAGAGGAGGAGGCCACATACTCATACAAGCAAGGAATGGCTGCTGAGGGCTCAGTCCTGAGGCACAGGGGAATTTTAACTTCCTCAGGTAGCTTCCACTTGCTCTCACTCTTTTATTCCTAAAAGTACAGGGTACAGAAGTGGTCTCCTGGGAGTTATGTGCTGTGATATTGCGGTGAATGGTGTTGTAATGTCACCTTGGACTACTTAGCGGGGAGGGGATTGAGTTGGTGGGGAGGAGGAACAAGTGAGAGGAAGCAGGGGCCTTATTGGGAAGAGGGGAGCAACAAGAGCTGGAATTTGGCACTTCTAGGCAGAGAAATGGCTGTGAGATGGGTGGAAAGAGGTGTTTCTTTGCAGTCTGATTTTATGCCCATGTGTTTTACGAGTGGATATGGTTAGCTTGGGGACAAACTTCTAGGCTCAAGGTCATTTTTTTTAGTTGATAGATAGAGGAGTCTGAGAGTTATACTTCACTGCTTTTTAAGGAGCTGATCACATAGTCAGGTCTTAGCCCATAAAGGCAGCTGGAAAGATCATGGCACTGGCCAAAAGGGCTTCTAGAAAGCATTAATCATAGGCTATGGTTGATTTTATACCAGCTACCCAAAGCAGTGCTTCCCTTTCTGGGCAAATTCTTGTTTCTGGGACCAGTTGTTTTATTGTATAAAAATTACCCAGACATAAACATCCATGGGTGCCAGAGGAACTCATACAATGATATTTGAAATTCACATACTTTCATCCAGTACTCTAGATGCAAATTTGGTCACACATGTATGTATGCAAATGTGTCAAAATAATACTGATATTTATAATAATACTTAGCAATTCTACCTGCCTTTCATTTATAAATCGCAGGGTACTTTGCAAGCATTCATTAATTCTCCCAACACTCCTCTGAGGGAGGTAAATGTTATTATCCTCCTCTTTACAAATGAAGCAATTGAGGCAGATAAGTGATTTGCCTCAGGCCAGTTAAGGAGTGTGGGTGGAGGGCTGGGATTAAGAACAGTGAGTTCCTCCAGATGTCCCTTAGGGAAGAAACCCAGCAGTCAAAATATGGAGGACACTGCACACAACACACTGGGCTGTTGGAGGGGTCACTTTTTCCTGAGAAATCTGTCTCCATGGTAGTAAAAGCTTCGGCTTATTAAACATCTACTATGTATTGGGTGCTATGTTATTTCCTATTCTCATATTGAAACTAGAATTATCCCTACAGCACAGATGAGGATGACATTTATAGTGGTGAAGTATCTTGTCCAAGATCACATAGCTAATAAGTGCCTGGGCTGGAATTCAAACCCAGACCTGTTTGCCTCTCAAGCCCATGTTCTTTCCCCAGAGCATACCTCATGCTCATCTGAAAATTGCAGGGAGGAACCTTTCTACCCTCCCAAGTCTCTTCCTTTAGTCTTTGAGCCTTTATTTGTCCTAACAGTCTACCACCAATTTCTTTACATTTGACTAAGTTTAGAGACTGATGCTTATGGAATGTCTGATCTGGACAGACAAGTTCTAAGCACAGGAAAGGGAAGCCTCTATAGTGAGGAGCATGCATGATAAGTCAGGAGGGAAAGATGTAATTATTATTATTTTTTGCTTTAGTTTGTGTTATTTCTGATGAGTGTATCAGTTTGGCATCTTTTGAACAGAACAAGGAAATAGCCACAAAGAGGGAGAGAGAGAGAGAGGGAGAGAATGCATATGAATTCTTCTGGGACAGATATATTTTTACTGCACTGTTAGGAGAAGAGTCAAGAAAGGAGCCAAATGACTTAGAAGTATAAAACGAACTAAATTTTACTCTAGTCTTGGGGCTGCTCAGATTTAGGCTATTCTTAGGAACTCTACTGATCCCCAAGACTTTCATAATTCAGCTTGCCATCAAAATGGTATATTTTATGGTCTGAGGCAACCATGCAATCTATGGAGTTGCCAAGGGTTTGCTGGAAAGACCTGGAAGCACACAGAACTGCCATTGTGGTAAGGGACTATGGAAACTGTGCACTTCAGAGACATACCTCATGGTGCTTGCCTAGTCAGTGAGCAGGAGGAGGACCAACCTGACCTCAGCAGCTGCCCCTGGACAGGATTCACGATTCACAAGGACCAGCCTGAGGCTAACATTGCCTGGTTGGGCTTTGGGGTTGTTGGGGGAGAGGAGGCGGCCAAGGTTCAGCCAATCAAATAGAACCTACACCCTTTGGAGTTAGACTCCGGGAAGTCAGTTTGTAGTGTGATACATTTTGTAAGCAAGATAAGGAAAATCAAGTTTGAGTCACAACTCATTTGAAACTGTATTTTTCTTGGAGAAGTGAGAACTAGCTTATAAAAAGTCAGTGATTATACAGGGATCTGAACCCAACTGACCTGTCCGTTTTGTTTGAATTCTTTTATAATTAGTTTAGTTGTGATCCCCATGTCCCTTCCCAGGCATCCCCTCTCCTCAATCTATCTACCATGCTTTCTATCATGCTGTTGCATATGCTTTAAAGCAAGAGTTTAAAGAAACATTAATCACAAGTTGGTTCTCTTGGTTTGATTCAGAACCCATGTGCCTGCTTGTATAAACCCATGTGCCTGCTTGTATAAACACCCGGTGCACATACATTGGGTGCACACAGGGTTAAAAGCACAGGGGTAAAGAGACGATATATACTCTGTGTACGGAATAGTCTTTTGTTTGCGATGGGGTGACCAGTTGTCCCAGTTGTCAGGGGAATGAGAGGTTTCCTGGGATGCAGAACTTTCAGTGCTAAAATCCAGAGAGTGCCAGGTAAAATGGGACAAGTTGGTCACCCTAGTTCTTGAGAATGTTAAACTGAAGGAGATCTAACCCAAGTTTTTAACAACATCAGATTTTTGAAGTGCACCAAACAGTTAACAGACACTTCCCAAAATACAAACATAAGCCCACCTTCCATCCACCCCATGAAGTAAATTAGCACCTACACAATTTACAAGTGCCATAAACATTGGAAAGCTTTTAGCTGAAGTTGTACTAATTTTGATCTATCTTTGAAGTCACAGAATCGGAATTCTGCTGGTCGTATGGTTTTCAGTATGAATGAGAGAAACAGAAAAAATGCCCATGGTGTACTCTGTGCAGCCATATAAACACTTCTGAAAAGTGTTAAGTGAGGGCAGGGCTGGTAATGGGACTGTAATGGTAATGGACTGAAGAGCAGAGCCTACACCTGCTTTGAATGAATGCAGGGAGCTCAGGGAAGCCTGGAGTCCAGTGGGGAGCAGCCAGATTGGGCGATGTGCTTCCATACCCATGCTTAACCACATAATCATTAAAAAGCAGAAACCTCTTCTTGTAATCCTCTCCTATAGGACAGCAGGGAGTGTTAGCATATTTGGACTGCTTCACATTCCTTCTTGCCTACTTTTGAGAACATACTACATTTTAAAACTTGTTGGTTTCTTTCATGTTTTATTTGACCCTATGTAATTGCATTCCTGAAGGAATAACAGGCTCCCCTAGTGATTTACACCCTGTATTAAATGTCAGTTTTGAAGAGACACAGTTAACAGTTTGGTTTAACCTCTTGCCTTCCCTCTCTCTATTAGCTCAAAACTGAATTTGAGCTCCAGCACTTAGGATTCTGAGGGAGGGATAAAAAGATTTAAAAAATGAGTTGAAGTTGCAGAAATGCTGAAGGAAGCTTCTTAACTCTTGCCACTTTTCCCCCATGTAACCCAGAATATTACAACATCCCTCTTCTCATGGTGATTCATACCGTTCACTTCTGTCCCAGCACAGTAGTAAGGACAGTGAATCAGAACCACATTCTGGACTAGGTGGGGTTCTGTTTCATATTGCCACCCACCCACTGCTCCAGCTCTGGGGACACCAACAGTTGCTATAAACCATGGTTCTACCTCAACCATGCAGTACCCAGTGAGTAGCGGACTTGATGAAACTGTTGAAAAGAAATCTTAGTAATTATCTTATTTCATTTTACTTTTTAAATGTAGTTAGCTGTGTACTATGATGTTATTGTTAGTTAAAATATTTCATTTGCCTTGTACATTCACTTCAAGTATATTTAGCAACTGCTTAATCACCTGTTATGAACTAATTATCGGGAGAACCTTTAAGTAAAGTTTGATGTGATGGCATATTTATTCCCTTATGTCTCTGTGCATGTGCACAGGTATGTGTGTGTTTAAAATATAGAAGTAAAATATCTTGTGTTTTAACCTGATAGGTAATTAAAGCACCATTCTTACTTTCGGAAGCCCATATTAAAAAATATGGGACAAAAGAGATTTTATTTTTAAAACAGTTTTCCATGCAGAGCACAAACTAAATTCATCCTCTGCCTTGCCCCTCACTTCCCACCCTCCCAGCTTTTCTCCAGTGATCACATTCTATTGGGCTTGATTGGGAATGGCTATACTTTATACTAGGGAGAGAATGAAGTAGGAAGTAATGACCATAAGGACAATTAGACTCAGTTCTCTGGGATATGAAGATGTAGCCTCCTGTCATCATGTCAGCACCTGAGACCTTAATCCCAACTCCTGCTTTCAGGCCACATAAACCATTAGCTAAGCCATTTAACCTGAAACTCTGTTTCTATGGGGAGAAAAACTCAGACTGCCTTATGAGATGAGAAAGCTTGTTTGGCTCTTTATGCATGTATTTATCTCAGTCTTATTCCCCAAGTTACTTAAGGTGGTTCATAAAATAGATACAATAATTAAGACATCAGGGCAAAGGGAAAATGCAGGTAGGAGAAACAATGTCAGAGAGATGAGTGTTGATGAAAGACATTGGTCAACTGTAGAGTAAAGCACAATTGTCCATCACCACCACTGCTGCAACTACTAGCTACTGCACAAATGGATTATTAAAAGAACACAAGTACTAAGTGGTATTACTCTCAGAAACCATTGGTGTGATGAATTGGGCAATTGGGATTGATATGTATACACTGATGTGTATAAAATGGATGACTAATAAGAACCTGTTGTATAACAAATAAATAAAATAAAATTCAAAATAAATAAAAATAGATGTATCCTATAAAAGTAATTATGTTCACTAGGGAAAATGCAGAGAAAGAAAAGAATATTTTTTGCATAACTCCTACAGCTAGCAACAACTTGGTGAATGACTATCCTTTTCAGTCCTTTTTCTATGCAAATATGTATATATGTGTATATATATATTTATAAAAGTGTGTATTACACTTGTTTTATTAAAAAAATTTTGAAGTTGATTAACAACATTATGTTAATTTCAGGTGTGCAGCATAATGATTCAGTATCTTAGCAGACTATACTTCATTATAAGTTATTACAATATAATGATTATAATTCTCTATACAGTATATTCTTGTTGCTTATCTATTTTATATATAGTAGTTTATATCTGTTAATTCCATACCCCTAATTTTCCCCTCTCCTTTTTGGTAACCACAAGTTTGTTTTCTCTATCTGTGAGTCTCTTTCTGTTTTGCATATACATTCATTTATATTCACATGTTGTTTTATAATTTTACTTCCCCCTTGTGTATACATCTTGCACATGTTTCTATGTCACTAAATACCCACGATATAATTTTAGTTTCAGATAGAATTCTATTATATCTCTGTATCATAATTTGTTTAATAATTTCCTATTTTCAGACAACTTTTTGCAATTATTTTTAAAAACTTGTGCAAGTGTAATTACTTATCAAATATTTGTCTTTCCTGCTAGACTGACTGGTGACTTTTTTTTTTTTTTTTTTTTTTTTTGGCGGTACAAGGGCCTCTCACTGTTGTGGCCTCTCCCGTTGCGGAGCACAGGCTCCAGACACGCAGTCTCAGCGGCCATGGCTCACAGGCCTAGCTGCTCCGCGGCATATGGGATCTTCCCAGACCGGGGCACGAACCCGTGTCCCTTGCATTGGCAGGCGGACTCTCAACCACTGCGCCACCAGGGAAGCCCTAGACTGGTGACTTTTAAACTTTTTTGGCTGCAGCTCACACGAAGTACATTTTATTCTGTGACTCAATACACATCTGTGCATGTATGCTTGAGCACACACGTGTAAGTGGAAAAAATATCATGAAACAAAACTCATTTTCTAGTAATGTCTACGTCTACTTCTTCTTTATCAGTTTTAAAGAAATTCTGGTCACAATCCACTAAATTTATTTCCTGGCTCACAGATGAGTTTTTACCCTCAGTTTTAAAAACACTAAGTCAGCAGCTCCATGGGAACAGGGGCTGTGCTTGGCACGCAGTAGGCATCTGTGCTAACTGCTTAGGTAGCGTATTAGTCAGGGTTCTCTAGAGAAACAGATATACGTGTTTATCTCCTATTGGATATGTATTTATCGTGTGTGTGTGTGTGTGTGTGTGTGTGTGTGTGTGTGTGTGTGTGTGTATATATATATATATATATATATATATATATATATAGAGAGAGAGAGAGAGAGAGAGAGAGAGGGAGGGAGAGAGGGAGAGAGAGATGGAGATTTATTATGAGGAACTGGCTCAGACAATTATGGAGGCTAAGTCCCACAATCTATAATACTATCTGCATGCTGGAGACCTAGGAAAGCCAGTGGTGCAATTCAGTCAGAGTCTGAGGGCCTGAGAACCAGGGGAGTTGATGGCATAAGTCTTAGTCCAAGGGCAGGAAAAGATGAGAAGAGATGCCCCAGCCCAATCAGTGAGGCAGAATAAAAAGGGAGGGGGACTTCCTCCTTCCTCTTCTTTTTGTTCTATTCAGGCCCTCAGCAGAATGGATGATGCCCACCCTCATTGCAGAGGGACATCTACTTTACTGAGTCTACCAATTCACAAGCTAATCTTACCTGGAAGCAACCTCACACACATACCTAGAAACAAGGTTTAGTCTGGGACCTGTGTGGCCAGTCAAGCTGACACATGAAGTTAACCATCACTGGCACAGCGTGAGTTTAAATGCTGGCTCTGCCACATACTAGCTGGTGGCAATGGGCAAGTTACTTAAGCTCTCTGTGTCTCATTTTCCTCACCTGTTGAGAAATAGTGCCTATCTCATGAGATTGTTATGAAGATTAAATGAATTGAGCTTTTTAAGCACTTAAAACTGTACCTGCAATATATGTTTTTATTAAATAAATAAAAAGGAAATTCCTGGAAGTTGAATGGTTGGATCAAAGAGTATGTAAAAACCTAAGACTTTTGAAACATACTGGTAAATGTCCGCGCATCCCTATCTCCCCCACCCCAGCAAAGTCTGAACCAACTTTTATTCCCACCAGCCGTAAGGGACTCGTAGAAGTGATATAGTGAGGTGTTGTTCACTGCTCTTCACTTACAGAGGATGTGTTGGACTGGTTAAGAGTTACAGGGGTGGTGACTCTTTCAAGTAGTGAGAGAAGGGAGACAGCAGCTAGTTGATCACAGAAAGAGGCCTTCAAGGGATGCCCTCCCACACTTGGCAGAACTCTGGCAGAATCAGGGTAGGCAAAACCTCAGGGATGCTCTGCGGGGTGGGCTGATGCTTGGGGAGTGAGTAGAAGGTAAGACTCCCAGGCAGACACCCCTCCCCAGGGCACATATTTCTCACCACTACCCTCACCACTCTGACACTTACTTCTAGCTCTAAAACCCTGTCTCGAATCTACAAGTAAGCACCTAAATCCTAAATGTTTAGTCTGTGTCAGGTATGTTTTCCCAACAGGTAGGTTGTTTCATGAAAACTGGGTGTCCACCTAAACCATGCATACATACATACACACACATAGAGAGAACCTGTAGCTTTTTGTTTCAGCATTTGGAGAAATACATATCCAACTCAAGCCCCACTTGTCTACAAAGTCTTCCCTATCAACTGTAACCTGGGTAGATGGCTCCTTCCTTTGAGCTCCCACAGCAATCCTAGGCAGTATCTCAGTATTAAGTACTTAATTATATGCTGTCTAATTCTAGAACTGTCTCAGTGTGTTAGTTGTTTCCCCCAGATATAGTGTGACTTCTTTGAACTCAACCACCATGTCTTATATTTCTTTTGGACTCCTCACTGGCTTGGCTCATAGAGGGTTGTTAGTAAATAGTCAGTGATTGATTGATCCAAGTGTGAACTACATGGAATTAACATTGAAACAAAATTACATTAAAAAAGATAAGTTTTCCAATTTTCACAAACTAAATTAAAAATTGATCAAGTATTGAAATATTTAACCTGTAGAGTAAATTTTGGTTGAACTTATTCATCATCATGGAATGAATGAAATGAGCCCAGCCTTTCTAAACAGAACACAAACCCAGAAGCCATAAATGGAAGAAAAATTTGATAACATTAAAAAATTTTAAACTTCTCTATGGCAGACTTTTTTAATTTATGAGGAACATGTGCAAGTCAAGAAGGAGAGGATGAACCACCGGCCCCATCCCCTGAATTGTAAGAGGGTGGAGAGTGGACAGAATTTCCCCTTCTGACCTTTGTACTTCTCTCATCTACAAAGGATTCTTTCACCTCAGATGAGGACCTTCATCTTGCCCCCTCTTTGAATTCTGTCTCACTAGGTATGTCTTTCTCCTTTCTTCCTTTCTGTTTTCCTTTACACACTGATTCTTTTTTTTTTTTTTTTTTTTGTAGTATGCGGGCCTCTCACTGTTGTGGCCTCTCTTGTTGTGGAGCACAGGCGCCGGACGCGCAGGCTCAGTGGCCATGGCTCACGGGCCCAGCCGCTCCGCGGCATGTGGGAACTTCCCGGACCGGGGCACGAACCTGTGTACCCTGCATCAGCAGGCAGACTCTCAAACACTGCGCCACCAGGGAAGCCCCTACACTCTGATTCTTGAGTATGCAACAAGTGAGGGGCTTTGTGGTAGGCTACAGGGAAAGAATAGCTTTCTTTGAACTTTCTGCAGTTAGCAGAACTATTAGACAAGTAACTGTCAATGGGCACACCAGCCACTTATGACTTGGTTATGTCAGAGTAGCATACATTGCATGGTCGTCAGTGGTTAACATCATTGGCTAAAACAAGGGTAGCTAACCTTTCCTGGGTGGCCTGCTTTACTGTAAAGTCAGTGTGTTAGGTGCCCCACTGAGAGAGACTTTTACTATAACACCATACTGTGTAATCTTGGAAAACTTGGAACATCAGAAATTTCATGCAAGACCTCATTTTAGGGTGAGAACTGAAACATTACAGGAATGAGAAAGTCATGCATCAATTTTTAAACGATTGTTTGCTTTCTAGTTCTAATTTTATTCAGAACAATAGAATCAAACCAAGTATGTATTTCTTTTCTTATTGCTAAGAGAAAACTCAAGTCTTACTAATGTTGCCAAACAATTGAAAAAGGGCTACTGTTTAGAGGGAAGATGTTCAAGACAGAGGAGGAAACACAGGTGAATAGATGAACTCTGTTGGATGGTATTTGAAGATATCGTTAATGAGGATGACATATAAATGAGGAAGCCACCGAATTTAATCCCAATTCATTTTCGCTTCTTTGGGAACACATTAAAAAGTATCATTGTTTATCAAACGGAAAAGAAAAGTTGATAGTGAAAGAGAAGTTTATCTTTTATAGGGTATAAACTATTACAAAGAATAAAGAGAAATTAAAACTATCTGGTTTGGGCTTCCCTGGTGGCGCAGTGGTTGGGAGTCCGCCTGCCGATGCAGGGGACGCGGGTTCGTGCCCCGGTCCGGGGGGATCCCACGTGCCGCTGAGCGGCTGGTCCCGTGAGCCGTGGCCGCTGAGCCTGGGTGTCCGGAGACTGTGCTCCGCAGTGGGAGAGGCCGCAACAGTGAGAGGCCCGCAAAAAAAAAAAAAAAAAAAAAAACTATCTGGTTAGAGTACCTGAGAATGTTCCCTTAGAAATGCCAAAATCTTGACATTCTGACTATTTCAAAGAACACTGAAAAAACACAGGCATACGGAATGGATGGCTTTTTGTTCCTTTGGGGTTCCTTTAACTTATTCTGGGAAATGTTTTCTCAAAACATTTTTATTTAGGAAATTGGAAAAGAGATTTTTATCATAAATATTACTTGTTTTGTTTTCAAGCATCTGTATTTACAAGATGAAAGGTAATATTTATAAGATACATATTGTCCAAAGATACAGAAGCTCTAGAAAAAAATACAATTCAGTTTGCTGAAGGAAGAGCCACAAGCGTGAGAAGTCATATGATGAGTCTCAGGTAGAATGTGGGAACAGCCCTACTGTATGTAAGGCAGTTTCTCAGCTGCCAGAGTGAGTGTCTGGGCCCCAGGTCAACCAGCCCCTTCATAGTTGTTTCCCTGGGGTTCCATTCAATCTGGCTAATGTAAACACTCCATTTTTTGTTTTTAACTGTTTGGAAAGTAAATATATTAATAAAAATGAAAATGTGATCCATCGTCTCTATTTTAAAGTATTTAAAAATACTTTAAAAACAATTTTTAAAAATAAGTTTATTTTTGGCTGCGTTGGGTCTTCGTTGCTGCGCAACAGGCTTTCTCTAGTTGCGGTGAGCAGAGGCTACTCTTCATTGCAGTGCGTGGGCTTCTCATTGCGGTGGCTTCTCTTGTTGTGGAGCACAGGCTGTAGGCACGCGGGCTTCAGTAGTTGTGGCACGTGGGCTCTAGAGCGCAGGGTCAGTAGTTGTGGCGCATGGACTTAGTTGCTCCACGGCATGTGGGATCTTCCTGGACCAGGGATGGAACCTGTGTCCCCTGCATTGGCAGGCAGATTCTTAACCACTGTGCCACCAGGGAAGTCCGTAAAAATACTTCTATATGGCATTATGTCAGTTGAAAGTGGGATTCCTTTACAGATGGCAAACACTGATGATATGGATTTTATTAAATCATTAAAAGAGACAAATATGTGAAAAGAAAAAAAATGAAATATTAGACAATGACAATTGTATTAGTTGAGGGATGAATACAGTCAATGGTGTTATTTGCTTATAGAGAAGAGTCAAATAACTGTTTTGATTGACCCAGCAGGGTATCATAGTTGGAGGGAGATTTCAAAACCTGACAGAAGAATAAGGGAAGAGTAGTTGGTGGATCCTTTAGGATACATTGCCGTAAAATGGTTTGTGATTCTGACTTTTTAAAGAATAAATGGGAGACTATTCTTTTAAAAATACAGGCAAGTGTTGCTTGAAACTTATCCCTCTCTACTGAAGATAGTTTTGATGTTAGTGTGAAAATTTGCTCATGAACAAATTTGTCTAGGTTACTGTAGACATCAGTTAAGCACTTGTTGTGCCTGGGAAAATTCTACCTTTAGCATAAAAAAAGGTAAACACATTCTGGGTATGCTGGCTATTTAGACTAGCCAGCTGTCTTTCACCCTCTGAGCTCCCTTTGCCATCGTAGAAGCTTCAGTGCTGTCACACTAAGGTACAGGACTGGGCAGGCAACAAATCTAAGAGCTAGACCCAGGCGTGACCTGGAGCTGGGGCTCTGCTTAAACAATAAGCAAAGGATAAGAGTTTCTACTGCCCTACTCAAGAAGCTCAAGTCAAAGTTGATACTTTTGCTGTTTGGCCTACATACCAAGATACGTATGGTTACTTCAAAATACTTGTTGGAAGCATTCACTACTTATTTTAGGGCAAGTGTTCCTGAGCAACGATCTAGAGACTCTGAAGGGAGTCAGCGAATTCCCTGAAATTATATACAAAATTTGGTGTGTAGATGAGCATATGGGTTTTTCTAGGGTATGCTTCATCACATTCTCAAAGGGGTTGTGGTCCCAAAACAAAAATAAGAACTGCTTCTCTAGAAGGGAAAAATTTTCTAGAATTTTCCCAATGAGCATAATTCAATAATTTCTGGCTACTTTTTATTTCAGAAGAATTAAGTGGAACAATTAGAACTACATTGCATTTTCCTTTTCGTACAATTTTTATTGCATAAAAATACAGAAAAGTATTTTTGTTCATCCAGATTTAATCTTCCTCTGTTTAAAAAATAGTGTGTGAGTTAACTGGTTACAAATGAAATGCATATTTAAAAATTCTATTCAAACAAAGATGCTATTCCATACTTCAACATTTTAAATTCTAGCTATTTTAACTAAAAATATCTCAGAGTTCATCCCAGAAGGAGACAAAACCGTAGCCCTTACCCAATCCATCTTTAGGAAATACAAAATGATCAGACTTTTTATCACTGAAATATACATTAGAACTCTAGTCAATCACTTAAAAAATCAAAAAAAAAAAAAAAGAGAGAGGTATAAATAACAAGTCAATATAAGAGATAAAATGGAATCATAAAAATGCTCAATTAAACCCAGAGAAGGAAGAAAAGGAGGACATAGTAGCCATGAATTAGTCCACTGAAAACAGTAAGAAGGTAGAATTCAATCCAGTGATACCAACAATCACTTTATTTTTTTATTTTTATTTTTTCTGGCTGTGCTACAGCTTGTGGGATCTTAGTTCCCTGACTAGGGATCAAACCTGGGCCCTTGTCAGTGAAAGCATGGAGTCCTAACAACTGGACTGCCAGGGAATTCCCCACAACAATCACTTTAAAAGTGAATGATCTGGGGGCTTCCCTGGTGGCGCAGTGGTTGAGAATCCGCCTGCCGATGCAGGAGACACGGGTTCGTGCCCTGGTCCGGGAAGATCCCACATGCCGCGGAGCAACTAAGCCCGTGAGCCATGGCCGCTAGGCCTGCGTGTCCGGAGCCTGTGCTCCGCAACGGGAGAGGCCACAACAGTGAGAGGCCCGCATACCGCAAAAAAAAAAAAAAAAAAAAAAAAAAAAAAAAAAAAAAAAAAAAAAAAAAAAGTGAATGATCTGGACATATCAGTTAGAAGACAGAGATTGTTAGAGTGGATAAAATAGCAAGACCCAATTACATACTATCTATTACAAACTCTATTTATTTATTTATTTAGCTCAATTTTCTGTTTATTCATTTTTTAACGTCTTTATTAGAGTATAATTGCTTTACAATGGTGTGTCAGTTTCTGCTTTATAAAAGAGTGAATCATTTATACATATACATATATCCCCATATCTCTTCCCTCTTGCATCTCCCTCCCTCCCACCCTCCCTATCCCACCCCTCTAGGTGGTCACAAAGCACCAAGCTGATCTCCCTGTGCTATGCGGCTGCTTCCCACTAGCTATCTATTTTGGTACTGTATATATGTCAATGCCACTCTCTCACTTTGTCCCAGCTTACCCTTCCCCCTCCCCGTGTCCTCAAGTCCATTCTCTAGTAGGTCTGCATCTTTATTCCCGTCTTGCCCCTAGGTTCTTCTGACCATGTTCTTTTTTTTTTTAGATTCCATATATATGTGTTAGCATACGGTATTTGTTTTTCTCTTTCTGACTTACTTCATTGTGTATGACAGACTCTAGGTCCATCCACCTCACTACAAATAACTCAGTTTTGTTCCTTTTTATGGCTGAGTAATATTCCATTGTATACATGTGCCACATCATCTTTATCCATTCATCCATTGATGGACACTTAGGTTGCTTCCATGTCCTGGCTATTGTAAATAGAGCTGCAATGAACATTTTGGTACACGACTCTTTTTGAATTATGGTTTTCTCAGGGTATATGCCCAGGAGTGGGATCACTGGGTCATATGGTAGTTCTATTTTTAGGTTTTTAAGGAACCTCCATACTGTTCTCCATAGTGGCTGTATAAATGTACATTCCCACCAACTGTGCAAGAGGGTTCCCTTTTCTCCACACCCTCTCCAGCATTTATTGTTTGTAGATTTTTTGATGATAGCCATTCTGACCAGTGTGAGATGATATCTCATTGTAGTTTCGATTTGCATTTCTCTAATGATTAATGATGTTGAGCATTCTTTCATGTGTTTGTTGGCAATCTATATATCTTCTTTGGAGAAATGTCTATTTAGGTCTTCTGCCCATTTTTGGATTGGGTTGTTTTTTTGATATTGAGCTGCATGAGTTGCTTGTATGTTTTGGAGATTAATCCTTTGTCAGTTGCTTCATTTGCAAATATTTTCTCCCATTCTGAGGGTTGTCTTTTGGTCTTGTTTATGGTTTCCTTTGCTGTGCAAAAGCTTTTAAGTTTCATTAGGTCCCATTTGTTTATTTTTGTTTTTATTTCCATTTCCCTAGGAGGTGGGTCAAAAAGGATCTTGTGATTTATGTCATTGAGTGGTCTGCCTATATTTTCCTCTAAGAGTTTGATGGTGTCTGGCCTTACATTTAGGTCTTTAATCCATTTTGAGTTTATTTTTGTGTGTGGTGTTAGGGAGTGTTCTAATTTCATTCTTTTACATGTAGCTGTCCAGTTTTCCCAGCACCACTTATTGAAGAGGCTGTCTCTTCTCCACTGTATATTCTTGCCTCCTTTATCAAAGGTAAGGTGACCATATGTGCGTGGGTTTATCTCTGGGCTTTCTATCCTGTTCCATTGATCTATATTTCTGTTTTTGTGCCAGTACCATACTGTCATGATTAGTGTAGCTTTGTAGTATAAGCTGAAGTCAGGGAACCTGATTCCTTCAGCTCCATTTTTCTTTCTCAAGATTGCTTTGGCTATTCGGGGTCTTTTGTGTTTCCATACAAATTGTGAAATTTTTTGTTCTAGTTCTGTGAAAAATGCCATTGGTAGTTTGATAGGGATTGCATTGAATCTGTAGATTTCTTTGGGTAGTAGAGTTATTTTCACTATGTTGATTCTTCCAATCCAAGAACATGGTATATCTCTCCATCTATTTGTATCATCTTTAATTTCTTTCATCAGTGTCTTATATTTTCTGCATACAGGTCTTTTGTCTCTTTAGGTAGGTTTATTCCTGGATATTTTATTCTCTTTGTTGCAATGGTAAATGGCAGTTTTCTTAATTTCACTTTCAGATTTTTCATCATTAGTGTATAGGAATGCAAGAGATTTCTGTGCATTACTTTTGTTTCCTACTACTTTACCAAATTCATTGATTAGCTCTAGTAGTTTTCTGGTAGCATCTTTAAGATTCTCTATGTATAGTATCATGTCATCTGCAAACAGTGACAGCTTTACTTCTTTTTCAATTTGGATTCCTTTTATTTCTTTTTCTTCTCTGATTGCTGTGGCTAACACTTCCAAAACTATGTTGAATAAGAGTGGTGAGAGTGGGCAACCTTGTCTTGTTCCTGATCTTAGTGGAAATGGTTTCAGTTTTTCACCATTGAGGACGATGTTGGCTGTGGGTTTGTCATATATGGCCTTTATTATGTTGAGGAAAGTTTCCTCTATGCCTACTTTCTGGAGGGTTTTTATGATAAATGGGTGTTGAATTTTGTTGAAAGCTTTCTCTGCATCTATTGAGATGATCATATGGTACAAACCCACTTTAAATATAAAGACTTAGATTTAAAGTAAAAGGATGGAAAATGAGGGGACTTCCCTGGTGGCACAGTGGTTGAGAATCCGCCTGCCAATGCAGGGGACACGGGTTCGAGCCCTGTTCCAGGAAGATCCCACATGCCGTGGAGCAACTTAGCCCATGTGCCACGACTACTGAGCCTGTGCTCTAGAGCCCGTGAGCCACAACTACTGAGCCTGAGAGCTACAACGACTGAAGCCTCCACGCCTAGAGCCCGTGCTCCACAAGAGAAGCCACCGCAATGAGAGACGTGTGCACTGCAACGAAGAGCAGCCCCCTCTCGCCACAACTAGGGAAAGCCCGTGCACAGAAGCGAAGACCCAACACAGCCAAAAGTAAATAACTAAATACACAAACAAACAAATAATTTTTTTAAAAAAATATACCATGTTCTTGGATTGGAAGAATCAACATTGTGAAAATGACTGTACTACCCAAAGCAATCTACAGATTCAATGCTATCCCTATCAAATTATCACTGGCATTTTTTACAGAACTAGGACAAAAAATTTTACAATTTGTATGGAAACACAAAAGACCCCGAATAGCCAAAGCAATCTTGAGAACAAAAAATGGAGCTGGAGGAATCAGGTTCCCTGACTTCAGCTTATACTACGAGGCTACAGTAATCAAGACAGTATGGTACTGGCACAAAAACGGAAATATAGATCAATGGAACAGGATAGAAAGCCCAGAGATAAACCCACACACATATGGTCACCTTATCTTTGATAAAGGAGGGAAGGATATACAGTGGAGAAAAGACAGCCTCTTCAATAAGTGGTGCTGGGAAAACTGGACAGCTACATGTAAAAGTATGAAATTAGAACACTCCCTAACACCACACACAAAAATAAACTCAAAATGGATTAAAGACCTAAATGTAACGCCAGACACTATCAAACTCTTAGAGGAAAACATAGGCAAAACACTCTATGACATAAATCACAGCAAGATCCTTTTTGACCCATCTCCTAAAGAAATGGAAATAAAAACAAAAATAAACAAATGGGACCTAATGAAACTTAAAAGCTTTTGCACAGCAAAGGATACCATAAACAAGACCAAAAGACAACCCTCAGAATGGGAGAAAATATTTGCAAATGAAGCAACTGACAAAGGATTAATCTCCAAAATTTATAAGCAACTTATGCAGCTCAATAACAAAAAAACAACCCAATCCAAAGATGGGCAGAAGAACTAAATAGACATTTCTCCAAAGAAGATATATAGATTGCCAACAAACACATGAAAGAATGCTCAACATCATTAATCATTAGAGAAATGCAAATCAAAACTACAATGAGATATCATCTCACACCGGTCAGATTGGCTATCATCGAAAACTCTAGAAACAATAAATGCTGGAGAGGGTGTGGAGAAAAGGGAACCCTCTTGCACTGCTGGTGGGAATGTAAATTGATACAGCCACTATGGAGAACAGTATGGAGGTTCCTTAAAAAACTACAAATAGAACTACCATATGACCCAGCAATCCCACTACTGGGCATATACCCTGAGAAAACCATAATTCAGAAAGACCCATGTACCAAAATGTTCATTGCAGCTCTATTTACAATAGCCAGGACATGGAAGCAACCTAAGTGTCCATCAACAGATGAATGGATAAAGAAGATGTGGCACATATATACAATGGAATATTACTCAGCCATAAAAAGAAATGAAACTGAGTTATTTATAATGAGGTGGATGGACCTTGAGTCTGTCATACAGAGTGAAGTAAGTCAGAAGGAGAAAAACAAATACCGTATGCTAACACATATATATGGACTCTAAGGGAAAAAAATGTCATGAAGAGATTAGTGGTAGGACGGGAATAAAACACAGACTTACTAGAGCATGGACTTGAGGATATGGGGAGGGGGAAGGGTAAGCTGTGACGAAGTGAGAGAGTGGCAGGGACATATATACACTATCAAATGTAAATTAGATAGCTAGTGGGAAGCTGCGGCATAGCACAGGGAGATCACCTCTGTGCTTTGTGACCACCTAGAGGGGTGGGATAGGGAGGGTGGGAGAGAGGGTGATGCAAGAGGGAAGAGATATGGGAACATATGTATATGTATAACTGATTCAGTTTGTTGTAAAGGAAAAACTAACACACTATTGTAAAACAATTATACTCTAATAAAGATGTTTAAAATATATATATATATATATATATATATATATATATATATATATATATATATATATATATAGCAGAAAATTAATAAGGATTTAGATGACCTAAACAGCACTATCCAGCAACTTGACCTTGTTGACTTTCATAGACCACTGCATCCAACAGCAGTGGAATACATATTCTTCTCAAGTGCACATGGAACATTCACCAACATAGACCATATCCTAAGTCATAAAGCAAACCTTAAGAAAGCTGAAAGAATCGAAATCACACAAAATATCTTCTCAGACCATAATAGAATTAAACAGAAATTAACAACAGAAAGATACCTGGAAAATTCCCAAATGTTTGGAAGTTAAACTACAGGGTTCTACATAATCTATAGGTCAAAGAGAAAGTCACAAGGAATAGAAAGCACGTCTGTGTGAAGCTGGGACTGGGTGTGGTCTAAGAGAATGGCCCACCAGTGAAACAGATGCAGGAGCCAGCCCCTCAGGCCCCTCAGAGAAGGACAGACCATGACATGTGGGCTTCCCTGGTGGCTCAGTGGTTAAGAATCTGCCTGTCAGTGCAGGGGACATGGGTTTGATCCCTGGTCTGGGAAGATCCCACATGCCAAGGAGCAACTAAGCCCCTGTGCCACAACTACTGAGCCTGCACTCTAGAGCCCGTAAGCCACAACTACAGAGCCCATAGGGTTTTTTGTTGTTGTTTTTTAATATATAAATTTATTTATTTTAGGTTTGGCTCCGTTGGATCTTCACTGCTGTGCACAGGCTTTCTCTAGTTGCGGTGAGTGGGGGCTACTGTTCGTTGCGGTGCATGGTTTTCTCATTGCGGTGGCTTCTCTTGTTGTGGAGCACGGGCTCCAGGCACGCGGGCTTCAGTAGCTGCAGCACGCAGGCTCAGTTGTAGCACACAGGCTTAAAGCAAGTGTGGATGTGTGGGTGAGGGTTGGGCACTGGACTGGGAGGACAGTGCCTGGAGAACATTTGGGGCCTCTGTGGTATTATTCTCAGCACTACTGCCCAGTTTTTCTTCCCCTAAATGTTCTGCTTTAATAAATGCAATAACCTCTCTGGGCCAAATGAGGAAACAAAGTCAAAGGAGATGGCACAGTTTGCAATAGAGAACAAAGTTCTCAGCTCTTTGCTTTTGATACCTCCCCTTTGACCCTTAAAGTATCCCATACTTTGATTTCCCTATTATAATCCAATCAAAAAATGGTAACTATGGTCTCCTTATCATGTGGCAGGCACTATGCTAAACATTTTACAAACATTACTTTATTCCACCCTCACAAAAAAGCCTGTCAGGGAGATATTATCTCCACTTCTCAGAGGTATAAACTGAGGTGCAGAGAGATTAAACAGACAGAGCTGGCAAGAGGCAAAGCTGATTCCTTTTTTGTCTGTTGACTCCTATTTTGTCTGATTGCTGAGACTCTCAATGCCCACGAATGTGCCACTTCCCACTGTGGGTGCTCCCTACCTGGCTGTTGACTGTGCACTTCTTTTTTTTTTTTTTTTTTTTGTGGTACGTGGGCCTCTCACTGCTGTGGCCTCTCCCTTTGTGGAGCACAGGCTCCGGACGCGCAGGCTTAGTGGCCATGGCTCACGGGCCCAGCCGCTCTGCGCTATGTGGGATCTTCCCGGACCGGGGCACGAACCCGTGTCCCCTGCATCGACAGGCGGACTCTCAACCGCTGCGCCACCAGGGAAGCCCTGACTGTGCACTTCTGAGTGTCTGAAAACACAAAGGTCTGACAGCATCTGATTAAGAAGTTATTGCTTTTCTAGGGTAGAAATCTAGATTATTAAGAATGTCCAAGGAGGGAATAGCAGGAGTTGGGCCAGCAGTCATATTTAAGCAGAACCATTTTGACATTCATTTATAATATCTTCATTAATGTAGGTCTAGGTTTAAAGATTCATTAGCCATGCCATCTTTGGAGGGCCTTCTCATTTGACTCTTCCCCACTGGGCCCCTGGGACAGCACACCAGCAGCATGAAGGAAAAACTCACTTTAGACGTGTCCAGCACTATCACAAACTTTAAAACATGTATGGGATAGTTCAAGACCCAAGTATATGAGGTTCAAACTGTTTACCTTTGAGACCCTGATCAAGAGCACTTTCCTGAACTCCCTAAGAGAATAACCCTTCTCTCTTTCTAAACTTTGGGTAAACTACTGGCTTATCCTTCATTACATTTTGAGTAGAGTATAGTCAATTGTGTAGCTGGCTCATGGTCTGTGCTTGGTTAGAACTCTGAGGGCAGCAATGTGGTCTGGCTCATCTGTCTCCTCCCCTACCCCACCCTAGCCTGCAAACACAAATAGCACCTAGGATAGTGCCTGGAGCTTAGCTGGTACTGAATAAATGTTTGTTAAATTGAACTGAACTGAGTTGAAATGCAAAGACTGGACCTACCCAGGAGAAAAGAGAGTGAGCTAGAAGAAAACAGAGTTTGCTACCATTTGTCATGCAGAAACCGGACTATCTCACTCAGAAGTACCAATATTTGCATGAAAGGCATTCCACACCCAAACAAGTACCTGTGGTTGAAAGGTAACAAAAGCACATGTGAGCCTGTTGAGGTCAGGTGGGCACAAATAAACATTTTCAAAATATGGTCCGGGCATCCAGTTTTAGTCTCTATCAAGCTCTGAGATCCCTGAGAAGCTCTTCATAAAGCTGCAGCTAGTACAACTTTACTTGTGCAAATTCATGTGAGCTAAAGAAGCTTTTCAACAGACTCTACTGTGACTGCCTGGTCAGAAGTTCATTAAATTCATAGGGGTCAAATTTGACAAGAGTATGTCTAGCTTTGTTCTGTGGAAGCCTGAGCAAAGTCATGAAAACCAGTTGCAATTAGTGGGATTGCCATGAATCCAGAGGGACTGGCCTAAACATCATGTTTGTCCTGCTGTGTAAACAAACACACGGGCGTGCACATACATGCTCACTGCTACCCACAGTGAGCTACACACAACTCTCTCAAATACACACACACTTATTTTACTAGTAATTGTTTCAGAAACTGCACTGGTAGAGCACTTGAGCTGCGACCATTAGTGTGTGTATGCAGAAACTGGTTTCTGTTTTGTATACACCATCACCAGTGCTGAGTGGTTCTCAGTATTTGGCCCCTAAACTAGTGGTTCTTACTTTTCCATTCATCTGTCAAAACCTCCTGTGGAGTGTTTCAAATGAAAATTCCTGCCCCGCCCCCCACCTTCAGAAATTCTGGCTCAGCAGGTCTGGGGCAGAATCTAAGAATCTGCATTTGGCAGACAAATCAATAAGAGGCCCCCCATAATGAATCACAGGTTGAGTAATGATTTTCTGAAGACTTGTGGATACTTTCAAGACCTGATCAGTCTACCCTACATTTTAGCATTGAATCAGTGAGGCCAGTGAGACCTCAGTGGCTTTGGAAATTCAAAAAGTCCAGCTGTAGCCTGGTTGCCCTTATCTGGGATGTTCCAGTGTGCTTCCCTTTCCATGTTTACATCATAAGATGAGCTGCGTTTAAGAATGTGTCATCATACACATTTACACCTGAAATGAGCAGAAGCCCACTTTCTTGCTCTAGGTGTTCACACCTAGTATCTCATTTTATTTTAGCAGAGCCAGCACTCAAACTAGAATCTTTTGATGGTGCCAAACCCAAAGTGTTGCACTGAACCACAGCTGCCCTCATTGGGTGACCAAGAGACTCATAAAATGAAGTCTTTGTATCAGGTGATATGAAAAATAGTTAGCAACCAGGACAAACATGTGGACACCAAGGGGGGAAAAGGGGGGGCGATGAATTGGGAGATTGGAATTGACATATATACACTACTATGTATAAAATAGATAACTAATGAGAACCTGCTGTATAGCACAGGGAATTCTACTTCACTTCACTGTGCAGTAGAAACTAACACAACATTGTAAAACAGCTATACCCCAATAAAAAAAGAAAGAAAATGTTTATCAAAAAAAAATTTAGCAACCAGTAAAACAGGTGCAGGCCCCCTCAGAACTGATGCAGATAAGTGCCCCCAGCCCACTCCACTGGTCCTACCCACTGATAATGGTAAAGCACCCTCCAAGATATTATCACATGGGACTCAGGCCCCTAATTAGGAGTGGTAGAGAGAAGAGAAAATCACCTGCTTTCACCCAACTTTCAGGACAAATGACAGTAAACAGAAAATGATGACTAAAAAATGCAAGTTCACTCTTGAGATAGAGGAGAAGGACTAAATTAGAAGATTGCTTTCATAAGGAATGGTGACAACTCCCACCTCTTCCCCAAACAGTATCACAGACTCATGGTCTGACAAGTGTTCCTGTATTTATGAAGATAAAGAGAGTATTTTAAATTATGACTGTCCTACAAATTTGTGACAAATGCTTGCCAGATCTCAGGCATCATTTGTGTTTACCCCAAAATCTGTCCAAAGAGAGCTTTATTTCCTTACTATAAAGAATTGCCCTCCTTCTGGGCTCAGGTGCAAACACCTGGGATGAGATTGCTGGAAGGTCTAATAAGGTGATTCATTAATCCCAACTACCCTTAGTTATGCCTGGGTCCAGTCCAGGTCAGCTGTCCTTTGACCCTCTGTCAGGGTCTGTAAGAAACCCTACGTAAGTGGAGGTGGATTTTCTCTGCAAATTGCCGTTTAGAAAAAGTTCTGGTCAACCACAGGTTTCCTTCTTTTCGTTCCGTCTTCACATTTCCCAGCTGGTGGACATCTTACCTATTCTATACTGAGTTTTCACACTTAATATTCAATTGTTTTAAATTTCACAGCGCATGATTCTCTATTTTCTTGAGAAGTTGAACTTTCATCTTTGATAGTTTCTAGTCTTCCTCTTTTTTTTTTTTGTTCAGCCATTTAAATGTGGAGCACTATTGTCCTGAGTGCTCCATTTCTGACTTAAAATGATTTCTGATTTAAAATCATGACATTTGAATTTAAAATCCCACACTTAATACAGCAGTGCCTAATAACAATGCCCACAAGGTAATGTAATTAGAAAATATTTTATTCTGGCTTCACTTCCCTAAAAGCATTCCAACATTACTCATTCAAAGAGCTAAAATAAAAGCTTGATCTTGGAATTAATTGGAGATTAACATGAAATCTTAATTTTAAATGTATCAAAGGAAAGAAAGAAAACAATTTAGACCCCTGTGTACATCAAAGGATAATTCTATCTGGCAACGTACAATGGCTTGGCGGCAGCCTAATCTCTCACCACACCCTAATGCTTCCATAGCTACTGGACCACAGAAGCCACAACAACATCTTTAGTGCTGTTCCCTTATGCAAGGAACTCTCCCCAGCACTGCGGCTGGGATTTAATTAATTACGGCTATTTACAAACTCATAGAAGCTGGTTACACACCAATAGAGAATCTCCACCGGCTCAGCAAGGGGCCTCTCTGGAAGTCATTGATGAACTGGCTTCCGATGGCTGCTATTGGACATGGATCGAACCCTGGCAAAGATACCAATTTAGCCTCTGCCCTGCTTATAATCTCTGCGGTGGGAGAGGCCCTTAAGGCACTGGGGTACTTGGCCAGAGGGATGAATGAGAAACTAAGAACAAACTGGGAGAGAATTTGGAGCCCAACACCAGCTGCATGCAGGGTTCAAAGTGGTGTCAAATGTCAGCACTTTGCAGGGAGGGATTCTTATGCACATACCTTCTTCTCCTAGGCAGGTCTCATGTGCATTTTTTTTCCCACTTATTTGAAAATCTTGCACTGCAGAGGAAGGGATTATGTGCTGGAGTGTTTCATTTTCAAATGTTTGTGCACAGGGCTTTTTGCCTCCCACCAACATTTCAATCACCTATAGTAAGTTTCATTAGACATGTTTTTCATTTAAAATTTGAGTAAACACCACAAAATCAAAAGGGATTCAGCGTGCCTAATTCTGAAAGAGAATTCTGCATAAAGTGACCATCTTTTATTTAGACAACGTGTTCTACCAAAACTCCGTCATCCAAACCTTGAGTCAACCTGCTTATAATTTGGGACTTTGGTAGGAGAGTAGAATTTAGGACTTTTTAAGAGCTAAATTTTTATTTCATTAGGATGCAAATATTTTGACTGCATCTTACTTTCTGACCACATTTACTAAAAAGGGTATTCCTTCCTCTACTTCCCCTCTCCCCCACTTTTTCTTGTTTTTCTATTAAGTGTGACTAAAGTAAAATTTAAAAGTGACCCTCAGTAAACTCAATTGAATCACTTTTTCTCCAGTGCTCTCTACTCTGAGTTTCCAAATACTAAGCCTCAAGTGGCTTCCACTGAGGTATAGACTGGAATTCCTCTTGGCAGCAGAGTGGATACTGTGGAGATCCTTTTTACTTTTATTTCAAAACACCTCTCAGGGGCAACTTTCCCCTTGCCTAGGGCTAAAGCAATTACTGGGGATGCAAATGAGGCTAAATCCTCCACTCTGGGGACAGCCAGTTCCAATGGGATTCCCCTCACACTAGAAACATTATTTATTTATTTCTGAGGGGAGTTTCTAGCTTGAACTGATAAACAAAAATATGTTGTCAGTGACTTTTCCTGGGTATAGTGTATCCCTCAAAACATTTTTTTTTTCCTAAGAAGGAAATGTTAAGCTCTTGATAAATGAAAAATAAACTCTTGTTCTCTAAGATAAATTATTACAAAGAGAACCTTCTCCAACTTTAAAAATCTAATAGTAATCTTTGGCTTTGCACAGTAGAGTTTCCTTGAACTGTTGAATACATTCCATGTTTCTCAGACCTTGTTTTGGTTAAGGACAAGGGGAGCATCTCCCATGGATGAGTGATTACCTTATCATCCTTTTACTGGCAGCCAGGGAGATCTTTAACTCTTTAAGCAGTGGCATTTAAGTCTTGAGAACACCCAGAAGCTTGCCCCAGGCTTTAGACATTCTCAGTTTAAAAAAAAAAAAAAAAAAAAAAAGAGAGAGAGAGAAAAGAAAGAAAGAGCGAGAGAGCGCGCAAGCACGAGTGAGGGGTGGGGGGTGGGAGAGAAAGAAAGAAGGAAGGAAGGAAGGAAGGAAGGAAGAAAAAGAAAGAAAGAAAGAAAAGAAAAAGAAAGAAAGAAAGGAAGGAAGGAAGGAAGGAAGGAAGGAAGGAAGGAAGGAAGGAAGGAAGAAAGAAAGAAAGAAAGAAAGAAAGAAAGAAAGAAAGAAAGAAAGAAAGAAAGAAAGAAAGAAAGAAAGAAAGAAAGAAAAGAAAGAAAGAAAGAAAAGAAAAGAAAAAAGGGAAAAGCCCAGCTTGGGTAGCAACAAAGCAGAAATAGAATAAGCCAGGTAGTTCAATTCTGATAAGATTGGAGATCTTCTGCAAATCAGGTAAGATGACCTGCAAACAAGTACCCTTGCTTGGGCAGGGGCAGCCTCTCGTCCTCTGGGATTTGTATCAGGGGCATTCATTCTCTGAGTATACTTAATGGCAAGAAAAGTTAGAGATAGGCTCTTTCCCAGCTTCTCTGAGCAATGAGGTTATTCTTTCACTTTTACAAGCATTTTCAATCACAACTTCTTACCTTTCCTTTGTGCATCAAAAAGAGGTCATCTGAAACTGAATTGTAGCCGTCTCTAGGCTGTGTCCCCAAAACTGGTAGAATCAATTTTAAGAGGATTTTGTCACCAACAGTTTATAGCTCTTGATTGAAATGAAATAATAGACACAAGGAATGCTTGACCTCTGAAATGACACCCCAAGCCCTGCCAAAGGAAAGCCCTCTTTTAAAAAAAGGAAAAAAAAAGATTGTAGGAAAATGCTCTTAAGACCTAAAAGTCAGAATGCAGAGTTATTCCTTTATTAAGACTTTGCAAATTGGTCTTTTTAAAACCTTTTATAATAAAGCCTATATGTCAGAGTAATGATGTCAAAACCCTTAAACTACACTAGTAAATTGAAAAGGTAATGAAAAATGAAAGATTTCATTCAGCTTTTTTGTTTTTGTTTTGCATTTTGCTCAAAGTGCTGCCTATTAAAATAAATAACTAAATTAAACACAAGTGTACCAGTATATCTAGCTTTAACTTTAATAAGACAATTTTGAATAGTTTACTTCATGATTTTTTGTTTTCAAATTAAATGAGGTTTTTATATAATATCAACTATAAAAAGAATTTTTTTAAAAGTTAGAAAGATCATATACGCAGAGTTAAGCAGCTCTTGACCTTAAATGGTACAATTATAGTTGATTTTTTTTCTCTAACTTTATTTAGTTTTTAGAACTTTCCAAATTTCTATAATTAATATTTATTACTTTTAAAACAATATAATTTTGTTTAAAGTATAAAAATATTCCAATCATGTTATTTCATTCTTGGGTGTTTTAAATGAGAAATTTTTGAACCTCTTTTCCCTTCCCAACCCTCTCCCCATCTCTGCGTTGAGTCTCTCCTTGGGTTGCTTTTTCCCCTCTTCTCATTTCCCATCCTTCTGCGGCCCTTTCTCCTTCCTCAGTCAGGGTCACCTGCTTGAACTGAACTGCCTGCCTAACCCTGGGAACGTTTATGAAAAAGAGCTCAGAGGGAGGAGACACGGAATGTCAGCGCTGAAAGGATGAGACCAGCAGCCTCACTTTATGGAGGAGGGAATTAAGGTCGACTGTGGAGTGACTTGTTCAAGGTCACAGCACCAGTTTGGGCAGAGTGGAAGTTAGAACCCAGGACTAGTCTTGCAGTTTGAACCTCTGAAAAGGATGGAGGCTGCTGAAAGCAGCAAACACAGAAGCATGTAAGGAATCATGCAGACATCTAATGCGTGAAGCAGGCTGGATTTTTCTAGGAACGTACTCTTGACTTTGTTTTTAATTCCCTCACCTCAGGTAAAGATATAAGCACAGAAAAAAATGCTTCTCTACTGTAAGAAACACAGCAGTTGTAAAGCAAGGAGAAACAGAGGCTGACCTGCAAGCCTCGGCGTCACAGGGAGCAGAGGAGCTGTGGCCACGCGGCCTCAAGGGGGCCGCTGTTCCAGCTGCGTATTGCCGTGGAAGAATTCAGCCCCAGTATTACCAGATCTTCTGACTTGAGAAGACAAGTGAAAAATTAAAGATTTTTTGTGAAATTTCCCAGCTTTAAAATGTTGATGCCGATGTTTCAAGATACTGCTTTTTTTTTTTTTTTTTTTTTTTTTTTTTGTGGTACGCGGGGCTCTCACTGTTGTGGCCTCTCCCATTGTGGAGCACAGGCTCCGGACGCGCAGGCTCAGCAGCCACGGCTCACGGGCCCAGCCGCTCCGCGGCATGTGGGATCTTCCCAGACCAGGGCACGAACCCGCGTCCCCTGCATCGGCAGGCGGATTCTCAACCACTGCGCCACCAGGGAAGCCCCAAGATACTATTTAAGCCAGACAAAATATGCCAGAAGTTTGCAACCCTTGATGTAGAGTGTGAGAACAGGGCAGAATTACCTCACAATCTTAGAGTGAAGGTAAATGTTATGAGATCCTTGATGAAAGAGGGAAGGGTGACTATCTACTCCTGCTGATGGTTGATCTCAGAATTAAATAGCATCAGTACGGGGTGTACTAGGGCACTGGACATTCTTGGCAACTGCTCTTTCTGTGTTTTTCATATCCTACCTGGCTTTCTCCCCGCTCTTTTACATTGAAATAAGATGAAAATTGTTGGATCCTTGGCTTAAAACTAATATACAGACTCTCCCTAATCACTGGTAGAAAGCTGTGGCAGTGAATTGGGATCTACTGGTGGAAACTTTAATGTAACACACACAAGAGTCTTTAAAATGTGTGACCCTGTACTCCAATGACTTTAGAAGGACATCCATTGTGCCATGTACAAGAGTCTGGTTCTGTCTCCTCCACCTCTCATCCTCGTTTAGAAAAAAGGAAACCCTCTCCTTACCACAGCATTTATTTATTCATTCTATATACCTGAAAATTGACAAAAGACTCCACCACTGCATTCCCTTTTAAGTCAACTTATAAGAAAAGGCATTGCCTTTTAAACGAGGGCAGTGACGTTTCAGCTTGGCAACCTAACATAGGAATGATTATCAAAATTACAGATATAACGCTTCCTTGTATGTTCCTATTTTCTCCAAATTTTCTGCAATGAGTGCTTATTTTTTTATAATCCAGAAGGGAAAAGGTTAGGAAGAGCGTTTTTTGCCAAAGAGCAAATGAAACTGTATGTCTATTTCAAGAGTCAGATCAACCAACAGATTAAGAAGCTACCCGTGAAAATGGATAGAACTTTAGCTCAGGAGTCAACAAACCCGAGGTTTAATCCGCATTTTTCCACTCAACCTTAATCTCTGCACACTCAGTCTTTTCTTCTGTTAAATGGGGATGAGAATGCCAATATTTCAGGGTAATTGTAAAGCTTAATGATATGACACATGGTAAGTTCTGAATAAAAGGTAATCATGGCTTATACAGTGGTTTTATTTAACATACCACTCAACATCAGATTAATTCTGCAAAGCCCTGGTAAACATTTGAATTCGTGTGTGTTCATGAGAATAAACCATCCTGAAGTAAATAGACAGCTCTAGAGTTTGTCTTTGTTTCTCCTGCCAAAACATCTCAGCAGAGCACTACAAAACCATATTGGGTGGTTTGTGGACCTGTACAAATTCTGTGAGAAAAATTCGAGTTTTTCTTTTATTTTGGGTACTGTGCCATTTTTAAAGAATCTGTGGTTGAATTTACAGAGTCATTTGTAAATTTAATTGCTCTTACATCTTCAAATTTAAAAATTATAATCATTTTGGCTTTTTTTCAGAGTTCTTTAGCACAAGAACAATCTTTTTGAACAAATTTGGATATTGTACTAAAGATTATGACACTTTTAATAATGCTTTGCACATAACTCAATAAATACGTGTGATTGGACGCCCAGCCTCCTTGAACAATGGCCACACCATAGAATCCAATGGAAAAGTGCATTCAGTGAAGCTTCGCAACCCTCCAGAATTAAGGGAGATGCCAACATCTTCACAACTAATTTCATAAACTACTTAAGCATTTTCCTAGCCTGTTTGCTGCTGTTTTTTCACAGCATTTAAATTACAAATTACAGGGCTTCTCTGGTGACGCAGTGGTTGAGAATCCGCCTGCCGATGCAGGGGACGCGGGTTCGTGCCCCGGTCTGGGAAGATCCCACATGCCGCAGAGCGGCTGGGCCCGTGAGCCATGGCTGCTGAGCCTGTGCGTCCGGAGCCTGTGCTCCGCAACGGGAGAGGCCACAACAGTGAGAGGCCCGCGTGCCGCAAAAAAAAAAAAAAAAAAAAAAAAAAAAAAAATTACAAATTACTTTGCCAGCTTAATATGACGGTTTTCTTCTTCTTCTTCTTCTTCTTTTTTTAAGAAATGCTGTTTAGACTAACTGAAGATTTATGCGTTCATCTCTCTCCAGCCCACCACCACTGTCCACTCTGGACTACACTGTCTCTGGCCTAGACCGTTGCAATTGGCCCCTGTCTGGCCTTCCTGTTTCATACAATCTGCTCTCACACAGCACTGCAGTCTTTGTAAAACGCCAATCTACTTTTAGCCTGTGACCTAGTAGGTAACAAGAGCTATTGAGCACTTACTGTGCTTAGCATTGTGTTAAGCACTTTACATTCATTATCTCATTTAATCCTCGAAATGATCCCATGAGATAGTCTCCATTTTTTAGAGAAGAAAAGGAAGGCTTGGGACTTCCCTGGTGGCACAGTGGTTAAGAATCTGCCTGCCAATGCAGGGGACACGGGTTTGAGCCCTGGTCTGGGAAGATTCCACATGGCGCGGAGCAATTAAGCCCGTGTGCCACAACTACTGAGCCTGCGCTCTAGAGCCTATGTGCCACAACTAGTGAGCTCATGTGCCACAACTACGGAAGCCCGCCTGCCTAGAACCCATGCTCCGCAACAAGAAAAGCCACTGCAATGAGAAGCCCACACACCGCAACAAAGAGTAGCCCCCGCTTACCACAACTAGGGAAAGCCCACACGTAGCAACGAAGACCCCATGCAGCCAAAAAGAAATAAAAATAAATTAATTAATTTTTTAAAAAAAGAAAAGGAAGGATCAGAGAGGTTAAGTAAATTGTACAAGTAAATTGTAGATTACATCTTGAACTTCATTCACCCACTGAATTACACACACTCCTCCCTGACTACAGCCATAGCAGCGTGATGGCAGAATGCATCAGGTGTGGTGACACCTTGGTCACATTCTGTCTCCATTGTCTGGGATGCCATCAGCCACTTGGCACTCAGATGGATCCTCTCCACTGTGAAGCCTTCCCAGATGTCCCTCCAACTCCCCACTTAGTCCTGGAAGCATGCCTCCCAGCACGCCCTGCTGCTTTGCCATCGTTAGTTTATCTGTCTCTCTCTTTTATCAAATGTCATGAGGGCTGCGACTTAATCATATTGTATTTGTATTCATTTACACACAGGCTGGGAAGTAATAGACACTCAGTCAATGTTTGTACAATAAATTCTGAGATCCTCAAGAGTGTCTTACTGATCTTTATAGCCCCCAAACCAAGCTGCAATACCAGGAGGTCAACCTGGGAGGGACAGATTGACTGAGAGGCAGTCTGGGGGGCTACAGAAGTGGAGCATGATAAGCCATGGGCAAAGAGTCAGTAGACAGAGATGCCAAAGCTGGAGATAGAGAAACCCAACTAGGGGCCAGCTGGACAAAGTTGGTGGGTGGGGTGTTGGCTATGGAGCAAGTAAAGATGGGGAAGTGTATTTGTCAGGGTTCTCTAGAGAAACAGAACCAAATATAAAAAGGAATTTGTTATAAGGAATTATGGCTCACACTATTATGGAAGCTACAAGTCCCAAGATCTGCAGTCAGAAAACTGGAGACGCAGGAGGGCCCATGGTGTAGTTCAGTCTGAATATCAGCAGGCTCGAGACTCAGGAAGAACCAATACTTCAGTTTGAGTCCGAAGGCAGGGAAAAAAACTGGTAGTCCAACTCAAAGACGTTCAGGCAAGAGGAATTCCCTCTTACTCTCGGGAGGGTCAGCCTTTTTGTTCTACTCAGGCCTTGACTGATTAGATGGGGCCCACCCACATCGAGGAGGGCAATCTGCTTTACTCATTCTACCAATTCAAATGTTTTCTCATCCCGAAACACCCTCACAGACAAACTAAGAGTAACGTTTGACCATATGTCTGGGCACCTTGTGGCCCCATCAAGTTGACACATAAAATTAACCATCATAGGTGGGGAGTAGGTTGGAGTAGAGTTCACCTAGGAAGACCCTCATGGGCACAGGTTCCAATCACAGTCCCACTTTCATGTGCACAGTTCTTAAAGTGTCCATTCCCAGCAGTCAACAGCCTGAGGAACCATCACCTCCCACTACTCTGCCCTCAAATCTGTTCCTTCTGTGCTCTTCTCTCCTGAAACTTCCAGCAATATAGGCCTTATTTTGGAGTCACCCTTCATTCATCCTGGTCCTTTGAACTAACATCTCAATGGTTGCCAAGACCTTTCAATTCTTCCTGTAAAATGCTTCTCACATGCCTCATCTTCCTTCACGATTGCTACTCTCCGACTATAGAGTGATGGCTATTCAATTTTTAAATATGAAAGAATTGGGTGGGGGGGATCACAGTCTGGTTGGAAAGGAGGTTTGGGGGACTGGTTTTGAAGCTGCCTTCACAGAGCAAAATGAAATTTTCTTTAGTCTGTCTGTTACAAATTAATAATACAGCAAAGTTTTATATAAGTATGCTTTACACAAATTGAGAAAGTGTTCATTGTATGTATCAAATTTACATATATATTAATCATTTGTGACAGAGGTTATGATGAGGAGACCCTACTTTGTACAACCACTATAAGAATTGTTTCTTCAACAATTTCTTTCACTCCAAGCACTTTCTGTTTTGCTGCTGGATAAATCTTCCTAAAGCACAGCTTCAATATTATTAGTACAAACCTTCACTGGATCCTCACTCCCTGCTAAATAAGGAACAGTCTGTAAATGGACTCTGTGGCCCTTCAGAATATGGATTCCACTCATTTTTCTGGCTGTACATCCTATGAGTCACAATTGCCTCTTACACCAATCAGGAATGCCTTTGGATGCAAGTAGCAAGTGCATTCAATGTGTGCTGGCTTTAACAAATAGAGAGCTATTTTTCTCACATAAGAAATTAATAAGTCTGCAGTCCAGGGCTAGTGCAAGTACTCAGTGATGGACCCAAGCTCCTTCTGTTCCTCTGTTCCATCATATGGCTTTGACCTTTTGCTTATTGCCTCATAACCTCAGGATGCAGTTCCAAGCATCTCACCTACATTCCAAGTAGGAGAAAGAAGAGACAGCAAAGGGCAAAAGTTGAAGGAAGGTGCATGTTAATTGAACCTGTCCTGTTTTTATATGGGTAAAGTGAATAATTTTCCTAGCAATCTTCTGCTTATGACTCAATGATCAGAAGGGTTCACATGGTGGAAGGTGACTGGGAGAGGCAGGATTGTAGATGGAGGTGGGCCAGCCAACCAGTCGTACCTGCCACACGCACCTACTATAATCAGATGGCCCACTTACCTTACTCCATATCTGCCTTCACATCATTTCCTCTGCCTTGAGTGATCTTTGCCCTGCCCCCTCTCTGTTAATTGAAGGCCTTTCATTCCTGATAAAATACCACTTCCTCTAAGATGTCTTCCTGGTCTCCCTCCAAACGTCTCTGATAAAATTTCTCCTTCTGAGATCAACCACTGTTTTTATTTCTGTTGTACCTAGAATCCTCACACTGTACTCTGGTTAATTATATGTATTTCATCTCCCTGACTATATTTTGAAGCCCGAGAGAACAGGGAGTATGTCCCATTCATCTTTGTATTTCCAAGGCAACTCAGCACAGAGTAGGTATTCAATAAGTGTTGGATGAATGCATGCATATTCTGCAATATTCCATTCTGAATGGAAAAGTTTGCAATACCCACATTGTGTCTATAATGGACCCTCTGATCCAAGTTAAAGGAGGACATCTGCAGTCCTCGATGAATATTGGCTGCTGTCCTCTGTCCTCAGCCAAAGCAAGGACATCTGTGGTGGCAATGTGACTATCTACCAATGCTTTTTATGTCCCTTTGCCCAAATGTGCAGCTGTTTCCTTGGTGAGAAAGTAAGGGAACAGTAAAAATCAGACAAAATAACAGCACTTTTAGCAAGAGTCTTATGAGGGTATTAGGTTAAAATTAAGAACTTTGAAATTGGGTGACAATATAAGCAATAATAATATTAATACCAATTAATAACCATTTGTTAAAACCCTTATGCCAGACAGTGCACTTTATATGCATTATCCCTTGGACATGCATAAGAACATATTCATTTATTAAATAAGGAAACCAAGTCCCAGAAAGATTAGGCAATTTGCCCAGGATTACATAGCTTCTAAGTGGCAAAGCTGGGGAGACACTCATTTCATAGTGCAAGCCTATAAGGGAAGGGGTGTTAGTTCTGCTTTACTTGAAAAAACTGCAACCCAGAGAAGTCAAGTGACTTACTCAAGGCCATGCAGTACAGTGATTAAGAGGATGGGCTCTGGAGTTAGACTTCCTGAGTGTGAATCCCGGTGTGACCTGGGGCAAATTGTTGAAAGTTTTTGTGCCTCAGTTTCCTCATATGTAAAACAAGGGCAAAAGCTGCTTCATAGGTTCTTTTTAAAAAATAAATAAATAAATAATTAATTTTATTTATTTTTGGCTGTGTTGGGTCTTCATTGCTGCGCACGGGCTTTCTCTAGTTGTGGAGAGCAGGGGCTACTCTTCATTGCGGTGCACGGATTTCTCATTGCGGTGGCTTCTCTTGTTGCAGAGAACAGGCTCTAGGCACGCAGGCTTCAGTAGTTGTGGCTCACGGGCTCTAGAGCGCAGGCTCAGTAGTTGTTGTACATGGGTTTAGTTGCTCTGCGGCATGTGGGATCTTCCCGGACCAGGGCTCGAACCCATGTCCCCTGCATTGGTAGGCGGATTCTCAACCACTGCGCCACCGGGGAAGTCCTTCACAGGTTCTAATGAAAACAAAATGAATAAGTACACTTACAGAGACTGGCCTATCACCAGATCCAAACCAAGTATTTGGTAGCTTAGCCAGGGCTGCCACTAGCCTATGTGATAGAGTAGCCCAAGGATAGCTTACCTGGTATGCTGAGCAAAGGGAATTGGACATTCAGATATGCTTGGGTCCTTCTGGAGAAAAGAAATGAATACTACTTTCTGGCTCCCAATGGTAGGAGTCCTGTTTCTCCCCCAAAAGGGGAGAAAAACTCCTAGGTTTGCTGACTCCATGCTTCAGAAAGTCTCACTTTTTGAACAGAACAAAGGCTCTGTCTACATTTCTGTCCACTGCCAGCATTAACTGACCCAGAGAATTTGTAGGCTTGTGGGTTTGAAATTGTTTGGGGGAAGGATCTTCATTTGGTGTGTGCTGAGCTCTGTGCAGTAACCTTTGGTATTTCCATAGTATAACACAATTTTGTTTTGTTTAAGCTACTTTCCTCATCTTGGTAGCTAGTCTCCAAAGATGGTCTTGCAATGAGCCATGCCTCTTGTTATTCATACTTTTGTGTAGACCCCTCCCTCATTGAATCTAGGCAGCCTTTATATAACTGATAGAATATGGTAGAAGTGACATTTACGATTTCTAAGACTAGGTCATAATAAGCCTAAGAGCCTCTGCCTTGGGTTCTTTTGAAAGCATGCTCTAGGGGAAGCCAGCTGCTATGTAAAAAGTTCAACTACTGTGAGACCACCATGCTGTAATAAAAGCCAAGCTATCCATGTTGAGAGGCCACATGGAGACAAAAAGACCCTGGCCACCCCCAAGCAATTGCAGCCATCTAGGTGAGGTGTCAGATATGTAGGGAAGAAGCCATCTCAGACATCCGGCCCAGCTAGTCTCCAGATATCTGTAGCCCCATCCACCATCTGACTGCAACTGCACAAAACCCAAGCAAGAGCCCAGTCAACTTACAAAACTATAAGAGATGACAATAAATTGTTAATCTTTTTTTCCGGCCATACCTCGCAGCTTGCAGCATCTTAGTCCCCAACCAGGGATCGAACCTGTGCCCCCTGCAGTGGAAGTGTGCAGTCCTAACCACTGGACTGCCAGGGAATTCACAATAGATTGTTATTTTAAGCCACTCTGTTTTGGGGTTATTAGAAAGTACTGAATAAGTGAAACACCCATGATTCCCCAAAGCTGCTGATACAGTTACAACACACTCAAATCCAAACCACAGATGAGGATTGTAAACTGCTTTTTATTAAATTATATTTTGTGGTAAATATACAAATCTGGACCAATCAAATTCTGTATGCAAAATTTTTGTAATTCTTTCCATTTTTCTTAAACAATAGGAGAAGTACCATTCTAACACCATCTAATATTGTATTACATGTTTGTCTATTTGACTGTCACTTGCCTTCCCTTCTTCAATATATGCTCCCAGGTGGCAATGATTTCATCTGTTTTATTATCCTTTGTATCCTCAATGCTGGTGACAGTATTTTATTTATATTATAGTAGGTCTGCAATAAATATTTGTTGAATTAATAAACACAAGGAGAAGATGAATGTATCACAGTATCACAGATGAAGTTAATATGTTGTAAAATGTTCATGTAATAAATATATTCACCCTACAGAAAACATCTCACATTGGCTTCAAGAATAAAATCTGACATATAAAGATACTCATGATATATTAAGTAAAAAGACTAGGTTTTAAAAATCAGTTTGCAAATCAGTAAGAGCAAACATAATTCCATTAAAAAAAAAGTTTTTAAGTGGATATTTGCAGAAAAAGAGTCCAAAAGCATTTTTGGCAAACTAATGACAGTAGTTATCTGTGGGTAAAAAGTTCAGAAGGGAATTTTGTTTTCTCTTAGCGCCTTTCACATGCTTCCTAAAATGTTTAAAATAAAATTGTATTAGTTTCATAATCAGGAAAAATGTTATTTAGTATAACTAAATTGGAGCATTGTTATACCTATTTTTTCTGTATTTCCCATCCGAGACCACAAAGTTGAAGTCTTTCAATTCCTTCTCAACCAATTGAATATGTTTCATGTGTAGTTGTTCCAACCTCCAGTAGAGTCATATAGCACAGCACTTCTGCCCACACAAAGAACAAAATAAAAGTAGAAATCATCTGTTTATGGCTGCAGTGAATTCCTAGAAGAGTTTCTGCTGGTCAGATCACTGAGGGATTGCTTGCGTAGTCATGGACACTGGTAAAATAGAGCATTCCTAGGCCATAATCTGAGTTTCCCAAATAGAGCAGCAAATACTACATTTATAATTATGTAGATGCAAAGTTTCTAGCCCATTGTGAAAGTAGCAAATGGTAGCAAATTCTTGTTTGCTTTGTCTCTGAGAACCACATGAAAATGCTTGGAAACTCATTAGAGAATGAAAGGGAAAATGCTTGCCTCTCTCCAAGACAGAGACAGAGAAACTCCACTGCAGAGGTAGCACACACGGCAAAGGAGAACAGCTCTGCCACCTCCCCATTCTGAATGTTTCTTAGTAGCAAAATGGTGACAACACCACCTGTTGCACCTACCCTTCTATGATTTACTGTGATGAACAAATACACTAAGTTTATGCAAAACTGCATTTTCCTGCATGACAAATGGTACTAAAGACCAGATATGCTCCTGGTAATGAATGGTAGGAATTCCAGCTCCTTGCACAGATGCTAGTACCTCTTAAGGTGACTCCTGTTGGTTCTCTAAATGCTCCATCTTTGCGCAGGAGGCATTATTTAATGATGAAAATGCTTTCAAGAACATGGAATAGCCTCACTGATGACCAGATACTGAATTTATGTACCATAAAGTCTCCTCAGACCTGACTTTCCCTCTAGATTTTCTATCTGCAATGATGGCTAGAAGCAATAGAATCCTCCTTACCTCTTCTTTCTGCATATCCTTCACCTGGAAATTCTTGTCAGCTAACCCTCAGAAAAGTCCTCAGTCTCTAGTTTCTCTCCTGTTTCAGTGTTCAGCCCAAGGTTCAGGATCTCACCATCTCTTACCATGACTAATGCACCAGCTACCTAATTCCATTCCTGACAGATACTTTCTGTACATCTTTCCCACCAGATTAGGGAGTGTTCTCTAAAGGTGAAGAGCACATTCTATAGGCCTTTAAATTTCCCAAAGAGCATTGCTCCTAATAGGTGCTCAATAAACGATTCTTGCTGACTTGTTTGCTTGCTTGACTGAGAGGTAATACTTGACATTGAAAAAGTGCTGGGACTGAGAAACTGAAGACCTGGGTTATGGCCCTTTGTATGAGTTACCTATGGCTGCATAACAAATCCTAATGACTTAAGATAACAACGATCATTTATTATTTCTCACATTTTCTGTGGATCAGGAATTTGAACAGGGCATAGTGTGGGTACTTGTCCTTCCTCTGTGATGTCTGGGGCCTCGGTTGGGAGGACTTGAAAGTTGGAGGTAATGGAATAGCTGGGGGCTGGAATCATCTGGAGGTCTCTTCATTCACATGGGTAGTGGTCAGCTGAGGCCACAGCTGGCTACCAGCCAGAACATCTCTACAGCATGGCCTTTCTATGTAGCCTCTCTGCTTGGGTTTGTTTGGGCCACCTTACAGCATGACAATGGCAATTGGGTTCTAAAAGCAAGTGATCCAAGACAATCCGTTGGAAGGCAGATATAGCTCAATTCTGCTGCAGTCATGAGCTTACACAGTGTGACGGGAAGAAGAATAACCCCCTAAAGATGTCCGTGTCCTCATCCCCAAACCTGTGACTATGTTACCTTACCTGGCAGAAGGGATTTTGCAGATGTGATTAAATTAAGGACATTGAGATGGGGAGATTATCCTGGATTATCTGGGTGAGCCCAGTGTAATCACAAGTGTCCTTATAAACAAGGATGCAGAAGGGTCAGAATCAGAGAAGGAAATGTGATGCAGAAGCAGAGGACAGAGTGATGCTGGCCAGGAGCCAAGGAATGCCAGAAGCCTCTAGAAGCTGAAAAAGGCAAGGAAACAAACCCCCCCTGGAGCCTCCAGAAGGAATGCAGCCTCACCAACACCTTGATTTTAGCCTAGTGAGACCCATTTTGGAATTCTGATCTCCAGAACTGTAAGATAATAGATTTGTATTGTTTTAAGCCATTAAGGCGTTTGTGGTACTTTGTTACAAAAACAGTAGAAAACTAATATGCCCAGATTCGAGGAGAGGGAATACAGATGCCCATCTCTCAGTGGGAAGAGTGTCAAAGTCACGTTCAAGAGCATGTGGGATGGAAGACACTGTTTCAGCCAACTTTGAAAAATATGACCTGCTCCACTCTACCACTAAGTAGGTGTGTAACTGCAGGTTGAACTCACTGGGCCTCAGTCTCCTCACCTGTAAAAGGAGAGAGTTGAGTGTGAGGATCTCAGAGCTTCTGGACCCAGAAGTTCCTGGTCCTATGATTGAAAGGGAGATGTAGTATTCCCATGAGAAGTCATAATAAATCGTGGCTGATTTCCTAAGTCCTTCCTTGATGCTCATGACCATTCATATACCACTCTGAATGGAATGGAAATGGAGAGCCTGGACCAGAAAACCTCAATAAAGTATGTGTGAATTCCCTAGAAGATAAGCTTTGAGGCAAGGTTTTTGTTTTTGTTTTAAATTTCAAAACATTTTAAGGAAAGAGGGAATGAAGAAAAGAATGAAAAAAACAATTGATTGAGGCAGTGACCATTTCTTGTTCCACATAGGAATCCCAGTACTTCGCAGACATCTAGTCTAGCATGTAGGTGACCTCCAAAGAATGTTAAGTGAGAACCAAAAGAAAAGGACCCAAGGTCCACTGCTTTGCCTGATAGCTGTTTGGGGTGGCAAAATTTTCGGCAGGTAAGAACCCTTTCAGCATTTTACTCTGGAAATTATCGATAGTTCAGTAGTCTGACAATTGGTCTGCTTTATGTTATCCTTGAGCTAAACACAGCAGCCAGAGTGATCCTGATAAACTGTAAGGTTGATCATGCTGTTTCTCTGCTGAAAACCCTCCAGAGGCTTCCTGACTCACTTGTAATTAAAGGCAAAGCCCTTTCCAGGGCCGGAACTAGGGTGAGTTGAGGGAGGCACCGAGGGCACACAGTTTAAGGAGGCACTCACTCTCGGGGTCCCACCTGCCCTTCCAGGACCTTGGGAGTGAGCACCTCCTTCATTTGTGCACCCTAGGCCCTCCCTCCTCTCCCTCTAGGCACTGGCTCTGACTTTGGGTGCAAGACCATCACCATCTAACCTCTCAGCCCTTCACTTCTCTGACCACATCTTCCCCGGCTAGCTCACTACACTCAGGCACACTTGCCTCCTTGGTGTTTCCCGGCACACACCAGAACCACTTCTACCTGGGAGTTTACGCCACTCTTCCTTTTGACAAAACGTGGTATCCCCAGATATCCATCTGCTGCCTCCCTCATCTCCTTCAGGTCTCTGTGCAAATGTTACCTTTTCTATCAACCGTTCCATGATTACCCGATTAAAATTCAACCTCGTCGCCATCTCTCTTTCCCACATTATTTATTTATTTTTTTAAACATCTTTATCGGAGTATAATTGCTTTACAATGGGGTGCTAGTTTCTGCTGTATAACAAAGTGAATCAGCTACACGTATACATATATCCCCATATCTCCTCCCTCTTGCGTCTCCCTCCCACCCTCCCTATCCCACCCCTCTAGTCCCACATTATTTGTATTCTTGGTACCTCTTGCCATGCTATAGCTTGTGTTTATTTTGTCAGTGGTCTGCATTTCCTACTTGACAATCAGACCCAGGAAAACAGGGATTTTTATTAGTTTTTCAATGCTATGTGCCAGAATCTAGAACAGGGCCTAGGGAGTTCCCTGGTGGCATAATGGTTAGGGTTCTGGGCTTTCACTGCTGTGGCCCAGGTTCAATCCCTGGCTGGGGAACTGAGATCCTGCAAGCCACGCAGCAAAAAAAAAAAAAAAAAAAAAAAAAAGAACAGGGCCTAGCACACATAGATGCTCAATAAAAATTTGTTAAATGAAAGACTATCGGGCTTCCCTGGTGGCGCAGTGGTTGGGAGTCCGCCTGCTGATGCAGGGAGCACGCGTTCGTGCCCCAGTCTGGGAGGATCCCACGTGCCACGAAGCGGCGGGGCCCGTGGGCTATGGCCGCTGGGCCTGCGAGTCCGGAGCCTGTGCTCCGCGGCGGGAGAGGCCACAGCAGTGAGAGGCCCGCGTGCTGCAAAAAACAAAAAACAAAACACAAAACAAAACAAAACAAAAGACTATCATGGGACAGTTTGTTATATAATGTCATGGAGAATAGAGAATTATAGGATTTTAGAACAAACAGGGACCTTAGTAAAGGGATCAGCAAACTATGGTCTATTTTTATATGGTCTATGAGCTAAGAATGGTCTTAGGAACTGAATTGTGTACGCCCCCTCCCCATTCATATGTTGAGGTCCTAACCCTCAGTGTCAGAATGTGACCTTATTTGGAAATAGGGTCATTGCAGATATAATTAGTTAAGATCATACTAGAGTAGGGTGGGCCCCTAACCCAATATGGCTGGTGTCCCAACAGAAAGAAGAAATTGGGACACAGAAACACCGGAAGAGCGCCATGTGAATGTAAAGGCAAAGATCAGGGTGAAGCTTCCGTAAGCCAAGGAGTGCCAAATATTGCCAGTGAACTACCAGCAGCTAGGAGAGAGGCATAGAATAGTTCTTCCCTCGGAGCCCTCAGGAGGAACCAACCCTGTTGACACCTTGATCTCTGACTTTTTGCCTCCAGAACTGTGAGAGAATACATTTCTGTTGTTTAAGCCACAGAGTTTGTGATACTTTGTTACAGCAACCCTAACAAACTAATACAAATGGTTTGTACATCTGTAAACAATTGTAGAAGGAGGAGGAGGAGGAAGAAAAGAAAGGGAGGAGAAGTGGGGGTGGTGGTCCAGGAGAGGGGGAGGAGGGGGAAGGAGAGGAATAATAATGACAGAGGCAGTATGTGGCCCACAAAGCCTAAAGTATTTGCTGGGTCTGGTCCTTTGCACAAGAATCTTGTTGACACCTAAAGTTTAGAGATCATATAGCCCATATAATCATGAAGAAATGGTGGCCTCTAAAAATCAAATCATGTATCCAAGTTCATACATGTAGTATGGGCTCATTTTATCTATACCTAAAACCAGGCTGTCTGATTTTAAGTCTATTTTAAAAAACATCATACTACAATTACTGCTGAACTTTTAAAAATCATTTCATCAGGTCCCCCTTGTTTAAGCACCAAAATGTTACTAAGACCATGTTTTCATCTATTATTCCAGCCCAGCAACCTGAGTCCTTTACAGAAACTTACCATAATTCATAATTTTTTTGAGCAAAGAACCTACTATGATCCATATTTTTTCATTTTTGCTTTTGGGCCTTGCCCTCCAGCAACTCATTTTCTGTGATACTGGTTCTCAAGCCGTAATTAAAACATAAAGATCAAGAACAGATGTCTGCCTGCTCTCTGGAGCTTCCACAAACTATGTAGTGTAGAGTTTGGCATTATGGATTTTATGCTAAAGAGAAACAAAATACAAGAATTAACTGTTGAACAAACCCACATACCAATGCTAAAGACATAAGAAAGTATTTAAAGGAAAGTGGACCAAAGCTCGTGGTGGTTCTTTGAATGTACCATTAACTCAGGGACAGCAAAATGAATCTATTTGTTTTCAACGGCTCCGTGACTTGATGGTATAGACCAAAAAAAAAAAAAAAAACCTATGTTCTTGCTGATTCACCTTGAGTGAGAGATATAACCATTTGAGGGGTTGCCGTTTTGCCATACGTTAACTGCCAAAAATGATAGTTCATACTGCAAAGGGGTGCAGGAGCTGAGGGCAGAGGTGTTCTTTCCCTTCTAAGGCTGCTTAATTAGTTGAAGCATAGATGCCACTAAGGAACTCTGTGTATCAATTTCTTTTGAGATGCTAGTGAACCTGAACTGTGGAGGAAATGAAAAGGAAGTGAATGGGTTAAAGACAGTTTTCCAGCAGAGTATATGTGAGGACTGAACATCCCAAGTGTGGCTGCTCTATTTCAAACTCTTACACTTTTACACAGAATGTACAAGTACCATAGGAATTACATGTACCTAAATCTGAACAAATTTTGCTCTTTTTCCAATATCCCCTCTCTAAAGCAGGAACCTTATCCGGAGTTAAAATCTGGTGTTTGTTAGCTGGGCAGTCTTCAGCAGTTTACTTAGCCTCTCTATGCCTCTCTTCAAATGTTAAAAAAAAAAAAAGTGGGGGTGGGGGGAGTAGGAAGGGAATAACTATAGTATATAAACCATAAATTGTTTCAGGGATTAAATGAGATAATGAAACTTAAACGTCCTGGACAATGGTCAAGAATCCAAAGTATGTTGATTTTCCTTATAAGTATATGGTTGAAAAAAATATGCAAATATTTACATAATTATAATTATTTACATAATTGTTCATCTAATTATACCTAGCATGCGGGAACCCATCAGCATTTATTTTCATAAATGCCACTAGCCATATGTTTTCACATAGGCGTTAAAGTAGTTTCACATACACTCCAGCATTTGATCTACACATTAAGCATCTCGGGAGTCTTAGGTGGGTAGGTGGGCTCCAGCTCACATGGGGCAGAGCTGGGACCTGGGTTCTGGGTAACACTTCTGCTCTCCTGCCAGGCTCCTTTCCTCTGTGTGTGTTGGCTCTAAATGGAGAGACACTTCTGCTAAGTTAGAGTTAAGAACATTTTGCTCTTGGGTGTGAAAGCGATGTGCCACTGAGTCAAGGTTTGTGTGTGTGCAACTTGGAGACATTATCCCAAGAAGAAAGATTTACTGCAGGCACCATAGTCTAGAGGTTTTTTAACCTTTCCTGGGTCCCAAATCCCTTTGAAAATTGGATAAAGTTATCCTCCTTTACACGTGCTTTTACACTTACCCCCAAAATTGTATGCATAAATTTTGTGGTTTTCACAGATCCTCTAAAATCCATCTAGAGATCCTTAATGAGGCCACATAGCAGGTTTAAGAATCTCTACACAGATTAGCATTTAATTTAAATACAACAAAGAAAGCCAGCACTCGCTTTTATATTCCCCTTAAGACCTTTAGTTTTTCAGTCCTCCAGTTTCTATCCGCCCCCCCCACACACCTTTTTTTTTCACCTGGATTTTATCTAAAGCTGGGGAAATAAAACCAGACTATCCAAACTCTTCAGGTTCTAGCTAAAGAACTAGTCAGGAGTGGCACAGAACATTTTGGTGCAAACTGAAGACATACTTACCTATTACTGACACCCTAATGTGTAGGAAGCAAAGGAGGAACAAAAGGATTCAGAATGAAAATCGGACTTCTGAGGCAAAGGCTTCAAAAGCCAGCCTGCCATCCCTTTGTACTGGGTAACAGAGTTACCTTGCTGTTTCATTTTTAACTCCTTCAGGGAAGGCTGGGGCCCCCTAGGTTGTTTGGCAATGACCCACTGCTCACCAAAGATTATCTGAAGCCTCTTCCAGCAACCTCACACCTGCTGCTGGCCTTCTCCATGCCAGGTCCTTGCTCCTCCTCTTCCTAACCTTATAAATCTCGCCTCCCCAGTGTTACATAAATTTGCAGGTACCGCTGCTGGGCTTGGCAAGTAGAAATAGCAGATCCCTTGAGCCCAGACACCTGGGGAAACAAACTCTTTTCCTTACCTGATGGGAAAACCCAGACTCTGCTGCTTGAACAACCTGTCATAAGATGGAACCGATAGTGGAGGGGGCGGCTAGCTTAACATTTACTATCCAGATTTAATTTTTTGCGAGTATAATCCGGACTCGGGTACCCTGTGCCCCAACAAATCTAAGGGCGGGGCCGGCGCACGGGGAACTGCAGGCAGGAGGGGCAAAATTGTCTCAGGAACCGCGTTTAGGACCTACCTTCCTACCTACCTTCCTCCTTCCCTTCCCTCCTTCTTCCCCCCTTCCCTTCTTTCCTCCCTCTCTCCTTCTGCAGGAATGACCCAGAGTCTCCAAGACACGGGGGACGACGTCTCGGGACGTCGACGTCGTCTCGGGAGCCTCTCGCGCGGCTGGATGGAGGTTCCGTGCGGGCGGCTCACCCCTTGGCCCGCGCTTTCGCTGTTTATTCAAGTGTGGGTCAGATTAGCCACCTGGGGCACAAATCCTGCAAAACGAGTCTGAGAGCGGGGCGAGCTCTTGCAGGTAGGAAGGTGTAGCCGCCGAGCTAAAAATAACGCGGGCCGGGCGGTGCGGGGAGCTGGGTGGCCTCCACCCTCGCTGGGCCGACACCCCGGGACGCCTGCTGGGGCGTCCCTGCCGGCGCCCCCCGCAGCCTCCCGAGCCTGGGACGCGCGCCGAGGTCCTCAGGGTGGCAGCCCAAGCCGGCGCTTGCTGTAAGTGTGCGAGGGAAGAGGAGCCGGAGCTAGGTGCCCGCAGCCGGCCGGAGAGGAGCGGAGAAGCGCCGGGGCTGGCTCGGCACTGCCGGCTTCCGCACCCCCTCCTCCGGCAGCAGGAGGTGAGAGTCGGGATCCCCGTTGCTCCGCACAGGCGGCCCGGCCCCTTCCCGCAGTTTACCCTCTCAGCAGCCTTCTCCGATGTCTCTGACTCCTTGAATTTGAGTTTGTGTCATCTCTGAGCCTGGCCCTGGGGACACAAGGGCCCGAAAAGGGCCCAGCCTCGCTCACAGGCACTTCAGACGTATCTCTGTGTCTGAGCTGGGACTCGGCTTTGGCGAGGGGTCAAGAGAGGCGCTCCTTCGGAACCCCATTTTCTCTATTACTTTCCCGTCCCCAGCCCAATCCCCCAAGCCGGGGGCTCCCAGAATCTGGGTACGGACCCTATTTCTTTCTCTGAAGATGTTACCTCTCCTTTGGACTTAGTGCATTTTTATCCTATGAAATAAGCATCTGGGGTCCCTGATTCCCCCCATCCCCACCCCCACCCCCGAGACTGATGCTTTGCAATGCCCAGTCCGAGCCTCTCAGCCAGAGACGCGAAGGAGGGGAAGAGCTGTACAAGGTGCAGATGCCTCCAGGAGCTTCTCTTCTGGCCCAATTGTTCCTGCCCTCCTCAGCTTGAGAAAAATGTAGGGGGCAGCAGCACCTTGCCCTCTACCTTGGGTTGCATTGGTGCCCAGAGACCAGGCCTTGGTTGGTGCAACTGCTTTTCTTTGGGAGGCCCCAGAGTGGATTCCCTGAAGCCATTGGTGGGTTTCATCACTGCTGTGGCCACCGGGACTACAGATTGTGCTTCTAGCTTTGCCCTGTGCAACCCCTTGGTTATCTGAGGAGCCTAGAAACATTGTCTCTTGCTGGTAGGCTTCAAATGGTAGTCAAAGAAAATAACTGTAAAAAAGTCATTTCAAAAGAATATTTTTCATAAATTCTTACTGAAATACAACACAAATAGAAAACTGCACAAATCTCATGTATACAACCTGATGAGTTTTCACAAAGTGAACATCAACAAGCATTTTAAAGTGTTTGTTACATCTATGTGTAATCCCTGAGGGGATTACAAATAATATACTTTTATTCTTGAAGAGGAACACCCCTCCCCAAGGACCTTGATATATTTAAACTATTTGTAAAAACATCCAAGTTTTATTTATACCATAACAATTTCTTGGATCACATACCCGTTGGGCAAAACTTTCCTTGCAAAAGACTAGATAGAAAGCTGTTAGCATGAAGTGAAGGGAGACGGTTAGATGGTATTGCCCAGGTGACATCTGGTTGGGGAACTACAGCAACTCATTTGGTACAGCCTGATGTCCATATAGGACTCTGTCTCTGCCTCCAAAACTCATCCCACAGTGACACTGCATTGTATCCAGGTCACACTGTTCATGCACAACAGGGAAAGAGAAAGAGAAGGGTGTGTGCGCTGAGAATGAAGACATTCCAAGGTTGTAACCTTCTTGCTACATTCCATAGTAATTTATTTCCAAACAGCATCCCTGCCGTAGAATCAGGTGAGTGCAGCTGACCATTTTTTAGCAAAGGAAGCCTGAAACAGGGAGAAGCCAAATATCCTGCAGTGTGTACCAATCCCATCCTCTTTGTCATAACCCTTCTTTGCAAAGGGAGGAATTTCAATATCCATGCCCTGTCTGCCATCCACATGTTAAACATGTTAAGACATAAAAGCAGTCTTTTCATCTGATCTCTCTGGAGTCTTCGTTAGAGTTCTCTGTCCATTTTTGGTCTGTTTTGAAGGATTAAAAAAAATATATCCCAGAAAGTAGCAAGAGAACAATGTAAGGTATAAGGAACTGAAGTAGTAGTCCATTTTGTTTTATTCATGAGAAAATATTAGAATCCAATATTATTTATCTTTGAGTGAGGTATTTCAAGGGTCGACAACAGTCTCAAATATTTGGAGAAGGAAAACTTTGCAATCAGGTTTATATTTCTTCTGCAGAGCAGAGAAAAGGAAATGGGTTTACATTTTAGCAAGAGGTATAGAGAAAAATTGTTAGAAGTGAGAGGTGTTAGGGACCAGAAATATCGGAGATGGAAAATGCTTTGGCTGTGTCATCTAGTCTATTATTTCCTTGCTCCCAGTGGTTATGAATGTCTACTTTGACAGGTATTAGTTATCTTGGCAGATATGTGTTCCTTGGTCAGATCTGTACAGATAAATCATAATGAATGTTAACTCAATGAATGCAGATTCACATAAACAGGCTTTATTCAGTCAATGCCTGAGATATGTGCAGTACCAATGATTACAAAATCAATGTGAGATATAGCCCTTTCCTTTAAAAAGTTTATCACTAACTGTAAATAAAACTCAATACCACCTTTGCAAAATAATAATAGCTAATATTGAGCACTTATGTACCTGCCATTTTATTACATTAACTCATTTAATGCATATAAGAACATTATGAAATAGAAATTGTTATTCTCAGATTATAAATGAGGAAACCAAGACTCTGGAGGTTTAAGCCATTTGACCACGCTTTTAACTAATAGACAGTATATTGTTCCTTGATCTTGGGGCCTGAGAAAGACCTATGAGGAATCTGGTCCATCCTCATATTTTACAATGAGGAAACAGACCCAGCAGAGGTAAGCAGCCTCTTACTCAAGATCACAGCCTTTTCCCGGGTAAGGTCACATAAGTCTTGCCCTAAGGTGGGCTATGTAATAAGAGCAGGAGGAGATAAGCTAATGGGTCTTGATTTTGTTCTGTCTTCCAAGGACCAGGAAGATACCCTGAAATTCTCTGTAACAGCAAGCTGCAAGGATGGAGCTGCAGCTGGTGTCCTGGCCTTGGGAAAGCCTCCAGGGCAAGCCATGTTTAGTCAGAAACTATGGCCATGGGTTTCCAGCCCTCTGCAGGCCCAGCTCTCAGCATGCGGAGCTGAAGACAAACTGAGCTGATTTGAGTTTTGGGGCCACCACCTACTAGCTTTGTGACCTTGAGCAACTTACACAACCTGTCTAAATTTCAGATTCTCATCTGTAGAGCTGAAATTTTATGAGGGTTGTCATGAGGTCTAGACAGCAAATATGAGACAAATGGTAGATATTAATAAGAGAAAAGCAAATGCCTTCAGAGATCCCTTATAATTCCAATTCCAATTTGTCTGTCTTACTGCTTCTCAAAAGTCAGCAATGATCCTGGGAATTTCTTCCAAGTACCCCTCCATAGCTTCAACAGACAATCGGCAAAGAAGGTTTGAAGACCTGATGTGGTTTTTAATCAAGGACCTGAAGCAAGGACTACTACACCTATAGGATTAAAAATATTTTCACTTGCAAAAGCCTATTAGGTGTGTTTGGAGGTAGTAATGCTATAATTACCGCATTTAACAGTTTATAGAGCACAAGCCAAGCATATTCCTTGCCTGTTTAATAATGTCTAGGTGTCAGCCTTTCAGTGGCATCAGCACTGAAAATATAAGGGAAATGACTTTTAAAACAGTAGTTCTCAAACTTTAGTGTACTCAGAATCATCAGGGAACCTTGTGAAATATGTAGATTTCTGGATCCAGATCTCAGGCAGCCAGGCCAGGAAATCTGCATTCTTATCAGCACCTGCAGCCTTGTTCTGAAGCTTTTGGTCCCCAGAACATACACTGAGAAAGGCTGTTCTAAGGGCTCACTGTCCAACTACTCTTTCCTGATGCTCTCCAGGGAATGCCCAACAAACGAATGCCCTTTATTCTGCAGTAGCAGCAGAGGAGCAGTAGTTGCTCTTGAATGGTGATGGATTTCTCCCCCTAATCTGTATGCTTTAAGGGTACAGTTTCATTTGATCCATCCATATTATGTTCTACAAAAACATCAAGATTCTCAGGTAAACTTGAGATGGTGAAAAGACTGGATTGATTGCCCTCACCACCCTAATCTCTAGGCTGTGATCGATTTAGCTCTCTAACCAACAAGTGATTTGTTCTTTGCCATGAGAGACAGGAAAAAACAACAACAACAAAAGCAAACAAACAAACAGAAACAAAAAGAGGAGTAAAGGGAGTGGATAATGATGGTTTGCACCCAGCTGAAATGTGGGCTAGAAATAAAGCTGTCCCAGGAGAGCTGAAGCTGCGTTCTCTCAACACACATCTAAAGATTCATATCAGGGTCTCAACCAGGTATGTCAGGTGGCTTAATTAGAAACTCCTGTACTGTGAGTTTCACAGACACGTGGGTGGCCCAATGGCCACTTTAGTATCTGGGCTTCAGCAAAATGAGATAATAGCTATCATCCAAAAACATTTGGGTTTTAAAAAAAGAAAAAAACCCCCATTATCTGGTGCTATAAAATGAAATGAAATAAAGCCCTGCTTTTAAGCACAGCATATCACTGTTGCTTTCGAGTTTAAATATTAAGGAACACATTTTGTTAATGATTAAAACAGTAGTGATTGATTTAGGGGGCTTGGTAAACATTTAATCTGTCCTTATTCCTTACTGAAGGAGCACACTGCTTAGTGCCCTAGGATGGACATTAGGTAATGATTGAATGGAGTTTTAATTTTGTGTTACTATTAATAGTTAATGTAATTTTGATTATGTTGGAAGCTGGAGGTATATTGTCAGTCATCCTTTCAGGGTGGTGGTATCTGCCCTGTCCTGCTTAATCAGAGGTTCTTAGAGGAGGTGGGCTCAGCAGTGATTTAAATGAAAGAAGGTTGATGTTTAATATAATAAACTTTCAATTAAACATTTAAATCATTTTCAAATTGAAAAGGGTCATGGAAATTATCTGGCCTAATTCTTTCATTATGCAGATGAGAAAACTGAGACCCACGAGAATTAAAGGACTTGCCCAAAGCCATTCAGCTTGTCTCCCTTGTTTGATGTATTATTAGGCTAAAAGACTTCACAGGCCTAACTTGGAAAAGATGGCAGGAGACCTTGGCTCTGCTCTCACAGTTGTTTCTCTGATCGCAAGCACTTCCCACCCTTTGTAACCTGTGTTATAAATATTGGAGGTGTGTGAAGGTAGTTTTTACAGAAGAGCTACCTTGGACCAGTATCTTTTTAAGTGAAGACTTAAACGCCCTGCTTGAGACAGTGAAGTGTAATATCTATCCCAGGGAAAGAAATCCAGCACAGAAAATGCTCCATCCTTTGGTATTTCCCTGGCTACCTGGAGCTCAGGGCAGCGACCCTCAGCCCTGCCCTGCAGCTGAAGTAGCTCAGGACTCAATAGCAGAGGCTGTGATTTACTTCAGGGCTCTGGGCAAGTCCCTTTAACGTGGCTGTCCTTCCCCTTCGGTGTTTGTAAAACAGAGAGATGATGCTGATATCTTCCTCGCTGCTCTGTCAGAGGCACTGTGTGAAATTAGCTCCTGTTTGGGAAGGTTTATAAAGCCATACATTCCCCCTCCCTGCTAATATGATTACTAGCACTTTCTTGTAGGAAAGGCCCAACTCCTCATCTTCTTTCTTCCTTTAAAAACAGACCAAAGGGTATATTGTCTTGTGTCCTTGTGGCCAAAAAGGTTGTTGCTTCTGTGGTTGTTACCTCCTTAGAATGTCGGTTTGCTGATGTTAAGGATTCCTAGGTGCACCACAAAGCAACAACATCAAAAATCAACAACAATAACAAAAATAACTGCCTTGTTGGTTCTTAGAAGTTATGAGTTACAAACAGACTTTTCCAATTATAAAAACGTTGCCCCAGCCTGTCTCCAAGCCTCCTCTGTCCTCAAAAGGGTGAGGTCTGGAGGGGCAGGGGAAACTAGACTGTTTATTAGGGCTGACTTTCTGAGGGTCACCAAGGCTTTCCACAAGAAGCATTTTAAAAAATGCTTTGGAAGGCAAGTCATCATTTTTCAATAGCCAAAGAGGTACCTGGTACCTCTTTTAAGCACACAGCTCTGAGCACAGCCTGTTTCTCAACGTTTGGTAATCCTTTAACAATTTATGGAAGGCCTCCCTTTAAACCCATCCAACAGCTCCTTTCTCCATAACCTGATTTTAAAGGTGTTTCATTATCTCTAATTACTCGGGTAAATGCTGATTACTCAGTGTTTTAATCATCGGTTTGGGCAGTAGCTACTCTAAACTCAAGAGAAGCCCAGACTTCCCTGGGTATTTTTTGGAAGGTACTGCGACTAGTCGATGCATGCATTTTAGTACCTCTGCACGTGGTCCCCAGGTGAGCCCCGAACGCTTCCCGGAGCTTGAGGCAGCGGCGTTCCAGCCTGGGCAGCAGCTGCTGACTCGGGCGCTGCCCGGGTTTCCGGGACCAGGGCCGGCGAGGCGAGGCCCGGCGGCGGGATGGGAGGATGTGGGCGGGGCTCCCATCCCAGAAAGGGAGGCGAGCGAGGGAGGAGGGAAGAAGGGAGGGGCTGCCGGAGAAGAGGAGGAGGAAGGAAAGAAAGAAAGAGAGAGAGAGGGAAAGAGGAGGAAGAAGATGCGGGAGGGCAGAGGAGGAGGGAGGGAGGGAGGAAAGGGGAGCGCAGCTCGGCCCGGAAACTAGGTGAGTTTGGCATCAGAGCCGAGGGACGGGAGCCTGCGACGCCGCTGCAGATCAGGGCTGAGTATCTCGCCTCTCTCCCTGATGGGATTCCCGTCCACGCCGTCTCGAGCCTGCTGCGCCCCAGTCCTCGGCCCTCGCCCAGGTTCACTGCAGCTGTTCAGAGGTCCCCAGGAGCTGCTGCTTGCGAGCCTGCTACTGCAGGGATCTATGGTGAGCAAGGCTACCTGGCGAGGGGCGGGGGTTGGGGGAGAAGGCTGAGGTGCATCCTTGGGGGGAGAAGTAGGGGGCTCTGGATGTGTCGAGGCAAAAGGTGCTCCCTTCCCCCTCCCCGGTGGTGGTGCTAGAGGTAGGGATGCTTGCGCTGAAAGTCACTTCCATATATGCCACTACCTCTACCCAGAGCACTTTCTCCGTCCGGTGGCCCCGGGCGATTTCCACGTTTGGTAGGTTCGGGGCTGGAGAAGAGCGGAGACGAGAAGCCTTTAGTTGGAGGTCGTTGGGAAAGACCGTGGGGTCTTGAGCCGATCACGTCGCTCGTGGACTAGCATTTGCGATTTCCCGGCGGGAAGGGCCAGGAGAGAAAGGGGAGAGGTGGCTCTGAGGTCCGGAGAAAGTGAGGGAACTGAGGGTCGTCGAGGTGGAGAGAGAACACCTAACCAGGGCTAGTTCCGCGGTGGTGAGCGCGGTTCTCCTGCTTCTGGAGCGTGCGCTCCGCGGGAGGGCTGCGTCTAGGGGAGTGTCACTCGACCCGGCCCCCAGCCGGCGAAAGCCCCTGAAAGCTGGCGAACCGCTGCTGCCCAACGCGCCTCCTCCACGAGCTACTCTCGTGGACTTGCAGCATCCAAGGAGCTGCTCCTCTATCATTTCACGGTGTTGGGTCTGTAGGGACGACGGCCGGGATGCTGGCCGCCCCGGAAACGCAGGTTCCCGCGGTGTCCTGTCCTTTGGAGAGTTGCTGGTGAGATGCACGGCGGACGCGTGGCTCTTACTGGCCCTCCCGGCTCAGAGCCGACGGGCAAGTGTCCCGGGATTCGCGGGTCCCTGCGGACCCCTCCCCGCTGAAGCTGCGCCCGCGACCTTAAAGGCTTTCCGGGCACCATTTGGTGAATGGTTTGTGAGGATAGCGGTTTGTGAGGATCGCGTTTTGTGGTCCTGAAGGCTTTGTGAGACGTTCAACCCCCCAGACACTGACTTGGTAAACTGAGGCCACCTCTGAACAAACTTTGGCGTTGGGCGAAAACTCGGGCAAGGAAGTAAAGGACGAGTTGCATCCCCGCCCCTCAAGAAAGAGTTCTGGAGACGAAAGTGCTTTTCGGCTTTTATCTTTTTAATTAAGAAAACTGGGGGAGAAAAATGTGATTAGAGACGAATCCTTCTGAATCCGAAGTTGAAACACAAGCCGCTCTTCCCCCGGCCTCTGGGTTTTAGCGCAGCGCGCGCTCCCGCCGCACCCTGGGAGATTCCTAGGGTCAGAGGATTGTCGGCGGACTGCGGGCGCCCGCGCCTCCCGCTGTCCCTTCGCCCGCGGGGACCGACCCTTCTCCGTGTGCTTTTGCCATTTCTGGACTCCTCCCACGGGGCATCTTGAAGGTTCTAGGCGTCTCAATAAAACTCTTTGCTCTTCCCAACCCTTTCGCAGTCAGCCCCAGCGGTGGCGCGGGAGCGGGAAAACCTAAAGCCGCTCAAAAAGCGGCGCGGCTCTCGCCGGGCGTGGACCGTCGCGCAGGGGCGCCCGCGGCCTCCACACCCGGGCTAGCGCGGTGTCGGGCGGCGCCGGGCAGCCGCGGCCGGGAGGAGGGTTGAGCGCTTTGTCCTTTACTCCTCTTCCTCCAAGCCTTCCCGAGAGTGCCCCCAAGAAGAAAACCAAGTTTGTGGGGGAGAGTGAGGTCGGCAACCTGAGCCCTCGAGCTCTGACGCGACCCAAGGCAGGAACTGGGAACAGCCTCAGGAAAGGGCGGCCGGGTGCCGTGCGCTTTGCAGAGGGAGCCGTGGGACTCGGGACCCCGGGGCAGGCCGGGCTGACTCCGAGTTGCGTGGGTCAGGTTTTTGAAAAGGCCCCCGTGCTGAGCGACCCACGCGTGCAGCATCTTCGGTTAGGACACCGCAGTAATTCCTTGAGCTGTAGGCTGGTAAAATTCTTGAAGAAATATTTGCTGCGACTCTGCAGCTGGTGCAAAGGAGGAAGGGGGTGGGGGAGGAAGTGGCGGGGGAGGAGTAGTAGTTTAAAAAAGACAAGCTGGGGAGAGAGAGAGAGTAAGAGAGAGACGCAGACGCAGAGGTCGAGCGCAGGCCGAAAGCTGTTCACGGTTTTCTCGACTCCTGGGAATGCGGTGGGATTTCCTTTCTGCGCCGGGTCGGGAGTTGTAAAACCTCCGCGACATTGAGACCTGAAAAATGCGATGCGCCCTTTCTGAGGAGACGCCTCTTTTCGCGTCTGCCCTGAGCTTTGCGCTTCGGCGTCCGCCCCTCTGCCTTGAATGGCCCACCGACCACTTTCTTCGGAGATTTGCTTTGCTTGGCGAGGGATCGCCGAGGTGCGGAGTTTCTCTCCGTAAAGGAACTGGAGGAAAGAGCCTAGCGGCGGCTCCCTCGCCACTTTCCCACACCGATTACCGCCTAAATGTCTCCCGCTCCGGCCCCGCGTGACAGGGTCCGCAGCTTTTGGCTGGGAGCTAAAGTGGCTGCCCACTTCTTCTGAACATTCGCAAGCGTTCGCCAGGGGGTGACTAGCTGTCACTGGGAGCAATATTTGGCCTCTCGGAGACCCTGGGGAGGAAGTGGGGTGCGCGCGGCGCGTGTGTGTCTGTGTGTCCCTCAGCACTTTCCTTTTTAAATGACTCGGTGGTGGCTTTCAGCGGCTGAGACTCCGCTGCCCCCAATCCCGGCCCCACTTGAGCTGGGTTCGGGCTGAAAGGCGCAGCCCTTACGGTGCCCCCCAGATCCTCGGCTTCAGGCCGCTGGCGCGAGGGCCCAGCCCGACGCACCGAAGGCTACAGGTAGAGGCGAGGACCACGTCCTCCGCGCCGTGCACCCGGGGACCGGCCGAGGGCTCCGCAGAGCGCCACCCGGAGCTCCTCCCGGACCGCTTGAGGTTTGGGGCTGCTGGCGCGGAGGCTGGCTTCTCCAGGAGGGGGCGGGGCCCGGGGCGGGCGGGGATTTGGGGGGGGTGGGGAGACGGGGGCGGGCGCGCGGGCCCTTTCACAGCCCGCCTCGGGGAGGGCGGGCTCCTCCGTGCGTGGGGCGGGGCCTCTGCGCTCACGTGACGCCTAGGGGCTGGAAGAAAAACAGAGTCTGTCTGCGCCAGAGTCTCATTATATTCAAATATTCATTTTAGGAGCCATTCCGTAGTGCCATCCAGAGCAACGCACTGCCGCAGCTCCTCTGAGCATTTCCAGCAAGTTGTTCAAGATTGGCTGTCAAGAATCATGGACTGTTATTATATGCCTTGTTTTCTGTCAGTGAGTAGACACCTCTTCCTTCCCTCCTCCCGGGAATTCACTCTGCCCTCCCCACCCGTGCTCGCCTTGTGTCCCTCCCGTCGGACCTTCCTTCCACACTCTGCTTTCTGGCAGCGCTGTCGCTTTCTTCTAGGCCGGGCAGCCGCTGCGGTCCGAGCCCGCCGGTTCTATTTAAAGTGCTCCTTGCTCCCACTCGCTCTCTCTGAGCCGTGCGTTGCAAGAAAGGGGAGCGAGAGGGGGCTAAAGAGATGGAAGGTCCTCAGCCGGGGGGGGGGGCTAAGGGCCCCCCCTCCCCACATAACTGGAGAGCACCAAGTGCCCCTGTGGCGAGTTCGTAGCTGCTTGTCAAAACTCACAGAGGTCGCTCTTGGACTCATCCCCTCCCACACACCCTTCCCCGGGAGTGAGTGAGAGGGCGCGATCAGATGCTTCTTGCTGGGCATTTCAAACTCATCAGCCACAGTAAAATAAACCCTCCAGCCATTCGGTCCGCTCCCAGACCCTTCCTCCCCCGTGCCTTCACCCTGCTCCTGCTTCTCTGCTTTCCCTCCCTCCTGCTCCGAACCAGCTGGAAGTGGTGGAAGTCGGGCTCTGGCTCGGAGGGCGGAGGAAGAAGGGGGGTGGAGGGAGACGGGGAGAGAGGCTGAAGGTCTGAAGTGGAGAGGAGAGCGATGGCATTTTAATTCTCCCTCCCCCACCCTTCTTTACCTTCTCAATGTTAACTGTTTATCCTTGAAGAAGCCAAGCTGAGATCATGGCTCAGATAGCAGTTGGGACAAAAAAAGATTAACAGGATGGAGGCTATCTGATTTGGGGTTATTTGACTGTAAACAAGTTAGACCAAGTAATTACAGGGCAATTCCTACTTTCAGGCCGTGCATGGCTGCAGCTGGTGGTGAGGGGTGTGTGTGAGGGCGAAGACACAAACTTGATCTTTCTGACCTGTTTTACATCTTGACCCTCTAGCTCTAGCCCTATGTGCGTATGCAGAGACATCTCTATTTCTCTCTAGTTATCGGTGTTTATTTATTCTTTAACCTTCCACCTCCTCCCCCTCCCCAGAGACACCATGATTCCTGGTAACCGAATGCTGATGGTCGTTTTATTATGCCAAGTCCTGCTAGGAGGCGCGAGCCATGCTAGTTTGATACCTGAGACGGGGAAGAAAAAAGTCGCCGAGATTCAGGGCCACGCGGGAGGACGCCGCTCAGGGCAGAGTCATGAGCTCCTTCGGGACTTCGAGGCCACACTTCTGCAGATGTTCGGGCTGCGCCGCCGCCCGCAGCCTAGCAAGAGCGCGGTCGTCCCGGATTACATGCGGGATCTTTACCGGCTTCAGTCTGGGGAGGAGGAGGAGGAGCAGATCCACAGCATCGGTCTGGAGTATCCTGAGCGCCCCGCCAGTCGGGCCAACACCGTGAGGAGCTTCCACCACGAAGGTCAGTCCCTGCCCGGAGTCTGGGCTGGGGAGAGCTAGTAGGGCTGCCTGGTGGGACAGTGGAAGCTCTGGGGGAGAGGGGTTCAGGTTACCTCAGAGCCCCAAATCCAGGAGGCTGGGGAACAGAGCTGCTTACTTTCTGGAGTGTTCAGAGTTGTGGCTGAATTTATTTTTTGGAGACAGAAGGGAGGGGTTGGGGAGAAGGGGAATGACACCACTCAGACGTGGGCTAGCCCCAGCCGTGTGTTTTTGCTATATCAAAGCCTTTTATGCCAAGGTTTCTGCCTTTTTTTTTCCCTGTTTTTCAAAGCACCTACTGAATTTAATATTACAGCTGTGTGTTTGTCAGGTTTATTCAATAGGGGCCTTGTAATCCGATCTGAATGTTTCCTAGCGGATGTTTCTTTTCCAAAGTAAATCTGAGTTATTAATCCACCAGCATCATTACTGTGTTGGAATTTATTTTCCTCTCTGTAACATGATCAACAAGGCATGCTCTGTGCTTCCAAGATCGCTGGGGAAATGTTTGGTAACATACTCGAAAGTGGAAGAGGCAGAAGGTGGTTGTGTGCATGTTCCCTCCTGCCTCTGCTCTGTTGGCCCCTCTTTTTCTTTACAACCACTTGTAAAGCAAACTGTGTACACAAAGCCAAGAGGGCTTTAAAAGGGAAGTCTGATGGTGGTGGAGTAAGGCGTTAACACATGGAAATTATTAGACGTATAAAGGAGATTGGGAGATTCTGTCTTTGGTGCTTGCTGAATGCTAGCTAGGCTTCGCTGGTTTGCTAGCTGCGCCATTTATCTGCTCCTTCAGATTAAACGGCATGCTTGTTTCCCCCAAATAGGCTTCCACTGTATAAGCAGAGTTCATCACTCATCGCCCAACTCTTAGCTATTTCTTGATTTTTCAGCATCTCAGATAGCTCATGTGCTTCTTTTTTTTTTTTTCTTTTCCCTTTTTCTTTTCCTCCCTGACTGTGCCTAGAACATCTGGAGAACATCCCAGGGACCAGCGAAAACTCTGCTTTTCGTTTCCTCTTTAACCTCAGCAGCATCCCAGAGAACGAGGTGATCTCGTCCGCAGAGCTTCGACTCTTCCGGGAGCAGGTGGACCAGGGCCCTGACTGGGAGCAGGGCTTTCATCGTATAAACATTTATGAGGTTATGAAGCCCCCGGCAGAAGTGGTGCCCGGGCACCTCATCACACGACTACTGGACACGAGACTGGTCCACCACAATGTGACGCGGTGGGAAACTTTTGATGTGAGCCCTGCAGTCCTTCGCTGGACCCGGGAGAAGCAGCCCAATTATGGGCTGGCCATTGAGGTGACCCACCTCCATCAGACACGGACCCTCCAGGGCCAGCACGTCAGGATTAGCCGATCGTTACCTCAAGGGAGTGGGGATTGGGCCCAGCTCCGGCCCCTCCTGGTCACCTTTGGCCATGATGGCCGGGGACATGCCTTGACCCGACGCCGGAGGGCCAAGCGTAGCCCCAAGCATCACCCACAGAGGGCCCGGAAGAAGAATAAGAACTGCCGGCGCCACTCGCTCTATGTGGACTTCAGCGATGTGGGCTGGAATGACTGGATTGTGGCCCCACCAGGCTACCAGGCCTTCTACTGCCACGGGGACTGCCCCTTTCCACTGGCCGACCACCTCAACTCAACCAACCATGCCATTGTGCAGACCCTGGTCAACTCTGTCAATTCCAGTATCCCCAAAGCCTGTTGTGTTCCCACCGAACTGAGCGCCATCTCCATGCTGTACTTGGATGAGTATGACAAGGTGGTACTGAAAAATTATCAGGAGATGGTGGTAGAGGGATGTGGGTGCCGCTGAGATCAGGCCTTCCTTGGGGACACACACACACACACACACACACACACACACACACACACACACGTCCTATCCACTACTCACCCACACACTACACAGACTGCTTCCTTATAGCTGGACTTTTATCTTAAAAAAAAAAAAAAAAAAAAAAAAAGAAAGGAAAAAAAAATCTAAACATTCACCTTGACCTTATTTATGACTTTATGTGCAAATGTTTTGACCATATTGATCATATATTTTGACAAAATATATTTATAACTACATATTAAAAGAAAAAAATAAAATGAGTCATTATTTTAAAGGTAAAACTATGTTCTTTTTCTCTTAAATCCTTTCTCTCCCTTCACCCCATCTCTTTTGGATGAGATTATTTTCTGTTAAGGGTGGGGCTGGGGGCACTGTGGAAGTCAGAGTGTGGTAACTGGAGGTGGTTAAGTTGGAAAGACAGGAAGTAAACTGATGGTGGAGGATGGTAATTGCCAGGATGAATTGTTTTCCATTTCTATTTAATGTTAACAAGGACAAGGACGTGGCATCCTCTCCCATCTGGATGACACATGCCTTGGAGAAACAGTGGGATGAAAGGAGTAGGCCAGATTAAAGACTCGGTTTGGGGCTCTTTGTACATCCTCTGTTTTTGCTCACCTGTTAGAGGTGTGTCCCAGCAAAGTGTGATGGGTAAGAGTCTCAACTCTAGGGAAATGCTTCCCACCTCTGCTTTTATGATACCCAGGGTATCTCCAGTTATTACAGGCACCAATGTTGTATTTTCAAACCAAAACTAATTTGCACACTCACATATTGACGTGTGTGTGTGTTTTAAGCATGAGTTTTTTGAGGTTTTTTTCTTTTTTTTTTCTGAGAAGTGGGTTTTATCCAATAAAATAAATAATCTGCCTTACTTTCAAAAAGTTTGGTGACCACTATTTTGATATACCACATGGTAGAAATTCTCCAGTGTTTCTGGACTTTTCCCCCTTGTCTCCTATTCCCCAGATGAAGGCTTTCATTGAATTCAAAATTCCAAGAGATTGAGCTGTGTTGGGGGGTGGGAATGACGTCAGATACTGAAGGGTCAGCATTTCCAAGTGGGCACTGTGAAAGCATCCCCCTGTATAGAGTCTCTCGAGTCAAATACCAACTCTCCTTGCATCTCTGTGCCACTCCTCCCCCCTTCCCTGGAGCTGGGCAGAAAGTGATACACCTGGTGGATGTGACGTTCTGAGCCAGGGTTTCTCCGTGGACAAAGCTCAGTTTTTGACCAAACTAAAAACGGAAAATGCTAACGTGCTTGAGCAGTCTCCCTCAGTTCAGGGCTGCCAGTGAGGCAGAGAAATGGATTTCTGGAAGGACACGGATATAGGGGCTCAGAGGACCAGAGGAGAGACCTTTGCTTTTTTTTTGCCACCAGCAAGTAAATGACGCCCTGGAAGTTTAGCTTGCGTGGGCTCATTTCTTGTGTGTGCTTTTCTTCTGCATGGGCTTGGATGGGTTTGGGGCAAAAGCAGTGTCTTCGTGTAGTCTGTGGGATGAGCTGTTAGGAGTGCATTCTTTTCATGAGGAGGTAGGGTTGAGTGGCAGAGGTGGTGGCCGTAGTGGTGCTGAGTGTGCCCCAGCATTCATGTACACACACTCTTCCATGTGCCCTTGGGGGTGGGGTAGGTGAAGCAGGACTCATTTTTGTTTTTAATTGCTGAAGTCCTACAATCCTCTGAAAGGAGCAGCTTAGTTGGAAACCAATAAAAATAGAAGTGGAGCAGTTGCCAAAGCCCCAGCTCCCTGGAGAGCACAGGTGGAGAGAGGAGATCAGAGCCCCAGGCAAAGGCAGCAAGACTCCACAGTTCCTCCAAAACTCCCTGCAAAGAGGGTTACTTCCCCCCTCCCCTAGCCCCCCAGGTCGCTGCCCCTTTGATTAATGGTAAGGAGGTCGAATAAATCATTTAGGGGAAGCCCATTAAGGGTTCCTCTCAGGCAGCCTCGTTTTGTTTTGCCCGATTTCCAGCAACTTTTTCTGAAATGTCCGTGTCATTGAAGAGGAACCCGCAGATCTCTAGCACTTGGACAAATCATCCGAGGGCAAATCCTGAGCCCAGTGGCTGCCTGGCTCAGGTCACTTTCTAGCAACCAGCCTCCCCCGAACCTCCCCCCCTCCTTCTACTGGCTTATTTTCAGGAATGGATAATGTTGTTTATTTGTTCAGCCAAATATTTGGTCTGGGGAATTTACCGTGAAATTCTGTGAATTGCATATACCTAGTTAACAAAATAGTCCTAATGCCACAAATGTTAGCATGAAAAGCAACGAGCTATGGCCAGATTTAACTCTTTGAATTCTGTTTGAAGGCATAGTCCTGAGGTTCAGGAAGATAAGGAATTAAGTGTATGTGATGATCTAATTTAGGTTTCAGTATTTTAGATTTTGGACTAATGCTCGACTTGAGTACCTTATGCAAGTTGTAGGGTGATTCTTGTTGCTTTTGGATCAAGTCTGCCCCCATCCCAGTGTGGTTTTTTTTTTTTAATTTTTATTTTTTGCCCAGAGTAATGTTCCCATTACTTAAATAAAGATGGGGAGGGAGAATCACTCTTGAGGAATTCAACAAAGTCGTAACCACATCAGAGGAGCTGCTCAGTCAATCCCTGCCCAACCCTTAAACTGGAACCGGCTTCCTAGGAGCTTAAGAAAAAAAAGCTACGGGGCGGGGGGGGGGGCGGTTTGTGGCCCCGGAACGCATCACACATTCCCCGACTTTCGTTGCATAATTCTCTCTGAACCTGCCAGGTGACCTGCTGACTTTGTTTTCTGTCTTGACCGTGCTTCATTCCACCACCCCCTTGCCGCCGGGCAGCGCCACACTGAGAGGGCTCAGGGCAGCAGCAGAGCTGGCAGCCCCCGACGATCACCCGGCCTTGGCCGGACGTCAAGGTTCGCGGACAGGCTCCGCCCCCGCCTGCTCCCGGAGCTCTCGGCCCGGCTGCCGCGGGGGCGCCAGGGGGCGTCCTCCCTATCGGGGACCAGAAGGTGCACCTGGAGGCTGCGCGGAGCTGCACTGAGGGCTCCCCCGCCAGATCGCAGAGGGCCCCGGTGCTCAGGGGAAGCCGGATTCGAGTATCGCACGCGTGTCCTAAGGCAAGTCCGCACGGTTCCTGTGAAACGGGGTCAAGCGGCCGCGCAGGGCCGTGGAGTCCGGGGAGAAAGCTCACCTGGGTGGACCCATGTAAGAGGGGTCGAGATCTTGAGGGGTTTTCCTTGGGGGTGGAGAGCAGGAATTGGGGAGCTCACTGTGGGCTCGCATCTTGGACGGACTGAACGGGGTGTGGGCGGGCCGGGAGCAGAGCTGAGGGCGGACGTGCAGACAGGGCTCACGAGCCGCCCTCTGAGCCTCCTTAGGACACAGAGCCCAGTGGGGCTCCAGCTGAACTGCCACCATGCCTGCCCCAACTGTTGGGGGAGGGAGGGGAATAGAGGAGGCCTAGGGGGTGCATGAGTGGAGTTGGCTGATTTCTTTCAGAAATGAGATGCCAAGCCCGTAATACCTGACAGCACCTCAGCTGACCTACTCTGGGCCTCTGGACCAGGGGGAGTCACAGTGCTGCTACCGTCACCGGCCACTCAAAGGCCGGAGCTCAGGTGTTACTATTACAAGGGGAATCTAGGAGAGTAAAGCTTCAGGCCTATATCTCCAAACTGTTTGTCCTTAATGACACTTTTGCTTCAACACAGAGCAAATTGTATAACATATACACACTCTCTTTTTATTTTTTTGGTTTTTTTTTTTGTGTGTGTGTGTGTGTGTGTGGTACATGGGCCTCTCACTGCTGTGGCCTCTCCCATTGCGGAGCACAGGCTCCAGACGCGCAGGCTCAGCGGCCATGGCTCACGGGCCCAGCCGCTCTGCGGCATGTGGGATCTTCCCGGACCAGGACACGAATCCGCGTCGCCTGCATCGGCAAGCGGACTCTCAACCACTGCGCCACCAGGGAAGCCCAAGGTACAAACTTTTTTGTGTGTGTGTGGTACGCGGGCCTCCCACTATTGTGGCCTCTCCCATTGCGGAGCACAGGCTCCAGACGCGCAGGCTCAGCGGCCATGGCTCACGGGCCCAGCCGCTCCGCGGCATGTGGGATCTTCCCGGACCGGGACACGAACCCGCGTCCCCTGCATCGGCAGGCGGACTCTCAACCACTGCGCCACCAGGGAAGCCCTACACACTCTCTTTTTAAAATGAAAAGAATAACGCAAAAACAACCCTGGTGACTTCACATTACCTGAGAATCAGAGGTTGTTAGCATTACCTAGAGGAATTTAGAATAATTGGTGGACTGTCAAATTAGAAATGATGCAGAATTACTTGGGTGAACCATTTGAGAGAGACTAGCACAATTTTGAAAACTTAACTGGAAGTAGGTTGAGTGGTTAGCAATGGGGCCTGGCTGGTATTGCAAGTGTCCCATTTCCCTATGCTTTCAGCACTTAGTGGCAGAATAAATAAACGGGTCAAAACTGCAGTGGTCACTCATGAAGAAAAGTGGCTTGTTTTTAGGAAACATGTTTGATTGCTCTAATATTTTTTAAAAACCACAGGAAATTTTGAAGGATAAAAAATTCAAGGTGTGTAACATTTAGTCAATCCTAGAAAAAGGAATTAGAATATTTTCTCACTGAGGAAGTCATTTGAAATTACTGTTCATAAGTCACCTTACTTAAGGAATTAGCTGAAGCAAGTTCCAATTGTTTCTGCCTTTTCTTTCTTTTCAAAATATTCTCTAAAAACCCTGAATATAAATGCTGTTATGTAGTTCAAAACTTAAGAAAATAGAATACTGTAGGGTTCATTACTATAGCAATGCTTTTTTTCAAAAATGTAAAATTTCAGGAAAAGACAAGATGGAACAATCATTTGCTGAGTTATGGTGCTAATGAGAATTTCTTAAGTCCAGCTTTCCATAGGTTTCAACACATTCCTGAAGAAAAGATCTCATTGATCTCTCAACTTTTTATAACTTGATTTCTAACAAGTATTTAAAAACAAGGACCCCAGCCTAAATCCTTGAACCCCCAAGCCAAGGTGCAAGTAGATTCTAGTTTGCGTAGTTTCATTGTCATTACTTTAGCAACTGTTTTAGTTTTAGTAACTGAAGGCCTGGCCAGCAGATGATTTTCTGAACGATCCAAAGCACACTGATTGAGATTAAAACATTGGACTCTATCATTTACTCCTGAAATTGTTTCTCTGTCCCTCTGGTGTCAGCAACTGACTGAATCCTGTGCAGAGTTGTCCATGATTCAGTTGAGATAATGTATAACTATGTTCATCTCAAGCCTCATGCTAATTTTTTAATCCTTGTCATTTTGTTTTCAAAGCAGTTTGTTATTGAGGTAGGACCCAGGGGAAGATCCCAAAGACATGCACATTGAAAGAGAGAGAGAGAGAGAGAGAGAGAAGGAAAGAAAGAATTTCTAATTGAATTCAATTTACTTTAGTCTTCTATAGATTATTACGAAAAACAATGAAGTGCTCTTTTTCTAGGATAACAACAGGTATAGTTAAGGCTATACCCATTGTTCCTTGAATTAACCTAGGATTACAAAGTAGAAAAAGGTGTATCTTTTGAGAACTTACTTATCAGGCTTCTTTAATTGGTCAAGAGCTATCTAACCCAGACTTAACTTCACCTCCAGAAAGTTCAGACTCAAGTATTTAATGTGCAATTGTAATATCTCATTCCAGGTGCTTAGATGCAACTATCTCTTTCCTCCTCTATTGTTTCTAGTTTTTATTAAAATGAAGTTTAAAAATTTTTTATGAGGTAGCAAATTTACTTATAACCTCTTCATCTTAAAACTATTCATGTTTTTCTGTCATTTTTCATTCTTTGCTCATATACTTACAAATTTTCATAAAGCTTTTATTTTGTATTCCATTTTTCTTAATGTGAGATAAATATTATAACCTTAACATTTAATGTCTCAAATGTATGGTCTACATATATGCTAATGCGGATCACCTTTGTGAAAGCAGGCTGGGTATAAAACTTAGTCATCCTTGGGTAATTTTACTCAGCCTAGTTATAATAGCAGAGCTATGGGCATCACTTCCAAATTTCATTAAAGTTCTTACCGACGTCTGAAGGCTCAACTTAAATGTTGTGCTAAAGTACTAAACAGAATGCTCCTTGTATGTTTTAAGTATCCTGAAAAGTGGGTTACCTGACATCTGGGGCTCAGAAAATTTTATACTGCAGGACTTGTATCCACCTGATGTAGTCATCTTGGGCATATGTTCCTTCAAGACCCAGAGAAGAAGAGACATATTAAAGGTCTCTGAAACCACTGGTTGAACAATCTCCTACTGGACTCAATGTGTGTCCCTCATTTTCTTGCCCTGACTTCTCGCACCAGCTTTCTTGGGAACTGAAGGTGATGGGAAAGGGAAGCAGAATTATCTAAACAGCGTAAGTCTCAAATTGAAACCCAATTCAGTTGGGTTGCTAGGCTTGGAACCGACCTTGACACTTGCAGCCTTCAGATTCCAGTTGGTTGGGGTCAAACACAAATGTCCAGTTGCTGAGTGATTTCCACATGCTTCTTTTATGTACCTTAACTAGGACAGACAAAAGATGTTTTCCCCGTGGGACTCACTCTTTATGAGGCCTGACCCTCAACAGAGCAAACCAATCTCAGGTGATTTGGGGGTTTTAGGGCACTAAGAACTTTCAGAGCATGGAGAAGTAATTTGTTCAATGGTACCTTAAAAGAGTTAGTTTACCTCCAAAAGGTGAGTTTCTTTACTATCCTGGGTCCTTCACTTCCTCTGAGATCAGACTCATTATTTGCATAGCAAAGCATTCCCTTTGGCTGGAAAGGAGGGGGTGGGCACCCCTAACAAGGAGAGCCACTTTTCCCACTGTCTTTCAAAACTCAGGAGTGTGATAAGTGGGTTTGATCAACCTTTCCCCTCCCCTAAACTCCAAAACTTCAGGCTATTTTGTTCGTTATCTATCTTGAGATTGACCAGCTTTTCCGGATTGAAGGGATGCAGGATTTAGCATATAGCTGCTGAGAGGACAGATCTGCTAACATTGTTTGTTTGGGTCGGTTTAGTGTGGACTTTTCAGGTGAAAACTCCAGGAAGACAAACTCCACCAACATCTCTCCTCCTCTTCTTTACAGACATTGCATTTTATTTTTAATAACCCCCCCAATACTCAAGGAGGAAATTTTTAATATATTGAAGACACTCTGCATGGGAATTATACAAATTTATCTTGATATGTTTGTCGCTTGGCAATACTGCTTGTTCTACCCAAACTAAACTATGCATTTAAATCATCTCTGAGGGCCTATACTATGTGTAGGTTATTGTTTATTTAATTGTCACTTAGCAATTCTCCAGGACTAGCTCATAATTTATTTTAACCAAATATGCCCCACCTTAGAGACCCATCACCATAAAGGACTTTTTAAGCATTCTTGAAGATTGAACACTCTGAGGTTCTAGTTAGCATGAGATCTACTGTGCTTCTTTTAATGTGTCTATTACTTCCAAACTGGGAGATTAGTCACAGAGATCTGAGGGAAGAAACCAGACCTTTAATAAGCTCTGTCAATAAAAGGGGCCATTACAAAAATGTGAAGGATTTGCTGCTAGAAGCCAAACTACGATTTTGAGTTGAAACTGTTAAATTTTGAGCATTTGTGGGAGAAACTAAATCTAGCCATATCTCCCTAAGATCAATGATGTTGTGTGACAAGTCATGGGGACTAAGAAGAGAAAACTTAGGGAATTGTTGGAGGAAGAAAATGACAAACAGGACCAAATGATCTGTGGTCTCTTTTGCAGTGTTCCATCCATTGACAATGTATCTAGGCTTCTCTAAGAGAAGCATGACTCTGGGAAGGGGGGAGTGTGACAGGGTAGGGGAGAGTCAGGAAGGCACTTCTGTTTTCCCCAGAATACTTCACAATGAAACTGTATTTAGGTTGTGTGCACATGGTTAAAAATAAACACCCAGGGCTTCCCTGGTGGCACAGTGGTTGAGAGTCCACCTGCCGATGCAGGGGACACGGGTTCGTGCCCCGGTCCGGGAAGATCCCACATGCTGCGGGGCGGCTGGGCCCGTGGGCCGTGGCCGCTGAGCCTGCGCGTCCGGAGCCTGCGCTCCGCAATGGGAGAGGCCACAGCAGTGAGAGGTCCGCGTACCGGAAAAAAAAAATAAATAAATAAACACTCAGAATTTTAAACAGAAAAGTGTTTACTAAGATAAGCATGAATTTATAAAGAATTGATTGCATCCCTGTGTTTTAATGCAACACTAACTAAAATCTCCTTAAACATTATATGGCACTTAAAAGATATTCAGATGGATCAATGAATGGGGAAGAATACTTCCCCCAATTTTAAGGTAATATAGTTGACTGGCCTTAGAAGATATCAAAATGTTATGACAGTTATAAGAAACCTTTGTAATTAGGTTATCAGTGGAAACAGAGGTCAGTGGAATAAGCACGTAACTCAGAAATATTTAAAGTATCGTTAGAGCTTAACATCTGAGAAACTAGAAGCAATATAGGAGTAGGTACAGGAATTACTAAGAAATGGTATGTGGTTAAATGTATATCACATGAAAGTGATATGATATAGATGTATACACCAAACTTCACATCCAACTTCAGAAATGTCTAAGCATATTAAAGAGTTAACCATAACTTATTTTTAAGTATAAGAAAATTGAAGTGCTTATTATCCAATCTATTGAAACACACTCAGACTAAAGAAATTGAGGATATTAAAGGTAAAGAAACTGAGTTTGTTGAGTAGCAATTTAAAAATTTAGAACAAAATGTTATAAAATAAATATCAAAGGCAAAAAATACAGTATGGAATAGGACAAGTACTTAATAAGTATTTACTATAAAATATGTAAATTATGGCTATAATCCAATGTTCATATGAAGATTTATAGTAAAGTAACTGAAAAGATGCTTTAGACAAGAAATGGCAGACTTTTCCCATAAAGGACCAGATAGCAACTATTTTAGTCTCTGTGGACCATAGTCTGGCACAACTGCTCAGCTCTGCCAGGGTTACACAAACACAGCCCTGGAGAATAGTGAACAAAAGCACGTGGGATGTGTCCCAATAAAACTTTATTTATGGGCACAGCAATTTGAATTTCATGATTTTCACACGTTGTGAAATATTATTTTGATTTTTAAAGACTTTTTAAAATGCATCAGCTATTCTTAGTTCAGACACTGTACAGAAGCAGGCGGCCTGCCGCCTGCTGGATTTGGCCTAAAATCAGATTATCAACCCCTGCTTTTTTGGCCACTGCATTGGCCAAAGCATTTTTCTTGAAACAATAGTCTCAAGAGCTCCTTTATGAGAAAAGAATGCCGTGACCAAATGTATCTGGGAAGCTCTGGGAACTGTATTACCTTCTTGGAAATTTACAAAGAACATTCACATTTCAAAGGCTTTGACAAGTCCCACAGGGAGAAACCTGCTCAACTTCGGTCAGCCCAGGGATGCGTCAATTTATTTGACCAAAGCACGCCCTTTTGTCCCAGATCTTCAACCCTATGTGGTCTTTTGCGTGATTTGGCCCCTGCCTGTCTCTCCAAGGGCACTTCAGGCCTCTTTTTTCCTTGATAACTAAACTCCAGCCCCACAGGCCTCCTGTCTGTTGTTTAACCACCACAAGTGTTCATTCCTGCCTCAGGGGTTCTGCTGTCTGCTGTCCCCTCTAAGAAGTTCTGCTGCCAGACAGAGCTCCCCAAGGCTGGCCTTCTTCTTGTTCAGTTCTCGGCTCTATGTCTCCTTCTCAGGAAGGCCTCCTCTGATGAGCTACTCTGAAAAGTCTCCCTGCTTCCTGCATCCTTGATCATGGGATTCAGTCTACATTCTTCATTGGATGTTATGCGAAGTTCTCTGTCTCTGTGTATATGTCCCATCTCCTCACAGCAATGAAAGCAATATGATTTTAAAGTAACATTCATTTAAATTTTTTTGTAAGTTTTGGGCAAGTTCTTTTCTCATCTTATAAGTCATGGAATATGGTGAATATTTGGCCAGCATACTGACAAATAATTGGGATTTGGCTGGGCCTATTATATGTAAAACATCACCAGCCTTCTCATCAGTAAATAGAATTGTCCAGTTCATATATGTTATTATACCACTTCTTTATGGTATGCAGAATAAGCAGATATAGTCTCTAAAATATAGTGGTTTATGATCCAGGAATAATTTTTTTTTAACCAAAGAATAGAGAGACATAGTGGCCAGAAATGTATATTTGAATTATTCACACAATTTTCATCTTGGCTTAAAAAATTAAAGCATGATATAAAAATATGTTTTAAATGTTATCAGTTGAAATTTGGTCACCATTTTAAGGTAGCTAGTTAATCCTTTGTGTGCTTTCTTTTAAGAAGATTATTTCAGCACGGAAGGCAGAAAATAAATATGGTTAAAGTTGCAAAGTTAAAATAAACTACATACAATATTTGTAATATCATTGCCTCACCTACATGGCGTAGTATATAGTAACTTTTTTTATTTAGTAGATTACCTATAATTGTAAATATAACATGAGAATCAATTACTAACTGATATGTACTTTTATAGCTTATCAGCCTGTGTTCTCGGTGCTGTATGGAACATAGGTTTAACACAATTCTTAGTACTGAGCAGCATTTCCAGTTTTTAATAAATATTATTAGGCATCGAGGTGGCATCATGCTATTTAATTTAGAATAATTGTTTTTTTAAATATTTGAGAATAGTCCTTCCTTGTAATTAAAGGAGATGCTTAGAATATCCATAATATTACACTGTAATTTTCCTGTAACAGGTGCTTATCTCAGCAGATGCTTAACTCAGCAGTTTATTTATAAGTGTTTCACTAGGCTAAACACATTTAGTAGCAGACCTACAAAATAAGGAAACTTCCTCAGGTATTGCAGACCACAAATAAACATTTTAGTGCTGACTTTTAATTTTGTTTACATTTGATCTGAATAACTTGACAGCTCTTTACACTTCTTTCTCATGGGTGCCAATAGTCTCTTCTTTAAATTGCGTTTTCAATAGAAAATTCTACCTAGTTTGTTAATCTAGGGAAAAATGAAGACATTACAAAGAATTTGTGGTCCATTTATAAAGTGATTGATCTGGAAAGAGGCAAAGAATACTTTATTTAGAAACTTATTTTATTACATTATTTCATATGGAATAGAACATTAATCTACAATATTTATAGTTTTCAAAATGAAAGCTCTCTTTCATTTTGAGTGGTACCACTGGAATGCCTCGAAATGGGGAATTAGGCCAGGTTACCAAGAAGGCCTATGAAGACAGTGTGGGTGTTTTAGGGGTGAAATCAGAACAGCCTGAGGACGGAAAAGATCAAACCAAGAAAAACTGAAATGGGGTTTGACTACAAAGTGTGGAACAAACATCCTGAAGAATTAAGAGGTGACTGACAAGATGCCTAAATAAAATAATGCATTTTTTAAAAAAGAATTAATCAGCCTGCCAATTTAACTTTAATACATGGGAGCCCTCAAGGTTATCACACATTTTCTTAAATATAAGCTTTCATAGAGCCAGCGAAATTTAAACTAGACCTTGAAGGTTGATAATTGTGTCCTTTTAGGAGTTCCTGACCTCTTGTGTCCCACGTGGACTTTGCGGCAGTTTTCCATCAGTGTCCTTGACTTGCATTGCTTTTCTATACAGATTTTGTCTCCAGGTTCCTTAAGGGACCAAAATACTACTGAATCGTTAGGGAAGTTATCTGTGACTGTGCCACAGAGGGAAAATCACCGATTTTGTAAACTGATACTTTGACCTTGCCCCTGAGCGGACAGTGCTATAACCAACTTAGCTAACTAGTCACAGACCTAAATAGATGAGCTTGGTTGACTGAGGGGAAGCAATAAATTATGTTTGTATTGACCTTAGTAAACCTTTTAATTATTTCCCGCATGATATAGTTCTCTACAAATTGGGAAAATATGGCCTGGAGTCTAGGTGAGTGCACAACTACAGATCAATGGCCGGGGCCCACAGCATCAGTTTTAGGCCTGTGCCCTCAAAGTTTCACCATTGGGAATGGTGGGCGCTTAAACTCCAGGCCAGTGGCTCCCCTGGGCCCCAAGAGGATTTTGACCTTGTGTTGACTTAGCGCATGTGGGAGAGAACACTGCTCCAGGTATGGGGCGGGTCAGGGCTGACAGAGTGGAGGCCTGAAGGTTACTGCCGCATTTCTTCTAGCTGCTGATCTCTCGGAACAGAGAAAAGGACCCGATTTGGCCCCTTGCACCATTCATCTGGCTGCTGGTTGCTGTTGACTTGAGAGGGAATCTTCCTGAAGGGTCCTGGGATCTTTGTTTCTGCCTGTTCATAATAAGTTGCTTCACTCTCTCTCTCTTAACAACAAAGGAGAATACACAAAAATTTACATGGCTTCCAAGTTGGAAAGTCTGTGCGATTTGTAGAAAATTCACTCCCTCATTCACTCAATACATAATTGTTGAGTAATTCCCACCATGTGTCACCCCTGGACTTGGCAGTGGGCCTAACGGATAAGGTTCAGCCTTTGCTCTGGAGGAACTTCCAGCCTCTTTGGCGACACTGACATGTATATATGTAATTACTGTATTAGTTTGCTAGGGCTGCCATAACAAATTACCACAGACTGCGTGGCTTAAATGACAAATTTATTTTCTCACAGTACTGGAATCTAGAAGTCCAAGATCAAGGTGTTGGCAGATTTCGCCTCCAAGGCCTCTCTCCTTCGTCTGTAGGTGGACACCTTCTCCCCGTGTCTGTACACGGTCTTTCCTCTGTGTGTCCACACTTCCTCCTTTCATAGGGACACCAGTCAGACTGGATTAGGGTCCACCATAATGGCCTCATTTAAACTCAGTCAGGACCTATCTCCAAATACAGTCACACTCTGAGGTAATAGGGGTTAGGGCTTCAACATGGGAATTTTGGGGGGACACAAATCAGCCCATAACAATGAAACAATGGTGAGATAAGCATTAATAGAGGTAAGGAGACTTTTATGTGAGCTCAGATGATGTCTTGGGACCAGGGTGAACATCAATTCTCAATATTATTGTACTAGAGTATAAAGCAGATGTCACTGTGGCAATTCATAGGTGGAATTAGGTCTATGGTCATGATCATTTGACCAGTATTGTGTTTAAAAAGTTCTAAATCTGAATGTCTTTAAGGTGGGACAAACATTGCCTTTTCTCCACTTTTACACTACCTGTTTTGTCCTTAGAGGTGTTCAAGCTTGCAATCCCTGGCTAAATTCATAAGGAAGAACAGAAACATTCTTTTAACCATCCCATAATTTTTCAAGACCTCCAACCCACAGTCAGTAAACTACATTATTTTAATCCTAACAATTATTATTTTATCCATTCCTCTTTTTCTCCCCCTCTTCATTTAGTTCTTCCCCCAGAACTTATTTCTTAAGTCTTTCCTGTTATCTCAAAACTGTGTATTCTCCATTCTCTGCTAATTTAAAATTGCACGTGCTTTGTGAATCGACAATAACCAAGACCTACTTCATGTGATCCTTTAACCTTCAGTTACACTGCCAACTGGCAACCTTTCTTGATATCCTGGTTACAATAGCAACCTTTCTTGGCAACCTTTCTTGATATCCTGGTTACAATAGCAGGGAGATAGAAATGAATCAGCTAATTGGATTCTACTATCAGGTGGTAGGTTACTACTGTTTGTGGTATGAATGACATTGGTGAGTTTCACTGTAAAGGAAGGGTAAGTAGGCAAGATATGTCCAGATGCCTTGAATACTTCATTATCTTGGTATTGCCTATTTTTCTGTAATGGTTTAGGAGTAACATTTTTTCAGCCAAAGCAATGAAAATAAAAATATTTTGTGTACAATGTAAAAAAGGCGAAGAGTTTCAGTAGTAATCAAAGAAATGCAAATAAAACAAACGGATTATTCACAAATGGACTTCTCAGTCTGATAAAGATGTACAGGTTGGTGATATCCTGTATTTGCAAGAACGTGGAAAAATGGCACTTACTTATACATTATAAATGGGGTGCATATTGGTACAATTTCTGGATGCAGCTTGATCCTAGATTATCAAAATTTAAAATTTCACTTCTAGGAATTTCTCAAGTGCAGAAAAATATATAAATAAATCATCATAGCATTGGAAATAATTGGAGAATAATGGGAGACCTAAACATCCATCAGCAAAGGATGGATCAAAATCAAAAATCATTACCGTGCATACATGTAATGCAACTCTATGTTGCCGTTAAAAAGGATGGGTCATAGCTATATCCACTGTCATGGAAAGATATTGTAAAGCATACTGTTTTATAATTTAATAAAAGCAGTTTTGAAAACAACTATGTAGGACAATTCCATCAATATTGTGTGTGTTTTTGTGTATGTGTACATGGAGAGACGCTGTGACAATGTTCACATACATAGTATAAGGACAACCTCTGGGAAGTAAGACTTGGGGTGATTTTTACTGATTTTTAATGATTCAGGGGAGTTTTTCTTTAGTTTTTTGTAAAGAAACATTTACTTTGTATCATTTTTATAATTAGAAAAAAGTAAATTTAAAAAATCTGGACAAAATTATGCTTCCTAAGGAAAAGGTATTTACAAAAAGGGTTCCGTTTCACTACCTGACTCTAAACTGTTGGCTTGCTTAAATACCTTAGTGTTATTTGTAGGCATAATTCATGTTAGGGAGAATATTATTAAAAGGGTTTACAGTGTATATTGAACTTCTTTTAGTAAGTATGAGGTATTCCAATAGTGGCCAATTAAATTAGGAGTATGCATATATTCATTAGGGGCTGAGTTATTTCTCCACCCCCACCCCCAAGTGTTGCCCCCCCATTACCCACCCCCCATCCCGCCCCATTCATATTTCAAAGTCCTAACCCCCAATACCTGAGAATATGACTATATTTGGACATAGGGTCTTTAGAGAAGCAATTAAACTAAAATAAGGTCATTAGGATAAGCTGATCCAAAATGAATGATGTCCTTATAGGAACAGGAAATTTCGACAGGTACAGAGGAAAGGCCATGTGAAGACACAGGGAGAGGCCTCAGAAGTAACCAACCCTGCTGATGCCTTGATCTGACTTCTAGTCTCTAGAATTGCTAGAAAATTAATCTCTGCTTTTTAAGCCACCCAGTCAGGGGTACTTTTTTATGACAGCCCTAGGAAACTAATACAGTAAGTAAACCTACCTCATCTTGTTTTGTTCTGTAGTATTTTGAAGTCATTTAAACATTTTACATGCATGGTCTTAAGTTTTATTAAGCTGCCCAAATTAGTAAAAAGAAACCAGAAAACAAAGTAGGCACCAACTTCAAAATCATTTAAGGTAGAAACCTAAATATAACACCAAAGAAATGGAATTATACCAGCCCAAGCTGGCCTGGATTTGGCAAAGACCTTTTTATACACAGGTGTGGAGTCGTTCTGCAATTTCAATTAGATAAAAGTATTTGGACTAGAAATATGATTTGAATCAGGGCTATATCTCGTACAACTGAAGAACCTGCTGTTTTGTTCCATTTATTGCTTTTGTGTCTATGGCTTTTCATAGACTTTTCACAGGGCGAAGAAAGACTTGCAATACAGAGAGTTTTAACAAATGGGAAGAAGGTGAACTATTTCACTTAAAATATTCTTAAATTAGTGGATCTTTAAAACTTGCAGTGACAAATGAAGTCCATATAGTAATTTTTATTTAGCAGTATGTAAAGTTTTTTTATTTTAAAAAATTATTTATTTATTATTTATTTTTGGCTGTGTTGGGTCTTCGTTGCTGCGCGCTGGCTTTCTCTAGTTGTGGTGAGCGGGGGTTACTCTTCGTTGCGGTGTGTGGGCTTCTCACTGCGGTGGTTTCTCTTGTTGTGGAGCGTGGGCTCTAGGCTTGTGGGTTTCAGTGGCTGCGGCATGCGGGCTCAGTAGTTGTGGCGCACGGGCTTAGTTGCTCCGCGGCATGTGGGATCTTACCGGGCGAGGGCTCCAACCCATGTCCCCTGCATTGGCAGGCGGATTCTTAACCACTGCACCACCCGGGAAGTCCCAGCTGTATCTAAAGATTTTAGATAAAGCTTTTAAATGTTTGGAATGTAAAGGCATATTTGTAAATGTAGGGTTTAATTTTTCCAAAGGTATGGTAGCTACTTGGTTAAAAAGTATGAAATCCCCTGGAAAAAAAAAAGTTACTTTTAGCTAGCATGTGTTGGATCTTGTGTATTTACAGGAAATGTTTCCATTTAAGACCATTGATACATTAATAGTTTCCAGGCACATTTTATGACAGTGCCTAAGTTTGTTCTCTTTTGAGCAACTAGGAAAGGATGTTTTTAAAATAAGCACTTAGATTTGCCTGGATCTCATTTATAAAGTAAGGGTCTTAGTTCCAAATGTCTCTGAAATCAAACTATGCCCTGGAGTAGCGAATTCCCCAGAGATGACCAAAGCATCTTCCATTTAATTTCTCTTTATCATCATTCGAATTTCCTAAGTCTCTTGTACCCTTGTGTTTTCTTTCTTGAAATGTAGTGAATGGATTCAGCTCCTGGCTGTCCCTCCACATCTTCCAAATTTTATTCATGGATTGTCTGTGATTTTACTTTCATATTTCCTTGGAGAAGATGCTAATCATAAATCTTTGATTACAGTACTGTTTTAAAGCTCTGTGTTCATTTTGACACTGGGGTTTGACTGGCATCTTTTAGCAACATGATGAGACCTCTAAGAACTGATGGGGATTTGATTAGGTGGAGAAAAAAGGAATGTATTCTCAAGAACAGGTGAAGGGCTGTTCACCTGACTCTGTCTGTCTTCCAGTGTGTAACTAAAGCCCCCTAGTGGCCAGGTAACCCCAACCAGGTGCTGTGTGCCCCCTTTCTGGGGAGAGGATCTTGTGATCCTAGCTCTTCCTCTTTACAGATCTCTCTGAACTATGAGAAAAGACAACTGGGTCCCCCCTACAGCCCAATCCCCTGGTTCAGAACTTCTCGGGGAGCCCTGGCCTTTACCCCTGCAGGCTTCACAAGAAAAAGAGAGGCCAGAAAGTTCTCCAGCTGCAAAGAAGGCATTTAACTAGCTCTTTAAAGTGGTAAGGGATATTGCTACTGTCAGTGCAGACTGAAAAACTCATTAAGGCGTTGAGAGCTGTGACCTTGGGTTCCCCGAGGTAGCTTCCTGGCTTTAGATGTCTTACCCTGCCTGCATAACTTCAGAAGAAGGAATGGAGTCCAGATTTCCCATAGACGTTCTCATAGGAACGTTTAGGTAGCACGAAAACATATTCCATACTGTTACACTCACAAGACTTGGGTACTTGCCCGAGTAAAATCAAATGACCCCTCAACTGTGTCTACAGTGTAGACCCTGAGGCATCCCCTCCCCCCCAGGAATCCACTCCACTATGGCCATACGGCCCCACTGGGCAGAGGTCCGCTTATAAACATGCGTGTAAACATGGACCACATCTTCTCTGTGCCCTCAGTGATGACTAGGCTGTCTGGCACACAATAGGGGCACACTCAGTCTTTGGAAGAAGTGAAAGTAACTGAGTCAAGTCAGTTTAACTGAGGAGACCTCTAAGTTGCAAAAGATGCACTTTACCAAGTGCATCTTTTTAGTTCAGATGCTCCTTGCTGTGTGAGAACAGTGTGCAGAGCAGAGGCGTCTCAGAATGAATTAATTCCCGTTCCCGATGAAGAGTCCACGGTCAAGAGGAAACCACATGCCCCGCTTGACCCCATATCACCCTCTAACCCCTGCCCTAAATTTCTTCTCCCCGTCCACCTTCTTAGGGCCCTTTCCCCACTTCCGACCCCCCCTTCAGCCCTCTCCTGTCTGCATCCTCTACCCATCACTTACTTCGTGGATTCCGCTTGTGCCAAGGTCACTGTGTCCTGAACTCAGCAGTCACTTTTCAGTCCTCCCAACCTTAACCTCACCGCTAAGAGCCCTTCCACGTGTGACCACTTCCTCATTTCCACTTTCTGCTCCTGGTTTTCTTTTACCTTCTGACTGCTCTACTTCCAGTCTCCTTTGCCAGTTCTCCCATATCCTTTCAGATCTAAATGTTGGCTTTTCTTAGACCTCTATAACGTTGAATCTCTTTTCTCATATCGCTTTTCTGGGTTTTTTTTGTTTGTTTTTGTGGTACGCGGGCCTCTCACTGCCGTGGCCTCTCCCGTTGCGGAGCACAGGCTCCGGACACGCAGGCTCAGCGGCCATGGCTCACGGGCCCAGCCGCTCCGCGGCATGTGGGATCTTCCCGTACCGGGGCACGAACCTGTGTCCCCTGCATCGGCAGGCGGACTCCCAACCACTGCGCCACCAGGGAAGCCCTCTGGTTATTTTAATCCTGAATGTACATAAAGGAAACATCTGGGGGGGTTTGGGGTTTTGGGAGGGGTTTCTTTTAACTCTACATATTCAGACCCCAGATATTCTGATTTACTGGGCCTCTGGTGTGTGTATTTTGAGAAAAGAAAATTCCACAGGGGATTCCTAATAACACGCCTTGTTAAGAACCGTGGCTCTGTTTCTTTGTGTGTATCTCTTTCTCCCTCTCTCCAAGGTGATTTCATCTTCTCCTGTGGCTTCCATGTGCTGATGGCTTTCAAATCAAAATCTCAATCCTAGAGCTTGCCTTTGAGTCTAGATCACTGTATATACAAGTTCATTCATTCTTGGGTGGCTCAGAGGTTTCTCATAAAACTTGTCCTTAATGGAAATCATAATTTGTTTCTCCAAATATGCTCCTCCTCCTGTCTTTTCCATTTCAGTAAGTGACACTGTCATTTGTACAATCCAGAAGACTGGACATTCTCCTTGATTCCTTCCTCTCATACCCCAGACCCAAGGAAGCACCAAGGCATGCCAAGCCTACCTCCTAAATATGCAATCACTGATAAGCAAACATTTACTACACAAAAAGTCAATTTCAAATGATTCAACCCAATACTAATATTCACTTTTCTCTATTTCAGTGACAGTGTCTTGGTCCAAGTGCTGGTTCTTAAATGGCTCAAATATCTTTCTTACTGTTCTCTCTCTATCCGCTCACGTCCCCTCTTTTCCATGATTTACACTGTCTCCAAAGTGATTTTTAGAAAAAGGCAGACCTAATTACATCATACCTTCACTTGTAGTCCTAAATAAGATCTTAGAGCACTTGAAATAGTTAAATGGCTAAAATTATGAAATTGCTTAGGTGAAACTGTATCATCTGGTCTTTTTTCTTCTGTACCTCATTCTAAGCAACTTTTTTCTTTCCACTTTTTTTCCTATGGTCCCATCTCACTGGATTTCATCAGGTACCTTCCGGTTTAGGGACTTTGTGCAAGTAATTTCCTTGGCCTGTTGTGTGTTTGGGTAGCTCCTGCAAACTCCTTTCTCAGCCTAAACATCACTTTTGCTGAGGAGCTGTGCCTAGTGCTCCCCACCAGGTTAAGGGCCCCTATTATGTAGCCTGAAACTCTCCATTAATAGTACTAATCACCATCGTTATTCATTCTGTAACACGTTGTGCAGTTATTTATCCAAAACTGTCTCTCTGCTAGGCTGAGGCTCCATGAAAGCAGGGACTACATTCATCTCATTTTCTGCAGTTATTCTCAACTTTTAACAGGGTGCCTTAAATTTGGTTACATCTCAATGTATGTGCATTGAATGCATGAATAAGATGCATGAGACACAAGTGTAAAAAATGAATACGAGAAAGTATTTTAGAAGTGTCATAGTAGAGGCATGAACAAAGTACAGTGGGTGTTGGGAGAGAGAGAGAGAGAGAGAGAGGGAGAGAGAGAGAGAGAGAGAGAGAGAGAGAGAGAGAGAGAGAGATTGATTATATTATCCTGGGCTTTTCATGGAAAATTTCACACAGAAAGTGATATTTATCTTGGCCGTTCACAGATGGTGAGGTTTTCAGGGAGAGGGAATAGCATTGTGGTCAGAGGGGAAAACAGAAACAAAGACATAAAGGTAGAAAAAGATAGAGTAAACGTAAAGAACAACAAGTGATGCAAATGACTTGAAGATAAAGTATGTGCTGGGTAGGTAGTAGGTGAGAAGGTTGAGAAGTTGATAGGAGAGAGGGGCAAATGGAGGACCCAAGGAGTTTAGACTCAGTTTTTAGCCATGATCTGAGAACAGTGTTCTGAGAGAACGGAGCTGGTTTTATACCCAGTGGGAGCTTTGGGCACCCAATGTCAGTTAGGAAGATTGCAGTGGACTTGAGAGAGATTGATAATGAGAGCCAGAATTCAGGTGTCACAGTAGGAGGGAAAGGAGAGATGGACTCGAGGCTAAGGTTACAGGAGTAGCCTTGTTAGGAATTTGATGACTGGTTCCACCCAATGGCAACAGAAAGAGACTGGGCCGAGATGAGCCCCAGATCTGAATGCTAGAAGGAAGGCCAATAAAATTACAAATTGGTCAGTAATCTCAGAGTAGCCATTAGTTAGAATTTAAGGGGGAACTCGTGACTGCATCAAGCGTCTATCCTGCAAAAGCTATACGAGTTCATTCATTAGATAAATGTGGTCACCAAGATTCCCTGCTTTTTTTTTTTAATCCAGTGTTCACTCTGCCGGAATAGTCCTACTTGTGAGTAGTTTTTGAGGTGGTGTAACCTGATTTTTAGACTGGTGATTTAAAAATATGTATTTTTTTGCATTAAAAAATCTTCTCTTTCCCCAGAAAGTTGTTATGGTTCAGTCCACTTCACAGGTATACGGGAAGCTTGCAAACGACAATTTCACATCTACTGTGTAAACTAGTGACTCAGTAATGTTGCTAATGTTGCTTTAGAACCAGATATGTGTGGTTTTGCTTCACTTGAGGAATTCAGTAAAGAACATACTTCATGTCAGCAGAAACCCTCGTAAATCTACACAGAAAAAGACATGAGTAAAACCTCCTTTTTACAATCACATGGCTGCATGGAATGTTTCCTTTTTTTTCTTTTTTTTTTTTTTAATAGAGAAGCTCTAGATTTTTCTTTCATATCTCAGAAAAGGCTTATTCATGCCAATGAGCTGATTTTGAGGGCCACCGTTGTCATCTTTTTCTTGAGTTTCCTTTCCAAGATTAAAAAATGATTGAAGGAGAAAGAAAAATTCTAGGGGTTGTTACTTTGCTTTGTACGTAATAGGTATGCATTTTCCCTCTAGAGCGGTACTCCAGGGGAAGCTTGCCAGAAAAAACAAACAAGGCCGCAAGGCACTACACAGTTTCTCCTGCACAATGGCTGAGCTTCTGTATCTGGCCTATGTATATAAACTATGTGTCCTGGGATAGAAAGTCTTCCAGAAGCCCACAAACATGGACACTAGAAGTAGGGAAGAGAGGTAATTTTTTTTTTTAAGTTGTAAAGAACATTTATACCATTACTATTTCACGTTGGATATTAAGCTCTAACATTCTAAGCTTTAAAAAATTTTCCATAAATAGCATCTTCTGACTGTGCAGGTTTTGGCTCACAGAAATCAGGATTACTGAGATTAAGTGAAAGGAGATAAATATTAAGGGAGAGTCCTCAGATGGAAGGGTTTCTGCAGGAGCCACCTGCCCAGCTTGTTGGCAAAATGGACCCAGCGGCCTGGCAGAATCTCTACTTGAATATTTTGGTTAAATTGATGACCTTTGGTGGCTTTTGTGGCATGGAAAAAACATATAATTTATTTTTTCTTTTCGGAATGGAGTGCTATACATTCCTCTAAAGAGTCCTTAGCATTCTTTTGTCTACCAACCTTTATTAGTGAACTTGGGGAGATCCTTGGACACGTGTGATGTTTAGGAACAACTTTAGGACTTTAAATTTTCATTTTCTGTATGCCACTTTACAAAATTTCCTGGAAATTGATGTACTGTTTATCCTAATTTATACTGAAATGCAAAGCAGTTCATGCTGTGGCAAGGACATTGACTTAGTGTTAGTCTTTTAAAATGTGTTTTTGCTTCATTTCTGCCCTAAATAAAACCATTCTCTGTGTGTGTCTCTCTGTGTGTATGTACACACATGCACGTGCTCTAACCTCTGAAATTTGTCTTCTTTTGTTTGACATTAGAAGACTTTGGAGGCTATTGGTCATGCCTCGTGATCAGTGCACAGGGACCGAGCGTCCCAGAGTACATGGGTCTGGGAGTGGAGGTTGCCAGCCTTGGTTTAATAGCAGCCTGAGTGCTCCCCGTGGCCAGGTATTTTAATATTTCCTTTGGTGAGTAGTAGAAAACATTGCCCTTTTAATTTATAGATGACACTTTCTTGGAAGGAACAACTGAAAGTACACATATGAGATCAGAATTAGACTTCAGAATAACTTTGATAGAAACTGAGGAATTGGCAGAGCACCGCTTTGTTCTATGGCAAATACCTTCCCTGGTTCACAGAGCATCCTTCTGTCTCCTGCTTTAAGTCAGACCTGCCTGCTCCCCGGGACTCCTCCTGCTGGGGGCTTCCCATGCAGGCTGCTTGCCCAGGTCCCCGCTCAAGCCCCACTCCTCCTTCCACACTCACTGAAAGCCCGGTCCTCTGCGGCCATCTGGATCCATGGCTGTCTTCTGCTGACTTCCATCTCCTGAGCACTTTCCTCTCACCTTTCACCGACATTCCCTGATGGTTTGGGGCATGTTCCTTCTTCATTTTTCCAACACACATTTGTTCTTCTCCCCTATCATGATGGAGAAGATGTTCCCCCTTCCACCCAAGGTCAGTCTCTACTTGTGGGTTCTCAGTTCCCTACCTCTGGCCTCTTTACACCCTCTGATTTTATCTACTTAACAGCTCTTGGATTTTTTTTTTTCGTATCTCCAGCTTCACTGCCTCTGTTTGAATTTAAGGCACTACAATCTCACAATCTCTCTGCTCCCCTAATTCATTTCTCTGCACATAGTATTGCCTTTTCCAGACCATCCTTCCATGAAGCCAGAGTGATTTTTCCAAAATGTTAAGCCTGAGTATTTCACATAACCCCTTCCTTTCCTAGCACCTTGGGTCTCCCTTGGCCTTTAGAATAAGGTCCATACTCCCCAGTATGGCATTCAGGGCTCTGGTCTTTGCTTAGCTCTGGAAGGAGATAACAAATCACCTCTCAGCAAATTAAGTAGTGACATGGATTCATAAAGTCTCCTATGTTAAAACATTTTTTAAAGGGATAATTTCCAATATATCCATAGCCTGACTTTCAAGGGTCAAGGGAGAACTTTGGAGCTTACAGAACTTCGTCTTTTCTTTATAAGCATCCCTATCAAGAAGACTGTTTCTGACATTTGCAGAATCTCTAAAAACTATACACCTTTTTCTTTTAGATGCTTATGATGCATGTTTTGGACAATTTCTTTTGTACAGAAGATGTGATTCATAGGAGAGATTGGTAATTTAAAAACCATCAGTTCTAATTTTAGGAAGTTGCCTGTGCAAGGCATGTGTGCAATCTTTGCCTATTTCCTAAGGTAAGATGGTGACAAAACTACTATTATCACCGCCATGGGTGTTTGTGAAGCATGACTAATAAAAATAACAGGCTATGTTATAGGATATTAAGATGCCTAGCAAATAATGATCTTTTTCCTTAACAATGCATGAAGACTTACGAATCTTTTGGAATTGGTTTTAATCCCTGAGGTTCGTCCTTCTGTAACTTAAGCAAGAATAATCATATACAAGGTGGTGATATTTCCTGCTTCTCAGTGTATGTCATGTATATTCGATGCCAAAATAAAACCATGAAATTCAGAAAATCAGCTAAAAGTTAGCATTTATGAGTGTCATTTTGCTTTCACAACTCCTTTCAAACCTCAACGAATTAATTTATACACATCTCAGAGGAAAATGACAATTATCTGTTTCAAAGGCGGGAAGAAACTGAAGCTAGCTGTTAAAAGCCTTGCCCAAGGCCACAGAGGAGGGGCAGGTTTTGTGCCCAGCTGCAACCTGGGCAGACGCTCCTGCAAATTCAGTGGCCCCATGCTTCTCTCTGCAACAGGCTGGAGGGTTGATTGAATGGAGCTTTGACATTTGACCTTCAATGGCTTTAAAGCTGAAACTAACGTGTTTTGTGATTCATATTGATGTCATAGGTCCCCCCACCCAAAACTCAGTTCATGGAAACTTATTTTTTAGGGATGATTTTTAGAGAGAACAAAAGAGGCCTGATGGAATAAGCAAAAACATGATATACCTGGAAGCGCTTCAGCTCCAGCGGGTGAGTGAGCAGTAACTGCTGGCCTGTGTGGCTTCCGGTAAGGACATTTAAGCATTTAGTGTTAAATGTTAATTGTGAGTGCACTTGCCCAACCTAGTTCAATGTGATGAATTGTCAACTTCGAGAGGACAGAGATGATGGTGTCATTCCTTTGTACCTGCAAACTGAGCGTGACAGGCTAGACAGGTTGTTCCAAGTGCTCTTTGAAAAAGGACTGTCAGAGGTCTTAGGTTGCCTGCATTCCTCAATTTACATAACAGATATATTCCCCTCAAGTTTGTGTAAATGGAGTCCTATTTTTACAGAGCCAGGAAATCTTGCCTTTTAAAGGATCCTTGTTTTGAGTCCATTTGAAAGTGAACTAAACTATTGTGCTAGAGACGATTGCTTCTGAATTAATCTATTGTGCAGATTTGGCTTTTCAAATGAGTGGATTTTTAAAAGCAGAGCCTTTCTGTGAACTTGTCACAAAATGCGGCAGTGATACTGCTACAAGTGGAAGGTAGTAGGGCCCCTGGAAGGACAAGACCTTTAGAGGCAGATGTCTCTGAATTGCAATATAAATTCTGTCAATTAATACTGAGTGACCACATGCAAGTTTTCTTTGGTTAGTTTTACAAAGAATAGAATAACTTTATACTGAGAATTTTAATTTAACCAAGAATCATGGACATTAAGGCAGTTCTGAGGCAGTTTATCATGTAGATCTCTCTCATGCTTTTAATATTTGCATGATATTCCATTGCATATGTTTAGCATAGCTCATTTATTCGTTCTTCTAGTATTGGATACATTACAAAAAATACTGGAAAAAAAGAACGTTTTCACAACATGTGTTTATATATTTCTATTATGTATGTAGGTCAGATTCTGAAAGTGGGATGACTAGGGGTATGTATTTTTTTTTAAATATATTTATTTATTTGGTTGCACCGGGTCTTAGTTGCAGCATGCATGTGGGATCTAGTTCCCTCACGAGGGATCGAACCCGGCCCCCTTCACTGGCTGCATGGAGTCTTTCTTATCCACTGCGTCACCAGGCAAGTCCCCAGGGGTGTGTATTTTAAATCTCATGGATCCTGAAATTGTTCTCTAAAAGGCTGCAGCACTTTGTATTCTTGTGAACGCTGGGTCAGAGGGCTCGTACCCTGACACCATCGCCAGTATTGGGTATTGCCATACAGTCTTATTTATCTAAACTGTTGCATGAAAAAAGTATCTCAATATTTTGGGGGTTTTTTTTGTATTTAATTGTGAATGAGCCAAATAAGCAGATTTTACACGTGTGTTAGGCCAACAATTCTGTTTCTGGATGATTGGAAATGAATTTATTTATAATAAGACATGCAACTTAATCCAACTCTGGGACTAGGAACTTCCTTGATATTCTCCTTTGTTATAATGGAGACACCGATTTGCAGGATAACCTGACTTATCCAACATATTGGAGAAAAAAAAGTGAAAAGGTGTAAGCGATTCCTGTATTGTCTCCAACTTTATTAAGACTCGATATTAAATCAAGCATTTTTGGTTCTGGGAACTGGAATTAGTGGAAATGCTTTTAAACAAAGCTTAGGAAAGAACTTAGTTTCAAGGAAAATGAGACTAAGATTTTAGGAAAAGAATGATTAGTATTTAAGGGAAAATAATTTTATAGCCCTGTGGTTTTACTTTCAGCTGGGGAATCATTTGTTGCCGTAACAATTTGATTGTTATTGTTGATAGTAGTTATAGGCTTAATCACTATAATTCATGGTTTGAAGAGCCTACTGAAATCTGGCCTGTGTCATTTTGAAGAAGATGACCCTTTAAATGTGTTACTATTAAAAGAAAGAATAATCTCTGTGTGAATATTAAGTCTGATAACAAACCTGTCTTTAAGGCTTTCCCTGTAATTCTCTCTCCTTTTCTCTCCTCTTTCCTCCCCCGTCCCCCTTCTGTCCTTCCCCCACCCCCTGCCCCAATCAGTCAATTCTGCTTCTTCCTTATCATTGTAAGAAGCATTTTTTTCAGGTCTTACCTTACCTTATACTAATCAAAAAAGAGAAGAGAGAAAAAGGACCAGAACATAAAAGCAACCACTATTTAACCTACAGGAGGATACACACAAAGGATTGCAATTTTTAAAAAATTTTAACTACCAACAATTTAAAATACCAACAGGGATAGAGCTTATGTCTTTCGGAAAAACCATTACATTGTTACCGAGGAATCACAGGTAGTGTATTTCTTTTTTTGTGTGTGTGGTATGCGGGCCTCTCACTGTTGTGACCTCTCCCGTTGCGGAGCACAGGCTCCGGACGCGCAGGCTCAGCGGCCATGGCTCACGGGCCCAGCCGCTCCGCGGCACGTGGGATCCTCCCGGACCGGGGCACGAATCCGCGTCGCCTGCATTGGCAGGCGGACTCTCAACCACTGCGCCACCAAGGAAGCCCTAGTGTATTTCTTTTAACTAAGGGTTTATAGTACTCTAATTAGTATCTCAAATCCAGTTTTGAAGAAAGGTCTAGTTAAAGCTCACCTTCCTAATCAGAATAAGAATCTTTAGTACTTAAAAAAAAGACTATGAAATCAGCCCTATCCTATCACTTTGGTCATTTTGATGAGAGTAATTTGATGGGGACGGGATGATGACAGAGATAGACGTGGGACAGTGGAAAAGGACAAAGGGCCGGCAAGGTGGGCAAAATCTGGTGTGCTATGGTGGGAGTGGTCTGGCCATAAAACTGGTCATGGCCAAGAAGACTTATAGGAGCAGGGAGAGTTAATTTTTAACTGTATGTTGTTTGCATGTCTGCAATGCCTATCTTCTTCGTTTCATCAAAACTTCAGTCAAGTCTGCCCATACATGCACAGGGTTGTGTGAACATTTTTTAAGTTATTCTTTTGTTGGAAAGTCAGGAAAGGGGTCTGAGCTGACTGGGTTGATGTGTTACATAGGAGAGACAGCATATATATGCCATCTAAATGATTCATAGACTGAATTAATAATTGGAAGCAGGAGCTGGAAGTCAGAGACTACGCTCTCTGACCAGTCGTCCCTCTCAACACTCCACTTCCTGCAGCACTCTGGGAGCTGTAAAAATCTTTGGGTGTTCCTGCGCGTCCGGAGCCTGTGCTCCGCAACGGGAGAGGCCACAACAGTGAGAGGCCCGCGTACCGGAAAAAAAAAAAAAAAAAATCTTTGGGTGTTAGGGTGGAAAGGAGGAACAAGGAATTTGCTAAAAAACCAGGATGACAGATTCAGGCTGATCCTATCTAGATTTTAAAAGTTTTATCTGTGAGTAGGAAGATATCCAGATTTCACCTTGCAGTTGAGGAGAGGTGTTCCTCATAAAATAGCGAGCTACCTGCCCAGGTTCTGGCCCTGAGAGCAGATAGAACTTTGGGGGATACATTAGCGTTGGACATATTGCATCAAGATTTAAAATGCATGTATCTGCTGAGTGTATGATTGGTTAAGTGAGCAAAAAAAATATGTATGAGGACATTCGTTGGAGTATTTTCATAATAGACAAAATTGGAAACAACTCTGTTTGGCAGATGAACTGATTGTCTATGCTGACAATCCAAAGGAATCCACAAAAGCACATTCTACTAGAATTCCTAAGTGAGTTTGGCAAGATCGAACAAGGTTAATATACAAAAGTTTATTGCTACTATATAGAAATACAATAAGCAATTGGAAATAAAAATTTGAAAAAATGAGTATCATTTAAAATAGCACCAGAAACATGAAATATTTAAGTATAAATCCAACAAAATATGTGGAGGATATGTATGTTGAAAGCCCCCAAAACACTATGAAAGGTGATCTAAATAAATGTAGAGAGATACATCATGTTCATGAATTGAAAAACAGTACTATGAAGATGTCAATTGTCCCCAAGTTGACCTATAGATTCAATGCATACTTACCCTAAGAAATATATTCCTGTTGTTAATAAATACAATAGATTCATTCTACTTTTGCTGCTACCACCCAAGGCCTTCGGACCTTGGTCTAGGTCCTGTGGAGTTCTCCCCTTTGGGAAGCATGCCAACTGCTGCTCCATCGATGCCTTAGGTGCAGAGCTGGCTGCTACCTGCGGGGATGTGCCAGGGCATTCATGTGAATGGATGCACATGGGCATATGTATCTCCAGGACCTTTACTTCCAAATAGGCGGAACATTATTTAGATAGCCCTCTAATAACTAGTGTGCTATTTGTCCTCAAATCTAGTTCACTTCTTGGCTCCCTCTCATGCTTAGAGTTTCTTTATGGTTCCTTCTTTTATCTAGAGCGCAAGTAGCACATTCATTTCTCCCTGCTCCATTGCACTTGCGTGGGTGCTAGGCTTTCTCCTGGGTTTGTATCGGGTTTCCTTGTGGGCATCTCCTTAACTGTTCTAGCTGCTGTTATCTCTGGCCTCTTGCTGATCCACTTCTCACAATTCTCTGTGTCTCTAAGCTGTTATGTATGTCCCGGCTTCTCCTTCTGTCTTTCAGCCTCTCACTGCCCCCCCCCTTCCCTCACTGTGCTTTTTCTCTCCCATTTGGACTCTAGATGTCATACAGAGGTCTGGGGATCAATCCTCCCTCAAACTCCTTGAGGCCAAAATATTTGAAATGATTCTATATCTGGCAACAAATATCTGTGCAAATATTGCTTATGAATATAAACTGTCAAGTGTGAGGATTATAAAAGAGAATATTATTTGGATTAACCTTGCCGTATCATTTTTATACATACATAGCAAGAGGCAGTGTAGTATAATGGCTGGGAGCAAACACTCTGGGGCCAGATTACTTGGATTTGAATCCCTTTTATGCCACTTTCCAGCTGTAGGATCTTTGGGTGAGTTACTTAACTTCCGTGCCTTGATGTTCATATCTATAAAATAGGGATTTTAATGGTATCTATCCACGGTGTTGCTGTGAGGCTTAAATTGGTTGTATTACAATCATTTGGGGGGGGGGGGCTTCCCTGGTGGCGCAGTGGTTAAGAACCCGCCTGCCAGTGCAGGGGACACAAGTTCGAGGCCTGGTCCGGGAAGATCCCACATGCCGCGGAGCAACAAAGCCTGCGCGCCACAACTACTGAACCTGCGTTCTAGAGCCCGTGAGCCACAACTACTGAGCCTGAGTGCTGCAACTACTGATGTCCGCGGGCCTAGAGCCGGTGCTCCACAACAAGAGAAGCCACTGCAATGAGAAGCCTGCACACGCAACGAACGGTAGCCCCCCTCGACGCAACTAGAGAAAGCCCGCTCGCGGCAACGAAGATCCAGTGCAGCTAAAAATAAAAATAAATTACTTAATTAAAAAGAATCATTTGGGGGAGTGCCTGGCACACTGTAAGTGCTACATAAATGCTAGCTATTATCATTGTGGGATAATTTCACCTCTGGAGGCCACGAAGATGATGACAGAAATAAGCATTAACTACAAATGTCAAAAATTGGGGAATGAACCAGTTCTCAAAGGAAGAGCATTCTCTGTGACCTGAACAGAGACTAGCAGTCAGGGCCGAGGGCCCAGCATCCTGAGAAGGTAGTGGGGTTTTCTCAAAGGATGAGACACTTCAGGCAGCTATCCCAGACACAGCTGTTTTTTGGACAGCTTTTACCTCTGTGAGGACCGGAAGGATCAGAGACCAGAAAGCTGCTTGTCCTGTCCAGTTTCATGTGTGTGAGTATGAGTGTGTGTTACGTGTGCAGAAGGGGAAGGGGACGGAGGGCCTTCCTTCGCCAGTGCTTCGTGAGCTAAGCAGAGGTTCTATCAATAACTGCATCACTGGGAATTCCCTGGTGGCACAGTGGTTAAGAATCTGCCTGTCTATGCAGGGGACACGGGTTTGAGCCCTGGTTGGGGAAGATCCCACTTGCCGCGGAGCAGCTAAGCCCGTGTGCCACAACTACTGAAGCCCGCATGCCACGAGCCCGTGCTCCGCAGCAAGACAAGCCACCGCAATGAGAAGCCCACGCATCGCCACTAAGAGTAGCCCCAGCTTGCCGCAACTAGAGAAAGCCCGTGCGCAGCTACGAAGTCCAAACGCAGACAAAAATCAAAAAACAAAAACAAAACACTGCATCATTTAAAATGATGCTTCCACTAACTAGGGGGCCTGCCTTAGTTCTCGTTTGGTTCTCACCTTGACCTGGGAGAAACTCATCTGCTGGGGAGAAGTTAACAAACTTCATTTTGGTTTTTTGCAATGTAAATTCAAGACCCTGAGAATCCTGTTTGCCTTTCCTGTTTTGCTCTGTTCTACCTGGCCAGTGACTTGCACACAAATGCGTTATCACATCATTTCCGCAGAGAACAGAGGCAGAAAAAGGAGATTCAAGTGTACACACATTACAGGGAACGGGCTCTTTCTGCAAATGCAAGGCTGGTAGAGGACATTTTCTAATTTGATTATATATTTCCAGCATGCATCCGTTAAAGGCAGCACAGTATGTTTACGTGAGCTCTGTTTTCTTACAGCAGTGCTTTTTGACTCTTTTCCCTCTGACCTGAGGATTCCTGTGCATACCCTCCAACCAAACAAAAAAACAAAACAAAAAACTCAAGCAGAGGGCAGCCAACTGGAGGAACAAGGTTGAATCAGCAAAATATTGTGCCCAGGAGGGATTTAGCTACAGATAAAATAGAGAAATAAGGCCAGAGGGGCTAGTCAGAGAGTGGCCCTCGAGCTACCTAGGAAGGCAAGGATGTCATTGTGGAAAGAGTCCCTAGCTCCTTGATTGGAAGAGGGTTCAGGATATTGATTTATTTTTTGTTAGGCAAAATTTTGAAAAGTGATATTTTTAAAAATTCAATTTATCATAACCTTAAAAAGCATGAAGTACTTAGGAATAAACTTCTCAAAAGGCATGGAAGTCCCCTACCCTGAAAACTACAAACCACTGCTGAAAGAAATTAACGAAGACCTAAATAAATGGAGAAAATATATATGTTCATGGATCAGAAGTCCAATGTTGTTCAGCTGTCAATTCTCCCCAGATTGGTCTATAGAGTCAATGTAAGTCCAATAAAAATTCCAACTGGATTTTTTGGGGTTAAAAAATCGACAAGGTGAGTCTAACATTTATATAAAAAACCAGAGGTCCTTGAATAGCCAAAATGATCTTGAAGAGGAAGTATTTCATATACTTTTAGATATTGATGACAAATGCTATTGTTTAGTTTAATGATTTTAGGCTCCTTTGGGGAAAAAGTTAAAATACTAACTGATATGCCTAAGGGGGTTATTTTTTGTTTTCACCTTCTGTATGTATTTTACTGGTGGTTAATACTGAAAAGTAACGCAGTTATGACTGCATTTGGGTCTTGGTTGGCTGACTTCTTAATTCGAAAGCTAGTTAGAGTTGAGGTGGAGGTAGGAGCCAACAAGACAGATGATTTCCCTGCATGCTTCTGTTAGTTTCTAAGCGTATAGGCAAAAATTTAGCTCTAGCAAACACAACTCTCTAAATTTACTAACAAAATCCCTGTGTAAATCCTAAAAGGTGGTTTATATTTATAACTGCTTCCTAACATCTTCCTCCTTCGGTTCTCTCTTTAGACATGCTAACCATAGGGTTTAGAAAACTGGGGCTGTTTAGAGAACGTTAGAGAATATTGGATTAAGGCCAGGATGTGTTAAACTTCTAAATGTAAATATCTACTAACATCCCATGGTGAGTGGGAGTGCAGCTAGCATTTATATTTACCATTGGTTTCCATAAATTCACATTAGCTGGGCTGCAAAGTTAATCTGGATACAAAACTTGAATGGAACTCCTTTACTATGTAAAGCCTGTGAGTGGATGTGAATGGTGATGACAGCAGCTAGAATAACAAAATTGAGGAGAGGAAAAAGGATAGCACAGCTCTCATCCTGAGCTCAATTGTTGCTAATTGGAGGACCAGTCTCAATATCCAGGCAGCTTGTTCTGGGCTCAAATGGCAGACAGATGCTCTAAAGCCCTTGGGCTCAGGTATCTTATAATTGTGGATCCAGCCAAGGACAAATTTGATTTGTAGCCACATTTTGACCTCTCTATAGTGCAAAGTGCTGGGACTTGTTCCCACTTTGCCCCTCTCTTTCAGATTGTTTCCATCACAGTCCCCCACTCCCAACTGCTTGTCAATTTCCAGAACTACGTCCATATTTTACTAACAGTCCTCAGGAGATTGAATTCCAGAAAGAATGATGGGAAAGAAATGAGACCAGAGGAGAAGGCAGGGCAGACTCATTGTAAAGGTCACTATGAGGCTGACCCACTGGCTATTTGGGGGCAGAAAACACACAACATTCACTTGGGAGGTATTACACTTCTTGGAAGACCATGTCTGCCTCTCCAGTGCAGATTTTATATAGGTAAAATCAAATTTAAAGAAGAGTGAAGGCAAGTTTGAAGGGAAAGAATGTCATGAGAGCAACACAAGTTATGCTCGGTTATAAGGGGGTTGTGTTTGGTGACAGTTGAGAAGTTTTATAAACTAAATCGTGTATCATGAGTTTCAAATTTTCAGTGACCAGATGTCCCAATTACCTCTCATAAAATTATGAGGACCCTGTAAATGTTGTCACCAATATGTGTGCCCTTGGGTATTTACCTTAAAAATAGCTCACATTGATGGTTAGGCTTATGGGTAGGCACCCTGAGAAGCTGTCTATCCCAATTAGGACACAGCCTTCTCATTAGAGCTCCTCACCACACACACTAATGCACTTTGCATACAAACAGTAAACAACATCAGGGCACTAATTAAAACTTCTGCAGAGTTCTTTATTCAGGTTAGAACTAAATAGCCCCAGGCATTTGCCTTTTCTCTTTAGAACACTGAAGTTGGCCATTACAAGGAAAAAGAAATATTTGTGAAAGAAATTTCTAAGAAAGAAATATTTGTGAAATTGTAAGAGATAACGTGCATCTTTCCTTCTACATCATACTGATCTTACCCCCTCTAGATACACGCTGTTGAATAGTCACTACTTGTGGCCATTGAGCTCTCAAAATATGGCTAGTCCAAACTGAAATGTGCTGTAATTATAAAATGCACACTAGACTTTCAAGATTTAGTGTAAAAAAAAGTAAGCTATCTTATGAATAATTTTTATATTGTTACATGTTAAATAGTTTGGATACATTGGGTTAAATACATTACTTTTTTTAAAAACTTTTTTAACATGGCTACTAGAACTTTAAAAGCACATATGTGGCTCACATTGTATTTCCATGGAGAGCACTGTTCTAGGTTTTTAACATAAGAAACTTGTGAAAAGAAAGCTGATCAACAGGCAAGATCCCGATTCAAGATATTTCTCTTATCTAAACAGTTAATATTTATTCAAAGCCAGCTATGTGACCAACAATTTGCTAAATGTAAAGGAGCTTACGATTTCAGTGGGAAGAACACAAAGATGCACTAGTGTCTAGTCACTTCTTAGCTGGAGATTGGAAACGAAGGGTATTATACCTACAGTACTTTCACATGAACAATCATCCACGAGGAATCAGATGAGCCAGGGAAAAGTTACACGAAGAGACAAAACCATGGGATCTCAGAATCTGGAGCAAGTTCAAACCTCGGTGGTAACAGATTCCAAAGCTTTCATTTTAAAAAGCCTTGGGTGAGGGGTGGGAGAGGGGCTGCTACGAAGCCTTCTCTATCTAGGAAGAGTGACTTGCCCAAGTCTACACAGAATCTTTTTTTGGTCTCTGAAGGCCAGTCAGAAAAAAGCATCCTTCTGGGCAGACCAATCAGAAAAGGGTCCCTCCTCTTTAGGTGAACCCTGGGCTTGGTGAGAACAGTAGGGGCTTGGTTTCTGTTTGGCCAAACACCTCTGTATACGGATACAGGCAGAGGCCCCGAGAAAGGTAACTTTCCTCTGATCCTCTCATCACAGTTAGGATAGTTCCAGCTTTTCAAAGTTTTACTTTTTCCCCCTTCTAAGGGTCACTGTAGGAAAGCAATACGACTGTCACAGTCCTTGTTGATTTCAGGTTGTAAGGAAATCACTTTATTATTTCGGTTTTTCAAGAGTTTCAAAGGTATGCTTCAACCTTCCTAAGTGTGATGTGAATCCATGTTCCTTATTAAAAATATGTTTAATATTTTTATACAGGCATATCTCATTTTACTGTGCTTTGCTTTATTGTACTTCCATTGTGTTTTGAAGAGGTGTTTTTTTTTTTTTCCAACAAATTGAAGGTTTGTGGCAACCTTGCATTGTCAAATGATGGTTAGCATTTTTTAAACAAAGTATTTTAAAATTAAGATATATACATTTTTTAAGACATAGTACTGTTGCACACTTAATAGACTGTAGTATGATGTAAACACTTCTATGCACTGGGAAACCAAAATATTTCTATGACTTTATTGCGCTATTCACTTGATTGTGGTGGTCTGGAGCGAATCCCTGATATCTCCAAGGTACGCTTGTATTTTTAAAAGTTAAATGAAGAACTTTATAATCATATATAACAGGATTTTTGGTACAGTACTTTTGTGTTATCAGGAAACCCATCAAGTTTTGGATTTATAAACTCAGTATTTGATTATAGGCCCTTGCAGCATGAAGTTGAACTAACTTGTGGGAACCAGTGTTTTGGATTTTTTTTTTTTTTTTTGGTGTAATCCAAGTTGTTTTTTTTTTATTTTTTAAGTTTTAAAAAATTGTTTGTAAGGTGATAAACTCAGTTCTTGAGGGCTCACTTTGAGGCCTGCCACTATCATTTACCTTTCCCCTCAGCTTTGAGATATAATTGACATATAACATTATGGAAGTTTAAGGCTTGCAATGTGTTGTTCTGATATATCTATAAATTGCAAAGTGATTACCATCATGGTTTTAGTAACCACCTCCGTTGTGTTACATAGTTACCATATCTTTTTTTGTGGTGAGAATATTTGAAATCTACTCTTAGCAACATTCAAGTACACAATCTTTATATTAATCTTAGGTTCTCATTTTGATCTTAGGCATTTTCACCCCCTAAAGTTAACATTTTTTTTCTTCTAACTTTAAGGAAAGGTATGTATGAAATTTTTAAAAAAATATTTATTTAGTTGTGCCGCATCTTAGCTGCTGCATTTGGGCTCCTTAGTTGTGGCATGCAAACTCTTAGTTGCAGCACGCATGTGGGATCTAGTTCCCTGGCCAGGGATCGAACCCAGGCCTCCTGCATTGGGAGCATGGAGTCTTAGCCACTGCACAGCCAGGGAAGTCCCTGAACTTTTATTTCTATGGGTTCTTCTTTAAGATACATTTCCCTTAATAGTTAATAATTTTTTCTATCCTTTTTGAAGCTATGAATTGCCATTACTCATGGTTTGTATTCAGTAATTTCTAGATAATTATTTTTGTTTCTTTCAAATTTTTGCTAATAATTTAGGATTGAAGATTTTTTTCTCTGCATATAGATTTCTAATTCTGCATCTTACTGCTTATTTCTGTAAACTACAGTCTTGAAAATAATTTCTCTCATTTTCTTGATGCAGTTAAGCTGCAGAAGCTGGTCACTGATTTTGTTCCTGTTTGTTTATAGAAGGCTTATTTCTTTGTGATTGATCTTATTCATCATCTTTGATGAATAACTTTTCAATTGGAATATAATTGTTTTCTGGCTTTTGTATACTTATTGATAACCAAAATATTAGTTTCTTATTGGCAAGTTGCATTTACATACAGTAAGCTCTCTGTTTCTAAACTCCAAATACCTAGAAAGTCATTTTTAAAAGATTCTTTTAGTAATATTTTTAAAAATGACCCCCAGGGCTTCCCTGGTGGCGCAGTGGTTGAGAATCCGCCTGCCGATGCAGGGGACACGGGTTCGTGCCCCGGTCCGGGAAGATCCCACATGCCGCGGAGCGGCTGGGCCCGTGAGCCATGGCCGCTGAGCCTGTGCGTCCGGAGCCTGTGCTCCGCAGCGGGAGAGGTCACAACAGTGAGAGGCCCGCGTACCACAAAAACCAAAAAAAAAAAAAAAAAATGACCCCCAAATTTTATAATGTTTCAAAATGCTTTGATAAATATATTCCAAGAGAATGATATTCAAGAGGTTCAGGATTATGGATTATTGCTTTCTAATATGGTATATAAATTGAATAAAATGTTCTGAACCTGGATTTCATGTCTTTTGTGGACTCCATCTCACTGACTTTGTTTTCACACTTCCTAAGAGTAACTCTCAGCTTGCCAGAATATTAAATTAGCCAGAATATCCCATTTCCAACCCCAAGAACAACAGAAACAACAAACTCCCCTAGGTTTAGTAATATATTCTTCCTTCCATTCAGAATGCACCCACTTACTGAAACCGTCCCAACATTTAGATCACATAGTTGAATAGTGCCACCCCAGATTTAGATGTTGCCCGATTTAACCTCAAAACTGATTCTCAGTGTCTGTATACTAATCCAATGTGACTGACTGACCTAATGGTACCTGGAGGGATAAATGTTGTGAGCGACTATTCCATAGTAAAGTAAACAAAACCCGCTGTGATCTCCCTTAACACCACCCCAAATTATACATTGGTAGTGTCTGTTTCCCCAACCAGATTGTGAGCCTCGGGTGTGTCCCGAGGTTGTTATATTCTACTTTGTTTTCCCTGATTCATCTAGCCCAGGGCTTTGCATGTGGTGAGCACTCAGAAATGTTTATGAATTAGAAATAAATAAACATTTAAAATGGGCTTTGGAAAGCACTTCCTTTACAGATGCGGCACCGGGTCTCAGCTGGTGCCAGTGAGCCCTCCCAGAGCTCTCTCCTCTGCACACGGCCCTGTGTTCAACAGAACTGGAGAAGATGGAACAAGAACGGGGTCCTGGGTTTGCTCAGGGCCTGAGGCTGCAACGTAGGGACCCTCCAGAGAAAAACACAGCAAGGGATGGGGGCGGGGAGAAGTTGTTCTAGTGGAGAAGCCTTGGTTTCTAGTCAGGGCCTGGTGCTTCCAGGGGCAGTTCTCACTTATTTTCGGGTTTCCTTTTCACATCTATCAAATATAGGTATATATTGTGGGCTAGTATACAGGAGAAGAGACCAATGCTAGGCAAACGTCAGTATGCACACGGATCTGCTGGGCTGGGCATCTTGTTAAAATGCAGATTCTGAGTCAGTAGGTCTCGGGTGGTGTCTGACATGCTCTATCTCTAGCTAAGCTCCCGGATGATGCCTATGCAGCTGGTCCATGGACCACACTTTGAGCAGAGAGGGGGGACCCGTTTAATTCATCCCTGCATGTCTAATCCTGTGAATGGAATAGAGGAGAATAGGGAGCATCCAGAACCGATACAAGGTCACTCTCAAAGATGGGGTTCAGACAGATCCTATTCCAGATACCTGAAGAAGCGGGGACAGACATGGCAGAAGACCCGCCTTAAAGAAATCGTGCTGAAGAGAGTGGAGGGTTTTTGTTTGTTTACTTGTTTTTTACGATGAACCACCCGAAGCCTGCATGCCAAGGTTGGCATTATCTGCTATGCGATACCTCCCAGGCCACCCCCAGCAGGATGCTATGTTCCATCCTCCTTTACTCCACAAGATGAGTGGGGAGTCTGAGAACCCAGCTCAAGACGTGCTGGAGTCTCCCAGGCATGAGTCCAGTTGCAACATCTGGTGGCTTGGGAGGGGCGTTGGCCTGAAGCTTGGAAAACAGCTGTGACACCCCTGTCCTCACGAGAGGCAGTCTTCTACTCCAGCCTCCTCTGGAGCTCCTGCACCACCCAAGCGGACAACTGGGGGAGTGGGTAAGATCATAAATCAAGTAATGGCAAGACCCTGGGGCCCTGGACCTTCAAAAGGAGAGGACTCAGAACTTGGTACCCTGGAAGATCACGGACTGTTATGCTTCTAATACTTTGTCTCTTTGCTAATTTCCTCAAGCTTTGATCTCAGAATTGTCCGAGGACCTTGGAACTCCAGGCTCCTACTTGCACTGGGTGAAATCCTTATCTGGTAACAGTTCAGATTCCCAGGTCTTACCTCAGACTTGGTGATAAATGTCCAGAAAACTTTTTCTTTCCCTCCTCCTTCCCTTCCTCCCCCTTTCTTCCCTTTTCTCTGATTCACCTCTTTCTTCCCCCTTGGGTAGAGTTAGGCAGCATGGTGTTTGTGAGATCTCTGGCCATGCCTCTCACTCCTCTTTGGCCTCACAGATCAGACTTTGATGTCCTGCCCAGGCCTGCCTAGCAACTATCCCTTCCCCGGGTTTTTTTTTTTTTTTTTTTTTTTTTGCCTTTGTTATTTGTCTCAGCCAAAGCCTCCCAACTGTAGCAAAATACAGAGAGAGGAGGACTGAAGGCCACCCTTGGGAGCCAGCCTAGATGGGGATCATGGTGCCTGGCAGCCACAGAGGAGAAGCCAGAGGGTTGGTGAGAGAGTCAAAGGATTAGCATTTCAGAGGCAAGGAGAGCCATTTAGGGAGGGAGGTAAGCATCAGTGCCGATATTTGCAGACATGCTATCTGTAGAGATGTCAAAGGGAACGTGTACCTTTTGAGGAAGGGCATTTTACTGCCGAATGGCTGGTGCAAGGAGGAGCCAGGTAACAGGGGTAAAGGAACTTATGAGAAAGCTTCATTTTAAAGGAAAGGAAATTGCTTCCCAGTATGGCTGCTATAGGCAATTATCTCCATTTTCTAAGTCTCAGTGTCTTCATCTGTAAAGCGAACATAGAATAGTTATCAAGTTTAATTATTTGCCTCCATAGTAGCTAAATATGTAAAATAGGGCTTGGCACGAAGTCAGAGCTCAGAAACCATTTCTTCTTCCTCCTTCTCCTCCTCTTTTTCATTACTCTTAAATCTTGTTACAGACTCTGGACTTTGCACATAAAGGTAAGCAATTATTATTATATTATTATTTTAGTTGTCAGAGATATTGACCTTGAGTTAAAATTGTAACTTTTTATGAGCACACACTTCCCATCCTTAAATTTTGCAGACATAATTTCCTTCTTTTTCTGTGCAGCTGAATTCATTTGAATCTCAGCATCCAGGCAAGTTACAAGGATCCGAAATAATGCTATCCACAGCCAAGCAAAGTTACTGTACTGAGCCGAGTCTTTCGTTGAAAGATTATCTGCATTTAAATGTCTTACAGGGAAGAGTCTCCTTTGACTCTTGGGATCCTCTTTGCTTCTTTGATCAGTATTTATTTCTTAGGTATCTTGTTTATCTGTGTTACAACTTGTTTTAGCATATGTGGGTTTTCTCCCATTTATTGGAATCTCTACTAGAAGTGAAAGGAATGAGGGAAAAAAAAAAAGAAAAGCATATTGCCTCACCAGGTGGAAGTTATTATTTACAATCAGACAGAAAGGCAGAAACAACACTGATCTGCTTTTGGTGGTCTTTACACATGATTTGGTAACTGAAAATTGGTTGGGGGTGAAGAGGTAACGTCACTGGTGGTAGCACATACTTTTCCCAAGTTTGCTTTAGTATTACTGGAAGGTCCTTCAGCGCAGATCTGATGGCTAGTTCCCCTTTACCCACGCACTAGGCTTATAGATTTGTTAAATTTATTGGTTTCTTTTTTATGCTTAATAATCCACCACCGCAAAAGTCTTGACTCAAATTCTCTGGGACCCTATTTTCGTTTCCAGGGCATCTGAGTTCTTAACGTACCTTTAAACCTTAACACATTGCTTATTGCTTCCAGATACTGAAGCCATCCTGTCTTTATTGGAAATGCTGTGCTACCCCAACTCAGTTGCAAACAGTGGTAAAGGAATGCTATATTGGTGGCCTATTGTTCTAGGCTGGCAGACCCTGGAAGACATTTGTAACATGTTTTTTAAGTATTAGATTTTTAAAGCGAATATTTACAGGGTCAGCTGTTTAATGTTTTTCACTAATTAGACCAATCCCTTACAGTTTGCCCCTTTGTGTTTTATGTTTATTGTGATCTATATAACACACAAGAGTACAGAGTCTTTACTATAGTAAAAAATGTAACAAGTAATTAAGTAACATTCTTCCTGGCCAGGGTCATTTTAACTACATCTTCCTCCCTTCCCTTCTTCCTTTTGTTTTGAAGGCTCCCCAGGCCTGTGCCTTCAGGGGACCCATAATTAATAGGACTTTGTTCTCAGTGGGCCCTCTGTTCTCCTGGCCCACCTCTCTCTGAGTGATGTATTGGAACAACCAAGGGGTCCAGGCCTTTTATTCTCCCATTCCCTTAGGGGCCTGTGGTCTCTGAGTTTCAGGCCTTGAAGTTCCAGAAATCTTAGCTGGGGAACACCGAGTGGCCTAGCCTGCCATGTCTGCTTTAAGTGCTATAGAGCTGTGAGCAAAGAACATCTCTGGAGGAGGGGAAAAAACTGCCCACCAGCTGGGATCTGGAGTGAAGTTCTACCCTGCATTACAGGATTCCTGGAAAGATGATGTCCAGAGCCAGTGCCATGCTCTTTGTAGGACTAAGTAGGTACTGATGTGTCACTGACATCTGGTTTTCCCTGGAGATGTTTACATGCAACTGTTCTATGAAATCAGTTCACCATGCAAACTCATCTTACTGAGAAAATGTGTGCAGATGATTTAACTTAATGACTTAGTTGAGTTGAATGGCTTCCAGTAGCATAGTAATGTGTTTTGAGAAGTTTTGAAAGAGAAGAGAGGAAAAGCTGGTTTCCCATCTCATTCAAATAATTTTCCATTCCTCAGGGGGAGAAAGGAAGGTCTGAGAATCTAGCAGAATTAGTGCAGGTTACCCATTACTTCATTTTATAATGTTTGGCACGGAAACCATGTAAGTCAGTTAAATCTGTTTATTTGGCTCTTTCAGGCATTCCGTGTGGACGGGGCCTGGGTTGGAAGTGATGGTGCAGTGTTCTGCTGAGATGCCTTCCTGGAGAGAAGCAGGTCTGTTTTCTAATAAGCCGTCCTGGCAACACCTGGATTCTAATGGGTTCCTTAGGGACCCAAGGGCTTACTTGGGCATTTGTGTGCAGCAGTCCCTCCTGCAGATGAAGAACCTGTGAAGCCCATCACTGACTCCTCAAGCTGTTGTGGAAAAGCTCTGTTTGGGGCCACCTGGTTCAATTCCGGCTCTGCCCTTCACCAGCAGGTGACTTTGGGCAAGTGATGAAACCTCTCTGCGTCCTGAGAAGTCTCTCCTTCAGAGGACTGTTGCAAAGACCGCATGAAACAGCAGATGTAAACGTGCTTTATAATCTGTAAACCAATGTAACAGTGCATTCTAAAAAAAAAATCATTCCTCACACTGACAGCAGAAAAGCATGTTTTTGGATAAAACATGGTAGTGGAGAGGGCAGAAGATATGTGAAGTATTAAGGATTCTTTGAGGGAAAATGTCAATTTTCCAGACATGTTCCAAAAGGGCGTGATGGGTGCTTGCGAAAAGACAGACTTCTAGGGATCTGTCAAGTGCAGTGCTTAGCAGGGGCCATAGGCTATGTTTGTACGACAGTCGAACCAATCTCAGCATGTCTTAGCAGAAGGTGAGAGAGTGGAGGCTGCAGCAGGCAGGTGAGGATGACAAAGCTAATGATCTTGATGTCAGATGAACAGGGACCCTGCTAGGTGCTGACTTGCATTGCATCACCTTGTTTCTCCTCCACAGTCATCAACTCTACCCTGTTATCTGCATTTTACTCTGTAAATTTGTCAAAATTTACAGTCAGAAAGTAGCACAATGGGAATTCAAAGTCAGCCCTGACTCATTTTCCAACCCACACCCTTAACCCACTGTTAAAGGGAAAGAAATATCGCAAGGCTTTTGTTTCCTCCCTGAAAGTCCTGATAGAGAAACTCTCTTTCCCTCTACTCTATCAGGAGTAACCCCAGAATTCCTTGGGATCACCTAGCAAAATACAATTAGAAAGGGAGGAGGAGGTTATGCCATGTGGCTGCAATTATTGCTTATGATTAGCTAGAAGCCAAGGCACCTCTGAGAACAGTTAGTCCTCAAGAAGGCCTCTGGACTCTCCCTTTTGAGATTTCAGGATAGATGTTAAAGTGCAATACTCTGCCCCTGCGTGAGGACAGACACGATGCTTTTGGTTTCTAAGGATTCCCTTCGGCATCCAGCTCATGCCTCATCATTAAAGAAATACTTGGTGACCAGTAGAATTAATAGAAATGAGAACAAACCCCCAAATTCTCTCTAGACCCTTTCCTTTCATCACTTCTAAAAAACGAAAACGAAACAAACAAACAAAAAGCCAGCTCTGAAGTTTGTGGCTCTGAGAACTTCTGTAGCTAAGCTCTGAAAGCAAGACTCTGTATCAATTCGCTGGGCAGGCAAGGCCCACTGGACTCTGCTAGTGTGGACCTTTCACTGCCATCTTCCTTCTGATTTGAAATGTCCATTGAATTCAAATCTGGGGGAGGGAGCAGGTACCACCAGAAGGGAAGTGGAGCTATTTGGCTTTTCATTCAAGACTTTTGGTCCTCCATGGTTTTGTCTTGTTCTTCTCAGGTTGTGCTTACAAATAAAAATGAAAGCCTCCACAAAGTGGATGGAGAACGCTTATCTAATAGTTGCTGAGTTACACAAGCCTAATAGTTTCTTTGTGCTAAGAGTCTCTCTTTTCCTTCTTTTTTTTTCATTCTTTGATCAACTCCACACACATTTGAATCATTGTGAAAGGGAACTCCAAGGAGTTTTACTGGAGAGGAATAAACAATGATGCCAGATGGCAACGGGCTCTTTTATATGGTGCAGAGGTAAAAATCGTGCATTGTCACTGGGAAGATGCTGAGCCTGGGAATGTATGAATGGTGCTTTTGCTCCACAGTGTGTGAGAAAGGCCTGGGTGAGACGTTGAAGCTCCTGGGCCCAAAGAGATGATGCACAAAGCGCTTCAGAAAGCACATAACCTGCAAAATGAAATTACCAATCCTGCTTCTTTGTGAAAGGATTCTTTTTTTTTTTTTTTTTTTTTTTTGCGGTATGCGGGCCTCTCACTGTTGTGGCCTCTCCCGTTGCGGAGCACAGGCTCCGGACGCGCAGGCTCAGCGGCCATGGCTCACGGGCTTAGTTGCTCCGCGGCACGTGGGATCTTCCCGGACCAGGGCACGAACCCGTGTCTCCTGCATCGGCAGGCGGACTCTCAACCACTGCGCCACCGGGGAAGCCCCCCTTGTGAAAGGATTCTGATCCAGGTACTTTACACTAGACGTTAGTCAAGTCTGTACATAAGAGGTTGTCCCAGCTTCCATCTTTTACTCCTGCTGTTGGGGAGCCCACTTTCTGGTGTATAATTTTCTTTACAGGTAGTTTTGTAGGTAATTTACAGAGTGGCACAGTGGCAAGACCCTTATCCTAGAGATCAGGCGGCCACATCCTTCTTGGTTTTGCTACTTACCACTATTTATTGATAATTTGACCTTGTCATTTAACCTTTCTGAGCCTCAGTTTTCGACTTTGCCTACTTCACAGAGTGGCTCTAAGCATAAATTCAGTAGTGTCTGTGAAAAGCCTCGAAAAGCTGTAAGGCACTAGGCTAATTTAAATTTTCCTTACAATTTTTGAAAAGGCAGGGTCATTATTAGTAAGGGATAGATGGAATGGAGACAACAGCGTTTTTAATTTTGCTCAAATGTCTATGGTAAAGTCATATAAACTGGAGCTGTTTTTATTGTATGCACCAGTTTTGATTATGTGGGATTCATTTATGTGACAAAATAGAAGTATGTTGAACAGGTGTATCAGTTTACAATAAAAAAAAATCAGAAGCTGATTTATTTTGTAACCACATTGTAGCAAAAGTATTGGCATACTTTTTAATCCATGGTCAAGGTGATAAAAAATCTGATTTATGGTTGCTTTGCACTGCTTAGGTAACATTTATATAATTATTCTACTTACTTAGAATCAAGTTATTGTAATTACTATAATTATAGCTAATCAGAATTACTTAGCTATTCTACTTATGCAGATTACTCCTTCCTTAAGTAGAGTGAACACCTTCTTCCCCAACCCTGACCACCCCCCCTATTCAAACACCTTATATTTACATAGTACTCTGTAGTTTTCAAAGCCTTTCACAGATACTACTTAATTTGAGGCTTACATAATATAAACTTTGTTTTGCTCTCCAGGTAACAAGGGAGGTGAGACATTGGTGATTCTAACAGTCCCACAATGCTAAGTTAACCATAAGGATGTTGTGAAATTGGGTTCTTTATTAGATGCTCTCCCAGCACTTCCTCCCTTTCCTTGTGGCTCTTGCCACGATTGTATTTATAATTAATTTCTGTGATGACTTGGGAAAGTTCTTCCTTTCCCAGGAGATATTAAGTTCCATGAGGGCAAGAGCCGTCTGCTCACCTCTGTAGCCCCAGCTCCCCACACAGTGCCTGGCACTGAGTAGGGGCTCAGTAAAAGGCTGATGAAAGAATAAATGAGTCCAGGACAGTTATGCTATAAAGGATCTACTTATTTGAGGCTTCCTGGGAGAAATTTCTTCGTGGTCTAACTATTGCAAATAACATTGCTTCTCTGAAACCATTTGTTCTTAGCTCATGGACACTCGCAGCTGCGTACCCGTTCATCTTCTCCTGCTCTTGTTGGCAGCAGGAAAGCTTTGAAATAAATTGTGGTTGCCCCTTAGCAGATGAAGGACTTCACGGTATGTACTTGGTGCACTGGCCACTTTCCTGCTTAAAATTTGTGCCCCATTCCTTACTTTCCCTTTTCTTTACTCTCCTTTCGTTTATTATAATGCATATTTTATGCGTCCTTTATTATCTTAAATATATTTGGCAGCTAGGCAGTTTATAAAGAATAGTACTCATAGGAATGACTTTTAATGTACTGAGGTAAGAGATAAAAGTTAGAATTTCATGAATGGGATATTTTCATACCACAGTAACTCCTTTCAAATTTTTGTTTTTTTAAATTTCATGGTGAGGTAATGACAGAAAACAACAACAACTCAGTGTTCATACTGAGATTCTTAGGTTATAGCAATGTAAGATCCTATATAGAAATGGGGACTTCTCTGTAGAGGGTGTGTGAGAACTAAGAAAGTTATTTGAATAGTGCCTGGGCCAGAAAGGTTGGTTTCTCTTAGTCTGCTTCCTCATTCCTTTAGTTTTGGAGACATGAGTAAGGTAGGTTCTTCTCTGCCCCACAGGAGTTTTGCTTTGCTTTCCCTCTGGGCTTTAGGGATGTCAATGAATAGAGAACCTATTTTCCACACTGAATGCTTGGTCCAGCCTCGACCTTCTCAGGCATTCTTTTTGATTTGAGAAAGGCTGTCTGACTCACTGCATCCCTGAATTAAATAATAGAAATAGTTCCAGCCACGATTTCCACAGTGCTCAAGCCTTCTCTGTGCTTTTGAGACCTTCGTGACCCCCGCTTATGGGAGGCAGGGAGTTTTGTTTACACGTGAAGCACCACTTTCAGTTACACTCATGATTATGTGACTTTCGGTATTTGCTATGTCCTCACTCTTGGCCAACACAAATATGTTATCACATTCGACCTTCCTTAGCATAAGAATGACTTTGGAAGCCCACAAGATTTTCTAATATACAAATAATGAAGGAAATGAGAGCACCTGCAAAAGGAAGGAAAGCCTCCAACTGCAGATTAGGAGATAAGACCTAACAAAGCCAGCCACGTTCCTGTTAAGCGATGGTCCCTTCCAAGAATGCGGAATGCTATGACCGCTTGTATGGAATGTCTGCCCTGGTCCACTTGTTCTAACAGGAGTAGTCCCTACCAGCCAGCCAGGGAAAATCTTCTGATCCACTGTCGCTGAATGGACCCCCAAGCATCCATCCCAGGGCTTCCCTGACCCCCACCCAGGAGACAAAGGAGAAAGCTCCTGGTACCATTATTACCCTTGAACTACGTTCTTTGAGGGCAACAAATACAATAGCTAGTCCCAACCCTCTCCCTTTGCCCTTGCCGCCATTCCCTTCCACCCCCTACCCCAAGTATTTAGAGCTCTTTTTATGAAGACAGTACTTAAGGTTGGGAGGAAAGAGGCTCCCTGCTTAGTTGTACTAGAGAGAAATCTTAGCTTCTATTAGCCGCAGTTTCATCCTCTGAAAATTATCAGACTAGGCGATCTTCAGAGTTCTTGTACCTTTTTTATACTGTTAACTCCACTTCCCTACTTCCAAAGATGCTCCAGCTTCTCTTGGTTGCTCATTTTACCTTCTCTAGATTGTCTTTTCTTTTACTCCTTGTTGGAATAGCAGGCTCTGAGTTCAGACTACCTAGTTTCAAATCCTTGCTTTGTGACTTGCTAACTATGAGATCTTAAGGAAATTCCTTAAACTTTTCTAAGCCTCAGTTTCTTCACTGGAGGGGAAGAAACCCAATAATCTTTATGCCTGTTTCCTAGGTTTGTTGTGAGAATTAGGCGAGGAAACCCGTGTACAACAGCTACGCTCTTTCTTTTTCTTCTCTGGCCCCTCCATTTTTCTTTCCTTCCTCTCCTTCTCTCCTACTCCGCCTGCCGTCTCCTTTTCTCCCTACTTTACTCATTTCTCCTTCCTCTTCTCATACTCCTTCATACAGCTTGGGTAAAGCAGAATCTAAAAAGGACTAGCAGTCAGACACTGGTGGAAATATTTGAGTCCCTACTTCTGCTTCTTCTAAACAAGGTTTGCTTTTCCTTGCCCCATGCACAGCGAGTAAAAATGCTGAGACACCGAGGTTTGCAACAACGACAGAGTTTTGACTCCTAAGGCCAGCAAGAAGACCGAAGAACAAGATTCATATCTGCCTTCCAGAAGCTGAGCGGCTGGGGGCAGGGCGGTGGGTGGGTAGTATTCATAGGATAACGAATAAAGCAGCAGGGTGGTTTGAGGTGTGGGGGGCGTGGTGAAATGTGATTGGATAAAAGGCGCCGTAATTGTCAATCTGCGCAGGCGTTAACAAACTACGGGCCTCTGCAAGTGCCAACGTGGAGGTGCTTAGCACGATCTGAGGGTGGAGTTTTCAGGCTTCTGACATCAAAAGGTCACCGAGGGCTTCCCTGGTGGTGCAGTGGTTGAGAGTCCGCCTGCTGATGCAGGGGATACAGGTCCAGGAAGATCCCACATGCCGCGGAGCGGCTGGGCCCGTGAGCCATGGCCGCTGAGCCTGCGCGTCCGGAGCCTGTGCTCTGCAATGGGAGAGGACGCAACAGTGAGAGGCCCGCATACCTTAAAAAAAAGGTCACCGAGCGGACACTCTCGAATGCCCAGTTGGAGGGTCGGTGGTCCTATCTAGTCTTAACCGGCTCAGCTCCGAGTAGACACAGCTGACTCCAAGTTCCTGGAAAACAACTCAGGGGAGCATCGTATCGTTTAGGCTACGTGCTGCTGGGAGGACCTGCAAGTCTTAAAACGACCGTGATTAGTGAACGCAGGTGAAATGGGTTTGACTAATAGTTACCCATAGTTTCACCTCTACGTCCCATCATGACTGAGGAGGCCAGCCCAGAGGCCCTGTGTTCCTGATACCAGGAGGTAACAGGAGGGGGATCCCAGTGGCCTGGAGCTGCGTGGACCAGGTGAGAAGTGTTTGTTTGCATTTCCTTTCAAAACAGATACAAGCACATTTAGTCCCTTAAAAAGTCCTTGTGGGGTGAAGCCATGACCTCACTTTAGTTCAGGAAGCTTCTTAAAACATCCACGGCCTCATAGGTGCAGTAGGTTCTTAGAGTGGTCTCCCTTGTGGAACTGTGACAACCGCTCTTACTGAGGGAAGGATGGAGAAGTGGAGAGGGGGGAACAAAATAAAAGTTTGTATAGGTAGGTGCCTGGTGAATTTTGGAGTTGGTTTGGTAAGGAATTCGTCGTTGAGTTTTAGGAAAGGTTTCTTTTTCCTTTCTTTCTGTTAAAACCCCGTCTAATATATCCCGAGCCTCTGCTGCTTACGAAGCAGTGATGGTAAAACTACATTTACAGAAGAGATGGAGAGCACATGACCAGGATCCCACATACAGTGATGGTGATTAGCTTTCACTTCATGTGCCCACCCCTACGGATTTGCAGTGTGTGCCTAGAATGTTGCCTTGAGAAAGATGCAGTGGCAGCAGTGAGAATCAGGGAGAGTGCTACAATTTCTTGTCAGTGTCTGCCACGGGCCAGGCAAGAGTAGTGGGTATATATGGATGCATAGTTGCCAGGTCCAGATTAAGATGTAAAATGATGACATCACCGTCATAAGCAGGAAGCAAAATAACCTAAGGCTGCTCCAGAGCAGCATGTGGCATACGGAAAGAGGAAGAGATGAGTGTTCTTCTCTTGGGGTCAGGGTGGGGAATGGAATGGGGAAGGGAGAGTGGAGAAGGCAGGCTGCTGAAATGAATAGGGGAGAAAAAAGTTGTTTCGTGGTAGGGAAAGTAGAACATACATGAACCTTAACTCTTTGTGAGATGAAGCCATATGAAAGAGTGTTTTAACAAGTCTCTCCTTGCACCTGTTAATGTTTAACCTCTCCTGAGGTGGACGCCAGTAATTCAGCTGGACATATCTGCTGAGTATAAATGGTTTTCTAGGTTTCCCATATGCTGTTTCTGTCTTAAGCTATTGATATTTGCAAAGAAAAGGGGGGGAAAAGTTTAATTCAAGTGTATGGAAGAAGCCTTGCTTGTCTTTTGTTCCCTTGATGAGAAGTTCTTTTTAGATAAATTTCACTGTAACAAAGGCTCTACAAAATCTCTCCTGCTTTGAAGATTGTTACTCCTAGAGATGATAATTTAAATCTGAGGGATAAAGCAAAATCTGGCCAGGCTACTCAATACAAACTCAAATTGGAACTGTCCCTGTGTGTCCCACGGGCTTAGGTTCCTTAATATAATTTAGGATGTATTCCAAAAGGTTTTCATTAAAAAGAAAAGTTTTATAATGACAGTCATTATTTCAAACATTGGGTTTGTTATTATTGCATATTTGATGTGGATATGATGATGATTTTTTTTCTACGTGTCCCAATTTTGCAGTTATACATTCACAGCTTTCTGAGGTAGCACAGTGAGGACATGTGTAAGGAATTATGTATTACAAGGCTTGTTCTCTTTCTGTAATGACGACTCCTTCCCACATCAAACTGAACACTTGTTCCTTTTGATTTCACCTTCTAATATCTTTTCTTGTGCTTAGTTCATAGCTTCATGTTGGTCTCCTTCCTCTGTTCTTCTTCAATCCGTCCTTGTTTCTTTAATCTATTTGCCAAACTCCTGCCATAATAATCTTGCTCCTCCTTTACTTTAAACTGTTCAGTTTTCCAGCACCTGTAGGATAAAGCCCATTCAAGACATTCATGCTTTGTCTACCTCCCAGCCCCATCTCTGTCCTCTCCATCCTACAATCCATGCCTCTGGCACATCAGATCTCTTGGAGTTCTCTCTACAATCCCTGGTGATCATTACCTCCATGTTTCTGTCTGTACCACCTCTCTTCCCTTCATCGTTTTGTCCACCAGGTAAACTCTTACCCTTTGAGATCCAGCCTAAGCATTATCTCTACTCATCAAGCCATTTTTTCTGCTTTCCCCTTGTTTTTGCCTCTTTCATATCCTGGGCAGGATCTCCAGGCTGTGTGCTGTAGTACAGAGAGGTTGTTAAAGAATTAACTGCTTCTACCAGGACCACCTGGTGATCTAGCAATTACAGGGTTACTGCCTGCACTATCAGGGGGCCTCCCTGACCCTGGACTATTTTCGGTTTCCTCCTTGATTACATTATTCCCTGTGAGGAGCCTGTGGGCGCCTGCTCACCCCGCAGCTTTTTCTGTTTCATTTACTCACTCTTCTAGTTCTTCTTCTAAATTGTAGCATCTCTGAAGGCAAGGATACAGTCTTTCCCAACTCAAAATCCCCAGCATCCAGGGCAGAAATGGAAACAAAGCAGGTGCCTAATGAATACTGAATGAGACTGAGACTGTATCCCAGGGTGAGGTGGGTTACTGTAGAAATGATGTTAACTGATTTCTGATTGGTTCTGAACCTGTCCACACCAGTTTCTCTTGCAGCAGTGGTTCTTATTTGGGGTGATTTGCGCGCCCCCTACGGGATGGTTGATGATGTCTGGATACAGTTTCAGTTATCAGGACTGTGGGAGTGGGTGGTGGAGAGGAGGGGTGCTGGTGACATCTGACGGGTAGAGACAAGGAGTGCTGTTCGACTCCCTACAATGCATAGGGCAGCCGCCACAACAAGGAGCCATCTAGTCCAAATGTCCACAGTGCCGAGGCTGAGACCTGGCCTTATGATCTTGGCAAAAATTTCCTTTCTTTTCTATTTCCTGACATTGGGGTCCCGTCCTCTTCTTGGTTAATGCCTTTTTCTCTCGATTTTCCCTCGTTCCACGGTTCTAGTGAGTCTGAAGAAATTTTACTAGACCAGGAACAGAAGAAAAGAGTAAGCTCTTTTTTCTCTCCCTACCTTTCATCTGCTGCCTGAGGCAGTCCTGCTGCCCTACCCCTTACCTCTCCCGTGTCCTGCCAAGGTTGAGGTCCTCCTTTTTTTTTTTTTTTTTAAACATGCTTAAAAGTGAAGAGTTTTGAACAGTGTGTAAGATCTGAAGTTTACTTCCCAACCTGACATACTCAGGACAGAGTTTGGTGTCTGAGAGAGAAGTAGTGAAAGACAGAAGGAGAGTCTGGATATTTTGTGTCTAAAGGACATCAAAACACCAAGTGGAACATGGAAAAGAGGGCCTTGTTTATTTGGAACAAGACAATTGTCTCCTCCCACATGAGTGGCTGCTTTTGTATTATCTTTATGTGGCCACTATCCTTTTTTTCCCCTACAGACCAACTAGAGCTCATTCTTTTTGTGATCTCTGTTTTGATTTTGGGTTTTTTTTTTTTTTTTTTTGGTTTCTTCCGATGAACCCTTATTTTGCTGCATAATATCAAAATATTTTCTTCAAAGACAGTTTCCTTTAAAAATAAACTGTTATCAGGAGAGAAGCTATGTTCACAGCTGGTAAAGGCATGATTAAATAATCACCGTATGGGGAATTGAAAAGTAATTTCATAATATAGCTGTAGAATCCAAAGAGAAAATCGAAGGAAACATCCCAGTTAGTTAAGAAAACTTTTAATCAAATGAAATGTTTGAACTCTATTTGGTTTTTGGATTTTTTTTTTTTTTCAACTTTCTGTATGTGCATGTTTTACTTGGTGAGAGTTTGTAAGAGGTTATCTTAATACAGTTATGGGCTTCCTGAGAGTTTGGTTAAGCTTCTAATTACATATAAAATAGCCTTGCAAATAGTTACACTAACTGTTTTAGACATAAATTTGACATGGGTCCTTATCTTTATTGCCAGGCTCTGCTATAGCTATGTTTTTTAAATTTTATTTCAAAAATTATCATTGGTTGAAGAGGAAACAAGAATATCTTAAGAGAAATTCCTATATTCTTTAGGCTTATAGAGTGACAGTCTTTTTTACCCAAGAGTAGTATGGAGAAGGAGAGACTACTTTTGGTAGGGAGAGGTTGAGGCTCTGCCAGTGACCAATATGTAAGTCTCAGAAATCACCTCACCTCTCTTGGTCTTAGTTTACCTCATCTGTAGACTGGGTAGTGTTACCACCCTTCAGGTTTGTGCTAAGGACTAGAGTTTACCATTGCAAAGCCTTCATGGCACTGTATGGCAGGGCCTAGATGCTCAGGAAACAATAGATATGATAGGACCGTGGTTGTATTGGCAATTCAGGGGATACCAGCTTTTTACATAAAAGTTTTTATTCTGTAACTGATAAAAAGTCAGCTACTGAAGAGAAATTTGTAAAATGCTTGTAAGAATTTCTAAGGGCCTGTACAAAGTGTAGATTCTAAGATGAAATGTAATTTTATACCTATCATTTTGGGACCAATATATATTGATTTAGTTGAGAATTCTTGGATTATTTTTTAAAGCATCATTATATATGGAAATCCTGTACTAATACTAGACATAATACTTTACATACCTGTAATTGTGCGACGATGTATATTCCACTAGAAAATTGTACTTGATGATTATGTTATTGTTATCAGCCCGATTTTAAAATAATAAATTTAATTTTGAAACTTAACATTATTTAAATACAGTCAAAATAATGTAAATTCTGAACATTTTGAACTTTGCAAGTTGAGTTAATTGTATAAGGTGACAGCTGAGGTAGTCTGTTTCTTTTCTTTTTTTAAAATTAATTTTTATTTTTGGCTGCGTTGGGTCTTCATTGCTGTGCGCGGGCTTTCTCTAGTTGCTGCTAGCAGGGGCTGCTCTTCATTGCGGTGCGTGGGCTTCTCATTGCGGTGGCTTCTCGTTGTGGAGCACGGGCTAGGGTTGTGGGCTTCAGTGACTGCGGCATGTGGGCTCAGTAGTTGTGGCGCATGGGCTAAGTTGCTCCGCAGCATGTGGGATCTTCTCGGACGAGGGCTCGAACCTGTGTGCCCTGCATTGGCAGGCGGATTCTTAACCACTGCGCCACCAGGGAATCCCCTAGTCTGTTTCTTAAAGCTACATTACATCTTGAAAAAAATGAAATAATTTAAAAAAATCTTTCCATATCTTGTGAAATGACTTTATTTTTATTCACATGTAGCTCAGAATATTTTAATGTATGTGTATACATATAATCAATATTATATATTCTAATATTCAAAATAATCAAAATTATATACTCTAAAATCATACCTTGAACTTCAATAACAGAATTGACATATGCTTTGGAGCTGTATTTGAGTAGCACATGCAGTGAGCCATTTAGTCAATTTAGATAATTACAAAATACATGATATTTGAAATGCCTTTCCAAAGCATATTTACCTGAATTTTATTGCCCATCAAAAATTTGAATTTTATTTAAGTACTTATATGTCATTTTTGTATTCATCTTGAAAAATTATATTTAACATTTTGTAAAGATCTCCATTAGCATTAATCCAGTAGATTAGTATTAATCCAATAGATTAATTCCAGAGAATGGTATTTTAATTAAACTCTTGTTTTTCTACCTTTTATAGGAGTGCTATATCATACATATTTGTAAGGCTTAGGTTGGAGGAACTTCAACGAAAAGATAACCTAGTTTATCCACACACGACCTTATATGCACATAGGATTTTCAAAGATGAGATGAATTCAATTATCCAGCAAATGACATTCTCTGATTCTTAAAAATGGAAAGAAAATCAGTGACATGCAGATAAAGAGAATCAACCTAGTCTTAAAGCTTATTGCTTTGTATTTCTGTCTTATGAACTTTGAATTGAACTTCTGCACAGGATCTGATCTGGATGAAATGTCATATCTGAGACTGATCCTTATCTCCTAAACGTTTCCTTTGTTTCTTTGATTCTTTGGGCTTTACCCTCTTATTTTATTGTGAGTGGCCCAGAGCTTTGATCTTGCAATAAGCTCTGGCTTGCAACACAAACCTTTGCTTTGGTATGACACACAGAAGGACATGGGTATACTCAGAATATCTAAATAGACAAGAGGTTACTTCTTCTGTGGTTAGGGCTGAAGGCAAATGGGGTAACTTCAGAATTTATTGTCTCCCATTACATTATGGGAAACTAAAATTTCACACGGGTATTTTAACATTAAGAGAGCACACCTGTGAGAACAAGTTTGATGTACAGTACATATCTCTTTCTCATTTCATTTACAATACTTTCTTGAGTTCGAAGAATTAAAAGTTTCCCCTTTGTATTGCTGCAGACATAAAAATTTTGAGCCGTCTCTCAGATTCCAAATTCCTTTCTGGTTAAAAAAATTACATTAAAATAGTTTTGAAGCTGTACAGTAAGTACAAAGATGTCAAAAAGAAAACCAGTAAAGCTAATATACTGAGCACAGAATATATCATACATAGGCATTATTTTGACCTAAATAGTAATCAGAAATGCCAAATGCCTACTAAAAAGAATTTATAACTATTTTGTTTGTAAATAATATTTCATATTTCCTGACCAGTTAAAATTTTTCTTGCAAGGAAGAAAGGAGCATAAACTTTTTTGAACCATACAGCTCATTGTATCCACAGTTTCAGAGAATGTACTCAATAATCATGTATCAGAGAAATGTATTTAGACTACAAACACCCTATACATGTTAGATACATGTGTACAGTGTACCTCTAAAATTAAGGGTGTCAGAGTGCTTCAACACTCAGATAATGCTAAGGATGCTTGAGCAGAACTTCAAAGAGTTTCCTCCTTCATGAAGAACTACTAAGTTAATTATGAACATAGACATAGTGGTTTTTTTTTTTTTTTTTTGTGGTACGCGGGCCTCTCACTGTTGTGGCCTCTCCCGTTGCGGAGCACAGGCTCCGGACGCGCAGGCTCAGCGGCCATGGCTCACGGGCCCAGCCGCTCCGCGGCATGTGGGATCTTCCCGGACCGGGGCACGAACCCGTGTCCCCTGCATCGGCAGGCGGATTCTCAACCACTGCGCCACCAGGGAAGCCCGACATAGTGGTTTTTAAGGCAATTTAAAAACTTTTTTGTCTTTGTTTAAGCAGCAAACCAGACCCAGTCGTATGACTATATTAATGGCAAGTTTATCTTTTTGAAATGGACACTGACACTTTTTTGCCCCTCAAAATAAAAGCAGCTAAGAAATTGATTTTACATGTTTAATAAATGGAGAATTAGGATGCAAAACTTTTATTTGCCGATATCAGACATTTCCACTAACAGCTTTCATTAAATTTGAGAAATTTTCACTGAAAGAGCCAGGTTAGAAATATATTGGTAGAAAACTTCAGGTTGCCATAAGGAAGCAGTCTTATCATGACTATTATGTTGGTCTTTCATTCCCACCGAGTATGAGGCTTTGGTTACCTTGTGCTGTCTCTGTCTCTGTCTCTCTGTCTCTCTGTCTCTCTCTCTCTCTCTCCTCCTCCCTCCCTCTCCCTCTCTGTATATATATACACTTATATTTTTTTAAACTGGGACTCACCCGCTAGCTACTAAACAAGCACTGAACTTTGTCCAGTGGGTTCATAACCTGAATTCAAGTTGTAGGTAATGTTTGTAATTCTAAAAATGCCGACATTTGTCATTGTGAATTATGTTTCCTTTAGGAAATTCCTTTACTAAAGAGAGGCAGTCATTTTTGACACTAATCAGATGCCTCTGTGCTGACCCTCTTGCTGAATGAGGCCAGGCTTTCTAGGTTATTAGTATTTAAAAAGAAATAGCCATTCAGTGTGGCGTTTCAGTAAATAATGACCTACAGGACTTATTAGGCATATTCTACACATTTTCCCACCCACAGCAATGATTAACTTAGAAAACGTTATAGAGCTTTTCTTGTGTCAGCTGAGCAGGGGTTTGTAGTTCTTCATTCACATTTTTCGCTTAATCCAATGGCTTTGAATTCTTTGCCTTGTAAGTTTCTATATATAAAGATTAGAAACTACTTTTGGCTATGCAGAATTACATGCTTTTAGATGAAATTCAATCCATTGTAAAAGGTTTTTTTCAGAGCAATACTATTTATTCCTTGTTGAATTTGGATGACACAGAAGACTATTAGTTAACTGGGAACAGAAATTGTGTTACCCAATTTAAAAAAGCTGTAGCAATCATTTTGGGAAAGACTAGAAAAATTAAACACCGGTGAGTTTATTTAAGCCTTTTAAGGAAAAAACGAAATACCGGAAGGTAATCAAAAGTGCAGGGCTAACATTTTCTCTGGAATGTCTTTTGAGTTGCCTGTCTTTTATATAGGTTATGTCATAATGAAGGTTGGGGATTGAAAAAGAATTTTTGGTATTTAAGGAAGTGATGGGTTTTTGTGATTCTTAGTACTCATCTTTGAGTAAAACAGGTTAAAAAAATCACTAGGAGTGAAAAAGGAAAAATATTTGGATCTCAGGAGCTATTGGAAATGGTTTTCCTTTTGCCTGTTTTTCAAATATACTAGGTTAAAAACTTGGAGAAACTCTGAAAAGTGATTACTGTCTCCTAAATGTTTACTCTATCTGACTGCTTACAGACCATGGGGGAGGCTCCTATCTGAGATCTGAGGTGAGACTCTTGATGTTTGGCTGCAGAATTCCAAAGAAATTCCATGATTTTACATGGAGTTTGGGGGCAAGCGTGGGGATGGGAGTAGGAAAGGTGTCCACACAAGGAGGAAAATACTGAACAAATATTTCATTTGTTCATATAGCAGGATTAAAATTTTTGTTCCCTGCGGAGCACATGCATAAATCCTTAGACAATCTGCAAAGTTTGTAGAAGGGTCCCTTGAACTTTAAGGCAACAAACTCTTGGGGTCTTTGGGTTACACATTTATACATCCGTATGCACTTTACAACTAAGGGAAAAGGCAAAACACTCTCTCCAAAGACCTCCTTTATTGTTCTCCATGTCCTTCTCTGCCTTTCACGTCTTATTTTCTTCCCAGATGCATTTAGCAGATTTTTGTTTTGGTTTGTGTAAATGAGCTTCATCTCACAGTAGCCATGTCCCTCCCACTTCTGAATCCACTCTTAATGGATAACCCTTACTTCCTTGTTTCCCAGTCTTCCCCCCTGAAACAGTTGCTGCTCTGCTGTGTTTAACATTAGCTTTAGATGTTTCTCAGGATTCATTCAAAGATGGGAAATGAGTTTTTTTTTGTTTGTTTTATTTTTTTTAAATTGACCTGGCTGGAAGGCGCTCATATAGAAAGGATGCTGGGAAAAGAAAATGAGCAGACATTCTAGGGAAGTGAGGTAATTGCACTGGGCAGAGGGTGGGTCCGGAAGGTCCCACTCAGAGTGGGCTTCAGGGTTAAGGAGTGTGAATCTCCCAGTTCCTGGCTCAGTGCCTTATGATAGAAAAGGCATCGTAAATATTTAACCCCTCTCCGATGGGGCCCTCTCCTCCCCAGTAAGTATTATTTACTAATTGACTGTTCGCTCCTGGAAGATTTTTTTGTTTGTTTGTTTGAAGACCAAAAAGCCATGCTATCACTGAGCTGAGACCCAGACCTCTGACAAATCCTGTTGAAGAGGAAACTGGAAATGCTCACCTGAAGAATGTAGGTGGCTCTTTCATGTATACCCAACTCATAATACTTTGGGGGAAAACCCAAAGTAGGGGAAGTTAATATCACCAGAAAGAACACAGAGTGGGAAGCTCTGAGAAGGCGGGTGTTGTGACTGTCCTAGCACCCTGGGGTGGTGGGTGTTTGCTGAATGGATGGATGAGTGAATTATCCTGCAGGCTGTATTTGCCAAGTCTTTGGCTTGTTTCTTTTTGATGTCAGTTGTATTAGGCCTGAAATTTGCTTTGAAATCACAGGAAGAAAGACTCTATATAAACTAAATGGCCATTGTTTTTGTTAATATTATTATGTCACACCCAACCCCCAATCCCTCCCAGACAACAATTGAACCAAAGCAACATCTATCATGTGATGCCTGGGGTCAAGTTAGTTCACCTCCCTGCCTCTAGCCTGGCATTATGTAAACCACTGAAATAAAGGCAAGGAAATCTAATATTTCTTTGGAGGTACATACTTAATAAAAACACAATTTGAGGTGAGAGGGCAGAGAGAGGACATTATTCGATTTCCTCCAAAGGAGTAAGTTATGTTCAGACACAGACCCAGTCTTCTGCAAATTCCTTTTTTTCTTGGATGAAGTTATCAGTAAAAGGATTTGGCCTTCCAGATTGCTGTGGGGAGGGAGGGCCTGTCCTCACTTGCACAAGGTAATTTCTGTCTGTCTCATGGTAGGTGCAGAAGTTCAGACACAGCAACAGATTCAAGGTGAGTTTATACTGACATTTTGGTAACAGTAGGGGCAAACTGAGACCATAAATTTCCAGCCTCATGAAAGCATCCTAGGATTGGGGAAATCAGAGTGCTTGCATTTCGGAATTTACAGTGAGAAAAGGAAGTGCCCTCATGTGTCCCCAGGTGTTGATGAGAAGTATACCTTCTCATGATACTGTGCCACTAGGTCTTCATGTTTTTCATTTATCTATACAAAAGATACTTATTTGGCATCTATTATGGGTCGGGCCAGGGGCAGATGGATACGATTCCTGCCTTCCCGGTGTTCCTATGTTTAGCACTGAAATAATTTTATCAACATACATAACTCACATTCTGAAATACTGTATTCAGAAGCTGAATTAATAGTGAATAATGAATGCATAATAATGAGGAGGAAGAGGAGAAAAGGCAGAGAAGGAGGCATAGAAGAGAAGCAAATTAAAGTATAAAAGCATAAACAAGAACAAACCAAAAAGAAATCCAGGGACCGTGTGAATCAGTAGCAGAAGGTCAGCCCTGATCCAGGAATCCCCCATGCCACCTTTAGGCACTCTGTCGAATACTGTTTGTTTAACGGACCCGGCAGAGTGGGAAACAGCAGGGGAGTGAAGGCTTGGTGGGTCAGGCTGTAGATGTTTGCCCTTCTTTGGGGAGTCCCCTCCCAACGCAAACACCTCCTGAGTAACTGGGAATTGTGGCAGCCACTGAGAAAACACAGAAGGGCGCTCCCATCCCTCTTGCAAGGGCAAGTTCAGGCCACATGTTCAGTACACCTTCCCATGATGAGGTCCCTCCACTGGGCATGCTGAGCCGAGCCATCTTGGGCATTCAGGGGCAGTGGTGAGAGACCTCCCGCTTGCCTCCCTTTCCTTGGTCTCTGTCCAGGAGAAACGAGGGAAGAAGCCACCCATGATGACAGAAGTCCTTTCCTGCCCATGGCCCCATTCTTCCAGATGCATCTGCAAGCAGTGCTCCAGGCAGAGCAAGCCATGAGAAAAAAGTACGTTGCACAAATTAATAAAAAGATTGTCCAAGGAGTGAGCCCAGTGCCTTACAGGGCAGATGAGAAACACAAAGAGCAGAGTGGCCAGAGTGGCGAGAGGTGCTTAAGCCAGGGCCAAGTGGGCCGCGTGAGCCCCACATCGCAGGCAGCAGCAGCAGCCTAGTTCCCGTGGAGTATTGCCATGAGGGGAACATGGGTCCAGTGTTGCTCAATCCTCTTGATTTTTTTTTCAGGAGGAGCCAGAAATCTAGACTCCTGTGTGAAATCTCATTAAAACAAAATCTCATTTTAAAACTGTGACTATCACTATTTTTAAAACACTGTGAGGACCAAACAAACATATATGTGGGCCAGATGCAGCCCAAGCCTGCTAGTTTATAGCGCTGGCGAAGCTGAAAACAAAGAGGACCCTATCGGGGAGACAAGTCAATGAGAAAAACAACTTTGAAAGAGTCGTTTTTGGTCCATATTCATTAACTCTTTTGGTTTATATCATGGAGAATATGCTGGAGGCTGTGAGGTTCTAGGCAAACCTGCTAGGTACTCTCTACCTCTGTCATTGTTACAGGCTCTCTTGGGCCTTCCGCTGCCTTCTCAGAGCAGGTACCTGGAGTCCTCTCATTAGCCCCAGGATACCAAAAATTTCCTCAGGGTTACCACTTGTGCTTAATTCATCCAAATTAATGGAATGAGCTTAAAATACTTTTGCGTGAGTCCTATCTGGTGATCAGTGGAGGTACCAAATAGGCCATGCTCTGAGAGAGATCACAGCAGCACCTGAGCCCGATATATTTAATTATAAGTTGTGGGGAAGGGTGGAGAACTGAGGCCTAATATCACTCTGGGAGTAGGAGAAAATGGACTTCTTACCCCAGTCAGTACAAAGAGAATTTCCAGGATGTGACCTGTGGAGAACATCTGCGACCTTCTTTATTTCAGAAGTTCCAAGAGGAGGCTCTGGCTCTGGCTGCCACCACTGCTTGAGCTGGTCAGCAGGAAGCTTGGCCTGCCAGAAAAACAAGGGAGGGAACAAGAGAGGTGCTTTTCCAACTTATCCAGCTGCCGCAGAGCCTACAGCTGATTGGCCAAAGGGGACTGATTTTAATGGGTTTATCTTCACTAGTCTGTATTAGATGTGGTAGGCTACCTGATGCTATAACAACTAAACCTCCAGACCTCAGTGGCTTAACACAATAAAAATTTATTGTTGCTTAGGCGAAGTCCATTGGGTGTCCAGAGGGTGCCTTCAGTGGGCTATCCTCCAAGCATAGATTCTGGGATCCAGCGCCTTCCCTTTAGGGACCTCTGCTGTCCCCGGGCTTACCTTGAGGTCCTCTACTGGGACAAGCAAGGAGAGAGAATTGATTGGTCTGTTTTAGAGCCAGGCTTAAGAGTGGCAGTCTTTGCTTCCATCATATTTTGTTGTCTAGATCTTAGTCATGTGGGAAGCTGTTTACCCTCCTGTTTTCCCTGGAGGAGGAAACACTGCGTGTGGACATAGAGTCATCGTGACACACGGCACTTTGACCACCTAAGCAGGGGAGGAAGAGTTGTGCCAACAAGCTCCTCTCGCCTTGCCTCCCATTCTCTTTCTTTCCCTTTCTTCCCTCGTATCTTTCTTCTCGCTCTCTTGCTGATTGTGACTGGCCAACCACAAAACCAGTGAAACCCAACTGATAACAGGATGATAGCCTGGCTTTCTGTGAGGCTGGACTTCAAAAATCAGAGAAGCATGATGGTCTCATTCAGATTGGAGCACAAGAGCTAATTTGTCTCTAATTAGCCTATTGCTGATTTCTCACTTGGTAGAGTTGTTTTCAAAGAACTCTTCCTTCTCTTGCTTAGTAAGTCTAAACTCATAAGAACGCATAGACTGCTGTAAGGAGTGTGCAGACCATTGCAATCAAATATGTAAGCACATAGGTTCCCTTACTTAATCTCTTCCATTTCCAAGACTAAGACAAATTGTTTAATTCATTGACTCTTTACGCTTTCAAAGTGGCTTCCATCAGAGGACCTAATGGTGGTTCACAAATATTTAAGTCTTTTACATTAATCCAAATGAATTTTTGAGGTAGCTGAGCCAAACATTGAACTTCTTTTGTTTATAGGGGAGAAACTGAGTCACAGAACAGAGATTTGTCTGTGGTCACTCCCAGAAGTAATCATTATTGCCAGAAGTTCCTAAGGCTCTTAATCACATAATTCCCTAAATCAGATCAGAATTTGCATTGAAATCCCTTACGTAACTTCTGCAAAAATTAACATATATTTATGTTTCATATATTTTAAATATGCATTTTTGAATCGATGTGACTAAAATTACAGGTATTTTGTCCTAATTCAGAAATGCTTGGGACATGTATTTTAAAAGTTCACTCAATGAAAGGCAAGATTTTGAAAGCCACAAGGTCATGTTAGACATCCGAGCAAGTGAGTCCTCTTGGTTTGTGAATCTAGCTTCATAATGGGCCTGTGTTCCTATGAAACAAGCCTAAACAACATGCCTGACCTTTGAGTGCAATTTACAGAGTATCAGTAAGACGTGGTGTTCTTAGTGCAAATAGCTTATGTGGGAGGCAATGATATGCTAACCAAGTTAAGTGAAAAATGACCATTTATGCACTGTATACAGAATTGTTAAATAAAAAAGATAGAGTTTTGAGTGGGCTTAAAGTGACATTTTGGGGGAGGGTTTATTGACCAGATGCAGTGAATCTGAGATCAATTAATTTTGCTTTGAAGTTTGTTCTTGATCCAGATCTTCAATAAGAAGGTAGTTTCCAAATCACTGGTCTGTGAACACTGCTTGTGATTAATTACCCTTTTATAATCTTAGGAATTCTGTTCTTTGCTATATTTTGAATAACTCAGACTCCATGGGGAGTTGTATTTTGGCTGGTATATTTGGAACTGCTAATAAACACCTACTTCCTGTTTTTCTTACTACTGTGTATAGCAAATTGTAAAATTACTTGAATTGCCATCTCTGTTTCTTGTGTGTTTAACCAGCCCTGATTTATGTTGTGGAATAATCTGCATCAAAGAGTCTTTGCCAACACATTTCTCATAGCTTCAAGATGTAAGATACTGTATCTTACTATTGCAGTATAAACTTGAATGATGATAGGAGAAAGTATTCCATTTCATCAGCACAGAAAAATTGGAATTTTAGTATCTTGAGCTCCAAATAACTCTTGGAAAGAAGTTAGTGTATTTTTATTTTATTTCTTTACATATATTTTTGAGATCAGTAGTTTTATTCTGTTAGGAAGACATGATGGGATAGAAAACATTTTTCTGTTTTCCTTTGAGGTGTAATTTTTCTTGCTACAGGCTAAACAGTGTATTCAACCAATAATAAGTGCTATGATTTAATAGTACTCATCACAGGTGTTTAATTTGCAAAGTGCTCTGGTTGCTTTTGTTGCTCATATTCACCTGGCTGTCACTGAGCCCTCTAGCTTGTGCTATGTAGGCTGCAGGTCTGTGTCAAAGTCCAAGAAGTTGCCGATTGGGGATAGATTAAGGCTTCCTGTGAAAGACCAGGTGCCTGGGGAGAACTGGCCCTGGGTCTAGCACTGGCCCCGGGAGGAGGTGACTCTCTTTGCTTTGAAAGTCCAGGCTGTTGTTGAGTGAATGATCAACAGATATTCCTTCTCCTTTGCTGACAGAAAAGTATAAAGAGTTAATGAGTTACTGGTGCCCTGGAACCTCTACCCTTTCTCTGCTCTCCCACGAGAGCCCCACCCCATGTTTCTGGTGACCCAGGTAGGAATGGAAGTGTTGAAAATGATAGGAAATATTACTCAGGAATAGCCTCCGAATTTGGCACTGCATCAGCCACGGGGCAGTACTACCCTTGGACCTGGGCAGTCGTCCAGAAACCCTGCTTTAGACGATGCTGCTCAGCCCCTTCTGTGCTTTGCCCCTAACCAATGGGGCAGGATACCTTGGGGAGTTCAGGGTATCCACCCAGAGCTCATGCCCTACTCCTCTGTAATCTGGGTACCCAGGACTAGAGAACCCTTGTCCAAATGACCCCAGGACTTCTCCCCAGGCCTCTGAAGGCCTTGTTCCTCATCCATCTTCCTGAGCAGTGGTTGGTATATGTGTGTGTGTTGGAAGAGAATCTGGCCCTGAAGGATGGGGTGTCCACACATAGCCACCCCAGGCCCTCCCAGTGTGGGACAGAGCTGGTGATGGGAACAGAGGAGCAGGCCAATTACTGAGGCCTCCATTTATTTTCTTGTCCTGGCTGGGAGACGTTAGGGGCGGGCCTGCTGTGCAGCGCCAAAGGGAAGGTGGAGCTTCAAAGCCTGCATGGTGCTCCCCAATTTTCTTTCCTTCTTTCTTTTACCTTCTTTTAAGCTCTTAACAACATTTTCACATTACCTCTCCCCTTGCTGCCGTTGACTTCCTTCAAACCATCTTTCTGACCTCTCTTCACCAAGCTTTAGACTCTCACCTTCAGTTGCCTTCTTGTTTTCTCTTCCTAGAGGTCCCATCAGCACCTTGAATGCAACACGTTCAAAACCAGAATCAAAATCAGACCCTCCCACAGCCAGCTCCAGGTTTTGAGATCTCTGCTTTGTCTAATCATACCAGCATCCATGATTATTCAGGCAGCTGTATTCAGAACGAGTTTTGACTTCCTGCCCTCCTCTACTGTCCTCCTTTAATTGATTCAAAATTAATTAACTAATTAATTCTGAATGTGAGGTGGCATACCGCTGTGCAAAGCCTTTTTGTTCGCTTCCCATCTGTTGCTGCACACTCCTGGGAGTTTCACAGCTACTCACCAGAGGAGCTTTCCAACCACTCCCCTCTTCTTGCTCTCTGTTCCAGCTATCCTATGCCACCTGTCCAGACTGCACTCAGCAGTTCTCTGCTTAAGAGCCTTGAGAAGTTTCATGTGTTAATCAAATTTATTAAGAACTCCTTAGCCAGTTATTTAATTCTTTTATGTTTCCATGACATACATATTCCTGTATCTCCCACCAAATCATTGTGGTCCACTAAGAGCTACCTAAAATAATACCAAGAAATCTATCTTGAATTCTCAATTGTGTTAGATATTTTTTCATTTTTAATGCATTTTTATTGTAAAATATTTCAAAACAGACAAGAATTGAGAATAATATGATGAACAGCATGTACCTACTATTCAGCCTTATCAAATCCCAACATTATGCTGCATTTGTTTCAGACTTTTTTTTAAATTTAAGAAATAAAACTTATATTGTAAAGGCTCCTAGGTACCCCAAATCCATCTCCTCCTTCCTCTTTCTCTCCCAGAGACAACCACTATTGTAAAGTCAGTGTTTATTATTAGCATACGTGTTTGAGTTACATATTTATGTATCCATAACTACATTTTATTACTTTTATTACTTTTTAATAAACTTAATATAAAAGTTACAATTTAGCAATTATTTTGCTCTATCTATTGTTTTGCAGCCTTATCCATGTTTATTTCATTTAATGACTATAAGTTATTTCACTGTATAAATATTCCACAATTTATTGATCCATTTCCCTTTGATGGACATATATTTATATTGTTTCCAATCCTGTGCTCATTTTTTTTTGAATTTTTGAATGTATTTATTTTTTTATACAGCAGGCTCTTATTAGTCATCCATTTTATACACATCAGTGTATACATGTCAGTCCCAATCTCCCAATTCATCACACCACCACCACCCACCCCGCTGCCACTTTCCCCCCTTGGTGTCCATACATTTGTTCTCTACATCTGTGTCTCAATTTCTGCCCTGCAAACTGGTTCATCTGTACCATTTTTCTAGGTTCCACATATATGCATTAATATTCGATATTTGTTTTTCTCTTTCTGACTTCACTCTGTATGTCAGTCTCTAGGTCCCTTCACATCTCTACAAATGACCCAATTTCATTCCTTTTTATGGCTGAGTGATATTCCATTGTATATATGTACCACATCTTCTTTATCCATTCGTCTGTTGATGAGCATCTAGGTTGCTTCCATGACCTGGCTATTGTAAATAGTGCTGCAATGAACACTGGGGTACATGTGTCTTTTTTTTTTTTTTTTTTGTGGTACGCGGGCCTCTCACTGTTGTGGCCTCTCCCATTGCAGAGCGCAGGCTCCGGACGCGCAGGCTCAGCGGCCATGGCTCACGGGCCCAGCCGCTCTGCGGCATGTGGGATCTTCCCGGACCGGGGCACGAACCCGTGTCCCCTGCATCGGCAGGCGGATTCTCAACCACTGCGCCACCAGGGAAGCCCATACATGTGTCTTTTTGAGTTATGGTTTTCTCTGGGTATATGCCCAGTAGTGGGATTGCTGGGTCATATGGTAATTCTATTTTCAGTTTTTTAAGCAACCTCCATGCTGTTCTCCATAGTGGCTGTATCAATTTAGATTCCCACCAACAGTGCAAGAGGGTTCCCTTTTCTCCACACCCTCTCCAGCATTTGTTGTTTTTAGATTATCTGACGATGCCTGTTCTAACTGGTGTGGGGTGATGCCTCACTGTAGTTTTGATTTGCATTTCTCTAACAATTAGTGATGTTGAGCAGCTTTTCATGTGCTTCTTGGCCATCTGTATGTCTTCTTTGGAGAAATGTCTGTTTAGGTCTTCTGCCCATTTTTTGATTTTTTTTTTTTATATTGAGCTGCATGAGCCATTTATATATTTTGGAGATTAATCCTTTGTCCGTTGATTTGTTTGCAAATATTTTCTCCCATTCTGAGGGTTGTATTTTCGTCTTGTTTATGGTTTCCTTTACTGTGCAAAAGCTTTTAAGTTTCATTAGGTAGTCTTGCTGTGATTTATGTCAAAGAGTGTTCTTCCTGTGTTTTCCTCTAAGAGTTTTATAGTGTCCAGTCTTACATTTAGGTCTTTAATCCATTTTGAGTTTATTTTTGTGTATGGTGTTAGGGAGTGTTCTAATTTCATTCTTTTACATGTAGCTGTCCAGTTTTCCCAGCACCACTTATTGAAGAGACTGTCTTTTCTCCATTGTATATCTTTGCCTCCTTTGTCATAGATTAGTTGACCATAGGTGTGTGGGTTTATCTCTGGGCTTTCTATCCTGTCCCATTGATCTATATTTCTGTTTTTGTGCCAGTACCATACTGTCTTGATTAGAAATAAAAGGGAAATAATGGGAAATAAAAATGGGAAAAGAAGAAGTAAAATTGTCACTGTTTGCAGATGACATGATACTATACATAGAGAATCCTAAAAATGCCACCAGAAAACTACTAGAGCTAATCAATGAATTTGGTAAAGTTGCAGGATACAAAATTAATGCACAGAAATCTCTTGTAGTCCTATACACTAATGATGAAAAATCTGAAAGAGAAATTAAGGAAACACTCCCATTTACCATTGCAACAAAAAGAATAAAATACCTAGGAATAAACCTACCTAAGGAGACAAAAGACCTGTATGCAGAAAACTATAAGACACTGTTGAAAGAAGTTAAAGATGATACCAACAGATGGAGAGATATACCATGTTCTTGGATTGGAAGAATCAACATTGTGAAAATGACTATACTACCCAAAGCAATCTACAGATTTAGTGCAATCCCTATCAAACTACCAATGACATTTTTTACAGAACTAGAACAAAAAATCTTAAAATTTGTATGGAGACAGAAAAGACCCCAAATAGCCAAAGCAGTCTTGAGGGAAAAAAACGGAGCTGGAGGAATCAGACTCCCTGACTTCAGACTATAGTACAGTCCTTTGTTCTTATAAACAGTAAGTACATGCCTTGTCCTATTGCCTCCTCACACCTAAGTGTGAGAGTTTCTCTAGGGTTTATACCTAAAAGTGGAATTTCAGGGTTACCAGTGTGCCTATCTTTACTTGCTAAAGTGCTCTGTAAATTGCACCCATTTATTTTCCTCAGACTTTTAAAATTTTGTGAATACAGTTGGTGAAATTGGATCTCATTGCTTTAATTTGCATTTCTCTGATTTTCAGTAGAGAAGGCTTTGCTGGGTAAGATGCATGAAATACAAGCATGGTAGATCCATGAAGGATCCATACCTTTGACAGTCCAAAAATAAAGACCTCTGTATAGCAAAAGATAACCATAGAATTAAAAGACAAGACATACACAGGAAGAATGGATATGCAATGCAGATGACTAATATGAAATTAGTATCCAGAATATGTCAGGGAACTCTTGTAAAGTTTAAAACAAGACAACCTAATAGAAAATGAACAGATGTTATGAACAGACAGTACTCAACAGAAGAAATCTCACACGGTCCTGGAGTTCAGTAAACGTTTGCTGGTGATTAAATGAATAGAAGGAGTGGCTGAAGCAGATCTCTGCAGATGTCAGTGTCTTTAGTGGGTTCCTGGGACTCAGACCCTGAGATGGAGGTTTGTGGGGGGGGGGGAAGTTTAATGGGATGTGATCTCATGAGGGGATTAGGAAAGCAGGATTGGACAGAGTGAGAAGTGGATTTGGGAACTCTGGAGGAGGTTGGCCCTTCACAGGGATCCTAAACTGAAGTGAGGGGCGGGGCCTTCTTGTCCTTGCATCCATCAGTTACCGGTTACAGGTGTCCCTGAGGAGAGGAAGTAACCATTGGCGGGACAGACCCGTTTGGCAGAGGGGACGGCCAAGGGGGAGACTCAGCTGTGAGCCATCGGTAGCCTATGCTCCTGGCAGCTGTGGGAGTGAGACAGGAGCTGGGTGGGACACACCACAGTGTCCACTTCATCCACTATTAAGACCCAGGGAACTAATCCAAGTTCCTATCATGATTCAGAATACTGGCCTTGGAGTCAGAGAGCCCTGGGATTGAATCCCAGATCCACTCCTTACCCAGATAGGTAACCCTGGGCAAGTTAACTGGTGTCGGCCTCAGTCATGATTTTTTTCCCACAAATATTGAGTACCTGAGAGTACCTCCCTTGAGGTTGCTGTGGGGGTTAAGTGATTGAATACTCACAAAGAGCATAACACAGTTCCTGGCACACATTTAACGCTTGATAAACAATGACTATTATTTTTCATTATTAATACTTGTGGGGAAGAGCCTGCGTTTTTTTTGCTCTGTCAGCGAAGTCCAGCAAGAAACTCTCTTGGAATGTGCTTCCGTGGCTTTCTTAGATAAATGGAATACTCGTGAGGTTAGTGGGATTTACAGCAGGCTTGTTCCCTAGTCTAAGCCAGTAATGCCTTAGCTGTTTAATAAAACATTTCCTGGTTTCATGTTTAAAACTCCACCGACTTCCTAGTCCTCCAGGCCAATTGTTATTTTTCTCTTTCTGTTTTCATGGAACTTAATTCCTATAACAAATGGAAACTCTCACGCAAGAGAAATATTCCAATGCCCCATCTCCACCTTGACTCTATCAGGTCACGGTGGCAAGTAGCTTTGGACATTAGAAAATTCTTTCTTTGTTAGAATTGGGTAGAAACAAATAAATTTTAGAGCCAGAAGGAATCATAGACCTTGAAGATTATCAAGGGTAGTGGTTTTTTTTTTTTTTTTTTTAAAGTAGTGGGAATCTACCTCCTCCCACCCCCTGCCACCCTTTTTATAAGTGAAATCTTATGCAGCATCCTCTTATTTGGAGCCATAAAACACAGACTGGCTGTGGTTGAAGTGGATGAGGAGACTAGAGGTCACCCTCTCTATCTGCTCTTTGCACTTCCCCTTTTAATATAGCTGTCCCTGATGTATCTCTTGTTTTAAAAAGTTTTTAAAAAAATCACTGGTGTCATGTAACAAATTCGTTGTAAAGATGAAGAAATGCCTGGTTTTCTTCCCTCCTCACTGGCTGCTACTTCTCAGTCTCCTTTGCTGGCTCCTCCTCTTTTTCTACCCCTGGGACTCCTCAGGACTCTGTTCTTGGACCTTTCTTCCTTCTACAGTCACATCTTTGATGATTCTTTGCAGTCTCATGGCTTTCAATTCCATCTATATGCTGTTGCTTCCCAAATTTATATCTCTAGCCCAGGTCTCTTTCTTGAACTTCAGACATATTTCCAACTGCCTAATTGACACCTTTCTTGAATATCTAATAGCTCAAAATTAACATGCCCCAAATGGGACTCCCGGCCCCTCCTGCTCCATCTTATTTAATGGCAGCTCTGTCCTTCAGTTTCTCCATCGCCCAAATCTTAAGAGTGATCCTTGACGCCTCACTTTCTCTTACGGTCCACGTCTAATCCATCAGGAAATCCTGCGGTCTCCTCTTTCAAAATATATTTGAATCAGATCACTTCTTCATTGCTATTAACCTATCTCATACCATCTTCATTTCTCATCTGGATTTTGAAATAGTATAGCCTCAGAATTGGGGTGATAATATAATTTGTTATCCAAACTGGGATACTTTAAAGACTCAAAAAGGAGAGGCATTAATAATGGTATTGAGACACATGGCTCAGGATTGCTGCTGTGGGCAAACAGGATGTATGGTCACCCTCCTCTTAACTCATTTTCCTGTCTCTGCTCTTGCTACCTTGAAGTCTAATCCTCGTATATCAGCCAAGGTGTCCCTGTTCAAATCTAACTTTAGATCAGATCATACTCTCCTTGCTTCATTTCATGCAAAATAAAAGCCAGCGTCCTTCCAAGGTCCTGTACCATCTGCTCCCCTGTTGCCCTCCAACCATAATTCCTATAGCTCTCCTCCTCCACCTCTCCCTCCAGCAACGTCTTTGCTGTTTTTCTATCATACCAGGCATGCACTCACCTCAGGACCTTTGTATTGGCTGTTTCTCAGTCTGAAATGCCCTTCCTCTAGACATTGCATATCCCTTATCTCCTTCAGTTGTCACTTGGTCATTTAGACCTACAGTTACCATGTTATTTTAAATTATAACCACCCTCTTCTACTCCCCCTTTCCCTTTGCTTTATTTTTTTCAAAGAATTCCTCTAATATTTTATGTAATTTACTTATTATATTTATTTTCTGTCCTGGCCAATAGACTGTAAGCTTGATGTGGACAGGGAGTTCTTTTTTTTTTTTTTTCTTTTGTGGTATGCGGGCCTCTCACTGCCGTGGCCTCTCCCGTTGTGGAGCACAGGCTCCGGATGCGCAGGCTCAGCGACCATGGCTCACGCGCCCAGCCGCTCCGCGGCATGTGGGATCTTCCCGGACCGGAGCACGAACCCGCGTCCCCTGCATCGGCAGGCGGGCTCTCAACCACTGCGCCACCAGGGAAGCCCGACAGGGAATTCTTTCTTTGCTTGGTTTCTGCTGCACCTCCTGAGCCTAGAACAGGGCCTGGCACATAGTTAGAACTCAAAAGATATTTGTTGATAACTGAATGAAGAAGCCAAAAACTTCAGAAGGTTAAAGAGCTTCCTTCAATCACTAGATGAGCTTATGGAAAGTCTGAATCTAGAGCCCGAATCCCTGACTTCCCATCTCAAGGGGTTTGGGTGGGATTGTAGAACTACAACATGCGATGAGATAACAGACCAAACTAATAGTTGTTCAGCTGAGCTCTGCTCTAACGGGGCACTTTATCTTGCTCAGATCTGGATGTCATTTCTGGAATCTGGATACCAGAAATGACGTTGGATGTGGATTAGAAAAATTCAGGAAGAACTAATTCTTAGTAGAAGTAATTCTTAGTTTTGAGGGCAGTGATGTGAAAACAAATGAAATTCTATTCAGAGGATGATCTGTGAAGGATTTCTGCCTGGATCCTATGGAACTAGAGATTAAAGTAGCACTTCTTGTGGTGACTGCCTCTGAAAACAGAATAGTTCAAAGAAATTGGCTCTGTTTGAGGAGGAGAATGGGAGCCTGGAGGCTGGGTTCTGTGACTGCTTGGAAATCTGGAAATCTACGGCTCTCGGTAGTTATACTTCTATAGCCTCTGTTTCTTTGAAAATATAAATCTTGTCTTCCTGCAAATAGTAGGGTGATGAGTGAGTCAAATTTTCAGTATTAATATGAGAATTGCTGCTGGTAATGTGTGACTTCTTCCACTTCTCAGGCCTGAAATATCCTCCCTGCACTCTTTCCTAGTTCCTTCCAAATAAGAATCCAAAGTTTAACTATTTTCCATAGTTTGAAATATTCACATGTTGCTTTTAGGTCTATGTTGTTTTCAAAATGTTATTGAACTATTTTCATGAAAGTCTGTCTTGTATCTCCACTTAAATTTAAAGTCTTCTGCATGTAGAAGATGGGTGCCTGTGTACCTTTTTTAAAAAAAATTTCTCTTAAAGTTATTTATCTTATAAGGGCTGATGAAGGGAATGAGAAGACCTTGATTCCACTTTCAGTTTTACCTTTACTACCTATATAATCTCTCTGAAATTCAGTTTTCTCCTCTGTAAAATGGGAACAATAATAATAATAAAAACTTCAGTGGGTGGGGTAGAGGATCAACCAACTAATATAGGTATTAGTATCCACTGGGTTGCCTCTCTGGGACCCTCACTTTTGGGGTAATTGTCTCCTCCACTGCCTGGCCCACTCCCATCCTCATGGTTATAATGGCTGGGCTCTTACAAGCCATGGTTGAGTAATATGACCCAGTCTCCTACCCCAGGTGATTGACAAAGGATGCCTGGGCATCTGACCAAGTAGGCCCTTTAAACACTTGCAGTTAAGACCACAAAACTCCAGTTTCATCTGGCCATCCTTTTAAACAAAGAAGAGACAAACTCGGAAGGTTTTGGCTGGTGACATTTTTTTCAACCATGCAGTTGAATCAGAGAAAGTAGCACTGCAGTTAGAATAAAGACAAAAGAAAGAGGATTTTGGGGCTTTCCTGGACTAGGGCATCCCATTTCCTCATTCTTGGGGCCCAGCTGCATTCCTGCCCTGAGCTCAGTGAGATACTCTGGTATGCACATAATCAATTATTATTATTATTATCATTTGCTTTCTTTAGTTTGAGTTGGTTTCTGTTACAACCAAAAGCAAGGCTGGTTAATGCATTATATATGAAAATGATTTGTGAATCACATATAATCGATAATTACTGAGTAACTTCTTTTTTACTGTGTTCCATAGTCTCCTCTTATGCTTGAGCCCTAATGGCAGCAGCAATGTGTCATTGCTTAATGGCATTAAGCAATGTGCCGTTCATTAAGGTGAATCAACACCTTAATCTCCACTTCCATGCCCAGCACACATCGAGGCATCTTCTGTTGCCAGCAGTGACCATTGCATTATATCAAGCTGATACAGCTGTTCTCTGGGCAAGAAAGGAATTGAGACTTTTGTGGTAGCAAGCTTAGATTGAGTCAAGGAAGAAAGAATGCATAGACCCTGAGAAAGATTGCTTCAACACGAAGTTTCCTAGAGCAATAATTCTTTTTTTGGCGGAGGGGAGTGTGCTGGCGCTAGTGGGCTAGAGACCAGTGAACCTGGGTGATATTATTTCATAGCACTGCTTTCAGAATCACTTGAGGCCAGAACTTGCAGGGATACCGGGCTGTGCCTCACATTTAACACTAGTATGCGGTCCGTTTTGGTTTTGTTCACGCCACTTCCTAACGTGACCTCTACGAGCCAAGATAAAATGAGACAGATGTGCTGCATGGTCGGATGCAAAGATCTGTAAGTTGAACTCTTTTCCTTTAATTTCATATTGAACTTTTAAAAACTTTAAAAGAGATTCTGACACAAAGGACCCATTCAAGTTTTCTACCCTTGTAGAGAATTTGAAAACACGCATATGCCAGCATCCTGGCTGTTTGCTAGCTACAGAGGATACAGTTAAGAGCACCACTGAGCCTTTCTCCACGCCTCCTATGTGTAAAGTCAATAAATGAGGTTAATTGCAGGCACCCATATCAGAAATACTTTTGGAGTCAGAAAATGGTGAGCAAGCTTGCCCTTCATGAGAAAGGTGTGACTCTGTGTGGCAAATGTCACAGCTGGCATGGCATGCTGCTGTTTCTCTGTCATCTATTCTTTTAGAGTAAAACTCAAGTGTCTTGCCTATAGCTGAGCTAGATCTGTCTCCCATCACTGGGAGATGTGAGGAGGGTCTTGAACACGCCTCCTTGAGCACTGTGGTGGTTTTTAGAATGTGGCAGAAATCGATACACTGGAAAAATGGGTGGTAGAGTAACGAGACTTAAGCCATCTCCTGCCGAGAGGTGGCCAGTTAGCAAAGGAACAGGGCGGTCAAGCGGAATGCTGGTAAGAGTTAAAGTGAATGACCCAGATGAGACCCACCAGGATTCCCTTAGCTGTCATTTTACTGTGAGAGCGTCCCACGTATGCACAGGGTTTGCAGAGGAAACTTGCTCCCTCCAAATTTACTTTCACCCCTCCACCATACTCATTGATTTTAATAGCTTTAAAATATCCTGAAAAATAGATGACCAAATGATTTTTCTCCCCCCCAGAGTTCTCTGCTAGGGTATGTTCTCTTTTAAATTTTGGATTATTAACTTTCATTCTATAAGAGCTTGGTGAGGTGCCAATCTGGAAACACCCAATAAAAAGATTTATGGCATTGCAAATGATACACAATTATATTGCAATTAAGTGACTTAAGAATGTTCTAAAGCTGAAAATAATTGTATTCCTTGGTTGATCTGCATATAAAACAAATAGCAGAAAGGGGGCACAGTGTTAGCCATCCACACACATTATCAGATCCCAAGACAAGTGGTAATGCTCTCATATCGATTTCTTTTGTAAGTTAGTGCATATTATTACACAGTGAAATTAGATTTGGGTGTGGATCCTGGCTATACTACAGCAAGTGTGTCATTTGGGGCAACTTATTTATTTTATTTTATTATTATTTTTTAACATCTTTATTTGAGTGTAATTGCTTTACAGTGGTGTGTTAGTTTCTGCTTTATAACAAAGTGAATCAGCTATACATATACATATATCCCCATATCTCTTCCCTCTTGCATCTCCCTCCCTCCCAGCCTCCCTATCCCACCCATCTAGGTGGTCACAAAGCACGGAGCTAATCTCCCCGTGCTACGCAGCTGCTTCCCACTAGCTATTGATTTTACATTTGGTAATGTATATATGTCCATGCCACTCTCTCACTTTGTCCCAGCTTACCCTTCCCCCTCCTTGTGTCCTCAACTCCATTCGCTTGTAGGTCTGCGTCTTTGTTCCCGTTCTGCCTCTAGGTTCTTCATAACCATTTTTTTTTATTCCATATATATGTGTTAGCATACGGTATTTGTTTTTCTCTTTCTGACTTACTTCACTCTGTATGATAGTCTCTAGGTCCATCCACCTCACTACAAATAACTCAATTTCATTTCTTTTTATGGCTGAGTAATATTCCATTGTATATATGTGCCATATGTTCTTTATCCATTCATCTGTTGATGGACACTTAGGTTGCTTCCATGTCCTGGCTATTGTAAATAGAGCTGCAATGAACTTTGTGGTACATGACTCTTTTTTTTTTTTTTTTTCCCGGTACGCGGGCCTCTCACCGCTGTGGCCTCTCCTGTTGCAGAGTATAGCCTCCGGACGTGCAGGCTCAGTGGCCATGGCTCACGGGCCCAGCCGCTCCACCGCATGTGGGATCTTCCCAGACTGGGGCATGAACCCGTGTCCCCTGCATTGGCAGGCGGACTCTCAACCACTGCGCCACCAGGGAAGCCCACATGACTCTTTTTGAATTATGGTTTTCTCAGGGTATATGCCCAGTAGTGGGATTGCTGGATCGTATGGTAGTTCTATTTTTAGTTTTTTAAGGAACCTCCATACTGTTCTCCATAGTGGTTGTATCAATTTACATTCCCACCAGCAGTGCAAGAGTGTTCCCTTTTCTCTACACCCTCTCCAGCATTTATTGTTTGTAGAATTTTGATGATGGCCATTCTGACTGGTGTGAGGTGATACCTCATTGTAGTTTGGATTTGCATTTCTCTAATGATTAGTGACGTTGAGCCTCTTTCATGTGTTTGTTGGCAATCTGTATATGTTCTTTGAAGAAATGTCTATCTATGTCTTCTCATTTTTGGATTGGGTTGTTTGTTTTTTTGATATTGAGCTGCATGAGCTGCTTGTATATTTTGGAGATTAATCCTTTGTCAGTTGCTTCATTTGCAAATATTTTCTCCCATTTTGAGTGTTGTCTTTTTGTCTTGTTTATGGTTTCCTTTGCTGTGCAATAGCTTTTAAGTTTCATTAGGTCCCATTTGTTTATTTTTGTTTTTATTTCCATTTCTCCAAGAGGTGGGTCATAAAGGATCTTGCTGTGATTTATGTCATAAAGTGTTCTGCCTATGTTCTCTTCTAAGAGTTTTATAGTGTCTGGCCTTACATTTAGGTCTTTAATCCATTTTGAGTTTATTTTTATGTATGGTGTTAGGGTGTGTTCTAATTTCATTCTTTTACGTGTAGCTGTCCAGTTTACCTAGCACCACTTATTGAAGAGGCTGTCTTTTCTCCATTGTATATCTTTGCCTCCTTTATCAAAAATAAGTTGACCATATATGTGTGGGTATATCTCTGGGCTTTCTATCCTGTTCCATTGATCTATATTTTTGTGGTTTTTTTTGTGCCAGTACCATACTGTGTTGATTACTGTAGCTTTGTAGTACAGTCTGAAGTCAGGGAGCCTGATTCCTCCAGCTCCGTTTTTCTTTCTCAACATTGCTTTTGCTATTCGGGGTCTTTTGCGTTTCCATACAAATTGTGAAAATTTTTTTGTTCTAGTTCTGTGAAAAATGCCATTGGTAGTTTGATAGGGATTGCATTGAATCTGCAGATTGCTTTGGGTAGTAGAGTTATTTCACAATGTTGGTTCTTCCAATCCAAGAACATGGTATATCTCTCCATCTCTTTGTATCATCTTTAACTTCTTTCATCAGTGTCTTATAGTTTTCTGCATACAGGTCTTTGTCTCCTTAGGTAGGTTTATTCCTAGGTATTTTATTCTTTTTGTAGCAGTGGTAAATGGGAGTGTTTCCTTAATTTCTCTTTCAGATTTTTCATCACTAATGTATAGGACTGCAAGAGATTTCTGTGAGTTAATTTTGTATCCTGCTATTTTAGCAAATTCATTGATTAGCTCTAGTAGTTTTCTGGTAGTATCTTTAAGATTCTCTGTGTATAGTATCATCTCATCTGCAAACAGTGACAGCTCTACTTCTTCTTTTTGGATTTGGTTTCCTTTTATTTCTTTTTCTTTTCTGACTGCTGTGGCTAAAACTTCCAAAACTATTTTGAATAATAGTGGTGAGAGTGGGCCACCTTGTCTTGTTCCTGATCTTAGTGGAAATGGTTTCAGTTTTTCACCATTGAGGATCATGTTGGCTGTGGGTTTGTCATATACAGCCTTTATTATGTTGAGGAAAGTTCCCTCTTTGCCTACTTTCTGGAGTGTTTTTATCATAAATCGGTGTTGAATTTTGTCGAAAGCTTTTTCTGCATCTACTGAGATGATCATATGGTTTTTATTCTTCAATTTGTTAATATGGTGTATCACATTGATTGCTTTGCATATATTGAAGAATCCTTGCATTCCTGGGATAAACCCCACTTGATCATGGTGTATGGTCCTTTTAATGTGCTGTTGGATTCTGTTTTCTAGTATTTTGTTGAGGATTTTTGCATCTGTGTTCGTCAGTGATATTGGCCTGTAGTTTTCTTTCTTTGTGACATCTTTGTCTGGTTTTGGTATCAGGGTGATGGTGATGTTGGCCTCGTAGAATGAGTTGGCGAGTGTTCCTCCCTCTGCTATCTTTTGGAAGAGTTTGAGAAGGATAGGTGTTAGCTTTTCTCTAAATGTTTGATAGAATTTTCCTGTGAAGCCATCTGGTCCTGGGCTTTTGTTTGTTGGAAGATTTTTAATCACAGTTTCAATTTCAGTGCTTGTGATTGGTGTGCTTATATTTTCTATTTCTTCCTGGTTCAGTCTGGGAAGGTTGTGCTTTTCTAAGAATTTGTCCATTTCTTCCAGGTTGTCCATTTTATTGGCATATAGTTGCTTGTAGGAATCTCTCATGATCCTTTGTATTTCTGCAGTGTCAGTTGTTACTTCCCCCTTTTCAGTTCTAATTCTGTTGATTTGAGTCTTCTCCCTTTTTTTGGCAACTTAAATAATCTCTTAAAATGAGTTTCCGTTTTGTTAAATTGAGAGTAAAACCCACCTTACAAAGTTGTGATGAGAATGAAATGAAATGCTAAAGACCTGGAGTTGCTATGAGCCAATTGAATATTATTGCTTCCTGCCTCATACCGACTCCCACTTTTTCTCCAGGTTACATTTGCAACTAGCTCATACTACGTTGTTTTGATGCCTCCCCGCACCAATTATTTTGTTCTTAAATGATTTTTCTCTTCAGAGGAGGCATCACAAAACCAGAACAGCAGAACCAGGGAAAAATAATCCCTTAGGAATAAGTTGATTAATTACTGCTGATTATTCTCAATGTTGAGTGTGGTACTTGTCACCAGTAGGTACTCAAGGTTCCTGATTAATTGACTGTTCACTAAATACTTTAAAAGTTCAAGCTTTCCTTTAAAAGGAGCAACCACCGTTGCCAAACAAGGCATTAAAACTTTCTTAGAAAAATATCACTATGTATGAAAGGGTACTGTGATTTGTTCCAGAGAATAGAATTAGGGACAGAAGTTGAAAATCATAGGGAAGGTAATTGCAACTCAATTTAAAGAACTGTTTACTAACATCTTGGAATTTCAGAGCCATGTTGCATTCTGGACAAGCATTGTGAAGCTCTGGCCATATCTTAGGTGAATGTAAGACGTGCAGGATGTGGATATAAAATGAGTGAATAGGACCTCTGCTTGTGAATCAGTCTTGGAAGGGTCAAGAAGTGAGCATTCAGAATTTAACTGCATGCCAAATAGGGTAGCCAGGATCCAAGAAAAGTTCTCAAAAAATGTCTGTGTCCTTCAGCTGAGTGTTCTTTATTAGCTCCCCCAGATAATTTACCCAGGGCTCTGCTGGGTGATGAACTGGGCACCTAACATTGGTGGCAAGTGAGGGCCAGTTTTATGACATTCTCTGTTTGCCATCAGATGGATTTTAGGAACCCAGTCGAGTCTCACCCTAGAAGTATCCCGGTCTCCAAGACTGAGGGGTAGAATGGAGGGAGGGGAAAGAAAAGACTATACCGAATTGGCTTTTCTATTCATCTTTAATCTTCCATCTGTTGTAAAAGACCTGCTGTTAATGGAAACTGACTTATCAGTTTGGGAAGGAAATTTGAAATCCTAGTGACTTCTGAGAGTTGTATTATCTATTAACTTTGACTTGCCTAGAACCATCCAGAGAGGTGGTAGGAGCTTCCATCCTTGCAGAGATTTTACAAAGGGCTGATGCAGAAGGAGTGAGGGTGGGCAGGTCAACTCGGAAACTGAGAATTTTTAAGACAGGGGAATGAATTTTGGTTTTGGAGGTAAGGAAGTTCTGGACTAGAAGATCTTACCATGTGATTCTGTTGTAGAGCCTCTGCTTGCTGTAGTGTTAGAATCTTAATCCAGCTGCTGGGTGAAATCTGTACATTTTCTCCAGTGCTACTTTCACAAAGGGGTCAACCAGAACTCTTACCTCCCAGCCTAATATTTAGTGGCTCAGAAGGAAGCTATGGAAACGCCTTGGATTTAATCATGGCAAATGATGTGTTTACCTCAAGACATTTTAAGTTAATGAAAAACCTGGAAAATATCAATTTAGTCATAATGCAAAGTCCAGAAAGCAGTAAATAATTCTAGTACCTTTCTGTGTCTGTGAACCACAAAACTAGCTTTGTTTTATTTTTTCTATCTAAATCTATTTCCTGTTTTAAATCTCAGTGGGATATATTTTCAGCTTTGAAAGGCTCATTAAATCACTGATCCCTAAATTAGGTCCTTTCCAATGGGTTTGAAAAACACAAGCACCCATAAGTTCTACTAATTCATACTGTCTTGAGTTGTCTGGGGGAACACATTCACCTTCAGACAGAGAGACTTGGTCAAACTACTGAATCATTACAGGCAAAAACATTTTAGTTTATCAGTGTATACTTGAAGGAATTTAGCCATATCAAACACCGGTCTCTTAATCCATATTTATTTTATAGTCTTCACTTTATGATTGGCAGATTAACCACTTCATTTACATGCTTTAAAAGGGCTATAAAGAACAATCCATGCTAAAATTATTCCTGTTTGGGACATGGCTTGGGTGGAAGGAAGACGTGTTTAGGGATCAGTGTGGTGCAAGTAGTATTGCTTCCTGAGGCTGGCACTGTAGTGGCAGTACGGGGAGTGCACACGTTATTCAACCAAAACTTACCAAGTCCCTGCTGTGTGCCAAGACCTGTTTTGGATACTTCGGATACCACTGTCTACCTCATGGGCTTAACAATTTTGTCCATTACTCATGATTGTTAGGGATAGCTCACAGAGTTGTGTGAAGGGAAATATGAAGTCAGGTTATGGGACTGCCTGGATTGGGAAGGATCCCAGCACCACCTAAGGGGGGCAGCCTAACCCTCTGTTACATGTGGGCTCCCAGGGTCAGTTTCCCAGGAAGCTATATAGACCTTTTGGTCAAGAAGCCAATGGTAAATCCTCAGATTGTAGGCCAATTCAAGAGCAGTTTTTATGTGTTATGTCATAAATGCCTTAGCAGAAATTCAGATGAAGCTAGTGAAATAAAAATAGCAAGCACATTTTATGTGACCAGGAGAATAAAAAGCATTTTTATCCTATTGCTTATTTTGTAAAAATTTACTGATTCAAAAATGGCTAGCATTATTGAGTTCTTACTGTGTACCAGGAGCTGTATTAAGTATCCTATATACATCCTCTCATTTAATCTTCAATGTCAGCCTTGTGAGCTGCATACTGTTATCATCTCAGTTTTACCATTAGGACATTGAGGCTCAGAGAGGCTAACTAACTTGTTCAGCATTATGTGGCTACTGAATGGAAGGGAAGGCAGTGGACTTGAATTTTAGTCTCTGTTCAAAGCTCGTGCTCTTGCCTGGTCACGGCCACTTGATTTAGCTCTTGGTATTGGAGGAAGGATGAAGATAAAGCAACACCGGCTGCTCCTCCTATCTCTCCAGCCCATTAATGGCCCCGTTATCGTTTCCAGCCAGAAACCTGGGAGTCACCTTGACCTCTTTTCTGCCTCTCTTGCCTCTTCCCCTCACCCATTACTCTTTAAGTCCTGGTGGTTTTAATTCCTAGTATTTCTTGTATCTGACTATAGTCATCATTTTTTACCTGGACACCTGCAGTAATTTCCTAACCAGAATCTCTCTTGCAATCCAGCCTTTACAGCTGACAACAACACTGAACAACAAAGATGTTCATGCCGCACCTCTGCTTAAAAACCCGTAGTGACTTTCAGACCCATCATGATCTGGACCCTCCACTCACTCCTATCTCTTAGTCTGTGCTCCAGGGACATTGATCTAGTTGCAGTTGGCTGATTGTGCTGTTGCTTCCATGCCTCTATCCTTTTCTCTATGACTAGGATGACCTCCTCATGGTTTTCTGCTCAGGGAATTGGCTCTAATGTCTCCTCTGGAAATCTTTCCCAGCCCTCCCAGACAGAGGTAGGTTCCCTGCCTCTGACTGTACCTCATCTGTGTCTTTATGATAACAGTCGCCACTCTGAGCTGCAATTTAATACCTACCTGTTTCCCCCCACTACATGGTGAATATTTCAAGGCAATGTACTGCAAACTATCAGATGGTCACAGTGTATTAGGAGGAGCTGTCCACACCAAAAGGAGTACCAATAACAAGCATCTTATGGTATGCTAAGTCCCACTGGAAGTCCTGCTCAGGATCATCAGAAGAGAAGCTTGCCATATAGGGATCTGTGACACCTGGACACCTGTTTTGCTGGTAGAACCCGTTCATATACCAAATGCCAGCCCTGTTAGCATGGTCCCTTTATATTTCTGCTGGAATGTGTTCATTTAGGCTTCCCACTCATGTCCTCAGCTATGCTGTTCTCTAAGTTTGCAGCAGGGAGGGTTTTGCCAGATCTGGTATCCCTCCTTACTAACTGGACACAGTCCCTTTGTCCCTGAACATGCAGAGACATCATAGGAACATGATCTGGTTTTGCCTCAAAATAATCCTAAATGCCAAGAAAACCCATATGTGTGTTCTTTGAGGTGGGCTTGAAAATATTCAGCCAATTGCGGATACATTTTTAGCTTTAAAACAAAAGCATATTAGAGGGCTGCAAAGAGATGAGTGTCTGTGATGCAATATTGAAGCGTAGGAAAGAGGCTGAGCTAAGAGTCAGGGAGATTAGAATTTCATCTGGTCTCTGCCTATTGCCGGTTGTGTGATGCTGGACAGATAGTTTAATGTCTCTAAGCCTCACCCTCTGCGTGTGTAAAATGGAGATAGTTATAAGACCTACGTGAATGTATAATTCTGTAAGGCACTTCAGAAGCTTGGCATATAATCAGCACTCAATCAGTGGGAGTATTACGTGACAAGTGGACCTATAATAAATGACAATGCATTTTATTATTTAAATTGCAGTCAGAATGATTGCCCTGGGTTAAAATAATCTCTTACTCCTCTGATAGATTTTTCACCAAGACCCGTAAATCAGCTAAACAGCAGACTTGAACTATAGGGAAGATTAACTCTGAACAAATGAATCCCAGTCTGATATGACCTTAAAGCTGGGATTGACTACACTTGCTGCGGCTGCCCTAGGTCTGCCCTAAGGCCACCAATACTACATTTGCTCCATGTCCAGCTCAGGAAGGGTTGGAGCCCTTCGAAATATCACCCCTGTGGCAAAGAATGCCATGATTAACCCAGCTCCTAGAATGAAGAATGTTTTACCGCTCACAAGATTTGGTCTTTAGCAGCTGCTCCAGGAGCAGTTGTAAACAGACCCAGAGAACTTATGTGTTGCCCCCTCACAGCCTCTGAACCAACTTATACTTAGAGAACAAGGCAGAGATGATTATCAATTGGTCTTCAAATCTAAGGAGTACCGCTTATGGGCAAATAGAGTTCTGCGTTTGACAACCCTCACTGCAGCTCCCAAGGAAATCGGCATTGCTGTTCTTATTTTACAGGCAGAAAACCCAAGGCACCAAGGGATTAAATAATTTGTATTGGAACGAGATTTTACTAACTCTATAGAAAATTGACCTAAAACTTAAACATGGATAAACCACATCCTTTATTTAAACAGTATTTTATAGCCTATGATGAAAGAATGCTCAGAGATGGAATTTCCAGATTGGCTGTTCATGAACTCACAGAAAAATTATGCAACTTTCCATTCATTCAGCAAACATTTATTCAGTACATACCAAGTGCTAGGCAATGTCATGGGTGCCAGGGAGACAAGCTTATTTGAGACTATTTCCTGCTCAGAAATAGGGAAATCAGAAGGAGGAGACACACATGTAAGGAGATGAAATAAAATGATACAGACACTGTGATAGTGACAAAAATCTTTATACATTACAGCAGGGGCCCAAAGAGGAGGCAAGTCCTGAGAGATCACTCTGTTTGTTTTGCCCTGGGTAGGCTTGGCAACAGGAAGCCTGCTACGAACCCTAGAAGAGCTGCAATACTTGCCAAGTTTAAACCCACAAATTGGCGAACATAATATATGTCTAAGTGCTAGAAGTCATGAGTGCATGTGCACAGGGGATGTTATCTTTTATGTTCAGGATCTGAATTGAGATGTTAATTATTTTCCAAATCCTGAAAAACCAGGCTTTTGAGTTTCCTATAATTTGACCTTTAAATAATTTCTTGCTAATAGCTGTCTTGCCAAAGTAGAGATTTATCATGGGGAGGGCCCAAAATCAATCCAGGGGTTTGATGGTTGGAAAGAAGATGGCGTCCCAGGCCTCGACAAAATGAAACACAGCTTTCAACCCGCTTATGTGCTGTCTTCTTGAAACATTTCCTTGCATTGACTTTGGCATCATCCCATTTGCCTGCTTCCCCTCTAACTCACCAGCACTCCTTCCTAGTTTCCTTTGCTGAACTGTCATCTTCTCTCTCTTTTTTCCTATTTTCTCACTATGCTCTCCCCCGAGGTAATTCCATATTCTCCATGACTTCTGTTACATGGCAACCACTTTCACCTGTCTCCAATTTAGATCTTTCCACTGTCATCCAGACACATGTGTCTAACTCTAAACTTGATATATCACTTGGGCTCCTCTGTCAAAACTCAGGTAGGATGGAAACTCATGGAATTTCCCCTCAGACTCCCTCCCTGTCGTGTTTTCTGCCTTGGGAAATCTCATCCCTGACTTCACATTTGAAACATCTGCGCGACATTGAAACCACAGCTGTGCCTGGGCCCCCTGCTTAACCAATTAATCAGAACCTTTGGGATGAGTGTCTTCAGGTGAGTTTAATGAGCACAGCCAGGTTAAGAATCACTGAGCTATTTGCTCAAGTTGGAAGTCTGTGAGTTATCTTGACCCCTCCCTTTTCATTATCCTTTAATAGTCAGCCATGTGCTGATGTTTCATCTACTAAAGCTCTTGACTTCATCTACTGTTTTCCATCATCAAAGCCACCACCCCAAACCAACACATAATTCTCTCTTACCTGAAATAACCTTCTAACTGTCCTCCTTGCCTCTATTCTTGTCCCCATCCTCACCATTATTCACAGTGCAGCCAGGGTGACTTAAAAAAAATCTGATCACATCACTCTCTTGCTTAAAATATTGCACTGGCTTTCTGCTTGCTCTTTTTTTTTTTAAATTCTTTTTTTTTTTTTTTTTTACACAGCAGGTTCTTATTAGATCTATTTTATACATATTAGTGTACACATGTCAATCCCAATCTCCCAGTTCATCCCACCACCACCCTGCACCCCACTCTCCCCACTTGGTGTCCATACATTTGTTCTCTACATTTGTGGCTCTATTTCTGCCTTGCAAACTGGTTCATCTGTACCACTTTTCTAGATTCCACATATATGCATTAATATATGATATTTGTTTTTCTCTTTCTGACTTACTTCACTCTGTATGACAGTCTCTAGGTCCCTTCACATCTCTACAAACGACCCAATTTTGTTTCTTTCTATGGCTGAGTAATATTCCATTGTATATATGTACCACATCTTCTTTATCCATTCATCTGTCAATGGGCATTTAGGTTGCTTCCATGACCTGGCTATTGTAAATAGTGCTGCAGTGAACACTGGGGTGCATGTGTCTCTTTGAATTATGGTTTTCTCTGGGTATATGCCCAGTAGTGGGATTGCTGGGTCATATGGTAATTCTATTTTCAGTTTTTTAAGCAACCTCCATGCTGTTCTCCATAGTGGCTGTATCAATTTAGATTCCCACCAATAGTGCAAGAGGGTTCCTTTTCTCCACACCCTCTCCAGCATTTGTTGTTTGTAGATTTTTTTTTTTTTTTTTTTTTTTTGTGATACGCGGGCCTCTCACTGTTGTGGCCTCTCCCGTTGTGGAGCACAGGCTCCAGACGCACAAGGTCAGCGGCCATGGCTCACGGGCCTAGCCGCTCTGCGGCATGTGGGATCTTCCCGGACTGGGGCATGAACCCGTGTCCCCTGCATCGGCAGGCGGATTCTCAACCACTGCGCCACCAGGGAAGCCCTGTAGATTTTTTGATGATGCCCATTCTAACTGGTGTGAGGTAATACCTCATTGTAGTTTTGATTTGCATTTCTAATAACTAGTGACGTTGAGCAGCTTATCATGTGCCTCTTGGCCATCTGTATGTCTTCTTTGGAGAAATATCCATTTAGTTCTTCTGCCCATTTTTTTTTTTTTTTGCAAGGCCAATATCAAAAATCATCTTTATTCCTATGTACCAACCAAAGAATTTAAAAATTACATTTTGTGAGTACAGCATTTAATGTAGCGTCAAAAATATTAAATATCTGGAAATAATCTAACAAACATGAATACCTCTAACAAAACTACAGAACATTATTTTAAAAGACTAAAGAAGAACTGAGCAAATGGAGAAATATATCATGTTCATGGATTACAAAACAATAGTGTAAAGATATCAATTCTCTTGGGCTTCCCTGGTGGCGCAGTGGTTGAGTCTGCCTGCTGATGCAGGGCACATGGGTTCGTGCCCCAGTCCGGGAAGATCCCACATGCTGCAGAGTGGCTAGGCCCGTGAGCCATGGCCACTGAGCCTGCGCGTGCGGAGCCTGTGCTCCGCAACAGGAGAGGCCACAACAGTGAGAGGCCCGCGTACTGCAAAGCAAAAACAAAAACAAAAAGATATCAATTCTCACCAAATTTCTTTATAAATTCAATTCAATCACTGTATGTGTGTGGAAATTGACAAGTGAGTCCTAAAATCTGTGTGTAAATGCAAAAAGCCAAGAATAGGTAAGTCCAAATTGAAAAAGAAGAAAATAGAGGTAAGTATTGCTGCACTAGGCATTAAGACTTAATTTTAAAGCTACAGTAATTAAGAGTGTGGGATTTTGTGCAAGAATAGCTAAATCCATAATAGAAAGCAGAGTTCAGCAACAGAAGTACACATACATGGATGCTTGAATTGTGATAAAAGTGCTACTGAAGAGCAATAGAGAACAGTCTTTTCAATAAATGGTGCTGGATCAATAGGCTGTACATATGGGAAAAAAAGAAACTTGATCTCTTCTTCATACCATACCTAAAAATCAATTTCAAACAAAGGAATGCCTATCCAAACAAAAAATCACTTTCAGATTAATTGTAGAATTAAATGTAAAAAACAGGAAAGCATCTAGAATATAATGTATTAAAATAGCTTCATGATCTCGGGATAAGCAATAATTCTTCTAATATGATACAATGATCACCATATCTAAAGAAGTGCATTGAAAATTGGCCCATATTAAGATTATGAACTTCTGGTTACCAGAAGTCACACAAAAAATGTATATAGGCAAGCCACAGAATGGGAGAAGATAGCTACATCACCAGGAATAGGCTTGTATCCACAATGTGTTAAAGAACCACAAATCCTTCAGGAGAAGACAAATAACCGAAAAGAAAGTGAGCAAAAGACTGGAAGAGGTGCTTCACAAAAGGGCCTGTAAACATTTGAAAGACTGCTCAACCCCAGTAGTCACTATGGAAATACACAAAAAAGATGACAGTACACCCCCACCAAAATAACTAAAATTAAGATTGACAATGCCAAATGTTGTTGAGGAGAAGCAATGGGAACTATCATAAATGGCTGATGGAAGATAAATTGATACAACCACTTGGAAAATAATTTGACAGTATATGCTAAGATTAAGTGTAAGCATATCTAATGACACAGCAATTCCACTCCTAAACATACACCCATATAAATGCATACATATGTCCAGTAACAAGAATTTCCTATCTGCCCATTTTTTGATTGGGTTTTTTTTTTTAATGTTGAGCTGTGTGAGCTGTTTATATATTTTGCACATTAATCTTTTGTCAGTTGCTTCGTTTGCAAATATTTTCTCCCATTCTGAGGGTTGTCTTTCATCTTGTTTACAGTTTCCTTTGCTGTGCAAAAACTTTTAAGTTTCATTAGATCCCATTTGTTTATTTTTGTTTTTATTTCCATTACTCTAGCAGGTGGGTCAAAAAAGATCTTGCTGTGATTGATGTCAAAGAGTGTTATTCCTATGTTTCCCTCTAAGAGTTTTATGGTGTCCAATCTTATATTTAGGTCTTTAATCCATTTTGAGTTTATTTTTGTGTATGGTGTTAGGAAGTGTTCTAATTTCATTCTTTTACATGTAGCTGTCCAGTTTTCCCAGCACCACTTATTGAAGAGGCTGTCTTTTCTCCATTGTATATCCTTGCCTCCTTTGTCATAGATTAGTTGACCATAGGTGTGTGGGTTTATCTCTGTGCTTTCTATCCTGTTCCATTGATCTATATTTCTGTTTTTGTGCCAGTACCATATTGTCTTGATTATTGTAGTTTTGTAGTATAGTCTGAAGTCAGGGAGCCTGATTCCTCCAGCTTCATTTTTTTCCCTCAAGATTGCTTTTGCTATTCAGGGTCCTTTGTGTCTCCATACAAATTTTAAGATTTTTTGTTCTAGTTCTGTAAAAAATGCCATTGGTAATTTGATAGGGATTGCACTGAATCTGTAGATTGCTTTGGGTAGTATAGTCATTTTCACAATATTGATTCTTCCAATCCAAGAACATGGTATATCTCTCCATCTGTTTGTGTCATCTTTGATTTCTTTCATCAGCGTCTTATGGTTTTCTGAGTATAGGTTTTTTACCTCCTTAGGTTGGTTTATTCCTAGGTATTTTATTTTTTTGTTGCAATGGTGAATGGGATTGTTTCCTTAATTTCTATTTCTGATCTTTCATTGTTAGTGTTTAGGAGTGCAAGATATTTCTGTGCATTAATTTTGTATCTTGCTACTTTACCAAATTCATTGATTAGCTCTAATAGCTTTCTGGTTGCATCTTTACAATTCTCTATGTATAGTATCAAGTCATCTGCAAACAGTGACAGTTTTACTTCTTCTTTTCCAATTTTTATTCCTTTTTAATCTTTTTCTTCTCTGATTGCTGTGGCTAGGACTTCCAAAACTAATAATAGTGGTGAGAGTGGACATCCTTGTGTTTTTCCTGATCTTAGAGGAAATGCTTTCAGTTTTTCACCATTGAGTATGATGCTAGCTGTGGGTTTGTCATAATATGGCCTTTATTATGTTGAGGTAGGTTCCCTCTTTGCCCACTTTCTGGAGACTAATCATAAATGGGTGTTGAATTTTGTCAGAAGCTTTTTCTGCATCTATTGAGATGATCATATGGTTTTTATTCTTCAGTTTGTTAATATTGTGTATCACATTGATTGATTTGCATATGTTGAAGAATCCTTACATCCCTGGGATAAATCCCACTTGATCGTGGTGTATGATCCTTTAGATGTGTTGCTGGATTCTGTTTGCTAGTTTTTGTTGAGGAATTTTGCATCTGTATTCATCAGTGATATTGGTCTGTAATTTTCTTTTTTTGCCGTTTCTTTGTCTGGTTTTGGTATCAGGGTGATGGTGGCCTCATAGAATGAGATTGGGAGTGTTCCTCTGCACATTTTGGGAAGAGTTTGAGAAGAATAGGTGTTAGCTCTTCTCTAAATGTTTGATAGAATTCACCTGTGAAGTCATCTGGTCCTGGACTTTTGTTTGTTGGAAGATTTTAAATCACAGTTTCAATTTCATTACTTGTGATTGGTCTGTTCATAGTTTCTGTTTCTTCCTGGTTCAGTCTTGGAAGGTTATACTTTTATAAGAATTTGTCCATTTCTTCCAGGTTGCCATTTTATTGGCATAGAGTTTCTTGTAGTAGTCTCTTATGGTGCTTTGTATTTCTGCAGTGTCTGTTGTAACTTCTTTTTCATTTCTAATTTTATTGATTTGAGTCCTCTCCCTCTTTTTCTTGATGAGTCTGACTGAAGGTTTATCAATTTTGTTTGTCTTCTCAAAGAACCAGCTTTTAGTTTTATTGATCTTTGCTATTGTTTTCTTTGTTTCTATTTCATTTGTTTCTGCTCTGATCTTTATGATTTCTTTCATTTTATTAACTTGGGGTTTTGTTTCTTCTTTCTCTAGTTCCTTTGGGTGTAAGGTTAGATTGTTTATTTGAGATTTTTCTTGTTTCTTGAGGTAGGATTGTATTGCTGTAAACTTCCCTTTTAGAACAGCTTTTGTTGCATCCTGTAGGTTTTGGATTGTCATGTTTTCATTGTCATTTGTCTCTAGGTATTTTTTGATTTCCTCTTTGATTTCTTCAGTGATATCTTGGTTATTTAGTAACATATTGTTTGGCCTTCCTGTGCTTGTGTGTTTTATGTTTTTTTCCCTGTAATTCATTTTTTCTTATTACATAGCGTTGTGGTCAGAAAAGATGCTTGATATGATTTCAATTTTCTTAAATTTACCAGGACTTGATTTGTGACCCAAGATATGATCTATCCTGGAGAATGTTCCATGTGCACTTGAGAAGAAAGTGTAATCTGCTGTTTTTGTTTGGAATGTCCTATAAATATCAATTAAATCTATCTGGTCTGTTTACGTATTAATTTTCTGTCTGGATGATCTGTCCATTGGTGTAAGTGAGGTGGTATAAAGTCCCCCACTGTTATTGTGTTACTGTCTATTTCCTCTTTTTTTAGCTGTTAGCAGTTGCCTTATATATTGAGGTGCTCCTATGTTGGGTGCATATATATGTATAATTGTTATATCTTCTTCTTGGATGGATCCCTTGATCATTATGTAGTATCCTCCTTTGTCTCTTGTAACATTCTGTATTTTAAAGTCTATTTTATCTGGTATGAGTATTGCTACCCCAGCTTTCTTTTGATTTCCATTTGCGTGGAATATCTTTTTCCATCTCCTCACTTTCATTCTGTATGTGTCCCTAGGTCTGAAGTGGGTCTCTTGTAGACAGCATGTATATGGGTCTTGTTTTTGTATAAATACAGCGAGCCTGTGTCTTTTGGTTGGAGCATTTAATCCATTCACATTTAAGGTAATTATCGATATGTATGTTCCTGTTACCATTTTCTTAATTGTTTTGGCTTTGTTTTTGTAGGTCCTTTTCTTCTCTTGTGTTTCCCACTTAGAGAAGTTCCTTTAGCATTTGTTGTAGAGCTGGTTTGCTGGTGCTGAATTCTCTTAGCCTTTGCTTGTCTGTAAAGCTTTTGATTTCTCCATGGAATCTGAATGAGATCCTTGCCAGGTAGAGTAATCTTGGTTGTAGGTTCTTCCCTTTCATCACTTTAAGTATATCATGCCACTCCCTTCTGGCTTGTAGAGTTTCTGCTGAGAAATCAGTTGTTAACCTTTTGGGAGTTCCCTTGTATGTTATTTGTCATTTTTCACTTGCTGCTTTCAGTAATTTTTCTTTGTCTTTAATTTTTTGCCAATTTGATTACTGTGTGTCTCAGTGTGTTTCTCCTTGGGTTCATCCTGTATGGAACTCTCTGAGCTTCCTGGACCTGGGTGGTTATTTCCTTTCCCGTGTTAGGGAAGTTTTCAACTATAATCTCTTCAAATATTTTCCCGGGTCCTTTCCATCTCTCTTCTCCTTCTGGGGCCCCTATAATGTGAATGTTGTTGGTGTTTAATGTTGTCCCAGAGGTCTCTTAGGCTGTCTTCATTTCTTTTCATTCTTTTTTCTTTATTCTGTTCTGTGACAGTGAATTCCACCATTCTGTCTTCCAGGTCACTTATCTATTCTTCTGCCTCAGTTATTCTGCTATTGATTCCTTCTATTGTATTTTTCATTTCAGTTATTGTATTGTTCATCTCTGTTGTTTTTTAATTCTTCTTGGCATTTGTTCTTTAATTTTTCTAGGCCTTTGTTAAACATTTCTTGCATCTTCTCAATCTTTGCCTCCATTCTTTTTCCAATGTCCTGGATCATGTTCACTATCATTATTCTGAATTCTTTTTCTGGAAGGTTGCGTATCTCCACTTCATTTAGTTGTTTTTCTCAGGTTTTATCTTGTTCCTTCATCTGATACATAGTCCTCTGCCTTTTCATTTTGTCTGTCTTTCTGTGAATGTGGTTCCACAGGCTGCAGGATTGTAATTCTTCTTGCTTCTGCTGTCTGCCCTCTGGTGGATGAGGCTTTCTGAGAGGCTTGTGCAAGCTTCCTGATGGGAGGGATTGGTGGTGGATAGAACTGGCTGTTGCTCTGGTGGGCAGAGCTCAGTAAAACTTTAATCTGCTTCTCTGCTGATGGGTGGGGCTGAGTTCCCTCCCTGTTGGTTGTTTGGTCTGAGGTCACCCAGCCCTGGAGGCTACAGGCTCTTTGGTGGGACTAATGGTGGACTCCAGGAGAGCTCATGCCAAGGAATACTACCCAGAACTTCTGCTGCCACTGTCCTTGTCCCACAGTGAGCCATAGCCACCCCCCACCTCTGCAGGAGACCCTTCAACACTAGCAGGTAGGTCTGGTTCAGTCTACTATGGGGTTACTGCTCCTTTCCCCTGGGTCCTGATATGCACACTTCTTTGTGTGTGCCCTCCCAAGAGTGGAGTGTCTGTTTCCCCCAGTCCTGTTGAAGTCCTGTAATCAAATCCCGCTAACCTTCAAAGTCTTATTCTCTGGGAATTCCTCCTCCCATTGCTGGATCCCCAGGTTGGGAAGCCTGACGTGGGGCTCAGAACCTTAACTCCAGTGGGTGGACTTCTGTTGTGTAATTGTTCTCCAGTTTGTGAGTCACCCACCCAGTGGTTATGGGATTTGATTTTATTGTGACTGTGCCCCTCCTACTGTCTCATTGTGGCCTCTCCTTTGTCTTTGGATGTGGGGTATTTTTTTGTGTGTGAGTTCCGGTGTCTTCCTGTCGATGATTGTTCAGCAGTAGTTGTGATTCTGATGCTCTCACAGGAGGGAGTCTGCTTGCTTTTATAATAGACCCCAGGCCCTTTTGTCCTATAAAGATGTGGACATAGGGCTATAGTGTTTTTGTTCTGATCTGATCAGAATACTTATTAATCTCCAGTCTTCTGATAAGATGTCTCTCTGACCACCAACATACAAGGTGGGCTTATGATCTGGTCTTCCAGGGGTGGGGTTGGTGATCCAATCCTACTAGGTTAACCAGGGTCTTCTTTCTTTACAATTTTTGGAGCTAGAGTAGAAGCAGGCTTGACTTGGGTATGGTGAAGGGATATGGATTTGGAGTTGTTGGCAAATGTATTTCCTCCTTCCCAACTCACAGACTCAAATCCAATACTCCTGGTAACACAGGAAATCCTCTCTATGATTAATTACTTATTTTAGTATTTTGTTTACTGTCTCTCTTTCCTGCTCAAGTGTTAGTTCCAGGAGGGCAAATGCCACCATGCCTGTTTCATTTAATGTAGTATCTTAATTTCCTAGTGCAAGGAAAGTCATCATTCTTTGATGGGTAAATGAATGAATGAAAGAAAGAATGAATGAATATGAATGAATGCCTAGTCTTGGAGACATCCACTTCAGTAAAGATCAGATTTAAGGAAACAGATGTCAATGGAAGGTTTGTGGATCCATTTATCCAAATGTCACCATGCTGACTCAGCAGAGGGTCCTGAAATGGAGGTACATATGATAATGTGAAAGTGTAGCAACACACCTTGGTACAGTAGGGATTTCTTTAGCTTTCTCTCATCGGGAGATGTTCCCCTGGCATTTGTAGACTCCTCTTCCCTAGTAAGGTAAACTTGCTGTCCTAAAGCACTCCAGAATGAAATAGTTACTGTGGGCTGCTTTATTTTATAATCTGACATCAGAATGGAAGCGGAGAATATGCTTTTTAAACTCCTTATAATGCAGTTCTGTTGGAAGTAGCTGTTTAGACACATCCAAACAATAAGCTGCTGAGCAATGATAAGAGAGATGGTAGAGTTATAGAAACGTGTTATGATGTTCTACCTAGAAATATTGTGCAATATGAATATCAATTCATTCCTTCAGAATTTAACTAAAATGTACATAATCCTCTGTGACTTTTGCTTCATAATTTAATTCACTAAGGTTTTTGATGTTTGCATGTAGCCATTTGATTCAGTGATATTGAGGTAGAAATATTTTGATGTAGTCTAAAAAGTAAACCCTAAACATGTATCTGTTTTAATTATGAATAATATATGAGTCAGATTTATCCCATCTTTGAACTCCACTTCATCTCTAGCCTGTAGTTCCTGGGATAGGGATTAGGGATGAGGTAAAATCAGGGATGGGTTAGTATCAAGGTTGGGAGAGGGACGGTGTGGAAATATGGTTCCAAATGGGTGACATACTACATGAAAAATGCAGTCATAGTCTCACTACACCTGCCAGTTTCAGAAAGGGCCACACATCTTTCTAAGTCGGGAGGCTGCTCATTTCCTGAGAATTCACTTGTATCATCTGTATTGTAATATCTTGGATTTATTTCTGAAATGACAATTGTCATTATCATTCACTTTTAATCAGTAAATAGATGTGTTCGTTTAATTTAGGAACTCCTCCTGTCTTTTCATTTGAAAAATCTATAGGATGAGCACATTTAAGTTGACTTCTTGATTCTGTAACCCTATTTCAGTGGGTATTTACTATCCACTGGGCAAGGTGGAGGTGGAAATAGGAAGAGAATATTTTGTAGACCAATACGATTTCGTATTCTCCAGTTTTCACAGAAAACACCCAGTTAAATTTCTAATAGTTTTCTCAGTAGCCCGTTATTTATAGGTTTCTTACTAATTATTAAGCTCTTTCTAAATGGATGTTGGGGAACAGGTGATGAGCCTTAGAGTCTAACTTGATCAATTCCAGTAGACTTAAAAAAATCTGTGCTGATTTTCTGACTTCAAAATTAAAGCTAATTCATACAGAATAACATATTCTAGATTTAAATAATACAGAAATAAAATTTTAAAAGAGGAAAATTCTCCACGATCAAGTTTGAGGTCAGGGATGGAGTGTAAGCCCAGGTCAAGGCAGATTTCATTGCAAAATGTTGAAGCATAAACTTCAGGCCCTGGGAGGGCATTAGTAATATGTAGATATAGTCATTTACTTTTATAAAATTTGTAAAAGTAAAATATTTTAACCTCAGTTAATGAAGGTTGCTTTCTCTTCACTCCTACCTCCTCTGTTTTTTCTCTTGTTAAAAATGGGGTTGTCACAGGGAGAACAGGCTACAGAAGAGTTGAGTTGGGGATCCATTTATGTTTAGGTCAGAGAGGTATATTTACATTGTATGAGGTTATAGCAATGCAGAGCTATTCAGCTAGGTGATTTGGTGTAGAAATTACTTCCAGGCCCACTCTTACCATCCACTGCTTTGAGTCACCAACATTATGACACAAAAGTGTAAGGCCAGAGCTTGCATGGTAACAGGAGAATGAGCTATAGCGCCTACCGCTGAAAGGACGTGGGTGGTGGAGGAGAAACGCGGTTTGAAATATAGGGAGCCAGAAGCCAGTCTGTAGAAAATTCTTCCAATCATCAGGCATGCAAAATTGAAAGTGAATCATTCAGTTTTCATCAATGCCTTGTCAAAACAGAAGTTCTTTGTTGCCAGTAATTACTTGATAATGTATTTGATACATTTAGAAATATTTTGGAATCTCTCAAAAGGAAATTTTTATCAGAATTATTGTATTTTTGTAGGACACACATATGTAGCTGTACAACAAACTTTGCAGTACTGTATATCTTTGTGAAGTTACATGTTTTCTGTATCCCAATTACGTGGGTATATTGGGAAAATATTTACATTTCTAACTTATTTTAAATGAAATACTGATATCAACAACAATTACATTGTTGTAATGTATCATTATAACAAGTTTCATTCGTTATTAACTTCTGTTCATTCGAAGAGCATTTAAGATTGTTCACTACACGAAAAAACCTTGAGCTGCTCTGAAATCCTACAGCTCATATATGAAAGAAACTTGGTAGAAGTTTTCCAATATTTGACAACAATCCTAAGAATGTATGTGTATTTCCAGTAACAAATTGTGAAGCTAAACTATCAGTAAATATCAGCAACTTTTCTAAACTATCAAAAATTAAAAACAAAGATCAATGATGCTGGAAGAAAGAATTATTTTTCTATTTTCTCTAAGGACTGATATTACAAAGTCATTGGCGTATGAAGGGATGATCAGGAAGTATATGGTCAAAAAGCATAGGAAAGGGTTCTGTAGAGGCCTGCTAGGTAGTTAGTAAAAAATTGTTATTTTTATCTTTTTTTGATATTTGTACTTTTGCAGCTTTTTCAGATTTATAGTTTGCTGTATGTTTTTAACACATTCTAAATAAATACTTATTTTCATAATAAATTTATTCTTTTTCCTTCAAATATAAGACCTAGGCCCCATAATACCTGAATCCAACACTGATAGGGAATGTCACTTTTATGTTTTTGAAAAGATTGTGATTTTTACTTGTCAACAAGGTGGTTTGACCTCAAATGGCTGCATCAAAGTGTTGGGTCCAAATGCCCCGCTTGGAATCAAGCCCATCCTAGGGTGGGGCTGAAGCACTGCTGGCTCCTGCCTCGCATGCACAAACTATGCCTGTATCCAAGTGAGGTTATACCTGTAGTTACCAGGACATGCCAAACTGAAAGTAGAAGTTTTTCATCACACACCTTTCTGCTTGTGACCTACTGTCAGACCACATGCCCTGGGGTCCACTTTGATATTAAAAAAATAATTATTTTATGCCTAGTATAATTATAGTGCTTTGGATTTTTTTTCCTCTTAAAGACATTGATTTGTTAAATGTAAAACATTTGAAATAGGCCACGGTTTCTGTAACTTTGCCTTGACCTTGGGAAGGTTCTGCCACACCTCCGGTCCTGGCGCTTGGGCTATGAAAGCTGTACTGGACTTGTTTTTTCCCTGGGTGTCTGGCACATAGCAAGCCTTCAAATATTTTTTGTTTCCCTTCTTTCTTTATTGTTTTTCTTGGGGTACTGTTTTTTGGTTGTTGTTTTTTTTTTTGTCTGTCAGGTATGAGGAAATTTTTAAGAAAAGAAAACATACCTAACACATTCCAGTTGTATTACCAAATGACTGCCTTTATTAAGCTAGGGTGACAGAGTGTAGGTCTATGACAGCATAGCACCTAGGAACTGTCTTTACAACTGGCATAATTTTCCATTGTTTCGCAAAGAACTGCAAGTAAACTAATCAACTACGACAAACCACAATGAAGCATATTTATCTAGATGAAGACCTATGTTTAACTGAAAGACAATGTACTTGAACTCTAGTCCTTATCTAGTCCTTACAAAATAATAGTAATTAATAATAACACACAACTGTAAACTCTTTTTTGGCATATAGGGCCCTTCTACATTCATTGCCTCATGAAATCCTTTTAAAAACTTTGGAAGGTAGGTATGAACTTTACCCAGATTTTTGAGAGAACAGTGCTGCGTGGGAGATTAAGTGACTGTCCCAGTATATCTTGGCCAATGAGCGGAGATACGGGGCTGTATTACTTCTGTGACTCTTGAATTTCTTATGGCATTTAGATTAATGGTACTCAAGATAGTGACCTGCCTTGTTGACAGCCTCCTCCTCTCTCCTTAAACTCTACTAAGATGGAAACCATTGTGGGAAAAACTTGAATGTTTTACAAAATGTTATCACATCAGGAAGTCTCTGGTGGCCTCTGGGAATAAAAATAGAAGGAAACGACAGAAAAGCCAGAAAGGAGGTGAAAGCACTGAAGCAAGGAAGAGCTTGGCATTTGGAAGAAAACAAAAGAAAGTAGGAGGGTGGTGAGCCACTGGAACTAGGTAGGAATGAGTTACCCATGGCTTCCCAAGAGATTGTATCTGTTTACTAAACACTTATATATCATTTCATATGTGCCAGACACTATTTTAATCCTCACGTTAGTTCTGTGGGGTAGAGCTTTTTACTAATCACATTTTTCAGATGGCAAAGCCAAGGCACATAGAGGTGAGGCAGCTTGCTGATTGAACTCAGGCAGCCTGGCTCCTGAGTCTGCTACCCCATGGAAGGGTGATGGAGTCAGTTTATTACGGAGCATGCAAGTGGGATGTCTCACATCAGTTGGATGTAAAGCCTGAAGCATAGGCTTGAGATTGGGATTGAAGATGCAGATGTACCTGTTGCGTAGGCTGCAACTGATGATTTTTCATCACTTTTTTTGGTCTGTTTTACACCAGCAGATTTAAGGATTATGTTGTTTTTGTTTATGCTCTCAATTATGATAAACTTCTCTATGTGTTGCAGTAGTTGGCTTTAAAGCCCCCTGGTTTTCCATGGATTTGCTTGCAACCAGATGTACTGAAATCACAATACCCTTTCACTTATTTGTTCTATAAATTTTTTTAAAATTAAAATACTACTACTGTTCAGATAGTACTAAATACTATAATAATAAGGGTTAAATAGTGTTAAAATACTACAATGACTAATTACCATTAAAAAAGCATATATAAACTAAAGCAAAATGCACATATATTATTTAAAAATGATACAATTTAACAACCTAACAAATCCGTATATAATATCAACATTTCTTTATCTAATCCTGGTTTTATTCATTTTTGAAGAGAATCCTCCTCTCGTCTTGGATTTTAATAATTGTATAAAAAGTGTTTACAGGTATATTCCTAATGTCAGTGTACCAAAACTTCATTACTAAACTAGTTTTAAAATTCTTGCTTTAACTCATTGGCAAAAAATACCAAACTTTATTATGAATTAAAAGGAAAACGTTAGTTTGCTCTTGCTAAGGCTGCTTTTGGTTTAGCCTTGTACTAGAGCAGCATGAATGGTAATGAACAAGAGGTAGTGTCAGCTCTGGGAGGGTTTACAGTCCAGGGAAGCATTGGCCATGTAAACAACTCACCATAAGACAGTATGTACAGGGCTCTAAGGGGCACAGACAAAATACACTGGAAGCTATGACCAGAGGAAATGACCAGAGAAGAAAACACATGTGGTCTATCCCTATATTAACCAGTGGGAAACTCCATACTGACACCCAATTCTTAATTTGCATAAAATAACACTGCAGTAGTTAATACAGTCACTTAGAATGATTATACATGAACTCTGCTGTGTCTTAAAGTCACTCCTGGGACTTCCCTGGTGGTTAAGAATCTGCCTGCCAATGCAGGGGACACAAGTTGGAGCCCTGGTCCGGGAAGATCCCACATGCTGCGGAGCAACTAAGCCCGTGCACCACAACTACTGAGCCTGCGCTCTAGAACCAACGCACCACGACTACTGAGCCCGCGTACTACAATACTGAAGCCTGCATGCCTAGAGCCTGTACTCCACAACAAGAGAAGCCACCACAATGAGAAGCCCTCACACCATAATGAAGAGTAGCCCCCGCTCACCGCAACGAGTTGAAAGCCCGCGTGCAGCCATAAATAAATAAATAGTCAATCCTAAGTTTATAAGGCACATATACCTGGAGTTTAAGGATTTGAATGAGATATGATGAAATTTCACCACTGTGCTAATGTGTTTTTCCATTTGCCATCCTAGTTATCTGAGTTCTTTATTTATATTGCCTCTTTCATTTCAACATTTTTTCCTTTGTATCTTCTGTTGTAGTTAAGTCCTTGTCCTTGAGATCTAAATAAGTCGTTTCATGTCATCCAGCTACAATTAGCACTTGAGTCAGACTCCTGTTTGGAAAGCAATAACCAAATAAATGGCTCACTCCTCTCACTCTTCCCATATTCAATCTGTTTTTATTTGATTGTGTGGCACATACAGAAATGCATGGAATTATATAAACTATTAATTGCTTCCCACGAAGAAAATTAAAAGCAGGTACTACTGCATCAGGTAGAATTATAAAATCCACTTATGGGGACAGAGACTATTTCTTTGCCTGAGATTATTTAGGGGGTTAATTTTTTTGTATTAAAATGGAATTATATGCTTAAATTGTTTATGCTTTTGTCAGCATGGAGTCTTGATTATGAATGCATTCAAGCATTATGAATTTTGTGCTGGCTATTTTCCCAACTTTCCTAACACACGTGAAAATGGGATGTTTGCTGGTAATAATAATTTCAGATATTTTCTAAGTTTGTCCACCAAATAACAGACTGAATTAACTTGCTAACTTGAATATTGAGGCAAAAATCCTAGATTTTTAATGCCTCTTCCTGTTAAAAATTATCCCCAATATGTCCTACATTGAAATGCTTTGTCCTTTTCCATTCCCGTTCTAGTCTCCTTGTCTCTTTTAAAAATGTAGCCCCTCCCTCTCCCACAACTTAGTTTAGAGAATAAGCCTCTGTTCTCGTATTTAAATTTTTTTCACTATTTGTTCAGAGAGTGGGGATGCATGTGCCAGTTTGATTTTCTCCTGTATTGTTCCTAGCTTCACTTAGTTGTTGTTGTTGCTGTTTAAGCTCTTTCCTTAAGATCACTAGTCCTGCCCATGGATTAAGGACCAGTCTTCCTTCCCTCATCCCAATTCTCTTACTATCCAGGTGCTATGCTCACAAAATCAGTTCATGCTTCAGTGTAAGCTGGAGATAAGATCGATGGCCTTTGAGTTACATGTAGCTCTCAGTCAATTAGGACTTTTTTCCGAAGTAATGAAAATCCTAATTTAAACAGGCTTAGGCAAAAAAACCCAAAAAGGAGTCATTGGCTCATGTACCTAAAAAGAGTAGAGGTGGAAATTTTGGCATGGCAGGATCTGGAGGTACAAGTAACACAGTCAGCTTCCTCCACGGGGTGTGCCCTGGAAAATTTAGCTAATACCTGGCAAATCTGATCCCAGTAGTAGACCTTTTCTTTTCTGATATTCCAATGCAGACTCTCAGATCAGGCCTTGATTGGACCAGTTCAGAATACTTGCCTTCCCTGAGCCAATGATTGTCACCGGAGAGACATGAAATATGCTAACTGGGGGGCCTGGGTTGTGTGTCCATTCTTGGAACCTGGGAATGGGGGTCAACCCTATCAGAAACACAAGGATTTAGGTGGGGAGAAGTGGTACCCAAGTGAAAATCAGGGTGCTCGTACAGAAGAGGGGATGGATGCTGGCTGCACAAACACACAGGTATCCATTATGAACTCCTTCCTGGGAAGAATGTGATCCTTTCAGAGCTCTGGTTTCTGTAGTTGGATTTTGAACCCATCCCACCTCTGTCAAGAATACTGTAGAATATGGTGTTTTCATTTAACACTATTAACAAATTGTAACTGTAGAGTAACAGAACCAATGATTTAGATTTCCCTGTTTGTACAGATTTGTCAGGAAATGAATATCTGCTATTTCTTTACCTCTGTGGTTACTAATAATAGTTTGGGACAATAAGAAAAGTTTTTAGCAGAATAGGTGATAGGACTCCATTGCTGATCCCATATTCCTGAGCCCTGATATCCGTGTGCACCCTTTGGTCTCAGAATTTTGCTTCACTCCAGGGCATGCCTGATACTGTCCTGGCTCATTTCTGTCTATGGAGGGCATGCTGGGCACCTCACAGGTTGGATTCTGCCAGTGTGACTATCACAAAATTTGCCACCTGATATATGTCACGTGACTTACTAGCTGTGTGGCTTTGCCTGGGACCTGTAACCTTGCTGACATTCATTTAAGGTCCTACTAAATTCCTACTTCATAGCATGATCATAAAGGTGTTTTGAGTTAATGTAAAAGCGGAGTGGCCTGGCACATAGACAGTTGTCAGTAAGTGGAGGTTATTAGAGGTTATCCCTGGAAACACATCCTCAGGGGCCCAGCTTCCTGCTTGGACCTCTGACTCTGCTCTTTTAGAATTTCCCTCTTTCATTTCTTCGTTGCTTCTCCTTCACCTGTTCACATCTGGTGAATTTCTTTTATTTCTTCTCTTCTTTTCCTGTGGAAAGAACACTTATCGTGAGATTTAACTCTCTTAACAAAATTTTAGCTATATACTATATTATCATTGGCTATAGGTGAATTCTTCACGAGTTTATTATAACTTCTATTGCATTTATTGAGTGTTTACTATATGCCTGAGCATCATAGATTGTTAATTATTTGAGCCTCACAGCAAGACTATAGGTAGTTATTTATTGTTTTCATTTGCAGATAGGGAAACTGAGACTTAGAGGGGTTGTGCAGAAGAAGGGGGCAACATCACAAGGCTGTGGAGACAGTCCTGGAACTCAGGTCAGAATCAATCTGACACCCTTGTTCTCACGCAATGAGTGGTTCAGAAATCTCATCATGCATGAGACTCCCCTGCAGCATATTCAAAGTGCACATTTCTGAAGCTCACCCTCCAAGGTTCTGAAGTGATGGCTCTGGAGTAGGTCAGAGAAATATGCATTTATAACAAGATCTCCAGGTGATTCTCCCACAAGTGGTCCACAAACCGCAAGTTTACAGGTGGACTTCAGATGGCTGAAATCCCTTCCTGTGGTTTCTTACCTCTCCTAGCTTCTCTGATGGAAGGAGGGAGCTACAATGCTACCTGAAGGTTCTGGCATCTGCCCTTCTGCCAGGCACACGGTTGCCCTCTCCTGGCTTCCTGCTTTTTCAAACAGTTCCTTAACCCTTTGAGTGCCCAAGCTAATCTGATCCCCTTTGAGCCACTAGCACTTGAATTTATGTTGAGTGTGCGTGTATTCGCCCTGTTCATATGAGTATCTGGTGTGCACTATGCATATAACAGGAGCTCAATGTTTATTACTTTTCTACTGTGTAAATTTCCATTTAGTCCTCTTCAATTTGTATGTTCCATTTCCCTCAAGGAGGTTGTAAGATGCTTAAGAAAAGAGACTGACTGGTCTTCCATTGTCTCTGTATTACCCAAGATCTCTTCATACACACTCAGCAAAGAATGCTGACTCATTCAAATATAATAGAAGATGTGTAATACATGTTTATTGAATTAAACCATTCAAAGGTGTTGGTTACCACTGTTCTTTCATAGGTGATGAGATTTTCATGACAAAACCTTTTGAATATTTACATTTGGTTTTCCACCTTAAACATTCAGAGGGAAGGAAAAAAAAAAAACCCATTTTAGCTTGAGAGGTAAAATATTTAACTACTCAACATTCTTTGTTTTGCATAAAGAAATGTTTAACCAGGATTCCTCGGGTTCCAGTCAGATGACCAAACTTTTAAAAACAAATGTGTGCACACAAATATGCAGACAGCATTTACCTCAAAACACAACTGCTTATCAATTATGTCTCTACTTTTATTTCTTCATAGGAGCTCAGGCTTTTTCTAAAGCTTGGATCTACTAGAATAAATGGTTTGTCCTTTGGCATCGAAGTCCTCATCAGAGACAATTGTTGAGATCCCCAAAGTCCAGTAATAGCACCAGGAGTTAGAAATGAAATTATAAAATACCTAATGTATAGCATGGCGACTCTAGTTGAAAACATTATATTATATAATTGAAATTATTAAAATTTGCTAAGAGAGTAGAACTTAAATGTTCTCACTAAAAAAAAGTAAATATGTGAGGTGATGGATGTGTTCATCTGGGGGGACTCCTTTCGCAATGTATATATATGTCAAATCATCATGGTACACTTAAAATATCTTACAATTCTGTTTGTTGATTATACCCTAATAAGCTGAAAATAACTAAATAAAAATAAGAAAAAAATGCCTGTTTTCAAGGAAACTACAATCTAACTGGAGTGACAATAAGTGTGCATAATAGACAGTTGATAATAAAACACTGCCATCTCTGTTAGGGATTTCCAGAATATTAAAAATTATCTCGTTCAGACCTCTCACTTTTCAGGTAAAGGGGTTGGAAGAAGAGATGCAGTGATGTGGCAGGGTCATAGAGAATGTTAAGTACGTAGCCTGAAACAGAGCACTGATCCCTTTTCTCCTGTTTATGAGCCCTTTCCAAATCACAATAAAAGCTAAACTTCTCAGAAAAAAAAAAAAAAAAAAAAGCGTACATCTTACCAGAGTATTAGCAATCTGATGGAGTTGGCCAGGAACACAAGGCTTCTCAGACCAGAGAATGATTAATTATATCAAAGTGAATACCATGAAATTGCAGCCAGGGAGCTAATTAACATGAAGATGAGTGTATGAGGCATATAATTTCAGCTGGAGAGGCAGAAGACAGGGTCTAGAGCAGTGCTGGCCAGTAAAAATATGATGTGAGCCACAAATGCAAGCCACATGTGTAATTAAAAATTTCTGGTACCCATCATAAAAGTAAGGAAAAACAATTTTAATAACGTTTTTATTTAACCCAGTGTCTCTAAAATATTATCATTTCAATATGTAATTAATATGAAAGATAATATATCTTACATTTGCTTTTGTGTATTAAGTCTTTGAAATCTATTGTGTGTTTGTGTTATTTATTTATTTATTTAGTTAGTTAGTTTTGGCAACGCCGTGTGGCAGCTTGCGGGATCTTAGTTCTCCAACCACGGATTGAACCCAGGCCCATTGTGGTGAAAGCATGGAGTCCTAACCACTGGACCACCAGAGAACTCCCCTATTGTGTGTTTTATACTGACAGCACATCTCAAATGTTTAATAGTTACAGCTGGCTAGTGGCTTCTGTATTGGACAATGCAGGCCTTGAGGATTCTCACTGATGAGAAGAATTGGGAGAGTAGTATAATGCCAAGTAGACTGGCCTGATCTATCTCCTAGAGAATGCTTCTCAAACTGTAATATGCACAGAACTCACCAAGGGATATGATTAAAATATTCTGATCCACTAGGTCTAGGAATCTAGGGTAGGCCTAGGATTTTGTATTTCTAACAAAATTTAAGGTGGTGCTGATGCTGCTGGTCTGTGACCTACACTTTGAGTAGCCAGGTAAATTTAGGAGATTAACCATGGTAGGGAGAAAAAAAATAATAAAGTTCTAAGTGGGTCAATTAGAATTTTATCAGCAGGGGGAAATGTTTTTCCCCACTGAGTTCCTTAGCCCATGAAATGGGAACTTCTACCAACACTTCTCCTCAAAAAAGTAGAGGAAACCATTCTGTCTATGGCTTCCTCTCCCTCTAGCCTATGACTGAAATCTGCTGAGGTGTGCTTCCATAGGGAGAGAAGAGAGTGCAGAACTGTTGCTAGAAGTTCCTATTTCACATCATGAAAGTAATATGCCTTTAACTTATATAGAATTCATTTAATGTATTTTAAAACATTTTATGGTTTCCTCCATAAAGTTCTTGAATATAATTTGGTAGATTTATTCCTAGGCAGAATTTATCACTTTTGTTGCTGTAGTAAATAACATTTTAGAAAATTATATATTTTTTCTCAATTTGTTACTGGTATCTAGAAATACAATTGATTTTGATTTCATATCTAGAAAACCTACTAAACTTCCTTATTAATTTTCATAATTTATATGGACTTTTTTGGGGATATTTCCAGGTAGACTATCATATCATCTAAAAATAATACCAATCTTTTTTTTCTTTCTAATCCTATTCCTTTATTTCTTTTTTCTTGTCATGTTGCACTGTCTAGGTTTTTCACTGCATTGCTGAGTTGATGAGGTGAGAGTGGGTATATTTGTATTGGTTTTGGAAGATTTAATATTCGCCATTAAGTATGTAATATGTTGCAGATGTCCTTTATCAGTTTAAGGGCATTTTATTCTATTTCTGCTTTTTTTGTTTTTGAATTATGAAAATCTATGCTAAATTATATCAAATAAATTTTATGCATCTATTGAGTTGATCATATGTTTTTCCTCTTCTAAGCTGTTAATGTGGTAAATTATATTAATACATTTCTAATATTGAACTCATTTTTCATGCCTGGAATAAACCCTACTTAGTTATGAGATATATTTGTTTATACACTGCCATGTTTGGATGCTAATATTTTACCTAGAATTTTTGTATTTTTTATTACTGAGATTAGCCTGTGATATTCCTTCTTTATACTTTCCTTATTTATTTTGTCATCACAAGCATAGTTAATATAATGAGGCATAGCTCATACAATGAGTTGGTGAGATTTTCCTCTTTTGTCACTCTTAAAAGAATTTGTCTGTGTTTATAATGATCTGCTCTTTGAATGCTGGAAAAAGTTTTCCTGTAAAGTTTCCTGTTAAAAGCCTGCTGTTTTCATTTTGGGAGGATATTTATCGACTAATTGAACTTCTTCAATTTTTATAGTATTATCCATTTTTTTTATTTCCTCAGGGGTTGGTTTCAGTGGTTTGCATTTCCTTAGTAACTTATCCATTTGATTGGTTTTCAATTTTTTTTGGCATAAAGTTCTTCATTTCTCTTGCTATCATTTTCCTGAATTATCTACAGTTTCCCCATTTTCATTTCTAATATTGTTTATTTAGACTTATTTTTTCTTTTCTTTCTTTTGCGGTACGTGGGCCTCTCACTGCTGTGGCCTCTCCTGTTGCGGAGCACAGGCTCCGGACGCACAGGCCCAGTGGTTATGGCCCACGGGCCCAGCTGCCCTGTGGCACGTGGGATCTTCCTGGACTGGGGCACGAACCTGCATCCCCTGCTGCATCAGCAGGTGGACTCCCAACCACTGCGCCACCAGGGAAGCCCTAGACTTCTTTTTTCTTGATCAATCTTGCCAAGATATTATCAGCTTCATGAGTTTTTTTTTTTTTTAAAGGACCAACTTTCAACTTTGTTAATTCTATCATGTATTTGTTTTCTATTTCATTAATTTCTGTCCCTGTCTTTGTAGTCTTTTCTTTGCTTTCTCTGGGTTTACAGTACTTTTTTTAGCTTCTTAATTTTTAGTCTTCTTTTCTCTATACATCATTTAAGGCAATACATGTTCCTCTAGGTACCACTTTATCTTTGTCCCATTTCTAATTTCCATTGTGTTTTGTATCTTTATTCCAAGAATTATTTAGAAATGTTTTAAAATTTCCAAATGTATGGAGTTTCATTAGCTATCTTTTCATGACTCTTCCTAACATTGTTTTCATAGTGGGAAGTGTGAGAGGTTTTATGATTCCAGTCCTTTAATGATCTGTAGAGGCTTGCATCAGCTTGTGGTTAATTTTTAAAAAATAGTTCCAATGTGTATGAAAGTCAATTCATTCTCCAAAATTTGGGGACATTATTCTATGAAAGATGGTTTCAAATCTTTACTGATTTAGTTTCTGTGTCCTGTATCAATTACGAGAGGGTAAATGTCTACTGTAATGATGGATTTATTAAATTTCCTTGTAATTTTACCTATTTAAAAAAATACTTTTAAGGCTATATTAGTAGGTACAATCCAGTTTATAATTAATTTCTTTTAAAAAAATTTTTATTTTATATTGAAGCATAGTTGATTAACAATATTGTGCTAGTTTCATGTGTACAGAAAAGTGATTCAGTTTTATATATATATACATGTATCTATTCTTTTTCAAATTTTTTTCCCATTTAGGTTATTACAGAATATTGAGCAGTGTTCCCTGTGCTATACAATAGGTCCTTGTTGGTTATGCATTTTAAATATAGCAGTGTGTACATGTCAATCCCAAACTCCCAATCTATCCCTCCCCCTACCCTTCCCCCTGGTAACCATAAGTTCGGGCTCTAAGTCTGTTTCTGTTTTATAAATAAGTTCATTTGTATCATTTTTTTTTTAGATTCCACATATAAGTGATATCATATGATATGATATTTGTCTTTCTCTGACTTCTTTCCTTACTTTGATAATCTCCAGGTCCATACAAGTTGCTGCAAATGGCATTATTTCATTTTTTAATGGCTGAATAATATTCCATTGTATATATGTGCCACATCTTCTTTATCCACTCCTCTGTTGATGGACATTTAGGTTGCTTCAGTGTCTTGGCTATTGTAAACTGTGCTTCAGTGAACATTGGGAGTGCATGTATCTTTTTGAACCATGTTTTTCTCCAGATATAATATGCCCAGGAGTGGGATTGCTGGATCATATAGTAGCTCTATTTTTAGTTTCTTAAGGAACCTTCATACTGTTTTCCATACTGGCTGAACCAATTTACATTCCCATTAACAGTGTAGGAGGATTCCATTTTCTCCACACTCTCTCCAACATTTATTATTTGTAGTTTTTTTTTTTTTTTTTTTTTAGATTTTTTTGGTGATGGCCATTCTGACTGGTGTGAGGTCATATCTCATTGTGGTTTTGATTTGCATTTCTCTAATTAACAATGTTGAGCATCTTTTCATGTGCCTCTTGCCCATTTGTATGTCTTCTTTGGAGAAATGTTTATTTAGTTCTGCCCATTTTTTGATTGGGTTGTTTGTTTTTTTGATATTGAGCCACGTGAACTGTTTGTAAATTTTGGAGGCTAATCCCTTGGTAGTCACATTGTTTGCAAATATTTTCTTCCATTCTGTGGGTTGTCTTTTCATTTTGTCTATGATTTCCTTTGCTGTGCAAAAGCTTTTGAGTTTAATTAGATCTTATTTGTTTATTTTTGTTTTTATTTCCATTTTCTAGGAGACAGCTCGGAAAAGATAATTTCTGTGATTTATGTCAAAGAGTGTTCTGCCTAGGTTTTCCTGTAAGAATTTTATAGTATCTGGTCTTACATTTAGGTCTTTAATCCATTTTGAGTTTATTTTTGTGTATGATATTAAAGAGTGTTCTAATTTCATTTTTTTTACATGTAGCTGTCCAGTTTTCCCAGCACCATTTATTGAAGAGACTGTCTTTCTGCATTGTATATTCTTGCCTTCTTTGTCATATATTAATTAACCATAGCTTCATGGGTTTATTTCTGGGCTTTCTATCCTGTTCCATTGATCTGTATTTCTGTTTTTGTGCCAGTACCATACTTTTTTGAGTACTGCATCTTTGTAGTATAGTCTGTAGTCAGAGAGCCTGATTCCTCCAGCTTTGTTTTTCTTTCTCAAGATTGCTTTGGTTGTTCGGGGTCTTTTGTGTCTCCATATAAATTTTAAGATATTTTTGTTCTAGTTCTATGAAAAATGCCATTGGTAATTTGATATTGTGTTTAACTTTTAATTATTATTCAGTTACTTTTTAATCTTTAGTAATGCTTTTTGCCTTAAGTCTATATCAATAGCTATAGAAATCTTTTTTGGGAAGATATACAAGTGTCTCCCTTGTATATCTTCTTCCATCCTTTAACTCTAAACACTCCTGTGTCCTATGCTTATAAATATGTCTTATAAAGAGTATTTAGCTGGAATTCTCATTTTATCTAGACTGACAAGCATTTTCTCTGAACTGGAGTCATGTAGTCATGTAATCACTGAGGTATTTGTATTTATTTCTGTTATATTCCCTACTCTTTTTTCTGCCTTTAGTTTGATCTCTTTTCATGCTTCCTCTGTATTGTTTTTTTCTTTGTTTCCATTCCTTATCCTCCTCCTACTAGGTTAGAGAACTTAACTTTTAAAATGTATATATTTACTAGTCACCTTTAATATTTTAATATGGTCACCTAACTTGTCAAAGCCTACAGTTACTCAGTTTCCTTCACCCAAATTTTACAAAGACCTTAGAACACTTTAATCACCAGCCTCCCTATTTATACTCTGTTTTGGCAGTATATTTTAGTTCTAACCTGACAAAGTTTTATTACTGCTGTACATAGTGATAATTTAGATCAGCATTTCTTAACCTTAGCACTATTGACATTTTGGGCCAGATAAATCTGTATTGTAAGGAGCTGTCCTGTACATTGTAGGATGTTTAGCAGCATCCCTGGTCTCTATACACTAGATGCCAGTAGCATCATACCTCCCCTAGTTGTCTCAGACAAAAATGTCTTCAAACATTGTTAAATATCCTCTGGGGTCAGGCTGGATTGCTCTTGGTTAAGAAGCACTGATTTAGATATGCCCACTTATTTAACAATATCTCTTCTTAACGTTCTGTCATAGCTCACACCTACCATCATTTTCTTTCTGCCTGTAATAATAATTCAGAATTTTCTTTAGTGAAGTCTGTATGACAAAAGGTAACAAATCTGTTTTTGGTAAATCTGAGAAAAGTCTTGTTTTGTTGTTCTAAAAAGATAATTTATTGGGTATAGAATTCTAGATGAGAGTTATTTTAGCACACTGGGTAAATCATTCCAGTTTGGTGACGTTGTGGCTACTGAGAAGAGAGAGCTATTGATTTAATTGTTATTCACTTTTAGATAACATATCTTTTCTGTCTGGCTCATTTGAAGAAATTTTTTTGGTCGTTTCTATTAAGTATTGCTATAATGTGTCTAGAAGTATATTTCTTTTTATTTTTCTTGCTTGTGATTTATTGGGCTTTTTTTTTTTTTTTTTTTTGCGGTACGTGTGCCTCTCACTGTTGTGGCCTCTCCCATTGCGGAGCACAGGCTCCAGACGCGCAGGCTCAGTGGCCGTGGCTCATGGGCCTAGCCGCTCTGCGGCATGTGGGATCTTCCCGGACCAGGGCACGAACCCATGTTCCCTGCATAGGCAGGCGGACTCTCAACCACTGTGCCACCAGGGAAGCCCTATTGGGCTTTTTGAACTCAAAAATTGGTAATGTTCTACAGTTTTGGAAAATTCTCATCTGTTACTTCTTTAAAAGTTGTTTCTTCCCTATTCTCTGTTATCTTTCCGGAAATTAGATTTTCTCCTGTTATCCTCCATTTTCCCTTGAATTTTCTTTTACATTTTCCTTCTCTTGGCCTCTCATTTTCATATTTATTTATATTTATCTTCCAATTTAGTAATTATCTCCAGTGTTGTATAGTATGCTGTTTCACCTTTGAATAGAGTTTTTACTTATAGTTTTAAAATTTCTGTTCTGTCCATTTGGTTCTTTTTCACATGCTCTTGAATTTTAAAAAATATTTCTTCATTCTACTCACATTTTAAAGCCACTCTTTTATTTATTTAAACATATTAAACTTATTTACTATTTTGTGATGATTACTGTATCTTTGTGGGTCTCGTTTTTCTGGCTGTTGCATCTACTTGTTCTTTCTCATGGTGCTCTGTTTCCTTGTGTGTTTTGTGTTTTTGAAACCTTGGGGATTCTGTCAGGCCTGGATTGAGATTGATTTTTGATGATTTCTGCTAGTCATATTTGGGTTATCACTGCTGTGTGATTTTCTTTTTTCTTTTTTTTAAAACATCTTTATTGGAGTATAATTGCTTTACAATGGTGTGTTAGTTTCTGCTTTATAACAAAGTGAATCAGCTATACATATACATATATCCCCATATCTCCTCCCTCTTGTGTCTCCCTCCCACCCTCCCTATCCCACCCCTCTAGGTGGTCACATAGCACAGAGCTAATCTCCCTGTGCTATGCGGCAGCTTCCCACTAGCTATCTGTTTTACATTTGGTAGTATATATATAAGTCCATGCCACTCTCTCACTTCGTCCCAGCTTATCATTCCCATTCCCTGTGTCCTCCAGTCCATTCTCTATGTCTGTGTCTTTATTCCTGTCCTGACCCTAGGTTCTTCAGAACCTTTTTTTTTTTCTTTTTTTAGATTCCATAGGTATGTGTTAGCATATGGTATTTGCTTTTCTCTTTCTGACTTACTTCACTCTATATGGTAGACTCTAGGTCCATCCACCTCAGTACAAATAACTCAATTTCGTTTCATTTTATGGCTGAGTAATATTCCATTGTATATATGTGCCACATCTTCTTTATCCATTCATCTGTCGATGGACACTTAGGTTGCTTTCATGTCCTGGCTATTGTAAATAGAGCTGCTATGAACATTGTGGTACATGACTCTTTTTGAATTATGGTTTTCTCAAGGTATATGCCCAGTAGAATTAAATTCTCCATTTCAGGTTTTTGTTTTGTGTTTTAACACCACATTAGTAGGTAAAATTAGTCTGGAAACCCATGTGAAGGAGACCTTATGGTTATGATTTCTTATGGGTGATTTTCCCTCTTTACCCAATATCTTGTTTCCTTGCTATCCCTTCTACACCATGGGTTTATAGAAATAAACCCATAGATTGTAGTCCTTTGGAGCCTCAGCCTTTCCATATCAATGCCCCCTAGGCTTTTTGTCTGTGTCTTTTTCCCACATAGCCTTTGTTAAGAATGATGAAGGGCCTGAGATGTTTATTGTGCTTTTATCCTACTTTCAAGTAATCAAGGTTCATGGATTCTGGTACAAGACTTGAGACTCTTGAATCAAAGATGAAGAAAAAAATATATATTTAACAGCAATAGGAGTAACCAGAGTATCAACATTTTGCATTAGTTCCCTAAGCCTCAGTTTTCACAGGGTGACACGAAGAGGTGTCAGATGACATCTATACTGCAGTGGGTTGTATTATTAGACAGGAACTCTGAGGTTAGGGAGCCCAATTTTTTTATAACAGGCATTTAATCATGCCTGTTTGTTTGCTCTGCAGAGAGACACTATCTCTATCTTACAAGGCTGCTCAGTAAGCAAACATTCTTGAAAAGATAGTTTAGAACAAAGAACAGCTAGTGCCTTTCTCACAACACATATAGAAACAAGAGAGACTTGTGAGAAATTATCTCCCAAAAGTCATCAAGATGGAAGGTCAAGTTTCAGCAGATATCCTTAGAATTAAAGTTATTAGTGTTAGCTAACCTCAGAGAATTCCTATTTTATTTTAACCTTTGCAGCTTCTTTACATTTTTCCTGATGAAATGTTTATTGTATTTTATTCACCATTTTTTAAAAAACAAAACATCTTCTCAAATTTCTAGTCTGTGATATTGTTGAAAATTGAAAAGTTAATTTATAGAACTTAACATAAGCCAACTACTTATAATAAGCTTGTTTCTTACTGTAATTCTTTATTTGGTCCTAATATCTGAACTACAAGCAGTTTCTTTGTATTTCCTTTTCTACTATGGTATCACAAAATGTAGCTTTCCATATTAAAAAAGAACAATATAGAAAGGAAGATTCTGCTGTTGTGTTTTATACACAAATGGTTCTCCACATAAGCATTTGTAATCTCTCTCTCTTTTTTTTTTTTTTTTTTTTTTTTTTTGCGGTACGCGGGCCTCTCACTCTTGTGGCCTCTCCCGTTGCGGAGCACAGGCTCTGGATGCGCAGGCTCAGCGGCCATGGCTCACGGGCCCCCCCGCTCCACGGAATGTGGGATCTTCCTGGACCGGGGCACGAACCCGTGTCCCCTGCATCGGCAGGCGGACTCTCAACCACTGAGCCACCAGGGAAGCCCTGTAATCTCTTTTTTGAAGACAGAACAGAGGAACAGCTCTGTGCAAATCCCGGTTAAGAGTGGCACCTCCATGGTTGATGGGGTTAATCATCAAGAATAAAACTGTATTAGGATAGATAGTCTCTCATTTGAAACGATTTTTCCTCAGTTGATTAGGAGTACTTTGGATTTGCAAATATTGGAATAGTTTTTACTTCCTTTTTGTATGCTTCAAACTCTCTTGCAACTTATTTCTCATGAGATTTTTGTTGTGGCCATATGTATGTGGCCTACATGTAGATGTCAGGAAATAGTTAAATAGCCAACATTTAAGACATAGTCTTGTTAAGTTCCAGCCTGAGTGGTGGTTTGTCCTTTTATTTTGCTATCTACAATGGGTAGTCTTTCATAGTGAAAAATAGAATAAGTACTACAAATATACATTTATATAAGAATAGAAAATCTTTCAGATAGGATTTGCCAGAATTGATTTTTTTCTACCCAACCCCTGAAGGTATTTCTTGCCACTTTTGGTGAGGTTAAACGATTTCTAAGAGGTCACTGAAAGGTATTTACAGGTCACTCAAGCTGTAACTGTTAGTTCAGTTTTCAGATTTCCATGCTATTTAGTTTTGTGCACTAAGGGTAGGGCTAATTTCCACATTACAGATAAAACACCAAGGCCCAGAGTAGTAAATTATTTAGTATCATATTGCTGAGGAGTAAAGTGCTGGGTAGAGACCTAAGCTAAGGTGTTTTCCAAGTTTAATGCTTTTGTCAAAATATAAATTTTTCCCCAATTGTGCCCAGGAATCTTTTTTTTTGAAATAGATGTCAATATATGTTCCTCTAAATAAGGGTCAAATGATTTTTTAAAATGCTGGTTTAAATAAAATTTAGATTTTTTTTCATATATTTTGAAACCTAATTCTTTATTGGTTATATGTTTTATAAATATCTTTTCTCAATCTGGGCCTTGTCTTTTTATTTTGTTACAGTATCTTTTGATGAATAGAAGTTTTAACTTAAACTGTAGACTAATTTATCATCATTTAATCTTTTGAGATTTGGTTTTAGGGATTCCTTCCCATTCTCATATATTCTCATGTATTTTCTACTAGAAATTCAATGTTTTTGTTTTTTACGTTTTTGTCTGTAATATACCTAGAACTGATAATATATCTAGAACTGGGAATATGGTGTGAGGTAGGATTAAAATTTTTTTCTGCATGAGTAAATAATTGTCCCTGCACCATTTGAAAACTGATCTTCAGGAACTACTTCCACCATGTGTGAAATTTCTATATATATGTGAATCTGTTTCTGACCTCTCTATTTTGTTCCATTTTGTTACTCTGTCTACTTGTAAACCAATACCAGTACTGTTTGTAATTGCCAAAAAAAAAAAAAAAAAAAAGAAAAGGAAATGGTCTAAATGTTCAGCAGGAGGATAGATGAATAAATTGTGATATATTCATAATTAAATATTATTTAACAGTGAAAATAAATCAGAGTTATATATGTTAAAGTCTCATAAAAATAATACTAAGCTCCCCCAAAAGAATATGCAAAATAATGCCTAGAATATTATACCACTTTTAAAGAAGGCTGAAAATGTAAAAATCAGAACTACGCATTGTTTAGGAATATATGGAAATAAAATAAAGGTGTTAATAAATTCATAGAAATAATCTACATTTGGAATTTTGTTACTTCTGAGGGATGGAGGGGGTATGATGAGGGAAAGACACACAGAGGCTTCCTCTGTATTTGTAATATTTCTTTCTTAAACTTCTAGGTGAGTACATGGGTTTGTTATATTGTTCTTTACACCTTTTTATGTCTTAATTTTTTCCTAACATTTTTACAAATAACAATATAAGATGCATTTACGGCAGTAGTTCTCAAAGTCTTTAATTTGCTAATAATAGGCCTTGCCTTTATCCAAAAAAGGGGGCATTCTATGAGTATTTCCCAAATTTAATTGACCATGGAACTTCTTTTCCCAGCAACACCTATTGGTACCTTGGGAATTAGTCTGTTTTATGGATCCCAGATTCAGAATATGTACTTTAGACCATACTGCTTATAAAGATGAGACAAATCCAAGGTCTAGTCTCTCTTTAGTGTGTCATCGAGTTACAAGAAGTGCTTTGAACCCAGCAGGATATAAAGGGAGGTGTTGTGCATGTGGTTTTTACCTTAGGGTCTTTCTTGAAGTTCATGGATATTCCTACAGCTTTAAGTTGTTGGGTACATCCTCCTCCCACCACACCCTGTGGGGACAGTTCGAATGTTTACAAAAGAGAAATCAACAAAGTATAATTCCCACATGGTGAGAGCAAAGTTATAACATGGCCTAGTCTTTGTTTCCAAAGTGCAGTGCAAATAGCACACAGTGTATGGAGGGTTTGTTACAGGAATAGCAGCCACCAGAGGCAATTCATTGATCAAGAGTCAATTACAGAGAATTTATTACCACCCTACAAATAGAGCCTTTTTTATGATGGGTAGTCCTCGGAAATAACATTGTTATATAGAATACATCTTTTGCGTAATGAAAATCATTGTAATGAGACTGTTTTAATTAATACTTTTTAATATATAAAAATGAGGCTGATTCTTCTTTTGCAATAGGAATGCTTTATTTGGCAGACTTTATATATAAAAAAAGAATATATAAATAAAGCAGCTGATTTGACCTGGCAAGCTTCGATTCCAATTCGGCGTACTTTCCCTATTTATAAAGTGCAGTAAAAATGTTGGCCTTTAGAAACTGATATTCCCTGGGTGAGCAAGTGTGGGTAAGGCTTTTTTTTTTTTCTTTCTGTTGTTGTTATTATTATCACTCTTTTAAAAAAAAATGTAGCACTATTCTAAGAGAAAAACTCCAAATAAGAGCTAATATAATGTTTTTATGCCTATAAAAAAGGGAACACGTTATTTTAAAATGACTTTTTAAAGATTGTGGCCCCAAATGGTGACTGCAGGCCTGGTGCAGTCTAGTATATGTGCTACTATAATCTTGCTTGAGGCTCATAAATCTTGCATTATTTGGAGTAAGTGTAGACACTCCAAAATGAATTTAGAGGCAAATGTGCATGTGTTTCTGTGCACAGGCCGGGTGGAGGGAATGCTGTGATCATGTCTCAAAAAATTCTAATCATCTGGTCTTATAATGAATGGATTAGTTCCTCCATTCTGCCAATAGAACATGAGCGTAAGAAAACTTTGAAGTGCGGGAGGAAACGGCAAAGAAAACAGTAAACTGTTCATGTGAGACTGGCTTGATGCTTGGTGATTAAGAGATGAGGACCCTGCGGGTCAGCTCCCCATAGGTACAAACAGATGTTTGCACTGTTTCACAGCTGCTAAATATGATATAAATCCAAAGAATTTTTCTTGTTTTTATAAAGGAAAAAAATACCCAGACAGCAAATTTTTGGTCATTCAGATACTCTTACCAAATGACATCTGGTTTCTGTACTGCTTATTTAAGCAATCCTTAAAAAAAATGTTTGCCAAGGGGAGTAACTCTAAACTTTCAGTCCTTCACCATACATAACAGTACAGTTTAAATTACAGTGTGGCATGCAGAGTTTATTCTAAGCAATGCTGTTCTTTATTTCTTAACTAGCAAGTTTTATTTTCGAGAAAATGGGTTAGATATTATGTAATTAGTTAAGGGAAGTCTATGATGAAGTTACATTTAAAGTATCTAGGATTCCTATCCTAATGATGGCAAAGAAAATGAATTAATTGCTTCCATATGTTAAGCATGGTGGTGAGCAAAGTTAAACTATACAGTTACCTAAAATAAAATGTCAGCAATATAGCAAGACAGTATTTTGACTTGCATCAAGGTGAGAAAACATGAAAGGCAGAAAGGAAGCAGTGGCAAGTTGAAGGTCAAGATGGAAATGAATCTTAAGAAAAGACTTGCCTAAATCTTCAGAGAAGAACCAGATTTTTTTGCCATCTCTACATACATTACACCTCCGAGTTTACATGCAGAAATTAGTTTATTATTAGCCCCAACATGTTTATATTGATTGTTGCCCTCTGAGGTGTCTATTTTGAAGGGTCTAATGCCCAAGTTTACAGGCTTGCTTTCTGAATATTTTCTACCTCAACCTTTGTGTCTGACGTTGGTCTATGGTTTCATTAGAGCTTTCATTCAGTGGGTCTCCCAGAGCTTAGCACTGAAACAGAAAATGTGATAATTCCATAACAAATTTGGCAATTAGCAGCATTCCTCCTTTTGGGTTTTATATCATTATTTGGCCTGATTCTGTAATTCCAGTCTGATATTAATAAAGGATAAGCAGTCTGACAAGTCCAGCTTTGTTGGAGATTTCTCACCCAAAGATTTTCTACGTCTGTAGAAAATTCAGAACCTGTCCAATTGGAGTTGCCCAGAGTGAACACGGACTTTTCTTTGTCTTCTTTTAAAATTGACTTGTTTGGTTTTTGAGTACTACGTTCTTGCCATTGTGTGATATAGGGTCTACAAGAACTGAATTTGCAGGAGGATAATAATTTTTCCTATTGTGTTTTACTTTGTAAAGTTTGGTTATGAGTTAATCTTAGGTTTCAGCATCAAGTCTAATTCACTGGTTCATTTACCATTTCTTTTTCAGTCTTTAGCAGGAATGTTGCCTTCCTCCAGATTCCATGAGGAGGTTTACCCTATCTTTAGCATACCTCATTTTTGTGTTTACTAACTTTGGGAAACCTCTCCTGTCAAACTTTCTCATATATACCATCTGTGCATGAAAGTCCCAGGTGGGGGCTTGTAAAGAGGTTTCATGAAATCATGGCTGAGGAGTCCCATATTCAAGCTGACGCGTAACTGTGCACAGCTAAATCCGCCACCTCCATGTCCCCAGTGCCAAGTTCTCCTTATCACTAACAGCTTCCTATTGATGTCAGTGGGACTAAATATGCAAAGGAAACATGAAGCTCTTCATTCCCTGAGAACCGGGATATTTAGGTTGTGCAAATCCCTGAACCCTAAAATGGATTTAATCAGCCCAATTCACATCATAAATATCATGTTGCAAGGACACACATGTGCTGGAACAGATAGGAGATTTCATTTTAACTTCTAAATTTGCAAAATTATGCCTTATGGGCCATCAATTTTTCTTGGACACTCCAGGGACTTCATGCCAAGAAGAATTCTTGTGGGACTCCATGCCAAGAGGAAACCTTACAGTGAGTAAGTTCATGCTTTTTATTGAGAAGGAAGCAGTTTCCTCTGTTATCAAAGACATCGTATTTCATCTTCTAGAACCCTCTTAGCAGTTCTTCCTGCCTCTGTTTTCCCCAGACTATTCTGAGGAATGGCCAGGTGATCTTTTGCAAGGTCTATTTCTATTTTTTATCTTTTCTCTCTCTTGTCTCTCCTGTCCCAACCTTCTTCCTGCCTCCCCCCTCCCTCCCTTCTTCCCTCCCTCCTCCCATTCCTTCCTTCCCTCCCTCCCTCCCTCCCTCCCTCCCTCCTTCCCTCCCTCCCTCCCTCCCTCCCTCCCTCCCTCCCTCCCTCCCTCCCTCCCTCCCTCCCTTCCTTCCTTCCTTCCTTCCTTCCTTCCTTCCTTCCTTCCTTCCTTCCTTCCTTCCTTCTCTCCTCTTCCAAATAACCTATTAATGTATAGTGATTCTCTACTGAGTCTCATCTAAATCTGGAAGAATAACTGAGGCTAGAAGTTTTCTTAACTAAACTTTTTATTTTGAAATAATTGTAGATTCACAAGCAGTTATAAATAATAATGCAGAGAAATCCCCTGTACACTTTTTCCAGCTTCTCCAATAGAAACATCTTGCAAAAGTATAGTATAATATTATAACCAAGATTTTGATATTTATACAGTCAAGATACAGAACATTTCCATCATGATTAAAATCCCTCATTTTGCCCTTTTATAGCTATAACCCACTATCCTCCCACCTCAACTTCCTCCTTAACTACTGGCAACCATGAATTGATTTCTATAATTTTTTTCTTTTGAGTTGCTGGTCTCTTAATTTCAAATATCCTGCACTTGTATTCTTGTCCTCTTATGATTACTGGTTTTGATATCGTATTTGTGTGTGGATTATTTCCTACCTTTACTGTATGTTTGCCTTTACTGGTGAGCTTTCCCATTTGTAATTTTTCTTGTTTCTAGTCGTAACCTTTTCTTTTCCACTTGGAGAAGTTCCTTTAGCATTGTAAAGCTGTTTTCGGTGCTGAATTCTCTTAGCTTTTGCTTATCTGTAATGCTTTTGATTTCTTTGTCAAATCTGAATGAGAGCTTTGCTGGGTACAGTATTCTTGGTTGTAGGTTTTTCCCTTTCATCACTTTAAATATATTGTGCCACTCCCTTCTGGCCTGCAGAGTTTCTGCTGAAAAATCAGCTGATAATCTTATGGGGATTCCTTTGTGTGTTATTTGTTGTTTTTCCCTTGTTACTTTTAATATTTTCTCTTTGTCTTTAATTTTTATCAATTTGATTACTCTGTGTCTTGGTGTGTTCCTCCTTGAGTTTATGCTGTACTCTGCACTTCCTGGACATGAGTGACTGTTTTCCTTTCCCATGTTAGAGAAGTTTTCAGATATTATCTCTTCAGATATTTTCTCAGGCCCTTTCTCTCCCTCTTATTCTTCTGTGACCCCTATAATGTGAATGTTGGTGTGTTTGATGTTGTCCCAGAGGTCTCTTAAACAGTCTTCATTTCTTTTCATCCTTTTTAAAAAATTCTGTTCTGCAGCAGTGATTTCCACCACTCTGTCTTCCAGCTCACTGATTCATTCTTCTGCCTCATTTATTCTGCTATTGATTCCTTCTAGTGTATTTTTCATTTTAGTTATTGTATTCTTTTTTTTTTTTTTTTTTTTTTTGTGGTACGCGGGCCTCTCACTGCTGTGGCCTCTCCCATGGAGGAGCACAGGTTCCAGACACACAGGCACAGTGGCCATGGCTCAAGGACCCAGCCGCTCCATGGCATGTGGGATCTTCCTGGACCGGGGCATGAACCTGCGTCTCCTGCATCAGCAGGCGGACTCTCAACCACTGTGCCACCAGGGAAGCCCCAGTTATTGTATACTTCAACTCTGGTTGTTCTTTATGTTTTCTAACTCTTGGCTAAAAACTTCTTGCTGTGTGCATCCATTCTTTTCCCAAGCTCTGGGATCATCTTTACAATCATTACTCAAGTCTTTCTCAGGTAGATTGGCCATCTCCACTTCACTTAGTTCTTCTGGGGTTTTATCTTGTGCCTTCATCTGGAACATATTCCTTTGCTTTCTCACTTTGTTTAAATTTCTATTTGTAGTTTTATGTATGTAGTAGCTTAGTTATGTTTCTCAACCTTGGAGAAGTCGCCCTCTGTAGGGGATGTCCTATGTGTCCCAGCAGTACACTCCCCTCTCATCACCCAAGGGCCAGGGACTAGCAGGTCCCAGGGTAGGTTCTGACCTGTGTTTGCAGACTCAGTTCTACAGGCTGCAGGATCATAGTTTCCTTGCTTCTGGTGTCTGCCCCCTGGTGGGTGAGGCTGGTCTAGAAGTTTGTGCAGGCTTCCTGGCAGGAGGGGCTGGTCCATAAGCTTCTGTAAGAATGACCAAAGTCCAGAACACTGATAATACCAAATACTGGTGAGGATGTGGAGCAACAGAAACTTTCCAGTCATTGTTCCAACCAAGCAGCCCATAAGGCCCTGCTTGAATCTTCAGGCAACCTTATCCACCAGGAAAAAATGAGGAGTGTGTGACAGGCAGGAGGGTCCGTGTTTTGCTTTGCATCCAGAGAAAGGGCTGCAGTGAGCATCTGGCCCTGGGGACACTGGGGGGTGCCTGGCTGTGTGGGGATGCTCCTAGCCCATCGCTGTGCTGTACTGGGCTGCCAATTTTGTCCTTTTGAGAATGTTATATAAATGGACACACAATACATAATTTGGGGGGATTAGCTTTTTTTCACTGAGCATAATGTTCTGGATATTGATCCAAGTTATTTGATGTATTAGTAGTCTGTTGTTTTCATTGGTGAGTAATATTCCATGGTACAGATATACAATAGTTTGTCTAGTCATTCACCAAGTGAAGGATGTCTGGGCTGTTTCCAGTTTTTTATGACTAAAGCTGCTATGAACATTCATGTACAGGTTTTTATGTGAACATAACTTTTTGTTTTTCTGGGATAAATAGGAGTACAACTTCCAAGTCATATGGTAGTTGCATGTTTAGCTTTGTAAGAAAAGAAGTGGCCAAACTGTTTTCTAGAGTGTCTGTACCGTTGACCATTCCCATCAGCAATAACATTAAGTTATACAGCCTGTCTGTGTTGGGTGTTGTCACTATTTCTTATATTAGCGATTCTGATAGATGTGCTGTGATAGCTCATTGTGGTTTTAATATGTATTTCCCTAATGGCTAATGAAGTTGAACATCTTTTTTTGGTCTTATTTGCCATCTGTGTATTCTCTTTGTCTGTTAATATCTTTTGCCCAGTTTGTAATTGGATTTTTTTTTTACTGTTGAATTTTGAGAGTTCTTTACATTTTCTAGATACTGATCCTTTGTTGGATATGTGATTTGCAAATATTTCCTCCCAATTTGTAGCTTGTCTTTTCCTTATCTTAATAGGGTCTCAAGGAGAGCGTAAGTTTTTACTTTTGATGAGGAGCAATTTATCTATTTTTCCTTTCACAGATTATGCTTTTAATGTCAAATGTAAGCATTCTTTGCCTGCCCTATGTTCTGAAGATTTTCCCTGTTTTTTTCCCTAAAAGTTTTGAGGTTTATAAAGCTATAATTTGTATAGTTTATAAGTTATTTGCATAACTTATTGTCAGAGCCTACTGCTGTTGACATTTTACAAGTTTGAGTAAAGTATAGAAACATCCCCTCCCTTTACCATACTCTATTTATAATATAATTGCCTTAAGTATTTCCTCTTTATAAATTTAGAACCACATCAGCCAGTGTTGTAATTTTTGCTCTCATTATTGAACACAATTTAGAAAACTCAAGAAGAAAAGGAAAGTTTATTATATTTAACCCATATTTTTGCTTACTTTGTTCTTTCTCCCTTCTTAATGTTGTAAGGTTCCTATTTTTATCATTTCCTTTCCGTGTAGAGAACTTTCTTCAGTCGTTAGGTTAGGTGTATTGGCAACAGTGTCTCTTAGTTTTCTCATCTGAGAATGTCTTGATTTCTAACACAATAATAATTCCTCTTATAAATTATTGGTTTTTATTAACGGGGACAAATTACTCTTATAAGTGAGTTTCAAGTCTCAGCGACTAAAGAAGCTACTTGCCTACTGTTTCAGACCACTTACAACTTGTAGTGGATAAGCAATAATAATCTCTATTGTTTAGACCAGGCAACTGAGGAGACAGAAGACTGGTACAACTCTGCAGCTTCATGTAGATTCATAATTTTTGTGTGACTGCCCCAAAATGCATTTAAAATGCATGCATTTAAATAAATGCATTTTATTTTAGTTACTACATATAGAGAAGTATGACAGAGGGTGGTCTACTGGGAAGTGGAACCCTGAGCCTTGCCATTCCTCATGAGTTATTTGAAGCTATGCCTTTTCAGATGGTTATAGTTGATCACTAATTAAAGGCCTTTCTGAACAATCATTGATTTGTGTCAATTTCTTTTCAAAACAGGTATTTTTTTTCCTATTGATATTAAAGTATGTATACCTATCATTTTGAAAGTGAATTTCTGGAAATATGAACTTTCAAATATAATAGAAAGCAATCAGAAGGAATAGGTACTAGAAATGCTTTTAGGAATTAACTCATATTTATGATACTCAGTTTGGAGCCGGCATGGTGCTAGTTGCTTCACGAAGTACATACATATCTCATTTAATTCTCAAAAAAGACTCTTGAAGTTCACACAGCTATTAAGAGATGAGCTCTGCGTTTGAATCCAGGGCTGTGTGACCCTAAAGCACCTACATGTTTTTCTTCCATACTCCATCACCATCCTCTAGCATTTTGCCCACTTGCCTGTGCAAGGTTATCATCTCTGTACCCTGTTTCCTGGTGATCGACCAACTTCCATGGATGCTATTACTATGGCTGGAGTGAAGGATCCCAAATTTACAACCCCAGGGCCATATTCTAGACCCATTCAAAATGCCTGTGCATGTACCAGTGGCAAATGAACTCACTGTGTCCCAGATCAAACTGTGACTTCCACCCATGGAAAAGCAATCTCTCCTCCTGAGTTTCTTATTTCTAATAAGAGAAACATCATCTTTTCTGTCATCATTTCAAATCCTTTGTTTCCTCCTTTTCTACCTCTGTTTCTCCTTCTTTCAGGACTCACTAAATTTTATAATTTTCTGACCCCAATATCTGTACTGCTGCTAATACTACCAGGTCCACAGCCATCAGTCTTCCTTCTTTTCTGTGCATGTCATCTTAGACATTGCTGCCAGATTTATCCTGAAGTTTGGGATGGATTTTACTATACTTTTCCCCTACGCACTTCAGTACCTCCCCTCTGCCTACTGATTTACATACAAAATCCTCAGTCAACCTTCAAGACTCACCATAAAATGGTGCCCGAATATTTTTTCAGCCCAATCTCCGGCTACATTCTTACTAAACTCTCTGCATTCCCCATATGATCTGCAGTTTCTGCTTGACCCCTCCTCAGTGTCGTTCCATTGTACTTAATTCTCAACAGAGGTCCCATCTCAAATGCAGCCTCTTTAAAAAAATCCTTTCCTCATTTTCCTAATGGAGGTCATCTTTTATTCCTTCAAAGTCAAATCTTTGATGACACTCATCTTGCCTTTATTTTAATTGTGGGCCAATCCAGAAGGCTAACAAAATGTTATTTGTTTTTACCTTCTTTGCAGAAGACCTATTCATCATAGGTCTTCAGTATTTGTAGATTTGAGTTTTGTAAATGAATCTTCAAGGATCAAGTGTCCTAGCAAAGCTTGTTCTAAATTGCTGTGTTATGACTGACAGGTACACCCTTACTGAATCCTCCCCTATATTGATTCATCTGGATAAAACACATTACTGATCTTGATAGAAAGGATGATAACCACCCACTAAATGCTCTTCTCTCACTTGCCATCAGGATGACTTTTCAAGGTGGGAGAATGAACTTCCAAACTGGTTTTCTGAGCATAAGTCTATTGTAAATAAAATTCCGCAAGGATGTTCCTCAGCTGCGATAATAGATAAGCATATTCTTTGAAATTTGATGGCGTATGTATGTTTATTATGGATATGTTGTGGCTTGGTAGAGGAAGAAATATTTCTGAAAAAAGTCCCATTAAAAAAACTAAGTATTCCAATAGTTTATACATAACGAAATCTGTTAAAATGTGTAATACCTTTGTCCGTTTTTTTAAAGATGGGTATGTGTTCTTTTACATTTGAAACTTTTAAGCTGAAATAGAAGCATAAGGTTGGCTTTTGACATTCTTGTTGCGTAGGTCTCAGTGGGTTTTATATGGTGGATATGGGAGCATCCTGGGCCAGTGGGTTCTAGTTCTGGTGTGTTACTTTCAATTCACAGAACCATTTTTCTTGGAGATCATTCTACAAGAATGTGGATTTATGGCCTGTATAATTTAGTAATTATATCCAATAAATGAAAATGACATCATGTAACTTGGACTTGGGAGTCTAAAATTGCAAAAATATGCCAGGGAAGAATGTTCATGGTGAAAATTAGGGCCACTAGTCATTCATTGTTGAGCTTGGAGACTAGATGACAGTGCTGTGAATATAAATAATTCCCAGCCATGGAAACATGCAATACCTTTTTTTTTCCCCCCAGCATATATTAAACACTAACATCCTAGTAATAAATCCCACAGTGTAGATTTAACCTTCACTCATTTTCTTTTACTCTCCATTTTTCTCCTCTCCCAAGTATATACTCCATTCGCTTTACTAAGATTTACTCATAGAAATTCCATGTTAGAAGAGAGGGCTTTAAAGTATTAAAGAGAACAGGTTAGAATCAAGCAAACCTGTTTTAAACCTGGCTGTGCAATTTTTTAACTGTGTCCCCTTAAGCAAATAACCTAACAAGGTTAGGTCCCAGTTTCCTCATGTGAAATAGGGATAATAATCACATCTATTTTATAAGATTATGGTGGGATTACATGAAATAACATGTAGAACTTAGCCTGGCACAGAGTACTCAATAAGTGACAGCTGCTATTATTATTATTAGCTATCATTTATCTTTACATTTGTAGTTGTTAGTAATTTGGAATTAAAAGTCAGCTGGCTTGGTCTTCAAACCTAAGGACCTACCTACCTTATGTAGGGCTGTTCCTGAAACCAGAAAGAATGAACACAGCCACCAGAATGTATGCAAATTTAGCATAAATAATGGGTGGCAAAGATTGTATGTAAGATCCACTGGAACAGTTTACTGATATCCCAAGTTAGCAAATACCTTATTCATTTAACCAACATTGCCTGGGTACCTAACATGTGCTGGACATTGTGCTGGCCCTGGGATCCATGCCCTGGTATTGTTCACAGTCCATTTTGCAAACAAAATCCATCCATTTGAATGGACTTGTTTTTCTCAGATAACTATGGAAGAATATATATGAGGTATCTGCTAACGCAAATGTCAGAAAACTGTTCTCTCTATATATATATGATGTTGCTTGGATTTAGAGATCCCCACTGGGCTTATATCTTTGCAGGCGGGAAAGCCTCAGTCACCAATGAAGCCAGTGAGCATGGTGGCCACTGTGAACATGTCTGGCCCCTCTCCAGGAAAGAGGCCTGGGAGTTCTCCTCCTGACCTGCTCAGTAATGTGTGGTCTCACACCGGTGTTCCCGTGCTTGCATCCTCTGGGGACACACAGACATGGCTGGGGTGGGCTGAGCTGCTCTCTCCATGTACTGAATGTCTCATGTTGCAGAGAGAAAGGAGCTGGTGAAGGGTTCATCAGCCTGTGTGCAGTAGAACAGCGGCTGCGGCTTCACTGCTATAAAGTGTTAGAGTTAATCTCCTTCATCTGTTTTCATTTTGCTAATCCACTACATCAGGCACGAAAAACTAAATTTATTAATTAAATGTCCCACTCTCTGAAGGAAGGCACTTGGAAAATGGAAAAATGTTCATTAACAACAGGAAAAAAAAAAAAGCCAGAGAATAATTTGAATCTTGAAACTTCTACAGTTGGAATAACAATTAAAAAAAAAAGAGGAGAGATGGCCATAAAATAGTTTGTTCTTGGCATTGCTTAATTGGCCTATTTATTTTTCTGTCTCTGAAGCTGTCTTTAGTGACACCTACTGATAAGAGCCAATCGGAACCATAGCTGAATTCCTTCGGGCTGGACCTGCCAACAAACTGCTCAGCCCTCCAGATGTTGCTGCTTTGTGAGAAATGAGAACTCCATAAACCAGGCTCACCCTTCCTCCTGGGGTGAACGCAAAGACAGGCAGATATGGAAAAATCACTGCTCAGCACCATGAACAATGTGCTCCAATGAGGGGTTGGGCCAGTTCTTATTTGTCTTGGTGGAACAGACAGCCATGGAGCCTAATGCAAGAATTTTAGCTGGCAACAGTTCAAAATGTGACTATACATTGAAATCGCTCAACAAAAGGAGGCCTTTTAGCTAGAGAAAGTCCGAGAGTGGGTCTAAACAAATAACTAGGGGAACTTACAGAGAGGGTTAAAGATGGATCACACATGACTGACTGTCATATGCTGAACATTTCTCCACTTTTTGTCTTTTTCAGCTTCCATTCTTTTGTGTTATGTAACAAATTAGAAAGATGCTGCAGTAAACAGCCCCATGGTACATCCTAACGGTCAGTGAATAATAATACTCAGTGGGCACTCGCAGTTCTGGGAATAGAACAAAGTGAGCTAAAGTGAATTCGCTTTTGTCCTTCAGACTGGAGTGTCCCAGTCCTTCTTAGTACAGGATACACTTGTGACCTTGCTGTGAAATAGTAAGAAGATGTATCACAGTTCTTTTTTCCTGAGCCAGTCCCTTGGCCAGCTGTCTGTCCATGCAAATCTTCTACTTCCACCCACATTGTACACAGTCATGCACCCCATGACGCCTGATTAAGGCCAGCCTCAGTAGATGATGAGACACAATTCTTCTCCTGCTGCAATCCCCAAATAAGCCTTTTGACTAGGGAAATGGATATTATTGAATTAAATGTTTACTTAAGATGTTTGCTTTATTAATTTCCCATATATACTTACAATCACATATATGAAGATGTGTTATTTTTAAAACCAATTTTTTGAGTTCACATCTGACATAATTTTTATTTGAACTCTTCACGTGTACCTCGGAGACAGCCAAGATGTAGCAGAGCCTTTGTCATCAGTAGAGCTGTTTTTCACATTGCCTAATACAGTTTCCTAGAGTTTGCTGCCATTATTTTTATTTCATGTTTTGAATCTGAGTGTGTAATACAGTACTGCAAATTTTATCCCAGCCACATGTACCCATTTGCATAGTATTAGAATTTGAAAAAAAAAAATCACCCTGTGGTCCCCACAATAGAACCACTTAAGTGAACCTTGAAACTCTCATTAACATGAGAGCCAATATGTGGAATTGTCAAACATCCAGGAATAATGACTAAATCTGTGGTAATTTTTTTCTTTTTAAAACGCTGCTCATATCAGATGACTTCTACAAGCTTCCAAAACTAGCACTGATTGAAGGCTGTTTCAGCCGAATGCGTCTCCATCCAGTGGTATTTTTTGTTCAGAATAAAGTAATTGAGAAAGCATCCGCGTGGTATGACACTTGGCAAATATTCCATATAAGGTGACTCTTTTAAAGAGATAATATTTGGGGGGGAAATCTGCCTAATAATCAGGCATATTCAGTATACTCAGATATTACCTTTCCTTACGCCACCTCTTCTTCCTGCCACGTCTACCATCATGTCTACACCCCAAGTCCCTACTCAAAAATTAGCAGAAAGAAATATTTCTCTCTGAGGATGATTTCATGCCTCGTAGAGTTAGCAGGTACTGGTGAAGAAACGATGCTTTAGATTCTCACTGTCTAAGATAAATTATAGTGTCCTCAGATAATTACAGAACAGGACAGATGTAGAGGGCATAAATAAGCAATGATGTGAGAAGACAGTGATAAGCCTACTAATCTAAAAAACCGACATATAGATGAATCGCTCAGTGAAGTGTTCCTGGTTTTGGGTAGATCGATGTCTGAGTAGGTTATTAGACTGAGGGAGAAGCATTATCTCCTTTTGGATTTAACCCTGGAGGACTTTGAGGAGGAAGAGGAATTTTTAGGTCTTTGATTTGAGAAGTGAGACTGGGTAAATTATTGTAGAGTAGGTCCATAGGAGGCAGTATTTTTGAATGGTTAAGGGAAAGTTCAAATGGATTAACAAGGAGGCTGATTAAAACAAAGCAGAGGCTGTGGGGAGAAGAAGAAAGAAACTGATACATTGGGGTTGGTGGTTGGTAGGCACTTCAACCTAACGGAGAAGAAAGTGGGAAGATTTATTGGCTCAGAAAAGAAAGGGAAGTCGATTTATGATGATAGTTAAGAAGAAGGATGGCTATTGTAATAGAATGTGATGCTGATGGAAGGTGAGTGCGGGAGAAGACCGGAAGCTCATTGGAGAGTAGAGAACAGTCATCCCACTTGGAAAGAGGTGATGCCATAGGATGTCAAGGATTCAGACCAAGGCTCTCCCCTGAGGTTTAGGGAAAAGGATAGAAGACATGGATATGAGTGGTATTTCAGTTATGAAATTAGGTTATACTTCTCACATACTTGGATAACTAAGTTTTTTTGTATTAGGTTTATTTATTTGTAAATACTTTGGAGATTAGATGCTCAAGTCATAGAGTGTAGTCAGACATCAGCTGTTAATCATTTCATTAGTCAAAAGGCACTTAGGATATAGTTAATGAATGCTTGTTAAGCCTAACTGTATGCTTGGCTCTATACAGTGAATAAACCGACCCAAATATCACATGTGGGAGTCAAGTATTGATGTTGCTGATTAAAATGTTTAGGTGATTTCCTGTTCCCTGCACTTGGATTTTCCACATTGATATATCTTCTAGGGTGCTTCCCTGCCCAGTAGGCATCTTCCACCTATGAAAGTCCTGAAGGATGCAGCCCACCTTCTTATCCCACTCACTCAAACCTAGTTAAATGTATGATTCATGTTGCCTCACCTATTCTGAGCATTTAGATATGCCAAAAACTTTGTCCACATTAGGTTTCACGTATGACTCGCAACTGCAGAAGTTGACCACTACTATTACAAATAAGGAAGTCAAGGCACGGAGAAGTTAGGCAACTTGCCTAAGTGTACACTGCTAGTGTGTAGAACTGGGAAGTGGAACCCAGTTCATTCCAAAGTTGATATTCTCCAACCTCAGAACCTAAGTTGCTCTGTCATTTATTTGTGTATATATGAGTTGACTTTTAAAAATAAGAGCTCAATTAATTAATATGAGCTTTTAGAGAGGATGAAGAAATTATAAAATTAGAAACATTTATTTCTAATTGCACATGATTTATATTATTCTTATTTTATGTAACAGTGTTATCTATTTTCAGAGAAGTGGTTTGATAAGAGGAAAAAGCCCAGGTTCTGGCCTAAGACTGACTTGAATTTTAACCGTGTCTCTAAAACTTACCGGATTTGTAACACTGGGAAATATTTAACCTCTAACATGCACTCATAAAATGGAGATAATGATAGTCACCTTACAAGGACACAAATAAAAGGAAAGAGACTAGTTGAAAGGTAAAATGAGAAAACAGCTGACAGGAATTCATATGTTTGGCCAGGGAGGGAAAAGTAATGATTCTTAGGTTTTAAACTTGTATGACTGAGAAAATGTTTGAAAAACTAACAGAAGTAGAGAAATCAGGAGGGAAGGGAGGACTTGATGACTCGTTGAGATGCCAAAAATACATACGGGTAGAAGTGGGCCACTAAGCAGATGAATATGACCATTAAGCTTTGTAAATGTGTCAGAATTATAGATTTATCCATGTAGAGTTAAGAGTAGATGAGATTTCTAGAGTGTGAAAATGAAAAAGGAAACAAGAATTGAATCTTGGAGGACGTGTCAATTTGGGGAACAGAGAATAAATAGGAGCTACAGAAGGAGATAGAGAAGAAAGGGCAGTATTTTGAGTGCCACGTGAGCAAACAGGGACTTGATTTAAGGAGGTTTGAGTCAGCTATGTCGAGTGACAGAAGGGTTAAGAAGAATGAGAAAAGTCCAGGGTGTTCGATGCTAGAGGCATCAAGGGCCATGGCCTTGAACAAGGTGAAGAGGAAAACTTAGCCAGGTGCTAGCAGCACTTAGGAGGATGAGAACCTATTGGGAGATGGGTGGAAATCTTAAATTAATGAAGGAGATGGTATAAATGGACAGGGTATACTTCAATAAGAGAGTTTGCTAAGTGATTGTGGAACCAAATCATGGTCTGGAGCTCTAGACACGGAGGTGGAGGGAGGTGGACTAGACTACACGTAGAAGCAGCCTCATTGGAGAACTGTGAGAGAAATGACGTCAGCTAAAGAAATCAGCATGAGATAAAGGAAACAACTTTATTATTTTTCAAAATAAATTTATTTATTTATTTATTTTTGGCTGCATTGGGTCTTTGTTGCTGTGAGCAGGCTTTCTCTAGTTGTGGCGAGTGGGGGCTACTCTTTGTTGCGGTGCATGGGCTTCTCATCACGGTGGCTTCTCTCGTTGCGAAGCATGGGCTCTAGGCGCGCGGGCTTCAGTAGTTGTGGCTCGCAGGCTCAGCAGCTGTGGCATATGGGCTCAGTAGTTGTGGCTCGCTGGCTCTAGAGTGCAGGCTCAGTAGTTGTGGCGCATGGGCTTAGTTGCTCCGCGGCATGTGGGATCTTCCTGGACAAGGGCTTGAACCCGTGTCCCCTGCATTGGCAGGCAGATTCTTAACCATTGTACCTCCAGGGAAGCCCAGGAAACAACTTTAGAAAAGTGAGCAGCCAGTGGAGTAGGAGGAGCCCCCAGGATGTGGTGACCAACTTTGGCAGAAAGTTGGGCATGGAGGAACTGGCAAGAGGAGGTATCAGCCTAAGCTTTATACAACTAATGGTGAAGGAGGACGTGGCGGTGAAAGGTCCCCCAGAGATAGATATGGATTACAGGTGTGAGAGAGGCAGGGGTTGGCAAACTAGCTGAGGGCATTCCTTTGGGAAAGCGTGGCAACGTGACTTGTCCTGCTGTTACTGTCGGAAGTCTGAGACGGCCTTATTCTGCTAACTGAACTCCTTAGCTATTAAGCCTTTCTCTAAAAGGCATTCTCCTGATTTCTAAGGCACAGCAAATGGGGGAGGCAACAATAGTTGTGTATGTTGTTACAAATTTTTCCTTTTACTGGTCATGTGATTTAAAATGGTTCTTGAAGAACTTTTGCTGGAACACGGGTTAGAAGGTTATTTAAATAACCTGCTGACTGGGGTTTTGGTTTTGGGATTAAAAACAGAGAGACAAAGAAAAATAGGACTGCAGAAGGTTTGACAAAACTTGTAGGCAGATTAGATATAAAGAATAAAAAAAATAGGGAGGTGTACGACTATTTCAAAATATAATTTTGGAGGACTGAGAAGTTAGAGGATATCACTGAATGTAATAGGTAAGGTAAAAGAATATAGAGAAAGAGGAAAAGGTAAGTAGGAATTTGGGGGCGGGGCATATCCTTTCTTGACAACAGAACAAGATGTTTTATAAGTTTTCATAATTTTAATATCTTCATAATTTTCTCCCATATCTGCATAACATCTGTACTCTTATTAATTTAATATTTGTTTGATCAATCTTTTTTTAATCCTAAATATATAGTTCCTAAGCAGCAATATCCATAGAATCTTAAATTTGATGCACAATTTACATGCATTTCTAAAATTCATGGATATAAACATAATGTTAAAGATATTTGTATACAACCTTTGGAAAATAGCATCTTAGGTTGGAGAGAAACTTGAGATAGTCTTTTAGGACTGAGAACTAAATCAGTGGAGCATGTAAACATCCCAACGGAGTCGTATAGAAGAAAGGGCTCTGTAAATAAACTTTGCATGGATTTCCAAGGTAGTAATCAAGGAGAAGTGGGTTGTTGGAATGTGAAATGGTCCAAGGATCTGCAGGGATAAGGGGGTACATTTGGGGGGCATCAACTTTATCTGCAGATATTTATGGGAATGATTTTAGGAGAGTGATATGAAAACAGAAACTGAATCATGGTAAACAAAGAGGAATCGACAAAGTAACCAAACTATAGAACTAGACTATCCATCCCAGGTGAGCTCTGAAGGTTACTTTGCAAGGTCAGAAATATTTATTATTGTGAGGATTTATTGAATAATACACAAAGTTCTTAGCACAGTGCCTGGCACATAGTCACCAATAAATGATAGATGATGAAAATGAGGATGATAATGATGATAGTTATATAGCCTTTTAAGAAATAGACATGAATATATGTTCTAGGTCCAAGGAGACAGAGCTGGAAAAGTTGCTGCCAGGGAGAGGCTATAGGACTCAGAGGCAGGTCTCCCTTTAGGGAGAAGGGAAGAAAGTCACAACTTGAGTAGCAATGGAGATCAATGTTTCTGGAGATGTAGGCATCGTGGCCTTCCAGAACTGCAGGGAAGAAAAGGAAAGAGGTAGGATAAGTACTCTGTTGAAACGGTAGTAGGAGTAGCTGGGGGAGATGGTACTTGGGATTAATCTCTGGGAGGGAGCTTGGAGTGGGACAGGATGAGGCTTTGGCAAAGAACGAATGGGGCTCGGGTGCTCCAGAGGCCCTGGATGTATTTTTTAGGGAGTTGTGCTAGGCTAGTATCTTAAAATTCTGCACTTGACTCAGATTTGGTAATTTGAAACCAGTCTAGTGTGTTTAGACATTGAAAAGCAAGGATCATAATTTCAAATATAGGCCTATTTGAAAAGCCACACAAAAAAAAAACCCACCATGAACTTTTAAGGATAGATATGTATTTTGGCTCAAATCTCTAGGAATTTATGGTTTTAACTTTCAGAAAACACTTAACAATAACCTTGATGCAGTTAGGAGTGTGTATATTTGCTGGGGTCAGGAATCTGGGCTATATACCCCAGAAGCACCCAAATTTTCAAAATGTGACTTAACACTCCAGAATTCGAGAAGCCTTTACATCGCTGGACAAATGTAAACTGGTTCTGCCCTCTGTGTAGTTTGGGTGAAAGTTCCCAGTGGCAGGGTTGGGTTTCCCAAGCGTCCCAAACTCCCTGAATGTCAAACCCTGGGGATGGGTTCCTTCAAGGTCAGTCGCTACATTTTCATTTCAAAGATTTTCTTGTTCTTGAAAAGGACCAGGCAAAGGGAGGGACCTCTCATCTGGAGCATCTTTTCCTTTGGCCCAGGCACCCCTCAGCCCATCATTTTGATTCCTGCTCTGTAACCACAAAGACAAGTATGATGGATCTCCTTTTGGAACACAATGCAGTTTGCTTGGAAAAACGTCCACTTTAGACAAACAATAAAAGCAGCCTGAGTGGGGCCTTGGCTCTTCTCCTGGTGTTACGCTCATGCATATGCCTCTGGTGTTTGGCAGAAAAAGTTTTCTGGTTGCACAAAACAGCAGACAACGTTTTGGGAATACCTATCTTCTGTCCTTGTTGTTCAAAAACATAACTTGGAATTTAAGTTATTAGCCCAAAACAAGATGCAAATTTGACTCTCTGAGTCTCAATTTCTATGTACTGTAAAGAAGGATTTTTCCCTTTTAATCTACTAATCTCCAGGGGGAAGAAGGCTGGGGGAGATGGTAGAGCAGATGCTGTGTAAACACAGCTCTGTTCTGTTGAAAGAGATATCAACTCGGCCACGCAGCCTCTACTGTTCCCCTCTGTTGGAAATCATCTCTCCTCTCCTCTGAACTCCTGCTACACTTTGTTTCTTCTTACCAAACATTTACCAGATTCTTCTGTCTAGTATTATAACTACTCGTGTTCATGTCTTAATTTTCCTTCTAGACTATAATTTTCAAACTGGCATGGACTGTCTTACTTAACTTTGTTTTCCCCACAGATTCTATATATGTATCTTAATAATCAATCTATTCCCATATAACCCCCGGTTTTGACAGACATTCTTTTGCTGAACATCTAGTATGTGTTGCTTCCTGAAAAGAACCTAATAGTTTTTTTAAATCATTGTTCTAAGTGTTATATTTTATGCTTGTTTATCCCCTCACAAAGTAATAACTGTTATTTTAATCATGTTTTTATAAGTGAAGAAACAGAGGCATAGAGAGAGCATAAGCAATTGTCCGAGGGCCATACCACCTGTAACTTGGCCGAACCAAGATTCCATCTCACTCAGGGCCAGAGCCTGTGTTCTTAACCACCATGCCATACTGCCTCTGGGTATTGCCTCCAGAAACAGGATTAAGTAAGCAAAGATGAAAAACATTTGGCCCCTAATTCAAGCACTTCACATTCTGGTAGAAAAGACAGACCTGTGCAAACATCAGAGGAATTTAGAGAGATTGGCGGTGGTGATGGTGCTGTGTAGAAAGGGCACAAGTCCTGGAAAAGGGCTGCCTCCAGGCTGTAGTGTCCTCAGCAGAGGGCTTATGTGGATATGGATTTCCTTCACCTGACAGGACCTGTCTCAACATCAAAAGTAGCTCTCTTAGTAGGAAGGGTAAGTAGATTTCTAAAGACCATCTTCGAGTTCTGTCCCTTTACTGCAAAAGAGGAACTGAAATAAAGAATTCAGGTGATTTACTCCTCAGACACAGTGAATTAATTGCCCACCCAAGACGGAACAGAAAGGGTAGCTGTCAAAATCCTGTCACAACCCTAATTTTTTCCCAAAGGTTCATTTAGAAGAAAAAAAAGTAAAGGAGATGTAAGGAATGGTTGTGTATTGTGAGATGTAGAAAAATCAGCGAAGAAACAAAAACATCTAGAACCACCAATGTTGTACTGGTGTATCTTACTTCGAAGCAAAGTATAAAATAAGACTTGCCCCCTTTCCCTCATATTCCTCTGCCACCTTCCTCCTCCTACACACGGTATCTATAGGTCCTTCTGATAGAACTGGGAAACTATTAGGCTCGGTGGTCTGTGCTCGGGACCCCAGATATGGTCTAATGGATTGCTAGTTTTCCAAGAGACTATAAATCCAAGTGCTTATTGTCCTGTTACAAGTTTACCTCAGGCTTTCACTGACTATTTCAGTTAAAACGGGTGCCATTTGGCCAAACAGAATATTATAAAAACAAGTTAATTCTCTAGCAATTTAAGTTATAACCACTTAGGTAAACTTCCCTGACCTCCCCATGTTCTAGGTTAATTTTGACCTCTGCCTTTTCCCCCCTGTTGTTCCATCTGCCTGGATTTCCCCCTCATTTCCACTCCTTTAATTCTTTGCTCCTTGCAACACCCAGTAGGAATTCTACATCTCCCATGAAGTGTGTCTGAGATAGAGTTCCCAAAGCGAGTTCTGTAGGACACTGTTCCCCGAAGAGCTTCCTGAAAGCTGGGCTCCATGGTCAAAGGAACTCGAAAACTGTCTCTTACACTTAAATACCATCTCTTACTGGATCTATAGAATTTAGAATCTGTACCTCAAAATTTAACATTCATTTATTGTGCATATAAAAAAAGACTAAATATCTATTATGGGCCAGACATACACAGTGCTGGACATAAGAGTTGTAATTGTTTCCTCATCTTAAGTAAGTCTTGCCTGTTTACACAGATTTTATACTTTTGGAAAATATGTACAGGTCTTATTTTGTGTTATACTGTTATTAATGTAGAGTACAGTACTATGAATATAACAGAGCCTTGATAAATGATTGTTGGTTGGCTTGTCAGTTAAGTAAGTAAATGTGAGTTAACTTTTATCAATGAAAATTGTTTTTATCTTATTCTTGAAAGCTACTCTTTGAGAGAGCGTACCTTTGACCCCCCTTGTGGTAGTTCTAATAACAAAACCCTTCACAGAGAGGGTGAAATGCCTCTGCATATTGTGACTGGCCCAAATAGCAATGTCCAACATAAGAAAAATACCAATTCTCCAATTTTTGAAGTGCTTACCATAATGCATAATAGACAGGGGAAAAAAAACCACAGTTGTCCCCATTACAGCCTTCACTACAGAAATCCATCCTCTGTCACTCTTGTCTAGTGACAATCACATGTGACTGAGTTGAGTTCATTAACTGAATTTGGGTTGTTCTCATTAAATGTCTAAATAGAGGGGAATATTTTTTCCTCATCTGACCAGCCTTGACTAAAAGGCATCTTATGGTGAAGACAGGGCAGAAGACAGTGCAAAGTGAACCATGCCATTCTCCCATCACCGAGATATCTGCCCGGGACCAGATCAGCATCCAGTGATTAATGCCGTCTGTCCAACAAATTCCTTGTTTGGGGGCTGGGTGGCAGGACAGAAGGATTTATTATGCCATAAGATGTTTATGAACACACTCCAAGGACAGATGTGGTAAAGGCAGGACTGAAAAGGCTTGGTGAGAGCATCCCAGTTATTCTGTAAGGGACTTGTCAAACTTTAAGTGAAGCAGAAGGTTTTTATGATTTTTTTCCCCTTTCCTTAAGTGGAATGTCAGTTATGTTACTGGAGTTAATGCTACCAAATTTGAATGCTTGAGTGCAGCTCTGTCTTTGAGTATTTGTCAAGAAAAAAAAAAAAGGCCATTTAAATCTTAGCAGAAACTTCACATACGAGGTATGAGAGAATAAAGGATCTCTGAGTTGCACTACTGAGAAGCTGAAAGGACCTGTGGAAGACCTTTCAAACCGATCACAAATTGGAATTCAAATCAATGAAGAATTACTACAAAATCTTGATTCAGAGCCCACTTGAATTTGGCATTTCCCTTACCATGGCCTTTCTCAGTGTGTCACTTAACACCGTGTAGATGGTTCTCTACTGTCCAAGGATGGTGCCTGAGGCTTCCTATTGCTGCTGAGTGGAGAATTAAAAGCAAAAATGGCTCCACGTTTCAGGTCTGCACTCCGCAGGCGGGCTGTGAGGAAGGACCTTCTGCCAGTAGAGTACATGCAAAAGGGAGCTGAGCAAAGGTGTGAGCTGCCCCCTCAGGGAGACTTGGGATGGCCCCCATCAGCTGAAATGCTCTATTTTCTCCTCATCTGTATCAGATCCTCTGTAAGGATAATTCTAGTCCTTGCTGCCGTAAAGGTAGTGGAAAGGAAGCAATGACAGCGTCGGGGGTGGGTGTTTCCACTGTGCTGGTCTTTGATAAATCCATTGAGAACAGGAGGCAGGTCCATGCTACAGCATAGACAGTATTCCCCAAAACGTGGCCCTTGAACGACCTGCATCAGCATCACCTGAAAAGCCTTTAAAACGCATATTTCCAGGCCCCAGGCCAAATCCTCAGAATCAGCATCTCTGGGAGTGGGCCTGGGAACATACATTTTAACAGATTCCCCAAGGGATTTTGATACACCCGGACCTCCTGTCTTAGGGACTTGAATTACCTGTTCCCCTTGTAGTTGCAATTGTTTCTCGTGCTTCTGAAGATGAGGCAATGGGAGAGGGGAGAGAGGGTGGTGGAGGACGGGACAGACAAACTAGACCCATCAGAATGGTGACTGTGGTCATCAAATGTAGGGCTTCGAGAGGGGCTGTAGGGAAGAGATTCCACACTGGTGGCATGCACGTATATTTTATTTGGACTACATGGCACTTAGTATTTTATTTTTATTTTTATTTATTTATTTTTTTTTTGTGGTACGCGGGCCTCTCACTGTTGTGGCCTCTCCCATTGCGGAGCGCAGGCTCTGGACGCGCAGGCTCAGCGGCCACGGCTCACGGGCCCAGCCGCTCCGCGGCACGCGGGATCCTCCCAGACCGGGGCACGAACCCGTGTCCCCTGCATCGGCAGGCGGACTCCCAACCACTGCGCCACCAGGGAAGCCCGGCACTTAGTATTTTAAAAAGCAGGAATGCCTTTGTGTGAGGGCATGCCTTCTCCAGTTCCCAGCAGCCCCATCCCTGCCTGCTTACTACTTGCCTCTGAAGGCACTTGATCATCAATTAGTGGGGTGTGTGTGTGAAGATATAACGTTAACTGGCTTATGGTCTCCTTGTCTTTAAATCATGAAATATAAACTTGTTCGTAAATGTTGGCCCTCAAGAGAATAACAGGGTTTTTTCTTTGATTTGTCCTTAAGCCAAAGTTACCTTTGTTTTCCCAACTTGCTGGAAGGCACCAATGAAAAAGTACCTAGCAAAGTGTTTTTGTGCAGTGCATGCCTCGATAAATAATTTTTGCATGAACAAAAGAGTAATGTGATACAGTTGACGACTGAGTTTAGGACTGTTTTCTCTCAATCGTCCCATCCCCTGAGCCCTTCTAAACTGCAGTTTTCCCCACCACAAAATGGCAGAGGAGGATTCCTATGACCTGGGTCTTTCATTCACCTGTTTTGGGTAGGACAGGTGCAGCCCAGATTTTTCTCTGTCCTTCTTTCAAATCCTCTGTGAAACAAAGGCACAGCTTTCAGGTCTGTCTGAGAGGCCTTTATATACTGTTCATTCCTGAATGTTTTCATGAAAACATTTTAATTTGTGGCAAATCTGTTTGTTTGTTGTGTTTGTCAAGTTAATGTAAACTGTAGTCCATTAGGCCTGAGATGAGTCTACTAAATATTTTCAGATGTTTTTTATTTCCCTTGCTAAGAGATGGATTTGAACCAGAGCTCAGGGGTGAAAGGGCAATGTGTAATATACTGAGACATGAAGTTCGACATATGAAATAAAATAATGTAATGTTTTTAATATTTAAGATGAAAAAAGCAGCGACGAAACACTGGAAGGAGGAAAACATGAATACCTGTATATTTTAATTTTAAATGCCTGCAGATGTTGAATTTTAATCAGAGCATGTCAGATTCTGACTCTGACAAAGGCAAAAATGTGAGATCTGTTTTCTTGAATTGCTTCCACATTTCATGCTTCAGATTTTTATTACATATAGCACTGCATCATCATATATTTATGTAAAGTGCCAGCATCCATTGACTTAGCATGTGCCTGATGGTTAACATATAAAACAGTATGCAATGAAGGAAAGGCCCCTTCTCTCTCTCCCCGGCATAGATTCTCTCTGTGAACTTGTGGTAAGGAAGGCATTTAACCCCTCTGTGCTTCAGTTTCCATAATCTCAAAATAGGAACCACTACTCTTGTTTCTTCCTAAGCTCCATGGGTACAGTGAGGCTTATTGGAAATAGTAATTGATCTATGTTCTTACTGCATGATAACAATATCATATATATGTATATGTGTGTATATATATTTACTTAGATTGAAAGAGAAAAAACTAGTGAAATTAGATGGATATGTATTAAAATCTAAAATAAAGGTACTTTTAGATTTTATGCATATTTGTGAAATATTTTTCTCTATTTTTTGCATCATATTTCCTAAAGCAGTGTGAAAGCCAATGACCTTAAATTTCACAGTGTAATTCTACCACTGAAAACAATGGATTTATAAGTACATAATATAGTTCAAAGAAATATCTATAAGTTCCCACTATATTTTTCTCTGAACAGTTTGAAATGTATAGGATAAGGAAAGGAAAACCAGTTGATTGGATTGAAGATTTCAATATAAGATCAATCCTCATCTGGCTTCTTGCTCATAGGGCCTTTTAGGCTAAATGACTCTATATTCCTGGTCCTTTTAAATCTTTCTTCATCTGGTCTCTTTTGCCTTCTAAGGGGATCTGTTCTGACTTGTAGGAAATAGTCATGGGGCTTCTGAGAACAGTGAAGTCGAGTATTAAGTGTTAAATTATCTGTAGTGTGGGCCCTTTCTTGTTATTCTTAAATGCTCAGAGAGGTCGCTATGTGCACAAATGTTTAGGGAGAAAGATGAAGGGTGGTATTTTCATGTCTAGAATGATGTGGTATAGAACATGTGTAACATATTCAGAACAACAAGACAGTCCATCTGCTGTACTAAGTTAGGGGAAACAGGACTCACAGCCAACAGAGAACGGGAAACTACGGGAGTCTCTATCCAACCATCCCCTCTACCAAATTACCAACAGATTCTGTATATTTTTATATACAGCTTATATTTAATTTTAGTTTTAAACAACTGCATTTATTTGACTCTTCAAAGATTTTTAACTGTATTGCAATGGAGAGTTTTTTCACCAGAAATTCTTCTTGAGAATATTTCAGGCATATACTCTGAGAAAACCATAATTCAAAACGAGTCATGTACCACAGTGTTCACTGCAGCTCTATTTACAATAGCCAGGACATGGAAGCAACCTAAGTGTCCATCGACAGATGCATGGATAAAGAAGATGTGGCGCATATATACAATGGAATATTACTCAGCCATAAAAAGAAATGAAACTGAGTTATTTGTAGTGAGGTGGATGGACCTGGAGTCTGTCATACAGAGTGAAGTAAGTCAGAAAGAGAAAAACAAATACTGTATGTTAACACATATGTATGGAATCTAAAAAAAAAAAAGGTTCTGAGGAACCTAAGAGCAGGACAGGAATAAAGACGCAGACATAGAGCATGGACATGAAGACACGGGGGGGAAGGGTAAGCTGGGACGAAGTGAGAGTGGCAGGGACATAGAAACTAACACACCATTGTAAAGCAATTATACTCCAATAAAGATGTTAAAAAAAATATTTCAGGAGAAAAGCGGTCAGAGTGAGAAACAAAGCCCACGTACCAAGAGCTCTGTGCACTTTCCCTGTGGGTAAAACAGAGGACCAGGCAAGGACTTTGGATGCCCAGGTGCTCCCGGAGGGACCTGCACAGCTTCAGGGTAGGAGAGGAGGTCACGCTGGTCCTCTCCGCCTGGACGGCAGGGCAGGAGAATGGTGGCGTGGAGAGAGTAGTGTGCGGATGAAAGATGGAGAGAAGTTCTTGTAGCTGTTGTGAGTGGAAGGTTTAGAGAGAAAATTCTGTGTCAGACTTCTGAAACAGGAGTTTCAGAAGCTTATCTGTGAAGAACTTTGTGAAACCTCCAGCCCCACCATCTAAGAAAAGCTACAGTAAAGATACATGCTCTTCTCCAAGAGTTGGTTATCATGTTTCTGAGATTATTTCTTGGTCTCTGGATTGTGATATACACAGTCAGATGAGTCCATCAAATAGCATGTACCATCAAGGCTCAGCTCCTGCCTTCATCAAGCCTCCTTGATTCTTCTGATGTAAAATTAATTTCCTCTTTATCTCTGTTCCCTTAACCCTTTTCACCTGCTTTCTTGTGTGTCACGGTAATATAGGATCCTAGGTTGAAACGTACTTGAGAGGTAATAAGTCCAAGCTCTCAACCCGCATCTAATGATCTCTTCATTCACTCATTCATTCATTCATCTAGTGTTTGCTCTCTGGCCACTAAAACACAGTAGACATGTCATATAGGAAAATTACTCGCCGAGAGCTTTTGCAGAAAAGCCACACCTTTGTGAAGATGGAGACCAAAGAATCCCACTCTCGGCTGGCCCCTAAGCACCCCAGGTCTATCCTTCTACACACTGTCGTTCGGCTTACTCTTCCTTTCTCCATAGGGGCTAATCCAGACTTGCATTACTCTCCTCAGAATTTCTATTCCCATCCCCACTGCCACATTGCGTTTTAAGAAGTTTGAATAATAACCCTTTGTGATTTAAATATTTGAGTAAATGACCGTGGGCAATTTTACATAGATATGATATAGCCACCTCATTTCACAGGTGAAGAAAACTGAGGTTTAAAGGAATTACATGATGTACAGGGTCACATGGCTGGTTTAGGGGTAGACCATGCAGTAGGCTCCAGTAGAATAGACAAGTAGAATCTCTTGCCAATCTTCTGTCCATTAGGCCATTCTGATTGAGTAAATGTGCCCCACTTTAAAACACTGCCATAGAAAACATCAACTTTCTGTAATAGATTAAGGGCTGTGACTAATTTAGAGTTTACACACTCACTGAGGACTGCTTCTGTCTATGCCACTCTGCCTTTCCCCATGCAATTCGTTTTGTAAATATAAATGTTAAATGTTTATGATGCTCAGGCTTAAAGGTGGAGAACAAACAAAGATATAGAAATTAATATACAGAAAGACTCTTAAGCACTAACAGAAAACATCTTCTACCTTTTTCTATCTATCTGAATTTCACATCACAATTCCTGAAATTCTACTGAAGTTTCTATTACATGAAATAGTATGTTTAAAAGCAAATCTGGGGGCATCCCCTTTCAGTCAAGACGGAATCTCGGGGACTAGTTTTACTGTCCTCCCTGAAGCAACCAAAAACTGGACACAAATAAAGGGTGAAAACAGAACATCATATGCTTGGGGTTTCTTCCTAAATCACTCATAGCTTTCACTATGTTTGTTTCAGTGTCAGAGATAATTACATGATATTTTTCTCAACTGATTGTTTCACTCTATAAACATTTCTTCAGTCAGATTCACTAAGTTTGCTGTGTGACACCCAGAAATCTCTTGGCAGCCGAGTAAAGCAGATGTGGAGTTGAATTCATCATTAATCTCTGGGTCTGTCACACTTTTAAAAAGACTTGTGGTACTGTCTGCATGTCCTAAAACTGATAAACAAAATTATACAGAAGTGTCACATTTATTAATATTACTAACTTTTTTGTGCACAGAAGCATGCCATACAAACTTTTTCCCCAACAACTTGTTTTCTATAAATAACTATTTCCTAGAATGCATAATTTGGGTAAATCTCAATATTCTGTTACCTTCAGCTATTAAAAATGGTTAGTAGAGCACAGAGCGGTTTGGTTGTTCTTTGAAGGAGTGTCTTTCCTTGACTCACAACTGCAGCTCTTCGTTGGGCAGCAGAAGCCATGCGGTGGTCAAAGTGGCCAAAGACTTCAGTGTTGGATGTTAACCAAGAAGACTGCTTGCAGATCCTCGGGCAGGAAAGTGCCTGCAAGGAGCTGGTCACTAAGACTGCTGGAAAAGAGCTCCCTCTGTCGGCGGGGTGAGAAAAAACCTCACCGCAGCAGGCCCAGATCTGTTACCAGAACAACTGAACTGATGATCTGGAAGCTGATTTTCCAGAGGTGGATAAGGGAGATTGCCCAGGATTTCAAAACTGACTGGAGGTTTCAGAGTGCTGCCATTGGCGTGCTTCAGGAAGCTAGCTAGTGAAGCATACCTGGTGGGCTTACTTGAAGGTCCTAATCTGTGTGCCATCCCTGCTAACAGTCACCATCAGGCCCAAAGACATCCATCTGGCTGGCTGGATGTGGAGAGAGAGAGAGCTTAAGTGAAGGCATTTTTCTTTTCATGGTGTCTGCATTCTGTAAAATACTTTGGTTTAATTTGTGACTTTTTTGTAAGAAATGTTGCACTTGTACTGAAGTTATTCCATCTTTTACGCAGGATGAATGAGAAAAGTGTTCACAGACCTCAGTGATGTGAGCGCTACTTAGGAGTGACAAGTTGCTGACACTAGAAGTGATGGTGATATTTCTTGCTTCTCATGATGCATGTTCCTCTGTCTGTTGGTGACTTGTTGGGTTGCTATTAAGGTACTAGAATTGATAAATGTGTACAGGGTCCTTTTGCAGTAAAAATGATTATGACTTGAAAAAAATCTTGAAAAATGATTAGTAAATTATTTCAAAAATAGTTTTACTTATGAAGATAGCATCCAGAGAGTCAAAAATAAGGAATTATTATTATTTTTTTAAAATAAATTTATTTATTTTTGGCTGCATTAGGTGTTCATTGCTGCACGTGGGCTTTCTGTAGTTGTGGCAAGTGGGGGCTACTCTTCGTTGCGATGCGCAGGCTTCTCGTTGCGGTGGCTTCTCTTGTGCGGAGCACGGGCTCTAGGCGCATGGGCTTCAGTAGTTGTGGCTCGTGGGCTCTAGAGCATGGGCTCAGTAGTTGTGGTGCATGGGCTTACTTGCTCCGTGGCGTGTGGGATCTTCCTGGACCAGGGCTTGAACCCGTGTCCCCTGCATTGGCAGGCGGATTCTTAACCACTGCGCCACCAAGGAAGTCCCAAGGAATTATCTTCTTAAAGCATTCTTTTAAAAAATTTTACCAGTGGGGAAAAATATATGATTGGAATAACTCATTTTTCACTGATGTTTTCTTCTTTACTTCGTATTTTCCATACTCTTCTTAGATCTGGTATCAAAGTCAATTTACAGTTTATAAGGTGGTTATTTTAGAGTTTGTCTTCCTCATGACTTTTTAAAAACTTTTTATCATGGAATAATTATAGAGTCACAAGAAATTGCAGAGATAGTACAGAGAGTTCCCCTGTACCCCTGTATTGTATAGCACAATATCAGAAACAGGAATTTGGCACCGATACATGTAAGTTTAGTTCTGGGCATTTTATCCCATGTGTAGATTTGTATAACTACCACCACGATCAGCTATGTTATACCATGATAAAGATCTCATCACATCCACTTTCCTCCTCTCCCTCTACCATCCCTAACTCAGACCACCATTAATTATTTTTCCATCTCTATAATTTTGTCATTTTGAGAATGTTATATACACGGAATCACATACTATGTAGTCTTTTGAGATTGTCTTTTTTCACTCAGCATGATGATCTTGAGATCCATCCATGTTGTTGCATGTATCAGTAGTTTGTTCCTTTTTATTACTGAATAGTATTCCATTCTCCATGGTGGAGATGTATTACAGTTTGTTTAACCCTCCGTCTATTGGAGGATATTTTGACTATTACAAGTAAATATGCTATGAACAATCATATATAGATTTTGGTGCAGATGTAAGTTTTTATTTCTCTGGAATAAATGCTCAGGAGTGAAATTTCTGATTTATATGGGAAGTATATGTTTAATTTTTAAAGAAATTTCCAAACTATTTTCCACCAGAAATGTATGGGAGATCTTTCTCTACATCCTTGCCAGCATTTGGCATTGTCATTATTTTTAATTTTAGCTGTTCTAATAGATGTGTAGTGATAACTCATCATGAGCTTAATTTTTATTGCCCTAGTGGCCAATAATGAACATTTTTCATGTATGTACTCACCATTCCTGTATCCTATTTGGTTAAATGTCTCTTTATGACTTTGGCCCATTTTCTAATTGGATCGTTTTTATATTATTGAGTTTGGGAATTCTTCTTATATTCTAATCCTCTGTCAGATATACTATTTGCGTATTTTCCCCTAGTCTGTAGCTTGTCTTTTTATCTTCTTAACAGGGTCTTTTGGAGAACAAATATTTCCGTTTTGATGAAGTCAAATTTACTGATTTTTTTCTTTAAAGGACCATGCTGTTGGTATTATGTCTAAGAACTCTTCATCAAATCCTTGGTCAAGAAGATTTTTTTCCTGTTATCTTCGAAAAATGTTATAGTTTTATGTTTAAATCTATGATCGATTTTGAGTTAATTTTCGCGTAATGTTTGAGGTTTAGGTCAATAATCATTTCTTTGCCTAGAGATATTCAGTTGCTCTAGCACCATTTTTTGAAATGACGGTCATTCCTTCATTGAATTGCTTTTACACCGTTGTCAAAAATCAGTTGGCTATTATAGAAAGTCTATTTCTGGGTTCTCTATTCTGTTCCATTGACCTATGTGTCTGTCCTTCTTTCTTTTTTTTTTTCTTAAACGGTACGCGGGCCTCTCACCGCTGCGGCCTCTCCTGTTGCGGAGCACAGGCTCCGGACGCGCAGGCCCGGCGGCCATGGCTCACGGGCCCAGCCGCTCCGCGGCACGCGGGATCCTCCCGGACCGGGGCACGAACCCGCGCCCCCTGCATCGGCAGGCGGACTCCCAACCACTGCGCCACCAGGGAAGCCCTGTCCTTCTTTCAGTACCACATAGTGTTGATTATTATAGTTACATAATAAGTCTTGAAATCGGGTAAAATGATTCTTTTCTCTTCATTCTTCCTTTGCAAAGTCGTTTTAGCTATTAAGTTCCTTTGTCTTTCTATATAAATTTCAAAATAATATTGTTTCTATCAATAATTTTTTTGGCTGGGATTTGCATAGTAATTGCATTAAACCTCTATATTAACTTGGGGAGAATTGACATCTTTACTATATTGATTTTTCTAATCCACAAACGAGGAATGTTTCTCCAATTATTTAGATCTTCTTTGACTTCTCTCATCACCATTTTATAGTTTTCAGTGTATAAGTCTTATACCTATTCTGTTAGATTTAGAAACCTGGAGATTTCTTTATTTTGAGTGATTACAAATGGTATTATATTTTTAATTTTGGTGTCCATTGCTGATATATAGAAAACAATATTTGTTTATCTTGTGTCTTGCCTCCTTTTTGAACTTACTCATTAGTCATAGGAGTATTTTTTAAAAAATACTCCTATTTTGAATTTTCTATGTAGACAATCTTGTCTTCTGGAAATAAGAGCAGTATTATTTTTCCCTTTTAGATCGGTGTGCCTTTTATTTCTTTTTATTGCCTATTACGTGGGAAAGAACTTCTAGCACTATGTTGAATAAGAGTCATTAGAGCAGACATCCTTCCTTCATTCCCAGTCTTAGGAGGAAAGCATTCAGTCTTGCACCATTAAGTATAATGTATTAATAGCTGTAAATTTTTGGTAGATGCACTTTCTCAAATTGAGGATGTTCCCTCTATTCTTATTTTTCTGAAAAATTTTATCATGAATAGGTGAACTTGAATTTGTCAAATGCTTTTTCTGCATTGACTGATATTATCATGGGAATTTCCTTCTTTAGCCTGTTAATATGACAGATTTTACTGATTGATTTTCAAACATTGAACCAGCCTTGCATTCCTGGATAAATCCCATTTGGTGTTGGTGTATAATTCTTTTCATATGTTGTTCAATTCTCTTTGCTAATATTTTAAGAACTTTGGCATCTATACTCAGGAGGAATATTGGTCTGTAGTTTTGTTTTTGTTTCTGGACCATCTTTGTCTAGTTTTGGAACCAAGGTAATACAGAATTCATTGAATGAATTCAGAAGAGCTCCTCTTCTTTTATTTTCTGGAAGAAATTGTGTAGAATTGATGTTAACTATTATTTACACATTGAGCAGAATTCTCCTGTGAAACCCTCTGGATTTGGAGATTTCCTTTTGGGGGGTTTTAAAATTATGAACTCAATTTCTTTACAAGTTATAGGTTTATTCAAATTATATATTTCCTGTTGGCAAGTTATGATAATTTGTACTTTTCTAGCAATTGGCACATTTTATCTAAATTTTTTTGTATAGAGTTGTTAATAGTATTCCCTTATCAGCGTCTATAGTGATGACTACTATTTCATTTCTGAGCTTTGTAAATATGTCTTCTCTCTCCTTGTTTTGTTTCTTCTTTGTCAATCTTACTAGTGGTGTATCTATTTTATTATCTTTTCAAAGAAACAGCTCTTTGATTTACTGATTTTTCACCATTGTTTTTCTTCTTTCAATTTCATTGATTTCTTTTGTTATCCTTCTAATTTCCTCCTTCTTAAACTTCAATGCCTCTCAAATTTCTGTTGTCATATTTTTTGCTCTCTACTGTCCTTTTCCCTTTTAATTTTTTTCACCTCTTTTGCTTTGCTTTCTTTTAGCTGACTGAATATTTTTTCTCAATCCTTTTCTCTTTACTAATTTGGAGAAGATATTTTGTATTTCTATCCTTTAATTAGCTACCCCAGAAATTTTTAACCTTCACTTTTTAACTTAGGAAAGACTTAATTTAGTCAATGCCTTTATTATCCTTCTGAATAATACAAGAATCTTGTAATACTTTATGTCTGGTGATATTTTATCTTCCAACAATAAATACTATTGTAATAATATATTTTAGTGCCATCTTTATTATAACCTGCATGATACTATTTCTATTATTTTATATTCCCAATGTTTGTTTCAGTTTACACATATATTTAAGACTTTCTTTGCTATTTATTTTTTCTTGCACCTAAAGCCTTCTATCTAGGAGTATTGTCATTCTGCTTGGGCTACATCTTTAGAAATTCCTCTAATTAGGGAATGTTGGTATCAGACTCTCTCAGTTTTAATCTATGACTATTCATTTATTTTATCCTCATCTTGAAAGATAATTTCACTGGAAATAAAATTTTTAGTTGAAATTTATTTTTCAGTATTTTGAATATATTCAATTTATGACTTCCATTCCTGTTGAGAAGTTATGTCAGTCTATTAATTATTTCTTTGAAAGAACTTGGTGCTTTTCCCTGGCTACTTTTAAGACTTCTTGTATGATAGAGCTATCATTAACATCTATGTGCCTAACAATATAATCTCAAAGTATACCAAACAACAAATGACAGAACTCCAGAAAGAAATCAATGAGCATTTTTAGCTGGAAGTTTTAATGTATACTTTTCAGGAAATGATAGATCAAGGCAGATAAAATATAAGCACAGCTTTTTGAAGCCCCCCCCCAAAAAAAAATACAATTAGTAAGTGTGAGCTACTATATATATTATATTATATATTATATAAATATGGAATTCTATCCCAGCAAATGGAGAATACTACTTGTTTTCAAGCATACGTGTAGCATTTACAGAAGTAAACTTTGTATTAAACCATTGAAAAACCTCAATAAATCAATATTATACAGACTATATTCTTAAAATATACTGCAGTACAATGAAAAATTAGCAACAAAGACTAGCTTAAAACCCCCTTAAGTTTCAAAAGTAAATAACAGAAAACTAACTTTTGGGAAAGGGGAATGTAGTCCTTTTCTCTCTTCCTGCTTGTAGTTTATCCTTTCCTTGCAAGATTTCTCATCCCTACATGGTCTAGCCATGGGGGAAAGAGCACAGTCTTAAATAGCAAGTGCTGTTATCATTGGCATGAGACTGTCTGAGTGACAGATAATAAAAATTAGGATAACAATCCTCTACAGTTTGCTTGGGTCAATGTTGGCTTATATTTATTGTCCCAGAATAAATTAATAGCTTCCATTTTCACTCTCAAAAATGTTCTAGTTTGGTCATCCTAAGTAAATCTGACTCGTTTTGTTGACCCTTTTGCTAGTTCTTTGGAGATTCCCACCACTGAGGACCATGTGTAATTCTATTTGGGATGGTTATTCACAACCACTTGCACAGCTTCTAGCTTCCACAACTGTCTATCTTAACGTTTTCTGGTGCTCAGTCCCTCTAGATAATTTTATTTTAAGGGACCCAAGGCAACCCTTCATTAGCCTGCTCTCACATGTGATTTACCTCTAGTCCCTAAGAAATACTCATGCATCTTTTTCCCTAACAAACTCTAGGACTACAGACTAATTCCAAGGCAGCTATCTCCATCCCATTGCTACAGGGTGTTTTAACACTCTTAGTGTGTGCTAGTGACACTGTGTTGCTAGTCCTCTGTGTTCCCCTAAGATAAAGAATATATTCAGAGGTCTCTGAGCGAGCCCATGGAAGCCCATCCTCACAAGACTGGAGGTGACGGAGTGGCACTTCCTAACTCTCCTGCTTTGGGGGAGGGGAGCACAGCAGCAGCTCATTACAGTGGCATCTTCCTGAAAACCCCCTTCACTATCCTGACCCCTTCATGTTCTCAACGTGAATGAAGGGTCCTTTGGCAAATGACGTAGAATTGTAAACCTGGTACTTGACTATTTCATTTCTATTATCAGAAATTATGGAGGCCTGTCTCGTACTCATTCTGAATCTATCCTATTGATACCTGACTCAAACTAATACACTGAGACCATCATTTTAGCAGCCTGTTACCTACAATATGTTTCTCATGAAAAAAAGAATATTTGTTTTAACAAAACAGGGTCATCCTATACCTACTTCTTTAGGCTCTGCTTTTTACAATTAATAACATTTCCCAAACAAATACCCAAATCAATACATATCTTTATCCAATATGTACTCTCATTCTTCTAAAAGAGTAACTTAATCAATTCAAAAGTAATACTAACATTTTTTCTCTTTAGCAAGGACCCTACTGAGACTCAATGAAGTCACACAGGAGAATTTCATGTAGGTCCATGTCTGTGGCACGTTTCACGCAGAGGATGCCTCAGAAACCAGCATTTCATTTCCATCACTGGGGCGATGGTAGTGGTGTGGTTGTTATTTTGCTTCGCCCAGAGGAGCCAGCTGCTTTGCTCTGATTCCGCCAGCTACTGGCTTCGTGCTATGCTGAAATATTCAGGGGTGGGACAGGGGAGAGGTTGAAGACGATTTGATATTTTTACTTCAGAATAAAACCACAGCTGTTCTATTAAGAAGGAAACTGAGACTTAATGAACAGAATCTTGACCTGCTAAACCACCTAACGGAATTTTTCGTTATTTTCTTGCTGACTTGTTCTCTCTTGCCACCGTCAACCACTGTGTGGACACTGTGTTTTAAAAGAATACCTATCAGGTTTCACATTCTAAAACTAAGTTAGAGAGGTGTGCTTTGGAAATTTCAAAATAAAGACTTAAAACTGATGCCAAATCAACCACAGACAAGACCGTATTTAGTTACATTAGATCACCTTGCCCACCCCACCCGATCATGCACGCATCCCAGATATCACTTACATTCTGTTTCCTCATTCTGTCTTATTTCCTAGCAACGATCTGCTCCAAAACCATGCCTAAAAGCCACCCTCCATGACAGAAAGCCTGCCTTTTAAAAACTTATTTTACTTCCTCATTTTACAGTACCAATTATGTATACCACTCAGAAATGTCTTGTGGAGTTTTCTTTCTCTTGGCTCACTAGGTCTAGAAATCAAAGTTTGTAATTTTTATTTATTTATTTTTTTTTGGTGTGTGTGTATGTGGTACGCGGGCCTCTCACTGTTGTGGCCTCTCGGGTTGCGGAGCACAGGCTCCGGACGCACAGGCTCAGCGGCCATGGCTCACGGGCTCAGCCGCTCCGCGGCATGTGGGATCTTCCCGGACCGGGGCACGAACCCGTGTCCCCTGCATCGGCAGGCAGACTCTCAACCGCTGCGCCACCAGGGAAGCCCAAAGTTTGTATATTCTTACCTTTATTGTTAACTTTCCATCTTCCCAATTCCCCTCATGAGACTTTTTGTCTCACGTTCTGTGTTCCATTCTGAAACCAGATTTGCCCTGCCTTCCAGGGCTCTCTGAAGGCCTTTCTATCAAGCTAGCTTTGCTTATATAACATACGTGTGTGAGCTGGTGAATTATGCAGTTATGAATCAACCCCGTGTTTTCACCAGTAGCTAATTTCATCTACTTCTAGTCATCCTTCTCATGTGCTGGCTGTCTGTAAGGGACCGAGACGAGCTGCGAAATGAAGGGCTTGGGGCCATATGGAACCAGATCCCGCTCTGTATTGTAACCGAATGTCAGGGCATCCTGGCCAGCTGAGAAGAGGCTCATCTGGCTTATTACTTCTGTAGATTATAGATTAGCCAGAAGTATTCTCCTGTCTGATAGGCCCATGAACTGCTGAGTTGAGCCCAAATTCCTCAATGAGGATTTTTGTTTGTTTGTTTCTGCTTTTTTTTTTTTTTTTTTTGGTGTATCAGAAAATAATTTAGTTTTATATTCACCTAAAGTATTTAGAAACTTAGAGCATGGAAAATACTGAATGCTAGTCAGTATGTGTGCTTTTAATATAGCCTTGTGTTGCTGCTGTGCTTTAATAATTTTGCAAATCACTGGCTTTGCCTCTTTTGAAAAAAGGAAAAAATGAAGTTGTGATTGGTGACCAGGTACTTTATACAAGATTCTAGTGCTTTTTTTTTTTTTTTTTTTTTTTGCGGTACGCGGGCCTCTCACCGTTGTGGCCTCTCCCGTTGCGGAGCACAGGCTCCGGATGCGCAGGCTCAGCGGCCATGGCTCACGGGCCCAGCCGCTCCGCGGCATGTGGGATCTTCCCAGACCGGGGCACGAACCCGTGTCCCCTGCATCGGCAGGCGGACTCTCAACCACTGCACCACCAGGGAAGCCCGATTCTAGTGCTTTTTAAAAGTGGGTTCCTTGTATTACTAGTTTCTCATGATACTCATTGGCATTATATTGAAAACTGGTTTCGTGGTCACATCCGTTTGGAAAACACTTTTTAGTATAAGTTAAAATAAGTTTTAAAAAATACTAATATTCATTGGATTGTGGTGGTTGGTGTATATGTGGGGATGCTGGGGGGAAATATGTAGCAGTTCTCAATCTCCTTGAACTTTTTTCTCCAAAAAGCCTTCTGGGGGATTAGCATTGCTGGGAACATACTTTGGGAAATACTAGCTTGTACTATGCTCAAAGGTACAAAATATGTGAGAATAAATATGCTTAAGTAAGTGAGAAGTACTACACCCTAATGATATTAGATTTAGAGCATTTGTGAATGTCCTTGGTGTTAACTTTTATTGTATATTGTTTTCCTAAGAATTCAGATTTCAAGATCTTTATCACCGTTTCCCTCTCTATGTTTGGGTGTGCATTGGAGGTGTTCCCTTGAAAACACAGAGCAGGTGAACAGTTTCATTTCCCAGAGACAGGCTCTGTGTTCCTCGCAGTGGAAGGCAAGCCACTCCCCACCTCTCAGGTCCTCTTAGGCAGGAGTGGGCATTAGTACCCCTACGATTTAGCCCTCAGGCCTGGAAATTCTGATTCAGTAGGGGTGGGCTGGGGCCCCGGGCACATGGATTTTACAAAGCTTTTACGTGTGCTTTGTGTGTGAACTCGTCTCTGTCGAGGTATTTGACAACTTATTAAGTTAAATTAATTGGGTACTCTTAACTCACTGAAAGGTGTTATTTACACTTTTTTTGGCAAATACATTTCTATGATAATGTAATGTAAGGGCATTTAGATACTTTTGGGGGGGTAGTTTTCCATGTCGTAATATTTCTTTTTCCCTCAATCTTTCGCTGCTGCCTTCCGGTATCAGTCTGCCTCTGTTTTATTTCCCTGAGTGAGTGAATGAGTGAGTGAGTGAGAGAGAGAGAGAGTGTGTGTGTGCGCGCGCGCACGCGCATATGCACACACCCCTGCCTGCCTTTGTCTCCGTGTGGCTTTGCCTCCTGCTGCCGCGTGCATGTGGAGTCTGCATCAGCTCAGCTGGGCTCCTCTCAGCTTCCTGCAGTTTACACAGGTGTCTGGCTCTGGGGGCAGCGTGGTCTGTTTCCTCCAGTCCTTGCAGGCCTCTCTGGCATGCATCGCCTCCTCCAGCCCATGCATTCTGTCTGTCTTTCTTCTGTCCCACAAGGACAGGAATGCCAAAGGCTGGGCCAGACAGAGGCTTTGGAATCCTGATAATGGGCGTGCCCATGGGGAGCAAGCTCCATGGCACTTTCCACAGCAGGGACAGGCCGAAGGGCTTGATTGTTTTAAAAAGGCTCCTTGTCACCCAACCCTATCTCCCCTTCTCCGTCTCTCCCCTTGCCCCCTTTCATATTTCCTCATTTCCAGACAACTTCCTCCTTCATTTTGTTGCATTTGGGCTTTTTTCTCCTTTCTTCTCCTTCTTCCTCTCCTTTTTAAAAAAGATCTGTCCCTGTCTTTCCTCTATGACTGAGAAGTTCAAACCATTCAACTGGAAATGCATTGCTGGGACAGACCTGAGGATAGGAAATTTACACTGGGATGATTTCTCTGTTATTCTCCAAAAAAGAGTCTAGAGGCAGCCAGATCTGTAGCATCTTTCCTATCTCAAATGCATCGCTTGTATACAAACAACGTAAATCACAGCAAGGCTCTTTTCAAGAATTTACTCCAGACAAAGAACAAACATGTGTGTGTGCTCTGGAGCATGGGCTGCACACTAGGAAACAATATCCAGGGAGGAGAAAACAACTCTAGAAATATGTCTAGACAAGGATGTTGCTGGAACTCCCAAAAGATATTTCTTTGGGGGGATTGCTATGTGAGTGAGATGATCTGACTCACAGAGAGTTGATTCTGGGTATTGAGCTGTGTTTGCTCTGCACATACATACTGTCGTGCAGACAGATTTAATAAAGCCGCTCTCCCTGACCTCTTTGTGTCCAAATTCTGCCTATTCCTCAAAGCTCAGTTTAAATAGCCCCTCTTCTTCAAAGCCTTTCCTGACCTCCACTCCACCGCTCAACTCTCCTTGCACCTTATATTTGCCTCTCTTGACAATTATCCCTGTCACCTCTATCTCATAGTAATAAATGTAGGCAACTTTATTTCTTCAACCATACCATATATAAGGCTCTTTGGAGGCAGATTCCATATCAGACTTATCTTTCCCTTTCGCCAAAGCATCTAGTGCAGTATGTTATGTGGAACAGGCACCCTACAGTCTCCTGTTGAATAAGCTTGCATGAATTGAATGGACAAGGCATGAGTGGCTTTGAAATCCTTGTGAAGTTCTTGGTTTAGAAACAGTTGAGAGTTCCAGATATGAGAAAAGATAAATATAAAGCGAGCAGATAAAGTGTCTTTGCATCAATCCTAACAGCTTCACAGAAGCCTGATATTCTTTAGGGAAGGAAGCTCTCTGGATAGAAATGCTAAATACCTAAGGAGAGACAGGAGGGAGATAGCTCTTAACTACAGCCCATCTAAAGGAGTGTTAAAGTGTCCCCCTACCAAAGTAAATTCTCTCTTTTCCCTCTTTTCTGCAGATTATTTCTCCCCCCCCCCCGACACGCCCACCCCCAGGATTCGGTCATATGTGACTTTAGTGCCTGCCGATTAACCTAAGCAACTGCATTTTAGATCTTTTTCCTGGTAAAATCTTCACATTTGGGGGGCATTTAGTTGTCAAATTTGAAGTTTTATGGAATTCCAATTCTTAGTTAATTAATATCTTCAAGATTGCAAAATCTTGCTACTTGCCAATTCTAAAATTTTGTGTTCCACTTTCCTCACTTGACTTTTTTTTTTTTTTTTTTTTTGCGGTACGCGGGCCTCTCGCTGTCGCGGCCTCTCCCGTTGCGGAGCACAGGCTCCGGACGCGCAGGCCTAGCGGCCATGGCTCACGGGCTTAGTTGCTCCGCGGCATGTGGGATCTTCCCGGACCAGGGCACGAACCCGTGTCTCCTGCATCGGCAGGCGGATTCTCAACCACTGCGCCACCAGGGAAGCCCTCACTTGACTTTTATTTGCTTAGGATTTCAGATGAAGCCTTCCTTTGTGTGTGCTCGCATCTGGAGGGCAGCTCAAGGAGGGCAGCTCAAGGAGGGCTTCCTAATTCTGTCAGGATACCGGCAAGCATTCTGTTAGGACAACAGGTCCTCAAAGACTCCCCCGCCTCATGGAATTCTAGCGGGTGCAGTGCACGCCTTAGAGTATCTTGAAAGGCATGTTCCTAGCAGTTGCAGATAATATTTTTATTCAAACACTTAACTTCTTTTACTGACTGAAAGAGTATTGAGGGAGGCTCCCAGATACTTGCCTGTGCTCCAAGGGCTCCACCTGCATAACTGTGCAGTTCCAGTGAATCATTTTGAGACTAAAATTCCCAACTTCAGCTGACATTTACAATGCGTGAATATCTAGAGGGAACCTTTAATGCCAAATGTTTGAAAGCTTTTTCACAAGTACTTATCTGAGAGCGGTTTATCTCGGTAGAGAGTCTTTGAAGAGCAAGGTATGAGGACAAACCACAGGCCGTTGAAAAGGGTAGAGTATGTCACACACTCAGTTTTACCATCAGAAACCCAGCCAGCTGGACAGGGGTCAGAGTCTACAGCTGAGAACAGTGATTCTCAGGGCTCACCCCAAACCTCCAGGACTAGGATATCTGGAAGTGGGCCCAGCGATATGTGTTTCAACAATCCCTCCCAGTGAGCCTGATGGATGCTCAAATTGGAGAACCACTGGTATAGAAGGTAGGAGTGTTTACCGTCTCAGATTTGGAAGGTCTGTGTGCAGAGCTGTGCAGGGACATTTTCATGAACTTTGAAATTCTGTCGTGTGGTCTCAGGCCACCTAGGTTTTTCCCTGAGGGTTACCATTTTCCTGGAGTGGGAAAAGTTAGGAGTTTACATTACAAGCACATGATAGTGGAAAACGCCTATGTACAGTCACGACAGAATGAGATAAAACACCATTATAAAAATGGTTCTGATCTTGAGGACCTGTTGAAATGGTCCTGGGGATCCCCAGGTTTTCTTGGACCACACTTTGGGAATTGCTGTTTTATAACAAGAGCAGTTCATATCCAGAGCATCCACCAATTGTTTAGACAGAATCATTTAGACAATTATTCCTGATGTAATTTCTACTCATTTCGTATATATTAGTCTTTTATTTTAGATTATAGACTTCTTCTGTGTGTATATGTCTCCTCTGTAGTGTCTGAGTTTAGGGCTGAACACTGTATGCTTGATAGGTACAGAAATGCAGAAATAGTAACTTAGTAGTTATGGTCGGATGGATATTAAGTATATCTCTCTCTCTTTTTAAAAAAGTTTACTTATTTATTTATTTTTGGCTGCGTTGGGTTTTCGTTGCTGTGCGTGGGCTTTCTCTAGTTGCGGTGATCAGGGGCTACTCTTCGTCCTGGTGCGTGGGCTTTTCATTGCGTTGGCTTCTCTTTATTGTGGAGCACAGGCTCTAGGCGTGTGGGCTTCAGTAGTTGTGGCACACGGGCTCAGTAGTTGTGGCTCACGGACTCTAGAGCGCAGGCTCAGTAGTTGTGGTGCATGGACTTAGTTGCTCCGTGGCATGTGGGATCTTCCCAGACCAGGGCTCAAACCCATGTCCCCTGCACTGGCAGGCAGATTCTTAACCACTGCCCCAACCAGGGAAGTCCAAGTATATCTCTTTGTAGTAAGGGGAAGAAGGAACATTGGGTCATTTTCTAGTACAGGTAGAATTAACCAGAATGTTTTTTTTTTTTTTTTTGCGGTATGCGGGCCTCTCACTGTTGTGGCCTCTCCCATTGCGGAGCACAGGCTCTGGACGCGCAGGCCTAGTGGCCATGGCTCATGGGCTTAGTTGCTCCGCGGCATGTGGGATCTTCCCGGACCAGGGCACGAACCCGTGTCTCCTGCATCGGCAGGCGGATTCTCAACCGCTGCGCCACCAGGGAAGCCCAGAATGTTTATTAATAGAAAATTTTAAAATAAAAATTTATTTATTGTTTAAAAAATAGAATTTTTGAAATAGAAGGTTTTATATTATATTTATTTCAATTTTTAAAACTTTTAATCATTGAATAGACTGAACTTTACCTGATTTTTTTTTTTTCCAACTTAGCACTCAACCCTTCTGTTCTTAATCCCAATACATGGGTTTGAAGCCCAGTTCCACCAGTTGGCTGTGTGAAGTTGGACAGGTTTTTACACTTTATACGTTTGATTTCCTTATCTGTAACATATGAAAAATAACAATACTTACCTCTCTCATGGGATTCTTGTGTTGTTGGAATGAGATAATGCTTTTAAGGTGCTTAACACAGTCTCTGCAAGTGGCAGATGCTCAATCAATATTTCTTGGACAAATAAGTGTTGAAAGAACTCTGAGTAAGTTTGTTCATTTTATGAATTCCTCTTTTTAAACATGATTAACATTGACTGCATTAGAAAATCATTTTTGGAAGATTGGTTCTGTGTCTTTTTTCTATTTAACCATCTATTATGACATTTGCTTCAGTTACTATTTATATATTTTTCTAAGTGTTTCACATCTGGGTCTTGGAATGTATATATGATGTGTTTTTCAGGTAAAAACATCAATTATCAGAGCAATGTGTGCAACTTACCCTGTGCTCCCTGCATTTATGTTCTATTCCAAGTCCCCAAACTAAGTAAACATATTGTGATATTATTACAGCTTCTTCTGAGTTATTGCTTTCTTATATTAATAATAATCTTTGGGGGATTGTGACCTAGACTTTTCACAAAGCACCCATTTTGGAGATGTTTTAGGTACTAAGTTTGCCTTAAAATTTTTCCAATCTATGTCTTCACTTTAAAAATGAAAATTAGCTAACAGATTGTCATGAGACCTTTCCTTCTTCTACAACTGTTCTCACTCTCTCCACACCTGATATTAGGCACATGTGCCTGAGAATGACCCTTGGTTTCTTCTATGACTCATTGTTAATCATTATAAGGAATAGCTCCATCAGTTCATAAATTTGAAGTAAACTCAACTTCCCACACAGTCTGTCAAATGATCATCAGCAAGCTGTTCAGGTTGATTCATAAGCTCTTAAACTCCCATTATTTGGAGGAGATTTGGGGTATATTGACAAACAAATTTGCACGTTCTAGGTTTGTTCAAACAAGGCCTTCTCTACCCTCCAGAACATATAAGTTGACCTTTTTGGAGGAATCTAGTTCACAAACTAAATATTTAAAATCTGAGCCCATTAAGTAAGTGCAGCTTATCTACATCTCATGTTGTAATGAGAGTATGAATTTTGAGGAATCTTGCTCAGTATAAGTCAGTATTGCCTCCTAAGAATCTATTGTAAACCAAGATCACTTAACTGGGGAATGCTATAAACATATACAAATCCACTAAACCAGGGCATGATATTAAATCAAAGAGAGTTTTGAATGATTTTTAAAATATGTAGCATCCTTGCTCTGTGAAGCAGAAATCATTTACTCAGGCATTCTTGGCATATTGACTTTTCCAGAAGAACTTTAGGATTATATTGTAAAATTAAAAGAAAAAGCAATTTGTGACTTTCTTGTAACTGCACATCTCAACATTTGTGCAGTCTTCTCTCACTGACCTCAAGAAGAGTTTTTCATGAAGGTTGTTTTGCCTATGTGAAGGGGACTTTTACATTGTTTTGGGGGTTTCTTTTGTAATATTTTAAATTTATCAATTTTATCCCTGGAATAAAACACAAATCATATTGACCACATTAAGGTGTGATCCAAGTTAATCTGACAAAAGTTTAATTTTCTTTCCCCTTAACAATTTTTTTAAACCCATGTCATACATGCCCATGGAGATAAAAGTATAGAAGTTCAAATGAATTACTTGAAATTATTTCAATCATTGTGTACCTTTTTTTTAAAAAAAAATAATTTTTATTGGAGTATAGTTGATTTACAATGCTGTGTTAGTTTCAGGTGTACAGCAAAGTGAATCAGTTATACATATACATATATCCACTCTATTTTAGATTCTTTTCCCATATAGGTCATTACAGAGTATTGAGTAGAGTTCCCTGTGCTATACAGTAGGTTCTTATTAAGTTATCTATTTTACATATAGTAGTGTGTGTATGTCAGTCCCAATCTACCAATTTATCCCTTTCCCCAGGCTTTCCCCCTTGGTAATTGAGGAATTGTTAGGTTGAGTGCAGAGAAGCCTTTAGTGTAGGGCTAATTAAGCCTTCTGAGGATTCTACCTGATGCCCAAGTATGACATGGTCTTTCCTCAGTAGATACTTTCATCTCTGTGTGAACCCCGGGAGTTGCCCTGCCTATTTCCTTCCAGTAGTTCTTTCCCCATCTTACACCTGGCAAAATAACTACTCAGCCTGTTCTTCTAAGGATTTCCTTTAAACCTAAATAATTATTATACCACTGTCCCTTGCTGTATCAAGATAGAACATTATCTGTTGGTCTAGAAAAAGTCTAGCTAAGCCACAGTTCCCTGCTTTCTGTCCTGCTCTGCAGAAGCCACTATTTTATTTTAATTTCTTCAGTGGTTACCTCCATTCTTCTAAATAATATATTTGTATCTCTGTTTCTTGACTTGTCAACTTTAGACATGATCTCTTGACTCCCCGCTCTAATAGATATGGATTTGGTTCTTTTTTACTTAACCCCATCTTCCCCTTCTCTCTGATAATAGCCATATCACAATTTTTAATTCCTTATTTTTAATTTTTATTTCAGTCTTTGTTTCTTGTTCCATCTATTATTGAAAATATCTCTTGACTCCCATGTTGTACAAAGGGGATGTTATCATCCTTACCCTGCCCTGCATATCCTTTCCACATTCCACCTTCCAACTTCTCTCTACTATACTTTGACATTATCATGGCAGATATTTACATTCTACTCTGTAAGCATGATTGTCTTCTATGCTTTATTGAAAACCAAAATTTCAGATAAGTTATTTGTATGTAAGTTTCACCAGAGAGCCAGTATTATGAGATGACTGAATTTTTTTCTTAGTGGTTTTCCAGTGTCATGACTGTATGCCTCTCAAGGGAGAATACTGCTAGCTAGCTAGCATCAAGTTTTTTGTTTGTTTGTTTGTTTTTTTCTGTAGACAATCTTATTTCTCTCTGGAAGTTTTCAGGATATTGCTTTTAACCTTGGTATTTTGAAAATGCATAATGAAATACTTCAGTGTAAATCTCTCTTGTTTTATCTTACTTAGAACTTGGTAAATCACCCTACCTTGACGATAAGTTACCCTTTAACTCTGAGAAGTTTAGTAACATTAATTCTTCTATAAATTCCTCTTCTTTGAGTTTCTTTGTCTCCCTTTCTGGGTTGATTTTCTGTGTATCTGGATTGAACGTTTATGCATCTTAGCTTCCTCCCACCCCCTCCTCCCATATTTTCTGCATTTGTATTTTTCAGTTCTGCTTTCGGGAGATTTATTCAACTTTATCTTTTAACTTTAAATTAAGTTATTTTATCTCAGCATTCACCTTGTTAAACTTTAAAAGGTCTCTATTTTCTCTGGTTGTTATTATTGGCGTATTTAAAAATTTTAGGAATAAAATATTATTTTGACTCTAAGGATCTAATTAAAATGAGAGTTCCCTATTTATCTAGATTTTTCCATTTCTCCAAAGTTCATTTCTATTTCTTCCTCTTGGCCTTTCTCTTTGATGATGCAGATTTTCCTCAAATTTCTAGTGAGTCTTGGTTGTCCATGTACACCAATGAATGAGCTTAGAAAGGATGTCTGGGAGTTCTGTGGCTATGGATGGGGCTTATCAACCAGCAGGCTCTACCTTGGTGTAGAGAGGGTCAATAGTCATTATGCTGGAGGACCAAAATGTTGGACCGAGGATTTTATTCCAATTTTTGATAGCTCTTTTTTATTATTTTTCGGTTTGTATTATACCTTTAAAGATTATACTTAAATTTATGCTTCTTGGCTCCTAAGTTGGAATAGGCACAATAATAGTCCCTGCTCTTCTTTCTTTTCATTTCCCATACTTTATCAGTTATATCTTTAATTTTACATTAAAATTAAATTCGAAATTTGGTCTGTAACTACACTTAACTTTGGAGTAATTTCCTTATCAGTTTATTCTGTAACTTGAACCTAAGATTTATGTGTTTATATATAATATTATAACCATGTAAATATTGTTCACCATGGAGCCAAGGAGTGTACTAGTATTTTATTTCCCTCTCTATGTGACCAAAGTTATATCCATCTCACCAAATTACAAATATCCAAGTCCAAATTTTGAACTGTTTTTGCATTCTAGTGAATGTTCACAACTAGTTCACATTTTAGTTTGCTTCATAATTGAACCAGGGCTTTTTTTTACAACTTCATTTCCCCTTTAATAATATCTTGTGTTTTGTTAATGTCTTTCTATGGCATGAATATCGATCTGCACTGTCATTTTTAAAACTCGTGTTGTTTTCCATTCCAGGATGCTAGTACTATTTATTAATATTTCATTATTTTTTTTTCTCTTCTGGTTGGACTACTACTTGATTAACCAATCCCCGCGTTTTAGAACATTTATTGAGCACTAATGATATTCTAAGTGTACACTAGCACTTTACATATGTTATTTCATTTATTTACTTGCTTACAATTTCTTAGTATTACTGACGGTGCTTATTCCTTTTTTTAAAATAGGAGTATAGTTGCTTTACACTGCTGTGTCAGTTTCTGCTGTACAGCAAAGTGAATCAGCCATACGTATACATTTATCCCCACTTTGAATTTCCTTCCCATTTAGGTCACCACAGAGCACCAAGTAGAGTTCCTTGTGCTATACAGTAGGTTCTCATTAGTTATCTGGTTTATACATAGTAGTGTATACATGTCAACCCCAATCTCCCAATTCATCCACCCCCTCTTTCCCCCTTGGTATCCATATGTTTGTTCTCTATGTCTGTGGAACCAGGGCTTCTTATACAGTTGAGTTTTTCCTTAAATTTCTATGTGCCATTTTTTTTTCTTTTGGGAGAAGAAACATGTTTTCTTCACTATGCACTAATTTTATTCAGCTCCTTTGTTATTCTGTCTTTTGCTTCGAATCCATTTCTCCTTTCTTCTTGACAATAAATTTTGGGGGGCTGTAAAAGATTCATTTTGTATTTTAAAAATGGATTTGCTATAAAATCTATTTCATTGGCAGAATGTCTTGTAAGAAAATCTTAAAATGTGTTTTTTAATTTGCAAGAGAGTCTACAGTTTTTATACTAGTTAGATTAATTATAACATGTTGTTGATTCATGTTTCATGAGGACATAGTTGGTGGATTAATTATCATAAGACTGGTGAGCAAATTCAATTTTTAAGGACGAAACTTTCCAATAAGTGCAGTTTCCAATAACAATACACAGCCCAAGGTCACAGTTTACAGTGCATGGGAGATGATTATTTGAAAATTATTGGAAACTCTTTTTCCCTCTTGGTAAACTAGATAAAAACTGAATTCCTTGATGACAAGATACAAATAAGTATAAATTAAATTATGCAGAAAATTCATCCACTTGGCTACAGCTCTTTGTTCCTCTATGTAAAATTTTCAAGCTTCTTCTTCATCTGTAAAACAAAGGGTTGTGTCAACAATCTTTTTTGCTTTCATGGTTCTAGTTTAAATACCATTTTGCCTCATGACATAGGGTTTCACTGGTAATTTTAAACAGGACTGAATCAAAATATTTGGGGTTTATAATTTCCTGTTTATTTGGAGCCAACTGTTCTAATTTAAAATAATTGCTTTCAAGGTCTGTTGTCCAACAGTCATTCTGGATTTCTCTTTATTGGTTTCCTTGGATTTCAAGCTGTCTTCTTATGTTAACTCTCAGTTTTCTGGACAGTGTTCTTATATAACTCCTTGGGATCTTCCTTCTTTTTCATGTATCTGAAAATATCTATATTTTGCCCTTATTTTTAATTTATGGTTTGACTTGGTGTAGAATTTTAGGTTAAAAAGAAGGATATTAGCATTTTTATTTGTTTATGCATTATTAATAATTTTGATTTTATTTCATTGTGGTCAAACAATGTAAAATGTAATTTATCCTTTTAGGAATTAAGGTTTTCTTTCTGACATGCTACCAGGTCAGAGTTTTGTAAACATTATCTGGACACTTGAAAAGGAAGTGAATTTTAATAGAGTATTAAGTTTGGTAAATATTTCCTAAAGAAAACTTTTAAATTGTATAATTCGGATTGTTTACATTCTTATTTATTTTTGCCTAGTTTATCCATCAAGAAGTCTGTTAATTAGGCAGATTTATGGATTACCCTTATGTTTTTCTTATGTATTATTTGGCATATTAATACTAATGACGTATTTATTGAAAAATGTACCCTTTATTAATACAGAATGACCTAATTTGCTGTCTTAAAAGTGTTTTGATTTGAATTTTATTTCATCTGATGTAAATATTGTGATCTGTTACATTTTAGTTTGCAGTAGATGTGTATATCTTCATCCAATTACTTTAAATATTTCTCAAACAGTTATGTATATTTCTCTTTAGACTTTATAAACTGTAATGTTGCAATTTTGTCCCATTCTGGGTGTTATTTTTATAATAGTTATAAACTATTGTAACCATGGTTATAATAGTTTAACCATTATTGCCATAACTATATTTATTCTTTCTTCTGTTACTTTATTTTATACTTCTTTTTGCTGTTCCCTTATTTTTCCTTTGTTACCAATATTTTTCCATACCGACTTCATTTTTTTAATAATTTAAAGTTTTATGTCCTATTGTAATTCATTTAGAATTTAACAATCAAGAATCAAATAACACACATGATTGTTTATATAAAAATACTGAGGAGAATAAGTAATTTTAATTGATTTAAATATCTTTTATCCCATCTTTTAGTTTTATTGAATTTATGGTTGAAACCATTTGATCTTGTTAATTATTGTTAACCTGTGGCTTTTAGTATGACATATATAATTTAAATTAGCTTTATATGTAAATGCTTTCTGTGTCATCAGAAGTTAATAACTATTCTGATTCCTTAGTCTTTTTCATTTTTTGGTATAAATTTAAAGGAGAAAATATACAATGTGAATGGCATAATTGTAAATTGGTATATATCTCAGAAGCTTTTTATGTTGCCAAATGCAAAATCTTGGTCAGAACCCTTTTTTTCAAATGTTGCCACGCCACGGCCTTCTAGCATGTAATGTCATGGAAAAAGCCTAATTTTTTATAGATAAATATTTTCTGTTTTAATGATGTTAGAATTGTTTAAAAATTTATAATTTCACCAAAGTCTAGGTTTATTTTCTTTTCTTTAAATGTATCTGACTCATGGTGAGGCATTTTAATTTGTATAATTAGACCTTTCTCATTTCGGTAAAATTTTCTTCTTTTATATTTTCAATGATTCAGTCAGTTCCGTTTGTCTTGTTATGCACAGTTAGATCTCATTTGTCACTTTTCCTATCCATAATCTTCACTCTCGTTGATATGATTTTCTTGTCCTTTTCTTTCCATTTGTAGAGAGAGTGTCATAATCCTGCTTTCTATATCACTGATTTTACTTTTTAAGGCTTAATTCTGATTTTTACTTCTTCCATGTTCATTTTAAAGCTAATACTAAATTTATTTTTGTTTACTTAAAATCTTCTATTTCTCATGTAGATTTAAAAATATTTTTCCATGCCTCCTAACCCCCTTCTTTTTCATTTCAGTCATTTGTCTTCTCGTTTTATCTCTTGTTTTCACAGATTTTATATATTCCTGGATTTCCTTGAGAATACAAAGCAGATGCTACTTTATTTATTTTTTATTGTTTAATTTTTAAATTCTGTTAACCACTCTATATATTTATTTATTTATTTTTGGCTGTGTTGGGTCTTCGTTTCTGTGCAAGGGCTTTCTCTAGTTGCGGCGAGCGGGGGCTACTCTTCATCGTGGTGCGCGGGCCTTTCACTGTCTTGGCCTCTCGTTGCGGAGCACAAGCTCCAGATGCACAGGCTCAGTAGTTGTGGCTCACGGACCTAGTTGCTCCGCAGCATGTGGGATCTTCCCAGACCAGGGCTCGAACCCGTGTCCCCTGCACCGGCAGGCAGATTCTCAACCACTGCACCACCAGGGAAGCCTGATGCTACTTTAAATTGACTTGATTTATTTGTAGTTATTTAAAACTCTTAGCTCTTCATGACATCTTATTTTATATATTTTAAAAAATTGTTTTGAGGTTAACAATTCTAGGATAAGATGTCATCCAAATTTGGAATTTCCCTCCAAAGAGTATTGGTGAGGTCTTTCTGGATTCTCTCAGTAATATTGGGCTGCTTTTTGGATTCTTCTCTCATATCTTAAGCTGAGGTTCTGGTTGTCATACCAACAGTTCAGTGATTCAGTAGACTTCAGGGAGTGAGAAGAGAGAATTATAGATTGACCTAGGGTGTGTGGTTTTTTTCTCTTAATATCTAAATTTGCCTGTCCTCTGCTGCAATTATAGATGGTGTTTTATGTGCCTTCTTTTGCATACTCATGCCTCCTGGACTGCAGAGAGTTTGAGCCTAGGAGGAACTCTGCCTCTAAGTTTGTGTTCTGGAAAGGCTGCCCTTGCCCTTGCCCTTGGACCTCCTCATGGTGCTGCTTTGGAAAGGCTCTTCATTAGTAGGGATAAAGTGAGTTCCAACTGGAGACTTTTTTTTTTTTTTTTTAACATCTTTATTGGAGTATAACTGCTTTACAATGGTGTGTTAGTTTCTGCTTTATAACAAAGTGAATCAGCTATACGTACACATATATCCGCATATCTCCTCTCTGTTGCATCTCCCTCTCACCCTCCCTATCCCACCCCTCTAGGTGGACACAAAGCACCGAGCTGATCTCGCTGTGCTATGTGGCTGCTTCCCACTAGCTATCTGTTTTACATTTGGTAGTGTATATATGTCCATGTCGCTCTCTCACTTTGTCCCAGCTTACCCTTCCCCCTCCCCGTGTCCTCAAGTCCATTCTCTAAGTCTGTGTCTTTATTCCTGTCCTGCCCCTAGGTTCTTCAGATCCATTTGTTTTTTTAGATTCCATAAATATGTGTTAGCATATGGTATTTGTTTTTCTCTTTCTGACTTACTTCACTCTGTATGATAGTCTCTAGGTCCATCCACCTCACTACACATAACTCAGTTTCGTTCCTTTTTATGGCTGAGTGATATTCCATTGTATATATGTGTCACATCTTCTTTATCTATTCATCTGTTGATGGACACTTAGGTTGCTTCCATGTCCTGGCTATTGTAAATAGAGCTGCAATGAACATTTTGGTACATGACTCTTTTTGAATTATGGTTTTCTCAGGGTATATGCCCAGTAGTGGGATTGCTGGGTCATATGGTAGTTCTATTTTTAGTTTTTTAAGGAAACTCCATACTGTTCTCCATAGTGGCTGTATCAATTTACATTCCCACCAACAGTGCAAGAGTGTTCCCTTTTCCAACTGGAGACTTCTTAATCTGCCCTATAACTAAGTTACCATGTTATTTATCGTCCAAATCATGATACTTATGAAAATGAAAGAGGACTCAATTGCAACTAATCTGAGACAATGTGTGCAAACCCAGACTGTCTCAGCCAACTGAGCATGGGGTTACCCTACCTATGACCTACCACTATCTTCAGCAACTACTTATACAAATTAGAGAACATTAGTGGAGCTCTATGAAGTTACTCTCCATAACTAATAATATCAACCTAAAAACCAATTTCTAATAACAATAATAATAGTGGTAATAATAGATATCCATTTATTTAGTGCTTACTATTATGAAAAGCTATTCCAGGGTTCCACAGGAGAATGCATATACACTTATAGATTTTGAACTCTTTTCCTTCTCAAAATCTCCACCACTGGTCCCCAATTTTGGAGGTTCATTGATAATCTTGAAGGAGAGAGAAGACAAAAGTCACTGATTCTATTTTTCCACCTCTTTTCCCCTCCCTTCATCACCTTCACTCTGCACAGATGTCCTTTGGTAGTTTCACATTTGTATCTTTTGTTCTCAAATATATGGTAAACTCCTTGAGAGGAGGAATCCTGTCTCCTAAGTCTTTGCCATTTCCCTTAGCTTCCAATTTGGTGCTTCCCCTCTGCTCCCAGCCCCATCCTGTTTTTCCTGAATGGTATCTATAATTCTGTGGGTGGGTATAGATTTTCTCAGAGCATTTTTAACCTTTCCTTGTCTTGGTTGTCATTACAACTTAGCTTCTCATCCAATATTGCTATTATTCTTGGATTTTATTCAAATTTTAATTCCACATTTCATCTCAAATAATAGATTAAGCAGTTGGCATTGGTTACATATTTTTTCCTTTCTTTAACCAGAGTGAAATTCTAAGTATTTTAAGACAAGCTCTAAATCTGAACAGAGCATTTGTGATGATGTAATTTTATATAAATAGGAATCAATCTTGAATAGCTGAATTAAAAGCTGAGAAGAGCCATTTAATCATTATTAGGTCATCTAGACAGTTTTAGCAATACATTAACTTGGTGGATGCCTATATCTTTCTTCCTTGCCTCTGTCTTTTAATTGTGCCATTATTATTTGATTGATGATTAAATTACATTTGATCGACTAAAGTTTCTACTTGAACAACAAGCTTAAAATTTTTAGCTCTAATGTGAGGAAAGATCTGGCATATGTTATTTGCAACACCTTAAAGATGGAAAGTGGGAAGCAGAATTTTAAAAGGTTTATCCTAGTTAAACATAAGCCTTACCGTTGTAATTGATTTTTACCTGGAAACTGGAGAAAAATTCAGTACTTCCAGTTCAGCACATCATTTATTCAGACTTTGCCCGTTAAGTTTTACCTCCATTTTGTGCCAGGTGAACTGGTCAAAATTGGTATGATTATGTGTTATTTCATGTTTTTACTAGAAGAGAGGAGAATAGCAAAAAGAAGATAGTCACTTTTGTATAGATTATAAGTTACTCAAAGGCAATACAGGAATCTTAAATTTTGTATCATTTCATCCATTTACTTGGTACCTAGCACAATTCCTTGGACATGGCCCCTATTTACTATGAATTTGCTAACTTGAACTGAATTTTAATTACCCAGTTTAGCAGCCTTGGGATGTACTATTTGCAAGAATGTTGAGGAAGCTTCTCATCCCAAGAGTTTTCTTATTTCAGGTTCAGCTCATGCGTACGTAGGTTTTTCTTTTTCACAAAATCATCACATTTAATTTTAGGACTTCCTCTGATGAAAACAAAAGATTAAATTAGCTGGTTACTCTCAAGTGCATGTCTTTCATTTTAGCTATCTAAGTTTCTGAATCTAGTGTTCTGAAAAGATACGGTGATAATAGAATATTATCTGCAGGGTTTTTTTCAGCCAACACTTCTGTCACAAATTTCTCACCTAAAACTATTATCCTGCTTGGACCTTTGTTTTCTCCTTGTGTAAAATGGCTTCAGTAAATTACCAATGAAGGAAGTGGAAAGATATTATCTGCAAAGCCTAATGATACATCGTTTGATAAGTTTCATACCATGAATGTCTTAAGGTTGCATTTCCATACTAAGGCAACAACAACTTCAATTTTCTTCTTTCTAACATCCAGGACGTAGTAGTTGCCATGAAAAAAGTAAAGTGTGTGAAGTTTCTAAAGTAATATTTAACACTTCCAGACACACACACAAAGCTACAGATGAGAAGTTTGAGCAAAGCATCAATAGTCTAAATCTTGGATTAGATTAGGTTTCCTGACTCCTAGGGAGTGAGTTTTCTCTGAACCTTCTACAGGTTGCACAGTCACTCAGATATATTCATGTTAAGATGTCCCTCCTCACAATAGAGTGGCAAAATACTAGTTTGCAGATGTACTGCTGTTCTTGGGCAATTTTCACTGTGTCTTAAAAACCCCTGTACAAATCAGGATTAAGTATTATTACAGCTATGTAAAGGTAAAAATATTATTTCCGCATTACATATTCCCCTGAATTGATATCAATATTTTACTCTGCGAAGTGTCCAAATAACACCGTTAATAATCCATTATAAAGGAAGGAGTACAGGACTTAGAATCAGAAGCTTGACTTTAACAGTGGGATCTGTTGAATGGATAAAGATGTGGCACATATATACAATGGAATATTACTCAGCCATAAAAAGAAACGAAATTGAGTTATTTGTAGCACGGTGGTTGGACCTAGAGACTGTCATACAGAGTGAAGTAAGTCAGAAAGAGAAAAACAAACACAGATGTAGAGAATGGACTTAAGGACACGGGAAGGGGGAAGGGTAAGCTGGGACAAAGTGAGAGAGTGACATGGACATATATACACTACCAAATGTAAAATAGATAGCTAGTGGGAAGCAGCCGCATAGCACAGGGAGATCAGCTCCGTGCTTTGTGACCACCTAGAGGAGTGGGATAGGGAGGGTGGGAGGGAGACACAAGAGGGAGGAGATATGTATATGTATAGCTGATTCACTTTGTTATGAAGCAGAAATTAACACACCATTGTAAAGCAATTATACTCCAATAAAGATGTTTTTTAAAAAAAAGTGGGATCTGTGGGATTTTAGGCAAGTTTTGATATCCATCAATCTCTTTTCCTATCTATCAAAAGGAATAATAATGTCTAGCCCACAAGATTGCTGTAAGGAAAAAAATAAAATAATGTATGATAAAAAAAAAAACCCATTGCATACAGTAGGGTGTTCTGCAGAAATGGGCATTTATTATCATGTTTTATCATATACTTTCTTAGGTTTGAAGCCTCCACTTTTTCCTCCTCTCTATTGTTAGACTATACTTATTACTATTATGACTCACCAACAAATTCAAGAAATGGTTATTTATTTGAGCGGTTATAAGTTCTTCAGGATTTGAAATATTCTCATCCCTGAGGTACAGATAGTGACAATTGTATTAAAAAATGTGCCCGTAATTCTATACTAGTCCTAAAGAGACTCTTTTGGGGAGAGATCTATGCTCCTTTGCTTTTCTCAGGGTATTTTGCACGATTGTATAAATGACCCAAGGGCAAAATTCTCCTTAAAGTCCATCAGACTTTATAGGATTCAAGGTGTATAACTCAAGCCCTTGGCCTTGTGCCCACTTACTTGGTTTCCTTGCAATTGCATGAGACTGGTGTTTTTAATAAAAGATACAAGAATCTTTATACATTTGCTTTACAGAGCTGACTCCGTAGGGAAAAGCCAACTTCACTTGTCCTGACAACTGAAGTTGGAAAGAGTTGGTTCTACACTGCGTTTCTACATGGTACTGACTAGGTGGGAATCAGGATCCAACTCTTCCTCCTTTGTTTTCTTAATTAGCTTAGGCTCTTCCCATTTTCAGCCTTCCCAATGTTCGATAGTTTTTACCTATTTAAAACTGATAACTGTGTTTTAAACAAACACTCCCTGTCCACTGTGAAGACTATTTCCATGCTTAGTGAGGTGAGACTGGCTTTGTTTGGCATGACTACTAGAAATGTAAGATAACTAATTAATTTTAACTCATAGTCTTTCACTCAGAAATGGTCCTTTCCCACACAGGCACATAGTAGGCACTCAATAAATGTCCATTAAATGCATACACAGATAAGTAAGTTATGACTGGATCTGATTTCCGAGTTTTGGGGAGAGTGGCTGCTCTTTCGCATATTTTCCCTTTAGCAGAAGCATCTCCCCAGCTAATCAGTCTCTAGGTTTTCTTTGCTTGTTTCTATCTGCAGGAAATACCGTGTCCTGCTCACATACTCCTTGCCTCAGTGCCCTGTCATATGCAGTTCACCCAGCAGAAGGGATCACAGTCCAGCCTCCTGACGCAATGTCCAAGGGAGTACTGTTTGCGTGTGTTCTGAAGATGGGAATGATTACCATAAAAGATGTAAGAAAGATTATGTCAGGAATTCTCTCCAGATCTGCACATTTAGCAAGCCATCCTGTTTTGCATTACAGAATCACATTATGTTCTGCAGCTCCTCTGTGGCTGTTTGGTGTTGGTCATGGATTTGTGAGAGATTAGGGTCAAAGTCAGCAATGTTTACAAACACAGGAGGAATGTCAGCAAGAGATGGCCAAATCCAAATATGATCTTTATGATCCTCTAAGTGACTAGTCATTTGACCTATAAACAGAAAGCCTGGTTTCTGGCTGTGCAAGGTGTTCCCTGCATTCAGAGCTTTAAATAGTGTAACCAAATCAAATCATTCATCTGCACTTCAAGTGCTGGCAAGCTGGCCCCTTCCTGATGCCAGGGTTTCTGCGTAATACCTGGTATACTTTTCTGTGGACTAATGCTTAAATGGAACCACAGGAGCCTGAACACATCTCTGAGTTCATGATGAATTAAGTGCCTGGGAATAACTGGAAGCCATTTAAACTGGGCTAGTGGGGTTTTCACACAGCTTCAGCTTGAGAGCCAGTGATCAGTTAAAGTAGACAATAGGGTTCAGAAGGAGATAGTAGATCCTGACCATCAGTTCCTTTCTGATGGTCATACTTGGGTAGATTTCATGGTTGAGTTTCTGTTACTGTCTTTAGACAAGGTGACGTGAGACAGAGCAAGTTGTTTTCTTGCTCAGAGCAAGGAATGAAGTTAAGTATCCTTCGTTTTACAATAGGCCGAAGAGTCGTTTAGGGATGAGTTTGTGGCTCTGTGGGATTATGGGCATGCTATCAAGTCTGCCCTCAAAGAAGCAGGATGCTCCTCACAGCAGTTTCATTGAGACCACTTCTACAGTTTCTGAACTGAGTTCTATTTTGGAATCTGAAAGGGGAGCCCGAGGAGGGATCTCGATTACATTGCAGGCTTCCTGCCTCTCTTCCCAAAATGAATAAAGCGCAATAGTTTTTGGTATTAAAGAACTGAATTTAGAGTAATATAACTGTAATTTAACCTCTATAGCACTACTAAAAAGTTAAACTAAGATTCCCATTGGGCAGAAGACTGACATAGATATGACCCTGGACAAAAATCTTCTGGAGCAATTCACATCCACATCCTTAAAGGGGTCCTGAGACCTGTGTCCAAGCTGAGGTCTAAGTTTTATGTCTTGGAACTTGGGAGTGAGTGTCCCACAGCTAGATGTGTATGGTTGAATCAACTGGTTCCACCTCGAGATGCTGCTCTAAATGTTCTGTTGTTCTATAATAGCCATTTACATCCACTTCCGACTGTTTCTGACAAGTGCCACTAATAGGGGAGCAGATGGAGAGAAGTAAAGAGCCTGCAAGGGAAGAACATAGCAGCTGTATCCTGGCTAAGGATGGACTCAGTCTGAAGACTGTAGCAATTACAGTCTTCTCCATGTGGATTTCTGTATCACTTTGATTTAAGCCAAAAGAAAAAAATCAAAGAACGGAATAAAATTATTGCATGCAAAAGTTTCCAAGTTGGGGAAGGAAGAGACCAGATCAACATGTGCTTCAAAAGTAATTTTTAGACAGACAGAGGTGTGATAAGATCCAAGTCAAAGAAATCATCTAGAGCGCACCAGTGACTTAGGAAATAGTTTTATTTTATGTGGTCTTTGGGAGAGAACCCATAGAGGAATGATTAGTGAAACCTTGGGAAGGCAGAGAAGGGTTAGTGCAGATTTGAGGGTTCGCATCTCTCTGCCTCTTCTCTCTTGAAGGGTTGCACAACTCCCTATGGCTTCTCTCTCATAGAGGCGTTTCAGTCTCTCTGGGTGCAGACCACTGGGGCTCCTTAGGCCCTCCCCCTTTTCAGCAGTAGGTGGGATTGCGGATGCTCACATGGGAGTATGGGGTTCTTTTATTCTTAACTCAAAAGCCCTGAAGAGGCAATACTTAAGTATACAGATTGATGGAAATCCTAACAAAGTTTCCTCTGAAGACTTCTTGGTGTTGACTACAGAGATTGGAAGCTTCCTGTAATGGCGGACATGGTGATGGGTCTTGCTGGAGAATAATACATCTGTAACAGCACTTCTTGGAGACAAGCACAGACGGGAAATGGGAGATGGATAAAGTGGTGTTAAAGCCGCAGCTGAGTCATAACATTTAGGTTGACATTTTAGTGACATTTTAGTGGGTTTGGGGGCTGGAAAAATGTTTGGTATTTGTAAACAACGTTTTTAAATTCTAACCTTTTTCAAGTCACTTTTATTGTGCTATATATTGGGTCCTGAAAGCATCTATATTATATTTCACTAACTCAAGTACCTGAAATAACTGTGGTGGGTGAAGCTTGCACGCTGAAATCCCCAAGAAGCTATCTTTGAGAACTTTTCTCCTCCTAGTTATTACAACTAATTTTCCCATCAAATCCTAGAGGACTGCTTTGAACCACTCCAACATTCTGAAGGCAGAAATGTATTTTAACTCATTCACGCTGGTGCTAATCTCTTCAGTGATTTATAAGGTCTTTAAAGCTTTAATTCTCTGTCAGGAGTCTTCCTTGGTAGTAAGTTGACAGTTTAAATTAGTGTTTAGACATGGCTTTCATAATGTCAGTTTTGTTTTGTCTCAGCAGTGTCTTGGAATTCCTTCCATTGTACCTCAAGTGACTCATGGCAATAAATGACTCTCCTTCTCTTTTGTTCTTAATCAAAGAAGAATGGAACGAACCACATAATGTTTGTAAAAGAGCAACTTTAATTAGTTCTCAGCTGTAGCCAGAGATGCTTGTCTTGTCTCTTTAGCATATAAATGTAGGACATGATGCATTCAGGTGAACAAATCCTGGTTTCCTAAAAAACCCGCTTTTGCTCCCTTCCAAACAATGAAGGGCAATTGCAACAGCAACGTTTTAAAACCTTCTCCTCAAACTGGCAAGGGAGAGACTGGCAAGTCATTTCCGAGAGTTGTATTTGGGATGGCATTTTGGAATTGAATGAATAAACCACCGAATGAAAGGAGGTCTCCTGAAAGGGATTTCCCTGCTCAACCTTAGGCCTTTCTGTCCTTTGGGAAAGTGTGCCAAGATACATCCAAGACTAGGGATGCTTTTCTTGCCAAGCTGCCAAGCTACGTCCTCCTGAGCTTTGACTATAAGGGTAAACCCCAGATCCTTGGGGGTCCAAGTTTGTTTACTCTCAATAGCATTTGGCTTCCTAAGGAAAATGGTGAAAGAAAGTATAAAATTCCATTAAAAAAAAAAAAAAAACCCTCAAGTATTCTTGGACATCAAACAACTCTTACAACACAGCCCTTTGATGGGTTCAGTGTAAATGAATCAGAAACATATGGATAGTGTTTATGCTCAAATACACATGCATTTTAAAATTCTGAGCAAAATTAGTTTAGTGAGCTATGTTTGGGTCATTTCCAGCATCCAAGAATTTGGAAAATCACTTCTCCTGAGTGGAGATGTGGAAGGAATGGTTGAGCACCCCTTGAATGCAGAATGGGCATGTTCAGCAGCCCCTACCGTGTTGTGTATCATAAACACGGTAGCAGAGGGCACGGATCTTGGGACGGCTCCAGGCCAGGAAGGACTGGGGCTACTGATGTGGCGAAAGTTTCTGTATCTTATTACCAGCTGTCAGTACCTGTGCACGAAAGTTCCACACTTGGCAAACATGGCCCACCAACTTCCCTGGATTAGAACAGTCACTGGACACTTTTGTAAATCGCACTTTGTGCTTAAGCCATTGGAACCCATGAGCTATGTGGCCCCTCTTTGGGTACAACCAGTGCTTTCCCTTCACTTTGAGGAAAGTGGAAACTGCCAGTTGTGTTATAGATGTGGGAAATGGTCACATATGTGGTTTCTGGTTATACCAAAGGAATGTATATGAACTGTAAAAAAAAAAAAAAAAAAAAATCCCCACTTGGATATAATATGGTCCTAAAGGCCTCAACATTTCTCATTTATAACAGGACCAAAAAAGTATATTTGATTTATCTCGTTTTAACCCAAATGTGTGTCATTGTTGACTGAGGAAGGAGAAGGAACAAGGGATAGAGGCTACAGTATCTGGATAAATCAGATTTCTTTATTTTGGGGACCTGTCTCATGGGCCAGGTCTGGATCATGGATTACTACTTCAGCAGTCCTTGTAGTGATAAGCTGATGGCTGTGAGAGTTAAGGAAACCTCCTCAGTGTCTCTCTTTTTTTTTTTTTTTTGGTGGTTGGGGGGGAATAGTGTTTTTAATCAAGAAATCTTACTTTCATTTTTTAATTTTTTAAACATTTTTATTAGAGTATAATTGCTTTACAATGGGATGTTAGTTTCTGCTGTATAACAAAGTGAATCAGCTGTACGTACACATATATCCCCATATCTCTTGCCTCTTGCGTCTCCCTCCCACCCTCCCTATCCCACCCCTCTAGGTGGTCACAAAGCACCGAGCTGATCTCCCTGTGCTATGCATCTGCTTCCCACTAGCTATCTATTTTACATTTGGTAATATATATATGTCCATGCCAATCTCTCAGTTCGTCCAGGCTTACCCTTTCCCCTCCTCGTGTCCTCACATCCATTATCCATGTCTGAGTCTTTATTCCTGTCCTGCCCCTAGGTTGTTCATAACCTTTTTTTTTTTCTTTTTTTAGATTCCATATATATGTGTTAGCATATGGTGTTTGTTTTTCTCTTTCTGACTTACTTCACTCTGTATGACAGACTCTAGGTCCATCCACATCACTACAAATAATTTCGTTTCTTTTTTTGGCTAACTAATATTCCATTATACATATGAGCCACATAATCTTTAACCATTCATCTGTCAATGGACACTTGGGTTGTTTCCATGTCCTGGCTATCGTAAACAGAGCTGCAATGAACATTGTGGTACATGACTCTTTTTGAATTATGGTTTTCTCAGGGTATATGCCCAGTAGTGGGATTGCTGGGTCGTATGGTAGTTCTATTTTTAGTTTCTTAAGGAACCTCCATACTGTTCTCCATAATGGCTGTATCAATTTACATTCCCACCAACAGTGCAAGAGGGTTCCCTTTTCTTCACACCCTCTCCAGCATTTATTGTTTGCAGATTTTTGATGATGGCCATTCTGACCAGTGTGAGGTGACAGCTCAGTGTAGTTTTGATTTGCATTTCTAAGATGATTAGTGATGTTGAGCATCCTTTCATATATTTGTTGGCAATCTGTATATCTTCTTTGGAGAAATGTCTATTTAGGATTTCTGCCCATTTTTGGATTGGGTTGTTGGTTTTTTTGATATTCAGCTGCATGAACTGCTTGTAAATTTTGGAAATTAATCCTTTGTCAGTAACTTCATTTGCAAATATTTTCTCCTATTCTGAGGGTTGTCTTTTCATCTTCTTTATGGTTTCCTTTGCTGTGCAAAAGCTTTTAAGTTTCATTAGGTCCCATTTGTTTATCTTTGTTTTTATTTCCATTCCTCTAGGAGGTGAGTCAAAAAGGATATTGCTGTGATTTATGTCATAGAGTGTTCTGCCTATGTTTTCCTCTAAGAGTTTCATGGTGTCTGGCCTTACATTTAGGTGTTTAATCCATTTTGAGTTTATTTTTGTGTATGGTATCAGGGAGTGTTCTAATTTCATTCTTTTACATGTAGCTGTCCAGTTTTCCCAGCACCACTTATTGAAGAGACTGTCTTTTCTCCATTGTATATCCTGGCCTTCTTTATAAAAAATAAGGTGACCATATGTGCTTGGGTTTATCTCTGGGCTTTCTATCCTGTTCCATTGATCTATATTTTTGTTTTTGTGCCAGTACCATACAGTCTTGATTACTGTAGCTTTGTAGTACAGTCTGAAGTCAGGGAGCCTGATTCCTCCAGCTCCGTTCTTCTTTCTCAAGATTGCTTTGGCTATTCGGGGTCTTTTGTGTTTCCATACAAATTGTGAAATTTTTTGTTCTAGTTCTGTAAAAAATGCCATTAGTAGTTTGATAGGGATTGCATTGAATCTGTAGATTGCTTTGGGTAGTATAGTCATTTTCACAATGTTGATACTTCCAATTCAAGAACATGGTATATCTCTCCATCTCTTTGTATCATCTTTAATTTCTTTCATCAGTGTCTTATAATTTTCTGCATACAGGTCTTTTGTCTCCTTATCTAGGCTTTTTCCTAGGTGTTTTATTCTTTTGGTTGCAGTTGTAAATGGGCGTGTTTCCTTAATATCTCTTTCTGATTTTTCATCACTAGCGTATAGGAATGCAAGAGATTTGTATGCATTAATTTTGTATCCTCCTACTTTACCAAATTTGTTGATTAGCTCTAGTAGTTTTCTGGTAGCATCTTTAGGATTCTCTATGTATAGTATCATGTCATCTGCGAACAGTGACAATTTTACTTATTCTTTTCCGATTTGGATTCCTTTTACTTCTTTTTCTTCTCTGATTGCTGTGGCTAAAACTTCCAAAATTATGTTGAAGAATAGTGGTGGGTGTGGACAACCTTGTCTTGTTCCTGATCTTAGAGGAAACGGTTTCAGTTTTTCACCACTGAGAATGATGTTGGCTGTGGGTTTGTCATATATTGGCTTTATTATGTTGAGGTATGTTCCCTCTATGCCTACTTTCTAGAGGATTTTTATCATAAATGGGTGTTGAATTTTGTTAAAAGCTTTTTCTGCATCTATTGAGATGATCCTATGGTTTTTATTCTTCAGTTTGTTAATATGGTGTATCACATTGATTGATTTGCATATATTGAAGAATCCTTGCATTCCTGGAATAAACCCCACTTGATCATGGTGTATGATCCTTTTAATGTGCTGTTGGATTCTGTTTGCTAGTATTTTGTTGAGGATTTTTGCATCTATGTTCATCAGTGATATTGACCTGTAGTTTTCTTTTTTTGTGGTGTCTTTGTCTGGTTTTAGTATCAGGGTGATGGTGGCCTCGTAGAATGAGTTTGGGAGTATTTCTCCCTCTGCTATTTTTTAGAAGAGTTTGAGAAGGATAGGGGTTAACTCTTCTCTAAATGTTTGATAGAATTCACCTGTGAAGCCATCTGGTCTTGGGCTTTTGTTTGTTGGAAGATTTTCAATCACAGTTTCAATTTCAGTGCTTGTGATTGGTGTGTTTCTATTTTCTGTTTCTCCCTGGTTCAGTCTCAGAAGGTTGTGCTTTTCTAAGAATTTGTCCATTTCTTCCAGTTGTCTGTTTTTATTGGCATATAGTTGCTTGTAGTAATCTCTCATGATCCTTTGTATTTCTGCAGTGTCAGTTGTTACTTCTCCTTTTTCATTTCTAATTCTGTTGATTTGAGTCTTCTCCCTTTTTTTCTTGATGAGTCTGGCCAGTGGTTTATCAATTTTGTTTATCTTCTCAGAAAAGCAGCTTTTAGTTTTTCCTCAGTGTCTCGATGTCCAATCACAGAGTGGCACCGTTAATGTCCTTTCATTGTAATCAGTTTGCTAAAAATGCTAACTATTTACTACTGTGTAGTAAGATGCTGAGAGTAATGCAAAAATGTAAATAGCACAACACCTTTGCTCTGAACGAACCTCAAATTGAATTGAGGTTACAAAATACACTAAGTGAAATAATAGCACTAGTGCCATTACAATGAAATGCTATATCTTTGCTAAACTAGTGACATAAACCATTGTTTTATGAGTTGAGGGATTGAAGGTTGACCTAGACAGTGTGGGATAGTAGAAAGATCCTAAGACAGTTGAACACTGATGGAAATGTGACAATGTAGAGAACGTTATGTTTGCTGGATTTCTTCTAAGATCACTTATGCGGTTGAAATACCTTGATAAGCCAGCCATTCAGCTTGAGGAGATGGAGGGAGAGTTAAGAATCCCAGCCCTTCCCAGCCCTGAACTAATTTGTGACTCTGTCCAAATTAATTGTTCTTTGCTGACATCATTCATGGTTAAGAAGGTATTAATATTAAGATGGGTATTAATATCTATCTCTCTGTCCATTCAATAGCTCTTTGAGGGACTGTGACATGCCGGGTACTATAAAAAGAAGTGAGCTATCAACACATGCAAAGCATGGTGCTATACCTGGCATGTGCTGGGTTTGGTGGAGACAGTGGGGTTGTGCAGGTTTTAAGTTGGGGGAGAAAAGCGAAGTTGATGTTAAACTATTGATATATAATTTTAACTTTGTTTCATGGAATTATTTGCATAGTTATAGACTAAAAATGTTTTAAAACTAAATGTTGGACTAAATATCTTTCTCTCCCATCATACACTGTAAATCCTAACGTTGCTTTCTTTTTTTCTCTCCCTCTTCTCTCTTTTCTCTCAGACCTTTGTCTGGAATGGGAGAAATAGGTGCTGCTGCTAGATATAATAGCTTTGTTTTCATTCATAAGCTTTGCTCTTCTCTTCTCAAAACACTCTTGGTATAAGTGTAGCTTTATAGGATGGCTGCTTACTGCTCTGTGTGCTGCTATACTCTTGACTCAGTGTATGACTTCGGGGGTGTATGTCTCTCTATGTGTCAAGGTCTCCACCTGTAAAGTAGGCTAATAATATGGAGTAGTACATAAAGCCCTCAGAGAGCTTCACAGAAGACACAAAGTCATGTTATTACATGCTCATGAAGGCTATTGCTCTTAGTCCTATTGCTCTATAGATATTTGTGGAATTTTCTTCTCTCAGTAACCTTTTGTACTTTATCAGTTTGATCTTTGTGAGACATCTGCCTTGTGTTATGGAAGGGATTGGGTGCAGCCGAAAGAAGAACACTTGCATCTCTAGGAAGCAGGAGGGGAGTGTTGGGAATGTGGGAGGGTTAAGGAAGTCACGGGCCCTCTGAGGACACATTATCTCTAATATTGGTAAAAAGAAAAAAGGCCTAACATCCTGTGGGGCCCAAAACGACCTAAGCACACCCGTCAGACCAAACATTTGAATGTTTAGAAAGAGACTACAGATCAATCGTTTTTATTTTGACCTGTTTGGAGCAGATCAAATAGCTTGCCATAAGTATATGCCAGATTTCTGTGAGAATCAAGGACCTAGCTCATTTTGGGGTGCCTTCATGCCAAAGAAGCCAAAATCTGAAGAGCTGAAGATATTTAAGTTCTAGAGACATGGAAGAATTCTGTATAACAGGAAAAGAACTGAAATGAGAGTAGATAGAACAGAACCCTGTTATGACATTGCCCATCACCGAATCAGATATGCTACACCCTCAGAGAGAAAATGTTCATCGAATTAAAGGCCTGACAAAATATAGATGTTAGTGGTGGCTCTATACCCATCCTACTCTGTCCTCAATGTAGAAAGTGTGCCTGATATTCCTGCAACCCCAGATGCAACATCGAACAGGGATGCCAATCTTCTTTTTCTTCCTTTCTCTTGTACTTAGCTGCTCCTTTAAGTAACTTGGGGAAGATATTTGAAGAATATCACTTTGAAGGATGCCAAATTATCAGCCAGGTACAACCTGGCAGGATTAGTTGTTCTGCAGTTGGAGACCCTCAGCACCATGGGAACAAGAGTGTGAGGGAAGGAGGTGACCATTCCTTCCCCGTCCACCTGATGGAGATCCTCGAGGGTGGAGCTGGGTTCCATTCCTCCCATGAATCCCCAGCTTCTGGCACCATTAAGGTGCTTAATTAATGGGAATCAAGTGAGTGCAAGCTTGACTCACAGAGAAGGCATAAAACCAGGACAAATAAAAGAGAAGGTGTAGCAAGTCAACATCACCACAAATGAGAGGATCTGGGCTTCAAGCAATCGAGACGTCAATCTTTATGAAATCTCAGTCTCATAAAAAAAATTGCCATCTTGATTATTGTCTCATGAGGTTGCTGTCCCTTATCAGGAAGGAATATGAGGAGAGAAGGGCCATGTCAGTGAAAAAAAAATTGTTTGATTTAATTTTATTTTTAATGCCATATTGATTGATTGATTGATAGATATCTCCATTCCCAGAGAGTACCAAAGCAATATGACGTGATGGAAAAACCACTGCACTGGGCTCTGGGCACAAGCCTACACAGGAGTCACTGGGTCTCTCTGGGGCTCTGCCCCCTCTTTTGTAAAACAAGAGGTAGGATGAGTTCCATTTCTCAAATTCTTTGTTTCCACTTAAGTTTGGTTACAATTTAATAATTTGTCCCATCATAATTTTTATAATTATTTTCATTAACATATAGAGGGTGGCTATCACACTTGAAGCACCTTCTTTTTAAATCTCAGATGCGTATTTCCACATGCACAGGGCTATAATGATACAAATAGGAGCAGCAAGTTTTAAGTAAAGGATCGTTACCAACATCTGCATTTCTAATTTATTATACTCTTCTCCAATATAAATTTTCACACATTAAACATTAAATTATGTTTCCACATTTAAGCCAGAGAAAAAACCTATTTTTTCAACAGAGTCTTATGAACATTTTCAAGCATACAGAAGAGTAGAAAGAATTCAGATTTTGTTTCTGAATAACTGGTCATCTAGCATATTAAAGAATGAGACTGAAATACTAAGGGCACAATTAATTTTTATCTTGGCTTTAAAAGTATATCTAACTGAGGGGGGCTCCTTCAAGATGGCAGAGTAGGGCTTCCCTGGTGGCGCAGTGGTTGAGAGTCCGCCTTCCGATGCAGGGGACATGGGTTTGTGCCCTGATCTGGGAAGATCCCACATGCCGCGGAGCGGCTGGGCCCGTGAGCCATGGCCACTGAGCCTGCGGGTCCAGAGCCTGTGCTCCTCAATGGAAGAGGCCACAACAGTGAGAGGCCCGTGTACTCAAAAAAAAAAAAAAAAAAAGCAGAGGAGTAAGACGTGGAGATCACCTACCTCCCCACAAATACATCAAAACTACATCTACATGTGGAACAACTCCTACAGAACACCTATTGAATGCTGGCAGAAGACTTCAGACTTCTCAAAAGGCAAGAAACTCCCCATGTACCTGGGTAGGGCAAAAGAAAAAAGAAAAAACAGAGACAGAAGAACAGGGACAGGACCTGCACCTCTGGGAGAGAGCTGTGAAGGACGAAAAGTTTCCACACACTAGGAAACCCCTTCACTGGCGGAGACAGTGGGTGGGCGGTTGGGGGGAAGATTCGGAGCCACGGAGGAGAGCGCAGCAAAAGGGGTACAGAGGGCAAAGTGGAGAGATTCCCACACAGAGGATTGGTGCCAACAGCGCTCACCAGCCTGAGAGGCTTGTCTGCTCTCCTGCTGGGGCGGGTGGGGGCTGGGAGCTGAGGCTCTGGCTTTGGAGGTCAGATCCCAGGGAGAGGACTGGGGTTGGCTGCGTGAACACAGCCTGAAGTGGGCTAGTGTGCCACAGCTAGTCGGGAGGGAGTTCTGGGAAAAAGTCTGGACCTGCCTAAGAGCCAAGAGACCATTGTTTTGGGGTGCGCAAGGAGAGGGGATTCAGAGCACCACCTAAAAGAGCTCCAGAGATGAGCACAAGCCGCGGCTATCAGCATGGACACCAGAAATGGGCATGAGACGCTAAGGCTGATGCTGCAGCCACCAAAAAGCCTGTGTGCAAACAAAGGTCACTATCCACACCTCCCCTCCCAGGAACCTGTGCAGCCCGCCACTGCCAGGGTCCCTTGATGCAGGGACAACTTCCCCAGGAGAACACACGGCACGCCTCAGGCTGGTGCAACGTCACTCTGGCCTCTGCCGCCGCAGGCTCGCCCTACATCCGTACTCCACCCTCCCCCAGGCCTGAGGGAGTGAGAGCCCCCTAATCAGCTGCTACTTTAACCCTGTCCTGTCTGAGTGAAGAACAGATGCTCTCAGGTGAACTACACGCAAAGGGAGTGCCAAATCCAAAGCTGAACCCCAGGAGCTGTGCAAATGAAGGAGAGAAAGGGAAATTTCTCCCAGCAGCCTCAGGAGCAGCGGATTAAATCTCCACAATCAACTTGATGTACTCTGTATCTGTGGAATACCTGAATAGACAAAGAATCAACCCAAAATTGAGGCAGTGGACGTTGGGAGCAACTGTAGACTTAGGATTTACTTTCTGCATCTAATTTGTTTCTGGTTTTATGTTTATCATAGTTTAGTATTTAGAGCTTATTGTCACTGGTAGATTTGTTTAGTGATTTGGTTGCTCTCTTTCTTTTTAAAATTTATTTATATATGTATTTATTCTTTTTGTTCCTTTTTCTCTGTGTGTGTGTATGTGTATGCTTCCTTGTGTGATTTTGTCTTTATAGCTTTGCTTTTGCCATTTGTCCTAGGGTTCTGACTGTCTGCTTTGTTCTTTTTTTTGTTTTTGCTTTTTAATTTTGTATAATTTTTAGCACTTGTTATCATTGGTGGATTTGTATTTTGGTTTGGTCGCTCTCTCTTTTCTTCTTCTCTTTTCTTTATTACTTTTTCATTTTTTCTCTTTTTTTAAAAATTTGCAGTACAAGGGCCTCTCACTGTTGTGGCCTCTCCCATTGCGGAGCACAGGCTCCGGACGCGCAGCCCCAGTGGCCATGGCACACGGGCCCAGCCGCTACGCGGCATGTGGGATCCTCCTGGACCGGGGCACAAACCTGTGTCCCCTGCATTGGCAGGTGGACTCTCAACCACTGTGCCACCAGGGAAGCCCTATTTTTTCATTTTTAATATTTTTTTCTATTTTAATAACTTTATTTTATTCTTTCTCTCTTCCTTTCTTTCTCCCTCCCTCCCTCCCTCAGTCCCTCTCTCCCCTCCTTCCTTCCTCTCTCTCTCTCTCTCTCTGTCTCTCTCTCTCTGTCTCTCTCTCTCTCTTCTTCTGAGCCGTGTGGCTGACAGGGTCTTGTGCTCTGGCCAGGTACCAGGCCTGAGCCTCAGAGGTGGTAGAGCTGAGTTCAGGACATTGGTCCACCAGAGACCTCCCAGCCCCACGTAATATCAAGTGGTGAAAGTTCTCCCAGAGATCTCCATCTCAATGCTAAGACCCACCTCCACTCAACGACCAGCAAGCTACAGTGCTAGACGCCCTATGCCAAACAACTAGCAAGAAAGGAACACAAACCCACCCATTAGCAGAGAGACTGCCTAAAATCATAATAAGTTCACAGACACCCCAAAACACACCACTGGATGTGGCCCTGCCCACCACAAAGAAAAGATCCAGCCTCATCCACCAGAACACAGGCACCAGTGCCCTCCACCAGGAAGCCTACACAACCCACTGAACCAAACTTAGCCACTGGGGGCAGACACCAAAAACACCAGGAACTATGAACCTGAAGCATGCAAAATGGAGACCCCAAATGCAGTAAGTTAAGTAAAATGAGAATACAGAGAAATACGCGGCAGATGAAGGAGCAAGGTAAAAACTCGCCAGACCAAACAAATGAAGAGGAAATAGTCAGTCTACCTGAAAAAGAATTCAGAATAATGATAGTAAAGATGATCCAAAATCTTGGAAATAGAATGGAGAAACTATAAGAAATGTTTAACAATGACCTAGAAGAACTAAAGAGCAAACAATGATGAACAACACAATAAATGAAATTTAAAATTCTCTAGAAGGAATCAATAGCAGAATAATGGAGGCAGAAGAACGGATAAGTGACCTGGAAGATAAACTATTGGAAATAACTACTGCAGAGCAGGATAAAGAAAAAAGAATGAAAAGAACTGAAGACCATCTCAGAGACCTCTGGGACAACATTAAACACACCAGCATTTGAATTATCGGGGTCCCAGAAGAAGAAGAGGAAAAAAAAAAGGGACTGAGAAAATATTTGAAGAGATTATAGTTGAAAACTTCCCAAATATGGGTAAGGAAGTAGTCAATCAAGTCCAGGAAGCACAGAGAGTCCCATACAGTATAAATCCAAGGAGAAACATGCAAAGACACATATCAATCAAACTATCAAAAATTAAAATACAAAGAAAAAATATTAAAAGCAGCAAGGGAAAAGCAACAAATAACCTAAATAATCCCCATAAGGTAAACAACTGATCTTTCAGCAGAAACTCTGCAAGCCAGAAGGGAGTAGCAGGATATATTTAAAATGATGAAAGGGCAAAACCTACAACCAAGGTTACTCTACCCAACAAGGATTTCATTCAGATTCAACGGAGAAATTAAAATGTTTACAGACAAGCAAAAGCTAAGAGAATTCAGCACCACCAAATCAGCTCTACAACAAATGCTAAAGGAACTTCTTTAGGCAGGAAACACAAGAGAAGGAAAAGACTTACAATAACAAACCCAAAGACCCATATATATGCTGTCTGCAAGAGACCCACTTCAGATCTAGGGACACATACAGAATGAAAGTGAGGGGATGAAAAAGATATTCCATGCAAATGGAAATCAAAAGAAAACTGGAGTAGCAATTCCCATATCAGACAAAATAGACTTTAAATTAAAGAATGTTGTAAGAGGCAAAGAAGGACACTAAAGAATGATTAAGGGATCAACCCAAGAAGAAGAAGATATAACAATTGTAGATATTTATGCACCAAACAAAGGAGCACCTCAATACATAAGGCAAATGCTAACAGCCATAAAAGGGGAAATTGACAGTAACACAATCATACTAGGGGACTTTAACACCCCACTTTCATCAATGGACAGGTCATCCAGAATGAAAATAAATAAGGAAACACAAGCTTTAAATGATACATTAAACAAGATGGACTTAATTGATATTTATATGACATTTCATCCTAAAACAACAGAATACACTTTCTTCTCAAGTGCTTATGGAACATTCTCCAGGATAGATCATATCTTGGGTCACAAATCAAGCCTTGGTAAATTTAAGAAAATTGAAATCGTATCAAGTGTCTTTTCTGACCACAACGCTATGAGACTAGATATCAATTACAGGAAAAAATGTGTAAAAAATACAAACACATGGAGGCTAAACAATACACTACTAAATAACCAAGAGGTCACTGAAGAAATCAAAGAGGAAATCAAAAACTACCTAGAAATACATGACAATGAAAACACAATGACCCAAAACCTATGGGATACAGCAAAAGCAGTTCTAAGAGGGAAGTTTATAGCAATACAATCCTACCTCAAGAAACAAGAAACATCTCAAATAAATAACTTAACCTTACATCTAAAGCAATTAGAGAAAGAAGGGCAAAAAACCCCCAGAGTTAGCAGAGGGAAAGAAATCATAAAGATCAGATCAGAAATACATGAAAAAAAGATGAAGGAAACGATAGCAAACATCAATTAAACTAAAAGCTGGTTCCTTGAGAAGATAAACAAAATCGTTAAACCATTAGCTAGAGTCATCAAGAAAACAAGGGAGAAGACACAAATCAATAGAATGAGAAATGAAAAAGGAGAAGTAATAACTGACACTGCAGAAATACAAAGGATCATGAGAGATTACTACAAGCAAATATTTGCCAATAAAACAGACAACCTGGAAGAAATGGACAAATTCTTAGAAAAGCACAACCTTCTGAGACTGAACAAGGAACAAATAGAAAATAGAAACACCAATCACAAGCACTGAACTTGAAATTGTAATTTTAAATCTCCCAACAAACAAAAGCCCAAGACCAGATGGTTTCACAGGTGAATTCTATCAAACATTTAGAGAAGAGCTAACACCTAGTCTTCTCAAACTCTTCAAAAATATAGTAGAGGGGGCTTCCCTGGTGGCGCAGTGGTTGAGAATCCGCCTGCCGATGCAGGAGACACGGGTTCGTGCCCTGGTCCGGGAAGATCCCACATGCCGCGGAGCAACTAAGCCCGTGAGCCATGGCCGCTAGGCCTGCGCGTCCGGAGCCTGTGCTCCGCAACGGGAGAGGCCACAACAGTGAGAGGCCCGCATACCACAAAAAAAAAAAAAAAAAAAAAAAAAATATAGTAGAGGGAGGAACACTCCCAAACTCATTCTATGAGACCACCATCACACTGATACCAAAACCAGACAAAGATGTCATAAAGAAAGAAAACTACAGGCTAATATCACTGATGAACATAGAAGCAAAAATCCTCAATAAAATACTAGCAAACAGAATCCAACAGCACATTAAAAGGATCATACACCATGATCAAATGGGGTTTATCTCAGGAATGCAAGGATTCTTCAATATATGCAAATCAATCAATGTGATAAACCATATTAACAAAGTGAAGGAGAAAAACCATATACTAATCTCAATAGATGCAGAAAAAGGTTTTGACAAAATTGAACACCCATTTATGATAAGAAACCTCCAGAAAGTAGGCATGGAGGGAACTTTGCTCAACATAATAAAGGCCATATATGACTAACCCACAGCCAACATCATTGTCAGTGGTGAAAAACAAACCATTTTCACTAAGACCAGGAACAAGACCAGGTTGTCCACACTGAACAACTGTTCTTCAACATAGTTTTGGAAGTTTTAGCCACAGCAATCAGAGAAGAAAAAGGAATGAAAGGAATCCAAATTGGAAAAGAAAAAGTAAAACTGTCACTTTTGCAGATGACGTGATACTATACATAGAGAATCCTAAAGATGCTACCAAAAAACTACTAGAGATAATCAACGAATTTGGTAAAGGAGCAGGATACAAAATTAATGCATAGAAATCTCTTGCATTCCTATACACTTATGATAAAAAAATTTGAAAGAGAAATTAAGGAAACACTCCCATTTACCATTGCAACAAAAAGAATAAAGTACCTAGGAATAAACCTACCTAGGGAGACAAAAGACCTGTATGCAGAAAACTATAAGACACTGTTGAAAGAAATTAAAGATGATACCAACAGATGGAGAGATATACCATGTTCTTGGATTGGAAGAATCAACATTGTGAAAATGACTATACTACCCAAAGCAATCTACAGATTCAGTGCAATCCCTATCAAACTACCAATGGCATTTTTAACAGAACTAGGACAAAAAATTTCACAGTTTGTATGGAAACACAAAAGACCCCGAATAGCCAAAGCAATCTTGAGAAAGAAGAACAGAGCTGGAGGAATCAGGCTCCCTGACTTCAGACTATACTACAAAGCTACAGATACTGGCACAAAAACAAAAATATAGATCAATGGAACAGGATAGAAAGCCCAGAGATAAACCCAAGCACATATGGTCACCTTATTTTTTATAAAGGAGGCAAAGATATACAATGGAGAAAAGACAGTCTCTTCAATAAGTGGTGCTGGGAAAACTGGACAGCTACATGTAAAAGAATGAAATTAGAACACTCCCTGTCACCATACACAAAAATAAACTCAAAATGGATTAAGGACCTAAATGTAAGGCCAGACACCATGAAACTCTTAGAGGAATACATAGAACACTCCATGTCAGGAATCACAGAAAGATCCCTTTTGACCCACCTCCTAGAGAAATGGAAATTAAAACATAAATAAACAAATGGGACCTAATGAAACTTAAAAGCTTTTGCACAGTAAAGGAAAACATAAACAAGATGAAAAGACAACCCTCAGAATGGGAGAAAATATTTGCAAATGAAGCAACTGACGAAGGATTAATCTCCAAAATATACAAGCATGGGCTTCCCTGGTGGCGCAGTTGTTGAGAATCCGCCTGCCGATGCAGGGGACACGGGTTCGTGCCTCGGTCTGGGAAGATCCCACATGCCGCGGAGCGGCGGGGCCCGTGAGCCATGGCCGCTGAGCCTGTGCGTCCGGAGCCTGTGCTCCGTAACAGGAGAGGCCACAACAGTGAGAGGCCCGTGTACCACACACACACAAAAAAAGTATATCAAGCTGTGAGCTAACTTAGCTAGTAAGGTTCAAAATGGTTCAATAAAATATATGCTGCATCTCAGTACGTGAACTTGTATTGTGGTCACTTGTGGACAATAAACCAGTGCTCCCCATGGATCTCCCTGAACCTATCTTTCTTGAGCTTCCATGGAGAAATTGGTAGAATGTTGGCAATTATGTTAATGTAAAGCTATAGCAGGTTTATATGTTTCCAGTGAATAAACAAAGATTAGGAGAATATTTCTGAAATGGGTGGGTTTGTTTTCCTATGTATCATAGGTTAAAGTATAAGATTGTCTGGCACAGTGGTTGTAAAATTTTATTTTTAGTTTCAGAGTCCTTTCTTTAATTAAATATTCAGGGCCTAATTTTGGGAAAAGATTTAAATACGGTTGCCGGGGAAGACTGTAGGGCCCACTGTGAAATATTTCTGTGTATATTCCTGATCTGGATTTATACCAGTAGTAGTCTCTGAACTTCACTGATCCACATATAGTAGTAAAACTTTCTCCCTCATGCCCTCATTTGGACATTATATATTAGAAAGAAGAAAGGAATTGTAATTACTTCTAAAATTAATAATCTAGAATATTATTAATAACATACATTATTGTGAGAGAAAATATTTTTATTTTCTTTCACAATAATGTATGTTATTAATAATATTCTAGATTCTTTGTTGCTGACAATGATACTTCTGAACATTATTTGTTAATGTCCTAAGTAATTTTATATTTACAGTACAAAGTTCAACTTTAACTGGAGTGACTATGAAGTTGTAATTTCAAATACTGTCTTTAATAATTCCAAAGAACTTCTGGAGATATATATATATATTTTATATATAAGTTCCTTGTTTTAATTTCATAACTGAGAGAAGGTGACATGTCAGTTCTGCCAGTCTCTTATTGTTTATACATATTTGCATTATTGAGAATACTTTAACATGAGAGTTCATTTTAAGAATATTTTTAATCCTTGTGTCTATTATGTGAATTAGACGAGATAATCTGTAAATTCACTGAACTGGGCACAGTGATACATCTCAATATACTGAAAACAAATTCACAAGTAAGAGCTATGCCAGGAATCTCTCTGTGTTTTGTAATATCTACCTTATCTTCTGTTTATGGCATGTGACTGTCTGACACAGAGTGTGGGCACCAGTGTCAATCCATATATTTAAAATGATTGAGAATTATATAAATAAGATAAACATACAAACAGAAACTCTAATATGTTCTTTTTGTGCCCCTTGGATCATCACACTCTAATTCTAGACTTGGCCCTCAAGACCATTCACCAAAACTGCTTGGGGTTCATGGTAACTAAGTGTGATCTATGTAAATATCACATTGATTCCTTTCTCCTATTCCAGATCCTCACATCTCAGGACAGACATTTCAAGACTAGCCTAGCATTGGTAAATATCTGACTTCCATACTCACTTCTCATCACATCAGATCAGAGTGGTGGTGACTGCAAGGCAGTAGTGTGGAGGCCTTCTTAATAGTGCATGATGCCCCTTGATGGACACTGGATCTCATAGAGTAGGTACAGTTGACATGAATGAGGATGGGCGTGTTGTCAGCATGAGCGAAACAGAGGAGTACACCTCCTGAATGGATGAGATGAAACTGAAGTCTGGGCTTACTGCTGCCATTTTATCAACAATTTCCCAGGTAAATAAAATAGATTTCTATTTAGAAATTCGAGCTTGTAACCGGGCCAGAGTAACGCTATATGTTTTTTCTTTTCCTTGAAACACATACTTCTAACACTTACTCTATGCAAGTTGTAGGTGTTTGACATTAGGCGAAGATGGTAACCCCAGTAAATCTAGCAACTTCTTAGCATTTGGTTTTGTAACCCTTTATTTCTCTAACCTGGGAATGAAAATGGGGTCTTGGCAGTCATAGATAGAATTTCTTTTTTCCCCTCAATACAGTAGGCATGGATGTGATTCCACCACAATACTGTAACATGAGAAATGGTACATTTGATACAGTTTTTCCAGATCAAATTAAATATGTTTATAGCTCCTATCCTGCCAGACTGCAATGCACAATCTGTCATTGTTGGAGTTCAGGGGAAGTTAGGATTTGTGTGTGGCCCCCAGTACTTGGGAAAGGCCTGCTGATATGCTCATTGCCCAAGCCTGTGTGGTTCCATAAAACGGATGGCTCTGCTGGGTCACCAGGCAAGTCTTGGAGCCCTGGGCTCTTGATTCAGCCTTCCTATGAAGGCTGAGTGAGGCTCAAGCTCCTGATTTTCTCAGAACTACAACCACCCCTTCATCCTTTCCCAACACAAAATAGAAATGAAATTCAATAAATTATTCTGCTACAACACTGGTGGTGGGGCCATATTGAGGCACCAGCTAAGGTCACTCTGGCCCTCTCTTCTTACCAAAGGGGCCCCTGGACCTTCTGATGCTGGTGCAGCAGCCACCAGCAGGTCTTCGAGCCACTGTAGGCCAGTCAAGAATCTCACAGTTCCCAAATGTCACAGACGCTTGCTTCCACCTTCTTGGGCAGCTTCCTCACAGCCAGTTCTTGACGAGGACATTGAAAGACAAATCTGAGTGACAAATGCTTTGCTGTTCTTATCGTCCCCAACTCCTCTGACTGCTGAGGCACTGTTAATGGAACAAACTCATGTGATTGACCCTTTCTCTCCTTAGAAAGAGTTCTTCCCCAGGATCCTCCAGGGTTCCTCACACAATCCAGGCCCCATTGGGCTAGCTCTTAGTGGGCCAGGCTCTTGTGTACTTGTTTGCATTCCTGGGAGAGATACTGACCCATGCACCTTTAACAGCCATAAATAATTACTATACTGTTCTTATGTTGGCTGGTATAGTCTCAGCATTTTCAGGTATCTTAGTCTTGTCTCAGATATGTTGGTTTTGTTAGAATCTGACAAAGAAATGGTACAATGGCAAAAGAATTTTTATAACTCTCATTTTAATTATTCCCAGACCCTTTTTTGCACAACTGGCTGGCTGGCTGACTGATTCAATGTAAATGTCCAAAAGGGTTGGACCGTTTATAACCATAGAAACAAATACAGGACTTTTACCCTAAGCTATGCTGGATGGAGAAACAAACACTGGGACTAGACAGCTGACACCATCCTACAGTCTTTGTAACTGTGCTTCTGTAGAGTCCCCCAGACAGAGTCCCAACATCCTTATCCAGCTAGCAGATTGGCTCCTTTGTTAGGCCATCACATTATCCGGAATTTTTTGAACATTTTACAGACCGTATTAAATAGATGGGCTAATGTCAAAATCAATTATTTTTATAACAGTCTTGAGAAGTGAAACATTATTTATTATAGTAACTATGAAACAGATGTTGTATGTACTAATTCAATAAAAAAAAATCCATTGAAACAGCCATTTTATGATTTTCCCAGGAATGCTAGGTTAAATTTGATGTGACTGGTTCCAAACAAAAATTCACATAAAGCATGTCAGAGTAAGTTTAGCAAATATTTAGCAAATATGAAAGATGTAGAACCAGAAGAGAAATGGGAAAATAAAACATCAGGTTGGGGGAAGAATCTCTTCTCCTTTCTCAGCAGATTTCCAGGAAAGACAAATAAAGCGTGGGCGGTGCCTTGCGGGGCAGTGCGGGAACCAGCAACCTGCCCCGTGAGGCGCCCGGGAGGAGGAAGAGCGCATGTGCATGCGGAGATGGGCAGGAACCGAGGGTTGGCGGAAGAACAATGCCGGCTAAGGGAGATTAGATTGTCAGCGTGGCTTTTGACATAAGGGATGAAGTAAAGGATTAGGTATGAAAGCTAGTCATTTCTTTTCAACATCTGTCACTTTTCTGCCTTCTCTTTTCTTAAATTGTCTTCACTTTGCCATTAGCTTCAGCAAGGCGGATCTTCAGGGTTGAGGCTTGATTTTGCGTTTAAAAAATCATCATAATCTCGTTGAGATTTAAGAAACCTTGCTTTGTTTCCACCTGAGTGGAAGAAAGAGAATAGAAGTATGTTCCAAATGGAATATGCCAATATTTTAAGCAAAGGCTACCAAAAAAAAAAATAAATAAATTTATGGAAAAGTGGACAAATAGCTAAAAATTTCTAAAGTCTTCTTTTTTTGCTATTGCACCTGCAACTTGCTTGTTTAATTACAGCTGATTTCATCCTGTTTTATAAAAATATACTTCTGAAAAGTCGTATATGTATGTAGACATATGTAATAAGGAGGAATCTATAAAAGATTACAAATTCACAATTATATTTGACCATTTATTTAGAGCTTATCTTTGATGATGAATTTGCAATATTTTATATCTTTGATCTTTGACCAACTTGAATTAAATAAACTTCTAATTGGAGATTAATATTTTCTGGTTTGGATTACCTAATAATTATTTTCTTTGTTTCAGTGGTATGAAGTATATCAGAACTATGTTTGTTACTAGTAGCAACATTTTTATAGAACTGTAATGAAAACATTGTAAAATATATATATTTAATATTCAATAATACAAACTGCTTTGGGGATAAATAAAGTCATGATGCCAAAATTCAATTGTTGTCTGACAGGCAGCTATAAAAATAATGGCTTGAACACTGGCATTAGCTAGTGCTCTAAAGTCTAAATCTGGTGTGTCAAAATCAGTGTGAAGTCAACATACAATTTTTTAAAGTGCTGATGTTTTGAAATTAATATTGCCAAACTTGGGGGAATGTCTGCAAGTTTAGGAAACCCATCTCTTTATCTGTCTTCAGAAATCACTGTTCATACGGATGAGAAAATAATAAGGTGACTCACTAGGCTGCAAAGCTAGCGAAATTCCATTTTGTAAAGAAATTCTACTATAAATAATAATATTAAGGCACCTAACCTTTAATGATGCCTGTGTTTTCTCTTGTGGCTTAGCAATATGATGTTCTTATTAATTAAATCCCTAGTTAGCATATTGACTTGCCACATATGCTACCTACCTTACCAGTTTGTACTCCCCCCCTTTTTTCAAAAAAAAGTTCAACAAGTATTTATTGAGCTCCTCTTCTCTAGGCATTGTATAAATAGATAGACTATAACCAACAACATCCTGGCGGTTCCTTACAGAGCTTCCCTAAGTTATCAATTTCAAAGATTTTGAACACCACAGATATTTTCAATAGAAAAATCATACTGAATCAATTTAGTCTTTGAAGATTCAGAAGATACTTCCAGATCTTTCAGTCACCAAGGTCATGTTATGAGCACCATTTATCATGGTACAATCAAAGCCATGACATTCTAGTTAATAGCTTCGATTTGGTCGTCTGCAGCTAAAAGTGTATTGCTTGTTGCACACAGCATTTTATAGCTGAGAATATCAGAGCACAATGAACACTTGAAAACAATGACTTTCACGAGCTGTTTAGGGAAAAGGAAAGCTATCCTTCTAGTATAAATGGAAAACACTGTCTTTCACCATTCATTCAATAGAATTTATTGCATGCTTACATACAAAGCTAGATACCCACTTTGTTAAGTGACCCTTTGTTTCCACAGAAGCCAACGTAGTCGTGTCTTATATCAGGTTATTCTCTCCCTTATATTAGAGAAGCTACTCCAAGAAAAACAAGTTACCATTGATTGAGCACCTGTGTTGTCCAGGCATTATCCTAGCATCATACAAAAATTATCCCTGATGCTTACAATGCAATAGCATTGCAATGTAGATTTTATTATTCCCCTTTACAGAAATAAATTCAGAGAAGTTATGCCCAAGCTTCCTTTAAGTCTCTGTAGTATTAAGTGACAGAGTCAGAATTTGAACCCAGGCTGGTTGAGTTCTAAAATCTTTTTTTTCAATTTTCCAATTTTTAAAAAATGAGTATATTGTCTCATTTAGATTTGGCTCTACCTTCAAGAAGTGCCTGTTTTTCTAACAAGGCTGTAACGCCAAGAAGTAACATCGAATGTGTAGGGCTCAGAGGACTGAAGGTTTCCCTCAAAAGACCTCATGGATATGGGACATGACTCTGCCCAAGAAAGGAAATCTGACAAGGATCTTAGAAGGGAAATGGGATGATATAACTGGTAGACAGTGAATTCCTTCCTCTTGGCAACATGAGTGTGCCAGAGGAGAGTTAGGCAGGAGAGTAACTGCTTCATGATCTTTAGCTTCTCCAAAGTCAGAACTTGAAAAGAGGGCAGCCTGAGGGGCTAAATGTGAGACCAGAACTGACACAGAGTAAAGGCTGTGGTTAAACTGAGGAGGAGCTGAAAGAGAAAGTCTGACGTTCCGATGACCGATAAGATGTTTTTGCTGATTCATACTAAATGTTTTCCTCAGGAGCATGGGAATGTTTTTTATTACCATGTTTAAATGTTAAAGAATAAAGGAAAAAATTAATATAGCATTTTGGGTTAATTGAACTTTTAGGTGCTCTTTTTATTTATTTTTTATTTTTGTGATATGCGGGCCTCTCACCGCTGTGGCCTCTCCCGTTGCGGAGCACAGGCTCCGGACGCGCAGGCTCAGTGGCCACGGCTCACGGGCCCAGCCGCTCCGCGGCATGTGGGATTCTCCCGGACCGGGGCACGAACCCGCGTCCGCTGCATCGGCAGGCAGACTCCCAACCACTGCGCCACCAGGGAAGCCCTAATTGAACTTTTAGTATGAGTTTATAGAAAGGATGCTTGCCCCATTTCTTGATAGTCCCAGGAGTACTAGGAAAGAAACAGGAGGAACAAGCCACCAAGCAGTCTCCTGTGAGCCACACTTATCACAGCTTACTCAAAAGTATTTACTACTAATTACTGATTTATTACGCATCACTAATAAGTGTTTACTAAATATGAATTGACTATACTTTTTTTTTGCCTTACGCAGGCCTCTCACTGTTGTGGCCTCTCCTGTTGCGGAGCACAGGCTCCGGGCGCGCAGGCTCATCGGCCATGGCTCACGGGCCCAGCCGCTCCGCGGCATGTGGGATCTTCCCGGACCGGGGCACAAACCCGTGTCCCCTGCATCGGCAGGCGGACTCTCAACCACTGCGCCACCAGGGAAGCCCAACTATACATTATTAATACGTATTTTCTAATTACTAATTTACTGCACATTACTAATTAGATTTATTTACATCTGAGATGTCATCTGAGGCCTATTATTGCTCCTTGGAGATTTTGGTAAACTTGGTTTAAAATGCTGATTTCAAGGCTTATGAGAGTCCAGAGCATCACTACCTTGAATGCTGGGTACTATCTATAAATACTTGAAAATTTGTTTTTTTCAAGATCTTCTCTGTTGCCACACCTGAATCTGTGACGTGTATAATCTTGTGCAGAGAATTAAAGCTTGCACAATTTTTTAGACGACTAAAATTGAGGAAGACTATCTTCAGGAATATCTTTGTGGTAACTAAATATGTAACAAGTGGGTCTATAACAATATATATCTAAAGTTACAAAAATAAACCAGGGGCTAAAAACGATTTAGTTTGTAAGGTACGTATGTGAAGTAGTGATAAATGTGAAGAGAATTTTAGCATAGCCATAGGATAGAAGGACGAGAAATTATAAATCTTGATTCAGAGTCTTAGTTGGATAGTTTATATGCCAGTATATATGACTGGCAATGCAGACCCACTTAAATAAATGTAAGGAAATTCAGGAAAAATCTTGGGGGAGGGCGGTATATCTCAGAGATAAGTATATACCAATGAAGCAGAAAAGGCCTACAGTTAGAAAATATCTTTATTAATCTGCTCCCAAGAAACTTGAGAAGGCAAGATAGGAAATAAATAGGGAAATACCCAAGATAGGATGTAATTCATAACTATGTTGTATGGGATCACACATAATTCGATACATGCTTTAGAATCCATTGGAAGTTATTTTATGGTATAGCAGATGAGGACCCAATAAGCAGATACTTTTTCAAAGATTATATTGGAAGGCAGAAAGTACAGCAATCTCTTTGGAAATAACCAGAATTAATCAATTTCAGGATTCTGAGCAAAGGAAGGTTAAAAGTCAGTAAATCAATGAGGTCATAGTTCATTTCATATACATGTCATCATTTCCTTGCTGTTCTTTCACTGTTTTAATTGATGTGCAGAATTCCTATTCAAGGCATTTATTGAAGACACTTGCTTTTCCAATTACATGGGAAAATAAACAACATTGTGGATGGTTTGAAGTCCTGAAATGGGAAGAGAGGCTGAGAATTTTCTAATTTTGAGGGTCAATTTCATTTATTATATATTTTAAAAAATTTAAATACAGTAAAGTTAACATATCTCAAGTGACAACTTAATAAATCTATACATATATCCTTCAAGCCAAAGAATTTCATTCATTGTAGTGCATATCTATTGGAAATAAATTAATTCCAGCTTTTGCTTCTAATTTCCCTTCGTTTTTGAAAGTAAAATTTTCTCTGGATATTGAATTGTAGGTTAGTAGCTTTTTACCTTCAGCTCTTTAAATAGATCATTCCATTGTTCTCTACATCCATGGCTTTTGCTGAGAAGTCATCTTTAATTCTTACTGTTGTCCCCCTGAGAGTAAGGTGTCTCCTTTAACCAAGTACTTTTGAGATTTTATCTTTATCTTTTGTTTTCTGCAGTTTGATTATCATATGCCTACGTGTGATTTTCTTTGTATTTACCTGGTTGGGGTTCTCTTAGATTCTTAAACCTATGGGTTGATTACTGACTATTAAATCTTCAAATAATGTTTCTGCCTTGTTCTCTTCTCTCCTTCTGAAATTCAAACTACATATACATTAGGTTGTTTTACTGTATTCTATATGTCTCTTACACTCTGTTTCATCATTTTCTTTCCTTTTTCTCTTTGATTTTCAGTTCAACAAGAGAACAAGAGTGTTCTCTTGTTGATATTTTCCCACTGTATCTTGACTGCTCTTAAGTTCATCCACTTAGTTTTAAATTTCAGATACAGGCATCCCTCAAAGATATTGCAGGCTCAGTTCCAGACCACCACAATAAAGTGAATATCACATTAAGGCAAGTCACACAATTTTTTGGTTTCCAAGTGCATATAAAGGTATTTTTACACCATGTAGAAGTCTATTAAGTGTGCAATAGCACTATGCCTAAAAAAAATGTACATACCTTAATTAAAAAATAATGCTATTGGAAAAATTGTGCCAGTAGACTTGCTCAATGCAGGATTGCCACAAACCTTCAAATTGTAAAAAAACAATATCTGTGAAGCACAATAAAGTGAAGTGCAATAAAACAAAGTATGCCTTGTAGAACATATATCTGATTTTATAGATTCTAATTTCCTGCTAAAATTATGAATCCTTTCAACCATTTTGTCAGTCTTCTCCTATATTTAACATATTTATTATAATTCTTTTAGGTCTTGTCTGCTACTTCCAACATTTGAATCATCTGTAGCTCTGTTCCTATTGACTGTGTCGGGTCTTGATCTCTGTTCTCATGGTTCTTCACATGTTCTGTTTTTTTGTTTTTAAAATTTTATGATGGGCTTTGTATGTAAACTAATCATAAAGATTGAAGTTTTATATTTTTCTCTTCAGAAAGGGTTTTCCCTTTCTAGATCCAACCAGAAAGTGAGATTTTAGCTTTAATTAAACTCAATCTACCTCTGGTTCCAAATGTCTCAAGGAAGAAACCTTCCCAACTTTTGACTGAAAACTTAGCAAGTCTCCATATAATCTTCCCATCCTCAAAGACTGAGAGACTCAATGTGCTCTCTGGCAGTTTTGAGCTGTGTTCTGCAGCTTTCTGGTCCTTGATCTGGCAAATATTTTAAATGTCTTGAGGAGAAGACCAGCCCTGTGTTTGATGAAGTCTCCCTTCTTCATGTACTACTTTGTCTCCCAAATATTCCTAGAAAAACAGGGATTATAGTGTGCCTTTTGGAAGCTTTCTAGCCACCCACACAGACTTGGATATAGCAAATGAACTCTGGGGGAAAATGGTCACCATATTTTGGAGCTCCTGAAATTTCCACCTTGTTGTAATTGTCCTGCAAGACCACCAAATCCTTGTTGGGTTCTCTTCTCCCCTCAAGCCCAGCCTTCAGTTCTTACCCATAATTTGCAAATACCCCTAGATGAGAAGTTGACCAGCAGTAGCCTGAGTGCCTTGGAAAGGATTGCTACTCTCTGGTTTAGTTCATTCAGTCCTTTTTATACCACATCTTTCCAATGTCTTAAAAAAAATACATATATATGTTAAAAATATATAATAAGAATATATTATATAAATATTATATAATAAATATGTATTATATTATATATTATATATAGTATATATAATATATAACTATATGTAATATATAAATATTATATATAATTATATAATATATAATAAAATAATATATAAAATATATATATAATACATTAAAAGATATTAAAAATTATATATGTAAGATATATATACACAATCGATTTTTTGAAGTAGTTATGTTTTATAAAGTCATCAGAAACATTGAATTAGCAAATACTGAATTGTTGTCCCTAGGGGAAATAGAGGATTAGGTTATTTAATACGGTGTGTTGGTTCATTAACATTGAACTTATGGTCAACTTATGCCTGAATGAAGCTTATCTAATACATGTGTTTCCTCCATATTGCACACACAGCCTTCTTGCACTGAGGAACACTGGCCAGCACTTTGGCACTCTACTTGGGGGCCATTTTAAATAGCAAAATCACCAACAAAAAACACAAAAATATCAATTCAAAAAACACTAAATAGACTATATAAAGGAAACTTGTTTATAGTATGAGCTGAAACAAGAAGCAGAGTGTTGCCTTATTTGACCTCAGGTGAGAACATGCATGTTGGGTGATGCAAATGTTTTGCCACTCTGTGCATGGGCTTGTTGCAAATGACCTCAGAAGCACTGTGAGCTTTGATTTTAGCATTAAAAATAAATTTTAGGGGGCTTCCCTGGTGGCGCAGTGGTTGAGAGTCCGCCTGCCGATGCAGGGGACGCGGGTTCGTGCCCCGGTCCGGGAAGATCCCACGTGCCGCGGAGCGGCTGGGCCCGTGAGCCATGGCCGCTGAGCCTGCCCGTCCCGAGCCTGTGCTCCGCAACGGGAGAGGCCACGGCAGTGAGAGGCCCGCGTACCACAAAAAAAAAAAAAAAAAAAAAAAAAAAATAAATTTTAGGGCTTCCCTGGTGGCGCAGTGGTTGAGAGTCCGCCTGCCGATGCAGGAGACGCGGGTTCGTGCCCTGGTCCGGGAAGATCCCACATGCCGCGGAGCAACTAAGCCCGTGAGCCATGGCCGCTGGGCCTGCGCGTCCGGAGCCTGTGCTCCGCAATGGGAGAGGCCACAACAGTGAGAGGCCCGCATACCGCAAAAAAAATAAATAAATAAATAAATAAATTTTAGCAGATAGGCGATTTCCCTAAGAAATCCACAAATAATAAGGAACAACTCATATTTATATAAATATAATGTATATATTTTAATATATAAATATATATAATCTTTAAATTATATTTATATATAAATGTATATTTTTATATGTTATACATGTTTTAAAGTAAATTATATGTTTCTATATATTTTTTCAAATTACCTGCCTCTTTTAGCTGTTACATTGGGAGTGGTGTTCTGTTGCTTTCTATTCCATCCTACTTAGAAACAAAAGCCCTCAATAACCATTTTAAAATATTTTTTAAAATTTCATAATAGTCTTATTTTCTGCTAAAAACATCTATTGCTAAAGCTCTTAGGAACTAACTGCAAGATTTAGGTTTGGCCACAGTCAGTTAACAGTTTATGATACTTTGAATTATTTCTTCTGATTATGAGCAACACCTCACATGTCCAGTTCCGTTCTGACTCAGTTAAATTTTATCTTTTCACTGGTCCACTTTTAGGAAGGCTGGTGATGGTGATATCTCCATATCTCTTGGGAGACAGTTATTAAAATGGATAATGTCAGCGTGAATCTTTCTGTAATTTGTAAGAATGTTCCATGGTGGCTGTTGCAGAGTTTCTTATATAATGCTGCTCTCTAGACTAGAGTATAAGTTATTCCTGGATGAGAGCACCCCTCCTGCCATGGGAGCAGAGTGAATGTCCTCGCATCTGGTTTCCTGAAGAGAACAGAAAACAAGCTCCTGGGCAGATGGGAAACATAGGGAAGAAAGAACAATCTGGGCGGATTGAGGAGTGTGGAAGGACTTGGGGCAGGTGAGAGTCAAGGAGCCCAAGAAGAACCTATTCAAAGCTTTCTGAATTAGTCTTCATCTCAACTCTACATCCCTGAATCTGTGTGGGTTTTCAGAGAAGCATGGAAATGGAGGTGAAGCTAGGGGAAAACAGAGACCCTACTGCCAGAGTTGCACTGCCAGGGATCTTGCAGACCTAAGGACAAGGAGAGTTTTCATTTCTTCCCTGGTGACATTGTGAGTGGTCTTGGGAGAAGGTCCTCCCAGAGTTGGAGGGCTACCAAATTCAGTCACCACATACAAGCTTGAGTACTAATGCTTTCTGAGCCTGTTTCCTATTAATAAATAGCCTTGATTCAGTCCCCTGTTAAAGTATGAAAAGTTGGACTGTCCAGTGGGCCCTGTTTTTCCTTTTTCCTATTCAGGATTGCTGAGTAGGAACTCATGCAAGTAAGGAGTTAACTGTACTTCGTCCCCTTACATAAAGTGACCTACAAGAGCTTTGGCCAGGTAACTCTCTTCTACCTTGAGAAAGGCATCCGTTGCCCCACTGGAACTTTGCCCAGATTTCTCCCTTTCATGTGTCCTTATAAGGCAGAGCAGACAGGAGAGGAGAATCATTTCAAGGTGATGAAATGGCTATGAGCCCACAGCTAGGGGGAAAAAGATTTTCCCTTAATCAGATGAAAAAACAACAACATTCTATCATAATATATGTAATCTATTTGCAAACACTGTAAATTAATATATAAATGTATGTATATGTGTATGTGTGTGTACACACACACACACACATGCTTTGTGAGGGCAACAGCATACAGGGCCTCTTAGATATGCCTCATTCCCTGGAATTTGCAGGCAGGCCTCCCACAGGAAGAGAATAAAAGTCTATAGATAGACCCCAAAGGGTGCTGCTATTTTGTACTTTGGGGGAGTTGGTAGGATGAAAATTCTAGAGTTTCACTTAGAAATGTTGCAGTAGTTCTGAAAACACAGTAAACCCATCATATGATACCTCAGACATTGAGGGTCAAAAAATATTTATTATGCCAAAAGAAATGAAAACAGGGTCCACACAAAAACTTGTGCATAAATGTTCATAGCAACGTTACTCAAGATATTCAAAGAGTGAAAACAACCTAATGCCCATCAGCTGATGAATGGATAACCAAATTATATCCATATAATTATATGAAATGTCCAGAATAGACATGCCTATAGGTACAGAAAATAGATTAGTAGTTGCCAGGAGCCGGGTAAGGTAGGGAGTGACTGCTAAGGGGGACATCTTTTTGGGGTGATGAAAATGTTCCAAAACCAAATGAGGTAATGCTTGTACAACTCTGTGAATATACTAAAAAACATTGAATTTTATAATTTTACTTGGTAAATTGTATGGTATATGCAAAAGAAAGTTTTAACAAAAAACAAACAAACAAAAAGAAATACTCCACATGCCCAAGAAGGAATGATGGCAAGTCATGGAATTTGGGAATTTTGAATTTAGAAAAGACCTTAGAGGTCATCTTCTTTGACCTACCATACATCTGCATGCTGCTGAAGAAAATCACAGGCTTGTGATGCTACAAGTTTCATCCTCATTTTGGGTCCTTAAGTTGATAATCTATCAATCATTTTACCTTTATTTCACATTACCCACAATTTTGCTAACCCTTTGTGACAGTCTCAATGAAATACCCACACAACCTTCATTCCCCCACTCTGAGCCATTCATCTCTTATGTCACAGAAAGTTATGTTGTCACTAGCTATATTTATCTTACTGACCAGTCCTTACTCTCTCCATATCCCTGTGCATTTTCTCTTATCTCTGTCAGAGAATCCCTTCTGTTCAAGATCAAAGGCCATTCTCTTTCTTGACCTCCCACCTCATCCTGGTCTCCTGCCACTTCCCATCTCCTCACTTTCCCCACCACCTCATGCTCTAGACATTGAAAGCCATTTGGTTCCCTGATAAGCCATGCTGTTCCTCCCCCCATGCCTTTTGCATATACAACCACCTTCTCTTTAACCTGAATGTCTTCCTTAGGGACCACCACTTATTGAACAACAGGATCCACAAACAAAACAAAAACAAAACTTCTACTTATCCCTCAAATGTGCTCAAGCATCACTTTCTCTGTAAAATCTCTGCTTCCATTTTTAGTCTCCTCCCACCTCTACCATAGCATCAAGTTTTCTCTCTCTGCTAGTTAGAATGGGGCACATAGTCCTTTGATTGCATGTATTATACCATATTGTCACTATTGGCTTGCTTACTTGGTGGTCTCTTTAAACTGTGTGCTCTTTGAAGGAGGGAGCATTTGTCCTTCCTCTCTATGTCTCTCATCATCTACATGACCGGTGTACAAATATGCTTGTTGAAACAGTCACAGGAATCTTCATTACATCACCCTAATTGATGGGTATTTAGTCCTAACCTGAATGTTTTCAGTCACAGGGTCCTCACTCCTTTGTGAGACAGCCCATTCCATGCTTGGAACATTGCAATAATTAGGAAAGTCTTCCTTATATTGAGCCCAAATATTCTCCCCTTTAATGTTCGCTCATTAATTCTGGCTCTTCCTTGTAGAACATAGATCAAGCTGTTCCTCTTTAACACAGTAGCTCTATTAAATGTTGCCAATAACTTTCATATACATTTCTCCTCTGGACACACACAGAGTAAAGGCACTTTGTCCTCTCCTGGCTACATATCCCCACTTCCTTAAGGAATTCTTCAGTTAATCTCCCATGAATCTCCTATGGTCCTGCTTTACCTCTGCAGGATGCTTTCTAGTTGGTCAGTTTCCTTATCAAAATGCCTCTCAGAACTGTTCCTGGTCCCTGGAAGTAGTCTGAAGAGAGAGAAGCGAGCAGGACTGGAAGTTCACTGGATCACGACTTTGTTCCTATCCATGCAACCCAGGTTTTTTGTGAACCCTGTCACACACTTGCAGTGAACTAAAACTTCCAGGCTTTTGCAGATGGTCTGTGACATGATCCATCTCCCCCATCCAATGCCAATGCTATTGCTCAGGAATTCACCTGGAGTGCTTATATGGTCAAGTGAGAAAAGTGAAGATACCATTAGAGCCCTGGATTCCTGAGTTAGAGGTTGTAAAGGAACAGCTCAGAGAAGACACATGTGGAGAAGGAGGATGGGAATGGAAATGCTGCTATTTTTGTGACCACTTTATCCATTCACTAAAGCTTCATTCTGTAGTACATTTCTCTGTGGGCAGGGATGATTGCCATGTGACTTGTCACTGTATACCTGTTATTAGGACAGTGCCTGGAAGGATTTGTGTGCGAGTGGATGAAATCATGGACTGTTTGATGTATAGGTCACAGGAATACTGAAGGCTGGCAGTATGTAACTCACAATAGGGAAGAAGAGAATCTATTTATAATATGTGATGTGCTAGGTGTGTGTGAGTTCAAAGCAGAAGTGTTTGGTTACAGCAATGACTTTCTTTTTCTTTTTTTTAATTGAAGTGCAGTTGATCTACAATGTTGTGTTAGTTTCTGGTGTACAACAAAGTGATTCAGTTATACATATATATACATATTCTTTTCCATATTCTTTTCTATTCTGGTTAATTACAGAGTATTAAATATAGTTCCCTGTGCTATACAGTAGGACCTTGTTTTTTTTTTTTTTTATCTATTTTATATATAGTAGTTTGTATCTGCTAATCCCAAATGCCTAATTTCTCCCTCCCCCCCTTTCCCCTTTGGTAACCATAAGTTTGTTTTCTATGTCTGTGAGTCTATTTCTGTTTCGTAAATAAGTTCATTTTTTTAGATTCCACATATAAGTGATATCATATATTTGTCTTTCTCTGACTGACTTACTTCACTTAATATGATAATCTCTAGGTTCATCCATGTTGCTGCAAATGGCATTATTTCATTCTTTTTAATGACTGAGTAGTATTGCATTGTATACATATACCACATCTTCTTTATCCATTCATCTGTTGATGAACATTTAGATTGTTTCCAGGTCTTGGTTATTGTAAATAAATGAATATTGGGATGCATGTATCTTTTCAAATTATGGTTTTCTCTGGATATATGCCCAGGAGTGGGATTGCTGGATCATATGGCAGCTCTATTTATAGTTTGTTAAGGAACCTCCATACTGTTCTCCATAGTGGCTGCAACAATTTACATTCCCACCAACAGTGTAGGAGGGTTTCCTTTTCTCCATATCCTCTCCAGCATTTATTGTTTGTAGGCTTTTTAATGATGGCCATTCTGACCAGTGAGATGATACCTCTTTGTAGTTTTGATTTGCATTTCTCTAATAATTAGCAATGTTGAGCATCTTTTCATGTGCCTATTGACCATCTGTATGCCTTCTTTGGAGAAATGTCTATTTAGATCTTCTGCCCATTTTTTATTGTATTGTTTGGTTTTTTTGGTTATTGAGTGGTATGAGCTGTTTGTATATTTTGGAAATTAAGCCTTTGTCAGTCGCATCATTTACCAATATTTTCTCCTAGTCCATAGGTTGTCTTTTCATTTTGTTTATGGTTTCCTTTGCCATGCAAAAGCTTATAAATTTGATTAGGTCCCATTTGTTTATTTTTGCTTTTATTTCTATTGCCTTGGGAGACTGACCTAAGAAAACATTGGTACAATTTATGTCAGAGAATGTTTAGCCTGTGTTCTCTTCTAGGAGTTTTATGGTGTCATGTCTTATATTTAAGTCTTTAAGCCATTTTGAGTTTATTTTTTTTTGTATAGTGTGCAGGTGTGTTCTAACTTCATTGATTTACATGTGGCTGTCCAGCTTTCCCAACACCACTTGCTGAAGAGACTGTCTTTTCTCCATTGTATATTCTTGCCTCCTTTGTTGAAGATTAATTGACTGCAGGTGTGTGGGTTTATTTCTAGGCTCTCTATTCTGCTCCATTGATACATATGTCTGTTTTGTGCCAGTACCATGCTGTTTTGATTACTGTAGCTCTGTAGAGTTTTCTGAAGTCTGGGAGGGTTATGCCTCCAGCTTTGTTCTTTTTCTTCAGGATTACTTTGGCAATTTTGGGTCTTTTGTGGTTCCATATAAATTTTAGGATTCTTTGTTCTAGTTCTGTGAAAAATGTCATGAGTAATTTGATAGGGATTGCACTAAATCTACAGATTGCTTTGGGTAGTATGGCCACTTTAAAAATATTAATCCTTCCAGTCCAAGAGCATGGGATGTCTTTTCATTTTTTGAATCATCTTCAATTTCTTTTATAGTTCTCAACATGTAAGTTTTTCACCTCCTTGGTCAGGTTTGTTCCTAAATGTTTTATTTTTTTTAATGTGATTTAAAAAAGGATTTATTTTTAACTTTCCCTTTCTGATATTTCATTGTAAAGAAATGACACCAATTTCTGTATGTTAATCTTGTATCCTACAGCAATGATTTTCACATGATGCTCTGAGGACAGATTCTCAGGGACTGGGGGAGGTCATGTGAGCTGGATCTCAGGCTCTCATCCCACCATGGACCAAGAACAGCTCTACTTTTATTTGTTTTGTATACTGAGTTTTCACACAAGTTTTCTTTTGAATACGTAACTCCTTGGTTAAAAATCATGTTACTAAGTTTTGACATTGAATCAAAAAGAGATTATGATTTAGGTTAAAATCACAGTGTCCATCTCTGCCTCAGCTGACCATATAGGTATCTGGCTCCTCTCTGTACACTTCTAGGTAAGGTAATTCAATGCTTTACTGGACTGTCTGCTGTCCAGGTTCCCCTGTTGAGGGAACCACAACTGGGACAAGAGATAGAGCATTTTTATTTTTTTATTTTTTTCTAAGCTCTACTGGGAGACTTCTGGGCAGACACTGGCTAGATGAGATCCTCTTCTAGAAAGACAAAGTCTTATCTCCATAGAAAGTTCTTGCTCCTCAGGCTAAAAAAATACCTGCTCCCATGCAGATATTCCCAGACTTGTCCCCAACCTTGTTCTGCTTTGCCTACTTTACTGGCTTCCTTGCCTAAATCTTTGTCTTTCTCAGACTCACATCCTCACTACCTCATTAAGAGTGGGAAATCATTTTAAGATGCTGAAATGATTGTAAGCCCATAACTTTAACCAGGTGAAAAAAAATGGGGGTAAATAAAATAGGAGAACACATTGACAAAAGATGCTTCTGTGAGACTTTGCAGATAAAGTGAATGAAAAAAACACCATCCCTCCTTCCTCCCCACCATGAAAAGAAGGCACAGGTGCAGCTCTTGAGAGCAGAGCCGAAAGAGTGCCTGTTATATAAATGCCATCTTATTCCATAACTATCGGAGACTGTTTCCTTCTCTGTCTTCTCTAACCAGGACTTTTTCCACCTGTCCTGGTTAGAGAAGACAGAATGAGAGTGGTAGGGCTCTCCTGGTATCTCAATGGATAAGTTAGCCTGAAATCCAGTGCCTCTGTAAGGAAGAGGAAAAAAATGCATCTTCCAGATGTACCAGAACCCCTTTATTTAGGGAAAGCCTGAAATTCCTGACTTTCAGACCTCCCCAAAGGATCACAATCTTAAAAAAAGACATTTTTAAAGATACTAATTCATGGTTTGAGTTTTTCTCCATAGCAGCAAATCTGTGACAGGCAGTGTTTTGCTCCAAGTCAAAGTTACATCTACTCAAATGCAAATTTGCTTGAGCCCATCTCAGGCCCAAATGACCCAAACCTACAAAACATGAGTTTCAAATGGCACTAGGGTAAATACTGAATGTTTTCACAGTCTTTGTCCAAAATAAATATTTGAAAAATCCCAGAGGTTTTAGTTTCCTGAAGTAAAGAAAAATCATATTTCCAGCTGTCATTGGAAAATATCACACAAAATCCCACGTTTTTATCTTCCCAAATATTTTTACAATTACTAAATACTTAAAGGACTATTTTCATTTGTTTTTATGTTGGTGAGCTGTTCACACAGAAAGCAATTACATCAGGAGTCCTAAGGTATTAACACAGATCAAATAAAGCTGCAGAAGAGGCTTCCTTACTTTACTCTCCTGGTTTTTGGGTGAAGTAAGAGTCTGATATAATTGCCCATGTGGTCAGTAAACGTGCCAAAGCCCAATCTTTTGTCTTCACTATTGAGAATGTTTTAGAAACACATGGTGATCAGCATATGCTGACTTTCAGAAATATTAACTGCAAAATTGGCAGCAAGCTCCAGTATTTGAAAAAATCCATATGTTCATTATTTTATTTGTGAGTGTGCATATTTGTATTTGAACACAATTTCTGTATCTTTTCTTCTCAAGATATTTGGGCTCCTTTAGAATTTTAATTGAAAGTAAGTAAACCAATGTCTTTGCTGGAATTCATGTTCATAAGTCAAGATTTTAGAACATTTCCTGAGGTTTGCAAGAGTGATACTAGTTGAGATTTAAAACTTTTTCATAGGGCTTCCCTAGTGGCGCAGTGGTTAAGAACCCACCTGCCAGTGCAGGGGGCACGGGTTTGAACCCTGGTCCAGGAAGATCCAACTACTGAGCCTGCCCTCTAGGGCCCGTTAGCCGCAACTACTGAGCCTGCATGCCACAAGTACTGAAGCCCTCGCGCCTAGAGCCCGGGCTCCGCAACAAGAGCAGCCACCACCATAAGAAGCCCTCACAACAAAGAGCAGCCCCCGCTGGATGCAACTAAAGAAAGCCCACGTGCAGCAAAGAAGGCCCAATGCAGCCAAAAATAAATAAATAAATTTATTTTTAAAAAACCCTTTTCATAGATCAGCAGTTTTGGTCAATTTGTAAAACACACAAACACTATAATATATTGTCTCTCAATGACTAGAACGGTACATCTATTTTAGTAGATCTAACCCAGAAAATCTTTCAGGATTTGACACTATGAAATCAAAGAACTGGAAAAGACTTGGAGAGGTGATCTAGTCCCAGTGTTTGCCTTCAGCTCCCTTAGGACCACCCTGGAGAAGTAAAAATGTATTCTATTTGTAAAGCTCTCCCCTGTACTCCCAAGTACTCCTCCTTGACAATTTGTTTTACATTTAGTAATCCTTATTGCCAGAGGATGCTAGCTCGCTAGCTAGGGAGACAGACAGGTAGGTAGACAGATATATAGGGAGATAGGTAGGACATTGAGAAAGAGATTTTTTTCCAGATGTCTTCACACTGATTAGCTAATTTCAAAAAATCCCTTTGCAGAGTGTGGTGCTGCCACTTCTATTTTATGGGTGAAGACGCTGAGACACAGGAGTTAAGTGCCTGCTGCAAGCCTCATTAGAGACATGAGTCACAGTTGGGAGTGAGAACACAGAGCCACAGCCTTCATTCCTGAGCCATTTCCTCAACTCTGCATTTTTCTTTAATACATCAAAAAGCAAAAACAACCACATTTGAGTGACCAAACAAAGATAAGCAGACTGTGCACGAGCCAATGGCTACTGCGGAAAGACTTCAGCCACCTCCAGAGGAACGTCTGTCTGTGCTTGTGATACCAAGCTTTCGTTCTGCTCATGTCTTAATTTCACCAAAGGGAAAAAAAAAAGGGCCATTATTGAGAACAAGGATACACTTCGCATCGCTTTAACTCCAAATATGAACAAGTGAAATTCAGCTACTACCATAAGGCAAATTATTTGTTGATTTGCAACAAGCAGTGCACTTGAAGCTGGCTGGCTCTGTTACTATTGTTCTCCTATCAGTTCCATTGGACAGCTTTAATTAATACCAGAAACAGCACAGGAAACATCCTTTAATTATTCCTCTTAGGTTTAGAGAAAATGTAGCTTACTAAAAACAAAGTAAACTGCAAGCCTTTGAACTTGAGCGTTATCTTTGTCCTTTGGCTTGCTAGGGTTCTGTGTTATCAGACATGATAATTTGTTTTCAGTGATACCCTTGATGAAATTAATTGAGTTTTAGACTAGCATACATTTCCTCTTGCTGATACTTTCACTCTTGGCAAGGTCTTATCTGGGCAGTTAGTCCTGTTCTCGTCTGGTTCTGACTGCTGCGATTCAATAGCTCAGGGTTGTTGTTTTAAACAAAGATATTTACTTTTGTTATTAATGTAATATTCAGTTCACTTCCCCTTTTTATCTTCCCATAAGGCACAGACCAACTCCCTTTTTTTGATGGAGATGACAGTTTTGGACTTCAATGCTATTTCCAGGCCTTTCCAAATATATCATCATCAGAAGGGCGAAAAATCCATTTCAGACACTCCTATCTGTACACTTGGCTTGAATTCAATTGATATCTAACTTCTAGGTCCTAAACATTTCTCTTTCTTTCCAACTGTGTTAATTTCTTTTTTCAAGCATCAGAGTAATATATGCTTATTGGAAAAGAACTTAAAAATGAAAATAAGATCTTCCCCATCTGCACCCTGATATCACCCAGTGTCAGATCATGCTGTGCATTGAATATCTTTTGTGAAATTTTCTTGCACATAAAGGATATTGCTGTATATGAAACGATAGATTAGAAATATGATAGATCTTATCTATCATCATACTATATTTACTGTATTTATTGTTATGCAGTTAGCTTTTTACAGATGTCAATTTGTCTTGGACATCTTCCCAAATGTGTGTTTTATTTAATTAGTGCCTTATTGATAGAGATTAAGTTCTTCCCAGTATTTTTGCTGTTATAAAACAATATGAGTTTATTTGGAGCGAGGAGTAGGATGTTAATCCAACTTTAATATCTCAAAATAGTACGTTTTTTGAGTAATCCATTTTTTCCATGATGGTTTGAAAGGGAATCTCTACCATTTAATAAATGATACACATATTTCTCCAGAGAAACTACTGGTTGAACCACCAACTGTTGTTTACTGTTAAGCTACGGTGGTCCCATGGCTTATACATGAGCTACTGTAATTACTATAATAACTGTTGTGGGAATCTGTTATTTTTAGTGCCCAGCACCTTGGAACAATATTTTGACAGTTTGCTGTTTCCCACATTCTGAGTCCTGCCTGCCCAAGGCAGAGCTCCTAGATTTTACAGACTACTTTTCAGATGGGGAGCAGACATAGAACCTAGATTTCATCGATCAAAAGCAGCACAAGAGTTGGAGGTAGAAGGGAGGAACATGAGGCAGAAGCCCCATGACCAGGGGTTTGAATGCCAGACAAATTTGTTGGCAGAAGCATCTGGAATTTTCCCAGGGGACTGTGGTGAGCCACAGGCAGCAGCAGCAGTGGTCCTGGCTGTGTCATCAACCCCAAATATTATGCCTGAAGAAACTGATTTGCTTCAAAGCCTATAACAAACTCATCTTGGGTAGTTACTTTGCAAAGGGGGGCAGGCCAATTTTCTTCATAGCTCACTCCTACCTTCAGTGCATCGCCTGCATCTAGAGTCAGCTATTCAACAAACCCAAGAGAAGAAAGCTTATGCACCAAAATAATTGCATCTATTTTTTTTTTTTTTTTTTTTTTTTGTGGTACGCGGGCCTCTCACTGTCGTGGCCTCTCCCGTTGCGGAGCACAGGCTCCGCACGCGCAGGCTCAGCGGCCATGGCTCACGGGCCCAGCCGCTCCGCGGCATGTGGGATCTTCCCGGACCGAGGCACGAACCCGCGTCCCCTGCATTAGCAGGCGGACTCTCAACCACTGCACCACCAGGGAAGCCCTGCATGTATCCTTTTAAAATGAATCATAACATGTTAATCCACAGGGCATGGCTCCCCTCAACCTGGAGCCCCAGCTTGAAACCCTTCCAGTGTTTTCCACTGTACTTAGAATAAAGACTCAAAGCCTTGGCAGCCCTATGTATCCTTGTGTGATCAGCCTCTGCCTCTCTCTGCAGTCTCAATTTGCACCACTCCTATCACTGGTCTTTCAACTCTAGTTACACTGTTCTTCACACATGCCATTTTCCCCAACCTGCAGCTCCCCTTGAGCCCTTCATATCATCTTGTAAATTTCACTCTTCTTTCAAATATCAGCAAAATCTTTCCTTGCTCCCTGCTCCCTCTCCCCAAATCTAGGTCAGGTTCCTGGATGATAGGTTCTCACTGAACCAAGTGCCTTGCCTTCACAGAGTTTATTTCTATACGCAATTAAACTCTGGCTTTTGGGGGTGATTACTTGACTAATGTTTCCCTCAAGAGATTTTAAGTTCTATTAGAGAGCAGAGACCATGTTTGTTGTTGCTTGTCATCGTATCTTCAGCATTTAGCATGCTACCTAGGTACATAGGAGACACTCAATAAATGTTCATCGATTGAATGAATAAAGGAACAAATCTCTGTTTATGCTTGAGGATGAAGATAATGACTATTTCACAGGCACTTTGCAAGTTCTGAGGGTACTGATAGTGCATTGAAAAGTGGGCAAAGGAAGAGGAGCCTGTGAAGAAGACCATAGGGTCTTCAGAGGAAGAACAAGAGAAGGAAGAAAAAGGAGTGATGGAAGCCTTGGGAGAGAAAGTGTCAAGAAGCATAATGTAGGCAATAGTGTAAAAAAATGTGAGGAACCCAGGGGTACTTGGAAAGGGTCAGTGGATTTGTAGGGGAGGTGCAGAAAGAAGATGCATGCTTGCATAGAAATCTGTAGCCTTGGTGTTAGAATCTCTGTGCAGAACCTTTATTTAGATTTGAATAAAAAGAAAAAGTCACACAAATGATATCATCATAAAAGTACACAAAACTATCCAAACAGATGGACAGTATTGAATATGTTTTTACACTAACCTCAGAACTGTCACAGAGTTAGAATAAAGCAGAGATGGGGGCTTCGGTGGGCCACACATCTGCTCTCCATCCTGTTTAGCTACAGGTATAGCAAATACGTTCTTGACCCATCTTGTAAACAATTTTATTTTTAGAAGGTAGAGTATAGAATGAATGGAATTACCATACAATTTAGAACAATGTCAGAATTTTTCAGTGTGAAATTATAGGTGGATCCAGTTTGAAGGGAAGAGTAAAGTACTGATTCTGATTTTGTTGCCTAGTGGGATCCTATAATTAGTTCAGATTTTAGGAGAACAAGTCATAATATTTTAAAAGGCTTATGCCTTACAGTAAAAGTCACTTAACTGTCTTATTTTATCCCCACCATAATTCCATGAGATAGAAGTTAGCTTTCCCATTTTAAAGGTAAGGAAATTTCAAATCAGGGGGATGAAGTAAGTAAACACTGATCACAGAGCTTGTTGGCATAGGGTTTCTGAGTAGCAGCAGATCAAAGAGTACACACGGGAATAACCCACACCAGTAAGAGATGTGTACGCAAGGTCACACTGAATACAATTAATAGTTTCACTAATAACAATCACATAAGAATTAATGCTCATTTTACAGCTTCATCAAGGACATTCTTATTTCCTAACAAACCATGAAATCCAAAATAATTGTTCAACACTGAAAATTTCAGCACCATTTGTGTTTGTTGCCAACAAGTCACATATCTTTAACAAGTTGATGCCATCATTGATCAAAAATAAGCAAAACCACAAGTTTAATCCTGTCAGTAGATTCACCCATCTTTAAGGCAAAGTATAATTCTGCAGACAATGTAGTAACGTAGTCTTCATGTTTGCAACTAAATCTTTAATTTCGTGTGTTGTCATCCTGTTGGAAAGTAGCAGTACAGTGCTTCCTCTCACTAACTTTTCATGCAGCAGGCAGCCAGCAAGGTGAACTCTACAAAGCTTTGTTAGTGTCTCAGCTATTGGGCGTGCTCCTTTGGCCAATGCAGCATGATAAGTTAGCCTTTATAATGTCTCAGTGACTTTTTCATTCCTAGTTGGAAAAGCTATAACAATTATTTTTTGGCGTTTACTGAGGTTATCCTTGTCTATTTTAAAACTATCAAATCTCCCCCCCCCCTTTTTTTTTTCCAGTACGTGGGCCTCTCACTGCTGTGGCCTCTCCCTTTGTGGAGCACAGGCTCCGGACGCGCAGGCTCAGTGGCCATGGCTCACGGGCCCAGCCGCTCTGCGGCATGTGGGATCTTCCCGGACCGGGGCACAAACCCGTGTCCCCTGCATCGGCAGGCAGACTCTCAACCACTGCGCCACTAGGGAAGCCCGGTCCCCCATTTTTTTAACTTAAAATCATGCTGCAACTTAACCGGAAACATAATACTATTCAGAAATGTTCTGTTGTGTGAGACAAAATAAAATAAACTATTAATATCTATAAAGACACCTTTCATCATATTTTATTATTTACAGTTGCATTAGGAGTAGAGTCTTCTATGAGTCAGAACTTTATGAAATGTCAGTTTTATCTTTTGCAATATCTTGAGAATAGACCATGGGTTGAGAAAGTGAGCCTTTAATTTTCCTTATTTAATTAAACAATCTATCACTAAATATAAATTTATTTATAAAATGATACCTTTCATTTAAAAATAAAATACTATACAATTGTAAAATAACATTTATAAGATTTCTAAATTTAGAAAATTCCCACAAACAATTCAAAAGTGTTATTACCAACCAAGATAACAAAATTTGCTTATTCTTGATGTATTTCCACATATGGGGAAAACTTGATTTCAAAACAGTGATTTATTGGAATGATAATGGGGTTACAAAGTTTATAGCAAGTAAAACCAAAGAAGCATCATAAGAACACAGTAGAAATAGTGAGGAAAAGCTGAGTTAATCTCTGAAAATGCACATATTTACACCTTGAACTCATTACTTTAGAAAATTCTAGAAGACATAAGAACATAAAAGCATACATTCCATTGCTGTCAGAGTGATCATATCATCAGACCACATAGCCTCTGAAAAACTCTGTCGTGGGCTCACAAGAGAATGAGAGTGCAAAAACGTCTTAGTGTTTTTATGCAAATACTTTTGATCTTACTAAACTTGGAAAGGGTCCTGGGGACCCAGACCATACTTTGAGAAATAGCTGCTTAAACTCTAGATCACTAAGCATCACATTAACTTGGGGCAAAATCTTAGAATACCTTGGAATCCCTAACATTGTTTCTTCCAATGACTTTCAATAAAGGTGTGTATTCTCTGAAGGTGATTTTGTGAGCAACTAAAGAAATAGTCTTCTGCCTAATGTGTGTTTTAGGGCAGGATTTTGAATAGTCAAATTGTCTTCCAAACATATCACTTTTTTCCTTCACGTTTTGGATAGTAGCTGATCATCAGTACATTCTACGCAGCACGTGGCATACCAGTATCACATGCAGTTAGTTAGGCAAGATATTGAAGTTTCATCATCCAGGTGACAGTGCTATGTCTGTTAAGACACCTGTGAGACAGGATTCACTTGGTGTCTCTCAGTCAAAGGGGTCACTAAGTACTCTACCTGGGCTGTGGATGCAGCAAGCTAGAAAAAAATGAAGAAACAGTAAGTCAGTTAAAACAAACATACTGAAAGATTACAAAGAATAATAACAAGCCTAAAGGATCAAAACATACACAAACAGAAGTTAAATAGGATAGGAGATTATGGGACAAAAATCAAGTAGATTAAAAGAAAAATTATATGGCTAACTGTGTAAGTCCCCAAGTTCAACATCCCTCATGCATTCAAGATTCCTTCAAGTTAAATGTGTGGGCACTGCAATTTCCACAGATATTTTCTGTTAACTAACAGGTTAAAAAAATTGTATATGTATATGAATGTCTTTAAGAGGGAACTGCCTCTCCAATTCATCTTGAGTCTCACTATTCACTTCCCATTATCTTATATACTTACTTCACAGCTTCCATATTTGCTTACCTGCCTGCCACTGGCATTCCTGAGCTATGGTGATCAGGATAGCTCAGCAGACCTTCCCCATGGGTTCAGCTAACCTAGTGTTTGAGAGGTTAAAATATAGGTTTCTAGGATAAAATTTGGGAGGATTTTCTTTTTTCTCTTCCCTCTGTTCTCTTCTTTCCTTTTCTTCTTTTTAGCCAGCACCTCAGCCTGCCATACAGGTGATCAAGGAACCACACTTTTGAGAATCACTGGTATTCTTCTTGTGTACATCTGACTTGAGTCTACAGCCCTAAACTCCTGCCTGTGGAGAAATTAATGGACTTCAGTGGGAGATTGGGATTGGCATACATACACTAATATGTATAAAATAGATAACTAATAAGAACCTACTGTATAAACATAAATTAAATTAAATTTTAAAAAAAGCATATCACTTTCATTCAATAAGAAACACAGCCAAGATTTGATGCCTGCCTAGCTTCACACTGTCTCTAGTGAATGCTCATTCTGAATGATGCTTCCATTTTGTCTGGTTTCAAAACAGTCTCAGTTCTTAGTGATAGAATCTTTATTTCAGCATTTTTAGATAGTGATTTTTATGTGACCCAGGTCAACAAGGATTAATGCTTAAACATATCTCTTACCTTTTTAACTTTCTTGAAATACCATGTAAGCCACACTTGCTATCAAAAACTTTAAAAAATAATAATGAAATTCTAAAATCTACATAGCAAATATTGACCTTGGATAAGCATGTCGGATTTTCCCCATTGAGCATATTGGGCACAATTCAAGGTACACATCCATTCAAGAGTGTACTAGATAAAAATAAGAAATCCACATCCCTGTGAGGGACATGGACACATCTTTTACCCTCAGTTGCAGAATGGTTGTTTTCAAAAATTAAATATTCATAGTTTGTTTGCGATTCTTGCTCTTATAGGCTAACTTGCAAATCTTCAAGGCTGCTTTTAGCTGAAAAACTCCTGCAAGTGTCAGTGACTCATTCTCAATATAAGTAGTTTTCACAGCTACAATTTTAAGCAAAAGTTTGAGTGGTGTAGAGCATTAACCCCTTTCATTACAGTCGTGCCTTCATTTAAATTTAATTTTCAAGAAAGCTAATGAGCTGACATGCAACTTCCAACAACAATAAAAAGCCCAAGTTCCATGGATAGAATTTATTTCAAGGTTGTTTATATACTTTTCCACTTAGAATTATGTAAGCTATAAACTTGGTATATCTACTTAGTCAAAACATATGATTGTTGAAGTACTACATATTTTAATTTATCTGCTATATCAATTGTCTAATTTTAAAATACTAGCAACAATTTCTCACTTGAGTATTTGTGCTAGAACCTTATGAACACCAACAATGCATTTTCATTAGAAAGTAATAGGGTCTGAAAAGTAAAGAAATACTGTCACAAGTCCCAATGGTGAGCTAGAGAACAAAGGATAGAGTAGGTTTTTTGCTGACACCGTAATGAATTCAATCTTAAGCATACTGCTATTGAGATATCTCTGCACCATGCAGGAGAAAAGTTCTAATAATCCATAGAAAATGAGATCTGGCACTCAGAAACAAGTTTGGACTAGATATCTTTATTTGGGGATCGGGCTGGGGATAATTACTATGTACAGCCTGTTCACACCTACACCAACACCTCCCACAGCTCCTGACCCTGTTGATGAAAGTCTGAAGGAGGATGTGCCCCAGGGTGACAAATTTATGAACACATCTCTTACCTAATTTTCATGGCCTAGTTCAGAAGAATATTTTTATCAAATTCTCTCTGTCTATGGAACTTGAATTAGATAATGAGAAATCCAAAATGTGTTTACCCATTAGAAGAGAAAATTCAAGTGGAGAAGTCATGAGATAGAGTCAAGGCTCACAGGGCCATGGGTGGTAAGCCAAAGCAACGTGGGAGCCAAAGTCACAGGGAGAAGAAGCTGATTAAGTAGAGAAAGCCATTGGGTGGCAGGACAGAAACAAGGGTAAATGTGGCTGAGCTGTGTCCACAGAGAAATTAGTGTGAAAATAATGAACTCAACAACATAGTTTCCATGAGTCACTTTGGCTCCAGAACCGTAGTCCAGTTTCAGTGACTATTGTCCCAGCTCTATAATGGTTCATGTCTTAGACTTTCATAAAGTACATCTTTCTAATCATTTCAAATTCAGTTTTACTATAAACCCTTCTTATTCCAATAAATAGAGGGGTCTCTGTTAAGAGCAACCAAAGGTACTTAGCTAAAAAATGGTCATCAGCATTTGGAACCCAAGAAAGCTAGATTTAATATTGATTTCCTACCTTTTTACTTGTGAGTTTGAGCAAATTTGAAGTCTCTTTGAGTCTCAGTTTTATCACCTGTAAAGTCATGTTATTTTGAGAATTATTGATATAATATGTGTAAAGTACTAATTACAGTAATTGGCATAAGCCAGGTCCTCAATGGATGTTAGCTTCTTCCTTCATGTCTTCTCTAAGTGAGAAGAGAAAAAGGTAAGGACAAGCTCCACATCAGGTGTCATCAAGAAAGTGAAAATTAAAACAACAATAAGATGCCACATCACAGCTTTTAGCATGGCCAAAATCTATAACGCTAACAACATCAAATATTGACAAGAATGTGGAGCAAAAGGAACTCTCATTCATTGCTAGGGGAACTGCAAAATGGTACAGACACTCTAGAAGACCACTTGAGTTTCTTACAAAACTAAACATATTCTCACCGTACAATCCAGCAATTGTGCTCCTTGGTATTTACCCAAAGGAGCTGGAAGTTTATGTCCACACAGAAACCTGCACACTAATGTTTATAGCAGCTTTATTCATAATTGCAAAAACTTGGAAGATACTAAGATGTCCTTCAGTAAGTAAATGGACATATAACTTGTGGTACATCCAGACAATGGAATATTATTCAGTGCTAAAAACAAATGAGCCATCAAGCCATTAAAAGACACGAAGGAACCTTTAATACATATTACTAAGTGAAAGAAACAAGCTGAAAAAGCAACATATTCTATGATTCCAACCATATGACATTCTAGCAAAGGCAAAACTATGGAGATAGAAAAAGATCAGTGGTTGCTAAGGGTTAGGGGTGTGGAGGGATGAATGGGTGGAGCACAGAGGATTTTTTATTTTTTTTTCTTTTTGCTGTACACGGGCCTCTCACTGTTGTGGCCTCTCCCGCTGCGGAGCACAGGCTCCGGACGCGCAGGCCCAGCGGCCATGGCTCACGGGCCCAGCCGCTCCACGGCATGTGGGATCTTCCTGGATCGGGGCACGAACCCGTGTCCCCTGCATTGGCAGGCGGATTCTTAACCACTGCGCCACCAGGGAAGGCCCACAGAGGATTTTTAAGGCAGTGAAAATAATCGATATGTTACTGTAATGGTGGATACATGTCATTATATATTTTTCTATACCCATAGGATATATAACACCAAAAGTTAACGGTAATGCAAGCTATAGAGTTTGGGTGATTTTGATTTGTCATTGTAGGTTCATCAATTGTAACAGATGTACAACTCTGGTGGGGAATGTTGATAATGGGGAGGCTATGCATGTGTTGGGGCAGGGAGTATATGGGAAATCTCTGTACCTTCCCCTTACATTCGCTGTAAACCTAAAGCTTTTCTAAAGAAACAGTCTTTTTTTTTTTTTTTTTTTTTTAAGGTAAGGATAAAGCTCCAAGGATTATATCTGTAATACCCTATATTTTAGCTTCAAGTGTTTCTGTAATAATGGCATAAAAACTCCTTTGGCTATGATTTAGTAATTCACTCAACAGACACTGTTTAACACTTACTGTGTACAAGGCACTTTGAGGATGAAGAATGACATATATACTTTACCAAACGTAAAATAGATAGCTAGTGGAAAGCAGCTGCATCGCATGGCGAGATCAGTTCGGTGCTTCGTGACCACCTAGAGGGGTGAGATAGGGAGGGTGGGAGGGAGATGCAAGAGGGTGGGGATATGAGGATATATGTATACATATAGCTGATTCACTTCATTATACAGCAGAAACTAACACAACATTGTAAAGCAACTATACTCCAACAAAGATGTTAAAAAAAAGATGAAAAAGACATAGTCATTGCCTTCAAGGAACTTTGCTGTCTAATAGGGCAGATATAAGATAAAAGTGATGGGTGTTATACGAGAGTTAGGCAAAGCGCTATGGAAATGAAGGAGAGAATGAGTTTATTTCCAACTGACAGAACAAAAGAGGTCTTCATAGATTAGAAATCGTTTGACTTGAGCATTGGAGGATTACTAGGATTTGGAACTGTCCGGGAAGGGTGAGAAACAGTTAAGATGGGAGAAAAAGCACGCAGAAATTCTTGGAGAATGAGACGCCTAGGGCACGTACTTGGATGACAGGTAGACTGCTGGCTAGTACTTCAAATGTGTGAGAGTTCTGGGTCCTTATGGCATGAGAACAATAAAAGGAGGAATTTTTCATGATGTCTTCTTGGAAGTAGTTTTTTTGGTTTTTAATTTTTCAAAATTAGGAGCCACCCATGAGTTTTACATATTTCCCACAGGATGACAAGGAAACAGTTCCCTAAATTGTTCATCAGTGGTGGGTATGAGTATATGTTTGTTCTTGTAGACTAACTATAAAATTAGGCATCAAATTATTAGTTAGATTGATGAATTGCCACTTGTAGCCACACAGACATAAACAGATTCAATGATTTGCCCCTGGCAACTTATGACTACTTGAGATCATTACACAGTTTATATACTGATAATGTGAGGGCCTTCTATAAAGCCAAACAAGCAGTCAAATCAGTTATTGCCAATGACCACTAGCTATCTCCTACTGTAAATTTTATTGCTTGTCCTCTGAGCAAATACATTATTTGGGAGTATAAATTAATTTAGATTGAGAGATTTTAAAAAATATACTCAGCTGTACCCTGCTAAGTATTGCAGAAAGAAATTGAACAAATTTCCCTCAAACTTAGGAGTTCAGAAATACAAAATAGATAATATCTATAACTATATTAATACTCAAAGTTGTAAAAATGTCCTAATATCAAGAAGTAACATGTGGATAATTCTTACTAATGAAGATTCCCTATGAAGTCCCTGTAGTTTTTTGCCACAGGGAAGGGATAGCCCAGAGGTGTTTTGTGGCAGTCGAGTTTTACTCCTGATTTTGTTAATACTGCTATCCACCAGAGCATCTTTTCTGATGAGAGATGATGGTGGTGGTGGTGGTAATGATGATAAGCAAACTGGAAAACACGAATTTGACAATTACCTCAAAACTAAGTAGAGCTTCCCAATCTCCCAATTTATCCCTCCCCTCCCCCTCTTCCCCCTGGTAACCATAAGTTTGTTTGTTACATCTGTGACACTATTTCTGTTTTGTGAATAAGTTCATTTGTACCATTATTTTAGATTCCACATATAAACGATATCATATGATATTTGTCTTTCTCTGTCTGACTTACTTCACTCAGTATAACAATCCCTGGGTCCATCCATGTTGCTGCAAATGGCATTATTTTGTTCTTTTTTATGGCTGAGTAATATTCCATATACACACTACTCTATATAAAATATATAACTAATAAGGACCTACTGTATAGGACAGGGAACTCTACTCAATACTCTGTAATGACCTATATGGGAGAAGAATCTAAAAAAGAGTAGATATATGTATATGTATAACTGAATCACTTTGCTGTACACCTGAAACTAACACGACATTGTAAATCAACTATACTCCAATAAAAAATTAATTTAAAAAACTGAGTAGAGCTTAGGTTAATATGTTTTGAGGCATATGGAAGCCTTTTTGAATTAAGGTGCTTCTGGGGACTCATTAGCTGAGATTCGTTGGTTGGCTAAGAGCCAAAACAGTGCTCTGCATTGAATTGTGCTTCAAATTATTCTTCACATCCTATCCCCTCACCCTGCTTAAACCAGCACTGACTTTCATATTTCTTTTTAACATTTTATGTGTAAAATATAGCCTACACACAGAAAAATGTAGACGGATATACAAGTTTAATAACTAAAGATACAACCTGTGTAACTACTGATTAAGAAATAGAACATTATTGGCACCCTAGAATTTCCGACTGTGCCCCTCCCTTACCATAACTCTGCCCTCCCCTCTTTAGGTAACCACTTATCTTCTGTGCTAGTACTTCCTCCCTCTCCTTCATAGCTTGACCGTTTACATATGCATCGCTAGACAACATTTCTGAGTTTGGAATGGTTTGAACTTTATAGAAATGGCATCACACTTGAAGTCTTCCCATGTTTTTGGATTCTTTCACTCAACATTATGTTTTCAAATGCTTTTATTTTATTGTAAGTAGACGTAGTTCAATTTTTCTATTGTGTTCAAATAACAAAATAAATTATCTATCAGAGTTGGACGTTTGTGTTGTTTCCAGTTTTTTGGCTATTAGCAACAAACGCTGCTATGAAGATTGTTGTCTAAAGGCTCTGGTACACATGTGCTTACATTTGTCTGAAGGATATACCTGGGTGTGGGACTGCTGAGTCACAGAGTATATATGTTATATTCAGCTCTACTAGACAATGCTGAATTGTACTCCAAAGTGATTGCACCAACTGACAAGCAGTGAATGAGAATTCTGGTTGCTCAGTAGCCTCACCAACACTTGGTATTCTCAGACTTTTTCACTGTTTCAAGTCCGGTGGGTGTGTAGTGGCATTTCATTAGGGCTTTAATGTGTATTTTTCTGGTTAGGAATGAGGTTGATAACCTTTTCATATTTTATTTTCATATATTTATTACTTGAATTTATTTATAATGTGCCCATTTAAATCTTCTATTTTTTCTACTTGTCTCTCTTTTTCATATTGGTTTGTAGCAGTTCCTTATGTATTCTGGACACTAGTCCTTTGCCAGGCATATGTGTTGCATGTAGTTTCTTCCACTGATTACTTACTTTTTTACTCTTTTAATGATGCCATTTGGTGTACAGAAACTTTTCATTTTGATGTAGTCAAATTTATTAATTTTTACCTTTGTGGTTAGTGTTTTTAATATCTTATTTAAGGAATTCTTTCCCAGCTCTAAAATAATGAAGATACTCTCTAATACTATAGTATACTATAAAAGCTTTATAGTTTTGACTTTCTAGTTTATCTTATCCTGTGGAAGTTCATTTTTTGTTTATTTTATGGGTCTATTTTCATTTTTTTATCATCAACTTTCAATTGCCTTAGCATCATTTATTGAAGTTTCTCTGTATCAAACAACATTACTACTCCATCCAGATCACTTTGTATTGATTAAAAAATTTTTTTGAACAGGTATGCCTTTACTACCAATTGGTGTTACTTGCAGCTCTTTTATAGAGAACTGTCCTTGGACTAATGGAGACCATCTTGCCTATACACTTAGAAAGCCTTGGAAATGCCTAGGAATTTACTTGGCCCCAAGGTGGCTCTTGACCCGTGACTGAGGATGTCAGAGTATACAAGCCCAGCTCCCTTGCCTTTTGGGGGACAATGCTGAGGCGTGACTTACACTCCAGTGTTCCCCTTTGGGGTCATGCACATTCCTTTATACACAAATCATTGTCTCAGTGTCTGCTTCTGGGAAACTTGACCCAAGACATCATCCTTTTTTTCACTGATTTGCCGAGACACTCATGTCCGATATCAAGTGCCCACGCATGCATTAGTCTATTTGGAGGTTCTCCATTCTGCATCCATATGTCAATTTATGTACCCCTGAGACAAAAATTGTACTATGTTAATTACAATAGCTTTGTGAGAATTCTTAATATCTGGTAGAACACATTTTCATACTTTTTTTCTTTTAAAGTGTTTTGGTTAGTCTTAGTCCATACAAACTCTAAAATCATCTTACAAGTTAAAAAAAACTATTATTTTCATTTTCATCTATAAATCAATTTTGGAGAAATTGATGTCTATACAATATTGAGTTCTAATTCTTAAACATGGCATATTTCCCCAGTTATTTAAGTTTTCTTTCATGACTTTCAAAAAAATTTTATAACTTTCTCCATGGATGTCTTATTACCTTTTGTTGGATTTGTTCACAGCTCCTGCATATTTTTGATGTTATTATAAAAGTATCTTATGTTTCATTCATTAATTGTTTCTTGCTTATATATATAAATAAATTGGGTTTTTATTAATTCCAAATATGTATCTACAGACTTGGGGGAGATTTTCTCCATGAACAGTCATGCCATTTTTAAAATTCACTTTTCAGTAAGCCTTGTCCCATGAGGCTATCAAAACTGCAGCTCACTTCCACAGCCCTTTCCTTCAAATTGATCAATTCCCCACTGGCTGAATCAGCTTTGAATACTGGGTTGATTTCTTTGGGTTCTCATTTTCTGCAGATTTTGGCCTTATAATTCATTACTTTCTTTGTAGCTCCTTGATTTTTTTTAAACTTAAAAATGTGTATTTTATCTAACTTTTTAAGTTGTTCTCAACATCAGAGTTGATTCAAATAACCTAGCAGAATTTCACTTTCATTTTCAAAGACTTAAATTTCACAAATGCAATCAACTGTGTGGTAAAGACAGAAGTACATATTGCAGAGTTGTTCACAACTGTCTCAATACTGTAGATGGCTCTTAGAGAGTAAGAAGTGGGGATGAGGGAATCGGGTCTGGACGTACTGTGAAGCTTGAGCTAATAGGATTTGCTGATGGTTGGAATAGAAACCGTGTGACAGAAATAGAAAAGTCAAAGAGGATGGCTAGATTTGTGACTTGGGCAAGTGGAAACATAGAGATGCCATTAACTAAGATGGAGAAAACTGAGAGAGGAGCAGATTTTAGGGAGGACATCAAGAATTTGGTTTTCGATGTGTTAAGTTTAGAATGCCTACTAGACATCCAAGAAGAGATGTTGAGTAGACACTTGGCTCTCTGAGTCTGGAGCGGAAGGGAGAGGATGAGACTAGAAGTATAAATTTGGGAGTTGTCAGCTTATGGATGATATTCAAATCCGTGAGACTGGATGGGACTATCTAGGCAAAGAAGGAGTCCTAGGACTGATTCTTGGAGCACTTCAACAGTTATAATTCAGGGGATGAGGAGGGTATCTCATACAAGAAGAGATCTCTCATAGGAAGGGCCAAAGGGGGAATTGGGCCTTAGAAGCCAAAGTTGAAAAGTCAACCACATCACCCTCAAGCAAATAGCCAGGGAGAAGGCTAACAAAAAATAGATTCGGGGAGGAGATTGGCTTATGAAAGTTTCCTATCCCAACATGAAGCAACAAAGTCCATGGGGTACTGAGGCCTGGAGTTATATATCATGATTTGCCTTCAGTGTATTTTTACAGTTAAGTTGAATAATCAGAAAAACAGTGAATTTTAGTTGATGCACTTTTTGGTCCTTTGCTTCCCTTATATTTACTGTGAAGCTTTAGTCTTTGCTGGGAAAGATGAAGCTAGATAAGAATGAGTTTATGTCACATTTATTGAGGTCATGAGGCTTATATCATGCAGGGTCTGGAGTGCGGATGGACCAGGGAGATTGTCACTGCATTCTTTTCTCCAGGTGATTTAATAGCATCAGAATCACTGGAAGTATCTCCTGTAGGGCCATCAGTTCTTGATGTTCCAACTATTTTTGGAAGACCTTCCAGAGCACACTTAAAGGACTTAGTGATTTTGATCACCTTCTAAAGTAGAATGATTTGGTAATTTCCCCATCTCCCTTCTTAATTAACATCATCTTTTACCCCCAAAAAAGGGACTTGTGATGAGCTAGGAGGGTATCATATACATTTTTTAAAAGAGTCAGGTAATCAAGGTGGGAAGTGGGGAAAATTATGCTTCCAGGAAACACTGTGAACCAATATGGGTATTTTTATTCCCGTAATGGAATTACTATCGTTACATACTGCAGGGATTTAGGATCTTGAGGAGGAGGGTCTGCTCCCCGCTTACCAACTGCCATGATCCACTAAGTGTGGTGAGGGTTAAAGAAAAATACCAGAGGCAGTATGTTCAGACAACACAGGGGCCAAGGGAAACTGCCACTTCCCTTTCATTTCGTGGTGGAATTTGTGGGGAACTTTTAAAAGCTGGATGAATACTAAAAAGGAGGGATATGGGTGAACTGGGGTTGGGGGGTTGCTGAGAGCCCTTGGTGGACAGAGGTATGAGTGAAAGCTACAAGACAAGGGGGGCAACAGGTCAAAGGAAACAGGAGAAAAGGTTGCTCTGCAAGTCGCAGGTGGCTTGGAGGACCAACAGCACTTTTAAAAACTATGCAGGCTGATGATTAACACTTACCACATTTTACTGAAATTTTTACAGAGCTGTCCAAATGTCTCAACACCTGCTTCACATGAGGCAAAATCCTCTTGTAAACAACAGTGAGTCATTACCCACGGCCTGTGCGAAAGGTGCTCTTGGGTATATGCACATTTTCTCCAGGTTCCCTTTGATGGACGGTGACTAAAAATATAGCATAACCTTCTTTGCCCTAGAAATGTCTGCTGAAAAAGGGAAAATTCTTGGGAAAGAAAAAAAAAACAGGACACGTATTATATACCTTAGCACATAAATAAATCCAACCCTTATGTATTTATGTAGGTGGAAAACATGATAATTACATTTCCAAATGGTTTTTGAAACCCCTGCAAATGTATACTTAAAAAGTCATAGCAATGAACGGAGACTGGATGGCTCATTAGTCGTGAGATAAAGAGCCATTCCCTTTGGATCGCCTATTCCAAGAAGGATGAGGCCAGAAGCAATTTGATTGAATAGCAAAAAGGCATCCTTTGTGAATAGGTGGGATTACAAAACCCACATTGCAGCTCTTAGGATCATTATTCATTTATTCCTTCTTTCAGTCCATATTTATTGAATGTCTGTTATATGACAGGTATGTTTCTATGATAAGAGCTAGAAAATGCTAAGAGGAATAAAACACCATTTGTCCTCAAACAGCCCATCATACAGGGGAAGAAAGACAGGTGAACCTAAATTATCACGTAACGTCATGGAGGTGATAATGGAGAATTTATAGATAGCTATGGAAGTACAGAGGAGAGAGAGAATTTAAACGGGGATAATAATAATGCTTTATATTTTAATAGCTCTAAATGACTTGGTGAAAAAACCCAGCTTGGTTGGAAGCATGCTAGATGGCCTAACTCTTTCATTAAAATGACAACTTAAAAGAATATTCACTAGGTTTAAAAATAGTGACACTGTTGTATTAAGGAGTCGTTTTGCAATCCTTTATGAATTTTAATAATTTTGTCCATTTTCATGGCTTCTTACTATGCCTTTTAAATTTCTTATTTATTTTAGCCAACTCCTCTAAAAAGTAAGCTTCATGAAGACAGGCACTACACCCTTTTTGTTCATGATTTTATCTTTAATATTTATTACAGTATCTACAAAGGAGGTTTTCAACATATATTAGTGAGGAAATGAATGAATTATTTCAGTATGCACAATTTACAAATTTCAAACCCTGGGACTATCTTCGTGTGCAGCAGTAGGAGTTCATGTCCTCTGCACAGCTGTCCTTGACAAGCTTTCTTCACTTCTGAGATATTTGTGATGAAGCTCTTTTAGAATCTTTGTAGGATACCCCAGAATTTCAGTTCTAAGCCCCCAAACAACCCGTTTTCAGGACATTAAAACATCTGATCTTTCCATTCTTCCCACGAATATGACATGACCCTGCACTACATTGCTTTTTAAAGAGATCTCTAAAATGGTAGTTTTATGGTAATATCAGTTGTCGCCAGGGAAGGGAACTGGCTGTTTGGAGGACAGTACCATGTTATTCTATCCTGTTAAAAAATGATGAATTTTTAAAAACCTGCTTATGTAAGCACTGTGAACTTTTGCTAAATTTGTCTTGTCTTTTAGGAAATTGCATCAAATACCCTCTATACACATTCAATATTAAACTTGATTGAGATCATTTTAAGCTAATGTATCTTTCTTAAATGTACTTTTTTTGTTCAAAATAAAATAATATAATCCTTATTCTAGAGTTTTGAAGGGATGTGAACATAATATTCCTTCCTTTCTGAGTGATAATTTGAGGGAAAGATTCATCTTACACTTTTCATGTTAATATATAAATTACATCTTTACCAATCTATGGACAATGCAGAGTAATCATTAATCATAACTCATGCAAATATCCTGATTTGGTCACTGGAAGGGTTGAACCATAAAATGCATCTACAGCTGTAATAATGAAAGTGGTAGGATAATTTGGCCATCTGATTGGTTTTCAATCAATTCTCTGGTTTCTTAGGACAAAGTGATGAAACTGCCAAAGAAGCATGGTTTCAAATATTACTTTTTATTTCTTTGATTGTATACCATAGCTCAGATATGCAAAATCAACAAGGAACAGAGGCATCCTAAAGGCGATGAAAGCTTTTTAAGGCCATTTTTTCCTTTCTAAAAATATTTTAGGATCCAGCTAATGAATTAAGTGACTTATTGTGACTTTAAACTTTAAAATATCCAGTTCACTAAGCAATAACAGGGTATACAATGATGACTCTCATCCCAGCTCAATAAAATATTCTCCTCGTGACTAGGTGCTCTCTGCGATTTCATTGGCTTTTCCCCCTGTGATTCATATAGGAAATGTCTTTGATGGTAGTGATGTGCCAACTTCTTAACTAAATTTTGCTCTCAGTGCTGGGCAAAGTGTGTGATGCCCTTTTTCGGTTTGAAAGTGAATGACATTCAGACACAGTTGCCTATTGACAGAGGAAGCCTTAGCTACAGAAGAATTGCTGAGTCCAATTACTGACTCAAATAAAGAAAAATAGAGAGCAAATGAAAAGTTACCCTAAAATGTGATTCAAACAAAGAATAATAAACAGTGCTATTATTGTCCTTTTAAAGAAATACACAAATGTGTTCAATATGCCTCTATTAGTGCAATATAGTCTCAGATTTCAAATATACTTTCTAGTTTTATGGGGCAAATGCCAAGCTCTCAATGAATTTATCCCTAAGAATCATATTTTTGTGTGTTTTTACTCCAGTGTGTCCTCAGAAAACATCAACAGATTTCAAACTCCGCTAATCCCATGGAAAATTGCTCAGGGCAAAGCCATCACTGAAGCTGTCAAGGAGGCAAAGCTCAATAGCTCTATGCCAAAGCCCTCTCCTCTATGTTTATCTTAGAGTAGCAGCTGTCTCAACAGGCATGCCATTCTACATGTGGGAAGGAAGCAGCAATCCTAGTTTCAATATTCCCAAACTAATGCTACACCCTCATACATAGGATGCCATACACTGATTTTTTTAAGGTGCAATTTAGATCTGATGCAGCAGAGTACTTGAAATGGTATGTATTGGTAATGCCAGTTTACAAGGATGGTTTTCTATCCAAGTATGTGGAATTGGGAGTGAGAGGGTTGAGTTTGGAGAACTGGAAAAATAAGTAAGCCTGGAGGAACTGCAGTGTGAGAGAGCCAGGAACATAAGATGAGCCTTGGAAATCCTGTTAAGGATTTTGAACTTTAAGGGCAATGGAGAGCCTAAGTAACAGATTGGGTTTTAGGATTTCCCAGGATTCAGTGAGGAGAGTAGATTAGAGTTACTCAAAACACTTGCAGGCATCGAATTGACTTGGTTAGTGTTGGCAAGTTCTCAGCCCTTACTGCCTGTTAAGTTTACATTCCACATAAGCTGATCATATAGATCAGTTGAGTGAAAAATAAAAAGTTATCCTCAGCATCTCTTCCACATCACAGAAGCTCTAGAGATGCCAACACTAGACAAAAAGTCTGTTAATACTTTCATTTAATTTATTATTTTTGTAGTTAATAAACCATATGATAAACTGTGTTGCAAACTGAGTACAGAAAGTGTCAGTTGAAAAGAGTTCCCTGATTTAAAGGAAAAAATTCCATTTGGGTTGGATTTAAATCTCAAGAGGCTAGAGTTCTATAAAATGCAATTTGCTGCGGCATATTTCACAGAGGGTGTTTAATATAACTTATTGACATCATACATTTTATGTGGCCTTTAATGCAGCAATTCTCTACCATAAAATTTGCCTCAAGTTCAGAATAGTTTGAAATCATTCATTCAGAGGAAAGAGTAGGATGGGCTTGCTTGCTGAATAACCAACATCCCACTATGAGGAAAATAAAAGAGCCAAAATTCTAGTCACACAGCACGTGAGATTTAAAATATACGATAGTTTTATTTTTATTTATTAAAATTTTTTCCATCTTTATTTATTTTTCAGCTTTACTGAGGTATAGTTGACATATAAAATTATAATATATCTAAAATATACAACATGAAGGATTGATATATGTACACATTGTGAAAGGATTCCCACCATTCAGTTACCACATCCTTCATCTCACCATATTTACCTCGTTTTTGGTGAGAACACTAAATTTCTACCCTTAGCAAATTCAGTTATATAATACAGTGTTATCAACTATAGTCACTTACACATTAGATCACACTTTATTCATCTTATAACTGAAAGTTTATACCCTTTAACCAGCCTCTCCCTATTTTCCTCACCTCTCAGCCCTTGTCAACAACCATTCTATTCTGTTTCTATTGAATTTGACTTTTTCTTTTTTTAGATTCCACATATAAATGATACCATGCAGTACTTGTCTTTCCCCAGCACATTTCAGTTAG